>NC_044384.1:55411898-57811898 GCF_006542625.1 Nomascus leucogenys | reverse complement strand
AAATATGATGTAGTATATAAAATTCCAGGGGCTCCATAAATGCTGGTTTCCTTTTTTCTTCCCGTTTCACTCTTCTGGAGGGATTTTTTTCCTCCTCTAAACCTTTACTTAGCCTAGCTGGAACTTCCTTTCTCACTTCCCCCCCACCCACCCCAAATTGTCCCTGGTCTCCGTCTGAAGGACCCAAGTGTGTGTACGGAAAGATTAAGCTGCCCTTTTTATAAAGGAGAAATGTATTCAAAATGGGGCACATCAAAAGTAAATGTAGGTGACAAATGTTTATATTTGGAAAGTGTTTCTGCTTTGATCCTGGTTTCTATTTTTTTGAGAGTTTGACAAATGTGCCCTCCGGGCCTTGGCGTCAAACATCTTCAGTCAGCAGAGCACTTTACTTGACGGGAAACTCATTTGATCCTGCACTTGCTGCTCCCCGCAATCTGGGAGATTTGAAGTCACAGAATAGAACTCCCCTTGTCTTCCTGTCGTGCAGCCCAGAGCCAGTGTGGCTGGGCCAGGGATAGGCCATGCCTGCTTCTCTGAAGTCTTGCTCTTGGGACTGCAAAGCCAGAGACTGATGGAGGCCATCCCTGGCTCCTTTCTCTGAAGTATACTTGGCCATCATGAGTGGTTCCCTGACATCCTCTGCCTCCCTGCCTCCTCCATGAGCTCACATTGAGCTTTTTCTGAACAACCTCTGACCCAGCCACTTTGGAAGATGCCAAAGGTGATTTCCCAAGGGGAACTTCAGGGGTGGTTGCATGGCATTGAATGCTGAGGAAAGTCTCCATACAGTCAGCTACTGAACTGATTTTTCCAGGGTTTCTTGCCAAGCCTTGCCCAATCCTTGCAGGCAGGTTATAAAGAGGCTCCGTGTGTGCGGTGGCTCAGTGTGGCAAGGGTGTGCCACAGTCTTGTGTTGTTTTCAACACTCCAGTCAGGAGGACGTGTGGCCAGCTGCACTGCTGATTTTCACTGGGAGGTCTCCTTGTTCACAGCGTGGTTTCTTTCAGTCCAGACTGATTTCCTCCTACTTTCGGACCTGTGGACTGAAAACAGGAAAGAAGGCTACTGGGATAGTATCCACTATTTCTGCCAGGGTCACTGTCCAACCAAGTAAAACAGGACCCACTCTGAGTATTTCCAACAGAGGGACTGCCATGCCAGGAATTGGTTATGTGGGTGAAGAAACGGCTGAGAAGCCAAATGGGACAGTGAGACAACAGAGAGGTTGGCTGCCATAGGAAGCCACTGCCACGCCATAGGAAGCCACTGCCACGCAGGCTGGAGGGACAGAGGAGGAGGTTGTACTACTTCAGTGTAGGCACTGGGATCACCTAGCAGAGGCTGGGACTGCCGTGGGTCCATCTCTCAGGAGCTTGAGCCCTGGACAAGATGCATCCTCTACAGTGGATGAAGGTTCCTCCTTCTCCTCCCTATCTCCCACCATTGGGCATTGCTAAATCTGGACAGAAGCTATTGATACAAGTCCTGGGAAACAGCCTGCAGGGACGGCCACTCACTCCCCAAACAGCAAGGAATGGTGAGGAGGTTTTTTGGTCCCCCTGGTGCTTAGAAGTCTGCTCTGGGACTTCTTCCTTCTCTGAAAACCAGAAAGCAGTAGTAGGAGAGGAGAAGGCTGGGATTCTGCAAAGAAAATGGCATAAATGGCCTGTGCGCAGCACAGTCAGAGCTACCCTCTTATGTGGGAGTGCCTGGCAGGCCCCGCTGTTCTCACAGCACCGCTCATCCCTAAATGACTCTGGGGCTCTCTCACCAATAGCTGTGGCCTACTGCTCCTTTCTCCAAAATGCTAGCATAAGCAGGTGGCATTTCCAAGAATGCTCTGGGCTGGGATTAACAGGCTATGAATTCCCTCAGGGGTCATGGAGAAATGTGCCTCTTACATGCCTCAATAACTAAGAGCCTCCTTTGTTTGGCTCCGTAAGGTACATGCTAGGTTGTGGTGATGCTGTGGGTATGAGAACATGGCTGATTCTGGAAATCTCCAGCTTAGTCCACAACTCTTACATGATTGCTCTTATGCGGCTTTACAGACACTGCCTTCTTATCTCTATGCGTCTTGTGAGATTATATTTTTTGAAAATTGGAGGTTGCTAAGCAACTCTCTGGACATGTGGGCCTGCAGATTTTATGCTTCTGGGTCACCTTGGGAAAGATGTGTCGCTGCTGTGGGCCTTGGTTCTCTCTGACAGATGGAAGAGTTATAGAAGCTTTCATTTCTTCACGTGAAAAATGGGTTGTGGTAATGTAAAATGAGACCAGAGATTTCAAAATATTTTGTAACTTGCTCATGCTTTTTTAAAAAATTTGAGATGGGGTCTCACTATGTTGCCCAGGCTGGTCTTCAATTCCTGGGTTCAAGCAATCCTCCCACCTCAGCGTCTCAAAGTGCTGGTTAAATGCCAATGAATAAATTAATGAATGAACGCATAAAATATCTGCCCTCAGGAAATAGTCTAGTGGGGGCGGCAGATATGTAGATAGATAAAAGCAGAATAAGGCTCCAGGTCTCATCCCATCTCCTAATCCTCATGCCCGGCTAGGCCCTTGACACACGTGCTAGGTCCATATGGCATCTGATTGAATGGGTGCATTAATGATTCCCATTCTTTCTTGCAAGCAGCTTTGCAACCACTCTTCTATTAATCTTGTGATGGCCTTGAATTGTGGGTAAGCAGACAGAAGGTAGGCTTTTGCATGAAGAAACAGAGACCTTACTAAGCTAAATGGATTGCCCAATTCACAGCAAATTGAGAGGGAGCCAGGCTGCCGGCTCAGTCTCCTCACCTTGACCAGAGCCATTGTCTTTGGTTAAATAACCAAAGTAACAAATGTTGGCTATAAATTCTCCTAATATATTTGGTTAATTATGTAAGTTGCCAACTAAGAGTAGCATCAAAAGTGTTTGACACTTTACTGTTAACCTCTTTTGAGAACTCATTTTTGGAAATAAGATGTTAAAACCCTCAGTGGCTAGAGAGAAGAAAAACCAGCTGATATGCAATCCGTGCTTAGGTATTAAAGCTTCTCTTCATACCTGCCCCCTCTCCACTTTTCTTTTTTTGATGAACAGCACATAAATACCAGTAGCAATATGTCTAAGATTATTAAGTCAATTTTCTATGATAAAAGAAGCATTAAAAAAAAAACCTGGAAGATAGTTTGAGCAAATAGAAGTGTTAACTTCATGAGGAAAGAGGTCAGTGGTAGTTCTAGGTCTCTACTAGGGGAACTAGTACATCCTTGTTATAAGGAAAAGCAAAAGGAGAATCAAGTTGTGACTGTGCAGCCGAAAGGCCAGAGCTTATAAAAAAAAGCAGAGGAAGCAGAATAAACCAGTTGTCCTAGGTCTTAGAAAAGTGTGCTGGTAGCAAGAGAGAGAGAAAAGAAAAGAATAAAAATCTACTGTCTCTGTAATTTTTTTTTTTTATTTGAGACTTTGTCTCACTCTGTTGCCCAGGCTGGAGTGCAGTGGCGCGATCTTGACTCACTGCAACCTCCATCTCCTGGGTTCAAGCAATTCTCCTGTCTCAGCCTCCTGAGTAGCTGGAATTACACACACGCGCCACCACACCCAACTAATTTTTGTATTTTTAGTAGAGACGGGGTTTCATCATGTTGGTCAGGCTGGTCTTAAATTTTTTTTTTAAAAGGCTGGGCACAGTGGCTCATGCCTGTAATCCCAGCACTTTGAGAGGCTGAGGCAGGAGGATCACTTGAGGCCAGGAGTCCGAGAACAGCCTGGGCAACATAGTGAGATCCCATCTATATAAGTAATACTACTAATATATAAATTGTCTATAATATCATATATAACATATAACATGTAATATAAGATGTGATATATATCTTACATAATATATGTTATATATGTACTTGCCAACCAGGTTGTGTGTGTTTGTGCACTGGCATGTGGATGGGGGGCTAGACAGTGCTGTGGGGAAATGGGAAGCCTCTTTAGGCTGAGTCATTCTTGGTTCAGGGGACTTCATATAATGAGGTCATCATCACTGTACTTTCTGAGATTCTCATACAGGCTGGAGAAAGTTTCAAGGGATGAGGCTTCCTTTTCAATCAGGAGTATGACAGCTTTGATGGGCATGACTCTATACAACCATATTATTATATGTTATATTTTAATATTATATAAGATACGTATTATGCTATATTATATGTCTTATAATATATAAAACATATTGTTAATATTGTATATTATTGTCTTATATATGAAAATTTTTTGTTTGTTTCATAGTAGAAAAGTAAGTGGCAATAGAAAGACCCATACATATGAATGACTCAGAATTTTGGACAATAATCAGGAAGCATCCCCGTGTCTGGTAGACAATGGATAACCAGTTGCCTAGAACAGCTGAGTTGTTCATTTGCTCACCAGCAGTAGCAGGCTGTTCTACCCCATCCTGGAAATGATTCCAAGGGGAGTCAGCAGCCTTGTGGCCGTGGGGACCTCATCACTGTTTGCCTTTTTATTATCAGGTAACATTATGGCCCCCATTTTACAATTGGTTCTGGTTCTCAGATCTAATAGCTGTGCTTTTTGTGAGAAAAAAAAAAAAAAGTTTAACATCTTTGTTTGTGGGAGGGGCTGCGAAATGAACTTTCAAAATGGGGATTGTAATACAGAAAGGCCAAGAAGCTTTGCTCTGTGGTTTTGAAGGTAAACCTTTCACTTCTGCCCTTAAGTCTGCTCTTTTTCTTTTCTCTCAGAAGTTCTGCTGCCTGAGAACTAGTCAGATGGGTCAATACCCAACACTCGAGCATAAGAGACACAGGTTTGCAAAGAGGATTCTTCCCGGTGCTCAAAGGAGAGGAGGCTTGATCTTTTCTCTGCTTTATCAACTTGAGCTGCGTCTGGAATGGATGTGAACACTTTTCTCAGTGGGGTTGGGCTGGGGGAAAACTAACTCTTCCCCATGCTCCCTCCCCAGGAACGCTAGCAGGGAAAGACTAAGGACAACATGGTTCCCATGAAACGAAGCTCAGCTCTAAGCTGGTATTTTACAACTAAAACCTATTTCCATTCTAACTTTGTATCTCTTCTCAAAAGTCCTAAGGGCTGTTGATGCCTCTTTGTGTGTTTGTGCGTTGAAACATGGATGGGGGGCTAGCTGGCGCTGGGGTGGGGAACAGGAAGCCTCTTTAGACTGGTCATTCTTGGTTCAGGGGACTTCATATAATGAGGTCACCATCACTCTACTTTCTGAGATTCTCATACAGGCTGGAAAAGGCTTCAAGGGATGAGGCTTCCTTTTCAATCAAGAGTATGACAGCTTTGATGGGCATGACTCTATACAACCTTTCTTTGACTCACTTGAGCTTTTGTAATAATCCCTTTAGATCAAACTGACTCTATACAACCTTTCTTTGACTCACGTGAGCTTTTGTAATAATCCCTTTAGCCCAAACCACCAGCAATGTGGTAGACTGACTTATACACAGGTTGACACCACTGATTTTTATCCTGGACAGCTTATGATGGAATTTTATGTTCCAGAATTAAAACTTAAAAATGAAATTTCATCACATTCTTCCAACCTACTGAGGAAAACTGGCTTCTTTTCTGGAGTTATTTTAAAATTTTCTTTGATCTTATTTTGTGTCTGGAGATATGAAGTATTGTGTGTGAAATTCAGTTCTTCACCCCTTCGCACTCCCCCACCACCCATAAGACGGAGTCTCGCTCCGTCACCCAGGCTGCAGTGCAGTAGCATGATCTTGGCTCACTGCAACCTCCGCCTCCTGGATTCAAGCAATTCTCCTGTCTCAGCCTCCCGAGTAGCTGGCATTACAGGTGTGCATCACCATGCCTGGCTAATTTTTGTATTTTTAGTAGAGATGAGGTTTCACCATGTTGGCCAGGCTGGTCTTGAACTCCTGGGCTCAAGTGATCCATCCACCTTGGCCTCCCAAAGTGCTGGGATTACAGGCATGAGCCACCAGATTCGGTCTGAAATTCAGTTCCAATGAAAGATGCTATCCAGTTAAAAAAGGGGAAGATAATGGTAGAAATCCTCTCACTTGTATAGTTATTTTTGGCGAAGTCTTTTTGAACTTTTTAGCCTATCAAAAAACCAACACCACAAGAAGAAAACACCTAGGAACCTCTTGCTTCTTGACATTTAAGCCCACTGTCTCTTTGGTGGTAATTCATGTTGAAATTTAATAGTGTGATTTGGATCCCTGGCTTTTCTGTGAGTTTCATGCATACCAAGAATGGGGCTATGGAAACCCATGTGCTGAAACACAATTGTAGACAAGTTGGGTTGGAGAAGCTCTGGAGCACAAAGTCCTGGTTAAAAAAAGCAAACAACAAAAAATCCTAGAGATTTAAATTCTCTTTTCCTTCATGGAATGGTGTGGGTGTATGGGTGGGAAAAAGGTGTAATAGTGGGGAATGGGTGGGTATCTAACAAGTAAGTTTAATTTGACCTTTGGGAATTTATTAACTTCTTATTGGGTTGAAGTTCTAAGCTGAGATCTAAGAGTCTTCTTCAATAATATGCATGATTTGGGGGCGGGTGAGGTGGGAGCTCCATTAGTCATCCGATTCAGTTATCAAGAAAGCTCAGAATTGGGCAGGGAACAGCATGGGGCTCTGTATGTAAGTGTCTTCTGCTATCTGTCCGCCTGACATTTGGACTTACTATTGTTCTCCTTGTGAGATTACACCTTCTTGCCCACCCCAGATCACTTTTAAGTTTCTCTGTTCTCAAATTCCTCTGGAAATGAGGTTCCCAGAGGGACAGGCAGGCAGCTATGATGTCTGGATAGCTTGCCTCCACGTTCTCCACACCAGAAGGTGGTGGAGATAAGAGCGGTGGCCACCCACCCAGCCCTGCCTTGTGGAGCCGGCCAGACTTTGTTGGCTGAGGGGACAGCTGGCCGGTGTCTGACAAGAACAATAAGGAAGAGGTAGATCAATCGGGTTGTGCAAGCTCTGACCTGCAGAACTCTTTACCGATTGCTCAACTCTTCCCTTTCTTCCACTCCAAGGGACAAAAAGTTTAGGCTTTTCATCACAATATTCCCCTCCAGTGGGTCTCTACCCCCAGGTCCCCTTTATACAGCTGTGGAGTCTCCATGAAGACCCAGAGAGATGTTCCCTCTGGTTTCCATGTTTATGACTTTTCTAGGGACTGCCTCCCTTGTAGAGACTGCCTCCCTTGTTGACAAGTCTAATACCCATGCTGGGTGGAGGTGAGGGGCAAAGATAACAGGGCCAGAGAGAATCCCCCAGAGCCCTTGGAAACAGCAGCTCGCAGCTCAGTGAAGGAGGGAGTTGTTAGCAAAAGCAAGGCCTTGTGAAGGCTCTGGGGGTATTTGCCAGATGAAAGGTGCAATGTTCAAAAGGGATTTCATCCTTAAGCAAAAAGCATTTAGCAGCCGTCTGACTGATCATTTGGAGGAGGGGGAGATATTATGCCAATTAAGTCAAGACAATAGCATCTTGTTCCCCTTGCAGTGAGCCCTGATAAAATTGCCTGTCCAGGGGAAGGAAAGTATTTCATTATTTCACCTTTGAAAAAGGATAATCCTTTCTGTATTTCCTCTCTGGGGGAGGGTGTCCTTTGTTCTTTTGCCTCTAACCCGTAGCTACTTCTCACATTCAGTTTCAGGGGAAAGAACTTAGAATTTTTTTCAAGTGCGTGATTAAATGACTGAGCTATTAGACAAGGGAGGGCCAATCTCAGGGATTCTGTAATTAATAAAACCAGGAATGATACCATGGGGACCTCACAGGATCCTCATTCCAGGCTGGGGTTGTGAACACACTGGAAGTTCCCTCCTGTCCCTGAGGGATTCCTGGGTGGGCCCCTCAGCACTGACTCTTTTTTTTTTTTTTTTTTTTTTTGAGGCAGAACCTCATTCTCTCACCCAGGCTGGAGTGCAATGGCATGATCTTGGCTCACTGCAACTTCTGCCCCTACCCCGGGTTCAAGTGATTCTCCTGCCTCAGCCTCCCAATTAGGTGGGATTACAAGTGTGCACCACCACCACGCCCAGCTTATTTTTGTATTTTTAGTAGAGATGGGGTTTTACCATGTTGGCCAGGCTGGTCTCGAACTCCTGACCTCAGGTGATCTGCCTGCCTCGGCCTCCCAAAGTGCTGGAATTACAGGTGTGAGACACCGTGCCCGGCCTCAGCACTGACTCTTGCTCAGCATTGACTCATGGGCAGACATGAAACTCTGGAGAAGACCTTTTAGATTCAGGAGGCCACCAGCTACCACTCTGATGCCCTTACTGCAGGATAGAAAGTAGTCAGGGAAGTCATTGCTTTCCAGAATCACTAAACTTGGAAACTGGGAAGGATCTCAAAGCTCATCAAGCCCAGTGTCTCCATTTTACAGCTGAGGAAGCTGAGGCTGGAGCCGCCTGAGTGACTTTCCCAAGGTGGAACCACGAGTCAGCTGAATGAGTCTAATATACCTCGCAGCACACCAGGGTACATTCCCCATATGTGGCAGGCTCCACTGGCCAGGCACAGTGGCTCACGCCTGTAATCCTGATACTTTGGGAGGCTGAGGTGGGAAGATCTCTTCAGCCCAGGAGTTTGATACCCACTTGGACAACATAGTGAGACCCCTTCTCAGAAGAAATAAAAGTGTTACAGGGCCCAGGAATGTTAGAAAACAAAAGGGAAAGAGGCCGGGCACAGTGGCTCATGCCTGCAATCCCAGCACTTTGGGAGGCCAAGGTGGGTGGGTTGCTTGAGATCAGGAGTTCGAGACCAGCCTGGGCAACATGGTGAAACCCTGTCTCTACTAAAAATCCTAAAATTAGCTGGGTGTGGTGGTGCATGCCTATCATCCCAGCTACTTGGGAGGCTGAGGCAGGAGAATTGCTTGAACCTGGGAGGTGGAGGTTGCAGTGAACCAAGATTGTGCCACTGCACTCCAGGCTGAGTGACAGAGAGAGATTCTGTCTCAAAAAAGTAAATAAATAAAAGGGAGAGTTAGAAACCCTGCCTCACATAGTTCCCCAAGTCATTATGTTCTTAGCCTGGTCAGGAAGTTCCAAGCATCCTTTTACCAGTCTTCAAAGTTGTTTTAATCATGAACCATCTTTCACTGAGGAATGAAAGCCTTCCTTGTACTAGTGAAGAATGCCTATTTTACTGTCCTCCTCCTCTGGGGTGATCTTTTCTTTCAGGTAAAATGGAAGGAACTCACCTTTTCTTAGAAGGGTCAATGATGAAGAGTGTCTTTTCCCGACTTTGGTTATCACCTTGCTATGGTCTTACTTCCGAAGGAGTGGTAGAATCAGGCTTCAGGATTCTCTGCTGGCCACCGGTTCTCCTCTCATCATTCTGGGCACTGGGGGGCAGGTGACCCAAAAGGAAAAATGGAAGCTGGTTCTCATCGCACTGTAGAGGGAATCTTTTCTGGGAACAGACTGAGTATATTTTGCCCACTATTGATATTTTAATGGGAGCAACAGCTTTCCTGAGGACCTGACCGTAGGCATCAGTGTCAACTATCACTGTGGTGTGAGTGTCCAGAAAGGTTAGTTTTTGTTTGTTTGTTTTGAGATGGAGTCTCACTCTGTTGCCCAGGCTGGAGTACAGTGGTGCAATCATAGCTCACTGTAGCTTTGAACTCCCGGACTCGAGTGATCCTCCCACCTCAACTTCCCAAGTAGCTGGGACTACAGGCATGTGCCACCATACTCAGCTAATTTTTGTATTTTTTGCAGAGACAAGGTCACTCAACGTAGCCCAGGCTGGTCTCAAGCTCCTGGGCTCAAGTGATCCTCCTACTTCAGACTCCTAAAGTGCTACAACTACAGATGTGAGCCACTGTGCCCAGCCAAGGTTGATTTTTGAATATGCAATTGATTGCGAGGCTTAATAATACTAGTGAGGGTGCAGTGTGTGCGTGTGTGTGTGTGTGTGTGTGTGTGTGTGTTTAGTGGAGAGTAGGGAGGAGGATACTGGCCTGGCCCTAGACTAAATCTTTTGGGAAGGACATTTATTGGAAATGTTAGTGGGATGCGTGTGGAGCTTACAGAATTCCCTGTCTAATAGTGGAAGTTCTTTGAGCTGGCAAGCCTCAGAAATCAAGTCCCTAGCGCTGCCCCACTCAGCCCTCAGTACTTTAGTCACAGCATGCTTGCTGCCTACGATTTGGAGAATATTTTGAGCCCTCCTAGATTATTGATCTACTTCTCATGATTCTGTCTGGCAGTGCACACTTATGCATTTCCTTGTCCCGGGGTCCTTCTCCTCTGTTTCTGAGATGAAAGGGGGACAGGGGTTCTTAGGTCATGAAGACTTCCCCATCTTTTATTCTTTACAGTTCTCTCTCATCAAAAAATGATAAAATATCAGAGATCCAAATTTTACTTTTATTTGGTGTTAAAATAATTTTGATACTTTTGATATTAAGAGGATAGTAAAGAATAAAAGATGGAGAAGCCTTCTTCCTCCGAATTCCCAGATCCCCTTTTACCTCAGAAGCAGAGCAGAAGGACCCCAAGACAGGGAAATGGGTGAGTATGCACTGGCACTGCCAGGCAGAATCACAGAGCTGGAGGGAACACGTGCGTGACTGTCCATTCATCATCGTAGGCTTGACCTCTTCATTCCTCAGACTTCTCCAGAAAGGAAAACAGTGGTAGTGGGAAGGGCTGAGAGGAGGTCAAGGGGCAGTTAGGGAAGGGGTTATGAGGGCTATTTCTTGGAGACTCCTAGCACAGGCAGTGGCAAGAGCACCAAATCGCTCTGAAGTATGGATCGAGCTGTTACCATTCATTAGAGGCCTGTGTGAGGATCCAAACAGCCTAACTGGAGTTGATTGACTCTCCTGACAGATATAACCACTCCAGTTTTCTTTCTTTTCATTCTTTCTTGAGAATTGGGGTCTCCTTCTGTCACCCAGGCTGGAATGCAGTGGCGTGATCATAGCTCACTGCAGCCTCACATTCCTGGGCTCAAGCAATCCTCCCACCTCAGCCTCCTGAGTAGCTGGGACTACAGGTACATGCCACCATGCCTGGCTAATTTATTTTGTTTTATACAGAGACGAGAATCTGTCTGTGTTGCCCAGGCTGGTCTCCAACTCCTGACTTCAAGCAATCCTCCTGCCTCAGCCTCCCAAAGTGCTGGGATTACAGGCATGAGCCACAGTGCCCAGCCCCACTCCCATTTTCTGAATCTTTCAGAATTTCAGATTGCCTTAAACTGCCCAAAAAAGCTGCTGTAAAACTTCGACATATCACTGCTGCGAAAAACCACCCAAACCATCTTCAGCCCTCTGCCCTCTGGCATGTACTGGCCTGCATTTCAGGAGGTGAAAGATCAGACCTTTGTTATTTGTTAAAGCACTCAGCAACCCAGAACTAAACATGCACCCCAATGTTGATTTGAGAACTAAAGGATATCTTTCAAGTCCAATAAATGTGATAAAAATAAACAACATCCTTTCATAAATTTAATGGAGCATGGCTCTGTGTTTATCTTGTGTCATGTACTTGAGATTACCCCATTGGGGGAAGAAAACACTTGATTAATGCAGGGAGTCTATTTTGTAATCTGCAGTGGTTGGAAAATATTTTCCTACTTCCTACCATGCCCTTTTTTGGCTTCTCTAAGGAAGTTATTAATGGTGCACTTTACAGTATTAGAATGCAGCAGCTGCTAATGAGAAATCCAAAAGATTCCTAGGTTGCAGCCACCCTCCTACATGGTAGCTGCTCATAAAAGGATTCCATGTTCTTTTTTCTTCTACCCAGTGGCTGAAGAGTTTTACTTGGGGTATTATGATATCTGAGAATAACAACAACAGTAGTAATAACAAAAACAGTAATACTAACCAATACATCTAACACATATCGAAGTGCTAGACAAATCACTTTTTAAAACTTTATTTTTTTAAGACAGAGTCTCACTCTGGAGTGCAGTAGCATCATCTCGGCTCACTGCAACCTCTGCCTCCTGGATTCAAGCAATTCTCCTGCCTCAGCCGCCTGAGTAGCTGGGATTACAGGCGTGTGCCACCACGCCTGGCTAATTTTTGCATTTTTAGTAGAGATGGGGTTTCACCATGTTGGCCAGGCTGGTCTCAAACTCCTGGCCTCAAGTGATCCGCCTGCCTCGGCCTCTCAAAGGGCTGGGATTACAGGCATGAGCCACTGCGCCTGGCCTTTATAAACTTATTTAGTCACACAATCTTATGAGGTAGGAACCGTTGTCATTCTCATTTTACTCATCAGAACCTGAGACTCTGAGGTTGTGTCTTGTTACAGGTCATACAGCTGATAAACAGAGGAAGATAGGGTTTAAGCAGTTCTTACTTCCTGGATTGAATGAATACATCAGTTGTGACTCAGTTGTGAAGCACATTCATCTTATCCATTCATCTGTTGAGCTTGAATATAAAATGTAATAGAGCATCTACTGGAATTGGGTATTGTTCTAAGCACTGGAGATACTGGGACAAAGCAGACAAAACCCCTGCCCTGGTGGAGCTTACAGTCTAGTGAGGTCTAATGAGATGAAATCTAAACTCAACAAAACAAAGATCAACTAAATACCAACCAAATGGTAGAGATGATATGGTGAAAAATAAAGAAATGAACATAGAGGATATGACAGCAGGGGCTGCGATTTTAAATGTGGCAGTCCGAGGAGGCTTCATTAAGAAGGTGAGATTCCAAGAAAGAGCTGAAGGAGGTGAGGGAGTGAGCCATATGGCTATCTGGGGGCAGAACCATCCAGGGCAGATAGAACATGCAAAGGCCCTGGAGTAGGGCTATGCTTGGCATGTTGGAGGAACCACGAGGAGACCAGTGTGGCTGCAGAAGGACCGAGCAAGGAGGAGCACAACAGATGAGGGGAGAGAGGCTGGAGGGTACAGAGCCTTTCCTTGTAGGCCCTGTAGAGGCTGCACCTTTTCTCAGGATGGGGTCAGGGGATTGGAAGGTTTTGAGCAGAGAAGTGACATGATCTGACCTAAGTTTTATTTATTTATTTATTCATTTATTTATTTTTCTGAGATGGAGTTTCACTCTTGTTGCTCAGGCTGGAATGCAATGGCACGATCTCGGCTCACTGCAACCTCCACCTCCCGGGTTCCCGGGTTCCAGCCATTCTCCTGCCTCAGCCTCCCTAGTAACTGGGATTACAGGTGTGCACCACCATGCCTGGCTAATTTTTGTATTTTTACTAGAGACGGGGTTTTGCCATGTTGTCCAGGCTGGTCTTGAACTCCTGACCTCAGGTGATCCGCCTTGGCCTCCCAAAGTGCTGGGATTACAGGCGTGAGCCATCGCGCCCGGCCTAACCTAAGTTTTAAAAGGGTCACTCTGGCTGCTGTGTGGAGATGGACACCAGAGGGACAGAGTAGAAGCCAGGAGCCCAGTTAGGAGGCTTGCAGAAAACCAGGTAGGAGCTAGTGTGGCTTGGACCAGATCAGGAATGCTGCAAGGGATGAGGAGTAGTTGGGTTCAGAAAATAAATAGAAGCAAACTCGAATTTGCTGATGGGTTTGTGAGGTGTGAGATGGAGAGAGGCGATACAATGTCTCTGAGGTTTTCATTTTAGGTGAATCCAGGACAGGGGTTATGAGGAATGACTTAAAATCAAACTAGGAATGTATTTTACTGAGGAAAAGATCATAGAGGCTTGAGAAGGGAAAAGTGGAGACAGAGCACCCACACTTCTATTTCTAATCAGTC
Source organism: Nomascus leucogenys (assembly GCF_006542625.1). Classification (NCBI taxonomy): domain Eukaryota; kingdom Metazoa; phylum Chordata; class Mammalia; order Primates; family Hylobatidae; genus Nomascus; species Nomascus leucogenys. The sequence continues at coordinate 57,798,182 of NC_044384.1, read as the reverse complement.
TGAAAAATGAGCTTTTAGGAAATTCTCAACACGATGAAAAGATAAATGTTTGAGGTGATGGATATACCAGTTGCCTTAATATGTTCATTACTCATTGTATGCAGGTATCAAAATATCACACATGCCCCCCATGTGCTTTTTTTTTTCTTTTTTTGAGACAGACCCTCACTCTTTCGCCAGGCTGGCGTGCAGTGGTGTCATCACAGCTCACTGCAGCCTTGACTTCCCAGACTCAGGTGATTCTCCCACCTCAGCCTCCCAAGTAGCTGGGACCACAAATGTGTGCCACTACACTCAGCTAATTTTTTGTAGAGAGGGGATTTCACCATGTTACCCAGGATGGTCTCAAACTCCTGGGTTCAAGTAATCGGCCCGCCTTGGCCTCCCAAAGTGCTGGGGTTACAGGGGTGAACCACTGTGCCCAGCCAGTACAACTCTTACATGTCAATTTTTTAAAAAAGAAATGAAAATTGAGGCTTCCATGAGCAACTTTTAACTTTTACCCATGCAATCAGCTCCCTGACAAGCAGGAGCTCCTGAAGGGGCATGTCCAACAATGTACATGGTGGATGCAAAGGAACAAAAGTTTATCCTGCATGATAGAATATTCTACAAAAATAAGGTATTTTTCTAGTCTATTTTCTTCTGGAGAAAATCTTTTCTAACCTAAACTGAGGGAAGAACATTTGTCATAAACCATCATTTTGCAGGAACCTACAATTGTGACTGAATGGGGACAGGCCAGTTAGTGGATTATGGAGGTGAATATTCCAAGGGTGAGGGTGGATCCTGAGATATGCAAAGTCTGGCTTCTAATGCAGATATGCTTATCAGACCGGAATCCTGCAGGTTCCGAGAGGAAGTAGAAATAAGGGATAAGGAAGAGTTAGTGGTCTCTGAAGGGGGACAGGAGGTGGGGGGTATTGTTGTCTACTCTGGGAGGCCTAATCTAAGGGCCACTGATGACACTACAGATGAAGACTGCAAAAAACCAAGGCCTGGGGTGAGGGAGGGAGGGCCAGCATCCCCATGGACCAAGGTCGTTTGGGGATTAGAAAATGAAATCAATATAGGATTTCCAGGAAATGCTCTTCTCCTGTCCACACTCCCACCCTCACCTACCAAGGTGCGCTAGACTGTCATATTGTTGTTAAACTAAATTAACCTCTTTGAGGGTATTGGAAGAATTCATTCCTTGACACTTTGTTGGGATAATTGCAAAACTCCTCCGGGGTTTGGAAATCTCTGGGAAGACCAGTGGTCTTGCGTATAATGATAAAAAGAACACATCTTTACAGAATGCTTGCTATAGACCAGACTCGGGGGCAGGCAGCGGAAGTGCAATTTACAATGTAATCCTCACACAATCTCAGGAGACAAGTACTATTATTATCCATATTTTGCAAATAAAGAAATAGAGAACCAGGCACAGTGGCATGCCCCTGTGCTCCCAGCTACTTGGGAGGCTGAGGTGGGAGGATCGATTAAGCCCAGAAGTTTGAGGCTGCAGTCAGCTATGATCATGTTACTGCAAGTCAGCCTGGATGACAGAGTGAGACTCTATCTCTAAAACAAACAAACAAATAAATAAATATGTACATAAAATAGTTTTTTTAAAAAAGAAGAAGACGCCTTGAAGAAACAGGTAATTTGCCCAATCTCACCGAGCCAGTGAGAGGCAGGTCTGAGTGCCTGACCTCCATGCAGTTGACTCTATAACCTGTCCTCTCAGCCAGTGTGGACTCCAGGCAGGGGACACATAAAAGAGGGACCAAAGGGCTTTTTGGGAAGGAGGCATTTCTTTGTCCTACATTCTCAGAATTGAGCCACAAAAGGCTGGCAGCCAGTTAATGTTGATTTCAAATTAAGGAGTCATTCGTTTTCTCAACCTCTCACTTACAAAGAAACACCTACATTCTTCCTTCTTGAAGTAATTTGATTTTCACATTATACTTTAAGGGATATCCTCTATTTACCCAATGCTTTCCTGTTCAGTCTTTTCAGACTATGAATCTTGTATATTTTATATACACAAAGGTGACTTTTCCTTCCTTTAATGACCAACGCTTATCAGCTCAAGCAACTGATACTGAGCTCATAAATATGTCACTCTGAGTTCAGTCCCAGCCCTTCTCCTTTTTAAGAGGAATTTTTGCATGGCAATTTTTCTCCCCCACTCTTTTCCTAACCCTGTGCAGATTGCACTTCTGCCCCAGAAACACCCTTGGACTATGTTTTGGTTTTGCTCCCCCTTGGCAAATATAAATAAGTGACGGACTGGTGCTTACACACCAAAATCATTTCAGCAGAAGCCTGTAGACAATATAAAACCAGGCCCGTGGAGCCAGCGCCTTCCGATTCCAATTAAATATTTCCTGTAAGTCAGTGCCAATTGTGCATCTTGTAACAACATTTGAAAGCAGAAGTTTGAACTCACAGGGACCCCGTTGCCTTAAAAACCTGTTTCCTGTTTGACAAGACTTTACTAGTAGGAGCTAAGAAGCATATTCAGCAACTAAAGTCATTGTTAGTGGCTCAGATGTGCAAAGGTGGTGGTTTCCTTTCTTGAGTGCCCATCATTACAGCCTCTTTCATTTGTAGATTTCTCTCTTCCAGATAGTCTCTCTGAACATTAGAACTCTTTTGCTAAGGGCCCTAATGACATTTCCAGGGTTACAGGAAATATTTGCTTATCTCCCTATCAGTAGATCCCCCGCTCCCTGCCACCCCACCCCCGCCGTGCGGTCTTGTGAAGTTGCAAAATCTCTCTGAGACAACCCTTGTAGGTATTATCTCCATCTTGCAGATGAGGAAACTGAGGCTCAGGGTCCACATCTTCTTCAGATTTGTCTAGAGCACAGTAGATTGTTAGGGACCAGGTGTTTAAGGGTCTGCTCTGCCTCTTGTGTCATGACTTGGCAAAAGTTATTGAAACAAGTGCTTGTCTCAGTGTCCCGATCCATAAAATGGGGCAAATGTCAGCAGGAAATGGACATCATAGATACGAAATACCCTCAAGTTGGTCATAAGAAGGGCACTATATTGTAATAACATTGGTGCACCTTGAGGACAGTATGTGAGGTGACTTAGGCCAGACACAGAAAGACAAATACTGTATGATCTCACTTGTAGGTAGAATCCAAAAACGTGCAACTCATAGAAGTAGAGTAGAATGGTGGTTGCCATGGGCTGTGGGGATGGAAAAATGGGGAAATGTTGGTGAAAGGGTGCAAAGTTTCAGCTAAGCAAGATGGATAAGTAATGGAGATCTAAGATACAATACAGTGACTATAGTTAAAAGACTGGATTATATGCCCGAAATTATCTGAGAGAGCAGTAGATCTTAAATGTTCTCACCACAAAAAATAAAAATAAAAAGTATGTGAGGTGAAGGATATGTTAGCTTGATTGCGGTGATCATTTCACAATGTGTATGTGTATTGAAATGTCACATTATACACCTTAAATATACAGTTGTCCCTTGTTTTCTATGGGGGATTTTTTCCAGGACCCTCCAACCCCCACCAAAGATATCAAAATCCACAGATGCTCAAGTCCCTGATATAAAATGGTATAGTCTTTGCATATACAATGCACATCCTCCTGTGTACTTTATTTTATTTTATTTTATTTATTTATTTTTTTTTGAGACTAAGTCTCACTGTCACCCAGGCTGGAGTACAGTGGCGCGATCTTGGCTCACTGCAACTTCCGTCTCCCGGGTTCAAGTGATTCTCCTTCCTCAGCCTCCAGAGTAGCTGGGATTACAGGAGCCTGCCACCAGGCCCAGCTAATTTTTGTATATTTTGGTAGAGATGGAGTTTCACCATGTTGGCCAGGCTGGTCCTCCCGTATACTTTACATCATCTCTAGATTACTTATAATGCCCAATACAATGTAAGAGCTATGTAAATAGCAGTTATACTGTATTGTTTAGGGAATCATGACAAGAAAAGCAGTCTGTACATGTTCAATATAAACATAAATGTTTTTCCAAAAGTTTTTGACCTATGGTTAGTTGAATCTATGGCTGTGGAACCCACGGATAGAGACGGCCTACTATATACAATATTTATTTTTATTATTTAATCTACTCTATACTTCAATGGATGCAAGACTGTATAAATTTTTTTTTTTTTTTGAGACAGGGTCTCACTCTGTCACGCAGGCCGGAGTGCAGTGGCGTGATCTTGGTGCACTGCAACCTCCACCTTCCAGGTTCAAATGATCCTCCTACCTCAGCCTCCCAAGTAGCTGGGACTATAGGTGCACTGTACCATGCCCAGCTAATTTTTGTATTTTTTGTAGAGATGGGGTTTCACCATATTGGCTAGGCTGGTCTTGAACTTCTGGGCTCAAGTGATCCACCAGCTTCAGTCTCCCGAAGTGTTGGGATTACAGGTGTCAGCCACTGTGCCCAGCCAATTGTATACGATTTTTTTTTTAAAGTTTTTGAGTTAAGGTCTGCTACTGTCACCCAGGCTGGAGTGCAGTGGTGCAATAATAGCTCACTGCAACCTCAAACTCCTAGGCTCAAGCGATCCTCCCACTTCCGCCTCCCAAACAGCTAGGACTACAGCTGCGTGCCACCATGGCTGGCTAATTTTTAATTTTTTTGTAGAGATGGGGTCTTGTTATGTTGCCCAGGCTGGTCTTGAACTCCTGACCTCATGCAATCCTCCCACTTTGGCTTTCCAAAGCACTGAGATTATAGGCGTGAACCACTGCATCTGGTCCTGTATACAATTTTCATTTGCCAATTACACTTCAATAACACCGAAAAAAATAAAGGCACTATATAATATTATTATTACAGTTTCATTATCATCATTTAAAAAATAACAGTGGACAACAATCTTAGGACTAAAAATCAAAGTACTCTGTGATCTGGCCCTAGTCTGTCAGGCTTTTTTCCAGCCATGACTCCCTCCTTCCACTCTCCCCTTTTACATACACATACACACACACACACACACACACACACACACACACACACACACACACATCTTTGAACCTTTTTCTCTGGATTTTTGTCTACATGATCCCTTCTATCTGGGGCACTCAATTCTCCCTACTTGGTCGCTCTGCTTCCATGTGGCCATTTCAGCTCCCTTGGGGGTTAGGCTGGTGCAATAAAGATTGTTGGTGTCAAAACCAGAAAGGCCTTCATTCGAAGCCTAGTGTACTATCAGTGTGATTTAGCTAAGTTATCTCACCTCTCTGGGCCTTAGCGTGCTCATCTCTAAAGTAGGTTAACACTCTTTTTTTTGAGATGGGGTCTTGCTATGTTGCCCAGGCTGGTCTTGAACTCCTTGGGCTTAAGCAATACTCCTGCCTCAGCCTTCCAAAGTGCTAGGTTACAGGTATGAGCCCCCAGGCCCGGCAACATTCTCTATCTCACCATATTATGAAGACCAAATGAGCTACCCCCAGCCCAGCATGGGTACAGAATAAACCTGCGTTCCTGCTTCCCATTCCCTCAAATAAAATTCATCTTGCGCTCTTTTGCACCATCAGTGTATTTGCTGGTATCTCCACTATAACATCTGCCAAATTCCAGCTTGTCTTATTGTCCCTTGTATATGTCTCTGCTGCCCGCATGAAGCTGTGAGCTCTTTGAGAGCCAGGAAAACACCTGACTTCTGTTTGTATCTACCATTGTCATTGCCTCATAGTAAGCCTTCAGTGTTTTGATAGAACTCCAGGAATGTTATCAGCTGGCTCTCCTGGATCTGATTACCTTGTGGGCTGGGCTGGTGATTAATACTCACTGGCTAATTTGTAGAGCCTTGGAAGCTGAGCCATAGACTGGCTAAGTTAGTCAGCAATGAGGTGCTGTCATTCCAGAACTCACCGTGTAGCTCTCCCTCCAAACTGCCTTCTCTTACCTTGCCAGCTTTGCCCAAATCTAATTAAGTATACTTTTGCACGACCATGTGATTATACTTTTATAAAGCAACATTTAAGCATTCACTTAACAAACATAATATGAATATTGTTGGTATTATGGATGCTGATGCTAATGGATAGGTACTACATTCTAGGCAGTATGCTAGGCCCTTATGCGTATAATATTAATCTCATGAAAATGCTGACGGGCAGTATTTTTTCCCATTTTACAGCAAAGTGGTGCTTAAACTGTCCTTTCAATATTCAATGCTAGATTCTAGAGGTATCCATTGGCAAACACCAAGCTCTTGGTTGTTAAGATCACAACGTAGTGGCAGGGACAGATGGGCAAACAAATCATTAAATGCATCATGAGACACATATGCTGATTAAAAAGTGGAGTCAAAGAGGGGAGAATAGGGCAGACGCAGTGGCTTATGCCTGTAATCCTGGCACTTTGGGAGGCCAGGGCAGGCGGATCACCTGAGTTAAGGAGTTCGAGACCAGCCTGGCCAACATGGTGAAATCTCCATTAAAAATACAAAAATTAGCCGGGCATAGTGGCACACGCCTGTAGTCCCAGCGACTTGGGAGGCTGAGGTACAAAAATCACTTGAACCTGGGAGGTGGAGTTTGCAGTGAGCTGAGATCATGCCACTGCACTCTAGCCTGGGCGACAAAGAGAGATCCTGTCTCAAAAAAAAAAAAAAAAGAGAGGAGAATAATGAACATGATTAGGAATGATAAATTATTGTTAGGAAAAGAGGTATTAATAATATTTGAACAGAATCCTAAGGGATGAGAGGTCAGAGGACAGATAAAGGAGAAGGCAATTCTAGGAATGAGACAGTGGTTCTCAAGGTTATGGAGGAAAGAACAGGGCCTGCTTCAGTTGTGGTAGAAAAAGGAGTCAAAACTTAGGCTGGGGCAGGACCATGTGCTATACCAAAGAGCTTGGCCTTTTTCTGTGGGCAATGGGGAGCCATTGAGAGTTCTACACAGGGAAATTACTCTGGACAATGAAGATGCCCTGAGCCTGTTAGTTATAAAGCTATTTCAACATTAAGAGTTACTCTAATGAAAATATGAATGGATTATCATCAACATTCCGGGACATTAGCAAAACTAAGCTTCTTCTATTTCAATGCTTATTTTCTTCTTTGGATAAAGTTAGGAGGAAATATGCTGTGTATCCAAATACTTCCTTTCCGGGGCAAAGGATTTCAGAGAAAGTTCACTGTGTGGAATGTTTTGACTCATAGTATGGTAATTGTTAATCTTTTCAATGACTGTTTCTTTCTTTTTTAAAATTTTTAAACTCTTTAAAAAAATTTTTAAATTTTTTTAGAGACAGGGTCTTGCTCTGTTGTCCAGGCTGGAGTACAGTGGCACAATCACAGCTCACTGCAGCCTCCATCTCCCAGGCTTAAACGATTTTGCCTTAGCCTCCTGAATAGCTGAGACTACAGGCATGCACCACCACCACACCTGGCTAATTTTTTGTAGGGGGTGGGGAGGTCTCACTATATCGCCCAGGCTGGTCTCAAACTCTTAAGCTAAAGTGATCTTCCCACCTTGGCCTCCCAAGGTGCTGGGATTACAGGTGTGAGCCACCATGCCCAGCCTATATAGTTTTAAAATGGGAGCAGGGAGGAGTATGTAGGGTGCTGGGGAAAGATAATCCGGAAACTTTAATTGAGCCCATTTCCAAAGATTTTCCTTGTGCTGTCTGGCCTAACTCCTACCCAAGCAAGGTCCTGGGCTGCAGAAGACCCTGGTGTCCACGGCTCCAGCACCTTTCTTTGAGGCCATGTGGAGAGAAAGCTGGGTGGTAGGGGGTTCCTGCCTCTACCATTCCCCTGTGGCTGTCTCACATGATGAACCCTGCACAAGTGTCCTTGAACAGCTTTTCTTTTAAAATAAACATCTAATTTCCTGGAAATGTCCTTAATAAAGTGAGCCACCAACAGATGGTGCTGCTGGGACTGACCCTCACACAAACATCCTCCTCGCCACCTGGAAGGTCTGGCTCCTCCCGACGTTCCCTGCCAGGCATAGAACATGCCTTCAGTTTTTAAGTTATGGAGTTCCTACCCATCTGTGTCTTCTTGCGGCAGGCCTAGGAGGGAAGTCACCATCTGTAGAGTATTAGGGCAGGAGCACCCTGGGAAGGGGAATTTTCCAGAGTCACATTGGCAGGCTTGCTCCTCCTTGTGGCCCCCCTTCAAGCCCCAGTTTCCCCATGTGTGGCCTGAACAAAGCTTCATAAAGTTCTAGAGGTTTCTTCTGAGGATACCAGACATTGGTTCTGGGTCTGTGGAGCTTCCAGAACCTTGGGGTTCTGCCCCTTGGCCTGGTGTCAAGAACTCGCCTATCTTATGGGTAAGTGGGATCTGATGCAGGCCTGATGTCTCTACGTGGTGAGGGTGAGGAAGGACTCTTTTTTTTTGAGACGGAGTCTCACTCTGTTGCCCAGGCTGGAGTGCAGTGGCGCAATCTCGGCTCACTGCAACCTCCGCCTCTTGGGTTCAAGCTATTCTCCTGGCTCAGCCTCTCCAGTGCTGGGATTACAGGCACACGCCACCAAAAACAGCTAATTTTTGTATTTTTAGTAGAGACAGGGTTTTACCTTTTGGCCAGGCTGGTCTTGAACTCCTGACCTGGAGTGATCTGCTCGCCTCAGGGTCCCAAAGTGCTGGGATTAGCCCTGCCATGAGGAAGGCCTTTGAGGCGACTGACCACTGTGCTGGACATTGCCCCAGGGCACGTGGTCCCATCCTGGGGAGATGGGAGTAGGGCTCACTTGGAGGCGGCGAGGAGCAGTCCTGCTGCTGGCCTGCTCCTTCACATGTCCGCCTGTCTTTGGAGGCATCTCACTTCCTCCTGAAACGGAAAGAATGAAAGCTCCCCAGCGGCTGAGGCAAGAGCACCTCTGGCTTCACCCAGATACTTCATCTTCCTCAATTCACTTTGCCTTTTGTCAGCCACCATTACAATCAGGAATTACCTATAGAGAGGAAGGAAGAGGAAAGGTGCAAGTGTGCCATCACCTTAGGCTCTAGCTGCTGAAGTAAGAACAGAGATGAGTCGTAGAAGTCTGGGTCCGGTTCCACGCTTTGGATGGAGGGAGCTGGAGTGGGTGAGAAAAGGGTGTCAACGTCCACAGGCAGAGTGGGAATCCTGACTTTTCTACTAATGAGCCCTGCAGCCTTGGTAAGTTCCTTGAGCTCTCTGAGCCTCAGTTTCCTTATCTGTACAGTGAGAATGACAGCATTTTCCTCATTGATGTGTAGTAAAGATTAAAGGCAATGGTGGGCGGATCATTTGAGGTCAGGAGTTCGAGACCAACTTGGCCAATGTGGCAATACCCCATTTCTACTAAAAATACAAAAATTAGCCAGGCACGATGGTGCATGCCTGTAATCCCAACTACTCGGGAGGCTGAGGCACGGAAATTGCTTGAGCCTGGGAGGCGGAGGTTGCAGTGAGCCGAGATCGCCCCACTGCACTCCAGCCTAGCAACAGAGTAAGACTCCATCTCAAAAATAAATAAATAAATAAACAAACAAAATAAAGGCAATGGTGGGTGTAAAGCCTCTGGTATATTCCTTCTGTCTGGTTCTGGCTCCAGGAAAACCTGGCTCAAAGTCAGCCAGAGCCTCTGAGGGCGTGGCTCACGTGGGGGTTGGGGGGTGGGGAGAGTTCCAACCTCCTCTGGTCTGCCCCAGAGCATGACAAGGCAGAAAGGACTTCCAGGTCACCTAGTAAACCTCCTGCATTCTGTAAACTGCCCAAGTAACTTGCAAAGGAGCGGTCACAATCCTATTAGAAGGAGGTACCAAAGAGGCAGTTAGCAGCGGAGTGGACCGAACAAGCCCCGCGCTGGGAACGCCATCTGTGTGATAATGAGGTTCTTGCTGAGGCCCAGACGGAGCATTCCCACCTCGCTGCAGGCCCTGAGTTCCCTCCACAGGGCAAATGGAGACTCTTTACCGTGCTCTCCCGGATTAACAATTCAGAAGAATTACTCTCACCCCCATCAGATCTTTCCCATTCCTCGGGGTCCTCTTCATCAGTGGCAGTGCCTTCTTTTGGCAGGTGTATCTTAAGCTTTTAAAGATATAAAAGGCTTTTAAGCATATGAGTATATCTAAATGACAGATGTGAATGTGTGTGTAAATTCAAGATAAAATTTTTTTGAGATGTGGTCTTCCTATGTTGCCCAGGATGGCCTCAAATTTCTAGGCTAAAGGGATCCTCCCACCCCAGCCCCTCAAGTAGCTGGGACTATAGGCATACACCTGGCTTCAAATCTTTCTTAGCTAGAAAAATTGAATGCAATTGACAGGATAAGAAAAAGACTCACTATTGCATTAGATAATTCATCTTATTTCTTAGAAACCCTAGTCGCTCAAGAGCAAAGCCTCAGTGATTGCTTGTGTAATCTTGATTTTTAATAAAAAGGCATTCAAGTTATAAGCCAATGATCTATAAATGTGTTTTTTATTAAAAAACAAAAACATCATTGCAATGCTTTGATGATATATAAATATCTTATGTGGAAACTGACTTGAACACATTCAAAATATGCCACAAGAAGGTTGTGAGAATAAGATGGGAAACCAGAGGAGCAAAATGAAAATGTTTTTGCCCAGGCAATTTAGATCTGGGGGTTATACATAAAGACATTCTTCCCCACACAGCGACCATCCTTATCCACAGAGGAGGGTACAGCCAAATGTTCAAACCCAGAAGAGTTAATAACTGCTCTACAGGACCTAGTGATCTTGCTGTTCCTCTTGTCCTGAACATGTGGATTCTGTACCCAAGGAGAGAAGCATGATAGACAATAATAATATGACAATAAAATATGACATGATACATATATACATATATATATATATATACGTATATATACATGTGACAGAGCAAGACTGCCTCAAAAAAAAAAGTAAACTAAAGAAAGAAGAAACTTTTATTTCTTAAGCACTTATTATTAGCACTTACTTGTCAAGCACTTTAAATGATCTTATTTAAGTCTCATAACAGTCCTGAAATGTGGGCTTTCTCACTGCCATTTTACTTATTTAATTTATTTTTTGAGATGGAGTTTCACTCTTGTTGCCCAGGCTGGAGTGCAGTGGTGTGATCTCGGCTCACTGCCACCTTCACCTCCTGGGTTCAAGCGATTCTCCTGTGTCAGCCTCCTGAGTAGCCGGGATTGCCACCACCTTTGGCTAATTTTTGTATTTTTAGTAGAGACGGGGTTTTGCCATGTTGACCCGGGTGGTCTTGAACTCCTGACTTAAGGTGATCTGCCTGCCTTGGCCTCCCAAAGTGCTGGGATTACAGGCATGAGCCACTGTAGCTGGCCTCATCTCCATTTTACACGTGTAAAATGTCCAGTCCAGGACTCAGAGGGCTTAAGTAATTTGCATGAAGATGGTGAACTATAGAGCAGGATTTGAATACAGGCCTGCCCGGCTCTGAGGTCTGTGCTCCTTCATACCACCCTGCTGACAAGGCAGAATGCTGACAAAAGCGTCAGCATTTTGTGGGGTGAACCTGGGGACACAGGCATTTTTCCTACCCTCAATGTCCTCAGATGGGGTTGAATTGAATACGTCTCAAATTGTTTTCAAGACGTAAAACTATTGCCTATGTAGGTCCTCAGTAAATGTTGAGTGAATCACATTGAATATGTCCAAAACTCTATCACCAACGTTAGGTGAGATGGGCAAGGCCCAGGAGGCAGGGAAAGGAAATAATGAAATGTTGTCCATTCATGTGGATCTTAGCCATAAAAGTACTTGTCAGTTTTAACATATGTTTGGTTGCTTTAAAAAGACATTTTTACAAAAGTAGAGCTTTGGCATATTTTTCTATAAACAAATATGGTTGCCTCCTTTGTTATACTTTTTTTTTTTCCTGATACAGAGTCTTGCTCTGTTGCCCAGGCTGGAGTGCAGTGGCGCGATCTCGGCTCACCACAACCTCCGCATCCCAGGTTCAAGTGATTCTCCTGCCTCAGCCTCCTGCGTAGTTGAGATTACAGGCGCACGCCACCACGCCAGGCTGATTTTTGTATTTTCAGTAGAGACAGGGTTTCACTATGTTGGTCAGGCTGGTCTCAAACTCCTGAACTCATTATCTGCCTGCCTCGGCCTCCCAAAGTGTTGGGATTACAGGTGTGAGCCATCACGCCCAGCCTGTTATACTTTTAAATACATGTCTGGGGTTAACATTATGTATCAAACTAATCAGCAGTTTCTATTTCCACCAAGGATTAAAAGGTTTCTAGGCTCGTGTTGACCTGATCTTTAGTATTGTATGTGTGTACACCTGCTTTATAAATATGTTGGGAATTTCCCCATCTGTCTGAGATCCACGACTGTTCTGCTGGAGGCATTTTCTTCACTCTGCTATGGCTTACTGTGTATGAACTGCTGCCACACTTATGTTATCTAGAGTTATCTGGAACATTTGGGCCTCCTTGATTTATGTGAGTGAATGAAACAACAACAACAAAAAAAAACTATGAGTATAGCTAAACAATAAAAAGATAGTGGTGAGATAGCTGAGCCCAGTAGTGAAGAGACCGGGTTCCTGCAGTGTTTCCTGCCTGTCATGAACACCCTGGAGATGGCCCTGCGCCAGGGTGACCTGCCTCACCCCTGGGTCATCCATCCAGGGCGCTCTGGGAGTGCAGCCTGAGGCTGGGGAAGCTGCTTCCAGCAGAGAAGCACTGAGAGGGCACGTGGCTTTGTGGGACGTGATGGCTCATTCTCTCTGCAGGGTTAAGTAGTACCTGGCTTCGCTGGGGTCTATGGAAGATCGCAATAATTATCTGGACTTTTGTCATTAAGCTTAGGAGAAAAAAATACACCAAAAAAGGAGAATGAAATCCTGAGGTTTCTTTGCCTGGTGGGTCATCTGAGACCCCACCCAAGAAGTAACCTAGAAAGGGAAAATCTGTGGCTCCAAATGATGGGTTCTCTGTAAAAGACCTACAACCTGTACACATGGTGTCATCCCATAATAATCAACCCAGTCAAGGGGGTCAGGGATGGGAGGCAAATGCCCTTCTCTTCTTCAAACTTCCCTGGTGTGGTGGTGTTTTTCTGAGACATCTTTCCTCATTTGGCCAGTGTCCACTTTAAACACATTCAAGGGATGGAGGGAGGTGGGTGCTCAGTGCCCCACTGGGGACAGCTGCCTCTTCACCACACTGGCCCTAAGGTTGGGAGTGAGTTTCCAGATAGTAGCTATTTGAATAAATCAAGGCATATGGACCGCTTTAGTGCTCTTTCATCAAGTATCTATAAAAGCCTTATTAATAGAATTATTCCTATTTGGTAGGTATAGATCAGTGGTTCTCAACTTTGCCTGTTAGAACCCTCTGGAGAGCTCAAAATCTCAGGGATTTTACCACTCTGTTGATGAACTGGAAACAGAAAAAGATGATTCTGACAGACTATTTCTTTCTGACGCCAATCTCCAGGGCTTCTCTTTCCTTTCATTAATTTTATTAGAGTTTACCCAAATAAAAAACATATCTCATCTTATCCACCTCCCTTATCTGCAAGCTGCCCAGCAAGGAAGGTGAAGGTGTTTGGAAGCAGAACTCAGCATCCTGCATACCTGGTGACACATAAACCAATGAGAGGAAGATGTTCTGACAAACCAGGAGCAGCACTGGGGATTCTTCCCACAGGGCCTGTGGTGCCAGTATTTCCCTCCCTCCCTCCCTGCCTCCTTCCTTCCTTCCTTCCTTCCTTCCTCCTCCCTCCTCCTTCCTCCTTCCTTCCTTCCTCCCTTCCTTCCTTCCCTCCCTCCCTCCTTCCTTCCTTCCTTCCCTCCCTCCTTCCTTCCTTCCCTCCTTCCTTCCTCCCTCCCTTCCCTCCTTCCTTCCTTCCCTCCTTCTTTCCTTCCTTCCTTCCTTCTTCCTTCCTTCCTTCCCTCCCTCCTTCCTTCCTTCCCTCCTTCCTTCCTTCCTTCCCTCCTTCCTTCCTTCCCTCCTTCCTTCCTTTCCTCCTTCCTTCCTTCTTCTTTACTTCCTTCCCTCTCTCTCTCTGTCTTTCTTGCTTTCTTTCCTTCTTTCTTTTTCTTTCTCTCTCTTCTTTTTTTCTTTGAGACAGGTTCTTGCTTTGTCACCCAGGCTGGAGTGCAGTGGCACAATCATGGCTCACTGCAGCCTCGAACTCCTGGGCTCAAGCAATCCACCTATCTTGGCCTCCCAAATAGCAGGGACTATAGGCACACACCACCATGCCCAGCTGATTTTTTTATTTTTTTGTACCGACAGAGTCTCACCATGTTTCCTGGGCTGGTCTCGAACCCTCAAGCGATCCATCCACCTTGGCCTCTCAAAGTGCTGAGATTGCAGGCATGAGCCACCATTCCAGGCCAACACTTAGGTCTTGAGAGAATGAGAAGCTCAAGCAATTACTTTTTAATTGTTGATACTACAGGTTGTTTGTTTTACAGTTGGTCCATAAAAGAAGACAAGGGAATTTAAACTCTTACACTTCTAGTTTTCTGAACAGCCTAATTTGAGTGGCATTTTCGCTGCGTGGGAAGGCATAGCCCAGAGATAATATATGGGGAACGCTCTTTCTGATGTCCTTGGGATTCCTGTGTTGTGTGGGTTTATTTATTTTTTTTTTTCACTCCAAAATATATCTGTTGTCATCCCTCTAAGTAACTGTAGTTTGATAGATGTTTTGGTGGTAATGTGATAAAGTAAAGCCTTAGAGACAAAATTTAGCATAATTGCTGCCAGCATTCATGTGTACAACATTTAGGAAAATCTTAATTTAAGTCACAAAGAGAGTTTTATACCCTGTCCTCTAGGGCTGGCTGAGCCGATTATTGACAAGGTTTGATCTCCAACCGTTTACAGAGATATTATAAAAAGGAAAGAAAAAAAAAACAAAGATAAAACAACAAACTTCAGAGTGGACTTTAGAAGGAATATAGAAGGGTTGCAGGCACTATAATCTACAGTCATGTGACTTTCCAGCTTCCAAAGTCTGTCCTTTGGTAGGAAGGAAGGGTTTCGTCAGGCGGAGGGAGAAGAGAGGAAAGGAGCGGGGAGCTGCTCCTGGTTCTGGGAACAGGAGAGGCTAGCCTGGCCAGCACCTCCTAGGCTGGGATGGGGGAGTGAAGACGAGACCCGGGTGCAGGCACAGGTGTTTGTTTTCTTGAAACCCCTGTACAGCACTCCTAAGTAGGGGATTCACCCTGCTACCTGTGTGAGGCAGGATCAGAAGTTCTGCTAGGAGATGTGAGAGACAATGGCCCTTTCCTGCGGGCCGGGTAATCTGGACCTTTCTCAAAGATTTTCCAAGTTCAAAAATGAATACTTACCCCAGCTACTCAGGAGGCTGAGATGTGAAGAGTGCTCAAACCCAGGAGTTTAAGACTGCAGTGAGCTGTGAATACACCACTGCATTCCAGCCTGGGCGACAAAGCAAGACTCTGTTTCTAAAAAAAAAAAAAAAAAAAAATAGAGAGAGAATATTTTCAAATATATATTAACACATTTGGGGGACAAAATTGAACTTTACTCTTTTAAACATGGTAACTTTGAGAAATGTATTACTATGATCATAGATGCAGAGGAAAGGTGGCCTTAAGAATCTTCATGAATCATTCAAAGTTATCATCTCTTGCTCTCTGCTTTACACTGGAAACTCTGTAGATTTAGATGGCAAGAAATATTAAATAAGGAAATCCATGAACCTCTTCAAGTGTTTAAGGTGGGGAATAGAACACAACAGAATTACTACATTTCTTAGCACTAGGCAGCACAGTTTGCAAAACTCCACTAGGTCATATTGTCATATTAAAAATAAAAGAGATTTTCCAGGTCAAGGATACATTCTTAGAGCTATGAAGCAATCTAGGGAAATCGTTGTGTCCCCACAAAACAACTCCATTCCAAAGAAGAAGTAAAAATACCCTCTGGGAATGGCACAGGAAGGAAGCTGTGCCTTGGGTCCAAGCATAGACGGACAAGATGAGCATGATTAGAAATCACCGCTAAGGGAAGAGGGTGGCACACCACACATCCAGAGAGTTTCCATTTCCATTAGTTTTCTCCTCAATAATCAGACTTTCTTTTTCCGTGTTTTTTTTTGTTTTGTTTTTTGTTTTTTTTTGAGACAGAGTCTCACTCTGTTGCCCAGAGCTGGAGTGTAGTGGCATGATCTTGGCTCACTGCAACCTCCACCTCCCAGGTTCAAGCGATTCTCCTGCCTCAGCCTCCTAAGTAGCTGGGATTATAGGTGCACGCCGCCGTGCCCAGCTAATTTTTGTATTTTTAGTAGAGATGGGCTTTCACCATGTTGGTCAGGCTGGTCTCAAACTCCTGACCTCGTGATCCACCCACCTCGGCCTCCCAAAGTGCTGGAATTACAGGCATAAGCCACTGCGCCTGGCCAATAATCAGACTTTCTAATGCATTTCAGGAAAGAAAAGTGAAAGTAGATGTTGCAACTAAATTCTTTTTTGTTTTTAAAAAATTTTTTAAATTTTTTCCTACATGATGAGATATCAAGCAACTAAATTATTTTCTTCTTATTATTATTATTTTGAGATGGAGTCTTGCTCTGTTGCCCAGGCTAGAGTGCAGTGGCACGATCTTGGCTCACTGCAACCTCTGCTTCCCAGGTTCAAGCGATTCTCCTGCCTCAGCCTCTCGAGTAGCTGGGACTACAGGCACCTGCCACCAAGCCCGGCTAATTTTTGTATTTTTAGTAGAGAGGGGTTTCACTATGTTGGCCGGGCGGGTCTCAAACTCCTGACCTTAAGTGATCCGCCCGCCTCAGCCTCCCAAAGTGCTGGGATTACAAGTGTGAACCACTGTGCCTGGCCAATTAAATTATTTTAAACTCACAGTTCCATGCTCCAACTGAAAGCTCTAATAGTGAAGATGACAAATAGGTTGATCCTGTGTTCTGACACAGGAGGGCTCTTACCCACTGGCTTGTCCTGAAGCTGCCACTCACTTTAGTTCCTTCTAGTCCCAAGAAGGACACAGTAACTTCCAGTCTTCCTGAAGCACCTGACCATCGTGTCACATGAGTGATGCCAACATGGGCCTCTTTTTTAGGGAAAATGGAGGAAGTTGGGAGCACCACAATCCCCCTAGACCGACACCATCTTCTTTCCTTCAAGCTTCTCTCTTCCAGTTTATAGTAGTATCTCCGGAGCAGTTTCTAGTGAAATTTTAGGGACACTATCTTAATTTATGTTTTCTAATAATAAGCATAGAAACTCTTTCATTTCAAATGATAAAATCAAATCTGATTCCTGGATTTTTTCCTTCTAACTTATCATCATCACTAATATCTAAGGGTTTAATCATTGATCTAATATACTTACTTTAATAGTAATTTTATTATTTTATAGTGAGAAATTAAAATTTAGGAAAATATGGCTGGGCATGGTGGCTCATGCCTGTAATCCTAGCACTTTGGAAGGCAGAGGCAGGCTGATCATCTGAGGTCAGGAGTTCGAGACCAGCCTGGCCAACATGGTGAAACCCCATCTCTACTGAAAACACAAAAAATTAGCCATGTGTGGTGGTGCACCCCTGTAATCCCAGCTACTCAGGAGGCTGAGGCAGGAGAATCACTTGAACCCGGGAGGCAGAGGTTGCAGTGAGCCAAGATCATGCCATTGCACTCCAGCCTGGACTACAGAGCAAGACTTTGTCTCAAAACAAACAAACAAACTGAAATTTAGGAAAACATTAACAAGTAAAAATAAGAGGAAATGCCACAAATATTTCCACTAATCAAAACGTCAATGAGCACTGTGATGTGTGCCTATAGTCCCAGCTACCTAGGAGGCTGAGGTGGGAGCATTGCTCGAGTTTAGTAGTCTCAGGCCAGCCTGGGCAACATAGTGTGACCGACCCCCATCTCTAAAAAATAAGAATAAATAAATGAAATTTTTTAAAAAATTTAAAAAATGATATTTTGAGGTTCTTTTTAAATTATTATTATTATTATACTTTAAGTTTTAGGGTACATGTGCACAATGTGCAGGTTTGTTACATATGTATCCATGTGCCATGTTGGTGGGCTGCACCCATTAACTCATCATTTAGCATTAGGTATATCTCCTAATGCTGTCCCTCCCCCCTCCCCCCACCCCACAACAGTCCCTGGAGTGTGATGTTCCCCTTCCTGTGTCCATGTGTTCTCATTGTTCAGTTCCCACCTATGAGTGAGAACATGCGGCGTTTGGTTTTTTGTCCTTGCGATAGTTTACTGAGAATGATGGTTTCCAGTTTCATCCATGTCCCTACAAAGGACATGAACTCATCATTTTTTATGGCTGCATAGTATTCCATGGTGTATATGTGCCACATTTTCTTAATCCAGTCTATCGTTGTTGGACATCTGGGTTGGTTCCAAGTCTTTGCTATTGTGAATAGTGCCGCAATAAACATATGTGTGCATGTGTCTTTATAGCAGCATGATTTATAATCCTTTGGGTATATACCCAGTAATGGGATGGCTGGGTCAAATGGTATTTCTAGTTCTAGATCCCTGAGGAATCAACACACTGACTTCCACAATGGTTGAACTAGTTTACAGTCCCACCAACAGTGTAAAAGTGTTCCTATTTCTCCACATCCTCTCCAGCACCTGTTGTTTCCTGACTTTTTAATGATCGCCATTCTAACTGGTGTGAGATGGTATCTCATTATGGTTTTGATTTGCATTTCTCTGATGGCCAGTGATGATGAGCATTTTTTCATGTGTTTTTTGGCTGCATAAATGTCTTCTTTTGAGAAGTGTCTGTTCACATCCTTTGCCCACTTTTTGATAGGGTTGTTTGTTTTTTTCTTGTAAATTTGTTTGAGTTCATTGTAGATTCTGGATATTAGCCCTTTGTCAGATGAGTAGGTTGTGAAAATTTTCTCTCATTTTGTAGGTTGCCTGTTCACTCTGATGGTAGTTTCTTTTGCTGTGCAGAAGCTCTTTAGTTTAATTAGATCCCATTTGTCAATTTTGGCTTTTGTTTCCATTGCTTTTGGTGTTTTAGACATGAAGTCCTTGCCCATGCCTATGTCCTGAATGGTATTGCCTAGGTTTTCTTCTAGGGTTTTTGTGGTTTTAGGTCTAACATGTAAGTCTTTAATCCATCTTGAATTAATTTTTGTATAAGGTGTAAGGAAGGGATCCAGTTTCAGCTTTCTACATATGGCTAGCCAGTTTTCCCAGCACCATTTATTAAATAGGGAATTCTTTTCCCATTGCTTGTTATTGTCAGGTTTGTCAAAGATCAGATAGTTGTAGATATGCGGCATTATTTCTGAGGGCTCTGTTCTGATCCATTGATCTATGTCTCTGTTGTGGTACCAGTACCACGCTGTTTTGGTTACTGTAGCCTTGCAGTATAGTTTGAAGTCAGGTAGCGTGATGCCTCCAGCTTTGTTCTTTTGGCTTAGGATTGACTTGGCGATGCGGGCTCTTTTTTGGTTCCATATGAACTTTAAAGTAGTTTTTTCCAATTCTGTGAAGAAAGTCGTTGGTAGCTTGATGGGGATGGCATTGAATCTATAAATTACCTTGGGCAGTATGGCCATTTTCACGATATTGATTCTTCCAACCCATGAGCATGGAATGTTCTTCCATTTCTTTGTATCCTCTTTTATTTCATTGAGCAGTG
This sequence comes from Nomascus leucogenys, assembly GCF_006542625.1. Taxonomy (NCBI): domain Eukaryota; kingdom Metazoa; phylum Chordata; class Mammalia; order Primates; family Hylobatidae; genus Nomascus; species Nomascus leucogenys. Next base: position 57,778,604 of record NC_044384.1, on the reverse strand, counting down.
GTTTGTAGTTCTCCTTGAAGAGGTCCTTCACATCCCTTGTAAGTTGGATTCCTAGGTATTTTATTCTCTTTGAAGCAAGTGTGAATGGGAGTTCACTCATGATTTGACTCTCTGTTTGTCTGTGATTGGTGTACAAGAATGCTTGTGATTTTTGTAAATTGATTTTGTATCCTGAGACTTTGCTGAAGTTGCTTATCAGCTTAAGGAGATTTTGGGCTGACACAATGGGGTTTTCTAGATATACAATCATATCATCTGCAAACAGGGACAATTTGACTTCCTCTTTTCCTAATTGAATACCATTTATTTCCTTCTCCTGTCTGATTGCCCTGGCCAGAACTTCCAGCACTATGTTGAATAGGAGTGGTGAGAGCGGGCATCCCTGTCTTGTGCCAGTTTTCAAAGGGAATGCTTCCAGTTTTTGCCCATTCAGTATGATATTGGCTATGGGTTTGTCATAGATAGCTCTTATTATTTTGAGATACATCCCATCAATACCTAATTTATTGAGAGTTTTTAGCATGAAGAGTTGTTGAATTTTGTCAAAGGCCTTTTCTGCATCTATTGAGATAATCATGTGGTTTTTGTCTTTGGTTCTGTTTATATGCTGGATTACATTTATTGATTTGCATATGTTGAACCAGGCTTGCATCCCAGGGATGAAGCCCACTTGATCATGGTGGATAAGCTTTTTGATGTGCTGCTGGATTCAGTTTGCCAGTATTTTATTGAGGATTTTTGCATCAATGTTCATCAAGGATATTGGTCTGAAATTCTCTTTTTTGGTTGTGTCTCTGCCAGGCTTTGGTATCAGGATGATGCTGGCCTCATAAAATGTGTTAGGGAGGATTCCCTCTTTTTCTATCGATTGGAATAGTTTCAGAAGGAATGGTACCAGTTCCTCCTTATACCTCTGGTAGAATTCGGCTGTGAATCCATCAGGTCCTGGACTCTTTGGTTGGTAAGCTATTGATTATTGCCACAATTTCAGAGCCTGTTATTGGTCTATTCAGAAATTCAACTTCTTCTTGGTTTAGTCTTGGGAGGGTGTATTTGTCGAGGAATTTATCCATTTCTTCTAGATTTTCTAGTTTATTTGCGTAGAGGTGTTTATAGTATTCTCTGATGGTAGATTGTATTTCTGTGGGATTGGTGGTGATATCCCCTTTATCATTTTTTATTGCATCTATTTGATTCTTCTCTCTTTTCTTCTTTATTACTCTTGCTAGCGGTCTATCAATTTTGTTGATCTTTTCAAAAAACCAGCTCCTGGATTCATTAATTTTTTGAAGGGTTTTTTGTGTCTCTATTTCCTTCAGTTCTGCCCTTCTTTTAGTTATTTCTTGCCTTCTGCTAGCTTTTGAATGTGTTTGCTCTTGCTTTTCTAGTTCTTTTAATTGTGATGTTAGGGAGTCAATTTTGGATCTTTCCTGCTTTCTCTTGTGGGCATTTAGTGCTATAAATTTCCCTCTACACACTGCTTTGAATGTGTCCCAGAGATTCTGGTATGTTGTGTCTTTGTCCTCGTTGGTTTCAAAGAACATCTTTATTTCTGCCTTCATTTCATTATGTACCCAATAGTCATTCAGGAGCAGGTTGTTCAGTTTCCATGTAGTTGAGCAGTTTTGAGTGAGTTTCTTAATCCTGAGTTCTAGTTTGATTGCACTGTGTTCTGAGAGACAGTTTGTTATAATTTCTGTTCTTTTACATTTGCTGAGGAGAGCTTTACTTCCAACTATGTGGTCAATTTTGGAATAGGTGTGGTGTGGTGCCAAAAAAAATGTATATTCTGTTGATTTGGGGTGGAGAGTTCTGTAGATGTCTATTAGGTCCACTTTGTGCAGAGCTGAGTTCAATTCCTGGATATCCTTGTTAACTTTCTGTCTCGTTGATCTGTCTAATGTTGACAGTGGGGTGTTATAATCTCCCATTATTATTGTGTGGGAGTTTAAGTCTCTTTGTAGGTCACTCAGGACTTGCTTTATGAATCTGGGTGGTCCTGTGTTGGGTGCATATATATTTAGGATAGTTAGCTCTACTTGTTGAATTGATCCCTTTACCATTATGTAATGGCCTTCTTTGTCTCTTTTGATCTTTGTTGGTTTAAAGTCTATTTTATCAGAGACTAGGATTGCAACCCCTGCCTTTTTTTGTTTTCCATTTGCTTGGTAGATCTTCCTCCATCCCTTTATTTTGAGTCTATGTGTGTCTCTGCAGGTGAGATGGGTTTCCTGAATACAGCACACTGATGGGTCTTGACTCCTTATCCAATTTGCCAGTCTGTGTCTTTTAATTGGAGCATTTAGCCCATTTACATTTAAATTTAATATTGTTATGTGTGAATTTGATCCTGTCATTATGATGTTAGTTGGTTATTTTGCTCGTTAGTTGATGCAGTTTCTTCCTAGCCTCGATGGTCTTTACAATTTGGCATGTTTTTGCAGTGGCTGGTACCGGTTGTTCCTTTCCATGTTTAGTGCTTCCTTCGGGAGCTCTTTTAGGGCAGGTCTGGTGGTGACAAAATCACTCAGCATTTGCTTGTCTGTAAAGTATTTTATTTCTCCTTCACTTATGAAGCTTAGTTTGGCTGGATATGAAATTCTGGGTTGAAAATTCTTTTCTTTAAGAATGTCTAATATCGGCCCCCACTCTCTTCTGGCTTGTAGAGTTTCTGCTGAGAGGTCAGCTGTTAGTCTGATGGGCTTCCCTTTGTGGGTAACCCGACCTTTCTCTCTGGCTGCCCTTAACATTTTTTCCTTCATTTCAACTTTGGTGAATCTGACAATTATGTGTCTTAGAGTTGCTCTTCTCAAGGAGCAATTCTCCTGCCTCAGCCTACAGAGTAGCTGAGATTACAGGTGTGAACCACCACACCTGGCTAATTTTTGTATTTTTAGTAGAGATGGGGTTTCACCATGTTGTCCAGGCGGGTCTCAAACTCCTGGACTCAAGCGATCCTCCCACCTCAGTCTCCCAATGTGCTAGGATTACAGGCATGAGCCACCATGCCCGCTTTATTATTTTGCTTTGTGTTGTTTTGGCTATTTGGATCTTTTGTGGTTCCATGTGAATTTTAAGATTTTTTTTCTATTTCTGTGAAGAATGTCATTGGTATTTTGATAGAGATTGCATTGTATCTCTTTAGATTGCTTTGGGTATAAGGTCCTTTTAGAAATATTAATTTTTCTGACCTATGAACATGAGATGTCTTTCCAGTGGTTTGTGTCATTTTCAATTTCTTTCATCAGTGTTTTGCAGTTTTTGTTGTAGAGACTTTTTGCCTTCTTGGTTAAATTTATTCCTAGCTATTTATTTTTATTTTTGTAGCTATTGTAAATAGGATTGCTTTCTTGATTTCTTTTTCAGCTAGTTTATTATTGCCATATAGAAATGCTACTACTTTTTGTCTGTTGACTTTGTATCCTGCAACTTTACTGAATTCATTTATGAGTTCTAAGAGTTGTTTGATAGAATCTAGGTTTTTCTATATATAAGATCATGTAATCTGCAAAGAGTGACAATTTGACTTACTTCTTTCCTAATTTGGATGCTTTTTATTTCTTTATCTTGTCTGATTGCTTTGTTTAAGACTTTCAGTACTATTTTGAATAAGAATAGTGAAAGTGAGAGAACACCTATTCTAGTTTATGGAATGAAGCATTGACTGATTCTAGAATCAGAATCACAAGTAAGACAACTGAGATATTTAAACTAAGTTTGTTGTAATTTTGTTTCTTGATACTTCTTAGTAAATTTCGAGTATATAATATGCTATTATTAACTATAGTCACATTGCTGTACATTAAATCCCCTGAATTTACTCTTTCTGCATAACTGAAATTTTGTACTGCTTGAAGCAACACTGTCCCATTTCACCCTCTCCCCAGCACATGGCAACCACCATTCTACTGTTTTTGAGTTTGACTAATTTAATTTCCATTTATAAGTAAAATCATGCACGATTTATATTTCTGCAGCTCGCTTATTTCACTTAGCATAATGTCGTCCACGTTCATCTCTATTGTCACAAATGGCAAGATTTCCTTTTTTTGGCCAGGCATGGTGGTTCATGTCTGTAATCCCAGCACTTTGGGAAGCTGAGGTAGAAGGATTGCTTGAGGCCAGGAGTTTGAGACCACCCTAGCCAACACAGTGAGACCCATTTCTATAAAAAATAAAAATAAAAAAATTTTAAAAAAAGAAAAAAAGAGATTTTCTTCTCTTTTTTTCCAGGCCAAATAATATTCCATCAGGTAAATATGCCATATTTTCTTTCTTTGTTTTTTTTAAGAGATGGGATCTCACTATGTTGCCCAGGCTGGACTTGAACTTCTAGGCTTGAGCCTTCCTCCTGTCTCAGTCTCCCAAGTAGCTGGGATTACAGGCATGCGCCACCATGCCCTGGATAATTTCCATATTTTCTTTATCTGTTCATCTGTTGATAGATATTTAGGTTGTTTCCATCTTTTTTTTTTTTTTTAATTTGTGGGGTTTTTTTGAGACGGGGTCTCAGTCTGCAGTGCAGTGGTGTAATCATAGCTCACTGTGGCCTTGACTTCCCAGGCTCAAGCAGTCCATCCACCTCAGCCTCCTGAGCAGCTGGGACTACAGGCATGTGTCACTACACCTGGCTGATTTTTATTTTTATTTTTTTAGAGACAGGCTCTCACCATCTTGCCCAAGCTGTTCTCGAACTTCTGTCTAGGCCTTCCAAAGTGTTGGGATCACAGGCATGAGACACTGTGTCTGGCCTGTTTCCATATCTTGGCTATTGTCAGTCATGTTGTAATAAACATGGGGAAAAATGTGAAAGTGGTCATCCTTTCCTTGTTCCAGTTCTTAGAGGAAAGGTGTTCAACTTTTCCCCATTCAAGACACAGATCATCTTGGGAAAAGATATTTATAATAAAAGTATCATACAAATGACATGCATTCAGAATATTAAAAAGCTCCTACAAATTAAAAAAAAAAAAGACAAATTAACAGAAAAATATGCAAAAGGAGCCATGGCTAGTGGTGTATCCTACAGTTCCAATTACTTTGGAGACTAAGGTGGGAGGATGGCTTGAGCCCAGGAGTTAAAGTTCAGCCTTGGTAACATAGGCAGACCCCATTTCTTAAAAACTTCTTTTCGAAAGATTAACAAATAAAGAGAAAAACGTATAAAAGACATGAATGGGCACATCGCTCAAAAGATATTCAAATGCTGGGCGCAGTGGCTCACGCCTATAATCCCAGCACTTTGAGAGGCCAAGGGGGAGTGGATTACTTGAGGTCAGGAGTCTGAGACCAGCCTGGCCTACATGGTGAAGCACTGTCTCTACAAAGATACAAAAATTAGCCAGGCGTGGTGGTGCATGTCTGTAATCCCAGCTGCTTGGGAGGCTGAGGCAGGAGAATCACTTGAGCCTGGAAGGTGGAGTCTGCAGTGAGCTGAGATCATGCCACTGCACTCCAGCCTGGGTGACAGAGTGAGACTCCATCTCAAAAACAAAAAAAAAATGTATATATATATATATATGTATATATATATATATATACACACACATACACACACACACACACACACAAACGGCCAATAAACACATGAAAGTTTTCAACCTCATTAATCATAAGGAAAATGAAAATTAAAACCACAGCAGCAGCCAGGCATGGTGGCTCACACCTGTAATCTCAGCACTTTGGGAGGCTGAGGCAGGATGACTTGAGGTCAGGAGTTCAAGACCAGCCTGGTCAACATGGAGAAAACCTGTCTCTACCAAAAATCTAAAAAATTAGCCAGGTGTGGTGACACACACCTGTAATCCCAGCTATTTGAGAGGCTGAGGCGGGGGAATCGCTTGAACCCAGGAGGGGGGTGTTGCAGTGAGCCAAGATCTTGCCACTGCACTCCAGCCTGGGTGACAGAGTGAGACTCTGTCTAAAAACAAAAAACAAAAAACCAAAAAACAACAACAAAAAAACACCACAATAGCATACCTAACAAGACTCCTACCAGAATGACAAAAATTATAGTTACTGACAACACCAGGTGTTGGTGAAGATGTGGAGCAACTGGGACTCTCATATACATCTCATGAAAGTGTAAATTGGCACAGCTCGTCAGAAAACTCTGAGTCAGGATTTAATAAAAATGAACACACGCACACCTTACATTCAACAATTCCTCTCCTAGGCATATACCCAACAGATATGTGTAAATCTGTGTAAGAAAAGACACATAGAAAAATGTTCATTAAAGCACCTTTTTGTAATAGCCAAAACCTAGAAACAATAAAATGTTCATCAGCAGGCTGGACGTGGTGGCTCCTGCCTGTAGTCCTAGCACTTTGGGAGGCCAAGGCAGGTAAATTGTCTGAGCTCAGGAGTTTGAGACCAGCCCGGGGAACATGGTGAAACCCCGTCTCTACTAAAAATACAAAAAATTAGCCGGGCGTGGTGGCATGCACCTGTAATCCCAGCTAATCTGGAGGCTGAGACAGGAGAATTGCTTGAGCCTGGGAGGCAGAGGTTGCAGTGAGCTGAGATTGCACCATTGCACTCCAGCTTGGGCAACAGAGCAAGGCTCTGTCTCAAAAAAAAAAAAAAAAAAAAGTTCAACGGAACATATAAATATGCTATATTTATACAATGAAATACTATACAGCAAGAAGAAGGAACTACTGTTGAATACAGCAATGTACATGAATCTCACAAATATTACATTAAGCAAAAGATGACACACACAAAGAGGTACATATTGCATGGTTCCATTTATATGCTTCAAAATTAGGCAAAACTTAAGGTGATGACAGTTAGAATAATGGTTACTTTTTGTAGGTAGTGATGGAAACAGGAAAGGGGACTACTTAAGGGGAATTTAGGGTGTTGACAATTGTTTGATTTCCTTTTTGGGTAGTGCATACATGTGTTCACCTATTGAGCAATAAACCCATGACTTTATACTCTTCTGTGTGTATAAATGTCAAGAAAAGTCTACTCTAAAAACTGTTGTTTAACAGAGAGGATACAGTTTTCATGATGCTTGTGAGGAGCTTAAATTTTTTTCGTAAAATGAGTGGGGGAAAAAGCAACATTTCTAAATCGCCAGTTCTTTTATATGTGACTTTAAGTGTGAAACAAAATTAAAATTAAATATTATAAGTAAAAATATATAGTTGCAAACCTTTTACAAATATTGCATCACCTTTTATTTAACATAAAAAACATATTTTACATTACTAAAAATCATTATAAATACAATTTCTGATGTGTAATGTAGATTCAAGATTTGTAAACCCTCTCCTACTGCAAGACTGAGTTATTTTTAATTTAGGGATATTATCTAAAATGCTGCAATGAATATCTTGGTGCATTTTTTTTATAGTTCAAATTATTTCCAGATGTGGAATTACTGGGTTAGAGAGTATAGAGGTTTTTAACTCTTAATATATATTATCAGATTGCTCTCCTAAGGGGCTGCTCTGATATATGCACCTACCAGTAATGTATGATTGTGCTTACTTCCTAAAATTTCACTGTTTTGTCTGTTTCTTTGATAATTTGTGAAAAATGTGAGACTAACACTTCAAAAATGCTGCATGTGCTGAAAATATCTTGTTTGCATTTGTCTGCACAATGGATTTATAAGCCATATAAGAATGTTTATTACCTAAATAATGTTGACCAACTTTAAAAATGCCTCTGTTAAGCCAGTGGTGGCATGCACTAGCACCAGCTGCTCAGGAGGCTGAGACAGGTGGATTGATTATGCCCAGGAATTCAAGTTCAGTCTGGGCAACATAGTGAGACTCTGTCTTTAAGTTAAAAAAAAAAAAATCTATGTTGGCTAGATATTTGAAGAGTCATTTCAAACCTTCTTGTTTCCAGTTGTATCTTAGAAATAAAAAATATTTGTAAATATTTCAGTATGCATCCTAAAAGATAAGAACTCTTTTTTAAAAAACAAACTCTGGGCTGAGTGCGGTGGCTCACACCTGTAATCCCAGCATTTTGGGAGGCCGAGGAGGGTGGATCACAAGGTCAGGGGATCGAGACCATCCTGGCTAATACGGTGAAACCCCGTCTCTGCTAAAAATACAAAAAAACTAGCTGGGTGTGGTGGTGGGCACCTGTAGTCCCAGCTACTCGGGAGGCTGAGGCAGGAGAATGGTGTGAACCCGGGAGGTGGAGCTTGCAATGAGCCAAGATCGCACCACTGCACTCCAGCCTGGGTGACAGAGCGAGACTCCATCTCAAAAAAAAAAAAAAAAAAAAAACAAAAAAAAAACTCTGATTACACCTAAAAAGATATATTTAATTTCATTAAATACCCAGTCAGCAATCACCTTTTCCCAATTTTCTTATAAATGTGAGGGGCTTTTTTCCTTTTTTTAAATTTAGATTTAATATGTCTAGATTTATTGTTGTGAATGATGCTGAAGAAAGTGGTTCTTAGCCCTGTACAGTCCCTATAGTCTGATATCTGATGTACATGTTCACCTATGAACTGTTTTTCCTGTAAGTTGGTAGGTCTTTAGGCTTGCTAAAATTCAGATTTTATGAAAATCAAGATTTCTTATATACACATATACTTCCCTCAGGAGGAGTATAATGTCTAAGTGTCTGTGTTTTTAAGTTTGTAGCCATTGAGGGTCATTACCTAGATAACGAATTCATTAGGGCTTGCAAAATGGTGGTGAATTTTATCACTTCTTCCTCTGGGAGTTGGAACACCTCAATTAAGGAAATCTTCCTCAACTCTGCAATTACCCTGAGATACTGTTTATACAGGAAAGGCACATTAAATGCTTTCTCTACCAGTTTTCAAAATAATGGTTCCTTTGTATTTCCGCAGGTGAACTAGTTTTATTTGGTTTTGAGTATCATTATGATTTAAAAGACTTAAACATATTTGAAGTGATTCAATCCAATGTAGTTATTATCCCTTTTAATGTGGAAATGGGCACTTTTTTTTTTTGAGACATATTCTTGCTCTGTCACCCAGGCTGGAGTGCAGTGGCATCATCATAGCTCACTGCGACCTCTGCCTCCAGGGTTCAGATGATTCTCCTGCCTCAGCCTCCCGAGTAGCTGGGTCTGCAGGTGCCTGCCACTAAACTCGGCTAACTTTTTGTATTTTAGTAGAGATGGGGTTTCACCATATTGCCCAGGGTGGTCTTGAACTCCAGAGCTCAAGCAATCCGAGTGCTCAAACAATCTACCTGTGTCAGCCTCCCAAAGTGTTAGGATTAAAGGCGGGAGCCACTGTGCTCCACAAAATGGGCATATTGTTGACAAGTAGGGACTTATTTAAATTGGCTATGTCCTTTTGAGATGAATGCAAATTTTTTTTTTTTTTTGAGACAGAGTTTCGCTCTTGTTGCCCAGGCTGGAGTGCAATGGCGTGATCTCAGCTCACTACAACCTCTGCCTCCCGGGTTCAAGTGATTCTCCTGCCTCAGCCTCCCAAGTAGCTGGGATTACAGGCGCATGCCACCACACCCAGCTAATTTTTTGTATTTTTAGTAGAGATAGGATTTTGCCATGTTGGCCAGGCTGGTCTGGAACTCCTGGCCTCAAGCGACCTGCCCGCCTCAGCCTCCCAAAGTGCTGAGATTATAGGCGTGAGCCACAGCACCCAGCCCATTTACTTTAGAATTAATATAAATAAATTGAAAGAAGTTATTTGGGTAAGCAAGAGTGAGAGAAAAAGGCCTGGTTTGGTGGCTCATGTCTGTAATCCCAGCACTTTGGGAAGCCAAGATGGGTTGATCCCTTGTGGTCAGGAGTTGGAGACCAGCCTCGTCAACATGGCAAAACCTCATTTCTACCAAAAATTAAAAAAGAAAAATTAGTCTGGCATGGTGGCATGCATCTGTAGTCCCAGCTACACCGGAGAATTGCTTGAGCCTGGAAGGCGGAGGTTGCAGTGAGCTGAGATTACACCACTGTACTCCAGCCTGGAGACAGAGTGAGAGCCCATCACAAAAAAAAAAAAAAAAAAAAAAAAAGAAAAAGAAAAGTAAGAGAAACAAACACCAATATTCCCAGAACCACATAAAATCCCTGTTAACCGGTCACATGTCTATCTGAGTGACTTGCTGTGCACATATAAATGTAAATGTAGGTTTTAGATTAATATAACCTGTGACTTATATAATAATGTCTATATACATATTTCAAGGTCTATATGATTATTTTTAGTTTTTAAAATATTTTTATATTAATTACTGATTTTTAATCCTCCAAATGACTAGCGCAACATATAACACAAGTATAGCTAAGGCTATTTGCTAAATTGGGGGCTAAGGAATAGGACAATAAATTTAACTGTGATTTAGTTGACGTCATAGAGCAAATGTCAGAACTGAGAAGGAAACCTTGAGTTATCTATTTTTTTTTTTTCTTGAGACAGGGTCTCACTCTGTGGAGCGCAGTGGCACAATCATGGCTCACTGCAACCTCTGCCCTCCAGGCTCAAGCAATCCTCCAGAGTAGCTGGGACTACAGACGCCTGCCACCATGCTGAGCTATTTTTTTTTTTTAATTTTTCATAAAGGCCAAGTTTTGCCATGTTGCCCAGGCTGGTCTTGAACTCCTGGGCTCAAGCAATCTGCCCGCCTCAGCCTCCCAAAGTGCTGGGATTATAGGCATGAGCCACCTTGCCTGGCCATCTTTTATTTATTTTTTTTTTTTTTTTTTTTTTTTTTTTTTTTTTTTTTTTTTTTTTTTTTTGACGGAGTCTTGCTCTGTCCCCAGGCTGGAGTGGCGCGATCTCGGCTCACTGCAAGCTCCGCCTCCCGGGTCAGCCATTCTCCTGCCTCAGCCTCCCGAGTAGCTGGGACTACAGGCCCCCAACACGCCCGGCTAATTTTTGTATTTTAGTAGAGACGGGGTTTCACCTGTTAGCCAGGATGGTCTCGATCTCCTGACCTCGTGATCCGCCCGCCTCGCCTCCCAAAGTGCTGGGATTACAGGCTTGAGCCACCGCGCCCGGCCTATTTATTTATTCTTTCCCTGCCCTATCTTATGGTGCTGAACTTTGAGTTATTTTGTTCTCAAACCCATTGTTGACCCCTCCCAGCCATTCTTAATGCCCAGAGCTTTGGGGGCGAACTTGCTGGGATTACCTGTAGCCCCTTTATTGGCAGCATTGTATGATCCTGGAGGTTTGGGGGGCAGCATCACTGGCCTAACCCCTTTAGGATTGTATTAACGCTGTAAGAAAAGGAATAAAATGTGGGCCTCTTCGAGAGAACAGAAACCTCACCCTTTTCAGGAGGTTAAATTTTGTCCTCTTTTCAACACTATTTTGAGCGTAAACTACTCATCCATTTCAAATTAAATTGCCAAAGAAAAGAACTTGAGCATAATGTATAAAGGGCACAGTTTTTGGAGACAGAGACGTAGCTTTAAATTCTGGTTCTACCACTTTTGGCGTCTCTGTGTCTCAGTTTTGTTATGTGTAGAATGGAGATAACACTGTTCAGGAATGATCAATATTAGGATTCCATGAGGAAATTTGGATATCACTAACCGCATATAGCACTCAACAAATATCTAATGCTATTATTAACATTAGTGCTTAGCAGGATGTCAGGCTTTTGGAACCTAGTAGATGATAGCTAATTGTTTTATTAAGTAAAAATTCTCAAGGTAAGTGTTAGGATTCCCCGAGGGTTCCTCTGTGGCTGCTGACATTGACAAAAGAGAGGTGACAATTTAGGGGAGAGAGGTCTTGACTTACTCAGATTAGTAGGCATAGCCTGGTGGCAGAAGAGTCTGAACCTGAGAAAATAAGGCTTAGAGACCTACAGAGACCCACTTATGGAGCCAGGTGCCTTGCTGTGGTATCACCAGTGGCCACTTCCAAGGGGCAGGATTTACACACCTGCTAGCTGTGTATTGAGGAATTGAGCGGGAAGAGTTCTAGATCTCAGATTTTTGCTCTCCAACGTACTAATTCAAGGCTTCCTTGGGCAGGTGGGCTGGCAGGCATGTGTGCAGAGAGCAGACCCAAGGCTCAGGAGCAACCCCTTTCCTCCTCCCAGAAGCTGGGATATTGTATTCCAGTAATCCTGCCCTACCCCTTCCAATGCACACTCACGAGCAGACAGAACCCCTTTCCATGGGGCTCTCCGGTAGGACTGCTGCCCTGGGGGAAGGACTGAGCTCATCAGATTGAACATCCTAAGTGCTGTGACACGGAACTCTAGGGACCTCCTTTCAATTCATCTTTTTTTGTCACTTTTTCCCCCTTCCTTCCTTCCTCCCTCCCTCCTGCTTCCCTTCCCTTCCCTTCCCTCCCCTTCCCCTTCCCCTTCTCCTTCCCCTTTCCCTTTCCCTTTCCCTTCCTTTCCCTTTCTTTTTTTCTTTCTTTCTCTCTTTTTCTTCCTTTCTTCCTTCCTTTCTCTTCTTTCTCTTTCTTTCTCTTTTTCTTTCTTTCTCTCTTTCTTTTCTCTCTCTCTCCCTCCCTCCCTTCTTTCTTTCTCTCTTTCCTTTCTTTTCTTTCTTTCTCTCTTTCTTTCTTTCTTTCTCTTTCTTTTTCTCTCTCCTTCTTTCTTTCTTGTTCTTTCCTTCTTTCCCTCCCTTCTTTCTTCCTTTCTCTTTTCTTTTCTTTTCTTTCTCCTGAGACAGGGTCTCCCTCTGTTGCCCAGACTGATGTGAACTTCTGGCTTCAAGTGATGCTCCTACCGCGGCCTCTCAAAGTACTGGAGTTATAGATGTGAGCCACCATGCTCAGCCTCTCACCTTTTTTCTATGTCTTTTTTCTTTTTTAAAAACAAACAAACAAACAGAGAGAGATGGGTTCTTACCATGTTGGCCAGGTTGGTCTTGCACTCCTGGCCTCAAGCAATCCTCCCACCTTGGTCTCCCAAAGTGCTAGGATTACAGGCATAAGCCACCACATCCAGCTTAAAAATGATGCTTTAGATGCCACAAAATAGGTGGAAATGTCTTAACTGCATGTTAGTTGTTAGGCCTGAGGGCCTCTTCCATCCTTGTCAAGGGGAGTGCTAACCAGTCTCTCCTTTCAACACTCACCTTTGAAAAATTCCAAGCCTACATAAAAGTTGAGAGAATAGCACCCTGGACACCATGATATCCTTCATCTAAAACTCACCAGTTCTTTCAACTGACATTTGAGCACCCACTATGTGCTAGGTGCTGTGATAGCCTTTGGGTGCATAAAAGGAAGTGAGTCTTGGCTCCTGAGCACAAACTTGCTCAGGCTTATCAGAAAAAGGAGACCACAAAACAAAACCCTATAGTATGGCCTGATAATATTTTGTTACGGCAGGCATAAAGAACTGTAGGAATAGATGGAGAGGAGTCACTTTCTGATTGGACATCAGAGAATGTCTCTAGTGATGGTAGTATTCCAGAGAGGCAGGCTGTGGGCTCAGGAGCAGCGTGGGTGAAGGCGTAGGGATTTGGCAAGCCCTGGCAGATTTGGAAAATGGCAACTCAATTCAGAAAGTTCCAGCTCTGGTCCCAGGAGGCCTCAGGGGCATGGGGTTCGGTAGGAGCACCATGGCTATGAGTAGGGACAGTAGGTTCACAATGCTGGCTCTAGGCGACAGTGAAGCTGACCACTCTAAAAGCTTAGGCCAAAAATATTTTCCTATGCTTCTTCAGGAAAGAAAAATAAAATGTTTGCCAGGTCTGGTGGCTGTTGGGATCTTGCTTGAAGATTAACGGCTGTTGAATTACGTAAGGTGACTCAGGGGTCTTGGGGTCACTCAGCATGGACATGTCAGGTATGGTACCTGGAATGCACATGTTGGCCTTAGTGAGATCTTGGGGCCTCTGTCTTTCAGCAATAACTTGCTTCCCACTTCCTGGAATCCATCAGAAGAGAGCCTTGTATATAATCACCCTGAATTGTTACAACTCAGGCTTTTTTTTTTTTTTTTGACGGAGTCTTGCTGTGTTGCCCAGGCTGGAGTGCAGTGGCGCGATCTTGGCTCACTACAACCTCCGCCTCCCGGGTTCAAGGGATTCTCCTGCCTCAGCCTCCCAAGTAGCTGGGATTACAGGCAACTGCCACCACGCCTGGCTAATTTTTGTATGTTTAGTAGATACAGGGGCTTCACCATATTGGCCAGGCTGGTCTCGAATTCCTGGCCTCAAGGCAGATTCCTGCCTCGGCCTCCCAAAGTGCTGAGATTATAGGCGTGAGCCACTGAGCCTGGCCAACAACTCCATTTTGAGTGAAAAGGAATTAACCCTCTTTACTTATTTGAAAAGAAGCAAGGATGACATTTGAAATGTAAGGAAGACCTTGGCTGGGTGTGGTGACTCACACCTGTAATTCCAGCACTTTGGGAGGCCGAGGGGAGGGGATCACCTGAGATCAGGAGTTCAAGACCAGCCTGGCCAATATGGTGAAACTCCATCTCTACTAAAAATGCAAAAATTAGCCAGGCGTCATGGTGGGCAACTGTAATCCTAGCTACTCGGGAGGCTGAGGCAAGAGAATCACTTGAACACAAGAAGCGGAGGTTACAGTGAGCGGAGATCACACCAATGCACTCCAGCCCGGGTGACAGAGCGAGACTCCATCTCAAAAAAAAAAAAAAGAAAGAAAGAAAGTGAGGAAGACCTATGAAAGGATGCAGAACTCATTTGCCTTCCAAAGAGAGCAGCATCTCTCAGTTTTTCCAAATGGCTCTGAAGAGATTGACAGTACAGGCTGGCCTTGGCCATAACTTCTCATTGCTGAAGTGTTCTCATACTGTGGTCAAAAAGGCTAAGCCCTCCCATGCATAACTATATTTGCTTTAACTTTTTCATTTAACCCTTAAGAAAACAACTCATAAGAATTGAAAGCTGTGACCTCTATGACCTCCCCTCAGATACCTAAATTTTATCATCTTACCTATAGAAAGAGCTGGTTTAGCTGGCTTAATTTGTGTAAATAGAATATTGCCTTTTCCTTGGAGTTCTTCAGATAAGATACTGTGGTGGTCTCACTTCAGGAGGGGCTGTGGCAGAGAGGGCAGAGATTGCTGGCAGAACCCCCACTCTTTTTGCTTCTGGGGTCATAAAGAAATTCACCTACACTGGGTGAACTGTGAGATAGGATCCTTTTTCCCACATCTGACATGTGGGCCTGTAAACCAAACTTGGGATTCCACTTTGGCCCTCAGGCTGCATCGGTGTCTTGCTGGGCATGGCAGTGGTTTCCATGCCCGCAGGGAAGGGCATTAAAGTGCTCTCTTAGATTAGAATGCTTTCTGAGAGCACAAAAGTTCTCATGAAGTTTCTCTCTCACTCCCTGTGGCTTCAGGGCAGCAGAGTGAAATAGGAAGAGATGGAGGCTTTACCTCCCTAAAGACATGCTAACTTTTATTCCTGACTGTGGCACTGCAGTACCTTGAGAAAATTGAAGTTGCCCTTTATGTAAAAAATAAGGGAAAAAACCCAAAATGTGCTTATGATTTTTTGTCTACTTCCATGTCTAATGGTATATTCAGATGGCAATGGATGATTGCTAGCAGATTTTGGACCAAAGAATTAAATTATTGACATTTTTGGCTGGGAGCAGTGGCTCATGCCTGTAATCCCAGCACTTTGGGAGACCGAGAGGGGTGGATCACTTGAGGCCAGGGGTTCAAGACCAGCCTGGCCAACATGGTGAAATCTGGTATCTACTAAAAATACAAAACAGCCGGGCATGGTGGTGCAAGCCTGTAATCCCAGCTACTTGGGAGGTTGAGACAGGAGAGTCACTTGAACCCAGAAGGCATAGATTGCAGTGAGCCGTGGTCTCAACAGTGTACTTCAGCCTGGGAGACAGAGCGAAACTCTGTCTCAAGAATACAAAACAAAACAAAACAAAACCAAAAACCAACCAACCAACCAAACAAACAAACAACAATTTAAATAGAATTAAATTATTGACATTTTTGAAGGTCTGTTCTGTGTGACATAGAGACATTTAAATATGAATGTTGGTGGGGTGGTGGCTTACGCCTATAATCCCAGCACTTTGGGAGGCTGTGGTGGGCAGATCACTTGAGATCAGGAGTTCAAGACCAGTCTGGCCAACATGGTGAAACCCTGTCTCTACTAAAAATACAAAAATTAGCCGGGTGTGGTGGTGCATGCCTGTAGTCTCAGCTACTTGGGAGGCTGAGGCAGGAGAATCACTTGAACCCAGGAGGCAGAGGTTGCAGTGAGCCAAGATCATGCCATTGCACTCCACCCTGGGCGTCAGAGAGAGACTCCATCTCAAAGGAAACAAACAAACAAAAAGATGAATGTTATCTTTCTCCAAACAACTTAAAATCTTAAACACAAGGCACACAAGAGTTAGCAATGACTTAGTTGATGCTGAAGGTCAGAGGAAAGTCACAAGAGTGACAGCAGGAGCAGCCTGAGAAGGCTTCATGGATCAGAGGCAATGAATTAGCAGGCTTTACATTTGTGAAATGATATAATACATAAAATGTGTAAAAAGGAGTCTGGAATATCACAACAAGGTGTTCAATTCTGGGGAAGAGATTGGGATTGGTTGTGGGGGATACTGAAAAAAGCAGTTGACTTTGATTATAGTCATGCATTACTTATATAATCAGTGGCGTGCTGGTAAAATTTTTTTTTCTTTTTTTGAGACAGGGTCTTTCTCTGTCACCTAGCCTGGAGTGCAGTGGCATGATCATCTATCACTACAGCCTTGACCTCCCAGGCCCAAGTGATCCTCCTAACCTCAGCCTCAGGAACAGCTGGGGCCATAGGTGTGCACCACTATGCCAAGATGATTAAAAAAAAAATTTTTTTTTGACAAGATGGGGTCTCACTATGTTGCCTAGGCTGGTCTCCAACTCTTGGCCTCAAGTTGTCCTCCTAACTTGGCCTCCCAAGTTCTGGGATTATTGGCATGAGGCACTGTGTCCAACCAAGTGCTAGTAAATTTTTCAGAAAAGCACTCTTTTCCCATGGTCCCCAAAGTCCCTATTGTAGTGTTTGTCAATTTCCATCATGTAAACAGTAGATACTTCTACTGTGGCTGATTTTAAGCAACCAATATAAGGTCAAGTAGCTCAAAAATTTTTGAAAATTTAACAGTTTGAGCACTTATCATGTACCGAACTCCAAGTCAAGTGCTAGGGGAAGATTGGAAAAATATTATGGGCCAGACGTGGTGGCTCATGCCTGTAATCCCAGCACTTTGGGAGGCTGAGGCTGGTGGATCACTTGAGGTCAGGAGTTCGAGAGCAGCCTGGCCAACATGGTGAAACCTCATCTCTAATAAAAATACAAAAATTATCCAGGCATGATGGCAGGTATTTTAATCCCAGCTACTTGGGAGGCTGAGGCAGGAGAATCGCTTGAACCCATGAGGCAGGGGTTGCAGTGAGCTAAGATCATGCCACTGCACTCCAACCTGGGCGACAAGAGCAAAATTCCATCTCAAAAAAAAAAAAATTATGATGTAGTCCTTGTCTACCTGGTGGCAGAAATACAGTAGGTGAGCTAAAAGAGGAACTAGAGGAAGGAGAATTAACTTTGGCAGGGTATGGGTAAAGGGGAGAATCAGAGGAGTTCTCTGAAAGAATGGATCCTCTAATAGATAGAGGATTGGGAAAGGCCCCAGGTGCAGAAGTGTATAAGACACTTGGGAATTTCAGGTTGCTCTTTGCACAAGATTATTGGCACAAAATGGAGAATAAGGCCAGAAAAGGGGGTTGGGACCATACGATCAAAAGTGTTGCATTTTGCTGTGCAGTAATGAGAGCTACTTACAGTATTTATTTATTGATTTATTGATTTATTTATTGATTTATTGATTTATTTTTGAGACAGAGTCTTGCTCTGTCATCTAGGCTGGAGTGCAGTGGCGTGATCTCAGCTCACTGCAACCTCCGCCTCCCTGGCTCAAGTGATTCTCCTGCCTCAGCCTCCCGAGTAGCTGGGACTGCAGACGCTGCGTGCCACCATGCCTGGCTAATTTTTGTATTTTTAGTAGAGATGGGGTTTCACTATGTTGGCCAGGCTGGTTTTGAACTCCTGACCTCAGGTGATTCACCCGTCTCAGCCTCCCAAAGTGCTGGGATTATAGGAATGAGTCATGGCACCTAGCCAGCTACTTACAGTTTTTGAGAAGCATCAGGCAATAACTCTGGTGGCACTATGGAGACTAAGCTGAGACAGAGACCTGTACCAGAGGTCATCTTAATGTTTCCAGCAGAACATAATAAGAGCTTCAGTGAAGGCAATGCAGCAGAGATAGAGATGGGATGGATTCAAGAAACATTTGGGGAGGAAGAATTGATCAAACAATGGATTGACTGAGATGAGTGCTCAGAAGGATGGCTTGCTTGAAGATAATACCTAGGACTTTGAAAAATGTTCACCCTTCCTTCTGTGGGGATGAATGGCTTCATCAGAAAAGAAAAGAGGCATTTCTAAGAGTTTGTGAAGTTTAGGACTTGGGAGCCCAGTTGGTTATTTTCTTTGCATCTCACTACTGACATCTGTAAGTCTGAAAGAGGAAAGGTCTGAGACGTGACTGGCAGGCCATCAAGATGTTTTGTTACTGAATTTGGATTTATGGATCCTGATTCTGAGTAGTTATGCTATTACAATGATGGCCTTTTGGTTTGGGATGGAGAGCATCTCACAAAATTGGGTAATAATGATTAACCCAGCAGTTTAGTGTATAAATACTAATTTCTACATGGAGCTTGAAAAGAGTAAGAGAAAGGGAAGAAATGGCAGGTAAGCCTGTGATCCCAGCCACTCTGAAGAGTAATAGGCACAATGCAGAATGGAGAATAGGGAAGCAGGAGGAGCCTAGTGATTTACATGAGAAAACAGCTGGAAGGAGGCCAGAAACAATAGTGAGGTTTTAGACGTCTATATACAAACACACAGGGCATACGTAACAAACAGGGCAAACTGGGGATTATAACATCAGGCAGTAAAACATGATCTCATTGAAATCTTATAGGATAGGACCTGAGCCTGACATTCAGTTATGAAATCACATTTACATCCTATTTAAAAGAAACGTAGCCATGAGGTGGGGAAGGAGATTGGTATGTGTTGTAGAGAAACTAAGTGGAAGCCCATTGAAGAGCATAAAGACGAGTATTTAGAAGGAGATTTAATGTTAGAGCATTAATGACTGGGTGCAGTGGCTCACGCCTGTAATCCCAGCACTTTGGGAGGCCAAGGCAGGTGGATTGTTTGAATCCAGGAGTTTGAGATGAGACTGGGCAACATGGCAAAACTCTGTCTGTACAAAAAAATTACAAACATTAGCCTGGTGTGGTGGCATGTGCCTGTAGTCTCAGCTACTTGGGAGGCTGAGGTGGGAGGATCACTTGAGTCCGGGGAGGTCAAGGCTGCAGTGAACTGTGATTGTGCCACTGCACTCTAGTCTGGCAGTAGAGCAAGACTCTGTCTCAAATAAAATAAAATAAAGCAATTACTACATACCATTTGACCACAGAAAAAATAGGGAAAATATCAAATATAAAATTTGTAGAAGACATTCAAAGAAAATCCCTTGAAAAACTTTAATGAGAAATATGAGTGATTTCATAAATTTTTATATCAATTTTTATACTTGAAATGGCCATGTATAGTTCTCGACAAAGACTTTTACAAAATGATCTCTTGAAATTCTCAATAGTCATCACTGATAAAAAATGGCCGGGTGCAGAGGCTTACGCCTGTAATTCTAGCACTTTGGGAGGTTGAGGCAGGTGGATCACCTGAACTCTGGAGTTTGAGACCAGCCTGGGCAACATGGCAAAACACTGTCTCTACCAAAAATACAAAAAAATTAGCCAGGTGTGGTGGCACTCCTCTGTAGTCCCAGCTACTCAGGAGTCTGAGGCAGGAGAATCACTTGAACCCAGCTTGAACCTGGGAGGTGGAGGTTGCAGTGAGCAGAGATCACGCCACTGCACTCCAGCCTAGGTGACAAAGTGAGACTCTGTCTCAAAAAAAAAAAAAAAAAGTAAAATGTTTTTGTAACTATTAAAAATGTGAAACAATTGAAATAGGGAATCTAAGAATACTTCATTTTTTCACTGACAAATGCAATGTTGAAATTCATGTGATAAGGCCAATAGATTCTTTTTTATTTTTTTTAGACGCATTCTTGCTCTGCTGCCCAGGCTGGAGTACAATGGCACGATCTTGGCTCACTGCAACCTCCACCTCCCAGGTTTAAGCGATTCTTCTGTCTTAGCCTCCTGAGTAACTCGGATTACAGGCTTCTGCCACCATGCCTGGCTAATTTTTGTATGTTTAGTAAAGATGGGATTTCACCATGTTGGCCAAGCTGGTCTCAAACTCCTGACCTCAAGTGATCTGCCTGCCTCTGCCTCCCGAAGTGCTGGGATTACAGGCGTGGGACACCACGCTTGGCCCCCCCTTTTTAAAATTTGTATAAGTTTATGGGGTACAAGCGCAATTTTATGATATACTTACACTTTAGAGAGCTCAGGTCAGGGCTTTTAGGGTATCCAACACCCAAACAACATACATTGTATCCATTAAGTAATTTCTCATCATCCACCCCATTTCCCATCCTCTCACCCTTCTACTTCTCCATTGTGGATCATTCCACTCTCTTCCTCCTGGGGTACACAATTTTTAGTTCCCACTTATGAGTGAGAACATGTGATATTTGTCTTTCTGGGTCTGACTGGTTTCACTTAAGATAATGACCTGCAGTTCCATCCATGTTGCTGCAAAATACATGATTTCATTCTTTTTTATGGCTGAATAGTATTCTCTTTTGTATATATACCATGTTTTCTTTATCCCTGTTGATGGACACTTAGGTTGATTCCATATCTTTGCCATTGTGAATAGTGCTGCTGTAAGCATACGAGTGCATGTAAGAAACAGATTCTTTATGATGGACAGACACACTCATGTCTTGCCTGTGGGCACAACCCTCCAGCCAGATTAATAACCACTTGTAGCCAAGGATCATGGGGCTGTTCAAAGGACTCTGATAAAAATTCAACTGTAGGAGCACCTAGGAAGTGTCAGGCCAGAGGCACCTTGATGCCCTTTGGTGGTCTATCTCTCTCTCTTTTTTTTTTTTGAGATGGAGTTTCGCTGTTGTTGCCCAGGCTGGAGTGCAATGGTGCAATCTCGGCTCACGGCAACCTCTGTCTCCCAGGTTCAAGTGATTCTCCTGCCTCAGCCTC
The DNA here is from genome assembly GCF_006542625.1 of Nomascus leucogenys. Lineage (NCBI taxonomy): Eukaryota > Metazoa > Chordata > Mammalia > Primates > Hylobatidae > Nomascus > Nomascus leucogenys. The sequence continues at coordinate 57,757,440 of NC_044384.1, read as the reverse complement.
CCGAGTAGCTGGGATTACAGGCATGCACCACCACGCCTGGCTAATTTCGTATTTTTAGTAGAGACGGGGGTTTCTCCATGTTGGTCAGTCTGGTCTCGAACTCCCGACCTTAGGTGATCCACCTGCCTTGGCATCCCAAAGTGCTGGGATTATAGGCATGAGTCACTGAGCCCGGCTGGGTGGTCTATCTCTTTTGGAGCAAAGCTCCATCAGTACCTGGGGATATGAATGGAATTGTGTCCCATCCCAACCATATTCATATGTTGAAGTCCTAACTCCCAGTACCTCAGAATGTGACCTTATTTGGAAATAAGGTCTTTGTAAATATAATCAAGTCAAGATGAGGAATATTGGGCTAAGGTGGTCCTAATCCAATGATGAGTGTCCTTATTAAACGAGGGAAATTGGACAGAGATACACAAAGAGGAGCAACAATGTGAAGAGACAGAGGCAGAAGATGACATTTATAAGGCAAGGAGAGAGGCCGGGAACAGATGGTCCCTTCACAGCCCTCAGAAGGAACAAGTCCTGTTGATACTATGAACGTGGACTTCCAGCCTCCAGAACAGTGAGACAATACATTAGTGTTATTAAGCCTCTCTATCTGTGGTCTTTGTTACAGCGGCCCAGGCAAACTGTTTACAAGGGGAATAGGATTCAGCCTCTGAGAAGAGGAGGAGTACTGGCAAGGCCCAGGCAGGATGTTAGAGTAGCAGCCACGCAGGGGAGTGAAACTGCACCCCGGGGGAGGAAGAAAAATGAAAAAGAGGCACCTAGACAATGCCTGGTAGGCTTTGGGCTAACTCAGTGATATTAAAGCTACACAGCTCAGGGGCTTCCTCAGGACTAATCTTCCATCATTAAGTTAGGGCAGCAAGAACCTAGGAAGGTTGGCTGCCCCCGTGGAGAGGGGCCCGGTGGGTGGGTGAGGCTGGTGTATGTGGAAGTCCCCAGATACCCATGGTGGAGGGGGTGGAGGTAAGAGGTAGTTATATGGAATAAGGTTGAAAATTTTGGCTCAAAATTGGGAAGACTTTTATTTTTCTTTATGAAAACACATGAAATTTAAAATGTCATAGGAAATTCAGAAAATAGAAATAGAAAAAGAAAAAAATTCCTACAATCTCACCAAATTCATCATGTATTTCCTTTGTCTTTCTTCATGTGTGTACATTTTAAATAGTTGGATTTAGAAAGTGTACCCATGCTTTGTTTTTGTTTTGAAAATGGAGTCTCACTCTGTTGCCCAGGCTAGAGTGCAGTGGTGCAATCTCAGCTCACTGCAACCTCTGCCTCCTGGGTTCAAGCGATTCTCCTGCCTCAGCCTCCCAAGTAGCTGGGATTACATGTGCCCCCACCCCTAGCTAGATTTTTGTGTTTTTTGTATTTTTGTTGCCAGGCTGGTCTCAAACCCCTGAGCTCAGCCAATCTGCCCACCTTGGCCTCCCAAAGTGCTAGGATTACAGGCGTGAGCCACCAAGCCCTGCCAGAAAGTGTACATATACCTTGTATCCTGATTTTTAAATAAATGAAATTACAGTAAAAACACTTTCCCATTTTGCTACATGATGTCTCATAAGTAGAAACTTTAATGGTTGTACAGGTCTATGCAATGGGTGAACCCTAAAGAATTATTATTCTATGGTTGGATGGTAAGGTTGTAGCTGGGTTCTTTCTTTTCAGTATTCTCTTTAAGGTTTCTTCCAGTACTGAGATTCTGTGCTTGGCAAAGAGAAATGCAAGCCACTTCTCTAATTCTTTTTAAGGGGGACCTTGTGAGATGCTCTGATGTATGTTACATTTAGTCAGATTTCTGTTGTTTCCTCTGAGTATCATTTTCACAAAAATAATTGTAAAAAATTTCTGTATCGTTGCCTATCCTGCATGGTTTTCGTTCGAATATGAAGAAAATATATGAAATCTGTACGAAGAATACAGGTATAATCTTCACTCAGATTCCCCCAAAGCAAATATTTTGCCTTACCATATTACAATGATCAAAATCAAGAAATTAAGTTTAAAACATACTCTTATCAAATCTATAGACCTGATTCAAATTTCAGCAACTGCCCCACTGTGTCCTTTTTCTGGCCCAGAATCCAACCGGAGACCCGAGGTTGCATTAGCTGTCATGTCTCCTCGGTCTCCTTTAATCTGGAACAGTCCCTCAATCTTTCCTTGTCTTTTCAAAGCCTTGACGCTTTTGAAAGGTACTAGTCCATTATTTATAGAATGGCCTGCGTTTTGGATTGTCTCATATTTCCTCAAGGAATTTTCATGCCACTGCAGCGGCGTTGGGTTCTTCTCAGAACGTCTCAGGAGGCATGTGATACAGGTCTGTCGCATGACAAGTAACATTAACTTTAATCGCCTGGTTAAGTGGGTATCTGTCAGATTTCTCCACTGTAAATTTAGGATTATTTCCTCAGTAAGTATTCTAGGGACCTGCTTTGTGACTATGTAAAAATCTTGTTTCTCATCATAATGTGACTGCCTAGCTTTCATTGATGAGTCATCTCCGAACCAATTGTTACTGTGGTGTTTTCCAGATGGTAGTTTTCTAGTTTCATTATTCTGTGTTTATTAGTAGTAATTTAACTTGACAAGCTTTATTCTTAATCTAAATAGGCCTAAATGTTCCTTTAGTTAAAGCGAAAGAAGAGAATAGTAATCTATCACTTATTCTGTGCTGTTCCTGTTATGAAAACACAGAGGAACCACAAAAGGTGAGCTGCCCAGCACACGCACCAAGATGAAGGACATCTTCATGTATCTGCATTAATGTGTGAATTTCTGTCTTCCTCAACTAGGTATAGACAATTCTGCCAAGGAATCAGTTCTACAGATGAGAAAAGTGAAAACCTGAGATATGGATACACTGTCTCAGATCAGATAGGGGCACAGCTAAAACTAGTTTCCAGTGCCCAGAGATTTTTAGTTCTTATCTAGGACCTCTCTCAAAATTATATTACTTCTATTATACAGATAACATGATACATCTTCAAGAAAAGACATTTGCTTTTAAAACTATTATCATTTTTAATTTTTATTTTTAGAGATAGGGTCTTGCTCTGTTGCTCAGGCTGGAGTACAGCGGTGCAATTGTAGCTCACTGTAACCTTGAACTCCTGGGCTCAAGTGATCCTTCTGCCTCAGCCTCCCCAGTAGCTGGGACAACAGGCATGAGCCACCATGCTTGGCTACTTGCTTGCTCTTTCTTTTTGTTTTTTATTTCAGTTTTTCCCCCTCATTTGACACCTTTGGCATATTTGCTCTTAAATAAAATCATTATCAATAAGATTACCATTCTTAGGTGGGGCGCGGTGGCTCACGCCTGTAATCCCAACACTTTGGGAGGTCCAGGTGAGTGGATCACCTGAGGTCGGGAGTTTGAAACCAGCCTGACCAACATGGAGAAACCTTGTCTCTACTAAAAATACAAAATTAGCCAGGTGTGGTGGCACATGCCTATAATCCCAGCTACTCAGGAAGGCTGAGGCAGGAGAATTGCTTGAGCCTGGGAGGCAGAGGTTGAAGTGAGCCGAGATTGTGCCATTGCACTCCAGCCTGGGCAACAAGAGTAAAACTCCGTCTCAAAAAAAAAGATTACCATTCTTTTGGCTAATTATTATGTACTTTTTTACCCATTATAATCCAATCTACTATTTGCAAACAACAATAATAGTTATTTACATAGAAGCGTCTTACAGACATAAATTACAAAAATTATCTTTACCTCAAGCTGAATTCTTAACAACAACTTTAAATTCTGAACACAGAATCTTCCATTTATCCAGAATAGTGACAAGGTTCTGGTTAATTAACATTCCCATATATAGCAGGATCTCCACTCTTCAAAGAATACAATCACAAAACTGGAGGAAAGTATTTACCCTAAAATTGGACAATGTCTCACATCAGTGTGAACAGCAACTCTCATTGCATAGTCCCATTTAAAAATGTCGATCAGCTGTTTTTTTCTAAATTCATCTTTTACATTATCTTGTTTTCTTGTCATTTATCTTTTTGTATTTTCTAAAGCAGCATGTAGGAGAAAAAAATTTTAGATTATTTGGACATTCTGGTGATTGATATCTTGCATTTTTTTTTTTTTTTTTTTTTGAGATGGAGTCTCCCTCTGTCACCCAGGCTGGAGTGCAGTGGCACGATCTTGGCTCACTGCAAGCTCTGCCTCCTGGGTTTACGCCATTCTCCTGCCTCAGCCTCCTGAGTAGCTGGGACTACAGGTGCCTGCCACCACGCCTGGCTGATTTTGTTTTTTGGTATTTTTAGTACAGACAGGGTTTCACCGTGTTAGCCAGGATGGTCTCGAACTCTTGACCTCGTGATCTGCCCGTCCCGGCCTCCCAAAGTGCTGGGATTACAGGCATGAGCCACTGCGCCCGGCCAATATCTTGCATTTTTAAAGTTATTAATACATTTGTTTTCAGGCTAGCTTCTTTTCCTTAGGATTCCAGCCTAAGGAGGACTGCAAACATTCACCTTAGATACACCATCAAGACTCATTTTGAATTCTGAGTGCCTCAGTGAACCCTTCCGGTTTGTTGTTTTGTTTTATATTTTATTTTATTTTTTGAGACAGAGTCTTGCTCTGTCGCTCAGGCTGGAGTGCAGTGATGCAATCTCGGCTCACTGCAACCTCCACCTCCCGGATTCAAGCAATTCTGGTGCCTCAGCCTCCTGAGTAACTGGGACCACAGGCACGCGCCACCATGCCTGGCTAATTTTTGTATTTTTAGTAGAGATGGGGTTTTGCCAGGTTGGCCAGGCTCATCTCAAACCAGGTGATCCACCTCAAGTGATCCACCCACCTTGGCCTCCCAAAGTGCTGGGATTACAGGAGTGAACCACCACACCCAGCCTGCTTTGTTTTATTTTTAAGTCATTTGTGTTTCCAGTGTTTGCCTCCGTGCCTGGCACAGAGTAGGCACTGGATAAATATTTGCTGACTGACCTGCTGACCCACTGACAGCCAGACTGACTTCACACCCAGGACGAGGACCCAGCCTGGGCCTTCCTGAATTCCTGGAATTTTTTTTTTTCTTATTTCAAATAACAATACATGCTCATTAAAGAAACTTGTAAAATAGAGAAAGTCACATATACAAAAAAGAGAAAATAAAGCTCTCCATTATCTTACTGGCCATAGAGATGATTATGCCAGCAAGATGAGCACTTTCTCATTCATTAAATATTCTTCAAAGACATGCTTTTAATGGCAATAGGATGACCCGTTATGTGGGTGTGCCATAATTAACCATTCTTATGTTGTGGAACATCTACGTTCTGTACAAGTTGTCACCCCTGGAAATAATGTCGTAATGTTATGCAATAAACTCTCTACTATAGCTGATCATCAAGTTACTTTACAAAAAGATTATATCCATTTAAGCCCACTTGCTAGTGCCCATATATTTGAAACACTGACAGTTTCAAACGGTCAGCATTTAACTTCTTGGGAAACTGAGGGGTAAGAAACAGCCCCTTCCATTTAAACAGCTTCCAGCATGTTCCAGCTTACAGTGAACGTTTGTTTTCCTCCAGTCTCAATCCCTGTGAAGGGTCAAGTCAATCATAGGTGAGTACTTAATTTGGAAAACATGCCTTGAAAGCTCAATTTAAATAGCAGAGAGCATTAGCCAGAAAGCATCGGTCCTTTTTGAACAAGCTTGTGAGAGAGAGGCAAGAAGCATTAGGCCATGCCAAAGTAGAAGTTCGTGGTCCCAAGAATCAATACCTGAAATGGAGCTATTAATAACACAACATGGTTAATATCATTATGCTGATTATTGTCACTTTATTCTTAACTCCAAATTTAAAATGTTTTTTTCTTTACAAAAGATAAAATCGGCTGGGCGCGGTGGCTTACGTCTGTAATCCCAGCACTTTGGGAGGCCAAGACAGGTGGATCACCTGAGGTCAGGAGTTTGAGATCAGCCTGGCTAACATGATGAAACCCCGTCTCTGCTAAAAATACAAAAATTAGCTAGGCCTGGTGGCACGCACCTGTAATCCTAGCTACTCGGGAGTCTGAGGCAGGAGAATCCCTTGAACCCAGGAGGCAGAGGTTGCAGTGAGCCAAGATCGTGCCATTGCACTCCAGCCTGAGCAACAAGAGCTAAACTCTGTTTCAAATAAATAAATAAATAATCGGATGGGAGCAGTGGCTCACACCTAGAATCCCAGCACTTTGAAAGGCTCTAGGCAGGAGGATCACTTGCATCCAGGAGTTCAAAACCAGCCTGGGCAACATGGCGAAATCCTATCTCTACAAAAAACACAAAAATTAGCTGGGCATGAGAGTGCACGCCGGTAGTCCCAGCTACTCGGGAGGCTGAAGTTGGAGGATTGCTTGAGCCCAGGAGGTCGAGGCAGCAATAAGCTGAGATTGTGCCACTGCACTCAGCCTGGGTGACAGAGCAAGACCCTGTTTCAAACAAAAACAAAATGTAAAATCATGTTAGTTAAAAGGAGCAAATATTTGGGAGAGAAATCAATTTTAAAAATCACTTTTAAAAAGGTAACATTCATTTCTACTCTGAGGAATGTATTTGTTTCATTCTGAAACAAAAACTTAATTTTCAACAATAATATTCAATAAAAGCCAAAGCTTTCAAAAATTATTTGCCATTCTTATAAAGAATATTCCATTCTGACAACTGTCTTTTTCTGCTGTGTATTTTACCTCAGATACTGGTATTTCATTCACTGCAGAGACTGGTAGACCAGATGTCAGAATGGAAACTTCACTTAGGGCCTACCACAGGCACTGAGTTTCACTTCAGCCCCTCGATATAGCACATACACATCTCTTCAGTTAGTCAGCATTTAAAATGACTGTAAACCATTACAAACACTAAAATAGTATTATTATCACAAGAGAATAGCTCAACTGTTTTAAATTTAACCCTTAACAAGACAATTTATTTCCAGGCTTTCAGTCAAGTAAAAGCTGTTATACGTGGAACCCTGTGGAAACTTCTAAAGATAGAGTCCTAGGCTCTGAGCCAGTCACTCAGTGGGAAACCACCATTTTAGAAATTGGGATTTTAGGAGTACAGCGTGAGTGAGACTGAACACACTCTATGTAGGACAATTTTGCTGAAAAGGCCGAGTAATTAACCCTTTATTTTACTTTCATGTTGTTATTGATTGTCATGCATCTAATTCCAGCTTATTTTCTAATTACAATCCTATTTATTACCTTCTATAGCTTCGTGGCTCCTAAATGAACACTGTGACCATCATAAGCTAAAAAGAGGAGGATATTCTGTAGACAGTTGGGGACACTTCCTTTTTTTTTTTTTTGAGATGGAGTCTCACTGTGTTGCCCAGGCTGGAGTGCAGTGGCACGATCTTGGCTCACCACAACTGTCGCCTCCCGGGTTCAAGTGATTCTCCTGCCTCAGCCTCCCAAGTAGCTGGGATTATAGGCATGCGCCACCATGCCTGGCTAATTTTGTATTTTTAGTAGGGACGGGGTTTCTCCATGTTGGTCAGGCTGGTTTTGAACGCCCAACCTCAGGTGATCCACCCACCTCGACCTCCCAAAGTACTGGGATTACAGGCATGAACCACCACACCTGGCCAGAATGAGTTATATTTCTAGGGCTGCTATATTTCTCTTTGGCAAAGAAGTAGAGTTGAGAGGAAGACAGAAGACACATAGACGCTTCTAAATTATGCAGGAAAAAATGTATGTTTCTATTGATATTTTTCTTTCTGGTGGTGGTGGCAGATGCTAAAGTTTTAAACTAGAGTGAAAGTCTATGTACCTGGGATTTTAGACAGAGGGTGGGTGTCTGTGATCTGGGGCTTCTAGAGGGTGAGGGTAGAGTGTACTCTAGGATAGGGTGAACAGAAGTAGAATCCTTCCATTTTCTTCTCTGCTGCCCGCACTCATGGGCCTGCCGGGATAATCTAGCTTCCTCAGCTCTGCCACCCAATACCTCCCCGTGGTGGTTGGGGATGGGGACTATGGGGAGAGACAGGTTAGTGAACATGGTGAGTTATCTATCCATTCTCCCCTTCACCCATCTCAATGAACTCACATTTTTACTTTAGTTTACATTGTCACCCATGTACTTGGGGAAGAGAAGATCTCAACCTTACACTTGGTTGGCTAAACCAATCAGCTCATTCCATTTCCCACTGAAGGCCATTGTTCAGGAGTGGGCATGTGACTTACCGGGTCCAGTCAAGGTGTATCTCAGGACTCCTGCTTGGGATCCTGTGACAGTCCTCCCTTCATCTGCATGCCAAGATGTGCAGGAACCATCATGTTCCTTTTGCCACCTGAGAAAAGCAACTTAAAGGTGAAGTCCAAAGAATGAGAGAGGCACATGGAAAGGAGTGACAGAGAAATGTGGCAGGAGGTCCTGGTTAAGGTGACTCTAAAGCCAATTCTGCTCTGAACTTCCAGTTACATGAACACATAAATGTCCTTATTGTTAACCCAGTTAGAGAAGATATTCTGTTTCTTGGAACCAAAAACATTCTAGCCTTTTACCGAGGGTTGGAGGTGCCTCCATACACCCATCTCTGGGGGCCATGTTTTCCCTCTGACATGATGTTATGAATAGTAGTTAATTGCTCATATGCACCTAGAGTGTAGATTAAATGTATACCCTTGCAGTTAACAACAGTAGAAAACAATGCAGTTCAAGTATACAACATTATACAATGAAGAGGACAAGGGCAGTATTTGAGGTTCTAACCATCATTTATCCCTGCCTTCCTGCCTTCCCGCCTTCCCTCCCTTCTCTCCCTCCCTCTCTTCCTCCCTCCCTCCCTCTCCTTACTTTCTCCCTCCCTCCTTCTCTCTCTCTCCCTCTTTCTCCCCTTCCTTCCTTCCTTCCTCCCTTTCTCCCTCCCTCCCTCCCTTCCTTCTCTTTCTCTCTTTCTTTCTTTTCTCTCTTTCTCTTTCTTTTTTTCTTTCAGACATGGTCTCCCTCTGTCTCCCAGGCTGAAATACAGTGGCACAATCACAGCTCACTTCAGTCTCAACCTCCCAAGCTCAAGCCATCCTCCTGCCTTGGCCTCCTGAGTAGCTGGGGACCACAGGTGCACACCACCATGCCTGACTGATTTTTGTATTTTTTGTAGAGATGGGTTTTTGCCATGTTGCCCAGGCTGGTATCATATTATTTCTGTGGAGAAATCTGTTACAAGTTCCAAATAAGCAACTTACAAATGAAATTGTCAGGACTCTGTGGGTCTTAGGTTTCCTGTGAGGGTGTCATATTAGATGAAGTTTAAGGTATCTTCTAAGTTTAACATTCTATGAATCTTTGTTACTGGTTCATTTTAAGTCAGTTAAATGGAATTCCTGAAATAGGGCAGCATTATTGAATAACATGGCACTTGAAGATTGTTCATTCTCTGTTCAGCAAGCTGTATCTTGTTTGTTTTCACAGCAGTTGAGGATTTACCACCATTATTTTAAATACTTTTGAAATTCTAGCACTCACATCTTGCCACTAAATATTTATACACAAAATACCTTATTTGTTGCAGCAAACTTATTATTTTGATTTGTGAGTTTTTATGGAAACCTGAGAGATCCAAACAGGCTCACATTTCTAAGCAAAAGCAAATAGTAATTTCCTCCTTCTCCACCCATGTGTTAGACAAAGTAGGGACTTTTTCTAAGAGTAGAGATATTGGCCATCTTGAGGTAATTTCAACACAAAAATGCAGTGGTTCATAATACTTTGGTTCAATATTTAAGTTATAGATTGAAAAATAAGTGGTCTAGGAAGCACAGAGAGTGCCTTGAAATAAAAAGATCCGCGTCTGTAGTCATAATTAGGTAAAACCTACTTTACCTGTAGGTGTGGTCAGTGATTGTCTACCTGGCAGGAATTAAATGTTTCTAAGAGACTCCTCTAAAACCTCTCTCCCATTAGACCACACCAAGAACTCTGAAATTCTACCAATCACTCTTTTAAGAAACTGTGCTACACAGAGTGTCCACTGGAAAAAAAAGTTTTTTAACCCATTACCTCCCAGTGGCACACTAGCTGAGACCAGCCTGATGGCCACCCTTTTGGAGGTGAGTGCTGAGACAGAGCAGAAGGAAGGACTGAATCTGGGGTACCCTACTGAAAGTCCCTATTGGGTACACAGCTCTGGGTATGGGAGCAGGGGCCCAAAGACCATCTGGCCCATTTCATGGCTTTTTCTCGGGCGTTCCTCTATATCTTGATTCAAAAGAAGTCAATGGATCTCATTTTCCTTGAGTCTCTGAGGGTTCAGATTGGAAGAGCTCTTCCTTCTACATCATTTCCATTCTCTGTTCTCTTGCTTCTCAATGTATGGTCACCTACCAATAAGTCTCACTGGGCCCCCTCTGCTGTGGCCTGGCAGTTGTTCTTTGGCAAAAGAACAGCTGTTTGGATGCTACTTCTCTCCTTGGAATGACTGCCTTAGGATTATATCCAGGAATAATGCCTCTTCAGTGGGCCCCTGATTTGGTGCATGGCGGGGGAGGAAGTGAGAGACAATTCTTTATTTCCTCCTCATTTCCAGCCCACAGTCCTTGTATCTGTGTTAGAGATGAAGCAAATAAGTTTGGGCACAGTGGCTCATGCCTGTACTCCCAGCACTTTGGGAGGCCAAGGCAAGCGGATCACATAAGATAAAGGGTTCAAGACCAGCCTGGCCAACACGGCGAAACCCCATCTCTACTAAAAATACAAAAAATTAGCCAGGCATGGTGGCATGCACCTGTAATCACAGCTGCTCAGTAGGCTGAGGCAGGAGAATTGCTTGAACCCAGGAGGCAGAGGTTGCAGTAAGCCAAGAACGTGCCACTGCACTCCAGCCTGGGTGACAGAGCGAGACTCCATCTTCAAAAAAAAGAGGGGGAGAGAGATATGAAGCAAATAAGAGAAAGGATGATACTGATGTTTGCTCTTGGTGTTGTGGAACAGAAGGACAGGGGACCTGATGTGAGTCTCTGCTATGGATCTATTTGGGGTGCATCCATTAGGTAGAATATCTGATGGTGACACATTTTTAAAAAGGATTCTGTAGGGCAGAATCCTCACCTACCTTCTCTTTCTTTCTTTTTTTTTTTTAATAGAGAGGGGGTTTCGTCATGTTGCCCAGGCTGGTCACAAACTCCTGGGCTCAAGCAATCTTCCCCCCTCAGCCTCCCAAAGTGTTGAGATTACAGGCATGAGTCACTACGCTGAGCCCAGTATTCTTATAAAATTACTGCCTTATGTCTTATGTGAAGTTGGCAGCTTCCAGGAAGGGAGGAGCACTGGTAAGGATGATGACTGATTTTCCTCAAGTAGGTTACCCATTCTAGTTCTCACACTATGCATTGCCCCGGCCCCCTAGTCCATGCTGAACAAAGCAGTGGAAAATGTAAGTGATGGTATTCCTTTTATTATTTTTTTATTTTTTATTTTTTGAGACAGATTCTCACTCTGTCACCAGGCTGGAGTACCGTGGCATGATCTCGGCTCACTGCAACTGCCGCCTCCCAGGTTCAAGTGATTCTCCTGCCTCAGCCTCCTGAGGAGCTGGGACTACAGGCACGTGCCACTGTGCCCTGCTAATTTTTTTTTTTTTTGTATTTTAGTAGAGACGGGGTTTCACCATGTTAGCCAGGATGGTCTCGATCTCTTGACCTTGTGATCCACCCACCTTGGCCTCCCAAAGTGCTGGGATTACAGGCGTGAGCCACCGTGTCTGGCCAAGTGATGGTATTCTTAAGTTGAGATCAACAAAAAGGAAAACCTTGACATTTTATTTGAATGAGCCCTTCACAGTGACCCTTATTTCTTGTGTACTCTTTTCTCTCTTTTTTTGGTGTGACTTTATCTTTTTGTTTGTTTTTGTTTTGGCATGTGCCAGTCATCATTCTGTTTCTTTATATTATACCTAATGGCAAAAGGAAGTTGCTCACTCTCAAGACTGAAATCTGTTCCTTAATATTAGAATGATGAAAATAAAAGAGGAGAATGAGTTGGGTCCTGAAAATGGAAGGTATGCCTATGTTTTACATTCAGGGTGCTGAAGACATTGTTGGTGTTTAATAAATTCATGGCGATTTGTACTATTAGCCATTAATTCTTTAATTATTATTATTATTATATATTTTTTTGAGACTGTGTCTCGCTGTGTTGCCAGGCTGGAGTGTATGGAGTGCAGTGGCACCATCTCAGCTCACTGCAGCTTCCACCTCCTGGGTTCAAACCATTCTCCTGCTCAGTCTCCCGAGTAGCTGGGACTACAGGCGCATGCCAGCATGCCCAGCTAATTTTTTTTTTGTATTTTAGTAGAGATAGGGTTTCACCATGTTGCCCAGGCTGGTCTCCAACTCCTGAGCTCAGGCAATCCACCTGCCTTGGCCTCCCAAAGTGCTAGGATTACAGGTGTGAGACACTGCACCCAGCCTATTATTATTATTATTATTTTGAGATGGAGTCTCACTCTGTTACCCACACTGGAGTGCAGTGGTGCAATCTCAGCTCACTGCAACCTCTGCCTCCCGGATTCAAACAATTCTGCCTCAGCCTCCCAAGTAGCTGGGATTATGGGCGTGCACCACCATGCCTGGCTAATTTTTGTATTTTTAGTAGAGATGGGGTTTCACCATCTTATCCAGGCTGGTCTCAAACTCCTGACCTCAAGTGATCCGCCCACCTCAGCCTCCCACTATTTTTATTTTTTTGAGGCAGGATCTCACTTTGCTGCCCAGGCTGGAGTGCTGTGGTGCAATCATGACACACTGCAGCCTTGACCTCCAAGACTTAAGCATCCTCCCGCCTCAGCCTCCTGAGGAGCTGGGACCACAGGCATGCACCACCACACCTGGCTTTTTTTTTTTTTTTTGTAGAGATGAAGTCTCCCTATGTTGCTGAGGCTGGTCTCAAACTCCTGCCTCAGCAGTTGTTTTAAGAGGCTTAATAAGTTATTGGCCAGTTCAGAATTCTAAACACAACCAATATAATATTCATAAGTGGCTGAATTCAGAGAAAAAATGTGGAGTATATATATATATATATATATATATATATATATTTTTTTTTTTTTTTTTTTTTTTTGAGACGGAGTCTTGCTCTGTCGCCCAGGCTGGAGCGCAGTGGCACGATCTCCACTCACTGCAAGCTCCGCCTCTCGGGTTCACACCATTCTCCTGCCTCAGCCTCCCGCGTAGCTGGGACTACAGGCGCCCGCCATAACGCCCGGCTAATTTTTTTTTGTATTTTTAGTAGAGACGGGGTTTCACCATGTTAGCCAGGATGGTCTCGATCTCCTGACCCTGTGATCCGCCTGCCTCGGCCTCCCAAAGTGCTGGGATTACAGGCTTGAGCCACCACGCCCGGCCGCGGAGTATATTTTGACATTGGGGGTCTAGAATTGGAGTTGAAGTTGAAGGAGTGGAATGTTGTGAAATATAAAGTTTATAAAAATTCAAAGTCTGAGAAGTAAAGGAACAATGCCCAATGCAATAATACCCTTACAATAATAGCCCCTTTAAGAACCAATTGTACAATGCCTGAGATTAGAAAATTTCCACAGGCTACAGTAAGGATTTGTTTATATTTGGATAACTGGATCAGAAAATGACTTAAGATATCATTTGATCGTCAGTTCTATTCAATCCTCCCAAAAACTGATGTTCAAACTTTCTGACTTAGAATTCTATTTAGGAGGATGTGAGAGAAAAAAAAGTTGAAATGTATAAAGTCATCTAAAGAGATCATTGTCTTTAGTGTGGAATGGTATGCTATGGATAATGCTGGAATGTATGCTTTGGGCTTGGGGAATTATCTAAAACCTTGAGCAACAACTTGTTCAACCAGCATTTACTGATTTCTGTGTGCTGGACACTGTGTCGAGGGGAATAAAAAGATGAACGAGACGTAATCGGCCCTCCTTAGATCTCACAGACTCAGGGAGCAAATGGCGCAGCAACGATGAGTGGAGTGTCTGAGTCTTACCCTAATTGTGTGACTGGTTTTCAGCACTTGGCTAGTTCCCCGCTTCTGTTCCCTCACCCACAAAATGAAGAGATAGAATAATGAAGAGATGGGCCTCTCGGGCTGGTCAGGCGGTCACGTGGGCTGGAGAACTGGAGTGACCAGCTCTGTGGTTAAGCCTCTGAACTCTTCAGGCCTCACTTTCTTCATTTCATCCTCAGGATAATAACTGTGCCCACCTTGCGTGCTGTTATGGGAATTACGTTGAGACAATCCACATGGAGAGCTTGGCTCACAGAAAGCACTGGGGAGATGTCAGCTGCTATTAGTACTGTTCCTAGGTATGTGGAGGAACATTTCCATATTTGAAATTATTGGCACATTTGTCATTGTGTAGACAGCACATTGGAAGGCAGATAAAACGTTTCACTTTTATGTTGTTTTTTTTTTTAAGATAGAGTCTCTTCTGTCACCTAGGATGGAGTGCAGTGGTGCGATCTCAGCTCACTGCAACCTCTGTCTCCCGGGTTCAAGTGATTCTTCTGCCTCAGCCTCCCGAGTATCTGGGATTACAGGCGCCTGCCACCAGGCCCTGCTAATTTTTGTATTTTTAGTAGGGATGGTGTTTCACCATGTTGGCCAGACTGGTCTCGAACTCCTGACTTCAAGTGATCCATCCGCCTCAGCCTCCCAAAGTGCTGGAATTACAGGCATGACCACTGCACCCGGCCTGTTTTCACTTTTAAATCAGAAGGTTTGACATCATGGAATCACTGTCTATGCTGATCCCACATTTTGGTTATCATAGATTATTATTACTGTTATTATTATTGAGATGAAGTCTCCCTCTGTCACCCAGGCTGGAGTGCAGTGGTGCAATCTCAGCTCACTGCAACCTCCGCCTCCTGGGTTCAAGTGATTCTTCTGCCTCAGCCTCCCGAGTAGCTGGGACTACAGGCATGTACCACCATGCCCAGCTAATTTTAGCATTTTTAGTAGAGACGAGGTTTCGCCATATTGGCCAGGCTGGTCTCGAACTCCTGACCTCGTGATCTGCCCACCTCGCCCTCCCGAAGTGCTGGGATTACAGGCATGAGCCACCATGCCCAGTCTATCATAGATTATTTAAAAAGGACAGAGAGACTAAATAGATGTGATCCTCATTATTGGCAGATTTGATATTTGCAAATTTGCATACTCAATAATGTTTATTGGTAATCCCTAAATCAATACTCATGGTGCTTTCTGGTCATTCTCAGACATGTACAGAGCAGTAAAAAATCTGAGTTGTTCAACATGCTTGTTCCCGGCTGAGGTTGAACAGGACTATGTTCTGCCTTGTTTCAGCGCTCATACTGTAAACAAGTGTCCTTTCAAAGTCTCTGTAGTGCCACGTTTTTCACATTTTTGTGCCTTTTGTTGGTGATTTTGCTGTTTGAAATGGCCTCTGAGCATAGTATGAAAGTGCTGTCTAGTGTTCCTAAGTGCAAGAAAGCTATAATGTGCCTTACCCAGAAAATATATGTGTTAGAGAAGCTTCATTCAGGCATGAGTTACGGTGCTATTGGCTGTGAATTCAATGTTAATGAATCAACACTACATATGAAATAAGGTGTCTTTAAACAGAAACACACATAAAACAGGGTTGATGAAAACATTGTGACCAGAGGCTCATAGAAACTTAACCCTTTATTTCCCCTGGGGGCAATGGCTCAGTACCCACCAATTGAGTGTTTGTGGTAACTTTATAGCACATAGCTACCATTAATAATAACAATCAACTGCATGCATATACGTATGTGTATATGTATATATAAATGTATGTGTGCATACGAATGTATATATATATATATATATATACACACTTAGGTATTATTTTTTGTTTTTACAAAATTGCTGATAAATTTGTCAGAGAATGAATGAATGGGGCTCTTTTGAATTGAGAGTCAGACTTGTGAGTTGGACTTACTGGAACAAGGCCAGTATGTTGGGGGCCGGGAATCACATTTATAAAGAGATTATTTTAAGTTGTCCATTCAATAAATAATTTTAATACTAGCTGCTGAGTGGTGGCAAGAAGAGGAAATTGATCTTGTCCTAGTCCCTATTTTGAGAGATTGGTCTGTAAAGCCTCTCATTGCTGCAAGGAAAATCCTAGATTTAACAGATGGATTGGATAAAAAGAAGAATCCATAGCATAACTTTGAAAGTCTTAGGCATAAAAGATATGACAGTACCTGGACTCTAGAACCAGGTTGCTTGTATTTGAAGTTAATCTCTGTCATTTAACTAGCCGAGTGACCTTGGGGAATTTTCTTAGCCTCTCTGTGCCTCCCCTGTAAAATGTGTACCTACCTCATAGAGTTAGGAAGACAAAATGCAAAAGCTCTTAGAACAATGTCTGGTACGAGGCATGTGCTAGTCCAATATTAACTCTTATTAACATTACTAATCTTCAAAGCTTCCCTCAATCTCAATCATAGGACCATGAATTCACTCACTAGACACTGACTGATCATGTTCTATGTCTTAACAACTTGGTAAGCTAATAGCTGACTATAGATATATGTAGATAATTTTGTGGATCTGTGGATATATAGATATTTTAAACTCTCCCATGCAGTTATTCCAAGGAAGAGACTGTCAACAATGGATGATATAGTTTCTCATTTTTTGCTTTGGCCAGGGAGCCAGAGGGGAGTGCCATTGGTGAAGGCAGACATACCACCTGCTGTGTGGTTGAAGGAAACTCTGGCCAGCAGAGATCCAGTAGGAGGCACCCAGCAATGGAATGCAAGGCACCAGGGATTCTGTGCAGGAGCAGCAAGAGTATCTCCTGGGGAGCCTGGGAGGTTCTGAGCCCTGGACTGAAGGGCAGCCTGAAACCTCAAGAGACCACCATAATATTACCATCTCCATCAGAACTAACTCTTGCTAAATGCTGACATGCACAGGGCCCGGTGCCAGGTGCTGCCTATCAGAAATCTGAGCTATCTATCTGCAAAAACCTTCATGGTATTGATTGCTGCTGGCTGTGGAGACAGCGAGGGGGAAATGACCAAAGAGGTTCACACAAGGGCTTCGGAGATATTGATGTCTTTTTTAAATTATTACTATTATTTTTAAAGTTTCTGAAATAGAGAAGGGGTCTTGCTATGTTGCCCAGGCTGGTCTTGAACTCCCGAGCTCAAGCCATCTGCCTGCCTTGGCCTCCCAAAGTGCTAGGATTGTAGGCGTGAGCCACCATGCCTAGCTGATATTGATAATGTTTTATTTATTTATTTCTTTTTTTTTTTTTTTTGAGATGGAGTCTCGCTCTGTCGCCCAGGCTGGAGTGCAGTGGCGCGATCTCGGCTCACTGCAAGCTCCGCCTCCCGGGTTCACGCCATTCTCCTGCCTCAGCCTCTCCGAGTAGCTGGGACTACAGGTGCCCGCCACCACGCCCGGCTAAATTTTTGTATTTTTAGTAGGGACGGGGTTTCACCGTGGTCTCGATCTCCTGACCTCGTGATCCGCCCGCCTCGGCCTCCCAAAGTGCTGGGATTACAAGCGTGAGCCACCGCGCCCGGCCGATAATGTTTTATTTCTTAAGCTAGATAACACCAACACTGGGTTTTGTTTCAGTATTCTTATAGCCCACACACATATATATTAGATATACCCTTATAAGTGTACATATTTGTAAGTGTATGTTTTGGCTGCAAAGATAAATACCAAAATTACAGTGACTTAAACAAGTTAAAAAGTTAAAAGTGATTTATTTTTCATGGAACAGTCTGAGACTAAGTGATATTTTTCTAAAGCTCTATGATGTCACAGACTGACACCCTCTACTGCAACTTTGTGCAATATGCGGCTTCTGTCTCATTGTGGCTGATCCAGTGCCTGCCATCACGTCTAAATTCCAGCCAGTAGTTTGAGCAAAGGTTAGGGGAAAAGCATGTTTCTTTGCTTTTAAGAGAATGACCCAGAAGTTATTTTTTTTTATTTTTTATTTTTTTGGAGGCAAGAGTCTCACTCCGTCACCCAGGCTAGAGTGCAGTGGTATGATTTCAGCTCACTGCAATCTCCGCCTCCCAGTTTCAAGTGATTCTCGTGCCTCAGCCTCTGGAGTAGCTGGGATTACAGGTGCATGCCACCATGCGCAGCTAATTTTTGTATTTTTAGTAGAGACGGGTTTCTTCACGTTGGCCAGGCTGATATCGAACTCCTGGCTTCAAGTGATCCACTGGCCTCGGCCTCCCAAAGTGCGGGATTGCAGTCGTGAGCGACCGCACCCGGCCCAGAAATTACAATTCTATCTCACATCCCACTGTCTAGAACCTGGTCTCTTAGCCCCCCTTAATTGCAAAAAAATCTGAGAAATGTAGATTTTAGCTGGGCAACAATTGATAGAGCTAAAACGTCTTTTCCTGTATAAGAAAGGAGGGGCCGGGCGTGGTGGCTCATGCCTGTAATCCCAGCACTTTGGGAGGCCGAGGCGGGTGGATCACGAGGTCAGGAGTTCGAGACCACGGTGAAACCCCATCTCTCTAAAAATACAAAAAAATTAGCCGGGCGTGGTGGTGGGCACCTGTAGTCCCAGCTACTCGGAGAGGCTGAGGCGGGAGAATGGCCTGAACCCGGGAGGCGGAGCTTGCAGTGAGCCGAGATCGCGCCACTGCACTCCAGCCTGGGCGACAAAGCGAGACTCCGTCTCAAAAAAAATAAATAAATAAATAAAATAAAATAAAAATATATAGGTGATTAATTTAAAGAGCTGAAAGTAAAAACTATACTAACCAGTGCATTAACTATGAACTTATTTATTTAAAAATCATTATAGTCTTGCCCGGGCACAGTGGCTCACACCTGTAATCCCAGCACTTTGGGAGGTCAAGGCAGATGGATCACCTGAGGTCAGGAATTCAAGACCAACTTGGGCAACATGGTGAAACCCCATTTCTACTAAAAATACAAAAAAAACTAGCTGGGCAGGGAGGTGCATGCTTGTAATCCCAGCTACTCTGGAGACTGAGGCGTGAGAATCGTTTGAACCCGGGAGGCAGGGGTTTCATTGAGCCGAGATCCCACCATTGCACTCCAGCCTGGGTGACAGAGCAAGACCCCATTTCAAAAAAACAAACAAACAAACAAACAAAAACCAAAAAAATTTATAGTTTTAAAGGACAGTCAATAGGGAACAAAGAAACAAACTATAAGCATTGGAAGTTACTGCTAATTGATAACTAGTTTGAAATGAAGAATTAAAAGCTGTAGTGCAAATCAACCACAAAGTGATTTGATTTTTTTTCTTCACTCAGGGTGGCCTTGAATAATTTGAATTTTTAAAATGCTACATGCCCACAACCCTTCAGAAACATAACTAGCACTTAAAGCATGGGAGACCTCTTGTATGTAGAAGTTAAATTGGTTCTGGACTATTCATGAGTATTGGTGCCATGGACATGAGGTGATTATGTAGGAACAAAACCCACTGTTCCTCTTCTAATTCGTCAGGTGAGATCTCGTGGAGGAGGTAGAATCTCAGGGACTGGTGGAATAGGAAAGGAGGAAGTTTGAGTTTGAATTTCTTTCTTTTTCTCTTTTTTTGAGATGGAGTTTTGCTCTTTCACCCAGGCTGGAGTGAAGTGGTGTGATCTCGGCTCACTGCAACCTCCGCCCCCTGGGTTCAAGCGATTCTCCTGCCTCAGCCTCCTGAGTAGCTGGGATTACAGGTGTGTGCCACCATGCCTGGCTAATTTTTACATTTTTAGCAAGAGAGGGTTTCACCATGTTGGCCAGGCTGGTCTTGAACTCCTGACCTCAGGTGATCCACCTGCCTCGGCCTCCCAAAGTGCTGGGATTACAGGCATGAGCCATTGCGCCCAGCTGGGAGCTTGAATTTCTATTCAGCCCTAGAGCAGTGCGTGAGAGAAGACTTGAGGGAGAAGAGAAGCTATAGGTGGGACAGGAAGGAGGGTCAGGTGAGGTGCAGGTGCCAGGATTTTGAAAGTAGAGAATGAAGACTATTAAATAGTAAGTAGAAAGTCTGATGCCAGCTAGAGAATTCATTTACAGTTCCAACGTGAGGGGACAGCCCTCAAATACCTGCTTCCCAAGAGGCCTACAGGAGTCAAAGTAAAAGGTTGCCAGGGCCTGGGGAGAGTGTGCCACAGGCCCAAAGACAGTGAGGGTATTATTGTAAGTGAAAGCAATCAACAATGCCCTGGGATGTGGCAATAGGTTGTGATGCTGGTGAGTGGGAATTACTATTTGATGGCATATCAAGGAGGCTGGTGATATCATGTCTCGACATCAGAGAAGTGAGTGGCAAGGTTATGGGGAGTGTGCTATATATTTTCATGTACCATTCATTCAACAAATATGTATGACATGCCTGCTATGGGCCAGGCTCTGTTTTGGGCTTTGGGGAAACCGTGGTGAACAGAACAGACAAATATCCCAGTTTTCTTGAGCTTATGTTCTTTTTTTTTTTTTTTTTTTTTTGAGACGGAGTATTGCTCTGTCGCCCAGGCTGGAGTGCAGTGGCATGATCTCGGCTCACTGCAACTTCTGCCTCCCGGGTTCACGCCATTCTCCTGCCTCAGCCTCCCAAGCAGCTGGGACCACAGGTGCCCGTCACCACGCCAGGCTAATTTTTTGTATTTTTAGTAGAGATGGGGCTTCACCATGCTAGCCATGATGGTCTCGATCTCCTGACCTCATGGTCTGCCTGCCTTGGCCTCCCAGAGTGCTGGGATTGCAGGCATGAGCCACCGTGCCCGGCCGTGTTGAGCTTACATTCTAGTGTTCCAGCCTCATTTTATTATTTTGGGTTCCACTTTAATGCCCCAAATCTAATTACAATTTACTTTAGGAGATTCAGTCATGACTTGGCCCTCATAGCATGCAAGAGTGATCTCTCTGTCTGAAGAGGTTTTCATCCTTGAGGTCAATTTTCCAGTGAATACACTTGGAGGTTTGATCATTTCTTTCTCATTGACACTCCTTATCTTTTGTTCTAAAAGGCATATTTTTGCATCTACATTTTTAGTATAATTTTATAGTTAAAAGATCTTTGGCTGCATTAGAATCCTGCCAACCTCTCTGCTTTCTTGCTGGCACTTCACACTAAGGCTCCAGTTAATTATCTTTGCTTCTTCTCACTTCCTAAACCTTGTCTGATTAAGTCATTTCTCAAAACTCAGTCAGGTGACTTTTAAGACCACTCCAGGAAGCCTTCCCTGGTTGCAACTCAACAGTCCCATGATTTCTCTCTACAGTGGCACTTGCCACCTGGTGTGACAATTTTCTGTAATCTTGTCTGTCTCTCCTGCTTATCTGGGAGCAGCTTGAGGGCAGGGCATTGTGACGCATCTTTGCATCCCTAGTACCCACCATAGTGCTTGTCTCAGCAGGATCAAGGAGTTTGAATGACCAAATAAAACAAACACAAACTTACTTACACTATCAGCTAGGGACAGACAGGGTGAGTTGATGATTGCAAATAATTCCCTATAGGAAATGTCTGATATTCTCGAAAGCTTTTTCTCGTCTTCTCTTTTCAGTTTTGATCATCCTCCTACCTCACTTCTTTGAGGCCTTGGTACCTCCTCTCTTCCCCTTAAAAAGTGGCCTGAAATAGAAGTTTGTGTTTTTGCTTATTTATCAAACATTTCAAAAAGCCTGTATGGTAAGCCAAACACTCTTCTAAGCATTTTATAAATATTAATTCATTTAATCTTCATGAAAATCATATATATATATATTTTTGAGAAGGATCTTGCTCTGTTGCCCAGGCTGGAGTGCAGTGGTGCAATCTCAGCTCACTGCAACCTCCACCTCCTAGGTTCAAGGGATTCTTATGTATCAGCCTCCTGAGTAGCTGGGATTACAGGTGCCTGCCACCATGTCCAGCTAATTTTTGAATTTTTAGTAGAGATGGGGTTTCACCATGTTGGCCACAGAGGTCTCGAACTCCTGACCTCAGGTGATCCACCTGCCTCGGCCTCCGAAAGTGCTGGTATTACAGGCGTGAGCCACCGTGCCTGACCAGGAGTAGAGATATTAAGGAACATGCCCAAGATCACACAACTAAAGAGAAACAGCAAGATGCATATCTGGGATTTGAACCCATGCCTCCATACTGGTGCTTAATCTAGCTCTAGGTGCAGACGTGCAGCCAGCTGCTGCAGTGGTTGCACTGGATAGACTTTTCCCTACGCACCTAGCCTTTTTGCACGTCTGCCCAAAGCATGCTGAGCTCTGGACAGAAAGATGACTTTGAAATGTAAAGGTTGACAGCTTTGTGGATTCACACTGTGGTTTTTGGCTAGAGTTTGCTGGGCACTGGTAGTCACTTTAAAAGTGGTATAATAGTCACACTTTTTTGTTGGATAATTTCATACCTTTAATTTGTGGTATTATAAACAGCAGTAATCTAGCTTAAGAGTAGCCAGAAAAAGTTATTTGATATCCATTAAGTCAGGTTTCTATCTTTATCCACCTCTGTAGAGGTGAATATTATTATGGCCAGGAAAAAGCAACATTGTAATATACTATAAAGGGTGTCTCTTGAGTGGATAGATTAAAAATAAAAATCCCTTCTGAAGAAGGTAGGCAACTACTCTGCTTCCTTCCCTAATAGGTTAATACAGTTTTCCCCTTAGGTATTATGACAATTTGGCTCTCTGCAGGACATGAACATTAAATGGGGGGAGGAGAATCATACCTTTCTTAGTCCATAAACTTAGGATAGTGATTAAAAAAAAATACCTACTTAAACTGCTGCCACCTAAAATGTTTACCTTAGTCAAAAAACTCTGATAGTTCAAGATAAATGAAAACATTAGTTCATGCAGAAGAATTGCTTATTTGGTAAGTATGAAGTCCCTTTAGAGTAATCATTGAGAATAAGGGTGTCCATCCTCAGTGATTGCTTTTGGTCAGCGTTCTGTGGTTGAGTGGGTTTATATTCACAGGCAAAGAATAAATAATTTAGATAGCATCTTCTATCAGAAGACATTTCAGTGGTTTGAAAATTTGACTCTAAGTTAACTGTTCAGCCTTTGGAAATGGATCATCCCTTTTCTTTAGCTCACTGGTGTAGTATTTAGATTAATGTGTGAGTTTGTGTTTAACCTGACAGAAACCAAACAGCCAGATCAGCCACATGCTAGCAGTCTTTCTGGGGTCCTGATGGATGTACATGCAGGAAAGGGGACCCAAGTCATTAGTTCGTGATTAATGTTTGTAGAAAGTAATATTTTTACCATTTTATGTATGGAGCAACTGAGTCACGAAGAGGTTAAGTGTCTTGCCCTTGATTACAAGGCTGTTTAGTAGTCCGGGAAAATCTAGCACTCATGCATGCACATTGACCATAATTTTACATCCAATTCTGTCTCTCTCTCTTTTCTTTTTTTTAATTGAGACAAGGTCGCACTCCATCACCCAGGCTGGAGTGCAGTGATCTCAGCTCACTGCAACCTCCACCTCCTGGGTTCAAGTGATTCTCCCACCTCAGCCTCCCAACTAGCTGGGACTAAAGGCACACGCCACCATGCCTGGCTAATTTTTGCTGTTTTTATAGAGACAGGGTTTCACCATGTTGGCCAGGCTGGTCTTGAACTCCTGACCTCAGGTGATCTGCCCACCTCAGCCTACCAAAGTGTTGGGATTACAGGCATGAGCCACTGCACCTGGCCTTTTTTTTTTTTTTTTTTGACAGCGGGTTTTGCTCTGTTGCCCAGGCTGGAGTGCAGTGGTGCAGTGATGTGATCATAGCTCACTGCTGCCCCGAACTCCTGGGCTCAAGTGATACTCCCATCTCAGCCTCTTGAATCCTCACCAATTCTGTTTTGTGAGTTACGGTTCCTGTACTCGCCCAAAGGCAAGTTACAGGCTGGAAGTGAGAACTAAAACAAGAGGATGTTGACAATCGCTTTCAAGGGGAAGAGACCTACCCAGGCTTGCTATGGATAGCAGAGTTGACACAGGGGCTGACGTTCCCCCTGGGCCTGGCCCTCTTGGACCCTCTGGCTCTCCGCTGATCCCCAAAGGCTTCTGTCCATGAGGATTCAATCAGCCTCGGGACGGCTGGCTGGGCTGGGGGGCAGGAGTGCTGTAAATCTGGGAGAGCTGCAAGTATTCAGGGTCTTGAACTTTATCAGGTTTGAATGTGTGATTGTGAAAGTAAAGAGCAGAGAAATGACAGCACTCAGTAAATCAAATGTAGAGAAGATCAGAACTGTCAAAGACAAGAGAAAAACAGGCGCTGGGCACAAACCCGGCAGAAAAGCTGCAGGGACGGGAAGACTTTTATGTTCCCTCCAGACTTTGCCTTCTGAAAAACAAATCTATTTCCCTGTCATTTTATCTAGAGAAGAGTATTCTTTGTTATATCCCATAAATTCCTTTTTAAAGTTTTCATTATGAAGGTTTAGATCTTCTTTTAGAAGATAGAGTGCTAATAAGAAAAAAAAAAAAAAACAGAAAATCAGTTGAAAAATGACTGAAATGGCCTAGATTTTTTCCCTATCAATAATGTGTTCCCTAGCTTCTCAGAGATCTTTCTTTTTTTCTTCCTTCAAAAAAAATGTGATTAAAGTATAATAAATCTGCATATATAGCAACACCAAATTGAAGAGTAAAAGGCATAAGAGAAGTCTGAAGTTAGATGATCAGGTCACTTTAATTAGTTCTTCCCCCACCCCCCGCCCCCGCTAAGATCTAATGTCAATCCTCAAGGTTGCCCTTCTTAGTGGTCTGTTAGTTCACTCCCGTCTACTGCCAGAAAGAGGTTCCCAGGAAGGGGTGCTGCTGGGACAGGGATTCTTT
Organism: Nomascus leucogenys; assembly: GCF_006542625.1. Classification (NCBI taxonomy): domain Eukaryota; kingdom Metazoa; phylum Chordata; class Mammalia; order Primates; family Hylobatidae; genus Nomascus; species Nomascus leucogenys. The sequence continues at coordinate 57,732,658 of NC_044384.1, read as the reverse complement.
TGTTGGAGCAGAGGAGGAGCCTCAAGATTATTGTCTTTGTCCTGTAGAAGATATTGCAGAAGATCTGTTGCTGGCATTTGCAAGGGCAGCAACAAGGGATGTCTCCTCTTCAAAGGAACCAAAGACAAGTAAAGAACCTATGTTTGTCTCACCCTTCACCTCCTTTCCTACCATAATGCAATAAATAAAAGTCCTCACTGCTGGTACACAGAAAAGGCTTGAGACCTCTGGTGAATCACAGGTCCCAACTGAATGAGTGCTCAAAGAAGTTATTTACTGGGAATTAATCTTGCTCCTGGGGACAGTTGGGCCAAACAAGAAATCGAAATTTGGTGTAGTATATGAAAATCTATTACAATAGATATTAGTAATAAGATTTATATAGCACTTACTATGTGCCAGGTACTATTAGCAGTTTACATGTGAGAAATATTTTCATCCTCTTAGCAATCCTGTAAGGGGAGTACTTTTATTATCCCCATTTTGCAGATGAAGAAACTGTGGCACAGAGAGGTTGGGCTATTTGCCATGATCACATAGCTAGTAAATGGTGGCATCAGGATTGAAACCCAGGCAGGCTGGCCCAGGGTCCTGCGCAGGCCCAATGGCTTCTAGAAATTCCCTCAGTGTATGAGCCACTCCCTTCTTTTCAAACCCGCTGGGTTGCCTAGAGGGCAATCTGGACTTGAGTACTTTTCTAGAGAAGGGAAAAAGACTCAGTCATCTTCCATCTTGGAAAGTAGGATTTTGCCTAACCGGCTTTACAGAGGTGCCAACCTTCTAGACTGTAAACACTTCAAAACTAGGAGCTAACTCTTCTCTTTCTTCCTCGTGCAGTGCATACTCAGTATGCGTTGGGCAAGTGGCAGGGAACTGGAGGACTGCATCTTGGTAGACAAGCCTTTGGTCCTAATTCTCTGCATATTTGCGACATAGCTGTATGGAGAGGTCATATTTCTGGGTAATTTTTTTTGTATGTTTCTTGGGCACTTTTTGCCCCTTTAATTGACTCAAAGCGGGGCATTTGTAATTTAGCAAGTCTCCAAAAGCTGATTTCTTCTTTTCCTTGCTTCCCTTTATCAATCCCTGTCCCACATTTTTTGGTTTTGAAAAAACAAAACCAAAAAACTACTGAACAGTCAGGAAGGTCTGTGAGCTGAGACAGCCCAGGGACAGTGGTATCTGGACCCTGGCCCTAGAACTGGCATGGCCTGCACACCTTGTGATACCAGCAAAATCCAGGAATAGCCTAGGTCCTGCCTGTCTAGTGGGTTGGACATTTCTCCATCTCTTTCACCCTTCCTCTTGGGAGCAGAAATGTTCCCCTTTCCTCTGATGTTCTAATTTTTCCCCTCCCCAGAGGCTGGTGAGGTAAGGATTAGATAGGACGTATGATTTTTGGCATTCACCTTATTTGGAAGGGATAACAAAAAAAGAGAGGCATCTTCCACTTCCCAGCCTAGTGTGAGGGGACAGACAGCAGACCCTGGGCTGCCTTTTGGAACTGAGAGTCCTGCTCTCAACATCTGCCAGAGAACACACTGGGGGAGGCAGAAGACTTGGGAAAGCCATCTGCAGGGAAGCCAAGGGGTCTCATCTGAAACTTACCCCACCCCCATCACCTCCTTGTCCTATTTCAAAGAGGTAGAAAAGGTTTATGCTGGTCTGGAATATGGACTCCTTTTACTTAAGGGGAGGAGAAAACTTCAAAAACATCACAACTGACTCCCCAAGCCCACTTTTTAGTATCCAGGATCAGGAAACTGGATCTTCCCTGCCGTCACCCGTTGGTGAAAAGGAGGCGATCACTCCAGGGGCAGAGCCTCAGCCCAACTGGCAGCCCTAGGCTTTATGTAGTGATGCCAGTAGCAATTAATAGTGATAATAAATACCACACTTCAAACCAAACCCAAGCCGAGGATGACTGAATGATTGGACCTCTGCCTCCCACCTGCGTGCGGTTCCTCTGCGAATCCACACCCTCCCTGGCAGTCTCAGTTCCACCCACCACCTTCAGCCTGGGGTTAAAAGGGAGCGCTGCCCCAGGACCAGCGACGTGGACCAGCACACTGCCCCTTAGCAGACCCACAGGGAGTGGGATGGTAGGCGGGGACGGTTTGGTTTTATCTTTATTCTTTAGTATCAGAAAATAATCAAAACGGGGTGGTAATTTCGGCCCCCTGAGCTTGGCTTAGTTTTTCCGCGAAGTGCAGGGGGGCCGTTTTAGGATACCCAGCTCCCACCTGGAGCTCCAGAGCTCCCGGGGACCCCCGTGTCCGCCCCGTCTCCTAGGGCCTGGCACTCCCTGGCCCCGCAGCCCGGGGATCTCCACCTTCCCCAGGCGGCAGCCACAGGTCCCGCCGGGCCCGTCCGAGGTCTGCGGCCGCCGAAGTCGGGGTCTCAGGGCGTCAGGGAGCAACCAGGCCGCGGGGAGGGAGGCCGGCGCCGGCGCGGAATTTCTTTATCGGGATTTGAGAGCCGCAAGCTTCTCCTTCGCTTCTTTAAGCGATCACGGAAAGACACCTTTCGATCTTTTGTCAGACATCTTGGCCCTTAATAGCTAAATTTATTTGGTTTAAAGCGGCCACGGGAGAAGCAGGGAGGGAAAATCTTTCGTCGGTCATTGGGTGGCCTAGATAACAGGCTTGGAGAGAGAGCGGAGAAGAAAGTAAAAAGGTTAATGGATGAGGGGCGGGCTGGAGGCGCCCGGCGTGGGGCTTTTACGGCGACCCTCCCCCGGCCGCCCCCTTATCGCGGCCCGAACTTACCCGCGGCGCAGCGAGTACATTAAGTCACGTAAACAGCGCGGAGAGGAATGCCACCGCGGTGACCTTTCGTGCGCCGCCGCCGCTAGCCCACCTCCGCGCCGTGCTGGCGGCCGCCGGCGGCGCGCGGGGGTCGGCCAGGGGCTGGGCCGGGCGAGGGGCCTCCGGGCCGGGCCTGGCCTGCGCTACGCGCCGGGCCTCGATTCCGACCGCCCGGGGACCCCGACGCTGGCTCCGCGCGGTCCTTCCCCGAAGTGGCCGGCGGCGGGAGCCGGCGCTGGGGGTGGGGGCGACCTGCGAGTTTCCGCCGCCACCACCTGACGTTTCTAAAGAGTATTTTTGGTTTCCCGAGATTTAAACATAAAGAAAATCACCGCCAGGACTCTGGTCGACGGCCTACCGTGCAGTGCGGCCGCTGAGTGGGGGACACGCCACCCGGAACCCACCACTGGCCCCAGACGCTGGCAGGGGTGGGGGGCTCTGAGGTGACCCCGGGTCCTTGGGTAAAAGCGTCCCCGAGACGGGAAGAAATATGGTATAAGCGAGAAGGCCTCATAAATCTGGGCTGTTAAAAATCTAAGTTAAAAATATGTTTTAAGTCAGCAATGCATTCTTTTTCTTTATGAAACATCGCCGAAGCAGCCAGTTTTGTGACAGGATCGTAAAATGAGCGTGAGTTCGCGGGGGTGGAGGTGCACGGGGACGCGGGTCCTTGCTGGGTCTCGCCGCTCCTCTGAAAGCGGCGCAAGACTGGGTCCCCAAACACCCTTCCCGTTTGGCAGCCAAGCCCCCGCCCCCTGCCCAATTGGCTGCAGTGTTCCGGGTGGATGCGAATCGCGAATAGTGGTGTTGCGCGGCCCAAATAAATCAACCCTGGGGACAGGCTGCACCCGAGAGCCAGCCCTCTGTAAGGGTAAGGGGGACGACTCGCCCAGGAGGGGCCTCCCATTGGGGCTAAACAGTCCAGAGAGAAACAGTTTCGTTCAAGATTAGCAAATCCCGAAAGAGGAGACGGGCCGGGGTGAAAGAAAAAAAAAAAAGGGAAGGAAGGAAAAGAAAAAATATATATACCCACGAAGAAAACAATAACTTTTAAGAGCTGTCCGCGTATTTTGGACACTAGGGGGGCCTTCTCCCCAGCCCTTGGGTTTCTCCCTAGTTTGGGGTGCACCTCTTCCCTCCGAACTTCCTAATTTGCCCGCCTTCCAGACCAGCTGGGGCGCGCCCAGGAAGCTCCACGCGCGGGTCTGGGGCCCGTGGGAGTGGCTTTGAAAACATGCTTGTCTTCCCCAGAGTGGTCCCTAGCGCCAAAGATGCATTGGGGAAAAGGCACATTGGAGACGTCAGGCAGCCTGTTTTCTGTCTGAATCAACTGTACGAGTTAAACAGTTTTATTTTGAAATTAACCAACATAAACAACAACAACAACAACATTCACTACCCATTCCCTCGTTAGGTTGGAAAACCAGTCTGAAAAAATAAATACAATCTGTGACCATGAAAAGGAGCAATCACTTATTTTTCCCATATGTTTTGAACATTATTTTAAAAAATAGATTGGGAATCTGGAGGGTAAAATGCCGGGTCCCTTCCCGAGCCCTTAGAGCCCGAACGTTGTCGAATCGGTCAATGTCCACCCCGCCGCTCACCTCTGTCCCAGCAGCGCCGGGGCCAGCGCTCCCTCCCGCCGCGTCTGCGGAGCTGCGGGAAAAGCAGGTCCCCGGGGGGTATCGAGTGTCCAGGGATATCCACGCAGACATCCTTGTACTTGCAAATACAAAGAAACACACAGGACAGAGATCAGGCTCGCGCCAGGGCTCGATCTCCTCGGGGCTCAGGGTTGGAGGCCATTCACAGCCTGGACACAAACTGAGTCAAAGAGTTTATTTTTAGCAAATAAGATATGAGTTTTTAGAAAATTGCTTTTAATAGCAAATCTGAGAAACATTATTTCAAAACGTTGGAATCAAAGGAAATCAAATGCCCACAACCCATTTCCGTCAGTGCTTACAAATGAGCTTCTGCAAAACCCAGTCCGCTTAAACATTTGGTCAGAACTCACGAAAAGAACCAAAAGCAAGGCATTCCGAGTCCTGGCGGGGGTTGAGCGGCCGGGCGGACGCCTGGCTATCTCTTCTGAGAGTCGCGCATTCGATCGCACTCAGGTTAAAATTTAAAGCCCCTGGATCCTGCTCCAGTCGCCAGCCTCTCCATTCCAGAGTTTTCTACCTTCAGCCTTTTCAAAATGCGGCCACACTGAAACTGGGAGCCGCCGCAGTGATTGGGGGAGGCAAAGTGGAATGTAATAAAAGTGACTAAATTGGACGAGAACGGTTTCTGGACCTTCTCGGTAGCAATTTAAAATTCAGAAGTGTTTAGAAGCAATTTACAACGAAGAATGAAAAAAGAAGAATTCTCGCCAACTTCCTGAATTCCTCGCCCCCTCCCCCGCACTGTCAGGCCCTGTCCCCGCTCCCCCAGGAGCCACAAGTTCACAGCTCACAGTTACGTGCAGAGGAAACAACGCTTAGCTACGAGGTCTCACCATCTCTGGAAACCATACTTTACAAGGCACCTCCCCACCCCAGTTCAACTCTACACAGGCTCCTCTCCCTCCCCTAACTGGGAAAACACGAAAATAAAAACAAAACAAAAAACCAGAGCCTAAACGCTTTCTGGGAGACCGACCTTCAGAAAATCATTTACTTGGATTTACCTGGGGGCGGGGAAAAGTATAAAATTGCATTCTCACAAAAGCAACTCCTCTTGTCCTAGTTAAAGTCTCCCTCGGCAGCCTTCTGGGGTCACGTCTGTCGGAAGAAATCCTTTCTGTGAGCGAAAGGGAGCGAGACATATATCACGGCTCCTGCAGCGGACGAGCCTGCGGCCGCGCGAGTTGCCGCTGACAGATCGGCGCTGATAACCCCGCGACGTTCATTTCCAGTACCTTTTGCCCGCTAGGGACCGTATCAGTTTGTACAGAATTGTGATAACTGTTTGGAGGGAGCGAAGAGGGGGTGTGTATATGAACGTGGGGGTGGGGAAGCAGCATTTAGCGCTGGGTCCAGGGAAGGTGACACCCCGTCTTCGCAGTGACTTATCTGTGACTTACCTGAAACTCTCCAGGGAAATATTAGAGCAAACGGGACATCAAAAGTTGGAGAGCGTCCTCGGACACGACTGATGTGGAAGCCCTTTTCCATTCTGCACACCCAATAGACTACCTTTCCGTACCTGACGACCCGAGTTAAAGTTCCCAAAGGTCAGCTGGGGAATGTTGTCTTGAGGTTCCCGAAACCACCACGACCTGAGCCGTAGCATCCCGAGATAGGGTCGGAGAAAGTTTAAGGTCGGTCTCACACAACCTCAGGGCAAAAAGTGCATTTGCTGTGAAGGGGCTAGGCGGGGGTTGGGGGACGGGGGGGCGCAGAGCACGTTCCTCCCTCCTTCTGGGGGCGTGCTGACCCAGGGTCTGGAGCGCCCCTCCCGCCGCAGCGGCGGCGCGGGGCTGTGCACTGCCAACTCCTCCCGTGCCAAGGCTCCCTCCTCCCTCGTGTGGGTGTGTGTGCGACTGCGGGAGCGGGAGGGTGCACCGTCGCTGGATGGGTGCGGGTCGCCAGCCAGGTCAGGCGTTCTGTGGCCTCCGCCCCTCCCCCGGCGTCTCTGGGCTCGGTGCCCCCCGGTGGACTCGCCCCCACTCCGGGGACAGGGCTCGCGGCTCAGCCCACGCCCGCAGGCAGCGCGGCGCTCATTGTCTGCCTGGGCGGCGCGCTCCCCTCCCCCCTCGCCGTCCCCTCCCCACCCTCTTTTCTCTCCTCCCCTCGATCCCTCCTCCTCTTCTTCACCTCCAGCGCCCAGCTGCTCGCTGAGCGCAGTTCCGACCCACAGCCTGGCACCCTTCGGCGAGCGCTGTTTGTTTACGGCTTGGTGAGTCCAATCAGGAGCGCAGGCTGCAGTTTTCCGGCAGAGCAGTAAGAGGCGCCTCCTCTCTCCTTTTTATTCACCAGCCGCGCGGCGCAGACCCCGGACTCGCGCTCGCCCGCTGGCGCCCTCGGCTTCTCTCCGCGCCTGGAAGCACCCTCCGCCGCGGCCGTTCTCCATGCGCAGCGCCCGCCCGAGGTTCGGCTGCTTCCTCCTCGCGCGATCTCCCCGCTTTACTTCCCTCCACCCCTACTCGTCGCGGGCCCCTGGGCCTCCGGCTCTCCGGCCCTCTCCAGGCCGCGGTCGGCTCCGAGGGTGTTTCCCTCCTCCCCTCCGTGCGGGCTGAGGCGGCTCCCAGGCTCCCGGGACACCGCGGACCAACTTCTAGTCTCTTTTCCTCTCCTCGAAGCGCTTATCTGCGCGCAGCCTTATCTCCGAGTTATCTCGGCGCAAAGGGGCGGGAGCCGGTAGTTAGGCCGGCAGAGAAACTTCTTTCTTGCTATCTAGCCAGGTCTGTGTGTGGGCATTAATTTTAGTGTGGTAATCTCCGATGAGCCGAGGCGATTTGGAAGAGCAGCCTGGAGGAGGCCAGCCCGGCTGCATTTCGCCTCCCTCCCCCACTCCCTCCGAGTCTCCCTGTCATTCTTCCTGCTCTCCTATTTGGGGTCGCCTCGGCTCTGGGGCGGTCTCACGCCCCCCTCCCAGCCCCTTGCGTTCCCCCTCCTTTTCTCTGCTCTCCGCTCCACCCCGCTACGTCCGATTCCGGAACGGTCCGGCGTTTCTGCTGCTGGGGAATGATCTCGGGGTGGGCCGGGTGGCCCGGCCGGCGTGAGCGCGCACGCTGGTGGCTGCAGGCGCGGGCCATGTCTAAGGTGTGCGACGCCGCGGGGACGCCGGTGGGGCTGGCGATTCCCGCCCCACGAGCTCCCTGCACTGCCTCTGCTGGGAAGGACCCGGACCGCTGCCCCCGCCCTGGCGTCCCACTTTGCCTGGGCCGAGTTGCATTTCTCTCTGGGGCTCGCGTTCGGGCTGGTCAGCGCAGTCCGGGAAGCTCTGGGAGAGCCAATATAGGAGAACGCGGCGGTTTCGTTTTCGGGGACAGGTTGCCTTGCTTACGCGAACGGTTTTCCCGTGGGGAACCCTCACCCCGAGGCATTTCGGGAGAGGGGCATCCGCAGAGAGGCGGGATGCGGCGGTGCCGACACGCACAGCTACTTAAATTCTTTTGTGTCATCAGCCCGGGGGAGACACTTTAGGGCGGAAGGAAAGCCTCAGCCAGCTTCTGCAGATCACCCCTGGGATCTGGCGCGCGCACAGAGAAAGGATGCGGCCGAGCGGGTGGGCGGGGAGGACGCGGGGACCGGAGCGGTGCCTTTGAGGGAGGGCTGGTATCCCAGCCCTTCCAGGGCCCTGTGGCGGCTGCGCAGGCTCCATTCTCCTCCCTTATTCATCCCCACGCCCTGGGCAGAAATCTTTGAGAAGTCTCAAATGGGATCTTTGAGAAGTCAAAGATCTCATGAGGTAGATCCCATTTGAACTAGAAAAAGGAGTGGAGGCGAGGTAGTGTGCAGCCTACGCTGTTGGTAACCCGTCTATCTCCTACCATACCCGTCTCCCCCACCCCACCTCAGGAGCTAGACGTCAGCTTGGAGCGGCGCCGGACCGTGGATGGCCTTGACTGACGGCGGCTGGTGCTTACCGAAGCGCTTCGGAGCCGCGGGTGCGGACGCCAGCGACTCCAGAGCCTTTCCAGCGCGGGAGCCCTCCACGCCGCCTTCCCCCATCTCTTCCTCGTCCTCCTCCTGCTCTCGGGGCGGAGAGCGGGGCCCCGGCGGCGCCAGCAACTGCGGGACGCCTCAGCTCGACACGGAGGCGGCGGCCGGACCCCCGGCCCGCTCGCTGCTGCTCAGTTCCTACGCTTCGCATCCCTTCGGGGCTCCCCACGGACCTTCGGCGCCTGGGGTCGCGGGCCCCGGGGGCAACCTGTCGAGCTGGGAGGACCTGCTGCTGTTCACTGACCTCGACCAAGCCGCGACCGCCAGCAAGCTGCTGTGGTCCAGCCGCGGCGCCAAGCTGAGCCCCTTCGCACCCGAGCAGCCGGAGGAGATGTACCAGACCCTCGCCGCTCTCTCCAGCCAGGGTCCGGCCGCCTACGACGGCGCGCCCGGCGGCTTCGTGCACTCTGCGGCCGCGGCGGCAGCAGCCGCGGCGGCGGCCAGCTCCCCGGTCTACGTGCCCACCACTCGGGTGGGTTCCATGCTGCCCGGCCTACCGTACCACCTGCAGGGGTCGGGCAGTGGGCCAGCCAACCACGCGGGCGGCGCGGGCGCGCATCCCGGCTGGCCCCAGGCCTCGGCCGACAGCCCTCCGTACGGCGGCGGAGGCGGCGCGGCTGGCGGCGGGGCCGCGGGGCCTGGCGGCGCTGGCTCGGCCGCGGCGCACGTCTCAGCGCGCTTCCCCTACTCGCCCAGTCCGCCGATGGCCAACGGCGCCGCGCGGGAGCCGGGAGGCTACGCGGCAGCGGGCAGTGGGGGCGCGGGAGGCGTGAGCGGCGGCGGCAACAGCCTGGCGGCCATGGGCGGCCGCGAGCCCCAGTACAGCTCGCTGTCGGCGGCGCGGCCGCTGAACGGGACGTACCACCACCACCACCACCACCACCACCACCATCCGAGCCCCTACTCGCCCTACGTGGGGGCGCCACTGACGCCTGCCTGGCCCGCCGGACCCTTCGAGACCCCGGTGCTGCACAGCCTGCAGAGCCGCGCCGGAGCCCCGCTCCCGGTGCCCCGGGGCCCCAGTGCAGGTAAGGGTCGCGCCTTAGGTTCGGGGTGCGGGTCCAAAGCGCTGGGGCGCACGGGGGACGTGGAGCAGCTACTCCACTCGGGCCCTGTTTTCAGGACTTTCTCGTCCGGGTGCGCGGAGGTCGGCCTGGTCCCAGGAAGGATTTGCAGGCCTGTGGCTGGGTGACCAGAGTCCGGTAGCGCTGAGGCGATTCTGTTGTGCCAAGTTCCTTTCCACGGATGAGACTAAATGCACATCTGTACCTTCGTGCCTTGGAGAAGCTCAGGGCCTTGATGAGTAGTGAATGGCATCTGCTATTGGGGAAAAACGAGGCTGGGAGGGAACTAACAGCGCTTGAGCCCCATCGCAGGCCCTACTTTGGGTGAGTGGAAGAAATTCCACGATGGGGGTAAGTTTGGGAGAGTGGCGGGCACTTGAGCCACCCCCAAACAGACACACAAGGACATGCAGGCTCACCCAGTTTAACTCTCCAAAGGGTGTGTGTTTGTGTTTTCCTAGAGAAGGGTATTTAGAAGAGCACAACAGAAGAACCTAGATGTTCCTAGGGAAGCTAGTTGGCGTCTCCTCTCCCACGAGAGAGAGAGAGGGAAAGAAAAGATGAGAGGGCACCTGGAGTGGTCAGACTTGTGACTTCATGCTGAAGGAGAGCTGGTGGATAGGCCCTTGGGCTTGGCATCAGCTGGGCCTTGGTCTGGGGCTGCTGCTCACATGGCCAGGCTGCAACTCAGGGATCCTGGAGCTGGGGCACCTATTCTCCCTTCGAAGCCTAGCCCGCCAATTTTTCAGTTTCCAATTTGACTCACACTCTAATTCCTGTGTCTGGGAGCTGTTAGGGGGTAAACCGTGAAAACGCTATTGTCAAAAATACCTGGAAATACCTCGTTTTGAAAAGTGTTTTGTTTACTCCAGCCCAGGAGTGTGTGAGCCCTGTTAGGCTGTTTTTCTCAGATGCAACATTCTGCGTCCTTGGTGCTTTTAACTGGCTTCTCTTACTTTATATTTCACCTGTTTGATAATCTTTCTAAGGAAACAACATCTTTTTTTATTGTTGTTTGTTTGAGGGGAGGTGTGGGGGAGGCCCCTTGAGTCACAGAGGTGGCAGAGTGGAGGAAGGCACATTACTCCAAACAGTCCTACCCCCGTGTCTTGTGTATCCCAGGTCTGTGCTTCTCGTGGGAGCCTCGATGCTACCTTTAGGGACAGCAAGTCAGTCCTAGGGGCCAGGATTCCTTAGGATAAAATGGGACATTCCCAACCTTGTCCGCAAAAGACACGCTGGAAATGCAAGTGGTCTGAAAGAGAAGGAACCAATTTGAACAGCTCCCTGATAACCTGAGTTCTTTCTTTCTGTCTTCTTCCAAGCGCTGCAAGACTTGGTCTCAAAATTCCCTGTTTTTTTTTTTTTTGTTTTGTTTTGTTTTTAGTTTTGCTCTGTCGCCCAGTCTGGAGTGCGGTGGCTCACTGTAACCTCCGTCTCCCGGGTTCAAGCGATTCTCCTGCCTCAGCCTCCCGTGTAGCTGGGATTACAGGCGCGCCGCCACACCTAGCTAATTTTTCTATTTTTAGTAGTTTTTGCCATGTTGGTCAGGCTGTTTTTGAACTCTTGACTTCAGGTGATCCACCTGCCTCCCAAAGTACTGGGATTATAGGCGTGAGCCACCGCGCCCAGCGAAATTCCCTCTTTTTGCTTCTGCTGCAAAGCTGGCCCTGGAGACCATTTTTCCCATGTGTGTGTGGAATGAGATTGGGGGACCCTGTTGAGATTTGCACTGTTGGCTTAGGACTTGAGAGTCGAGAGCTCTCATCCTTACCACTGCATAGGAACCCATGTTTGGCTCCCACGAGCAGAGAGATGGAGAGGCTGGGAATCTCTAAGGAGGCAATGGTTGTGTGTGAAGCTTCTTTTGTCAGTCGGGAAGTTCCGTAGGGAATGTGCAAGGGTGTTGTGAGTTGGGTGAGGGGTAGTAGCTGCAGCTTGAGCCAGCGCCTGCAGCTCTGTCTATTTCTTGACACACCTTAGCCTGATCTCCAGGCTCCTTTCCTCCAATCTTCCAGCATTTCATATGGCTGAGAGAGTCTTTTGATGTTTACAGTAACTGGTCCTGTATGAGAAATCCTTTTAGAGGCAGTATGGGGCGGTTGTGGGCAAGTTAATATGTTTCTTTTTGTTTTAAATTTAGCCTATACTTTTCCTAATTTTTTCATCTTCTGGGCACACCACAGTTAGACAAATTTTCTGTAGACCCAGAAGATTTGTTATTTTTTTAAGTATTTTTTTAAGTATGTTTAAAAAAATGGGAAGGGATTTGGGAACAGCCAGCTTTTGCATAGAGTCTGTTAGGAAATCAGGAAGTGACTGGGACCAAGCCAGTATTGGGGTAAAGGGTGGGGAGTGAGTGACCCTAACTTTGCTTGTCCTCACAGGTATTCTGAGGCCAGCTTCCTAGCTAGATTTCCTGTTTCTTAGATTTTTTTTTTAAACAAACCGTTTTTGGAGGCAGACACTTTTAAACACCAGAGCTAAAACCTGAGTGCTGAACTTGATCAACCCGCACAATTTGGAGGCTTCTGGAAACCCATGCTATGCACCTCTCACTGACTGGGTAGATGGGGTGAGCTTACTCTGGAGTGAGCTCAGAGTCCTCACACTCCTTTATTTCCTGGGTCCTACACCCTCCTAAGCTCCTGCAGAACTGTGTTTGAGTCCCTGTGTCTTGGTACCACACACAGAAAGACAGGTGGTGGTGCCCTTCTCCCCTGAATCTATCACTCCCCAAGGGCACCGCAAACAGCCATGTTAGGAGAGAAATGGTGAGTTTAAAAAGGGGGAACTTGGTGAGCAAGCCCCCAGCTTTTATGTCTTATAGCTTTTATAGAGACAGCATTTTTTTTTTTTTCTTTTTAGTCACTTTCAGGATTACAGCTGCCTGGTGGGTTTGGGAAAGAGGTAGGGAGGAAATGAGATTTTATTCAACTAAAAATAAGCAAGCTTCCTAGGTTGTATTTATCCAAAGTGGACTTTTAATTAAATTTTGCCTTTGGGTTTTCAGATGACTAAATAGTTCTACCTGGGGAGTTCACACTGTCTTCTAATAGGATTCTTATTGTTCCCAGTCATAGGGCTGGGTTTTCCAGGGAATGCCCCACTCCTCTATCCAGAGGGGGCTCTGATAGGTAACATTTTAAAGTCAACAACAAAGACAAATACCTTGTTTAACTTCAGTGTCCTTGAAGTCCTGAGCATTTTACTGATTACCGTAGTCAATAGTGGCTTTTAGGGCGGAGAAGAATAAATCTTTGTGATGTGTTGTAAGTTGCAGTATCCCCATGACAACTTTGAACTCGGGTTGTGTAGGATGCTAGTTTCTTTAAAACTTAATAAGAAATGAGAAAAGAGACTTGTTTTGTAAATGGTATTAATGGAATTAAAGAGTTTTTATGCTAAAGTCATATCTAAATATCGTTACCACACAGTTGATGGTAGACCCAAGCAATAAACTGCAAGGGGATGAGAAAGAACAAAAAGGTTCACTAGCACATGGTCTTCAGCTAAAACTCTAAAGTGTAATGTTTATTTACTTTAAAAAGTGATTCAGGAATGCTTCTTCAATAATGCAAAACTAGAACATTTAAACCTTCTATAATCTAAAGAACCTTAAATGGTGATCTATACTTTTTTTGGTCTATACTTATAATAAGTACTTTTCTCATTTTTAGAGACATTTATTCTTCCATATTTAACCTTCTTGAGAAGTAATAAATGTTACATTTACTCTTAATTAGGATTTGTTTTTATTAGCAGGTTTAGATTATTGTGAATTCTGAAAACTAACCAAAGAATAATAATAATAAAATTATGTAAAATAAACACATTTTAAATAGATTGCATAACTCAAAATGATCACTGGGAAGGTCTTGGTAATTTTCTCAATCAGTAAGGTATCAACCTTTTATAAAAATTTTGCAGATAGAAGCAGTTGGACCCGCTTCTAAATCGGGATTTTAGCATTTGATCTTTGTGGCATGAAAATAAAACTCTGTGCTTAATGTTAGTGCATTTTTCCCCTGAAAAGATGAGAGTAATCTTATTTCTGGTTTCTAACTAACGTAGGTGCCTAAGAATAGTACTTTTAATTTTACTTGTGTATCTTTAATTGGAGAAGAGGCACATATGGATGGGTGGCAGATGTAGAAAATACTTTTTAAAATTACTTGAGATAAAAGTTAATGCGGCAGCCTCGCTGTGTCCCCGGATATTTGTGGGTTGCAGCGGGGCCCAGTGGTCAGTATTGCTGTGTGGCTTGCTCGGATTTGGCAACGACGTACTGTAATGATGATGGATTTCAGTCTTTAAAAGCTCGGGGACAGCCTGAGAGTATGGGTCAGGGGACTCAAGCCGACCTCCCCACCGCTCATCTCGGACTCTGACGTCCTCTGCTTCCAGCACTGTCTCTTTCCCGGGGTCTCTACTGGGGCGCCCCGGGTGTGCAGAAATATTGGACAAATGGTCAGTGGATCAATAGGGACGAAATAACCCTGCCTCCTGGCTTTGCGGCCAAGGAGAAAAGCGCAGCCGGGAAGGGCACGGGAAGGGAAGCCGGGCACTGGGGCTGGGGGCCGGGATCCCCGGGGTGACGCGGGGAGGGACGGGTCCGGCGTAGCCTCACCCGCCCTCTCGCCCCGCTGTCGCCGCAGACCTGCTGGAGGACCTGTCCGAGAGCCGCGAGTGCGTGAACTGCGGCTCCATCCAGACGCCGCTGTGGCGGCGGGACGGCACCGGCCACTACCTGTGCAACGCCTGCGGGCTCTACAGCAAGATGAACGGCCTCAGCCGGCCCCTCATCAAGCCGCAGAAGCGCGTGGTGAGTGTGACCCGCCCTGCCCCTGGCTCGCGGCCGGGCCCCGGGCTCTCCTGGCCCGGCCCGCCCCGCCCTGGCTCGGCCTGCCTCGGGCGTCCCCCTCCCCGGGGACAGGTGCGGCCGCCGCGGTCCCACCCTAGCGGGGACCCAGCGGTACCATCCTGTCCCGGCTGTTCCAACGCCCACCCGCTGGCGCCCAAGCGGAGGTTACCCCGAAACTGGCGTCTGGGAAGCCAAGATAGTCTTTCCCCATATTTACGCGCAGGGGATGACGTCCGTAAATGACAAAAACAAAAACAAACAAACAAAAAAGGAAGGTGCAAAATGTTACCATGTTTTAAGCAAAAAAAGAAAAAAAAACTATATATCTCTAGGTGTGCTTGCCAAAGCACTGTAATAATTCTGGTAAGATAGGCAAGAAATCGGTGATGGTAACCCGTGGAGAAAAGCAGTAGACCCACCGAGGCCGGGCGAAGGAAGACTTTTTTCACTGTGTATGGTTTAGATTTTATCCTTGAAAAACCATGCTCACTTATACCATTCATCCCCCAAATAGAATATGCCAGAAATCCACCCACTCACGCCTCCTCACAGCCACATTCTTTTGGGTGTCGTTTACTTTGTCCTTTCCACCTTCTTGGTCACTTCTACCTCTTATCCTCAGGTGTATCCCCAAATACCATATCTTGCATTGCCCTTGAGCCTGGTGAAAATTTATTTGCTCTAAGTTTTGTTATTTCGAAATCAGAGAACTTCGTAGAACTTGAGTAAACGTGTGGTTTGTATGTTCTTAAGTTGAGCATTTTCCCCAATTCGCACAGGTTTTACTTTTTTTTGAGACGGAGTTTCACTCTTGTTGCCCAGGCTGGAGTGCAATGGCGCGATCTCGGCTCACCACAGCCTCCGCCTCCAGGGTTCAAGTGATTCTCCTGCCTCAGCCTCCCAAGTAGCTGGGATTACAGGCATGCGCCACCACGCCCGGCTAATTTTTTTGTATTTTTAGTAGAGACGGGGTTTCTCCATGTAGGTCAGGCTGGTCTCGAACTCCCGATCTCAGGTGATCCGCCCGTCTCGGCCTACCGAAGTGCTAGGATTACAGGCGTGAGCCACCGCGCCCGGCCACCATGTTTTAAAGTAAGAGAATCCTGATTTCAGGGATTAATCTCGTATTGTCATTGTTATGTGTGCTTCCTAGCCGGAGAGAGTATTTACCGCTGTAATGGTTAGAGAAAATAAAGGAAAGCTTTCACCAGCCCCACTGTAAGGTTAACATTTGTTTAGCGAAGTACTCATAATCTAATAACTCTTTAAAGCTAAATATGTTACAGTTAGATGCCAGACGTCTTAAGTATCCCAGTCATTCATTTGTTATACTCTAATTAGCAGGAACAAATGCTACACATGTTGTTTGTGTTAAATAGATTAGAGTGAAATTGCATCACAATGTAAGTCTGACACCTTAAAGAGAAGCAATTAGTTTTATGGTTGGTTTTGTTTTAATGCATTTAAAATAAAGTGGCCGAGGTTAATTTAATGAGTGTATGTGCCTTAAACTCGTTACAACCTCCCACAGCTTAAAATTTTCTTTAAAGAGTACCTTTAACTGCAGTGTGTGACTGTGGGTTTCATTTTTTCTTAAATGCATCATATTAAAGAAGAAAAACAAGAAGTTCCTTGTTTTCATATAATAGACAATACATGAACAATGAAACTTATTTATTTTTCTGGAAAGGCACATTGAGCTGAGTACTAACTGAACTTTCAAAGGTAACATTTTCTAGAGATTGAGCAAAAATTTGGTGGAATAGTAGTCATTTAGGTTCCAGTTGCATTATACATTTGATTAGTAACATTTAGATAGTGCCATTTGTTTTGTGCATGTACCAGTAAAAATAACTTAGAAGGAAAAAGAAGAACAGTTTTTAGCATTTCTGAATCATTAGTTTTCTTTGTGCTTAGCAGGTGTCTTGGCCATAACCAAGGTCAGCAAATATGCTTTGTAAATGGAGTATAAATGATACCAATTGAAGGGTGTGTCACTATCAATTAGGTCTCCTTGTGGGCTTCTTATTTATGGTTTTGATGGGTCTGGCTTAGTTCTCAGAAGGAGAATGTTGAACTCAAGTTTGTTTAGCCAGCAGTATAGAACCAATCACTGTGAATTTGAACTTGCAATACATTGCAAAATAAGAGATTTATGGTGTAACTTGAATTCCTTGTCAGTGAGGAATATGACTGAGATCACTTGTTACAAGGAACTTTTATAACCCAATTCACCTGCATTTCACATGTTTATGAGGACTGGCTTCACTTATGATCTGCAGTTGACAGTCATAAAGTCCTTTGTTATAATGGCAAATTCTGATAACAAGTTTGCTTCACATTGGCTCCAGATTCCACTGGAAACTGTCATAAATGGCTGGTTTATAAAGTGAACCTTCCTGTCCCTCGTTTACTGATTTCACATTTATGAAGAGAAAGGAATCTTTTCCTAAAAAATTATTTTCCTTTAACCACAAAGAAAGAAAAAAGAAAAGCCTGGATGTTTAAAGTTTTGTTAATATGTTGTCGTCATTTTAGCAAAGCAGTTTCCCAAGTAGCTCTCCTGTGAGCCAAGCATACTCATTTCAACTAAAGGCAAATTGATTCTTAGCACTGACTTCCTAGAAATGTTGTAGTGCTAAAAGGTTTGCCAGTGTCTCTGTTTACAACTTCTCTGTAAAGAGTGATGCTAAGTAATGCAACAGGATGTAAACCATAAATGCAGATTTTAATTTCATCTTTTAAATTTGCCAGCAAACGTTTTGGAAGTCTCTGTCCTGTAATCTGCAAATATTCGATACATACTCAATTTACATTTCTCTTCTTCATTCTTTACAATTGATCTTCTTAACTTCCCTTGATTTGGTCCCGAATGTTTCTCTAATTTTTTTTTAAATATGGAAAGCTTCACGAACTTGGGTGTCATTCTTGCGCTGGGGCCATGCTAATCTTCTCTGTATCCTTCCAATTTTAGTATATGTGTTGCTGAAGCAAGCATCCATTTTTTTTTTTAACTGAAGCTATGTCACAATTTTTAAAGTAATTTACAGCATTTAAAAGGAAATTTAAGCTTGTCAACTTAAAAACAAGTTTTATATTTTGCCATTCTGGGTAAGAAATTATATTAGCTTATTATAATTAACATGTAGTAATCTAGAGGTAATAAATTCCCTTTAAGGCTGTTATGGGCATAAAGAAAACATGGAAATGGGAGTGGCAGTGGCAGACAGGTGGCCTTTTACCTTTCCTGGTAATAACAATTAACCCTTTGTATGAACAAAAGTTGAGAATAATACTGATAGGGCAAATATATTAGTATCACTGCATCTAAGACAACGGCAGCATTAAGATGATGCCATAAAATTTGCTTGTATCTTTTGTAAAATAAATAAAACAAAAATGCAGGCAGCAGGCAATCATGATGGTAATCATGGAATGTATTCAAATATATTTCTTTTTTTTTTTTTTTTACAAAACTTTTACCCCTCTTCTGAAATCCATTTCTATTAATGTACTTTCAAAGTTTCCATTAACGTACTTTCAAAGTTTCCGATTTACTCCTTTACATATATTTGAGAAATAGACCTGATGATCTCCAGTTTTCAGGGGAAGTGGAGACTGCCCAGAGCCATTTAGCACATTGGCAAGTGGCTTGTGATTGCATTTCACGACCTAAATCTTAGACCTGTGGCTATAGTGCACGGCCAACTACTGTCCACGGTGTGTGGGGGCGGGTGGCGGCGGGGAGGTGGGGCATTCTCATGTCTACTTGTGTTGTTACTTCTGGTGTGTTTTGAATATAACTCTATTTGGCCAACTTTTAGAAAATCTTTTAATTCCCCTAAAAAAGATACCAGTAGTATCTGGGAAACTCTAAATTGGAGAAGAAACCATGGGTGAAACTTTCCTTGTTATGATGCTGGTAAAAGCTTTGCATGAAGTTATTGGCCAACTATATGACTGCTCCCGGGTATTCTTGAATTCATGGAGACAGGCTAGCTGGAGGAGTAAATCAAATCTATAGGGTCCAGCACAATATGCAAACCTCAAATTTCTTGGTCCAGAAAAGTCAGTCTAAGTACACTGCAATTTTTTTTCTCAAGGACCATTTCATTTATAATAAAACAGATACATGCTTGTTGATGACAGGGACAAAATACCTTAATGTATGTATGTTATATATATATATATATGTCACTTATATTTTTCCACTTATGTTCTTGTACTGTTTCTAGCCTTCATCACGGCGGCTTGGATTGTCCTGTGCCAACTGTCACACCACAACTACCACCTTATGGCGCAGAAACGCCGAGGGTGAACCCGTGTGCAATGCTTGTGGACTCTACATGAAACTCCATGGGGTATGCCATGTATTCTGCTCACTTGTATGTACATTTAGTATCTGGTTTGTATGTGATATCAGTTACAAAAAATCAGCAAATGAAAGATACTCAAGTGAAAAATTTGAATGCGTATAATTTATTACTGAATATGTTTAATATATTCAGTGTACATACTGGATATATTTATTGAATTGAAGGTGCTTTTAATTATAATATGAAATATTACCTTATGCACCAGTAGGAAACAAAAAATGCCACCAGTTGAACTATCGCAAACATTCGTGTAAGACACATTCCAGTTTTAGAAATGTGAAAATGTGAAAAGTGTGTATTTTAGAATTGGTAATATGGTAGTAACTGTTTTTAAAAATGCACAATTAAGGAAATCAATCAAAAATGCACAATCACTAGTCTATATCTCTTAAAAATTTTGAATGTAATCAGGCATTTGTGCAAAAGAGTAATGCATTTAATAGTTATAGTTTGAACTATTTCATAGTTCATTTTAAAGGATTGCACAAAATATAATAAACACCTCAATCTTAAAAAGAAAAATAACCTTGCATCTGTAGGAGGAAGGTAATACATGATCTCTTTGAAATAATACTTATTCAATGAATAGCTACTCATTTCAAACAATAAACATTAAGTTGAAGGAATTAAATTCTCCATGGCAAATCATCTCATTCTTTCTGAAGGAATCTCTGCATTTGATGAGGAAAGTGTAGTCTTTGTGCACTTGGGATCTTTTGAGTGTATAAAAATTGGATTGAAATTTATGCCAAGTTCTTTTTTTTTTTTTTTTTTTCTTTTTCTTGTTTTGAGACAGAGTCTAACTCTTGTTGCCCAGGCTGGAGTGCAGTGGTGCTATCTCGGCTCACTGCAACCTCCACCTCCTGGGTTCAAGCGATTTTCCTGCCTCAGCCTCCCAAGTAGCTGGGATTACAGGCGTGCGCCACCAGGCCTGGCTAATTTTTTTTGTATATTTAGTAGAGACGGGGTTTCGTCATGTTGGCCAGGCTGGTTTCGAACTCCTGACCTCAGGTGTTCCGCCTGCCTCGGCCTCTGAAAGTGCTGGGATTACAGGCGTGAGCCACTGCACCCGGCCGCCAAATTCTTTTAAATGAGAGCTTTTAGTGCCAATGTTGGGTCTTTGGTTTTTCTTCAATATAATATTAAATTTATGTCCTATGTGAAAATTTTTTAGGTGCCCAGACCACTTGCTATGAAAAAAGAGGGAATTCAAACCAGGAAACGAAAACCTAAGAACATAAATAAATCAAAGACTTGCTCTGGTAAATATACTAAAATGACATTTGACTGTAAAGTATTTGCCAACCTTAACAGTAGAGCATATGTATATTTATAAGGTTAATTTTGACTGTTGCAGGTAATAGCAATAATTCCATTCCCATGACTCCAACTTCCACCTCTTCTAACTCAGATGATTGCAGCAAAAATACTTCCCCCACAACACAACCTACAGCCTCAGGGGTAAGTGTTAAAACAGCATAGACTCCTAAATTGCTGGGCTGCTCTCTAGTACATTATCTCAAATTTTATCTTATCTGGTAGTACAATAATCTAAACCAACAGTTCAGTTTAGTTAGTTGATACCTAAGAATAGTTTTTAGAGGAAATTACATTTAAATGTCAACAAAATGACAAACTTAAGTACTTTACAAACCTCTTAATTAAGATCGGTATCATTTTTTTTATGGTTAAATTAACCCAAGTAAAAGCAAGAAGTTTTGGTTTAAAGCGTTTTAAATTGTTTTATTTCCAGGTTTGTATCAGAGTTGCTATATATATTATATGTATATATTTATGTATTTCCAATGTAGATCATGAGAACTATGAGGCCAGTGGTTTCATAGATTACAGTGCCCATAACAGTTAAGTAGCTTGTGTTTATCCTATCAATTCCAGCCTCTTTTTCTTTTTTTATCATCCACCCAAAGCAAAGCTCATCATAAAGTGTTATGTGCTGCTATATTCACTGATTTCCTTTGCCCAATTGTGTTCTTGCTGGGAGAGCTTGCCTTCTTCTAATGCACCTTAATTGTACCAGGGTTTATTTCAGCTACGACAAAACCTAGGAGTGATTTGTGCCACTGTGGACAGGAGATGCCTGGGTCTTCTTGAGGATCACAGACTTAGTTTCTTGTAAAGCTGTGACCAAAACTCAGTTTGCCTCAAGTAAAGAGCATTTTCCCACCCTAATGTTTCCCAAATTTACCTGGAATGCCCTTCTAAAAAATACTGGGCCTTCCCTCAGACCTCAGTGAGCTCCAAGGCAGGGCCTCCGGCAAGCAGGACTTTAAAATGTGTCCTTGTGACCCTTGGGACTACACTGAGACTAGATTAGGACTAAACACCAGCATTGAAATGCCTATTTACTTAGTAATTGTTTTCTACATTTAGTTTTCTCCTGAAATTATTTGGGGTATTTTAAAATACTACAGATTCCTGGGCCCCACCCTGGATTTTCCAAGTCAGTCTCTGGGTGTGGGGCTTGGATATCTGTTTTTGAACAAGTGCCCCAGGTGAAATTGGAACTACTGCCCCGGAGGTGTTTGGGAACCACAGACCTGGTTTCTTTCCACTGTATTTTACTTGCTTTAACAAACAAAAATTAAATATTTAAAACAAAATGTTTAAACTATGCTTAAAATTATATTTGATATTTTTCTTTGTCCTCCGACCCAAATTCTTTTGAGCCTTTTCTGTAATGAAACAAAACGTCTTTTCAGAGTTTCACAAGGGAAGAAGACTTTTAGTTGTTTTTTGTTGCAGACTCATGGTAAAGAATGTTTCTAGGCTTTATAAAGGTGGACTCCATGCTACGGTGTTGTGTTTTACAGGCAGGTTAGATGTAACTGAGGATTGAAAGTGGTAAATAGAACATATTTCTTGGGAAATGAAAAGATTATTTAAAAACAATTTTTTTTTTTTTGAGGCCGAGTCTTGCTGTCACTGAGGCTGGAGTGTGCAGTGGTGCAATCTCGGCTCACTGCAACCTCCACCTCCCGGATTCAAGCAATCCTCCCACCTCAGCCTCCCGAGAAGCTAGAATTACAGGCATACACCAACTCACGTGGCTAATTTTTTTTTGTATTGTTAGTAGAGATGGGGTTTCACCATGTTGGCTAGGGTGGTCTCCAACTCCTGACCTCAAGTGATCCACCTACCTCAGCCTCCCAAAGTGCTAGGATTACAGGCATGAGTCACCGTGCCTGGCCTAAAAATATCCTTCATTATGCCCTAGTCCTCAGGAGCAATTATGTAGCTAGAGGCAAAACAATTTGGTTTTCTAAAGCAGGGAGGGAGCTGCGTCTCTCCTAGCTTAAGGACTGCTGCCAGCTCCAAGTCACTTTTGTTGGTGGTACAGTCCAGCTTAAATGTGGCAAAAAGACTCATTTGAATAATAAATTGCACTGAAGTCGATATATACCCAACAATGGGCTTCGGGGACTTGGAACCATTGTGGGTGAAGTCTTGTGATTTAGTGACGTAAAATTTCAAAATTGGCTATTAGCAAGTCCTATCAGTTGCCGTCCAGGGAAAGGAGTGAAAAGGCAGTGAAAAGGGCCATGGTCTGGCTAGAAGAAGGGCCTTGGGAGTTCCATCTCTGGTCCTAGGCTTATTGTCCCAGAATCTCTCACCAGGGACAGAGCAAATGGAGGTGGCTTGCTGATCAATGCCCTTCAGAGGAAAGATCAGTTCCCCACCAGAGGCCAGGAGGCAAAGCAACAAGGATGTTAAGGATGGAGTTTGAGAGTACTAGTTGCACACCAGGTCTTCAGCTGCAAGCTTCCATCCCTGCGGTAGTCTAGGCAGCCTCCACGGGGACTGAGAAGCTGGGAGTGGCTGGTGTGAGGTGCAACAGGGGGCATCTTTCCCAGCTCTCCAGCCTCTGGGCTGCACTGCAGAAACGCTGACTGCAATTACCAGGGCAGAGGGTAGGGGTGCCGGCCTGCCTACCGACCTCCCCAGTTCCCCAGGGACTGACTCCTGCCCTTGTTCCGAGGGCACACGGCTGGTGCCTGGGCTTGCAGGGTTTTATTTCATGGATGTCTCCAGAAGCCTCTACCTGCTGTGGCCATTGTGGGGAAACAGCTACTCGTCTGCTGGCTGCCTTTGGAAGCTGTCCCCCTATAAGAATACCTGTAGTAGGCTTGAGTGGTTTCCCCAGGTTGTTTTCATGGCGTGCCCGCGTATGACCGTGGATCCCTTAGCACTTCTTGATGTTCTCTCTGGGTGGGCTGAGCCTTCATGTGTACGGCATGGCCCATGTGGCAGCCGAGTAGCTGTGAAGAGTCTGCTGGAGGAGCCATCTGTGAGCAGCTGGTAGAAGCATTTTTAAAAGATGGCTGTGTTGACAAAGGTGTGTCATTTTCCCATTTTGGTCACAGTGCATGATGTTAGAGGGCAGCTGGCTTTGTGACTGATTGCCTGTAGGATTTTGTGAAATGCTGTGGGTGAAGAAAATATCAGATCCACATAGCAAGGTTGTATCTGGTGTTTACAAAGTATATGTATTACATACACAGCACCGAGGTTGGCTTGGAGTTTAAGCCTCCTAAGGTAATGCATACCCCACGGATCTCCAGTGCTCCCTGTGACTGACTAGTAGAAATTAGTGGTGCAGGGTGACCCTAGTTTGATGGGGCCACGGAGCTACAAAGCAAAGGGTGATCTCAGGCACACTCCCAGCAGAAGATGGAACTGGGGGCCACATATCCCTCCATTTAGAGATGTAAGTAGCACTATCACTGCCTTTCTTTAACGACTGTGAGTTATAGCAAGGAAGTAAAAAACTGTTCCAGAGGCCCATATGAAACATGCTGTTTACTTTAATTCCCCATTGAAAAATCAGTTGTAGAAGATCACCGGTAGGCATTTCCAGCGGGCTTATTTTAAGTCCTGGGACATGACAGGAACAGGGTTCTGACCTGCCTTTCATGTGGCCATTTAAGTGATGGCACCAGGACCTTAGCATGACACAGAGTCCTGAGCTCTCTTGGCCAGGGCGAAAGGAGCCACAGGAGCTGAGTATTGTGGAAGGGGTCTATCGCGGTTGTCTGCTTCTGGGAGAAGGGGCTCCAGGGCTCCCCTCCCTGAGCAGGAATGAAGGTGTGGGCATAATTCCTAGTGCACGGCATTCTTCCAGGATAAGTTGTCCTAATGCCACGAAAATTTTTGTGCTGCTCTGAAGCCTCATGTCTTAGCTTTATATACTTGTTAATCTGTGCTTTCATGAGACCTGTGTCTGGGCAAAAAGGAGACATTCCTTCAGATAAGAGTCAGCAAGTCGATGACCTCGCCACCTTATGTCTCAGTTTCTCTTGGTTATAGGCTGTGCGTGTGCTGGAGGCACAGGGAGGGCAGTGTGTTTCTGTCTGAGATCAGGAGGACTCACGGTCATGCAGCCCTGCTTAAAATATTGCCTATTTTTTTCTTTTGAAATTACTTTTTTGTTTATTAAAAATGTATGTTAAACTTAATTTTTGATAGATGGTTACTTTCTGTGGCAAAAATAGTCTTCCTTTCTGGCTAAGAATTTTCTTATCCATGCAGATTTGCTAAAAAATGTATATTTAGTTGATCTAAATAGATATCAGATTTTTTTTGGGCTGGGTGCGGTGGCTCACCCCATTAATCCCAGCACTTTGGGAGGCCGAGGCGGGTTGATCACCTGAGGTCAGGAGTTTGAGACCAGCCTGACCAACATGGAGAAACCCGGTCTCTACTAAAAATACAAACTTAGCCAGGCACGGTGGCGCATGCCTGTAACCCCAGCTACTCTGGAGGCTGAGGCAAGAGAATCTCCTGAACCGGGGAGTTGCAGGTCGCAGTAAGCTGAGACTGCACCATTGCACCCCAGTCTGGGCAACAAGAACGAAACTGTCTCAGGAGAAAAAAAAAAAGATTTTCTTTGGCTTTAATTCTCTATGGATTGTAAGAATACTAAAATCTTTTTTTTCTTGAATTCTGTTTATTGACTGAATTGTATTTTATAGTTTTTTTTTTTTTTGGTTGTTATTTAGGAAAGAAACATGGTAATGTTCTATTTCTGCAATAAGATTTAATAAGTAGTCCACATATGGTCCTACTCCTCCTATTTCTCCTCCTATAACTCAAAATTTGTAAAACTGGAGCTCAATCCCCAAATCTTGTAGATAAAAATATTTTTTCTTAATTTCTTTTGTAATAGGAGGGATTAATTTGGAGATGAAATTAGCAATAATATCTGAAAATGGCAGCTGCAGAAAAAAAAGAAATTAGCAATAAGACAATGTCTGAGAACAAGGAGTCACTGAACATATTTTGCCTGCCTAACAATAGTTTCTGTAAATAATTACTTTAAAAATTGGGCCAGTCGGCCGGGCGCGGTGGCTCACGCTTGTAATCCCAGCACTTTGGGAGGCCGAGGTGGGCGGATCACGAGGTCAGGAGACCACGGTGAAACTCCGTCTCTACTAAAACTACAAAAAAAAAAAAATTAGCCGGGCGTGGTGGTGGGCGCCTGTAGTCCCAGCTACTCAGAGAGGCTGAGGCAGGAGAATGGCGTGAACCCGGGAGGCGGAGCCTGCAGTGAGCCGAGATTGCGCCACTGCACTCCAGCCTGGGCGACAGAGCGAGACTCCGTCTCAAAAAAAAAAAAAAAAAAAAAAAATTGGGCCAGGTGCAGTGGCTCACGCCTGTAATCCCAGTTCTTTGGGAGGCTGAGGCTGGAGGATCATTTGAGACCAAGAGTTTGAGATCAGCCTGGGCAACATAGCAAGATTCCTGTCTCTATTTCTATTTTTAAAATAAAATGAAAAAAATGTAAACCCTATTTAAGTTAATATTAAAACTACCAATATAATATTGAAATCATCATTAAACTTAAAGTGTTGAAGTTAAATGGAGAGAGAAATATATATGGCCAGCCCTTGCTTTACTGGTCTTTGTTCCATTTGAGTACAACAAAGTGCCACATCTGGAATTGTTTAAAACATGGAGGTGGTAGGGGTGGGTGGAGAGAGACAGGTATAGACGTAGATCTTACTACTGCTCAGATTTGGATGTGCTTTAAAGGAGTGATAACTAGAGTTGGAGATGGCTTCACAGAGTAGAGGAAATTAAAATTAGTTGGGATTTTTGCAGGGGAAAAATTGGGATAGAGGTATCCAGGAAAGAAGAAGGCATAGGAATCTTTGGAGCGGAAGGGAAATAGTTCACTGTGGCTGGAGTGTAAGGTGTAAGAAGCCAAAGGCAGGAAGTGAGGCTGGTAGAACGGGTAGAAAGTAGATACTTGAAAATATTTCAGATCAACGTCAGGGCCCAAATGATGTGATGAACTTTATTTAAATCCTGCTTCGGTGACAAATGTGTTTTCTGTCTGTACACTGGAGTCCAACAATTAGTACCTTCTTACTGAAGGGTTCTGTATTTTGGT
Source organism: Nomascus leucogenys (assembly GCF_006542625.1). Lineage (NCBI taxonomy): Eukaryota > Metazoa > Chordata > Mammalia > Primates > Hylobatidae > Nomascus > Nomascus leucogenys. Next base: position 57,706,482 of record NC_044384.1, on the reverse strand, counting down.
AATTGATGTAAACAAATGTAGCATGCTCCTGCTTGTCAAGTTTACAAGCAGAGTTTCCTCCTCACAATTAGGGAGGAAAAACATCTCCTGCCAGCTGATTCTATGCGCTGACCTTCTTTAGGCCTGCACTGTAATTTCTCTGCCTCCAGGGATTCTGGAGGCAGGATGGTTGGAGTGGCTGCCTGGTTACCTCTTCTAATGGAAACATATTAGACATGGTGTATTAGGGATAGGAAATGTGTTTCCTCCCCTTTGTGGGGCATTGCTGGTGATATACAACTTCCACAAAGAGAGGTGGACAATAGACTGAGAGATAGAGACTTAGGTTCCTCGCCGGCTGCATCTGGGCCTGGATGGGTGGGCCTTAACCACTCTTTTGGTCTGTTTCTTGCTAGTAAATAGGCGTCATCATTCCTGTCCCCTGTGTGCTTCTGGGACGCTGTGTGCTTAGCTAGACCTATTTCCCTACTGTAGTCACTCCTGAGCTGCGTGGTCATTTGAAGGAGTTAAGCACCCATAAGTGCTTGTGGCCAACAGCAGTGATCTAGGGACTGACTCAAGTTAAGATTATTTGATGTGCTCTATAAGGCCTCTGAAGAAAGCTTAGGCAGGTAAATATCTTAAATTGTTTTCATAGATTTTATTTCATATATAATATTTGCATCCTGTGGTGGAAATAGAAAAACACCTTAGTAGGTCCTGTAGCTTACTATGCATTTTCCAGTGGAGGGGGGATTCTTTATTAGCAGATTTACACTCCACCGTCTTTTTCTTCAAGTAATGGAATTATTTTTGATTTACTATGCACTATGGTTGGTCACAAAATTATAGTTTCCTGTGAAAGAGCTGAAAGGAACATTTGTGAAGGACTTATGTTGTGCTTATACTGTTAAGTTGCTCAGCGGAACCTGTGAAGGCGAGCTCTGATGCAAGAGCCTGCTGGGGCTGGAGCAGAAAATTAGTGCTTCATTTTTAACTTGAATATGCCACAGAGCTTCTAGAGAACTCGAGAGCCAAACGTGGTGGATTGGTCTTCGATTTTCTCATAGTGCTCTTGCTTTGAGGAAGTTTTTCCCTTTCCTATACTGCTCACTTATAAGATAGTGAACATAGGGAGGCAGGAAATTAGTTTCTATCAGGTACCTTTTATGTGCCAGGTGCTTTAGATACATTTTATTTTTTACTCCTCCTTCTAAGTGAGACGCAGAAGGTAAAGAACAGTTCCAAGGTCACGTGTCAAATTGAGAAGCATGGTTTCCCGTTGGCCGCAGGTCTGGCTGATGCGGTTAATGTTGCCACTACAGCGTCTTAGATTAATATGCGATATTAGTCCAGTTTTTTGAAATCTTTAGAGAGAAGAAAGAATGTTTACTTAAAGAAATTTGACTAACTTTGATTAATAATTTTAGCATCACATATCCTCCCACTGAAACAGGTGGGAAAACAGTGTGAGAGAAGTTATTTGCTCTTGACCAAGAATGTATTTAAGGCACTTAATGCAAATTTTCTTATCAATGTTATACTTAGAAATCAAATGTATAATGGTACTAAGAATATGGCAGTTGGGTAACATTAAGTTAAAAAAAAGTAGTAAAAATTACTTTTGTTGACATACCTAATGTGGTTATAACAAGGTTCTTTTAAGAGAAACACAAGATTGCCGTACTGAAATCCTTCTAATGCTGCGATTTAAATCCATACATAAGCAAATGCTAAGTTTTGGAACTTTTCAGAATGTTAAAATTGTCTTCAGTGAATGTTTATGAAGAAATTACTGAAAAAGCATTTCTTAATAGTCAATTGCCTATTTTTTTTTCAGAGTCTGTCGTCCAAAGCACTCTTTTCTAAATGAGTAGCAAAGGAGTTAAAAAATCATTAATCTCCCAAAGGGTCTGTGAGAGAGTTGTGTGGTTAGGTATTATTATTGCCTCATTTATAAACCAAGATCCAGAGTGACTCCTTAAGGTCACAAAACAAGCCAGTGTTGAAGCCGGGACTGGAACCGACGTCTCCTGCCTCCCAGTCCAGGGCTGTTACCACTCCCAGGGAGTTGACCAATCATCACAGTTATTAATATCCCACTTGCCACATGCTACAAGCCATGAACATAAATATTTTGTTGGCATTTTATCTTCGTGCTCCCTATGTGCCAGGCTCCCTTTCTTTCTACGTTCACAGCCCCTTCTAATAACTCACGTTCTTGTCTGACCACATTGGCCTTCGCGTGAAAGTCACACGTCACCCCGGCAGGGAATGTTCAAGCATGCGGATTTGCATACTTTCTTTCTGATCTCAAGGCTTTTTCTAGACTTCCTTTTTTTTTTTTTTTTAAATCTCGTGTGTGTGTGTGTGTGTGTGTGTGTATGACAGGGAGGATCGTAAGAAGTGGTTTAAAAATGCGTTGTGTGCCACATCAATATCCAATGGCTTTGTACATTAGGAAACAGTAAAGCTTTAAGTTTGTAACATATGTCCACATAATTTATCACAGAATTGTGGTTTATTTAATAAGTGACTCATTATCACTGTCTGATAGCCAGAATACTGGATAAAGAATAAGTGTGGGCAGAAGTTATTCACCATTTCTTATAGCCTCATCCCAGAACACAGCTTTTCTTTGCAAATTACAGATTCTTTGCAGTTTTCTCCCACCCCCTCTGCACGCCTCTATAAGAATATACAAAATTGTCAGAAAACATGAAATAATGTTACGGGAAAACATGGCCAAATTTAAGAAATCTGGCTTAGATTGCTCTGAAAGGTTATTGCTAAATGAATCTTCGAAGAAAACGAATTCCTTTACTGGAACAAAAGTAATTTATTATGCATTTCATGGGTGTCTGCCAGAAGAGTTACTAGCAGTATGAAGATCCAGTGGATATGCATTAAGTACAGTCTGTTAGTTCTGTTCATGTTTAGACCTACCTGTTAATTTTCTCTGAAATTTTAATAATTTAAAAAAGCATCTCCAAAGACAGGTGTTGGCAATGCGACAATTTACCACTCAGCTACCCATCACATCAGGCTTTTTTAAAGGCCCAGTACTCAGAATTTGTGAGACTGAGCACAAAGACATTATTTTATTGACCTCATATTTTAAGAATGATTTGAGCAAATACATAACTAGGCATTGATTTTAATGTCCTGTTGGGGTCTTATGAGTAAATGGTTCCAAGTCAACATCTGACGATGCTTAAATCATGATCCAACTTGATGGTGTGCTGCCTGTTTTGGTTGTTGGCCTGGCACGGTTTCACCAGAGCTGAGCCACATGCTGCAGAACCATATTTTTATTTTATTAAACACAAGTATTTTACATTTAAAGCTCTCATTAAATTTAGTTGCTTGATTCGTGGTGAAGCCTGAATATGGTCAAAAGTTTATTCTGGGGGTTCACGGATTAGCAGCTGGGAGGAAACAGATTCCAGCAGCCAGGCGCTAGCTCCAGCTCTGTCTGTGTGAGTATAGCAAGCTGCCAAGGTTCTGTAAAGCCTCTGTTTTCCTCCTTCCACTAAAGGGGAAAAGTAATTCCTACCATCTGGTCCTTAGGAGTATTGTGTAGAGTGAGTGGGAGATGCCTGGAGACCTCTTTGAAGTTTAAGAAGAATAGCACTACTTAAATACGGATCTTGGAAGTTAATAGTGATCAGCTTTATTTGTGTGGCATTTTTTTTCATCCCAAGATATTAGAATAAGATCCTCACTTTCTTAATGGGGAAATTTAGAGATGTAGAGTTATTGTGTTAAGAAAGTAACCACATTTTAGAGATTTGTATTTCACTGATAGCAAATTTTTTATTCCTTCTGATACTTAGTACTTTCCTAATGCTTTTGGTGGTTTAAGTGCATTGTAAATGCTTCTTGGTATGTTTTCTGTAATTAAGATGGAGAGATTAAGATGCTCATCCATCTCCTGAAAAGTCAGTTTTGTTATAAAAAATTAAGATCATAATTCACCAGGTTTTAAATCTTGCCTCAGGATTCTGTCCCACTTAATTTGAAGATGAGAATAGTGTAATTCATTCTGATTCATTTAGAAGATAAGCTTTTTCTTTAGGGTCCTCATTGACTTCAAGTTGTCGGACAAACCCTCTCCCTTGCAATTTATATTTGTACATCAGTATTTTGGTGATAATCCCAGAGTACTTATAAAGTTTGGCGCCTTTCTTCACCACAACATGCTTGCTATTGAGTGTGCACAGATACATAAAGCAATTTGCTCTTTTGTCCAGAATAGATTATGTGCATAGAATTGCTTTCGTCTTCTTGCAAAGGGCAGCATCCCCTGGTGTGGCTATAACCTTGCCTACTCAGGCCTAGAAGGGGCGAGAGGGGTAGGGGTTGGGGCAGAGTGGGGGAGCAGCCGGTGAAATTTCCAGTAAGGAATTTGTTTGCTGAATTAAATATACAAAACTATTCTGCTGAATAGTTAGGTCATCAGTTGAGGTGATGGTGACTCTCTCTCTAGAGAAAAGGTGTCCATGTTCTTTTGTTTTATTAAGCTGTTAAGAATTCAAGAGTTTCATTGTGATTGGTTTTCACATGTCCTGGTGGAGACAGAACCTGTGTGTGTTCATGTGTCTTTCATGTGTCACCTTCTAAACTATTATTGTCACTTTGTATCTGGTCCTCTGTTACGTCCAGCCAAACTGAAATGATCGTAGTTTATATAGTGGAAGTTACGATTTGCAGGAAAGCATTTCTCCTTTGTTGGAATTTATACAAAGTTTTTAATTCCTCTTTTGAGGAAGGCAGCTATAAAGCACCACAGGAGTCTAACCTAGAGGTTACAAAAGCAGAGAAGAGCTTTGGCAGTGAGGGACGGCTGGCTTCCCCTCACACAAGAAAAAGCCGTAAGCACAATCTCACTCAGATGTGTAGGAAGGACGGATCAGAGGCTGGGGGAGCCGAAAGTCTGCCTTGCAGTGAAGGAGGCATGTGATCACCATCAAAGTCTTCTGCTCTGGGAAGGATCACACAGTCGTCCTTCAGCCTGCCTGGGGTGCAGTGTTTTCTTTCTTCAGACCGAGACTGCATGAAGAGAGATTCCAGCAAGGAAGATAGAGCATGCCCTGTACACTCCTCTCTGGTTTTCTTCCTCAAAGGAAATTTATGCACATAATCCACAAGCCGAAGAACCCATGTTTTTCTTTGGAAAAGGCACGCCCTTTCAGGGTTTCCTTTTCTCGGCTGTGTTGCCTTCCCATCAGAAGCTGTCTCTTGCCCTCCCCATTATGGGATGTGCGAAATGAAGGCAAACAAAGAGAGACACTGCTGGGCATTTGTTTCCATGAGTTGATCCAATCAGAAATCTTTGACTTTTCAGATATGTGCCCAAAAATGAGTGAAGGCTCCTCACAGGAAAAAAAAAAAAAAAATTCCAGGTGATCTAAAGATGAACTGTGGCTACTTCTCAGGCTAGCGGATATTTTCCATGTCCCAGTCTGTAGCAGCCCAAGGTCTCCCTGAAGTCATTTACTCCTTTTAGAGGGAGTTTTCCAGCCCAGCTGCTCTGCCTGTCTCCCACCTTAACCCGGCCAGCTTTCAGTGCTAAGCCCAGGCTGGGTCTGGCCCTGATAACACATTCTTTCAACAGGAAGTGCCTCCATTTTCAGTTGTCTGTGGGAGGGTGGAGAGCAGATAAGCCTTGAATGGAAACACAGAGCCGATTTCTGCTCCACCCTCCTTGCACTTTGATCAGGGAGGGAACAGGGACCTCCGCCTGGCCTGTGCTGCCTGCCGAAAGGAGGGAGGATGGTTGAGCTGTGGGCATTCCGGAGCTCTCCCTCCCTTTTGTTCAGGAACGTTTGTTTAGGTTGCTCTAGGTTAGTGAAGTGCCTGCTTTTGCTGGGTTGTGATGTCTGCTATCTGAACTAAAGTCCTTTGAAGGGTTGAATTATTAGTGGGAAAATATATTAACCAATTGAAATTTATACGTGTGTTTGTATGTGTGTGTATTAGGTCCAGGATCATAGTACATTTTTCTCTGATTTCCCCCCCCACCACCTGTTCTCCCCCCACCCCGCCCCACACACACACATTGTATTGATTCTCAGTAGGCAGCTCTTGACTATCATCAGTGAGGGAAAGGGACTTAAAAGATGAACAATAACAGGACAAAGCCAGGCTTCTTAAGAAGAGTCGCTGTGCCAACTCTGAACGCCTTCTGCTTTTAGAATATTGGTTTAGAGGCCGGGCACGGTGGCTCATGCCTGTAATCCCAGTACTTTGGGAGGTCGAGGCGGGCGGATCACTTGAGGTCAGGAGTTTGAGACCAGCCTGGCCAATATGGTGAAACCCTAACTCTACTAAAAATACAAAAATTAGCAGGGTGTAGTGGTGGGCACCTGTAATCCCAGCTACTCTGGAGACTGAGGCAGGAGAATCACTTGAACTCAGGAGGCGGAGGTTGCAGTGAGCCAAGATCACGCCACTGCACTCCAGCCTGGGCGACAGAGTGAGAGAATATTGGTTTTGAGAGCTGAAGTTACACTAATGCATGGAGCTGAAGTGTTGGTTGTTTTAACTTGTATAGAACTGTGAGATTCACATGTGCGTGGCTGGCCAGGCCCTGGCCTATGCCAGGTGGCAGGGAGATGATTTCAGGGGCAGATTGGGCCCTTCTGACCTGCCCTCCTGTTAGTGCCCCAACTCTGGTTCCCTCCTATTTTTTCAAGCCACTTTCTGATCCCAATCAAAGTTGGCTTGTCCCTCAAGTGCCTTGTGTTTCTGGTACTCATGTCTTCTATTCATCCCCAAAGTTATTAGGTTGGTGCAAAAGTAATTGTGGGTTTTGTCATTACTTTCAATGCCAAAAACTGCACTTACTTTGGCACCAACCTAAATAGATTTACTATGCAATTCAATTTAAGTATTCAAAGAAAAATATTCAAAGAAAGGTATAGATGGCTAATAGACTTGGCCCTCTCAGCTAGTCCCCTGTTTCTCCCCTCCTCCCAGGGGACCTTTATAATACTTACACATGTGCATGGATAAATTGCAGTTATGACGTGTAATTCATATCTTGCTGTTTTTCACTTAACATGGTATTACGGGATTTTTTCCATTTTGCTACATGATCTTATTATTTTTAATAATTGCATAATAGTTCACTGAGCGGATGTGCCCTGCTTTTCTAAACCGTTCCCATATTATTAGACATTAGATTGTTTCTATAGTTTCTACTATTAGAAGTAACCTTGCAACGGTTGGCTTCCTTTGCAGAGCCTTTCCCTTCTTTTGAATTATTTCCTTATAATACATTTCCAGAAGTGAAATTACAGGGCGAAGTAGGGCCTAAACTTCTGGCTGGCTCTTGACATTGCAGCTAACTGCCTTCTGTAAGGTGGGTGTACCAGAATTTAGCCCCGCCAGGCATGAGTGAAGGCACTGGTGTTATCATGTATGTAACATGGGCCTTTCTTTGCAGTGTTTCATGTTTAAATATTATTATATCTACACATAAAATAAGGCTACCAAGCATTGGGCACAAGTACTTGCCCCATTTTTTTTTCTGACAGGCTCAGCTATTGCTTTTAATTGCAAATGAGCAGATTTATTTTTAGGAGTGCATCACTCGTGGGATTTGAGGTCTGTCTGCCCTTTGATAGCAGGACTCTTGGCCTGCCAAATAGCTTAACATTTTGTCTGAAAAAAAGACAGGTTATTTTCGCCAATTGCTTTTGGGGTTGTTATGCAGGTGTAAGAATAACATTCAGGGTGTTAATGTTTCTTTAATGTGGGTTGTTGAAAAAAGAGTCAATGAGTCACCAGGTGTGGTAGCTCATGCCTGTGATCCCAGCACTTTGGGAGGCTGAGGCAGGTGGATCCCTTGAGCTCAGGAGTTTGAGAACAGCCTGGGCAACATGGTGAAACCCCATCTCTACAAAAAATACAAAAATTAGCTGGGCATGGTGGCACATGCTTGTGGTCCCAGCTATTCGAGAGGCTGAGATAGGAGGATCTCTTCAGCCCAGGAGGCGGAGGGTGTAGTGAGCCGAGATCACACCCAGTGCACTCCAGCCTGGATGACAGAGCAAGGCCCTATCTCAAAAAAAAAAAAAAAAAAAAAAAGGAAAAAAGAGAAAGAGTCATGAGACTTTTGAATGGCTACAGAACACTTTGATTTATTTTTGTGAAGAACTGTCAATGACAGTTTGAATAGGGTCATTCTGGAGGTGTTTCCCTTTGAGCTCTGACTGTGTTCCCACTGCTTCTGCCCCTGCCTGGTGATGGGGTAACTTGCTTGGGCTGAAGGATAGAATGAGGAGAATAAATTAGATCCAAGCCTCTTAACCTTAACAGTAATAATTAGATAACAAGAGTAGCTTATACTGACATAATCTTTACTGTTCTCAGACAACTGTTACAAGGGCTTTACATATATTAGCCAATTTAATTCTTTTTTTTTTTTTTTTTTTTTTTTTTTTTTTTTTTGAGATGGAGTTTCAGTCTTGTTGCCCAGACTGGAGTGCAACGATGTAATCTCGGCTCACTGCAACCTGCCTCAGCCTTCTGAGTAGCTGGGATTACAAGCATGCTCCCTCCACCTTGCTCGGCTAATTTTTTTGTATCAGTAGAGACGAGGTTTCACCATGTTGGTCAGGCTGGTCTCAAACTCCTGACCTAAGGTGATCCACCTGCCTCCCAAAGTGCTGAGATTACAGGCGTGGGCCACCGCGCCTGGCCTAGCCAATTTAATTCTTGCAATAACCTTATGACATAGGTGCCTCTTTTTATCCCACTTTATAGGTGTGGAAACTGAGGCACACAAAGCTGTATGTCAGGCTTCTGGTTTACCTCTCCCACATAGTCTGTTCACTCTTTTGCTTCATCCTTCTGTTTTTCAGCTGGCTTTTCTTCTGAACAGGCCAGGTGACCGCCTCTCTTCATCCGTCCTGACTCCCATTTTGAACATCCTTCTCTCGCCAATAACAATAGCTTCCCTTTGTGGAATGTTTAACATGGCAAGGCACCTTGCCTTCCCTTTTACAAACAATAGCTCATTTAATTGTCACAACCATCCCTGAGGTGGGAAATGTGAGGACCCGGGCACAGAGGAGGCTCGGGGGGGACTGCACTCAGCAGGGGACTGAATCAGGACAGGACTTGAGAGTCCAAGCTGCTTCCCCTCCTCCTCATACTCCTGTGCGGGCTGCCTTTGGTTCCTTGCCCAGGAGTCCTTGCCCTCTGCTATTCCTTTTCTGACTCTTGGTCTACCTTCCTGTCTCAGCCACTCATTTGTCATTCATGATAAGCAGCCAACAGTCGACTTTCTAATGTGTATGGATCTTGGCTCCTCACAAAGCCTGGGAGCTCCTGGGGCAGTTGACTATCTTTCAGGCTCCTGGTCTAGTGTCTGGCTGTCAGTTGTTGCTTTGCCAATATTTCTTTTTTTCTTTTCTTTTTTTTTTTAATTTTTACTTTTTAGAGACAGGGTCTTGCTCTGTCCCTTAGGCTGAAGTGCAGTGATGCAATCATAGCTCACTGCAGCCTTCATCACCTGGACTCAAGCAATTCTTCCACCTCAGCTCCCCAAATAGCTGGGACTACATGCCCAGCTAGCTTTTGTATTTTTTGTAGAGATGGGGTCTCCCTATGTTGCCCAGGCTGGTCTCAAACTCCTGGGCTTAAGTGATCCTCCCTCCTCGGCTTCCCAAAGTGTTGGGATTAAAGGCATGAGCCACCGTACCCAGCCTGCTTATGTTTCTTGTTGCTGGCTGTGGTGGTGGTGATGACAGACCCCTCTGCTGTCTTGGCACTTCCCTGCCATTTGAGATGGGCTATTTCCTGGGCCAGTTCAGGAACCCTGTCCATTTCAGAAAATAACACTTGTTGCGGTGAAGTCAGATTTAGTCAGAGGCATATGCTGATGTGCCTGTTTTCGAATAAGAAAATCCATGCAAAGTCGGATGTGACATATATCATTATAAGGAAGCTCACTCTAATAGTTCCTTTTTAAATAAATAATTCTTTTGTAATTGAATATCATCTTTTTGCTTATTTCTTTGAGGGTTCAATCTGGATCCACACTGGATTTGCTTCTAGTGGAGTCTCTGGAATTAAGGGCTAAAGTTAATCACTATGTTTATAAGTATAACCAAGTTTATGGCATTCAGTTCGTTGGACAGGATTATTTTAGCTCTTTCAGAATTGCCACAAGAATCCATCTGAAGCTTTAGACATCTCACTGATTTTGTGAAATTTGCTTTTTAATGCACCTAAACCCTCAGTTTAAGTCTTTACATTTGTGTTATGTAAACAAAAGTTTGGGTGTGGGGCCAGTGTTGTTGCTGGATTTTCATAAAACCTCATTTCTGCTGGGAAAGGGAAGGAGTGGTTAACTGTGGAGGGGTTGGGTTTGGTCTGTCTGGTTGGGAGGAAGGAAGTTTGGGTGCTTAGACTCAGAGGGCTTGCTCGCCTGCAGTCCTGCCTCCCAGCCTCATTACCCTTATGGTGAGGGTTGAGAGCAAACCAGATCTTGTTGGAAAACAAGTAGAGTTGGACCTCATTCACTTGCAGGCCGTGGAGGCTCGGCACACTTTCTGTTCCGCCTGTGTCAGGTGCCAGAGAAATGGCCATTTTAAGGATTTAATGGGATTATGTATGTAAAAAAGAAATTCTTTGAAAAGTACACAATGTCCTACCTCTGTCAAATAACAAGTATCTGGTAATTTATAGAATGGAGCCCTGAAAGCTTGGAAGGAATGAGAGCTCCTGAACTTTTAGAAGGAAAAAGGTGATATTAAAAAGTACATGATTATGGCGAAATTTTTCCAAAAGCTTCTCAAAAGCAAATTTATTCAAACTGTTGTCTAAACAGATTTTAGTTATTTTGGTTTGATTTTGCTAAATTATATGATGTTTCCTATTTGGCCTTTTTCATGTGAATGGGAGGAATGGGTGGAACAGGGGAAAGGTGAACTTGTGCTTCAAGAAATCATTGTGGCCGGGCACAGTGGCTCACGCCTGTAATCCCAGCACTCTGGGAGGCCCAGGCAGGCGGATCACTTAAGGTCAGGAATTTGAGACCAGCCCGGCCAACATACTGAAACCCCTCTCTACTAAAAATACAAAAATTAGTCGGGCTTGGTGGCAGGTGCCTGTAGTCCCAGCTACTCGGGAGGCTGAGGCAGGAGAATCACTTGAACCCAGGAGATGGAGGTTGCGCTGAGCTGAGATCACGCCACTGTACTCCAGCCTGGGAGACAGTGAGACTCTGTTTCAAAAAAAAAAAGAAAGAAAGAAATCATTGCCATGATCATGGCAGCTAGAGGATGTTAGCATTTTCTTTATAGCGTGGTCTGCTTCAGACCACGTTATAACTGTTCTTGTAGAGAATTAAGGTAAATGAGGTAGATTTTAAAACCTGTATATGCATAGGTTTATTTTCCATGAAGTCAGTGCTCAAAGATTTCGCTTATCAGGGAATGTTGAACTGTGCAGCTTTTCTAAAAAGACTACCATCACTGGTTAAGCCTTGTTAGAGGTGTGTGTGTGTGTGTGTGTGTGTGTGTGTGCGCGCGTGCGTGCTGTGCTCTGCATTTTCTCTTTGGAAATGATGAGGTTGTGTGTGCATCATTAATGCCTATTCACCCACACAGTGAGGTTTGTTTCACAGTCAGAGGTCTTAGAGCTTGGCACTTTTTACAAATAGGATTTCTTCAGTTCCCCTTCCTTTTGTACAGCTTTGCATCTTGCCAGTGGCTCCTGCCCTGAGTTCTAAAGTTTCCAAGGCTTCAGTGGCCAGGGTCAGGTCAGTGGCACTGTGTGCAATGCAGAGAAAAGCCCCCACTTGCTGGGGGCAGGGTATAGTAATGCCGGCCTCATTTCCCCTGCCCTGGGTCTGCCCAGAAGCAGCTCTGGCCCTGGCTGCACAGACCCGTTCATTAGCTCCCATGTATTTCACTAGCAGGATTGTAACCTCCTCTTACCTTCTCGTCTCTCCTCTGTGTCGCCCTCTTCTGCCAGGCGGGTGCCCCAGTGATGACTGGCGCGGGAGAGAGCACCAATCCCGAAAACAGCGAGCTCAAGTATTCGGGTCAAGATGGGCTCTACATAGGCGTCAGTCTGGCCTCGCCGGCCGAAGTCACATCCTCCGTGCGACAGGATTCCTGGTGCGCCCTGGCCCTGGCCTGAGCCCACGCCGCCAGGAGGCAGGGAGGGCTCCGCCGCGGGCCTCACTCCACTCGTGTCTGCTTTTGTGCAGCAGTCCAGACAGTGGCGACTGCGCTGACAGAACGTGATTCTCGTGCCTTTATTTTGAAAGAGATGTTTTTCCCAAGAGGCTTGCTGAAGAGTGAGAGAAGATGGAAGGGAAGGGCCAGTGCAACTGGGCGCGTTGGGCCACTCCAGCCAGCCCGTCTCCGGGGCGGACCCTGCTCCACTTCCAGAAGCCAGGACTAGGACCCGGGACTTGCCTGCTAAGGAATATTGAGAGAGATTTTTTAAAAAAGATTTTGCATTTTTTCCAAAATCATGTGCTTCTTCTGATCAATTTTGGTTGTTCCAGAATTTCTTCATACCTTTTCCACATCCAGATTTCATGTGCATTCATGGAGAAGATCACTTGAGGCCATTTGGTACACATCTCTGGAGGCTGAGTCGGTTCATGGGGTCTCTTGTCAAAAATATTACTCAGTTTGCAAGACTGCATTGTAACTTTAACATACACTGTGACTGATGTTTCTCAAAGTTCATATTGTGTGGCTGATCTGAAGTCAGTCGGAATTTGTAAACAGGGTAGCAAACAAGATATTTTTCTTCCATGTATACAATAATTTTTTTAAAAAGTGCAATTTGCGTTGCAGCAATCAGTGTTAAATCATTTGCATAAGATTTAACAGCATTTTTTATAATGAATGTAAACATTTTAACTTAATGGTACTTAAAATAATTTAAAAGAAAAATGTTAACTTAGACATTCTTAAGCTTCTTTTACAACTACATCCCATTTCTATATTTCCAATTGTTAAAGAAAAATATTTCAAGAACAAATCTTCTCTCAGGAAAATTGCCTTTCTCTATTTGTTAAGAATTTTTATACAAGAACACCAATATACCCCCTTTATTTTACTGTGGAATATGTGCTGGAAAAATTGCAACAACACTTTACTACCTAACGGACAGCATTTGTAAATACTCTAGGTATCTGTAAACACTCTGATGAAGTCTGTATAGTGTGACTAACCCACAGGCAGGTTGGTTTACATTAATTTTTTTTTGAATGGGATGTCCTATGGAAACCTATTTCACCAGAGTTTTAAAAATAAAAAGCGTATTGTTTTGTCTTCTGTACAGTGAGTTCCTTCCCTTTTCAAAGCTTTCTTTTTATGCTGTATGTGACTATAGATATTCATATAAAACAAGTGCACGTGAAGTTTGCAAAATGCTTTAAGGTCTTCCTTTCAAAGCATAGTCCTTTTGGAGCTGTTTTGTATCTTTTATACCTTGGCTTATTTGAAGTTGACATATGGGGTTAGTTACCACTCCATGTGCATTGGGAACAGTTTTTATAAGTGGGAAGAACCCAGTATTATATTTGAGATGATAAGCATTTTGTTTTGGTATCAATGCTTAAAAACATTCTAGAAAGTTCATATTTTTTTTTCTTTGTAAATGAAATATATTCTGGCCCACGAACAGAGCGATTTCCTTTCAGTTTTTTTCCTTTTGCAACGTGCCTTGAAGTCTCAAAGCTCACCCGAGGTTGCAGACGTTACCCCCATCAGAAGATAGGTAGAAATGATTCCAACGGCCTCTTTATATTTTCTTCATTGTTGAGTGGATTTCAGGAAATCAGGAGGCTGTTTCACAATACAGAATGATGGCCTTTAACTGTGGCTCCCTGAGTGTACAGTATTTTTTACTTTTCATGCACTTATTACAGTCATTCTATGGGGTTCAGTCTGAATCTTTCAAGAGAAGGAATGTCTTCCTTAGTCCTGGTGAATGCTGCTCTATTGAGGGACAGTGTCCATAGCCAGTGTGTGTGTGTGTGTGTGTGTTTCTGGGGAATTCAGTAAGGCCTACATGCACCCTGATATCATAAGGTGGGCCAGAACAATGGTTAAGAGTGTTGGGTATACAGGCAGATCGCTAGGCTTCAAGTCCCTGCTTGGCCGTGGATAAGTTATCCTGTGACCTTGGGCAAGTTATCCAGCTCTCATCTTTCTAATATAAAATAAAGGCAAATAGTATATAAATCACAGGATTAAGTGAGATAGTCCATGCCAAGTGCTTAGCACAATACCTGGCACACATTAAGTACTAACTTGACTTTGAAAGAGTGGCAAGATTGACAACATAGGTCCTTTGAATAATGTCTGACTACCTGGAATATCAGAAGTTTATGGTCTATAAGAGTCTGATGTCCTGTGGGTCACCTGTGCTACTTCAACAAGGCCAAGAAGAGTGAAATGAGAGACTCCCTCTAATCCAGGGGGTTGCAGAAATGGAGGGAGGATGCATGAGAGCTGATTGTTTTATAATAGAACAAGCCTGTTCTGACAACAGAAGAAAATTATTATCCCCACGAACTGATGTCTGTTTTCCTCCCTCCTTTTATGGTTCTCATTACTTTGAGTGCTTTTTGGTGGGTTGGGAGTTGTTCAAATTAATATGGTTTGATTGGAAAATGAATTTTTCTTTTTGGGGCTTCCAAGTGACCCTTTTTCTGGGATAATCTCAAATATTGCTCCTTCCAATTCTAAAAAGAATTCTAGTTTTTATGAAACAAATTACAGTGGGCAGAAGACAGAGGGGGCTTCTTGTAGCCTGTCCTAACACAATGAACTCCACTATCTGTTTTTAAATGATTACTTTCTTACCTATGATTGCATAAAGAAGTTTGTTAAATTTGCTCCAAATACAGTTTCAGCACTCCTCTCCCAAAGTATGACATGTGAAACTGAACATGACCCAATCATTTCTCAAAAGGGACTGCATTCAAATAGATGCTGTACCTCCGCTTAAAGAATCCCCAGATCTTATATCGTGGGCTGTAGAATTTATGTCCTCTGTCACACATGGCTGATTTGAGGCCATCTTAAATAAGTGAAGGCTCTGTCTGGGGTCTCTCTTCAGGGTCACTTAATGTTGTTTCCTGGTGCCTATGGGAGGGTCAGGAAAGCAAAGGGAACCATTCATTTCCCAGTGCAAATAAATTAACTTCTTGCTCATGGGAAATGTTTTTCACAGTCCTTGGAAATTTGATGTAATTTCAGATCATAGATAAATTGGCTGCTTTGCTGGGAGGGCAACCCAGCGAGTCTTCAGTGCTGTGCCAGATTCCAGGGTGCGTTCAGGTTGGAGCAGTGTAGTGGGGAGAAAGGTGGTAGGCAGAAGCAAATATTTTCAGAATCAGGCAGTGCTGGCTTATTAAGACGCTTTTTTTTCTTTCTCTTTCTTTCTTTCTTTCTTTCTTTCTTTCTTTCTTTCTTTCTTTCTTTCTTTCTTTCTTCTTTCTTTCTTTCCTTCTTTCTCTCTCTTTCTCTCCCCCTTCCTTCCTTCCTCTTTTTTCTCTTTCTCTTTCTGTCTCCTTTCTCTTTCTTTCTTTCTTTCTTTCTTCTTTCTTTCTTCTTTCTTTCTTCTTTCTTTCTTTCTTCTTTCTTTCTTTCTTCTTCCTCCTCCTCCTTCCTTCCTTCCTTCCTTCCTTCCTTCCTTCCTTCCTTCCTTCCTTCCTTGTTTCTCTTTCTTTCTCTCTCTCCCTCCCCCCGCCCCTCCTTTCTTTCTTTTTTTCTTTGAGACAAAGTCTGGCTGTGTCACCCAGGCTGGAGAGCAGTGGCACAATCATAGCTCACTTGCAGCCTCAACTTTCTGGACTCAAGTGATCCTTCCACTTCAGCCTCCCAAAGTGCTAGTATTATAGGCGTGAGCCACTGCACCTGGCTAAAATGCATTTTGTTTCTGGGTTGAAATACTAGCAAGTCAGTGTGGCAATACTAGTTATCTTCTGTTGCTTGGGAGCTTTAATTGGCAGTCAGATATGCTTTGATTATTTTAAATGGGAAACATATTAATAAACTTGCTAGACCAAATCTTTCAGAACAGGGTCTGTGGGAAAAAAACGTGGTACCTACAGCTCTGGCCGCGTGAGGTCCCTGGATGGATTCTGTGTGGCTGAGCCTTCAGCAGCTGCATTCTGAGAAGGCCACTTCGCTTATGACCTTCTGGTGGGGCTGGCATCAGGCAAGAGAAGGTGACAGACATCAGTAGGACAGGCAGAAGAGGAGTCAAAGGGTGTTTTCGGTTGTTTCAACTTCAAGATAAAGGATGCCAGAGAGTCTTAGTTTATAGGGACTTTGGATAAATATACTGTGGTTGATAGCTCCAAATTGCTTCTAAGGAAAGTTAGGATGTTGCAGGTGCGTGTCTGCACCTCTGAGACTCATGTCAGGGCAAGCACCCGTGCTCCTCCGAATATTCTCCAGCATATTCCAAGTCTGCACTAGGGAACCAGCGTGATGACGGGTGCTTCACTGCTCTTGCCTCCTGGTAGCTGTCACAGGGAAGTAACCATTACACAGTTGATGTCAGTATTTTGGCTCAAGAGATACTTATTTTGCTTGGTACCTTTTTTGTTTTTAAAGAAAGAACATTTAAAAAATGACTAAGATATAGTGATTAAAAATGTTTAATGAGGAGAGGTGCTTATATTTCAGTTATCAGTGGTCTGTCTGTCAAAATAATCATCTACATATCCTATAGCTTTGGGGCAAGTTGTTTGCTCTCTCTGGATCTCAGTAGCCAAAAAATGGCGAGATCATCTGGCATTTGGGGTCTAGAAGGTCCCTTCCATCTGCGTTTACATCCCACAGTCCCATGGGCAGACTGTATGCGAGGTGATGGCAGGTCTGTGGCTGAGTTTGAGGGGCTCGCAGGGACCCTCTGTGAGTAAGGAGGCTGGTAGATTTACAGTCTCCTCTCTTCCTGTCTCCTCCCCACCTCAGATCTGATCTCTGGAGGCCAAGTCCTCCCATAACCTTAGGCCATAGAGGGTGAGAGTTGCAGTCATATTCATGAACCCAGGGGCTTAGTAAGGGCTGCCACTTCTCCCTAACACCAAACTTTTTGGTCTGCGTCCCCCATATGAAACTGAGACAGCGATACGAATCCAGACCGGAAAATGGAAAAGTCTGGCATTGGAGCAGTCCACAGAACAAGGAAAAAACAGCTTTGCTTTGCTTGGCCCATTGCTTCAATATCTTATAGTTGGTTTTCTATTTCTTGGAAACAATCAACATTTCATTGTTGTTTGCCTTCTGTGTCTTCTCTTTAGCTACTACAGAGTTTTCCTCTCTGTCTCATCACTCTCTTCTAGGGTTTTTACCCTTACTTTTGTGAATTCGATTTCTTTAATGCTCCAAGACTGGTCTGAGATAGGAATAACACATATTTATATAGGAATATGTGCCATTTTCTATGCAAAATGCTTCACATATACCCATTTATCTAATCCTCATACCAAGTAAATGGGGTGGTACTATTCCATCTTAGGGATGTGTCTACGGAGGCACAGAGAAGTTAAGTCACTTGCCCAAGTTTGCACTGTGGCAGAGCTAGGATTTGAACCCCTGCAATGTGGCTCCAGAGCACATGCTCCTAATCACTACATCATGTTGTCTTTTCATCTTGATTTAAAGGCAAAAAAAAAGGACAGGCACGGCGGCCCACATCTGTAATCCCAGCATTTTGGGAGGCTTAGGCGGGTGGATCACCTGAGGTCAGGAGTTCAAGACCAGCCTGGCCAACATGGTGAAACCCCGTCTCTACTAAAAATACAAAAGTTAGCCGGGCGTTATAGTGCATGCCTGTAATCCCAGCTACTTGGGAGGCTGGGGCAGGAGAATCACTTGAACCTGGGAGGCAGAGGTTGCAGTGAGCCAAGATCGTGCCACTCGACTCCAGCCTGGGCAACAGAGTAAGACTCTGTCTCAAAAAATAAAATATAAAATAAAATAAAATAAAATAAAATAAAATAAAATAAATAAAATAAAATAAAAAATAAAGGTGAAGAAATAGAAGAACACAGAGGGAAGCCATCACTGTCTGAGAGCAGAGGCTATGCTTTTTCTTTCTCCCCTCGCATCTCAGAAATACACAAGTATCATTTGCAACACAGGTATGCCTAGGTTGAAGAAACTGAGTAAACATGCATATTTCTCACAGTTAGTTGTTTCTTTAGAACATACAAGAGAGTGCCTAGTTGTTAGCTGGAAAGTTTAGAGGTATCGTTCTATTTTTGGAGTGAGTCCCTTCCCCTTTTCTTGTAACTTCAAGTGCAGCTTATTATGCTCTTATCTAGCTCAAAAGATTAGGGTAAAGAATTTTGTAAAGTGTAAAAAAGCTGGTGAAATGATGAACAGTGGTTAAAACTGAACACCAGAGGGAACAAGGAATACCTTGTTGTGGTGTAAAATCTCTGTGCTTAGCTGTGCCAAAGAGTTTTTTTCAGGAAAACTTGCACAAGATCTTGGCAGTGGTGTCTTGGGCTTTATCTTTTTAAATAAGTGTTCATTACTGCTTACATCATTGTTGCTATTATTATTTTGATAAGTGTGCATTGCCAAGGATGCTCTGTGTCAGGGGTTCTCCAACTCCCATGTGCACGAGAATCACACACAGGGCTTGTGAAAATCACAGAGTCCATAACTCCCCCAGAGAACTGGATTCTGCAGGTCTTGTCTTGGAAGCTGCAATTTTGGCCTTTGCATTAATTAAAATTTCTTGGCTAGTACAAAATCACAAAGTTGCAAGTTAGAATGCACTAAAAAAAATTGTCCTTTTCACCCCTCTACCTCAGTCAGTCAGTTCCTCTCCCAGATGTTACTTCCTTCTTTTTCTCTTTCTTTCTTTCCTTTCCTTTTCTTTCCTTTCCTTCTTTCTTTTCTTTTCTTTTCTTTTTCTTTTCTTTTTCTCCTTCTCCTCCTCCTCCTTCATCTTCCTTTCCTTCATTTCTTTCCTTTCTTTCTTTTCCTTCCTTCCTTTTTTTTTTTTTTTTTCTAGAGTCTCCCTCAGTCGCCCAGACTGGAGTGCAGTGGCATGATTTTGGCTCACTGCAACCTCCATCTGCCAGGTTCCAGTGATTCTCCTGCTTCAGCCTCCCCAGTAGCTGGGACTACAGGCGTGCACCGCTACACCCAGCTAATTTTTGTATTTTTAGTAGAGATGGGGCTTCTCCATGTTGGTCAGGCTGGTCTTGAACTCCTGACCGCAAGTGATCTGCCAGCTAGGCCTCCCGAAGTGCTGAGATTACAGGCGTGAGCCACTGCACCTAGCCATAACTTCTTATTTCTTGCATAGATTGTGTGCATTGACTAGGGACACACAATATATTCCAGTTTTTTGACATATAGGGTAGCACACTATACACATTGCTTTGCATTTTGCTTTTTTCACTTAGCATATCTGGGTAGGTCATTATTTAATCAGTGCCATATTTAAGTACATTTGTTTCCAGCCTTTGGTTTTTTTGAGTAATGCTGCAATTAATATCCCTTATCTGTGTCACTTCACGCAGGTGCAAATATACCTGTAAAATGAATTTCTGGAAGTAGCATTACTGACTCAAGTGTATCTACTTTTCATTTTGAAAGATATTGCCAAATTGCTCTCACAGAGGTTTCCCCAATTTGTACTCCCACCAGCAATGGACAAGAGTGTTTTTTCTTTGTCACACAAGTCTGGTGTCAAACATTCTGATCTTGTTAGTCTTGATTCTCTGAGTTTTGTTTTGCATTTATCTTATTGTGAGTGAAGTCGAACATCTTTTCCTGTGATTAGGAGCCATGTGTAATTCCTTTTATGTGAACTTTTTGCCCATCTCTGTCCATTTTCTTTACTTATTTTTTCTATTGGGTTATCAGTCTCATTGATTTGAGAAGTTCTTTGCACGTTAAGGAAAGCAGCCCTTTGTCTGAAATATACTTGAAATATATACATATATTCTGGTTTTTTGTTTTACTTTGTTTATACTTTTTAAAAAGTCATGATGATCTTTTCTTTTATAAAGTAATTCAAATTATTGGTCTTTTCTTTTATGACTTTGGAGTTTTGTATAATATTAGGAAGGCCTTCCCCACCATTAAGATGATTTTTTAAAAATCCCGCGTTTTCTTCTAGTATTTTTATGGTTTTATTTTTGAGGTTTGCATTGTTTTTTAATCTGGAACTTTTGTTGTTGGTTGTTGTAACATGTAGAGTATATATTCAACATTTGTCCAAATGGCAACCTTATTGTCACAGCATCATTTCCTGAATAATCCATTTCCCTCCCACTGATTGAAAATAGAAAGTTAAAATTATATAAATTCTCATATGTATATGTATTCTTTTATACATTCTTATGTGGATATATATTTAATATAAATTTACTTATACATTTGGGTCTATTTCTGGGTTTTCTTTTTTTTTTTTTTTGAGACGGAGTCTGGCTCTGTCACCCAGGCTGGAGTGCAGTGGCGCGATCTCGGCTCACTGCAAGCTCCGCCTCCTGGGTTCATGCCATTCTCCTGCCTCAGCCTCTCCGAGTAGCTGAGACTACAGGCGCCCGCCACCACGCCCGGCTAATTTTTTTTTTGTATTTTTAATAGAGACGGGGTTTCACCATGGTCTCGATCTCCTGACCTCATGATCCACCCGCCTCGGCCTCCCAAAGTGCTGGGATTACAAGCGTGAGCCACCGTGCCCGGCTATTTCTGGGTTTTCTATTTTGTACTAATGATATGTTTATATATGTATCAATCTCATATATATTTCTTTGATTATTATATAAGCATGCCTCACTTAATGACAAGAATACTTTCTGCAAACTACATCGGGCAATTTCATCATTGTGTGAACATCATAGAGTGTGGTTACATAAATTTAGATGGTTTAGCCTACCACATACCTAGGCTATAATGATATAGCCTATGGCTCCTGGGCTACAAACTTGTACAGCATGTGACTCTACTGAATACTGTATGCAATTGTAACACAATCGTAAGTATTTATGTATCTAAACATATCCAGACTTAGATAACGTACAGTAAAAATACAGTATTATCATTTTCTGGGACCACCTTCATATATATGCAGTCCATTTCTGACCAAAATGTCATTGTGTGGTGCATGACTATACTTTGCATGTATTTTACTGTTTAGAAGGCCAGCTCCTTTTCATTAATCCTATTTTTTAAATAAGAATTTGATCACTATTCTTGCTTACTTGTTTTTCCATACAAACTTAAGAATCATCTTGTTCCTTTTCAAAAAAATCCTGTTGGTATTTTTATTGGAATAGTATTAAAATTTTAGATTAGCTTAGGGAGAATTAATATCTTAATTTTGTTAAGTCTTCCTGTCCAAGATGAAGTATGTCTTTTTGTTTTGTTAAATTTTTTTTTCTGTGTCTCTCATAAGCATTTTAACCTTTTTTTCCTATAGATCTTGGGCATGTTTCTGGTTGTTTATTCTCAGGTGCTCAATACTTTTTGATGTTAGTTTAACTATTCTAATGGATTGTCATGTTCATTAAGAGTATAGTAAGCCTCTTTCCCAGAACCACTGAAAATTCCCATATTTTTTTCAGTCGATTCTCTTGTGTTTTCTGAGAGAATATGCAGTTTCTATTTGTACCGCTGGTGGTTCAGGTGTTGGTGGAAACACTTTTCATGGTGTTGTCTGATTAAGGAAATCTAGGTACCTCACACTGCATTTATTCACTTAAATCATCGATTCATATAACTTTAGAGATGGAAGAGACTTGACTGAGGTCCAGCTGAGGAAACTGAGTCTCAGAGAGGTTGGGTTGTGGTTGGTCAATATAGAGCTCAGGTTTCCAGGCTCGGGGATCCATGACCCTGGTGCTGTGGGCTAGGCTGAGAGGTCACTGAAGGAAATGCAAGAACTAAACACTGTAAGCAAAAGCTTGGACTTTGGCAGAGGCCATAACTTCTTTTTACTCTGAGTAATGCTTCATTAATTGGTTTAGGAATTAACAAGATACTGAGACTTGGGCCACTATGGGTTTTCAAAGATTGCATGTGTCTCCAAACACCACCTCTGAGTTCCCTCCAGGGAGTAGCCCACATGACCATTGGTCTCCAGTGAATCACCAGGCCACATTTGCTGAAGTAAATGGAAGCATCGCGAGAGCAGAAAATCAGGACAGACACCTACACTTGCTAACCCAAACAACCGCCCTTTCTGAGCCACTGGAGATCAGTTATCACCAAATGGACAGATACACTTGGCAAAGTTTTTGCAGGCTTCACAGCTTTTAAATAAGAGACTGCATTCTTCATGCTCCCTCTTGTTGAATCTGGCAGAGGGGAGACCTCTGGCTCTAATCAGCTGGGCAATGACCAGTAGCTGGGCTGGCAGGAAAGAGTGATGACTCCATTTGAATAAACTTTGTGAACCCACTATAGCTAATTCAGAGGACCCATATACCAAGAACACATGGCTTCTTATCCATGGAAAATCATCCTGGGAACACCGGTTGCATGTTACTTATAATTTATAATGGCATACCAAATACAAATTGGTCTGTGTGGAATACATTGGCATAGATTTAATAATATTTAACATTTCTGTAATTCAACATTCTGTTCATTCTTTCTTATATTCTTTTTTTTCTCTTTTTTGCCATGCAGTCTCACTGTGTCACCCAGGCTGGTGCTATCTCGGCTCACTGCAACCTCCACCTCCCGGGTTCAGGTGATTCTCTTGCCTCAGCCTCCCGAGTACCTGGGACTATAGGCATGCGCTATCACGCCTGGCTAATTTTTGTATTTTTAGTAGAGATGGGGGTTCATCACATTGGCCAGGCTGGTCTCGAACTCCTGACCTCAGGTGATTCACCCGCCTGGGCCTCCCAAAGTGTTGGGATTACAGGTGTGAGCCACCGCACCCGGCCCATTGTTTCTTATATTCTTATTATTCTTTGTACTTTTACCAGGACTTCCTTCTTTGTGGCTTTGTTTACCCTATTCTTCCATTTACATTTTGCCGATCACTTGAGTCTCCAAAAAAAATTTCTGACTCTTTGATATCACTAGGCATGATTTCCAGTTGAGTCCTTCCAAGAGAAATTTCAGAAGGTGCCTCCTTTTCTTTCTAAATGGGTCAGAGATACCTTTATTTTGGAACTGACCATGGGAAGCCTTCAGTTGTTTATATCTTGAATTGGGGCAGCAGATGGAGCTTTTCTCCCCTGTCCCCAGCACCATCCAACCTTCTTTCCTTGACCTCTTAGAAGCATTTGACATTGTGGCCCTCTCCATCTTACCTGAAGACTTCTCCCCCGTCCCCAGCACCATCCAACCTTCTTTCCTTGACCTCTTAGAAGCATTTGACATTGTGGCCCTCTCCATCTTACCTGAAGCCTTCTCCCCCTTTGACTCCAGAGACATCATAGATAAATCAGGGCTGTGGTGAAATGGAAACACTGTGCCTTCAGAGTCATGCAAATGGGGGTTTGAATCTTGGCTCCACACAGCAGCTCTGAGGCTTGAACAAGTTCTGGAAACTCAAGGCCGCAATGCTCTTATCTCAGAAAGGAGGGTGACATAATCCACCTTGTATGCCAGTCTTCAGCCTTGAAGCCTTATTCAACTTCTTCTTTTTGAGGGTAGGGGCAGAGTTTGTACCCTGGAACATGATGCTAGCATAGTGCCTTTCACAAGATGGGCACTCACTAATTTATCTGCTTTCTACTTCCCATTTTCAGCCTAAAGTCACACCATCCATTCATGCTCCACGTGTTAGGGTTCTCCAGGGAAACAGAACCAATAGGATATATAAATATATAATCCATATATTGGATTTTGGATTTTATATATATCCTTGCATATATACATATATATGTGTGTGTATATATATAGAGAGAAAGAGAGAGAAAGACAGAGAGAGACAGAGAGAGAGAGAGAGAGTGAGAGAGACAGAGAGAGATTTGTTTTAAGGAATTGGCTCATGATGTGATTGTGAGGGCTGGCAAGTCTGAAATCTGTAGAGCAGGCCAGTAAGCTGGTGACTCAGGTGAGAGCTGATGTTGGTCTTGAGTCTGAATTCCACAGGGCAGGAGTCTGGAAATGCAGGCAGGGTTTTTATGACGCAGTCTTGAAAATAATTCCTTTTTTTTTTTTTTTTTTTGAGACTGAGTCTCACTCTGTCACCCAGGTTGGAGTGCAGTGGCTTGATCTCAGCTCACTGCAAACTCCGCCTCCTGGGTTCAAGTGATTCTCCTGCCTCAGCCTCCCGAGTAGCTGGGATTACAGGTACCTGCCACCATGCCTGGGTGATTTTTGCACGGAGTTTCACCATGTTGGCCAGGCTGGGAAAATAATTTCTTTTGGGGGTAACTTCAATCTTTACTCTTTTAGGAACTTCTATTGATTGGGTGAGGCCCACACACATGATGGAGGACAATCAGCTTCAAGTCCACTGATTTCAGTGTTAGTCCCATCTGAAAAATACCTTCACAGTGACATCCAGACTGGTGTTCGATTTTTTTTGTTTAAAGTTGGGGTCTTGCTCTGTTGCCCAGGCTGGAGTACAGTGGTACCATCATAATTCAATGTAGCTTCAATTCCTGGGCTCAGGGATCTTCTGCTTCAGCCTCTTAAGTAGCTCTTAAGTACAGGCCTGTGCCGCCATGCTCAGCTAATTTTCTTTGTTGTTGTTGTTGAGACGGAGTCTTGCTCTGTCACCCAGGCTGGAGTGCAGTGGTGGGATCTCGGCTCACTGCAACCTCTGCCTCCCAGATTCAAGCGATTCCCCTGCCTCAGCCTCCCAAGTAGCTGGGACTACAGGTGTGTGCTAGCACACCTGGCTAATTTTTTTGGATTTCTAGTAGAGACGGGGTTTCACCATGTTGATCAGGCTGGTCTCCAACTCCTGGCCTGAAGTGATCTGCCCACCTCAGTGTCCCAAAGTGCTGGGATTACAGGCATGAGCCACCACGTCCGGCCTAATTTGTTTTGTTTTGAGACACAGTCTTGTTATGTTGCCCAGGCTGGTATCTAATTCTTCAAGCCATTCTCCCACCTCAGCCTCCCAAAGTGCTGGGATTACAGGCTTGAGCCACTGCACCAAGCGGTGGTGTTTGATCAAACAACTAGGCAACCAGAGCCTAGCTAAGTTGACACATAAAATTAACTATCACTCTCCACACGCTTGGCCACTGATCCTTAGCAGCTGGGCCTCAGTCCAAAGTTAGAGAGCTTAATTGAAAAGGACATTGTGATGACGAAGCTTGCCGGGGGCCATAGGGATCTCTGTTAGAACTCCCTCAGGATCGGAATTCTATGTTATTTCTGGAGGCCTCTCTGAGGGTTCTTGGGGAAGTTACGTAGAGGGTGCCTCTGCTGAAGTCCTGGAGCTGACCACTCCCACTGGCTTGGCTCTGGGCTCAGCTCTGTCATGGTTGAATTGTATGACCCTGGGCAAGTCATGGGCTCTTCTGGGTCTCAGTTTATTGTCTATAAAGAGGAGCATTTGGACTTGATGTACCTTAAGTTCCCTTCTTGCTTTTAAACAGCTTCTCAGCTCCTTTTGTTTTACCACTAGCTTTGCAGAGACTTGTTAGGAATTTACAGCTTATGATTGCTTCACTTTTTTGGAAATGGCTTTATAGTTTCAAACAACATTAACTTTAAAAAATTGACAATGCTGGGTGTGGTGGCTGACACCTGTAATCCCAGCACTTTGGGAGGCTGAGGCAGGTGGATCACCTGAGGTCAGGAGTTCGAGACCAGCCTGGCCAACATGGTGAAACCCCGTCTCTACTAAAATACAAAAATTAGCTGGGCATGGTGGCACATGCCTGTAGTGCCAGCTACTGGGGAGGACAAGGCAGGAGAATCACTTGAACTCAGGAGGCAGAGGTTGCAGTGAGCTGAGATTGTGCCATTGCACTCCAGCCTGGGAGACAGAGTGAGACTCCGTCTCAAAAAAAAAAAAAAAAAAAAGAAAAGAAAAGAAATTGACATCATGTGTTTATTGACCAGATGCTTTTTTTTCTTTTAATCACTGCGATGTCATTCATCTAGTGAGTGCTCAATACATGTTTTTTTGGATTAAAACATATTTTAAAAATTTATATATCATTAAAAAGACATTTGCACTACAGAAGCTCCTGGGTGACGATAGGTACACCCACCCTCTCCATTAACTGTCTTGTAGTTTAGAGGACTCCAGAGTATATTGGAAAGAACCAAGGCTTTGCAATAATACAGACCTGGACTTAAATCCTGGCTTTTCTACTTGTCAGCTGTGCAACCATGGTCATAATTTTTAATTTCTCTGAGACTCAGTTTATTTATCTGTAGAATTGGAGTAATGGGATATCTCCCAGAGTTGTTAAATGACATATATGTGAACTGCCAAGCATAAGGCTTAATAGAGTAAACTTGAAATAAAAATGAGGTATTTTTTGTTCTCTTCCTTTGGACTGTGTGTGGAGTCCTGGAGCACTGTAATGCCACTAGGAAGTTTGAGGCAAGAGGCTCTCTTCCAGTGATGTCAAGAAACTTACTGCTTTTTTTTTTTTTTTAATCACATCAGATGGATGTGATTACCATCTGAGTGTGTCCCATCCAACAGAAGGGGGTTAGGCTGTGAAGTGCTTCGCTTTGCTTTTAAAACAGACAGTTCTGTACTCTAGGAATCAACAGTTCTTCCCTTTCAGGAAGAAGTGATGAATCATTACGGGAAATATTGTTTTTTTTCCCCCCTCAAGTATCTTACCAACGGAAGTTATTAAAAATAGAAACTTCGGTTGAGAACAACTTTCGGAGGAGTCAGAGTGGAGATGAATTTACTAGGGTTGAAGTCAACATCTTTGAGTGAGTTAATCTGGGGTTTTAATCCCTGTCACTGTCTCTCCAAGGCCTCAAATCTTGGATCTTGAAAAAAAATGAATTGAAATGCTACTTGATTTCAAAAGACTTAGAATACCACTAATGATAGAAATAATGGTAACTTCTAAGGAAGTAACCAAAATAGGCCTCTATTGGTAGCTGAGAAAAGCTCTTCCAGCTGCGGAAGACAGCATGCGGCAGCGTGGGTGCTGGCGGAGGCGCTGATTTGATTGTGGCCGTGATCATACCACGTATACATACATCAAATCATCATGTGGTACATCTTGAATTAGTCAATCTTTGTCAATTAAATATTTTTTAATTAAAAAAAAAAAGCAGGCCGGTAGTGGTGGCTCACGCCTGTAATCCCAACACTTTGGGAGGCAGAGGCGGGTGGATCGCCTGAGGTTGAAAGTTCGAGACCAGCCTGGCCAGCATGGTGAAAAACCCTGTCTCTACTAAAAATACAAAAAATTAGCCGGGCGTGGTGGCAGGCTCCTGTAATCCCAGCTACTCGGGAAGCTGAGGCAGGACAATTGCTTGGACCCAGGAGGCAGAGGTTGCAGTGAGCCGAGATCGCGCCATTGTACTCCAGCCTTGGCAACAGAGCGAGACTCTGTCTCAAAACAAAACAAAACAAACAAACAACAACAACAAACAAAAAAAACCCACCACCACCACCACAACAAAACAAACAAAAAAATGCAAGCCGAGTGTGGTGGCTCACGTCTATAATCCCAAGGAGGCTAAGGCAGGAGGGTTGTTTGAGCCCAGGAGTTCAAGGCCAGTCTGGGCATCGGAGAGAGACCCCATCTCTGATTTGAATGAATGAATAAATAAAGAGGAGAAGACAGCAGAGGAGGTGGCTGTGTTGCTCAGGAGGTGAGACTGACCCACACCTGCCCTCCAGCAGCAGTGAGCCCAAGGGAGGGTCTGACCATCCTTTTTACATCATTCGTGCTGGAGCAGAAAATACTCACTCTGTCATTTCACTGGGTTTCATTCAAACCCTCAATGGCTGTTAATCACCATTAACCAGTTTCTTTAAACTACTTTGCATTTCAAAGAAGATGGGTTCTCTAACTTATTCTTTCCTTCAATTATGGCTGGCTGGAGGTTACTTTACTAACATCTACATTCTTTTTTCTTTTTATCTATTTTTTTTTTGCCTATGACATAGCCTCAGGAGGTCCTGAGGATGTGTGCCCCTCTTTGTTTTATTATTATTACTTTGTGAAACAGTGTCTTGTTCTGTCATCCAGGCTGGAGTGCAGTGATGTGATTAAGGCTCACTGCAGCCTTGACCTCCCTGACACAAACCATCCTCCCACCTCAGCCTCCTCCCAAGTAACTGGGACTACAGATTTGCACTATGATGCCCAGCTAATTTTTAATTTTTTTGTAGAGACAGGATCTTGCTATGTAGCCCAGGCTGGTCTCAAACTCCTGGACTCAAGGGACCCTCCCACCTCAGCCTCCCAAGATGCTGAGATTACAGACATAAGCCACCGTGCCTGGCCTCTACATGCTATTTTAATTGATACTCCCCAAATACCTGCAGCTGGCACTTGGTGGCATGCATGCCCTTAGCCTCATCTCCTCTAAGTGGATTCCTCCACACCAGCTGAGCTCACACAGCCACTTGTCTCAGCTCCACTTTCACATGGACTCAACAAAGCTGTTTCCAGCAGGGCTGATTTTAACCAAGGGCTGGGGGTCTCGGGTTCCTGCTCTTCTTTTCCAGAGTGGAAGGTGAGTTTGTTTTTTGCCTTACTCGGGGCCTTTTCCCTGCACTGGATGCTTCCTTACCTATCAAGCTCAAGCAGCTTTTAGAACTGATTGCTGACATTTGTGTTGAGAGAAGAGAGAATGAAAAAGAGCGGGCTGCGCGTTGTGGCTCATGTCTGTAATCCTAGCACTTTGGGAGGCCGAGGCGGGCGGATCACTTCAGGTCAGGAATTCAAGACCAGCCTGGCCAACACGGTGAAACCCTGTCTCTACTAAAAATACAAAAATTAGCCGGAAATCGCTTGAACCCAGGAGGCAGAGGTTGCATTGAGCTGAGATCGTGCCACTGCACTCCAGTCTGGGCAACAGAGCGAGGCTCTGTCTCAAAAAAAAAAAAAAAGAGCAAGCACTACAGAGAACTCGAGCAGGCTATTTCTGGAGAACCTGCTCCCTGTCACCCCTCTTAGTGCTGGGCAGGGCTGGAATAGATTGTCATTTGTTGACTGTCCTTGGGCTCTTGAAACGGAGTCAAACAGCTTTATGTCTGCGACCCAGACCTCTGGTGGTGGGTCCCAAGGAGGGAGGGCTCTGTTCTGTTCATCTTGTCTGTCCCTCCCTTCGGGCCATGGAGGGAAGGGAGTCTCTGGCCAGTCTCACTCCTGAACACACGGAGGCTGAGGCGGGCCTAAGTTCTGTGGCAGGCGAGAGCTGTTCACAGATTGTGTTCTTGGAGGTTTGCTGCTCACATTCCAGCAGAGTCAGGAAACAGGAAGCCAAACAAAGGAAAGAAACACAGAGGAAGAGACCTAAAGGGACAGAGACAAGAAGAGGTACTTTTTTTTTTTTTGAGACAGAGTCTCGCTCTGTCCCAGGCTGGAGTGCAGTGGCATGATCTTGGCTCACTGCAACCTCCACCTCCCAGGTTCAAGCAATTCTCCTGCCTCAGCCTCCAGAGTAGCTGGGATTACAGGTGGGCGCCACTACGCTTGGCTAATTTTTGTATTTTCAGTAGGGACGGGGTTTCACCATGTTGGCCAGGATGGTCTCTATCTCTTGACATCGTGATCCACCCGCCTCGGCCTCCAAAAGTGCTGTGATTACAGGCGTGAGCCACTGTGCCTGGCCAAAAGAGTGACACTTTCAAATCCGATCCAGAAGTCTCGTCCTACTAACTTGGAGTAGAGTTGGCAATGGGAATGGAGACTTTTAAAATTAAATATTTTTATTTTAATGAGACACACAAACAAAGCAGAAGATTTATCTTACATATGTACAGTTTAAAGAATAATAATGCAGCCTGACCAACATGGCAAAACCTTGTCTCTACAAAAAAACACAAAAATTAGCTGGGCATGGTGGCATATGCCTGTAGTCCCTGCTACTTGGGAGGCTGAGGTGGGAGAATCGCTTGAGCCGAGGAGTTCAAGGCTGCTGTGAGCCATGATTGTGCCACTGCACTCCAGCCTGGGCAACAGAGTGAGACCGTGTCTCAAAAAGAACACAAATCCTCAGGTCCTCACCACCCAGTTTAAGAAATAAAGCACTACCACAATCTTAAAACCCCTGTGGGGCTGAAGGGGCCATTTTCAGGTACCTATGGCTATCTAATCCACTGCCAAATGTCTGAATTTACCATTCATCTACATTTAAATATGGCAAATTAGCACCTTTTTTGGCATTCTTGAGAAAAGAATTGGTTTTAATGACTTGAAGGATTCCCTACTTCCCTAACACCCTATCATTTGCCTTTTCCCAGCCCTGAAACTATTAAGGATTTTCCTCAGCTTTTGTCTGCAAAAAAAGGGTTGTTAATGCACCCAGGGAGACCTGTTCCTGTTAATAACATCTGTTTAGCCTACCCCATTCTTCCTAAATGCTGTAGATATTAGAGCCAGGCATCGGTACAGACTTAAGGAAAGAGCAACTGCATCCATTTGTAACACAGCTAAGATGTACAGTAAGGTATACTATAAACTACTCTACAGTATTTTATGGGGTGGGAATGAGGAAGGGATAGGTAGGTTGCAAATTTGATTTTCTTCTTTTTAATATACAGGCACTGAAGGCAAGGAAGATCTTCCTTCTTCTTTCTCTGGCCTCTCTTCCAGAGGGATATTGTGGAACGATTTCCTATGTTCTGCATGATGACCTTGGGAACCACAGCTGGGGTGGGTAGCTGGATGGTACAGGTAGGCGTAGATGGAGATTGTCTTTATTGTCTTTTTTTTTTTTTTTTTTTTTTCTGAGACAGTCTCACTTTGTCACCCAGGCTGGGGTGCAGTGGTGTGATCTTGGCTCCCTGAGGCCTCGACTTCCTGGGCTCAAGTGATCTTCCCACTTCAGCTCCCCAAGTGGTTGGGACTACAGGCATGCACCACCACCCCGGCCAATTTTTTTTTTTTTTTTTGTATTTTTTTGTGGAGATGGGGTTTTGCCATGTTGCCCAGGTTGGTCTCAAACTCCTGAGCTCAAGCGATCTGCCCGCCTCAGCCTCCCAAAATGCTGGGATTACAGGGGTGAGCCACCTCTCCTGGCTGAGATTGTCTTAAGACAGATGCTGCTGAGAAGCCTTGCTGAGCTGTCCTGAGTGTCTGCCGGCAGCTGAAAGTCAAGAAGCATCTTACATCTTTGCTTGTTACTCAGAAGCAAGCTGTGATGATGTTGTCATGCACATATATCATGGTTTGTGTGTACCTGCCAACTCATCATTTTCTGGATGTCACCAGGCTTTTTTTGGACCAGGATTTTTAGGTACCTTCCACCCCATTTTTACATCATCGCTCACTAAGCTGGACCTGAGCCAACTTTCATCTCGGCTACCTTTTCCTGCCTCTTTGGCGGAGCCTGGAGAGGAACTGTGTGAGATCCGATGAACCGTCTCCCTTGCCAGGTTTCACAGCAGCCCCTCCCTCTTCCCAGGCTTATTGCCCAGAATTCCCATGATCTGACACCACCAGGTGGAGCTTTTTGGTCTTGAACCCAGATGAGCTTCTGGGCTTGGGGCTTTGGAGGATCTTTTTGGATTTGGCAGTATCACTGATGGTCAAGGTCTGGGCAAAGGAGAAGAAGCTCCTTCTTATTCTCGTTTATGAAGATTCATGCCACTTTACAGAAGACTAATCCCGAGAGCTTCAGGCCCTGAATGTGGGACCATCTTCTGAGTCTTTTTACTTTTTTCCCCCTAGAGACAAGGTCCTGCTTTGTCGCCCAGGCTGGAGTACAGTGGCGCAATCATAGCTCACTGAAACCTGAAACTCCTAGATTCAAGTGATCTATCCTCATCTCAGCCTGCAGAGTTGTTGAGACACAGGTTCATGCCTAGCTTATTTTTCTTATTTTTAACTTTTTTTTTTCAGAGATGGGATCTTGCTCTGTTGCTCAGCTAGATTCTGAGTCTTTTCTAGCTTGCACAGGACCTCAGAACCATTAAGGATGACCAGAGGGTGAAGTCACTAGTCAGGCAGAGACTAAGTCATCAGCTAATAGCAGGTGATCTTGACCTTGGGCCTGCAAATGTGTGGACTTACTTGTAAAATTTTTATTACATTTCATTTTTAAAGTTTTATTTTAGGTTCAGGGGTACAGTGCAGGTTTGTTTTATAGGTAAACTCATGTCATGAGGGTTCGTTGCATAGATTATTTCGTCACTCGGGTACTAGGCCTAGTACCCAGTAGTTATTTTTTCTGCTCCTCTCCCTCCTCCCACCCTCCACCCTCAAAGAGGCCCCAGTGTCTGCTGTTCCCCTCTTTATATTCATGTGTTCTCATCATTTGGCTTCCACTTACAAGTCAGAACATGCAGTATTTGCTTTTCTCTTCCTACATTAGTTTGCTAAGGATAATGGCCTCCAACTCCATTCATGTCCGTGCAAAGGACATAATCTTGTTCTTCTTTATGGCTGCATAGTATTCCATGGTGTATATGTACCACATTTCCTTTATCCAATCTGTCATTGATGGGCATTTAGGTTGATTCCATGTCTTTGCTATTGTGAATAGTGCTGCAGTGAACATATGCATGCATGTGTCTTTATGGTAGAATGGTTTATGTTCCTCTGGGTACATACCCCATAATGGGATTACTGGGTTGAATGGTAGTTCTGTTTTTTGCTCTTTCAGGAATTGCCATACTGTTTTCCACAATGGCTGAACTAATTTACACTCCCACCAACAGTGTATAAGTGTTCCCTTTTCTCTGCAACCTCACCAGTGTCTGTTATTTTTTGACTTTTTAATAATCATTCTGATTGGTGTGAGATAATATTTTGTATGTATGTAGGTCTGTGCATTTTTCTGAGGAAAGATTCATTGCTTTCATCAGATTCTCAAAGGCACATGTAATGCAAAGTAGGTTAAGAACAAGGAATTGCTTCTGATTGCTGGTTTGTAATAAAATGAGAAAAATAAGGAGATATAATTCAGCTTCTCATAAAGATACAGTGATAATAATGCCTTTTATTCTGGGATTATGCCCATTCACTGTCTCTCTCTTTTTGCTATTAGGTTTTCTTTTATGGGATGATGGTCTAGTGAATTGTAATTACAAAAAAAAATTTCTCTCTTGACAAAGCCAGAAGTTGGTAAAATCTTCAACTAAAAGTTCTTTCTTTTTTTCTGGCTTGTGGAATCCCACATTCTGGAAACCACTAATCTAGAAGGTTGACTTTCTATCTGCACATGATTTAGGGGTGTGCAGTTATACATCATTCTTCCCCTCACACTCCCCCATGTATATGAAGGTTGTCTTTTATTATGTGCAAACCTTTCTTAAAGAAACTGATATAAACATAACTTTTCCTGGCTCCAAAAAACATAACTATCACTTTGGGCAAATAATCTAATCTTCCTGGGCCTCAAATATCTTATTAAAATGAGGAAGATGGGCTGGGAGCTCTGAAGGTTCTGTCCAGATCTAACATGAGTTACTGAAGTGAATGCATGTGAAGCCAGACAGGAAAGGCTGAAGTACAGATCAGGGCCTTGAGGGAGGAGATCAGAGGCAGGAGGAGAACCCTGTCTTTTGCTTTTCCTCAAAAGCAGAGTAAAAGAAAAGATTTTGGATGTATTTAAAATTTTGGTCTACATGATTCAATGAACTCATATGCTAATCTATTTTTTTTTAAATTTCACAGCCTAGACCTTACAAGCTAATCTGGTTTTATGAGGTATTCTTTGTAAGATTATGTAAAATTAATGTAAAATTTAATGTAAAATTATCCAAAAGTAGATAATATGCTTTTTGAGACAAAGATGGGTAAAGGAAAACTGATCAAAATCAGATATAAGAATAATGAAGCTGGGCATGGTGGTCACACCTGTAATCCCAGGACTTTGGGAGGCTGAGGTGGGAGGATCACTTAAGGCCAGGAGTTTGAGACTAGAGTGGGCAATATAGGGAGATCCTGTCTCCATAAAAAATTTAAAAAAACTAGCCAGGCATGGTGGCACACACCTGTAGTCCCAGCTCCTCAGGAGGTTGAAGTGGGAGGATCACTTGAGCCTGGGAGGTTGAGGCTTCAGTAGCCTTGATTGTGCCACTGTACTCTCACCTGGGCAAGTACAAAAACAAGAAGAAGAGTGAAGAATAGTGATAATAATAATAGTAACAGGCCAGATGTGGTGGCTCATGCCTGTAATACCAGCACTTTGGGAGGCCAAGGCGGGTGGATCACTTGAGGTCAGGAGTTCAAGACCAGCCTGGCCAACATGGCAAAACCCCATCTCTACTAAAAATACAAAAATTAGCTGGGCGTGGTGGCACATGCCTGTAATCCCAGACACTGGGGAGGCTGAGGCATAAGAATTGCTGGAACCTGGGAGGTGGAGGCTGCAGTGAGCTGAGATCATACCACTGCACTCCAGCCTGGGCAACAGAGTGAGACTCTGCCTAAATAATAATAATACTAATAGTAACAAAAAGGACAATAACAGTAGTTACGCTCAGGTCATTGAGTGCCACCTCAGAACTGAACTTTGCATTCATTGCCCTCTTGAGTCCTGCAAGGTAGGTTTGATCATCACATTGTTTTAGATTCAGCCATTGGCAGAGGTATGATTTGGCCCAATCCACTCACTTGAAAGCTCCCACTCCCTGTGGTCACTCCTTTAAAACAGAGCCTTGCTCCTCAAAATATGGTCTGATCACCTGCAGCGTGGGTACCCTCTGGGAGCTTGTTGGAGCAGCTCAGGCTCTGTCCCAGACCTATTCAAGCAAAATCTGGATTTAACAAGACTCTCAAGGGATTTGTATTCAATAAAAGTTTGAGAAGCATTAGTTTAGATGAGTCTGCTTTAGAAAAAACTTTCTCCCCACGTTAATACTTATCAAGTGTTCCCTTGCTTTATGGTTGAAGAAGGAAAGCATCACACTAAGGATGGAGAGAAGGCTGTCCTCGTTGGGGAGAGTGAAGTCCTTGCTCTGCTGAGAGGGTGTGCATTTCTGAACCCTTGTTGCCTGTTTCTCTCCTTGAAAACTGAATATGTCATAGGATGTACAACACCAAAGGTGAGCCCTAATATGGACTATGGACTTTGGATTGTAACCAATGTAGCACTCTGGTGCAGGATGTGGGGATGCGGATAGTGGGTGGGGCTGTGCGTGTTGGGGGAACAAGGGGTCTGTGAGAGCTCCGTACTTTCTGCCCAATTTTGCTATGAACCTAAGACTGCGCTAAAAAATAAGATGTATTCAAACCTGAATACACCTTAATGTATTCAGGCCGTGGGCCTTGCCGAAGATGGGACAGCTAGTAAGATAATGCCTGTTACATTCTTTTTTTAAAAAATCATTTGGATAAAAGTGCTTTTGAAAGGGAGGGTTTTGTCAAGTGCTATGATCTCATCATCTGGCAGCCCCGGCGGGCGAGGAGTCCAAGGGAAACCCAGGGCGTTGACAAGTGGGTGACTCAGGTGCCGGCCCTGCTGGCGGTGAGCAGCTGCGGGGTTGGAACCCGTGGGAGGGGCAGGGAGATGTTCTGAGCTCCTTTCTGGCCAGTGCTGATGTCATCAAAGCCCCAGGGCTAAGGCTGTGCTTTCCGCCTGCCCTCAGAAGCACCAGTACTCCTGGTTTCTTATTTATTTATTTTTTCTCTTCTCTCTGGTTTTCCGGGTTGCGTTTTCCCCTTTGTTCTTAAATAGATGGTTGGGACCTGTGGTAGCTCTTTCAAGGGCTCTGCTAACACAGGACAGCCCTGGACCTTGGCTTATAGGGACTTTATGTTCTCATTGTCAGTCCCTGGGGCAGTTAATATGCCTGAAACGCCCTCCACTTCCTCTTAAATGTGTGTGTGTGTGTGTGTGTTTGGTTTATTTAACACTATTCTGTAGCATAGGTAAAAGGCTTTAAAAAAAACCTTTTCTGCTATCTCATTTGATTCTCAAGACAGTGTCTGGTCAATGGATGGGTGATGGTATTAAGAAGACAGGCTGGGTGTCAATCATCCTCCAGTTAATGCAGAAAGAAGGATTCAGTGAGTGAAGTGACTTGATTAAGGGCACACAGCTCTGTGCAGGTGGGCAACGTGGGAAGGCTCCCGGGGCTCTCCCTTACAAATCCCCAGGCATCTGGCTTCCTAAGCCTGAGGCCTTACTTGTCCTGCCTAAATACGACTAGGTCAGCAAAACTTGTTAGCCATAAAGAGAGAACACTAACCCTGTGTGTCACATGGGATTCAGGATCAGGGTGGTAGAAACCAATAGGGCCATTTTTTCCTCTGGGCTGTGCTGTTTCTGCCAAGCACCTCAATAAAGCTTTCTTGTTTTTATCTATAATAAAAATAAGTGCTAAGTTTTTTATTTTATTTATTTTTTAGATTTTGGGTGTGTTGCATAGGCTGGAGTGCAACGGTGTGCTCATTACTCACTGCGGTCTGCAGTCTTGACTTTCCAGGTTCGCTACAGCCCCCAGAGCAGCTGGGATTACAGGTGCGCACCACCATAGCTGGCTAATTGTTTTTTTCTTTTTTTTTATTTAGAGATGAGGTCTTGCTGTGTCACCTAGGCTGATCTTGAACTCCTGGCCTCAAGTTATCCGCCAGCTTTAGTCTCTCAAGTTGCTAGCATTACAGGCGTGAGCGACCAAGCTCAGCTGGTGCTAAGTTTTAAGAAATAAAATAACCAGAAAAATAAGGCCAAGTGAAATAGTTCAACTTAGCAAGGGCAAGCTCAGGTCTTTTCCAAATAATGAGGAAACCTGGTGAAACCACAGTACCCTCAGCGAGCTGTGGCCTTTGCTGACAAGATGGGTGATCAGAATTTGAGGCAAATGGTCCAAGTAGCTGTTTAACATCTTCAACTTTCACAGCTTCCATTCCAAGCCAATAATTCACTTCTGGGCCCCACATGTGACCTGTGTTCTACACCTCTAGCAATTGTCCCCGAGGTGACTTATTCATTAGCAAATGTGAGAAATTACTAATTAGCACCCCTTCCATGTGAAAGCACTCTAGACTATTGGTGGGTGTTTAAAAAGGAAGACAACTTCTCCTCCCATCCTCTTGCCTTCTGAGATACTTGGATTTACATAGGAAGGATGTCTCCACTAATGAAACTACCACAGCCTTAGAGACTTCTTAAATGGAAAAACTGGATATAAAAAGAATGCTAAAAAAGTTTGAAAAGGCACACTGACAGCAACGAGGTGAAAAAAAAGTCTGAAGAAAATGTAAAAAACCCATAATACTACCATCTTCATATGAGAAAAGTATTTATATATTTTCATATTTTCTAGTTTTGGTCCACAAATAAAGACACATTTATTTGGCATTGTGGCAAGCTCATTGTAACATACTGAATATTATCCATTCCTCCCACCTATATCCTATGTTTATACATTGCCTTCATAATGATCATTTTTGATGTCTGCATAATATTGATCATGTGGACACTCTGAATGTACTAAGCAAACTCTTGATTTAATTTTTTTGTTTTGAGATGGGGTCTTGCTCTGTCACCCAGGCTGGAGTGCAGTGGCACAATCATAGCTCACTGTAACCTTGAACTCCTGGGCTCGAGCGTCGCTCTTTAGCCTCCTGAGTAGCCATCACTATAAGCATGTGCCTTCATGCCCAGCCAAAATCTACTCTTTTGGCAAATTACCAGTATATAATACAATATTATTAATTATAATCCTCATGTTGTACATCAGATCTCTTTCACTTATTTATCCTACATAATTGCAGCTTTGTACCTTTTGACCAAAGGAAATGAAATCACCACCTTATAAAGGTAACTGCATTCCCTCGTTCATTGCAGCATTATTCACAGTAGCCAAGAGCGGGAACCAACCAAAGTGTACGTAGACAGATGAGTGGATAAAGAAATTGCAGTATAGCTATCTGTCTCTATACACATATAATGGAATATTATTCAGCCTTACAAAAGAAGATGGAAATTCTGTCATTTGAGACAAAATGGATGAACTTACAGGACACTATGTTAAGTAACATAAGGTAGGCACAGAAGGAAAAACACTGCATGCTGCCACTAATGCGTGGAATCTGAAAAAAAATTAAATATGGGAAGGAGGAGGCAGGAAATGAGAATGCTTAAGTCTAACCAATCCCTTTGGTGGACATTTTGATTGTTTCTGGATTTTCTGTTATTGATGTAACCAGGAACATTTTTGCATGTAGATACTTTGAAATTGTTTTCTTAGGAAAATCTCAGCAGTAGCAAATGAAGATGGGACTTCAGGAAGAGGGGCCACTCTTCTACCTCAGTCCCCTCTGGAGGGAGACACACAGCACTTTCAAGCCATCTCACAGAGGGCAACTGGTTGCGCTTTCTCAGGCCCTTTAAATACCTCTCCTCTGCTCCTTCTGCTTCTGCCTTCATTTCCTCCCACTCTCCTTCTCAGTGCCTTTCCTCAGCCCAAAGCTGTCCCTTGGACTCCTCCTGAACATCTGTCTCCCCGAAAGGCTCTCGTCTGAATGATCCAGCTTTTTCACCCCTGGCTCCTTTCTGAAGATCTGCCCTGAAATGCAAGAAGCGGGGAGGGGAACAACACATATTTGAATCCTATCAGCCTCTTGATCTGGTGTCTTATCTAAATATTATTTCTTGTCCTACTTACATCACAAGCCCATAAGGCATAGGCCATGCCTTTACATGTGTCACAGAGAACAGAGAATGCAGTTGGCTCTTGGCAAACGTGTGTTGTTGTTGTAAGTTGTTAATAATTGGAAGATGTGAGTAGATGTTCTGGGGAGGTAAAATCA
Organism: Nomascus leucogenys; assembly: GCF_006542625.1. Lineage (NCBI taxonomy): Eukaryota > Metazoa > Chordata > Mammalia > Primates > Hylobatidae > Nomascus > Nomascus leucogenys. The sequence goes on along the minus strand of NC_044384.1, from coordinate 57,667,694 downwards.
GAGGTAGAAACAAGGGGGGACTTTCTGGGAAGATCATTAAGGAAAGTCTTCAAAAAAAGGGGGTGATTCTGAACTTTCACCCATGTTTTCAGAAAAGTGCCCAGGGCTTTTGCTGCTGGGAGATATTGGCATTTGGGTGGGTGCTTGAATGGAGTGCTGTCCACTTGAACAAAACTTCATGGGGCATTTTGAACCCTGCCAAGTTAAGTTCAGGGCCATAGACAAGACAGTGACAGGCAAATACCTCTGGGATAAGCCTTTAGTGACTTTGGGTAATGGAACTGAAACTCTCATCAATTCCTATGTTTTATAATTTGTAGTTTGGGAATGGAGGTTAAATGTTAGAGAGGATTTTTCTTTTTTAATTTTTAATTTTTATATTTTCTTAGAGACAGGGTCTCACTGTGTTTCCCAGGCTGGTCTTAAATCCCTGGGCTCAAGCAGTCCTCCTACCTTGATCTCCCAAAGTGCTGAGATTACAGGCATGAGCCACTGCACCTGGTCCACGATTTTTCTCTTTCTTTCTCTTTCTTTCTTTCTTTCTTTCTTTCTTTCTTTCTTTCTTTCTTTCTTCTTTCTTTCTTCTCTCTCTCTCGCTCTCTCTTTCTCTCTCTCTCTTTCTTTCTTCTTTCTCTGTCTCTCTCTCTTCCTTCCTTCTTTCCTTCCTTTCTTTTTTGGGCAGAGTTTTGCTCTTGTTGCCCACGCTGGAGTATAATGGCATGATCTCGGCTCACTGCACCCTCTGCCTCCTGGGTTCAAGCGATTCTCCTGCCTCCGCCTCCCAAGTAGCTGGGACTGCAGGCATGCACCACCATGCCCAGTTAATTTTTTGTATTTAGTAGAGATGGGGTTTCACAATGTTGGTCAGGCTGGTCTTGAACTCCTGACCTCAGGTGATCCACTAGCCTCGGCCTCCAAAGTGCTGGGATTACAGGCATGAGCCACCGCGCCCAGCCGGTTTTTCAAGTATAAAACATAACACTGGGTCAAGCCAGTGGGCTGGACCATCCATTCATTCTCCATGGCTTCGACAAAGGGTAAATATTTTGTCCTTTCTGACTTTATCATAAGATATTAGTGATAACCTCCCTTAATAACTTTAGCTAAGGTCTTCATTAGTAAATAAAAATCACATTAAATAGATTAGAAACCAAAATCCTGTCTGGTAAGGGCCTTTCACATCAAATGTTAAAACAATTTAGATGAGTAGGATGTTTCTATAAATGGGTTATTTCTAATGCAGAATATGTTTTTACATTTGAAATGTGGTGATGCTTATTAATTTACTACTATTTTTATACAGATTTGCTTATGAGGTATACCTATAACTATTTACATATTGTTCTACAGTTTAACAAGTGGGTTTTTTTTTTTTTTGAGACAGGGTCTCACTCTCTTGCCCAGGCTGGAGTGTAGTGGTGCAATCACAGCTCACTGTAGCCTGGACTTCCCGGGCTCAAGCGATTCTCCTACCTTACCTAAGCCTCCCAAGTAGCTGGGACTATAGGCATATGCACCATCATGTCCAGCTAATTTTTAAATTTTTTAAGAGACAAGGACTCGCTGTGTTGTCCAGGCTGGTCTCAAACTCCTGGGCTCAAGTGATCCTCTTGCCTTGGCCTCCCAAAGTGCTGGAATTACAGGCATGAGCCTATAATCATGAGCTGACAAGTGCTTTAACATACATTTTCTCACTGGGCATGGAGGCTTATGCCTGTAATCTTAGCACTTTGGGAGGCAGGGGTGGGTGGATCGCTTGAGCTCAGGAGTTCAAGACCAGCCTGGACAATATGGTGAAACCCTGTCTCTACAAAAAATGCAAAAATTAGCCAGGCATGGTGGCACATACCTGTAGTCCCAGCTACTCAGGAGGCTGAGGTGGGACGTTGACTTGAGCCCAGGAGGTGGAGGCTGCAATAAGCCAACATCATGCCACTATACTTCAGTCTGGGCGACAGAGCTAGATCCTGTCTCAAAAAGCAAGCAAGCAAACAAACAAACATTTTCTCTTTATTCTCACAACTTGTGAAGCAGACAAAGATCTGCTTCTGTTTCACAGAGGAAGACACTGAGGCCAAAGAGGTTAAGTGATTCAGTAAGTTGTTGAGTCAGGATTGAAAGGCAACATTAGATATTTGTCCAGTGTGGTAACTATCTCCCTGACATGGGAAATGATGATTTCAGCCTTTTTTGGTCTTCGTGAGTATTCTGTAATTTTCTCCTATTGGTCCCTTATTGTCTTTCGTCTTGTGGATATCGTTCTTGTGTTGTTAAAATTCCAGAGAAGTGACTGGACTTTGAAATAGTCAATAAATGAAGCACAGAAATGGAAACCTCAGGTATTTTCATAGATCTGGAAGAGGGTAGGGAAGAAAGACCCAGTTAGTTAAAAGTATCCATTAGACACCATGGGAAGCCCACATGAGGCATTTACATGGAAGTTCTGGCGTGTGGTCTGAGGAGAGTTGACACTTCTAGGTTGTTTTGGAATGCTGTGTCTGCTCCAGAACTGCTCAAAAACTGCAGTGGTAATGCTGATTTGAGTCTCCAGTAGATTTACGCTCTTCTTGGTACATTTTGGTGCCCTAGCAGGAGAGAGAGGCAGAGAGAGAGAGAGTGACAGACAGACAGACAGACAGACACTGATCATTTTTGTAGATTGCCAGTAGGTAAACACAAGTGTTTTATTAAACTATGTATCAGGGGCTAGGCAGGAGGATCACTTGAGGATAATTTGAGACCAGCTTGGGCAACATAGCAAGGCCCTGTCTCTACAACAATAAAAAGTAAAAAAATTAGCCAGGTGTGGTGGTGAGTGCCTGTAATCCCAGCTACTGTGGAGGCTGAGGTAGGAGAATTGCTTGAGCCCAGGAGTTCAAGGCTGCAGTGAACTGTGATTTCACCACTGCATTCCACCTGCATGACAGAGTGGGACCCTGTCTCTAAAAAGAAACCCAAAACAACAACAACAACGAAACAAACTAAAAACGCTACATAAATGTCTTCAACTATTACCCTGTTACCACTGTGTGTCTTTGGGAAAGTGGTATCCTCTGTCTGTGCCTCAGTTTCCTCAGTGTTATGGCACAAACTGAATTATTTAAATGACATTTAATGTTAATATCATTGATATTAATATATTAATGACATATTAATATCTAATTAATATTATATATTAATGTCATTCTGTTAAATGACACAATATTGCATGAACTGAATGTATTTAAATAAGCCCTAGTGACAGCTCAATAAATATTAACTATTATTATTATTGTAAAGACTAACTTGTCCTCTAATATATTATAGATGCTGGGTTTACTCTTTAATTGGTAATAAAAACTTTTTTTCTACTTTTTAAATTGTGGTAATACATACCTATATAAAATTTTAACCATTTTTAGGTGTACAATTTAGTGGCATTACATTCAGACAGTCGTGCTGAATGCGTGTTTAGGCAGGGAGTGGACCCGGGCAGGGCGGCAGGGCTGGTGTGGGCCTGTGTGTGCAGTGTCCCCAGGGCTTGGGTCGGCTCCAGGTCTGGATGCCCCCTGCGCCCTGCACAGTGCAGGGAGCAAGGAATGAGTGAGGAGGGGTGAGAGCGCAGTCACACAATTGCTGCCTGGCTGTTCTGTGAGCAACTGACTCAGACATTTATTTGTGTCATCTCTCTCCTCTGTTTTTATTTCACTGGCTCTTACCTCCATCAGTTCATTTTCCCTGGGAAGCAAAGGCCGGGGTTCTTATTCATTTTGTTGATGTCATTCTTTTGAGCTGTGAGCACATCAGTGGCCGAGAGAACCATTCAGACGTCCTTGGTACCATGATCAGAGGTTCATGACTCAGGTCTTCTGGCACGTGTGGATTAAGTGTAAACGTGAAGTCAGTGATTTTAATGCATTCCTTCAAACGAGTAAGGTCAGAAGTTTCGAAGGATAGTCTCTGAAAGTCGTAAGTAGGGAGGACAAACAGACTTTAATAGAAATGGGAGGTCTGTATCCCCAGCTCTCTGGATTGTTTCTTCAAGCTGCTGGTGGCTCTTGTCATTTATGGTGCCATCACCATGAAGCTGGTAAGCAGGAGAATTGCTGGAAAAGTGACTGGCCTGAAGCCTGGTGCCCGTGTTGGCAAATTCAGTTGCAGAGAGATGGTTTGAAATTTATGTATTCATTCATTTGTTCCTTCAACAAATATGCATTGAGTGTGTGCCAGAAATTGTGGTGGTCACTGGAGTTGTAGCGGTCCCTGGAGGATGTCATCTTCTCCCAGAGAAGGTTTATTATAAGAGGTTTCTAATACACAACTTTTCAGGCAAATGACTCTTATCCCTAATTCTGAATTTTTAAATTTAATTCCTCTGAACCTATTCAGCTTGCAGGCATCAAACAGGCACAAGTTTTTAAAATACCTGAAAGATCTGGCCAGGCACAGTGGCTCACACCTGTAACCCGAACACTTTGGAAGGCCGAGGCAAATGGATCGCTTGAGGTCAGGAGTTCCAGACTAGCCTGGCCAACATGGTGAAACTTCGTCACTAATAAAAATAAAAACATTAGCCAGGCATGGTGGTGAACGCCCGTAATCCTAGCTTCTTGGAGGCACCTATAATCTTAGCTACTTAGGAGGCTGAGGCACGAGAATCACTTGAAGCTGGGAGGTGGAGGTTGCAGTGAGCTGAGATCATGTCACTGCACTCCAGCCCGGGTGACAGAGGGAGACTCTGTCTCAAAATAATAAATAAATAAATAAATAAATAAGTAAATAAAAATCTGAAAGGTCTTAGGCTGGTTGACCTCTAAGTTACAGCTCATAAAGTAAACTATTGGCAACCTGGAGGTTTTCTGGTGGGCACAACTAGATGCAACCACTTAGGGGCCAGAGATTTAATTTAGCCATCTGTCTATCCATCCATCCATCCATATTCCACCCACCCATCCACCCATCCATCCATCCATCCGCCCACCCACCCATCCATCTGTCCATCCATCCATCCATCCATCCATCCATCCATCCATCCACCCACCCATCCACCTACCCATCCATCCACCCACCCATCCATCCATCTGTCCATTTGTCCATCCATTCATCCATTCATCCATCCATCCACTCATCCATCTATCCATCCATCCATCCATCCATGCATCCATCCATCCATCCAACAGGCATTGATTATGTTCACAGGCACTGGGAATGTTTATGAGGGGAGACTCACATGTAACATTTCCCAGTCTAGTCTAACTATGGAACCCCATGTATTCCATGGAACAAAGTTTGAGAAACATTAAAATGTAGGAGTGCAATACTCTTACCTTCTTTTTAGGACCCCTCTCATAAAATCTCACCTCACTAGCCTTTATATCTCCTAGGGTATTCTGGAAAGAGTGAGATTTTGGTAAACCATGGCTAGAATTTGTTATAGCCATGAGATGTCTGAAAGCTCACATTTCTCCAATGATTTGAGGAGTTGAACTTTTAGTTTTGATGAAAAGACTAGAGAAACAGGTATCCTGAGTATGCCAGCCCTCCCCTTCTGCGTTTTCTAGACAAACAAAAGCTGCTACCTTTCTTTCATGAGGAGCCACCTGGCCTCTGGCCTCACACCTGGGCTGTTTCATCTCAGGCAAGGTCTGAGTATCTGATTGACCTGCCTTTCCACTCTCTGCCTCCCACTCCCAACTGGGATCCGGGGATTTGTGAACACACGTTTGGGGAGAAGGCAGGAGTTGCACTACCACCTGGAGGCTGGGCAGGCACACCCCTGTGGTGTTTGTGTTCGCGTACCTGTGTCAAGGTCCTGGCCGGAAGCGCCTCTCCTGGGTTAGGTTTAGCGTGCTGGCAATGCCTGACAAAATCAATCTCCTTTTTTCCGGGTCCCCAGCTTTCATCCTCTCCGTGAAGTCACTTTTCTCATCGCATCTTAAATGGAGTAATGGGGTGGTAGGGGAAGGGAGGAGGAAGGATATGTCCCTTTGTGTGTTCCTGGAGGGTCACAAGTTTTAAAGGTCTCCTCTGCTGAGGGACACTGCTTCCTGACACCTTGCTGGCTTTGCTATCAGGTTTCCTAGCAGGAAGAAATAGCTTCTCCTGCCCTCTCACAAACATTCCAAGGTGTGGAGATGCTCTTAGCATACAGCTATACAACAGAAAATAAGAAGAGAATGGCTTCCAGCCCCTTTCTGTTTAGAGGAAGCAGAAGTGTGAACCTACCAACCTTCCCTATACTTGTAAAAATTGCCTTAAAAAATACAAATGGCTTAATGGTCCTGTTTAGTAACTTGCTAAGTGGCACACTTAAAGAGCCACTTGGATTCCATGGTTTTATTTTCATGTATATGTGTGTGTACCGTCATCATTATCGAAATTAGATAATATATGTGAAAGTGCTTTGTAAACAGCAGAAGAAGTAGGTATATGAGATTATTGTTGTTTTTGCCCTGTTACTAAAAACATCTCTTAAAGCTCTGCTTTTTGTGAGGCATTGTGGCAGATTCCTTTCTAAGGCTGGCTTTCACAATTAAATGTAAATAGATGCCTAGATGGTGGAACTCTGCAGGCCCTCAAAGCCAAAATCTCTCTGTCATGTTACCTAAATTCCCATCATCTTTCCTACTTTAATGTCAACTGGGATGGGATACCTATTAAGATGTTAATCATCATGTCTCTTATTTGAAAATTTAGCAGAGAGCAGAGCTTTGAGGCGCTGGGGCACAGGACAGGTGTGTTTTGAAATAGTGGAGCGGGGAAGAGAAGCAGATGACACAGGCCAGTGGTATTCCACAACACTGTGTGCCAGAAACGCAGCACACAAAATAAAGGAGAAGGAAGAATGAAGCCCTCACTTGCTCTATGAATTTTCTCTGTTGTTCAGTTTGAGTGAATCTGACCAGATCATTGCCTTTTAAAAGCATATGACCAATGATACCACAAAGGTATAGGTAAACATACTGAAGACATTAACAAATACCTATGTTTAAGTATTACCATATTGGTAAATGCAGTCTGTGGGGTGCTGAGTGATGGGGAATTCTGTGAAGTTCGTATTTGGATAGGGTGCCTGAAAACTTTCCTGTTTCCTAGGAAATCAGGAATTGTTACCTGGACGCAGTAGACTCCAGGAGCCCTCAGAATGACAGCATAGAAGATATTTTTGCAGTCAAAAGCGTCTAGATGAGGGGCAGGGGATTCCAGGCATAGGGGGAGGCTAAAGAGAGGGCTTGGAGGGTGGAAGAGAAATCTGTAGGTTGATCACTGATCTACAGGGAAACCTTGCATACATCACCAAGACGCAGTCCTGTGTTAACATGGGAGGATAGTAATGTGTTGTAAGAAAGCCTAACAAATATATTCTACTTTCCCTAAAATCAGCACAAATGACAGGTCCTTTAGTGCACTTGAAATCTCACTGAAGGCCTCAGGAGGAAGAATGTGCCTTCTGAGCAGGCTTTCCATGCAAGTGAAAGTGTATTTCCTAAAGATCTGAGCCATCAAGTGTGGTATAAGTTGACACAGTGCTGCTATGTGCTGTGATTTTGGCAAAGGCTCTGGATCTTTCTGAATATCTTGTTTGCAGGATAGTTCCTGAACCCATGCAGTTTACACCCTGTGGGAGAGGAGCTGCCACTCACTGGCTGATTGCTTGAGTAAGATAGTTTTTATTTCTCTTGAACTTTGAATAATTTTTAGCTGAATTAACCTTGAGAGGGTTATTTCTTTAAAATTTATGAATATGTTCATTAAAAACAATTTACAGGCCGGGCGCGGTGGCTCACGCTTGTAATCCCAGCACTTTGGGAGGCCAAGGGGGGCGGATCACGAGATCAGGAGATCGAGACCATGGTGAAACCCTGTCTCTACTAAAAATACAAAAAATTAGCAGGGCGTGGTGGCGGGCGCCTGTAGTCCCAGCTACTCAGAGAGGCTGAGGCAGGAGAATGGTGTGAACCTGGGAGGCGGAGCTTGCAGTGAGCCGAGATTGCGCCGCTGCACTCCAGCCTGGGCGACAGAGCAAAACTCCGTCTCAAAAAAAAAAAAAAAAAAAAAAAAAAAATTTACAAATTCAATAAGACATTAAAAACCGTCAAGATTCTACAAATTTGGGGGTTTGACCAGATTCTGCCTTTGAGGAAGTTTGCTTGTTTGTTTATTTATTTATTTATTTATTTTGAGACAAGTTCTGGCTCTATCACCCAGGCTGAAGTGCACTGGTGCCATCTTGGCTCACTGCATCCTCCATCTCCTGAGCTCCAGTGATCCTCCTATCTCAGCCTTCCGAGTAGCTGGGACTGCAGGCATGCACCGCCATGCCTGGCTAGTTTTGTATGTTTTGTAGAGATGGGATTTTGCCATGTTGCCCAGGCTGGTCTTGAATTCATGAGCTCAAGCGATCCACCTGCCTCAGTCTCCCAAAGTGCTGGGATTACAGGCATAAGCCACCGCGCTTGGTCTAGGAAGTTGATTCTTAGGATTTTGGAGGATGGAGATGAAAAGTATGTTTAAATTCTGAGGCTCAGAGCTGTAATTTATAATCATGATTCCCAAGTGGTTAAAATTTCAGAATATCCAAAGCTATTATTTTCATTAACTTATAATTATTTATTGATAGATGCCTGGGTTCAAGCCAATACTTCAAAGTGAAGGCACAAAAACCAAGGAAGACCTAGCTCCTTACTTCAAGGATCTTATAATAACAAACCAGCCCAATGTTGAATACTCATTGAACTTCTGCCATATTTGCAATGTTGCTGTGGGAAATACAAAAGAAATCTAACTCTTTGTTTTCCAAGAATTTGTGGTCTAGTTGGATATTAAGATCAGTACACAGGAAACAATGGGGCCAAAATCAGTTGGAATGCTTTTGACTGCAAGAAACAAAAATCTCAACTGAAACTCACTTAAACAAGTAGCTGGTCAAATATTGTAATTAAACATCAGAGGTAGAACTGATTTTAATCTAGTGGGTCCAGAAGTTCAAAAACATTATTGAAGACCCAGGTTCCTTTATTCATTTCCTTCTGTCAATCCCAATGCTGCTTCATCTTAGATTGTAAGACAGCAGCTATAGACATCAGGACTAAGACTCCTTCTTCAGGTCCAATGGGGGAGAAAGTGGGCATTTATTTATTTATTTATTTATTTATTTTGAGATGGAGACTTGCTCTGTTACCCAGGCTGGAATGCAGTGGTGCAATCTCAGCTCACTGCAACCTCCGCCTCCTAGGTTCAAGCAATTCTCATGCCTCAGCCTCCCGAGTAGCTGGGATCACAGGTGTCTGCTACCATGCCTAGCTAATTTTTATATTTTTTGTAGAGACAGGGTTTCACCATTTTGGCCGGGCTGGTCTTGAACTCCTGGCCTCAAGTGATCCGCCCATCTCAGCCTCCCAAAGTGCTGGGATTACAGGCATGAGCCACCATGCCTGGCCGAGAGTGGGCATTCTATAGTGCATACAGAAAAGCAAGGAAATCCCTTTTCCAGAAATGCTCAAACTATCTGTTACCTTCCATTGGCCCTAATTAGTAGGATAAGGGAGGAGGGTAGATACTAGAAGGGGAATATGGGTACAATTGAAAAGGGGCAAATGGATGCTGATTGACAAACAACTATGCTCACTGTGGGATCCAAACAAAATATTAAGATGTCACTGGGGAAATTTTGCCATCTGTAACCACGACTGCCTTCTAACAATGGTGGGCATGGTTATATGGACAACATCTTGCTGGTGCCATCTTGGGAAACATGCCAGTTTTGGAATATGAGGTAATAGGAGCTGAACAGCCCTGCATAAGAATTTGAAGAATGGGGGTTGGAAGAGGAAAAACCCAATGAGAAAGAGTGGAGCCAGCAGAGCTGGGAATTTCATGGGGCAGGAGCTGAGACAGAAATGCCTGGTGAAGTGGAGGTGGTGTGGTTGACGAGAAGGTTTCAGAGAAATGTCTAATAAAGAGTTTGAAAGTTGCTAGGGCTTGGCCGGGCATGGTGGCTCACACCTGTAATCCTAGCACTTTGGGAGGCCAAGGTGGGTGGATCACCTGAGGTCAGGAGTTCGAGACCAGCCTGACCAACATGGAGAACCCCCGTCTCTACTAAAAATACAAAAAAAATTAGCCGGGCATGGAGGCGCATGCCTGTAATCCCAGTTACTCGCAAGGCTGAGGCAGGAGAATCACTTGAACTCAGGAGGCGGAGGTTGCAGTGAGCCGAGATCACGCCATTGCACTCCAGCCTGGGCGACAAGAGCGAAAACTCCGTCTCAAAAAAAAAAAAAAAAAAAAATTGCTAGGGCTGGGCGCAGTGGCTCACACCTGTAATCCCAGCACTTTGGGAGGCTGAGGCAGGCGGATCATTTGAAGTTGGGAGTTCGAGACCAGCTGACTAACATGGAGAAACCCTGTCTCTACTAAAAATACAAACTTAGCTAGGGCTGGGCGTGGTGGCACATGCCTGTAATCCCAGCTACTCAGGAGGCTGAGGCAGAAGAATCGCTTGAACCTGGGAGGTGGGGGTTGCGGTGAGCTGAGTTCGCACCATTGCACTCCAGCCTGGGCGACAAAAGTGAAACTCCATCTCAAATAAATAAATAAATAAAAGTTGCTGTGGACAAGTGCCATGGAAACTCGTCCTCATGTGCAACCCTGTGGGACCTCTTGAAATGCTATGCAATGTCTACATTGTTCAATAATCCTTTTGTGAGAGTGGGTTCTTGGGAAATCTGAACAGCTCTTTAGTGTTACATGTGGGTCAGCATACATCGGAGAGGACAATACCCCATTTTGGAAATGGGGTAGTTAAAACCAAAAAATTTAAACAGTCTCATCTCTGCACATACCCAAGTGGTAGAGTTTAGGAATATTCTGCAGTTATGCTCTTCCTCTCTAGTTTGCCTTTTTTGTTGCTATTATTTTCCCTTCCAAATGAGCTTTTTTTCCAGGGAGGCCTTGAGAGACAGAGGTATTGTCAATCCTCCCCAGACCTAAACCTAAAGCCTCTTGGTTTCTCTCCTCCAGAGGGACAGACAGTGGCCCAGGGGGAATGACCAGCAAAGGGGCATCTTCCATCAGCAGAGCTTGGGTCTGATGCCTCTCAGACACCCTGATAGTTTTCGATGAGGGTTGTGGTTTCATCACAGTGTATCAGGGGCGACAGAGTTTCCTGGTCTGGCCTGGGCTGTGCGTACACAACATATCTGTATGCAAAAATCATTGTTCTCATCTTGGCTTCACAGGGACAGTGGGATTACACGCCTTCCCTCATTTCCTCCTTACAACAGTTCTATGTGGTTGGTACTATGATTACTTCCATTTTACAGTAAGAAACTGAGGCTGGGAGAAATTCAGGCCACATAACTAGTTGGGTGAATCCCAAATTCACTCTGAGCCCATGGTCTTAACCAGGCACCACATTGCCTGTTGTATTTCTAGAGGGGTTTCCTGGCAGCTGAAATATGTGATGAATTGATAATAGGGGTGAGCTTGGGGCCTTGTGTTGATAAATCAAGTTCCAACACCAAGGTGAAATTTTACTTATTAAAGAGCCATTTTTGTGCTTTAAGTCCACTGTCAATATCAGTGAACATCTGCACACCCTCGTGCCATGCACTGTTCTAGGTGCTGAGACCGTAGACATGCCTAAGGCAGACAAAACCCCTCAATTCATTCTGAGTAGCTTGTTTTACCAAAAGAAATATGCAGGAATGTCTTTTGGGGCAAGGAAGTGAGAGGGTTTTCCATAGTTAGCATTCTTTCTTGGACTACCCTAACAGACTGATTTCTCTTGTTCTTGAGCGAAGTCAACACCTTGTTTGCCCTCATTTTACTTATCCCCCCACCTCACATCAGAGAACCTGAGCTGGAAGCACAATTCACCTGCCGTACTGCTTGCCTTGGAGAAAGTTCATGACAACAAATTCTGAACCAGGGTATTGAGAGAAAGTTGGCAGGAGGGATAGTAGAACTGCAGGCACATTGCACCACTGGTCACATTCGTGAGATCATGAATGAATGAATGCACTCATGAATGAAGGATGTGCCTTACCAGGAAGCAGGCAATGGTGAAAACAAGTTCACATCCTGAACTCGATAGACTTAAAATGTTTCAGAAGTCATTTATCTCTTCTGAGATTTGCTCAGAAATTTCAACCATCCAGAAGTTTGGTGTGCTGTAGATCAAATAACAAAATGAACAATCTCTTATTATATGGCTTTATTGTTTACAGATTTTAACTCACATTACATCCTTTGTGTTTTAGAATTATATGATGTAACCTAAACTGTAAGGGATCATTCCCTCCACACTTTACATAACTTGATTCAATTTCCTTTACCTTATATTAGCAGATTCAAAAAGCCTTAAGGTGGATAGAACATACATGAATTCAAATTGTTTCCTACTCTATTTTCTCCTGCTTGGCACCTGGGCAGCTTTATTCTGGAAACAAAATCTCTGTCTTTTCTGAAATGAGAGCTATCTCAGTAACCAACAGGGCATATGTGTCCTTGCATCTTTCTTTTGTTTAATCCAAATAGTGAGTCTCTCTCTCTCTTTTTTTTTTTTTTTTTGAGACGGAGTCTTACTGTCGCCCAGACTGGAGTGCAGTGGTGCGATCAAGACCAGAACCTTCCCCTCCCGGGTTCAAGCGATTTTCCTGTCTCAGCCTCCCGAGTAGCTGGGATCATGGGAGTGTGCCACCACGCCCAGCTAATTTTTGTTTTTTGTAAAGACGGGATTTTACCATGTTGGCCAGGCTGGTCTTGAACTCCTGACCGCAAGTGATCCACCCTCCTTGGCTTCCCAAAGTGCTGGGATTACAGGTGGGAGCCACTGCACTTGGCTGATTCTCCCTTAAATATTTAAGATGCCTGGCAGAAAGCCAAACAGTATTACTCAAATTCCCTAAATCAATGATTAAAGATTTTTAATCTTGTCTTTTGGGATGGCACACTGAAAGTGTAGCCTGTGAGAATGGCAGCAAAGCCTCATGTAGACATGAATTGTGGGGTAACAAAAAGAAAAGTCTTTTCAGCAAAACTGAGTTAATTCTCTTTTTTTTTTTTTTGAGATGGAGTCTCACTGTCTTGTCCAGGCTGGAGTGCTGTGGCACAATCTTGGTTCACTGCAACCTTTGCCTCACAGGTTCAAACAATTCTCCTGCCTCAGCCTCCCAAGTAGCTGGGATTACAAGCCTGCACCACCATGCCCAGCCATTTTTTTTTTTTTTTAGTGGAGACGGAAGTTTCACCATGTTGGCCAAGCTGGTCTCCAACTCCTGACCTCAGGTGATCCACCCACCTCAGCCTCCCAAAGCGCTGGGATTACAGGCATGAGCTACTGCACTCAGCCTAAAAAAGGAAAAAACTGAGTTAATTCTTAACTGAGGTTGATTCACAATAGATCTATCAATTTCATCTCTTTCATTACTTAACATATGGCTTACAATACAAAACTATTCTGAAGTCAACTATTTATTGTTTTTGAATTTATTTACCTATTACCTGATAGGGAATCGTGGGAACTTAGAACTAGCAAAGGCTTAGGAACACTTTGGTTTATCTCAGGCCTAAATATTGGAGCCCCAAAGGGATCAACATTTTGTCCATAATTTTGGAGATCCTTAAGCGACAGAGCCTGGAATGGACCCTGACTTTCCTGACCCCAACCTGAGGATTCTCCTTCACTAACATGGCAACATCCGCCCCCAGCCGTGACTGTGACACTTCCCCTGAAGACAGAAGCCTCGGGCCACTCCGTTTGTGAGGACCAGGCCAGAGAGAAGCCACAGCGCTCCTCCGGGGTGCTTGTCTGAGGTGGTTTCCCTAACTTAGTTAAGAAAAGGAGAGCATTTCCGTTTCCTCCCCATAATGTAAGACTCATTCATTATCGGAGTAGGACTGATAGTTTATTTCAAAAATATCTATTGCAGTAATCAAAATCATTATTAGTAGTACATATATTTTACATTATATAGGACTAACTCGTCATGGCCCTTTCAAATGCACTATTGTATCCTAGTTGTGCCTTTGAGTGACAAGTATTGGTGTTCCCATACTACTGGGGAGAAACTTGAAGCCCAGGAGGTATGAGCTCTCAGGAACCCAGGTCTTTTAATTCCTCTCCTTGACCCATTCACTTATGTGACAGCTTCTGTGACTGAGATGACAGCTAGTTCTATAACTGTGAGTGGGGAGTTGAAATCTCCTGTAATTTATGTTGAAAAAAATCTTGGATGATTTATTCCTGCCAGCCACTCTCTTTGGCCTCTGACTTTCAAAAGTCCTCACCCAAAGGACAGTTTGTGACTGGGTTCCTGTTTGGAAGGTTGTCGCTGAAGGTGTATGCAGTGTGGCTGGAACGGCGCCCCGGGCCCTCGGTGGCTGCGCTTGGTTCCCCTTAAGGAAGCTCCCATGCCGTGCTGGGGCCTGGCCTTTAATTCCCAGAGGGCATTAGTGCTAGCGACCCCTCACATCACCACTGAGGCACCTGCCTCTGATGTTCTCATGTGCGTTTTCCAAATCCTCAAATCTGTGGGTTTCCAGAAGGTTCTTTTAAGATCTCAGGGACTTACTTGTTCTAATGGTTACAGAAGGCTTGTTGGGCCAATTTCCTTAGGGCATGACCTCTCTCGGGAAGAATTCTGCACCCACAAATCACGGATGGAACAAGGAAGTATTTTTATTCATGTGCCCCACATCCCTTTCTTCTCTTGAGTTGTCCACCAAAGGCTCAGGATTACCTCTCCTGCCTGCTCCTCGCCTCGAAGGTAAACAGACCATAAATTCTGCAGTAAAGCAGTGCAAAGGTTTTAAAGGCTATGTTTACAAGCAGGTTTGATCTCTGAAAACTGAACTTTACTCAAGATAGAGAAAAATCCTAGGAAGAAAGGAAAGGGAGAGATAGCTTGCATCGCACAAATCTCTTTTCACCTCATCGGCCCCTAACCTGGGAGACACACATTCCTTGTATTCAGAACCCAGCGTTCTCACCTCTCGACATCTGCCATGCAAGTTAATGGCAGTTAGGTGTTTGCATGGGAGTGCTGCCCACAAAACCTGTTCCTTATGATTAGTGATCAGTTAGTTAAGTGTTTCAGGTCCACAGGATGGCTTCTGTAGACAAGAGAGAAGATTTTGAGCTTCAGATATGTTTGTTCTGTCAGGAAGTCTGTCCCTGGACTCAAAGGCCCTCTGAGGACTGAGGGTGGCTCCTGGGAGGTGTCTCCCCAGGGCTCGTGACTCCCACCAGGCACCTGGCCCTGCAATCACAAACTAGAAAAATGGGTGCAGAGTAGCTATCGAGTCCATTTGCCAAAACCTCCAAAAGCCTGCTCTTCCTGCTTCCAAGCTTGGCAGAAAGATCATCCTAGGGATAGGCAAGTAGAGGCCGTGAGCAGTCCCTGGAAAGAATGAAGGGCCGAACCTGGGAATCTGGGGGTGGCTCGGCCATTTAGGCTCCTTGGGGTGGTGCCATCAATGAAAAAAATTAAGATGGCTCCTCATGACTACTTCTATCATCTGTCTTGGCAAGAGGATCTGAAATAACATCCACCTTTCCCTTTGTTTTCAATTAGCAGCAGAGTGAGAGCTTGGTCTGACCGCCCCCTCGGCCAGATGAGCCCCCATGTATCCTAGCGGCCCCCATCCCCGCCCTCACTCCAGCATGCCCTCTCCACCCAGAACTGCATGGCTGTGATTAGTTATATACCTCATTTGGATTCTACTTGCCTTTATTTCTCGCATGTGTTTGCCTTATCTCCTGCTCTTGATTGTAGATGGCAGAAGTTTAGAATTTTAGGAGTCTCAGGACAGACGGAATCACACCTAATAACACAGTGAAAGCACAGTGTCTGACTTTGCCTTGTCATTGATTGAGATTCGAGTCTAGAAGTCTCTGAATTTCGGCTGACAAGAAAGGGATGGGCTGGCATGAGAGTCGCTCCATGCCCAGTGCTGGGCTGAGGACAGTGGCTGAGCCCACCGGTGGAGTCATCACCCTCTGTAGTCTCCATTGGCCCCTGCAAAGCTACCCAGGAAAAACGATGATCTTAATAACATCTTTTAATCTGGACAATTGCTATTTTTCAATTCAATGTGAAGTCTTAAAGGAACATTATTTTTATTAAGCTTAACTCAAAAGTATGCTTGCTATAAAGACACTCCTTTAAGACAAGTTCCCTAGCTTTCCCCTTTTAACCTTATCCTCTCCTATATGGAAATTCTGATCCCACCAGTGGCTACATCTCTGTGGGTTGCCAAGATGGGAGCTGAGAGGCTCACCATCAAGGAAACTGACCAGGTCAATATTGGTCAATACTGAAACCCTACCACAAGGCCAGCCAATGTCAGAGACAGACATTTTATTTGAAATGTAATAAATTTCAGAGTGCAACAAATAGAGAGGCTGTGACTGATGACTACTTTTTTCAGAAGTAGATGGAGGTAATTTTGCTGTGCACATTCCGCCAAGCACAGGGTAAATAAATAACACTCAGCAAGTTACGAATTTGTTTAAACAGTGGGTGTTTCACTGGGTGTCAGAATCGTAAATATGCCTGAGGTCCCTTTTATACCGTTCTCTGGATATAACAATCCTGATCCCTAACTGCAACTTTTTTTGGATTGCTTTAAACACAGACTGTCAAGTGACAGACTCAGGAGTGAAAGTTAAGCTTTCAGTATCCAAAAACTCACTCATGCGCAATGTAAGCCCCAAATAGTAGTGAGTTCTCCGTGAGAACTCCATTTCAACAACTTACCCCACCTGCTCTGCTCCCAGATGACCCAGGTGTTGTTGTAAGGATCTCTCCCGATCTTTCTAACAATCTGTGAGATATGTGTGTGTATCTCCATTTTACATGTAAGAGAACGGAGGCTCAGAGGGTAGACGATGTGCGGAGGGCATGAAGCTGTAAAGGCCGCAGCAGTGTCTGCATCCAGGTCCTTTCGATAGCAAAGCTCGTGCTCTTTCCACTGCACGGTAATTAACACACTGAGTAGGATTTGGCGTGTGAGAGAACCAGCTAAGATTCTATGTCAGATATTTTTCTATTTACTTATTTTATTATTATTATTTCTTGTTTGAGACAGAGTCTCCCTTGCCCACCCAGGCTGGATTGCAGTGGTGCGATTGTGGCTCACTGCAGCCTCGACCTCCTAGGTTTAAGCAATCCTCCCATCTCAGCCTCCCCAGTAGCTGGGACTACTGTTGTGTACCACAATGCCTGGCTATTTTTTATTTTTATTTTTATTTTTTGTGGAGATGGGGTCTCCACAATGTTGCCTGGGCTGATCTCAAACTCCTGGGCTCAAGTGTTCCTCCTGCCTTGGCCTCCCAAAGTGCAGAGATTACAGTCATGAGCCACTGTGCCCAACATCAATTCATTTATTTTAAAAAGGAACAAGAGGAAGAAGGTAGGTCGTAAATTGCTTTATCACTTTCTTCTCTTTGTCTCTCGTTTCCTTAGTTTTTCAATGCCATTCCAATTCCTCTCTTGATCATCTCAAGTCCTGTGTAAATCCTATGTTTAAAAAAATAATTTATTTAAAAATAATTTTAAACTTGTAGAAATGAGAAAAACATTATCTCTGTTTCACCCAGAATCCCAAATTGTTAATATTTTATATTTGCAGGCTGTCTCTCTTGCCCTGTCTCTCTCCATATATATCGTTTAATTATATATATTATACATAGATAAATAATTAATACATAGTCTTTTTCTGAACGATCTGAGAACAAGTTGCTGACATGCTACTCCATCAGCCCTAATTATTCTAGTGTGTATTTCCTCCAAACGGGGACACTGTCTAACAACACCATCAAACAACCATCCAAGCCACCTTCATACACGATCATCTGTTTCTTTTTAAAAAATGTTTTATTAGAGATGAGTCTTGCTCAGTTGCCCAGGCTGGAGTGTAGTGGCACGATCATAGCAGCCTGGGCTCAAGCAATCCTCCAGCCTCAGCCTCCCGTATAGCTGGGACTACAGGTGCACATACCACACCCCCATCCATTATCATTTCACAGACCCCACTTACACTTTGCCAACTACCCCAAGAATGCCACTTCTTTCTTTCTGGTCCAGGATACAATTCAGGCTCATATGCTGCATTTAGTTGTCAAGCCTCTACAGTCTCTTCTGATCTGGAGTGGTTCTTTATTCTTCCCCCTGTGTTCCCCTATCTTGTAGAATGGCCCGTGCCTGGGTCTGCCTGACGTTTCCTCATGCTCTGACTCAGGTCGGGCATTCTTGGCAGGGATTCTATAGAAATGGTGCTGTGCACCGAGGAGGTCCGTGTTGTTAACCTCAACCGTCTCACCACTGATATTAGGGGAGCTTCCCTCCATCACCTTGTTTATGTCACCCAGGCGGTAGTGTGATCGTGGCTGACTCCAGCCTCAAACTCCTGAGCTCAAGCGATCCTCCTGCCTCAGCCTCCCAAAGTACTGGGATTACAGGTGTTAATATGCATCTGTGTGGTACTGTTTCTTTTGTTTGTTTGTTTGAGATGGAGTCTCGCTCTGCTGCCCAGGCTGGAGTACAGTGGTGTGATCTTGGCCCACTGCAACCTCTGCCTCCCAGGTTCAAGGGATTCTCCTGCCTCAGCCTCCTGAATAGCTGGGATTACAGGCATGTACCACCACGCTCGGCTATTTTTTTTTTTATTTTTATTTTTTTTAGTAGAGACGGGGTTTCACCATGTTGGCCAGTCTGGTCTCGAACTGCTGACCTCAAGTGATCTGCCTGCCTTGGCCACCCAAAGTGCTGGGATTACAGGTGTGGGTACTGTTTCTTCATAAGACCCGCAATATGTTTTGAGTTTGGTTTTATAAGGTAGATACCATTTCCTGACACCCAGAAAAGCTCAGTGTTCACTTTTTTCCCCTCAATTTTTATAAGTGTACAAAGAACATTTCTATAAAAATTCTCACCTGGCCTACTGGGAAGGGCAGAAGGAAAGAAGGTAAAACTCATACATAACCAGGGAAAAATGGGGAAGTTATAAAGTTAAAGTTTAAGTCAAGTCAACCATAGAGACCTCAGACTTATTTCCTACTGTGCCTATTTAGGTGAGGTGGAGGGCGGGGATGGTGGAAATTGATGACCTTACAACAAAACGTTTTTAACACTCTCCTGGCCCCTACTAGATTACTTAAGATTTTAGTAAAATAGGTCATTTTGCTTTGCAATCTGCATAGAACTTTCTGGTTATTTTGAGGATTCTTCCATTCAGAGAAATCAGTAGCGAGTTTGGAGTGAGCCTGATCTCCAAGGTCCTGGGGTGGGCGCAGGAGCGATACAGAGTCTGGAATCACACGGACACGCACACAGTGGGAAAAGCAGGCTTGGTTTTTCCTGTGTCTCCTTGGGCAAAGTACTTCATTTCTCAGAGTCTCAGCTTCCTAATCTATGATGCGGAGGCTACTTCAAGGAAAGAGAAAAAAGAGAGAATGGTCATAGTGCTTGACACATAGTGAGCATCCAGAATGTGTTAATGGTGATTACAGGGCAAGCCTAATGCCTGGCCCTTGACCTAGGTTGCTCATGGTTCAGTTTAGCCAATGAACTATGAACTATGAGTATTCTAGAAGACAAATCACCACCTTGTAAGCTTGCATCTCCTAGTGTTGCCACCACTCCCAAGGCACCAAGGAACTTGGGTATTTTTGGAAATTAAACACACACACACACACACACACACACACACACACGAACCCCATGTCACTTGCCTTCCTGATGTGCCAAGGATGTTTCTCTAGCCCCCACTTCACTGTCTTAGATGAAGTTCCCCAGAAATGGACCCTCAGAGAAGGACTTGCATGCCAGTAGCTTATTAAGGAGCCAGGTAAGGGAGGAGGAGGAGCAGGAGGGAAGGAGATGCCACTGCCATCAGTCCCCCCAGAAGGCAGCTTCAGCTTGGTTTTGCAGAAGAGTCCTGAACTATTAGGGATGATTCGGAATTCTCCCAGCACCTGTCGGTCACTGGACCTGCCCTGGGGAAAGAATTCTCAGGCTCTTTGGCTCTCTGCCCTCTGGACAAAGGGGCTCCAGCAGCCCTGGAAGATTCCTCCAGAGCAGAGCCTTGGGTGCTGGCTGTGGGAACTGAAAGCACATTGAAGTTGGGGGTTGGAGGGGAAGCACTGACATTTCTGCCACTAGACCCCTCACCAGTGCTCAGGGTTCTGGAGTTTTGACAAGGCTGGAGGCAACCATGGCAGCTGAAGCTGGCGGCCCACGCTGCCCCCTCTCTCTCCCCTCCCTCTCATCGCCACAGTTCTTTCCCCTTGACAGGAAGGCAATGTCAAGGCCTTGGGATCTCCGACTCAATTTCTGTCTTTTCTGTCAAGCTGGACATGATTCTGCCCCAAACCCACCTCCTGTCCTGCCAGCCCAGGCTTCTCTTTTTCCTTTGTAAGCCCTGGGTCTTTCTCGTTCTAGTTAATACCAGTAAATGAAAGAGTCATGGAAATCACAAGATAAGAGTCATCTCTCCTAGGACAGGGCACCGTGAATTGCCAAAGAAGTAGTTGATATCATAGCAAGACCTACCATGCAGAAGACGAGAGTGCTGTCTAGGATGGGGCGGTTAGAAAAATAAGAACGTCTCTGGGCTTAGGCTGGTCTTCATTGCAGGCTTCAGATTGTTAGCTGAGGGGGGAAGACCTTCCAGCAATTGGGATAGTATGGGCAGAAGTGCCAGGTAATTTGGGGTGAACCATGAGTCGCCCCATTTGTCAGTGGTGCTGATGTGGAGGGGAGGGAGGAGTTGGTGAAGAGGGGGGCTGAGCAGCAGCCAGGGCCCCCAGAGCCTGGGTTGGGGTAGCGGGGAGTGAACAGACAGGACATTCTTTTGGGACTTCTGAAAATTTTGGCCAATTTTGAGGATTTATTATTTTATTTTTTTGAGACAGAGTCTCACTCTGTCACTCAGGCTGGAGTACAGTGGTGATGATCTCGGCTCACTGCAACCTCCACCTTCCGGGTTCAAGCGATTCTCATGCCTCAGCCTCCCGAGTAGCTGGGATTACAGACATGTGCCACCATACCCGGTTAATTTTTGTATTTTTAGTAGAGACAGGGTTTCACCATGTTGTTCAGGCTGGTCTTGGACTCCTGGCCTCATGTGATCTGCCCATCTCAACCTCCCAAAGTGTTGGGATTGCAGGTGTGAGCACTGCACCCGGTCCAATTTTAGGGATATTTTAGAGTTATTTTAGGAGCTACCCATTAAACATCTAGACAAATTGTATATTTATACATAAAATTGTGACTTTGTCCAGAGGAAGGGAATTTCCGACAGAATGTACCCTCTACCCACTGTCTGTGGTTTGAAGGAGGTAGAGTTAAAAATAAACATTCCGTCACATTATACTAATATGATTTTTTAAAAAATGGGCCTCTATGTCTGTGATCCTGACACATTTAAGAGACAAATGGGGTTGGGTATTGGCAGTGTTGCAGAGTAGGCACTTGACAAGTAATTCTTGAGCGTTAAGAATTTGAGCCAATAGTGCGGTAGTTTGATTTTCATCCAGCCTCAATATTATTTTACGCAGGGTGGGGCCTCTGGGCTCGGTGTTGGGAGGATGATGACTGCAGAGAGAATGGGAGAGGAGCTGTGTCTGATCTTTTGAGGGGGTGTCTTTGTGGGTGCGGCTGAACACTGTCTCCCATGAAAACAATGTTCTACAATGAGAATCCTGTGTACATGTGTTGAAAAAAATAAAATATGGTTTTCCAATTTCTTGTAGGCTTTCAATCTCATTGACATAGTCTAGTCTAATAAGGAAGCTCTATATTTTCCAAATTAATTTTTCCCTCCACCAAGGGAACCAGTGATGCCAGATGGACATAAACTCTTTCAGAGAATGTCTACACTCACGGGCAGATTTCCTACACAAATGGTTGCATAATATATACACTGTTTTGTTCCTTGCTTTTTAACCTAACACTGTATCTTAAGAGATCATTACTGATCAGTACATATAAAGCTAATTTTTTTTACTTATATTATTAATTCCTAAACACACATTATAAAGCCTTTATACAATACAGAAATATACAGAACAAAAAGTGAGCGCCTCATCACTATTCCTTTCTCACAACTATTTTTCAAAGATCTTAACATACACACACATGCATGCATTCACACATACACATGCAGAGTATTTTAAAAAACAGAAATGGTATCATACTTCTTTTGTGTGACTTCTTTTTCATTTTATTTTTATTTTTGAGACGGAGTCTTGCTCTGTCACCCAGGCTGGAGTGCAGTGGTGCAATCTTGGCTCATCAGAACCTCCACCTCCTGGGTTCAAGTGATTCTCCTGCCTCAGCCTCCTGAGTAGCTGGGACTACCGGTGCCCGCCACCATGCCCAGCTAATTTTTATATTTTTAGTAGAGATGGGGTTTTGCTATGTTGGCCAGGCTGGTCTTGAACTCCTAACCTCAGGTGATCTGCCCGCCTTGGCCTCTGAAAGTGCTGGGATTACAGGTGTGAGCCACCATGCCCGGCCTTCTTTTTCATTTTAAATATATGGCTGATATCTGTTTATTTCTGAAGATATAGATCTACCTTAGTCTTTCAATTTTATTTTTTATTAATAAAAATTAATTTACTAATTTTTTGGAATAGATAACACATATATAAGGTGCAAAATTTAAAATTTTCTACAGGGTATAAAAGGGTGCACAGTGAGAAGAAAGTCTTCATCTATCTCTGAACCTCCAGCCACCAATTGTTCCTTTCACACACAGCCACTGTTACTATTTATGCCGTATCTTCTAGATAGTTTATGCGTTTACAAACATATATTTTTAAAAATTTACCTACAAAAATGATAACATGTTATCCATACTGTTCTCTCTCCAGCTTTTGTTTTTTCACACAAAGTAGACCTCAGCTCTTTTTCATATCCATATGTATACAGATGTCTTATCTTTTTAAACAGCCACATGGTGTTGTATTCCCTACTGTAATTTATATGGTCTGTTCATCAGCAGTTTTATGGGTTTGGAGGGTATCAGCTGGGTAAATTCCTAGAATACAGAGACTGTCTGCCTCCCCTGTTCCTTCATCTTGTCTTAGTCCACCCATTCTCTCACTCATTGATCTATTTACTGATTTGATCAATTTCAGAGCCCGTTATGTGTTGCACATCATTCTAAGCTCTTGACCAATTTAAACTGAATCTTTTAAAACCATAGTATCCTTTCGCAAATAGACAAGACTTGCTGAGCTAGATGAGAATGTTAAGCATCTTCCTATTTGCCATGTTTTACCTGGACCACCCATAAGCTATCCCAATCAGCAGGGAGGGTGTAAAACCTCAAAAGAGGAACACGTTCGAATGTCTCTGAGTCCCTGGCTTAATCGTCCAGCTGTCCTCTGGGGGCTCTGCTGTGTGGTTCCACCCAAACCCTGTCCCTCTGCCTCGCCTGTGACTGAGTTTGGCAGTGGCTGGGAAGCCAGTGGATCGTGTGCCAAGTTCCAGATAAGTAGGAGAGAGGTCTCATCCCAGCCAGCCGGTAGGTAAGTATTAGTCACACAGGGGCACAAACAAGTCTCTAAAACCACATTTAGCCAGCTGTGGCCAGCAGTGTCCCATGTTTGGCTGCCTACAGACACCTCTGCACTACATTAAGAAAGAGTTACCACTTGTTGCGGCAACAAAGCAAGCTGCTGGGAATTAGGTGGTAAAGATCAGAGGAAGAGGGGGTGGCTGCAGGAGCTGAAAGGGAAGGCCGAGCCACTCCCTGCACAAATAGTTCCTTGTGCCTCTCCTCCAAATGGGAGTTGGCACCAGAAAAGGAGGTGGTTAAAAGGAAGGCGACTCTCCACACCCTGGCTACTTTGTCAATGAAAAGAGAGACCCACTGATGAGGGATGATCCTGGAGATGGAAACGGGCCGCAGTGGGAGAGGCCGGGATGAAGTAGAAGGACCATTGCAGATATCAAAACGCCCTTGGCAGGGTGCGGTGGCTCGACTTTGTAGTCCCAGCACTTTGGGAGGCCGAGAATCACTTGAGCTCAGGAGTTTGGGACCAGCCTGGGCAACAGAGTGAGACCCTGTCTCTAGAGAAAAACAACATCAACAAAATGTCCTAGATTCTCTCCAGTTGCATGTGAGATGGAAGAGGATTTTCTAATTTCTTGGCTCCAGCACTCATCTCAAAAAACACTAGATCAGAAATACAGTATTTCTCCCCAAAACCCTGGGCTTCAAAGGTGAAAGATTTATTTCTACCAACCTGAAGAATAAGTCTTCCTTTTCTTGCTTTGGGTGTGACTTTTAATTTAAATATCAGAATACAATCTTTCTTTAATTTCCAGTCTTTAGAAGTGAACTACTGTACTCCCTGCAAAAAGGTTGCAGGAAATACTCTCAGAGTGGATAAATATTTCCAGAGCATCAATAGAATAAAGACTGTGCTTTCACCTTGAAAGGCTTGTCCACAATTCTCACATTTTTCATTTATCCACTTATTTATTGGTTTAATAATCCATCAAGGAAACATTTATTTAGTGCTTATTATGTGCCGGGCTGAGCTCTCTTTATGCCCTATCTAGCTTCATCTCACAAGAATTCCTCTAGAATGAAAACTGCATGAGAGTAGGGACTTTTTGCTTCTTTCGTTCATTGTTTGTCTTCAGTAACTAAAATTGTGCATGGCACATAAATATGTGTTTTAAAAATGAATTAGGTAAGTTATATTATTATGGACCTTTTACAGTTGATAAAACTTAAAACTAAGCCTTACATAGATTATTAAGAAGCTTGCTTAATTAGGAAAAATGGCTAATGCATGCTGGACTCAATACCTAGGTGATGGATTGCCAGGTGCAGCAAACCATCATGGCACACATTTACCTATGTAACAAACCTGCACATATACCCAAAACTTAAAATAAAAATAAAAATTAAAAAAAGGTAGCTTGCTTAAGGTTTCAGAGCTTATAAGAGGCAGAGTTGGAATGTAATTTCATCTGACTCCAAAGGCGACATGTATTGAAATAGATGAGGGAGATGTTGTGGGATCACCAAGAAAAGATGATTTTTTTTTTTTAAGATAGGGTCTCACTCTGTCATCCAGGCTGGAATGCAGTGGTGTGATTATGGCTCACTGCAGCCTTGACCTCCCTGGGCTCATGAGATCCTCCTACCTCCATTTCCCAGGTAGCTGGAACTACAGGTGCACGAATATCACACCTGGCTAGTTTTTGTATTTTTTGTAGAGATGGGGGTTTTCCATGTTGCCCAGGCTGGCCTCAAACTAAGAAAAGCAGAATAACTTAATCCAAATAGTGACTTCTGAGAAGGAGATACAAACCCCATGATTTAGGAAGCTATGAAGAGCAAGCTGGGCACAGTGGTGTACTCCAGGAATCTCAGCTACTCAGGAGGCTGAGGCATGAGGATCAGGATTACAGTGGCATCCCACCTCTGCCTCCTAAGGTGCTGGGATTACAGGTGTGAGCACTGTGCCCAGCCTGAGGATTTCGATTGGGAAAACTGGGAGGAAATGGCATCTAGAGCCGGGCCTTGAGGGATAAACCTTGATATTTGATCTTGGATGTTCATTGTTGGCAAAATAAGGTTGGACCAAGCACTGATTTAATGGGAAAAAAAATGCAGACCCCGTTTTCAATTGCCCTACTTATAGTATGACCTCTTTAAAGTAAATTTCAGAGACCATTCAGTATGTTGGTATATGTGGTATCCTCTGTCTGTGTGGGTTTCATAGGAAGCAGGTTTTCAGTATTTATTTGATGAAAAAACATTCCTAAATTTCTCTTCATAGCTTTCTTTTCTTCCTTTATTTTTTTCTTTTTAAAAGAAATGGGGTCTTGCTGTGTTGCCCAGGCTGGCCTCAAACTCCTAGGCGCAAGTGATCCTTGTGCCTTAGCTTCCTGAGTAGCTGGGATTCCCAGTGTACACCATTGTGACCAGCTTGCTCTTCAAAGCTTTCTAAATCACGGGGCTTGTATATCCTTCTCAGAAGTCACTATTTGGATTAAGTTATTCTGCTTAGCTAATGCCTATAAAAATTCCCATTCATTACTAACAGTGGAAAGTGGCTCTGACAGCCTTGCCTTCCCCTTCATCCCAGGCAGCCCCATCCTTACTAATTGGAAGGGGAGATTGAACATTCTTTGCTTTTGATCAAGATTTGTCTCCTGCCAGGAGCAAGGAAGGATGTGTAGGAGGGAATGTCTCCGATAATAACAATAACAAGAGTAATGAGTAAAAGTTTTCAACAGGATCTTGGGCAACGAAGTTAACCAGGCCATTTATACATGTTTATAGTGTGAGTGTTTTTTCTCCAGCTAACAATGGCTCCCAAATGCCTTCCTTCCCTCGGCCCCCTCCCAAACACGTTGAATGGTCCTGTTTGAGCTACAGAGGAACAGCTTTCAAAACTAGACCTTTTTTTCCTGCTTATTTCTGGCAATGAGTAAATGGAAATGGGGCGTTGTTGGCCTTTGGTTATGGGAGGGCAATGCTCTCACGGTGCCCGGTTTCTGGATTTTGTGGCTGAGAGCTTCAAGTGGCCTTCTTGAGCCAGTAGCAGGGCCTGTGGTGCAGCCGCTTGTCCGCGTGACTGAGGAAACCTTTCCTTCAACTTCCCTCCTCTTCCCAGCTTGAATGTAATCGGAGTTGCTGTCCCCATGTTTAAGAAACAGACTGTGACTTCAACAACAATGAAGTGACTTCCTACACATCCCTCTGCACCATCTCTTGGGTGATTTAGAAGAGGAAACAAGATTTCCTCCTCCCGGCTCCGCTGGACAGAGCCTCCTCCTGCGTGGGTCAGCTGGGCCTGGGCTCTGGGGGTGCAGGAAGTCTCTCATCCTCTCACCCCATCCACATCCTGGAACTGGAGGATGAGCAGGAAGTGGAAAGTGTCAGGCAGAGTCTTTCAAGCTCACAGTCGGCTCCGGGCAGCGCGTGGGCCTTTAGGAAAACAATACAGAACTTTCCGAATGGTTCTTTTAATGGCTCTC
The DNA here is from genome assembly GCF_006542625.1 of Nomascus leucogenys. Lineage (NCBI taxonomy): Eukaryota > Metazoa > Chordata > Mammalia > Primates > Hylobatidae > Nomascus > Nomascus leucogenys. Next base: position 57,640,698 of record NC_044384.1, on the reverse strand, counting down.
TGCAAACACTTCACACAGTTGTGTTTGGCACTGCCAGTCACGAAGACTCTGGGATATTTATTTTGTTTTCTTTTCAGTTTGCTGGGGGGAAATAAAGTCACGGCTGAGTGTTGCTCTCAGTAACTGTCTTCCTGGTTATTTGGAACACCTTTGACGGTGGCTGGGCCGGGCCGGGCCCCTCCCTGTCCTTTCCTATGGGGCGAGTTACCACAGCAGCCCTCTGCCCAGGGTTCTGAAGATTAATTGGCCCGAGTTGATGCTTTAAATTTGGGAGCATGCCCCCATATACCAGGGGCCAGCTGCCAGCTGCCAGCTGCCAGCTGTTCTGAACCTTAGGGCACACCACATCACGTCTTCAGTGCCCTCATTTGTGAAATGAAGGGGCTGGAATGGTGAAGTGACCCAGGTCGAATGTTATCTGGGTCAGTGAGCTCCTACCAGCCCCATACAGAGACCCCCTGGAGTCTTATGGGGCAGTGACCTCAGGTGTGCTCTGAACCCTTCTCCTGAGGCGTCGTCTTCTTTTTTTTTTCCATAAATTTTTTAAATAAATAGAGACAGGGTCTCACTAAGTTGCCCAGGCTGGTTTCAAACTCCTGGGCTCAAGCAATCCTCCTGCCTCGGCCTCCCAGAGTGTTGGGGCTGCAGGTGTGAGCCCCCGTCCCCGGCAGAGGCCTCTTCTCTACATTTTCCCTCTTCCCTCTTTCCAGGTTGAGACTTCTTGCTCCTGGGGCTGACCCCTTAAACTTTTCTTCAGCAAATCCCCACTGACTTGGCGTAAGACATGATCTGGCACATTGAGCTTTCACACAGCCATCTTCTGGAGTCTTTACCAGGGTGGTTACTTTATTTTTATTTTTAGCCCTAGAATGCACCAATGGGGCCCAAAGATGGCAAAGTTGTAAAAACTTTGCTTTGCCATTGACTTCTTTTCAGTACTCTAGTCTTTGCTGTGTCAGGTCACAGCACAAGCCCAGTCAGAAAATACCCTGGGGGGCTCCTCCCTGCCCTCCCCACACTGCTCCTCCCTTTCCTTCTTTGGCCATTGAGGCAGTAATAGGAAGAAGGAGCTCTCTTTTATTAGGAGGTTGGCATTTATCAAAAATAACATTTTCCCTGACGAATTTCCAGACACTGCCCATCAACTACCTTGGGATTTCACTAATTTTGAAATGCAGATGGTTCTAAGGTACTCCCTACCCCCACGAGGGGAGATCTGAGGGCAATGCCTCTTTGACTTGGTATGAGATGGACGTTCGGAATCTCCATGTAAGATGAGAAATCTCAGCTTCCTCTGATCCCAAGCTAAAGGTGATGATACTTGGCAGAATTTCTTCAACATGGAGCCTCCCTAAATTTAGAAAGTAACGGACCATAAAGAGAGACAGTATGAACATGAAACTGAAACTAAAACTGATACTTCAGGAATTATTTATCTTTCTCACTTACTAGTGAACAATTTTAGTCTTTGCTTTAAATCAGATAGACTATGTGAGTGTCTCTGTGAAGTATCTGGCACAAAATAGGTGCTCAGTTAATGTGAGCATTGTTCACTTGTCACAACACAGGTGGAGACTCCTGCTCAGAGTTAGCCTCCTCAAGGGCTGGGAGGTGGAGGGGAGGAGAGGAGAAGACCCATACCTGCTGGCTGAGACCCCTCCTTTCTCCAGAATAGAATTGGACAGATGGGACCAGGCATGGTGGTTCATGCCTGTAATCCCAGCACTTCAGGAGGCTGAGGCAGGTGGATCACCTGAGGCCGAGAGTTCGAGACCAGCCTGGCCAACATGGCAAAACCTCATTTCTGCTAAAAATACAACAATTAGCCTGGCGTGGTGGCAGGCACCTGTAATCCCAGCTACTCAGGAGGCTGAGGCAGGAGTATCACTTGAACCTGGGAGGTGGAGGTTGCAGTGAGCCAAGATCACGCCACTGCAATCCAGCCTGGGTGACAGAGTGAGACTCTGTCTCAAAAATAAAATAAAATAAAGTAAAATAAAATAAAATAACTGGACAGATGGAACAGTCACATGTCAATGGATGCCTATGGCAGCTTGTGGGACGTCTTAGAAGGAAATGGATTGATCTGCCTGATTTGGCCTGGTGGCCTGAAAGACTTTATATATGCACAGACCCCGAGGTTCTTCTTTTTCCTTTTTCTTTTCTTTTCTTTTTTCTTTTTCTTTTTTTTTTTGAGATGGAGTCTTGCTCTGTAGCTCAGGCTGGAGTGCAGTGGCACCATCTCAGGTCACTGCAACCTCTGCCTCCCAGGTCTCGGTTCAAGCAATTCTCCTGCCTCAGCCTCCAGAGTAGCAGGGATTACAGGCACATGCCACCATACCCAGCTAATTTTTGTATTTTTAGTAGAGACAGGGTTTCACCATGTTGGCCAGGGTGGTTTCGAACTCTTGACCTCATGATCTGCCCATCTCGACCTCCCAAAGTGATGGTCTTACAGGCATGAGCCACCACGCCCGGCCCCCTAAGTTCTTCTTAAAGCATTGATTGTCCCCTTCTTGATTGTCCCCTTCTTCCCCCGAAATTTATATATAAAGTAGATATATATAAATTGCCTCCCTGAGTCACATATCCTTGAGGGCCAAGTCATGGAGACTTTGCAAGGTCATAGGAGGCCTGGGCCTCTAGGATTCCCTAAGTCAGAGGCCTATTGGGCAACCAGTGTCTGTGAAACTGGAAGCCTGGGAGATTCTAAAATCATGCTGAGACGATGCTGAATTACCCATCAATGTCTGTCATTTAGAAGTCTGGAAACCCAAACTGAGAAGTTCCCAAACAAAACTGCCGGACCTTGAAGAGGCTACAGAAGAGTGAGCTGTGGTGCCTCCATCACTCAGGAATGTCGAGGGGCTGGCCAGCTCTTCTGGTGCTGGTTCTCCTTTGTGTTACTCCCTCCTTGGCTTATACCTTGCCAAACTAAATCTTCTTCCATTACCGTCACACAATTAGAATCAGGCCAGCAGCAGGGGCAATTTTGTCAAGTTGTGAAATGCAAACAGCTTTCTACCTTAATTGCTACCACTCTTCTGCTGCTGTTACTCTTGATTGCATCAGCATACTTCTAAATTTGGTGAATTTTTCTCTTTTATGGGAGACGTGTGTGTGTGTGTGTGTGTGTGTGTGTGTGTGTTCAGGAAAGCCACACTCTGGTCATGTCTCCAGGTCTCTAAGGAGCCCTCTCCTTGTCTGCATGGCTGGTCACCGTCCCATGCTGACCACCTCACCCTCCTGCCTAGGGGCCAGACCATGAGGGTTGGCATCGCGGCCTCCATGGCCTCCTTATGATTCGGCTCTGATGCTCTATCCGGCACTCTCTTTGGTCTCCACTGACTTTGGTGCCAATGAGTCCTCTGGATGCCTTTCCACAACCTCAGGAAAGGCAGCCTATCCCGCCTTATGGTTTTGGATGTGAAGTTGTTGCTTCTAAGCTAAGTGTGGTCAGGAAGTCTGTCCATCTATGTTTGTCAGGTAAGCCAAACATAGATTTGTTGCATCCCAACCCTGTGGCAGGCACTCTGCTAGGCACTGAGGACCCAGAGAAGAAGGATGTTTCCTGCTTTGGGGAGCTCTCCATCTAGGAGGGAGAGTGATTCACGAACACATTATTTCAAAACAATGTGGCAAATTAAGGGGTAGAAAAAATGGGTCCTGAAATGCACTCGGAAGGTTTCGTTCAGCCAGATCTGATGGTTTAGGCTGCTGTTCTGATTGGACGGTACCTGGACAGAGCTGGAGTGTCAATATTTTGAGTATCCCCTGACAGATACAAAGCAGAGTGCTGAGGAGAAAGAATCAGATCAGCCGTGGGATGGGGGAGGATAGGCACCTCAGCTCTGACTTACTCAGTGATGACTTGAAAGCAGAGGAAGGAGGAAGTGAAGAAGAAGGGAAAGAGTATACCAGGCAGTGGCATCACCGTAGGCTGCACGAGTGTAAGCATGAGAAGCCAGGTGTGCACGGGTATCCCCACGGCCAAGTCCTTGAGAGTGGTGGAGAGCGGTGGGAGGCAAGGTGCCCTGTGAATGGTGGGTAAGCTCCAGAGGGACTTGGCCTGGTTTTTAAAAAGTGTATCCCCAAGAAAATAATGGAGTGAGGGAGTCAAGACTAGAGAAGGAAGTCTGAGGTTTAGTTAGGGAATAATTGCAACTCCCTAGAAAATAGACAATCCATTCTTATGGGGTGTCCCTTCATTCCCATTTCATGTATATTTCCCTCTTCATCCATAGCTTTGAGGCAAGTGACTGAAGGGCCATTCCCTTCCTCCTCTTCCTCCTCCTCTTCCTCCATGTCTTTTTCCTCCTCTTCTCATCCTTCCTCTCCTCCTCCTTTTTCTGTTTGTTTGTTGTGTACTTTTTATTTTGAAATAATCTCTATAGACTCACCAGAAGTTGCCTAAATGGTACAGAGCCCTCTTTAACTCTCACCCAGCCTTCACCCAATAATATCATCTTACTTAATTTTTGTATAGTATAAAAACTAGGAAACTGTCATTGGAACAAAACTGTTAAGCAGGCTACAGACTACTCAGATTTCATGTTTCTACATGCATCTATGTGTGTCTGTGTAGTTGTATGCAATTTTATCACGCATGTGTCTTCGGGTGACCGCCACCCTCATCAAGATACAGAATGGTGCCATCACCCCCAGAGACCTCCTGCACTGCTCTTCACAGCTGCACCCCCCCGCCCTGTCCTGAAGGGCCACTCTGATGAGCTAAGCTATGGGGTTCAAACTGTTGCTGACACCAAAAGGAAGAAAAATATGCTTCTTGGCACATAGAAACCTTTGACTTTTTGCACTCTCTCCATATAGGTCAGGCTTAACCCCTGGAGGTTATGAATGTCATGGTGGACTCTGTGCTTTGGCCTGAAGCAGGATGTGTTGCTATTCCTGAGTCTGAGGGCGGCTGATATTCGTGCCTGGGCTGCAGCCTTTCTTTAAAGCACCTTCTTTATGAGATCTCTCATGTCCTCAGGGCAGGACAGAACGGGGGGTTAGTCAGCAATGGACATGATGATTTTAACATATGCTAGAGGTGCACAAGAAGTAATTATTATGTGGCCTAGTGCACGTTTATTTTATAGACGTCATTGTTCTCCTATTTCTTTTAAAAAGCCCATTCCTTCCCAAATGGTGAATCATCTGTTCAATAACAACTTCTCATTCTCTCAGTCTATTGTGTACTTGAAATTCATAAATATCACTTATGTGCAGACTGACCTCACCATAGATGCATTCCTGAATGTATATATAAACCAGATATTTCAGTATTCAATTGCAAGTGTAGCAAGTCAAAGTGATTGTAATTTTGGAGACGTCATAATAGCAGCTTAGATTTGAAATCGTCTTGAGATATCATCTGGTATAGGTTTTGCTTTACTTAGGAATCACTTCTCTGAAGCACTGATGTTCATGGATGTTTGGGGATAGGAGTTCATGGCTCGTGGGACCACGGATCACTCCATGTCAGAGACTGAATCATTTGCTAGTTTCCCTTTTTAAAAATCCAATTTGGGGCCGGGCGCGGTGGCTCACGCTTGTAATCCCAGCAATTTGGGAGGCCGAGGCAGGCGGATCACGAGGTCAGGAGATCGAGACCACGGCGAAACCCCATCTCTACTTAAAATACAAACAATTAGCTGGGCGTGGTGGCGGGTGCCTGTAGTCCCAGCTACTCGGAGAGGCTGAGGCAGGAGAATGGCGTGAACCCGGGAGGCGGAGCTTGCAGTGAGCCGAGATTGCGCCACTGCACTCCAGCCTGGGAGACAGGGCAAGACTCTGTCTCAAAAAAAAAAAAAAAAAAAAAAAAAAAAATCCAATTTGGATCCCACAGATGAGAAAAAAAGAAAAAAAAAAAGAAAATGCAAAATATTCTATCATATACATTTTCTTTATTGGTTTGTCCTTTTGATCTACTCAGGATAAATGAAATTTCTTCTACAAACGGTCTTGCTGGTTATTTGAAAGCAGTTCTTGCATTTCCTTGAAGCATTCTCTTTCTAGTATAAACACCATTGTTTCCTTTAACTGGTCCTCCAGGCCCTCATTCCCCAGACTCTGCCATCCCATCACTTCCTCAGGATGTACTCTGGAGTACCCCATGTCACCCTTGAATGTGATATCACGTTTTCTCTGTTATCACAGATAGAAAAACAACAACAAAGTTTGACTGACCTAACTATATAAACCACTCGTAGGACATTAAACATTTTCAACAGAATCCTGCTTTTGTGATATAAAATCTCTGCTTTTAATTCTCCCTATGGTTCCTGTAAGAAAAATTGGTCATATAAATACTTCATCCACATAGCAAGCACTTTAAAAAGGTTCACTTTTATTATTATCACTAATTTAAAACAACTAATACTATGCATTAAAAAAAAAACAGCACAGATAATGTCTCTAGTGGCAAGAGGGGCAAAGCTGAGCATTTGAGGGCACAGACACAGGGAAAAGGAAATCTGAGAAAAATAAAGCAGTTTCCCACATCTTAACTTCAGTCAGGTCATAATCAAGCTTTCCTGACTCACTAAAGAGGTTCTGCCCTCCGAGGGGTGAATAGTCAAAATCAATTCACCGCTGACATGCTTGCATGACAATCTTATTTCTTTGCATTCCTGAGATGAAAGCCTAATTGAGCGTTGTTTTAAAATTATTATTATTTTAAGACAAAGAGGAGTAAAGTTATATTTTTACACTTTAGTGATAATTTTTATGATCTTTTGTGGTTTCTAAGTACGATGATTGGGTTTTCACATGCATGTGTGAGGTGTGCCACCCTCAAACCTTGTTATGACATCAGCACTTACCCATCTGACAAGAAGAAAGGAAAAAAACAAGAAATAATTTTTAGGTACTAAGACAAATGTTTTCTTTGTGTGTGTGTGCCACTTTATTTTTATTTATTTATTTGTTTATTTTTATTTTTTTGAGACGGAGTCTTGCTCTGTCGCCCGGGCTGGAGTGCAATGCTGCAATCTCGGCTCACTGCAACCTCCGCCTCCTGCGTTCATGCGATTCTCCTGCCTCGGCCTCCCAAGTAGCTGGGACTACAGGCATGCACCACCATGCCTGGCTAATTTTTTGTATTTTAGTAGAGATGGGGTTTCATCATGTTGGCCAGGATGGTCTCAATCTCCTGACCTCGTGATCCGCCCGCCTCAGCCTCCCGAAGTGCTGGGATTACAGGTGTGAGCCACTGCACCCATCCTATGTTTTTTTTTTTTTTAAATTTTAGACTTAAGGGTGCGTGTGCAGGTTTATTACATGGGTTCTTTGCGTGATGCTGAGGTTTGGGCTTCTATTGATCTCATCACCCAAATAGTGAACATAGTATCTAATAGGTAGATTTTTAACCTCACTCCCTCTCCTCCGCCCTTTGGAGTCCCCAGCGTCTATTGTTCCCATCTTTGCGTCCATGTGTACCCGATGTTTAGCTCCCTTTTATAAGTGAGAACATGCAGTATTTGGTTTTCTGTTCCTATGTCAATTTGCTCAGGATAATGGCTTCCCACTGCATCCATGTTGCTGCAGAAGACATGATTTTGTTCTTTTTTATGGCTGTGTAGTATTCCATGGTGTGTCTATGCCATATTTTAAAAATATAATCTGTCATTGATGGGCACCTAATTGAATGCATGTCTTTGTTATCGTGAATAGGGCTGCAATGAACAAACATTTGGTAGAACAATTTATTTTCTTCTGGGTATATACCCAGATATGAGATTGCTGAGTTGAATGGAAGTTCTATTTTTAGTTCTTCAAAAAAATCTCCAAACTGTTTTCCACAGGGGCTGAACTAATTTACATCCCTAACAACAATATATAAGTGTTCTCTCTTTTCTCCACAACCCTGCCAACATCTGTCATTTCTGGACTTTTTATTAAAAATAGCTATCCTGGCTGGTGTGAGATGGTATGTCATTGATGTTTTGATTTGCATCTCTTCTGATGATTAGTGATGAACATTTTTCTATATGTTTGTTGGCTGCTTGTATGTAAGACAAGTGTTTTCCTGTTTGACTAAAAAATACTGGTATCAAGAGTCAGTTATTCATGGCCAGGCACGGTGGCTTATGCCTCTAATCCCAGCACTTTGGGAGGCTGAGGCGGGCCGATCACTTGAGGCCAGGAGTTTGAGACCAGCCTGGCCAACATCGTGAAAACCCATCTCTACTAAAAATACAAAAAAATAAAAATAAAAAGAATTCACTGAGTGTGGTGGTGCATGCCTGTAGTCCCAGCTACTTGGGAGGCTGAGGCATGAGAATCACTTGAACCAGGGAGGCGGAGTTTGCAGTGAGCTGGGATCATGCCACTGCACTCCAGAGCATGATTGTATCTCAAAAAGTAGAAAAGAATGAAAAGAATCAGTTATTCTTGCTTAAAGTGATACTAGGTCATATTAATAAACAGAATTAAATTCCTATGTATATTTTAAGTAGTTTATTTAGAAATAAGTTAAAACTTACAAAGGAATTACAAGAACAGTGCAAAGAACTCACATATGTCCCCAACCAGATTCCCTGACTGAATTCTACATCCTTCACAGCTATTAACTGTTAATATTTCACTGTATATGTTCCATTACCATTTATTTCTCTCTCTCTCTCTCTTTCTCTTTCTTCTCATCTCTAATGATTATTCCTAGTCTTTTTCTGACCATTTAAGAATCAGCTGTGGACATAATGCCCCATAACCCCTAAATATTCTGAAGTATGTTTCCCCAACTTTTCTACATATTCACTAAATGACTTTCCAACTATCTACATATTCACTAATGAATTTCTAAATCAGCATTGAAATCAACTACTGCACTGTCCACAGACCTCATTCAGTTTTGGTCAACTGTCCCATTAGTGTCTCTTTTTCATTTCTGGTCCAGAATCCATCCAGAAATGCATGATGCATTTAGTTGTCCTGTTTGTTCCATATTTGCCAGTCTTGAACAATTCCTTACTCTTTCCCTCTTTGTAATTCCCCACTCTTGACAGTCTTTTTGTTTGTTTGTTTGTTTAGAATTTTTATTTTATTTTGCACACAAAACAATAAACATTTTCTAAAAGTACATACGAACAAAAAGATGCATATCAAACATATTAGGAAGGTTGCACATGGGAAGACGGGGAATAGAAATGGGGGGTGGGAATTAAAGAAAATAAATGAGAGAGAGACTTTGTATGGATCAATGATAATAACTCAATCCTCTATTTGACAAAGAAGAAGGAGAAGGAAGAGGAAGAAAAAGAAAGTGGGATAAAGGATCAGAAAGGCAGGAAAATAGAAAAAATTAGAGTATGACTCCAGGGTAGACCTGTTTTGTTGTCGCTTGGTTCGTTGGTTGGTTTGACAGTTGTATTTTTCATATGTTTCGCCATGTTGGCCAGGCTGGTCTCGAGCTCCTAGCCTCAAGTGATCAACCCGCCTCAGCCTCCCAGAGTACTGGGACTACAGGCATGAGCCACCACGTCCAGCCCCCACATTGCTTCTGGCCTCTGTGGTAGACCTCCCAGACGGGGCAGCCGGGCAGAGGCGCTCCCCACATCCCAGACGGGGCGGCCAGGCAGAGGTGCTCCTCACTTCCCAGACGGGGCAGCCGGGCAGAGACGCTCCTCACTTCCTAGACGGGGTGGCGGCCTGGCAGAGGCGCTCCTCACCTCCCAGACGGGGCGGCCGGGCAGAGGAGCTCCTCATAACCCAGACCATGGGCGGCCAGGCAGAGACGCTCCCCACCTCCCAGACGGGGTGGCGGCCGGGCAGAGGCAGCAATCCCAGCACCCTGGGAGGCCAAGGCAGGTGGCTGGGAGGCGGAGGCTGCAGCGAGCCAAGACCACGCTACCGCACTCCAGCCCGGGCAACACTGAGCACCGAATGAGCGAGCCTCCGTCTGCAGTCCCAGCACCTCGGGAGGCCGAGGCGGGCAGAGCACTGGAGTTCAGGAGCTGGAGACCAGCCTGGCCGACATGGCGAAACTGCCCCTCCAGCCAAAGGAGAAAAACCAGGGAGGGGTGGTGGCGCGCGGCAATCCCAGGCAGCCCGCAGGCCAGGGCAGGAGAATAACGGGAGCCGGACGCAGGGAGTGTGCAGCGAGCCGAGTGTACTCCAGCGTGGGCCACAGAGGGAAGAAGGAAGGAAGGAAGGAAGGAAGGAAGGAAGGAAGGAAGGAAGGAGGGAGGGAGGGAGGGAGGGAGGGAGGGAGGGAGGGACAGACGGCGGGCGGGCAGGCAGGGAGGCAGGCAGGCAGGGAGGCAGGCAGGGAGGCAGGCAGGCAGGCAGGCAGGCAGGCAGGGAGGCAGGCAGGCAGGGAGGCAGGCAGGGAGGCAGGCAGGCAGGCAGGCAGGCAGGGAGGCAGGCAGGCAGGGAGGCAGGCAGGCAGGGAGGCAGGCAGGCCACTCTTGACAGTCTTAAAGAGGACAGGCTTTGTCTTCCTTAGGACTGTTACCTTTTCATGTATTCTGTCTTTTGTTGTGTCTAGACTACAGTTTATCCCATTGATTTGTTATTATACTAATAACTGTATTTTTCATTTCTAAGATTTTTCATTATCTATATTAATTTGTTTATGTTTCATTCCTTACTATTTTTGCCTCATAATTTCTTCTACTTTTTAAATGAAAATTATTCCATTATTTGAGCTATATGTACTATACATATCAGGTATATTTTGTTCTATAACATAAATTTAAGTTGGCATGAATTTGATTCTGATTATTGATTTTGTTGACTTTTCTTTCATTGAATTAGTCTTTCTCCCCTTGGCTTGCCCCTCTCTCTAGTGGTTCTGAGGGTTCCTCCACCAGTTCTCTGGGTTCCTAGGCTCATATGGCTTTTAGAACAGTGGTCCTGATGAGATTTGCCGATATCGCAGATACAGTCACAGAGCTGCCAGGCAGCTTTGCTCAGTTCTTGGTATCTGTGTCCTTTCGTCCTCCAAGGCCTGTGGTTTGCTAAAAACATTAGCCTCAGGCAGTGGTAGACACCAGTTTGTTTGTTTTTTTCCTTTCCTCCTCTATTCATTTCAGTAGTGGAGTGGCCTTAGCCAGCCCCAGTCTTCAACATTGTGGAGCACAGCAGTTGGATTCCTGCCTGGCCTCCGGTCTTGTAGGCCTGGAAGCTGTTGCTTCAGCCCTGTTCACTCCTTTGCATTTATGACCCATTTGCAGTTGCAGTGTTGTTTAATTCGTTCTTGAGAATAGGCTATGTCTTGTTTGTTTGTTTTTTGAGACAGAGTCTCGCTCTGTTGCCCAGGCTGGAGTGCAGTGGCACAATCTCGGCTCACTGCAACCTCCACCTCCCAGGTTCAAGCAATTCTCCTACCTCAGCCTCTTTTTTTTTTTTTTTCCTTGAGATGGAGTATTTCTCTGTTACCCAGGCTGGAGTGCAGTGGTGCAGGATCTCGGCTCACTGCAACCTCTGCCTCCTGGGTTCAAGCGATTCTCCTGCCACAGCCTCCCAAGTAGCTGGGATCACAGGCGCATGCCACCACACCCAGCTAATTTTTGTATTTTTAGTAAAGACAGGGTTTCACCATATTGGCCAAGCTGGTCTTGAACTCCTGACCTCAAGTGATCCATTTCCCTCGGCCTCCCAGAATGCTAGGATTACAGTAGTGAGCCACTGTGCTTGGCTTCTGCCTCAGCCCCTTGAATAGCTGGGATTACCGGTGCATGCACCACCACACCCAGCTAATTTTTGTATTTTTAGTAGAGACGGGGTTTCATCATGTTAGCCAGGCTGTTCTTGAATTCCTGGCCTTAAGTGATCCACCCCCCTCAGCCCCCCACAAAATGCTGGGATTACAGGTGTGAGCCACCGCGGCTGGCGAGAATAGGCTGTATCTTTTAGCTTTCTATTTTTATATCTTACCTGTCATCATTTTATGCTTGGGACTTAGGAATGAGATAAGAGTGCTGTAGACTTCAGGTAATGCATCCTAACAGAGGCCCCAGACCCACCTGCCGAATCTGTCATGCGGACTTTCTGCAAGAGCTTCCCTGTGAGGGGTCTGATTTACATTTGCCCTTACAATTCTGTTTTCCATTAAAAGTGCACATGAAAAAATGATGTCCTTCTCTACCTTAAAATTCTCTTGGTATCCCCTTGCTGTAAAGTGCAAAATCTTTTAACACAGTTTACAAGGTCCATGGGATCTGGCCCTGCCTCCATTCCAGATTTCTTGGTACTACTTCCTCCTGCATCCTGAGCCTCTGCTCTCCAACAATATTGGCCCTCCTTCAGCTCCTGGAACCACTGGCCTCTCACACTTCAGAGCCTGCGCACAGCCTTCTCCTCTGCTTGCAACCCTCTCTCCTCCTTTGCATCCTCATCCCTGACCCCCAGATACATCCCGTTTACCTGCTAGATGTCAGCTGGATGTCTTGACCTCAGGGAGACATCCTTCCACTCCCAGCTTGGGTGACCTTGTAATATACTGTCAAGGGGCCCTGTACTTTTTGTTCAGATACCTGAATATATTAATTGGTATAACTTATTCACTTTATTCATGTGATTATTTGTTGATCTTCAAGGGATTTGTTCACCCCTATATGCCTGGCACCCAGCACCATGTGTGGATTTTCACAGCTCACGCCAGATTCCGGGAAGCAAGGGTGAGTTATTTACGGCATCATGTGGTCTCAGCCCTGCTTCTCCTCTAATCTCCCCTGTTACCGCTTTCCTCCTCACTGTCTCTTCTTCAGGATTCCCATGGGCTGACTAGTTTTTCCCCAAACCCAGCAGTCATGCTCCTGTGTCCAGGCCCTTGTGGTTTGTGTCACGTTATTTGAAACACTCTGCCAAGAGAGCCTGCAGCTCACTCCCTGCAGAGTGCCCCCGTCACCTCCTCACTGAGGCCTTCCTTGACTGGCCTATTTAAAATGGTAACCCATTCACTTCCCTGCATCACTCTCCTCTGTGGCCCTTGGCACCGTGCAAAATTCTACATCCTTCACATCTATCATTGGCCTCCCCTGAGAAGGAAGCGTTGTGATGGCAGAGAGTTCTGTGGGGCTCACCGATGGCTCCTTGGCACTTAGCACATGCCTGATGCATGGCAGGTGCCACACAGGTGTTTGTTAATTGAAGGAATGAGTTGCCTACCCCCACTCTGATTTAATATTTGCTTTGCTCCTATTGATGAGGAAAGAAGGCCAGATTACACCTGCTATCTGCCTAAGGTATTATTTCATCTTCTTCATGATATCAAAATATTCTTGTTTATTTTTATTCTTTGAAGCCTAACAGACATTTCCTGAGTATGCATTTGGTTTTATGCTGCTGAGATGTTTGTCTTGAGAAAACACATTTCTGTTTCTCTTCTTATAGGTCTTAAAATGGTAACGAAGAGACTGGAGGGATGTCCCTGCAGAGATAACATTCAAATCCTAGAGAGCAGGTGCAGGTGCAGGATTTGAAGGTGGGGCTTCTTGTGGCTATAGAATTAGTTTTAAAAATAATAAGGCTGGGCGCAGTGGCTCACGCTTGTAATCCCAGCACTTTGGGAGGCCGAGGCGGGCGGATCACGAGGTCAGGAGATCGAGACCATGATGAAACCCCGTCTCTACTAAAAATACAAAAAATTAGCCGGGCGTGGTGGCGGGCGCCTGTAGTCCCAGCTACTCGGAGAGGCTGAGGCAGGAGAATGGCGTGAACCCAGGAGGCGGAGCTTGCAGTGAGCCGAGATTGCGCCACTGCACTCCAGCCTGGGCGACAGAGCGAGACTCCGTCTCAAAGAAAACAAACAAACAAACAAAAAATAATAAAAGAGGAGTAGGAAGGCATCCTGCCACCTAGCAGCATTTGTAGCCAGAACTACGGCCGTGGTGGAGGCTCACCTCTCAGTGCCCTTGCGGCTGCCACCAGCCCCAGCTGTGGCAGATGCTCCCCTAGGCCTGTACACCCCCTCTCTCCCACATGCCATGGGATGGCGACAGCCGCTCATGCTCCAGGCTTTGGCAGGTTGAGGTGGAAGTCTGTTTTCACAGGTGCAGCCTGAAGCCCAAAGTTGAAATTTGGCTTAGAGCATGTCCCTGAATATAAAGCTAAGCTTCTTTTGTAATGAATACTAAAAACAAAAACAAAACAAAAACAAAAACAAAAACCTCCCCCTAAAATCCTGAAACAGGTTGTAGGGCCCTGGAGACCTTAGGACCCAAGGATGTCCCTGCCCTCCATTGTCACAAAGAAAATGTCTTTTTGCTTCAGACAGAAACTGATAATTGTGATTACTTGTGAAATCTATTGTTTAGTTTGAAATATGTAGGAATTGAGGAAAAAGACTCTTTTCTCCCCTCCCAAGCTTCCTTCTAGAGGATATCCCCCGGTCACAAGCATTCTTTGCTTTTTCATCTTTAGAGAGTAGGGAGCTGCATAAAGGCTCCAACCTGCATTGGCAGGGAAGGGCTTGCCTCTGCTTTACTGTACATTTTTGACCGTTTAAAAATCTGCATCTCAAGGCCAGGTGCACTGGCTCACGCTTGTAATCCCAGTACTTTGGGAGGCCGAGGAGGGAGGATCACTTGAGGTCAGGAATTTGAGACTAGCCTGGACAACATGGTGAAACCCCGTCTCTATCAAAAATACAAAAATTAGCCGGGCACGTTGGTGTGCGCCTGTAATCCCAGCTACTCAGGAGGCCGAGGCAGGAGAATCGCTTGACCTGGGAGGCGGAGGCTGCAGTGTGCCGAGATTGCGCCACTGCACTCCAGCCTGGGTGACAGAGTGAGACTCCATCTCAAAAAAAAAAAAAAAAAAAATCTGCATCCTTAGTGTACTGGTCTTAGAAGAGCTGGAGCATGAAGAGACTTCTGATTGCCGAGACCCGAGGCATTAACACAGAAATGCAGTGACGTGTGATGGCTAGATGAAAATCCTTCTGGAGTGAAGGTGACAGTCTAAATGTTCCACTGATATTACAAATACACACCTATTATAATGTGCCAGGAATTTAAAAAAAGGTTTAAAGTGTTAACATTACTTCATTTAGTCCTTAGAAAATTCTACGCAATAGATATTAACATTAACCTTCTTGTACGGGGACAATGATGGCTTCGGGGTCTTGCCCAAGGCATCCTCTTAAGAAATGGCAGAATTGGCAGGCAACCCAGACAGCCTGAGTCTTGAGTCTGACTCTTCATCACCTGACTTTGCTGTCTCAAAGTTCCTTCCAGGCTTGTGGTTGGTGGTCTCCGGTTAGCTGTGTTCTTCCCCTTTTGTGGGAAGCTGAGCTTGGACATCGTGCCCTTACTCCTGGCACAATGGCAAAAGAGCTTGGCCACTTTCCCCTCCCTGCTGGCACCTGTCACGTGCTTGAGGGAAAAGGAGCTGCTGTCCTTGCCTGGGAGTGAGCCTCCTTTCTTGGCTGTTCTCGGTTGGCTGGGAGTTCTTTGAGTTTCAGGATTCCAGTGCCTCCTCCCACATCACAAACATATTACACTGGAACGCCTGTTCTCTTGGTTATGTGCTTGCAAATATCCCTCACTTGGGATGAAGGCGAAACTCCTACCTTTCGCTTGGTTGGTAATCCTGGCCCTGATGTATGCAGGATCCATGCAGCACAGTAGGCGCTCCAGAAAAGCATCCCTTTGTGATGGGAACAGATACAGTGACATAATCCCCTGGCATCCAAAGCAGAACAGGCTGTACTTTTTAGAAATAGCATATTCACCTCTCACTCAGTTATTTTAGGGTCCACACACCATGAGCTGTCACCAGGAACCTCCTGAACTTCTGGGGTGACTGAAGGTGTCCAGCGAGGCGACGTCATCCCGTGCTCTCGGTACACAAGGTCAGGAGGCTGGAGGCACTCAGGGGCCGCAGCCTATCAGGTCTGTAAATAGCAGCAGCCAGGCTCGTGTTCTCTTCCTTTAGTGCACTTTAGCATTTCTAATCAGCTCCAGAGAGGACGAGACATATTCTCCATGGAGTGAACTCCAGGCCACTCTGGAGGTGAGCTCATGGGAGATTTTATGATATGTCCAATCATCCAAAAGGAGGATGGGGTTTGCCCTGAGTGTCTGGGGAAGAGCCGTTCTGCCTTTGGTTGCCAAGCTGCTGGCTATTGGTGTGGGCACTAAGGAGGTATGGTCTGTAGCAGTTTCTTGTGGGTATCCATGTCCCATACCCTCAGGGAACTACAAATATGGGATTAGAATAATGTGTGTGTGTGTGTGTGTGTGTGTGTGTGTGTGTGTGTGTTTTTAACAAAGTTTTTCTCTTGTTGCCCAGGCTGGAGTGCAATGGCGCAATCTTGGCTCACTGTAACCTCTGCCTCCTGGGCTCAAGTGATTCTCCTGCCTCAGCCTTCCGAGTAGCTGGGATTACAGGCACGTGCCACCACATCTGGCTAATATTTTGTACTTTTAGTAAAGATGAGGTTTCACTATGTTGGCCAGGCTGGTCTGAAACTCCTGACCTCAGGTGATCCACCCTCCTCGGCATCTCAAAGTACTGGGTTTATAGGCGTAAGCCACCATGCCCGGCCTAATGTAGGTCTTGATATTGAAACAGGAGTCTGTACGATGGAAGGAAGAGTGGTGGGCATGGGGAGAGAGGAGCTGTGATCCCAGCCTAGCCCCGCCACTTCCCTCTGGGCAGCCTTGGGAAGTGCTCTGTTCTCTCCACTGTGCTTTTGATAGCAGCCTTTCCTGCCAGCCTCACATAGCAAATGATATGTGAAAGAACAAGAGAAGCCATGTAGCAATATTCACATGCACATGGGAGATGCTGTTAAAATTTATTTAGCTAGTTGAGTTTAGGGTTATTCTCTTCCTATGTTGCCAACGCCTTCCTGGCTTATTGCCAAAACTCTTCCTTTCTTTACAGAAAATAAATATGACCGTGCTGGCTCTACCTTGCTCAAAAGAGTATCCATTCATTATTTGCTCTGTTCATTCATTCATTCATTCATTCACGTATTCATCAGATTTGCTTGTGACAGTGGCAGGTCTTGAGAGTGGTAAGGTCTTAGACAATTTTAGAATTCGATAAGGAAGAATGTAAAAATAATTGTAATACAAAGTGAGCAATGTTATAATGGAATTGTGTGCAAAATGTTTCAGAACACACAAAACTTACACACAGTGTTCATAGCAGCATTATTCATAATAGTCAAAAAATGGAAACCACCCAAATGTCTACCAACTGATGGATGAATGGATGGACAAATGTGTTATATCCATACAATGGAACATGTTACTCAGCATTTAAAATCAATGAAGTACCAACTTATGTAACGTGTGGATAAATCTTAAAAACATGCTAAGTGAAAGAAGCTAGCCATGAAAGACCACATATTGTATGTTTCCTTTTATGTGAGCTGTGCAAGTCCATAGAGACAGAATTCCCTTTATGTGGCAAGTCCATAGAGACATTAAGTAGATGAGTAGGTGCCTGGGGCTGCGGCAGAGAGAGGAGGAGTGATTACTGCTAATGAGAAATGTTTTTTTTAGGGGTCATGAAAATATTTTCAAATTAGATTGTGGTAATAGTTGCATACCCTATGACATACTGAGAACTCTTCAATAGGTGAATTTACTGTATGTGAATTAGATCTCATTAAAGTCTTTAGAAAATGCTGCGGGAATATTGAAGAGAGATTAGTTTTGATCCAGATGTCAGAAAAGTTCAAATTGGAGGAGATATTTAGATCAGCTCTTTTTTTCTTTCTTTCTTTTTTTTTTTTTTTTTTGAGACAGAATCTTACTCTGTCACC
Organism: Nomascus leucogenys; assembly: GCF_006542625.1. Classification (NCBI taxonomy): domain Eukaryota; kingdom Metazoa; phylum Chordata; class Mammalia; order Primates; family Hylobatidae; genus Nomascus; species Nomascus leucogenys. The sequence goes on along the minus strand of NC_044384.1, from coordinate 57,622,970 downwards.
CAGGCTGGAATGCAGTGGCATGATCTCAGCTCACTGCAACCTCCACCTCCCGGGTTCAAGCAATTCTCCTGCCTCAGCCTCCCAAGTAGCTGGGATTACAGACTCCCACCACCACACCCAGCTAATTTTTGTATTTTTAGTAGAGATGGGGTTTCACCATGTTGCCCAGGCTGGTCTCAAACTCCTGACCTCAAGTGATCCGCCTGCCTCGGCATCTCAAAGTGCTGGGATTACAGGTGTGAGCCACCTCACCCCACTCAGCTCTTTTATTTATTTATTTATTTATTTTAAGAGACAGGGTCTTGCTGTGTTGTCCAGGTTGGAGTACAGTGGCTAAAACAGGAGTGATCATAGTGCACTACAGCCTTGAACTCCTGGGCTTAAGTGACCCTCCCACCTCAGCATCCTGAGTGGTTGGGATTACAGGCTTGCATTGCCATGCCCAGCTAATTTTAACATTTTTTTGTAGAGATGGGATTTGCTATGTTTTTCAGGTTGGTCTCAACTCCTGGCCTCAAGGGATTTTCCTGCCTCAGCTTTCCAAAGTGCTGGGATTAGAGACATGTATCACCATGCCCAGCTTTTTTTTTTTTTTTTTGAGATGGAGTCTTGCTCTGTTGCCCAGGCTGGAGTGCAGTGGCACAATCTCTGCTTACTGCAGCCTCCGCCTCCTGGGTTCAAATGATTCTCCTGCCTCAGCCTCTAGAGTAGCTGGGATTACAGGCACACACCACCATGCCTGGCTACTTTTTGTATTTTCAGTAGAGTTGGGGTTTCACCATGTTGTCCAGGCTTGTCTTGAACTCCTGACCTCAGGGGATCTGCCTGCCTCAGCCTCCCAAAGTGCTGGGATTACAGATGTGAGCCACTGCACCAGGCTACCATGTCCAGCTTTGAATCAGCTCTTGAGAGGCAAATTTGCCAAGTGAAAAGTGTGGGAAAGCATCCTAAACAGAGGCAGTACTATCTGGAAGCATGGAGGAAGGAAAAAGAGGGTGCATCTGAGGAAGAGCAGGAAGGTGGGTATGGCTGGAGCGTAGGTGCATACTGGTGGCAAGGGGCAGAAGATGAGGCCGAAGGGAGGGAAAGGGCTGGATTGTGAAAGGCATTTTGTGTGTGCCAAGGAGTTGGTCACTGTCTTGTCAATAGTGGAAAGTCACCGTAGGGCTTTAGTCACTGATGAGGGTGTCATGATCAGGTTTAAGTTGTAGAAGGCAATGAAGGTGATGGTTTACAGTGGGGGCGAGTTATGTGGCTTTTGTTGTGGTCCAGGTAGAAAATAATAGTCTTGGATTAATACAGAGTGAAATGGATTGAAAACATTTTTGAGGGATAGAATAGTTAGGACCTGATGGCCAATCATTTTCGAGTGAGAAGAAGGAAAAGGAGGAGAAGGAGGAGAGGGAGGAGAAGGAGAAGGAGGAGTGGGGGAGGAGGGGAAGGAGGGGGAAGAGGAGGAGAAGAAAGACCTACAGTATTGTAGCTTGGATAATTGGGTGGGTGGTAGTATCTTAGACAAAAGCAGAATACAGCATAGGCGGAGAGATTTGGGAATAGAGGCCATGAGTTTAGTTTTAGAGATGTTGAGTTTGAGAATCCTTTGAGATATCCAGGTACAAATGCTCAAAAAGCAGTTGGGAATGATTATAATTATTACAAATCAGAACAGCAACAAAACCTGCCTACTGTCTATCAGCCACTATGCTAGGTACTTTATATAAATATCGTTATAAGCGCCTCTACAGAAAGATATAGAGCATTATCTCCATTTTATAAATAAACAAAATCACTGAGAGGCACTCTAGAAAGAGGTACTCCAGAAACAGTGGACATATAGATTCATTTTCTGAAGATTTAGGAAAAATTCACCATTAAAGAACAGATTCCAAGCTCATCAGTGATGGCCTGACTACCACAGGTGGGGAGTTAGTCTGAGCAGTAGACAGTGGGGGCCATGGTGTGACACTTCTTTTTTTGCCAAGATGGTACTTCCATCACCACTGAATGCTGAGCTCCATAAGAAAACAATCTGTAAGTCTCCATATTGAGTTGGTTGTCTTGAGAACCTGTATCCCTGAGATGAAAGGTAGAAGAAGAGACATGAGACAGCTGGAAATACAAAACCTTTCCTTCTGCTTTTGGATCAGTATCTAAAAGAGTCTAGTTAAATGAAGAGCTCCTTCTTTTATTTGGCTAGATCTTTAAACAGGCAGGTTTTCATTTTCCAAGGCCACCTCTGTGAGCCAGCTCTGCCCACTATGGGGTTGTAAACTTCTGGAGGAAAGACTCTTTGTTTTACTGTGGGGGCCCTCACAGCCCAAAGCCTCATGCCTAGATAAAGTGCTCAAGGCAGATAGTTGGAGAGAATGGGTTGCTAAGACTCTTACACCTTGGTTTTGTGCAGTGCAGTTTGCTGGGGTCCACTGCAGTGTACCTACCGCTGTACAGGGGCTTTGCTGCCCAGTTGCCTGGGGCAATGATATTGGGGATACGCTCTATGTAATATTCTTGCCAAGGTCCCAATTCAATTAGGTGATTATACTTTCATTGTTTGTGCCAAGATTCCCTGCTGTGGGTGAATCCCATTAGCACCAGCTTAGCACATGTAGGAGGCCCTCAATAAATGTTTGCTGGATTGAAATGAAAGCTTGAATATACTTGAGGAGTGACTTAAGTCCTTGGCTGACCTCAGCTAGTGAGAACCCTTGGATGAAGTATAGAAGAGTGAAGATGGAATTTTACATTTCACAACGCCCTCTGAAACCTTCCATAATCCTCCTGTACTTCAGCTTTACTTCAAATTGATTCAACATCAAGGGTAAGATGGGATTTGAGAAGGGAGAGTAAATCCTTCAAGAACAACATTCCCCCAAAGTAATATTTCTTTTCTAGGTATTGTGATGGCCTCTAAGAAAAATAAATTGAATCTGGCCAAGACAGTGACCTGGAGGAAAGCCGATAGAGAAAGGGAGACATTTGTGGAGTAAGTTTTGACATGAGCTAAGAGAGCTGAGAGGAGCAGGAGCCAGGGGAGAGGGTTCTGGAGGTAGAAGGCTGTGGAGGGGGCATCTTCCATTCTCCATTCTCCTAAGACGCTGTGCCTTGTGGCTGTGTCTCATAGCTCCAACCACCCACGTGTCACAGCTGGCAGACCTTTCAGACTGACTAAAATCTAGTACCCTTTGATTCAGAGCAGAAAAACCCACTACTGTATTTGAAAAAGAAAAAAACGCTTTTTCAGGGATCAGAAGAGACTTCTCTAGTTACATCTTAGTTCCCTGATGATCTGAGTTGGCAAGACCAGGAGTTAAGGAGGTGGTAAGTGGCAATTCAAAGAGTTCCAACCTGAGACCTCATCCCTCCTTGCGCTTTCTTCTCCACAGTCTGCTCTGATGTTTTTATTTTTTTTATTATTATTACTATACTTTAGGTTTTAGGGTACATGTGCACAATGTGCAGGCTTGTTACATATGTATCCATGTGCCATGTTGGTTTGCTGCACCCATTAACTCGTCATTTAGCATTAGGTATATCTCCTAATGCTGTCCCTCCCCCCTCCCCCCACCCCACAACAGTCCCCAGAGTGTGATGTTCCCCTTCCACTGATGTTTTTCTTTTTCTCTATTTCTGTCTTTGTGTTGTAGCACAATGCATCTTGGACAATTGTATAGGTTTTCTGTTGCTGCTATGACAAAGGAGCACTAACCTGGTGGCTTAAAATAATACCCATTAATGATCTCATGGTTCTGTGGGTCAGGAGTCAAAGTGGGCTCTGCTGGGCTTTGCTCAGGAGCTCACGAGGCTGAAATCAAGACGTTGGCTGGCTGGGCTCTTACCTGGAGGTTCTGGGGATTCCTCCTCCTCCTCCTCCTCCTCCTCCTCTTCTTCTTCTTCCTCTTCCTCTTCCTCTTCCTCCTCCTCCTCTTCTTCTTCTTCTTCTTCCTCTTCCTCCTCCTCTTCTTCTTCTTTCTTCTTCCTCTTCCTCTTCCTCTTCTTTTTCCTCTTCTTCTTCCTCTTCCTCTTCCTCCTCCTCTTCCTCTTCCTCCTCCTCCTCTTCTTCTTCTTTCTTCCTCTTCCTCTTCTTCTCAGGGGCTCAATGAGGCTGAAATCAAGACGTTGGCTGGCTGAGCTCTTACCTGGAGACTCTGAGGAATCTTCTCCTTCTCCTTCTCCTCCTCCTCCCTCCTCCTCCTTCGTCCTCTTCCCTCCTCCTCTTCCTGCTCCTCCTCCTCCTCCTTCTTCTTTTTCTTCTTCTTCTTCTTCTTCTTCTTCTTCTTCTTCTTCTTCTTCTTCTTCTTCTTCTTCTTCTTCTTCTTCTTCTTCTTCTTTCTTCTTCTTCTTCCTCTTCTTCTTTCTTCTTCTTCTTCCTCTTCCTCCTCCTCCTCCTCTTCTTCTTCCTCCTCCTCCTCTTCTTCCTCTTCCTCTTCCTTCTCCTCTTCTTCTTCCTCTTCCTCTTCCTCTTCTTCTCAGGGGCTCAACAAGGCTGAAATCGAGACGTTGGCTGGCTGAGCTCTTACCTGGAGGCTCTGGGGAATCTTCTCCTTCTCCCCCTCCTCCCTCCTCCTCCTTCATCCTCTTCCCTCCTCCTCCTTCGTCCTCTTCCCCTCCTCCTCCTCCTCCTTCTTCTTCCTTCTTCCTCTTATTCTTCTTCTTCCCCCTCCCTTTCCCCTTCCCCTTTCCTCCCTCCCTTCCTCCTCCTCCCCTTCCTCCTCCTCCTCCTCTTCCTCTCCTTCTCCTTCTCCCTCTCCTCCTTCTTATTCTTTTTAATAGAGACATGGTCTTGCCATGTTGCCCAGGCTGGTCTCAACTCCTGGGCTCAAGTGATCCTTCTGCTTCAGCCTCCCAAAGTGCTGGGATTACAGGCATGAGCCACTGCACCCAGTGGGAATAATCTTCTAGGCTCCCTGAATTTGGCAGAATTCAGTGCCTTGTGGCTGTAGGACTGAGATCCCTGTTTCCTTGCCAGCTGTCAGCCCTGCGGCTCTCTGTTCCCAGGGGCTGCCTGCATTCCTTCTCGTCTGCTCTCCTTCATCTTCAAGCCAGTGATGGCACAGCAAGTCCTTCTCATGCCTCAATCCCTCTGACTTCTCCCACCTTCCTCTTCTGCCACAAGGTGGAGAAAGTTCCCAGCTTTTAGGGGCCCATGTGACAAGATTAGACTCACCTGGATGATCTTCCCTTTTGAAAGTCAATGGTGCCTTATAACATGACACATTGTGATGTGTCTCGAACTTTTGGCCTCAAGCGATCCTCCTGTCTTAGCCTCCCAAAGCACTGTGATTACAGGCATGAGCCACTGTGCCTGGCCACATGTTGTGATATTTCATCACATTTCCGAGTTCCAGGCACTAGGGTGTGGAATCTTGGGGGCTGTTCCTAGAAATCCTGCCAATGACAGCAACCACTGGATGTGATGGATCAGGTGGAATGGGTTGCCTGCGAAGAGATGTCCATATGAGCCACAGCCATTGGAAGGAAAACACAAGATTCATCTGTGTTCGTTTGGTGGCTGTGTTGAACCATTTGCCCTAACACAGGGCCCCTTTTAAGTGCTTGTTTGGTTTAGCAACTTCAGGAAAGCTTGGTACGTCTTTCAAACTTTAAAAGAGTGATTGGTCCAGAGGTGGATATTCCTTCTTCCTGGATTATTTACTTATTTATCACTTGTTTTATGTTAAGCATTCAGCTCTCTTTTTAACCTTGTTTTTGCTAAATAACTTTATTTTTTACATTGCTTTTCTCAGTGTAAGTAATGTTATGGAAAGTTAATTATTTTTAGTCAAACAGAATGAAACCAGGCAATAAAATTCAGGAAAGAGGGCCGTTTCATACACCTGTGGCCTTGGCCAGATGCGGTGGCTCCTGCCTGTAATCCCAGCACTTTGGGAGGCCGAGGTGGGCGGATCACCTGAGGTCAGGAGTTCGAGAGCAGCCTGGCCAACATGGTGAAACCTTATTTCTACTAAAAATACAAAAATTAGCCAGGCATGGTGGCGGGTTCCTGTAGTCCCAGCTACTCGAGAGGCTGAGGCAGGAGAATCTCTTGAACCTGGGAAGTGGAGGTTGCAGTGAGCAGAGATTGCACCATTGCACTCCAGCTGGGGTAATAGCGCAAGACTCTGTCTCAAAATAAATAAATAAATAAATGAATAAATAAATAAATAAATAAATAAATAAAACTGTGGCCTTTTCTTAGTCACTAAGTGTCAATAAACAGCTTCCAAAGCAAGTGGGACACCGTGTGCTTGGCTGAGGACAGAGCACTGGGACACCTGCAGAAGGCAGTGGCTCTCAGCTGCACAGTCACATCATATTAATGCCTCACTAGACCCAACTTTTCAAGCCCTTGTCCCTACATGTTATGCACTTGGTGAAGGGAGAGACTGATGCCAGTTTCCCAAGAGGGAAAGAAAACAACTGGAAAAAAGGAAATGGCAGATTGTCAATGAGATAGCTTTTGTTTCAATTTTCCCTCCTTTGTTTTCCTTTGAAGCCCCGGTGAATTACTGTGCTTTCCCTTTTGGTGTTTTGGTCCGCAGATCTGTACATTAACCTGAACTCCCTGTTATGTTTTTTTCCCTTAATACTCATCTGGAAAATACCCCCACGCTTGGCTGCCTGGAGAGGAGTGAGACCCACTGTCCACTTCTAGATTGAATGCCTAGGAGGACTGGTATGGGCCTGTGGCTGGAGGCCCAGACCGGATGCCAGGAAAGCAGAGGCCCCTTCCCAGGCCTGTGCACCACACCTCTGCAGTGACTCGAGGTCTCCGTTAAACTGCACTGGGCTTCAGTGTGCTCATGTGATAAGTGGAAATAGTAAAAGGTCAGCCTTTGTCACATTGGAATCCCAGCTCTGCCACGATCTCACCAGGTGATGTTGGGCTCGATCGGTATTCTTGTCCCTGAGCCTCAGTTTCTCTTCTGTGCTCTGGGGAAATGGATATGTACCTGGTCATGTGAGAAGCCAGCCGAGGGCAAATATCATATGAAGTTCTGCATTTCAGCCTTGGTCAACCGCCAAGGGCAGGCAGGATGTGACCCATGACCCAGGGAGGTGGGGGTGGGGAGGGAGGCTGGGCAGGAGTGGAAAGGGGCCAGTTGTGGTGTCAAGGATGAGCCACTGGGCTCTGTTCCTGTTTCCTGATGGACCTGGGCAATACGGGGGGACCCTGTGTTCAGGCCTGTGTGTTTCCTGGCACCAGCAGGCCTGTGGAGGAGAGTGGCTGCCAGAGCAGAAAGGAGTGACACCCACAGCCCTGGGCAGGCGGACAGGCCCAGCGAGTCGGGAGGAAAACGCTCTTTCATAGGGCTGCTACCTGGGGGTCTTTGAGTGGGATGTGAGTCAACTCTAGTACTCTGTCCTGGTACTTTCCTCAGTTTTTTTTTTTTTTTTTCATTTTCTTTCTTCTTCTTCTTTTTTTTTTTTTTTTGGTTGATTTGGCAAGTGAGTTTTTACACATTCCTTAGATTCTGACTTCCATGGCTATCGTCCAGCTTTTTCTCAAATTTTATTTGTGCATTTTTACTTCTAGCCCTGGTGGCCCTGATAAAAAATGTAATGGTGTTTTTTTATCTCACTGTTAAAATATAATATATATATGTATGTATATATCTATACTAATGTATATATAATATACATTATATTTTAACAGTGAGATAAAAGAACACTGGACTTGGAATCAGACCAACTGGATCCTGGAATTAAGATTTGATTTTACCAGTTCCATGACCTTGGCTAATTAATTGACTTAACTTCTGTGCCTCAGTGTTCTGGTCTCTGAAATGGTCATAATAATATCTGCCCTGACACCCTCTCTGGTTTGCTGTGAAGAGTACATACAGGCCAGGCATCGTGGCTCACGCCTATAATCCCAGCACTTTGGGAAGCCGAGGCAGGTGGATCACTTGAGGCTAGGAGTTCAAGATCAGCCTGGCCAACATGGCAAAACCCCGTCTCTACTAAAAATACAAAAAGTAGCCGGGTGTGATGGTGCATGCCTGAAATCCCAGCTACTTATGAGGCTGAGACATGAGAATCGTTGGATATGGGAGGTGGAGGTTGCAGTGAGCTGAGATGGCACCACTGCTCTCCAGCCTGGGTGACAGAGTGAGACTCCGTCTTAAAAAAAAAAAAAAGAGTACATACATCACAATACTTGGGTGTATTTTGTAGGCCTTAAAATGTATGCTGTCACAATATGGCTTTTGTTTTCTTGTGGGTAATTTTAAGGACGAGCTAAATGAAAGAGGCAGTTGGGTCTGGATGTGGAAAGATCCTTCGCACCCTGTCTTGTAGGGGAACAAGGTCAAGTGCATGAGGAGCTGGGATCCATGAGACCCGTTGGCCGCACCCCCTCCGATTTCTCGTACTAATGGATGTCTATGTTTCCACTCAGAATTCTCCTTCATTTGTCAGGTACAAGGCCAAGATACCAAAATAGCACTTGTGTAGGACTGAAACTATTACTGCTCAATTGTTTCTGGGCCTTATTTTTTTCACACAGCTCCACCACTCTCAAAGTGTCTGTGGACGTGTGGAGGATGTAACGCAGACCGAGTGACGGGGCTCAGAAACCATCCAAACATTACGCATCGAGACAAGAATTTTAGAGATGTTTCAGGGAGTGGGCACGCATCCCGACTTCCCTGGCAAGCCGATTGCCCGATGCCAGCAACATCAGTGAGGGCGCAGACCTTCTCTGAATGCTGAGGGTCACCAGCTTGTGCAGGAAATGTAGGCTAAGAGGGCAGATGTTCAACTTTAAAAGGAGCATTTAGAATACCAGCCTGTACATGCAAGTGGATGCTTGTTTAGCAGTTAGAAATTCATCAGTTACACTAAGCAGGAAACTTTTTCATAGATATACAGGGGTTTTCTAGTAGACATGGTCATTGAGTTTCATGTGCTTGGAAAGAACTGCATCTAAATCAAGCTGGAAACACTGAAAATGTCACTTTGAGAGGACACAGTGACCCTGCAGGACAGACAGGCCTAGACTTTAGAGCCAACCCCTCTACTCCATTCCAGCATTTCTTGTTGTGTAATCCTCAACAAGTCCTAATCTTCTAGGTGTCTGTCGCCTCATCTTCAAAGCGGGAGAAATTATACTGAACTGAAAGGGTTGTTGTGAGGAGTTAAGATAATGTGTGAAACTAGCTGAGCCCAGGCCCAGTGGTGGTAAGAATTCCACCTGAAATCTTTTGTTATTAAAAAAGTAAAACAGTACATATGGTGTTTAGGATTTAGCATTTTAAGCTCTTGTCAGAATTTTTTCCCTTCTTATATGGAAGATGATGGACAGACTCAGTAGAACTTCTGTAATTGTGTTTACTGGGTATCAGAGCCGATTTCCCCTTGTGGGGTGGTTATCTTAGAAATTAAACTTAATAAAAATAGTAGAATTTGTGACCTGTGCCAGGAAGTGGGCTGCATATTCTACATGTATAAAACAATCAATATTCCAAACAACCTTAGGCCATTGTCCCCAGTTTGCAGATGAGGGCACTGGATCTGGAAGAGTTTGGGTCACCTGGCCAAGGCCACACAGAGATGTGAATGGAGGTCTTTAAGATAGCAGAGACCACATTCTTAGTCACTAAAGTACACTGAGTTCACTCAAAAGCAGAGTGTTACTGTAACCTCATATCTCACAGTGGTTAAGGTTGTTATGGTTACACAGGGCATAGGGGAAGGCTTTGGGGAGATGGCAAGAGGAGCGAGAACTGTTGGTTTTGTGGGACACAGCCATGGTCATTTTGCTCCTTGTCTCCCAGTGCTCAGTGGCCACTGCCCTCAGCAGATGCCCTGTCCTGGAACCACCTCCCTCCCATTTAGTGCATGCTAATCTCCAAACCCACCATCTCTTGCCTCACTTTTGGGGTGTCATCTTGCTCTCTGAGCCTGAATGAGCCCAGTTATCTTGAAGCCAAGCTCCAGTCTGCGGAGGGTGCGTGCAGAGCCCTCTGCTCCCCTCCTCATCTTCCACCTCCCTTCAGTCCTTCTGAAATATACAGCCTTGGGTCACCCCCACCTGTGCTCCTACCCATGTGCACTGGCACCATGCCTGTGCTAGACTGTGGCCAGCCCAGCCGGCTATGGGGGAAAAGACGAGGCAGTTCTGGGGCGGGAACATGGTGGCCAGTGCTGGCTCAGGACACAGCACTGCTCAATGGAAAGGCCATGGGCTTGTTACCCACTCCTGTGTTCTTTCATCTATTCAGTAGTTTTTAACATTGAATACTAGGTGGTGGGAACACAACAAATAATCTGATACAACCCTGCTCTGAAGAACTTGGAGTTTACTAGAGGAGACAGACTGAGAAATGAAGAATTAGAATTCAGTGGGACCGGTCTGGGTGGCTGCATCTACTGAGTAACCTGCGTGTACAAGGGCAGGGAGGAGGGAGAGCGGAGGAAGGGGAGTTTCAGGAGGAGGGAGGAGCTCATATAGAGGTTCAGAGGTGAGAGGGAACGGGTGCTTTCGAAGAAATACACACACAGCAGCGTGACTGGAGCGTACTGTGTGGGGAGAAATGGCAAGACTACATCTCATTCTGATAGACTTGTCAGCCATGGCCTTGACTCAGACTCAAATGAAACATTGAGACAGAACAGCCAGTCCTTACACATGTATGGACACTGTTAAAATAAGCCAGGAGGGGCTGGGGACACACCTCGGGGCCAGCAAGGGTAGGAAGGTGTTGCTGCTGCCACTCTGGCACTGAAGGAGACAGGGGAGGGCACGGTTATTAACATCGAGGAAAAGCTGCAGCTGCACGTGAAGAGGCTGCATGTAGGAGCTATGGGTAGGATTTTGGTAAAAGCACACAGTCACTGCTAGCCCCCTGCCCAGTGGGGAGAGTCAGAGCAGGATGGGGAAGGATCTAGAGTATATCTGGATGGAGCAGAAAATTCCCGGCATGGTAGACATCCTCATACTCCCCCAGCTCCCATTAATCGTCTCTATCACAGACCACAAATATTCAACAAGGAGTTGCGACAGTGTGCAGCTGAAATACACAGCGAAGGGGTAACTGTAAATTCAAAAATACAATCCAGACCACAGAAAACATAAACTAAAGGTCAAGCAGGGAGAAGGGGAGAAGGCTGGACAATAAAACAAAAATGTGAGATCATTTGGACTTACACAGTTGTCATTATTGAGCCAGAAATATGATGCTGAGCTTCCTGGTGGGCAAGTTTTAAAGGAAGATGTGGTCACTTACATAGTTTTCCTTGTCAAAGAAGTGAAAGTGTACCAATTTGTATTGGAAACCAGACTTTCCCTAGACCTTAGCATGAAGAGGAATTTTCTCTGCAGGGCAGAATCATTTTAATAGGCTGTGTGTGACCCTAAGAAAATTCCTTTAGAAAATTCAGATCTAGGTCACACATCTGGCTTGTGTGTGTGTTGTTCACTGGTAGTGCTTCCTGATGGCGTCCAAACCCTGCCTCTCTCCCATGATTGCATGTTTCTCAAGATCTGGGACCATGCTTTTCTACCTGGGTGTGTCTTTTCTACCTCTCATTATGGCAGTATTTTGAAATTAAATCCGGTAAAAACATTTTGAGTGTCATATTTTTTTCTGGCATTGCAGAAATAATTTATTAGGGACTGTGAGGAATAAGGAGACCAAGCACAACTGCATCCATGACCCTCTCAACATCCCTCTGGAGAGTGGGTGCTCTAGGGGTCGGAGGTACAGGGTCAGCGTCTGTGTGGTAGGTGTTTCTAAGGACTGCAGCGTCCTGGAGCTGTGTAATGAGATGGAAGGGAACAATGACAATTCATCCCATATCTCAGTTCAACCTTAGTGAAATGCTGTTTAGACCAGTGATGTTTAGCATTTGGGGGTCAAAAACTCTCTTAAAATATGATAAAAACTAAGGACTCTTTTTTTCTCCAGAAGAAAGCAAAAACACACAATTTTGGATATAGTTTCAGGTAGACCACAAACTTCTCAGAGCCCTACCATGGACTCATTAAGGATCCACGGACCCCAGGTTAGAATCCTTGGCTTAACCTATGGTCCTCACAACATTTCGTACAAGGGATTTTTCTTCTGGATTTTCTGTGGCCTTGTTAGCGATAGAAACAAAGTTATATCCCAGGTATCAAGTACATCCCATAGGGGCTGGGAGAGGTGGAAAAATTACATAATCAGCCTCTTACTCCCCTTACCTCACGCAAATATTCTACGGATAGGAAGAAACAATTATAACACATGGAATATTATTCAGCAAGAAAAAGGAAGGAAATTCCGACACGTGCTACAACATGGATGAAAGTTGAGAACCTCAAGCTGAGTGAAATAAGCCAGTCATAAGAATACAAATACCATATGCTCCTTATATGAGGTACCTAGAGAAGTCAAATTCATAAACATAGAAAGTAGAGGATGGTTGTCAGGGGATGAGAGGAACAGATCCGGAATTAATGTTTAAGGGGTACAGAATTTTAGTTTTGCAAGACAAAAAGGGTTCTGGAGATTGGCTGCACAACAATTAAATAGAATTAACGTCACTGAACTCTATACCTAAAAATGATTAAGATGGTAAATTTTATATTATGTGTATTTTACCACAATTAATACATACAGACATACCACATAGAAGAGTTTAAAACAACAAAGCCGAGCTGGACATGATGGCTCATGCCTGTAATTCCAGCACTTTGGGAGGTAGATTGCTTGAGCTCAGGACTTTGAGACCAGCCTGAGCAATATGGCGAAACTGTCTCTACAAAAAAATACAAAAATTTAGCTGGGCATGGTGGTTCACACATGTGGTCCCAGCTACTTGGGAGGCTGAGATGGAAGGATTGCTTGAGCCCAGGAAATTGAGGCTGTGGTGAGCCGAGATCACACCACTGCACTCCTGCCTGGGAGACAGAGTGAGACCCTGTCTCAAAACAACAAAAACAACTCAAAACAGTTAAAAAAAACCCCAAAACAATGAAGCCTGAAGAATGCAGCTTGCCCAGCAGGGGAGGGTGTGGAGTGAGGAGGCGCAGCCCCATTGCAACTTGGAGCATTGTGGCCTGACCCAAAGCCGTGAGTCTCTGGGGAGCCAGCTACTTCCCCTGCAGGGCAGGCTCCTGGAGCTGGGACCAGTGGCGGTGGCACTGAGAACCAGCACCAGCCACACCTTGAGTAGCTTTGGAATGGTTCCGCTTGGGTCTTTGAGCTTGTTGTTGGAGCGCTTTCCGTTTCTACACTCAATCTTGTTATTGACACACTTTTCCTGTAAGATAGTGACTTGTGACGATCTTCTAGCTTGTGATGATCTTCTAGAACACTATTCAATTACTAAAGAAAAACTGTGGCCTCATATATAATTCATCATGCAGGAACTCTTCATTTGATAGGACCCATCTTTCTTATAACAGGAAGTAAATACGTGTTGCTAAGCTACTATGTCCACCAAAAGAAAAAAAACATATAGTAGATTCTGTTGTCCTCTTTGTGCTCTGTGAGAGTTGATGATTCCTCTATGTTAATTCAGCTCTTTCGTTCTTGACCTCTTTTACCTAAAGTTAGAGTTTAGCCATAATGTACTTAGTGTAAACAGAAAAAAAAAAGGCCTGAATCATAATTTCCCATGAGAAAAGAATGGGCTTTCTTAAACTTTCTCAAAGGAATTTAAAAAAGCATTTATTGATTCAGATTTTTAGTTCTGTGTCTGTTTATCTACCTGTCTATTTATCTACCTAAGTATCTATCTATGTCTATCTATATTCCTATTGATGGTTCAGGGACCTTGCAAACATCTGATTTGATCTTATTATTGCAAAGGAAAGAAATACAGACTGCACACATAAGTTTTAGGAATTGCAAGTACCTCTTTTGAGCCACTGGGGTTGAGGCATCAGTTCTCTACCGCTGGGAAGAATAAGGCAGATAGAGACCATTTTATGACCCAGATTAAGTGGTTTAGGTCAGAGGTCAGGAAAGACCATGTGTCAGGCCATTTCCCTAAGAGAGATGTCAAAATGAAAATGAATATTATTGCCTGTATCGGATGTCCTGACCTTCAGGGCAATGAGAGAGTCCTGATCAATGGTATCGTTCTGTCTATTTAATTCACATGAGCTCAAATACGCACACACGCGGGTGAGGAGGGGGCCATTTAAGTGGACCTGGCAATTAGGCCTATGACTCAGTCCAAGGTCCCACAAGAAGATGGGATGGGGGTAGAGGAATCTGCTGGCCCCACAATTGGGCTGTCTCACAGGCTCTCAGTGTAATCTCACTCTGCTGAGTGTGAGTCTAACAGTTTTGATTCCCACACAGCATGGCTCCTACATGCAAGTCATCATCTTCATCTAATGCTTAGTGATTAGTTTCAATTCCAATGTAAGAGCTGGCTGTGCTGAGCTTCCTGAGAGAGGAGATGTCCATCTCCAACGTGGTTCACAGTTACGGGTTTGCCCAGTCTAGCGGGGGTCATAAAGATCTGAGAGAGAAAAAAAAATCATGAAGCTGTGGCATTAAGTACTAAAATGATTGTTAAGTTTACCTTCCCACCAACAGTGTGGAAGTGTTCCCTGATTGCCGCATCCATGCCAAAATCCACTGTTTTTTGATTTTTTGATTATGGCTATTCTTGCAGGAGTGAGGTGGTATCACATTGTGGTTTCGATTTGCATTTCCCTAATCATTAGTGATGTTGAGCATTTTTTCATGTTTGTTGGCCATTTGTACATCTTCTTTTGAGAATTGTCTATTCATGTCCTTAGCCCACTTTTTGACAGGATCGTTTGTTTGTTTCTTACTGATTTGCTCGGGTGATAGGTGCACCAGGATCTCACAAATCACCACCGAAGAACTTATTCATGTAACCAAATACCACCTGTACCCCAATAAATTTATTGTTATGGAACAATCAATAAAGTAATAATAAAAAGATTGTTAAGGAGACACATCAGATATGTATAAGTTTTTTTTTTTTTTTTTTTTTGAGACTGAGTTTCGCTCTTGTTGCCCAGGCTGGAGTGCAATGGCACAATCTCAGCTCACCACAACCTCCACCTCCCAGTTTCAAGCGATTCTCCTGCCTCAGCCTCCCAAGTAGCTGGGATTACAGGCATGTGCCACCACGCCTGGCTAATTTTGTATTTTTAGTAGAGATGGGGATTCACCATGTTAGTCAGGCTGGTCTCAAACTCCCAACCTCAGGTGATCCGCCCGCCTTGGCCTACAAAAGTGCTGGGATTACAGGCGTGAGACACCATGCCCAGTTAAATATGTATAAGATTTTAGAAAAGATTGAAATGGCTTTTGACTTGTGCCTGGAAGACTCAGACTATGAGTATATGCCTATGAATTTTAATGTGTTCTAACTTCCTGTACCAAAAAGGTACAGATTCCTGATGAAAAGATATTTCCAAAACTAATCTCAACTCTACATGTTTTCACCAATAGGCTACCTTCTAACCCTAACTCCCATGGAAATTATGATGGTTAAGAGCATGAACTTTGAGTCAGATGTCAGATTCCAAATCCCAGCTCCACCGATAACATATTAATTCTACTAAGCCTCAGTTTCCTCAAATGTAACAACAGTTCTTGCCTAATAGGGTAATTTTGTGGATTAGATGAGACAATCCCTGTTGTAGCATAGCACCTGCATTTAATAAGCAGTGCAGTAGATGTTTACTCTGATCATTCAGGAAGCAAAAGCAATCCGATGTATTGGCTCTATGCCACTGATTTGTGGGAAGAACAAAAGACTGGTTCTGTGCTCTGGATCTAAAGCAATGCAAAAGTTTTAAAAACAAATTTGTTTCTCGTTTTTACTCTTTTGTCTGTTGTGTTTTATATCTCTAACTTCTGAACTATTCAGATATACATGTTACATATGCAACTATTCATTCCACGTACTTGGTGACTATTTCTTGAGCATCTGCTATGTGCCAAGCCAGGTGCTGGTTATGCAGAGGCAAGACACGGTCCCTGAATAGTGGGAGGAAACAGACACATAAATGACAGTCACAAGCCAGCCTAGAAAATGGAATGATAATGGGCACCTGAAAGAACTTACGTGCCAAAAGTAGTGACTGGGTTGGGGAGGGCTCCTGGCATGAGAAAGGCATGGAAGTGAGAAACAGCAGGGTCATTGGGCAACCATGGGGAATTCACTTTGCCAGAATGGGATGTGTAAATCTGGGAATGGTGGGCAAATAGCCTAGAAAGAAAGGCTGATCATGGAGACTTCGACCTCCAGCCTGGAGGCCATGGGATACTGTTGATTGAATATATATTTACATTGGAGGAGAAAAGAATTATAGGTTAACTCAGCAGGACTTGTGACTGCTGGGAGTGGGAAGTGAGGGGAAGGGGAAGTCCAGGATGACTTCCGGGTATCTTGATTAGGCAACTGAGTGGATGGGGGGTGTCACTAATTTGGGGGATTTTTTTAGAATGACAGAGGAAGAGAGCAGGATTTGAGAGTGGAAGATGATATGCTCCTTTTGAAAAAAAATTTTAGCTAGATACAGAATTTATAATGTAGGAATATGATACAAATGTGCTTCTATTTTATTACATCTGGAATTCAGTAATCAAATAAATTATTTGTAATGACTAAATCCTCAGAAAGCATGTCTAAACTGGAAGTTGTACAGTCAAAGATTCTCAGCCAGGACCAAGCAACATCTGAGCCCAAATTACCTTTTTAATTTAAGACAGGAAGGAAGAGAATTTTAAAAGATTGAGGAGGGAGACTGGATAAAGGAAAAACACAAAAATGATAATGATAACACTAATACAATGTTTAAAACCCCACTGCTTTCAGATACCGGTTTCTACCTCTTCCCTGACATTTCATTAATTGTATTTCAATCTCTTTGTTCCACTGTCCTCAGATGGAGATTCCAGAATAAGTGGTAAATAGCAAAAAGTAAAAAATAAAGCCGATAGAAGAAAGGAGAAATAGGGAATTGGATAGTCCACAAACTGATAATTCACCCACTTAAGTCAGACAGATCTTGGAATATCAAGTAAGTGAGAGTGGGAGAAATTAAGCACAAATTTGGAGATATGTCCACAAGATTAGTGAATCTGTGGACTTCAAATCCTTATGCCTACTTGCATGGGTTATACAGCCTAAAATGCTTACTTGTTTTTGGAGTTTAATCTCTTTGAGATTTAGTCATGTTATTTTGGAGGGTTTCAATAGTGGTGAGAAACGGTGTTTGGTTTCTGCTCCAAATCTAGTTAAATAAGAAATTGAAAGTGGGAAGGAGAAGGTGCATACATTTTCCTTTGCTGAAAATGGATCAGTAGTACCATCCCAGCATATAAAGGACTTCTCAGAGTTATCATTTGATGAAGTGCCCAGGGAGAGTGCTGATGTCAGCCGGGAGAGGGCCGTGGGTGGGTGTCCCCCGGCTGACTTCCTCTCTTTCCTCTCTCTGCCAAGGCTCTGCCGTCCAAACCTGTAATCCCTCCCAGGCAATTCCAGTTCTGGGTGTTTCTTAAGCAAATAGAGTAAACCATGCCAGCATTAGGGGTTGCCACCTTTTAGAAGTTGTATTCCAGGGCGAGTACTCATGACTTCTCATGACTCAGTCTCATCAGTTTCTTCTATGCTTTCAATTTCTTCCTCTTCCAGCTTCTTAAACACTTATATCTCTATGTGCAATTACATCTATATGTGCAAATGGCACCTATAATATGCCGTCATGTTTTCTAATGATCTCCTTGTGAAGTGTAGCACTTTCTTTCTTTCTTTCTTTCTTTTCTAGAGACGGGATCAGGCTAGTCTCAAACTCCTAGCTTCAAGTGGTCCTCCCACCTTGGCTTCCCAAAGTGTTGTGATTACAGGTGTGAGCCATTGCACAGGGCCTCGGTGTGGCACTTTCTTATTGGCTGTCACATTTTCTAGTAGTTTCTCAAATCTATATTGTACTGTTCAACTATATGGGAAGCTTTTGATGATGGGAAAAAAATCTGTCAGCTGTTTCCCGTATAAGCATTTTCTCCACCTTCCTCTCCCTGCCCCTGAACCTGAGTCCAGCACATGGCAGGCAGGTGTGTAACAAATGCTTGTGAATTGTGAGGCAGTGTCTCTGATATGAACATCTGCAAAGCCTCCAATAGGAGGGAAAAAAAAATCATGAATCTTAAAGTCAGCTGATAAAAAAAGAGGAAAAGAAAAATTGTATGTTAAAGTGCAGAACATAAGGTTTCTACACAAAATGAAAACAAGTATCTCTCCCTTAACGGAGGCCGTCTCAATATTTTTAGAAAGGATAATAATAGTAATAAGTGCCTGCCATGTGTCAGGCACTGTTCTACTTTACATGTATCATTGCATTTGATGCTTGAAGAGTCCTTTGCTTATTATCTTCATTTTACAGATGAAGGAACTGAAGCACAAAAAGGTGAAATAACTTGCCCAGCTTTGGAATTAGATTTCATACTTTGGGAGTTTGACTACAGAATATACACTTCTACCTTTGTGTCCCATTTAAATCTATTTCTCCCTACAAGCTCATTCTCCTGTGCTTTTCTTCAGAAGCTTTATTATTTTAGGGTACATGTAGATCTATACCATCAGGAGTAGATTTTTGTGTCTGGCATAAGGTCAAAATTAATTTTTCTCTTGTGAATCTCCAATTGAGGGCACGCCATTTATTGAAAACAGCCGCTCTTTTCCTAGTGGGCTATAGTGCCACCTTTGTCAGGTGAGTCAGGTTTTCGATTCTCTATTTTGTTCTATTCTATTGCTCTACTTATCTTTGTGCCAAAATTGCATTGTCTGAATTATTATGGTTTCATGTTTCTTGACATCTAGAAGTATAAGTCTTTCAACTTTTTTCTTTATTTTCAAGATTGCCTTCACCACCCTTGGCTATTTGTATTCCCATAAAAGTTTTAGAATTATTTTGCCAATTTACACACAAACAAACACATAATCCTGCTGAGAGTTTTTACTGGGAGTACATTGAATCTATAGATTGATTTGGGATGAATTGGCATCTTAATTTTATTGGGTCCATGGACATGGTATATCCTTTTGTTTATTTTAGGTCTTTATTAACTTCTCACAATAATGTTTTATATTAATAGTTTTCTGTGTAGCTGTCTTGTTCATATGTTGTTAGAATTATTTTAGGTATTCAGTTTTTTGAATGAGATTATAATCATTATAATCTGAAAACTTTCATTTTCTAATTATTTGTCGTGGTATAGAGGAGTTTTCTTTATTGATCTTGTAAGTAGAGATCTTGCTTTTCACCTATGAATTCTAATTGTGGAGTGTTTCAGATTTCCCACATACACAATCATATGATTTACAAATAATGATAGTTTTATTTCTTTTTTCCATTAACTAAAACTTTTATTTATTTATTTTTAATTTATAGGCATTCCAGAACAATGTTAGAAGTAGTGATAGTGGGCATTCTTATTTTATTCCCAAATTTTGGAGGAAAAATTTGTTATTACATGTGAACATAATTCATTGTAATATGAATTACATTGATTGATTTTTGCATAACTTTTCAGTTGTGGTATAATATACCTTATACAAAAAACTTACCATCGTAATCATCTTTAGGTGTACAAATTAGTGGCATAAAGTACATTCTCATTGTTATGCAACCATCACCATGATCCATTTCCAGAACATTTTTATCCTTTCTTTTTTTTTTTTTTTTTTGAGATGGAGTCTCACTTTGTAGCCCAGGCTGGAGTGCAGTGGCACGATCTTGGCTTACTACAACCTCTGCCTCCCAGGTTCTAGTGATTCTTCTGCCTCAGCTTCCCAAGTAGCTGGGATTACAGGTGCGCACCACCATGGCCAGCTAATTTTTGTATTTTTAGTAGAGACAGGGTTTTGCCATCTTGGCCAGGCTGGTCTTGAACTCCTGGCCTCAGGTGATCCACCCGTCTCAGCCTCCCAAAGTGTTAGGAGTACAGGCGTGAGCCATTGTGCCCAGCCCATTTTCATCATTTCAAAAGATATTCTGTGCTTATTAAACAATAAATGCCTATTCCTCCCTTCCCCTACCCGCTGGTAACCTGTAGTGTGATTTCTTTCTTTCTGAATTTGACTATACAAGGTATCTCATATAAATGAAGTCATACAATATTTGGGGTTTTTTTCTGGTTTATTTCACTAAGCATAATGTTATCAAGGTGCATCTATGTTGTAGCATTATTAGAACTTCATCTTTTTTAAGGCTGAATAATATTTCATTGTACGTATATACCACATTTTGTTTATCCATTCATCTATTGTGAACATTTGGGTTGTTTCCACTTTTTAGCAATTGTGAATAATGGTGCAATGAACATGGGCGTACAAGTGTCTTAGTCTGTTTTGAGCTGCTATAATAGAACACTAGACACCCGGTGATTTATAAAGAACAAAAATTTATTCTCTCACAGTTCTGATGGTTGGGAAGTCCAAGATCATGGCACTAGAATCTGGTGTGGTCCTTCTTACTGTGTCCTCATAGGGTGGAAAGTGGAAAGGGAAGAGAGAGCAAACTCACTCCTGCAAACCCTTCTATACTGGCATTAATCAATTTGTGAGGCATTTCACTGTGGTCAGCAAATATACTCTGAATGATTTTAATAATTTGAAATTTCTCAAGAATTTATTTCTGAACAGCATAAGGTCAATTTTGTAAATGTTCAATATGCCCTTGGGATGAATGCTTATTCACTGTTGGATGGATCATTCTGTCAATGTCAACTTTGCTTATAAATAAGTTCAATTTGTTATTCATACTTCCTGTATCCTTACTAATTTTTTTTTGGCCATTCATTTCTCCCATATGCTAAAGGAGGTTTATAAAACCTCTCCCTATAATTGTATATTTCTTCCTTCAGTTCTTCAATATTTGAAACTGTGTTATTAGGGGTGTACTTCTTCTACATTTTCCCAGTAGATTTAAATTTTTATCTTTATGAATGTTCCTTTTATCTTTAGTATGGTTTCTTGCCTTAAAGTTCACTTTGCTTGATATAAATATAGCTATAAAACTTTTTGTTAGCATTTACGTGGTTTATTATTTTCCATCTTTTACTTTCAATCTCTCCATTCTTAGATTAGGGCGTATATCTTGTAAGCTGCATAGTTGGTTTGGATTTGTTGTTATGTTCGTCATACAGACTGATGATATTTGTCTTTTAATTGAAGCTTTTATTCTGTTTATATTAACGTAATTGCTGAAATAATTGGGTTTACATCTATCTTCTTAATGTTTACCTATGTTTAACCTTATGATTCCTTTTCTCTTTTGTCTTATTTTCTTTTATGTACTTTTTATTATTCAATTTTTCCTTTTACTCATTTGTTTGCAATATATCCTTTTGCCATTGTTTTGTTACTTTAGAGATTACAATACCATTCCTTGCACTCTTACCATTTCTACAATACCTACTTTTTTGTATTTAATATAATATATACTCTTATCATTTCCACAATGCCTCTTAGACAACAGAATTTAACTCCTCCTCTTCACTATTTTTGTTATTGTCGGTGTGTATTTTAACCTATATACATTTCCAATACTATAAAACTTTTTTGTTATTGCTTAATATGGTTAAATTAATACATCACAGTAACACATTTACCTTTTCCATTTCTGAATTTCTATTTTTATCTGATATTATTTTCCAAATATAAGAATTTTCATTAATATTTCCTTTAATAGGAGTCTGCTGGGAGTAAATTATCTGTTTTTACTTGCCCGAAAATATCTTCAGTTTATCTTCATTTTTAAAACATATTTTCACTAGGTATAGAATTTTAGGTTAGCATTTGTTTTCTTTCAGGACTTTAAATATGCCATTTTTTTGTTTTGTTTTGCTGTTGCTTTTTTTTGTTGTTTGTTTGTTTGTTTGTTTTTCAGGATTCCACTGTTTCTACTGAGAAGTAAGCTCTTGGTCTTTTGCTTATTGTGGCTCCTCTGAAAGAAACCTGTCTGTTTTCTCTGGCTGCTTTTAAGATTTTGTCTTTGCTCCTAGTAGTTTTATGTTGATATGACAAGATGTGGTTTCCTTTGCACTTATTCTACTTAAATTCTAGAACATTTTGAAGTTTTCTTTGATTGCTTTGTGAGCTTTTGAAATATCTAGGACAAGCTTGTCCAACCCATAGCCCATGGGCTGCATTTTGCCCAGGACAGCCTTGAATGAGGCCCAACCCCACAAATTCATAAACTTTCTTTAAATATTATGAGGTTTTTTTTGTATTTTTTTTTTTTAGCTCATCAGCTATTGTTAGTGTGAGTGTGTTTAATGTGTGACCCAAGACAATTCTTCCAGTGTGGCCCAGGGAAGCGAAAAGATTGAACACCCTGATCTAGGATGTCATCTTTTTACATATTGCTTCTGCTCCACTTGTGTCATCTCCCCTTTTGAGTCTCTAGTTACATGAAACTTTGGTCCTTCAGGGATTCTAATTAAATACATCTTAGATCTTTCCCCATGTCTTATAGATCTCTTATGCTGTTTTTAAAAAAATTCTATTCATTTTTCAAATTTCTGTGTTTATACCAACCTATTTTCCAGATCGCTAAATTGGCTTCTTGATAATGTTCCCTTATTGATCTGATGTTAGTGAGACCTCTAGGGTCTCGTGGAATAGTTCTAATCCTTTTTCCTAAAATGTCTTTTTCAGATGAGATTGTGCACTTTCAGGGTGGTATGGCCATAGACTAAAACTAATATGTCTTTTTCGAACATTTGAAGGTAGTCCTCCATGTAAAATGCACCAGATGAAGAATCAGAAACCTTGAATTGTAATCGAAATTCTATTATAGCAATTCCCAGTGATAATGTAGCCACAGTCTTCCCGTGGTATCCATGGGGAATTGGTTCCAGAACCTCCTGTAGATATCAAAATCTACAGATATAAGTCCTTGATATAAGATGATGTAATATTTGCATATCACCCATGCATAACCTCCTGTATACTTTAAATCATTTCTACATTACTTATAATACCTAGTACAATGTAAATAATTCTTACACTGTCTTATTTAGGGAATAATAACAAAAAAGTCTATACATGCTCAGTACAAGATGCAATTTTCTTTCAAATATTTTTATCCACAGTTGGTTGAATTCATGGATGTGGAACCCATGAATGTAGAGGGCTAACTGTATTCATTTTACAGGGTAGAATATTGAGGTTTAAAAGTTAAGCAAATTGCTCAAGGTCACACAGCTATTAAGTGGTGGGCCTGGCTTTGCAGGTGCTAAAGCTCAAGCTCTTACATATTATGTTATGGGGCATTTGTGTCCTCTAGCATAGCTGTGGGTTTATACTAAACTCGTGGTCAATTAACCTTCAGTCTTTTCTCCTACAAATTTTGGTCAAGTCACATTTTCTCCATTTGAAACTTGTGTGATTGTATCTTATCATTGAACAGTTTATCAATCAATCTACCTGCCTATATATCTATTTATCTGATATGTACCACCTATTTATTTTTACTTAAATGTATAACTATATTTTTCCCTATTAAATCTAAAACTGGGGGTTTGACCATCCTTTTAGTCTGTCAAAATAATTATTGGTTTTTATTACTTAACACATGTCTTTAAACTTTGAGTTACCTACAAATTTGACAATTTTTAATGTTTAAAAAGACATCTTAAACTTTTTAATGGAATAATATCAGACAGGGCAATATGACAGGTCACTGGTAACTTCAAGCAGTTGTAAACATATCAACTGCCCTATTATCTAAATCACATATTTTCAAATCGACCACAGTGACATTCTGACTGACAACTTTATTTTCTAGTGAATACGTTTGATGGTTTGGCATGACACGGCCTTAGTGAACCCATGTTGGTTCCATGTGATCATAACATTCTTTTCTAAGTGGTTCACAAACCATCTATTTAGTCATTTATCCTTGAATTTTGCCAACAGTTGACATCAAGAATTTGCTTTGACCAGGCTGCAGTTCCCAGAATCTAGGCTTTCTTGAATTTCACAATCAAAAAATATTTTCTAGTCTCCTGGCACCTCTTTGTTCTTCACGTTCCCCCCTCCCCCAAAGATTGCCAACAATGGTTGCGTAATTACATCTCGGAGTCTTTCAGTACTTTGGGTTATGATCTATATGGGCCGGGAGATGTGATCTCATTTGAAGTGTGATATAGTAGAAAGAGAAGTGTACCTAGAATTATAGACTTGAATTCATGTCTTGATGCATCACTTGCTAATTGTGTGACCTGCAGCAAATTGCTTAGTCTCTGTAGCCTCTGTTTCCTTATCTGTAAATGAGAATAAAACCTGAAAAGGAATTGAAAGGATTAAATGAGTTAACAGCTGTGAAGTGTCTGCAGTAAAATGAGCTTCAAAAATCCCGATTTCCCTTAATGCCTTATCTATGTTGGGTTTCAGTTTATTCTTTATATTTTAAAATATACTTTAGAATTTGAAGACAATTCTTTTTGCTGTAGAAGACATTGGAAACAAAAACTCATTGGGGATGTAAAATGGTGTAGAGCACTGAACTAAGATAAGATACCACTTCCTGTGGGGATGTCTCATTAAACTCGCTGTGTGACCTTGGGCAAGTCATGTAATTGCTCTGGGTTTTATATTCATCTGTAACATGAAGGGGAAGGACTGGGTAATTTCTCAGTTCTAGTTGTATATGCTATGCTCTAATTTTGCCTTTTGCCATGTCCCTGAACTATATAACCTTCTTGCTGTATAGGGGACTATCTTTTCAGCCAGTTCTCAATGCACTTTGTAAATAAATCTCAGGAATTAAAAATTCCTGAGCTGACCCCTTGACACACAAAGTACTTTGGAGCTGAACCTCTGTCATCAGTGTTCTGATGTGGACTATTAGTCCAAATGAGCCCAAATTAGGCTGACAAACCTGCTGTCTTCCACTCCACTTATTATTCATTGAATGATCCCAGATTTGATTCTATTACTTGCCTAATGATTGAGAATTAATGACATAATAATACTGTGTCAACATATAGAGACATTATGGAAATAATGGTAATAATTTATGTAGCACTTTCCAAACTAAGGTTTTTTTTTTTTTGATAAATGAGAATGGATTTTAGATGTACAATATAGCAATTACTCTTTGCCCTAGAATACGAAAGAAGCCTTTGGATCTACACAGGAAGTAGCTATTCATCAGTTATGATTAGTTTGGGGAAAAAAAGCACATTCTTTGTCGCTAAAATATTAATAACAAAAATTTTGCTCTTATTGTGCTTATTTTCTACTCTGGGGACAGTCACCAAAAGCTATAGAAAATATTTTCTGGTCTAGGAGTAATTAAATACATAGATATCTTTACTTCTCTTTACAGGGCAGATTTTATCAGATAAATTTTATTCATTCATTTATTCATTCATTGGCATTATGTACATATTAATTTATTGAAGAAGTATTAAAATTTCAAACACTTGTTTTTGTTATGCCATACTTGGGCTCAGAAAAGAACTGAGGGTGGGGGGTGGATCCCTGCTTTGAGAGAAGTCGTAACCCATTAGGGGAGATCTGCTAGAGCTAACAGGAGAGTGCGGCAATGGCCATTAGAAAGTACGTTCTGGATCCCGGACCTTTCAGGAACCTTTTCAAGAGCCTTGCTCTGCCTCTTAATCTCTCGCTCTGCATTCTTAACCTCTTGGCTTTATCATCCAAATACTCTCTGTGTCTTGCATCTTAAAAATAAACATCAACCTCCCCTAACGCACCATGTCTCTCCAGAATACTCTAGTTTTCCATACCCCGTGAAAGAACTCTCTGCGTATCCTGCCTCTGCATCACCTCCCATTCATTCTTCACTTTACTGTGGTTGAACTTCCTCTTCTAAGGAACTGCTTTTAATAAACTCACTAGTGACTTTCAAATCCTAAATACTTTCCAGTACTGAACCCAGTGGACACTTTTACATTCTTACCTTACTTGACCTTTCAGCAGCATTTGAACCAATTGGTATTCTCTCCTGAAATACTTTTTCTTTTGAAAATACACTATACTTTTCCCCCTTTCTTCTGTGGCCAGTCCTTTTTTATTCTTCTTTGATGGTCCCTCTTCCTATGTGCAGCCTCTAAACGCTGCTATTCCTCTAAACTCTGATGGCTAGTTGTTAGATCCTCCCCTCCCCTCCCTTCCCCCTTCCTCTCCTCTCCTCTCCTCTCCTCTCCTCTCCTCTCTTCTGCTCTCTCCTCTCCCCTCCCCTCACCTCCCCTCTCCTGTCCTGTCCTCTCTTCTCTCCCCTCCTCTCCCCTCCCCTCTCATCATCTCTCTTCTCCTGTGCTCTTCCTTCCTTTCCTCTTCTGCTTTCCTTTCTTCTCTGTCTCTTCCAAAGTAACCATATCCTTTACCATGATTTAAATGCCACCTCTATGTTGAAGAGTCTCAAATTTATATAAGCAGCCTAGCTCTTCTTTCTGAGCTCCACAAGTATATATTGAACTGCCTACTTGATGTTGATATTTCAATGTCTCATAGATATTTCAAAATTAGTGTCTCAACATCTGAGTGCTAAATTTCTCTCCAGAAATCTGCTCCTTCTACAGATTCTCCATCTCAGTGAATTATATCTTCATATGCCCAAGTACTCAAGAATATCTCTGGCCTCCTCTTGGAACTTTCTTGTGCCACAGGTACTACAGGCATTTCAAACTCAACATGTTCAGAGCCAGTCCATTGATTTCCATCCTTTCCACATCACTCTGCTCTCAGGAATCTTTGAAACAAAACAAAACTTAAAACACACATATACAAAAGAAAGGAAGGAAGGGAGGGAGGGAGGAAAGGAGGACAGGGAGGAAGAGGGGAAGAAGCAAAAATAAATCCAAAGCCATCTGGTTCTGTCTCACAACCATCTACTGTGCTATTAAGTCAGAGCGTGATGAGTTTTGACTTCTTCCTTTCCTTTGTTCCTTATACCACATTTATGCAAGAAAAAGTTTCTTCTACTTCTGGCCATGATGAAATAACAGGGAGTAAATTGACTTTTCCATCTTCCACACTGAGAAATAGGCAAAACATGTACAATGATTTTGAGGGGATTGGATAACTGGTTGATTGTAACAGCAGGTGGTTCAGAACAGAGATCTCTGAAAGAAGGAAAACAGTGTGGGTCCTACAATTAATTTCCCAAGCTCTTTCAGAGCACGTTAGCTTTTCCCTGTGTGCTCATCTATTGTCCATTTCCTTCTACTAGAATATGAACTCCAGGAAGGGCAGGGACTTGGTTGTCTAGCTGAGCACCTAGCCCAGTGCCTAGCCCATTGTTAGTACTCAATAAATTTTCCAGTTGGGGTACATGAGTGAATTCTTGATAATTTCTGCTTCCTCACTAGCCAAGTCCTATCTGATTGTAACTTTAAATTACATCTGAAATCCATCCACTTCTCTCTAACTCTATTGCTATTACCCTGGTCCCCAACACCACCATGTCTGCTCTGGACAAATGCTATATAACTTCCTCGGTGGTCTTCTATGCTTGCCTTCTCCAATCACTTCACTCAAATTGATTCTTTAAAATGTAAACTTCATCGTGTCACTCTATACTAAAATGTATCAGTGACTACTGCACTTTGAATAATTCAAGCTCCTTACAAGGGGATGATGGCCGGCCTCAGCCTGCTTACTCAGCTTCCTCCTCGCACCTCTAGCTACCTAATCCAGCAGCCCGTTGGGTCCATGAGATGCAATTTGAAAACCACTGAACTAGATGAATGCCAATGTTTTTCCAGCCCCTAGGTGCTGTGCTACGATGCTTAGATTTATTTGCCACAATCTAAATTACCTATCAAAGTATAATTGATAAAAGTTACCTCTAAGTCTGATAATCTAAGCACAACAACAAGTACAAACAGAATGGGAATATCTTTGTTTGACAATGGGAAAAATGAGGGTTGAGCTGTAACAATTTATCAATGTCACTCTGGCACCCTCCAGGGAGAAGACCATCTCATTCTAAATACTGGACTTGGTTTTTCAAGCATAACCATCATGAAAGGCAAATTCTCAGTCTACCAGAACTTTCTAGAAATATCACATGACAACATACAAACAGCTTTGCATTGATTCTGTGTTGACAAGGCCATGCTTTGCTTTGCTGTTTGGCTTCTAGGGTGGACTCACCCCAAATACAGTGGCCTTTCAAATGCATGTCCTTGCTTCTCACCCCAGTTTAATTTTTCTCTGTAATTTATTGTTCTTTCAGTTTATGAATCAGGCTTTTGTGGGTTTAATTAGTGCAAATCAATTTACAACCATTGGATTATACAGAGTAAACAGATAAAATGCATCTTGTGGTCCTGAAAATTTGAGGACCAGCCTAGAACATAAACATATCACAAAAGCACAGGTGTCCTTTGATGAAGAAATTATGTCACGGCAGAATAGGGTCAAACAGTGATCTGTAATGTTGATCTCAGGAAGTCTGAGAAGGGAGTAGGTCTAGGCCATGGTTCTAGAGATGGAATGGAGAGTGGGAGAAGGAAGAAATGATAATAATAGCCAATGTCATTGATATGACCCGTTTCACACACAGAGGAATAAATAAAGTCACATTTCACATATTTTTGAAATTAATACCTTCTCTACTCCTCACATGCCTAGAGAAGTAGGAAATCCCATCTTCCTCTCTTAGCCCCTCCCTCCCCTTATATGGACAGGAACTATGGCGGGGCCTTATTGGTGCCCATCTTCTCATGCTGGGCCCAGAACTCAGGTACCCTGTTGAGGCTGGAGGAGCCCTATTGCTGAGTTCCAAGAACACTTCACTGTTGCTGGTTTTGTTCCAGGGAATGAGCTGTGCCTGGGTCTCTGTTTTGGGTCATGGCTGCAGGCACACAATTGTTCTTTAAAGGGTAAAAGAATTTGATTCCCACTGGCCTGCTCTTCCCCTTCCTGGAACAGCGTTCCCTCCAGTCTGCAACACACACACCAACTCACTCCCCAAACTGGCCTGCTCCCAACACTACTACATTTAAAATTTGCTCCCTCTATGGCCAGTTTTGGTGCTAATATTCTTGGGAGGGTGGGCTTGGGACAGGCTCTGGCATCCATTGCTACGTGGACCCCGAGTGGCCTCTACCCTGAGATCGTCAACTTGCTCCCTTCCAGAACCAAGAAAAGCGTGCCCAGAAGACACATTCTTACTTCCACTTTTAGAGCCACAGGAAGCAAATTTCTGGAAGATTTCAAATACATTTTGTTCCTAATTTTACCCTCAAGTGTTCAGAAATGGTGAGATCTAGTCTCTTGACACCCCACTGCACTCAACATCTGTGTTTTAAATCATTTAAAAAGTGGATACTTGTGTTCTTGTTTATTTTCTTGTTGGTTTACTCTTACTAGACAGGAAGCAAAAGTGCTGACTTTAAGTGCTTGAAGTGCTGGACACCCCACACTCTGGCTGTATGGAGAAAAGATGGTATGTGTGTGAGTTTGTGTGAGTGTGAGAATGAGTTTGCACGTGTACATGTGTGAGCGTGAGTGTGCGTGAGAGTGGATGCATGTTTCTGCAAAATCACAGGCAGGGAGCAGCTGCTGGAGGAATCCACGCGGGCCCAGGTACTGAGTGGTAAAGGGGAGGGAGAAGTAGGTAGGAGCCATGCAAAGGTGCCATCCACAAAGAAGACCCAGGAAGAGAAAGCCACTGGCGAGAGAAGAGAGTCCGTATACTGGTGGTAACAAAACGCTTATTCTGGAGCCAGAAGAAAGAACAGGGTCAGAAACCTGTCCTGCTACTTAAGCTGTGTGGCCTCAGTTTCCTCATGTGTATAAAGGGAATAACAATGATGATGACAATGATAATAAGCCATATTAAAGGAGATGATATACATAAAGCATTAGTAAATGCTATGAAAGTGTTAGCTGTTGTTATCATCATCACTTTTTTCCACGTGTGCAAAGATAGAACGATGTTTTGATTTTCTTCTGAAACATTTTCTGTCTTACATGGCAGAGTGAATTGAATATTCCCAAGAGCATATTTAAAGAACTGTAGATGGTTAATATTTGCGCCAAATGAGGGGTTTTCTCTTGCTGAATGCCATCAAACTAACTTTTGGGTCTATGTGGGTGAGGAGGGTGAAGTGGGGGCGTGCACACACACGCACACTCAGGCTCTTTGAGAAGAGAGATATTGAAATAATTTTAGCACTGTGCTATGTGACGTGCAATGCTGCATCTTTTCTGCATACCCTCAAGAAATTATCAAGATAAACTACTTTGCTCTGTAAGTCCTCGGTCAGATCTGAGTTTTGTTTTGTTTTTTAAAATAGGCCAAGTTATATTTCAGGTAAAATTAAATTATTTCTTTCCATGTAAATTATTTCTTTTCATATTGAGAATCTTAAACCTCTAAATAAATTTAGTCCACGAATTCTCCTAGTCTTCATGTTTATTTCTCTCCTAAAATACTAGATTCCTTTAGCCTGATTTCCCCTATTTTGCCACATTTGAAAAATATGGAGGATTTCTCCTTGATTTTCTCTTCTTCTAGCTTAC
The DNA here is from genome assembly GCF_006542625.1 of Nomascus leucogenys. NCBI lineage: Eukaryota > Metazoa > Chordata > Mammalia > Primates > Hylobatidae > Nomascus > Nomascus leucogenys. The sequence continues at coordinate 57,592,484 of NC_044384.1, read as the reverse complement.
CTGTTATATAAGTGAAGCTTCTGTTTGGTTTGTGCATTTTTTGAAGATATTCATGCAGAAGAGATGCTTACTTGGCCATCAGAAGTCACGCATTGACTATGGCTTCTTATACATTTTGGGAAATACTTCCTTCAGAGCTCCTGAGTAGCTCTCTGGCTCTGATGACATTGTTCTATCAGCCACATGTAGAACATTCTGGGCATTTATTGCTGCTTGTTCTAGTGTTTCCAATCAGTATTTTCAAATGGAATTTGGGAGACAAAACTTCCCTAAAATCTTCATTTAGTCTCTTTCTCGCTCTCTCTTTTTTTAACTTCCATCTATTAAATCTTTTGTACCATGATCAAAGGAGGTCCCACAGACTTCCAGCTGAAATTCCTCTTTCTCTTACTCCAGCACTGAAAGCTCCCAGCAGTTTCTGGTTTACACCTGTCCCTCACAATCTGTGTGTCTCCTGTTCCTGTGAGTCTCACTTGGTCAACCTTTACATTAAAAAAAAAAAAAAAAAAAAAAAAGAGGCCAGGCGCGGTGGCTCGTGCCTGTAATCCCAGCAATTTGGGAGCCCGAGGTGGGTGGATTACTTGAGATCAGAAGTTCAGGACCAACCTGGCAATATGGTGAAAACCCGTCTCTACTAAAAATACAAAAATTAGCCGGGCATGGTGGCACACTCCTGTAATCCCAGCTACTTGGCAGGCTGAGGCAGGAGAAATGCTTGAGCCTGAGAAGCGGAGGTTGCAGCGAGCTGAGATCACGCCACTGCACTCCAGCCTGGGCAACAGAGCAAGACTCAGTCTCAAATTAAAAAAAAAAAAAAGTATTCTTCCTAAAATAGAAGTGGTTTTTGTTTTTTGTTTGTTTTTAACTATTAGTGGTCATATAGATTTTTTCTTTTTCTTTTTTTTTTTAAGGATCAGATTTTTTTTTTTTTTTTAAATCTCTGGCAAGTACTTTCCTTTGGTTTCTAGTAATGTTTAAACAATAACCTGGTTTTCTCAATTAATTTTTCTTTATATGATTCCTTGTAATGCTTTTGTTGTTGTTTCCAATTCACTGCTTGTGAGTTAATTACAGTTCCCTTTTTAAAACTGGGTAACTGAATAATGGATATTTTTTATTTTCTGCCAGAATGTGGAACTAAATTGTGTTGTAACCATGATTACATAGTGGTTCCTATGAAAATACTTTCTCTGTAAATTCTTATCTGGCTCTTAAAGCCTAGCTGTGATATTTCCTTTGTTTGTGAATTCTAAAGAGCAGTCATTTGTTTGATCCCCACGCTCCTTACCAAACGGTGTTTAGCCAGTTTGCATGATTAAACGCGGTCCGTCATTTTCCTACCTTGCTTAATCTTGTGATTTCTTCACTTGCATTTAATATCTCCAGTTTTAGCTCATAGATGTTTGGCTTATAGTAAAACCCTGTTGCCACATATTCATGATTTAACTGTGAAATTTCTGCCTAGGAAAATTCTACTGTATTTTCTTAGCCCTGCAAACATTTTCCAAGGTTGCTGTTGATTTTGTTCCTTACAATGCACTTTTTTTCTGGGAAACACCCTCCATTCTGTCCCATGTTTATAACCGGGAAGCTCTTAGTCCATTGTTGGCTAATGATTGCTATGTAAAGCCCCTCACTTTCAGCTCAAGAGCCCAATCCCCCTTTTTATTTTGTGTGTTTCTAAGCAGAAAGTGATAGGTATGTTGGCTTCATTTTCCCCAAGCCCCGCCTTGTCAGTTATCTAATTAGGTGGGTACTTCATTTTCCTTTTTTTCTCACTGTCAAGCTAAAACTAAAACTCACGTTCATTCGCACTGATCAGACTCACCCTAATATCTACCTTGAATGCAGCTTTCTGCTTTTTAGTGCAAGAAGCTGTACATCAGTTTGGTTTGGGTCAAGCCTGTCCTGCCTCTGTAAGTTCGAGTTGTCCTGAGATAACTTTGTAATTGTCAGGGACTCTAACAAAGTGGAAGTTGATCTCACTTTCAAGTAAACACTATCTATGGTTGGTACGATTGCTCCCTTATCATCAGGGACCCAGGCTCTTCTCTTCTTGCCTCACCATCCTCAACATGTGGCTTTCACTTTGTGGTCTGAGATGGCTTCTGTAGCCTGTGCCATCACGCTTAGATTTCAGTGAGCAGGAAAGGAGAAAGGAACAGCAACAGGGCATACTCCCTGAAATTGCACACACGACTTCCTCTTATAATCCATTGACCAAAACTTTGTTGTAGGGCAACAGCTCAGCTGCAAAAAAAAAAAAAAAAAAAAAGCTAGTCTTTATTTTAGGCAGCCAGGTGCCCTGCTAACCGTTGAGAATTGTGTTACTGAGCAAGAAAGGAATAATGATATTGGAGGTCAATTAGAAATATTTATACATACCTTAATTTCAAATAAATCCCCAACTTGCTTCTTCTATAATCCCATCTATGAATCTACATTTTGGGAACAATTTAATTCTGCAGTCTTGCCTGTGGGAACTCCATGGCAGAGGTCCCGAACAAACAGCTCTGCCTTCCGGGTACAAGCAATTCTCCTGCCTCGGCCTCCAAGTAGCTGGGGCTACAGGGGTGCGCCAACACAATGGGCTAATTTTTGTATTTTTAGTAGAGACAGGATTTCACTATGCTGGCCAGGCTGGTCTTGAACTCCTGACCTCAAGTCATCTGCCCACCTTGGCCTGCCAAAGTGCTGGGAGTACAGGTGTACCACGCCCAGCCAAAATTCTAATGCAGAACTTATCCATGTTCCCAATGGCTCTCTTCTACTCTCCATAGCATTACAAGAGGCAGGCCACCTTTATTCTGGCACTGGAGGTTACACTTTTCTAGTAAACTGGAAACTCCAGAATCTGAGAAAAGATTGTACTTTTGACAATGCCAAAGGCTAAAATGTCTCTGCTAAATATTGTATTTGATTTTATTTTGTGGTAATTTACACATTTCTAATCTGAGGAGCTCCAGATTTCCAGTTTACTTTTATTTACCACAACTTTCTTCCAAAGCTTCTGTTCTGGGTGGGGTGTTTTTCTTATTCTTTTGCCTTTCCCATTTGCTCCTGGAAGATCTTCATGTTTACATTCATTTCACATACAGACATTTCTGTCTTCCTGAAATTTGCATGCTTTGCTTTTCGCCAGGTTTTTAAAAACATCTTTCCTGGTATCTACCTTATTCTGGGTCGAGTGTCTATTTTTCTTTGCATTTTGGCATCGGTTGGGCCTCTTTCTGTTTGTTACTGAAGTAACTATAAAAAAGAAGGGAAAATTTCAGGTAAAAAATTCACATGATCCTTAAAAGATCAATTAGCTGTCTTATACCAGCTAACTTATCCAAGAACCATTTTTGTCTTGAGCTCTGATTGCTTCTCCTAGTAAAATATGTTTTGATTACATGTAGCACTGTCCTGCTATTCTGCTAAAGATTAAAACATGACCTGGCAGCGTATAATATCTCGATGCGTATTCTCAATCCCCCCAACCTTGTAAATTTCAAAGTTATATAAAACTAAAGCCAACAAGAATATTAACCTTAATTTTAACCATGTGTCTTAGAATCAGAAGTTAAAAAGAAATATTCCATGGATGACTAACTCATAAATATATGTTACAAAAATTTAATCTGAAAAAAAAAAATGCATCCTCTACTTGATAAATTCCTCTCGTCTTCAATGCCACCACCCGTGTTTTCATCCCCAGGGTTTTCATTTCCTCTTTCCTCTCCTTTACTCCTTTATTTACAAGCATGTTTCCTTTCTCCACAGAGACTCTTGGATTTGTCCCTGGGTCTTCGTGTCAGCTGTCACCTCTCAGAGCCAAGTCCCTATCAAGTCCCATATAAATTTTTGCAACAGCCTCTTTACTGGTCTCCTCACTTTCAATCTATCCTCCTGCCTGCGGCCAGATTCATCACTGCTTTCATCATCTCTTTCCCCTGATTAAGACCCTCCACTATTTCCTTATTTCTGATTACTTCAAGTCTGGGCTCAGCCTAGTAACAGTGAGCCTTGCTTCACGGACCGTATTTTTCAACTTTCTTTCAGAGAGCATCCCACTATGCATGCCCAACTTCAGTCACATTGTTTTCAGCATGCTCTCTTCTTTTTCTGTATATTCCCATATTCATGTCTGCTTATCCTCTGCCCTCCCTGCATAAACTCCTCTCCCCCAATCCACATGATGCCTTTCCTTTAATTTCCTGAAGACTTCCTGCTCTCAATCCATTCCACAGCAATCCATCTTTCTGAGATGATATTTCGAACTGTGGTCTGTATCTGTCAAATTACTTCGAATTGAAGATTTATGTGAAGGTTGCTACATAGTTGTTCTATTAAGGTTGCTACATAATTGTACGTCTTCTCTTTTCAACTGCTTTCTGTTCTTTGTTTTGTCTAGCTGGCTGTAATTTGGTATTTAATTGTTATTGAACAAATCAACAAATGAGAACCATGTAGGAGTCAACACATTCATTTCATGTGTTTTGCTCTAATGTCCCATACTTTTTCATGGTGTGGAACTGGGGTTTGGATCTTATTATTTTATACATGAAATTCCACACTGTTCTGATATATATCTTTGTTTCTTGTCTTTATGGCCTTGTTATTTCCATTGATTACTTGAGGGAAACAATTATGAGATGCAGATCACAGAGTAAGCCCAAAGTGAATGAGATTAAACCAAGAAAGAAGACGAGAAAATAAAAGTTTCCTCACTGGGATATGCAGGCTATCCTAGTTGGATTTAATTTACAATGAATTAGAAAATATTTAAATATATTGCTTTAGAACTGTCTGTTTGAATTTGTTCCCACCCTGGCTGAACTATTGATAATTGATTTATGTGGGCTGTTTCCCATGATATTGGACAAGATCATGTACAGCCAAACAAAAATAAGTGAAGTCTAAGAAGAGTTAAAAGGGAGAAACCACCAGCCAAAACTGAAACCCGTGGCTCTCAAAATCCATTTGTCTTAGCAAGAAAATAGGCCTTGAAATTCAGAGTCTCAAGTTGCTGTTAAACATTGCAAAGTTTGGGTTGGTGTTATGGCTAGAATTGGGCCCAAATATTGTGCTCCTAGGAATGCAGAAAAACACGAAAGCACATGCTGTGGGGGGAAGGGGATTAGAATGGTTCTGGCAGAGTTTCATGTTCATTTGCTCTGACAGGGCCAGGAACCTTTTGGTCTTCCCTATCTGTTGAGATTTATTCATCACTTTCTGTAAACCCCAAGTACCTAAAAGGCCATAATCAAACTTATGGTTTGATTGCTTATGAGGCAGATACCTGGAAGTCACCATGCTCCATGCAGAACAAGAATGGTGTGGCAGAGACTGAGGAGATGCTTGCCAGTCCTGACCCCTCCTCCTGGGCATTCCTGGCCTCCCTGGCAGTTAAGTTGGAGCCATATGACAAGCTCTCATCAATGGAATGTGAAAAAACGTATTGTCTTCCACTTCTGGGCCTGGCCCCCCAAATGTCTGTGGAGGTTCTAACCTTGCTCTTTCTCTTTGCATGCTGACAGGACAGATGAGGAAATGCCAGTGGAAGGTTTGAAGGGAGGGTATGGCAGAGCCACAGATGGAAGGAACCTGGGTCCTGTGACCTTTGTATGGAATACTGCTCATAGAACTTCTTCACTGAACATCAAAATGTATGTAAAATATACTTTCATTGATTTATGCCTCTGGCATTGCTTCTGGTGTTGCTTGCTGCAGTTTCTGGTATTGCTTGCTGCAGTTAATTAGCCTGACTAATACAAATAATATCTTTAATTCATCCCAAGATTTGAAATAGTTTTATTAAGAAAAATTACTTGTCCAAGAAAAAATTTTAAAAGCTACCAAATTTAACTCAATTTAATAGTCGATGAATATTAATAATAAAATTAATAATAATAGTAATAATAATATTGAACCCCTGGAATTCAAGGCTGCCGTAATTCAAGGCTTGAGCCCAGGAATTCAAGGCTGCTGGGCTTGAGCCCAGGAAAACAAGTCTGTTTTCACACTGCTGATAAAGATATACCCAAAGCCGGGCAATTTACAAAAGAAAGAGGTTTAATGGACTTACAGTTCCACATGGCTGTGGAGGCCTCACAATCATGGCAAGAGGCGAGGAGGAGCAAGTCATGTCTTCCATGGATGGCAGCAGGCAAAGGGAGAGCTTGTGCAGGGAAACTCCTGTTTTTAAAACCTTCAGATCACATGAGACTTATTCACTATCACAAGAACAACATGGGGAAGACCTGCCCCCATGATTCAATTACCTCCCACCAGGATCCTCCCATAACATATGGGAATTGTGGGAGTTACAATTCGAGATGAGATTTGGGTGGGGATACCACCAAACCATATCAGCTGCAGTGAGCCAGGATCATGCCACTGTGCTTACTCCAGCCTGGGCAACAGAGGGAGACTCCATTTCCAAATACTATTACTACTACTACTAATAATAACAATAACACCATATTTATATAGTGTACTGAGAATATAGATGGGGAACAAGGGAGAATATTTTACTAAGAATAGCAAGTTAAAAAACATGGACAAGTGAATAAACAGTATGCTTATATGTGCTATGAAGAGAATAAGACACACTAACCTGAAACAGAGTGATGGGCTGGGGCCTAACTTAGATGGAGGACCAGGGAAGATCTCTCTTTGAGAAGGTGATATTTCACTTAAACTTTGATGGGCCCCAGTTGTGTGGTTGTCTGGGGGAAGAGCTGTCTGGAGAGACGGTACAGCATTTGCAAATCACTGAGGCAGGAACAAACCCGATGTGTTCAAGGCACAGGGAGAAGAAGGGTGGCAGAAGCCTCAGGGGCAAGGACCACAGTGAGGTGGGAGCGGTCATGAGGCCCAGACCTCTCATAGCCTTTACACCAGGGTTCAAAATTTGCACTTTATTCAAAGAGCACTGGGAACCCTTTGTAAGTTTTCAGCGAGGAGCCTGATTTGTGTTTTGAATCACTGGTTGCTGTTTGGAGAATGGATTTTAGACAGAAAACAGGGAGGCCAGTTAGGACACTAGGCAGTGGTCCTGGAGAGAGAGGATGGTGGCTTTACCTAGGATACAGTTGGATGGATTTGGGATTGAGATGAAAGAATGATTTTTCAGATGGCTTGAACATGAGGAGTAGGGGAAAAGAAGAAGATTTATTAATTCATTCAGCAAATATTGATTTAACGTCTACTATGGGCCAGGCACTCTTCTAGGCTCTGGGGATAGAGAAGTGAACAGAACAGGTCAAGTCCCTGCTCTTGAGACCTTATTCTCTCATAGAGAGGAACGGATAATAAATGAACATCTTATGTCAGGTAGTGACAGGGCTTTGAAGTTAAGCAAAGCATTATGAAGGGATAGACAGGGACACAGATGGCTAGAGTTAGATAAGATAATTGGGAGTCTTCTTTGATGGAGTGATACTTAAGCAAAGAAATGAGGAAGTGAGCCACATTTCTCTCTGGGGCAAGGGTGTCCTGGAAGAGGAAATGGCAAGTGTGGAGCCCTGGAGGTTGAAGCCTGAGTGGCATGCAGGCAGAGTGGTATGCAAGTACCAAGGAGGGAGGGGAGTGAAGGAGAGAGGATGCAGGGGAGATAAGGCCACGGGGAGGTGGGCAGGTGGGCAAATCATAGAGCTAGTGGCCCTGGCCCTTGGAGGGTTTTTTGTTTGTTTGTTTAGACAGGGTCTGGCTCTGTCAGCCAGGCTGGAGTGCAGTGGCATGATCTCAGCTCACTGCAAACTCTGCCTCCCAGGCTCAAACCATCCTCTCACCTCCACCTCCCGAGTAGCTGGGACTACAGGTGCACACCACCACACCACACCTGGCTAGTCATTGCAGAGTTTTGAGTAGAGGAGTGGAGGCAGGAAGGCTAGCTAGAAGGCAATCATCTTGTCAAGACATGATGGTTTTGTTTTCACCACTTTCTTCCATGATTTTCACCACAATTTTCACCATGATGGATTGTTTTCATCAATGCTTAGACGTTGATGCCCTGATTGAAAAGGGAAAGACAGAGGAAGAAATATGAGAGGAGAAGTCAAAGTTCTGTTTAGGATAGGTTAAGTCTGAAATGCTTATTGGACCTACGATGAGAGATATCAGGTAGATAGTTGATGACTGAGCCCAGAATTCAAGGGAGAGTCAAGACTAGAGAGAAATTTGGAGTTGCCAGCTGAGAGATGGTATTGAATCCCTCGGGACTAGATGGGATTTTTTTTCACCCAGGAAAAGCCTGTAGACAGAGAAATGAAAAGAGCTGAAGTGTAGCCCTAGAGTTCTCCTACTTGTAGAAGCAGCAGGAGGGGAGGAAGGTTGAGGAGGAGTGGCCAGTGAAGAGGATAAAAATCAGAAGAGTTTAGTGTTACAGAATCCAAGACAAGAAAGTGTCTCAAGTTAGCAGGTTCATCTCTATCCAATTCTGTTAGCAGTCAAAAAAGATGAGGACCAAGATGTGACCATTAGGTTTGACAACACAAAGTCACTGATGACTTTGGCAAGACAGGTTTCAGAGGCATGATAAGGGCACAAGCAAGGGAGGAGTGAGTACAGGAGGGGAAGAAGTGGACAAGGGGACAGTGAACAGCTCATGGGACAAGTTTTGCAGGCAGGAAAACAAAGAAATGCTGTAGTAACCATGGGGAAATGCGATTTCCGTGGATCAAAGCCTCATATTCCAAGACGTTAGGGGAGAAATTCTCATTGTACTGTGTTATACCAGTTTCTACAGGAATGAAGCCTTAATGTTTTCTTTCATGTATAGTTGCATTTTAAAATGCAAACCTCTGTCTTGCATGTAGTAGTCTAATATACATTGGATACCTAGAATGAATACATATTCTGGCTAAGACTAGGCGGAGTGAGTGTGTGCGTGTGTATGTGTGTGTGTGTGTGTGTGTGCACGTGCATTGTTTTCAAGTCAGGTGGGTTGGAAATCTTCCTGAAAATCTGTTAGGCATCAGGAATTTTTATCTCCAGATGGGTGCCCCATTTTTCTTCTTGATAACCTCTTGCTAATGAAGACCCTTGGATGGGAGTTCCATTTACAAATGGTGAATCATTAGAAACAGATTTGTAGGCAGGGAAGGATCTTCCAGCAGCAGAGCCTCACTTCTGAGGCGTGCAGTCAGTTTCCTGCACACATGGGCCTGTGAGCAGCTCCACCGGAGGGAAGACAACTCATTCCACACACCCACTCCTACACCGCGGCTCCAACTACATGCCTTCATCTGAGAGCCTGAGGGCAAAAGGACACGCACTTTGTTTATTAATCACCTCTCCAGCCCCTGGCTTTGCCTCTCTTCTCTACCTCCTTTCTTACCAGTTATTGGGAGACAGAAACATTTCCTTCTATTACAGCCCACGGTTGTTAGCTGTGCCCTCAGCTCTCCCCGTCGTCTCTAAGCTTCCTTTCAGTCGGTCCTTCCTGGAGCCATCATGGTTTTCTGCCCCTGGTTCTCGTGACCAGTCTGCAAATGGATCTCCTACTGCTCTGAGGCAGGGTGTTTTGCTGCCTCGAATCCTTTCTAAACCACTGTGGAAGGCAGGATGGGCCAGTGAGCTTTCAACAGGAAAGCAGAGTCAGGACCAGCCTGCGTTCTGGGATTTATGATTAGACTCTACCTTCACAAGTCCTAGCCCATCATTCCCATGATATTTTAACTGGTTTTTCATTCTTCTTATGCTCCTCCTCCTAAATGCTCATCACGCGACCCTCCCATTGCTGTCTGTCCCACCACCAGAAGGGTGGTCCTAGTACTTTGTCATTCATGTTCCTCCTTTCTGACTCCTGGCCATATCTACCGCTATACTACCATGAATACTACTAACCCTACCACTAACACTACTCATCCTACCACTAAGGCTACTATTAAATCAACTGACCATTTCACTTAAATATGTATTTAAGAAGGAAATTTTGTGACTACATACATAGAAATTCACATCAAATAAAAAATAAATGCACCCTTCACAAAACACCCCAAATCAAGTTAATATTATCACATTCTAGCTGTATGTTTGTTTACCAAAGCCTCTAAGCTTGCTTTTACTTTTTAAACATAAATAATCAAGTATGAGAGCATTATGAAAGATATTCCAGTAACAAACTGAGGCTTTTTCTTTGACACATTCTGAAGGATTCAAAGAGAAGTGCTGTTTACACAGTATTGTGAATGTACTAAAAGCCACTGAATGACACACTTTAAAATTCGTCATGGTTAAAATGGTGTATTTTATCTCAATTTTTAAAAAGCCTAAAAAATAATTTTGATTCAGTGTTATTTAATACCATGTTATACTATTGCTTAAAATCTTTTCTCTCACATTTTGGCAAACCTTACCCCAGTAAAGATGTAATGCTCAAGAGGCTGAGACCCATGCGGCTCTGTCTTAGAGTAGCATTGCTGTCAGAAGAACATGGCCTCGTGGGCTAAAGCTGTTTTAAGCTGAGCCAATCCCTTCACCTGAATTTCTTGAATGATGGCGAACATAGCAATACGCACAGAGTACAGCAATGTTCCCCAAAAACCCCTGTTTACTCCTTCCCACTTCCAAAAAGTACAATATGTTTGAACTTTAATAATTTACTTTTCACTGTTTAGGTTTATTTACCTGTAAAATAGAGATAACAGTAACTATGTCAGTTTTATGATTATTAAATAAGAAAATCATGCAACAGCCTAGCACGGTTCCTATATGAAATACATGTTAGTTATCTTCCTCTATCTCCTCAACTCCTTTCACTCAGTTGAAGAATATTCAGGGAGCAAATTCATATTGATGCTTTATGAATGATTTGATGCTGATATGATGATGATTTGCTAGAAATCCTTACAATCCAGAAATGGAGTAACTTAGAGATTCTGGGAAATCATCACTATATAGCCAGTACCAAAAAAAAAAAAAAAAACAAAAAAACACAAGAAGACGAAGAAAAAGAACAAATAGATTCTTCTGAGCACTCTTTTCAGAATCATTGATTGTTGAGATACAGTTCTTCATTTGCATTAAGAAGCACTAAGAAATTATTTGTATCCCCACTGGGTTTCTATTGAATTCTTTTCTAGTACAGTTCTATACGTTGGGATTTTGCCAGTTTGGTTTAATTAATTAATCTTCAAGTAAAACCAAAGCATATTTACAGTATTTATGGGATTTCCTTATGAAACATCATCACTTCTGGTTCACTTGCATTCTGCTGTTTTTGGTCATCATTATTTGTATTGTTGGATTTGGCAGCAATCCTGGAAATACAATTTACTTTATGCTAAAACCATGTCTAAGAAAAAGCTGTGACTCCACGGTGGAGTGAAATATGGTGTACACTCCCTTGCATTGTGTTCTTGGTTTTGGAGATACATCAAACTAGGAATGATGTATTCTTTCAAACTTGAGAACTTGAGTGTGGGAGGTAGGGAACTTTTAGATGCTGCAAACACGTTTTAAAAAGCATCTCAGAACCAGTTCTCTCTAAGAGGAGAAATACAGTTAGATTCTCCATGGTAAAAAGGAAGTTTTTTTTTTTTTAATTTTTGTTTTTTAAAGCACTGTGATAGGAGAAAAGGAATACTCTCAATGTATATGCTCCTTGTGGCAACTGAAAAGACAACCAAGGCATAAGCTTGTGTGTTTCAGGCATAGTTGGCTTGTGGAGTAACTGAGGCCATCTGAAGTGCTTTTTATGTTGGGTTTCGCAGTTCATTAAACATTCATTTACAGGGAGAATCTTTAACACTGTAGTTCCTGAGGTAGGCCTTTTCCTCCCAGTCCGGAAGAATAAAATTATCTGGAATGAGAATCGGATGTGAGACAAGTTAAAGAGAATTGGAACTTCTTTTTCTAGGCATTTCAGCTGTATCTTCAGCAGGCAAAATTATTTTGGGGAGCATCATATCTAAATCTTTCACTCCCATTCTTTCAATTTAGCAATTCACATATATTTTGAGAAAAAAAGAACATACGAACACCTACATCTTACAAGGAAGATGTAGATCTATACACATCTAGGGTTGACGTTAAATGTCTCCCTTCATGGATGAGGTGAAAGAGAACAGTTTTACACTGCTGGTGGGAATGTCAATTAGTACAACCACTATCGAAAACAGTATGGAGATTCCTTAAAGAACCAAAAGTAGATCTACCATTCAATCCAGCAATCCCACTACTGGGTATCTACCCAAAGGAAAATAAGTCATTATATGAAAAAGACACTTGTACCTACATGTTTACAGCAGCATAACTCTCAATTGCAAAGATATGGAACCAACCTAAGTGCCCATCGATCAATGAGTGGATAAAGAAAATGTGGTATATATACACCATGGAATACTACTCAGCCATAAAAATAAATGAAATAATGTCTTTTGCAGCAACTTGGATGGAGCTGGAGGCTATTATTTTGAGTAAAGTAAGTCAGGAATGGGAAACCAAATATCCTATATTCTCACTTATAAGTGGGAGCTAAGCTATGAAGATGCAAAGGCCTAAGAATGATATAATGGACTTTGGGGACGGGGCCAGGGAAAATTGGTAGGGGTGAGGGATAAAAGACCAAGTATCAGGTACAGTGTACACTGTTCAGGTGATGGGTGCTCTAAAATCTCAGAAATCACCACTAGAGGACTTATCCATATAACCAAAAACCACCTGTACCTCAAAAACTATTGAAATTTAAAAAAACCAGAATGTTAAAAAAAAAGAGTCTCCCTTAACTTGCCCTTCATTATTGATCAGTACCTTATCAATGGTAGATAAATCCCCCAAAGTGCTGTTGGTCTGTACATAGACCATCCAACTATGTGTGGGTTTGTCACCAGTAACCTAAACTGACACTAAGTGTAGGTAATTTCAGCTCCTCAAACAGGCATGATGGTTTTCAGGAACCATGTCAACTAGAGGAAGCCAAGAGGATTTTCTGAAAGCAGCTGATTAATTCTTCAACGACTTCTCTTGGGGTTCCCTGATTTCCCATGGAATCAGACAGCTCTGAGCTGTAATCATTGGTAGTGTTTTGAAATATTCACGTTATATAAACAAATCATCATCTTGCCAGGTTTGGGGGTCATCCTGTTAATAGGTCTGAAACAGGAACTCAGTGTGAATCCTGGGTCACGGCCTCTTTTCCCCCAAGATCACATTTTTTTAGACAAACATTGCTTACTTTCTTTAACTGCAGAAAGTCTGTGCACGATTAAGTAGACTTTGGCTCCTGGTGGTGTGCTAAAGTGAAACAAAGGACTTGCAGTGATTGGTAAGACAGGTGTTTGCTTCCTCTTCCTTGGTTTGGGCAGCACAGGCAAATCCCCCACATTGCTGTTGTTCTTCATGGGATTGCCCCTTGGAGAGAGGATGGACACTGCTTATAAACCATCGTCCAGGTCCTATTCCCTCCTCTTTATGGTCAGAGGCACAGTTCTGAGTTCCGCCATATCACAGCAATTACCTTGCATCCCTTTTTCCCCTTGTTGATTCCTACAAGTTTGAGTCAGCTCTTCATCCTTTCAAGTTGGCACCCATGGGAAGAGGCCAAGTTTATTTATCTTTGGTGCATCCTGTCTTCCTTTTCTGCCCTTCTGTGGCTTTTGGTAACTTCTTCATCCTTGGGCATTTTTTTGTGCTTAGCTCTTTTTATCTCCTCCCTTCTAAAAAAAAGACCCTTTGGCAAAGGCTCTGATAAACACATTTGCACTGAGATGTAAATGGCTGATAAAAGATGTGTGTTTTGTTTGTTTGTTTGTTTTTTTACGAGGAGCATTTGCTTTGGTGCAAAGATATACATTTCTAATGGTGGAATTTCAGATCGGCAGCCAGGGAAGGGAAGGACTTGGGGGTGAGGTATCTTCTTGAGGCCCCCATCAGACTGCTTCTAAGGACAGCCTCCTCCAAGGTAGCAGCTGGTCATGGGAGGCCAGGGCTGCTGTCCGTGGGAGGGGCTGGTCCCATGGTGAGACTCTGGCCTCACTCCACGACCAGAGCTTGAAGTCCTGGGGCTCTGTCTGAAAATCTTGAGCAAGCATCTTGCTTTTCCTAGAGGAATGTTTGGAAACACTACGAATATCACATTTGCGGTATATGTTTCATTACTTTACTGTTTCCTTCAGCTGATCTGATAGACACCACTTCGTTTTAAGGATTCTTGAACTTGCCCTTTGGTGACTCCAGTGCAACATCCTGGGTTCCCACATAGAGGTTAGTTCTTGCTGACAGAAACCTTTTAGTCTCATCATTCCTCAGCTTGTCTAAATCAGAAGTGTTTTTGATATTCAAACCCTGACCTCTGGTAAATGAAAAACTGTTACAGCACAGTGAAATTCCTCCAGGCTTGGAGCACATACATCCATGACCACATCACTGCAGAATGAGATGACCAGGGCTGATGTCAAGGCAGGCAGCACCAGCCCCCACCAAAATGCCGGCCCTTCCCCTCATTTCTTTGACATGACATGCAAGCCAGGCCTCTCAGGCACGCTCCCAAGATATGACATCTTCCCAACAACGCCTGCCCCATTAAAAACGTAAAAATCATCAAGCTTCAATGTAACTCAAAGCAGAGAGTATTGGTTAACATTATTTTTTTCCCCTAAAATACAATTCACCTCTCAGAGAAACTACTTTTGGATTCTGTTTATTCTAGAGAGTTGAAAATTTACTGTGGCCAGGTGCCTGTAATCTCAGCACTTTGGGAGGCCAAGGCGGGCTGATTGCTTGAGTCCAGGAGTTCGAGACCAGCCTAGGTGACATGATAAAACCTTGTCTTTACAAAAAATTAAAAAAATAGCTGGGTGAGATGGCACGTTCCTGTAGTCCCAGCTACTTGGGAGGCAGAGGTGGGAGGATTGCCTGAGTCCAGAACGGTGAGGCTGCGGTGAGCTGTGATAGCACTGTGGCACTCCAGGCTTGTGACAGAGTGAGATTCTGTCTCAAAAAAAGAAAAGAAAAAGAAAAATAACAGAAAATTTACCTTGAATTTCACCTTATATGATTCTATGACGTTTATGTATGTTGAAGAACAAGTCAGACCTATAGGGTAAAGCGTTGTGTATTTGTCGGTTTTCTTTATCAGATGAACTCAATTTTACCTGTCTTATCATCTTTCCAGGGCCTTTGGTATAGTAGGGTCTCATAAAAAATTGTGAGGTGAAAAAGTAAATAAAGATGTTTATTTCTAACCCTATTTTGATAAGTTGAAATCTTTCATTTTCCAGCTGTTTTGTCTATAGTATACTAAACTTCCTCCATGGGCACTATAATACTGTTTATACTGCAGTGTGGGTAAACCTCAGAAACATTATGTTAAGTGAAGGAAGCCAGTCACAAAGGATCCCATATTGTACAGTTCCACTCATGTCAAATGTCTAGAATAGTCTAATCTATAGAGATAGAAAATATGTTAGTTGTTGCCTAGGGCTGAGGCAGACAAGAGAAATGGGGGTGACTGCTAAAGGATATGAAGTTTCTTTTTGGGGTGATGAAATGTTCTAAAATTATGTTATGGTGATGGTTGTATAACTCTGTAAATATGCATTGACTTATACACTTTGAATGTTATGGTATGTAAATTACATATCAATACAGTGGTTTAAAAATGAATAAATGAATAATGGTGGCTTAAGCTTGTAATCCCAGCACTTTGGGAGGCCGAGGTGGGCAGATCACTTGAGGTCAGGAGTTCGAGACCAGCCTGACCAACATGGTGAAACCCCCAACTCTACTAAAAATACAAAAATTAGCCAGGTGTAGTGGTGGGCGCCTGTAATCCCAGCTACTCAGGAGGCTGAGGCAGGAGAAACACTTGAACCTAGGAGGTGGAGGTTGCAGTGAGTGGAGATCATGCCACTGCACTCCAGCCTGGGAGACAGTGAGTGAGACTCTGGAAAAAAAAAAGAAGAAAGAAAGAAAAACAAAGAAAGAAAGAAAAAAGAAAGAAGAAAGAAAGAAAGAAGAAAGAAAAAAGAAAGAAAGAAAGAAAAAAGAAAGACAGGAAGAAAGACAGACAGACAGACAGAAAGAAAGAAAGAAAATGAATAAATTATGGTCTTGTAAAATGGAAAGAAAAAGAGAGGCCTTGGCTTGGATCCTTACTGCGGTATAATATGAAAGATGTTTGGTCTTTGTCCCCAGTTCCTGGCAAAGAGTCCCTAACACCCAACCTATGGGATCTAATGCTAACTCCAGATAGATAATGTCAGGATTGAATTGATGTATAGTATACCCAGTTGGTGTTTGCTGGAGAACTGCATGGTGTGTGGAGAAAACCCCTTCTGCGTCTGGTCACAGAAGTGTTCTGGGCTCTGATGCAAGCACAGTAAGAGAGAAACAGAGTGTCTTTCTTCAGAATTGGCATCAGAAGTGTTGTGAGAGAGGGTAGAGAAACAGTGAGTGTGCTTACCCCACCCCCCAACCTTTCTACAAATCTGGGAAATAGAATGAATCTGGTCATTTTACTGGTATAGTAAGAAAATGCTTTGTTGTGGCTATGAAGGTGAGGATGAAATGGGTGAGGGTACTCTTCAGAGATGAAAAGGAAATTAAGGTAAGTGGGAGAGAAAATAAAAATTGAAGCCAAGGAACGTGTGCTGGCCACATCCTAAGGTGGCTCACAGTGGCCCAACCTGTGTAACTCCCTCCTCTCGAGCTTGGTGAGACCTATGACTTGCATCTGACAATAGACTATGGCAAAGCCGCTGCGACATCATTCCTGTGATTATGACCATCAGACTCCGTCTTAGACTGGAGGGAGAGATTCTCCTGCTGGCCTTGAAGAAGCCAGTTGCTCTGATGTGAGCTTCTTTCAGAGAGGGCCACATGGCTGGCCACCTCAGGGACCTCTAGGACCTGAAGGTGGCCTCTAGCCAACATCCAGTTAGAAGCTAGGAGCCTTCGGTCAGTCCTACAACAGCAAGGAACTGAATTATGCTAACGATCACATAAGCCTGGAAGAGGCTGCTCAGCTCCAGGAGGAATGCAAGCCAGCCAACACCTTGATTGCAGCCTTGTGAGGTCTGATGTTACCATCAAGATAGATAACGCCAGAACTGAATTACCAGCACCCAGCTCCGCTGTGCTGGGACACCCGGCCTCTAGAAACTGTGAGATGAAAAATGCGTGTTGTTTAAGCCACTAAATTTGTGGTAATTTTTAATACAGCAATAGAAAACTAATACTATTATTATAATAGTAACAATAACCGTGATAATAATAGCATATTGGAAATTAGTATGTGCCAGGCACTGGGCTATGCTCTTTATACACAGAAATTCATGATTTCATTTTGAAGAAACAATATAGAATGGGTTCTGGCTCTGAACACAGACCACCAGGTTCCACACGCCAGTCCTGTCTACTCGCCAATGACAGGACCTTCAGCAAGTCACTCAACACCATTTCCTTTCAAGCCTCACATTTGTTCTTTTTGGTTGTTTATTTTTTGAGACAGGGTCTCGCTCTGTCACCCAGGCTGGAGTGCAGTGGTGAGATCATGGCTCACTGCAGCCTCGACCTCTTGGGCTCAAGCAATCCTCCTACCTCAGCCTCCTAGGTAGCTAGGACTACAGGCACATGCCATCATGCTCGGCTAATTTTTTTTTTTTTTTTAATAGAGACAAGGTCTTGCTTTGTTGCCCGGGCTGGTCTTGAACTCCTGGCTTCAGGTGATCCGTCTGCCTCGGCTTCCCAAAGTGCTGGGATTCCAGGCGTGAGCCACCGCGCCTGACATAAAATGGGTTTAAGAATGGTGTCTGCCTCACGGAGTTGATGATAGGGTTACATGAAATAATCCTACATCAGTGCCTGGCTCATGGTAAATGCACGATAGTCACTAATTGTTGTTGTTGTCATCACTACTGTTTATTATATTGTTATATTCACGGTAATTAAGAGTACCTCCTCTGCCACTCATTCATTGGGTGGCCTCGAGCAAGTTATTTTCTTAACTGAAGTTATTCATCTGCAAAATGGGCATAGAAACAATACCTTCCCTGTAGGATTTTTATGAGGATTAAATGAGACGGTGCCTGTGCCACAGTGCTATGTCCAAGGTCTGACAGATGAGATAGACTTCATTCCCTTCTATCAGGGTGGAGAGGTGCCTCCTGGAAAGAGGCCAGTGTCAGATGGGACGCCATGCTCTCTTCCTTCATTCAGCAGTTTCATCTGTAAGATTGTGAAAAGGCACGTAGCACAGTAATCGAGGATTTGTGCCAATTCTCAGTAAGAAGAAATAGCTGCTGCTATGATTGCATGTGATCAGCATAGCTTTCCCAACATGGGTTCTTTATTGTAATCATTTTACATGTGCAAAACTGAGGCTTTTATAGAGGGTAACTTGCCTAATGCCAAACAGAATCAGAATCGAAAGGCAGATCTGCCTGGTTCTAAAAGCACAAATACTCCAGAAAAGCATATTTTGCATAGATTACAGTGGACTAAGACCCTTAGCAGGGGTCAAAGCAAACAGTACACTTGGAGATGGAGGATGGCAGAAAAGGGAGTAAAGAAGGATGGTCAATAAACATAGGTGATGACAAGAAGGAAAAGAAAACAAAGGCTAAATGAAATTTCTGGTAAACAAGCCCATGGCACTAAGATGCATTTAATTCCACTTATACATTTTACAAGTGATTGTGATTTTTACAACAAAACGGTGACACTGGGTTAGAAGTTCTCATTTCCTATCTCAGGGGTGGAATTGTGGACAACCCAAGCGAGTACTTCTATGTCTGATTTCTGTGGGGCCGTGAGCTGAGACAGACATGATTGCAAAATCTCACAGTCTGGCTGGAGCTGGTCGGGAGGGGGATTCAACTGGTCTTTCTTTATCCAGATAAAAGAAGGAAGGCAATCAGCGATGGGATGAAGTTGTGCCAGGGACACACACTCTGACTTCACGCCAGTTTGCATCCTGGCTTGGCTCTTTTGGAATTTCAGGGCCTCCCCGGACAGTGTATCCTACCACCCATGCATTGATGTCGCACCAGAGTGACCTTTGGGGCAGCCCCAGGATTAGTACAGTGTTGTTTATGCAACAAAGTTACCATCCTAGAGCTGACTGAGCTTGCTGGAGCACTTTTGTAATATGAGATAGGCCTGGTTAGCATCCTGGATTACAATGATGATAATGATGATGATGATGGTTAACATTCATTGACTTGAAGAGTGCATTGAGGCATTGAGAGACATTTTAATGGAGTGCTAAGAGCACAGACTTTGAATCTAAATTACCTGGGTTTAAATTTCAGATCTGTTACTTACTAGCTGTGTGACTTTGGACAAGTTACTTAACCTGCCTCAGTTTCTTCATCTGTAAAGTGGAGATAATTATAGTATCTCCATCATAGGGTTGTTGTAAGGTTTATATGTTGTTACAGGCAGTATAATGTGTATGCGTGTGTATAACTACATGTGGTATATATACACACTATACATGTGCATGTGTGTGTACACATATATTTTTACATACTCCTGTGTGTGTATATAGTTACATAATATATAAAGCCTCAAGTACAGTAAGTGATAACTATGACTGAGGGCTGCCTCTGTGATAAATGCTCTAAAGACATGATCTCATTTCATTTTTAAAATGGTGCCGTGAGGCTTCACTTTTTCCATTTTACAGATGAGAAAACAGAGGCAGAGAGGTTAAGTGACATGTCACAGGTCACGTGTTGATGAAACTAGGATTTAAATCCCAGTTTGTCTGACTTCAAAGCCTGACATTTCCCTTGATGACTATGCAAGGGTAACCTATGCCATCTCCCCCATGGATTGAAGCAAAGGAAATCCTGCACACAAATATCTTTCATATACCAACACAGAAATTCAACTGCAGTACTGTCTACAAAGTATTTAATAGGTGACTGATTTTAGCATAAAATAATTTATGGCTACTCTAATAGAAATTAGAATGTTATACAAGATATCTGCATGTGTGCTGCTGGATAAATGAATCTCACAATCTGCACCTGCAGAATGAGGCAGGTGAGCCTGTTGGGGAGCGGGGATTAATTGAGAATGTTTCTTTCTTCTCTCCAAGAATGCACACTCACCACCCAGGAATAATGAGAGTTTTATCAGGTTGCAATTGAAGAGGAACAAAGAATCCAAATTAGGCATTGTGCTAACTAGCTGCATTTAGTTACCCAGAGGGTATCATTTACTGCCACAAGATTTCATTCATTCAAAGGAGAGACTGGCAGCTGCTGTGCCACATTGTACTGGTTGCTGAGGGAGTGCTGATGAGCAGTCCAGAGTCCTGCAAGCAGGAAAAGCTTGTCTAATTGAGGGGCCATGGCATGGAGCATGGTGGTCTAAAAGCATGGGGGACCGAAGGGTGTCTCTCTGCAGACAGAAACCCCCAAAAGCTAATGGTGGAAGTGAGTTGGGCCCAATGGATGAATAGGGGCTCACCAGGCAGAAAGCAGAATAAATAAAGGCCTGCCAGGTAGGAGAAACTATATTTGCAAAGACATGGAGGAATGAAAAGCTTGCATGCTCAAGAAACAGCAGGAAGTTTGGTCTTGCTGGAGCGAAGGGTGAAGGGAGAGAGAGGAGGAGGCTGGTGTGGACTACGTAGCTGACAGGGTCCGTGCATCAGGCTGGAAAGGCCCTGCGCTTGTTTCCAGGAGTGTAGGCTACAGCTTTGGGAAATAGGGGTTGAGCATCAGGCAGTGACACAACTCTTCACATGTTTGCCTTGTAAAGATTGGAAGAGGGTAAGGCTGGCAGAAGAGTGACCAGAAAAAAGAGGATTGCAACAGTTAAGACAAGAGCTGATGAAAGGTTGAATTCAGGAAGTAGCAGTGGGGAAGGGGAAGAGTTAAGAGATGGGAGGGAGACTGTTGGCATTGAAACAATAGGGATTGCTCTCAGATCAGATGGGAAATTTGAGGGGGAGGAAGGTGTTAAGGGGGACTCTGAGATTTCTAACTGTGGACAGCCAGATACTTGACTACATAGGAAACACACAAAAAAGCACTGGCAGAAAGAAAAAGAAATACCAAGTTTGAGATGGATGTGGATATGTGAAGGGTGTGTGCCTGACTGATTTTTATTTCAGACAGTAGGCAATTGATACATGGTGGTTGAGTTTGCTGGGTTCTAGCTTGAAGAGCCAGTGGGCAGATGTGGTGCCAGAACCCAGGTGGGCATTGAAGGGTAGAGACTAGACATGGAGGTCCCTAGTATAAGGGTTATAGCTCAAGCCTATAGCTCAAGTCCTATAGTTCAAGCCTATAGCTCAAGTCTACAGCAAGTCCTATAGCTCAAGCCTATAGCTCAAGTCCCTGGTATAGGGATTATAGCTCAAGCCTGTAGCTCAAGTCTATAGCTCAAGTCCCTAGTACAGAGGTTACTGATCAAGTCTATAGCTCAAGTCCCTAGTACAGAGGTTACTGATCAAGCCTATAGCTCAAGCCTACAGCTCAAGTCCTATAGCTCAAGCCTATAGCAAGTCCTATAGCTCAACCAGGGGCAGCTACGTGGCATGAAGGGGGAGTGGGCTGAGAACTTGCTGGTGGTGAGGAGGCACTCCCATGCTGGAGGAGAGAGCTGGGGAGGGAGACCTGGAAGAATCATGGAGGCAGGCACAAAAACAGGAGAAACAAACAAATTAAAGTCAAGAGAATAGAAAGATTCAAGAAGAGAGTGCTGCAAAATGTCAGATGCCACCAAGAGGTCATGTGGGAGACTTGAAAATCAGTGTTGGGTTTACTCATTGGGAATCCTTATTAGGATTCCTCATTAGGAACCCAGCAGAGGACTTAGGATTCGAGTCTCAGGCAGGAAGTGAAGGCATCGAAAGGGGTTGTGGTTGGGATCAAAGGAGGCGACTTAACGTGAGAGTGTGGTTATTATTGTCAAAGAGAGGGCACCAAAGTGGGATCCGGTATTAGGACATTCACGTCCTGGAATAATTTTACAACATCCTGTTATCAAATCTTGGAAACTAGGAAAAGATTTTTGTTACCGAAGTTGTTCCTGGCATTGATGCTGATGGCTTGTGGAATCACATGGAAGAAGGGGATTTTGAAGGAATGTGTAGAAGTGTTTGAGAAAAGGAGAAAGAAACGGTACATGGATGGGCCAGAGGTGGCAGTGAGGAAGTCAGGTCAGAGGGAAGGGGAGGATCTGCTTGTCTGCAGTGAGTGTCTGATGTGAGGCACAATGGCCTGGACAGCTCATCACTAAGCAGTCGGCTCTGACGTGAAACGCCCTTGGAGCCACGGTAGTTTTCTGAGAAACAGAGTGATCAAAACGGCATAGTATGTGCAGAATCAGGGTGCAAGGCCAGGATGTCAGAAATGACCTCCACGGTCTACACTTGCTTGGTCACAGTCTGAAATGGAAATGTCTGTGTTTGTTCTGGTCCCAACAAACTCCAAAAAGCGCCTTGGCCTGGGTGGCTGACATCACACTCAATTGCACATGCAAATGCAGTAATTACGCCTGAAATATTAGAGGTCAGCTGGAGGCCAGCGGAAGATTTGGTCTCTCTGCTTCCAGATTTTGAAATAGCAGATTATACACAACTCACTGTCTTCCGCCAAGACCTTGTTACACGCATTTGTCAGGATCTCATTTTGCAATTTCCATTCTTTTAAAGAGAAATCCTCACACAGTGGTGATTCTGGCTGTTTTTCCCTAAAGTGCAGATTGTCATAAACCCCCACTCTCTCCCCGGGCCTGTCAGCCTCCTGGGCCCTGCAGTGAACACACCATCACTGAGGGAATGCGGACAAGGCCGGGATTTTCTTAGGAGAAACGTTTTGGGACAGGAAGATATCGTAGAGTCCTGAATATAATATGGCACAACAATTTTATGTATTCCAGACAGGAAAAGTTTTTTGTCAAAGCCTCTGACAGTTTAAACTTTAAAGCTTCAGCAAAACTTTTAAACTTTTAAACTTTGAACTTGTTTGAACCTCTCGTGATTTATGAATTATTAAATGTACCACTGAAAATCACAGACTTTAACTAGTAAAGCTTTCTGCTTAAAAGCAACTGAGAAGAGGGTGGCTGTGGGACTGCAGGAGGAGGAGAGGACTGGGGGTTTTGTCGGAATGGCGCTCCTCCTGGTTGCATAAAAGCCGAATCCAGAAAATATTTAGGAGGCAAAAGACCCAAACCAAGACAGAAACTACGAAAGAGGAGAGACATCAAAAAGTGAAATGGAAACTGTCTGACACTAGTTATGTAGGTATATCTAAATAAGGGTTGAACTAATTTTATATTTAATATGTATATATTACATATTAGTGATAAAATATACATGACATAAAATTTAGCATTTTAGCCACTTTTAAATGGATAGTTCAGTGGCCTTAAGTACATTCACATTGTTGTGCAACCATCACCACCCTTCATTTCCAGAACTGTTCATCTTCCCAAATGGAAACTGTCCCCATTAAACACCAACTCCCCATTCCCTTCCCGCAGCCCCTAGTAACCACCATTCTTTTTGTCCACATAGATTTGTCCACATACCTCATATAAGTGGAATTTTGTATATGTATGTAGATATATTCACATAAATATGTATATGTATATGCATGACTGAAATTTTATGTGTGTATATATTATATATAATATAAATATAATGTAATAAAGTTAAAATATATGTATATTATTTGACTATTCCATGTACCTCATATAAATGAAGTTATATCATGATATATTATTATATTATATATTATATTGTTAATATAATATATAAAATATATAAAATAATATATTAATATATTACATGATTCCATTGATATGAGGTACATAGAATAGTCAAATATACATCTATAGTAATATATTACATCTATGTAGTCATATATATTACATATATGATATACAGTATATAATATGATTCAATTTATATGAGGTACATGGAATAGTCAAATAATATACATATATTTTAACTTTAAATTCATAGCAACAAGCACAAGGGGGTCTTAGGTAAGAAAAGTTCTGAGGTTTTTCATGCCTTTCAGACAGAATTGAACGGTAAACAAAGTGAGTACAGATAGGGACAGAATCTGACAATAATTTATGCTTCCCAGAGGGTGCAGTCCGTTTAAATCCCCAGGAGCTCCGAATTGCTCTTGAAGTGTCTGGGTCCTGTGGCCAGCAGAGCAGTCTTGAGAGCTCCAGCGGGCACGGCTGGGCTTGGCCTGGCTGGGAGGAAAGGGGAGGGGCGCGCAGCTTGTGGCGGGCACACAGCGAGCCCGTGGAGGGCGAGTGCCCTAGGTCCTGACTCCAGCTTGGAGCTCAGGCACGTGTGGGATGGGCCGGCTACTTCAGCTTCCCCAAGGCTCCCAGCACGAGGATTCCATTACTTTCTGTTAGTGTGCTCTCAAGGATTTAGTAACCGGTTCACAGAAAAGCCCCTCACTTCACAGCAGGAAGTGTAAACTCAGCATAAATCTTGCCAGCCTGCAGGGGAGCCGGTTAGGAGTTTAGGAATTACCTAAAGTTTCGGAATCCACCCCCGCGCCCTTTGCACATTTTACCTGGGATGAGGCCTAATGGCCTCTGGGAGGTGCAGCCCAATAGGAGGTCGACAAATTAAGCAGGGATTTGTTTCTTTAAACACTTCCATTGTTACCAAAATGAGAGCGAGCCCTGGAAAGTCTGGGGCGTGGGAAGGTTATGTCCCCTGAGGAAGCAAGGAAGACAGGCGCTGGTTTGAGTGGGTGGGCGCTTCCACGTGGACACAGGGCCCCTGGGAGGGAGGAGCGAGGGACCCAAAAGGGGAAGGGTGGAGCCCAACCGCGACTGCTTGCTTCGCAGTTGAAGGGCTGCCCCTTCCTTTCCCTTTTGGAGACCTCTGTCCTGGTGCCGCTGATGCAGCTTCGGTTACAGTTGGATCTGTCCAGTCCTTTACCCTGCCTGTATGCACACATGGTTTTAAGGAGTGAATTCCTTGGGCGGCTGCCATGTCTGTGCTGGGACCCTGACAATAGCCAGAAAGGCAGGAGGAGAACTAGGGGTGGGAGAGGATTGGGGTTCCCCTTCTTTCTTCTGCACCAGATATCAGGACCTGGGCACCACAGCGGAGGCCAACTAGCAGCAGGTGGGAGTTGATGCCAAGCCCCAGGATATTGGACTAGAGCTGTGTTAACACCTCCCGCTGAGGTTGAGGCCCGGCAGGGTCAGAGGAAGGGTGGCCCAGCCATGAACCCAAAGATGGAGGCTCCAGGGTGAGCTTGAGGCTCCTACATTCTGACACCCTCAGGCACCAGCGTTTTCAATGGGAGGAGGATTTCTCTTTTCCTCCTCTTGCAGTGGCATTTGTAATTCTAAGAGAGCTTTTGTTTCGTGATGGATCTTTCAAGGATCTTGTATAAAGGCCCGGCACACAAGTCCCTGGGCTTAGCGTGAGTGGCCCCATGGGTGGATGTCCCCAAGATACGTCTGACAATCTATTGCTTAACTCTGTCCCCGCCCCACGAAAGAGGCACTCACAGTTCACCAGTTGCCAGAGAGAGCTGCCACTTGCTCTCCTTCTCTTACCCTGCCAGCCACCAGGGTCATGTAACACTTGAGAGAATAAGAACAAAATAAAAAAAGAGAGCAAGACACCCCAGGAAACGGAATGAAACTTGAGCAGCCTAACATTTAAATGTGGGACTTGGCTCTGGCTTAGTGTCAACATGGGAAACAACAGGAGCTTCTGAACTGGGAGAAGAGGAGAGAGAGAAGGCAGTCCCAGGTCGGCACCGGGGAAGGCTCGCACGGGGAGCCACAGTGACTTTGCTACCACAGACTGACTGCTTCCTATGTACTAGAGTGGGCTACATGCTTTATTTAATCCTTGTCTTTCAATCCTTGAGGAATTCTGGAGCCAGACTGCGTGGGTTTGAATTCTGGTTCCATCACTTACTTCCTATGGACCACAGACAACTGTCTTAAATACCTGATGATTCAGTTTCTTCAATTGTAAAATGGAGATGATAATGGTACCCAACTCACAGGGTTGTTCCAAAGATTGACTGAGACAGTGTTTGTAAATCTCTTCGAACAGTGTCTGACGCATAGTAAATGCCATGTAAGTACAAGATGGACAGACAGATAGACAGGCAGACAGACAGATAATCCCATAAGCATAGATAAAGAAACTGAAGCTTAGAGAGGAGGTTAAGTAACTTGCCAGAGGTTTCACAGGTGTTTGCTGTCAGAGCCAAGATTTGAACTTGGCCTGTTCGACAATTTCCCTTGTGGTCACCTTAGCAAGTGGGGTGGAATATTATGGTTTGGAAATATAATCCATTCCCTGATATGATGGATGATGGTAATGATGATGGTGATGATGATAAATATATTAGCAGCTAAAATGTATCGATTGCTTATATTTCACTAGGTGCCTTATGTACATTATTGGGTTTAATTCTTCTGTTGCCCCTTCAGTTATATACTATTATCTCCAGGTACTGAGTTGAATAGTATGCCTCCAAAACTCATGTCCACCTAGAACCTCAAAATGTGACCTGATTTGGAAACAGGATCTTCACAGATGTAATTAGTTGAGATGAGGTCATATGGGATTGGAATGGGCTGTACATCCAATGACTGGTGTCCTTATAGGAAGGCCACGTGAAGACACAGGGACACTCAGGAAGAACGACAGAACGACAGGTGATGATGGAGACAGAGACTGGAGTGAGGCAGCTGCAAGCCAAGGAATGCTGAAGGTGGCCAGCAACCACCAGAAGCTAGGGAGAGGCGAGGTGGCCATTCGTTCCTAGAGTCTTCAGAAGGCGCGTGGCCCTGCAGGCAGCTGGATTTTGGACATCTAGTCTCTAGAGCTGTAAGAGAATAAAGTCCTGTTATTTGAAGCATGAGACATGGGGTTTTATTAGGGGCTTACATACAGTTTATGGTACTTTGTTACGGCAGCCCTGAGGAGCTAATATAGACCAGTTTACAGCTGAGAAATTGAGGCTCAGGGAGATGAAAGAATTTGCCTAAACTCAGCTAGTTAGTGGCAGCAGACATGGGACTTGAACTTGGGTCTGTCTGACTTCCAGTGTTGTGCTCTGACATCCTCTAGTGAGTGTTGGAGTCGTCAAAGTGTCTGGGTCAGCTTTTAGGCCGGCTGTCTTGCCAAACCCCTATTAACCTCAATAGGAATGGCAGCAGGTTCAAGAGGCAGAAGACCCAGCATCAGCAAATGAGAAACCTGGGGTTCTATTGGAGGCTTACATACAGGAGAGAGAGTCCAGGGGCAGTGGGCTGGACGAGATAACCATCTTACCTACAGTCCGGTGGTGGCAAGCTGGGCAGGAAAACTGCAACTGCTTGCAAACTGCATGCTGTTTATATAGCATGTCACTTAACACCCTCTCCATAATGACCTCCACCTGGCCACTCTCATTTAACCCAAAACTCAGGGCTTCAATCCCCTTATGGCCCCTGTTCCATGGAACGGGCTGAGGGTTCAGATGTTTATTATAGACAGGAACGACTTTCCGGGTTGTCCACATCACGATTTCTTAGCTCAGAACACACATTCAGGTGCGTCTGCCATACAGGGTCACTGTAAGGGTTTGCTTAAGTTCTTGCTATAAGGTGCATTTACCCTACGCTGTCAGATTGTGTACCCTGCCCAGCACTGTCTGGCCCCAGCGCCTTCCTGCAATGGGATGCTGTGGTCCACAGACCACGGGCCACGTGCTGCTCCATGCATCCTGTTGGAAAGTATTTAAAACGGCAGCAACTGGGAAAAGGAATCCACCAAAACCTTTGAAGAGAATTCCTCATTTAAGCAGGCATTAACTTGGGAGGTTTTCTTTAAGTACAAGCAACATAGACAATTATTTCAGAATAATGAACATTTTAGCCCCAGGCAAATTAGTTTATATCTCTCCAGTGTGCAGAATCAGACTAGTGATGATTTTTGGCTCATGACACATTATCATCTTTGCATGGCTTTGCTAGTTAGTCCCAATACAGAAATGCATATTATAAAACCCATGAAGCCACCAATCAACCCCAAAACTAAGATGCTGACAATAACCCAGAGCAACCTCTATTCCCCTGCCTGTACGCCCTCCCTCCTTGTATATAAATAACCACCTTTTTGAATTTTGTTTTCATTTCTTCTGTGAGATGTGCATATGTGTGTCCACAATGCCCATGCAGTCTATAGGTCTGGCCCTTTCTTCAACTTGACTTCTACGATTCTCCCTCATTCACTGCACACCAGCCACGCTGGGCCTCTTTTCCATTTCTCCAACATGCCAAACACCGTTCTGCCCCAGGGCCCTGGTACTACTCATCCCTATTTCTGGAATGTTCTTCTTCCTGATAATGAGACTCTGTAGTTCACCTCGTTCCAGGACCAATGGTCACTTCTCAGAGTCATTGTCTCTGATTCCGCCATCTAAAACAGCCCTCCTGTAATTCCCCATCTCCTCACCTACTTTATTTTTCTTCTTAGCTCTTATCACTGTTGACATTATCTAGTTATGCATTTGATTATTGACTGATCCTCCTACATAATATAAGCTTCAGAAGGGCAGAGATATTTTCTCTGTTTTGTTTGTTTCTCTAGCGCTAGTGCCAGACATATAGTAGGTGCCCAATAAGTCAACTCATCTCTTCTAATAAACCAGCATCTCTCATGTAGGTCCTATATGTCAGACAATGTACTAGGATACAAAGCTGGTTACAGACCTGTCTTCACTTTTCAGGTATTTGTAGTTTAGTGAAAACACTGAAATGTAAGCAATAATTCAGCAGTGTTACCCGGGTATGCATAAGTTGCTCCAAGAGTTATGGTGGTAAAGGAGGACTTGCGGGAGATGCCATTTGAACTGAGCCTCAGTGGATGCATAGACTGAAGTCCAGGAGACATAAGTAAGAGGTAGCCTTGTAGGAAGAGAGAATAAACATGGGCAAAGACACAGAGGTGATGGAGAGTATGAGGATGGCATGTGTGGGAGAGGAGAGAAATGAGGCTGGAAAGGAAGGTAGAGGCCAGATCAGGCAAGGCTGGGGTTGCAGCACTGTGTAGTATGAGCATTCTCCTGCTTAGACCTGGGGAAGCTCTGGGGGACATGCAAGTAGAAGAACAGCAGGACCAAGTTTACCTTTTGGACAGTTGCTGTGGTGAACCCCTATTAACCCCAGTAGGGAAGGCACCATGTTCAAGAGACCAAAAAGGAGACCCAGAGCCAGCACATGAGACGTGGGGGTTCATTAGGGGCTTACATACAGGACAGTGGGTCCAGTGGTGGCAAGCTGGACAGGAGAACCACCTGACGTACAGAAACAGTCCAGTGGCAGAGGGCTGGACCACATATCCACTTTCCTACAGTCCAGTGGTGGCAGGCTGGCAGGAAAATGGCAGCCTCTGCAAACGGCGTGCGGTTTACATAGCATTTTCACTTAACACCATCCCCCTAACAACCTGGCAACCTTCATTTAACCCAAAACTCAGAACCCCAATCCCAATCCATTGCATAGGCAAGGTGCTCAGATATTCCTCATAGACAAGGAACAAATCTCAGGTTGGCCCCTCCCAGATTCCCTTGCTTGGAACACACATTCAGGTGCATCTGCCATCCAGGGTCATTCTAAAAGTGTGCCTAAATTATTGCTATTAGCTGAGTTTACCCCACACCAGTTCACTGTCTGCTGCAGTGTGGAGGATGGGCTGGAAGGGGTGGAGGCTGAGGCAGGGAGAGTGCCTGATGGCTGTTGCATGCAGTAACCGGGGTGAGAGCTGAGGCTACCAGGATGCATATGAGGTGTTACCAATCGAAGTGGTGGACTTTGATGGAGATGAGGAGATTGGAGAGGACGCTGAAAAGATAGCTATGGATGTGCTGGGTTTTGGGTCTCTGTGGGAAACACAGGGTCACCCAGTAGGCAGACGGTAGCTACTCTGCTTCGTTGCTCTCAGGCAGAGCCTGTGCATATGAGCTTTCGTGAAGGCTCTTTGATAATGAGGACTTCACAATTATGACTTAGTTTTCATTGGGAAACCTTTCAAGGATGCCATCATTAGAGCTTGCATCTGAAGGAATGAAAGTCACACACTAAAATTTAGACTTTCAGTCCATTTGGAACAGACTGCTGTGTGACCTCAGTCATTCTCTTTAACCTCCCAGAAGTCCATGTGCAGGAGAAGGTAGGACTACAGAAACTACCCTGTAAGATTTTGTTCATTAGTAAGATTTTATGCCTCACAGGCCGCTTTCTCAGGTGGTGGAGATAGAATGAGTGGCAGCGTTTGCCATCAGACATTCAGGAATCTTAGGGGCGACTCCAACTCCATTTATTCATTCTGGCTTGGTAACAGGTGGGTTGTGGTCTCATTAGGTCAAAGGATGCATTCAGTATCATTCCCTGGGTATCTGTAGGCATCAGGCACTCTGTGGTTTCCATTTTTACATTGTCCCACACTCTTGCCTGTCATTCCTGTCTGCCCAGCAGGCCTGGTTGCAGACCGCCTATTAGAGACAAAGGCACAACTTGTAGAGAAATGAGGGAAGTTGTGAAGTGTGTAACTGACCAGGGTACTGCCGGAAGGGCGCCATGTGCCAGATTACGTTTCTTAGCCAGGTCTGTTAGGTCATTTGATAGCTCACTTAGCTCTTGGGTCCCCTTGCTTTTTGTGTAATCACACTTCTTTTTAGAAGAGACCCAAACACAGGCCTAATCCTGTAGCATTTTTACACACACAGGGGCTTTTGTTTCAGGGCCTTCTCATGCAAATCATAGCTTTGAAGCAGTTAAACAAATCTCCTTGCAACCCACGGAGGCCCATGCCTGTCTCCACAAAGAGAGCAAGGGCCCAGGTAAAACCTAAAGGAAATGTTTTTTGTTTTGTTTCTGTGTTTTTTTTTTTTTTTTGGCAGGGGTGCAGGGTGGATGCTGGTCAGGCTTTGCTTGCCAGGTGGATTTAAACTTCAGCTCATATCCCAAGCAGGACTAACACTGGGAGTTGGTGATAGGAGGAGATGAGATTGGGAAATGGAGGTAGTTAGAGAGAGAGGAACTTTGTTCAGTATTGTCACTTTTTGTGGGAAAGGAGTAAGCGGGGGAAAATGCATCCTCAGCTGATCCACAGAGAAGACCAACTGTCTTCTCTCCTGATTACTGACATTCTCATCCATGGGTAAACACAGAAAAGGAAACAAAAGCAGAAAAGTTTCTTGTCAGCAATTCCAGTAAGATGTTTCTCTAGCCAGAGACGAGCCTACAGCCAGCACACTTCAAAGACAATATAATCGCCTGTCAGCTGCAGAATTTCTCTTGGTCCAAGGTAAAATATTGCATGGAATGATGAGGCGAAAGTGTGGGAAGGAGAAGGTGATAACGTTTAGCCAAGGAAACAAAAGAGACAAGGAGTGATACTCCAGCAGGGAGACATGCTCTGGGACTATTTTGGCCCGAACCTAAGGTAAAAACGACATAAGAGGCAAGCGGGTGTCTTCTGGCCAAGAGATCAAAGCTGCTGCATTTGGAATGTTGTCTCGATCCATTTGTAAAAGGCAGCCATCCTCCAAATGATATGCAGTAACCAGTGAGTATGGCTGCAAAAAGGACTTGGGTGGAAATAATCAAAATCCATGAATGTATTGCAGCAATTATTCTTTTCCCTGGGAGATCAATAATGGATGGGGCAAGGATTGAAGCCAAGAGGATCTAAGGATCATAGGAAATGAGTCCCCAGGGCTTTCCAATGGAACCCTAGAGTGTTATATTTTTGGACATGGCTACAGTATTTGGAAAGGTAATTCTTACTAATACAGTTCTGTCCATGTAGAGCTCACAGATCAAAGGATGGAAGATAGGGGGTTCATGCCAAAAAAGTAGTCCATCAAATGCTTTATTAAGCATGGAAAAATGAGCTTTGGCAAGGATACACTCTCACACGTGCAGAAAAAGTGATCAAGGTAAAGAAGCCAGTAGAAATCTCTAGAAGCCAGAACTGTGAACATTTTTCAACTGAGATGAAAGGAAAGAATAGACAACCATAATCAGGAGACATTTTTGGCAATGAAGGATTATGACATGAGGCCATTTCCTCAGGGAAAGTTGGTTGTGGTTTGGGAAGTTTGGGCTTTGGAGCTGATGATGGATTTGGAACAACTAATGCCTGGTGGCAGCCTCTCAATTAGGGAACAACACAGGAATCTGTGGGAAGGGCTGGGTTCCCAAGAAGGCGTTTCAACACTTGTCTAACCTCTTCTCTGGGTTTTTGAGCAGCCCTAAACAACTTGTTCCTGAAATCTAAGTAATGGATTTCTGGGTGTCACCTGTTTGGGTTAGGGAAGTTAAACTGATTTCAGTTGCATTGTTAAAATCTTAGGTGTGTCTGAATAACAGCTGTGCTGGTGCCTACTGGAGGACAGAAACATGGCAAAGAGTAAGGGGAAGTGATGGTATAGAATGTGTAAGGTGGGAATTCAGGAAACAGTAACAGCAAAAGTGATTTGAGAAACAAAGCCAAAGGAAAAGGTGAGTAAAAAGAAAAGAAGGAAGTCCCATCTTCTACAGGGCAAATACCCTAGTTATTTAGCATGCTGTATAAGGCCCTCTTGGTCTGCATTTGCCTGCTGCTGCCTCTAGTGTTGCTGCATCATCCCCTTAGTACGAGACAATCTGTAGTTCCCCAAATGGACGATGGGAGGCAGGGTTTAATCTGGCCGCAGTGATCTCCACTTCCCAGAAGCCACATCATTGTAGAATCCCCTCTCCTGAGTGTGGGCTGGCCCAGCAACTTCCTTCTAACTGACAGAGAATGACAAGTGATGGGATGTCACTTCCATAGTTAACTCACGAGAGACTGTAGCTTCTGTCTTGCTAGTGGATGCTCTCTGTTGCCTTCCTGGTTTGTGTGCCTTGATGAAGCAAGTGGCTGTGTTGGAGAGGTCCACTTGGCAAGGGGATGAAAGTGGCCTTTGGCCAACAGCCAGCAAGGAACTAAGGCCCTTTATCCACCAACCCTTGAAGAACTGAAATCTTCTAACAACCACATGAGTTTGGAAATGGATCCCCACCTTGACTCTTCAGATGTGATCCCAGCCCTGGCCAGTGCCTTGATAGCCACCTTGTGAGAGATCCTGAAGGATGGATCCAGCTAAGCCATGACCAGGTGGCTTCCCAAGACATTGTGGGATCATAACTGTGTGTTGTTTTAAGCCACTCCATTTGTGAGTAATTTGTTAGGTGGTAATAGGGATTAATGAAAAGTTCTTGAAATTTCGTGGGTCCATGCCTTTGCTATGGTCTTTCTGATGCTTTGGAAGGCCCTTTCCCTCCTTCTCCTTGCCAGCTTGGTCAACCTCTACTCATTAGGATGTGGTTCAAGCATGATGTCTTCAGAGAGGTCAGCCCTACTTTCCCCATAACCTGCCTTTACCTGGACTTGAATTATCCTTTCTTTGTCCCAACTGGACCTTGCATAGACTTTTGTCACAGCATATAAACCTATAATGCAATTTTCTCTTTTCCTATCAATCTCCATAAACATTGGAAGCAAATATCTCCCCACTTTCCTGGAAGGTAAAAATGTTTTCACTGTGATAGACTTTTCAGAAACACATGAAATCAGCTTTGCTAATCATGAAAGAGACAGATATTCCATTTGTTCTGTGACAGGGTAAAGATGGCATGTTTTCATCGGGAAAGCAATGAAATGCTCAGCACTCCTGTAGCCATCTCAGCACTCCTTGCTCCCTGCATTTTGGTTAGTGTTTTTATTTTTCATTTATTTTTATTTTTTAGAGTCAGAGTTTCACGCTGTCACCCAGGCTGGAGTGTAGTGGACCATCATGGCTCACTGCAGCCTCAACCTTCTGAGCTCAAGCGATCCTCCCACCTCAGTCTCCTCAGTAGCTGGGACTACAGGCATGTGCCACCATGCCTGGCTAATTTAATTTTTGTTTGTAGAGGTGGGATCTCACTGTGTTGCCCAGGCTTGTCTCAAACCTCTGGCCTCAAGCAACCCTCCTGCTTCAGCCACCCAAAGCACTAGGATTGCAGGTGTGAGCCACTGTGCCTGGTGAATTTTGGTGAGTTTACTCCTATGCTCAGCTCCCTACTGGGTACTGAGCGTGCACCTTGACAAGAGTGGCGCTCATCTCTAGATACCTGGCACCCTGTGTGTAGCACATAGTACAGTCATTAGTAAATGCTAATTAGGGATGAAGGCAGGAACAAATGAAGAAAATGAGTGATTGAATGAATGTGTAATGAAAAAAGACATGTGGCTCAATTTGGGACTTCTTGGTGCCGGGAGGCAGAAGGAAGGGTCTTGCAGATTTCCTGTAGCCCAGACTCAAGGCATATCCTTAGAGCTGGTCAGGGATTGATGTGAGCAATTCCAGGGTAAGGCCTATGCAGGAGTTCCTGGGGTACAGGGAGAATAAGGGGTTAAGGAGCAATGGAAAGGGCCTAGCCAAGGCTGGAGGTGAGTGGCAATGGGGGCTGGGAGGGAGGCAGAGAGACAAGGGAGGTACCCCGGCACCACAGTCTTTTGGAGAGAACCAGACAGAGAGAGAAAGAGGAGAGACAGCAGGGGCATCTGGAAGGAGATTCGGTACACACAGGTGGGCCCTGCCCATTAGATAATGCAGGATGATGGTCTTGGGACACAGCTCAGCACCTTGAGCTTTCCTTACACTTTGTAAAGCTATTGTGTGCCCCCAGCTTTACATTCTTTATGATTCTATGTGCTAGAACTTATTTGTTTGTTTACGGCTCAGTGTTCCTACAACATCTATCTGGTTTAACATTGCAGCCTGAGTGTTCAGCAGCATGGGGGGCCCACTGCTTGGTCTACACCCAAAGGAAAGGGAATCCCTGTTTGGAGGGATGTCTGCACCCCACGCTCATGGCAGCACTGTTCACCACAGTCGAGGTGTGGATGCAATCTAAGTTCCATCGACAGATGAATGGATAAAGAAGAATATATAATACACAATAGAGTACTCTTCAGCCATAAAAAAAGGAAGACATTCTGTCATTTGTGACAATGTGAGTGAACCTGGGAGACATCCTATTAAGTGAAATAAGCCAGGCACAGAAAGACAAATACCATGTGATCTCACTTATATGTGGAAACTAAAGAAATTGAATTCATAGAAACAGAGGGTGAAATGGGTAAAATGATGGCTACTAGGGACTGGGGGAGGGAGATGTTGGTCAAAGGGCACACAATTTCAGTTAGACAGGAGGAGTGAGTTCAAGAGGTCTATTGTGCAACATGATGATTATAGTTAATGAATTATATACTTGAAAATTGCCAAGAGAGTAGATTTTAAGTGTTCTTACCATAAAAACGTAAGTATTTGAGGTAGTGGATATGTTAGTTAGCTTAGCATAGCCATTATACAACATATATATATATTTCAAAACATGTTGGATATAATAAATTATACAATTCTTGTTTGTCAATTAAAAAAATAATTTAAAAAGTGAAACAAAACTCAAGTGCCTTGTATTGAGAGCATTGGGTGGAGGTAGTGCTGGAAAAGAGAAAATAAAGTGCAGCCTGGCCCTGAGGGGCCCTTTCCGGGGGAACGTACCCCCAATCCATTTATTATTTTTGTCCCGGGACGGCAGAACTCCCTGGCAGGAACGTCTTGCTTTCCTGTGCATTCCACAAGCTCTGACAATCATCTGATAAACACCAAGCCTTTCGCTGAAACGGGGCTGCTAGGACAGGGCACTATGAGCTCCCTGACCCTCAGGAGCTCACGGTCTGCTCGCTGGGAGAGTGGGAGAGTGAGGAGGGCCGATGCCCGCAGAGAGCAGGGTCAGATAGACAATTCCGGGTTGGCTCCATCTGTGCTTTAGAGGGGGCCGTGCCAAGCCTACCAACTTGGGCTGCAGGGCGTTGTCAGGGAAAACTTCCTGGAGAAGTTGGCCCCGGGGTCAGACCTGAGGAACAAAGAGGAGCTAGAGGGGGAGTGGGGAGGACTGGGGAGTGGAAGCAGCAAAGGAGGCCTGCAGGGTCCCCAGGGGCTGGGCACAGGCAGTCAGCAGGACAGATCGAGCCTAGCTCCCGTGTCTTGGCGGGGACTCTGGCAAGGAAGAACGGTGGTGGGAGCTTTGCTGAGCCTGGGGCTGGAAAGAGCATGGAGCAACCCGCAGGGGCTTCAGGTGCAAAGGAAGGAGGGCCCGAGCTGAGGGGTTGGGCTGTGGAGGAACGGGGGAGATGGGGGGGCTTCTCTTTGGGGCATGTGAGCAGGTGGAAGGGGAGCATTTTATGTCCCAGCCTGAGACAGGACTAGCTGTGCACCCAGTCCAGAGACAGGCTCAAGCTTCACCTGCTCCCAGGCCAGGGCTCCTCAGGGTTCTGAGTGGGTGCTGGGCACTCTGGCTCTTGACCTGAAATGACTTAATGCCCGGGGTGCTAAAGGACATTTCAAAGCATTGGCCTTTCAGAGTCGATGGGACCTTGGCCCTGCCACTGATGACATGATGCTTGTCATGAGAAGCGACTGGCCCTGCTCGGTGCCTTCTGTGGGGAATGCCCGTTGTGCTGCTTGTGTCCTTGTGTGAGGTCATCTCAGTCCCAGGGAGAGATGACCCCACATATCCATTATCACGCTAGATACAATGGACTGAGTGCCTCATTCCAGAATGGGCTGGGATGTCAGCCCCATAAAAAGCAAGCTGTAGGCTTGAGGCCAGAGCCCAGCCAGAGTTGCCCTGGGATTCTTGAGCACTGAGCCTCCTTGGGTGGGGTGAAAGGAAGTTCTTGAAGGGCAACCAATTTGCTCTAATCATAGATAACTCACCTGCTCACCGCTGCCCCGTTGACCCTCGCTGGCCTGCAGCACCATGTCCCTGTGGTCTGTGGAAGTGGGGACAGGTGTCTCCACGATTAGATCAGGCCCACCCAGGTACCTCAGGAGATACCTCATCTCAAGGCCCTTCAAGTCATCTTCACAGTCTCTCTGGGGTTTAGAATCTTTGGGGGTCATTATTCTGAAAGAAAGGGTATGTGCATAACTGTTGTTCAGTATTATGAGGTGTTCAAATAAAGAACCATGGCAGTTTAGAGGAGACAGAGGCCCCTTTAGGCTGTGAGGAGGCAGTGGGGCAGGTAGAGGAAAGAAGGACCCACCAGGTCTGTTGGCCATTTTTGACCATATAGCTTTTTAAAGAGAGTGAGCGGATAGTGCAGGGCAGGAAGATAGGATACAGACGTTCACTTCCCAATTTAAACGGATGTTTTGCTTAGCCACTGTTAGTGTCACCTCACTCGTGGAGGTCTTCACGGGCTCCAGGCAGCATCTTTCGATTTTCAGCCTCAGGAGCTGTGGTCTGGTGGGATGACTCTCAGATCTTGATGAGCACCGTTTTGAAATCGGGTGGACTTCTCGATTGTCTCTGCTAACTGGAGATTTTCTGGGCTCACATCAGGAAACTCTCCTCGATTGCCTGCTCCTCCTGCCCCTCCAAACAGGGATCTTTCTTAATTCTATGTTCATAAACAGTGTCATCTATCTACCTATCATCTATCTATCTTATATCTATCTATCATCTATCTATCTATCTATCTATCTATCTATCTATCTATCTATCTATCTATCTATCATCTATCTATCTATCTACCTATCCATCCAGGGATCTTTCTTAATTCTATGTTCATGAACAGTATCTATCCATCATCTATCTATCTATCTATCTATCTATCTATCTATCTATCTATCTATATCTATCTATCTATCATCAATCAATCATCAATCTATCTATCCATCCAGGGGTCCTTCTTAATTCTATGTTCATAAACAGTATCTATCCATCCTCTATCTACTTCTCTCTTATCAATCAATCAATCATTGATCTATCTATCCATCCAGGGATCTTTCTTAATTCTATGTTCTCAAACTGTATCTATCCATCATCTATCTATCTATCTATCTATCTATCTATCTATCTATCTATCTATCTATTATCAATCAATCATCAATCTATCCATCCATCCAGGGATCTTTCTTAATTCTATGTTCTCAAACTGTATCTATCTATCTATCAATCATCGATCTATCTATCCATCCATCCATTATCTAACATTGATTTATTTTACCACCACTCAGGCCCTTACCTAATCACATTTTCTGAGCTTACTTGCTTCCTAGGAATCTCTAAAATTTCTAAAAATCTAAAGTCTAAATTTCTAAAAGTCTAAAATTTCTAAAGTCTGTTTCAATTTTTGCCAACTTTCCCTGACTCAGAAGATATGAATTCCCTTACTACAGACAAATTTGGGAAGGGATCATTTCTTTCCACCCCAAGGTTCTTGAGCACATCTTCCAGGGAGTCTCAGAGAAACTTATCACTTCTCCAGAGAAGTGATGTCAGATCAAGAATGAGGAGCCGAGTCCCTCGGCTTATGCATCTATAAGCATGCATTTCCTCAACATTCTGTAGTGCTCACCCACTGCTCCTGAACTGGGACACACACACACACATACACACACACACACACACACACACACACACATCACACCCCTCTTCAAAGAAAACTGCAACTGATAAAAGTTTCATTTAGCAACACAGAGAATGCCACAAGGTCCTACATGATTAAATGCCCAGTGGTTGGTGCAGACAGAAATTGAGAGGAGGAAGAGATGCTACTAGTGGAGTCAGCCTGGGAGGAAGGACATCATGGAGGGAGAGAGAGAGAAAACAGTGATGAAACTGGAGCAATTGCATAATTTGGCTGGTGCCATGGAGATGCATATATCACAGCTCTTCAACACAGGACTCAAACCTCCAGGGATAACTTTGAATTTCATCTGCAGCCTCCAGAGCTTGGAGGCACCTCCCAGGGGATGCAGCTACATAAGTGGTGAACTCTACCCCTCAGCTGGCCATCCAGGGACATGTGCGTTGGTGGACCACATGAGACCCTTTGGAAAGCCCCAACTGGTTGCCAGATCGCCTGAGAATTCCAACTCCTACTCGAATATTCAGAGCTGCTACTCTTGATGATAGTGGCATATTCCTTTTGATGTTAAGTGCATACTAACCCCTTCCTAAGAGTTCCTTCCCTGCTCCTTCCTGCGGTTTCTGTTTCCTCCCTGAGGCTGGGGCACTAGTACCTGCCCACACCATCAGCACAAGTGTCACTTCCTTGCCCAGATGAAAGGGAGTCTGTTTCTGTCTTTTAGTTTAAGAACAGAAATGGATTGCTATTTTTAGCTTTGCATGGGAAAATCCAAGGGAGCATGGAGAAAATGGATCAGCCAAAAATCTTTTCTGGGGCAGCTGCCATCTCAACTGATATGGAGCAAAAGAGGAGAGAAGGGAGGTAGAGATGTCTCAGTCACTCCATTAAACACTGCGAGGCCCTCCCTAGAGCACCCTGGTCATTAGGGAAAGTGGGGAACTGAATCATTCTTGGTAAGGCAGACATTCTTTGCCTGCTATAGGCAATGAGGAAGGACAGGAAAGGCAGAGATGAGAGATGTGTTGGTCTCCGAAAACAGTGAATCCAATCAGCAAGGGGTTTAGAGATGGGTGGCCTGTAAATGGGCTCCAGGGAGGATGGGAGGTGGCCCAGGGGAGGGGTCCAGCTACAGGTGATGAAAAGAAGCCCGATCAGACAGATGGAAGGTTTAGGGACAGGGGACTGGAGGCAGGCCAAGCAATCTGTCCCCATCAAAGAGCAAGGGGAGTAGGTAGAGCCCAGAGAGAGGTACAGAGACAGGGTGGGGATGGGAAGAGAAGAGCCAATGGGGTGCTCTGTGTGTTAGGTAGTGGGGGTCCCGGAGCCTGCAGGTGGGAACTGGCTCCAGCTATTGGGATGAAATAGGGAGCAACTTTAAGGCTTGGGGGAAAGGGTAAAGCAGGGTAGGCACTGCCAGAAGAAATCACGTGCCAGGCTATTGATTTGGTCTCGGAGAGGCAGCATGACTTATTAGAGTGTGAAGTTTTAGGCAGACCTGGGATCAGATTCCCATTATGATTCTTATTAGCCGAGTGAGCTTGAGCAAATTGCTGAGGCCCTCTCTACCTCAGCTTGCCCATCCATATCTTGCAGGATGAGGGCAGTTGTCTTCAAATGGCTTTACCAGAAGTAGACTTAGGGAGAGCGTTGTGCTTTGTGGGAAAGCCGTGTTGTCCTGTGCTGACACCCCAAGACACTGGTGGCAGGGGACGGTAGGGTCTGTGCAGGGTGTATTGTGTCCTCTCTTCTTGATCCTTCAAATATTCAAGGTTCCTAAATGATTTGGTGTGAAGGAATCTTTTGTGATCACCAGAAGAAGAGCTCAGGGCTGCGTCAGGATTGATGTTGGACAAAGAGGCAGTAGCTACACATGAACGGAGGCAGGGCACATCTGGCTTCCAAGTTACAGGCAACAAAGGGATGAATGATAGCAGCCTCTTCGAGGAGCATCTGTGAGGAGCAGTGGGCCTAGTGCCCCCAGTCAAGTAGCTGTCATGACGTTGGCACTAAGTAAATCAGAGTTACTCATTAGCCATGGAAGCTGACCCACAGGAGTTAGAGGGAAATCCACTGTCTGGCTTCTAGAAGGGGCTCTGGGCACTAGAATGAAGTGGAAGCCCACATAGGAACCTAGGGTCAGGTGGGGTGAGTCAGTTCTGGGACTACCCCATGCTGAGTCTGACCAACCCCAGCCCAGGACCAGGCTGTGTGCAGAGCGAGGGGCGTGGCTTTGCCATCTGCAACAGCATGTGGTCACATACGCTGCTTCTAATCTTTCTTGAATTTGATGCCAGATTAGGAGAAAAAATGATGACTACTTTATTGAATGCCAGATTAGGGAAAAAATTATAGCTACCTGAAAATGATTTAAATGTTCACATATTAAAACCAAACCTAGGGGATTAAATAGAAATTTAATCCCTCAGAAATTTCTAGTTGTTTCTCATTGGAGGGACACCGGGGCAAAATTTTATTTTTCCTTTTTGTTTATTTAAAGCCCTTATTTTCAAGTTTTTAATTAACTGTCTCATCTCTTTTAATGGGGCAGTGTAGCAACGTGAAATATTGAAATGTAAACCTAAGGTGAAGGTCACAAAGAATAATGTGCAAACGATCTCATATGATTCCCAGTACGATTAACTGCAGAAAGCCACCCTGCAGCAGGCTGGGGTTCTCCTCTCCACTTGGAAACCTTGGAAACTTTTTCCTTTGATAAATACCTGCCACAGGAAATTAGACTTACTGATCTTTTACAACTTTATCTTTTTAAGAATGTAAATAGACACACCCCAAACATAATTTTCTCCCTCCAAGTGCATTTGGAGAGCTTGCTGCATTCTTGTGAAAGCTGGAACTGTATCCCATGCCGTCCTTTCCCTGACACGTTCTGTCCCTGAGTGAGGTTATCTTCCTCCCAGCACACAGTGAGGCCACGGGATGACAGTCACAAGCATCAGGCTTTGAATTCATGGGGCTGGCGATGGGCTCCTTCTTGAATGTGAGAAATTAAGCATCTCTTTTTCATTAGAAATCTCCCGTCAGGGTTGGAACTTTTCCGAGTGTATGCCCTTAACTCTGAGGAGGCTGCCTATGATGGAAATAGTGTGTGTGTGAATGGCTGGGCTGAAGTGTGACAGGTGTTACTGCTTCCAGCGCAATGCTTATTGTTGTCATGAGCTTTGGGAACCCTGTCTGGCATAGGTGGGCTTCCCCAGATGGAGACTCTGACATAGGGACAGTCATGCAGATTATTTTTCTATGAGTGCTCCCATGAAAGACCAGCAGGCATGAGCAACATGAGACAGGCCAGGGAAGGGGGCCCAGCAAGGGGGTAACACGAAGCAAAGCCCTGCAGCAGAGCTCTGAGAACAGGGCAGGTCATGCATCCCTGTCATCAGCTCTTGGGTAGGGGATAGAGAATTTAATCCTCCCGTGGGGGGCTGCACACAGGCCCATCCTGTGTGCAGATACAGTGGGCTCTGGCATCTGGGGCAGCCTCTTACTGAGACAGCCCTGCCAGCTGTGGGGACAGACGGCACCGGGAAATGGCCACTGGAAGCAGGTGCTCAGTGACGGCCACCCCTTCCCAAAAGGGAGACAGCTGGGCCTCTGTGTGGCTCTCATGTCTCTTCATGTCTCCAGAAGTGTCTCATTTGTTTCAAGATATGAGCAAACACTACTTCAACTTACAGACAGAAGAAGAAATTGCTGACACCAAATAGTAGCCAGCTCCACTGGAATCTGCTATCTTGTTGTTAAAAGAGCGTTCAAGGCCAGGCACGGTGGCTCACGTCTGTAAACCCAGCACTTTGGGAGGCCGAGGTAGGTGGATCACTTAAGGTCAGGAGTTCAAGACCAGCCTGGCCATCATGGTGAAACACCGTCTCTGCTAAAAATACAAAAATTAGCCGGGCGTGGTGGTGGGCAACTGTAATCCCAGCTACTTGGGAGGCTGAGGCAGGAGAATGGCTTGAACCCAGGAGGTGGAGGTACGTGCCACTGCACTCCAGCCTGGGCAACAGAGCGAGACTTTGTCTCAAAAAAAATAAAATAAATAAAACAAAATTTTAAAAAATAAAAAACAAAGAGAGTTCA
Source organism: Nomascus leucogenys (assembly GCF_006542625.1). Taxonomy (NCBI): domain Eukaryota; kingdom Metazoa; phylum Chordata; class Mammalia; order Primates; family Hylobatidae; genus Nomascus; species Nomascus leucogenys. Next base: position 57,549,982 of record NC_044384.1, on the reverse strand, counting down.
AGATGGCTTGGGCTGGCTAGGTTTCCTCTCTCTTTCTTCAAGGAAGTTCAACCAAATTGGGATGCACTGACTCTGCCCTGGTTCCAGGGAGTGACTTGCAGATGTTTCTGGCAGCACTCACTGCCTGTCACCAAGGGTTCTCTCTCACGGGCATTCTCTCTTCCCTTGCTCTCTCACAGTCTTCTCCTCTGCCCTTCCTCCTCTGTAAGCATGGCATTCCAGGCTCTTCCTGATCCGTTCCTGCTTACCCCTCTGCCTTCATCCCACACCACTCCAGGCGCATTTGATGAATGCAGCATAAGTGTATAAGCACCTACTTTGTGCCTGCCACTGCTTCTGGCACAGAGATACAGAGAGAAGCAATGTGAATACTATTCCTGCTTCCACAGAGCTTGGGGGCCAGGGTGGAATACAAACAAACAGGTGGTGACAAGGTAGTGTGATAAGTGTCAGGTACCCATGTACAGGGTGCTATGGGAACAAGTAAATGGAATTCCATCTGGACTTGGTGGGCCAGGGATGCTTCCCAGAGGAAGGGACATTTCCTCAGAGACCTGGAAAGTGAGTTGACATGAGCCAGATGAGGGTGGGAGGGTGGGCAGAGTGTTCCAGACAGCATATGCCAAGGCTGAGGCATGAAAGGAAGAGTTCCACATGGTGAGAAGACAGAAGATGTGCTGGGAAGAGGTAGAGAGGGGGCTGGAGGCATAGGCTGAGGCTGGACCCCACAGGGCCTTGGAAGCCGGCTCAGCAAGGCTGCGGAGCCACTAGCAGACCTTTGTAGGCCCACAGGCTTCCTAACCTCTGGGTCTTATCCAGGGATAGGGGTCCCTCCAGTTCCAGTGCCCTTGAAATGGCAGGTGACCCACATGCTATAGTGTGTATCACACCACACTCTGAATCCCTGTTTGCTTGCTTGTCCCTCCCATCTGTTCAGCGGGTAAGTTGAGGGCAGGGCTAACTTTCATGCCCAGCATCGAGCACAGGGCCTGGCTGGGCCTTGCCAAGGAGGCCACTGGCCTTCCTGGGAGACTGGAGTTTGGGGCCAGCTGCAGGCTGGCCGACAAGGAAAGCAATAGGCAGAGAGTGGAGAAGCAGAGAGGGACAGAATATTGAGAGATAGTGAGGAAGTAGAAAAAGGAAAGGAAATGGAAAATTGCCCTCAGCATTTTGGGCTTCTTAAAGGAAGAGAATAAAAGTATAATTCTTAATTTCTCTCTCTTCCCAATCATCTGTTCCCCCCTCTCCCCCACCCGCGCCTCTCTCTTTCTTTCATTCAACTGGATCTCACTATGTTGCCCACGCTGGGCTGGAACTCCTGGGCTCAAGTGATCCTCCTGCCTCAGCCTCCTGAGTGCTGGGATTAGAGGCTGAGCCACTGCACCCAGCTTAAAAGTGCCATTCTTACTACAGCTGGAAATGAGCCACAGCAAATCACCTTCAAAACACAAGGATATAGAAAATAAGTCAGTGCATAAAATTACCACAGGCTGAGCCAAGGTAAGAGGCCCTTTAGTGGAGGGCTGAGTAATGGTGGCGACTTGGGCCTCTGCCCATCAGTTAAGAGCATGACTCCTGTGGCTCCTTCAAGCAATCAGGATGGTCAAAACCCGCTGCAGAACTGCGGTTTGCTTTTACGGTTTTAATTAAATTAAATTAACTGTAATAACCAGGGCTTCTGCATGCTTCACTTTCCAAATCAAAATGGCCTATTGTAGCTGTTGGGCACAACGTTTCTGAGCTGAAAATCTAAGTTGTGTGTGTTGGTGCTTTTTTTTCTTCCTTTACTAGAAGTGCAGGCTGATCTTTTGAGAGCTGAATTACAGTAATAGCAATGGAAATGAGTTACTGATGGCAGCTCTGAATCCCTAATACTGTCACTTCTTCCCATCTGTGCGCCTGAGGCATTGGCCATCATTCTGGGTAAAATGCAGAGCTAGAGCTCCAGCTAGGAGTCAGGAGACTTGAGCTTGAAACTCAGCTCTCTCCTTTATTAGCTTCAAGATCATGGGCAAAAAACCTATGGAATAGTCCTAAATCCATACAGTGGGAAGGATACTTTTCAGGTTATTCGAGGATCAAATATTGCTCATGCAGCACCAGCTGATGCCAGGTATTCCTCAAGGGCTTAACAGACCAACCAGTGATATATGTGAAAAGGTTCACAAAATTCCTCTTGTTTTCTGAGCGGGGAAGGCAAGAGTGCTTTGCTGGGAAAGGGAAAGCCCCTCTGCTCTCCCCATCCACCTCTTGGTAGGCGCCTTTGCCATTAACCCCCCAATAAGTGTTCATTTGCTCCAGCATTACAAGGGGTGTTGCAGGTGGAGTGCTGGTCTAGCTCCCCCAACTCATCGCTGTTGTTCTTGGGCTGAGCTGACATTGCTGCCCTTCACTCTGGCTTTTTAGAGTCAGTTCTGCCCCCATAATGATGAGACTCTCCCTCCTGGGGCCCCTGATGTTTGTTCTCCCCCACGGCCACCTCTTAGGTCTTGCCTGCATGTGGTTATCTTCCTCCCAGTGCGCAGTGAGGCCACAGGATGACAAACGCAAGCACCAGGGTTTGAATTCATGGGGTTGGTGGCGGGCTTCTTCTTGAGTGTGAAAAATTAAACATCTTTTTTTTCATTAGAGATCCCCCATGGAGGGGATTATAAAGCACCTCCTGTGCTTTCCTTCCTTAGCACCACTGCACCACTGTCTCCACTCAAATCATCTGTGGGCCCAAATGCTCTGGACCTCATGGTTGATACAATACAGATACAGCCCTCAGTCCCTTTCCACATTCGAAACCCACGAAGCCCTGAACACTGCAAGGTTTTTCTTGTTGTTGTTTGTTTTTGTTCTTTTTTTTTTTTAAATAACACATTTGGTGCCCAAACCTGAACTCCCATGAAGCTATTATAACCTTCATTTGCCCACTTAAAGAGCCAAACATGTTGCTGCAGAATTATTAATGTGTTTGTTTATAGGATGACACCTGAGACTCCTAGACCCTACTGGGGAGTTAGATAAAACAAGGTATGCACTGATCTATTGCTCTAAAATTGGAAAGAGTCTGAATTCCAAACACACTCAGACCCTTGCATTTCAGAAAGTGACCATGCACCCATAACAATGGCTAGTCTTCACGGCGCACACTCTTGTTTTAGGCCATTTAATCCCCATGTAGCCCTATGGGAAGGTTCCTTTAGCATTTCCATTTGACAGTGGGTGACACACAGAAAGATAAAGAAACCAAGACAGGCTGCACATTTAACAAGCACAGAGTCAGGATCGGACCAGGCAGCCTGGCATCAGAAACTTTTCTCTTAAGACTCCTTTGGACTGCCTGTGTTTTCTGTTTCACTCCTACTGAGATATTAATCACCTACTGAAACTCAAAATACCGCGAGAAACACGGCATTCTGTGGTGGTTAAGAATATGGACTATGGATATAGAATGCCCGAGTTTACATCTCAGCTCCATCACTTAGCAGCTGTGTAACTTTGGGCACGTTACTTAACTTCTCAGTGCTTCATCTGTAACATAAGGATAATAATAATACTTCTTAGGGTTGCTTGAGGATGAGTTAATATATGTAAGGTAACCCAGCACCTGTCTGTGTTAACTATTATTATTATTATTTCATCTCACCTATCCGCAGCTGCACTAGCACCAACGAATCTCATTATATGTTAACGGAATTAGGTTAAGCTCTAGGGTCAGATCCTGATCTCTTTATCTAGTAGTTGACAGTGTCACTCACTGTTGACAGGACAGCCTCTAACAGGGGTTATTGTCATCTCACGCAGTAGTGTTTCCTGTGGGTACAGAGAGTGGCTGCATGCATAAACAAAGGGCTTCTCAACTTTCCAACATATTAATAATAAAATGAAAAGACAGAAAATCACACTTATTGACCAATTCCAAAGGAAATTCATTGTCCTTTACCAAATCGTTACCAAAATATTTGCTTATTTCAACTCTGGAAAAATACCTTTGGGAGGGTGAAAGGGTTGAACTTTTACTTTTTATGCTTCAAATAACTTCTAAACACAAGCCTGTTTGGTGAAAAGGGAAAAAACATGTGAATGGCTCACTTTGCAAAAGAACAACAGGAAGCTCTGGTTGGCAAGGTTTTACATGCAGTTTAGAGAGTTTAAGGTCAAGGTGCAGAAGAGCTGGTGAGGAACTGGAGCTGAGGCTGAGCTTGTGGCTCAAGGGGTGGGTGCTAGATTTCTGCCTGCTCAGGAGGGGCTGTGCCTCTCCCTTCTCCCCTGGCCAGCTGGTCACAGGAACTTCTTTTTCTGGAGCCTTGTAGAAGATTCATCGTGGTCCCAGCACTTACACATCTGAGCCAGCTCAGGCTGGGTGGAAAGTTTTGAGGGCCACCTATTCCTAAATATTCAGGAGGAGAAAAAAAAATCCCTTGCAAATGACAGGAAAAAGCCATCCTTTCTCAATACATAGACGTGATATTACAATTCCTGGAAACCACAACAAAAAACACAACAACATTCACTCTGTCTCAAAAATTCAAGCAGGCACAAGGCAATGACATATGGTAGTTTTTATTTCTCACAGAACTGAGATCTGCAGTTCTCAAGGACTTTCTGGATGGTGACTACAGCCAGGGGCAATGAGGTCGGCGTGGCTGGGGCTTTCCGGTCACTGGTGGGCAGAGGAGCACAGGGAGCATGTACTGGGGTTGGATCTACGGGCTGGGAGCCAGCAGGCCTGCACTCAAATGTAGTTCTACCACTTTCTACTTGTGGGGTTTGCTAATAAGGCCTCTCTGCCTCAGTTCCTCAGCTGCAAAGTAGGGAGAATAATAGTATTTGGCTCCCAGGGTTGCTGTGAGCGTTAAATGAATGAAGACGTGGCAAGGTGTTCAATACCTTGCACATGTCAGCTATTTAGTTAATGTTATTTATTACTGTTGTGCTCTGATCCTAGTTGTGCAATCAGGGGAATGCCATTAACCTCTTTTTGTCCTTGTTTCTTCCTTATAAAATAGAATAAAAATACTTCCTTTGGGGCTGTTGTAAAGTTTAAATGGAATAGTGTACAAATTGGCATTTATCGAGTTGGGTTCAGTAAATGGTAGCCTTCCCAGTAAGGATCGTTTGGGAGTCTTCTACACCTTAGATTCCCCATGAGATCTTTTCAAAGGCAAATCTGATAACACATCTTTGCTTCTTGGAGAAGCCAAGGTTTGATCCTTGCTCAGAGCAGCTTGAAGCAGCAGTGAGTGAGTAAAGCTGGCAGCCCTCCAGCTGAGAGAGGAAACCTGAACAAAACCATGGAAGGAAGTATCTAGAAGGCTTTATGCAGTGCTAGGCACACTTCTAAGGATGTGATAACTTAGTTCAACCTCGCACACTCTTACGAGCTGGAACTACTATAATTTCCATTTTGCAGGTGATGAAACTGGATTCAAACCCAAGTCATCTGGCCCTGGAATCTGTGTCCTGGGCATAAAACACTGCCCTGGCATAGGAACTTTCCAAGGAGATAGGAGGCTGAGATCACGGTGGGGAAGTGAGCAGAAAGGCTGGTGGGAGTGCTGTGAACACCAGGCCAACCTTCAATTTAAAACAATTCCTTCAAGGAAGCACAGCTCCAACTATTCCTTGTCAGCAGAGCAGCTGCACACAGTCCCTTGTCCTGTATGTCCTCATAATCGTCCTTTTCCACTTCCTCTCTCCCCTCCCCCTGGCCGACTTATTGATACCGACGTGGACAAATGAGGTCAGAAAACTTCAGTGACCGCACACAGTGTCCTTCTCTGTGGGTCACTCGCTCACAAGGTCAGCACAACAAACTCTCCCGCTGCAAGGATTGTCCCTGGGAAGCTGGGGGAGGAGCCTGAGTGCTTCCGTGTCTCCCTTGACTCCTGCCTGTCCGAGGCCAGAATGGGACTGCGCTGGTTAGAGAGGGAGCAATTCCGGAGGGCAGGAGTGAGGTGGAGGAGGTGACCCTGAGCTAGGCAGAAGATCACCTAGGAGGCTGTTCACTGAAATGAGCTTTTGCACTTGGAACATTACACAATCAGAGAACACCTTGTTACCTTGTTTTGGTAATAATCAAGAGTTCAAATCAATCACCTTTCCACTCATTATTTTTAAAACGACAGATGTCAGAAATCTAATCCTTGTGTTTACTGTTTTGGGGGATGCGGGGGAAGCGAGATTAGCCAGCCTCTGAATCACCCACCCACATGTGGTACATTCCGTGGGGTAATTAGAAGACTGTATGTTCCTCTTTCCAGAGATACTTGAAGAATCATATTGTAAATTTGTGTAACATTTTATAAATTATTTTGCATACATTTTTAGGAGATGAGAAATCATTTTGTTTCAGATTAAAAACTCTCTCAAAATAAAATCTAAATATCTCTTCCTGGACATAGCTTTTTTCAGACTGCAATTGCAGAATGGGGCTTTTTTCTATCTCCCTTTATTTAAAGATCACATAAATTTTAAGAAAAGAAAGCCACTGGTTTCAGGAGGCTAAGAGCAAAGATTTAGAAAGAAAAAAGAATACGCCTTTGGAAGATCTGCATACTTTGGAAATGAAGAGAGTTTTGTTTCTTAGAGACAGGAGGAAGATTTATAGATTCATGTTTCCTCCGTAAGACAAATGACCGAAGCGCACGTTGTTCTTTTTTCAGCACTAAATCTAATCAATAACCTTTGTTACGAAAGAAATAAACAAATAATCGCTAAAGTTTAGTAAAGGTAAAATTCACTAGGTTCTAGTGTTCCGAGTTATTTGAAACTTTTGTGTGTGTGTCTCTCTAGAGCTGTGCTTTAGCTAATTCCTATTAGTTATGCAGTATTTTTTTCTTTTTGCTACGAGCCTTGGTACATATGAGACAAATCAGACAAGTTTAGAATCACAGAATATTAGGGCTGGAGAGGACCTGGCGCTAGCCGCGTGCCCAGGGTTTACAGTTGAGACGTTGAGGCCCCCAGAGCTGCTGAGACTTGTCCAGCGTCACCCAGCTGCTGAGGCCCGGGGACCTCGGAGTCGCAACCGACCTGGGGCGTGCGCAGCTCTAATTCTCCGCTCTGAATTCTCCGCCCTGGAGTTGCCCCTGCTCTTTCACAGCTCAGTACTTGGGGACCAAACTCTCTGTCTCTCTGCTCCCCTCACCCCCACCAAGCGCCGCACCCACCTCCCTCGCTATCAAACAAAAGCTCCAGGCATTGGAAACGTTTCCCCGCCGGGAGCAGCCCGGGTCCGGCCGCGCTGCGGGGTCGGGTCTGCGCGCGCGGCGGGGCGGTGGGCGCGTCTGGCCGCCCGGGTCTGCAGGCGCGCGGCGACGCCGGCCCGGGCCGCCGGTCTCAGCGCCCGGCTCCGGCTGGGCGGCCCCGGCCGCGCCAAGCCAGGCTCGGGGGGGTCAAGTCCAGGTTGCGGCGCAGGAAGGCGGCGGGGGAGGGGCGGGCCGGCCGCGCCCTCAGCCCCTCTTCTCCGCGCCCAGTGCGGAATGTTGGGCCGGTTCCCTCGGTGTGGTATGTCTGTATAAACATCGTTAGCCTCCGGGCCGACACGTGGTGCATTTTTAATTTCGCCTTACAAATTGCGGCCTCCTGGCGCTGGAGAAGCGGTGGGGGACCTTGACTCCCCGCCTTTCGGGTGCATTCCTGGGCTCCCGGCTGCCTAGACACGAAAGGGTGCTGTGCTTCCTGGCTTCGCAGCGCACCTCATTTGTAACATTATCTGTGCTTGGGAGTCAGTCTTTCCTACTTACCTGGAACTGGCAAAACGTGGCTGCATGGTAGGGTTGACTCTTAATCTCCCGGGGCGGGAGCAGAGCGCAGAATCCTCTTTCCACCCTATGTTCGCAACCACAAGCCCAGACAAGCGGCGCTGGCTGCTCCGTCCGGTCTGCGGGCCCCAGGACCATGCGCTTCCCCGCATCGCCCTCACCTGCGTCCCCACCACCTTTCCATAGCGCTCAGTCCTCTCCCACCTCCCCGTCTCGCTCACTTAGAGCATGGAGCCTCATCCGGAACCGCCCCAAACCCAAAACCTTTAAAAATCGATTTCGGCATCCCTCAATTCTCTGCTTTCTTCTTCCTGGCAGGAGGGGAATCATTCTCCTTACTTGGGAGGTTGTATTTTGAGGCAGATCATACAAATGACAAAGATGGAAATCCCTCACAGCCTATGGCAGTTTTGACTTTAAACATGAGGCGAGTTAACAAGGCAAGCAGCGATAAATTCAGCCCAGGGCACGACCCAGCACTAAATCCTCCCTTACAGTGTCCAGATTTCTGGCCAAGTTGTCAATGTGATGCCCCCTTTCTCCACTGGCCTCCTCAACTCCCTTTTAGGTTGTGTTGTTTTTGTTGGTTCACTTTTGTTTTACTGCCAAGTTATCTCTGCCACCACTCCCCACCGCCCTCATTTTCTGATTCTGTTTTCCAAGTTTCTTTCGCATGACCAGAATAACACACCCCTCGCTTCTCCTGCTAAATCCCTCAAACTGCTGCCCTAGTAGAAATTTTGAAACAAGTCCGTGGCAGAACATTTTGTTCGTTCCCCTACATGAGCTGCTGAAAGATGGAAGAACATGGTATTTGCTGGGAATGAAAACATGGGAAAAGCTGTTGGAACCGACACCACTATGTTCTTTTTGTCCCTTGCACAAGGTAATCGTGTATCCTTCACATTCTATATAAGAACAACGTACAAAAAAACATATAGACCCCCGCCACTGGAGATGATCAGTACTGGGCAGGGTTAACCAAGAAGCACTTAGTGTGCCTGAGTAAATAGTGCGGGAAGGATGACAGCATGTTAGACTAATATGCTGATCATAGCGATAAACTTGTCCCAAAGATTCTTTCCGCTTTACGTTGAACAGTTACTTTGCTTCAAAGGAAATGGGTAAATGGTGTTGGTTTTATGGCCTGGAACCCTCTACTCAGACAGCTACACAACAAGCCTGCATTAAACGTTGTGTTATCTTCCTGCTCCGTCAGATTTAGAAAGAAATAATATTATTACATACACCATACGTTATTTTCCTCTTGATGTTCTACAAAAGGAAGGAGATCAAGTTACACGCGGAATAAGTGCTCCATGGAATAAATGGTCCACAAGGTAGAAGTAAGCAGATGATTCTGCCTACCTACCTGACAGTGGTGGGGATTATACAAGGTAAGAAATAAAAAGAAAATGAGGATTTTCCCAAACACATGAAGGTTCTTTAAGCCTCACTCTGTTTAGTGCTTTTGCTTTTGCTCAACCATAATAATATTGATAGTGATAATAATGGTAACTGCTAACATTTGCCAGATATTTATGATGTACTGAGCCCTGTGCTAAGCCCTTTCATATATGGTCTTATTTAATTCTCACAGAACTTCAGTGAGGTGGGTCCCTTTTATCCCAATTTTATAGGTAAGGAAATGAAGTCAGAAAGAGCTTAGGTAACTTGCCCAAGGTCACACTGCAAGGAAACAGAAGTGAATTTAAAGTACTACTTTTAGCCCCTGTACTCTTCTGCCTCCTACGTGATTTCATGCTGAAAAGCTGTTGGCAAAATCAATCAAGAAATGAAATCAGCTCTATTAAATGTTGGATTCTGAAAATAGTTACTATTAACCATTAATGGGGCACTTAGTATGAGCTGCTCCTCAAGGTAGTTTTGTAGTATCATCTCCAATTTGAGGAGGGCACACCAAAGGCTTGAACAAGCTGAATGACTTTCTGAAGGTCATGTGGTGGCAGAGCTGGTGTTTGAACCCAGATCTTTTCACTCATGAGCCTGGACTTTTAACTTTGCTGCCGTATGTGGTATCCTCTGCTCCCTGGCTCATGTCACTGTGTGTGTGTGTGTGTGTGTGTGTGTGTGTGTGTGTGTGTGTGTGTGTGTGTGTTGGGGGAAGGGAGATGGAGAAGTCCACTTAGGCTGAGCAGCAAGAAAGAAGCCTTTTTCTCCAATAATCTGTAGCCCTCCTTCAAATCCTATCAAGTGACTGTAATTGCTCCGGTGGCCCTGACAATAGAGAAATTAGGAAGGGCACAGTGACTGTAGCACAGGGCTTGGCACATCGTAAATATTTGGCAAATGTTAGTGGTTACTATTATTATCACTATGATTTATTTTATTTTATTTTATTATTTATTTATTTTGAGACCGTCTCCTCTGTTGTGCAGGCTGGCGTGCAGTGGCACGATCTTGGCTCACTGCAACCTCCGCCTCCCAGGTTCAAGCGGTTCTCCTGCCTCAGCCTCCTGAGTAGCTGGGACCACAGGCGCCCGCCACCACCCCTGGCTAAATTTTTGTATTTTTAGTAGAGACAGGTTTCATCGTGTTAGCCAGGGTGGTGTCGATCTCCTGACCTTGTGATCCACCTGCCTCGGCCTCCCAAAGTGCTGGGATTACAGGCGTGAGCCACTGCGCCCTGCCATCACTATCATTATTTTTATGGTTGAGCAAAAGCAACGGCACTAAATAAATTGAGGCTTAAAGAACCTTCATGTGTTTGGGAAACGTTTCAGGAGACAGGAGCTCTGGGGATTGCCCTTAAAGGGCAAGTCAGGTTTGGGTGGTGGGAGATGAAGGGGCACCAGCCTTGCAAAGAGCTCGAGGTAGAAACAGGCAGGGCAGTGACAGAAGAGTTTGGCTGACCTGGGATTTGGTTCAAGGCTTATAGCTGAGCCTGGCATCACATCCTCTTCATTATTGACTCCTAACTTGTGTCTAGCACAATGTGTGGCAAGTAAATGCTGAGTAAATGTCAAGGTGAAGGGAATTGAGATAAATCAGATGAACCTCTGCACACAGCCTGAGACGACCCCCACTGCCTTCCTCGCTCCTCTCCCGTCACTACTCTGGGCCTAGCCTCCTTCACTCTTCTTTGCCTGCTTATCTTGGATTCATCAGTTCTTGCCACAAACAAGACTTTTTTAAAAAACGGTTTTATTTTATTTTTAACTGACACATAATAATTGTATATATTTGTGGGGTACAATGTGATGTTTTGATAGATGTATACATTGTGTAATGATCAAATCAGGGTAATTAGCAAATTCATCACCTCCAAGATTTATCATTTCTTTGTGGTAAGAACATTCAGAATCCTCTCTTCTAGCTATTTTGAAATGTACAGTACATGATTGTTAACTGTAGTTACTCTACTGTGCAATAGCGTACCAAAACTTACTCCTCTTATCTAACTATAACTTTGTACCAGCCTCTTTCCACCTCCTCCTCCCCTCTACCTTCCCGAGACTCTGGTAACCACTTTTCTGCTCTCTTCTTCTATGAGACCAACTGTTTTAGAGTCCACATCTGAGTGAGATCATGCAGTATTGGTCTTTCTGTGCCTGGCTTTTTTCACCGAACGTAGTATCTTCAGGCTCATACATGTTGTCTCAAATGACAGGATTTTATTCTTTTTTATGGCTAAATAGTATTCCATGTGTGTATATATACCACATTTTCTTTACTCCTTCATCCATCTGGTAATGAACACGTAGGTTGATTACATATCTCTGCTATTGTGAATAGTGCCACAGTAAACATGGGAGTGTAGACACCTCTTCCACTTACTGATTCAATTTCCTCTGGATGTGTATCCAGTAACAGGATTGCTGAATCATATGATGGTTCTATTTTTAATTTTTTGAGGAACCTCCATACAGTTTTCCATAATGCCTGTACTAATTTACATTCCCACCAACAGTGTTCAGGGGTTCACTTTTCTCCATATCATTGCCAACACTTGTTTTTTTTTTTTTGTCTTTTTGATTATAGCCATTCTAACTGGAATGAGATACTATCTTACTGAGGTTTTTCTGTTTGCATTTCTCTGATGATTAATGGTGAACTTTTTTTATATACCTCTTTGCCATTTGTATGCCAGCTTTTGAAAAATGTCTATTCAGATCTTTTCCCCATTTCAAAAATGGATTATTATTATTAATTTTTGCTATTGAGTTGTTTTTGTTCCTTTTATATTCTGGTTATTGACTCCTTGTCAGATGTCTGGTTTGCAAATATTTTCTCCCATTCTGTAGGTTTCTCTTCACTCTGTCAATTGTTTTCTTTGCTGTCAGGAGGCTTCGTAGTTTGATGTAATCTCATTTGTCTATTTTTGCTTTTGTTGCCTGTGCTTTTGAGGTCTTATCCAAAAAAATCCTTGCCTAGACCAATGTCATGTAGTGATTCCCCTAAGTTTTCTTCTAGAAGTTTTATAGTTTTGGGTCTTACACTTAAGCCTTTACTCCATTTTGAGTCGTTTCTTTTGTATGGTGGGAGATAGGGTTCTAGTTTAATTCTTCTGCTTGTGGATATTCATTTTCCCCAGCACCATTGATTGAAGAAGTTGCCCTTTCCCCAATGTGTGCTCTTGGCCCCTTTGTCAAAAATCAGTTTTCTGTAGATGTGTGGATTTATTTTGGGGCTCTCTATTCTGTTCCAGTGGTCTATTTGTCTGTTTGTATGTCAGGATCTTGCTGTTTTGGTTATTATAGCTTTGTATATTTTGAAGTCAGGTAGTGTGATGCCTTCAGCTTTGTTCCTTTTTGCTTAAGATTGCTTTGTATATTCAGTGTCTTTTGTGATTCCATACAAATTTTAGAATTGTTTTTTCTATTTATGTGAAAAACATCATTGGTATTTTGATAGGGATTTCATTGAATCTGATGATTGCTTTGGGTAGCAGACATTTTTATTTTAGTTTAGTTTAGTTTTTATATATTTAAAACAAGTGCAGTTTTGCTACATGGATATATTGCACAGTGGCTAAGCCTGGGCTTTTAGTGTAACCATCACCTGAATAGTGTACATTGTGTCAATTAGGTCATGTCTCATCTCTAACCCCCTCCCATCCTCCTACCTTTCTGAGTCTTCAGTGTTTATTGTTTTCTCACTCTATGTCTGTGTGTAGCCATTGTTTAGTTCCCACTTATAAGTGAGAAGATGCAGTTTTTGACCTTCTGTTTCTGAGTCATTTCATTTAAGATGATGGCCTCCAGTTCCATCCATGTTACTGTAAAAGATATTATTTCATTCTTTTTTTATAGCTGAGGAGTATTCCATGGTATATATACCACATTTTCTTTAATCATCTATTGTTCAGTACTTAGGTTGATTCTATATCTTTGCTATTGTGAATAATCATATGGGTGCAGGTGTCTTTTTGGTAGAATGACTTCTGTTCCTTTGGGTAGATACCGAGTAGTGGGACTGCTGGATTGAATGGTAGTTCTATTTTTATTTCTTTGAGAAATCTCCATATTCTTTTCCTTAGAGGTTTACTAATTTATATTTGCACCAACAATGTGTAAGCATTCCCTTTTCACCACATCCTCACCGACATCTGTTATATTTTCCAACTTTTTAATAAGAGCCATCCTGACTGGTGTAAGATGGCATCTCAGTGTGGTATTAAAGTGATGATGGAAAGAGGTGTAAACATGCACATAGCTCTCTTTGTGTGTGTCAGCCACTGTCCTAAGCATTTTATATGCATTATTTAGTTTAATCTTCTATGAAATAAGCATGCTGATGATCCTCACCTTACAGAGAAGGAAATTGAGGCACAGAACTTAAGTAATCTGCTAAAGTCACTCTGTGAATTAGGGACTGATTTTGACTAAAACTCAGGCAGTCTGGCTTCAGTGCCTGTGCTCTTCCCCATTTACTTATTGCTTTTAAAAAGTAGCTGCACATTGCTCCAACTGCATCCGAGCCTCACATGCCACCTCTTTGATGTGTGTAATTCAGACCTTCAGATCAAACAAGTAAACATCAAAACTTGTAGCCTCAAGGAGTTTTAAGATGTGCTGACTTTCCCTCCTGCCCTTTTTCTATCTCTCTCCCGCTCCCTATCTCTTGTCTTTCAGCTTTCTTAGAATTTTTAATTCTTCTTACTCTTAATCATCGTGGAATAGCACCAAGTTCAGGCATCCAACTGTGCCCTTTTGAAATTCCCATAGAGAGCATCACGCAACTCCAGGCCTGACCGTTATGAAGCTATTTTTACTGACAAAGTCTTTGTGAGAATGAGCCCCACATTCAGTGTTCTAAGCATCCTATCCGGGACATGAAACCATAAGGGGAGCTTTGCCACACTCGGAACTCGTCTGCCTTCCTGTCCGTCAGTCAGAATCTTGCAGAAGCTAAGGGTGAATAAGTGTCCTCTTCTAATCTTCAAGAAATGGAGAGAGTTACCAGCCAGTTTCACCACCTCTAGCTGATAGTGCAGTTGTAGAGAGATCTGAGTGGCTCCTTAAAAAATGGAAACAGGAAGCAGCTACAGATGAAATTTTGGACTCCCAAATGCAAGTTAATACATCAAGCAGATGTACAGAATGTGACCATGAACCGGTGTTCCTCTAAATACACTTAATAGCACGGCCAAATTTGAACTTCCTGCATTCCCTTGCAAGCATCCTTCCAAATCTGGCCTCTCAGTGACGTTGGTGAGTTGAACATTTTTAGGATTTAGGGACATTGTGTTAGAGTAGAGGCCAAAAAAACATGATAGAGAAAAATGACATTAAGCAGCTACAAGATGATCCAGGGAAAGGGATGTGTCATTCTAATGTTGAAAATGTCCTCTGATAAGTGCGTGAAGTTTCCTGGACATTCAACAAGAATAGGAAATGGTTTGCAGAAGACCTATTCACATAGTAACTATTGAGTATTCTGATCCAATGTGTTGGTGGATTAGTAGTCAAGATGAGAATAGGAATTTATAGAGGTTTAAAGTTGTGGTCCCAGATTTATATCAACGCCTCATTAGCTGAAGAGATGGACCATAGGCAGGCTCATTTAGGCAAAGCAAGGAACAGTTCGAGGGATCTTCTAAATCCTTGAGATAAAAGTCTTCTGAAACAGTATTCAGGCAACTTCCTCAATGCTGGGAAGTCAGTAAGTGTTGTATTTCTGCCAGTTCTAGAAATAAATACAATACCTTGCATCTTACTTTAATCCTGTGATCTCACTTCACCCTTCACAACAACCCCATGAGGTAGGTAGCCTGTAATATCCTTAATGTTTATTTTAGAGATGAAAAATAGTCATAGGGAGATTGAGGAGCTCTGTTCAGGCTTCAGAGTTGTTTATTTAGAGAGCTGGGCCTGGAACCCAGGCCTTTCCACTGCCTGGTTCATACGTCTCCAACATGCACTACACATTCTGTTCAAGTTTGTCAGTACAGTTAATGTAAAATGTGTCTGAGAATGATGGGAATCTTGGTAATACCTGAATATTGGGGGGAAGTAAAGATAGTGAGTAGTGCCCTCACACCTGGAAATGATATTCTGCTGGCTCCCAGAAGCTCTCATGGTGAGGATAAAGGTCGAACCGTGAGCAGTCGGCCCGCGGGAGTCCTTGAACAAGTCAGGAGGGGAGTTCAGGTCCGTTCACTCCCATGGCATGTTCATTTCGTTTGTCCCCATAGCTGTCTCTAAGTGAGGATAAGGTCGGTGATTCATGAGTTGCTAAAGTCTGTGAAGGAAACTACTCTTATATAAACACCACTGATGCTGAATAGCTGTAGAAAACCAATTATTCAAAGTTGACTTTTATAGTACTTTGAAACCAAATTTGCTGTCATTCCACATCTCTATTCTTTCCCTTTCTTTGAGTTCTTTCTTTCCTTCTCTCCCTCCCTCCCTCCTTCCCTCATTCCCTCCCTCCCTCCTTCCTTCCTTCCTTTCTTCCTTCTTTCCTTCCTTCCTTTCTGCAAATACCCAAGCATCAATAGCTTCAGAGGTAATGTCTTGCTCACATCAGATCAAAAATGAGTATTTCTGATCAGCAGGTGGCTCTCCTCCAAGCAGCAACAGGGCACAGGCTGTCCATACTTGGGCTCTGTAGCATCCGGGCTCCCCATCAACATGAGGGAGGCTTCCTGGGTCACTGTGCTCACCTTCACCAAGCCGGCAGAAGTGAAAAGAGCCTGCAGCATTGCACGTGGGGAGGCTACTGTGGACTTCTCTGGGAATGGCGTGGGTTACTCTTGCTCGCATCCCATTTACTAGAATTTGGTCAAGGTTCACACCTCCTGTGGTGGGCACTGGGAAGCATCTATCTGTGCGCCGGGAAAGCAGGAGCCAGGTTTGGAGAAGAGCTGGCGGTGTGCTTGCTAGCTAGCAGGTAGATGAAGTCTCTTCCTAACAGAGCTGTATTTGGCCGTGAGTCACAGAAGCAATATCAGGACACACAGGACAATAACAATATGTAAAGATGAACCACTTACTTTGAATAAGCCCCCAAATGGTACAGATGTCCTCTACTGCAAGTAGGCAATTTTAAATTGAAAAAAAATTTTCAAATACTACAGCTCTTGAAAGAAAATACACAAAAAGCAGGTAAGTCAAAAATTAAAACCCATTGAGAACCACCATACCATTTTGATCTATTTCTTATATAAGAATTTTAATTATTAAAATAATTTTATTTAAAATGTTTTATAATCCCGTCACCAAATAAACTGTATTTCTATTTATACTTAAACACAGGGTTTTGTTTGTTTGTTTTTTTGAGACAGAGTTTTGTTCTTATTGCCCAGGCTGAAGTGCTACGGTGTGATCTGGGCTCACTGCAACCTCCGCCTCCCAGGTTCAAGTGATTCTCCTACCTCGGCCTCCCGAGTAGCTAGGATTTCAAGTATGTGCCACCGTGCCCGGCTAATTTTGTATTTTTAGTAGAGATGGGGTTTTCTCCATGTTGGTCAGGCTGGTCTCGAACTCTCAACCTTGGGTGATCTACCTGTCTCGGTCTCCCAAAGTGCTGGATTACAGGCATGAGCCATCATGCCAGGCCAGACATAGGTTTTATGTGATCGCAATGGTGAGGAAATATAATTTTAAGCACTACTCTTTCATTCTGTAATAACACTTTCCACTAGCACAGCACATTGCTACATGCAAAAGACATTTTTGCATGTTTTTGTGATCTTATTTCAGATTTTTCTCTTTTTCATGTATTTGTGTAGTCTTCGTATTTACAACCTTTAATACAATTCACGTTTTGTTAGTTTAATAACCATAGAAAGCTTAATTATTTTTTTTTTAATTTTAATTTTCTCCCTGACTCCCCACAGTGGTCAAGGTTGGTGTTCCTTCTAGATCCTTTCCAAATCTTTTCAGCATTTTTGTGTTGATAGAAATGTGAATAATTTTAGATTCTTTTGGAAGGCTAGCTGGTAGAATGTATTAAAATTTAAAATGTTTATGCTCGGCCGGGCACGGTGGCTCACGCCTGTAATCCCAGCACTTTGGGAGGCCGAGGCGGGCGGATCACGAGGTCAGGAGATCGAGACCATCCTGGCTAACACGGTGAAACCCTGTCTCTACTGAAAATACAAAAAATTAGCCGGGCGAGGTGGCAGGCACCTGTAGTCCCAGCTACGCAGGAGGCTGAGGCAGGAGAATGGCGTGAACCCCGGGGGGCGGAGCTTGCAGTGAGCCGAGATTGCGCCACTGCACTCCAGCCTGGGTGAAAGAGCGAGACTCCGTCTCAAAAAAAAAAAAAAAAAAAATGTATATGCTCTTTGACCAAGAAGTCTCCTTTTTAAAAATTTTTATTTCCAGAGATTGGATAGCTGGAAAACATATTGAGAAATTATTCATAGTAGCAAACGGAAAAACAAAACCCCAGAGCAAAATAATAAAAACCTGGTGACAAAGTGGTTGTCCAGTAATAGAATATTATGTAGCCATTAATGAGAATGAAATGGAGTTATACCAGTTGAATTGAAGGGATGTCCATAAAGTATTGGTAAGTGAGACAAAATGCAAGCCATTGTACAGAATGTATAGTATAATTCCATTTCTGGAAAATAGACAACATAAAAACAAAAACAAAAACAAAACTGTAAAATATAGATGACCCAAATGAAAGCACAGATATATTCACATCCTAGTCACAGATTTTATTTTTTCACGTAACTGGGATAGTGATATTTGAATGACACTTACCTGTTTCTTTGGAGCAGAAATTATTACCCACCTCTAATACCTCATGATAACAAGCATTGTAAATATGTGGTCCAAAGACATTCCTTTAGAATACAATGGTTTGGCCAGGCGTGGTAGCTCTTGCCTGTAATCCCAGCACTTTGGGAGGCCAGGGTGGGTGGATCCCTTGAGTCCAGGAGTTCGAGACCTGCCTGGAAAATATGGCAATACATACATTTTTTTGTATTTTTGGTAGAAACCCCATCTCTACCAAAAAATACAAAAAAAAAAAAAATAGCTTTGTGTGTTGGCACACACCTGTAGTCCCAGCTACTCAGGAGGCTGAGGTGAGAGGGTTGCGTGAGTCTGGGAGGCAGAGCCAAGATCGCACCACTGCACTCCAGCCTGGGCAACAGAGAGAGATCCTGTCTCAGAAAAACAAAACAGAGCAAAACAAAACAAAAAAAGGGTTAAAGGAGACATTTATTTTGAATGTACACAAGTAATGTTATTCTTAGTCAATGATTTTGCTTTACATTTTCAGTACTGCTTTAAAAGCATTATGATATTTGTGCCTGGAGTAAAATAAAATAGTGAGTTAAAGAGTGTGTCTCTCCTAAAAATGATAAGGATGATGACTAACTTTCCTAGTTTTTACTATGTTCCAGATATATGGCTGATTGCTTTGCATGTATTATCTTATTTGTCGCAATTCTGAGAGGTATTGTTATTTGCTCCATTTTACAGGAAAACCCAGAAAGATTAATATTTATCTAAGGTTATACAGCTTGTGAGTGGTAAAGTCAGATTTGGAATCAGAGTGGCTGACACCAAAGCCTGTGTGCGCACTCACCTTCCTAAATGGCCTTTTAGTGTCTTTCTATGAAATGAACAATTTTCCATACATGAAATTAATGCTTTCTTGAAATATCATGGATAGAGTTAATTTTCTTGAATTAAATAATAATTTACAACTGACTTATTTTTTAAAATTAGGTACATGTCCCTAAGGCCTAACTGTTGGTCAAATGATATTATAAAGTTTTACATGTGTATATATATGTCTCTCTATATATTTACATATGTCCATATAGAATATAATGTAGGTATATATAGAACATTATATATTATTATATATATTATAAATACTATTACCTTTGATATACACACGCATGTGTATATAGAGAGTGGAGTGGTGCGAGTGGGATGGAGAAGCTTTGTATTTTATTCTGTGTCTGGGCCGTGGTTTCACTTTTCTCTTGTTTGGGTTCTAGATGGCAGGAGGGAAGATGAGCTCTGTGCTGCTCATCCTATGGGTTTTTGTATTGCTTTCAGGATTTTCAGATACTTTGGTTAAGTCAGTGCCCCAAGAAAGACTGGAAGTGGTAGATGCAGCTATAAGATGAAGGAACCTGAACAATCCATGAACAGGAGGAGTTTGAGGTAATAATATTTAAAACATTAAATAATGTTTCTGTTTTGCATGTCAATTATTGCCCAATTCAACATAATTTATCTCCTAATGATATTTTCACTTTCAGTAAAATCCAAGTTGTAAGTAGAGTTGGAAATATACTAAAAGTAATAGAATGAGATTATCTATATTGCAAAGTAGAATTTCTGCTCTAGATTTTTAAAAATCAACTTTATAAACATAGAGGATTTGTGGGATAATTGTGAGTTCTCTATTTTACTAGGGATGGTAAAAATATATTAGGCATACATTAAAATGTTTCTGTATTATAATCTCTTAACCTAAAATAAAATTTTTCAGTACATAAAGGGCTATCTATTCAAAATTAAAAGTATTGAGGGGTAGAAAAAAGTATTCAGATTAGAAAGAAAAAATAAAAAAAGTAATAAAATCCACAAAAGCATCAATAACTTCTTATGCTCCAATGTTTAAAAACTGCAGACTTGTGAACCCGAGAGGCGGAGGTTGCAGTGAGCTGAGATCGCACCACTGCACTCCAGCCTGGGCTATAGAGCGAGACTCCGTCTCAAAACAAAAACAAAAACAAACAAACACAAAAACTGCAGAGCTTCTTCCAAGGCAAAACTCAAACATCTTCCTTATTGATACTCTGAAGACAAGATTAGGTTTGCATTTCCACAAAGTGCAAGCTCACTGGAGGAAGCAAGCAGCTTGGTTGATGGGGCATCTGTCTGCACTCAGGGAATGTCGCTCCACTGTTATTTTGATCCTCTTTTAGAGACTCCTCTAGTTTTAGGAAATATACCCAAGGGTTGGATATCAGGAATTCTCTCTATGAATTGATGGAGATCTGCTAATGAATCTTTTCTTAATTGCCCAAAGACAAAATAGTAATTGCTTTTGGTGTAGCATCACAGGGATGGGAAAAGTTTTCATTTCCCATTGCCAACTCCGACACAGTGGTAGTTGTTTCTTAGGTTGAGAAGGATTTTGAGGCCAGCTTCAATTTTGAGTTCGGTCAAAGTGTTCCGGGACCAGTACATCATCCTGAACTTCGGAGTTTACCATATTTGATAGACTGACCTTATGTGGACATTTTTCCTATTGCAAGTACATAAACATGTTAAATGTAAAGAGTGTCAAGAAAACACTTTAAATTATATACTCAAGCAAGCAAGAAAGGGAAAGTTGTGGGTTTCACAAACAAAAAGAAAACTGCAACTTAGAAGAGAGAGCTACAGTTGATGCTGAGGTGTGCTGTGGGCTTAGGTCTCAGGAGCTGCGGGCTAGGAGTTTAATGCTTAATCATGACAAGGCATGGCTTGAGGGCTGGGAGTCAGACCCTCAATTCAAGATACTCAAAGGGCTACCGGTCTTTGTAAAGGAACTGTACAAACAAGTATCTTTGGGTCAGACCAAAAACTTGGGATTTAATAGAAGCAAAGATAAAAATATATCTGAAGAGATCTTTCCACAACTAAGGGTACATGGGACTCCAACTGAAAAACACCTTTTGCTGAAGATGAGCTAAAATAAATTGCAAACTACATGAGGGACAAGCCCACCGTGGTGTAGAGTCAGCAGATGCAATAAATGGGAACATGGTAACCAAGACTGTGAGAAAACAGAACTATCCAAAAGAGACATAAAATAGAAATGCTGAGAATGAATAGAAATAAATGATAGAAATTATAAGACAAGCAAATGACTTTCTAAGAAAAGAATAAGCAGATTTGGAAAAGAACAAAATAGAAATTGTGAAAAGGAAAAATATTGACATTTAGAATGCAGTAGGTGGGTCAAAGAACGAACTAGTCTTAGTCAAAGGCAGAATTATTGAATCCAAAGGTAGAGCTGAAGAAATCGCCCAGAATATAGTACAGAGAGATAAGGAAATGGAAATTTGAAGGGAGTTTTTGTGACTTGCCTGATAGACTAAGGAGACCCAATACAAATCTGAATGAGAGCTCTGGAATGAAGATATTCAGAGAATTGAGGAAATGTAATATTGGAAGACTAGGAAGCTGATAATTTTCTAGAAACGAAGAAAAATTTGAGTCCCCAGAATAAAGAAGCACACTCCAGCAATTGCAGTCTCTCTCCTCTCAAATCAGTTTTTTTCCTCTTAATTATGTTATTACCGTCAGCAAGAAAAGATATTGCAACAACTTGTCATAGTAAAATAAAACAAACTTCCCTTGTCTGCTACTCTGCTCCAGATACTACTCCATTCCTCTGCTCCCTTTCACAGCAACACTCATTCAGAGTTGCCTAAAGTCCCCACGTATACTTTCTCTGCTCTTATTCTTTCTCGAAACCCCTCTAATCAGGACTTTATCCTGGTCACTGCACAGGAACAGTTTATTAAGGTTACCAAGGCTGCCCACATTGCCAAATCCACTGGCCGATTCTCCATCTTCATGATGTGCAACTGGCAGCATTGGACAGAGAAACGTGCTTTCTCCTCTTGGAAACGTTTTCTTCACTTGGCTTCTAGGGACCACTTTCTCTGGGTTCTCCTCATACTGTTCTGGTTGTTCCTTTTCAGTTTCCTTCTTGGTTCCTTTTTACCTCTGGACCTTAAACATGAAGTTTTTGAGGATGTAGGCTCCTTCCTTACTCTCTAAGGCAATCTCCTCCCAGTCCTGTGGCTGCGAGTCCTACTGCTAACAACTCCCACATTGCTCTCTCCAGCCTGGACCTCTTCTCTGAAATTCAAATTCCCATATCCAGCCCCCTATACCACAGTTCCATTTTAGCATCTATCAGACATCTCAAACTCACCGTCTTCAAAGGAAAACCCCTGACATTGCATCTCCCCCTCCACCTAAACTGTTCTTAACAATTGCCCATGTCACAAAAAGATTTTTTTCATTCTTTCAGTTGTTTGGTTCAAAGAATTTCATGTGATGCTTGTATCTTCTGTATCTCATACCCCACATCCAATTCAGCAAATGTCACGAGCTCTATCCTGAAAAGATACCCAGAATTTGACCATTTCTGAATGCCTCCATCACTACTACCATGGTCCATCATCTTTCCTCCATCATCTTCCCTCTGGACCGCTGCAGTAGTCTGCAACTGGTCATTCTGCTGTCCTACTTGCATCCCTCCACAATAAAATGTCTGTTCTCTGCACAGCAGTCACAGTGAGCCTTTTAGACAAATGTTATACTCTATTATTTAAGACTGTTTCGTGGCTTCCCAGAGCCTTTCGAAAGTCCTTGCAATGGACTAGAGGATCTGTGTGCATTACTCACCCCTCCACGTGTCTGACCTGATCCATTCTCCCTCTCACTACTCCTGTCCAGACACATTGGCTTCTGTGCTCTTCCTTGAGCACATCAGGCATTCTCTGACCTCCAGGCTCGTGCTTGTGCTGTATCCTCTGCCGCAATGCTGTTTCCCCAGATACTTAGATAGTTGGTGTCCTCATTTTCTTCAGGTATCTGCTCAAATATCAGCTTATCAAAAAAGACCTCCTGACCACCTTATACATAGTACTCTCCCAGCGCACCCATTACGCCCATGTCCTAATTTATTTTTTTCCATAGCTGTTATCATTATCAGACATAATGTATTTGCATGAGACTGTTAGTTAATTTCCATTTCCTCCCACCAGAAGGTAAGCTGCATGAACACAGGGACTTTGTCTGATTTGCTCTCTGCTGATCCCTAGTGCCTGGATCTAGCAAGTAGTAGGGGCACAATAAGTATATATCAAGTGAATGAATGAGTTTCAAGCAGAATTTACAGTTGACCCTTGAACAACATGGGTTTGAACTGTGTGGGTCCACTTACATGCAGATTTTTCTCAATAAAACTTACACCAAGTGTGCCTGCCTCCCCTTCCACCTCCTCCTCCTCTTCCACCTCTGCCAACCCTGATACAGCAAGACCGACCCCCCCTCTTCCTCCTCTTCTGCTACTCAACATGAAGATGATAAAAATGAAGACCTTTAATGAGATCCACTTCCACTTAATGAATAGTAAATATATTTTCTCTTTCTTGTGATTTTTAATAACTTTTCTCTGTAGCTTACTTTACTGTAGGAATACAGTATATAACACATATACAAAACATGTGTTCAGCTGTATATGTTATTGGTAAGGCTTCTGGTCAACAGTAGGCCATTAGTAGTTAAGTTTTTGAGGAGTCAAAAGTAATAGGCGTATTTTCAACTGCAGGGGGTTGGGGAGCCAGTGCCCCAACCCCCACGTTATTCAAGGGCTTACTGTAAATATAAATCCAAATCCACACCTTGCCACATCAGAATGAAAACTGCAGAACATGCAGCACTATATTTTATTTATATGTATTTTTATTGATATATCATAGCTGTACTTATTTGGGGGATACATGTGATATTTTGATACATGTATATAGTATGCAGTGATAAAATGAGGGTGATTGGGATATCAATCACCTCAAATGTTTCTCTTCTTTTTGTGTTGGAAACATTACAATTCTTCTATCAATTTATAAATATGCAATAAGGTATTATTCACTATAATTTCTCAACTGCACCATTGAATACTAGAGCTTATTGTTTCTATTGAGCTGTATTTTTGCATGCATTAACCAATTTCTCTTCATCCTCTCTATCCGCTTTTCTCTGGTAACCACGATTCTACTCTCTCTTTTTTTTCTTTTTTTTTTGACAAAGACTTACTCGGTCACCCAGGTTGGAGTGCAGTGGTGTGATCATAGCTCACTGCAGCCTTGGCACCCTGGGTTCAAACGATCCTCCCACCTCAGCTTCCTAAGTAGCTGGGATTACAGATGTGTGCCACTATGCCTGGTTAATTTTTTTATTTTTTTGTAGAGAATTTTTTTTTGCCATGTTGCTCAGGCTGGTCTTGAACTCCTAGGTTCAAGCCATCTGCCCACTTTGGCTTCTCAAAGTGGTGGGATTACAGGCGTGAGCCACTACACCCGGCCCATCATTCTACTCTCCATCTCCAAGAGATCCACTTTTTCAGTTCCCACATGGGCATGAGAACATGCAATATTTGCCTTTCTGTGCCTGGCTTATCTCACTGAATATAATAACCTCCAGTTTCATGCATGTTGCTGCAAAAGCCAGGATTTCATTTTTTAATGACTGAATAATATTCCTATATATATATATAAAGAAATTCCTATACATATATAAAGAAATATACGTATATATCACATTTTCTTTATCCACTCATCACCTTGACTATTATTAATAGTGCTGCAATAAATGTGATAGTTCAGATATCTCTTAGATGTACTGACTTCCTTTCTTTTGGATATATACCTAGTAGTGGGATTGCTGGATCATATGGTAGTTCTATTTTTAGTTTTTTAAGGAACTTTTCGTAATGGCTGTACTACTTTACATTTCTACTAATGGTGTACAAGTGTTCCTCTGTCTCTGCCTCCTTGCCAGCATTTATTTTTTGTCTTTTTGATTGTAGCCATTCTAACTGGGGTGAGATGATATCTCATGGTGGTTTTGATTTGCATTTCCTTGATGATGAGTGATGTTGAGCATTTTTTCCTGTACCTGTTGGCCATTTGTATGTCTTCTTTTGAGAAATTTCTATTTGGGTCTTTTGCTCATTTTAAAACTGGATTATTTGTTTTGTTTTGTTTTTTGCTGTGGAGTTGTTTGAGTTCCTTATGTATATAGATTATTAATCCTTTGTCAGATGGATAGTTTGCAAATATTGAGAACTAAAATATTAAAAGCATCCAGAGAAGAAAGACAGATTATTGACAAAGGAATGATGATTAGATTGAGAATAGAATTCTCAAAAACAATACCAAAAGATGGTAGGATATCATTAAATTGTGGAAAGCAAAAAATAATTCACCTACAATGAGTACCCAGCTAAGTTATTTAGGAGTAAAAGTAGAATGAAGTAGTTGCCAATAATAAATTGAAATCCATGAAAGGGTTACTTAAAAATATACGTGTATTTCCCATTTAACTCCAGTAATTCCTCCCCCAAAATCAGACATTCTAAATGAAACTATTACCAAGCCTATTTTTTATTATTTCAAATAGGAAAAATTATAATTCATTACATGATAACCCCAAACCACTAACCATTTCCTAAAATGCAAATCAATACAGTAAAATATTAACATAATAAGCAACAACCATCAAATGTTTAAATAAATAAATGCTTAACACATCACTTCCTGAGCAGAACACAGTGAACATGGCTATTAAACACTTGTCTGGAGTAATGTCATGATGCGTCTCTTTAACATCACCAGCATATGAGATATACACTTTGCTGACTGTCAGCAGGCTTTTCAACATGGCTTCCCATGATTCTGACATCGTACCAATTGTATTTGAAATAAAATCCATGACTATTCTTGCATCTTGTTTTGTTTAAAATATTGATGAAATGTGGAGATGTACATGAACTTCTTCTATAAATATATCAGTCAAAAAACATCGTGCTTAGAAGTACGTAAGTTTTATGAAGTTTGGGAATTAAAAACAGGGAAATGTTAATCTAAGTATCGGTTATCAGGGTATGCCTGTCTTTCGGTAAGAAGGGAATTGAAACCAATGGAGAACAAAGAAATTGCTAAACGTATTAGTAAAACAAATAAGCATTGATATTTAAAGAAAACAAAAAAGGTAACAATAATATTAAGTAAGGGGAAAGGGGAAAATGAAGTGGAATTAAAACACTATCTAATAATAGGGAAGCAAGAAAGCATGAGTGGCCCCCACCTTGTTCTTGTCCAATAGGAGGAGAGAGCCATTGGTAATTTTTGACTTTATTATTTGCTCATGTTAAACGTTTAAGTGGTAACGTACCAGAAGAATAGAAATACAATGTATAACTTCAAGTCAGGAGAAGGAAACAAAATAGATTAAAGAAAGCTTGATCCCATGGAGGAAAGAACCTGGAGAAGAAGAAACAAGCAATGTAGCAATAAAATACCCACAAAATTAGAAGGTAGAAATAAGTCGAAATATCAGTAAGCAAATTATTCATTTAAAAGACAGTAAATCTCAGATCATGTTGGAGAATATGCTCAACCATATTCTGTTTTTAAGAGACATACCTTAAACACAATGACTCAGAAGGACACCGCAAGATGTCAAAGAATCTTGTAAAGTATAAAATTCTCTCTGAATGGGAAGGACTGTTATTTATTGAAGTCACATCCCTCACCATGTTATTCCTTGAATATCTTTTTCTGATTGTTTTTTCTGCTAGAGTGTCAACTTTTAGGGGCAAGAATCATATCTTTTTAACAGTCTCCCCTAATGTCTGACACCTATTAGGTTCTGAATAAATATTTGTTAAATGAACATGAATAAATATATAAATGAATGGACAAGATAGTAAGTTACCCTTTGACATTTACTATTTTACCAGTGTGTGTCTGTGTGTGTGGCAGGAGCTGGGGGGAGGGTGTTCTTTCCTTGAATTTGGACCATATTTAGGTATCAATTTTATGCTATTTCTTATTCCAGCTATTATGAATATCTTGGTTATTTTGTAATATGTTAGGTCTTTATTTCCTAATTTCCTCCCCTTCTCATTCAATTGGCTCCATGACTCTAGTTCTCTTCTTGAAAACAAAATGACGCCAAATACATCAGATTTTGTAAAGCCTGCTTGGTGAGTGTATATTGTATCTTCTTTCAGTGTTTCTTATTTATGTTGCCCAAGGTTGTGGTTATGATTATTTCTGAAAACTATAAAAACATCTCAATGCAGACACGCCCTCATTTGTAAATAATGGTTGTGTCACTTAGAGACTATGTACAACTTGGTGAGCACTGGAATTAAAACAGTTCCCATCAACACTTTCCATGAGGGCGTTAAGATTAGGGAGGTGTCTAGCTGGGCTCTGTCCTGTCCAGACTTAAACCAGTGAAGCTGCCCGGATCCAGGTTTCAGGCAGGTTTGTGTAACATGTAGTGACAGTTTGTGTTCCATCCTTGGGAAACCAGAGACAGGAAAAACACTATGCAATGTCCCAGTAACAAAGGACAAGAGCACTTGGTGATAATTAATATAATCCTCATGACCAAAAATAGGTGTTAGCCAAGTTGTTCTGACATGTTGCTTCTTCTGGAGAAAATGTTGTCTGGATTTGGCTTTTATCATTTCTATTAGATCCAGCTTTACATTTTTGTGTGTGACATGCTGTACGAACATTGCCTCATACTCTAAGCTTAATTCCAAATGATCAACATAGAGGCTGAGACTGCAAGACAAAACTGTGGAAAGCAAAAAATAATTCATCTACAGTGAGCACCCAGCTAAGTTATTTAGGAGTAAAAGTAGAATGAATATCTGGATATTCTCAAACACTGTTTTTCAGCTGAAAGTTTCATTTGTTGGGATGGATTTGCTGACCTTCCTTGACACTTTTGAACAATAGCCATCAACGAAATGATCCCCAAATAATCCATAAAGGTGTTGTTCAAATTCAGAGTCTCTTTACCAAGAATAATTTATTTGTACAGAAAAAAAAGTGAGCTAAAATGCTCTCTTTCCACTTTCTACATCTGAAATCACCGTGACGCTCATTTGTGGGCTATGTCTGGCTCCAGAGGGCCACAACCAAGATGAGTCCCAGCGCCTGGGCTGTAGACTCCTTTTAGTGGCTCCATGGCCTTTGGTTCAGTCCAGCTCATATGAGGCCTGCATCTGGGAAATGTTGGGCACAGTTGAAGGCTCTCATTGGCAGCACAAACCCAAACTGCAACTTGGAGATCTGCTGAATGAGACACTCATCAACAAAGAAAATGGATCATGGGGCCGTTAGGTGACCAACTCTCCCAGGTTACCTGGGACTGGGGTCTTTAAATGCTAAAGACTTTAAATGCCAAAGACTTTAAATGCCAAAACCAGGAGAGTCCTGGGCAGACCAGGATGGTTGGTCACCCTAGTGGACTGCTGGGCCTTTGGGGATGTGGAAAACATCATGTGGAGACCATTTGTGATAACCTGAAATGCCTTCCCTGCACCATGTCTCCTGTTTGTTTTTGTTTAATTTCCTTTAGGGCCAGGCACAGTGGCTCATGCCTATAATTCCAGCACTGTGGGAAGCTGAGGCAGAAGGATGACTTGAGGCCAGGAGTTCAGGACCAGCCTGGGAAATAGAGCAATACTTTGTCTCACAAAGGAATTAAGCAATTTAATTTCCTTTACAGAAGATGTATACTACTTCTCTGGTTTTTGAAATCCTATTGGTTTTTCAAAGTCTAGCTAAGATGTCACTTTCTTTGTGACACCTTCCTCGATTCAATCCTCCAGCCCAGGTAGACTAGTTCTCTACTGCTGGAACGGGCCCATGGTTCCTTCTCTGTACTTCTGAAATCCCAAAAGCTCTGAAAGTGGAAAGCATTTACATCACTTACCTGACCTCAAAGCCCTTTGCAATCTTTATTTATCTCATGAAGGGTGGATATTTATATAATTTTGCTGCATAAATATATTAATGACAGAGAGATGCTTGGGCTCTGATGTGGGTGTTAATAACCAATTATGCAGTACATTGTCTCCCTAGAAGCTGAAGACTTTGTACATGCGAGTGCTCCCAAGGGTTTCAGATAAGGGATCGTGGAGCTGTTCCTACCTCTACAAAGCACTGTTTCATTCTGCCTGCTTATAGTTAATCTGGATGTTTCTGGGCTTCAGCTTCCTCATCTCTAAAATTGGAACAATGCTGTCTGTCCTGACATACGAACTGAAGAGTGTTGCAAACAAATAAAAGGCATCATTACCATTGCTCTGTCATCTCCCTTATCCTGGTATGCTTTGCATTTTAGTTGTCTCTACAACTTTTAGTGAGTCTCTACAAAAAACTACCATTTCCGTGGCTGATGTTCAATAAATATTGTGGGATCTGAGTGTGGAGTTAAAATGACAGGTTCATGCAGTTAAAATGACAAATTCATGGTAATTTCTTCAGTGTCACATCCTGTCAGTCAAACTTAACATTCAGTTCATCTTCAGTGAATTTCTAGAAAGAGGCCAGAATGTGGCCATTAAAATGTTGTCTCCACCCTGTTGACCACATGTAGAATAGGTCATAATATATGGAGGTAGCTTCTCATGGGGTATCCTTGAGCATGATTAAAAGAAGAATTGATAAACCCTTTACAGGACATAATGTACAGTATATCTGGGGCTGTGAGAAGTTGCCACAACAGAAGATGAGCTCTTCTGGCATTCAGCAATCAGAATTGAGGTGACTCATTCAGAGCGAAGCATTGTTCTCAAAATGGAAATTTGACCAAAATAGTCTTAAATCAAACAGTCAGTCTTTAATTCAAATGCAATCTATAGCAACAAATTATGGGACACTGATTGGTTCAACACAAATGCCAAAGTGAAAGAAACTTGGAACAACATCTGCATATTTCCAAATATTGAGATACTTGGTGTCAGGAAGGCATGGTTTTTAATCCTGAGCAGTCTAGAAGAATAATTGGCCATCTGTCACTCTTTTAAAGCCAGTTTTCTTATATATGGCTAGCAAATATTAGTAGTGCTTTTTCAAATGTAAAGGTATGGTATAATAATTAGAGTTGAAAGGGATTTTGGAACCTCTTGACTCATGCAGAAATTTCTTCTTCAGGCAGGCAGCCACCTTCTTGAATGTGCTTGTGATGAGGGATCATTGACTCCAAGTCAACCTCTTTTTCTAGCAATTCTATTTGGTAGAACATGATTTCTGATATTGACCCAAAATCTTCCTCCTTGTAACTCCCTCTCTTTGGTTTCAGTTTTGCTTTCTAGAACCTCTGAGGAGCAAATGTATTTTTTTTCCCCATGATGATAGTATCTTTTAGGAGTGTGTTTGGCTACAATGAATAGAATACCTTACTACAGTGGTTAAACAAATGGAAACTTGTTTTTGCTCATAAAGCAAAATATCTGCAGACAGACAGTTCAGCTGGTACAGCTCTCAAGGTGCATTCTATCTTGCTGCATTGACATTCTTAGTGTAATGGCTTTGGTGTTTATGTTTGGCACCTCTTAGTCATGAGTTGACTGCTGTATCCTCAGGCAGCAAGAAAGAGAAAGAATTCACAAGTGAAGTGCATGCCAGCCAACTTTCCTTCTTATAAGGTAAGCAAAAATCTTTCCAAGGGCATGATTCAACTGACTTCTGTAGCCAGAATTTTGTGATATGGTCACCCTTAGATCAATTACAGGTCACGAGGAAGATCACTATGATTGGTTTAGACCCATCATGATTCTATGCCTGGCACTTAGGTAAGGTCTCTTCTTACTAAGATCCAGGGGTCTCTCGGGCCATCTAAACAAATCTGGTTAGCATGGAGGAAGTGAGTAGGATGGAGAGGCTGGATGGTGGTGAGCTATGGGGACAGAACCTGCTACAGCCGCACTTCAAATATTCAAATATTGCTCTCAAATCTCCTTGATTGTCTCTCCTCAGTGCTAAAATGCATTCAGTTTCTTTACTTAATTCTCCTTCTTATTTTAGTTGGCCTCCTGTGTATGGCTGTAGCGTGTGCCTGGAACTCAGCCCAGTCTCTCCAATGTGTTTGGTGCTGGTGTGCAGCCAGTAGGACTATTCCTTTATGGTCAGACTCTGCATTTTCATCCACATTGTTGGTTTTTGTGGCAGTAATATTGTGGGCTGACCCTTGAAGAATCTGTGACCAATTCTTCAGTTTCACAGGTACTGCCCATAGGTCATATCTCCTATCCAATGTTTGTGTGATTGATTTTTTTAAGGAAACCTAAATGAGGCCTGCAATGTGCTGATTTGGGGAAACCAATGTATTAAAATACAGTAAGGACTTATTTTGGTTAACCATAAACAGCTGTTCAGTAATGAAATATGTTTAGAGGACTAAGACATGAATTTTATAAAAAGACTTTTAAAAATTTCTGTAAAATCCATAGGTAGCATTGATATATTTATTACTGTATATGGATTTAAAGGAAAAACTGTCACCTCTTTATGTTTCTTTTTGCCTCCCCTGAAACACTTTTTTTCTGGCACATTATTGTGTGCTAACACTAGGCCACACCAAATCACTTTGATTTATGCTGTAACAGAGTAGAAAATAGAAAGCAAGGTACAATGACTTTAGTATATGCAGTAATAAGTGTGTAATGGAGAGCTAATACTTTTGGAATACGCTCTTCCATAAAATTTTAGGAAATATGGAATTCTGGTTGTAAAGTGCTTTTTAGTTTAAAGCATTTTTATCCAATATAGGATTAGTATACCTTGAAAAGTTGAAGTGTTAACAGTTATACTGTAGTGATCACATTTGATTTTCCACATTTGGTTACCCAGCACGTATCCAGCCATTTCTAGGATTGTCATAAAGTATGGACTATGAATATAAATGACTTCAATTCACTTTTTATAGAGATGAATAGATATAAAGCTAGATATAGATGACATGTAAAAATTATACAAAGAGTGAGATACATTATGAAAATCTGTGTCCAGAATAAGATACTTAGTACCACGGTTTGAATGTCCCCTCCAAAAATCATGTTGCAATTTAATTGCCATTATAAGAGTATTAAGAGGTGAGGCCTTTAAGAAGGGATTAGGCCATGAGGGCTCTGTCCTCATAAATAGATAAATGCCTTTATGGAGGTAATGGGTTCCTGATAAAAAAAGATGTATCCAGCCCAATTTCGTCTCTCTGTCTCATGTGCTTGCTTGCCCTTCTGCCATGATGTGACATAGCATGAAGGTCCTCGTCAGATATCAACACCATGCCCTTGGACTTTCCAGTCTCCAGAACCATGAGCCAAATAAACTTATTTTCTTTATAAATTACCTGGTCTGCGATATTCTGTTAAACAGCAGAAAATGAACTAAGATACCTAGTATCTGAATTACAAATCACAGGTACATTTTATAATGTGGCTTTATAAGCTTTGCAATTACTCATCAGCATAGTAAGCTTGTGGGTTTTAAGGCCTGTCAAGCTGTTCTAAATGTTAGAATTTCTTCACAATCTGTGAGAGATTACTCTCATTGACTCTATAAGAAGCCATTGAGAGGGGGACGAGAGTATTTATTTCACAAAGCTTATGAATAGCTCTCTGAGCAATCTGAAAAGAACAAGTTTGGTTTCCAAGCCAACATACAAAATTGAAAGGCTCATGTGTTAGAAGACTTTTAAAAGTACACTGTTGTCCATGGAATGTGAACATGATGGCATTCTGTGAGTGAGTTATGCCAGCGCATCAAAATGAACATATAAAATAACAATTAAAGAAAAACTATTAAAAACAATATGTACACACTACTTACAATCATATAAAATACATGTAGACATTAAATATATAATAACTTACAGAGATATAATTAAGAACTTAAGGTTTTGCAAGTTCTTTCTGTATCTTTCAAAAGTAAGTTGGTGGCTCACTCTGGCTGTGGCTGAGTGAAGAGAGTGGCAAATTCTGTTTTATTAAAGTAACTATAAACATAGGCAAATTGGAAAAAAGAACAACAACCTTTCAGCGCCTGGAAATTGGCCAAAGGCACACAACAATCTGAGAAGCATTTATACTTGAAAAACCGCTAAACACTAGATAAGAAACAGGAGAATCTATAGTGTTCTGGCCTGCAGATGTTCCTGTTCCTCTTCCACCTCACCACACTCCACAAGTTCAGTTCACGCTAAGGTTCTGCCTGGGATAGGTTTTGCCAGATGAGGACTGGAAGCTTCTCTATCATAGTCAAAGGGAGCCCACTTGGTTCGGATTTGGAATAGTGGGCAATGCCCACACCCGGTGTTGTTGTTGGTGGAGTAAACATGCCGATTGTTTGGGTCTGAGGTTGTAGTGGTGGTTGGGGCAAACTAGTTGAGGCTGCATGGATGCACAGCAAGGCAGAAGAGTGCTCAAGCCAGCCATCGTCTTGGCCAGCACTGAGGCTGTGTGTATACACAGAGGAGACGGAAAAGGGCTCAGTGAAAAGTAATGGCTGGAAATACTTGATCTTTTAATATTCTCCTTTACCCACACACAGATCCATTGACAAGGAATGGAAAGGTTACTGTCTCGAGGTGGTTGAGCAAAGCCTCTCTCTAGTCTTTGCCTTACCATTACACTATGCAGACAGGGATGCATGTCATAGGGCACCAGGCTTAAAACCACCACCACCAAAAAGAATGTAAAGATATCAACAGCTGAACACTTCAAGGGAAACAGATTGCACAGATTTAGTACAAGTAAATTACTCAGCAAAGGAATAAGCAAGCCAAAAAAGCCAGCCAGTGCAACAACAACTACAACCTCCAGCAAGGAAAAAGCAAAATCCAATGATATATTGGATTTTGTTCTGATATATTATCTAAAATATTCAGTTTTTTTTTGGTTGGGCACAGTGGCTCATTCCTGTAATCCCAGCACATTGGGAGGCTGAGGCAGGCAGAGCACTTGAGCTCAGGAGTTTGAGGCCAGCCTGGGCAACATGGTGAAACCCCATGTCTACAAAAAACACAAAAATTAGCCAGGTGTGGTGGCGCATGCCTGTAGTCCCAGCTACTCAGGAGGCTGAGATGGGAGGATTGCTTGAGCCTGGGAGGCTGAGGCTGCAGTGAATCGAGATTGCACCACTGCACTCCAGCCTGGGCGACTGAGACAGACCCTGTCTCACACACACACACACACACACACATATTCAGTTTTCAATGAAAAATGAGACCTTCAAAGAAATGAAAAGTGTGCCCATGTTCAGTGGGGGAAAAAGTAGTCATTAGAAACTGTCTATCTCTTAGTATCAAATGTTGGATTTAGAGGGCAAAGACTTCAAGGCAGGTATTATAATCTGTTCAAAAAGCAAAAGGAAACTAAAGAATTGAAGGAAGGTATGGCTAAAATGATTCAATAAATAAAGACTTTCAATGAGACAGAAACTGTAAAAATGAATTAAATGGAAATTCAGAATTGAGAAGTACAATAACTGAAAGTAAAATTAATTAGAAGGGGTCAACAGCAGAATTGAGATGGCAGAAGAATCAGTGGATTAAAAAACTGGATAAAAAGTCCTATCTAACTATATGCTGTGTATAAGAGACACACATTAAGTTCAAAGATACAAATAGGTTGAAAATAAGAGGATAGAAGAAACATACACCATGAAGGAGTAACCATTAAGAGTTTTCACCTTAAGAAACCAGAAAAGAAAGAGCAAACTGGTCCAATGCAGGCACAAGAAAGGAAATAAGAGACTAAAGCCGAAATCAATGAAACAGAAGAAGGAAAAACAATAGAGAACCAAAGCAACAAAGCTGTTTCTCAAAAAATTTTTAAATGAAAAAGGAAATACTTTCAGTTAAACTGATCAAAAGAGAAGACTATGTTTCCAAAATCAGGAGTGAGAGAAGTACCTTTCTACTGACCCTATAGAAGTTAAAATAATAAGAAAATATTAAGAACAACTTTATGTAAATAAACTTAACAACATAGATGAAATGGACCAATTCCCTGAAAGACCCAAACTACTGAAGCTCACTCAAGAAGAAATAGAAAACCTCACTAGTACTTATCTGTTAAAGAAATTGTAGTTAAAAACCTTCCAACAAAGAAAACCTTATGGTTTCACTGGCGATTATTTTAAAAAGAAATAATATCAGTTCTACACAATGTCTTCAGAAAAGTAAAAGAGGATGCTCATCTTATGAGGCTAGAATTATTCTGATATCAAAACCAGACAATGATACAGCAGGAGAGACAGCTGCAGACCAATATCCGTCATAAACATAAATACAAAAATTCTCAAAATATTAAAAAATTAAATCTAGTAATGTATATAAAAACTTTTTGGCTAAGTAGGGTTTATTTCAGGAATGAAGTCTGGTTCACATTTGAAAGTCAATCGGTGCAAATACCCTATTAACCTACTAAAGAAGAAAAAACACATAATCATGTTAGTAGATGCAGAAAAGCATTTGACAAAGTTCAACACCTATTTGTATTTTAAACTTTCAACAAACTAGAAATAGAGGAATTTTTTTTATCTGATGAATGGCATTAACGAAAACCCTGCAACTAACATACTTAATAGTGAAAGACAGAATGCTTTCCCCCTAAGATCAGGAATAAGGCAATATCATGCTGGCAGTCCCAGCCATAGTACAGTAAGGGGAAAAATGCATTTACAATGGAAAGAAAAAAAATAAAACTGCCTCTGTTCACAGATGGCATGATTGTCTACATAGAAAATCCCAATGAATCTTCTAGAAAACTGGAATTAATGAGTTTGGCAATGTTGCAAGGTACGTGGTAAATCTAAAAACCTCATATATGTATGTACTAACAGTAAACAATGTCAAATAGAAATTACAAAGAAAGGATCAATTACAATAGCTCCAAAAAATAAAAAAATGAAATAGTTGTGAATCTAGCAAAGTACATGTAGGTTGGTATGCTGAAGATGACAAAATGCTGATGAAAAAAATCAACAAAGATGGAAATAAATGCAAAAATATACTCTGCTCATGGGTTGAAAAACTCAGTCTTATTAACATGTCCATCCTCCCCATGTTGATATAGATTCAATGAAATCCCAAGTAAAATAACAGGATTTTTATAGCTGATCCTAACATTTTTATGGAAAGGCAGAGGAATTACAATAGCCAAATGGTTTTGAAAAAAAACAAAGTTACAGGACTCACACTACCTGAACTGAAGACTTACTATAACATCATAATCATCAAGACAGTGTGGTATGGGCAAAAGGATAAACACATAGATAAATGGAACAGATAGAGAGGGCAGAAATAGAACCACATAAATATGATCAGTTGATTTTGACAAAGATGGAAAGCAATTCAATGGAGAAAGGATTGTCTTTTCAACAAACGGTATTGGACTAATAGGATGTCCATTTACAAAATAAGAACCTAGACCTAAACCTCATACCTTTTAAAGATTAAAATGGGTCAGAGAGCTAAACATTAAAAAACCATAAAATTTTTAAAAGAAAAAATGGAAGAAAATCTTTGTGATCTTGAGTTCAGTGAAAGCTTTCTCTCAGATATAATACTAAAAATATGATCAATTAAAAATTGATAAATGAACTTCATAAAAATTGAGATCTCTTGCTCCGAGCAAATAACTGCTAAAAGAATAAAAAGACAAGCTGTAGACTGAGTGAAAATATTTGAAAATCACATATCTGATAAGAAATTTATGTCCAGAATATATAAAGAGCTCTCAAACCTCAATAAGAAAGAAAGAAACTCAATTATATAATTGGCAGAAAATGCTAACACTTCACCAAACAAGACATATATGTGACAAATAAGTATGTGGAAGGAAGCTCAATATTATTCATTAGGTAAATGCAAATGAAAACCCTAAAAGATACCACTGCATACCTATTAGAGTGGTTAAAAAACAAACAATCAAATCAGCCTGGCAGTACCAAGTGCTGGTGAGCATTCAGGGCAACTGGAATTTTCATATATTGCAGGTAGGACTGCCAAAGAACAGCCACCATTTTTGAAAAATAGTTTGGCAATTTTTTATAAAATTACATATACATTTTCCATATGACTCAGCAATTCTACTCTTAAATGTTTAACCTAGAGAAATGAAAACTTATCTTTTCACAAAAACCTGTACATGAATATTTATAGCAGTACTATCTGTAATCACCAAAAAGTGAAAACAAGTCAAATGCCTTATAACAGGTGAATGGATAAACAAATTTTGATACATCCATACTCAGCAATAAAAATAATCAACTATTGATACATGCAACAACATGAATGAATCTCAAATGCATTATGCCACATTAAAGAAGCCAGACTCATAAGGAAGATTCCACATGTATGACTTTCTGGAAAAGGTTAAACTATAGAGATGGAAAACCTATGTGAGTTCTAGTCTCTGACTGCCTAGGATGGTCCTAACTTGTTTCTACTATCCTGCCCTTACATGTGGTTTATAATTTTCCTGAGTTTTTATGTTTTTATTTTTATTTATTTGTTTGTTTAAAGATGGGGTCTCACTATGTTGCCCCAGCTGGTCTCAAACTCCCAGCCTCAAGCAATCCTTCCAGCTCAGCCTCCCAAGTAGCTGGGATTACAGGTGAGTACCACTGTGCCCAGACTGATTTTTTATTTTAAATATTTTTATTATTAATTAAGTTAAATGAAGCCAAGTATTTGGTAAACCTGTTGATTAGAAGAACTTCTTCCAAGGCTGTATAGCAGTGATTGGAATTCTCACTTTCATGTTAGTAATTTTGAAAAAGGACCAGAAATAATCCCACTCTCTTCTCCTGGGTTTCTTTTCCCATTCTTTCTAGATGGAATATAACCAGCATCTCCCTTTCAAGGATAGCATGCAGGGCATTCAGTGAGAAAACTAAGTGCAGTGGGGTATGAGCAGCTCAGAACGGCTAATTCCTTCAGATCTAGGGAGGTATTTGATGCAACTGCCCCTGCTGGTCACTTGGTGTGCCATCTAGTTGTGCCATGGCTCCAGCTGCAGTTTATGAGATGTGCAAAGCTGGTAGACCATTAGTCTGCACCATCCAATGGAAATAAAGCAGATTTTAGGTTATGTGTATGTAAAAAATGTGGGGGAAATAGGATCTGAGCAGTCAATCTGTAGGGCATAGTCCAAATGCTCTTGTTAGAGTAATCTTGTTACTTACTGTATGGGGCGAATCACAAATATTGCTTTATTTTTATTTGTTAATATTTTCCTAAAATTTTACAGTAAATGCTTTCAGCAGCAAGGAGGTTAAAAATTAAGTGCATGATTAATAAAAAATTAAGTGCTGAGTTTCTATTTCTTAAGAAAGTTGATGTTGAAAGGTTAAGTGACACAAACTGTTGGTTGGCATTCAAAGTGCTACAGTGGTAACATTGTCAAAACTGCTGAAGAAATGTTAACATCTGCTTCCAAGTTAGTAGTTGAGTAGTGTAGTAGGTTGAATGGTAGTCCATCCAAAAGATATGTATACTCAGAACCTGTGAAAGTGACCTAATTTAAAAAAAAAGTTCTTTGCAGATGTAATTAAGGATCTCGAGATGAAATCATTCTGGATGATCCAGGTGAGCCCTAAATCCTATGACAAGTGTCATTATAAGACAGAGAACAGGAGACACAGAGACATGGAGGAGAAGGCCATATGAAGATGAAGATGGAGATGGAGTGCTGTGGCCACAAGGAAAGCTGACAGCCACCAGAAGCTGGAAGGAGCAAGGAGTGATTGTCCCCCAGAGCCTTCAGCGGGAGTGTGGCCTTGTGGACACCTTGATTTTGGACTTCTGGCCTCCAGAACTGTAAGAATAAATTCTGTTGTTTTAAGCTACCATGTTTGTAGTAATTGGTTATGCAACCTTAGAAAACAAATAAGAAGTAGTCTCAATGAGTCAACACATGAACCTACAGCAGGAAGGTTACATATTACCCCATGAAGCATAATTTCTTACTTTGACTAGGTATCTGTTTTTCTAAATCCACTTAATCCTTTTCATTCTAAATTTTCTTTGTATGTAAGAAAATGAAGCTGTACTCTAAATGAATTGTCTCTATTAGCAGGAAAAGAACTTTGCACACAGTTAAATGATGCCCGATTTTCATCACTGTCATCAGATGCTTTATAAAGAAAATTAGTTAATTTCAGTAATGTCTGGATTTATTTTATCCAATTCACGGAATTAATCTAATTCACAGAAGCTCCCCATCACAGTGGGGACATCTGACATTATTTCAAATGCTACTGTAAAATAAGACAACAAGTCCAACATTGAAGATATATATATATATATATATATATATGGTTTTTTTTGCAGAGTTGCTACAAATATAAATACACAAATTTTGTTGGTGGTGATGGAGTGGGGTGGGTGGGGAGGTTGCTGAGCAGTGCATTGATGTCCAACAGGTTTCACAGCCACCTCCAAAGCAGTGCAATCCAGATGAAGGACAGAGAATTTATGAAGGATGTGTTCACCCACGGGAAGTCTCCAGGCAATGGACGGGCACACTCAGGACCCAGTGGGACAGATGCAGCACAGTGCCAAGCCAGCAATGGTAATTAGAACAACCTCTGCACATTCCCCCTCTCTCTCTCCCCAACTCCTTCCTTCCCTCCCTCCCTCCCTCTCTCTTTCCTTCTTTCATCATTTTATTATGTGAATTTTCAAAATTATAAAAGCTAGAATAGTACAACGAAACCTTATGTCCCTGTCACCTAGCATCAATATCAATATTGATATCTTGCCAAATTTGTTCAATCTATCTCCCTCCAACCTTTTCTTTTTGCTAAGGTAGTTTAAAATAAATCCCAGAACAATGCCACTTCACCCATAAATACTACATTATTTTGAATGATTTCTTTCTGCTAGTGAAACTAATGAATGTTTATTATAGACAATTCAGATAAGCATAAAGGGGAAATTAAAGTTGCCCACACTCCTACAATCTACAACACTGTTAATTTTTTATGTTTTTTGATCTAGACCTTTAAATTATGTGTATGTGTGAATATATATATTTAATATATCCTATTTATCTGTATGTTAATCAGTGAGAAGGCCTTCTGTAACAGAAAACCCAGTTCACACTTGCTTAAACAAGAAGTGGAAATTTTTTGGCTTATATACTTGAAACATTCAGTGGCAGGGTAGGTTTCATGCCTGGCTTGGTTAGACCTCCTGCTCAGTTTCTTCATCATTTTCTAGTGACTCTTCTATATTGATTGGCTTTATTCTCAGGCTGGCTTTCCTTCTGGCAACAAGACTAGGATTCAGGCTCTCACATCCATCTTCACAGGGAGGAAGAGCCCTAC
Source organism: Nomascus leucogenys (assembly GCF_006542625.1). Lineage (NCBI taxonomy): Eukaryota > Metazoa > Chordata > Mammalia > Primates > Hylobatidae > Nomascus > Nomascus leucogenys. Next base: position 57,509,851 of record NC_044384.1, on the reverse strand, counting down.
TTCTCATAGCTTTTGCACAAGAGTCCTGAGCTCTACTTGGATTGGCCCGCTTGTGAACTCATCACTAAAACAAGAGACCCGAGCATACCCTTTTTGAACAACTTAGATCATTGGGAGGTAGGGGCAGAAGGATGCACCCAAACACCATGTCTTCACCCAAAGGTGGAGGTGTTAAGAGAAAGAATGGACCTTGGGGAGGAAGCCTTAACGTGTATTATCCTATGCCTTCTTACTTTCTGTATGTATGTGTCTATTTATATTCTCCCTGTCTCTTTAAATCTTGGAAATTTAGTTCACCTCCCTCCCCTTTTCACATTCAGGATAAGCACACAATGCCCACTGCAAGCTACATGAATTTCTGGGGTTTGGGAGGTGAGGGGAAGGTGGCCACTTTGGGCTCTTCCTTCCTTTTTCTGCTGGATTCTTGCTCTGTACTCTGTGACTCGCACTGACCCCAGTTGTGGAATTTGCCCCTTCCTTGCATATCCCAAGAGAAACAACTCATATAAAATATTTGCATATCTGGTAGACTCCACTTAAGGTTTAGGGCACCTTCTTAACAGAGGGTGATTTTGCCACTCAGAGGACATTTGGCAACAACTAGAGACACTTTTGGTTGTTACAACATTTTTGGTTGTTACAAGTGCTACTGTCATCTAAGTTAGTAGAGACCAAGGATGCTGCAAGGCACGGGACAGCCCTCCCCAAATGAGTTATCCTCTCTTTGTGTCTTTGTTGAGAAACTCTGCTTTAAGATATCTGGAAGTCCTGGGGCCATACTTGATGGTGCTTGACAATTCCCTCCGATTCCTTTCGACGTTCCTTCTTCATTGCTTTCCCTCATCCATAATTCCTCTTTATTTCTAATACAGAGCAAGCTAGCTATTCCCTTATGTTCTCATCCTCCAATAGACCTTGCTTTCAGGCTTATACCTCCACCCCAAGATGTTTAATGAAATGTCTTCCTAAGCAAATGTAGTACAGTCTCTAAGAGAAATTTTATTGCCGTTTGTTAAGATAATTCTTATTTCCAGCTTATTATATACCCACATACTCCAAGTGATACTTGGGATAAAACAGTGGGTAGTATTTCTCCACATGCTTTTTAAAGTTAATATTGGGTTTCATGAATATTTTTCCATTGCTTACCTAATATGATGCTATTTGCCAAATATTTCTGGCTCTTCTCACTTCTAGGCATGTCGTAAGATTGCACTTCCTGACATCTCTGTGACCAGTGGGGCCCTGTGCCTAGTTGACAGTGGAAGGAACATGTAACTTCTAGGTGAGAGCTTTTAATTACTGATCTGACCCCTTTCAGGGCTCTCTATTTCCTTATGGTAAGGTGATTATCAACGTTTGAGGTGGAACTCCTCCATCAGCCTGGATATCTGAGAGACCATGGTGAAAAGAGGACCTTGTTGATATGATGTACATGTGACACGAGAAGTAGACTTTTGTTATTTTATATATTTTATTATTTATATATATTTTTTGAGACAGGGTCTTGCTGTTGTCCACGCTGGAGTGCAATGGTGTGATCACAGCTCACTGCAGCCTTGACCTGCCAGGCTTTAGTGATCCGTCCACCTCAGTCACCTAAGTAGCTGAGAATATAGGTGCGCACCACCATACCTGGCTAATTTTGTTTATTTTTTTTTTGTAGAAACGAGGTCTCATTATGTTGCCCAGGCTGGTCTCGAACTCCTGAGCTCAAAGGATCTCCTGCCTCAGCATCCCAAAGTGCTAGGATTACAGGCATGAGCACTGCACCCAGCCCCAACTTCGGTTATTTTAAACCATTGGAACCTCAGGGTGGTTTGTTACTGCATGGCCTAGTCTATCCTGATGGATACATCTGATACCTCTTCATCACTTTAGTTCAGAGACTTCCTCCTTCTCATCAGATGAGGGTGACTGCATCCATGATCATAGGGGTTCATCCTAATTGGTCTATAGCAATAATTGTTGTCTGCTGTTTTTTCCAGTGAGTAGCTTAGGGGTGGGCACATGGCTCTTTTGAGAGATAATGAGAGGTCTGCTGGGGCTTCTGAGAAAAGCTTCCCTGATCCTAGACAAGAGACCCAAAGAAAAAGTCCTTGAGGCCTCTGGACATTGCATTTGTTGGATGTGGTGCCTGGAGCTTTACAGCCATCCTGAAACTGAGAAAGAAATATACATGAGGACAAATGTGACCCATGAGAGTGGCAGAGCGAGGGTGATAGAAAGAACCTGGCCCTTGATGACATTATTGAGACTTGGAATCAAGCAACCCTGAAACTTCTATCTCTGGACTTCCTGATATGTGCAATAATAAAAGTCCTTATTTTAAAGTCAATTTCAGTCAGGGTTTTATGTTACTTGAAACTGAAAACATTCTAAGTGATACATCAACTTGACTTCTGTAGTGTTATTTTAATTGTAGAACATGTCTAGACTGTAATATATTTAATTAATCTCCTGTGACTTAACATTTAGGTAGTTTTCTATTTTTGGCCACTATAATATGAAGAGGGTCCCTTTCTGAAAATAATGCCAAATAAAAGTTGTAAGCACATTTTGGCTTCCTAAGGACAGGAGGCCTGTCTCCCTCTGAACCAGATCTTCATTCATATTTGTTGAGTCCCTTCCATGCTAAAGGCTCAGGATAGTATGGTAACTTAAAACTAACAAGGAACCAGGTGCGGTGGATCATGCCTGTAATCCCAGCACTTTGGGAGGCCGAGATGGGCAGATAGAGAGTCCTAGCACTTGAGGCCAGGAGTTCAAGACCAGCCTGGCCAACATGGTGAAACCCCATCTCTTCTAAAAATACAAAAAATTAGCTGGGCATGGTGGCTTACGCCTATAATCCCAGCTATTAGAGAGGCTGAGGCAGAAGAATCACTTGAACCCCGGAGGTGGAGGTTGCAGTGAGCCGAGATTGCGCCATTGCACTCCAGCTTGGGCAACAGAGCAAGCTCCATCTCAAAAAAAAAAAAAGAAAAGAAAAGAAAAGAAAAACTGACATGTTCCTGGTTCTCATGTAGCTCCTAAGGGCTTGTGTTCTTTAGATTTGGCAAAGCCAACACATGGTCCTTTAGTTATATAAATGTGAAGCTAATTTCCACCCATGGGTTGTTGGAAAAATAAATGGAACAGCGGATACATTGGATTGAGAGATTTAAGTGTTTTGATTAATATATAAAGTAAACATGTATTTTAGCATACAGAGTTATGGCTCTAGACTTTGTAACTTCTTACGGAAATGCAGAATTTTCCATGTATGAATTTGAATGACCTATCCCTTTAAATTATTTATTCAAGGTTATGTGTTTTCTTTGCATATCATTTAGGAAAAGTTGGGGACAAGACTGATAGGAGTAGTACATTTTGCCTGAGCATATGGATATATAGAAAGAATACTATTAAAATAAGAACTGATTTTTGAAAGGACTGGTTTTTGTTTGTTTTTGGTTTTTTTAAAGGTAGCTCCGCAAGAAGAAATTGTTTGTGCAGTAGTAGCAGCGGTGGCGGTAGGGGCATAGCATAGCTCATGGAGCAGGAAGCCTGGGGATGCTGTACAGTTCTGCTTCTTGTTAGCTGTGTCATGTTGGACAACTCTCTACACTACTGAGTCCTAATATCTTCATTAACCGAAGGTAGAGATAAAATGAAATCATTTACCTCATTGGGTTACTTTGAAAAATTGCACCCTAATGTATGCAAAAGAGTACAATTGGCTGGGTGCAGTGGCTTACACCTGTAATCCCAGCACTTTGGGAGGCCAAGGTGGGTGGATCACCTGAGATCAGGAGTTCGAGACCAGCCTGGCCAACATGGTGAAATCCCGTTTCTACTAAAAAAACAAAAAAATTATCTAGGCGTGGTGGCAGGCCAGTGTAATCCCAGCACTTGGGAGGCTGAGGCAGGAGCATCGCTTGAACTCGGGAGGTAGAGGTTGCAGTGAGCTGACATTGTGCCACTGCACTCCAGCCTGGGCAATAAGAGCAAAACTCCATCTCCATACCATCTCACACCAGTTAGAATGGCCATCATTAAAAAGTCAGGAAACAACAGGTGCTGGAGAGGATGTGGAGAAATAGGAACACTTTTACACTGTTGGTGGGACTGTAAACTAGTTCAACCATTGTGGAAGTCAGTGTGGCGATTCCTCAGGGATCTAGAACTAGAAATACCATTTGACCCAGCCATCCCATTACTGGGTGTATACCCAAAGGATTATAAATCATGCTGCTATAAAGACACATGCACACGTATGTTTATTGCGGCGCTATTCACAATAGCAAAGACTTGGAACCAACCCAAATGTCCAACAACGATAGACTGGATTAAGAAAATGTGGCACATATACACCATGGAATACTATGCCACCATAAAAAATGATGAGTTCATGTCCTTTGTAGGGACATGGATGAAACTGGAAAACATCATTCTCAGTAAACTATCGCAAGGACAAAAAACCAAACACTGCATGTTCTCACTCATAGGTGGGAATTGAACAATGAGAACACATGGACACAGGAAGGGGAACATCACACTCCGGGGACTGTTGTGGGGTGGGGGAAGGGGGAGGGACAGCATTAGGAGATATACCTAATGCTAAATGACGAGTTAATGGGTGCAGTACACCAACATGGCACATGGATACATATGTAACAAACCTGCACATTGTGCACATGTACCCTAAAACTTAAAGTATAATAATAATAATAATAATAAAAAGAAAAAACTCCATCTCTAAATAAATAAATAAACGAATTTTTTAAAAAGAGTATAATTAACTGGGAACATATCAACTTTAGTTTTTGTTTTTCTTTTTAGGTGAGTCAAGGGAAAAATACTTCGAAAATTGAGTTCTCAGGCCAGGCTTGATGGCTCACGCCTGTAATCCTAGCACTTTGGGAGGCCAAGGCGGGTGGATCACCTGAGGTCAGGAGTTTGAGACCAGCCTGGCCAACATGGTAAAACCCCGTCTCTACTAAAAATACAAAACAAAAAAAAATTAGCTGGGTGTGGTGGTGGGTGCCTGTAATCCCAGCTACTCAGGAGGCTGAGGCAGGAGAGTCGGTTGAACCCGGGAGGCAGAGGTTGCAGTGAGCAGAGATCATATCACTGCACTTCAGCCTGGGCAACAGAGCAAGACTCCATCTCAAAAAAAAGAAAAAAAAAAGAAAAAGAAAACTGAGTTCTCAGATATTTACTGTAAAAAATAACATGAATAACATGCTTTTATTTATTATTATGCAATAATACATTATTATTGTTGGAAAATGAAGACAGCAAACACACCCTCCCCTAATGTCAACGTGTCTGCTCAGAGTGTCTCCCTGACATTTTCTCACCCTTTGCCTCAAGTCAATGGGAGGCAGTGACACCATACATTCTTTCTTTACACGGAGTAAAATCTATCAGCATTATCCTCTAATGCTGATTAATTCTTAGTCATTCTTAGGAAATCCTTCTGTGCTCGGGTTTCATAAATCATCACCCGTATTTTACTTCAGCAACTTGAAGATTTATTTTACAAACATTTAAATTATTGGTCCATCTGGAATTAATTTTGATATAGATGGGAAAGATGTGTCATTATATTATAAAATGGATATCTTTGCAAATGGTACTTACCACTATTTATTGAATAACCCAGACTTTCATCACTAATTTGAGTTGGAAACTTTTCCATATACTAAACTACTGCATGTATTTGTGAATGTTTTGGGGCATGCTATATATTGTGCACTGAATTTTCTATCCATTGCTCAATCAATACCACGTTTTAATTAACATTGTAGGAGGTTTTAATTTCTAATAAGAGAGACTCTCAACTTTTCTTTCCAAAGATCATTTGGCTTTCTAGCTTGTTTATTGTTTCTGAAGATATTTTTAATCCTTTTATTTTCATGTTCCAGATACCCATGAAGATGCAGAAAAATCTTCACATTCTCAGCAATTTAACAATCTAAGGTAACAGGCAATATAATTCCAGAAGCAGGAAGTAAGATGTCTAAATTCTAAGAAAATCAGAGTTGGGTTTAGAAAAACTCCTAAGGATTCTACTTGAGGAGTTTCCTGGCTTTGCTGCCTCTGATTATACCCTGAATACACATTTCAATACTCTATTTTTGCAATTAGTTTGTATTTTGGTTTTGTCTTGTTTTTAGAGACAAGATCTTACCCTGACTTCCAGGCTAGAGTGTAGTGGCATGATCATAGTTGACTGCAGCCTCAAACTCCTAGGCTCAAACAATCCTCCCACCTCAGCCTCCTGAGTAGCTGGGACTACAGATGCACACCACAACACTCGGCTAATTTTCTTTTCTTTTTGGTAGAGACGGGGTCTCACTATGTTGTCTAAGTCATTCTCAGATTTCTGGCTTCGAGTGATACTCCTTCCTTGGCCTCCCAAAGTGCTGAGATTACAGATATGAGCCACTGCACCTGGCACTGCGCTTTTTTTGTTTTGTTTTGTTTTGTTTTTTCTGAGACGGAGTCTTGCCCTGTCACCCAGGCTGGAGTGCAGTGGCGTGAACTCGGCTCACTGCAAGCTCCGCCTCCCGGGTTCAAGCCATTCTCCTGTCTCAGCCTCCCGAGTAGCTGGGACTACAGGCTCCCGCCACCACACCCAGCTAATTTTTTGTATTTTTTAGTAGAGACGAGGTTTCACCACGTTAGCCAGATGGTCTCGATCTCCTGACCTCGTGATCCGCCTGCCTCGGCCTCCCAAAGTGCTGGGATTACAGGCGTGAGCCACCACGCCCACCCAGCACTGCATTTTATCTTTTAAAATATGTGGTTCCCCATCAGAATATGAGCTCATTTAAGGGCAGGGACTATAACTTAAATATCTTTTGTACCTTTGCACAGTGACCAAGACATAGTAAATGCTCAAAAAACATTTAATGAATTAATTAATGGTACACAAAACTCTTATGAGATGGAATTCTCTGGCTGTGTCTTTCCTGTGTCTCTGCTGGAGTACTAGGTGCTGGGATATGGCAGCTTGCCCAGCCACCTCATTGCTCCTCCGTGTTGCCTGGTGAGTTTCATATTTATACAACCCTGTGCTTTCCAGGCTCTACAGACCATTGCTAATGGATTCTTCGATGGCTTCATCCTTCCAATTTCTTCCTCTTGACATTTTTGCATGTTGGGATTATGTATATCCCTGAAATAATGTGTCTCTTGACCAATGGTGAGCACTCCATGATCTCTGTCCTTCCCCTGATTCTAAATTCCCCCAAGGGCCTGGTAGGTAGGGAGGTGATGAGCAGATAAAGCTGAGCCCAGTTGGTTCTATCCTGGGCTTCCTAAGATCCAGTTTCTTTTCTTCTAGTTCAAAAAAAGCCTCCCTTCCCCCTTCCTTGGCACATAATGGGCACTTGACAAATGTTGGTTTCTTTCAACTTGACACCCTCTATTTTGCTTCCCTCTCCAGATGGCAGGGTATGAACAGCAAGGCCTCATGTCATCTGTTAACCATTTTCAAAAAAAAGCTTGGGGCTACCATGAGGACATGATGAATGAAAAGAAAAAAAAATGGTTCCAAACTACATTGCTGCCCAGGCCAAGTGGGGATTGACCAACTAAAATGACTTTATCTAGGCCAATGCACTTGACCTTATTTTTCTTAAAGGGTAGAGAAGTGGGACCTTTATTATGACTTTGAAATCTGCATACTCGGGTGCAAATCAGGAAGTATGTGCAAAATGCCCATGGGGAAGGAGGCCGGGAATAATACATTATTCTTTTGAAGTTGTTCACCCTGGGGTTTACTTTAAATGTTATTGGCAGCCTTCCTCTTAATACTTTCTGGGTACGCTACATATGTAAAATGAAAAACCAAAGATTTTTGCTTGAACCACAGGATTAACTGGTCAAACTGGTCATGGAAGGCCATCTGATTACAGACGGCCACAGTGATACATTTTTTTTCAGTGAAAAATTAAACCTTGTGTTCATGCAGACTTGCCATTTGTGGTCCATTGAAACTCTGGGATTGCTACCCTTTTAAGGAGGGAAAGAAAATCAAACAGTGTGATTGAGCTTTCTCTCTCTCTGATGTCCTCTCAGTTTTTCCATAGCAATTTTATTTGACTTAAAGTGGAACTCAAGAGAATTCCTAAAACTCACTAGCATGAAGTCAACGCTGAGGCTGGAGAGAGTTCTATGGGCTTCTTGCACTTATGCTGATGATGCCATTGTCAGGACGCAGCCTCCTGGGAGATCTCCGCTCATTTCCATCCTTCATTCAGGTGCTCCTTCCCTGAAGCTGCCCAAGAATCCCTTGTTCCTCTTTAGATGAAGAGGCCAGGCTCAGCCCTAGCTTGCTCTTTATCTGCCCAGAGTGAGCAAGGAGATTGGACCACCATTTTGTCCAGCCCAGTTTCCTGCTTTGCTTGTTTTCATAGTTGTTGGCTTTTGTTTGCAAGGAAAACCTTGGATTTCTCAGCCTGTGAACAGGAATATTTTCTCAGGCTTTTTATAGACTGTTTAAGAAAGAGAGGGCAGAGGCACATGGCTTTCCTCTCCAGCCACATAAAACAAAGCTTTAAGGGATTCTTTGGATTGGGGCGGATACAGAGAATTTGGGTATGGGGGTGGTCAGGAACCTTGCGGGTGACAGTGCTACCTCGATTTTACGTGTTAGAACTTGAACCCCAAATCTTAGAAGAGTCTACCTCACAGTCTGCAGAATCGGCCCATCGGATTGGGTAGGTCACCTGCAAGTCAGCCTGCAGCTTTGCAGGGGAGGAAGAGAAAGGGGGCACCTGTGTTAGTTATGCCAAATTGATGCTGGTCATTAATGGGGTGATGGTTGTAGCCAGATCTCCACCTCTCTCGTACAAGGGCAGAGGATAGTTGAACATCATGTGGTAGTCACAGTTGTTTGCCTCCTGTGGCCCTGTAGGTAAGTTAGGAATAAATGTCAAGGAGCAATTGTCTTTGCCCTGCGTCGGCCTGATTGTTTTCCCATTCTCCATAGGTGAAAAAAAAATGGTGTGCTTCAGCAAAAGAGACTATTATCAGAGTGAACAGGCAACCTATGGAGTGGGAGAAAATGTTTGCAATGTATCCATCTGACAGAGGTCTAATATCCAGAATCTACAAGGAACTTAAACAAATTTACAGGAAAAAACCAAACAACCCCATTAAAAAGTGGGCAAAGGATATGAACAGGCACTTCTCAAAAGAAAACATTCATGCTGCCAACAAAGATTAAAAAAAGCTCACCATCACTGATCATTAGAGAAATGCAAATCAAAACCACAATGAGATACTATCTCACACCAGTCACAATGGTGATTATTAAAAGGCCATGAAACAACCAATGCTGGCTCGGTTGCAAAGAAATAGGAACCCTTTTACACTGTTGGTGGGAATATAAATTACTTCAACCACTGAGGTTGGTGTGGCGATTCCTCAAAGTTTTAGAACCAGAAATACCATTTGACCCAGCAATTCCATTACTGTGTATATACCCAAAGGAATATAAATCATTCTAATACAAAGATACATGCATGCATATGTTCATTGCAGCACTATTCACAATAGCAAAGACATGGAATCAACCCAAATTCCCATCAATAATAGTCTGGATAAAGAAAATGTGGTATGTATACACCATGGAATACTATGCAGCCATAAAAAGGAACCAGGTCATGTCCTTTGCAGGGACATGGATAGAGCAGGAAGCCATTATCCTCAGCAAACTAATGCAGGAACAGAAAACCAAACACTGCATGTCCTCACTTATAAGTGGAAGCTGAATAATGGGAACACACGGACACAGGGAGGGGAACAACACACACTGGGGCCTGTCGGGGGTTGGGGTGGAGGGAGGGAGAACATTAGGATAAATAACTAATGCATGCTTAGCTTAATACCCAGGTGATGGGTTGATAAGTGCTGCAAACCACCATGACACACGTTTACCTATGTAACAAACCTGCACATTCTGCACATGTACCCCAGAACTTTAAAAATAAAATGATGTGCTTGCCCAGTGCCCACTGTGTGCCAGGCCTCAGATGTTGCCTTGCTTCAGTCTTGGAAATTATACTTATAACATTGTGATGTGGGAATAATGTCGTTCATGTTTCCTTTCCTTTGTTATTTTTACCATTAAAGGAACTGAGGCTCAGCAAGGTAAAGCGACTTGTCCAAGGTGGGATCGTGTCACATGGATAGAAAGCGGTCTATAAATGCTTATTGGTAATGAAATTTAAGTTGAAGGGAAAGAAAAGTAAAAGGTGACTTTGTGCTTTTATTGGTTTGGTATTTGTTCACTGCCTCTTAGGAACAAAGCATTAAGTTTCGTAGCATCGTCTTCAGTTCATCATTCCTTGTAAGAGCTGCTTCAGTGTTCGTTGATAATTTTTCTCTTTCTTCTTTCATCCTCATTTCTTTCTCCCCCAGAGATATAACACTACTCCGTTTGGTATATGTCCTTGGGTATACATATGTCCTTGGAAAATGTACATAACATTATTTTACATAGGCGTGAGTACATTCGCATATGTACACATATGTGAATTATATACATAGCATTGTTCTATGCACTTCATTCTATTTCTTGCTTTTTACTCAGCGCTTTTAAGTTCTCCATACATTTATTTATATCCATCTAGTTCATTGCTCCCGATTGTTGTATCCTATTCCATAATATCCATCCACATTCTCCCAGTGATGGACAAGTGGGTTACCTCTATCTCTTTACTACATCAATAATGTGTTGGGATCCTTGAATGTGTGAGCATTTCTCAGGGGAAAATATCTGGTCTCTATACTTTCAGTGGCAAATCAAAGCATGCAAGGAGAGCTGGACAGCTGGAGATGGTGTAATATTTATTTTAAATGCAACTAACAGGAACCGGAGGGCATCCCCCATTAAAGGGACTGCTCTACAAAGAGAACCATTAACATGAATGTAAATCACAGTAGCTTCAGGGACAGTTTAATAACAATCTGACTTTTTATTGGGTGAACAGGAGATGTACCAGCTTTCTCCTTACAGAGTCTTCTGGATCTTTTGCAGGGAGAGATTATATCTGAACTGCTATCGAGATGACTGAGGGCAGAGGGCTGCTCTGGGAGTAATGGCCATAAATCCAATTAGTAATTCACTTTCTCTTTTGCTACAGGCTCCATTTCCCCTGAATGTGGAGAAGATACGCATGTTGGTTATACTCTGGAACCCGGCCAATCCCGAGGGCTCTGTGTCATCATGCCACCAAAACATGCAAGACACCTTGCATGGGAAAATACTAGAATGATACACATCACCCTAGCGACAGTAGAAACCTCTGCTGAAGGGAGTGGGAAAGGTGGTGGGTTGATGGCCTGGGGACTTGTCATACTTTATTCTGTATACTTGTGTATTGCTTCAAACAAAAATTTGTTCCTATCTTACTTGTTCAATAAGGAAAAGGAAAACCCTTTAGGGACCTCTAGAGAAGTTTAGCATGGTTAGAGCTCATAAAACTCCCTTTTTATGAATGAGGAAACAAGGCAGCTGGAGCACCAGCAGGTTATGTGTTCCTGCTCCCATGGCTGGGTGGGGACCAGCGCTTGTCCCTCTTGATTTCTCCACTTCAGTCCTAGGGATGCTGGGTACATGCACCAGTGTGACCAGTGGCAAAGCTGCAAGGGGGCCAATGAGCCCAGAGGCTGAGCCAACTCAGAAATGTCTTGGATTCCAGACCTGTTCTTGAGAACTTGGAAACTTAAGAAAGCAAATGCTTTAATGATTAATCTTTATGATCCAAAGTAAAGAATGGAGATGGCTTGGATTAAAAACAAAACCTGTACCAGATTAATTTTGATTTTTAAAAAATCACGTAATTGAGACCAGCCTCGGCAATACGGCAAAACTCTGTCTCTACTAAACATACAAAAAAATAGCTGGGAGTGGTGGCATGTGACTGTAGTCCCAGCTACTCGAGAGGCTGAGGAGGGAGGATCACTGGAACCTAGGAAGCTGAGGCTGCAGTGAACCATGATCATGCCACTGCACTCCAGCTTAAGTGACAGAGCAAGACCTTGTCTCGAAAAAAATAAAAAATATTGCATAACTGCTTTACATTTATTTTCTCTGAGATTGAAAAGACACATGTTGAGAATAAGGGGGTTCTTTCTCTTCCTATGTCTATACTTACAAAGGTATTTCTTTGGGTTGATCATTTTAAAAATATTATTATCATAATTGTGGTATAAATGACAAAACCACACTTGCATGAGCTAGTGAAAAAAAGAAAGCACAAAGGATTTGGGTTTGAACCCCAGCCCTGGCGTTTACTTGTCACCTTGAGCAAGTGACCAAACCTCCCCATGCTTTAGTTTTATTATTTGTAAAGTGGGAATAATATCACCTAATTCACACAATTACTATGAGGATCAACTGAGATACTCTAAGTAGAGGTTTTAGTACAATGGCTGGCACATACTAAGCACTCAATAATGATGGCCATTATTATTTTAATAAGGACATATTCACTATTATTATTTTCCCTTGGACTACTCCAGGGATCAGTGAGATATTTATTAGGTATACTAATAACTTGCTTTGAAATTCTCGAAAGCAGAGTCTGAGACAAGGATTTGTGTGCAGAGTGTTTGTCTGGAAGGTGATCCCGGGAAATGCAGTGAGGAAGTGAACCAGGGAAGAGAGAAAAAAGGCAATAAAAATATATCTCTGTGGGCAACTGGACACAATCCTAGGACCTTCTGAGGGACTGTGTAGAGTATATTTCTATTTCAAAGAGCATGGGGGAGGCATGACACTTACATAGTGTCTGGTACAACTATGTAAGTGCAATCTCCAATTAGTTTTTTGTTTTGTTTTGTTTTGTTTTGTTTTTTGAGACAGTCTCACTCTCTGTTACCCAGGCTGGAGTGCAGTGATATGATCCTGGCTCACTGCAACCTCTGCCTCCCCGGTTCAAACAATTCTCATGCTTCAGCCTCTTAAGTACCTGGGACTACAGGCATGTGCCACCATGCCTGGTTAGTTTTTGTATTTTTAGTAGAGACAGGGTCTTTCTGTGTTGCCCAGGCTAGTCTCAAACCCCTGGGTTCATGTGATCCACCCACCTTAGCCTCCCAAAGTGCTGGGATTACAGGTGTGAGCCACCGCACCACGTCTCCAATTAGGTTTTAAGTATAGGTTATGTTTTTGCTTATAATTTTTTTGTTGTTAAGTAACAAATGTCTGCATTGGCTAGTGTTCCCCATGGTTGCCCTGCCAGCTCTTTCTCCATTAACTGATATGAGGGCATAATGTATGTGGCAATATGTTTTGGTATGGTAAACACATCTATAACAATAAGCTTAAAAGTTAAGTTTGAATGATATTTTTATCATTCCATTTCAAGTCAAGGTAGGTTATCTCTTAGACTGGTTCTCAAAACGTAAGCAAAGATGCTTCTGGAAACAATGATACTCTTTTCAGAGAACACTACAATCATCGCAGAACACCAGAGTTCCAACATATTCAATTCCAAAGCATAAACAGAAAAAGTTATTGCAAGAAATTTGACCATATTATGAAATTATTAATATGGACACGCACACACACATCAACCAAATATGACTGACTTTTTATGAATTTCTACTAATATTTGTTTACTGGGTCATTGCTCACTTGTTATCTGTGGGAATTCACTAGCAGATTAGCAACAGTAGGCACCATGGGTATATGAAAATATGGAAGAGAAACATTACACATGTAACATTTTACCCATTTTTACACTAACCTGAGAATAAAGAATCCCTAATTGTCTTTCAGGGACAAAACACTTCTATGTAATTTTTAAAACACTGGCCTTTGAGAACCAATGTAAAAGGTCAACAATGCCAATTTGTGGCAATATTCACTGATCAAAATGAGGGACATCTCACGATTCCAGGCTACTAGGAAGTTTGCAGGTGACTTGGCAGATCTCATAGATTGCACCTCCTAGGTGCTGTAAGAGCAACGTGTGAGCTGCCTACTGCGCTAGTGGGCAGACCCTCAACTCTTCTGTGGGGTCACTTGAAACTGGAGCTATGTGTGTAAAGTAGCCCCCCTTAGCCACAGCTTGGCTTTCTGCTGTTTCAGTTACCAGTGGTCAACCGCAGTCTGAAAATAGGTGAGTACAGCACAATAAGATGTTTTGAGAAAGAGAGCGAGAGCGACCACATTCACATAACATTTGTTATTACAGTATATTGTTACAATTGTTCTATTTTATTATTATTGTGCTTAGTCTCTTACTGTGCCTATTCATACATACCTTTAATAAAGATTAAAGGTATGTATGTATAGGAAGAAATGTAAAGGAAAAAATACATATTATAGGTATGTATGTATAGGAAAAAAGTTTATAAATTAAACTTTATTATAGGTATGTATGTATAGGCAAAAACCTAGTGTATATAGGGTTTGGTATTATCTGCAGTTTCAGGCATCCACTGAGGGTCTTGGAATGTATCCCCAATGGATAAGGGGGGACTACTAGGTATATGTGTCTGTGTATGCATATATAAACATATATATGTATACACACATATAGTTTTTATATATACATATGCATACATATGTATACATGTATGTATATGCTTATACATACATACAATTTGTATGAGGAAAACTTTATGTATTTTACTATTTTGCACTAAATTAGGCAATACACTACTGAATATAACTAACACAACTGCCTTCTTTGCTTACACTATTACTTACTTCCATGCATTCATTTCTTGAGTCTGGAAATGAATCCGCCTTCTACCATCCTTACTAAAGGCCTAGCTCAGATCTCATGTCCTCACAAAACTGTACATAACCATATCAGCCATCTGCTAGTGGGCCCTCTCTCAAATTCTTAAAATACTTTTTATACTGTTCATTTCACACCTAGTGCTACCCTATATTGTTAGTCTCTCTCTCTCTCTCTCTTTCTCTTTCACACTCTTTCTCTCTCACACACACACATTCCTATCTTCCCTAACTAGACAAGATTTGCATTTTACTACTCTTTGTGCCCAGCAAGTGCCTCATACACAGTGGCTCTTGCAAATATGTTAGAATCTTGTAATCAGGCACAGCCCCCAACATTATTCACAGCCCCACTCTATCAAACACCAATGTTTCCCCAAATTGAGTAATGTAGAGATCCTTAAAGAAAATGAAATCTGCACATACCCAGTGTTGACTTAAATTTTTAAAATAATAGTTAAATATGCTTAAGTATAAAACAAAGCATAAACTCCTTCCACTTATAGCTTCAATACAACTATAAAATGAAAACAGTTTACAATTAAATGCAAATAAACCCACATATTTGAATTAATATTAATTTAATCTGACAGATGCTATTTTGCTGCAACTAAATCACTGTTCAGAATGGGAATAGGGTCATGACTGCTGTAAGGCAGGCTGTTTACAATTTATCATGCCCATATTGTGGGTTGCTATATGACCATTCCAATTTTCCATCCATTTGCTCTATTTGAACCTTATGAAACCATCATTCATGAAATAAAATGTCATGTCATTGGACTTCTTCTGGCACAAGGACATCATTGCTGTGTTAGTTCCAACCTGTCTTCTTTCTCATTTCCCTATGACAATAATATACCACTTGGCATCAGTGTGGTATAATATACCACTTGGCATCTTAAACGTAGATGCTATGAAATCTGTGGCAGCACTTTGTTATAGATGGTCATCCAAATGAAAATACTCATAATAATATTAATAACTATTATTTACAAACATTTTTATGTGCCAAGTGCTTTCCTATATGTAGATTACCTCATTTAATTCGTAACAATAACTCTCTGAGAAGGGTGCTGTCATCATCATTTTATAGACAAGGAAACAGTGCCTCAGAGCTCAATAGCATTCTTAAATCCATGCTGCTCATAAAGAATTTTAACCCATGAAATCTGACCCGGAACATGAATGCTATACTATACTTATTAATTTGGTCAGCTGGGTGGGTGTGGTGGCTCACGCCTGTAATCCCAGCACTCTGGGAGGCTGAGGCAGGCAGATCATGAGGTCAGGAGTTCAAGACCAGCTTGGCCAACATAGTGAAACCACATCTCTACTAAAAATACAAAAAAAAAATTAGCCAGGCATGGTGGCGGGCACCTGTAGTCCCAGCTACATAGGAGGCTGAGGCAGGAGAATTGCTTGAACCTGGGAGGCAGAGGTTGCACTGAGCCAAGATCACACCACTGCACCCCAGCCTGGATGACAGAGTGAGATTCCATCTCAAAAAAAAAAAAAAATTTGTTCAGCTTACCATTCAAATGAACACAAAATTAAGATAAAAGTGTTACAGAGAGTCAACATACCTCAATATTTGAGAAACATTCCTATATACCCAGAATTCATTATATGCTCAGTAATCATGCCTGTAGATTATTTTCCAATCAAGAAGTACTGGTGCAGTTATTGCTGGCCAAAATATGAAACAACTCAGCTTTCTCCTCTGGTTGACTGGTCCAATCAAGAAAATGTTTGGACAAGAAAAAGTTGTACATTTCTGTCTTAGTCCATTTGGACTGCTATAGAAAAATACTATAAATTGGGTGGCTTATAAACAACACAAATTTATTTCTCACAGTTCTGGAGGCTGGGAAGGCACTGGCAGATTCAATGTCTAATGAGGGCTTGCTTCCTGGTTCATAGACGGTGTTCTTATGTGGTGGAAGACATGAGGGAGCTCTCTGGGTTTTCTTTTATAAGGGCACTAACTCCATGTTGGCCCCTCATGACCTGATCACCTCCCAAGAGTCCCACCTCGCAGCACATCACATAGCAGGTTACGATTTCAACATATGAATTTTGGGGCACGCAAACACTCAATCTACAGCACTTTAGTTCCATCCTCCCACACTCCCACCCCAGGTTTAGTTACATTGGGTGTGTTTAATCAAATCCCTTGCTATTCTTCCCAAAAATTAACGGTGTGATTTACTTACTGGCTTCTGTTTCCCACATAAGCAACTTAGGAATGAGAAAAAAGCTTGTACATTTCAGATCTGTAAAGAACAGTTAGCAACTTTCTTATGATACTGCAAAAGACATAGTTTTATCTGATTTCCAGGTCATCTACTGCATTGCTTTGGCCATGGTTTAATCCTATGAAGGTCTCTATCCTAAAAACTATTGGACAAGGTCTCTATTCTTAAGACTTGAGTGTGGTTGTTATTAATAGTATATATTGGCTGGGCACGGTGGTCCCGGCACTTTGGGAGGCCGAGGTGGGTGGATCACCTGATGTCAGGAGTTTGAGACCAGCTGGCCAACATGGTGAAACCCCGTCTCTACTGAAAATACAAAAGTGAAGTGGGTGTGGTGGTGGACACCAGTAAATCCCAGCTATTCAGGAGGCTGAGGCAGGAGAATCACTTGAACCAGGGAGGCAGAGGTTGCAGTGAGCTGAGACTGTGCCACTGCACTCCAGCCTGGGCAACAAGAGTGAAACTTCGTCTCAAAAAATATTAAGAAAAATAAAAATAAAAAATAAAAAAATATTAATAGTATATATTGGAGTCATGCACTTCTACAAAAATAGCTGCATTCTGAGTTTGGCTATTTGTTCCATCTTAGAAACAATTTGGTTAGGTAAAATTTAAATGTTATTACCCTCACGTAGATGAGGCTATTAGCGCACAGGAGGTTAAATTTAAGGTCACACAATTAGTGCTGAGCCAAATCTAGAAATCAGGTTTCCTTGTCTACAGTTCCTCCCACTGGACCAAATTCCCCCTTAGAACAATGCAGAAACAGCATTCTAGAAGGCATTTAGATTTATTTCTAAACTCGATCTGGTTCCATTGTGAGTATAAAAACCTGATTTGCAATCGGAGCCTGGAGTGTCACCCACTGCCTGTGTGGATGATTTTGGTACCAGCTGCTGAAACACTTCAATGGGAAGACATGGAATTCCTGCAGGAAATGACTCCAGGCAGCTCTGAATAAGTGAGGAAATTAAATGACTAACTTCAATGTTTCCTGGTTTTTGTCTGTCTTAATTAACAATTTATTTTGGTAAAGGAAAAACTGAATAACTTTTTAATAGTCAACACGTAAAACTTAATATTTCTTTATAGTAAAAACATGATTTCCATGTCTACTTTTATTTGCAAAACACCCAGCTCTTTAAATAACTTTCCCCTTCGGTAATTGTGTTTATTAACGAGTTTCTCTTTAAAAAAACAATGACAGCATATATATGTGGGAAATATCAATTTCCTTCTCATAGTTCCCAAAGGCACACTTATGAAAAATGTGTTGATTATTAACAGAGCTAATATTTTTGTGGTAGTGTTATTACTGAACATCTGTAAGAATTGGAGTTTGGGGTTGACAGAGGTGCTGCAGTCCAAATACATTATTGATTTCTATGTCATATTAAATGTAGCATGGACCTAATTGAACATAATTACTACTTTTGATACATATTTTATGTGGTTTCTACTTTGCCTTCATTCATTTATTCCACAATACTTACTGAATGTCTGCCATGTACCAGGCATTCTTCTAGGTGCTGAGATCCAAGGTAAATTAAAGAAAGCTCCTGCTCCCATGGAACTAACGTTCTAGTTGAAGGAAAAACAGACAATTAACGAAAAGACAGGAAAATATGTCAGGGAGTTGTAACTGCTATGAAGAAAAACAGAGTGAGACAAGAATGAGGGAGGGGTACTACCTTAAATGCGGGGGGTCAGGAAATCAGGGAAATCCTGGGTTTGTCTGTGGAAGGTTAATAATTTCAGACTAATAATCCATCACGGACAACTATCATCGTGGCTGTATAATTGCGACATTCCATTCTTTCCTGGGTTCTACAAGTGTTTAGGAAAAACTTTCAAATTCAAGGTTAATGGTTAGCAATTTCAAGAAAGCTGATTTTATATCCGTGTAACTTCTGTCTTTATTTCTAGCTTTCTTTACAAGACAATATCTCTTAGGACTAAAGAAGATGGGGCAAAATTAAAGTTCTCATCACAGGGCTGCTTAACTTTACTGCCAAGCAAACATAAACAAATTTGTATTAGCAATTAAGTTTAGAGACACCAATTACATTTTTACTGAAATTAAATAAAGGCAAATTCTCCTTAATATTTCCAGAATGACTGTTAACAACCACAAGTGTTACCTTTTGTTGAACAACATAATGTGCCAAGTACAGAACTTCATGTACATTTTTTTTCTTATTTTTCAACAGCCCTAGATATGGGTACAATTGCTCCCATCTTTTAGGTAAGGAAATTGGGACTCAGATAAGTTAAATACTCTCCCTGAGGTCCCAGAAGTAATCATGTTATATTTGGAGTCTGACATCACTTCTGCCTGATCTTATGCATCTGCAAGGAACAATGAAGATGATCTAATTTAACCTCATTTTACATATGGGTAAACAGAGACAGCTGTGGTGACCTGCCCAGGGTCACAGAACCAGTGAGCTGGTAGCAGAGTTGGGACTAGAGCCCAGTAGGAACTCCTCCGATGAGACTGTGCTGCCTCCCAGTGAGAGCTATGCAAGCCAAACTCTGCAACCTTTTCAATGAACATCCAGGTCAGTTGGGTACCCACTTGGGTTCAGGATGAATCCTGACTCCTACTCATATCATACATAAAAAATCAATTCCAAGTGCATCATTTATCTAAATGTGAAAAGCAAAATAACAAAGCTTTTAAGAACAGCTACATGATCTTGGGGTAGGCAAAGAAGTGTTGACAACTGTAAAGGTTAAAATGGGTAAATTGAATTATACTAAAATTAATAATTTTTCTTTATTAAGATGTACCATTAAGGAAGTGGAAAGGAAAAGTCCCAGAGTGGGAGAAGACATCTTTGTACATATGTGGTGACATAGAGCTTGTATCCAGCATGGCTCTGTGTGTGTGTGTGTATGTGTGTGTGTGTGTGTGTGTGTGTGTATGTGTGTTCATTCCTACAAATTAGTGGCAAAAAAGGCAGTTAATCCAATAAAAAAAATAGACAAAAACCTTGAACAGGTACTTCAAAAAAGAGGATATACTAATAAACAAATGAAAGGGTGCTCAACATCATTTGTCATTAAGAAAATGCAAATTAAATCCTCAATTGATTCTATTACACACATAGAAGAAAAGTTAAAATGAAATAAATTTATTGGACCATATGAAACTGCAATTTTTGCAGGTCAGAAATAGTCAAATATCATATAATGTAATCGATATCAAGTATTGATGAGGATGTGGAACTTCGGATCTTCAGGCATTTGTGGAATGTCAGTTGGTGCCACCCTTTGGGAATCTGTTTGGCAAAACTACACTAAAGCTTGGTGACTTAAAAAAGCAAACATTTGGCAGGGCACGGTGGCTCGCGCCTGTAATCCCAGCACTCTGGGAGGCCAAGGTGGGTGGATCACCTGAGGTCAGGAGTTTGAGACCAGCCTGGCCAACATAGCGAAACCCCGTCTCTACTAAAAATACAAAAATTAGTTGGGCGTGGTGGCATGTGCCTGTAATTCTAGCTACTCAGGAGGCTTAGGCAGGAGAATTACTTGAACCCAGGAGGCGAAGGTTACAGTGAGCTGAGATTGTGACACTGCACTCCAGCCTCGGCGGCAGAGCAAGACTTTGTCTTAAAAAAAAAAAAAAGCAACCATTTATTATTTTATACACGTTTATAGGTCAGGTGGGCAGCTCTGTGGCTCTGGGTTAAGCTCAGTCAATTCTACCTGGGCTTGTGCGTGCAGCTGGCAGAATGGCTGGGGCTGGCTAGTGCGATGGCCTGTCCAGGATGACTCAGCTCTCCTCATGTCCTTTGAATCCTTCAGCAGGCTCACCTGGAGGGGTAGTCACAGACAAGAGAGAGAGAGCGAAAACAAGCAAGTGCTTGCTTGTAGGAGCACTACTGGTACCAACTTTTCCACTGTCCATTAGCCAAAGCAAGTCAAATGACCAAGCCCTGAGCCAGTGTGGGAAGGCATTATGATGACACGAATACAAAGAAGTGTGAAGATTGGGCCAGTATTTACTCAGGCTGGACAGACATTTGTATACCCTATGATGCAGCAATTTCACTCTTAGATATATACCCAACAGAAAAATATACATGTGTTTACGAAGAGAAATATCCAAGAATATTCGTAGCAGCACTTTTCATAATAACCTCAAGCTGAGAACAACTCAGATATTCATGTATAGTAGTGTGGATAAGCAAACTGTGCTATATTCACATGATGGAGTATTATACAGCAGTGAGAATGAATTAACTATAACAATATGGAGAGGGAGAGAGAGAGAGAGAGAGAAATACATATGAGCAAACAAATCCATGTTGTTAGAAGTTTGGCTAGCAGCTACCCTGAAAGGAGGCTAGTGACAGGAAAGGGACAGGAAGGTGCTTCTGGAATGTGAGTCATGTTCTATTTCTTGACTGGGTACTGGTTACGTGGTTGGGTTCATTTTGAAGATGTTCATTATAATGTATACTTATATTTTGCACAGCTTTCTCTATGTGTGCTCATGTCAATGAAATTTACATTAAAATCATTAACTGACATGCATAATTTTCATGGGTTTTTTGTTTGTTTTTAAATGTGTTTTCTGTTTTCCTATTGAGAAGCTCAGGTAACTTTAATTCCATCTATTGCCTCCTCTGTGAAAGTGATGCATTTCAAAATTAACAAGTAAATTAGTTGCGTCATCACTATGGCAATCACTTCATTCAGTTCAATTCCATTTAACATAACAAGCATTTACTGAGAACTCAAAACACAATGAAAGGAGGATGCATAAGGTCTCCACAGTTGCTTTTCAGACCTCAGTGTACACCTGAATCATCTGGAGAACGGGTAAAATGTGTTGATTCCTGGGGTCCAACTCCAGAGATTCCAATTTAGTAGATCTGGAGTGGAGCCTAGTACACGACATTTTAAATTAAGTGCTATAGGTAAAATTGATGTAGAAAATCTTTGGATTATGTTCTGACAAAGACTAGCAAGAACTCATGATCTAGTAGCAAAGAAATATATGTATTAAAGACAAAAACTAAAACAAGGTACAATAAAGCTATAAAGAACATTGGATGGAGAAATTACAACTTCTTGAAGAAATGGGATTAAGTTTCACCTTGAAATAAGTAGGGAAAAGCTCTAAATTAATTCACTAAAAATATATTTAGCTCCTCCTACTGAGGTTTAGTACTGTTCTCAGTGCTGGGGATACAGTAGGGAACAATGCATACCAAATCTCTGCCCTAGGTTGCTTATGTCCTAGTGAAAGCAGCCTTTCCCTAGGCAAAGAGTAGTGTCTGTAATGGGAGCACCAGGAAATATATAAGGAAATGCAGATAGGAACCAAAGTGTAGATGCTTTTCTGCATCTAGCTGTATTTTTGTATTCCAAACTAACATAGTTTCTTCCATTCCTTGGGTTTTATAATCCTCAGATATCCAAAGTGTTTTCTTCCCCTTTTGTGAACACAGAGCATTTTTAGCATTCCCATTTTACCTTTGTTGTTTGTGTTGACCTCTGGCTTCCCTCCAACTTCACCGCATCTTTCTTGTTATTAGTTGTCTACAAAAAACTCCAGTATACCAGGTAAGCTTACAAGAATTGTAAAATGACTGCCAATGACCTCTGTCTAATTCTATGACCTAGAACCTCTTCTGAAGCACCTGACACTAGTTTTGAATTGACTCCTCAAGAACCATGGCAAACTCTTCTAATTGACTATCTGCCACCACTCTAGGCATTTGTGGTGTGTGTACAGAAGGCTGTATACCACCTTCTAATCTCTACTCAGCCTGCAAGTATCTGTATTTCAGTTGATAATCCCTGTGCTTATTGTGGTTGGTAACTTCTCTAGACAATCTTTAGCTTATTATGTGGAAGTCTGAGGGAGGGGTTGGTTTATGTAATACCAGTTAATCAGATATCATCTGAATAAGCTATCAGCTTACAGTTGATAATAGTGGTAACTTCTCCTGATTCATTAGCACAGATGTTCCATTAATATCAGTCCCAATGCATTTGATACTCTTCCAAAGCTTGATGGAAAAAAATAGTTCTTTACATTTATTCTTCCACACAGGTTTCCTTTATGTAACAGTATTTAGTCTTCTTTTTAAAATTTTGTTGTGGTAAGATTATTTAACACGAGATCAACCCTCTTAATGGATTTTTAAGGTTACTTTATGGTGGTGTTATCTACAGGCACAACGTTGTACAGTAAATCTCTAGAACTTACTCATCTTGCATAACTGAAATTTCACACCTGTTGATTAACAACACCCAATTCCCTTACCCCCACAACCCCTGACAACCAACATTCTATTTTTTGCTTCAGTGAGTTTGACTACTTTAGATACTTTATGTACACAGAATCATGCCATATCTGGCCATCTGTGACTGGCCTATTTCACTTAGCATAATGTCCTCAAGATTCACTTATGTTATTCCATATCGTAGAATCTCCTTCTTTTTTAGGGCTGAATAATATTCCATTGTATGTATATGCCATATTTTCTTTATCCATTCATCCACTGATGGACATTTAGTTCATTTCCATATATTGGCTATTATAAATAATGCTACAGTGAACACGGGAGTGTTCCTATCTTTTCGAGATCCCGGTTTCCACTCTTTTGGATAAATATCCAGAAGAGGAATTGCTAAGTCATATAGTAATTCTATTTTGATTTTAAATTTTTTTCCATACTATTTTCCATAGAGGCTGCACCATTCTGCATTCCCATCAACAGTGTATACTGTTGGTCTATCCTCACCAACACTTATTGCCTTTTGTTTTTTGTTAATAGCCATTCTAACAGGTATGATGTGATATCACATTGGGAAGAGGTATTTCTAAGTCAATAGGATAACTTTTCTTAAGGAAGAAAGTAATTCCTGCTCATGATTATATATTATATTAACATATTAATATATTTATACACATGAAGCAGAAGGTTGAGAAAGTTATCTAAAGAGACTCTGGAGTCAGTTCGACTAAAACTTGAATTTTTGTTCTGTCCTCCAATAGCTTTGTGATCTTGAAAAATTCATGTAAACTTTCACTGTCTCAGTTTCCCTGTCTGTAAAATAAAGTGGGGCTATAAATAACATTTCTCTCAGAGGGTTCTTGAGAGGGATATATTTATTCTGAAAACTGGTAAATAATGGGAAAGAATTCTAACATTAATATTGTTTTTGGGGGGAGTATTTTGGAGTAATCAAATAGCTAACAAGAGAAAGTTTATCTATCTATCTATCTATCTATATATCTATCATCTATCTCTCTAATAGCTAGTAAAACAAATAACAATTAGCAAATCATCATTTGTCACCCCTGTGAGATCATGGTCCCAGGAAACAATCTTTCTTCAGTGGCTACTAACACCATTGGGTGAAATGTTGATGGGAACTTTATAATTGATGGATCAGACTGACACCCCCTGAACCCCTCCTAAACACTGGCCAACCTTAACTCCATTCCTACAAAGTGGGATAAGCACCCAGTATGTGCATCCTGGTGGCATGCAATAGAAAGTACAAGGTACCACCTGCCAAGACCCCTATCTACCAGGTTAAGAAAATATGAACATGTTAAATGACACCATGAGGATGCAATTAGCTAATACATAACAAAAGAAGTTATGTAGGAAAGATTACTCAGTTTCTTCCACAATAAATGACATTAAAAATAAAGAGGAAAATGGGGGAACTCCCTTAAAGGATATATCAACCACATGCAAATATGTGGATATTTTTAGGATCCTTATTCAAGCAATGCAGCCATCAAAAGATATTTTCAAGACAGCTAGGGAAAATCAACAACTAATTGGGAAAAAGATGATATTAAAGATTTATTGGTAATTTTGCTAGGTGTGATAACAATACTGAGTTATGGTTGAAAAAAGAGTATTTGCTTATTAGCAAATATTGAGGTAAAGTGGCATGTTGTCTAGGAGTTGCTTTAAAATACTCTCGTAGAAATAAGTGTGCATATGTTTGCATCTCTATGTGTCTGGGTGTGTTAGAAGGCGCAGAAAGATGAAAGCACATGACAGAATGTTGATAATTTTTACAGCCAGGTGATGACTACAAGAGGATTCACTCTACTACTTTTTCTGTGCTTATGTGTTCAAAATTTTCCACAAAACCCATGTTCTTACACCAAAGCAAGCAGATATTATAAATAAGAATTAATTGTTTGCATAATTTGCATAATATTTCAAAACAAAAAAACACCTGAAATAAATTTTCAAACTTTCAGCAGTTGCTCCTTGTGCCTCAGGCACCTGGGGGCACACAGTTACTGTCTCTTGCCATTAGGGGTGGTTTGAGAGGTCAGAGAAGCACTGAAAGGGTTGAAGGAAGCTTTATAACCCATAGCTCAAGGTCTGAAAAGTAAATGAACTAATGTCATTTAAATGTAGTTGGTCAGGACCAGCATTTTAAAAACATGAAACAGAAAAAACAAACCTGCCGGAAAGTTTGAACTGGGCGGAGCCCACCATAGCTCAGCAAGGCCTCTGTGGCCAGACTCCCTCTCTAGATTCCTCCTCTCTGGGCAGGGCATCCCTGAAAAAGAGGCAGCAGCCCCAGTTAGGGGCTTATGGATAAAACCCCCATCTCCCTGGGACAGAGTACCTGAGGGAAGGGGCAGTTGTGGGCTGTCTGACAGCTCTGAAGAGAGCAGCAGATCTCCCAGCTCAGCATTCGAGCTCTGATAAGGGACACACTGCCTCCTCAAGTGAGTCCCTGACCCCCGTGTATCCTGACTGGGAGATGCCTCCCAGTAGGGGCTGACAGACACCTCACACAGGAGAGCTCTGGCTGGTATCTGGTGGGTGCCCCTCTGTGACAAAGCTTCCAGAGGAAGGAACAGACAGCAATCTTTGCTGTTCTACAGCCTCTACTGGTGATACTCAGGCAAACAGGATCTGGAGTGGACCTCCAGCAAACCTTTGCAAGGACATGGATGAAGCTGGAAACCATCATTCTTGGCAAACTAACACAACAACAGAAAACCAAACCAAACACTCATAAGTGGGAGTTGAACAATGAGAACACATGGACACAGGGAGGGGTACGTCACACACTGGGGCATGTCGGGGGGTGGGGGGCTAGGGGAGGGATAGCATTAGGAGAAACACCTAATGTAGATGACGGGTTGATGGGTGCAGCAAACCACCGTGGCACATGTATACCTATGTAACAAACCTGCACATTCTGCACACGTACCCCAGAACTTAAGGTATAATAATAATAATAATAAAACATGAAATAGAATAAAATAGAAAAATGCCAGGCTGCATCTTCCATAATAGTACATTACCTATATGAGTTATTTACCACTGATATCAGGGCTTCTCAATTCTGAATGTGCACCTGAATCAGCTGAGGATCTTGTTACAATGCAGATTCTGACTCTAGGTCTGGGAAGGGGTCTGAGAGTCTGCATTTTTAACATGATCTTCCAGGGAGCTTACAGTCTAGGGGTGGAACACACAGGTTCAATCTTGCAAAATGGCAGGATGTACAAATACAATGGGAGTGCAGCAGAAAGGGAAGACTAGTTCCGCCTGAGATTTCATGGTTGAATAGGAGTTTGTTAGGCAGAGAAGCACCTGAGAGGCAGTCCAGGGAGTGACTGGCAAGTGCCAAGGACCAGTGAGCTTTTCCTGGCATGGTTACATCACTCTCTCTTGCAGCTCAACATGGTTTCCAAGGCCACAACCTGATGGCAGTTGCCCCTTGTGAGTTTAAGCTAGCTCAGCCAGCAGGTGTGCTGGAGGCCTTGATGTCTTCCCTTGAAGGCCTGGCACCTGCAGTTCTGGTGGCTGTCACCTGGCAATGAGCAACGTGCTCCTGCAAACAGCAGCCTTCAGGACTTCATGGCACCCCTTTCATTCCTACTTTTCCAAACTGCTCTCACAGCTCTCCACCCTGGCCCTGCCCTCCACAGATCTCACTTTCTATTTTGCATAAAGGGCCACTGCCATCTGATTTTCATTGCTTCTCCTTTCTCTTCCTCAAAAATCACTGATATTCTTTGCATGTGTGTCTCCTTCCGCTGCAAAAGGGGAATCTGCAAGGGTGACCACCCACCTAAGCCTTGGACCTCCCTTCTCCCAGCACCTCCCCCAGCCTCTCCATGTCTTGTATGCTCCCCGTCACTCACTTACAGAACCCTCTGCCCTGTTTACAAACATGCCGCTTCTCCAGGCACCCGAGGGTGTCTCTAAACCCTGTTACTTTCTTAGGTTCCTTGCAAGCAGCAGCAGTGCCTTACTCCATGATAAACCCACAGCCCTAATTACTCCCCACGCTCTTCCTCATCCGCAGTGTGCATAAGCGTTGATTCAGGGAGGAGGGAATAAAGTTGTTGCTGCCTCTCACCTTCTCTTCATCTCTAAACCCTGTGCCTCTGATTGTTGGTTTCTCCTGTTTCTAGCCTCCCCTGGACTCTGGTTTCCTGTCCTAGAGGGTGTCATCCCCACATGGGCCTCAAGAGGTGCTGTGCCCTCTTTAACACCTCAGTCTACTTGAGGCCAGACAACACTTTTTGTTAATTCCCTTCCGGCACAACTAAGACCAGTCAGAACCCTTTAAATGAGACTGAAGATTTGGGGTAAACAAATTGAAGAAACAACCTGAAACCAAATTATCCACTTGATATGGTTTGGCTGTGTCCTCACCCAAATCTCATCTTGAATTGTAGCTCCCATAATCCTCACGTGTCATGGGAGGGACCCAATGGGAGGTAATTGAACCATGGGTGTGGGTTTTTCTCATGATGTTCTCACGATAGTGAATAAGTTTCATGAGATCTAATGGCTTTATAAAGGGCAGTTCCCCTTGCATTCACTCTCTCTTGCCTGCTGCCATGTAAGATGTGACTTTGCTTCTCCTTTGCCTTCTGCCATGATTGTGAGGCCTCCCCAGCCATGTGGAACTGTGAGCCCATTAACCCTCTTTCCTTTATAAACTACCCAGTCTTGGGTATGTCCTTATTAGCAGTGTGAGAATGGACGAATATACCACCCAACAAAGTCGGGCTTTCTCCTACAGCATTCAGTGTGAGGATGCTTCCCTGCCCAGTTCCCTGTGGCAGAGAACATCCTTCCTCCTATGTTGGAGCTTCTTCAAGTTCTTTTTAAACTCCTCTGGAAGTCCAGATTCAAGAAAGTGAGACCCAGAGAGATTTGTCTCCTGCTTACCTTTTGAGTAGGAATGTCTTCACAGAAAATCCAGCTTTCCTGACATCCTAACATCCACCCTGTTCCTGACAGACATGAGTAAGGCCTTGATCCATGGCCTGAATTGGCCGTGGCCTTCAGAATACAACATAATGAACCCAACCTCTTTAAGAGACACACGTCTAGTACTATGGTGAACGTCATTATAGGGTTACTGTCGCAGACCACTATACCACCATTGACCCCATAACTGCTGAACTCATTGACTTCCTCTTGGTTTTCCTTCCTGTCCATCTCGCTGAAGCTTTGGACACCACTGCTCCCTTTTGGCACTCTTTCGTCCCTTGGCTCCTGTGACACTGTCACTTCTGGTTTTCCTCCAAATTCTCAGACCACTTTCTCTCCATCTTTGCTGCCTATACTTCCTCCTTTAAATGTCAGCGTTGCCCAAACTTTTGTTCTTGGCTCTCTTCTCTTTATCTTCCCAACTAATTTCCTCCACTGTGCAGGTGCTTGTCCCCAGAACTGCTAATGGTGTAGGAGCATTGGAAGATTTACTGATTCTTTCCCTTCTCTAGACAGACAAAGCTCCTATCTCCCCAGCATAGCCTCAAGCCACAGAAAACTTACCACTCAGAGCTCTCATATACCACCTTTAAAAAAGAAAGAATGGATCCTTTCCTGTTTAGCTTTCCCCAGTCTAATGCGACTTCCTCTTTTGAATCCACACGGTACTTAAAATATTTTTTTAGACTAGTTCTTATGTGACAGACACAGTACCAGTTTCCCCACAACACACCTGATGACTGGATAGTGTTCTCTCCAAACCAGGCTTCACAGAGGTCCCAGGACCTGCTCAGAGTCACAAGAGCAGCAAGTGGTGGACCTGGGACTCTGGATACATGATGGCCACACAGTGCTGGTTGTGCCTTCTTGAGTCACCTGCCTTACTTTGCCATCCACTATTTTTAATAGCAAAACTTTGCCATCCACTATTTTTAATAGCAAAAACTTCAATTACTTTTGCAGCAACTGAATAAATATCTGTAAAGTTGAATGAACAATATAGGAAAACAAGTCAGGTTTATTTCAGATTTCAGAGACCGAGAGCGTCATTCCAACGCAACTATAATTCTTTACTAAGACAAGCATAAATTTCAAGTGGTCACCAATTGCTAGCACTTGTGTGTGTTTTGAAAGAATGATGCAATACAGAATAAGAAAGAGCAGCTTTTTACATCATTTCACCTCCAATATCAGAAGAGAAGGAAAAAGTCTGACCATCGTCTTTTTCTTAACTGGTTTGTGACTATTTTTATTTAACATAAAATCATTATTCCTATTGAACTTCCCCTCTGTTTAATTCTCACTCTTTAATTTCAGGCTTATTACATCTACTACTTTGTAAGAAATGCTAGCATTTTCTATTCACTACTCTACTATGCCCCTTTAAAGTGGCTTCTTATGGGAAACATGCCATTTTAATAGACATTTGTAGAAATTGGAAATTGGAAATTTGAGGTATAAACTTATTTCTTCACTTAATTATTAACATTGATTATTATTTATTTATTTATTTATTTATTTATTTATTTATTTTTCTGAGACAGAGTCTCTGTCTGTCACTCAGGCTGGAGTGCAGTGGCGTGATCTCAGCTCACTGCAACCTCCACCTCCTGGGTTCAAGCGCTTCTTGTGCCTTAACCTCCTGAGTAGCTGAGACTACAGGCGCACCACCATGACCAGCTAATTTTTTTGTATTTTTTTTCAGTAGGGACGGGGTTTCACCATGTTGCCCCAGCTAGTCTCAAACTCCTGACCTCAAGTGATCCACCTGCCTTGGCCTCCCAAAGTGCTGAGATTACAGGTATGAGCCACCACGTCTGCCCCCGATTACCTTTTATACTCATTTTTCCCCTGCTAGCCTATAAAGAATACCTGTGTTCTCACCCATAGTAGTATTTCCCAAACCATTTGCATGAATGACGAAGGATTAATCTCATTGGTGGGGTGTGAATTCTTACTAATCAGAAACAGACCAAGGTGTGCTGTCTTATCATGACCTTTTCTCCTAGACTTTGGGCCTATTTCATTTCAGAGTTCAGAGTTCAACTTCTCTCTTAAATCTAAACATGGAGTTACTTTCTTCAAGTTCCAGGCTACAAGAGACTGCTGTGTTTGGAGGATACCTGTCATTTATTTGTAGGTCAAAATTCTTCTTACCCCTTCGTTCCACTTGCCTCCTACCGTTCTAGATTTTTCCCCTTTGAAGTGAGATTAGTGTTTGTCCTAATAGAGGGACTGGGGGAAAGTTCTCAGAAGATCTAACAACAGCAGCAATAGATAAATTAAATTGTACTACGTGCTGTCATTCAGAAAAGCTGCTTACAGACAGAGCTATTTTGAAGCCATTAAAAAATGCTATTCATCTCAAACTTGCCATCTGTCTTCAGCTTCTGAAATCGTCTACGGCGTTAGCAAAGAGATTAGTCTCTGTGGCCAGCTTCCTTCTAGCTCTCCCGTGACACTCAGGGAGGCTCTTATGGGAAGAAGGCAATTTATTTCAGCTGCACAACCACATGGCTAACTATACACAGCAATTATACAAAGCAAATGTATCAACTTCTGCCATGGGAGGCAGGAGTTCCCTTTCTGGTCATTAATAATGAACACTCTTCAGTAAGTAGGGAAACATTTACCAAATAAAATGGCCTATTATAGATGATCCCCTGGGCAGCTGAGAAATTGTGTGGCCGCTGAGGAAAGGGCAAAGCCAAAGAGGCTGATGTTGTCGCTCGACCTTGCTTGGTTGTCCTGGAAGCATCTCCGAACCAGCAGAAGATGTGACCCACTGGCTCTCTGTGCATAAGTGTCTAGTCCGAAAAGAAGTGGCCTGGTCTTTTCTATATTGAAATTCCATTGCTTCCTTTCCTGGCAGCTGCATAATTGGGAATGCCGTGAAATAAAAATGAGGAGGAAGAAAATTAGAGCCGGGAAGTGTCAAGTTGATCAACTGCCAAGTTGGGGGATGGAAGTGTCCGGCAAATTCAGATTCTCCCAGGACCCCCTCCCACCACGTCACCCCACCATTTAAAACACTTTTTCCTCACACTTCGGGAACTCTCTGGAGGCTCCTAGCTGATCTAATGCTTAGACTATAACTTGGTCTACAGTGATATATTCAGAGGACTCTTCTGCAGTCGTTTTCATAAGCAAAATTCCAGAAAAGGTGCTGACATTTTAATGCCTCCTATTGATACTTTACATTTAGAGACAACAAGCTTTTGCACTGCATGCAAAATCCTTGCAAATCTGAATGCTCTGTGGTCTTAGCCACCTCGCTCAAACATGGGGTGTAATTATTAATAGAACAGATGAGGGACATGTTCATTCGAATGCATCTTCATATTGAAGACAGCTGAGCATTACTTAATTGATGTTCAACATCCTTCAGAGGTAGGAGTGTATTACCTGGCTTCTCAGATGGATGACTTCAGGCAGTGGAATAGTAAAATCCAAAGCCTCAGGGCAGAGATTGTGCCTTTGATGAATTCTGCAAAGGGTATAATGGTGCAACAGTGATGGGAAAATAAAGCCATTAATAATAGTGTGATGAAACCTGTGGCTGCTCAGCTGCTTAAGAATGTAACCTAGCTCTGGTGTTTTGCCAAATTCCGTTAAAAATTTGGTCCACACAATCATACGTTTGTGAATTGAGAGCATGTATGCACTCCTTTCAATAAACCACAAAAGATGAGGTGATGAGAACCAACTTGACCACTATTTTGAGCTTCAAAATGCCTTAAAAACTTTGGAAATATTATTAAGTTTTTAAAAATTTAGTCATAAAACACATATTCATTGAAGGGCAATGATGTGCAAAGGACTGAACTGGGTGCTTAGTCCATGCCCTTCTGGCTTACTATCCAACAGGAAATAAAAAGATATAGTTCATCACCATACAGGCTGATCACTGCAGATAAGGGGAGCGACAGTATGTTACGGGGGAGGATTCACATGGGAGGCACCTCATCCAGTCTTGGAGAGTAAGACAGGCTTCCCAGAGAAATCATACCGAATGATATTTTAACTGGTAGCTTCAGGACTAGTAGAAGTCAACCAGGGGAAGGAATGGGACTTGGTAAGGATACAGTGGACACAAGCTGCTATTTTAAAACTGCAGAGGAGAGAATGGATGCAGAATGTTAGTAAGATCAGGCAGCTCAGTTGGTTTAAGTCAACTGTATCTTAGTGAAAGCCACCCTGTTATCCCTCCACACCTTTAGAAGTGAGATCTCCATGCAGAGATACTTCCCTTGAAAGAAGAAAGAGAGAGACAGAGAAGGAAAGAAGGAAAGAAAGAAAGAGGGAGGGAAGAAAGGAAAAGAAAATTAATGATTGGCGAGGATTGGCAACCTGGTTCATAGGTAATGTGTTACCTCAAATTTGGTAAGAGAGTTTGAGGAAAAAGTTTCTGAAGGAAGATTGACTCAACATGGATTTTTATACTTGTTCACTCTTTATTATTTCAACTTTCTTTTTAGTTTATTAGGTTCATGGAAAAAAATTAGTAGTCATTCAACAAAAGCAAACATTATTTTTCTTAGTTACAAACAAGCAATGTCAGACACAAGGAGCTGAAGTAACGTTTTCAATCTCATTCAGGCCTATTCTGGGGAAAGGTGGCAAGGTAGACACAAAGAGATGACAATACCTGTTTCATACTGAACCTAATGAAATGAAGTGAACAATAAATTAATAAAGCAAGCCAACAAATGATTTAGGAACAGTGCTATAACTTTGGAAGTATCTAGAAATGGAAGACTCTGGAAATGGATGCCTGGCTCAACATAAAATTCCTCCAGAAAGAGTTCTGTGGATATGATACATAGACAGAAATCCAGAAAAATCTCCTTAATCTTGCAATCCCCACCTAACTTCCATCCTGGGAGTGAGATATGCTACCCAGTTGTGAAAATAATACATGTCTTTTCTGATTGGAAGTTCTTTCCTGATACCTTGGATAAATAGTATTCAACAGTGAAGGAAGAAACCACTAGGCTTACCATTCTATTTTTCTCTCACTGGAAGGAAGGCAAGAGGCCTAGTGTAAAAAAAATCAGCAGGAGTTAAATTTTTCCACTAGCAAACAGGGCTTTAACAGAACAAGAGCATAAAGTAGCTGAGGATAGTGGTGGTTCAAGGGAAGACGGAAAATGTATAGGAAGCCCCAGTGTACAATAAGGGCACATCGTGTCCCAAATAGTTACTTTTCTTTTATTTTATTACATTCAAGCGGAGACTGGAGTGGCATTAACTGCTGGGGGAGGCATGTGAGCCAGGATATTTTTTAAAAGTGAGGGCAGATTGTCCCCAAAAGAAGCAATGGCTTGGTGGCCCAGCTTGCATGAAGGACTAATCCAAAATTTGAGGGCATCTCTCAGGGAACAAGATACATTTCATCTTTTAACAGAATTCCAGAGAAGAGAGCTCAAACAGAGATCAAATTCACCAACTGCAATTAAACACAATCTTAGATTTACTCCTTCCCCTTGCCACAGCAAGAGAAAAGCAGAACATAAAACTAAAACTATTAGAACACCAACAGAGGTAAAGGTTGGGAAAGAAGTCAGGAAAAACCGATCTATATAATTCTGGGGCAAGTAAAAGTTCTGGATAAAGTTGTTCCCACCAAATAAAAATAAAACAAAAGAAATAACAACGCACTTATGTAATGATATGATGACAAACATAGGAAGAAATTAGCTTAGGGAAGACGAAGGGAAGGAAAGGGAGGGCGAAGAAACCATTCTTGAGGAAAACAGAGGAAACACAAATACTTTCTGCTATAAATGTTTTACACTCTCAAAGTACTGAAAGAGGATATAAAATCTATAAGACAGAAGTTCCAAGATAGATCTTGGTTTAAAGTGAAATATTCTAACAGTTACATAGTATTGTACCTTCCCACCTGTGCATATTTATATATTTCTTTTTAAAAATTTAACTTTTTAAAAATCAACTAAAATTTATTTAAGCATAAAGTTACTTTTGCATGTGTCTACAACCACAGTGAATACAGTTCTTGGCATAAAAACAATTTAAAGCCTCCCCACCTGCAAGATTACATATATAAAACTCCCACCATTCTTTATATAATAGTGGATTAATCAAATTAAAATAATTATACTATCTAGAATAAAATAAAATGAAATAATTTACTCATAAGATTCATATTTAAATCATCCTCATTTACAAAATGCTATCCTGAGAATTTTAGTTCCATTAAGTTTCAATCTGAACAAAAGTGTAATCACTTAAGTAACAGCAGTTACTTAAAGTGAAAATGAGATCAGTCAAAATTACTTTTGAAGAAGGCAAAAATGTTGTCAGGTTTCTTGCTGTCTTTCTGGATATTCAGCAGCAGGCTCAATTGAAGTTGGACTCAACCCTGATGGAAACTCATTCTACCTTCAAAATGTGGGGGTTGGGGGGAAAAATCCAGGTCTTGGGGGACAGTAAGGAGGAAAACCTCTCGGTAGATAGACATTTCTCATTGCAAATGGAGCACGTGGTGGACCTGGGACATCCCTTGGTGGAAAATAACCTGGAGAAGCTCCAAACACGGTTCCCGGAGGAGGTGGGGGGAAAGGAGGTCCTCTTCTCATGAATGGGCCCCTTGTATCTACTGGAAGCAGTGAACCTCTGATTGGAGCAAGAGGTAGAGGAACAAAGCCAGGGCCAGTTGCTTCATTTTCAGTGGGGAGAGATGAATCAGGCACCTTTAAATCACCAAGATTATCTTTGGTATCGTTTCTACTGGATTCCATTTCTGAAGGCATTGACCCATCCATTTTAGCCAAAGAAGGCATATTAAAACTTCTGAGTTCTGCTGGTCCAGAGAGTCTAGCACAATTAGAATGAAATCTATCTTGCCTTTGTGGAGGAAGAACTGAATCAGGATATGATTGTCCTGGTGGAGGAAATACCATCCTACAGTCCTGTTCCCACGAAGGTGACAGGGGCCCAGTGTCAGAAGGAGCCCTGTGAGGATCAGTTAACCTATCACAGCTTGATTCTCCTCTTTCATTGGTAATCTGATGGTCCAGAGGATTCCCTGGGCCTCTGGAGCCTCTTCCTCCTCCCTCTGGAAGCAAAGGTGAGAGTCTGGGAGGACCCTCCAATAAAGTTGGAGGATAGAGAGAAGCTCTCGTTTCAGATGAAGGCCGACCCAATGGTGAGGGACCATATGGGGAATGCTCTCTGCCAAATGCTGTATTTGGAACATCAAGTCCATAAGGATCTTTTTCTAAAAGTTTTATTTTAAACTCTATTTCAGTTAATTTTTGTCTGTTGTGAGCATTTTCTTTCCTTAAATCATTGAGGTTTCTTTCAGCAGTCCAAGCTGCCGACCAATTATCGTGTGCTTTTTTCTCATGGAGAATAATCTTCTTTTGATAAAAATGAATAGTTCTCTCAAATTCTTTAAGATCTTTGGCTCGCTTTCGGTAGGTCTCCAGCTCTTCAGTGGCATGGCTGATCATTTCGTCTACTTTAGAAAGTTTCTCTTCTTTCTCTAAATGGTATTTTTACTCTACTATTAATTTCCTGTAGAGTTTCATTTCACGTTTTTGATATAATTCAGTCATTACTTTAAGTTTCTGCTGAAGCTTCTGATTCTCACTTCCAAAATGTGTGTTTTCTGACTGCATAGATGCTTGTTCAGTCTGAAGATTTTTAATATGCTCTGTAAGCTCTTCCTTTGTTTTATCAACTTCAGATAATTGAATATAAATTTGGTTTCTTTCTCCTAAGGTTTTTAAAGAAGCATTTAACTTAGCAGTGTGAATCAGTTTCTTCAAAGCTCCTTTTGGAGGATTATCTAAGTAAGCACCATCTTCCGATTCACTGTTCATTTCTAATTCCAAGTTATCATCATACATTACGTCTTCTTCAAGCATAGCAACGCCATCTTTCATCTTTAGCAAGCGTTCAGTCAGTCTTGATGTGATTTTCTTTATCATTTAGAACTTGTTCTACGTGTACTTTGGAGTCTTCAAATGTTCTTTTCTGTCTAATAAGTTCACTCACTTGTTCTTTCCATACTTCAGCTTCTTGCAAAAGCTGTTTCTGGCTTTCCTGAAGTTGAGAATTTTCATTCAAAGCATCTCGTATTTCTATCTCCAGTTGTTCTTCATTCATTTGAAATCTCTTGAAGGTCATTTTGGCTTCAGCTACTTGTGATTTGAGGGATTTTGACTCATCTTCTAGCGACCGTATCCTTTTGCAAATATCTGCCATCAATTGATTTTGTTCAGAATGTTTAGATTTCTCTTCTTTTAACTCTTTTTCTAGACAGAGTATTTCATGCTCAAGTTCAGAATTGAACCTGTTCAGCTTTTCGCAGGTTGCCTCCAAACTTTGTGCTTCTGTTGCCTCCTTCTCAAAGCTGGCATCCTTTAAAGATGGCTCTACTTCATAGCCTTCAAACTCTTTTTGAACAAGACTAAATTTTTCAAGTAGTTTACATTTTTCTTCAGTTAGTCCAGAAAGTGCCACAGCAAACTTTTTCTCTCTTCTCACATAAAGCCGACTCGTAACTGATCTAAAACTTCTCCACAAAAAGAGAACAGCAAAAAATCCAACAACAGCTGCACGTATCACCAATTCCCATGGAAAACCATAAGGATGAGAATCGGTTCTCATACCTTCAGTTAGTGCTGCCACAACCCTGCGTAGCAACTCCAGGACCAGCCCCACGTATGGCTGAGGGTTAGCCCTAGGCTCCTCCATAGCGCCAAGGCCGCTCTGACGGTCCTGCGGTAACTTCGGCCACAACAAGCGCTGGAGAAGACGCAGCATTCCCTCTGCGTCTTCCCTAACGGGCAACCGGAGCGTACCACTGCGGAGCCAGCTGCTAGGGAACGTGGGCACCCATAGGCCTCACAGACCCACACTGCCTACCCCGACCCCCTTGTTACACTTTACATCCTGAGGAAGCGCTAAAACCTATATTTTAAAACAATACCACAAGGAGAGAAAGACTCAGGTGACCCAGCATCCCAGCTATGCCCATCCCAAGCTGACACCCTAACTAAATGTAGCCTTGTGCATGACCCCAGGTGAGGCGGGCAGAAGAACCTCCCAGCTGACAGAATGATAAGGAATAGCAAATCATTGTTTTAAGTCACTAAGCTTTGGGGTCATTTGTTATACAGCAGTAGCTAATTGAAATACCTGCCCCCTTATCACTTTGGTGTTTCAGTATCTGTGGTCTGAAATAATTAATCTGGGTGCTTGACTAAGATTATGCCTTATGGTAAATTCTGATAGGTAATTTTATAGCTAAAATACAAATTTTCTGATTGACCTTTGCTTCATTGAAGAGATATTTATTTAGCTCCTCCCAAATGAGACAGATTATGCTTTTTAGATTAACTTCTTCCAGGAAAGGGCTCACCTCTCCCTAGCATGATCCTCAACTGTCCCATGTACAACTGAAAAACGCTAATCTCATCCGCAGAAGATCCAGGGCACTTAGAACAGTGCTGACACATAGAGAGTGATTCTCTTACCTGTCCATCAAACCTACCTGCTCTGTGTCCATTTCTGAAACGCTGGAACTCCTTCCACACGGATGATGCCTTGCCCTGCAATAAGTCATCATCTCCTGCCCGTGCACATATCTTCGACTCATCTGGAAAGCTTGCTCCTGCAGTGATGGGTATCCCCACCAGGTTATAAATCAGCACCAGGACCAGGTTGATGCGTATCCTCTGGACAGTTATCTTGGAAAGATGAATGCTAGCCACCACGTCCAGCAAATCATTTTTGATGAAGACGACGTTGGCTGCCTCGATGGCCTCATCCGTGCCAGTGCCAGTGGCGACGCCCACGTCTGCCTGGGCCAAGGCCGGGGAATCATTGACCCTGTACCCCACCATGGCAACTTTCTTCCCTTCGTTCTGGAGCTCCTGAACCTTGGCCACCTTGTGCGAAAGCAACACCTCTGCAAAGACTTTGTTGATGCCACCTGGGTGACAATGCCTCTGACTGTCTTCTGATTGTCCCCTGTGGTCAGAATCACGTCCACACCCATGCTTTGCAGCATGTGCACAGCCAGGGTGGCCTCCTGCTTGACAGTCTCTGCGACAGCGATCTTTCCACAGAGCACACCTCAACAACTTGCACAAGCACCAGCTCCCTTCGCCATCTTCTGCCCGCATATTTGTATAGTTCTTATATTTTCATTATTAAAAGACAACAAGCTGACTGCATTAGAATTTAAAGGCCTCTGGGTGACAAAACCGTTATAAGCAAAAACAAGTAACAGATTTGGAAAACATATGCAACATATAAATTGACAAAGGAATAATATTCAGAATATATGAAGAACTAGGCTGGTTGCAGTGGCTCATGTCTGTAATCCCAGCACCTTGGGAGGCCAAGGCAAGAGGATCACTTGAAGTCAGGAGTTCAAGACCAGCCTGACCAACATGGTGAATCCCCGAATCTACTAAAATTACAAAAATTAGCCGGGTGTGGTGGTAGACGCTTGTAATCCCAGCTACTCAAGAGGCTGAGGCAGGAGAATCTCTTGAACCTGGGAGGTGGAGGTTGCAGTGAGCTGAGATTGCACCACTGCACGCCAGCCTGGGCAACAGAGTGAGACTTTGTCTCAAAAGAAAAACAAAAGAACTACAAATCATTAATAAAAATATAGCTAATTGAGTAGAAACAGTAGACAAAAGTATGTGTGAAGAGACAGGCAATTCTAGAGGAGGGAAATAAAATGTCCAGTGAACACATAAAATGATACTCAACCTCACTAATTAAAAAAAAGCAAATTAGAACAATAGGGTAAGCATTCTACTTCTGGAAAGATGAAGTACAAGTATTTCCCCCCATTTCTCCTGCTAAGTACAGCTAAAAACCCTGGACAGTAGATATAAAACAACATGAGAAGACTGAACAGTGGAGAGAAGAAGGTAGACCAGCTAGAGATCTCAAAACCCGAGAAACAATAAGGTGATGAGTTCTGTGGGTTTTATTTTTGTCCCAAAGACGAGATGCTAAAGAAGTGGGCAACCAGTAAATGCCATAGACACAGAGCGGGGAAAGCCTATCTCTCTGGTCAAAAGCCCATAAGAGGGGCAGCCTAGCAAGACAGAAAACTCTTAGGCATGAACTGATCTTTCCCAGCAGACACCACAGAAAAAAATTGTGGCCCACTCTGCCTCTACCGGCAAAGTCCAAGAGCGTAACTTAAACTTCCACTCTGGACAAGCTCTACCGAGCACCCCTTGCTTCCCCACAGCCCCTCCCCCTGTGATATGGTTTGGCTGTGTCCCATTCAAATATCATCTTGCATTGTAGTCCCCGCTGGAGGGATCCAGTGGGAGGTGATTTGATCTTGGGGGCAGTTACTCCCATGCCGTTCCTGTGAAAGTGAGTTCTCCTGAGATCTGATGGTTTTATAAGGGGCTTTTGTCCTTTGCTCAATACCTCTCCTTCCTGCTGCCATGTGAAGAAGGATGTGTTTGCTTTCCCTTCCACCATGATTGTAAGTTTCCTGAGGCCTCTCCATCAATGCTGAACTGTGAGTCAATTAAACCTCTTTCCTTTATAAATTACCCAGTCTTAGGTGTGTCTTTATTAGCAGTGTGAGAACAGACTAATACACCTTGTTGAGGTGATGTCAGAGAAGGCCAAGGGAGGAGTCTGGTCTGGACTTTGTCCCCTCCTGGTGGTAATGAACCACTCTCATGCCCATCATCAGGACCACTTGGGGAGCCTGAACTCTCACCCCCTATGTAAGGACTCATATCTAGAACACATAGATTTATAAAGGACATTCAAATATCAACTGTAAAAGAAACATGAACAATCCAATTATAAAATGAGCAAAAGATATGAAAAGATACTTCAAAAAGTAGACATACAGATGGCAAATAGGCTCATTAAAAGTTGTTCAGCATCACTGGCATTTAGGGAAATGTGAATTAAGACCAGCAAACAATACCACCACACACTAATTAGAACAGCTAAAATAAGACATAGTGGCAACACCAAATGGTGGCAAAAATGTGGAGAAATTGATCTCTCACACATCACTGGAGGGACTATAAAATGATACAACCACTCTGGAAAATAGTGTGCCCATTTCTTAAAAAACTAAACATATGCTTATGATGTGACCTAGCCCTCATGGCACCCCTGGCATTTCCCAGAGAAACAAAAACTTGTGTCCCCACAAAAACCTGCACATGGTGCTCATAGCAGCTTTATTTGTGATATCTCTGGAAACAACCAAAATGCCCTATGATAGGTGAAGGATTGGACAAACTGCAGTAATGCCTACCGTGATTTATTGCTGATTTAACTCAGCAATAAAGAGGAAAAAAATATCGGGAAATGCAACACCTTAGATGGATCTCAAGGGTGTTATTCTGAGTGAAAAAACCAGTCTCCAAAAGTCACACACTGTCTGATTGTGTTTATATAATCGTATGAAAATGACACAATTATAGGGATGGAGAACAGATAAGTAGTTAGAGTTGGTGGGGACGGGCAGTTCTGCCTATCAAGGGGTAGCAAGAGGGAGATCTTTGTGGGGGGTGAGATAGTTCCATATCTTAATTATGGTTATGTTTCCATGGATCTGCACATATAGTAAAATGACATATAACTATACATACTGTATACCAATGTCAATTTTCTGGCGTGATATTGTACTATAATTATATTAGATGTAGCCATTGAAAGAAACTGAGTAAAAGGGACAAGGGATCTCTCTTAACTATCTTTGAATTTCCTATTAATCAACAATTATTTCAAAACAAAAAACCCCAAGCAGTATGATTCTTTATCCATCAAATTGGAGAACACTTTAAAACTTGATTCAATTAAGTGTGGGCAAAGTTCTAGAGAACAAGGATAGTCATTCTGAAGGGCAGTTGATAGTGTTTATTACAGCTTAACACATGCACAGTCTTCCAAGAGATTCTAAGAGTTCTGTCTGAAAAAAACACCTATGTGCACTGGAGAGAGACATGCAAGACTTCATTGTGGCATTGCTTGTAAGAGTGAAAAAATTAAAATAGCCTAAATGCCCATCAAAAGTGGAATAAACAAATTATGGTATATTCGTATAACACAATATGGCAATTAAAAGGAATTAATTAGATACACTTGTAGCAGCATGATGAGATTTCAAAAACATCGTGTTGCATGAAAAAAGCAAGATACAGTACGACACATAAGAGATAATAGTTTTAGAGGAAACACATAAAGCAATACAATCTTCTTTAGGCAAATATATATGAATTATAAAAATGTCAAGATCAAAGGTGTAAATACTTCACACAAAAGCCTAACCATGCTCACATCTGGTCAGGAGAAGAGGGGAACATGAGAAGAATACATTCATTAGGTATTACCTGGATGCTAAAAATTATTATGACCCTGCAGTTATTTTTAAAGTTTATTTTTTTTTGTTTGAACAGTGGTTCATCTGAAACTAGTGATTATTAATTTGTTGATATTTTCCTTTTGCTTTTCTTCCTGTTCATATTTTAACGTGTGTGTGTGTGTGTGTGTGTGTGTATGAATGTTTGAATGCAACATTTTTAGAAACCTAAAGGTATAAAAGCTGAAAAGAGATTATAACATCTCCATTTATTGAGTGCCTACTATTTGCCAGGCTAGTGTCCTGTGTGTGGTACAGGACATTACTCCTAAATGTACTAGGAGTAATGTACAGACATTACTCCTTAATCTCACTACGATCCTATAAATTGCTGTTCCCTCCATTTTACATGGATAAACTGAAGATAAAACTAAGGATAGAAGAGGTGAAGCAACTTGCTCAAGGTCACATATTTGGCCAGAGCAAAGAGCCTGGACCTGTGTCCAGGTGAGGCCCCTTCAGAGCTCATGCTACTGCTACAGCTGAGTCTAGCAGCCTTTGCCCTGTGCCGATAGTTTGATAAACATTAAAGCTGGAAAACTTCCACAAAGCAAACTGCGGAAATTCCCATGATTCCTTGCCAATTAGACAGGATGGCCAAGGAGGAAAACAGCCAGACTGCCTTTGCTCAGAAGGGAAAAGGGGAATGTGACAGCTAATGTTTTCCTCGGGTGGCCAAAGCTGGATAAATATGTTTTCTATTTTATTTTATGTTTTCTTTTTACAAGAACAGCCCTATTGCAATAAGGCTGGATAAACATCATTCTTCTAAAATACCCATGGGTGCACAGCTTACCTCAGGAGAGAGCTGAAGGAAATGGCGGATGCTTCCTGAGAGGACCCGATATCCAAGAGAGAATCTGGAATAGCTTCCATTGACAGGCGCCATTCAGAGATGCTTGACAAATAGTCTTGTGTTACTGTCCAAGTTCCTGGCCTAATGACAGCCGTGGTAACAGCAATGATACAGTGGATACTCACTTACTGCCCATATGTGCCAAGCAGCTTTCAAAACAGTTACATCAACTCATTTAATTCTCCATAATCTGACTTAGAGATAGCACTTAAAGTGACAAAATGAAGCAATAATTCTTATGTAGTGCAGTATTGTTGTCAGAAGCAAGAACTCAATCTCTAGATACTGGTGTAATTTTTTTTTTTTGGGGGGGATAGAGTCTCACTCTGTTGCCCAGGCTGGAGTGCAGTGGTGTGGTCTCGGTTCACTGCAACCTCCGCCTCCTGGGTTCAGGCTATTCTCCTGCCTCAGCCACCGAGTAGCTGAGACTACAGGTGTCTGCCACCACACCCAGCTAATTTTTTGTATTTTTAGTAGAGATAGGGTTTCACCATGTTGGCCAGGCTGGTCTCGAACTCCTGGCCTCAAGTGATCTGCCCTCCTTGGCCTCCCAAAGTGCTGAGATTACAGGCGTGAGCCACCATGACTGGCCACCCTTATTCTTTCATTAGCACAATGACTCTGCCCAGAGCCCTACACAGCTGACAGTGATCCACAGTTCTGTGGAGGTTGGGGGAGCTGGTGGGAGAAATGATGACACTGGGTTTCGAATGTGCGACTGCAATGGCGTCATCTCTGCCTGACAGGGGCCTGTGCTGAGTCCCAGTCTGTGGAGGCTGACAAGCAGCCATGATACTAATATTTACTGCCCCACTT
Source organism: Nomascus leucogenys (assembly GCF_006542625.1). Lineage (NCBI taxonomy): Eukaryota > Metazoa > Chordata > Mammalia > Primates > Hylobatidae > Nomascus > Nomascus leucogenys. The sequence goes on along the minus strand of NC_044384.1, from coordinate 57,466,518 downwards.
GACATTTGCAGCCTGGATGGCAATTCTGAATGATCTTTAACTGGGACACAGATAAATTGCTGATCTCGAGGCAGGGGTCAGTCCTGTGGGTACATGCGGTGCTTCTACACTGAGTGGGGGAAACTCACCAATCTAATACTGCATGTCTTATCTGTTGTATTTATGATTCAACTCCACACAAGTGCTGACTGTTAGCAATGTGCTCCTTGCCCTGAAGAAATAATTATGCAAAAAGAGAGAGAAGAAACAAACAAAAGTACTCTTTCCATCTCACCTGTCATCTTGCAGAAAATAAAAATGTATTTTCTGTCCTTTGGGGGTGATTTTCTGAGAAATAAAACTCTATTTCCAAATGGTAGTTGACCCATAATTAGTCCCATTTATTTGGGGGGTATGTTACATGTTATGTGTTTTTCCCACTTAACAAATGAGAATCTTACTGGCGTGACCTCCCTTACACAATGGAAAGTCAGCTCCAGCAGGTCATTGACCCCAAAGCCAGACCTATTCAGCTTAAGTTTCGTGCAAGGTTGAGCAACAATCTAGCTTGCATTGGTACTATACAGACAGCCAGTACAGGTCACTGGGGCCAGAACGCCATCAGGACCAGAATTCTACTGGAACCTCAAACCTTTGGCATCCCTCCAAATGCTCCAGAAGAGTAATTTGCCCTCCAGAAGATCACTTACTTTGAGGTCTAGGCGTATCAGAATCTCTAGGAAAGGGGGAAAGTTTGAAAATGCAATCAATTTCATGATGTGATTTTACATATGAAAAAGGAAAGAAAATGCCTATTGATTTCAAACATAAAGATAAGTAATCAAAATCAAAATCTCTTTGAGGATAGCAGGATATTTTTGTTTTTTCAAAAGGGGGAGTTGCTGATTTGAGAAATATTGCTATAAAGTTTAAACTTTCAAGTCTAGATTGAACACAGTGTGTAGGAAGCATAGAGATTAGGCTTGTACGCTTTGGAGCCAGACTGTCTGGGTTCAAGTCCTGGCTCTACTGTCTGTGACATTGGCAATTTGCCTTAAACTTTCTAAACCTCCATTTCCTCACTTGTAAAGTAAAGATGTCGTAATAAGACCTCATTATAAGGTATCGTGGGAATTAAATGATATAATTTATGTTAAGTAGAAAAGTGTTAGACACATAGGAAATGTGCAATGATGGTAGCTATTATTAAACACTGACTGTCCTTTGACTTCCCACTTTTTCCTTGTTCTATTAAATCTTTCTAGGAACTTCAGGTTCTTGGCACTTCAAGTTCTTGTAAAACGTTCAGTGATATTCAAAATGTGTTTTCTCTAGTTTTTCTTTTTTTTTTTTAAGAGGCAGGGTCTCACTATGTTGCCCAGGATGATCTTGAACCCTTGGGCTCAAGCAATCCTCTCATTTTGGCCTCCCAAGTAGCTGGGACTATGGACTCATGTCACCAAGCTGGCTTTAGTTCTAATGAAGATTTAAGATAGTAAAGTCCATCAGACAAAATTCTGGTGATAAAGTAATATACCTTATATTCTCTCAACTCCTCCCTATTTATAATGAACAAATGTTTGGACCAAAAAAACTGTTTAGTTCACCACCATGGAGTACATACTGTTAGTTGCCTATCCAGCATGCATCCAATCCCTATGCCCTTCTTAATGGAACCTCTGATCATCCTCCCATTGTTGTGTACTTCAGGGAAAACTGAACCTCAGCCTCAGCTATAGTGAATGAATCCTGGGTAGTTTAAGCCAACCATGGTAAACCCATTTCCCATGCTGATTATTCATTTAGAAACAGACGTGTAACGTGCTAAGTCATCTGGATCTTCCACTTTCTTCACTTCTAAGAAGGATACATTAGATGGGATGCCATTTCTTCCTTTCATCATAGTTTTGTTTGTATGTGACACCTAGAACTGCTGTTGCCATCTTGAAACCATGAGGATAGACCATGTTGTCAGAGCAAAACTGAGGGTGGCATAGTGGGAGGATGTCACAAACCTGGGCCCTTGATGACATGCGAAGCTCCCGATCGCTCCAGCATAAAGCCCATGCCCACTGCTGGACTGATTCTTGTGTGAGATCATAAATTTCCAACTATTTAGGCTGAGGCGGGCGGATCACGAGGTCAGGAGATCGAGACCACGGTGAAACCCCCTCTCTACGAAAAATACAAAAAAATTAGCCGGGCATGTTGGCGGGCGCCTGTAGTCCCAGCTACCTGGAGAGGCTGAGGCAGGAGAATGGCGTGAACCCGGGAGGTGGAGCTTGCAGTGAGCCGAGATTGCGCCACTGCACTCCAGCCTGGGCGACAGAGCGAGACTCCGTCTCAAAAAATAATGATAATAATAATAATAATAAATAAATAAATAAATAAATTTCCAACTATTTAAGCCAGCTTGAGTTGGGGCTTTGTATTATTTATAGCCCAAAGGGTACTAACACCCAACATATAAAATCCACATTAAAGTGTCTTAAAATAAACTAGAAAAAGTCAGACATGTCTTTTTATGGTCCCAACATCACCCTTAATTTCCCTCAATAACCTCTTCTCTTTACCTCAACTCTAAAGTAATCCTATCAGCTCTACCTCCAAAATATCTCTAAATCCAAATACTTCATCCCATCCCTACTGCTGTCACCCAAATCCAAGCCACTATCATTCTCTCCTGTATCACAGCAATAGCCTCACAGCTAAACTACCTCCCTTCATGCTTGCCTTAACTTCTACAGTCAATTCTTTTTCTAAATTAAGACAACATTTACATAATATAAAATTTACCATTTTAGTCATTTTAAGGTGTATAATTCAGTGGTTATTAGTATATTGCCAATGTTCCACAACCATCACCACTATCTACTTCTAAAACATTTTCATCACCCCCGCAAAACCCCATATCCAGTAAATGATCACTTCTCATTTTCTCCTCTCCCCAGCCTCAGACAACCACTAATATAATCTATTCTGAGCACAGCAGCTGGAGTAATATTTTTCAAAGATAAATCAGATGATGCCACTTCTCTGCTTAAAACTCTCCGATGACTTTGAATAACATTTAAATTCCTTAGCCTGACCTAGAAAACCATTCACGATTTAGTCCCTGTCTACCTCTGCAGTGCTGTCTGGTACCATTCTCCCACTTGCTTGCGAGGTTCGGTCCACACAAGACCTCTGTGTGTTTCTTGGACACAACAGCTCATTCCTCCTTCAGGGTCTTTTCCATGTGTTCCCATTCCTCAGATGCAGATTCCTGCTTGGCCGATTGGTGCCTTCCCATCATTCAAATTGCACCGCAGCTGTCCCCTCCTCAGCGAGGCTTCCCTGGCCGAGACAGCCCCCCGTGACACTGTTGCTCCTTAACCTACTCCTTCTCACTTTCCTTACCGCATTGATCACTATCTGACACATTCATTTTTAAAAATTCAATGAAAGCCCATAGTTTAGTCAGATTTCCTTTGCTTTTACCCGATGTCCTTTTCTCTTCCAAAATCCCATCCAGGATACTGTATTACATGTACTTGTCTTGGCTCTTTAAGCCCCTCTTTGCTGTGACAGTTTCTCAGACTTTCTTTGTTTTTGACGACCTTGATGTTTTTGAGGAGTACCGGTCAAGTATTTTGTGGGATGCTCCTCTATTGGAATTTGTCTGATTTTTTTTTTTTTTCATGATTAGACTGGAGCTGTGGGTTTTTTGGAGACAGAGCACAGAGGTAAAGTGCCATTTCATTGCATCATATCAAAGGTTCGCATTCATTTTTTATTCGTTGCTTACCTGTCCCTCCCACTGTTAGAATATTAAGCTCCATGAAAGTAGGAACATTGTCTGCTCTGTTCATAGTTTTATTCACAGAACCTAGAATAGCATCCGGTACAGAGCCTCATTAATTATTAGTTGATTGAAATCATGAATAAACTAGAAAACAAATGACCAATATACTGCCTACTGTTTTTGCATGTGAAATAAAATATGGGTCAAGAGGATTCATTGAGCATAGGTCAAAGGCACTAAAACCCTTTCAAATAATCTGGCATATCCATGAGATAAATCTAAACCCTCATGCAAATAAATGATTAACCCAAGGCCAATAGCACATTCAAAATCATTAATGAAAATTGATTTTCCTTCTCTGTGGGGCTGCGTCTCTCTGCTGCAACACAATCCCGTTTGCAGACTCAGCCAGGATTCATTGTGTTTCACTTCATTTCTACCCAGGGTCTTCTATTTCCTGAACGGTGCTAGCCTCTGTGAATTTTTTTTCTTTTTAAATATTTGGCTTGGTCGGCCTATGCATGAAAAGGGTATGAGTGACTTTATGTAGGTAAGCTTTGAAAGGTAGCAAGCCCTCTCAGAACAAGGAGTTAAAACACTAGGAGAAGCCAGGCTTGTCCAGCAGAGAATGCAGGGAGGGTGACCGAGCCCTGGGGCTGAATGAAGGGCTCTGCCAACTGACTTCATGGTGCAGGGGAGCAGGAGGAAGAGTCTGCTGGCAGCCGGTTAAATGCCTTTCCAGGAACATGGTGAAAACTGATTAAATATAGATGCAATCACATGAAATGATAAAGGGAACCTAGGGGACATCTCCAGCCATTAAAACACCAAACACCAATGGGAGCTCCCTAGTGGTCACGGAGGAAATTCGTTTTCTGACATGAGCTCCCAGAGAATGGAGTCCCTGAAAGGAAGAACTATTTGTATTCCACTCAGATTTCATGTAACCTTTTCTTTTGGAAGCTTCAGTAAGCAAAGGCACATTTGTCAAGGCTTCGGGATGAATGTGGAAAGCTTTTGAGCACTGAACTTGGAGATACTCAGAAGGGCTTACTGGAAAGGCTGCCCTGGGCTGGGAGCAAGCAGACATCCACTCCAGCTGGCCAGGCAGTGTGGGCCTCAGCTATGATCACCTCCAATGAGCCAATTTCCTGACTGTGTGTAACCTCCCAATCAATTTATTTGAACATGAGTTTCCCTCGGTAATGAGCTGCATTGTGTATCGTTGGTCAGAGTATTTACTTTTCCTAGCATGCATCAGAGTAAGTGACTTACAGGTCAAATACCATAAGGTTACATAAGAAGTTTAACTAGCATTTCTCATTTCATTCACCAATACTATCATGAGACATTTTGTGTTTCCTTGGGTCTATGGTGCCATTGATGGTAGCACTATGGACTGAATGCATAGCATTTTGGGGACAAAGAAAACAACCACAAGACATGTTCCCATTTCAGAAAAGGAATGTGTGGAAAATTTTACAAGATGGAGCTGAGGAAATTCGGGATGTCAAACACAAGTGAGTACTTGTAGACACTGAGAATTCCCTGGTAACTTCGTGGTGCAGAGCCCATTCATCTCACCAGTCCCCACAGTGCTTCATGGACGCTGGCATCAGTGTTTCGAGTTCCAGCTTTCCCAGGACTCCTCCATGTGAGCTGGTTTGAGGAAGCCTGAAAGACCCCTGGGCTTCACCCTGCCTCTGGGCCCTCTGCTTGCTCAGGCTGGGCAGTAGCGGTGGTCCACTACCCCCTCCACCCTTCCTGGACAGGGTCTCCAGAGGGCACATGAATTCCATCCTTCTGCCCTGCTGGCCAAACCTTTCTGTTTCCCATCTGTCAGGGTTCCCATGTGGGCCGACATCAGTTCCCACCCCCAGCGAATTCTCAAAGGTCCCCTCTGCCTGTTCAGTCCTCAATTCCCACCTTTCTTTATATTCAGTCTTGTACTGTCTTCTTACTACACTTAAGTTTTGACTTGAGATATGCATTCTTCCTCTGTTACCACCAAAGAAGAACTGGGTTTTCCTGTGTTTGGTCTTGTATTCTAAAACACCACTAATACCACCTCATCAACAGCTAGCACTTAGTGAGCACTTCCTGTATGCCAGGCTGTGCAACACGCACACACAATGCCATGTTTGTGTAATCTCATAATCCACCACAACTACCTTTGAGGCAGGTAAAATTATTATCCTCTCTTACAAGTGAGGCAGATGAAGCCCAGTGCTTGGGTCAACAGCCCTCACTGACCAAGCTACAAAAGGAAGAGCCAAGATTCCCCAAGGCCTGCATGGCCTCACCACACAAGCTCACAGCCAGTGTTTGTGAGGCCTCTCCTTCGGCAAGATGTGCAGAGCTGCTGTACCAGTAGCCCCTGCAAGTGAGGGGCCTCCTTGGTGGGATGGAGGCGTGAAGGGGAGGGAGAAAATGAGGATGAATACCAGGTTCCTGGCTTGGATCACTGGGTAGACAGTGGTACCTCTCACCCATGTTAGCAACTCAGGAGAAGAAGCTGTGGAGGCTTTGGCAGCAGCCTTCTGCACCTTGTGTCCTGTCATCTTGCAGAACATCAAAGGCCAATGTACAGACGGGTCCAACACTCCAGCCAATATTTTCCTGACCCCCTTGACTCCAGTGGCCTTTACTTGGATTCCATTTCAACCAGCCACCCTCTTGGCTATGCTTGTTCCATGCATTCCCCAAAACTCCCCCATATGAGAATTCCCACATTCAAATGACCACTTTCTGTCTGCACTGGGTCTGTTGGACTCTTGCTCCAGTTATTTGCACCACTTGTTTTCCTGCCTCTGTAAGACTCCGAAGCCTTCAGCCTGTCATCCCAGCTACGAACGTATAAACTCTATCCTGTCCTTGCTCTTTTCCAAGCCTGCCTGCCCCCCATGAATTATGGCCCACGCTTACCTCTGCAGCCCCCTCTCCTGCCACAGCCTGGTCTCTGTTTGCTCCTTGTTCCAGGCAAAACCATGACCAGATATTTCCCGGATTCTAAGATCCCATTTGTTGAAGAGGCAATAATGTTTAATAACAGATTTCTAGAAGAAAGAAAACACTACCACATTAAATGTATGCAGTCATTGGGAAAAATATTTGTATTTAAGAAATGATCAAAGTGCAAACAGGTCTGTTTTAGGATGGTGAGATTTCAGTTCTTCAGTCTCTCTCATCCCCAGGTCATGGGTACACAGTTTCTGCCTGGAATGGAAATACTATCTCATTTAACTTTTAAACAATGCTGCAAACTAGGTATTTGCATCACCATTTTATAAAATGGAAACAGTTTTAGAAACGTAAAGTTATTTTCTCTAAGAAGGTTACACAGGTAATAAGGGAGAAAAATTATATTACTCTGTTTAGGCAACCATAACAAAATACCATGGCCTGGGTGGCTTACACAACACACATTTGTTTTTTCATGGTTCTGGGGGCCGGAAGTTTGAGATCTGGATGTCGGCAGGGTTGGGTGCTGGGGAGGGCTCTCTTCCAGGTTTGCAGAGGGCTACCTTCTCACTGCGTCCTCACATGATGCTTCCTCAGTGGGTGTTTCCTCTCCTCATAAAGCCACAAATCCCATCACGCAGGACCCAAGCTCAAGACCAAATGTAACTCTCATTACCTCCCAAAGGTCCACCTCCAAGGTCTCATTACCTCCCAAGGTCTCATCCCATTGGGGGTTAGGGCTTCAATATATGAGTGACGAGGGAGGGACACAAACGTTCAGTCCATAACAATAATCAAGTCTTAAACATAGGCCTTCTCATTTCAATTTCTATTTTCCTTTTATCCTACTACACTATAGCTGGATTCATGAATTCCTACTTGCCTTCTAAAACCCAGTAAGGGTGCCCACCATGAAAAGCCCTGCCTGACCCTGTTTTCCAAGGCTGGGCTGGGCTCAGGGCTCTCCTCTGAGCTTCCCTCGGATCCTGTGCATTCTTTTAGTCCTTCCCACCGTGGTTGAGAATCACGGACAGGTCAAGGCCTTAGTAACTTTGTGTCTGTAGAACCAACAAGACTTGTTCCATCATGGCCCTTCCAACAATATTTGTTCTCTTTCCCTGGAGTGATTTGACAGCCCACTGGGCATTGGGAATGGTTTTATCTGTTTTAGGACCATTAGAACTTCAAGAATCACACAAATGTTACTGGGTTTTTTTCAGACCTTCAGAAACTCCCAAGCCTATGCTTTCAGGAAGTCTTAAATATTCATCTTAGAAAACTCTAATTAGTATTGCAAATTAAATGTATGCTCTTCTGGTCGGGCTATTATACAAATGGATAAACTGAAATGTTTTTTCAGTTGTTGTTTTAAGACAAGGTCTCACTTTGTCATCCAGGCTGGAGTACAGTGGCGTGATCATGCCTCATTGCAGCCTCGACCACCCAGGCTCAAGTGATCCTCCCACCTCAGCCTCTGGAGTAGCTGGGAGCACAGGCATGCACCACCACACCCCAAATGGAGGATTTTTTTTTTTTTTTGATGGAGCCTTGCTCTGTCGCCCAGGCTGGAGTGCAGTGTTACGATCGGTCACTGCAACCTCTGCTTCCTGGGTTCAAACAATTCTCCTGCCTCAACCCCCTGAGTAGCTGGGATTACAGTCATGCACCACCACACCCAGCTAATTTTTGTGGAGACAGGGTTTTGCCATGTTGGCCAGGCTGGTCTCAAACTCCTGACCTCAGGTGTTCTGCCTGCCTCAGCCTCCCAAAGTGCTAGGATTACAGGCATGGGCCACCATGCCTGGCCCCAAATGGAGGTTTTTTACACCAGACCTGAAAATCCATTCGTTGGGGAGGATAGGAACATCTAAGTTGTTTGATGTTTGGCCCAGACTTTTAGAAAATCCCACAAGTAAATTTTACTGGTAGGAACAGCGGGAATCAAACTCATCTCTCTGAAAGGCTTGATGATAGCAAAGTCTCCTGAGACACAAGTAGTGATACGGGAGATGGAGCAAAATAACTTGCTCCATATCTTCCTTCCTTAAAAGAATTGGCCAAGGAACGGCTTGGATGACTCATTGATCTCTGCCTGTGACCCGTGCCAGACCCTTGCCTGCCGGGGTTCTCTGAGTTTCCGGTGAAGCATTCAGGACTCCATGCAGGAAGTGAGGTCATGATTGTTTTGGCAGTTTGGGTGGCGTTTATCCTTTGGTAGCGGCTGAAGTTTATCAGTAGGTTTAGCCTTTGCACTTTGAGAAACCAACTATTATCTCACTCACAATTTAGAATAATAAAAAGTCCATGGCAGAAAAACGTGCAGTAAGTACAGATAAAGAACAAACGAGGGAGAACCTGGTGTTCCTGTCCACATCAGCCCCCAGGGCACACAATCTGTCCACGCTCTGATAGAGTCCGTGAGAAGGCGCCACCGGCGTTCTCGCGTTTTCTTTCTGGTAGCAGCTGCAAGTCAAGACATTTCTTGGAGAGCGGTTGGGAGTACAGAAAACACGTTACATCTTTAGTTAATAATTTGGATTCAGTTGTATCCTGAAGTGACCTGTAAGGGAGACACTTAGGTTTAGGAAGACCTCTTAAAGGTTTGTCTCCTCCCTGGGAGCTGTAATCAGAGCAGTTAAAAGATGGGCTAAGCCTCTGCAGTTTGTTGTCAGAAGTGGCTAAGAAGGATCTGGTAACTGCTGTCAGGGATCCTTCCTGGAGGCTTCCTGTACCCTGTGGGACGCGGACCAGATTTCCAATGTGGTTCTAAGTCTGAGATGCTACAAGCTTATGCATTTACAATTACAGAGAGAAACAGGGTTCTCCTTTAACACTTTGCTCATGAGGGACATCCCAAAGACTAAAAAGTAAGGAACTGCAAAAACAAACGAACAAACAACTTTGCAAATCTTGCTTTAAATATCCAAAGCAAGAGAAAAGTAACACATCACCATTAAAATGATCTTAGATTGGTAAAATATCTGAGTTGCTATACTATTATTAACTGGAAAAAAAAAACACCTGGATGAAGATGTTGAATAATTCCATAAGTCACTATCATTCATCAAGCAAGTAAGAGACTTTTTATGCAAATACAAACTCTGGCTTGACTTCTTCAAATTTTTTTATGTTTTGTTTTTTATATCTGGAATATATTGTGAGACTTAGAACAGATGGCTATAATCCCAAAGCACATATATGCATTATAGTTTTTAGGAGCTAAAAACCATAATTAAAAATGATTGTATACACACAGTGCTGAAAGATTTTTAAAACAGAAAAGCTTCATATAAAATGTGGACCTTCTCAGCCATCCTGTTACTTGATGCTCTGTAGACATGCTCTGGGTGAGAGGATCATACCTCACAGTAGGATTGGGACACCCCAAAGAGAGATTGTCTTGTAGTTGGATCAGTTCGGGCCGGTCCACACTTGGAACTCTCCCCTGATGGTTTCAGTTACAGTAGACTAGAATCGGCACATTACCCAGAGGCAGAAGGGAAGTTACAGTGTCTCTGGATATGTATAGTGGTGCCTGAAGCACTAGATTTCGTGTCAGACAAAGCAAGTTGAAATCTGCAATCTGCTTTTTATTAGCTATGTGACCTTGGGCAAGTTAATCTCTTTAATCCCCGGTTACACTGTGGGGTTATTGTGAGGTTTAAATGAACCCACGATGGCCACTTCACTAACTCCCTAACTTTCTTATTACCCATCAGGCCCCAGTGTTCTCTCAGCCTTCCTTTCATGGCTTAATTTGGTTGGCTCCAACTTTACAAGCACCCTCAAAGCTCTCTTCTTTCTCTCCCTCCATTGTACTCGCCTGGAAACCCCAAGTTTAAGATGGATCCATCAAGCTACTCTTCTGGGAGAGAAATCATTCATACCAACAGGATCACAAAACACGCTTTTCCACCTGCATCTGCCTTGTGCTCACAGCGCCATTTGACCCAGTTGGCCACCATCTTCTTCTTGGCTTCTTAACACCACCACCACTTCCTAACACTTCTTGGCTTCTTAACACCACTTTGAGATATACCTTAAAGTTCTTGGCTTTATTGTTTAAATTAGAAATAGAGTACTTTTTCTTGTTCAGAGGACTGCAATAATACTTTTTCTAGAAGCCGGACACGATGATTTTACTGAAGAGACTCCAACCCTGTCTCTAATCAGAGGACCTAAATAATCACTGCAAATCCTGGAGCCCTAGAGCTGTGTTCCCTGAATACCTAAAGACAGAGGAGGTGAGGCCAGCAGTCTCCTTAACCCTCTGGGTCAGCCTCAGAGATGGCCATCAGCTGATTCCTCTTTTTTATTCTTTAAGGGTTAAGAGTTGAAGAGAGAAGTCAATTGATGCCACCACTGAGTTTTAGGGCTTCAAAAAGAAATGTATAAATAGCTGTTTGGTTTTCTTCCCATTTCCACCAAGGTCTAAGTGGGTGGGGGTGAGGGGGGGTGTTGATGGACAGGGAGCAGCCATGATTCACTGGCCTCTCCATTTGGGGAGGGAAGCTCACTGGGCTATCGCTGGTGACTGCACTTTCACAAATGCTCCTCCGGTGCATTTTCCCTCTGTAAATGGCTGCCTTCACTTAGAGAGTTACCTTTTTTCAGTGTCTTTCACAGCTTTTATAACTTCTAGCTCTAGGAAAGGGTATGAGGGAGTTCATGTCTTTGTCAGTTATCCTGGAGGAAAGCGAACCAGTCCTCAAAAATGAGTTACTCATCATGTGAATTCATTGGGTAAATAAAGGCTGAATAGTGGGAAGAGTTACTCATATACTGTAACAGACACTCACGGCCATCTGGCTGTCTGGCCTCCTCTTCATGCCCACATTACTCCTTACTCTAAATGAGGTTAATGGGAATTAATACATATGTATTAGGAAAAGGAGACATCCCTGGGGACCTGAACTCGAGCTCATCAGTACAGTGCTCCTCTCTAGGTAGACAACAGGGTACTTGGGGAAACACTGAGTAATGGTTGAAAGATAAATTACATATAGACTAGTCAATATCTTGCCAATTAAGCTTGCTGTATTCCTGAATAGAACATTTCTGAGAAAAAGACTGGCATCTAAGCAGTTCAAACAGTTGCATTTTATTGTCCTATTTCACGGGGCAATTTCTTTCCACGTTGACTTTCATACACATAGACAGTGGAAACAGTTTTTTTTTAACTTACAAATAAAATACTTCAAAATTGTATCTGTAGGACTGACAGTCATTGAGAAGAAAAATCAGCCATCCCACAAGACAATGCTTGATAAAAAGAGTCCCTAAAATGTGTGATGTGCTTGATGAAATATTTCTATCCCACTCGTTAGAGTATTTGAGCAGACTTTCTTGCACGCTGTCTCTCTCCTTCCTATCAATGCTATCTCTAGTCCATGCTATTAATTATTTACATAATGCCCATATTGTGAAATATATAGCATGCATTGTGAACATTAGACAGTGCTTTTCTGTGGCTTGTATCACAGTATTCTATCAACCCACTACATAAACAACCTCTCTCATATGTAGACTGCATGATTGTCCTGATGAATTGATCTTGTTCAGATCCTGTGTACATATTACAGCAGTGTTTTATCACTACATAGATATACACACACACTCAATAGTCACTGGTGTTAAAATAAATATTGTGACTTTGCCGAGAGAATGGCCTCACTGAGTAACTGGCGGCATCAGATGGTCTTTATCAGTCTTGCAGATAGGAGCGTGCCGGCTCGTAGCTTGGTTGTCTTGTTGTTTGGGGTGATTCTCCTTTTCATCTATCCCAGGAAAGGGTTCTGTTCTTCATCATAGCAAGCCCATGGGATGGTATAATTCTGTGTGTACAGGAGAAATCTAAAAGCACCCTGTTGAATCAGTCAGTCCAGTTTCACTAAAGGTTTTACTCAATTCAGTAGCATTTATTAACCACTTAGCAGTGTATTCTGAGCACTATAGGAAATATAAAAGAATAATAATGCTGTAAAGAATGTAAGTTTGAATGACTGAAGATCAAAATTGTTCTTTTTTAGCAGCTTTAAAGGGTTATAATTCATATATCATACAATTCACACGTTTAAAGTGTACAATTCAATGGTGTTTAGTGTATTCAGAGTTGTACAACCATTATCAAAATCAAGTTCAGAATATTTCATTACCTGTGAGAGAAATCTTGTACCAATTAGCAATCATTCTCCATCTTCCCCTTCTCACACTTCCCAAACCCAGGCAACCATGAATCTACTTTCTGTCCTACAGATTTGCATAATCTGGACATTGCCTGTAAATGAGATTATACAATATGCAGTCGGTTGTGACTGGCTTCTTTCACTGGACATTAGGTTTTGTTCATTGATGATATAGCATGTATCACTAGTTCATTCCATGTTATTGCTGAATAACATTTCATTGCATAGATATACAACAAGTTATCCATTCATCAGTTGATGGCCATTTTGGTTGTGTGCTATTATGAATAATGTACATAAAACTTATGTTTTTATGTACATGTATGTTTTCATTTTTCTTGCATGTGTATTTAGGAGTAGAATTGTTGGGTTACATGGTAATTATATGTTTAACGTTTTGAGGAACTGCCAGACTGTTTTCCAAAGTGGCTGCACTATTTTCATTATCATTAGCCATATACAAGGGCTCTAATTTCTTTACATCCTTGTCAACATTTGCTATTATTTATATTTTTATTTAATTATAGCCATTTCTGTGGCTATGAAGTGTTATTTCATTGTGGTTTTGATTTGCATTTCTCTTATGACTAAGAATGTTGAGTATCTTTTCACATACTTAGTGGCCATTTGTATATCACCTTTGAAGGGATGTCTACTCAGATTCATTGCCCATTTTTCAACTGGGTTATTTTTTCTTTTTATTATTGAGTTGTAGGTGTTCCTTATCTATTCTGAATGCAAGCCCTTTTTCAGATATACAATTTGCAAATATTCTGTCTCATTGTGCGGGTTATCTTTTCACTTTCTTGATGATCTTCTTTGAAACAATAAAGTTTTAAATTTTTATGAAAACTAATTTGCCTTTTTTTTGTCATTTGTTGTTTTAGTGTCTTAATTAAGAAGATTTTGCCTAACCTCAAGTCATGCAGGTTCACTCCTATATTAAAGTCATCTATTCTTTGTTGATCTTCTTCCTAGTTTTTCTATCTATTTCTGAAAATGGGGTATATAAGCCTCCAATTATTACTTGTGAATTATCTATTTTTCCTTCTGTCCATTCTGTCAATATTTGCTTTGTATATCTGGGGGCTCTGTTGTTAGGTGCACGTATGTTTAAAATTGTCACATCTTCCTTATGAATTGACCCTTCTATTGTTGTAAAATGTTCTTATTTGTCCCTAGTAACAATTTTTGTTTTAAAGTCTGTCTTCTCCAATATCAGCATAGCCACTCTATCTTCTTATGGTTACTGATTGTATGATATATTATGATATATCTTTTTTCATCCTTTTACTTTGCATCCTAAATATAAAGACTTCCACAAAACCATCAGAAAATGACAAACAACCAATATGCATTGGTTAAGAGCAATTCTACTCCTAAGTATATACCCAACAGAGATATGTGCATATATTTAAAGAAACAACATGTACTAGAATGTTCATAAAAACAGCATTTGTAATAGCCTCAAACTGAAAACAACCCAAATGCCATCAGTAGCAGAATTAATAAGTAATTTTTGGTATATTCACACAACAGAATATTATATTTCGAACAGAATGAGTTATATACAGTCACACGCAATAATAAGACTGAATCTCACGAACATAATATTGAGTTAAAGAAAACCACAGAAAAATACATATGTATGAGTCCCTTTAGATAAAATATAAAAACATAAAATTAGCCTACGCTGTTAAAAATAAGAGTAGTGGTTACCCTTCTGGGGGATAGGTAGTAAAAGAGGGAGTGTTGGAGATACTTGTTACTCAGCTGTGTTTACTTTGTGAAAATTAGTTGATATATATACTTTTCTATCCATATATGACTTCAACTAAAAAACTGTAAAGAGGGCTATAATTCAAATAAAATATGAAATTCCTTACATTTTCTTTAAAAAGCTAGCATAGAGTGAAACCGAACAAAGATGGCACAAAACATTTTTGGCCAAGCCTGCTTATGACTACGGATACAAAACATTTTTTAAAAACACTAGCAAATCTAATCTAGCATCATGTTAAAGGATTAATGCTCTAGAAAACCACGAATTACTTAATACTAGAAAATCTAGAAATGTCACTGATTCCATCAATAGGCCAAAAGAGAGAAACTTTATGTTCACCTTAATAAATGTTAAAAGACATTTAACAAAATTCAACATCCATTTCTGATAAAAGTTAAACAAATTACATATAGAATAGTCCCTCAAAATGATTAAAAAAATTATCTCAACCCAGTAGCTTACATCATATTTAAAAGCAAAACAATAGAGTAGTGTTTTCCAAATTTATTTTGCCAAGGTACATAACTTAAATTATAATGTACTGAAGAACTACCAGTAGGAGCTCATGACATGTATATAATACTATGTTAAGATGGGACTTTCCTGTTGACTCAGAGTTTCAGCTAAGTCCCCCAGATCTGAGAACAAATACAATAGTTGTTTAATATCTCCACATCCTGCACCACTTGGGTGGCACTAGACTGTCTATGCAGGACAGGCTAAGAAATTGTGAAACCCTCTGTCAGAATTGGCCCATTACTCCCCTCTAGGATATAAAAGAGAAGACAAAGAATTCATTGTAGTTGAAAAGGTCTGTGTTGAGGTTTTTTTTTTTTTCTTTTCTTTTCTGTTTAAAGAATGGCTAATGGGCCATGTATTTCACCCATGGAAGAAAAAGAGTCTTCGAAGTAGGGTTTTAAGAGTACCATTTGAAAAGCTTGGCATAGGTCCCCTGGTTAGAGAGAGTCAGGACTGGTATCTGACTGATCCCTGAAAAGCTTAAAGGCAAGAGGCTATGACTGGCCAGGAGCTCCAAGATAACAAAGCCAAGGGAAGAAGTTGATTAGAAAAGCTTGACTTCCTCAGTTGGGAAGGGGAAAGAATGTGTAAATTTCCTATGGGCCAAATATTGGGTCCAAAGAATGAAGCTGGATTATATCATTTTGAGAGGAACTATCACCACTGTGACTCCTAACAGAGAGACAAACTCTTGGAATTCATGGTGTAGTCATTAGCAGCCAGTAAGAGGAGCATTGCCTATGTGAAGGTAGCTGTATGTGAGA
This sequence comes from Nomascus leucogenys, assembly GCF_006542625.1. Classification (NCBI taxonomy): domain Eukaryota; kingdom Metazoa; phylum Chordata; class Mammalia; order Primates; family Hylobatidae; genus Nomascus; species Nomascus leucogenys. The sequence goes on along the minus strand of NC_044384.1, from coordinate 57,450,543 downwards.
GATCCTAGCAATAGTCAAGGAGAATTATAGAGGAGAGGACCCTAAGGACCTCATAGGAACACCCCAAAAAAGAGTGCATCCTCATAAGGAGTCTACTATATGCAAAGGGCATCTATTCTAGGTTACAACTGCACCAGCCAGGTAGGACCTTTCTGTCCTTTAGCTGTACTCTCTACTCCTACTTTCCCCCAAACTCCCAGCCTGTGTCCAACCTTGGAGATGGTTAAAACAATAGCTTGCAAATAGGTGAGCTGGTGGAGCCAGACATGGGAAAAGAAGTTGGCCAAAATGCCTATTTCCACTGCAGGTTTCCAAACCACTGGGGAAGGAGACATGTGTATTAGCCCATTCTTACATTGCTATAAAGAAATACCCGAAGCTGGGATAATTTATACAGAAAAGAGGTTTAATTGGCTCATGGTTCTGTCAGCTGTACAGGAAGCATTGTGACAGAACTTGCTCAGCTTCTGGGGAGGCCTCAGGGAGCTTTAACTCGTGGAAGCCAAAGGGAAAGCCAGTGCCTCAGAAAGCAGAGCACGAGCAAGAGAGTGAGTGGGGGTGGGGCACACACTTCAAGGACCAGATCTCATGCGAACTCAGAGCAAGAGCTCACTCATCATCCAGGGGATGGACCAAGCTATTCATGAGGAATCCACCCCCATGATCCAAACACTTCTCACCAGGCCCTACCTCCAACACTGGGGATTACATTTCAACATCAGATTTGGGCAGGGACAAATAAATACCCAAATTACATCAACATGTTTTTGATTAGACAACAAATTTAAGCTATGCACTTATTATACAGGGCTGAACTTTTATTATGTAAAAAATGACCAGATAAACTATAGACATGCATGTGATTAAGCTAGCAATGGAAAAAAACAAGTCAAAAGAACAGATCTGAAGGGCCTGTTGTGGGAAAGAATAAGGTGGCATTCTAATTAATTTGAGAAATTCAACACATATACATGTACATATTTATGCACATACAAGGCCACAACCTCATTTGTGCCTTGCCACATCTACTCATGCCACCTCTGATGATTTTTCACCCACTAGCAATGTGAAATTTTTTGAAAAGTAAATCTTATCAAGTGATCCCTGCCTAAAATCCCCCAGCGGTTCCTTATCATTCCTAGATTAAAGACCCACACCCAGACCCTATAAGGTTAGGCTTACCAAGTTCAACCGGTAGCACACTCCTTCTCATTCTATGTGCTCTCATTTTTTTTCCCCAGAAACTTGTACTGCTTTCCTACCTCACCTTTGCACATAACTCTTCCCTCTGCCTGGAATATAGTTTTCTCTCTTCTTTGAAGCCTGATCCTTCAAAGGTCAATTGTCATTTCCTCAGAGAAATCTGTGTTGACCTTCCCAGGTAAAATTTCCTTATTATATAATCTTATATTACTATTTACTTCTCCTTTACAGCTTATATCACAGTTATGTTTTATATTATGTGATATTTGTTAGTATGTGCATCCTCTACTTGACTGTAAATGTTATAAGGGCAGTTACCAAATCTATTTTTGTTTCCCATAGAATCACCAATACCTGCTACCAACAGGGGGCCTGCTACCAAGTAGGTTATTGCATATTTGAAAAGTGAATGTGTGGCAGCCAAAATATATAATGCACCTATGAATAAGCTTAAAGAAATGTGTCCATATGAGAAAAACTACAAAAATTTACTGAGGAAAATATAAGAAATGCTTAGGTACAAATTTAGCAAAAATATTTATTACCTATATGAGAAAAAATTTTGATGAAAGAAATCAAAGAACTAAGTGGAGAGATATCCCATATTCATGGATAGGAAGACTCACTATTATCAAGATCTTGATTCTTCCCAACTAGATCTACAGATTTAACACAATCCCAGTCAAACTCCCAGCAAGTATTTTTTGTGGCTATCAAAAAACTAATTCTAAAGTTTATATGGAGAGGAAAAAGACCCAGAATAGACAACACAATACTGAAGGAGAACAAAATTGGAGGACTAACACTACTAAACATCAAGACTTACTGTAAAGTCACAGTAATCAGCACAGTGTGGTGTTGGTGAAAGAAGAGACAAATAAATCAATGGAACAGAATAGAGAGCCCAGAAATAGACCCGCACAAATGTATTCAACCGATCTTTGACAAAGGAGCAAAGGCAATACAATGCAGGAAAGACAGTTTTTCTAACAAATGGTGCTGGAACAACTGGAAATCCTCTTCAGAGAAAAAAGAATAGAGGAGAGGAGGGGAAAAATTTTAAAAATTTAACAATTTAAAAAGAGAATCTAGACACAGACCTTATAAACTTCATGAAAATTAACTCAAAAAAAAATCACAGATCTAACTGTAAAATACAAAACTATAAAGCTCTGAGAAGATAACATAGGAGAAAATCTAAATGATATTGAGTTTGAAGATGACTTTTAAGATACATCATTAAAGCCATGATTCATGAAAAAAAAACAGATAAGCTAGATTTTATTCAAATTAAAAACTTCTGCTCTGCAAAAGACACCATCAAGAGAATCAGAAGGCAAGCCATAGACTGGGGGAAAATATTTGTGAAAGACATATCTGATAAAGAACTATTATCCAAAATATGCAAAGAACTCTTAAAACTCAACAATAAGAAAACACACAAAATGATTTTAAAATGGTCAAAAGATCTGAACAAACATTACAGCAAAGAAGATAATATAGATGGTAAATAAACATATGAAAAGATGCACCACATCATATGCTGTTAGGGAATTGTGAATTAAGACAAAAATTATATAATTCTACACACCTATCAGAATGGCAAGAATCCAAAGTACTGACATGAAATGATGGTGAAGATGTGAAGCAACAGGAACCCTCATTTATTGCTAGTAGGAATGCAAAATAGTACACCCACTTTGGAAGACAGTTTGGCAGTTCCTTATAAAACTAAATATACTCTTACCGTAAAATTCAGCAATTATGCTCTTTGGTATTTATTCAGTGAGTTGAAAACTTATGTCCACTCAAAAATCTGCACACAGATGTTTATAACAGCTTTATTTATAATTGCCAGAAATCAGAAGCAACCAAAATATTCTTAAATAGGTGAACAGATGAACAAACTGTTATACATCCATGCAATGGAATATTATTCAGTGCTAAGAGGAAATGAGCTATCAAGCCATGATAACACATGAAGGAAACTTACATGCATATTTCTCAGTGAAAGAAGCCAGTCTGAAAAGGTTACATACTGTATGACTGTACATATTGGAAAAGATAAAACCATAGAGCCAGCAAAAAGATGAGTGGTTACAAGGTGATTGGGCGGGGTAGGAAAGGGAAAAAGGAGAGAAATGAGTAAGTGGAGCACCGAGGATTTTTAGGGCAGGGAAATTACTCTGTGTGATACTACAATGGTGGATGCATGCCATTATGTATTTGTCAAAATCTAAAAATCTGTGCAATACAACCAGTGAACCCTAAGGTAAACGACGGGCTTTGGGTAGTGATGTGTCAGTGAATATTCCTCCACTGTAACACATGTACCACTCTAGTGAGAGATGTTGATGGTGCGCGGGGGAAGGCAGGGGCAGGGGGAAAGGTGCACATGTGTGTATATGGGAACTGTGTACTTTCTGCTAAATTTTGCAGAACTTAAAACTGCTTTAAAAATAATGCCTTTTTTAAAAAAAAATCTATGTTTGAAGACAATTTTGAAGTAAGAAGATCAGTGTACAAGTCTTGATATCAGTTTCCTCTTACTGGTACCATTACCTTTCAGGAGTAACTAATCTTCTCTTGAGTCTTTTTACCATCTATCTGTAAAACAGAATCAAATGAAACAATGTGAACAAAAGTAGTCTGTAAATATAAACATTAATGTAATCACAACAATAACAATCACTTCTACTCTACCGTCCTTTTGGTATATTCTTACCTAGATGAATACATACTAAGCTGAAATCAGATGGCCTTACCTGGTCATTTGTTTTGTTTTGACTTTTTGTTAAAAACTAGTTAAAACTTTGTTAAAAGCTTTGTTAAACAAAACTTTGTTAAACAAAACTTTGTTAAAAACTGGTTTTGGTGAATATTTCAATACTTTTTTTTTTTTTTTTGAGATGGAGTCTCGCTCTTGTCACCCAGGCTGGAGTGCAATGGTATGATCTTGGCTCACTGCGACCTCCGCCTCCCATGTTCAAGTGATTCTCCTGCCCCATCCTCCCGAGTAGCTGGTATTACAGGTGCCCACCACCACTTTTTGCTAATTTTTTGTATTTTTAGTAGAGACAGGCTTTCACCATGTTGGTCAGGCTGGTCTCGAACTCCTGACCTCATGTGATCCACCCGCCTCGGCCTCCCCAAATGCTGGGATTACAGGCATGAGCCACTGCACCCAGCCAGTACTTTCTTATTTCACCAAAATCATAATCAGAATATATTAATGTGCATTTTTATGTGACATATTTCAAGATGATTCTCTATTTTACTAATTAAAAGATTATTTAAGTGCCTTACTGGTATGATTATAGTAATTGTTATGACAAATCTGTTTCCTTATGACTCAATCATACATAGAACTCTGTAATTATCTAAAATAATAAAATGGTTTCAGATTTTTATACTAAAAATAATTTCTATGCTCATTTTAATTGGCATCAGACAGACCTGTGTTTAAATTTTGGCTCTGAAAATACTGGCTGTGTGATCTTTAGCAAGAAGTAATTTTAACTCTCTGAGGCTCAGTTAATTCATCTAAAAAATAGATATCTATATATTAGATGAATAAATGTGTATATTATGTATTTAACTTAATATCCATAAAAGTAGATTGATATTCCATGACATTGGAGGAGGAACTTGCAGAAGTAATTTTAAAGTTAATCTGGGAGAAAAGGTATGCAATAATGCTAGACATTAAAAATAATGTGAAGTACAATATTAAAATATTACTTCAGAGAACCACTTTATATTTTCCGTAATCAATAAGAAAACCAGCAACTTCTAAAACTTTTTTGAAGGTGAGAAGAATGAGGAGAAGAGAGATAATGGGAATGAAGAAAATAAATGAGAATAGGTATGGAAAATCTCTCTTTCAGACTGGCATCATAGGACTGTGTTGGACATTTCTGGATGGATGTGCCATCATGCTAGATAGCCTAGGTTTGGAGATGCAGTCAGTTCTCAAGCCAGCTTTCTGTGAGTGGCCATTGACAGCCCTGTGTGGCTATGGCCCAGTTAATTTCCTTTCCAGCAGCAAGTTTTTGCTGCTTTTCTCCAAATGCTTTATAGTAAGTTAATGAACCCACTAGGTATTCATGTTACTACAAGGTGAATCTCATTCAGCTCTTCTATAAGGATTGTTACAAAATTCCTCAAAATTGGGATATGCATCATTCCTTAATAGCAGTTGTTTACATTCACAGATTCTGTCTTACCTTGAAAATTAAATTCAGCCTTGAAAGGAGGTATTATTTCTTTTCAATAAGGGTCCATGTTTTATGGGCATCAACTTGTTTATAGTGATGGCTTAAAGATAAATTGATCTTACACTTAGACATTATTCTGACTTTAAAAGTTTAGTAAGAATGTGTTAGTGACATTACTCACCCTGCCCTCTATTCCTAAGATTTATAAGGAAAGTCCAACCCTCAGATGCAGTTTGATGAATTGGTAGAATATTTTTGCAACTTTGGTAATCTGGTATTGATTTACTCTCTTCATCTCAAACCCTTCCAAATTGTTATTTTATTGGGGAGGGAAATAGGGATACCACAAAGTGACACATATCCTTAAGAAGTGTTGGCAGCCAGCCCTTTCCAATCAGAAAGTGCAGTGGCCCCCACCTGTCTCTCTCGGTGGGACAACATGTACCAGGGTTTCCTTGCAGGGATACATTACATTCAAAGACATGATTGTTCTTTTTTAAAAAAAAATTTTTTTTTAATCTGATGCTCAAAGCTTTCCCAGTGACGTATGTCTGAGAGCCTTGGAGTTTTCCTGCCATCTATTGTGTGATAGTGAATGACAAGGGACTATCCTAACATAGTGTATGGTGACTGTGTGGTTGGGTCACCCATGGCAACACGATGAGGAGGAACATTGAGACTGGGCTCTGATGAGCAGTAGAGCCCCAGAGGATGATGAAGTGGTGAGTGATTTTCAAAGCAAATGAATTCATGACAATTCCAATCGTGGTTACTACAAACGAAATGAAAGGCAGCCTTCAGATACTAGCCGGGAGGAGAACCAAGAATGGTGATTTTGCAAGAAATTCTTTTGAGGTTCTCACTGGAGACACAACCACCCCTGCAGGTGCTGGGGTGTTGCTAACAATTGTGGAGGACAGCATCTCGGGCAGCAAAGGAACTGCACCAATGGCAGGCTCTCATGGTGCTGGGAGCACTGAGAAAAGTAGGGAAAAGGTGTTCTTCTGGTCGGCAAATCCAAATGGGCTCTGGGAGTGGAAGACTCCAGAAGAAAAATTTGTCTTAAGATGAGGGCAATGGAAGAGCTGTGGAAAGGCCTTTGAAATTCGGATCAAGGGACCTCACAATTTCCACTGCCTCTAACTGGCCGTGTGCATTTTGGCAAGACTTGTCCCTGTTGAGCCTCGGTTACAGCTTGAGGAAGTTGATAATGTCAAGGTCTTCAGGAATGGTAACACCATGACGTCACTGGGACTGACTGGAAGCTCTTACTGCAAGGGTGTGGCACTGGTGGAACTATCAAAGAGGCTCTGATTTCTTGTAGAGTTCACAAAGTCAATGTTACCTCCAGTTGTAGAATTAAAATGTTATTCCCGCTACTATCAAGTCAGTGGCCCAATGGCCTTCTTTCAGTATCTTAATATATGCCAACTCCTTTCTCTACCTCAGGGCCTTTATCCATGCTAGTCTCTGTACCTGGAATGCCATTTTCCAAAGTCTGAACCTGGTTAACTGATCCTTGAGATTTATATTTAAATGTCATTTTCTCAGATTAGATTTGGTACCCTTCTAGACAGTCCCAGGGCACCCAGCACTCTGCTTTAAAGCACTTATCACAATTATAATGCCATCCCTATCTGTGTAATTATATCATTTTCTCTTTTCCACTAGACTGGAGCTCCATGAGGATAGTAGCCATTCTCTGTCTGTTTCAATATAATTTACTTCAACGGCCAATACCCGGGAGAAGCCTCTATTAAGCATGCAATAAACATTCATTATAGATTGAAACAAGGGGAACAATAATCACTTTTCTTGAGTACCTGCATATTTCAGGCCAAGTGAAATCTTAGATTTATCCACTTTCATCCAAAAAAAAAAAAAACAAGCACTGTAGTAAGATGTTAGGATTAATGCATCTTTTGATGTTTTAGTTTGCATAGCACTTCCACTCCATTGGTGCGCTCTACCACAAAAGCTCCTCATAATGTTTTCCAGAGGGCCAAACATTTTCAAACATAGAGGATTAAGTCTGATGGATTGTAAGCTACTCCCAAAAGTTAGTTAGAACTTAGTGGAATTTCTTTATTAACAGTGTTGAAATCACTCTCAGTCAACTTCAAAGTGCATTTCCTTCTTCTGAACAGCCAGCAACAGATTACTCATTAGATTTGGAATAAACTAATGAGATATGACATGGAAGTAAAGTATAAAAAACAAAGCAGCATGGCTAATTGAAAATGTTTATTTTATGAATTTTTAGATATCAGTGGCTGAAAATAATTGCTGATATGCAAGGTTGGCATTGGTAGTTTCTTCCCCACTGTAAAAAGCTGTGTAGAAAGCACAGCGTATATACTCTTTTGATTAATAAAGTGACAAAGCTCACAAATACCAGAGGCTTAAGGTAACTAACCGTCCTGATTTGCTGGGGACTAAGGGGTTTTCTGAGAAGAGGGACTTTCAGGATTAAAACTGTGAGAGACCCCAGCAAACCCCGATGGCTGGCTACCCCAGAACACAGCACTGTTTGGAAAACCCCACCATTGGAGTCTAATCCCAGCCCTGCCTGTAAGTTAGGCCTGCCCTGGGCAACTTTATGGGATCCTCTTCCCTGATCTGTATAATGAGGCTAATCAAGGAATGGTCGGGTCTGAAATAAATGACATTCAATATTCTATGAAATGAAGAATATGGTCGTGCAACAGCAGGGATGGTGGGGAAACTAGCAGAGATGACAATCTTAACACTAGCATTTGTGCAAATCAAAACCACCATGAGATTCCACCTCACACCCGCCAGAATGGCTATTACTAAAAAGTCAAAAACAACAGATGCTGATGAGGCTGAGGAGAAAAGGGAACACTTACATGCTGTTGGTGGGAACGTATATTAGTTCAGCCCCTGTGGAAAGCAGTTTGGGGTTTTCCAAAGAACTTAAAACAGAAATACCATTTGACCCAGCAATCTCATTACTAGGTACATATCCAAAAGAAAATAAAGTGTTCTACCAAACATTCACTCATATGTTCATCATGGCATTATTCACAACAGCAAAGATATGAAATAAGCCTAGGTGCCAATCAATGGTGGATTGGATAAAGAAAATGTGGTGCAAGCAAAAAGCTTATCCATCACAATTAAGTCAGCTTCATCTCTGGAATGCAAGGTTGGTTCAACATAGGCAAATCAATAAATGTGAATCATTGCATAAACAGAACTAAACGCAAAAACCACATAATTATCTCAATAGGTGCAGAAAAGGCTTTTAATAAAATTCAACAGCCATTCATGTTAAAAACTTTCAGTAAACAAAATGTTGAAAGATCATACCTCAAAATAATAACAGCCATCTATGACAAACTCACAACCAACATCATACCAAATAGGCAAAAGCTGGAAGCATTCCCCCTTGAAAACAGGCACAAGACAAGGATGCCCTCTTTCACCACTCCTATTCAACATAGTACTGGAAGAGGAAGTCAAGCTATCCCTGTTTGCAGATGACATGATCGTGTATCTAGAAAAACTCTTGTCTCAGCTCCAAAGCTTCTGAAGCTGATTAAACAACTTCAACAAAGACTTGGGATACAAAATCAATGTGCAAAAATCACTAGCATTTCTATACATCAACAACAATCAAGCCAAGAGCCAAATCAGGAGTGAACTCTCATTCACAATTGCCACAAAAAGATTAAAATACCCAGGAATATGGCTAACTAGGGAGGTGAAATATCTCTGAATAAAGAACTATAAACCTCTGCTTAAAGAAATCAGAGATGACACAAACAAATGGAAAAACACTCCATGCTCATAAATAGGAAGAATCAATATCAGTAAAATGGCCATACTGCCTGAAACAATTTTTACATGCAATACTATTTCCATTAAACTACCACTGACATTCTTCACAGAACTAGTAAAGACTATTTTAAAAGTCATGTGAAACCAAAAAAGAGTCTGAATAGCCAAACCCATCCTAAGCAAAAAGAACAAAGCTGGAGACATCACACTGCCTGACTTCAAACTATGCTACAGTACTATAGTAACCAAAACAGCATGGTACTTGTACAAGAACAGACATATAGACCAATAGAACAAAATAGAGAACCCAGAAATAAGACTGCCTACCTAAAACTATCTGATCTTCAACAAACCTGACAAAAACAAGCAATGGGGAAAGGATTCCCTATTCAATAAATGAGGCTGGGATATCTGGCTAGCCTTATGTAGAAGACTGAAATTGGACTCCTTCCTTACACCATATACAAAAATTAACTCAAGATGGATTAAAGACATAAATGTAAAACCCAAAACTATAAAAACCCCGTAAGACAACTTAGGCAATACCATTCAGGACATAGGCATGGGCAAAGATTTCATGATGAAGATGCCAAAAGCAATTGCAACAAAAGCTAAAAAAAATGGGATCTAATTAAACTAAAGAGCTTCTGCACAGCAAAAGAAACTATCAATGGAGAAAACACACAACCTACAGAATGGGAGAAAATCTTTGCAAACTAAGCATTCAACAAAGGTCTAATATCCAGTATCTTTAAGGTACTTAAATTTATAAGAAAAAAACAGCCCCATTAAAAAGTGAGCAAAGGACATGAACAGGCACTTCTCAAAAGAAGACATACATGTGGCCAACAAACATATGGAAAAAAGCTCAACATCATTAATCATTAGACAAATGCAAATCAAAGCCACAATGAGATATCATCTCACACCAGTCAGAATAGCTGCTATTAAAAAGTAAAAAAATAACAGATGCTGGCAAGGTTGTGGAGAAAAAGGAACACTATACACTGTTGGTGGGAGTGTAAATTAGTTCAGCCACTGTGGAAGATAGTGTGGCGATTCCTCAAGGACCTAAAGACAGAAATACCATTTGATCCAGCAATCCCTTTATGGGGTATATACCCAAAGGAATACAAATCATTCTATTATAAAGACACATGCTCGTGCATGTTCACTGTAGCACCATTCACAATAGCAAAGACATGGAATCAACCTAAGTGTCCATCAGAGATAGACTGGATAAAGAAAATGTGGTACACATACACCAAGGAATACTATGCAACCATAAAAAAGAACGAGATGATGTCTTTTGCAGGGACATGGATGGAGCTGGAGGCCATTGTCCCTAGTAAACTAACACAAGAACAGAAAACCAAATGCTGTATGTTCTCACTTATAAGTGGGAGCTAAATGATGAGAACACATGGACAGAAAGAGGGAACAACACATGCTGGGGCCTTTCGGGGCGGGGGGGGAGGAGGGAGAGGAGCAGGAAAAATAACTAATGGGTACTAGGCCTAATACCTGGGTGATGAAATAGTCTGTGAAACAAACTCCTATAACACAAGATTATCTATGTAATAAACCTGCACTTGTACCCCTGAACTTAAAAGTGAAAAAAATGTGGTGCATATACACCATGGAATACTACAAAGCCATAAAAAAAAAGAACAAAGTCACGTTCTTTGCAGCAACATGGATGCAGCAGTAGGCCATTATCCTAAGCAAATTAACACAGGAACAGAGAACCAAACACCACATGTTCTCACTTATAAGTGGGAGCTAGACATTGGGTACTCATGGACCCAAAGATGGGAATAATAGACACTGGGGACTATTGGGGGGCTGAAGGGAGGGGGGCAAGGGTTGAAAAAGTCTTGGGTGCCATGCTTACTTTCTGGGTGCCAGGATCATTTGTACCTCAAACCTCAGCATCATGCAGTATTCCCATAACAAACCTGCACATGTACCCCCTGTATCTAAAATAAAAGTTGAAATTATAACAAAGCAAAACAAAACAAAACAAAAAAAACCACTAGCATTTGTAAGCCTTATTGGAGTTAGGACTTCACACTGCAGCACCAAGGGGTGAGGGCCTTTGTGTCCGGAGGGGAGACCATGAGCAGTCAGGGGTTCGCTCAGCTAATTCACTTCCTCTGCAGAACGACTCCATGGGAGTATTCCCATGGCTCCCATTTTATATGTGAGGGCAGGAAGAAAAAAGAGCGTAAGTGAAAGTTTGCTTGAAGGTCACCCAAAGGAGGAGCCGATAGTCAGACCAGGTCAGCTCTCCTTTTGGCCAAAGTCTCCTGACCGCTGAGATGAAAACAGCGGCGGGCTCCAGGGAGGGTTTGGAGAGCAGAAGCTAAATCAGCCACAGGTTCCTTTTGTGTTGGTTGAGTCACAAAGACGCCAGGAGCTGCCAAGTGGCATAAGATGCTGCACTAGGTTTGGAAAAAGAAGGCCCCCAGCCCCAGCCCTACCCCCAGCCCCAGCCCCAGCCCCACCTCCACCCCCAGCCCCACCCCCACCCCAGCCCCAGCCCCAGCCCCACCCCCACCCCACCCCCAGCCCCAGCCCCACCCCCAGCCCCAGCCCCAGCCCCAGCCCCACCCCCACCCCCAGCCCCACCCCCACCCCCAGCCCCAGCCCCAGCCCACTAAGGGTATGCATCACAGCGCTGCCCTCTGCAAAAAGGTGAAATGCAAGAGGCAATTTAAGACAGCTCTTCCACACAGAGCTGGAATATTTTCAACCCAGAGTGTGACTTCCCCGCAGCCCTGGCCCAGGCCCTCTCACAAGGAGGAGGCCAGGAGCACGTGCAATTTAACAAGCTGTGAAGCCAGCCGGGCACAGAATCCCGGGGTGGAAGGCTCCCCTGTGAAAATGCAAGAGGAAAGGCGCAAAGGTTAGTCCCACTGGCAGGGAGAAGATAAGGTTGGGGGTGGAGAAGGAGAAAGGTGGAGTCAGCCAAAGGCAACAGGCCTTTCACAAATGCCTCAGAGCAACAGTGGGGAGGAGGAAGAAATAAGCCCATTAATAAACGAGAAGGGAAGGAAATGACTGCTTCAAGAATGTCTGGGGCACTAAACGATTTTAAAAATAAAACTAGAGAGGCCCTGCGTAAATGGCAGGGGATCCATGTCCACCTGACAGCCCTTGGAGCTAACGCTAAGGGAGGACAGCTTGCACCAAGGGGCATGGGGCCTGAGATAAAGGAAGCGGTCACCTGGAGGGACCGGCCATCTGTCAAGCCAGTTCTTTCCCTCTCCTCCCCTCCCCACCTTTTCCTTTCTTTTCTTCTTTCCCTTTCTTTTCTTTTCTTTTTTTCTCTTCTCTTCTCTCTTTTCTTTTCTTTTCTTTTCTTTTCTTTTCTTTCTCTTTTCTTTTCTCTTTTTACAGTCTCACTCTGTCTCCCAGGCTGGAGTGCACTGGTGCGATCTTAGCTCACTGCAGCCTCGAACTCCTGGGTTTAAGCAATCCTCCCACCTCAGTCTCCCCAGTAGCTGATACTACAGGCATGTGCCACCAGAGTCAGCATTTTGTTATTTTTTATTTTTTTTTTGGAGAAACTGGGCCTCTTTGTTGCCCACGCTGGTTGCAAACTCCTGGGCTCAAGGGATCCTCTCACCTCAGCCTCCCAAAGCACTGCAATTACAGGAGTGAGCTACTGTGCCCGGCCACGCTTGTTATTTTCTTAGGGAGAAGACATCATAGTGGCAAGAGCACATGTCTTGCATTGGTCTCCAGCAGATTTGAACTCATCCTACCTCTGTGCCCTCAGGGAATCTTCCCAGCCTCTCTACATGGAAGTGTCCTCATCTGTGACATGCAGCAAAGAACAGTGCCTTCCTGTGCAGGCTGTTTTTGGGATTACACCAGAACATAGGCACGCTCAATAAATGGCAGCTATTTGTATTTACAGGCTCACAATCTCTTCTCTATAAAATCCCAGATCCAAAAAAATTGAAAACCCAAAGGGTTTCGGTAACTCATTTGATAACAAAGACTGGTCGGACCTAAACTCATTTGACAGTTAAAGCTGAACTGAATTGCTACTAGACTATTTATGTTGTATAGTTATAGTTAAATATTTAGCTGCAGAAATATAAATGTTTGATTAGGGGATGCTACTCCAGACCCCAATAGGGGATGTTACATAATATGCAGTATGTGCACATTTCTTCTCTGAAATCTGGACAATTCTAAATCATGTTGGTTTAAAAGTTTTCAGAAAAAAGATTATAGGCCTATACTATGGTGAATCTCAGGCCCACATCCCTCATCAGGAGCAGTATGGCTTTTGCATGGAATCCTGGCCTTAGAACCCAAATAGAGAGTCAGCCTCAGAATAAGGCTCCCCTGTTCTGTAGAGCCTTGGCTCCATCAGCCTTGCTTAGAAAAATGGCAAGGAGGAGCCCGATTTATTAGCTGTTAATGCTGTTGTGCAATAATCTTGATCTCCAAGCTGCAAAAACCCAGTTGGAAGAGATAGAAATCTAAAGCAATCAGAATGACTACTGTACCAAGTACAGAAAATATACGAGTTTCATGAGAAGTTTCAGGAGTCAGACTGACACTAAAGTTGATGGAATTTTAAGAAAAAGAATGCTACTTTTATTTAGCATTAAGTTTCTTTTTTCTATGGTAGTTTAATTTTGGTCATAGCTGAAGAAAAGCTGGACTCGAAGCCGGGATTTGGGGCATAAGGGTATGATAGGAGCAAGCCCCTGTGTCGGCAGGTTTCAGAGAACAAGGAGAAAGTAAGATGAAGTTGCAAATGGAAATCTGGGTGCACAGGTACCAGAAAGGAAGATGCTCTAACTGGGGAGTCAGGATTTAGGGGGTGAGGTGGGTGGGGAGGGCAAGCGGGGAGGTAAGAATGTTTAGACACAAAATTTGGAAGAGGTGAACTTGGTAAAGAGGAAAGAGGTGTGTGTAGGGATAGGCAGGGCCATCCCTGTTGGGGCAAGTGGATGTCTGTGCTGCACACGTACCTTGCTGGTCCACATTGTCCCCCTCGCCAGGAACCTACTGGAATATCCACACCTGCACCTGCCATGGTGAAGCTGGAAATGCACTCTCCCCAGCCTTGGTATATCTTGGGCCCAGGACAGGGCACAGGTAACTAGTATCTAAGCTCACTTTCAACAAATCGCTGTGCCCTCTTTCTGGGTTGCCAAGGTCCACCTGCAGGAGGCACGATAGCACAGTGGCTAGGAGGGTGACCTCAGAGTCCCTGTGCTAGAGTGTGAATCCCAACCCTGTATGGCCCTGGTCAGGTTACTTCATATTCCTGAGTTCAGTTTCCCCTTTCATAAAATGGGATGATACCACTGCACCTGACTCCTGGAGTTCTGTGAGGGCCAAATGAGGCAGTTGCTGTAAAGCTGATGTGGGACCCAGCACGTGGTGATTTCCCCATCCGTGCACCCAGTGCCCACTGCTTGGTGGCAGCTCCAGGGCTCTCAGCCATGCCAAGCAGCCCATCTTGTGCAGATATCCGCAATCCCAGGTAAGATGATTGAACCTTAAATAAATAACAGCATTTTATTTTAGGGTCTCCTGGCCAGCAGCTGTTAATTTGGAGACTCATTATTTTCTTGATCATATTAATTTAAGCCCTCAGTCCTCAAATCTCTCAGCTAAGTAGCTTTGCTACTTCCTACTTTTCTACTCACAGCAAACTCACGCCTGGCTCCTTTTTCTAGCCTTTAGTTGTAGTAGTATCCATGAGAGTCCCAGTTGCACAGTTTTGCTTTGACAGGATTTGACAGAGTGGAACCGGGACTGCAGTTACAGGCAACAAGGCGGCACCGTGTCTAAGATGCCTGCTATTTTGGGATTCTTTCAACACTTCCAAGTTTTATTGGCATAAATGATTTTAAGAACCTTTTTCAACTTCAGATGAGAAGTTCTAAAAGAGAGGCTGTTTGAACGATACCCTTTAGGATTCAAAAAATGTTCACTTTGCCTTTTCCCTCCTTCTTAGTTACGTCTTGCTTCTTATTTATGCTGAGAGAGGTTTCTTTGACTCTCGGAGCACCCGCCTTTATTTCATTCTTCCAGTGCAGCTGCTTCATCCAAAATGAGGAAGGGTTGCAATGGAAGAGAACTCAGAGGAGGGCTGGAGACAGGACAACTGTACCACCTGGGTCTTGGAAGCTGCCTTCCAAAGACTGGCCCAGACACAGCAGAAGGATGACTTAACATGGCCTTTATCACTTCCGGGGCATGTGGAGTGCTGAATCCTAATTCTAAAATGAGTCCTGAAATTGTTTCAGTAAAATTCATCATTAAGGACTTAAAAAATAGAAGATAAGAAGTAGGAGATGTGAAAGAATAAATCCATGGAACACACATGACAGATTAGCAAAAATTAAAAATTTCTTCACTTTGACACTTACCTGAATGCCACCCAGAGAAAATTCAGCACATGTGCCAGGCATAGTGACAAGCACGGTATAACATCATTCTATTGTGAATCCCACAAGGTGCCTGTTATGGCTGTGGTGACTCGCCTCAGACAGAAGAGAAAGCTGAGGCTCAGAGCAGTTAGGGAGGCAGGTCCGTGTTGGAGCCAGGATGCAAATACAGGGCTGTCTATCCCCAGAGCCTGTACCTCGCTGTGTGCCTTCCTCAGTCAGCACAATTTTATGGGACTGAGTGTTTTAGTCATGATACAACAAGAACAGTGAATTCAGAAACGTAACTAGATGTTCTTTCTTCTTTTTAAATTAAACTATCTCATATTTGCTCCTGTTTGATCCCTTTTGCAATTTTTATTCATTTATTTTCTTATTCACTCATTCACTCATTTGGCGCGCTCTCTCTCTTTCACACACACACACACACACACACACACATGAATAACTACTAAAGTCACTATCCTTGAAGAATTTAAAGTGGAATCTGTTTAAAGTTTGCTCCAAGGTGTAGATTCATGCATTTTACCAAAAGATAAGAGCAAAAAGAAAATGGAGAGAAAAAAGCAGTTTAGAGACAAAGGGAAGAGATGACATCTTACAAGTATAAAGCCTGTTCAATAAAATGTGATTTCATGATTGTCATTTGACAACATCCCTGGCTTTTTTTTTTTTTTTTTCTGGTAAGTAAGGAAACAAATGACCAATGACCATATCCCTGTTGTTTGTAAGCTGCACTTTGAATTCCTGCGAAGAACAGTGTAAAAACTTCTGTGTTTACAGGGTAGAGACAAATTTACTTTCCATTTCTGATAACAACGGAGTCAGTCTTCCCTGCTGCTGAAGATTTTTTGAAACAGCGCAATACTGCTCCTTCGCATTTCTGAGAGAGGGCAGAACCGGGTCATCGTGTTGCTTGACAGAGGGCCATGATAACTGTCTACAGATATTTAAAGGGTGTAAATGAAGCCTTGATTGCTTTAAGATATCTTGGTCCTAACTTCGTTTATTAAAGATGCAAAAGATTTGGGTGAGGTATGTCAGAGCCCCAATCCTTCAGAAATATTTTATAGGGCTGAGGGTATGACCCACCCAGTGAGTGGAGCTTGAGCCCTGAGTGGAGAGGGCCTTTGGGGACTGTATCAGGGAGGAGGGCACGAAGCCTTGGATGAGACCAGTCTCATCGTGGCCTCTGCAAAGATCTCGCAAGGGAGGACAATCACAACATAATGGCATTCCAGAGCAGTGGTGGAAGGTATTCATTCGCACTCCAGTGAGGAGAGAGAAAAAACAGAAGGAAGAACAGAGAGGAACAGACTGGAGCTCAGGGATATGGAGATTATCCAGCTTGTTGACAGAGACCTCATTCCGTTTCGTCGTTGACTCTGCCTGTCCACCTTTCTCATGTGTCTCTGTTCTTTGCATCTTCCATGGAAACACGGGATGAGAACAGGGTGAAGGCTCTCAGAGCAGTTAAATTGTATTCCTTTTTGGCAACTCTAGGGAAACGCTGTTTGATGAATTCAGAACTATTGATTGTGATAAAGTTATTAAGGTTAAAGTTTCTTGGAACACTTGTGGATATCACTTATCCAGATAGCAGGTCCCCAGTTAATATGGGTAATTGAATTTGGGAGATAAATGCACTATTTTGGGGGGCAGGAGATGCTGTCGCAGAAGAAAATGAAAACACATGGAAAGGAATCATGTCAAGCTTAACATCCAAGCCGAAGGCCAACTATACGGAACTTAGATTTTTTAATAACCTGTAAATGGTCTCAGAGGAATGGTGAATTGATGAAGTCTTTTGACTGGAGTAAGTCACATAATTAAGAGATTATTTGTAACAGACCCAGTCAACTACAGGGTATTATTCAAAGCAAAAACCAAACCAAACCAAACCCTCTGGATCAGAAGGCATGAAGATGTAGACAGCATCTCTTATGCCTTATGTAGGAAGTGCCTAATGATTTCTTTGCAAATTCTGACTAGTATAAGTCCTAAACAAGAGGCAAATGTCTTAGTGTCATCCAAGTGCTATAAATGAAGTTAGATGGGAACATACGGTTAACATTTCTGTAGGACTGTATGTTTGCCAAAAGATTAATAATCACTTGTTCGTTAATATTCATAACATCCCTCTAAAGCAGAATTTCCCACACTGGGAATGGGAGGCCTCAGGGATGGTGGAGGAATTTCAAGAGGGTCATGGGGATTGGAGCTGTAGTATTTCAAACAGCTCTCCAATGGTGATGGAAAATTGCGGGCTGGAGGAGGGAGGTACGGAGCTCCCGGCACCCTGTGTTCACTTGGCAAGTCCCCCTCTGAGGCCTGGGGCCCCTTGTCGGGACCAGACCTGCTTCGTTGCAGGAATCCTAGGATTCTTTTTCCACTCTCCTGTCCTCATGTCAGTGCCAGCTCCTACTCTAGGCTCTGGAGGCTTCGGGGCCTGTTTTTGAATCCCAGATTTGATCGTTGCTTGCTGGATGACTCTGGCAAGTTTCTTACCCTCTCTGAGCCTTGAGTACAACACTGAAAAATGTTGGATGATCACTTACATGGTGCAGTTGTGAATAAGATATCACCTTTAGCACATTATCAGCGTCCAATGATTAGTAGTAGTAGTTATTTGTTCCCTTTGTCTTTCCAGGTACTTCTTGGATGTTTTAGAAAACAACTACAAGAATCTTTTTGTTTTGAGGACTCTCCTCTGAATCTCTGATGAAAGCAAATAAGAGATACATACCCATGGAACAATACAAATAAATAGATAACATCACAAATATTTCAATATTTCAATACTCAATAGAGTACATTGATATCATCAAGCTTAATCAACCCTGCACAGTTTATTGCTTCTGACTGCCTTGCAGACAGAGGTCACCGAAAACTATGTTTGACCTGTGCCCCCGATTTTACCCCCAAAGACTCCAGCTTTAGCAGAGGCTGGTGACTTTTGTTTTCCAGGACAGTCTATTTTCGTGGATGATATAATCAAAATATGATAAGATTTTTTTTTGAAGGACAATAGGGAGTCTTTGTCCCGAAAAGAAAATCTACACCTTCAGGTGTGCCTGTGGCCACTGCATCAGGACCCCGCCCTTCACACACGTTATTCCATTCTGAAAAAGTCTGAACACTTTCTTATTTTCCATGTCCCAGTCTTTAAACTGGATTGAAGGAGGAAGTTGAAGCTACAGCATTCGATGAGAGTGGTAATGAGGGTGGCATGTGCAGTTCAACTGTAGCTTCTTACTATATAGAGTATCCTTGTTCTAAAGCGAAGCCTTGTGTGATCACAATTCCAGAAAACTGAGGAATTCAATGACTTGGATACTCAGTAACAATGAAAAAGTTCATCATTTAATGTTTCAGCAGAGCGGGCAGGAGAGAGATTTCCTCGTGAGCAGCCCTGCTTGCGGCTGCCAGTCCCTGAAGGAGGAGAAGCAAATCTCAAAGTTGTCCCTCACCCATACAACATTATATTTAAGGAGAATTCCTGCTAGCTTAGAATGTAACCCTGGCCACCACCCACTTCCCCGTCCAAATGTCTTGCAGATAGCTAATTCAGGAAGCCCGGACCTGACTTAGAGATGGGTAATATTCAAAAAGGAACACACACAGTATCTGTAGATGAAAAGAGAATGAATGAAACAAGAAAAGCAAATAAATTAGGTTTAAAAAAGCTTCA
This sequence comes from Nomascus leucogenys, assembly GCF_006542625.1. NCBI lineage: Eukaryota > Metazoa > Chordata > Mammalia > Primates > Hylobatidae > Nomascus > Nomascus leucogenys. The sequence goes on along the minus strand of NC_044384.1, from coordinate 57,431,203 downwards.
CGGCCGGGTGTGGTGGATCACGCCTGTAATCCCAGCACTTTGGGAGGCTGAGGCAGGCGGATCACGAAGTCAGGAGATCGAGACCATCCTGGCTAACACGGTGAAACCCCGCCTCTATTAAAAGTACAAAAAATTAGTCAGGCCTGGTGGCGGGTGCCTATAGTCCCAGCTTCTCGGGACAATGGTGTAAACCGGGAGGCGGAGCTTGCAGTGAGCCGAGATGGAGCACTGCACTCCAGCCTGGGCGACAGAGCAAGACTCCGTCTCAAAAAAAAAAAAAAAAAAAGCTTCACTAGAAAAACATTACCACAAAACGATGACATTTGTGACCCAACATATTGTCATGAATTTAAAAAGAAAAGAAAAAACTTAGTGAAACAATCGCCTTTAAAAAACAGGAGCTCAAAAAAACAGATACACAATAGTTTAGGAAATATTTAGCAAGACAATGGGAGGTGAAACACAAGTTGGCAGAATTTAGCAAAAATGACAACCTAGAAACCAAGACCACAATGGAAGCAGCAGAACGGGGACTCAGATTCTGCTGGAAACTGACCATATCCAAGTCCACAAAGAACATGTTACTAAACTTCAGAAATTAGACTGAGTCCAGAAAAGGAATGATCACAAAGCAATTCATTTAAAAACGAATAATAAAATGAGGAAGAAAGACAAAAATTCTACCACCCGGAAATGCTAAAATATTCTTTCATATGCAACTCTTCCATTAGGGATATATTTTTTAAAATAAAAATAATTAAGGGATATATTTTTATAAATGAAAATAATTAAGCTAGTACATATCAGAACCTATGGGACAGAGCTAAAGCAGAATTCTGGAAAAAACTTAAAGGTTTAATATTTATAATAATATAACTGAAAGAAAGAAAACACCTAGGTATATATTTTTTTAAAGCTAACATTTTGGTAAAAAGGAATGTGAGATGTGGGCAAAAAAAAAAGATAAAAATAATTTTTAAAAGTGTAAGAGTAAAAATTTAACACAAAATATAAATCATATAAAATGTAACTTTAAAAAGTTATTGAGGAGAAAAAAATGAAAGAAATGGAAAGGCATGCCACATTCTTAAGTAGGAAGACTTAAAGCAAAAAATTTAACTCTCCCAATGATATCTATAAATGGAATTTGAAGCCAATAAAAATATAGGATTTTAAAAAGCTAGACAAGCTGTTACTAAAATATATAAGAAAAATCAACAGACATTCCATGTCTGGTAATAATGGACTTAGTTATTTAGATTAATTCTTCCAGTTAAAACAATGAATATTTGGATAAAATATTAAACAAACTTGATTTTAAAAGCACTGAAAAGCTGACAAGATAATCAGGACTTCCCAAGTGATTAGGTTTTGCTCTGATTGCATTTTGCCCATGGTTGATCAGGTTAAGTTGAGTTGGCTGTGGTTTTCATGGACTCTCAGAATGAAGAAGACAGAAGTCAAAGGCCAGGACTCATCCAAGGTAGGAAAGAGGGTCTCATAGGAGACTCTTGCCTCACATTAAGCCGTGAGTCCCAAGGGGTTCACCTTCAGGGTAAGGACAAACCAAAGGTGAACCTGCTCCCCTTCCCTCCACCCCAGGGGACCATAGGAGAGTTATCTTGACACTAAGCAAAGCAGAGAAAAGAAAAAGAAAACTTGTCCCTGATAGGATGTCATCACTGAATCACTGGCTGGCAGCATTTGCCCATATGCTGCTTAAACACATGTCTTTGGGATGAGCCAAGAAACTTTGAGCTATGAATTTAAAGTGATACGCAACTATAGTGCCCCTAAGCACCTGGCAGAAGCAAACTCTAATCATCTCCGGAGGCATATACTTTCATCCTAGACCTTGAGGATTTTGTATAAATGGTTTCTCAAGGGCAGTAGGGAGTACAGTTGAAGATTGCCAAACACAGAAAACAAAGTACCAATAGTTAATGTCAGCAAAATAGACAGCAGAGGAGAGTTAGACAACTGCAGCTGTTTGAATGACCAGACACAGAGTACAAAGAGCTATGTTAATTTTCTTTAAATAAATGTAAGATAAGCTTTAAAATACCTGCAAGAAATAAACAGCAATAAAAATTGTCATTGTGAGTTTGAAAAAGATCAACTAGCACTTCTAAAATTAAAAATAGAGTAACAGAAATTGAAAAGTCAGTGAATGGGTGTGGTGGCAGATTAGACACTGTGGAAGACAGAACTAGAGAACTGAAGATAATGTGAATAAATTATACAGAATTATAGCGCAAAGAGGCAAAGAAATGAAAAATATAGGAGAGTGGTAAAGAGACATAGAGGACAGAGAGAGAGGGTCTCTTTTTTCCAAGGTCTTTCTTCTCTTTCAAAAGTGTAATTATTATTTCAGAAGATGAGAAAAAAGTGAGGTGGTAGGTTATTGAAAGAACAATAATAACTATTAAAGATAAATGAAAAGAAATTTGCATCAAGACACATCACAAAGAAACTGCAGAATATATAAACAAAGAGAAAATCTAAAAAGCAGCTAGCTAGAGTTGGGGTGCAGTGGAGTGTGATGATTAATGAATAAGACTACCCTACCAGGTGTCAAATGCGTTGTAAAGTGGTATCAATTAACACCTCATGGTATTGGTATATGGGTAAGTAGATAGAAATATATATGGTAAACTAGTATGTAACAAAAGTTGGTAGCTTAAATCAGTAGAGAAAAGGCAGCTTAAGTCAATAAATGATACTAAAATATATAGACCTCTGAAAAAATTTGTATATACTGAGATTCCAATGGACCCAAAATTTAGAAAGAAAAAACCTCAGAAGAGTACTAGAAGAAAAAAAAAGAAGATACTTTAAAAATAAATTCAGAATAGTAAAGCCTTTTCTACATATAATAAAAAACTGAGAAACCATAAAATAATATATTGATAACTTTCACTACCCAAAAAATTTTAAGTGTCTTATATTATAATATTATATAATATACAGTTATGTAATAATATTATACATGCGTAAAAACAATGAACTGGAAAAAACATGTGCAACTCATTCACTGATTAAAGATAAATTCTTTTTAGATGTGTGAAGAACTTATACAGATCACTATGCAAATATCAAATGTAAGATGGCCAAAAGCTCTAAAGCATTTCACCAAAATAAAATAAAATAAAACTATCTTCCAACCATATAAAAAGATACTCAACTTCATTCATAAAAAGGGAAATGCAAATTTAAACTAAAATGTAGTACTACTGCTCAATTATCAAACTGGCAAAGATGAAAACATTTGACAGTACCTTGCATTGGCTGTGATGTAAGGAAGTGTGTTCTCTCATGCATCACTGGTGAGAATGTAACTTGTACTGTCTTCTCGGATCAAGATTTAAATCAAGTGCCCTTTGATCCAGCACCTTTTCTTCTAGGAATTTATCTTACAGTTATATTCACAAATACATGGAATGAGCTCACAATGATTCATTACAACATTGTAAAAAACGAAAGCTTAGAAACAACCTAAACGTTTGTCTATGGGGGACTTATTAGCCTCCTGCCACAGTTTGTTTTTTATTTTTCTGTCTTACTACTCACATCTACATTACATGGCACACTTATTCTAGCTCCTGGGGCTCTGAACAGTCCCAGGTTTCCAGGCTTGTAGGATATCAGGAGAGGAGAGAGATGCTGCTAAAGGTAGAACCAGGGACAATGGGCAGCTGTTGGGCTGAAATGAAGACAGATAAAGTACAGAAACATCCAAAGAACTTTAAAAAACCACAGTTCTGTAATACCATACACGATTTGAATTTCTCTCCTTTTGCTCCTGTAAAATCTTTGCAAGTGTTTTAAACCTCCTGACATGCACATTCATCTTTATTTAGGCTTCTACTCAAATGGTCCACCCTTCATTCTATTCAAACAGCCCATCAGAGGCTCATTCCTGAGCTTTGATCTGTCGCAGTGACCGATCCTGTCAGCTCTTCTCCTGTGGCCACACTGCTACCCCTTCTCTCTCTCAGGGCTCTCTCCTCACGGTGTGAGGCTGCTTTCCAGGGCCCCTTCTCCTTGGGATGCCCTGTCTCCACTTTGCTGACAGCACTCCTGGTGGCCCCCAGGCTCTGCCCTCCTTTTCTGTCTTCTTCCTGGAGTCCCTCTCTCCTGGTGCTGTAGCCTGCTCCTGTAGCTCCACATGCCATTTGCAATGCAGCCATATCCCCAAATCCAAAGCACCCTCTCTCTGTGAATTTTATCTCTAATTTCAGCTTTCAATTAAAAACTGTTTTTAACCCAATCTTTAAAGTGCCTTGCAAATGCTCTTCCTCTGCATGAAGCCGTCCTTATTCTCACAGTTGGGATTGTGGCAGCCCACCTCCCAATCCCTGCCCATGCTTTCTCATGGGTGTAATACTAACCCCCAGGGGGCAAAAATGGGTTCTTGGAAGAGGGAGCAAAAAATTCGATTCCTTTAATGTACAAGCACAGACTACATGTAGTATATCAACAGATATATGGTATATCTGTGATGTCAAAGTCTCCTAGGGGCAGGGCAATTAGGAAAAAAAATTCTTAAAAGGCTTCTTATGAAGGGGTGATCACGAAAGGAAGGTTGAGAAACACTACTCTTGACATTTGCACCAAGATATCAAGGACACACACCAAGCCCATCTTGTTCAAAACCTGATGAGCTCCCCTCCCTCATCTCACTCCTCATTCCCCAACCCACACCTCCCATACCCTTGTCACAGCTAATGTCATGGTCAGTCAGCCAGTGCCCATGCCAGGGTCCTTAGTGATAGTTGGTGCACTTTCTGTCCTCACATCCCATATCTAATCACACTGTATTAGTCTGTTTTCATGCTGCTGATAAAGACATACCCGAGACTGAGTAATTTATAAAGAAAAATAGGTTTAATGGACTTACGCACAGTTCCACGTGGCTAGGGAGACCTCACAATCATGACGGAAGGTGAAAGGTACATCTTACATGGTGGCAAGCAAAGGGACAATGAGAGCCAAGTGAAAGGGGTTTCCCCTTATAAAACCATCAGGTCTCGTGAGACTTATTCACTACCACAAGAACAGTATGGGGGAAACTGTCCCCATGATTCCATTGTCTCCCACTGGGTTCCTCCCACAACACATGGGAATTATGAGAGCTACAATTCAAGATGAGATTTGGGTGGGGACACAGCCAAACCATAACACATACCAAGCCCTCCAGGTTGTACTGCCACTTTCTCTCTTGCAGCTGTCCCTCATGCCATGCCAGCCACCTGCCTGAGTTTAGGGCCAGGTTCCCTCTTCCCTGGAGCTCTGCAATGGCCTTCCAAATCATTTTCACCCCCTCCCTACTCCAATCTATCTGTCATTGTGCCACTAGAGAGAACTTTCTAGAGCACAAACTCATGATTTAATGTTCATGTATTTGAAGTTTGATTTCAGTTTTCTTCAAATAGAAAGTCTCTAGAATACAAGACAAGTCCGTCAGCATTTTTCCAGATCCCTTTCCTGTATTCCTCTACAGTCGTGCTGTATTCTACCATAGTTGACTGCTGTGCCTTCCCTGGAATTCATTCTATATGTTCATATCTTTCTGTCTTTTTTTGTATCAAATCGCAGAATTCCTTTTTCCACTCTTTTCACCTAAACTCCTATTTCTACCTCAAGGCCTGCTCAAATGTTCCATCTTCTGTTGAGTCTTGCCTCACGTGATTCCTGGCAGAAACACTTGCTGCTTTCTTTCTGCTTCTGCAGTGCAACACACGTGTTTATATAACAGGGAATGGACCACATTGCTTTTCAGTTGGCCTCCTCCTATGTAAATTTGAAGAACGATACTTATCAAATTGACACAGGTTTTGAGAAAAATACTCTTACGTGCAAACTGTTGTGCTGGACATTGGAACAGTAGAAGTGAATAAAGAAGGCTTGCCTTCATGAAGCTTAAAATCTGGTGAGAAAGACGCATTCAGCAAGTCATTTTAACAAATAATCATTTAAATACTGCTGTGAGAAGTGCTACAATGGAAAGATATAGGATGCTATCAAAGAAAAAACAGAGAAATCCACCTTCCCCCAAAGGGGTCGACACAGCTTTTCTGGAGAAAAGATCTTTAAACTAAGACCAGAATGAGTTAGCCGGGTGAAGAATATATTCCAGGGTGAATGTATTTCGGGCAGAGGGAATAGCCCTTGAGGATACCTTGTGATAAGAAAGAGCCTGAGATCATTGAAGACCAGAAATAACAAAACAAACAAACCAATATACAAACAAAAAGTGGGTGTAGAGGCAATAAGAGAGGGGTGTGGCATGACCACCGAATGGATTTATGACAAAAGGAGTCACTTGCTGAATCTGAAAGGGAACCTTCATCTTCTCTGCCTCCTGGCACCACACGGATAGGCCACTGACCTGGGTCCATGTGGCAATGTTTTTGTCCTTTTTGTCATATTGCCTGAAATATAGACTCAGATATTTTTTTTCTATGACCAAAAAATGGCTAAAAATTCTGATAGAAATGGATGATTCATGCCCAACACCTTCTAGAAGTACTCCAATTTCGGTATGTGCTGTTTTGAGAGCCCACATCTTACACAAGTGTCTAACAGCCATGTGAGGTGTGATTTTTCAGTATATCACCTTGATGCATGGTAACATGGCCCCAAAATGAATAAGAGCATTTTACTGTACCTGAAACTCTGGGGTCAAGTCATATGGATATGAATGCAGAGCAACGCAATATGGAAACAATGTGTTCAACTTTATGACTAGTAACTCATTGACTCATGGACAGCTTTGCCCTGGCTTCTCTGGGGGTAGTTTTCCTGCTGCATGGCACACATTTGAGGAGCACTGGAAGTCCCACAGTTTTTCCCACACTAGAGTATTCTGAGTATTGCAAGTAGAGATGGAACGGAGAGTGGGTTTGTCAAAATAAGCCAGCCCCACATTGAAAAAGTCACGTGTGCTTGGTGCTATCCACAAACATGAGTCACCCAGGGAGGTATGTAGATGCTTGTGACAAGAGAAGAGAGGCCTAAAAATAACAGTTCCACTGAAGGGTGGAGCTACAGGCTGGTGGTGTGTCATGCTTGGCTGCTGTTTCTGAAAATTCCTTCAGTTAAAGTAGCAAGTAGGATGACAGCTGCAGATACCTGGCTTTCAGGAGAGAAGTGTAGCAGGTATCCACTGAGGGGGGATTTCAGGGTCATGAAAGCCTCCTTATTACTTATTTCCTGAAGCTGATGCCTGAAAATCCATACAAGAATCCCACATCTTTAGTTAAATACTTTGATCCCCAATAAATCAGAAGGACAGCACATTGGGCTGTTCTCGGTGACACATTCGAAGGTTGCTGGAGATACAAGGACGCTCAGAGTGTCTTCTTTTACTTTCTTTTAACTTTCTCCTGCTGTTCCATATACTCCGTGAGGGCAAGGACCTTGTTTGTCCTGTTTTCAGTTCCATCCTCGGTGTCTAGCAGAGTAGGAGCTAAACAAATATTTGATTAAGGAAAAATGGAAGGAATGTGTCTAGCCCAGCCCTCTTAGTTTGCAGGCAAGAATACTGAGCAGGGAGCAGAAACTTGCCCAGGACCATGCAACCTATCAGCAGGGGTAGGAGGGAAGCCAGCTTCTGACTCTCCACCCAGTGCTCTCACCTTTCCAACAAGCTAGCAATGACTCAATGTGGCTAGAAGTGTCTTGTTGAGGGCAAAGACCAAACACGAGGTCTCTGGCTACTAGGCTGAGGAGGACAGTATGGGGTAGCAGTTCTGAGGGGGCCAAAAGATAGTGAACTTCACTGGGAGGAGGTGGCAAAGACAAGGCTTGCCACTGGAGGCTGCCCAGCAAAATTTCAAGGGCACAGTGGTGCTTCTTTCTTAGCCTGTTGTGTTTGCCTAAATTTGTTTTTAATAAAACCCAGGAGAAAAACACAGGTTCCTGGAGAAGCAGGGGCTGATGGCTTGTGGTCGGCTCAGGACCACAGAGTTCACCTTATGCAGACAGCTCTATGGTCATTAATACTGAAGGCATGTGTGCTTTTTTGTGTTTTGTGCTTTTCTTTTAATAATCAGACAATAGTTTACATCTGTGCATTGGCGAGGAGTCATGAAGAAGAGCATCCAAACAAAGACGCGAGAAGCCAGACTGGCAAGTGGGCTGGCTGGAAAAGAGAAGAGAAGCCAGACACAGTACTTTGTCTTTAGTCTCCATGGATAAAAGTGCTTAAAGTTCACCGTGCGGAGAAGGGAGGGGAGGGAAAGGTCTTGAAGGATTCCCAGTGGATACAAACAATGGTCATTTTTGAAGCCAGTTTGCATTTAGTCTCACACTGTCTTGTCTTAAAACACTTCTGAAGCACGAGGCTTCTGAGAGAGTCGGGCAGTTGCAGGAGCAGCAGGAGGGGGCTGGGGTGGGACTGGGGTGTAGGGAGAGGCATGAAGGACCGTCCTGGCCCCACATTCCTCAAGGCACCTAACAAGGAAGCAGAACCCTACCTGGCTAGAGGTCCATGTTCCAGAAGAGATGGGTTCTACTTCTGTGCCCAGTCAACAGGATACCTAAGCTTTGACTTTGGGTCACTAAAGATTGTTCCTAGACAAAAGCCCTAGCTCACAAGTCTCGGGGCAGCTTGGGACTTTGTTTAGGCCAGGTTTACCAGCTTGGTGTGAGAATAGCATCAGATATTGGTTACAGTGGTGGGATACATTCCAAGACTCCCAGTAGATGCCTGAAACCTCAAGTAGTACTGACCCTACATATACATGCTTTTTCCATGTGAGAACTGAGATGACTACTACGTGACTAAGGGTGGGGAGTTTCTACAGTGTGGATACGCTAGACAAAGGCATGATTCACGAACTGGGCATGATGGCGAGAGATTTCATCATGCTGCTCAGAATGGCACGCAATTTAAAATTTATGGATTGTTTATTTCTGGAATTTTTCACTTCATATTTTTGGACCATGGATGACTGAAGATAACTGAAACCTTGGAAAGTGAAATTGCAGATAAGGGAGATTACTGTACAGGTTTATGTTGACTCAATCTTCCTACTGTGGCTTGAATGTTTGTGTCCCTTCCAAAATTCACAAAATCACGTTGAAACGTTATCCCCAAGGCAACAGTGTTAAGAGGTGGGGCTTTTAGGAGGTGATTAGGCCATGAGGGCTCTGCCCTTATACATGGGATTAGTGCCTTATAAAAGGGCTGGGGAAAACCAGGTAGGCCCCTTTTGCCCTTCCATCGCTTTCACAAGGTGAAACAACAAGGTGCCATCTTGGAAGCAGAAAGCAGCCCTCGCTAGACACAGAATCTGCTAGCACCTCAATCTTGGACTTCCCAGCCTCCAGAACTGTGAAAAATAAATTTCTGTTGTGTCTAAATTAGTCTGTGGTATTTTGTTATAGCAGCATGAACAGACTAAGACACTACCCCAGTCTGTGTATTTGGGCATAGAATTAACAATTATTTGATTCTCTTTCCTTCCCACACAGCTGCTGCCAGGGGATGGGAGCAGGGTGATGTCAGCGATTCAACATTGTCTTTCCTTCTCTCTTCGGTGCCTCCTTCCTTGCTATGGTGTTAAACACAGATACTGTGACCGCTCACCTGACTTTTGGTTCTTATGGAGGTGTTTCTTGGTGGATGGTGGTTCAATTTGGTGTTCCTTTGGCCAGGTTTGGGTGGGAACCAGTAGCTTTGATCAAGCTACTGCATGGAAAATCCCACAGGGATCAACTTACTTCATGTTATAGCCAGAGCAGGTTCTAGAATCTAGTGCTCAAGCAGCTTGTAGGATTTCAATTTAGATATTAGGGAAGCTCCATCAGCTGAAGTAGGGTGAGGCTGGTTAAGGAATAGAAATAAAATGGAAGTAGTTCAGATGATTTCTCATTTTTAAAATTTTTTATTAAAACAAATTAACAATCTTCTGATTGTCAAGGACATGATGGAGTCTGAGAGGCTATTTATTTTGAATCCGGGTTGTAAAGCACAGACATCCAAACCAACAGAACTCCCACACACACTCAGGAATGCAGAGGGTTTTTGTTTGTTTTGGTTTTTTTTTTTTTAAGTTTTACTAAGAACATTTTCTAAACATATACTGAATAAGGTTGTACTTGATAGTCCTGGTAATGGTAATAATGATAACTGAGAAAAAGTAAAGAAGTAAAGGAAGCAGAAAAAATTAAGGCAATCCTGACAGCAATTCAGATAGGTAATCTACATAAATTAGTCAGTTTCCTTATCAGAGATTTACATGTTAAAACCACTTGATATAACCCAGCAGGAAATTGAACAAGTGATTCTATGTCCAGACTTGGAAACAAAAATAACCACTCAGGGTCTGCACACATTAGTTTGCTCAAACTTGCGCTGATAAGTCTTTTTGGCTGGAGCTATTGTATGCAGTTTTAAGAGGGGAGAGTTTGGTTGGAGGATGATTGACACGGAAAGAACTGCAAATCCATAATACAGGAAAACAGGTTGGATATAAGCTTCAGCGAGTACCTGGACACCACTGAGATGATGCAGATGCAGAGGGTGAGATGCTGCACGGGACTTAGCAGTGTTCGTGGTGAATCAAAAAGAAAACCCACCCCATCATCTCTGTAAAACACATCCAATATCTTAGGCAGACTGACATCCTACATCTGATGCACTCACACAAAGATATTTCACATTCTCATTTTAAGTTTGTACCCATTCCAGGGTTTCTTAGTGTTTCCCAGAGAATAAGAATGATTTTGAAATTTGTGACTTGTCACTTTGGGGACAGACACTGCTTGTCAAGCTCTTCAGGCCAAGACCCCAAGGTTCCCCCAGCAGCCCTCAGACGCCTGTCCAAACAGTCTCTCTCTGGTCTCCAAGAGTTCCCGTGCATACCACATGCATGTTCTATTTATATGTTTCTTTGTCCTGAACAAGATTTGGCCCCATTGTGTGGGAGCAACACCAGAAAAGAAAAACAAAATCCATCCACCGAGAGAAAATGGAGATTGTGAGAGCTTGGAGAAATTTACATACTTTGCTCATTCCATTTTCCTGTGATGTCAGAGTCAAAGAATACGCCTTTTTTTAAAAAAATCACACACACACATACACATTTCAAAATGCTGGGACTCACAGCTCTGTCAAGTGGATTGTCATTAAAAGGAGAAATGTAAACACTCTTTTGCCTTTCCCTCCACCTCCTTCTATTCCCCTCTTCAGCCCTTAAAAAAAAACTAACAAATTAGCCCAGACTCCACTGGATAGAATTAAGGGCCCGTCTGCAAAAGGGCGTGGGGTATTAATGGAGATGGGGCCGAGGCCGGGGCAGGGACGATATGGAAGTGGGAGGCCGGAATGTGGTACTTGAATCTGGGTGACTGGTTCTTTATGGAGGCACAGAAAAGGGCCGGCTGACACTTTACAGATTGAGTGTAACATTCAGGGAATTTGGCATTTCTGCCACGGGTTCTGGCTGCCCTGCTAACTGCTTTCCTTCTCCCTGCTGGTAAAAGTGCAGGAGAAAAGGGTTAAATAAATGTTTGTGATATGATAAGGTGCTTGTTTATTCAAGGAATGACAGATTATTGGCTCCAAAGGCAGCCCTGAAAAATAGTACAAAGGAACTGGCTCTCCCCTCGGGGATGATGTGATTTCCTCCTGAGATTCTGCTCTTTCCTAGGAACAATTTGCCCTGGGAATTAAGAAGGATGATTTCCCTGCCATCGGAGATGAACGTGGAGTTGGCACTGAGGGCCGGAGCCCCAGAAGCTGGCTGGGAACTGGGACGCGCTTGTTCTGGGGAATGGCTTTCCTACAGGGATTTTTCTCTCACTGCCCCCGGGCTGGCCCAGCACAGAGCTCAGCTTCCAGCATCCACGAGCCCTGCTCACTACCCACAAAGGCTGCAGGGCATCAGCGTGTTGCTACTTCTCAGAGCCTGGGAAAAGAAGTTACGCACTCAGGAGGGGGACTTCTTCCTCAGGAAATCCTGGTGCCAGGTCTGCCTCTAGCCCCAGACTGCTGTGTTCATCCCCTGACCATTCCCACATGGCGTGGACACATGTGCCCAGGATGGCATGCGTATCTGTCCATTTCCACACCAACACAAGCTGCACTACGTGAGCTTTCTCCTGTTGTCCTCTAGTGATTTCTTAGCTAGTCCTGCAGGAGAATCCAGTTCCAGATCCCCAAACAATGAGATATTCACCTAAAGTTGGTGCACTTTTCCTCGGGGAGCAAACACCAGTGGCTGCCAACCCTGAAAATCACAGAGATCTGTACGAGGGGGCCTGTATGAGTGAGCCTAGAAGGGCTGTGACACCTTGCTGTGCACTGTGAGTTGTTCTGTTCATGCCCAGCTTCCGGATGCTGCTCTGAGCTGTCTCCTTCCTGCAGAGCAAGGGTTCTGAGCCCAGCATGCTTCAGCCACAGCTCTTCCTTTCCCCTCTCCTGGCCCTGTTTCTGGCATGCCATAGAGAGGTCATTCACATACTTGCTGACTAGAAGAGTTCATACAAGATGTTTGGCATAGTTCTCATTTGAAAAGAACGCATTGCCAAAATCAAACACCAAGGGAAAAATAAGTTGTGGTTTAACGGCTGTTTTTCTAGCATCCTAGGAACTACTGTATGATTTTTACGATGGCCCAGTCACTTTATCAGCTGATGTGCTGCTTATTTGTAAGACATAAGGTATCCGCCTGGGGAACCCAGTGCCCTTCAGACACAGTGACTCAGGTTTGAGCCGACGGCAGGGACGTTATCGAAGATCCATGGTTGGGCTATTTTTATGATTGCATTCAGTACTAATAGGGCTTTTGGAGTGTACGCAGCCATGTGCTCATTCTTGAACTACACAAGATAAGATCCTTGTCCCAAGGAGCTTACTGCCTGACTTTTGCAAAAACCAGATGGCAGAAAATGGTTTCCCTCTGCCCATCAGCAATGATTGAGGGGGTGGAGATGAGAAGCGGTGCAGTCAATTCGTAACTCTCCTGGGGTGGGACCTTTGCTTTGGCATTTATCCCATGTGATGTTTTAATCATGGACTATCCTTCCCCATCATCTGCTATTCCATAAGCTGCATCTCCAGGGAACTCTGATAATTCAAGCTTATTTGAATATCAACTTAATTAAAGCATCATTAGGTCATAAAGCACCATACATAGACACACACATTATGCACATACACATTTGCAAAAATATCATGGATTTTGAAACTAGCCATAAATGACTTTTGGACTGCCAGTGGGGACATGAGGAAGGAAATGAAAATTGTACCTACTGTGGTTGGTCATATCCGAATCATATGCTGTGATGCTGGATTAGGAAGTGCCAGCCGCTATGCCCCAGCAGATCAATTGGGTCTCTGGGACAGTTTCTGCCTGGGTCTGCCTCGGCTGGGAAATGTCCAGCAGAGCACTGTGAATAGGCCCCCACAACCTGCACATCAGTGCCTCTGGCCCCAGAAGAGCTTCCCGGCACCTGGGCATGTCAGTGACCTTATTTCAGGATAGCTCCCTAATTCTTCAAGCCATTTGCAACTGCATAGGTTTACCTGAAGGCCAAAAATCTATTTCCTATGACATGTGAACAGTCTTACCAAAGGTGCACACACTGGTTAAACCCTGGATGAGCAAGTGTATTTACTCACCACTTGCTTTGCCTTCATCTGGGCTCTCCAAAAGCAGACTCTTAGGCTGGGATTTGAGTGGGAGCACCAGCCGGGTGGTGGGGAGGGAAGCTAATGTAGGGTGTGGTACACTAGCATGGTATAGCAGTGTAGGTCACTGCTGTGAGCAGCTGAGGCGCCATCCCACTGGGGACATCTGGGAGATGGTGTAGGATGCATCTAGAGCTCTCCTTCCCTAGCGGCAAGGAAGCCAGGACATTGAAACATGAAGTCTTCTTCACCTTTGGCTCAGGGTTAGTCCAGGGACATCAACCCCCAGGCATTGCCTGCCCTGCCCTATCTGCAGGCTCAGCAGACCCCTTAACCAAAAAAGTCCCCAGTGTGGAGACCTGCAGTTGCTGGTGGTGAGGGTCACCAGTATGACAATGGTAGGGGCCAAAGGACCCTGATGTAGGCAGGGACCCAACAGGGTCTGCCATAGGTTTCCTTCTTTCCTTCCTTCTTTTGAGTAAGGAACTCCTTTGAGAGAAGTTGGAGGTATGTACACATTTTCCCAGTGAATGGAGCCAATACTGAGAAATCTAGAAAAACGGAAATGAAAGAAGAGGGGAGAAAAACATAGGATTCAGCTCAGTTTTCCTTTACTCTGGAAAGTCTCCTAGCCCCTCCTCTCACTCTCTGACCAGCGACCTGACGTAAGTGCACCCCCACTCGACACCCATAGCCCTGAATTGTAATTGTCTGTTCATGTGTCATCCTTGCAAACCAAGGCATTCTTTCACTCGTTTGTCTTTATTTCTGTACTCCCTGTACTTACTTGCTTGGTATTGACAGGTGCTTAATTAATCTCTAGAAAATGAATGAAAGGTGGCTTTATTTACATTATTCCACATTTACCTCTACCAAAATTTTAAAGATTTACTCAGGAACAGAAGTTCCAACCTAGTTCCTTTGGACCTTTGTTGATTGAGTTTTAGAGATCTTTTTGTCGTCCTAAACCAGGTGCCAGATCCCTGCAGAGATTTTCCAACATCAGGATTCTTCCTATAGAGAAAAAAGACACTTCTCATGAGGAGTTTGGAGCCCAGTGAAGTGGAAAGCTGGGATGCTCAGGCTGAAAACCATCCCTGAAGGTTAGAGGTCTAGCAGAAAACAGTAGCTCATTAAACATTCATTTTTCATTTTTTCAAAGAGAAAAGTAGAAGGCCACATTATCATTTATCATTCCCTGAAGAGGAGGTAAAATTATATGGCAGAGCAAAACCTGGTCACCACTTCTGACCAAGCCTTTCCTCTTCCAGTATCTATGATTTGGGCTTAATGATGGTTTTCTCTAGTACAAGATCTCTACTCTGCTCTAGATAATCTGATGACACGGTGGTGACCTTTGCCTCCACCTCTCCTTCAAGACATTCCACTTCTCTGGTACCCAGAGTCGACCCCTTCCTCGGATGGTAACTACACTGGATTTTCCTACTGAATGGCCAAGATCAGAGTTGTTCAAGGTAAGACTTTCCTGAGCTGTGACATGCTCGGGGGACCCTGCAGGTCCCTGTGAGAGGCTCTGGGAATCTTTCCTATTATGGGCAAATGAGAGAACTCATTCATCCACTCCAGAGTTTTTCAACCTATATGCTATTGGCATTTCGGATGGGAATATTCTCTGTTGTGTGGGGCTGTCCTGTGCCATGTAGGATGTTTAGCAGTTTCCCTGGCCCCTACCCACCAGATAATAGCATCGCCCCTTCCAACCATAATGACTGTCTCCAGATATTGCCACATGCCCTGTGGGGTGAAAGATTACCCTTGGTTGAGACCCATTGCTCTAGCCCAAGCCTAGTGACAATTAGTAATATTTTGGCTCAAAGGCTGCATTTCTGGGGTCTCTTGGGATCTCCCTGATCTTGCAGCAGGAGTCTCTAGGCTTCTTCTGGTGGCAAAGACTGCTTTGTGTTCACCAGAACCTATTTCCCCTTCTTCCTGGGCCCACAGCTACACTGCCTCCCTTTCAGTTCGGTGTGGCCGTGAGGCTGAGTTCTGGCCAATAACATAGGAGTAGAAGTGAGGCCTTCCAGGCCTTCCAGGCCTAGCCCATAAAAAGCTCCCATTGAAAACTCACCATTCGCTCTCTTCCTATGTCTTCCTGCAGGTTGCTGACATCTAGGATGACTTGGGAAGTTACACGTTGAGTGCAGAAGAGACTTTCTCAGCCCAGATTCCTGAATGTTATGTGTGAAGCAGATACCTTTACCATCACTGCTATCTTCTGAACACCGATTATATGGCAAACATTGTTTTGGCCCTTGAGATAGAGCTGTTATGTGGAGTAAATGACCCTCTTTATTCCGATGAGGAAATGGAAGCCCAGAAAGACACTCAGCCAAGGTATTCCAATGACGCATGCCTTGCAAAAGGTGGGAGTAGGTTTAAATTGGGGTCTTCTGACTTCAAAGCCTGTTCTCCTTCTACTCCCTTTCTCCCCATTCTCAATATACACAGTCCATCCCCTCTGAGGAGCTGGCTAGAGAAAGTAATTCAGTAGGTAGTATATGCTTCCCAAAACGGCCACCTTTGTGACACCCAAGTTCAGAAATATTAGAAATAATACCTTCTAGAACACACACACTTTAAGTATTGACTCACTTACCAAAATCTTTCAAGAGTATTCTCTCTGTGCTGTGGCCCTGAGGAAAGAGGCGTGAGCAAGAATTCCCGTGCTGGAGGAGCTGTTAGGCCAATGGAAGATGTGGGCCTGAGAAGCTTCATTTGCAATACATTATGGAATATGCGCTATTTAGAAGAGGGCTAAAAAGGCATTGGAGTATGAGGTTGTTTGATCTCACAGTATAGGGGTTCTGTGTGCCAAATATGGCCTGTTGCCTACTTTGTAAGGTACAAACCATGACCCGTGGGCCAAATCTAGCCTGCAGCCCATTTTTGTAAGGCATATGAGTTAAGGATGGTTCCTATACTTATAAAGTTTTGTTTAAAAAACAACAACGACAAACAAAGGAGAATAGGTGATGGAAGCTATATGTAGATCACAAAGCCTAAAGTACTTACGATCTGGCTCTTTGCCAAATCCACACTTAGAGTGAAAGTAAGTATCTTTGCAGCAATTAGTAGGTGTGTACTTAGAAGATAGGTTAGGCACAGTGGCTCAGGCCTGCAATCCTAGCACTTTGGGAGGCTGAGGCAGGCAGATCACTCAGGAGTTAAAGACCCCGGGCAACATGGTGAAACTTCATTTCTAAAAAAAATACAAAAATTAGTCAGGCATGGTGGCACATCCCTGTGGTCCCAGCTACTCAGGAGGCTGAGGTGGGAGGGCCACTTGAACCTGGCAGGTAGACATTCCAGTGAATCACAGTCATGCCACTGCACTCCAGCCTGGGGGACAAAGCAAGAACCTGTCAAAAAATAATAATAAATTTTTATCCTAGGTTCACACAATAAAAGCAATAAAGGATCAGTGAGGATGAATTGCCATTGTTTCTTCTTTGGAGGAACACTACATTGATGATCACTTCACAAAAAGATCATGTTAAACACTACATTCTATGAGTCTTTCACTGCTCAGAGCATGGAAAATATGTGGCGTGTCATAAAAGTTAAGGCAATTCAAAGTGCTAACAAATCCAAAATGTCTAAGGCTTAAGACAAGAGAAGTCTATTTCTTGTCCGGTCACTAATTGGTTATGAGAGCAGGAGTGCTCTGCTTCACACATAACATTCAAGAACCTGGGCTGAGAAAGGCTATTCTGTACTCAACGTGTAACTTCCCAAGTCATCCTAGATGTCAGCAACCTGCAGGAAGACATAGGAAGAGAGCGAATGGTGAGTTTTCAATGGGAGCTTTTTATGGGCTAGGCCTGGAAAGGCTGTTCCTCACTTCCACTCCTATGTTATTGGCCAGAACTCAGTCTCACGGCCACACCGAACTGAAAGGGAGGCAGTGTAGCTGTGGGCCCAGGAAGAAGGGGAAATGGGTTCTGGTGAACACAAAGCAGTCTTTGCCACCAGAAGAAACCTTGGATAAAACTGGAAACTGGTTGCTTTGTAGTGACAAACAGATTTGAGTTAGTAAAAGGAGAGCTAGTATTTGAATGTCATATTCAGAGCAGATAAAAACCCGATTGTTGGGAAGGGTTTCAAGACGGCTGACTAGAGGTTCTGGTACTCATCGCTTCCACAAAGAAAAACCAAAATTACAAGTAGATAATCACACTTTGAATAGATCATCTAAGAGATAAAACTGGAATTCAACAGAAAAGTGTCAGGAAACATCTAAGGCAAGGAAAGAGAGGCTTAACCTCACTGGAAGCAAGACAAAAAAAAAAAAAAAAAAAAGGAAGGAGAAGGAAGCCAGGCAGCTTGCTCAGCTGGGATCAGCTGGGAACCAGGAGAGGCTTCCTAATGCAGGTAAAAGGTAAATAAGTGATCCCCAACACCCAACACTCCACATTCCCACTCTGAGCTCCTGCATTCCAAGCCATGGAAGAGCCCCTCAACTCTCCCATGCCCTGAGACAAACCTAGGGAGCTGCCTGGAAACTGCACAGCAGCATTGCTCCAGAGGTGGAGCTCACATTGGGCCCCCCGCACACCTCAAGTCCTAAGCAGCTTCAGCATGGTGCCATTTTGAGAGCTCAGCCACTACCAAACTGCATCCTGCCTTGGGGCTCAGCAACCCCTTCATCTTCACATCCCTGGAGCCCCATTGACATCCCATAGGTAGCTGCCATCGTTGCTGGCTGCCTCCATTGGGGTCAATGCATGACCACTCCCAGTAGCGAGACTGCTACACATAGGCAAGTGCTCTAAAGACAGGCTGTTCCACCCAAAGCCACCACTTGGGGCTGAAGTTCACGCATTCCAGCTGCCTGCCTGTGGCTGCTGCCACTGAAAACAACCCTGCCCTCTCCAGCAGTGGGGCTGCCACACAGTCACTGCCATCCCCACCTGAACATTCCACTAGGGGCCTGGGTACCACCCCACCCCTTCGTGCTACAACCAACACCTGCATGTATCACTGGGAGGCCTGAAGAGATAACTTGACTGTGTATAGTATCCTTATCTGGCAGGTTTGTTTTCAGCACTTTGAATGTATGATCCCATTCTCTCCTGGCATTTAAGGTTTCTTCTGAGAAATCCACTGTTTGTCTGATGGGGGTTCACTTGTAAGTGACTAGATGCTTTTCTCTTGCTGTTTTTAGCATTTTCTCTTTGTCTTTGAATTTTGACATTTTGACTACGATATGCCATGGAGAAGATCTTTTAAAATTGCATCTGTTTGGGGATCTCTGAGCTTCCTGTATTTGGACAGCAAAAATGCAAATATTTGATTGCCAGAAAGAAAGAAAAAAACCAAAAGAATATAAAGCTTATTTAATGAAACAACAGTTGAAAACTTCCCAAGTCTACTAAGAGATTTAGACGTCCAAATACAAAGTTATCCTTCATAAGTGAAGGGGAAATGAAGTCTTTCCCAGGTAAACAAAAGCTGAGGGAATTCACCACCACTAGATTAATCCCACAAGAAATGCCTAAGGGAGTCCTATTCCTGGGAGTGAAAGGACAATATCTACTACCATAAAAACACACGAAAGTATTAATATAAAACCCACTGGTAGAGCAAACACACAAATAAGGAATAGAAAGGATGCAAATATTATAACCACAGAAAACCACCAAGTGACAATGATAAAACATAAGAGAGAAAGAAAGGATATACAAAACAACCAGAAATCAATTAATAAAATTATAAAAATAAACCCTGACATACCAATAATAACTTTGAATGTAAGTGAATTAAATTTTCCATTTAAAAGATATAGAATGACTAAGTGAAATTTTTCAAATGACCTAACTATATGCTGCCTACAAAGAAACATGTCTCACCTGTAAAGACACATATAGACTGAAAGTAAAGAGATGGAAAAGTATATTCCATGCAAATGAAAACCAAAAGAGAGCAGGAGTAGCTACCTTTATATCAGTTAAAACAGATTTTAAGGCAAAAACAGTAAAAAGAGTAAAAGAAGGTTATTATATGATAAAGGGATCAATTCAGCAAGAGGATGTAACAATTCTAAACATACATGCATGCAGCATCAGAGCACTGAGGTATACAAAGCAAATATTATTAGATCTACAGGAAGAGATGGAATTCAATATAAAAATGGTTGAAGAGTTCAATACCACACTCTCAGTATTAGACAAATCATTTAGACAGAAACTTTGGATTTAAACTGCACTTTAGACCAAATGGACCTAACATACATTTACAGAACATTTCATCCCATAGCTACAGAATATACATTATTCTTATCAGCACATGAAACATTCTCCAGGATAGACCATATGTTAGCACACAAGAAAAGTCTCAACAAATTTTTAAAAATTGATATCAAATTAAATATCTTCTCAGACTACAATGGAATAAAACTAGAAATTAATAACAAGAAGAACTTTGGAAACTGTACAAATACATGGAAATTAAACAACATGCTCCTGAATGATGAATGGGTCAAAGAAGAAATTGAGAGGAAAATAAGAAAGATTACTGGAACAGACGAAAATAGAAACATGACATACCAAAACCTATCAGATACAGCAAATGCATTGTGAAGACAGGATTCACAGCAATAAACTCCTACATTTAAAAAGTAGAAAGATTTCACATAAACAATTTAATGATGCATCTGAAATAACTAGAAAAGCAAGAACAAACCAAACCCAAAATTAATAGGACAAAAATAATACAGATCAGAGCAGAACTAAACAAAATAGAGACTAAAAATACAATATCAAAAATCAGTTAAATGAAGAGTTAGTTTTTTGAAAAGATAAACAAGATCAATAAACTCCTAAGTAGATTAATCAGAAAAAAGAGAGAAAACCCAAATAAACCAAACTAGAAACAAAAAAGAAGACATTACAAGTGATACCACAGAAATACAAAAGATCATCAAACGTTGTTATAAACAACTATAAACTAACAAACTGGAAAATTTAGAGGAAATGGATCTATTTATGGACACATACAACCTACCAAGATTGAATCAGGAAGGAATAAAAAGCCTGAACAGACCAATAATGAGTAGAAAAATTGAATCAGTAATAAAAATTCTTCCAAAAAACAAAAGCTTAGGACCAGATAAATTCACTTCTGAATTCTACTAAACTTACAAAGAACTGATATCAATTCTCCTCAAACTATTACAAAAAATTAAAAAAGAAGGAATTCTCCCTATCTCAATCGATAATGCCAGCACCACCCTGATACAAAACCAGACCAAGATGTGACAAAAAAGAAAACTACAGGCCAATATCACTGATCAACATAGAGACAAAAATCCTCAACAAATTACTAGCAAACAAAATGCAAGAGCATATCAAAAAGACAATACACCATGATCAAGTGAGATTTATCCCAGGGTTGCAAGGATGGCTCAACATATGCAAATCAATAAATGTGATACATTGCATAAACAGATGAAGGACAAAATCCACATGATCATCTCAATAGACACAGAAAACAACATTTATTAACATCCAGTATAACTTCATTAAAATCTTTCAATAAACTAGGCATAGAAGGAGCATATCTCAACATAACAGCTATATATGACAAACCCACAGCTAACATGGGGAAAAACTAAAAGCTTTTCTTCTAAGAACTGAAAAGAGACAAGAACGCCTACTTTCACTACTCCTATTCAACACAGTACTGGAAGTCCTAGCCAAAGACATCAGGCAAGAAAGAAAAATAAAAGGCATCCAAATTTGAAAAGAGGAAGTAAATTGTCCCTCTTTGCTGATGATAGGATTTTATATTTAAAAAACCAAAAAGCTCTTACAGCTAATAAATAAATTCAGCAAAGTTGTGGAATACAAAATCAACAAACAAAGATCAGTAGTGTTTCTATACCCCCATAATCAATTAGATGAAAAAGATGTCAAGAAGGTAATTCTATCTACAATAGCTACAGAAAAAACTAACTAAAAGCCTAGGAATAAATTTAACCAGTTAAGTGAAATACCTCTACAAGGAAAACTGCAAAACACTAATGAAAGAAATTGAAGAGAACACAAACAAATAGAAAGCATCCCATGTTCCTGGGTTGGAAGAATTAATATCATTAAAATGACCATACTACCCAAAGAAATCTACAGATTCAATGCAGTCTCTATCAAAATACCATTGTCATTTTTCACAAAAATAGAAAAAAAAATCCTAAAACGTCTATGGAAGCAAAAAAGAGACCAAATAGACAAAACAATCTTGAGTAAAAGAATAAAGCTGAAGGCATCATACCACCTAACTTCAAAATATGTTACAAGACTATAGTAACCAAAACAGCATGATATTGATATCAAAACAGACACGTGGACCAGCAGAAAAGAGTAAAGAACCAGAAATAAATTGATGTATTTGCAGCCAATTGACTTTCAACAAAGGCACCAAGGACATACATTGGACATTGGATAGGACACTCTATTCAATAAATATTGCTGGAAAAACTGGATAGCCACGTGCTGAAGAATGAAACTAGATCCCTATCTCTCACCATAGATATAAAAAAAATCAACTCAAGATGAATTAGACTTAAATGTAAGACTTAAAACTATAAATCTCCTAGAAGAGTACTTGGGGGAAACAATTTAAGACATTGGTCTAGGCAAAGATTTTATGGCTAAGACTTCAAAAGCACAGACAACAGAACCAAAAATAGACAAAAAGGACTATAGTAAACTAAAAAGTTTCTGCACAGCAAAGGAAACAATAAGCAGAGTGAAGAGACAACCTATAAAATGGGAGAAAATATTTGCAAATTACAAATCAAACAAGGGACTAAAATCCAGAATACACAAGAAATGCAAATGACTCAATAGAAAATAAACAAATAAGCTCATAAAAAGTGGCCAAAAGACATGAATAGACATTTCTTAAAAGAAAACATTAAATAACCAACAGGTATATTTTTAAATGCTCAACATCACTAATCATCAGGGAAATGCAAATCAAACAATAATGAGATATTATCTTACTCCAGTTAGAAGGGCTATTATTAAAAAGACAAAAATGAACAGTTGCTGGTGAGAAAGTAAAGAAAAGGAAATTCTTATACACTATTGGTAAATGTAAATTAGTACAGCCACTATGAAAAGCAGTATGGGAATTTCTCAAAAAACTAAAAATAGACCTACATGATCCAGCAACCTCACTACTGGATATTTATCCAAAGGAAAGGAAATGAGTGTATCAAAGGGATAGCTACACCCCATATTTTTGGCAGCACTATTCACAACAGCAAAGTTATGGAGTCAACCTAAGTGTCCATCAATGGACAAATGGATAAAGAAAATGTGGTATATATATGCAATGGAATACTATTTGGCAATAAAAAAGAATAAAATCATGTCATTTGCAGCAACATGGATGTAACTAGAGGTCATTATCTTAAGTGAAATAAGCCAGAAAGACAAATATCGCATATTGTCACTTGTATATGGGAGCTTAAAAGGTTGTTCTCATGAAGGTAGAGAGTAGAACGATAGCTACTGAGGTAGGAGGCAGAATTGACTCCCAAGGCAGGGCTAAGGCACCAGACCAAATTGAGGACTAGCTAAAACAGGTCTGTGGCAAAAGCAGCTTTCCGTAAGACATATACACTAGTATGTCATGTCAGTTTACCATTTCCATGGCAACATCTGGTAGTTACTGCCCCTCTCCATGGTGACAACCCAGAAATTACTATCCTCATTCCAGAAATGTCTGCATAAACTGCCCCTTAATTTGCATATATTAAAGTGGGTAGAGATATGAGTGCAGAACTGCCTCTGAGCTGCCATTTTGGGCACACTGCCTCTGCACTCCTGCTTTGCAAGGAGCAGTACCTCTGCTTCTGCTGTACACTGCTGCTTCAATAAAAGTTGCTGTCTGACACCACCAGCTTGCCCTTGAATTCTTTCCTGGGAAAAGCCAAGAACCCTCCCTGGCTAAGCCCCAATTTGGGGGTTTGCCTATCTTGCATCAATACCAGTGACTGGGAAAACTTTTTGGGTGTCAGC
The DNA here is from genome assembly GCF_006542625.1 of Nomascus leucogenys. Classification (NCBI taxonomy): domain Eukaryota; kingdom Metazoa; phylum Chordata; class Mammalia; order Primates; family Hylobatidae; genus Nomascus; species Nomascus leucogenys. The sequence continues at coordinate 57,407,515 of NC_044384.1, read as the reverse complement.
GGGGGATAAGGAGAGATTGGCTAAAGCCTACCAACATACAGTTAGATAGAAGGAATAAGTTCTAATGTTTGATAACAGAACAGGGTGACTAGAGTTAACAATAACGTATATATCAAAATATCTAGAAGAGAGGACTTGAAATATTCCCAAGACTTAAAAATGATAAATACTCAAGGTGATGGACACCTTAAATACCTTGAGTTGATCATTACACATTCTATGTATGTAAGAAAATAACACATGTATTCCATATATATGCACAAATATTATGTATCAGTAAAAAACTTGATTATATTCTCATACAGAATTGCCTACCTATCTCTGATGTGGAAAATGCACTGAAATTGAAGGACACAATAAAGCCCATCAGCTCTGGAGCTGGGGATAAGTCACAGCCTCTGGACACCAAAGGCCTCATCCGTCAGATAAAGAAGTTGGAGCTTCAGGGGTCTGTGAGTTCACACACAGCATCCAAGAACATGGAGGGACAGCAATAGGCCCAGAAAGAGAACCCTCACGTGACTACCACGGTCTCATCACAAGTGATTTTGATCATTGTCAGACATCCTGTGCGTTTCCACAGAATAAAGTACAGGCTGTGTTGAGAAGAACAGAGGGGAATTGGGCCTTTGATCCTCTTGTAATCTGTGTGAGAAAGATCACGGAACACCTCTGTGACATTCAACAATACTCATGCCAGGTAAGCAAAGATGAATGACGTGCATAGTTCACTTGGAGGGGAGACAGAGAGGTAAACGTATTTAATTTCACTGTGATAGGGGTTATGAAGGTGTTACGTATGGAAACTGACTGGAGGTGGCTTTGCAGAGAAGAGAGGCTCAGGAGGGTTTCCCAGAGAAGGGGACAACTGGGCTCAATTGTGACTACATTAGCTAAGTGAGGTGTGCATTGAGAGGAGGGGAAAGAAAGGCAGGGGAGGGTGCTCTAGGAAAGAGTACAGCACGAATAAGGGCTTGCAGCATGGAAGAGCTACGGGCAGTGTGGTGTTGCTGACAGATAAATCGAAAAGTGGGGAGCTGGAGAAGTAGACGAGGTCTTAAAGGGCCTCACCACTCACATTAAAGGCCCTGTGTTTTATTTAATAGGCAATGAGAAGTCAATGAATTGATTATTTTTTGGGAGAAACAGAGTACACTTTGGATAAATTATTCTCCCCTTTTATGTTAAAACAGTTCCAGAATTGTTATCTCAGGAAACACATTTTCTTACATTTTCAAACTGTAAAACTCATACATGTGCATTGTAGAAACGTTGGAAAATATACAAAGGCATAATCAATATGAAAAAAATTATACATCAACTTATCAAATGGAGACCATTACTAGCAACATTTTGGGATAGATTCCTCCAGTCCTTTTTATGTCTATATTTAAAAATAGTTGAAGTTACAAGGTCTATGGTACTTTAAAAAAGTTTTTATATAAGAATAAATACTATATCCATTTCCCATTTTTCTGAAAATGTAGCCAATAAGAAGCTTCCTGCCTGGTCTCCCTCCTGCTGCTCTCCCCATCTCAGTCTATTCTCAACACAGAAGCCAAAGTAATTCTACTCAAATGTTCAGAAAAGTATGAATAGCAATAAGAAAAAAAGTTAATATACACACCCACCACCCAGAGTCCCACAGTTAACATTTTGGTGTAATTTTTTCCTGGTCTTATTTTTCCTGAGAATTAAAAAAAAAATGCCTTAGGTGATATGGAATAAAGGTTTTTGTTTTTCATTGTCTTTTAGCATAAGGCCAACTTTTAACAGGAAGTCAACTATACAAACAAATATTTACAAAATATTTCCTAAAGCACATGCCAATCATACAATCATATAAAAAATCTACAGCCCCCCGACCTCAGGTCAAGAGAGACCACAGGAGAGCAGCAGAATTGGTCTGAATTGCTTAAATCTATTTTGAAATTGTATTTTGAATTGTATTTTACTGTTATGTATTAAGCTTGAGTTAAGAGATAGCATTTTTCATACATTTGCTGTCATATTTGCTTTAAGGATGTTATTGAGGTCTTGTCCATTACATCAGACAATGCCTCCATTAAGGGATCTCAAGAGACATATTTTTCTCATATCTTATTGCTAAAAAATGTTCTGCTTCTACTTTATTAGACAGCATGAGTTTTAAAAATCTTATTGGCAATGAAAACTAGGTAACTCAACTCATCTTCTTTTTATTGTCCACTAGGAAATTAGAGCATAAGTGAGAGGTTCCTTTGCCACCATGTCGCACTTTACATCACACATATTTGTGTCCTACATTTTTATCTGGCCTTTTCTTATTCTATCCTTATTTTCTCTTTCTCCTGACTTCCTGACATATACACTCCCCCTTCATGTATGTGTATGTGTGTATCTACAGCTATATATATATATATATATGTGTGTATGTGTATAATTATGTGTATATATGCATAGGTGTGTATATATACACATATAGTGTAAGTAATACAGACCATAGCTATACATATATCTACATACACACATATGCATATATGTACCTATCCACATTTACAAATATAGAGAGAACATTTATATGCATGTATTTTTACAGTGCTCTCTTATGGTATAGTAATTTTTGTCACATTTTTGGAATGAGAAATCACCTATTGTGTAGGTGATTTGGGCAGGGCGACCAGTTAGGAACAGTGGCAATGGGACAGGCAATGCCACCCTGGGCTAGGGCCATGGGTATTCATGTGGGGAGAAGGAAATGGACCCAGGAAATATTTATAAGGCAGATACATCTCAAATTAATGCTGGATTAGTTGTGATGGAAAGAAAAATGACCTCCAGGTTTCAAGCCTAGGTTGTAGGTTTTCCAACTGGGGCAGGGAGTAGTTTGGGAGGAAATGTGAGACCTCCATTTTTGGGCATGTTGATTTGAAGGAAACTGTCTGGGACAGCCAGGTGGAGATACCCAAGCTTTGCCTACCACTCCATTAGTTTCCATTAATGCTCATTTACTTCCATTATTTTTTTCTGCTTGGAATATAGCCACCTTAGCTTCTAGCACTGACCAAACTTGAGCCATCTTTCTGGGCCCAGTTGAGGTCCTACACTTCCAAGAGGCCTTGTAGCCCACTTTTTTTCTGACCTCCAACAGCACTTGCTATCTGCATTATCTTTAGAGCAAAGACTTGAAGCCTTTTATGTTGCTATCTACTTGTTTTATCTCATAGGTGAAATTCACCTACTTATTCATTCAGTGAATATTTAGTGTCAGCATCCACACGTGCTGTGCTAGGTGATGGGCACACAGATGACTCAGACATGGTCTCGGCTCTTAAAGAGTTGACTATCCACTGGAAGAGGAGATGATGCAACATAAGCAAGTTACTCCGTGTCCTTGAAGGAACACAAGGTTCGTTCTCTTCTTTATTGTTTACTCTCATGGTGGCTTGCTCAGGCTGCATGCAAAGCCAAGCCTCAACAAACAGCGTATCAACTGGCAGACTATCCATTCTAGCTTGCAGAAGAGAAATTTCATAGCAAACCCTGGGGGATGAAATCTGATCTCTCTCTGAGCCATCCAAATTCACTTTATACACAATGTGAGTCGTGATAGTGTATAATGCCTGTCCCTAAAATGTGGCTTTCGTCTGTGTGGCCATGTTTCTCCTGCTGTGCTCACACCTCAAAAGAAGCAAAATCTTATAAGAAGCTCCAATATGGTGGCAATGTTTTGCTTTTCTAGAGTGGACTTGATTTTTCACAGCAGTTACAAGGCATCTCAGTCATGGCAGGCAAAGACCCTTTTCGCTCAGAAACATAAGGCATGAGAAGCAACTTGACAGCACTGTGGACAGCAGTGAGCTGTCAGTCGGAAAGGATAATCAGTTATCTTCTGGGATCTGCCCTTAACTAACTGCTTTGACTTGGGTAAGCCAGTAAACTGCTCCCTGCTTTGGGGCCCTAATTCATGAAAGAAGATGGCTACAGAAATAGGATTCCAATACCCTTTATGTTCTCCTTTTGGTTTCTTTCATGTGATTTTCTTTGTAAATGTCTATAATTAGTTTTCCAGAATGACAGTTAATCTGAATGAGTGGGCTTCTGCTCCAGTTGTCAATGGGAAGATGTAGAAACTATTAGCTTTAGAAGTTAGGCAATATGTGACTATGTTGTCTTAGAGATACTTTTTTCAACACATGAGAATGATTTATTGAGAAGGACTTAAGATGTGCCTGAGTTGGGTGACAACTTTGGGTTGTTGCCCCAGAGCTCAAGGGCGTGTCTATGAGAGTCCTCAACTGGCGTGACGGAGAAAGCTTTGGCTGTCAGATGCAAGACATCAGTCTTGGCCCTAGAACTTGCTACTGATGAGACCCAGGACAAGGTCTGAGACTCTCTAGACCCCAGTCTCTTTACTTACAAAATAAAGGCTTGATCTAGATTCTTTTCAATTTTCTCTCCAGCTCTAGCAGTCGACAATCTCTTGTAAACTATGTATGTAAGTGTGGTTATGTGTGTGATTTGTGAACAACGCTTTGTTTAAAGTTGCAAGCTCTCTTAGTTTTCAAAATAATAACAATGTCTAACAGTTTCTCATTCTGCAGACAAACAGCTTCTTGGTTTGTTTAGTGCAACACAGAATTGTGAAAAGCTCACAGGCTTTGAGAGCAGAGATACCCAGGCCCAAGTCTACCTGTCATGTCTTAACTGTGTGGTTCTTAGCATGTCACTTTTAATGTCAAAGTGTTATTTACCTCCTCCATAAATTGGACATTCTCATATCATGGGTGTGTCTTTTTTGTTGTGATAAGTGATTGGCACAGGTTTATCACATGGTGACATGTTTAATAAGTAGTAGCTTTTATAATGTTTTCAGGCTTAATAAAGGCATTTGGTTTATTAATCAAAGACTAATCAACAATGCTGTCACTTTTGGTTTATTCTACAACAAAAATAAGCTAACAACTTTCTTTTCTTTCTTTCTCTCTTTCTCTTCTTTCTTTCTTTCTTTCTCTTTCTTTCTTTTCTTTCTTTCTCTTTCTTTTTTTTTGTTAAACAGGGTCTCACTCTGTCACCCAGGCTAGACTGCAGTGGTGCAATCTTAGCTCATTGCAACCTTGAACTCCTAGGGTCAAATGAGCCTCCCACCTCAGCCTTCTGAGTAGCTAGGACTACAAGTGTGTACTACCATGCCAGGCTAATTTAAAAAATATATTGTGGAGATGAGATCTTGCTATATTGCCCAGGCTGGTCTAAAACTCACGGCCTGAAGGGATCCTCTCACCTCAGCCTCCCCAAATGTGGGGATTACAGGCATGAGCCACCATCCCCAGTGAGTAACGACTTCTTGATGTTGGAGAAAAACAAATACACAATCTCTGTGGGCTCACTTTCTTCATTTATAAAATTAAGCATGCCCCAGATGATTCCTAAGGCCTCTCTATAATTTTTTGTCTGGCTCATAAACTGGATCTGGATATAATTCCAAAGTAATTCAAGTAAATACATTCCAAAATGGGGTTTTAAGTAATAACAGCATCATTGCAATAAATTTAAGCATGACTACTTTAGAGGACAATACTCTTTTAGATGTGTGATTCAAGTCAGGTTATTTTAATATAATAATATGTATTTAATGCCTACCTTGCTACATTCCAGCAAGTGTCTTTGTTACATTTTGTAGCCACACCTTAGACCTGTGGGAAGAGCAGGAAAGAACAGCAGGAAGAGATGGAGACGAATGAGGTAGAAGGTCAGGACAAAAGCAAGGTGATCTGGCAAGGCTGGCTCTGTCTTCCTCCTGGCTGGACAATGACTTGCTTGCATTGTGTGCCTTACTTTACACAATAAATATATTCCTGAAAGTAGCTTCAAAGCATTTGCAAATTGAATCATGTTTTCAGTGTAACACAGGCATGTTTTATTGAAACCACTCCCATGGTAAAACTTTTTGTAGAAAGAGACATTATTCTCTAATTCTGAATCTACATTGGATTTTCTTAAAGGAAAGTTCAACTCTAATTATTTTCCTGGAGAGGAAAAGTGATGTCAAGCCACCCTGATGAGAGCCTGGTGTGGGAACAGCTTGTCTGGCCTCTTGGGATCTCTGGGGAAAGTAGACGGAGAAGAGGAATAGACACGTATTCCAGAACTGGACTTCGAATGGGCCTTTGGCCAAACTTGGCCCAATTTCTCAACCGAGAGAAAGCACTGACCCAAGCTGAAGACTGATTCACAGCCAACCTGCTTTGGACACATTGTCCTCTGCCAGGCAAGCCAGCGCCCTATCCCTGAGGCACTTGCTGGCCAGGGGAAGGAAATGCTGGGAGAGGAAGCCTTGCTCTTTCCCTCTTTGCTGCATAGTTCCAGCTTTTGTGCAGCTCTCATGTTTGGGGCTAGGGAGAGGAAGGGAGGAGAAGACTGGGAAGTGGGAGGAGGGGGAAGAGGCCACCCATGAAGATGCAGGGGAAGCCAGGAAAGGCCAGGAGGGAGTAATTGCAGAAGAAGAGAAAAATGTGAATGAACTTGGGGACAAAGGGGAAATAAGGAAGGGGTTCAGGGAAACCTCACAAACTAGATGGAAAAGAAAGAGTAAGGGGAAAGTCCCAGGATAGAAAGTAAACTAGGAAGAGACGCAGAGGAGGGCTTCTCCAGGTGTGACCCACACCCCAAATTCAAACATTCTTGATTTAGAAAAATGTCCTGTGATTCATTCTCCAATGGGAAGTCCACTGTGTAGAAATTTTCTTTAACGATTTCTTCTTGACATGCTCCTGGAATTATAAGGAATTTGGGCATGAGAGCTCCTTTTCCAAAAAGATTCATGAGAGGACTTCTTCCTCCGTGGTGACTGCATTTGCAAGAGCAGTTGAATTATGGCTCTTGCAAAATGTTGGTAGGGATTGAAGAGAGTGTTGGAGAGGAGGAGTGATTAATATTCAAAATTCAGGTGCATGTGCAATTTTGAAGTCACTGCTTTAGTTTTGATATCAATGTAAGGAATGTAAGACCTGTGTAAATGGGATATCAGGTTAAAAACTCCAGCCTGCTCCATCCTGAGGAGAGCACAAATACATGGGACTCACAGATAATTCAAATGTTGACTTCACTACTCCAGTTGTCAAAGCAGTTCTGAGCGAGAACAAGACTGTAGAAACTTTAGTTCTTTCGCATTACCTGTCTTCCTGGAGGTAGAATCATGAGGAAGAAGAAACCAAGAGGAGCAGAATCAGATGGGTTAAGTAACCCATGCATTATGTAAACAATCTTTGGCCCATAACCTAGGGTGAGCCAACATATTAATATCTAACCACTAAGTCATAGGATCAACCAATCAGATTCGGCCCTGGACATAAACAGCCCCAATCAGCCCTGGAGATAACATTCCCACGGCAACTGACTATTCTTCACTGAATGGTTGGCAACACTAATGCACTTACCCATTTAGGATTCTTTGTTTAATGTCTGTTTTCCTCTCCCGACTGTAAGCCTATTGAAGGATTTCCCTAGCATGTTGTGGGTGCTCAATAAATAACTGTTATCTGACGGCAAATACCACACCCCTGAGCCATGTGGAAGACATCTTCCCTCACGGTGTTGTGGTTAATTCAGAAGTGGCATAGAGTCATGAAAAAGTGCTTCACATCAGGACAGCAGCTCAGCTCCTGACCTGGTTCTGCTTTTCTCTCACTGTGTGACTTTGGACAAGTCATCTCCCCTCCCTCTACCTCTGACTCCTTTGCTATGAAATGACAGGATTGGATTTGATGATCTCTGAGGCCGATTTCAGCTCTAATACTCAGTGGTTCAGCATACCCGCAAAGTGCACAGCGGAGGTTTGTTTGTGACCAAAACAGAATGTTAGGAACTGAAAAAACTGCCAAAGACCACTTTAGAGGAAAAGTGGAAACAAGGTTTTGTGTGAAATATGCTTGGCTTGCACAATGCAAGTGATTCTTTTGTGAGAGCGGAAGGCCATAGGGTGTGATTACTTTATCTGCCACTAAGCTTCCTGGGCAGCCCAGGCCAAGCTGAAGATACCTATCCCTCTTGTTCAAGGTCCGTTTCCTACTGAGTTGTCACACTGTTGAATTATTGTTGAGTTGAAGTCCAAAAGGGGAAATATTTTGCAATCTAGAGTTGGACCCTGGAGCTATACAACTATGATTACTGAATACAGATTTTCCCAGAAAATCTCAGTGCACCAAGGTCATACCAAGGAGCCCTCATACTTCTGTATGCTACTGTCAGCTTACTCTGCTAGTGGTGCTGAAGTTCCGTGAACATTTTCCCCAATGAGCAAGTAAAAACGTTTCATTTTGCCTCTTCCTGAACCATTTTTTAAAAAAGTTTTTATATGAAATAAATCTTTACATAAAAAAAGACATACAATAGTATTTAATTTTAAAAATAAAATTTAAAATATGATGTGTATATTTAAGGTATACAACATTATGTTATGGGATACATATAGGTAGTAAAAAGGTTACTATAATAAAACAAATATATTCAGCATCTCACATAATTATCCCCATCGCCCTGCCCCTTTGTTTGGTAAGAGCAGCTAAAATCTACTCATTTAGCCAGAATCCTAAATGCATAAAATTTTATTAACTATAGTCCTCCTGTACATTAGAGCTCTAGGCTTATTCATTCTAATATATGCTACTTGATATCCTCTGACCTACATCTCCCCATTTGTTCCCCTTTTCCCTAACCCCTGGTAACTGTTTTATTCTCTGTGTTTGTATATTTGACTTTACTTTTGGTTTAGATTCTACATACAAGTGAGATCATAAAATGTTTTTCTTTCTATGTCTGGCTTATTTCATTTAGCATCATGTCCTCCAGTTCCATCCATGTTGTGGCAAATGGCAGGATTTCCTTTTTTAAGGCTGAATAACATTCTATTGGATTGATAGCTAGATGATAGCTAGATGATAGATAGATAGATAGATAGATAGATAGATAGATAGATAGATAGATGATAGATAGATGATAGATGATAGATAGATAGATGATAGATAGATAGATAGATAGATGATAGATAGATAGATGATAGATAGATGATAGATAGATAGATAGATAGATAGATGATAGATAGATGATAGATAGATGATAGATAGATAGATAGATAGATGATAGATAGATAGATGATAGATAGATGATAGATAGATAGATAGATAGATAGATGATAGATAGATAGATAGATAGATAGATAGATGATAGATAGATGATAGATAGATAGATAGATGATAGATAGATAGATGATAGATAGATAGATAGATAGATGATAGATAGATAGATAGATAGATGATAGATAGATAGATAGATAGATAGATAGATGATAGATAGATAGATAGATGATAGATAGATAGATAGATGATAGATAGATAGATAGATGATAGATAGATAGATAGATAGATGATAGATAGATGATAGATAGATAGATGATAGATAGATAGATAGATAGATAGATAGATAGATGATAGATAGATAGATAGATAGATAGATAGATAGATAGATAGATGATAGATAGATGATAGATAGATGATAGATGATAGATAGATAGATAGATGATAGATAGATAGATAGATAGATAGATAGATAGATAGATAGATAGATGATAGATAGATGATAGATAGATGATAGATGATAGATAGATAGATGATAGATAGATAGATAGATAGATGATAGATAGATAGATAGATAGATGATAGATAGATAGATAGATAGATAGATGATAGATAGATGATAGATAGATGATAGATAGATAGATAGATAGATGATAGATAGATAGATAGATAGATAGATGATAGATGATAGATAGATAGATGATAGATAGATAGATAGATAGATGATAGATAGATAGATAGATAGATAGATGATAGATAGATGATAGATAGATGATAGATGATAGATAGATAGATGATAGATAGATAGATGATAGATAGATAGATGATAGATGATAGATAGATAGATAGATAGATGATAGATAGATAGATAGATAGATAGATAGATAGATGATAGATAGATGATAGATGATAGATAGATAGATGATAGATAGATAGATAGATAGATAGATGATAGATAGATAGATAGATAGATAGATAGATGATAGATAGATGATAGATGATAGATAGATAGATAGATAGATAGATAGATAGATAGATAGATAGATAGATAGATGATAGGATAGATGATAGATAGATAGATAGATAGATGATAGATAGATAGATAGATAGATGATAGATAGATGATAGATAGATAGATGATAGATGATAGATAGATAGATGATAGATGATAGATAGATAGATAGATAGATAGATATCCTGTGTACTGAGTCAGAGGACACATATATCTGTTTCTTTATCCATTTGTCCATTGATGGACACCTAGGTTGTTCCCATATCTTGACTATTGTGAATAATGCTGCAACAAACATGGGCATGCAGATATCTTTATGAGGTGGTGATTTCATCTCCTTGGGTATATAAACAGAAAAGGGATTACTATGTTAAATGGTCATTCTATTTTTAATCAATTTTTTTGAGACAGGGTTTCACCTCATTGCTCAGGCTGGAGCACAGTGGCATGATCATGGCTACTGCAGCCTCAACCTCCCATGCTCAAGTCATCCTCCCACCTCAGCCTCCAAAGTAGCTAAGACTACAGGCATGTGCCACCTCGCTGGGCTAATTTTTTAGTTTTTTGCAGAGACGTGAACTCACTATGTGGCTTAGGTTTTTCTTAATTTCTCTAGGAAACTCCATATTGTTTTCCATAATGGTTGCACCAATCTACATTTCCACCAACAATGTACAATTGTTTCCTTTTCTCCACACCCTTGCTGACATTTTTTATCTCTTGGCTTTTATGATTATCATCCTAATGGACATGAGGTGAAATAAACTTCTAAAAAAACCTTTTTTTATGTAGCTCTGCTTAAAAAGCACTTTAGGAAGAAGGACATATTTGTCTGCACAAAAAGAGTATCCTGTGTACTGAGTGAAAGGATGATAAGCCCATAGCTCCTTGAATCTTAACACAGATGCTACTACAACTATTAGCTTTTAAACTCCTGCCATCCTCAGAGAGCCTATGATAGTGATGAAGAAAGAATTATAACATGACGGGTTCAAAGATCCCAGGACAGGTATCCAAAACCCCAGCTTCCCAACCAGTTGCATGTATTCCTCTGAGCAAATCCTGGCCTCTCTGAGCCACTGTTGACTCCCATGTGAACCATTCATCCAGGTGCCCAGAAGCTCTGGGTTCCGTGGAGGCTTAGAAGTCCAGGTGGGAGGCAGGTGGAAAGAGAGAAGGACGAAGAAACAGATGGGGTTCTGTGTCCCTGGAGCCAGAGCTCTACTTTTGTCTTTTATACATGTCCAGTGTCTGCCCAAATGTCACTGAAGAAAAGATTATGCTGTCTATAAAGAGTTTGAAAGCACAGGATTAAATGACCCCTAAAGACACTCTTAGTTCTTTAAAAAAAAAAAAAGTCCTCTGGGTTCATGTTCACATAAACTCACAAGCTCAGGTACACACACACACACACACACACACACTCATGCTTACACACACCCTCCACTATAAAAACAAACAAGATTGGTTAACAGTTGATTAATCGTGCTGAAAAGTTAAGTCAGATGTCCTTCTCTCTGAATGCTCTGCTGTCTTCTGTAGGTCCCCAGGTCCTGCTGGGAGTTGGGGAAGCACTGCATGTGATCAAGTCTTCAGCTGAAAATCAAATCAGTTAGAGCTAAGTGAAGCTTAGAGCTCACCTGTCCCCTGCTTAACTTTATATATGATGAATGCAAGGCCTGGAAAGGGGAGTGACTTGCCCAAGGTTATATAACTAGCTGGTGGCAGAGCCATCATTAAGGGTCACTTCTCCGAATCCCAGCCCAGTGTCCTTCCCACCATACTATGCTCTTGAAAAATGATGGAACTACATGGAATGACTGAATATTCTGTATTGATAGACTCTAAAATAAAAGTATTTCCCACCCATCTCTGTGTTATGGGTAGATCTTTAGAGCTATTAAGACCCTCCCCTACCAAAAACATACCATACACACACACATACACACACACACACACACACACACAGGCACTTTGCCAAGGGGATAAGGGGTAATGAAAAACCCTTGGCAAGTGGATACTTCAAAGCTTTAGAGAGTTTATCTGAAGAAGACTTTGAATAGAGTGCAATGTTTTATGAGTTCTCCTAATCCCTCAGTAAATGTGCCTTGCTGAATAAGCAGAAACATTTTTAATGACTGTTAAAGAGTTATAGACACAGGCCTGTGACTGGGTATTAGAGCAGGGTTTCCTAGGACCTTTAGTCTCCCGCACTCCAGGACTGGAAGTAGAATTTATATCTGTGCCACTGGTTCTGAGCTAATAAATTTAGAGCCCAAGGCTCTTTCTTCTGAAGGTTAGTGGCCACTTACTGTTTATTCAGTGCTAGCAACTGCTACGTCTACCACCACTAATTATCTCTACCTCTATTGCCACCACTAAAAATGTCCTTGTAGCTCATTTTAGTCTCACAATATCTCAGAGAGGTGTGTCATATGAGTTTAGAATCCCTTCTTCAGGTAGGAAGAGAATAGTGTGCCAGCAATTGAAATGGGCTCAGTACACTTTGTTGAGCTCAAGCCAGGAAAGGGGACTGAGTTTCAGGAAGTCCAGGGCAGCCAGGTCATAGTGTAAGAGATGAGAGGCCTAGAGAAAGAAAAAGCCTACTGTCCTCATGGTTCAAAGTCCTGAGAAGAAGACTGAGGTCAGGACACACGCTAGACAGCTACGGGGCTGTCAGGGCATCAAAGCCAGGAAGACAGATGCTGCCTTGGAGCCGGAGGCTCTCCCAGCTCTGCTCTGCACTATCCCTGCCTCTTCTGCTTCTGGGGCCTCTGGGTAATTCCATTTCAGGCAGCAGCTTCAGTCGGGTTGGAATTTTAAGAATTTGTCCAGTAATTTGCAGCTTACTATCCGGGGGTGGAATGAGTAAAATGGGACATTTTCAGGGCAGATTTTAGAGTCGAGGCTATAAACCCAAGAGCTGTGGCTTCCTGGGGTCTCTTTCAGGACTCACACTGGGTCCCTTAAACTTGCCCTCTCTTTTGCAGTAGCCCCAATTGGAGGGGTTCATTTCATGTCCTAGGTCTTATACCCCTCTTGATAATTAAAACTCATTTTTAGGAGATGGGAGATTTAATTGTTACTTTAACACTGTGTAGATTTGTGTGACATAAAGGCAAGTCTAGCATGGCTTAACAAAACCGGCCAAAGAACCAGGATAAGAAAAGGTACTGAACACACAGAGTGAAGTGAACCCAGATTGCTATGGTCTCTACCTTCTGCATCAAGGAAGACAAAACAGGAATTGGGAAGAGTCAAAGCCAGAATGGGCATGGACTCTCCCAAGGATAAATATGTCGAGAAGAGTTGAATGATGAAATCAAAATTCAGAGAAGAGAAAAGCACATTTTTCAAAGTAACAAGTTTCCAAAGCTATTCGTGTAGGATATCTGAATTTTTTTTTTGAGTGGACGTTTAAAACAAAAATCAGAAAAATGACATATTTCTACCCAGACTAAAAATGTTCTCGTGTCCTTTCAGACTTCTTCCATCCTCAGGACTGGTAAATCTTTGTACCCTAAAATGGGTTGGAAGGAAAAAAGCAATGACTCATATCCCATGCTGAAAGCTTGATGATTTTCAAGACAAGAAAAGGCTGTGGGAAGGCTCAGAGCCCAGGAACAAAAGGCAGACAAATATTTTGGGAGTGAGAGGAGAAGCAGGGACTGCTGGAGGGAAAAGAGAAAAGAGAGTATTAAGAAGAAGAGAAGGGAATACACATAGAACACTTTTTATTAGTCAAGAAGGATTTTCACAAAGATTCCCTTAAAGACAGTAAGGCCCTACACTTGCAAATAAGACAAGAATAATGAGCTAATCTGAGAGACTACATTCAACTTTCCACCCCTCAGTACAACTCTGTAAAGTCTAACATTGAAGAAAACTTCTTAAAAGTTCTGAATATGTGTCTCCTAGGACCAATCACCCATATTATGATGACTAAGTTACACCTAAGATATTTTAAGTATGGATCTTGGAGACACCCTGGCAAGGTATCTGTTTTGTCAAGAGAAGAATCCAGAGGGTTTTTGTAGAAGTGCTTTAGTGAAGTAAACACACTGAGAATATGCTCCAAGGCCACCTACTTGTTCTGCAGAGTTATTTAGCTCTACTGGGGGCTTCAAAGTGGAAACATTGATATTACATCAATTGTATTAGGTAGATACGATTGTGTGACAAATTTTAAAATGTGACCCAACTCTATGCTGTGTACAAGAAACTCATTTTAAATATAATGATATAGGCAGATTAAAAGTAAAAGAATGGAATAAGATGTATTATGCAAACACTAATCAAAGGAAAGCAAAAGTGGCTATATATTTTTTCCTCTCTTCTTTTTTATTTTACTTTAAGTTCCAGGATACATGTGCAGAACATACAGGTTTGTTACATAGGTATACATGTGCCATAGTGGTTTGCTGCACCTATCAACCCGTCATCTAGGTTTTAAGCCCCGCATGCATTAGGTATTTGTCGTAATGCTCTCCCTCCCCTTGACCCCCACCCCTTGACAGGCCCCAGTGTGTGATGTTCCCCTCCCTGTGTCCATGTGTTCTCATTGTTCAACTCCCACTTATGAGTGAGATCATGCAGTGTTTGGTTTTCTGTTCCTGTGTTAGTTGGCTGAGAATGATGGCTCCCAGTTTCATCCATCCTGCAAAGGACATGGACTCATTCTTTTTTATGGCTGCATAGTATTCCATGATGCATATGTGAAAAGTGGCTATATTAATATCACATAAAATAAACTTCAGAAGAAAGAAAATTATCATAGATATAGAGGGACATTATATAATGAAAAAAAGGTCAATCCACAAAGAAGACATAGCAATCTAGAATGTGTGTGCACTAAACAAAAGAGCCACAAAAATAGATGAAGCAAAACCCAAAAGAACAGAAAGAGGAAATAAGCAAATCCACAATTATAAATGAAGACTTGACTACCTCTCTTAATAATTGATAGAACAACTAGATAGAAAATCAGCAAGGATATAGAAGAAGTCGACGCCATAACAAATAGGATCTAATTGATATTTATAAATTACCATCAAACAGCAGAAGAGTATACATTCTTTTCAAGTCCCTACATAACAATATCAAGATAAACCACATTTTAGGCATAAAACAAAACCCAACACATTTAAAAGAGTTGAAATTCTTAAGAGTGTGTTCTCCGATTACAATGGAATTGAGCTAGAGATTAATAACAGAAGTGTAACAGGAAAATATCCAACACTTGGGAATTAAACAACACACTTCTAAATAATCCATGGGTCAAAGAGAAAGTTGCAAAGAAACTTTAAAAATACATTCAACTGAATAAAAATGAAAATATAATGTGGCAAAATGTGTGGAGCACGGCTAAAACAGTGATGAGAGTGAACTTTATAGCACTAAATACATATGTTAGAAAAGAAGAAAGGTCCCAAATTAATCATCTATGTCCCTGTCTCCAAACCTAGAAAAATAAGAGGAAATAAACTCAAAGCAATCAGAAGGAAGAACATAATAAAGATATAAGCAGAAATCTATGAAATCGGAAAAAAGATAGAGAAAATCAACAAAGCCAAAGCTTGGTTCTTTGAAAAGATTAATATAATTCACAAATCTCTAACATGATTGAGAAAGAAAAAAGATTAAAATACAAATTACCAATATCAAGAGTGAAACAAAGGATATCAATATAGGCCCTGCAGACATCAAAGATTAATAATGGGTATTACAAGCAATTCTACACACATAAATTTAACAACCTAGACAAAATGGACCACTTTCTCAAAGAACACAAACTATCAATGCACCCAATATGGAACATACATAATTTGAATAAAACTACAACTACTAAGAAATTGAATTCATAATTTATAAACCTCCAAGAAATAATCTCCATCTCCAGATGGTTTCACTGGAAAATTTTACTAAATGTTTAAAGTAGAATGAACACCAATTATGCAAAATCTTTTCTATAAAATAGAAGACAGAAGAATACTTTCAATTCATTTTATATAGATACAATTACCCTGATTTTTTTTAAAAGTAAGTTTAAAAAAAGAAAGAAAAAGAAAATTACAGACCAATATCCCTCATGAATATAGTTGCAAAAATCTAGGTCAATAGAATTCAGCAATATATAAAACTTCATACATACACACACATTTACAATTATAAACCATGAACAAATGGAGTTTATGCTGGGATGCACAAGTGATTTAACAGTTGAACATCAAAATCTATCAGTGTAAATCACTATGTTAACAGGCTAAATTAAAAACAGCACGATAATGTCAACCATGCAGAAAAAGCATTTGACAAAGTTCAATATTTATTTATCATAAAAACACTAAAACCCTATTTATCATAAAAACATAGACACTTGTTCAATCTCATAAAGAGCTTCTACAAAAAGACCTGCAGCTAACATTATACTAATGTTGAAAGACTAAATTTTCCCCTAAAATTGGAAATAAGGCAAACATGTCCACTCTCACCACTCTTATTCAACACATTGCTGGAAGTTGTAGCCAGTGCAATAAGGCAAGAAGAAGAAATAAAAAGCATGTAGATAGGAAATGAAGAAATATAATTATCTCTGTTTGCAGATGACATGATTGTCTAAGTGGAAAATCCCAAGTAACCTACCACCTATTAGGACCTCTTGGACCTAATAAGTGAACTTAGCAAATTCACAGGATACAAGATAAACATACAAAATTCAATTGTATTTTGATACACTATCAATGAGCACATGGACAGTAAAATTAAAATACAATGTCATTTATGATTCCTCCAAATAAAATATTTAGGTATAAATCTAATGAAACATCTACAGGACTTATATACTGAAACTATACAATGCTGATGAAAGAAATCAAATACCTAAATAAATGAAGGGGCAGGATGTCAATTTTCCTTAAATGGATATATAGGTTTAATGCACTTCATATCAAAATCTCAGCAAGACTTTTTATAGAAATAGACAAGAGTACTTGAAAATTTACATAGAAAAGCCTATAGTCTATTTCAAGAGTTATTATATGGTGATAACAATCAGGACTGCATGGTATTGTTGAAGAGATAATGACATATATCAATGGAACAAAACAGAGAACCCCAATATAGACCCCTGCGAATATGCCCAAGTGATTTTTCAGAAAAGTGCAGAAGCAATTCAATGGAGGAAAGATTTTTTTTCAACAAATGGCACTGGAGCAATTGGATATCCACAAGCAAAAATAAATAAAGGAACCTGTGCTGGGTGCAATGGCTACACCTGTAATCCCAGCATTTTGGGAGGCCAAATCAGATGAATTACTTGAGGCCAGGAGTTCGAGACCAGCCTGGTCAACATGGCAAAACCCCGTCTCTACTAAAAATACAAAAATTAGCCAGGCTAATTTAAAAATTACAGGTGGTGCACACCTGTAATCCCAGCTACTCTGAAGGCTGAGGCACAAGAATCTCTTGAATCTGGGAGGCGGATGTTACAGTGAGCTAATATCGCACCACTGCACTCCAGCTGGCCCACAGAGCAAGACTCTGTCTCAAAATAAATAAATAAATACCTCCATCTCATGTAGTAATTAATACAAAATAGGTCACAGATTTAAATCAAAACATAAATCTATAAAATTCAGAAAAAAAAACAAAAGAAAAATTCTAAGCAGAGTGCTTACACTTAACATCACACACATGATCCACACAAGAAAAAATTGATAAACTGAATCTCATCAAAATTAAACTGTTGCTCTGCAAGCTATGGACTGGAGAAAATATTTGCAAACCACATACATGACAAAGGGATAGTATCTAGAAAATACAAAAGATTCTCAAACACAGCAATTAAAAAAATCAAACAATCCAGTTGGAAAATGGGATAAAGATATGAAGAGACACTACACCAGAGAGTGTACACAGATGGCAAATAAGAATATGAAAAAGATGTCCAAAATCACTAGCTACTAGGGACGTGCAAATTAAAACCATAATAAGGTGCCACTACCCACCTATCAGAAAAACACTAAATGAATAAAAATAGTGAAACACTAAATGCTGGTAAGAATGCAGAGAATGGAGATCTCTCATGCTTTCCTGATGGGAATATAAAATGGTACAGTCACTCTGGAAAAAGTTTGGTAGTTTCTTTAAAAACTAAACATGTAACCTAGCAGTTGTACTCCTGAGCATTTATCCCAGAGAAACAAAGACTTATGTTTACACAAAAACCTGTTGATAGCAGCTTTATTTGTATTGGCCAAAAACTGGAAACAACCCAGGTATTTGTCAATGGATGAATGGTTAAACAAACTGTGGTACATTCATACCATGGAAGCGTCTCAGTAATAAAAGGAACAAGCTATTGATATACACAACATCTGAACCTCTAGAGAATGATGCTAAGTGAGAAAAGCCAATCCCTAAAGATTACATACATTATTATTTCATTTATACCACATTCTTTAAATGACAAAATTATAGAAATGGAGAACAGATTAGTGGTTTCCAAGGGTTAAGGAGTGGACGGGTACAGAAGAGGAGTTAATATGGGCAGTCTGAAGGAGGTTTATGGTGATGTTCTGTAACTCGACTACATCAACATCAATATCTTGGTTGTGATATTATGCTATAGTTTTGCAAAATGTTACCATTGGAAATGGTACATGAGCTCTCTCTATATTATTTCTTTCAGCTATATATGAACTAACAATTATTTCATAATAAAAACTTTAATTTAAAAAAGTTATTTCAACTTATGATAGCTCCAAAATGCGAAGAATAAATGTAATGAAAGATAGGAAAGACTTCTACACTGAAAACTACCAAATGTTGCTTAGTGGAATTAAAGAAGACCTAAATAAATGGAGAAATATACCATGCTCATGGGTAGAAAAATGTAATATTGTTAAAATATCAATTTTTCTGAAATTGATTCATAAATTCAGTGCAACCCCAGTCAAAATACAAGCTGACTCTAAAATGCATAGAAAAAGGCAAAGAAACAGAATAGCCAAAGCAATTTTGAAGAAGAACATTTGAGAATTTCAAGTCTCACTGTAAAGCTACTATAATCAAGATAATGTGGCATTAGTGTAAGAATAGCCATATAGGCCAGGCGTGGTAGCTCATGCCTGTAATCCCAGCACTTTGGGAGGCCAAGGTGGGTGGATCACAAGGTCAGGAGATCGAGACCATCCTGGCTAGCACGGTGAAACCCCGTCTCTACTAAAAATACAAAAAAAAAAAAATTAGCCGGACATGGTGGTGGGCGCCTGTGGTCCCAGCTGCTCAGGAGGCTGAGGCTGGAGAATGGCATGAACCTGGGAGGCAGAGCTTGCAGTGAGCTGAGATCATGCCACTGCACTCCAGCCTGGGAGACAGAGCGAGACTCCATCTCAAAAAAAAAAACAAGAATAGCCGTATAGATTAATGGTACATAGCAAATCCAGAAATGGGCACACACATATATGGTCAATTGACTTTTGAAAAATGTGCCTACCTAATTCAATGAGAAGAAAGAGTATTTTAAACAAATTGTGTTGGAAGAACTGGATATCAAATGGGAGGAAATGTCTCCAATTCCTACCTCACACAATATGCAGAAATGACCTAAAATGGATTATAAAATCTGAAAATAAAGTTAAAATTATAAAACTTCTATAAGAAAACATAGGAAAAATTCTTGGCAACCGTGGATTAAGCAAAATATTTCTTAGGACACAAATAGCACAAACCAACATGGAAAAAATGATAAACTGTATTTCAAAAAGTAAAACACTTTCTCTTCAAAAGATGCTATTAAGAAAATGAAAAAGGCAATCCACAGTCTGGAGTAAAATAATTGCAATGCATGTATTTGACAAAGATATGCATCCAGAGTATATAAATAGCTCTTATAAATCATTAGTAAGAGGACACACAACCAATTTAAAAATGAGCAAAGGGTTTGAACAGATGCTTCTCAAAGGAAATTATACAAAAGACCAATGAGCAAACGAACAGTTGCCCAATATGATAAATCATCAGAGACAAGCAAATTAAAACGATGATAACATACCACTATACACCCAATAGAATGACTAAAATTAAGAACAAACAAAAAAAAAACGGACAACTCCAAGTGTTGACAAGGTGGGCTCCTAAATTGCTGGTCAAAATGTGAAATATCATTACTATTTTGAAAATTGCTTGACCACTACTTAAAAAGTTAAACATACACTTACCATGTGACTTAACAATCTAATCAAATATACTTACCTAAGAGAAAGAAAAATATCTGTTTATACAAAGACTTGCACATGAGTATTCATAGCAACTAATTCATAATAGCTATAAATTGGAAACCACCCCCAAAACCAATAAGAGATGAATAGATAAACAAATTGTGCTATATCCATACAATGGAATACTACTCAGCAATGAAAAGAAACAAATTGTTGATAGATGGCACACTATGGATGAATCTAAAAAAATATTATACCAAGTAAAGAAGCTAGACACAAACTACATAGTGTATGGTTCCATCTAGAAAGGCTAAACTAACTCATAGTGACAGAAAAGGAGGCCTGGTGTAGGTGTCAGGAAGACGGGTTGGCAAAGGCCTCAGATCAACTACTGCCCACAGTCAGAGGTGAAAGAGTTGACTGTAATGTGAAACAGGAAGACTTTTAGGGGTGATCTAAATGTTACATATCTAGATTGTGGTGGTGAAATGGGTACATAAATCTGTCAAAACTTATTGAATTGCATACTTAAAATGAATGCATCTGATTGTATTACATCATTGTATGTAAATGATCCCAGATCCGTACCTCACACCAAACACAAAAGTTAATTTGAAATGGATCATAGATCTAGATGTAAATTCAACCTATCAAACTTCTGGGAAAAAAAAATAAACCAAGAGAATAATCTTTATGAATTTTGTCAGCAGATTTTTTGGGGACACAAAAATCACTAAAATGAGGGGAGAATCAATTAATGTAAGTCTCCCGCAAAAAATCTTTCTCTTCTTAAATCAGTAGTTATGATCCTAGCAGCACATTTAAGTTATCCAGAGAGTGTACAAATAAAAGTACAATACCCATCCCAGACTAACTGAATCACAATATCTTCTTGAGAAACACTGACTTAAAGTTTGGACTCTATTGATTTTCAAAGCACAAATGTGCCTCACAGAGAGGTTATGTATCCTTACATCTCTAATATGTGAAATATTTTTTGTTTGTTTATGAATACATAAATGGAGAAAGTAAATTATATACACATATTAATTTATTCAATTGATTATTATGTATCAGGGACTATGTTAGATGCTTAGTTACAAAAAGACTCAGACACAATCCTTGGCCACAATTATAGGAAGAGTCAGAGTTCTAGGTGGGATAAACGTTGTGAAAATACATGACGTGTGTACATAAAGAGATAGATTTCATCTTGTGTGGGTGTCAGGAAGAGGAGTTGGCAAAGGCCTTAGAGAAGAAGAAGGGATTTCCATTAAGCCAAGTCTCAAAACATGATTATGATGTGATCTGGTTGTCCTAAGACAACTTGACTGACCACACCTCCCCAGACCCGCAGGCAACACACACACATTTTTGTGCACATACAGGCAACATATATATTTTTCAAAATCCTAAGTAGCCATGCCTGCCTTATAGTTAATGTTTCAAAGATTCTTTCTCTACCCATTGTCCTGGATCACTATCAAAACAGAACGAAGAAAGAAGCTTAAGGGAGAAAATCCACTGCATCTTCAGATTGTTTCCATCTTTCTGATCTCAGGAAGTTCAGGGTGGTAGGAAGAACCTTTTCAAATGTTTCCTCATATTGTTCCTCTATTGTCCTCTCCAGCTGGTGAGCCCCAACATCATGGATCTTAAAAAGCTAGTGAGGCCAGGACAGAATTTCTGACAAGTGGCCATTTAAGGTCTTTAGTAACATTTCCTCTTACAGTCTGAGCTCTTAGCCTCTGACTTGTTTCCTTAAGTTTCTATCAAGCTCATCAGTCAGGTTAGTTGGAATACACTATTCTCATGATTCCTCCTTTTTCTGTTAGAGAATAAGGTCTATTATATAACTCCTTCATCTCCATAGAAATACAGATAGCCTATCAGCAGTTTTGGAAAAACATCCCAACTGATTTTAGGGCATTGAGGCGTTTGATGGGAGGAAGCTGTCTATACAAAGAGTGAATGCTGTACAAACAGCAAACTTTACAGGGAAAAAGTTGATATTTATAGATACTCATTTATACCCCAGGGCAAGACAGATAGATAGATATAGATGATAGATAGATAGATAGATAGATACATACATACATACATACATACATGCATACATACATACATACATAGCAATATATTGATATCTGTTTATCCGTTGAGTCAAACAAGTAAACACACATAGATTACAAAGGTCCTTTTCTCTTCCCATGCCTGAAGAGAAAGGAGGCCTGTGGTTTCTTTCCATAGATATGCATCACTCCTGAAAAGCACACTCACATCTTGTTTATATATTACAGCCTTCCGCTACTTCACCAAATGTCTCCTGGCCTTTGCTCAGTGAGCCAGTTGAGCTCCCAGAAAAATCCTTCATTCTTTCCCAACTGTGCCTCCCAAGACAGATGTTTTATATCAAGGACACCAAGTCCTGCCCTGAGGACTTAGCCAGCAAAAACTCACTAGAGGCCCTTGCCTTCAGGAGATGATGTAACCTTGGAGAGATGTGTGCTACAATCTCCCTGCAAAGGCGGAAGACAGCGTGAACTCACAGGGGACACAGGCCAGGGTATTGGGTGGGCCATCCCTCTCTGTTGTGATGAGTGGCTAGAGTGTGTAAGTCAGCCTGGGAAAATGTCTGCTCAGTCCCAGGAGTGGATTCCACAGCTCTTTGGTTGACAGTTCAGCTCTCACCATCTTCTGCTTGCAAGTCTTCTTAGGGCAATGCTGCAGGGTAGGTCCCTGTCCTGTTTTATTCAAGAGCACTCCTGGTATGGCCCCACCATCTATGCAGAGAGCAAGGCTTCACGTGTCTCCAGGGTCTTCTGGTAAGTTGGATATGACAAGTGAGAACCCAGCAGTCTGGGGACAGTGCTCAGAGCAGTGTAAGGGGCAGTCACACAGCCAAGTACTCTCCAGGGCAGGGCAGGCCTTGCCAGTCCTCACTCAGAGATGTTCACACCGGCCTTGTGTACAGCATGCTTAGCTCTCTGATTTCTGAGCCCTCAGCCATCGCAAGTAGTCAATTCTCAGGAGAGGCCGAGTTGGGAGATGGACCTAGTGACATTGCCTAGCACGTAGTAGGCACTCAAAGGATATTAGATGAACAACAGAATGATCAAACAGCATCAAAAAGGCACAGCTAACAAGAAGAGGGGGCCCAGGAAAACCAATAAGTAAAATTGATGCTTTTGTGCCTGGGCCCTTTAGGACAAGGAAAAGAACTCAGGATTGCAAACTGCTAGTCTGAACTAGGGACTTGACATTTATTATCTGAGTCACTCATGTAGTCATCCTGGGAGGCATTAGGAACACCCTTTTACAGACGCAGAGGTGGAAGCCTGGAGAAGGGAAGTGGTTCCCCCCAGGTCCTCCATCCAGTAAGGGGCAAGGCCTCAGTCCCAACAAAGCTCTACCTCTGTTGCAGCTCACAGCTCAGTTTCCTCAACTACAGAAAGGATGCAGTGTTGCTTATCAAATGAGGTGGTTTTGAAAGCAACATATTTAAACTCTTTGGATTAGGACCCCATTAAATTTGAATATGGATCAAATCTAGGGAGAAGTTTACTTTTGTGCTATTCATAAAAGAAAAGGTTTTAGAAAGCCAAGAACCGTGTAAACCACATTGCTGGGTGGGAGGATGTGAAAAGTATGTAAGCAAATAAACTATCTCTAAGCAACTCAAACATAAGACAAACATTTATTTGCATATAGATGAGTGATGTGATTGCTTCTGCCTGGAACCATTTTTCACTTTTCTGTCTTTTCCCCTTTTTTTCTAACTAACTTTTATTTATCCTTCAAGTCATGCCTTAACTGTCACGCCCTGTGGGAAGCCTCTACTGACCCCTGCACTAAGTGACTCACTTCTATTATACTATCCTGTGTCCTCCATTATTTTAATTACTTGTTTATTATCTGTCTTCCTTTCCAGGCAGCAAATTCCACAGTAACAGTAGCAACGATGTCCTTAGCACTTAGCACAGTCCCTGGCACACTGCCAAAAGTACATGTAAAATGAATATATGAAGGAATAAATGATACGCTAATTACAAATCACAGGTTCCTCTAAGAAACTTTTCCCAAACTAGTCACTAAATGGATTGAATAGTCACTCCTTTAACTGCTTGTTCTCTCTCTGTGCCTTTTTCAACAACTTTTGATTAAATCGCTACTGTTCATCAGATTCCACGCTAGATGAAATAGACACATTTATCTGCCCTATGTAACCCACTGTGTCCTGTTCACATGTCTGCAGAGTGCCCATAATGCTTTGTGGCACTCATCTATTTACATGTTTGTCTCTACAACTAAAAGGCTATAAGCTAGTAGAACTCTGAGTTAGGGTACTGTTCATCTTACATCACCTGAACCTGGCACAGTGAGTGGTAGAGAATAAGTACTTTATAATTGTATTTGGAGTGGTGAGTAAAATATTTTAAATTGACACAGCCCTTTGGAAATCAATCTGGCAAAATGAATTGAATACCTTAAAATACTTATATTGACTACTTCTAATATAACCTAAGTAAATCATTCAATCTTAAACAAAAATCCCTATGTAAAAATATTTATCAACTATAGTAGCAAAATTTGGGAACTAGTTAAATGTCTATTTGTAAATAAAAGGTTAAGTAATATACCACACACATGTCTACATGTTGGAGTATAGTCCAGGCTTTATAAGTGATGCTAAGGAAGAGCACAGGAAAGTGATCATGAAAACACTTTTAATTAAATAAAATTTAAGTATTAAAATTGTATTTTAAATACCATATTCATGTATTCATTTTTGAAAAAAATTAAAGCAAGCTAATTATAGGAAACACAATACATGAAAGAAATAGACATATCATGTGTTTGGTGAATAATCAATGGGCATTTTGCTTTTATTTCCTTATGTGTTAAGTAATTTCCAAATTTTCTTAAATAAGTTTGCTCATTTTTTTTCTTTTCTTTTTTTGTTTTTGAGACAGAGTCTTGCTCTGTCACCCGGGATGGAGTGCAGTGGCGTGATCTTGGCTCACTGCAAGCTCTGCCTCCCGGGTTCACGCCATTCTCCTGCCTCAGCCTCCCAAGCAGCTGGGACTACAGGCACCCGCCACCACGCCCAGCTAATTTTTTGTATTTTTAATAGAGACAGGGTTTCACTGTGTTAGCCAGGATGGTCTCGATCTCCTGACCTCGTGATCCACCCGCCTCGGCCTCCCAAATTGCTGGGATTACAGGCATGGGCCACCGCGCCCGGCAAGTTTGCTCATTTTATAATGAAAATAATGTCATTGAAGACTTCCATTTCCAACCATTACAGAGAAATAAGAACGAAAATTTACCTCCCATCCTAAACAACATATAAAACTGAACAAAATACATGAAATAACAGTTTTAGATATTGAACAAGAGGTGGCAAAGGAGAATAATCCATGAGAAAAAGTAAACAAATGATGTGAGCACTATGAGTGCCCCAGCTCACTGTCTACAGAGTATGTCAAGGTCACAGCACAAGCAGAAGCAGCCCATACATAACCTGGAGGTCTCCCTGAGTTGAGGAAACAGAGTTCAGAGTTCAAGAAGCAAGAATTCTCAGAACAGAGCACCAGAGAGGAGAGAGCTTCACAGAGAGAGAGAGTCTCAGAGAGCTGAAGAGGATTTCCCTTGAGTCTTCTGTTGAGTGCTAATCTATGCATCTGTGTGAGGAAACTAGTAAGACTAAGGAAAGAATCACCAGAAAGGAGCAGGCTTTTCTTAATGAGGAATTGAAATTACTAATTCAATCTCTTATTATAGATCTATTCAGATTTTCTATGTTTTCTTGATCATTTTTGGTAATCTGTTTTTTTAGGACTTTGTCCATGCCACATAGGTTATCTAATTTGCTAGTATACAGTTGTTCATAGTATTCCTTATAATTATTTTATTTCTGTAAGATCAGTAGTGATGTCTCCTCTTTCATTCTAAATTTTAGTGAGTCTTGTCTCTCTCTCTCTCTCACACTCTCTCTCACACACACACACACACAAACACACACTACCCCTCTCCTACCATCCATTTACCTGAATTGAGTCAATTTTGTTGATGTTTTCAAAGAACCAACTTTTCAATTCATTGATTTTCTCTATTGTTTTTCTGCTCTATTCCATTTCTTTCTATTCTAATATTTATTATTTATTTCCTTCTGCTTGCTGTAGGTTTAGTGTACTCTTCTTTTTTTGGTTTCCTAAGGTGGAATATTAGGTTATTTATTTGACAATTCTCTCTCTCTTTTTTTAATATAGATATTTGTAGCTATAAGTTTCCCTCTATGCACTGCTTTAGCTGATTCCCTTAAGTTTTGCTATGTTGGAAAAGAAAAACAAATACCACATGTTCTCACTTATAACTGGAAACTAAACATTCAGTATATATGGACACAAAGAGGGGAACAGTAGACACTGGAACCTACTTGAGGGTGGAAGGTGGGAGGACAGTGAGGGTTGAAAAACTACCTATCAGGTACACTATGCTCACTACCTGGGTGACAAAATCATTTGCACACCAAACCTCAGGGACACACAATTTACTCATGTAACAAACCTGCACATGTATCCCCTGAACCTAAAATAAAAGTTGAAAGAAAGAGATTTGGTATGCAGTGTCATCTCAAAGTACTTTCAAATTTTCTTTGTAATTTATTCTTTGACTCATTGGTTATGAAAGAGTGTGTCTTTAATTTCCACATATTTGTGAAGTTCCCAATTTTCCTTTTCTTATTGATTTTTAGTTATGTTTCATTATAGTTAAAAAATACTTTGCATGATTTCAATTCTTTTAAATTTCTTGATGCTTATATTATGGCCTAGCATATGGTCTATCCTGGAGAATGTTTCATGCATTATTGGTAAGAAAGTATCTTCTGATACTATTTAATAGAGTAACTTAGAGATGGCTGTTAGGTTGACTATTTGGTCTATAGTGCTGTTCAACTTTCATGTTTCTTTGTTGATATTTTGCCTAGTTATTCTATCAATTATTGAACATGATGGATTGAAATCTCCAACTATTATTGTTAAATTTCTTATTTCTCCTTTCAATTTTGACAATTTTTCTTCATGTAATTTGGTAATTTGTTAAGTGTACATATGTTTATATTTATTTAATCTTCCTTATAAATTGACCTTTTCTTTATTATAAAAAGGTTCTTCTTTGCCTCTAGTAACAACTTTGTCTCAAAATTTATTTTGTCTGATATGAGCATAGCCAGTCAAGTTGTCTATTGGTTTTTGTGTGCATGGTATATCTTTTCTCATTATTTTACTTTCAATCTATTTGTGTCTTAAATCTAAACTATATTTCTTGTATGTGGTTTATAGTTGGAATATGTTTTGTTTGCTTGTATGCTTGCTTTTAAAATCCATTGTGCCAATATCTGCTTTTCACTAGAGCACCTATTCCATTTACACTTAATGTAACAAATAGTTACATTATTGTAATTAATTAGAAGGTAGGATTTATATCTGCCCCTTTGTTACATGTCTACATGTCTTAGGTCATTTTTGTTCTCTATTTTTTCATTACTGCATTTTTTGTCTCAAATAGATATGTTCTAATGTACCATTTAAATTCCATTGTTCTTTCTTTTGCCAAGTTTTTGTGAGTTGCTTTCCTAGTGTTATTCAAACCAGATAGGAAAAGTTTTTCCAAAATATATTTACAGTTTTATATGTACCCATGTAGTTATCCTTATTGATGCTCTTTATTACTTCATGTGGATTCACATTACCATCTAGCATTCTCTCATTTCAGCCTGAAGAACTTCCTACTATTTCTTATAGGGAATGTATTTTAGCAACAAATTCTGTTATTTTTTCTATGTAATATCACAGTGTTTGCTTTATTTTTGAAGGATATGAAATTTTTGGTTAACTAAGGGGTTCCCCCTCCCCCGACCCCCAGCACATTTAAATGGATCATCCTTATGCCTTCTGGCTTCCATGGTTTCTGATAAGAAGTCAATTGTTAATCTTATTGAGGAGCTCTTATAAGTGATGACTCACCTTTCTCTTGGCGCTCTGAAGATTCCTGTCTTTGGTTTTGGCAATTTTATTATGATGTATATAGATGAGAATTTCTTTTAGCTTATCCTACTTGGAGCTTGTTCAGCTTTTTGCATATGCAGATTAATGCAGTTCATTAAATTTGCTAAATTTTCAGCCATCATTTAAAAAATATCTTTTTCTTCTCCTTTTTCTTTCTCCTTTTTCTTTCTCCTCTTCTCTGGAATTCCTACTATGAATGTGTTGGCACCCTTAATGGTATAAAATATTTGTTTCACAAATCTCTGAGAATCTATTCATTTTTCTTTCTATTCTTCAAACTAGGTAATCCCAAATGACCTATCTTCAAGTTTGCTAATTCTTTCTTTTGCAGACTCAAAGTTGTTATTGAGCTTCTCTACCAAATGTTTTGTTTTAGTTACTGATTATATTTGTCCATTCTCATGCTGCTGATAAAGACATACCCAAAACTGGGCAATTTACAAAAGAAAGAGGTTTAATTGGACTTACAGTTCCACATGGCTGAGGAAGCCTCACAATCATGGCAGAAGGCAAGGAAGAGCAAGTCCCATCTTACATGGATGGCAGCAGGCAAAGAAAGAATGAGGAAGATGTAAAAGCAGAAACCGCTGATAAAACCATCAGCTCTCATGAGACTTATTCACAATCATGAGAACAGTATGGGGGAAACTGCCCCCATGACTCAATTATCTTCCACCAGGTCCCTCCCATAACATGTGGGAATTATGGGAGTACAATTCAAGATGAGATTAGGGTGGGGACACAGAGCCAAACCATATCACTGACTTTTCAACTCCAGGTATTTAAATATAATTTCTATATTTTTATTGACATTCTCTATGTGGTGATACATTGCTCTCATACTTTTCTAACTTTTAAAACATGGTTCTTTAGTTCTTTGAACATACTTATAAAAGCTGCTTTCTGTCTAGTAAGTCTAACATCTGGGCTAACTCAAGAACAGTCTCTATTGACTACTTCTTTCCCCCCCACCCCCCGAGTACGGATCATTCTTTTCTGTTTCTTTGTAGTTGTTACTACTTGTTTGTATAGTAGCTTTTCTAAACTTACTCTGTAAAGTCTGAATTTCTCATTATGAGCAGCCACTGAAGACTCTGCTCAATTCTCTTAATGATCAATTATTGATTTGACAGAGATTTCCTTAAATGCCTTGAACCAATAAGTCTCCTACCATTTATCAAGGGACTCTGTGTGTGTTGGGTCACACCTTCAATGCCATAGCCTTCATTGCCTGTATGTGTTAGACCTCAAGGTCATCCAGAGATAAGAGATTAGGGCCTTCTCAGTGCTTTCCTGGCCATGTACACAGCCTCACATATGTGCTTGGTCTTCTACACCCCAGGAATATGTTGGTGCTTTGAATACCCATGGGGCCTGGTGGAGTGGCTTCTGAGGGGATCTCCTGACCTGAGGGTTGCAAAGATCCGTGGGAGAAGCATGGTTTCCCAGGGTGGCACATTCTCTCGCCACTTCCCTGGGCAGGGGAGGTTCCCTTGCCTCCGTGTCACTCCCAGGTGGGCCATCATCCTGCCTTGCTTTTCTCCGTTCTCTTTGGGTTGTTTCCTTTATTAGTTCCAATGCGAGTACCTGGATGTTTCAGTTGAAGGTGCTGTATTTACTCGCCCCTTTCATTCCTCTCTGTGAGAACCATGCACCCTAGCTGCTTCTAGTCGGCCATCTTGGCCGTGCCCTGGATAATTTTTCTTGTTTCCTCTTGGAGGGAGAGGGTTTTCAGGGGTCCTTACTCCACCATTGCAGAGGTTCTGCCTCTTACTTCCCTTTATTTATCATGCAAAAGGCACTATAAAATATATACTCTTTTTGGTACTTGCTTTTTCCCCCAATTTACCAATATATCTTAGAAATAATTCCATATAAGTTCACAGAGATCATTTTAAATTTTTAAACTCCATTTAAAAAACTCCTTTGTGTGAACGTACTGTTATTTATTAAACTAATCTTACATCTATGTGCTTTTAGATTACTTTATTTCTTCAAGATAATTTATCTTTAATACTTAAAGTTACATGGTGCTAGATGCTGTACTATCTTTATGCATTATCTGATTTAATCCTCAAATAATAATCATAAATAGTAATAATAATTCTTGAATAATAATTTAAAGTAGGTATAGCCGTAGGTGGTATCTTGTTTTACCATGAGAAACTGACGCCTATTGAGATGAAGAAAGCTGCCTAAGTTTACACAGCTAGAAGGTGATGAAACCAGGTCCAGATTTCTCATCTCTCTGACACCAAGGCTCTTGCTGTCACTTACTATGTCACATATTGAAGAAAGCCATTGATAATCAAAAGCCACCAGTACTGAATCCCCAGTTTGGCACTGGAACAATGCAACTTGAGCAGCTTCAGAGGAAAATAATGCATCATGAGGGTGCATGCATGGATCCTCCCGGGTATCAGAAGATTCACCAGAAGACATGGTCTCAAAAAGCAAAAGCCAAAGCAGGAGAGAAGAAATTGGAAGCTGCTAAGAAAGTGATGTTTGTGTGCACCCTTGGAAAAAATCCCGATAATGATTCTAGTAAAACCTTAGTAAATTTTCATGAAAGAGGCCAAAGTAAAGTATTATCCTAAGAATTGAGAATTCAAAACTTCGGAGATTATTTGAAATTTTATGCATGAACATCTATCTAGCCACCTAAAAAATAAGTATATTGTTTCATTTGATTACCTCAAAAGCCTTATGAAGTTTGTCAGATGTTTAAAACTTCTTTACAGGTTGAGATTTTTCAAAAGAAAAATATTCTTAATTTTTATTATTATAAAGTCTAATTAAAAATATGGGTAAAGTCAGTGGGAAGATATCTCAGTCTTCCCATGGACAAGAAAGATTCTTAAGAGAGATTAGAGATTCTTTAATAACAGATGAAAACAGAATCAGAGAAATACAGTTGCTAACGTAGAGTTGTCAAATTTAGCAAGTAAAAATAAAGAACATCTAGTTAAATTTGAATTTCAGAGAAACAACAAGTAATTTTGTAATATAAGCATGTCCTACTTACTTTACTATGAGTATACTTATACTAAAAAATTACTTGTTGTTTCTCTGAAATTCAAATATAACTGGATGTTCTGTATTTTATCTGGCAATCCTATGTAATGTGTCTCCATTTACCTCCCAAGCTACTGAGGCCTGGAGAAAACAGTTACGCATGACACAGAAATAACTGGAAATGTCACCATCACTGGAATGCCTTCCCAGCAACTTGCATCATGTATTCAGTACTATATGACCTTGAACATGTTTGTCTCTTGACACTTGAGTTTCTCTTATTGCAAAACAGAATTCTCACTAGAGATAAGAAGAGCCAGCAAGTATATGTAAGGCCCCTTTACACAGTATTATATGCATCATATGCTCACTAATTCTCAAAAGAAATTGTACTATTATTTTGGAGTTTCTTTACACTCCCTTGACAGTTTTAGAGTCAGCCTTTTCATTTTTTCTCCATCCATTTTGTCTTTTTTTAAGGGTAGGAAATTGAGAACTGACTAGTAGGCTTGGAGGGCTGAGACATCGTCCTGATATATTCTGTAATTGATATATACTCTGTTTGGATATGGGTGGGTTGGGGAACTCTGATTGTTCTTCACATCTGGTAAGAAATTTCCCAACGAGTTGACCAATATTCTTCCTTCTCCCCTAAGGGAGGCCAGAATATCCATCAGACTCTGAGTATACCTACATCCATGCCCTTCAGCTGTGGTAGGGGTTGGTTATCTAGACATAGCCCATGACCCAGGTGGTAGAAGCTGCTAGGTAAACCAAGCAGTCACACTGAAGCAAGCTGTGAAAAGTGCTCTTGGTATATCAGGTTCTATATCTGAATTCAGTGGAGATCTTGACCTCCACAAGTTGAAACCGGAAAGGGTCCTGTGCCTACTTTGTAAAATCCATTGATTTATTAAATAGCATCACTGTATATCCAAGAATGGTCTCCTACCTTCTCCATTAAACACATATGTTCAAAGATTCATAAGTTGCTCATGACTCTCTGTAACATATCTGTTTGATCCTTTTGTAGGCAAAACTTAAGTGCTACAGCAATGACACATTTATGATTTTCTGATAGAGTTTTTTTTTAATATACTTTAAGTTCTGGGATACATGTGCAGAAGTTTTTAAATAACAACAGTCTGAATGTTCGGCTTTTTCCTGACCATTTCTCAAAGATTTCAGACAGATCCTTTTATAAAGAAAAGGTCTGAAGATGTATTCTCTTTTAGCACTTGCTAAAATTTTTTGTTCATAGCTGTTCCCACTGAAAACATTTGAAGAAAGGGTAATTCCTCTACAGGTCTTTATTTGATCTACTCAGGTAGCATCTAAGTATAATTGTGAAATATTTTACAGGGTAGCATGTCCCCTTGGAAAAAATCCTGATAATGATTCTAGTAAAACCTTAGTAAATTTTCATGAAAGAGCCCAAAGTAAAGTATTATCCTAAGAATTGAGAATTCAAAACTTTGGGGATTATTTGAAATTTGATGCATGAACATCTATCTAGCCACCTAAAAAATAAGTATATTGTTTCATTTGATTACTTCAAAAGCCCTGTGAAGTTTGTCAGATGTTTAAAACTTCTTTACAGGTTGAGATTTTTCAAAAGAAAAAAATTCTTAATTTTTATTATTATAAACTCTAAAATATCGGTAAAGTGCAAATTTCTCAAATGACTAATTCTAATTTAAAATTTGAAATTATTTGTGACTTTAATTGGCACAGTGCCTACTGGCAATGCCTCTGTTTTTTTTTTGGTTTTTTTTTTGAGACAGAGTCTCGCTCTGTCGCCCAGGCTGGAGTGCAGCGGCGCAATCTCGGCTCACTGCAAGCTTCGCCTCCCGGGTTCACGCCATTCTCCTGCCTCAGCCTCTCCGAGTAGCTGGGACTACCGGCGCCTGCCACCACGCCTGGCTAATTTTTTTGTATTTTTAGTAGAGACGGGGTTTCACCGTGGTCTCAATCTCCTGACCTCGTGATCCACCCGCCTCGGCCTCCCAAAGTGCTGGGATTACAAGCCTGAGCCACTGTGCCCGGCCCTCTGTTTCTTTTAAAATGTAAGATACATTGCTCTTCAAAAATTGTTTTGTACAATGAACACACTATCTGTAGCATCATTAAGAAACAAAAGCCTTATGGAATAGGTGTCATTATTCTCATTTTGCAATGAGACTCTGAAAACTGAAGAGTTATTCCCAAGGACACACAGCTGATATTTTAACCAATGTCTTCTGTTTCAAACACAACCACACATGATATTTAGACAGGACATTGTTTATAACCAACATTGGTTTAATAAGAGTACTGAATATGGCTTAAATTAATATTAGCAAAATTAACAACTTTGATAACTTTGGTGTGGTTGTTATTAATGTCAATAATAAATAAAGAGAAGGAGAAGGTTAATTTTGAAGGAATGCTGAGATGTTGGAAAGCAGTAAAATCTTAGGTATAAACAAAGAACCCTTTTCCGAAGGGCACATCTGTAAGAGGCATGCCAGTTGGTTGATATTCTGAATCATTGCCAGGATGATCGCATGCTCATGGGTGCTTAGATGAGGATCCATTTCTCCCAGCAGGGTCGACCATTGCTCAAACACCCCAGATTGAGGTTATCTCTGTCCTTGATGTTCTAGCCCCTGGGGTCAGGAGTTCAGCTTGGAAGCAGGTCCTCAATTATCCCTTTACAAGAGATTCTCAGTGCAGCACCCTTAACACTTCCTGATTTCATGTTGTCTGCCTTTTCATCTATAACTGTGTATGAGTTTTGTCAAAACATAGGGGGTCAGTGGGAATCAGGCTGTTATAAAAAACCAAGACAATTAGGGCATTGAACCCTTCATAAAAATCACCCATGATGGCAATTTGGTCATCATTTAACTAAATAAAATCAAGAAGAATTATGGTATGGCTACGAAGCTGTATCTAACATCTAAAGTAAGTACTTATCTCTTTTCCTCTCTTTATTTCTACTTTTAAAATATGTCTTAGAGGTTCCAAAGCTTCCAGTCAAAGTATACAAAAGGATTATTAACTATTATTTCTCCCCATAGATTGTGCCTCACATAAGCTTGGAGTTGCACAGTAGAACCCGGTGGCAGAAGGACCCTTGCTTGGGCTTTGTCTGGAGAACTCCAGCTCCCAGCTTATCCTTCTGGATCCTGGTCCTAGTTTAGCCTCATCACTTAGCCACCCTGGGCTACATTTTCTTTACTGGCAAAATGAAATAGAATAAGTAAGACCTACTATTTGATAGCAGAACAGGGTAATCATAGTCAATAATAACAATTGTACATTTTAAAATAACTTAAAGAGTATAATTGGATTGTTTGTAAGTCAAAGGATAAATGTGTGAGGGGATGGATGCCCCATTCCTTAGGATGTGCTTATCCCACATTCCATGCCTGTATCAAAACATCTCCTGTATCCCATAAATATAAACACCTACTATGTACCCACAAACATTAAAAATTTAAAAAAATTTAAAGAAAATTTAGAAGTGAAGAAGAAACCCAAAGTAAAGAAGATAGATGAAATAATAGAACTCTAAATCATTTTCCACTTCCAAATTCTATATTTTCCAAATGATTGCAGGGAAAACAGCTTCTCACTTTCACTGAAGCTCTTCTACTGTCACTTGTACCCATATGGAGGTTGGGTGCATCTAAATGTAAAGGAGGGCGCCAGGAAGGTGAGAAGAAATCTCCAGGTCAATCAAAGCCCAGGCTGTGATTTCCTGTCTGTCTTGAAAATGGGGATTTCCCAAGCTTCAGACCCAGCCTCACTCATTAGGGATAACAATCAGGGTAATTAACAATGGGTGTGCACCGCACAATCAGAAAGACCCAATGGTATTTGGCAACGAAAAGTTTTATACAGGAACTGTTGGCTCCCTTTTGTCTGTGGTTAGGTAAAGATGAAAAATAGAAAAGTCAATTAAAATTATCCTAGAGACTCTTTATTACTTTAAAATAAGAGGAGTGAAAATAACGCCGGACTATGTAATGCGTCTGAGGACATTAACTAATAGCTATTAGTGTTTGCAGTATGTTTACTGAACCCTGTAAAATGAGATGGTCATTTATAGAACTTCCTCTTTCCAGAAAATTCTGTGACTACCTAAGCAGCTTGACTGTCCCTTGTGAGGAAAGGACGTGTTTTTTGAGTGCACAAAAGAGAAGGCACTCCAGTGTCTCCCATGAGGTACTGTGTGGGAGAGAAACTCAGTCTTAGCCAAATCACTGTCCCACAGTGAAGTACCTTATATGACCTAGAAGAGGATAAGTCAAGTAACCTTAAATTCATGAGAACTGCTTTTGTTTCTAGCAGCAATCAGAGGGTTGAGAAGATGTGGGCTGGATGAGGAGCCAAGGTGCTGTGTACTAATGCTAGGACTGTCCTAGGCCCCAGGAAATAAGAAGGGGAACTTGGCCAACAAGGGGGCAGCCCTGAATGGAGCTCATGGTTTAGCAAAGGAGGCTGATTTAAGGGAGTAGGCCTACGCTGTGACTTCCTGGCAGTGCTGACCTTGGAATTGCCCAAGAATCAGAGATAGCCTTAAAATTGTGACAAGGCAATGAAGGAGAAGTACAAGGCCCAGAGGAAAATGGGTTGGTCAATTTTTGGTGGCATAAGGACTCCCACAACATCCATCTGCAGAACCTCAGAGGAGTCAATAGGAACCCTTGGAATTAATCACAGGAATGAGTGTTGCCATTTTCCAGGTCTCTATGATATGCTTGTGGCCAGGCACTTCCCATACATCATCTCACTTAAAATAAGGGTCAGACACTTGACACTCCACTTTTGAAAGGTTGATGACCCATAATTAGAGTGTGCGGGAGGGGTCCCTACTTACAGTTTGGATACAGAACATGCTTTCATTCACAAGAAAAGAATGAGAATCAGGATTTCAAGTGTGCTAATGCCTTATTAAATTGTCCTAATAATCCATTGTTTATATGCAGAGATGTGATAACTGACTGACGGACTCTCAGGACCATATAATTGTGGGATTGTTTCACTAGCAATGAGAGTGAGTTTGGCCTCTTATAAAATCTGCCAGCTAGGCAGATGGCTGGTGGTCATGGGGCAGCATGGCGCCATGGAGCACAGACTCATGGCTTGAGTGTCCCAATTCCCTGCTCCACCGCCCGGCCACTGGGTTGGGGGCAGCATGACTATAATTGACTTGCTTCAGTATCAAGCTCAGAAGTGTGGCCTCATTCTCATGACCAGACATTGTATCACTGGGACTTGAGTTTGGGGACTGTGTAATTTTACTGATGTCACGATGGTTTTATAAGCCACTGTGTGAAAAGTTAAATGCAAGTATTTAAATCTCCACTAAATATGGATTTTTCTGCTCAACTAATAAAAACAGCTTAGTCAACTAATCAAAGGATTAGTTTTAGGAGACCTAAAAATAGAGCACCATGTGCCACTAGCATCTTTGTCCAGTATCCCTGATGATTAATAATCAATTTAAAAGAGACATTTGTGGAGTATTTATTAGAATCCATGCAATGCTATTCACCAGCACACTTTCTCATTTTTTTCTTCAAGATATTTAAATAATAGAAAAAAATACAAAATTAGAAAAAAATATTAAAATATTTCCAGCATACTTACATTTAATATTAAATTCTAACCAAAATTTGACCAGAGCAAGAGAGAATTGTAAAACCATGTGACTATTCCAATCATATGAGTGGGCAGGGTAGAAAAAGTGGAGGGCAAATAGAATAAATGGTAAGAGACAGCATATAATTCATAATGTCCATAAAAATAGTTGTCCTTTAAACCAAAAGTTGTAATAATGCCTAAAATAAGTCATTGTGTAAGGAAGTTTAACAGGGCCAAAATCTGCTATGCCTCTTAAATTACTAGCAAACATTTGGACTTGTTTTGGAGTGGTTTTTTTTTGAACAAATGGTTTAAAGATTTCATTGAATTTCCTCCTACATAATACTTAACTTTTGACATATGGTCAGCTAAAGATATTTTGGATTTTATTAAATATTGATTGTGGAGAGGTAGATCATGAAAAGAAGTCACGGGGTGGGGGTAGATTCTTTGCCGTTTTCTCCTTAAATCTATGGGCAGGGGCTGGGTGTGTTGGCTCACACCTGTAATCCCGGCACTTTGGGAGGCCAAGGCGGGTGGATCACCTGAGGTCAGGAGTTTGAGACCAGCCTGGCCAACATGGTGAGACCCTGTCTCTATTAAAAATACAAAAAAATTAGCCAGGTATGGTGGTGGGTGCCTGTAATCCCAGCTACTTGGGAGGCTGAGGCAGGAGAATCGCTTGAACTCAGGAGGTAGAGGTTGCAGTGAGCTGAGATCACACCAGTGCACTCCAGCCTGGGTGACAAGAGCGAGACTCCATCTCAAAAAAAAAAAAAAAAAAAAGAAAAGAAAAGAAAAGAAAAATCTATGGGCAGCTTCACTGAGACCCCTGAGAATGCTGACCCATTAGAGTCCCACCCTCTTGGCTATCCTGGTGCCCCTTTGACTAATGGTGCTTCTTTCTACTTTTCTTTTTAAGGAACTAGAAGAGAGACACCAGTATTTCATGTGCGCTAAATTAGGGTAGGGTTTTGAGAGATAAAGGCAAGGGGAGGAGGAGTGTGCATTTCAGGAAGGAAACGAAGTGAACAATTGTGGGCATGGGGTCAGGAGGAAGGAGCAGCTTACGGGAGAGCAGTTTGGCTGGTGAAAAGCTGTGAGGTGATAGAAGAAAAGGAAGAGGAAGGAAGGTTAGGGCACATTACTAAGCTCTCCACCACGATTCAATTATATGACCTCAGCTATTAAACTGTCACTCTGATGTCTTCCTCTAATATTTTTTTCACCTCTCACATTTTCAATGGAATCCTATGGACTTGGATATTGTTGTCATGGAAAACCATGGGACTTGAGATACAGATTCAGGAGTCATTCATATGAAGGTGATATATAAAGCAGTGGTTGGTAAATTTACCAAAGGATAATGTGAGGGGAGAGAAGACAAGAAGATCAAGAGCAAAATTTAGGGTCACATCCACGGTCAGAGGTAGGAAAAAACAGGAACTGCCAAGGAGATTGAAGCATCACACTGAGAGGAAGCGGGAGAATCAGGATAGGGTCTTCCCAACAGGGTCACCTACCACAAGATACCAAGGAAAATGAAAAATGGGTGGAGGAAATTGGATTTGGCAAGTAAGGTATGACTCCTGATCCTTAAGATAACACAGTAATAAGCATGACTAACAAAAACCATCCCACAGATCTGGGCCACACTGAGAATGATGAGGTAAGATGAACTTCTGCCTGTAATCTCAGCTCCTAAGGAGGCTGAGGCAGGAGGATAGCTTGAGGCCAGGAGTTCAAAACCAGCTTAGGCAACATAGCAAAAGTCCTATCCAAAAAAAAAAAAAAAATAGACGAACCTCCCAGGGCCTCTAGTTCTCAGGTGTAGTGCTCTAGGTAATATGCCTAATATCTGAAAGTCAGTAAGTTAGGCAAGCTTGAGAAGCCCAGGTGAAATGCTACCAAACTGAAGCTCCTTGGAGGAGCCAAACCACCTGTTCACTATCTGGACTGATTTCATACCACTAGAGTTCACCAGACCGAGGAGGAGTTAGACCATGTCTATCTCACAATCCATGTCTTAGCTCTAATGGAAAAGAAGAGAGCCCACAGTGATTGTGCCTGATTTAGGAAAAGTTTCAGTGTGTCTTCTGTAGGGGCCCTTGGTCCAAGCCTTTCTTCAGAAGCAGGGAAAACAGAAAAATATTTAGGAACAAATGGAGATGCCAGAGAGGAAGAAGTGGGGATTGAGGAAGAATAAGGGTAGAGGCAGGAAGACCCTGAATGCCTGGATGACCTTCCCCCCCACCAGAGGTGAAGCGGTGGTGCCGTTGTAAGGTACAAAGTTCCCCTAGAGGGAACCAGTGCTTTCCTCCCCAAATTGTTCATACCCAATAATAAACACATACCAGATAGCACACACATGGAATGCTGGGGGCTGTTGGAAGCAGACCCAGGCCATCGGCAATCCCCTCAACCAAGGCGTGAAAAACATTCTCTTCCTTTGCACCTGTAACACTCTCCCAGTATAACTGTTTCTCTTAAAGCCATAGGTGTCTGTTTTTGAGTTTACTCCTTGGAGACAGAAACAGGATTACAATATATGGTGTTTTTTCCTCATTTCCTGCTATAGGCTGTTTTAAGTTTCTGTGACAGCTTTTCTATATTTCTTCCTTCAAATGGTGAATCTATGTATGGCCGTGTTAATGACTGGGACATAGACTTAAAATGGGAATGCTTAGGAAATGGCATGTTCTCTAACCAGTATTGTTTCATCTGCTATTATTGGGGAAAAAGAAATCTCTCTACAGATTTCAAACCCACTTTGCTGGTGCAATGGAATGATCAAATAGACTCTCTCTTTGAAGATTTGGCATCTTGTCCAGCCTCAGAGTCATTATTTAGATTATCGTTTGGGTCATCGGTGAGCTCAGTGCTGTGGACCCTGGGAGAAGGACTGAGGATTAGAGCCAGAAGACATGGGTTTCAGGATTGGCTCTACTTAGGAGCTGAGAGATTCCAGGCACATTGCTTTAAAAAAAAATTCAAAATTCTCTAAGTCTGTTTCCTCCTCTGAAAAGTGAGAATAAGATGCAAACCTACCTACTTCTCAGGATTTTGTGAAGATTACAAAAATCCTCTGTGAAAGCATTTCCATCAACCTCAAACTCTCCACAACTATAAGAGCTGGAGGCACATGAAACCAGGCTGAATCTGTAAAAATGGGACAGGTGGGTTCTAAAAGTTCATTTAGAAAAGAAACCTCCCAAGTGAGTTTAACTTCTTATTTTTTATCTCTTTGTCCTGCAAGGGGCCACTGGAAAAAAAATGAGTCAAACTTTTCCATTCAAGTTAATTTTCAGGTAGTTGTCGGCATCCTCATAGAACAGATAAAGAAATCAAGACTTTACAAGTTGTTTGTTTGTTTTAAAGTGACTTTTCCCAAATCTTGCAGCTAGCAAGTGTCAGTGTCAGGATTCACATTTGAACTTAAGGCCTGCAGGGACAGGCTGCTGGAAGTTCTGCTTTTCATAAAGACCTGAAGAGCGTGCACAAAAAGACAATGGAGGAACATGAGTCAAGCCCTGTAGCAGGACCTAGACTCTGAGGTGAGGGCCACCCCTGAAGCTCCGGGCGGGGCAGCACTCAGGAGAGGCACTTCTTCTGATGGGAGAAAACTGAATGGGACATTTGCAGTAAGGGGTGCTGGTGGATACTACATGCGGGGCCACACTCGAGCTGCCTTCTGAGGCAACCCCTTTGGCAGCTTGGGCCAAGTCTCTCTGAAGAGGAAGACTGTGATATCTGAATTTGTGAGTCCACAGAGTGCTCACCTGGAGACTTTATGAGAAACAGACTGGGAAGATCTTTGTAAAAGAATCAGGCCAGGCACGGTGGCTCACGCCTGTAATCTCAGCACTTTGGGAGGCCAAGGCGGCGGATCACGTGAGGTCAGGAGTTCGAGACTAGTCTGGCCAACATGGTGACATCCCGTTTCTACTAAAAAATGCAAAAATTAGCCAGGCATGGTTGCTCATGCCTGTAATCCCAGCCACTCAGGAGGCTGAGGAAGGAGAATCACTTGAACCCTGGAGACAAGAGGTTGCAGTGAGCCGAGATCTTGCCACTGCACCCCAGCCTGGGCAACAGAGCGAGACTCCATCTTAAAAAATAAAATTAAAAAAAGAATCAATTGCTGGTGGGAGAGGGTTCCTTCTTGCACCTTGCACTCAGCACAATGGCTGACCAAGACAAGTAATCCAGACCATGTTGGTGACCAGGTGAGCACTGGGGATGCCAGGAGGGGTGACATCACAAGGACAGTCTACGGGAAGACACTGCCTGAGCACGCCGGCCCCCCACTGACACGTGGCCTTCGAGACAATTACTGCACACCACGCCCTTGCGGTTGAAGCAGGAAAGAGTAACACAAGGTATTTTGATTGATGGAATATTTTCTCTCTTCTTCATCTCATTCTTTTTCTCAGAGCAATGCCTATGTTTCATTCAAAGGTTTAGAAACCTAAACTTTAGTTTTTCTCATTATTCACCCCTTAGAAATGTGACCATTGTTTCCCTCTTGCTACGACCCCACTGCCCCGAGAGAAGGCCGTGCGATGCCACAGGCACAAGCAGAGGCTTTGCCAGCAGGCAGGAGTGGGTCTGATGTCTGGCCCTGACTTTTACCACCCCTTTAATTTCAGAAAGCCATTCAGGGCCATGTGCGGTGGTTCACACCTGTAATCCCAGCACTTTGGAAGGCTGAGGCAGATGGATCATTTGAGGTCAGGAGTTTGAGACCAGCCTGGCCAACATGGTGAAACCCCGTCTCTACTAAAATACAAAAAATTAGGTGGGTGTGGTGGCACACACTTGTAATCCCAGCTACTCGGGAGGCTGAGGTGGGAGGATCGCTGGAGTCCAGGAGCCAGAGATTGCAGTGAGCCAAAATCGGGCCATTGCACTCCAGGCTGGGCAACAGAGGGAGACCATGTCCCCCCACCCAGAAAAAGCTATTCACCGATGAGGCTCTCATTGTTAGACAAGAATAATTAATGAGGTGTCATCAAGTTGTTGAAAAGAATACATGCAGTAAGTCTGTCTGGTGCTTCATGAGTACTAGCCATTGTTTCAATAAATAGGGAGGTGTTTCTATTAAAAAACTCGGCCAGGGGCAGTGGCTCACACTTGTAATCCCAGCGCTTTGGGAGGCCAAGGCAGGTAGATTGCTTGAGCCCAGGAGTTGGAGACCAGCCTGAACAACATAGTGAGACCCTGTCTCTATAAAGAATTTAAAAAATTAGCTGGGCATGGTGATACATATCTGTAGTCCAGTCCTGGCTACTCAGGAGGTTGAGATGAGAGGATAACTTGCGGCCAGGAGGTTGAGGCTGCAGTGAGCGGTGATTGCACAACTGCACTCTGGCCTGGGTGACAGAGGAGACTTTGTCTCAAAAACAACAACAACAACAACAAAACAGGACTTTAGATGAGTCTTCAACCAGTCTCAGGGGACTGCAACTTTTCTGTGTAAACAATGCCTAACTGTGTAAGAATTGTCATAGAGAATTAATTGCCCATCCTTTTCCTCTCTCTCCACATCAAAGCATCTGAGATTTCTGCTTCACCCCCAATAAGACCCCTCTATCAGGTTCTCTCAAAATCTTCTTTCTTCAAATTTGAATTTCACATCATTATTTACTACTCCACCCTTTTCTAACATCTGCTAATTCTTCCTTACAATTCCCCTACCTTTGCAGGGTAGTTTTTTTTTCCCCCAGGGAAATTCACATTCTCCTGTTAATAATTCATAAATGTTGCCAGACACAGATGAATGAAACCATTTCCCATTCATGTCCTGTTTTCCAGGGATGCTGTGAGAATTAGTTAGATGACATCTGCAATTCACAGCGTGCTCTAAGAGAAATATGATATATCCACATCACATTTAACAGAACATTCTTTTAATGCAAGGCAAATAACTGCTGCCATACGCCTGTTTCAAATGGGCCCAACCCCTGCCTCTGGGGACCTCTTATAAACCCCGTCACCTGTAGCAGCTTAACTCTTCTTTAGGTGTGTACAATTCCACTGAACGGTAGTGAATTTCTGATTAGCAATATTGTCAAATGAGTAGTATTCTTTCCCCCAAATTTGAATCTAACAAGGTGCCCAGACACTTACTCAAATGTCCCTGTTTCACTATTTCTACTCTACCCACCGCCTTCCCGCATTTCATGACAGGTGGAGGTTTCCTTTCCTCTGGACAAAGAGACTGGTTCCATGGTGGACCCTGATGCATCATTGAACTTTTCCAGCTGCTACAGTATTTTCTTAGGCCTGATCACCACTTTCTGTTTTTATGGAATTTCAACCTTAGTATCAAACTCATGCCACAAAAATAGAATTTAGCTATAATAAGAAACTAGAGGCCCGGTGTGGTGGCTCACGCCTTTAATCCCAGCACTTTGGGAGGCCAAGGTGGGAGGATCACGAGGTCAGGGATTCAAGACCAGCCTGACCAACATGGTGAAACCCCATCTCTGCTAAAAATACAAAAATTAGCTGGGCGTGGTGGTGCGCCTGCAATCCCAGCTACTCTGGAGGCTGGGGCAGGAGAATCACTTGACCCCGGGAGGCGGAGGTTGCAGTGAGCCGTGATCATGCCAGACTGGTTGACAGAGTGAGACTCTGTCTCAAAAAAAAAAAAGAAGAAGAAGAAAAAAAGAAACTAGATGTCAGTGGCCATTATTCCTACCTGTGAAGACTTAAAACATAAATTTGATATTTGGATAAACTGGCCTTTACCATAGTATT
Organism: Nomascus leucogenys; assembly: GCF_006542625.1. Classification (NCBI taxonomy): domain Eukaryota; kingdom Metazoa; phylum Chordata; class Mammalia; order Primates; family Hylobatidae; genus Nomascus; species Nomascus leucogenys. Next base: position 57,363,687 of record NC_044384.1, on the reverse strand, counting down.
AATAACATTTGTTCATAGAAAATGGCATAGCATTGACCACAGTTTGTAATTAGATAGTATGCGATTTTCTTTCTTTTTTTTTTAACTATCTGCATCTCTTGCATGCTATCGTACCTATAACTCCAGACTGAGAGGAAACACCTTCTAGAAACAGGCAGTGCCCAGACAGAGAAGCACAGGTCCATGCAGGCAGCCAAAGCCATCTTCTTGGTTGAAAGATGCCCTTTTCTTCCAACTTAAATAAAAGGCATAATTAGTTTAAGCAAGGCCATCGGCAGGAAAGCATCGCCGGCTCAAAGGACAGGTTTTGATGCCAGCCCCAGGACTCAGCAGCTGAAAGTTCCACATCCCACACACAGAGTCAGGCAGAGAGAGGCTTCCCTTCCAGGAAAATGGCATTTCAGTTTCAGTCACTGCATGTTATGTCCGCTAATCTCTTTCCTTCTTTTTTCTGCTGTTTTACCCTCTTTCCTGACATGGCAAGTGGTGCCAATCTTTCTTTTTTCTCTTTTTGTTCTTCTTTTTTTTTTTTTTTGAGACAGAGTCTGCAGTGACTGGATCTCGGCTCGTTACAGCCTCAACCTCCCCAGGTGCAAGTGATCCTACCACCTCAGCACCCCCCACCCCTACACCGAGTAGCTGGGACTATAGGCATGCGCCACCATGCCTGGCTAATTTTTGTATTTTTTGTAGAGATGGGGTTTCCCCATGTTGCCCAGGCTGGTCTCGAACTCCTGAGCTTAAGCGATCTGCCCTCCTCGGCCTCCCAAAGTGCTGGCATTACAGGCGTGAACCACAGAGCTGGCCATCTTTTTTTTCTCTTGTGTCAGTCTTGTTCTTTGATAGAAAAGATGAGAGGGATGGGAGGGGCCATGAGTGACAGCCTCATTTGGTGCATTCTCACAGGTCACAGTTCAGGCAACTCTAGGAAGTGAAACATTCTGGAACCCTTCCCAAGGAGATATGCTTTATTTTGTTTTCCCCTATAAGCCTCCTTGACTTATTTGCTGTCAGGAAATTTGAACTCTTGATATTATAAATATGAGGAAAAATTTCTGTTTTGTTTTATTTTGTTTGTTTTTATTCTGGGCCCACTACACAATCTCTTAGCAGGTCATCGTGTTTTCATAAGGAAAACCTAAGCCTTTGTCTGGCGATCCTTCTCTCTGTACCTGTGCAAGAAGGAGGGGCCAGGAGGAGCTTCCTGGCCCCAGCAGGAGGCGTGGCAGGCCGAGAAACAAGTCACTATGGCGGACACATGGCGACTGCAGAGAGGCTGTCAGTGGAGCTATCTGGGCAAGCCCTGAAGGAATTCCAAAAGGGCCCTTTATCTCCAAAACAGTTTAAGGTGTTGATTTTGTTTCCTTCAAGGCATGATAGTGTGGGCAAGCTTTCCTCAATGAAGCCATCAGAGCAGGCGGGAGGAATCCAATTCTCTTGATGAGATTAGAAATGTGATTCTCAAGACTGTGGGGCGGGAAGAGGGACTTTTTCAAGCTACAAGTTGGCCAGAATCACCCAGAATCAATGCCCTTGAGGAGAAATGTCACTGATGGGAATACGTTACATATATGATGGTGAGGAGGTAAAAAAGAAGTGTTGGGAACCATTAGAAACTGCAGTGTGTGCATGTGTGTCTGTGTGTGTGTGTCTGTCTGTGTATGTGTGTTTGGCCCATGAGAAAGATTATTCCCAGCCCGCAGACTTTCCTAAAGTATGAAGAACGTTAAGAGATCCAACTTTTGATTTGGATTTGAGATTTTCGATTTAATGTGACATATTAATGAAAGCAATGTGTGGTATTTCACATTACAGTTTTCTTCAGAGTACTGCAAGATTCAGTCCTAGATAAGTCAGGAGGATACCCAGGAAGCTGAAAGAAAAAGAGACCAAAGATCAAAATGGGGGAGAAACAAAAGGACACTACTCCCAAATAAGTTATTTAAGTTTGTGAGACAAACAATACTATTTGGGGGAAGTATTAAAAGCCCTGCAAAGGCCTACACTCTATGAAGGCAAAATGGCTGCCTTCACTTTGCTGGACTTCATGGCACTGGAAGAAACTCCAGCATGAGTGGAAGTTTCTGGAACCCCTCATGGAGCTGGGGGTAGGGGGAGTGTGCTGGGTCCATGGGCACTGGGTCACTGACCACAATTCTGTCCTAGTGCCTAACTGTCAAGCTGTTTTATGGCATAGTGGCGTTGGATACACATTTGGGTGTAGCCAGGTTGTATTTGTCATGAATATTCATTCAAGTGAATTGAGAAACATTCCACAGATTGAGCTTTACACTTTAGTGAGGATCAATAATAATGGTTTGATTTTAAAGGAATGCATTCTCTTATTAAATTTTTTCTATGTGGTTTCTAAAAGGTGAAGTGTGTTTTTTATAAAGGTGAGAATATATTCCTAAGCAAAATGAAAAAAAGTTGGAGTATAAATATGAAATCCTTAAAATCTAAGTATATGGATTATAAGATTCCACAGAAAATTTAAGGTGGAAGGGGGCTACTTTTTTTCTTTTTTTTTTTTTTTTTTTTTTTTTTTTGAGACGGAGTCTCGCTCTGTCGCCCAGGCTGGAGTGCAGTGGCGCAATCTCGGCTCACTGCAAGCTCCGCCTCCCGGGTTCACGCCATTCTCCTGCCTCAGCCTCTCCAGGTAGCTGGGACTACAGGCGCCCACCACCACACCCGGCTAATTTTTTGTATTTTTTTAGTAGAGACGGGGTTTCACCATGGTCTCGATCTCCTGACCTCGTGATTTGCCCGCCTCGGCCTCCCAAAGTGCTGGGATTACAAGCATGAGCCACCGCGGCCGGCCCCGGGGACTACTTTTTATCTGATGCTTGCTATATGCCAGACCAAGTGCTTTACAAATATTGTTGATGAATGAATGAATGAATGATCCTACATGATATTTACTAATATTTCTATTTTACCAATGAGGAAACTGAGGCTGTTGGAGGTTGTAAGAAGTCACCCCATCTGATAGATGTCAGACATAGAATTCAAACCCAAATATTTCTGACTCTGATTTATGTAATGTAGGAGAGATTTAGAACAGAGTGCTGGAAAGAATCATATTTAATAAACTCCCCTCACTGTCTTGGGCCAGTTGATGAAGACAGCTTTTATTTTTCTCCTTGGAGTGCCTAACTTCCCCCACTGAGTGCCAATCTCCTCATTCATTTTCTCACGTTACTCATCTCTTTTATCCACTCGATTCTGGTTGAAATTAGTGGAATCTTCATGCTGAAGAGCTTCTAATGACATAGAGAACTGGGAATACTAACCCAATGTTCTGATCTTTTTTAAAAGCCCAGACAGAAAATAATATTGGCCCCAGCGGTCAAAACCCAGACAACTCTAGTTTTGATGGGATAGCTCCCAAAAAGTTCAGATGCTTCCCTGAACTCATCCAAACCTTGGGCGGTCTCCTGCTTTTCCGGAGGGAACATGCTTGGTGAATGATGCACCAAGTTGAAACACATGGAGAATGCCCTCCGTGGGGACTCTTGGGTCTTGTGTGAGGTTAAGTCCCAATTGCACATCAAGCTGCCGTGGTATTTCTCCTCTGCAAGCAGACTTTGTCCTGTTGAAAATGGAATCTCAACCACACAAAAAGCACTGGAAGTTACATTAGTGAAGTCATCAACCATGTATGCACGGTCTTTGTTTTATGCATCTACCTTGCATCAGATGCTAGCCTACACACGTCACCTGTGTTATTTCATTTACTCTTTGCAACAAAACTGCCAGGTAGTTGTTATCTTTACTTAATAAATGAGGAAACCAAGGCCTGGGTTGATCAAGTAATGTACTCAAAGTCACATGACTTGAAGATGGCAGTAGGGATTTCAGCCAACTCTGTTCATCTTCAAAAAGTGTGTATCTAATCACGTCACAGCATCTCCTGACCAGCCCAGAAAGACACCAGCAAATATTACATCTGGGAGTGAATTTGTACCCTAGCTTTATTTCCAATTGATGACATCCTCTCTTGTTTACTTCTGAAAGCAGGGATAGAAGCAATGGAGCTGGCAAGCACCCCTGGTTCGCATGTAGCAAACATGGGTGACATGGCCAGGCTGCTGGACAGAGGTTATTGGTTTGGGCCAAGTGATGGGAGTTAATAAGCTCCAAGGAAAAGTAAACCCTCAGCTGACTGCAACCTCTGAGAACCCCATCAGAAAAAAAAAATTGACAAGATAGACTAGGATTAAAATTCATGGATGGCTTTAGAACTCAGAAATAAATCAGGAAGAAAAAAAATATATGTGCAAGCCAATTCCATAAATACTAGAACCTCGTAGAATCATTAAAAGTCCCCAAAACTTGGGCCTGAGTGAAACTGTGGTCCCTTCACTGTAGTAATTTAAACTCGACTGTTTATTTTGGCTTCTGCCTTCTCAATGACTTGTTCTAATCGAAATGCTTTGATGAGATGCACAAAAGGAATAAAAATATGATTGAAAAGCCAGAAAGTAATATCTTGGTTTAAAACAACTGTGAACACAAACTTTAATCTTTGGCATTGCCATAAGGGCTATCTTAGACTAACTGGGGCAAACACTTTTAGGATCTTGTTTGGAAAAACATTTTTGGTTTTAGAGTGGGTGTCCATGTATCATAACACAACACTTACAAAACATAATTTTTTAAAAAAAGCCTCTTATTCTGCCTACAATCCATGTGCTTTTGACATTATAAGCTCCATTTCTTGAAGGCTTCTATAAAAATCCATGGCTTATAGAAGGTAAAGGCAACATTATGCTGAGTTCAAACAATATTTGTGGGACTTGGGCTCCACTTTTTCTATAAGAGAGCCAATGTGTTTTTCTCCTGTTTTACATGAAGCACCTACGTGGATCTGCATGTCTTTAGTCATCTTGGTGGGGTGCTTACCTGAATTAGATATTATCTTCTTGAAGTCAATAGGAATAATAAATCATAAATGTTAATATTTTTTAAGTCAGATATTCTTAAGAAGAACTGGATTCAAAGCCTGGCCAAGCTACTTAACCACCCATGAGGCCACGGACAAGTTCCTTATCTCTCAAATCATTAATTTTCTTACCTACAAATTGGTGGTAGTAATGCATTGGTTTGTACAAAGGATTCAATGAGTTAATATATGTTGTATTAGTTTGCTACGGCTGCCATAACAAAGTACCACGGACTGGGTGGCTTAAAAAACAAAATTCCCTTTTCTCATGGTTCTGGAGGCTGGAATCTGAGATCAAAGCGTTGGCAGGATTGGTTTCTTCTGAGGCCTCTCTCCTTGGCTTGTAGACAGCCGCCTTCTCCCTGTGTTTTCTCACGGTCTCCTCTCTGTGCGTATGTGTGTCCTAATCTTCTCTTCATATAGGGAAACCAAGCATATTTGGATTCAGACCCACCCATATGACTTCATTTTACCTTAATTACCTCTTTAAAGACCCTATCTCCAAATAAAGTCACATTCTGAGGTACTAGGCATTAGGACTTCAACATACGAATTTTGGGAAGGGACACAACATATGAATTTTGGGAATTCATCCCATAGCCTCTAAGAAATACCTAGAACATGGTATACTTTTAGCAAATGCTGAGTCTCTTCTCCTCTCCACTTCCAAGGTTTGGTGTCAATAAGACATGAAGCATGTACACAGGCTCTTTGAATTTTTCAGGTTCCTTGACAAAGGTACTAAATTGCAGGATAATCCCATTAAAATGGGACGTCCATTGTTGCTCACACAAGGCCAGCAGTTTAAAAATGGAGGCAAACTCGGCTGGGCGTGATGGCTCACGCCTGTAATCCCAGCACTTTGGGAGGCCAAGGTGGGTGGATGACGAGGTCAGGATATTGAGACCATCCTGGCTATGGTGAAACCCCATCTCTACTAAAAATACAAAAAATTAGCTGGGCGTGGTGGCGGGCACCTGTAGTCCCAGCTACTCGGGAGGCTGAGGCAGGAGAATGGTGTGAACCCGGGAGATGGAGCTTGCAGTGAGCCAAGATGGCACCACCGCACTCCAGCCTGGGTGACAGAGTGAGACTCTGTCTCAAAAAATAAATAAATAATTGAGGCAAACTCATCTTCACTTTACATCTCAAAAAATGTAAGTCAAAATATAAAGAGGAAATTTTTAACTCCAGACTTCTCAGATCTCTTTGATTTTTCTCTTGTTCAAAGGCAAGCAAAAAAAGTATTGAGCAATACATGCAACAATGACGACAACTACGATGACGTGATAAGGGTGATCATAGCAGCTAACATTTACTGAGGACATACAGTCCTTTTTGCCTTTTAAAGGAAAGTCCTTTAAGTGCATTCTCCCATTTGATATATCATAACAACTCTACAAACAGTAGCTGTGTGTGCTTTAAAATAAGCTGAAGACATTTTTTAGAAAAAAAAACACATTGGGAATTTCTACATGTAAGAAAGGATAAAATCAGTCTTGATTTCATGAGAGGACTCACCAGTCCAGATTATTATTGTCACTCTAAATGCAGTTTTGCTGACATAAATAATATCTGGGTACCCTAGGGGCTGCTGACATCCACATTTGGAATTGTAGCATCTTCCAGAACAGAGATTCCTTGGTAGGTGTCAATTGATCTAGAGAGCTTGGAGGGGGCCTGCTTATGAGTCCTTCTCTACCTAGCACACTGCTCTGCATACCATGAAGATATAATAAGTATTTATAGAGTGGATGCTTCACCTTCCCCTCCAGACTCTGAGTTCCCTTCTCCCTTTAGGGTCATCACAGCCAGCACCTCTGATGGACTCATAGATCAAACCCCTCCTATGGCCAATCAAAGGACCCCCAAGAACACACTGTTGAAGATGAGAGGTCCTACCACTTGGGCCTTTGGTAATTTACTCTCAAATGCTTGGGGATTTTGAGCAAGAATCTTAGTCACGTGAACATATCTGTAAAACAGTTGTTGGGAAGGCAGAAAGACCAAATGTTGAAATTCTAAAGTTTTTACTTAATGACACTTCTACATACGCTTCCCAGGAGGGACCGATGTGGCAGCTTCCACCGATAATAATGGAAATGCACATTTTGAGATGTTGCAAGTCATGGAGACGCCCAGGCCATGGTGCTGCCTTTTGGATGCTGCTTTGCTTGTTTCTGTCTGAAGAGGCTGGTTGCCTTTTTCTCATTCAGCTCAATGCAAACACCCATCAAGAAGGGTCAAGTGGGCATTGCTTTCAGAGTCTCCTTCAGGCTTGAACAAAGGCTTTGGAGACAGAGAGGCATGCAGGGGTGCACACAGAGAGCTGCCCTCTGGCACTTCACTCTCTGGACATGCTCAGGCCTGTGGGCAGGGCCTTGAGTTTCTGGCCTGCCATCAACTCCATTGAGCAGCGGCCTTGGCTGGGTCGTACACAGCATTTTTTTCTGTCTGAAGGATGACCTGGTTAGCAAAGGACAAATACTAGCACTCCCAAAAAATAATTAAGTCTTTGGACCCTTTTCTGCAAACACAAATCTGTGTGAGGTTTTCTGGAGCAAATGCTGTAGGCTACATTCCAAAGGCCAAGAAGAAAAATACCATGCTGGTCAGTCACCCATGCTGTCTCCATAAATAGCACCATGCATTTCTGAAGCAATGAGCGGTGTTAGACAATCCTCTTTATGGTACCAGTGGGACGGTGGCTTTAAGGGCCATGGATATGACAAAGAAAACAAGGGATGGACAGAGGGTGAAATCAGTCAGATCACAGTATGTTGGTCAAGTCACTTAATTACGCTGGAGCTCCATTATTCTCCATTTTAAAGTTAGGCTGGCTCAGTGTGGTGGCTCACACCTGTAATCCCAGCACTTTGGGAGGCTGAGGCAGGAGGATCTCTTGAGCCCAGGAGTTCGAGACCAGCCTGGACAACAAAGTGAGACCCTGCCTCTACAAAACATTTATTTTAAATAGCTGAGTGTGGTGGTGTGCACCTGTGGTCCCAGCTACTTGGGAGGCTAATGTGGGAGGACAGCTTGAGCCCAGGAAGTTGAGGGTGCAGTGAGCCGTGATTGTGCCACTGCAACCCAGGCTGGGTGACACAGTGAGACCATGTCTCAACAAATAAAATAAAAAGGTTCAGCTGATACTGATAACTCTGTTCCACAATGTAATCCACTTAACCAGAGCCCATTTATCAAGAGCCTGCCATGTGCAGAGTCCTGCATAAAGGCTGGTGGTGAGATTGAATAGAATCGTGTAGTGAAGACACAGCCAAGCTGCTCCCTCATCAAAGGCTCTCCCTAAACGTTGGGTGACTGTGGGAAGTGGTTGGGGAAAGAGGATACATTAGGCCTGGGTTCTTTTAAAATGTGGATATTTGTTCAGGTTCTTTAAATAGTTATTGAAAATATTAAAAATTACTTTCTTCCACAGGAATAATGATTGAGCACCAGAAACAGACAAGCGAGGTCCTGGGAATAGAGGATAAACACAGGAAAAGCAAACTCCATTTTGGCTTGAGGGGACCTTGACTAAGCTTTGACAAATGTGCACAGACTCCCAAGAGGATCCAAGACTTCAAATCCAGGTTCAAACAGGTAAAGAGTGGAGGGGCAAGGTGCCAGTTAAATTGGGGGAAAGGCGATGAAAGGGGCAGATTAATATATTACAAGGAAAACTATCGGAGAATTCCTGGGAACAAACTAGCAGACATGTTTATCCTGCAAGAAGCCTGGGTGATTTGAGCGGTTGGCTGGAGGGAGGGGGAAAAGGAGCTAGCATTAATCATGCTCCCAAATTCAACTCCAGCATCTAACGAAATAGACAATAACTGGTTTCGCCACTCCTGTTCCTCACATCCCCCGGGGTCAAGGCCTGGCTGGAATTCAAACAGGATTTCAGATCAGGCCTGGAAAGTTGTGTACATTTAAGTTCATTCTGGAAGGCATGCTTGATATAGAAATGGATTTTTCTTGGTCTAATTTTGAGAGGATCTGAACTTAGTGAGAGTAAGTTGGTGCTTTAAATAATCTCCTACTCTTTTTTTCTTAAGAGGAGAATTTATGGCAGAGACTGGCCAATGGCACTGACCACACCTATTTCGAGTCCTAGTTTGGAACACAGATTTTTTGTGTTTTTAATGGAAAAATAGAAGTCCTTGTAAACTACCATTAACCCTTCATTTGCCTCTTCCTCGTGTTGTGTGATTTCTTTTGGCATCATAGCGCTCCCCTAAAGGGTCCACCAAGGTGAACTTGGCTAGGCAGTGCTTCAAAACACCCTATCGGTGGAGATTAAGGATGACAGGTCAAAACCAACGTCACTCTTGGGCTGCCTGGCATGCACCTAGGAAATCAGGCACACCCATGCTGAAATAAGGAATCGACTTTGCTCAGGAAGTCATCTATGCATTTCTTCTTTCGGTGATATATGTAGTAGGGGTCAAGGGGTGGGGACCGAATTTGGAGAGAGCAGGAGAGAAGGGCTGGAGGGGTGGATGAGATGGCAGACAGGGGAAGTAAACTAAGGGTAAATCAGAACATCCCATGACACCAGTTGTGAGGAGACTCGCCAGTGCTGAAGTTTCTGCTGTGCCAAAGACGCCTGTTTCAGGATGAGTCCAATTTTAGCCCAGGAGAAATAAATCAACTATAGGGCAAAAGGTTTAATGAGTAAAAAGTATCATTCCAAAAATGTGATGCAGTCCACATCCAAAGTTTCTAGGTCAAATAACATGAGGAACTAATGCAGAAAAAGAAAGCAGCTGCGTGGGCACGGTGGCGCGGGTCCCAGCACCGGGTCCTCACACCACATCCTTGTACCACGTCCTCTCAACCTCCTACCACTGGGGTCCTGCCCAGCCAGCAGGCAATGGGAGGGAAACCCAGGCCTTGCAATTCTTTAATTTTGGGGAAAGTGAGGTGGGGAGTTTCTGACTTGTATATCCTTTAATTAAAGGGAATCTGACCTCTTCTATGATGATAATAATAATAAAATGTCTCAGAAGAGAATGGGGGCGTGCAAGAGAGTTATGCATTATGCACAAGACGGCAGGGCTTGGAACAGTAAAATCTTGTTTGCTCACGCGGCTCTGAGTAACCTAAGGGGGGAAAAAACGCAGAACATTATTGATTAGATGCCAATTCACATAGCTCTCTTTGTCTGCTTTTTATTATCAGTATTTCTTTAAAAGGTTAATAGATCCTGGTCCTGACAAGCATGAAGCCAGGAGGTGGGCTCTTATCCAGTGTTTTCATTCTTCAGCCCTCAAGAGACAATGATTAGATCTTAATATTGAATGCACAAACCGCACTCACTGTGTGAACTTTCTGAGAGAGCTCCCCACCTAAAGACAGAAAAAGTGAAGAAGTTTTATTGGAAGGATTGTCAAAGGCGGGGGTGGGGAACACTTTGAGTCTGAGCCAGTTGATTAGGGATGAGTTGATTTTCTTATGAACACTCTAAATCTACTCTCCCTGGGGGCAGGGAAACCTGAGAGGCTTGGATTTCAATGATTTAATTCCCCTTCTAAGAATAGCCAAACCTGGGGTGGAGAGAAGCGAACGAAGTCAACCACCGAAAGAACATTTGCAAATTGAGCAAAGCCCTGTGAATCTTAGGTAATAGCTGGGAGCTAGTTTCTTTCTTCCACATCTCATAAACTACAAAATAACTCAGCAAAACATGTCAACCAATGGATGCTCTCCACAGGTTACATGATCTAAAGCTGAGATACAAGAAGCCAAACACAATTAAAATGTGCTTCCATTGGTAGGTTCATGGTGATGCTTTGCGGAGGTATCACCTAACCTACCAAGCTTTGGACATGCTTTATTCATTACAACACTGTCAGGATTAAGTTGCCACGACTTCCTATCCCAGTTCATGAATTGCATCTACATACACCATATAATCAGCCTCACCAGTGTACAGAATGTGGACAGGTCTTCCCTTAATGCTGGGATTAATTAGTTAGTCTTTGGATGTGCCCTTGAGGTTTAGTGATTCACTTCACTCCCCAGTGCAGTGAATCCAAAAAGTACAAGATCCTTTCTCCAAGGAGGAGATGCAAATTCATAGATAGCCTGAAGCCTAACCTCGGGTTAGCCCCTGAGATCAACCTAGCTCCTTCTTACAGCAGGATCTCCTTGTGATGGCTTGGCAGGATTGACTGAGCTAGTGCTTCCTTCCAGTATTTGATTGGTTAAATAAAGATACCTTTCAATGTTTATATAATAGCATTCAGAACATAGTCTCCAGGGTAACTAGTGAGTAGAAATGGCAACGTGTATGAGTCGGACTATTAAAAAGGAAATATACAAATCAGGCTTTCATTTCAAGGGTACATTTGATGTTGCATATCAATATCATTTTACATTTGAGGGTGAGCCCACCCTATGTTCCCCGTGAGCTGTGAGCAAGAGACAATCATCACACCCAATCCCAGCGGAGGCTACAGGTGAGGGGGAGGAGCAAAAACCATATAAACCGGTCTTTTCCATTCTGTTAGGAATAAGATGACATGAACAGCTTTTCCTGCCACAGTATCTCACCAACAGATTAGTTTTTAAAGGGAGGTTAAATCTGTTTGAACCTTGGCAAATTTGTTACTATAACCATAGCATAGTTGTACGTGAAAACCAAATATTATTGTCCTTTATTATTCTGCTTTGTCTCCCATGTTTTTCCCATGGCTCTTAAAACAAAAGTGCTCAGCCAGGTTCTCACCCTTTGTCACTGAATGGAATGCATATTTTTGAAGGCTGATATACAGCTTAAAAAGGCAGCCGAATTTATATGTGATTTGAATAGCTGGCACCGTCATGCCAACTACTAGCGCTCTATATTCAAAAGGCAGCATCATTTTTCCTAAGGCCTTTCCTAGGGTCTGTTTTCTAGGGCAAGTTGTCTCTCCATGGTGTCTGCTGCCTTCTCATACTCTTGGCTGACTTATGTTCATTCCCTGGACACCCAGGAACACACTCCCAGAGCAGCCAGATTCGGAGTCAGTTTGTCCTTCATAGATAGGCAGTAAAACATTCCAATGTAGTTCCTCTGAGAGGGCTAGAATCGCTCAACTTCTCTCCTGCTAGTTTGTCAAAAAAACTCCTGGGTGGATGTTTAACACCAGCAACAGTGCCAAAAATGGAATAGTTTCTTGCAGGAATTATATATGCTTATTCTTAAGGCCATGTAAGTAAACCCAATGAAGGCCTACTATCTTCTTTTTGGACATCACTACTGGATGGTGTATGTGTGTATGTGTGTGAGTGTGAGTGTGTGTGTGACAGAGAGACACAAAGAGAGAAAACATAGGAATGCCAGATCCTGTCTTGTCTAATGGACAGTTTTTCAAAAGGAGCAGTGAGAATTCCTGGGGCTTCACCCGTCAGTCTCTTCCAGTGTTTATCATCTCACATTACTCTCAGAAGTAACTTGTTAAGAGTAACCCATCTAAGAACAGAAGTTAGTTATACTGAGAAAAATATTCTAGCCCTTGATGCCTTTTGTTTGTAATTTCCTTGTGCATTTTACTTCCCCCAGAGTAGATAAACCGGGGGTATTCACTAACTGAAGTCAGAAACCTCTCAACTCAAAATGTCTGGGAAGTCCTGTGTTCTGTTAGTTCCAATATACACGCATCAGCCATAAGGGATGTCTAAATAGTGCAAGACAATAAAATCCCTTCATGTTTTCTGTTTTAGGGAAATCCTGCATGGTTGCACTAGGGTCATAAAAAATTACTAATGTGTTTTCTCATGGCGCTGGGCCATCACATGGGCCCTGTGCAGTGGTATTGTATGCGGCCTGTAATCACAAACAAATGTATTCCACAAGCAGATGAGCTGTTATATGAGAAAGTGTGAGAGGTTAGAGCTTGAGCCTTTGTGTCAGCTACGAAGCAGGTCCGCCACAGTGGAAGACCCCTGAGGCCATGCAAATGAAAATGGCAGTGCCTGGGGGGGTTGGGGTGGGAGGAGGACGCCAAGAGGGATGAGGTCACTGCAATAAACATCCAGCTTCCCTCTGAATGGGAAATTAGAAAAGCCTTCAACTATGGCACTACGTGGACTAGGAAAGGAGGCAGAATTTGTGGGTCAGGTGGGGCGAGAAGTGGAAATCCCCGTAAAGAGGAGACAAGTGACATCAGCGGGTGTCCCAGAAGGAGGGGTAGCTGAACAGGGAGCCAGCAGGCCTGGAGGCAGCCTCTGTCAGTGAGGGAGATGGGCTGTCTGCTTCTGCCAACACTCCTGTGACATGTCTAGCGTGAGGGGACAAACAAGGGGGCAAGTTGTCAGTATGACACCCAGGCTTGCCATCACTGCAGGCCTCACTTGGAAGGACATTTATAATACTTTCCAGGACCAAGCATCATTCTGTCCAGGCAAAAAGAAATTCTCATTAAAAAGTTGATGTATTTTGTCTTTGCCCCCAAAAAGGAATGTTCAAGCTATAAACAGTGATATTTCTTCATGTGAGTTCCTATTAAAAAAAAAAAAAGAAAGAAAGAAAAAAAAAGGGAATGCTTTTCAGAATTCTTAGAGGTGGAAAACTACTCCATACAAGCAATACGGCCAAATCCAAAATGCATTTACACAGAAGCAGTGTTGCAGAGTAGAAATGCACAGATTAAAAGCCTTCGCTCTCCTGCTCCCTGACTGATTTTGAGCAAGTTACTTATGGTTCCCAAACCCCAGCTTCCTTCTCAGGAAACAAGGGTAGTAATATCTGCCTTAAGGATTGTTGTAAAAATAAATCTCACCATTTAATCGCTACCCTTATGCCAACAACTTCTAGGTATTTTTCTCTCCGCTCACATTTCTCTCCTGAGCTCTGGATCCATAGGCTCTCTCCCATGATCCTCAGGCTCTTCCAAATCAAATGTCCAAAACCAGAATCATCATCTTTGCTTCCTCTAGCCTCACAGATCTATTTTCTACTCAGCTAAGGTGCCACATGTATCGCCAGAAAACTTAGGCATCTCCCTAATATCTTCTTCTTCAACACCACTCTCACCTCAAATAAATCGCCAAATCCTTTTGATTGCAACTCTTTCAAATTTTCTAGCTGTCTCCATCCCTAGATCAGGTGCCACCATTTCCTCCTAGATCATCGCAGGAGTCTCTTTGCCCCTCACCTTGGCTTCTCCTCCCAGCCTATTCTCCACACTCCCTCCAGAGAGATCTTTGGCAAGAGCGAGTCGGCTTGGTCCTCTCCCTGGCTTAAATGGCTTCCCAGTGCCCTCAGGGTATATCTTACCCTGGCTTGCCAAGCGCTTGTCAGTTCCTTTCCTACCACTCTACCTCCTATCTTTAGTCTCCACAGCTCCTGGCACTTTAGTTCCCTTTAGCCAAGTCGGACTTTCTTCACTTGCTCTTGTCTTCGGTTCTTTGTAGAGGTTGTTCTCTCTGCCTGAAATTGGCTTTTTTCCTGCTGTCTCCTCTCCCCTTATCTGACTAATTGCTACTCATGCTTCAGGTCCAAATTTAGATATCACCCCCTCCAGAGCCTTTGTGCCCACAAGGCTGAAGAGAGGTCCCTCTTATGTCCTGCCACGATACCTTGTACTCTCCCTATCATAAGCACATGGATGTCATCGTACTGGGCTTGCCCATGGACCTGCCAGTCTCTTCCAATTGAGAGCACACTCTTTGAGGACAAGGGTTGGCAGCAATGTATCTTCGGTGACATGTGCCAGACCACACAATAATCATGTGGGAAGGGAGGGAGAGAGGGTGGGAGAAAGGAATAACATGATATGTTAAGCACCTAACAGAATCAGTCACATATCAGCAATTATTAGTCTCCACTTTATGTTAATAAGCCACACATGTCTACTTTTCTTAATCAGGCCCCATAATTAGTTTTTTATGCTCAGCAAACTGGTGAAGTCCCTTCATAGCTAGATCCGTTATATCTCTACGGTGAGCCAAGTGTCCCCACGGCAAAACTGTCTTAGATTTAGTCCCACTGACAATGAATTTAAAGTATTTAGGAAAACTTTGCTAAAATGTCCTGAACACATTGGATTAGGGGACTGGAATTGGGGGTAGGGGGTTAATGCCTTTCCTTTACCCTACTTTTCTCGTCCTCTTCTTCCTTCTCTTTCTTCTTTTTCTCTCTTAATCAGAGTCACAGAGAAATCCTGGAAGAGAGAGTGTTTAAGCCAATTTGGAAAAGTGTTTCTGCTCCTATGTTCTTGGGATCTTAGAACACAGAAGGCTCTATCAGTTTCAGAAGGCTCCAGATTAGAGGTTGAAACCTTAAAAATTAACCCCATTCCTCTATGACATGACTGGGGAAACCTCCCTTCTTGCTCTAAACCTTGCTCATCCCCTCCCTAAGAGAAGTAACATAACTAGAAACCAGGACTTGCTTCAACACTGTTGAGTCGCCCCCCATTATTTGCTGCAAGCACCATGAGTCAGGGCGGGGTGATCTTGTTCACTGCACAACCACAGCACAGTACCTGGGACAGAAGAGCTGCTCAGAAAACACCTGTTGAACAAATATGTTAAAGGAATGTTCCTTCCTCTCCTGTAGGAACTCCTGGGTACAGGAAAAGTGGGTGTCTCATTTCATAGTGATGGTAATGCAACACAGTTAGAATCATTGTCTGTGTGCTTCCATTTGCCCATCTAGACTTTGAGCTCTGGGATGCAGGAATCCCTGAACCCCCTTTACCAAGCATACTGCCTGACCCATTAAAGGTGCCCAACAAGTGTGTGTTCAACTCAACGGAACCATGCTGTCCAGACTTGTGGGTAGATGCTTAGCTTTAACATGACTAGTCACCTTTCTGCCAAGGAGAATAAAGTGTTTCATGTTTCTTGCCTTTCTCCTTTCTCATAGCAGTGGGTAGGTGAAACAGGGGCACATCCACAGTATGGAAATTAGAAACTTAAAGGGACACAAAAAATTTCGTGGTTTGTCTAGGATCACACATGGCACACTCATCGCCAAAGTCCTGATGTGCAGGTCTGAGGGTCTTTCAACAGCGTAGCCTGTCATCCCAGGTAAGAATGGCAATAATATCTAACTTACTAATGCATAGTTTATATTGTCTCCCAGAAAGATGATTGCTGCATTTTTTTGTGTTGCCATGTTCTCTTTAAAATAATACTATAATATATAGTATTGTTTTATAGTATTATTTTATAATAAATAGTATTTATTTATAGGTTTATTTTATAACAATTAGATAAATACAACCATTTTGTAGAGTTGAGGGCAAAACAGTAAGCATGGTCAACAAACAGACAAACAAATACATTCTTATTGTTCTCAGTTTCTTAATCCTCTTCCTAAAGTGGGAATTGGAATTTATCTTCTGGCTGAAGATTCCCACAATTTATAACTGAAGTCATTCAACGTCAACCATGAGCAGTGCTTGGACTCTACTATAGGATGGCCCTTATTGAGACACTTAGGTGTACTTCTGTTTAAATTTTGTGATTAGAAACATAAAATCAATCATAGTGAAACCCAGTAGACTTGGTGATCTGAGAGGGATTTTGTTTCTGGTACTTGAGTTGATTTATTTCTCTGTTTGTTTATTTATACAAAATTGCCTTAGATTTATTCCCACTGACAATGAATTTAAAGTATTTAGGAAAACTTTGCTAAAATTTCCTGAACACATTGGATCAGGGGACTGGAACAGGGGCGGTTAATTTCTTTCCTTTACCCTACTTTTCTCTTCCTCTTCTCCCTCCTCTTTCTTCTTTTTCTCTCCTAATCAGAGTCACAGGGAGAAATGCTGGAAGAGAGAGCACTTAAACCAATTTGGAAAAGTGTTTCTGCTCCTATATTCTTGGGATCTGTGAAAGCAAAAAGCTGCTAATAACAGGATTTGTGGGAAAGACATAAAGAGCTATTTCTCATGATGAATTTGGGTTGAGTCATCAAGAGAAAGCATAACATTTTATTATGAATGACTACACCTGTATTAGTCTTTTTCACACTGCTATAAAGAATACCTGAGACTGGGTAATTTATAAAGGAAAGAGGTTTAATTGATTCACAGTTCCACATGGCTGGAGAGACCTCAGGAAACTTACAATCATGGCAGAAGGTGAAGGGGAAACAGGCACATCTTACGTAGCAGCAGGAGAGAGAGAGAGCAGAGAGAGGGGAAACTTCCACTTATAAAACCACCAGATCTCATGAGAACTCACTCACTATTACAAGAACAGCATAGGGGAAACCTCCTCTTAGTGTGCATGCTTAAGCCACTTGCCCAGCTCCTGAGATTTTATCGGGAAGCAGATGATTACCAGATTTAGGTTTTTCCTATCTATGTGGAGACTGCCTTTCCTTGGTGCTGACTGCAGCTAATTATTATTTTAGAGAGACGGTTAACAACTGCCTGACCATCACCTGATGGTTGCTGGATATTCGTGGTATGTTGGGGGAAATGGGAGGCCTCTCCTGCCCTGCCCTGCTCATGTCTCACTAGCTACCTACCATAACACATGGATTCCAGTTTCTGGCCTGTATCATTTTTCCTCTCCATAAAGAGCTTCTTTCAACTTTCTTACAGGGCTGATCTGCTGGAGATGAATTCCCTCATTTTTGTTTGTCTAAGAAGGTCTTTATTTCTCCTTCACTTTAAAAAAAACATATACTATATTTTAGAGCAGTTTTAGATTTACAGAAAAATTAACAGAGAGTACACAGTTTGCTCCCTTACTTCCATCCACACACAGTTTCCCTTATCAACGTTTTGCATTGGTATGATACATTTGTTACAACTGAAAAACCAATACTGATACATTATTAAGTTCCTAGTTTACATTAGAACTCACTCTTTGTATTGTACATATTTTTGGATTGTGAGGAATGCCTAATGACATGTATCCACCACAGTATCGTACAGAGTAGTTTCACTGCCCTAAATAGCCTTTGTGCTTCCTTTATTCATCCCTCTTCTATTCCCTTTCCCACCCCACGTCCCACCCCTTGCAATTACTGCTCTTTTTACTAGCTCTGTCATTTTGCCTTTTCCAGTATGTCATATAGTTGGTATTACATAGAATGTAGCTTTTCAGACTGACTTATGTTACTTAGCAATGTGTATTTAAAATTCCTCCAATGTCTTTTCATAGTTTGAAAGCTCATTTCTTTTTTAGCACTGAATAATATCCCCTTATGCAGATGTACCACAGTTTGTTTATCCACTTGCTTATTTAAGGACATATTGGTTGCCTCCCATTTTTGGCAACTATGAATAAAGCTGCTGTAAACATTTATGCACGGACTTTTGTGTGGACGTAGCTTTCAACTCATTGCAGTAAATACCTAGAAACATTGTCACTAGATTGTATGGTAGACTATGTTTAGCTTTATAAGAAATTGCCAAACTGTCTTCCAAAATGATTGTACCATTTTGTATTTCCACCAGCAATGAATGAGAACTCCTATTGCTTCACAACTTCGCAGCATTTGGCATTGTCAGTGTTTTGGATTTTTGCCACTCTGTAAGTGGTACTCCATTGTTGTTTTAATTTGCAATTCCCTAAAGTGCATCTTTTCGTATGCTTATTTGCCATCTGTATATCCCCTTTGGTGAAATGTCTGTTAGGTCTTTTACCCACTTTTTAGTTGAGTTGTTTGTTTTCTTACGGTTGAGGTTTAGCAGTTCTTTGTATATTTTAGCTACAAGCCCTTTATGAGATGTATGTTTCACAAATATTTTCTCTCAGTCTGTGGCTTGGCTTGTCTTTTCATTCTCTTAATTTCCTTCACTTTTGAAGGATAGTTTATAGAACTCTAGATTGGTGGATTTTTTTTCTTTTAACACATTAAATATTTCACTCTGCTCTCTTGTTGTTCATATGGTTTCTGATGAGAAGTCCAATGGAATTTCTATGCTTGTTCCACTGTGGATAAGATGTAAGGTGTTCTTCATGAAGAAATGCTCATCATCACTGGCCATCAGAGAAATGCAAATCAAAACCACAGTGAGATACCATCTCACACCAGTTAGAATGGCCATCATTAAAAAATCAGGAAACAACAGGTGCTGGAGAGGATGTGGAGAAATAGGAACACTTTTACACTGTTGGTGGGACTGTAAACTAGTTCAACCATTGTGGAAGTCAGTGTGGCGATTCCTCAGGGATCTAGAACTAGAAATACCATTTGACCCAGCCATCCCATTACTGGGTATATACCCAAAGGACTATAAATCATGCTGCTATAAAGACACATGCACACGTATGTTTATTGCGGCACTATTCACAATAGCAAAGAGTTGGAACCAACCCAAATGTCCAACAACGATAGACTGGATTAAGAAAATGTGGCACATATACACCATGGAATACTATGCAGCCATAAAAAATGATGAGTTTGTGTCCTTTGTAGGGACATGGATGAAACTGGAAAACATCATTCTCAGTAATATGAAGGAAAAGCATGTTCTCTATTTTCTATTGGGTCTATACTTTTCCAGGATTATTGTTGCTTTGGTCTTTGGGTTTTTCTGGCTTTTTTTTTTTTCTGTTTTTGAGATGGAGTTTCACTATTGTTGCCCAGGCTGGAGTGCAATGGCAGGATTTCGACTCACTGCAACCTCCGCCTTCCAGGTTCAAGCAATTCTCCTGCCTCAGCCCCCCAAGTAGCTGGGATTACAGGCACCCGCCACCATGCCCAGCTAATTTTTTGCATTTTTAGTAGAGATGGGGTTTTACTATGCTGGCCAGGCTGGTCTTGAACTCCTGACCTGAGCCACTGTGCCCAGCCCTGCAATTTAAATCTGATATGTCAAGATGTATACTTTTTTATTTTCTTTTCTTTCTTTCTTTCTTTTTTTTTTTTAAGACAGGGTCTCACTCTCATCACCCAGGCTAGAATGTAGACGTGTGATCACAGCTCACTGCAGCCTCGACCTCCCAGGCTCAGGTGATTCTCCTGCTTCAGCCTTCCCAGTAGTTGGAACTACAGTCACATACCACCACACCCAGTTAATTTTTTGTATTTTTTGTAGACACAGTGTTTCACCATGTTGCCCTTTCTGGTCTCCAACTCCTGGGCTCCAGTGATCCTCCTGCCTCGGCCTCCCAAAGTGCTGGGATTACCTGCATAGCCACTGTGCTCAGCCAGTGTATACTTTTTTATATATACCCTACTTGGTGTTCTCTAAGCTTCCTAAATCTGTGTTAGATGAGACAGGAGGCTGGGGGATCAGAAGCTATGAATATTAATTGTAGTACAAAACTGTTTGTTTTGGACCTAATTTTGTATTATCTGCTGCTGTAAGCAGTGTTGGGACCACAGGTGTTGAAACGAGTGAGAAGGATAAGCCTTTCAGAGGACTTAACTTGAAGAAAGGTAGAGATGCTAGGATTGCCTCAAACAGAATTCTGGAGCAAGAGTATGGCTGGACGATCCATGGTGCTGTAACTGGCTCATGTTTGAAAGGTGAAAAGGAAGGTCTCAGACTGGTAGACAAAAATGTAAATGAGACAGAAGGTGAACAGAAGGATTGGATTATTCAAAAGTTGGGATAGAATGGATGAGCCAATTAAACATAAACTCTAAGTAGTTGAAAGCTGTCCAGAGAGCTAAGCGCATCGAGGTGCTGTGAGTGACCGTGGGCAGAAACTGGAGTTTGTGTGTGTGACCAGTAGAAACCAGCCCATTAAAGCTCATCAAGCTTGGGAATTACAGACTCACTATGGCTACTTTTCTGCCTTGGACATTTCACATGCAGAGTGAGAAGGTTATAACTGAGACTTTCACCAACAACAGGCCACACCAGACATTTACATGTTGTTGTTTAAAGTCTTTCATCATCCCAAATTAGCAACTAACATACCTAATTGACAACTTCAGTCCATCTGTAAGCCCCATTCCATGCCTACCTCTAACTTAATCTCATTATTTCCTTTTGGTTAACCCAGATTTGGTGATATAATATTATTAACCAGTCCAGTTTGCTCCAGTTCAGGAGCAAAAAAAAGAAATCTCTCCAGTGACTCTATTTTTTTCAAAATTTTTTTTTATGATGAAAATATCTTGCTTCAATCTCATTACTTCATAGTTATCTCTGATGTACAGGCCAACCTTAGGATTTCTTCGCATTTTAGTTACATAGTCTTGATCTTTAAAAATAAACTGACTATATTATGGTATAGAAACAAAATAATGGAGGGAGAACAGAACAAAATAAATGGGAAGGCACAGCTGTCCCAAGGACATGATCTATGAGGGGATCAAGACAAAACAAAGCCAAGCAACACGGCTTCTTGTTCTGCTCTAAGAACAAGTGTAAGCAGAGAAGTGCCCATGGTAACAACTTCTTCACAGCCTTGGGCATGAGCTTCACTGGAGATTTGTTTCATGATGTGGGCCTGGTGTAAAATGTTCATTCAAAAACCTCTAAGTGCTTACTATGTGCCAGACATTATTTCTAGGCATTAGGGATATAGCAATGAAGAAAACTAAGTATTTCCTGTCCACATGGAAACCACATTTTGTGGCTGTGAGGGACAGCATCCATAACCAAAATAAACCTATTTATTTTGACGATGTGTACTATCAAATGACGATGTGTACTCTGGGAGATAAGGATGTGGTTGAGGTGTGAAATTGGCTGGGGAAGCCTTCTCTGATGCTTTAGCAAAGACCTGGAGAAGGTATGGGAGTGAGTCACCTGGCCGCAGGGAGGAGGAGCATTGCAGGCAGAAGGAACAGTTAGTATAAAATCCCCAAGTCAGGAGAATTCCTGAAATGTTGAAAAAACAGAAAGCATGCCTGCAGCTGCAAAGATATGAGAAAGAGAAGAGTAGAAGGAGATCAAATCAGAGAAGTTATAGGGGCTAGGTCATGGAAGGCCTTGGAAGTCATTGTAAAGACTTTTGTCTCTTACCCTGAGTGAGATGGGGACTATTGGAGAGTTTTGTGCAGAGAAGTGACATGAAATGACATAAGTTTAAAGGATCCGTGTTATGGGTAGACTTTAGAAGTACAAGGGAAGGCCGGGCGCGGTGGCTCACGCTTGTAATCCCAGCACTTTGGGAGGCCGAGGCGGGCGGATCACGAGGTCAGGAGATCGAGACCACGGTGAAACCCCGTCTCTACTAAAAATATAAAAAATTAGCCAGGCGTGGTGGCGGGCGCCTGTAGTCCCAGCTACTCGGAGAGGCTGAGGCAGGAGAATGGCGTGAACCCGGGAGGCGGAGCTTGCAGTGAGCCGAGATCGCGCCACTGCACTCCAGCCTGGGCAACAGAGCGAGACTCTGTCTCAAAAAAAAAAAGAAGTACAAGGGAAGAAGCAGGGATACAGCTATTGCAATCATCCAGGAAGGAATCATGATGGTCTGGCCAGGGTAGAAGCAGTGGAGGTAATAAGAGGGGACACATTCCAGATATATTTCAAAGGAAGCACCAACAAAATTCCCTGACAGATGGGATGTGGTATATAAGAGAAAAAGAGGAGTCAAAGATGACTCTAAGTGTTTTAGCCAGAACATCTGGAAGCAAGATTGCCATTTCTTGAGGTGGATCACAAACAGATTTGAAGAAAGGATGAGGAGCTTGATTTGGCCTCCAATGTTAGGAGATTGAGAAGATAAAGAAGAACCAGCAAAGGAAAACAAGAACAGCCAGTGAGGTAGGAGGAAAGCCAAGCGAGTGTGATGACCCAGAGGTCAAGTAAAGAAAGGGCTTTAGAGGGAACAGATTGATCAAGTAGAGCAACTGTTCAGAGAATTCAACTAAGATGAGGCCTGAGACTGACCTCTGGATTTAGCAGTGGAGGACACTGGTGACCCTGACAATCCCAGTGCTCTTGATCACTCAGTATAATACTTTAAGCAAGAAAAGAAACGTAAGTTGCCTAGAATTCCATTTCTAAAAATTAGGAAATAGAGTCATTGTCAAAAGGTTGCCGTCTGTTAGGTAAGTCCTCTCAACAGTCATGGTGTGACGTTGGCCCCGTCTCACCTCCTGGCTGAACCACTGCTCATGAATTATAGTTCCAGTTTCTTAGTGAGTTCAGGGAAAGAGTCCATGATATAACTTTCATCATGTATCCTTGAACCAGTGCCCAAAATGACTTAGATTTCTCACTATGAAAATAAATATAACAGTCACCACTAAACTAAAATATCAAAACTTGATAAATGCTGGCCCAAGAGAACAATGCTGGCACTGGATTTGCTGAAAAGGAAAGCCACATTCCACAACTACCTTTAAGTCTGTGGAAATGGAAATTTTTTAAATACAGAAAAAGAAAAGCTACGGACCCACATGCAAAGGGTGGATTAGGTGGTTTCCACATAGTTAGTGAGGTTCTGTTACCTTAGCGAAGTTCTGGTAAGAATGGGCATTCCTCACCAGCATAATCACTTGCCACTCTTTGGAATTCAGGAAGTGTTTCACAGCAAATGGATAAATGAAATGAGTCAGTGAACAGGATTCATTAGTTGCCTTTCCATAGCCTTCCCTGACTAATCTAACCGCATACTAATCATTGCTTCTTGTTTCTCTGACCCTACCAACTCAACTCTTAAGTTCCTTGAGAACTATATCATGAGATTTATTTCTTTGTGTTCCTTACCACACTTAGTTTAGTATTATAGTTATTACTTAATATATACTTCTTGACTGAGCAAAAAATTTAAAAAAGAAAGTGAACTGTTAAGCTAAGGATATAAATTTAATTTAAATCTTCAAGACAAAAAGATAAGAGAAACAGTGCAAATAAGCCTTACAATGTGCTCAGATTATAATGGTTTGCAGGATTAAACCAACTGGGGCCAACATTCCTCTGATGTTTTGGTATCCAATGGTCTTATCAGTAGGTTTCCAACCATTAATCGTGAGCCATTATTTACTGTTGCCAGTCACTGGCTTCTGGTGTCCCTAGTGATACAACCTTAACCTTCCAAGGGCCCTGTGTCACTTTTGTGTGATGTTTTCATCACACAAAGGGAAGCCAGCTGTTTTCTTGGTTGCATTACTTTGTGGTGTCCCAATGAGATGATGGGACTATATAGCTCTCTACACATGAACTGACTCCATATGCATTCCCACAGGGGATCTTAGCTTGCTTTCTCTCTTTCTTTTTCTTTCAACGAAAAAGGTAAGTTTTTGTCATTGCTTACATCAGTAACAAAAAACAAATAGACAAACTTGGAAAGGATTGAGGATGGTCAACCCTAGTCAAAGATTGTCTAGCTCATGTTATTTATTCACATTCATGATATGAGTTTATTATATCCATGCTCTTCAGTAATGGCATTGATAATAGGAAGGTTGATCTGGAAAAGCAAAATGTTAAACACTAACCTGAGAAATAATCTGTGATCTTTTCTTCTCTCCGAAGTAGTAAAACAAACACTGTGAGCTTTAAAATAATAGAGGTGTGTACTTGGAAATACTGGATTGCTCTTTTCCGTTTTCCCCGCTGCCATGCTATGGCCAACATGATACTTGAGGTTGTAGCAGAACTTCCAAAGTAAACTTGATCTTTAGAGTTTTACAACAATGATGGGTGAACTTCAGAAAGTTCAGAGATTTTTTTGTCCAAATGGAGAAATAACATTCTTGTGCCAATTTTCTGTATCTGAATTATTGAGTTGAAGTTTTCACAACAATGGCAATTTCTTGACCATTTCATGCTGGTGACAGGAAATTACACAAATAGAGTAAGTTTTCTCAACACCCATTCATCTGTTAGCAACAATTCATTGTGGTTTCTACTGTTTAGCCTGAGTCTAGATGCAAATGTTGAAAATGAGGGATATGGTGTTCAGGTTTTCAAAGAGAGATATGGAAGCCCACTCTTTATAGATCTGCCTTGTACCTTGACACAACTTTTTGCTCTCTGTCTTTGAGGGAAGCCATCCTCTAGACACACTCCTAGGTTGTCAGCTATGCCACCAATGGGAAGGGCAGATTCTCCCAACCAGGGCTTATCAACAAATGAAGGACAATTTTCTATTCTTATCCTTTACAATTCTAGAAAAAGCAAAAAGCAAGACAAAACAAAAGATGTCACAAAGATGTTTTCAGTACAATGGAATCAAACTCTAAAATAAGATGTAAAAGGCCAAGCATAGAGTTGGACAGTGATGGTCTTCCAGATATTCAGTTACACTATCAGGCCCTCTGAGCAATGATCGCAATTTATGTTGTTGGACAATTTATCATTCACAGCACACTGGCCCATTTACACCAAAGGAGGAGGGATCAGGCATTGCACACCCACCACACAAACACCCAAGGGGCAAACTGCAGAGCCAGGGCTTGAATCATGATTTCAGCTTCTAAATCCATATCGTTACACTGCCTTTGATGTGAAATCTTCAGTTACATAGATAATTTTTTTTTATTTTTCAAAATATTTCTCAAGATATTGTTGAATTATAAAAGCATCACTTGTGCCTAGGTTCAAATCCTGGCATAGCCATTTATATCAGTGGGCAAGTAGTGTGATCTCTTTAAGTATCAGTGTCCTCAACTATAAAGAGACAGTAACAGTTCTAGCTTCTTAAGGTTGTTGTAAGAATTAAATAGAATAATTCATGCAAAGCATGGAACTTCATAAGTGCTCAATAGAATGTGGCTTTAATTGTTGATAATAAAAATAATCTATGTTCATTGTAGAAAATGTATCCAAGTATTAAGAAGAAAATCTCTCTCATAAATCTACCATCCTGATACAATCCCTGAACCATTATGGCAGATTTTCGATTTTTCTAGGTAATGCTGCATAATGCATTTCTTTGTTACGAAGATTTTCAAACACACAAAAGTTAAAAGGCAAGTGCAGTGACTACCCATGTATTTTCCTCCTAGCGTCAGTAATGATATATACTTTGCCATATTTGCTCTGTTTGTGGGTATGTGTTTAGATTTTGCTGTTTCATGTCCTTATGCATTACCTGTGTTGGATCTTCCTCGGTACTACTTCCAATTAGAAAATCCAGGGAGTCGGTAAGCAGATATACATATATACATATGCGTTTTTTTGCTGAAATATTTGAAAGTAAACTGCAATTATCATAGCATTTCACTTATAAATATTTCAATATGCATCTCCTAAAAATAAGAACATCCTCCCACATAATCATAATATTATCGCAACAGGATATTCACGATTATTCGCTAATGTCGTTTAATATCCAGTTGATATTCAGATTTTTTACATTGTCCCCCAATGACTTTTTGCTGTTTATTTTCAAACTAATTCATGCATTGTCTTTTGTTATGCCTCTTTTATCCTAGAACAGCCTTCTCACCAGTTGTACATTACTCTAAGTATACTTTTTAATGATGCATACATTCCAGTGTAGGCACAGTCGTGGCCAATCCCTCAGCTTAGACATACAAATGGCTTCCTTTTTCCCTATGATGAATCATGCTAAGATGAATACCTTAGTGCATTGACTTCTTTCACCTTTTCTGGTTACTTCTGAATATTTACATTTTTTAAAAAGATAAGAAAATATTTAAAACGCTTCTTAGATATTAGCAGACTACTTTCCAGAAGGGTTTTATCCACTGCTATCCCCCCAAAGTATTTGAGCATGCCAGGATAGCTGGGGCCTTCAGCACTTCCTTGTCCTGAGGAGTCCTGGTTTAAATGCCACATTCTCTAGAGGACATTTTCTGGTCTACACTGGGCGAGTTCCCTTGCCATGCATTGCTTCTTGTGATGACTTAATTATCAGCTCCTCCCCTCTAAGAACAAGGAATCTTTACTTGAAGAGGCCAGTTTTTCTCTGAAATTGGGAGCTCAGTGAAACTGGTTGATTGCTTTTAGTATTATGCCAATATTCAAAAAAAATTTAACATAAAACTTCTGGCTCTTTTAATTTTCACCAAAACAATACTTTATGATTAAATATTACCCTATGTACATTAAATATTGCCATAACTTTAAAACTGATGGAACTCTATTCCTAAGGGAACCTTTGGAAAATTCTTATTTTAAAATAAAATAACCCAAATAACCAATAATATGTGAGTGGTTAAGTAAGTGTTGCAAATCTACATGGTAGTACAGTCTGTACACATTAAAATTTATATTCATAAAGGGTTTATCAAAACATGAAGAAGTGCTTGTTAAATGACATGGGTGAAATAACTGTTAGAAATTTAGAATGCTAAATATGCCACAAAAAGGCTAACAAGATACAGCAACTGCTGTACTACGGGTTATCAAAAGAGCTTTTCTCACGTATTTTTTTTTCTTTCTGACCAAAGCACAGTAAGAAAGATGGAGCTTTGAAAAGCATTATTTAAGCATCCACAGCCCCTGTTGACAAAACTATAAAAGAGAAAAAAATGTTTACTCATGGTAATTTCTTACTTTTCAATCTGATTTTGTAGCATGAATTTAATGTTAATGCTACTTTAATATATAAAGAATCTAGCAAAAATCAACCAACTATCAAGAAAAGAAACAAATAAATAAATATTTCATAATCATCCATTTCCTTCTGAAGATCTTCAGGTATATTCTATCACAAAAGCATTTATAATTATTCCATTTTTAAAATTTACAGGCCCCTTGACAAAATTTATCAACACCTCTATTTGATCTGATGACATACATCAGTTGCCAGGTACATAACAAACAGCAAGCTGTTTCACTGTCTTCATCTTGAGCTGTAGTTAAAGAGCACTTACTGAGCATTACTTGAACCCAACATTATTCTTAGTATTATAGCAGCTGGCCTGTGGACCCCGGCCCCGAGCTACAGAACCTTACAGCTGATGACCTGTGATCAACATACTCATCTTTCCTCTAACCACATGACAAACCTCCTGGACCCAGAGCCAAAGGAATTTATGGTTTTCCAGGGAAACATGATATTTGCTTTGACAGTTTCACATAGCTTTATCCCAAAGGCAGACAAAGAGCTGAAGTTTCATCTTCACTCGCCTTTCCTGGGATCAAGCCCTTTGATGGAAGGAGATCACTGGGAATCCATCCCTAGGCCTGGAGGTGTCAGAGGCAGAAACCAGACATACATATCCTGCTCTTTGGTCCTCTGGGAAAATACCTAGCCATCACTGCCCTCATCCACCAGTCTCATGTTGCCTGCCTGTCTCCAGTGTTAGCATAAGTGCTGACTCCCCAGCACTGTGTGTGTCTGGGAGGGCAAGAGGAGTGGCAAACAGCCAGCTGGTGACGCCTGCCCAGAGCCCTGGCAGACCTCATTAGGCTCGGACTGGTCTCTGAAATGCTCCACCATTGCTCCTGCCTGGCACCCAAACCCCTACCATTTTAAAGTGAGCTTTTCACATTCCATTCTTCCCCCAAGTCCTGCAAGGTAGGGCCTGCTTTTCTCACAGCTCCAACATCAACACTTCTTTTGAGCAAAACTTTTGCATGCAATAGATAGTGCTAGTGCCAATGCATCTTAGCCAGCTTCTACAGTCAAAGTGAAACAAAGAAAGGAAACATTACAAAAATCAGTGTTGTGGAATGGAACCAGACAAAATCAGTAATAGCCAGTGTGCCCCTTTGATGACCTATATGTTTAGCACCTCAAAGGATTTCTAAAGGTGTCATGCACAGAGTTTTGAGAGGGAGCTGGCATTTTCAGCCAAAAGCTGAGGGATCCTCTGAAACAGATACCGTCAAACATGCAGACAGGTTGCCATACGGCAAAATGGGAAGAAGTATCTGGCTGTGCATACCAAATACCATCTCAGAGTGGGGTTGTGACTTGTAGGATAGACATGAATATGATGCACCCAGCATGGCCATGCATGGGAGCTCCTCCGTCAGGAAACATGTGGTGTGTTAGATAAACTGGAAGACATTCAGAGAGGCTGGAAATTGGGGGCAGGAGGGGGATGATTGAGGAGGTAAAGGCTGTTTTTTAAAAGACAAGAAAAAGGGATTAAGCAAGGAAACTCCATAAGGACCTCATAGACCCTGTGGAAGAGTCAAAAGTCATTTAAGTGTTAAGCAGGCTTGTTGCATAATTGGATTCACGCTTTAGAAAAGTTACTCTTGCTGAAGCACGAAGAATGAATTGAAGGGGGACAAAGCAGAGGCAGAAAGACCAGTTACAACATCTAAGTGAAGGATAACAGTCGACAATGAGACACATCAATGGATTTGGGAGGTGTTTAGGAGTAGAATTTGTAAGACTTAGTGATTGCCTAAGGGGATGTGGTGAGGGGAACAGTGAAGGAAGAAGAAGAACCTCGAATGACTGCCAGAGTTTGGCTGAGGCTTTCAAGGGAATGGCAACACCACCCAATGCGGGAACAGGAGAGGCACATGAGGGATGATATGCATCAATTCAGGTTTTGGTGGATTGAGTTAAAAATATCTTTGCAAGATCTTTACTAGGTGGCTGGAGAGATACCACTGAAGATCCGTTCTATGTATAAGATCTGGAGTGGCCAGCACAGATAGTAATGAAGCTGAAGGGATGTTGTGGGTGAAAGGGGTGTCCAATAAATAGGGACGGAGGGACACTTGAGTGTTTGAATACTCTGTTCATTTTTGGCAGCTTATTGCAAATTCATTTAACAATCCTCCCTAAGAGCAACTTCTGGAGGAAGGAAGTATGAATCGCTGAGTTTAAGGATGGGGGGTGGGGGGGTGAAAATCATCAAAGTGGAGAAATAATTCTCAGAGTTACCTTCATTACTGAGTACTTACTATGTGCTAGGCTCTGTACCGAGTACTTAATATGCATTGTTCTACTGTATTTCATTTAATTCTTACAACAAGCCTACATAAAGTAGATACTATTATCTCCACTTTATGTTAACAAGAGCTGAAATTAGGAGATTCTGTTACTCTCTATCTCTGTTGTTTAATCTGGTAGCCGCTAGCTGCAAGTGGCTGTTAGGAATTTAAAATGTGCAACAAAGAAACTTAATTTTTTATTTAACTCCAAATTCTCATTTAATTCAAATTTTATTTTATTTCACATTAGTGTAAATTCACAGTTAAGAACTAACACTGGATTCACTTATTGAAAAATGCTTAAATATGTTTGGAACAGTGTGAGTATGTGAATCAATTTTTTCAACTCTAAGTTTTATGAAATGTAACTACAGATCAAGTATTTCCAATGAAAAATTTGTGTCTGAATTGAGATGTGTTGTGAGTGTAATTTCAAAGATTTACTGTGGAAAAAAATATATGAAATATCTCATTTATAATTTTTATATTGATTACATATTGAAATAATGTTTTGAATATATCAGATTAAAAATATATTGTTAAAATTAATTTCACCTGTTTTACCTTTTCACTTTCTTTTATGTGACTACTGGACATTTTTCAATTCCCTAAGGGGCTGGCACAAGAGTTCCCCGGGGCTGACGGGGAGCACGACCTGGGCAGCCCTTTCCCGAGGATGTCCCGGTGGAGACGGGCTCACACCGAGGTGCGCGCACGTGCGCGTCTGCGCGGTCCGCCGCGGATGGACCGAATCTCACCCCGTGCCCACGACCGGCGGGCTTTCCTGTTTGCCTTTTTGAACTCTGTTTTCTTTGAGTCTTGGAGAGAGCCAGGGGCTGTGATGTCACTGTATAAACAGAGGGAAGGGTGGGGGCGAAAGTTGCATTGGAGCGAACCCGGCGGTGGAGGAGGGCTGGTGGGAGGATGGGGGTGGGGAGGGAGATTTTTTTTTAAAGGTGGTTTGGTCTCGGGGGTGTAGGGGCAGCGGGGGACTCTGCAGAGTCCCGATAAAGAAACAGAATGGGACTGCCAGTCCCTAAGCTAGGGGCGGGGAGGGGGACGTGGCTGGAGAGACAAGGGTTGGTGGAGGGAGGTTGGAAAAATATGGGACGCCTAGAGCTAATTCCCCTGATTAAAAATGCATTAGTTTGGAGGTGTCAGGGACACGCAGCTGTTTTCAAGGAAAGCCTGGCTCCAAGAGGTCCTCCCCGGCCGGGCCGCCTGGCGGCTCCATCCCGGGTGGGTGTCAGCGAGCGCGCAGCCCCCGACGCTTGTCCTCTCCCTGACAGGGCCCTGGCCAATGTCCTGCTGCTGCGGGTCGTGGTAATTTACATCCTCTCTGTGTACATTAACTTATCTGCAGCCGCGCTGGCTGCGCTCCTTCAGTCAGCCTGTCTCCTGCGCAGCCTGGGAGCCTTCCCCGACCCAGCGACCCACCGGGCGGCCGGGGGCGACTGGGGAGCCCTGGGAATCACAACAACCGCCTGGTTCCGACCCGGCCCGGACGCCCGCGGGGGCGGGGGGCTCCGCGGGGCCAGGCAAGGAGGGCCCGCGAGCCCGGCTCGGGCAGGGCAGAGGCGGGCGGCCGGGGGCTGGCGGCGAACACTTAGTGGCTAATTCATGACTCATGACTCATGCGCAGGCTCCTCTTCAGTGACAGCCGGGACAGTTCCTGGTTATTTGTAGCCCCCCGGCTTTCATTTCGCTGTAATTAAGCAGTCATTTGAGGGTCATTTCATCCCCGTTATAGGTTTCTCTGTTTTAATCATGCTTTGAGTTCCATTGGGGGCAGCAGGGAGTGGAAGGGGAGGTTGGGAAGGAGGCGTGGAGGGCAAGAGGGTAATCGTCTCTGAGAACGCGTGCACTTTTCATAACTCTTCCCGTGACAGGCCCTGGTGCAGGCTCCGCAGACGCCGACGCCCGGCGCTCCGCTCCGGGGCGCGGGCCAGATCCTCTTCCCTGACACCCGCGGTCTTCCCTGAGAAGAGGTCTGGCCCTTTTTGAGTCAGATGTTGGATTTTCTGCTTTCCCCTCTGGCACCACACTAATCATTCTCTTTAATCGCTGTAGCTTTTTAATGAGGCCAAGTAGGTATTTATGGAGCCGTCTACTCTCTAAACGCTAATGCTTGATAAGTCATTTATAACTTATCGGTAGGCTTTGCATAGGCCAAACCCAGAAGAAAGGAAGTGAGAATAAAATAGAGGCTGGATTTTACGAGGAACCTTCAGCGTATCTTCAGGTCCTAGATGGTACCAAGCCCTTGTGGGAAATGTTCAATCCATCAGGCATAAGAATAAGGAACGGCCACAGCCTGTCCGAATTCTGTGAAAATTCTCTGGCTTTCATTCTTGATTTTTTTTTTTTAATTCCCTCCACTTACTCCTTTGGCTGGTTCATGTATTCTTTAGATATCATTTGAAGCTTCCATTTCAAGGCCAAGTCTAAGATGTTCTTTAAGGAAATCTCAAGCTATTGCATTTGGAGGGCACACAGATTGAAACTGAAAGGACTGGAAAGAAATAAAGGACAGAAACCAGATTTTCTGTCATTGCAAAGAGTAGGTGCCACAGGCTCCAAATCTCAGTAGCTATTAAAGTTAAGGCAGGAGTCTGCGGTAACAGTAGGAGTGTGGTTGCTTTCAAAAGAGAAGGGAAGAGAGAAAACCTGTCCAAGAAAGGGCAGGAGAAAGAGTGAGACAGAAACAACACAGACTAGAAAAACAAAATGAATGAATCAATCAACATATGAGTATTCAATGTGCATTAAGGAGACTTCAAAAATGTTTTCAGGCTTAAAATGGAATAAAATACTGATACATGCCATAACATGGATGAGCCTTGAAAACATTAAACTAGAGAGAAGGCACTTACAAAAGACCACATATTCTATAATTCCATTTAGATGAAATGTCCAGAACAGGCAACTCTGTAGAGACGGGAAGTAGATTAGCTGTTACCTTGAACTGGGGGTGGGGGTAGGAGTAAGGGGGCTGGGGGGAGAGACTGCTAGAATTAATTGTGGTGGTGATTGTACAACTCTGAATATGCTAATAACCACAGACTAACACGCTTTAAATGGGTGAATTGTATAGTATGTGAATTATATCTCAATAAATCTGTTACTGAAAACAGTTTCCATAAAGTTAAATAGAAGCAGGCCCCGAAACAGCGCTACTAAAAAATTCTCTTGCTAAGTGCACTGCTCCTTCCTATATGACAATGTAAACAGCAGATACTGTTCCTAGGACAGGGACTTGGTCTGGTTTTTCACTTGGTCCCCAGTGCCTAGAACAATGCTGCTTATGGAAGGTACACAACAAATATTTGTTGGAAGAGAACTTGCAAATAACCAGAAGGCCAAATTCAGACTTATACCATGCTCACCTGCCATCCCTTCACTGCACCCTCTAGCTTTCCAATATTATCATTTTATATATATAAAATATACAAATATATATTATTATATATACAAATGTATATATTATATATAGCATCATCATTATTATTAATACAGCTAGTACTAATAACTAACAAACAACATTTTGTTTATATATTTTGTGCCAGGCACTGTACATATATTTGCTTCTAATCCTTATAAAACCCAGCAATGTAAACCCACTGAACCCAGGTCTGTCTGGCTCCCAAAGTTTTAGTCTATTATAAACACCGCCTGCTAAAAACACTAAACACAAAGGCAAGGAGAAGCATCAACGAACATGCAGAAGAGAAACAGCCAAAGTCACCGACAGAGGAAACCAAAGAAAATCTGGTTTCTATGTTTATTTTAGTTTTAATTTTTTTTTTTTTGAGACAGAGTTTCGCTGTTACCCAGGCTGGAGTGCAGTGGTGTGATCATGATTTCTACGTTTAAGCTGAAAGAAGTATCAAGAAGCATCACTCAAACACATCACTCAAAGAATGATGGCTTGTCTTATTTAAAATTATATCACTCATAGAACTATGGCTTGTCTTATTTAAAATTATGATAATTTTATACTAACCATGGATTATATATCCAAGAGCTACGGAGGACTTACTAAGTACATAGCTCACAGGAGCTTATGTTCGAGCCTGTTATAAAAGCTACTGTCTCTTAAAAAAACAAAAATGAGTACTCAGTATATTTGTCTAAGTAGAGAACAAAAGGTTTAACCGTACAGTAACGGAAACATTCTGGTTTCCCAAAACCTCTTCCTAAAGCTGAAACATTTTTGTGGAAAGTTAAGGAAAAGACCCGGAGCTCTATGAAGGGCTGCCTAAATGACTACCTACAAAAGTAGCTTGGGAGAAACACAAATTAGAATACATCCAAACTATTCGAAAGCTTCTGTGGTGGGTGCTTGGGCTTGAGCTTGCTGCCTGGGTGTTCATTAAGTGTTCATAATATTTCTTATGTCCATAATCCGAGATTCCAGACCCACATCCCAACCAAGACTCAGACCTGCCATCTTATCTCATGCATATTAGTTGGTATATATTGATATTACTTGTAACAATTATCCTAGAAAGACACAAAACCCTTCTAAAATAAAAGGTTCTATATTCCTCTATCTACTTTGCTCTCAGAATTTTGTTCTAAGATTTATAATGAATAGCCCCCATTTTCAAGGTGGAAAACCAAGTACCCCCTGAAAGTACTTACTGAAACTGTCCCAAAGATCCATAATAGTAATAGGAAAAAAATCTCAGCATGTCCTTCTCCCAACTGTTAGAGATACTCACCTCCTATTTAATGTGATAGGAGGTGTTCCTTCTACTTAAAAAAAATTCGTATATAAATTTAATTTTTTCTTAACTAAGTCTGAAAAGGAGAGACAACCTAGGCCGTAAGTATGGAAAAGATGTATAGTTTCCCTCTCTCCTTTTTATGGGCGATTCCAAAGTGAAAGTCCAACCACTTAGGCGGATGAGCTTCAAGAAACTCTTCTCAGGACTGTGGAATGTGCACTGTGTCTACAGTCATCCATCCCTAAGCATATGTGGTTGTCACCCTCTAGTGGATGATCTATGATAATATTTGGCAGCCTCCTGTGGGGCACAAGCATGATATTATCCAAGGCTCACCTATCTTTAAGATGTAAATGACAGATAAGACTGCACCACAACTCTTCAGTCTTGGACACATATTTCCTAGGAAAATGGGTGTGCATGTGCTGTTTATTCAGTCTGCTGTTCCCTGCTTCTTTTGAGTCTGTGTTTGTGTTTCCTACTGGTGTCTGGCATTTTCAAGAACAATACACATTTCCTTGAGGCAGACTTCTCCTACCATTGAGATAGTCCTAGGCAATTGATTCCCAGAGATTGTTTGCATCCAGACTGGTCTTGAAAGCTTTCTCTATCTGCAGGTCTACTGGGTGTACCCAACTATTTAGCTGGTAACCAGGCACTTGCCAATAGAATGCCAGTTCTGTGTTGAACAATTTGATCTACCTAGGAAAGTTGTGGACAATAAATATTGTTTCCATGTTTGCTGTAAGGAGCCTAAACATAGATTCTTAGAGACTCTGATAGAATTTTTAGAGGTGGAAATGATAGGGTTTGCATTACCTTAAGTTTTCAAGACTCAACACCAAGCATTAGATTGGAAAATAGAACTTTTTATAAAAACCCTCTAAAATGAAGTCTGGCTTTGAATTCATTAGTATTACTAGATTCAAAATATAATCACATGATTTTCTTCTCTCCATTTTATTAGGTAACTGAAGATTTACATCTGTAAATCTGGATGGGAACTGAATTCCTACACTGTAGACAGTTTCGAGGAGGGAAGGATTATGAGTTCAGGAAATACTCTGCATTCTCAAAACTCTACATTGTTGGTGCTTAGATTTGCTCTGTGAGAACCTACTGAAAGAAACCATTTCTCCAGAAGACAAGTACAGTTTCCCGAAGATCTGTTTATTTGCCAGCAGAGGAGTTGAATATTTGAAGCCAAGCCACCTTGGTTCTAAATCTGTGGTTAAATGGAAATCAGAGCACTGAGATATGCGGTGCCCCTCCCCACTCTTATTCATTTGAAAGATGAAGAGACTGAGGCTTGGCAAGGTTGAGTGGAGTTCACATAGCTAGCTAACCACAGAGCTGGCACTGAACAGGAGGCCAGCTCTCCAACTCCTAGGCCCTTGCCTCTCAGGTAGAATTTTCTTAGTGATTAGGAGAAAATCAGTTTCCTAGCCCTGTTCATAAGAGTTTATATTCTGTTTGGTTAAAAAGCATTTTTCTTGTGGTAAGAAATAAGTAACATAAAATTTACCATTTTAACTTTTTTTTTTTTTTTCCATAGAGTCTCGCTCTGTCACCCAGGCTGGAATGATGCAGTGGCGAGCTCTCAACTCACTGCAACTTCCATCTCCTGGGTTCCAGCAGTTCTCCTGCCTCAGCCTCCCAAGTAGCTGGGACTACACGTGCCACTGCGCCCAGCTAATATTGCATTTTGTAGTAGAGACGGGGTTTCACCATATTGGCCAGGCTGGTCTCGAACTCCTGACCTCATGATCCGCCCACTTTTGCCTCACAAAGAACTGGGATTACAGGCGTGAGCCACCGCGCCTGCCCCATTTTAAGTGTTTCAAGTGTACAATTTTGTGGCATTAAGTACATTCACATAATTGAGCAACTATCCCCAGTATCTATTTCCAGAACTTTAAAAAATCTTCCCAAACAAACTCTGTCTCCACTATCTAATAATTTCTCATTCTCCCCTCCCCTCAGCCCCTGGCAACTACTATTGTACTTTTTGCCTTTACGAATTTGACCACTGTAGGTGCCTCATATAAGTGGAATCAAACACTATTTGCCCCTTTGTTACTGGCATGTTTCACTTAGCATATTTTCAAGGTTAATCCTTGTTGCAGCGTGTCAGAATTTCCTTCATTTTAAACGCTAAATAATATTCCTGTGTTTGTGTCTGTCTGTGTGTGTGTGTGTGTGTGTATTACACTTTGTTTTGTTTGTCCATTCATCCCTCAATAGATACTTGGGAAAAATGTTTTTTAAATGCACAATAAAAATAAATATAAATATGTAGGAAGTAAAAGCATCTCTGCAAGAGGCTTGAGGCTATATTTGTTTAAAAAGACTTCTGGGAATTGCTGGAGTAATTAAAGAGTAATTTAATAATTTTACACAGAACTGTTTTAAATTAAAACTATGAGCTTTGGTTTACTCACCTTTATATTCTCTACCACCTCCCATGGCATCCTAGCATCAGCACAGGGTCACATGTGGTAGGTACTCAATAAATATGTGCTAAATTTCCAAGTCATGCATAGGAAAAATCAAAGGCAATCTATATTGTCATTGTTTTTCCTTTTTTGTTAATTTTATTTACTACACAGTGAACTGATTACTACAGTCAAGCTAATTAACATGTCCATCTCTTCACTTAGTTACTGCGTATATACATGCGGTCCGGGGGAGGGAGGGAGAGAACATTTGAAGATCTACTCCCTTTGCCAATTGCAAGTATGCAATACAGTATTATCAACCATAGTCACCAGGGTGTACATTAAATCTCTGGCAGTATTCATCCTGCATAACTGAAACTTTGTGTCCTTTGGGCAACATTTCTTCAGTTCCCCTCCACTTCTGCTCCCATGAATTCAACTTTTCTAGATTCCACATAGCAAGTTCACGTCATGATTTTTCTTAATCATTCCAAAGGAAGATGACATGCTTCTGTGATTATTCCAGAGGAAGATGCAAAATTTCCTGGCAAAAATCTTATATATAGAAAGAACGTTCTCCTGGAAGAACAACGTATTAGCCAAGGTTCTTAATT
Organism: Nomascus leucogenys; assembly: GCF_006542625.1. NCBI lineage: Eukaryota > Metazoa > Chordata > Mammalia > Primates > Hylobatidae > Nomascus > Nomascus leucogenys. The sequence continues at coordinate 57,326,283 of NC_044384.1, read as the reverse complement.
TCAAATAATGGAACTAATTCTAATTCAAAAGACCAAGCACAAAAAGAGTTCACTGAAAAAATATTGCGTCTCTCATGGAATTGCTAAATGTCTGGAGAACCAGGCTTGAGGATTCCAGAAACAATGTCCAAAACCATGTCCAAAACTGATCCGAGGAGGAAAACACCAAAGGTTATGCCAATGCCAAGCAGTGGAGGCTCCTCTTTGCTCAGCTGCCAGGACATAACTGCACCAAACAGCCATCCTGCCACTTTTACCCAGGAGTCCAACTTTCCAACCCTGGTGTCCTGGATGCCTAGAATACCACCCCAACAGCCAAACTGATTCCACAGAGCCCCTCCCTCAAATAGTAACACAAGTCACATTTAAGTACAGTGATTGGTGGAGTGTGGGTCACATGCCTGTGTCCAGTTACAAGGTGGCTGGGAAGAAAGTTTCCTATTTTCTCCCTAAGGGATGTAGGGCACGTAAGGAAGATGATTTCTTGCATATAAAAAGGTGTTCAAAAAGTACTGGGCAGCCACTACTGAAGGTAAAAGGACTATGTTTTCCCTAAGAATTATCAGGCAGAAGAACAGATAAAATCCTAGCTGGACTAATTTGAATAGTGATTATTTTTAAACACCATAAACACCTAAGTGGCAAAAGCAGAATAATATGGCAAGTGTTCCAGTTCAGCCGACATTGCCACTGTAAACTTACAAAGCACCACTGGAGAGCTTCTCCCTCTAGAAACGGATTTAGACTTGATAAGGAAAACCAGAGCTCAATTAGCAATAATTGATAGCAGCTGAAATGTTCAAGGAAGGCTCTGTACTTTGTACTTAGATGTTTGAATGACTGTTTTTGCATCAATTCTTGTGCTTTTCTTCTACATTTTGATAGTGAAAGTTAAGTACTATATATTGCAATTTTAAAGTATATATATATTGGCAAAGCAAAAGATAAAGGTCATGTGTTAGAACCTTTATTTTCTGTTTTCACATTTTATTAATGGACATGTATATACTCAGCTTAACATCACTAGGCAAAACAGATCTATTCCTGGAAAGAAATCTCTACAGGGCTAGAGTTGCTGGCTCTGGCTTATTGGAGATGGCCAGCATGAAGGCAGTCACATGCATCACCTTAGAACAAAGCCTGGAGTAAGATATCAGAGTCAGAAGAAACTAGCTTCATCTGAAAATGGTTTTTCTCCCAGAATGACCTCAGATGGGCCAGTTTCTCAGTTTCACAGGTTGTCATGATTACAAAGAAAAGAAAAGGAAAATAACCAAATTTTATGAAAACCCATTTCAGAGGACTATCAGGAAATTCCGTTTGTGATAGTTAAAAGTCATCAGCTTATCCCAGATCAAGCAAGTCTGCCTGTTGAAAGATGTGTACAATAACTAACATTTTTCCCTTGTAGTAGACTTGATTTCTTCAATTACATATGATCTATGTTTTAAAAAGAGGATTCATTAAAAACACTCAAGTTGATGGAGAAAAAAATTTGGTCTATAAAGCAAACATTCCTTGTATAATGTTCCACAAAATTAACAGGATTGGTTCATTAAAAAACGCTATTTGACACAACTTTTCTTTGTTTAAGTGGCTAAAAGCACTATATACATTTTTCTTAAGATCCATAGATCTAATTTATTAGCTCTATAATCTAATAAATGCACCGTGAAGAAAAAGAGGAAAGAATGGTAAGTCTTATTGGCTCAATGTAGAAAATAAAAATCATAGGCTGGAATAGAATAATGTTGAGCCTGAAGTTAATCTTCCAGACAATCTAATCTAGGCTTGACAAATACATGGAGTCAGGATAGGCACTTTTCCTAGTTACTGTTTAAGGCAGACATAACTAATCAATCTCCAGACATAACTAATCAATCTCAGCAATTTCTAATTGAACCCAGACATATACAGTCTCATAATTCTTCTTAAAACAGAGCTCTGGGTAGCCTCTACCATTCACTGAAGTTGGTGCATGTAAAGAAACTATTTGCTATAGCTGGTATTCTCACTCCTTTAATATATATGCATGTGGAGGATGAAAAGCATGCAGTGACCTGCTTGATCATTGTCACCCAGCTAGTAAATGAAAGCATTAGCATTATAACCCTGATTATCTTTGCATGACCCCAGTCAAACTTGTAAAGTTATGGCATGTGTGACACTCAGCTGATAGCAATTGAGTACCTGCAATTCCAAGTTTAGCAATTATGATGCTCCTGGAAAGAGTTTCTATTACCAACTTTATAATTTCCATTGAGAAAGAAGTGAAATAAGGAAAACATTCTTATGGCTTACAGTTATGTATGAGTTCATTTATTGTTCATAAAGGAGATTATCTTTATTCATAATTTAAAGGAGAATGTTAAAACATTTACTGCATACAAAATTATTATTACGCTATGGCTGCTATTTAAATGTAATGCCCTTAGAAACAGGGAATAAAATATACAGAGATTGAGGCAAAAGAGCTCTTTTGCATTAAATCTTCTTTGTTACAACAAAAATTCACAATATACCACAACTGCAGTTTATAACTATTTACCTTCATAGTAAAGTGATGATAACAATAAGAGTCTTTTGGATTTAATAATGTCTTACTCCACCTATTAAGACAATGTAATTATCTAGTTTTAAGTTTGATATAATATCCATAGATATTATAGTGATGGATATATATCCATCACTCTGTTCAACTCATGAGTAAAAACAAAACACAGAAATTAGGTGCCTGCTAGTAAAAGTCTCCAAAAGAAAGAAAGTAGAAACCACTCTTGGTTGATAGTCATTTATTCACCTTATGTCAATGAAGACTTCTACTAACACATGCTGTTTCTAGACTTTCTTCTTTCAAATATAGTTTTACTGCTCTTTCTTTAAAACAATTTTTGTCATTATAATTCACATACATTATTTAAAAATCAGATTGTGCTAAGAAGCTTTTAATAAAAAACAGCAGCTACTCCATTCTCCCTCCCCTTTACACACACACACACGTGCACACACACACACACAGAGACACTGTTTCTCTCTCTCTCTCTCTAAAACCCTGAAGGCAACCACTTTCAACTTTTTTAGCTGTTTCTTTTGATATTTACTTCTGTATTTCTAATGAACATACTTATATTTCTTGATTTATCTATTTGGACATTATCTGTTATAGTGAACAACATTTCAGTTCTTCTATATACCCTTTTTCCTTTCCTTTCTACTACCTCAATTTTTTGTTCACTTCCTAATCAACGTTCATTATTATGACTATGAACATGTTGTTTCCTATATTGCTGGGCTTTCCAGCAAAGTCGTGTTTTATGATTTAATTTTTCTTGCAAAGCTTTTTATTTTTCTTGGAGTTAATAGTTGCCTCGTATTCTCATTCACTTAGGGGTCTGTTTTTTTTTCACCCCTGCCAAATCTTTTCACACACCCCAACAGTTTTGTAAAGGGCCTCTCAATACAATTTTCCAGAGTCAAATCTAGAAATTGCTCTGTCAGTTTCATTTTGTTTTTCTGGAGTCATCCCTCATCCACCTGCTTCAGTTTGCCTAGCTGCTCACTAGGTCTCGTGCACAGCTATTGTCCTGGTATTTCCTTTTGCACCTCCGCGGTATTAGATCCCTTCTTTCCAGGATTCCACATCTTCTCTTTTCTTGGCATACTCCCTTATATTGGTGTAGCATCCTTTGAGAGCTTCCTGAGGAAAAAATGCATGGGACGGAACTTTTTCTGAGACCTTCCATATCTGAAAATACCTTTATTCAACCCTCAAAGTTGATGGATAGTTTCACTGGGTATCAAATTTAAGTTAAAATATTATTTTTATTGAGAACATGAAGTCATTGCTCATTGTCTTCCAGCTTTCAGTGGTTCAAATGGAAAGGTCACTGCTCTTATTCCTGATGTTTTGCAGATGATGCTTTACTCTGTCTTTGGAAATGTTTAGAATATTATTTTATCCCCTGTATTCCAAGTTTCAAAATGATGTGCCATAGCATGAGTCTTCTCTTAATTCACTGGTTTGACACTTGGAAGGCTCCTGTTGCTCAGTTATTAAAAAAAAATGTATATAGAGATAATTTGCACCTATTTTGTTTCTTTCCATAATGCTCATTAGTATGGTATTTAATTGATTCTTTAATTTTCTCATCTTTTCCCTTTTGTTTTTCATCTCTGTGTTTTTATTCTACTTTCTGGAAGAGTTCCTTCACTTTGTCTCTGACCTTTTAACGGAATATTTTATTTCTGCTATCATATTTTTAATTGACTAGAACTCTTTTTCTTTTTATATCTCCCTCATCTGTTTCATGGATACCATGTCTCTGAGAGTATTATAGTTTGCTTTTAAGAAGTTTTCTTCTCCTCTTGCAATGTCTGTCTCCTCCAAGCTCTTTTGCTTTCCTGTGTATTTTAGACACTGTCTTTCCTGGTGCAGCCTTCCCTCAATACCATTTGTTGCTAGCTGTCCAATTCGATTTAAGAATGAGGCACTGAACACCTGACTGAGACCTCTGTGGGAAGCAGTGCCTCGCTGTGGAATGACTGGGCATCACTGCATTGTGGTCAGGTACTCCCATGCAACTGTACCTTCACATCCCTCCTGTAGGTGGTTCAGGGTACCCAAAGAAGGCTATTCCAAGGTCTTAGCTGTGGGTGAAGGCCTGGCCACGTTCTGAGATGGTGGGAAAGAGGACTGGGGTGGTGTGCTCTTCGTTCCTAGCTTTCCTTTCCCTCAGCCCATCTCTACCTGCTTTGTGCCAATTGGCCACAAATTCAGAGCTTTCTGATTCAATCTCTTCAGGGCGTAAACTCCTGTCTCCTGTTGAGGGTGGGGTGGGTGCATTCAGCTGACTGCATCAATTGATGGAAACAATTCTGGGGTCTATAGTTCTATATGAACTTTTAAGGGACCTCCCATTTTTAGCATCCATCCCTCCAACTTTTGCCAGAAACTGGTGCCCTATTCCCCAGACTTTCCCTAGGTTCTGTGGAGTGAATTGCCTCATCTACTAAGTGTAGCCCTCTGCAGACAGTTTGTGCTCCTGTCTCTCTCTCTTCTTTGTTCTATGGCTCACGACTACAGAGGTTCTGGGTACCATTAGAAATGGAGTGTATGCATGTTTCTTGCTGTGGTTGCTGTTGGTCGATAACTTTTGCATAAAGAATGAAAAAGTTGTTATTTGGCCGTCTTGAAAGACGAAGTCTTGAACACTTGTTGGTGTTGGCTAGAGGGATATTCAGTGGCAGGTTGTTGAGCATCCTGAATCAGTTTGCTGGGACTGCCTCAACAAAGTACCACACACTGTGTGTTCCAAACAGAAATGTAATGGCTCATGGTTCTGGAGGACAGAAGTCTGAAACCAAGATATCCTCAGGTTACTTTCTTCTGAGAGCAGTGAGGGAGGATCTGTTCTCTCCCGGCTTCTAGTGGTTTGCTGGCAGTCTTTGGTGTTTCTTGGCTTCTGCTGCATCACTCTGATCTCTGCCTTCATCTTCACACAGCCTTCTCCCTGTGTGCATGTCTAAGTTTCCCTTTTTAATAAGGACACCAGTCATATTGGATTAGGGGTCCAACATACTTCAGTATGACCTCATCTTAACTGATTACGTCTGCAACAACCCTATTTCCAAATCAGTTCACAGTCTGAGGTCCTGGCCATTAGGACTTCAACATATGAATTTTTGGATGGCACAATCCAACGTGTAACACATCCCATATATGACATCTTCTGATTAGGGTGACCCAGAATCCCACTCTGTTCAAAACTGCTTGGGTTTACACATCAATCCTGCTTAATTATTATTAGTGATTTCCAGTCTCAATAATGTCCAAGTTTAAACAATAAACTATGGAGTCACACTACATATGATCCTTTCTACTTTCGTGAAATTATCAAAATAAAGAATTTTACTGATATTCCCAGTAGATTGTAGACATAAATCTGGGAAATAGTATTTTTATGTTTTCCTGTTTTTATTTTATGGAGAAGTATATGTATGTAGATGTACATATACATGATTTTTATAAAATCTTATGAAAAAATACAAGTATATTTTTATATGTATGTATGTATGTATATGTAACAAGCCATACATAATGGTTTTAAAACACGCCAAACTTATTGTGACAGAATAGCGTGGTATATAAGCAGAATTTTCAGTCTTTAAAAAAATTTTTTTGATTAATAAAATGAAAGAAACAAGAAACAAAACAGAGTTTTACATTGTCAACAATAAATAAACTTCCATAAGTTTAAGAAAATTAGAAACTCAGACCTCCCAGGGTTCACAGAGGCTCTGAAGTTAGCCAAATCAACAGCTTCAAACCCATATTTGTTATGGGATTGAGGACAGCTCAGTTCTTTCCATGGCAACCAACCGTGCTGTCATAAACACTACAGGATGGTCTCTAAATGATCCAACAGTTGCTAGACTATGAGGGAGATAAGATCTTATTAAAAATACAAAAGTTGGAGCTTACATACAGGAATATGGAGATGTATTGACAAGGGGATTTGCATTACATGTAAACAGTACTTTCTCATTTGGCCTAATAAAGGAAAGGCCCTGTTTGATGAAAACTAATGTGGGTTAATGCTTATCTTCCTTAAATAGCTGTTACACAAATTACCTACCAACAGAAAACGTCATAAGGAGAGGGAAAAGCGAATATAGGCAGCGTCCACTGAAATGTGTTTTGTGACTTTGTCCAAAATTATCACCCCACTACTAAAGCCATTTCTGGGTAAGAACTATTTTTCTCTTAAAAAGACAAAACTTATATTCTTTTCTAATTATAAAATGCAGTCTCATTTTACAAACTTTAGAAATACATAAAACATTGAAAATAAAAAGCACCTGTAATTCCACCACCTTAAGAATTTTTAGACTGGAATCATGCTGAACATAGAATTTCATATATTCTTTTTATTCTTTTTTTCACATAGCATTACATCATGAGCTTTATCACATGTCATTTAAAAATCCTTCACAAGCATGACATTTAATAAATGCCTAAGAGTCTCTCATATGGACAAACCATAGTTTATTTAACCATTTCCACATTGTGGTGGATGTTTTTAATGAACCTAATTTTTCAACATTATTAGTATTGTAGTAAAGAGCATCTTACAAATAAACCTTTATTTATGTTTCTTATTGTTTTATTAAAATACATTGGTAGAAATGAAATTATTAGGGAAAAGGTTCTGAACTCTTTTAAGATTCTCCCACTTTAAACAGCTTTTTCAGAATTTTTCTCCATTCTTACTTGTTTACAAACCCAGATGCGCTTCATTTAAAATTTTATTCTAGAAAACAGTTCTTTAGAATTTTCATTGGGATTACATTAAAATCATAAATTTAAGTGGAAAGAATTGACATTTTTATAATTTTTAGGAACTTGATATATATATCCATTTGTCCAAGTATTCTTTTATATCTCTCAATAAACTTTTATAGTTTTTTCATATTGTTCCTGCACATTCATTGTATTTTAAAATTTTTGTTGCTATATACAATCATCCTGTCATTGTATTGTTTAATCAGAGATTGCTGGAATATAAGAAAAATGGTTACTAATTTTAGAAATCTTTATCTTCTAATCAGCCAATTTGTTAAACTATCCTATTATTTACAAGCTTATAGTTGGTGGGGAGGTTTGAGTGCGTGTGTGTAATGAGGGTATATAATCATACCAGCTAAAAATATTGTATTTTGCCTTTTTCTTTCCAGTAATAAAACCTCCTTTCTTAGGGTTCTTGTCTCTTCTATTGCCCACAGCTTTCAAAAAGTTAACTAACCGGCCAGGTAAGGTGGTTCACGCCTGTAATCCCAGCACTTTGGGATGCAGAGGCGGGAGGATCGCTTGAGCTCAAGAGTTTGAGACCAGCCTGGGCAACATAGTGAGACCTTGTCTCTACTAAAAATTCAAGAAAAATTGGTCGAATATGGTGGTGTGCCTGTGGTCTTAGCTATTTGGGGGAGCTAAGGCGGGAGGATTGCTTGAGCTCAGGAGGTGGAGGCTGCAGTGAGCCCTGAACGTGCCATTGCACTCAGTCTGAACAACAGTGAGATCCTGTCTCCAAAAACATGATTCTAACAAAAATAACAAAAAGTTACCTTGTAAAGGTCATAGATGGCTTTTTTGACTTGTTCTCAAAGGAATAAGAATAACCTCTTACATATTACACCAATAAACATAATGTTGGTTACTAAGTTTAATATTGGAAAAGACATATATAAATGCATATGCCTCAGGAGGTTGCATAGATAACAGGAATAAATGGAGCAGGCCAGCTATAAGACAATAGAGCTTGGTGGAGACTGACAAACTGGACAGTGCTCCTTCTAATGTGAGCTGCACAGCAGATACTTAGCTTAAGCCTATTATATCATATGAAATGTGAGCTTACTGTTAACATCCTAACCCTCATCTTTTTTTGTTGCATGAGACAATATCTGATTTTATATGAAATCTCCCAATTATAAAATGTCCATAACAAATCATTTTCCCAATACTGTACAGGCCAAAACAAAAAAATTTTAAACAGTGGTCCTTATTCAGTTCACTTGCAAACATAGGTTTCGAATAAATATTCCTGACCGTGAGGAAGAATCAATTTAATCCAAGTCTCCGAAGAGTTTTGCTTTTTTAGAAGTACATGTTATATGTTATCACATCTTTTAAAATTTTTATTTCACTCATTGAATAAATAGAATTTCTAATATTAAAAATGCATTTCAAGGATATGATGAACAATACTTGAGTTTAATTTTGTTCTCTAACATTTTATTTGAGCTTTTTATTTATAATCAAATGTAATTCTTAAGCTTCCAAATTTTTAATATTTGGTCTTGAGATATGTAAGTTTCATAAGATGAATTGAGAATCAGTAATATTCTGGAGTAGAATAGCATAGAAATTATCTGTTTCTTGAAAGTTTGAAGAAAGTTTACCTGGAAAATTCTTTGGCATAAGGTGTTTTGAATTATTTTGATTTTTTCCAAGGTTATTGGTCTACTTATTATTGTATCAATTTTGGCCCCTTTTACTTTCCTTGAACAATATATCTTTCCAATTTAACATCAAAGAATTTTCCATAATATTCTCATAATTTTATGACCTCCTCCGTATCTGCTGTTACATATTTTTTCTTAATTCTAATGCCTTTCTTATGATGGTTAAATCAATTTGTCAGGTTCTTTTGTTTGTTTTTCATAGTGCTATTTTCTTCACGGAACCATCTTCTACGTTTATCCTATGAGGTTTTTAAAATTTGTTTTTAAACTCAGTAATTCCTGATTTTAGCATCATTACTACATACTTCTTTCCCAAAGTGTATTTTGTTGGTATATATCTAACTTCTTGACTTCAATGATTAGTTCATTTATTTTCATTAATAATGACAGCCCTTAAGGCTATGAGTTTTTTTTTCTCCAGTAGAGCATTGGCTTAATCCTGAAGATTTGATATATAGTATTGTTACTTTTTTTCTTTTTTTTTTGTTTGAGATGGATTCTCGCTCTGTCGCCCAGGCTGTAGTGCAGTGGCATGATCTCAGCTCATCACAACCTCCGACTCCCGGGTTCAAGCAACTCTCTGCGTCAGCCTCCCAAGTAGCTGGGGTTACAGGCATCTGCCACCATGCCCAGCTAATTTTTGTATTTTTAGTAGAGACGGGGTTTCACCATCTTGGCCAGGCTGGTCTTGAACTCCTGACCTTGTGATCCACCCTCCTCACCTCCTCAGCCTCCCAAAGTGCTGGGATTACAAGCATGAACCACTGCGCCCGGCCTTGTTATTCTTTTTCTTAATAACAGACTTTTTCTTAAATCTGTTATTGTGGACTTGGTGTTTTCATTGACATATATGTTTAGAAATTTCGAAAAATATTTACAAGGATTAGAAGAATTACTATTTCAACTCTGTTAATTTTTCAATTCATTATATTACAGTCATAGAATATGACCAGTTCAATTTTACATTATAGAATTTTTTGAGATTCTCTTTGTGATTGAGTATATAATAATTTTACTAAGTGTTTCATGGTAACTTGAAAAAGTACTTTACCTGAACAATATAAAGTTGAATATAAATCTAATCCAACCTCATACTATGATTGAAACTTCTTGTCCTTATGTTTTTCTATATGAGATTATAAAGAACAGGAATCTACCATGACAATCATGTTTCTGTTTCCCTTCTGCCAAGAGCTTTTGTATATGTATAGATAAAACTCACCTGAAAGATAATGATTACTATATTTCTTTGTGGAATTTTTATTTATTAATAATTCTTCTTTCATTTAATCCTCTTTAGTTTTTCCTAAAATTAATATTGTCATCCTGTTGTTTTTCTAGAAAATATTGATCTGTTTTATTTTACATAAAAATACTAAAACATCTCTAAAATATTCTGATTTATGAAAAACTCATAAGCAGTTTACAGCTGTAACTTTTATGATTATTTGTACTTCATTTGTTTAATTATATACATATACATATATTTTTTACATGAACCTGATTCAAATCTAGGTTGGATGGAGACTATTTCAAGCAATTCCTTTAAGAAGGGCAAAGGGTTGGTACAGTTCTTGAATTATTAAATATCAATGTTTTTCTACAGTCGTCATATGAAAATAAGAACACAGTAATATGCAATTTTTAGGTCATATCATTTCCATCTTAAACTTCAGTAGACACTTTTCCACTGTCTTTGGGCTTTTGGTTATACAATTAAAATCCGAGGGCTAGTACTATTCTTAGACCTGAGTGATAGATCCTTGCCCCAAACTCCACCTCTCAGAGGGTCCCACACTTTGCAGTGCCTTCCTTTAAAGTTTGTAAGTCTTCATCTGGTGTCAGGGGCCAGCAGGGGCCCCCTAAATCCTGGCTGCAACCCATGTGGACCCTGATCATTTTTCTTCCTTTTGCGAACCCAGATTATTTTGAATAACTCAAGCAGTTTATGTAGAAAGAAGCCCCATGAACAATATTTGTTCAGATTTCCGAAGGGTAGCTCTGCTGAGGCCAAGCTGATTTTTCTGTAACTTATTTCACAGATATAACAAATAGATACCATTTTATATATACATTAAAGTGCACAGATCTTAAGCTTGACCAATTTTTTTTTTATACTTTAAGTTCTGGGATACATGTGCAGAATGTGCATGTTTGCTACATAGGTGTATACTAAGTGCCATAGTGCTTTGCTGCACCCATCAACCTGTCATCTACATGAGGTATTTCTCCTAATGCTATCCCTCCCCTAGCCCCTCACCCGTTGACAGGCCCCAGTGTGTGATGTTCCCCTCCCTCTGCCCATGTGCTCTCATTGTTCAACTCCCACTTATGAGTGAGAACATGCGGTGTTTGGTTTTCTGTTCCTGTGTTAGTTTGCTGAGAATGATGGTTTCCAGTTTAATCCATGTCCCTGCAAAGAACATGAACTCATTCTTTTTTATGGCTGCATAATATTCCATGGTGTACATGTGCCACATTTTCTTTATCCAGTCTATCATTGATGGGCATTTGGGTTGGTTACAAGTCTTTGCTATTGTTAATAGTGCTGTAATAAACATACATGTGGATGTGAAGCTTGACCAATTTTTGTAAAATGATTATGCCTATATGACCACCATCCAGATTAGGATACAGATACATAATATTACCAGCATTCCGGAAGTCTCCTTTGTGCCCTCTCCCAGTCACACTCCCAACATGCAAGCATTATTCTGACTTCTCTCACCATAGATTACATTTTTTCCCGTTTTTGAACTTTATATATATGAAATCATACATTGTGTACTCTTTTGTGGCTGGCCATTTCACACAGCGTTATATCTGTGAGTTTATCCATATGATAGCATTTAGTAGTAGTTCATTTTCTTTTAATTGTTTGTATTCTGCCATAGTTATAAATCTTCCACAATATTTCCATTCCACCACTGATGGACATGTGGGTTGATGCTAGCTTAGGGTTAGTGTTAATACCGTGGCACTGAACATTCTTGGACGTGTATTGCTGTAGCATGTATTCCACCAGGAGTAGAATTGCTGGGTCATTGGGTACACATTAGTAGATACTGTCAAATAGCTTTCAAAAGAGGCTGTACCAGTGCACATTCCCATTATTAATGCATGAGTTTCTGTTGCTTGACATCCTCAGCAAGCTTTTATAGTATCAGTGATTTGTTTTTCAGTTAGCCCTTCAGGTAGATATATAGTGGTTCCTCACTGTGGTTCTAATTTGCATTTCACTGATGATTAATATTTCCCTGATGACAATACTGGCCACTTTTTACATACTTGATTAGTCTAAATATCTTCTCTTGGAAAATGACAATTGAAAAATCTTACTCTTTTGTTATTGGATTGTTGGGTTATCTACCTTTTTTCAAATTAATGTATAAAAATTCTCTAAAACCAAGGTTTTGTTGCAGAAGTCTATAAATCTACTTGCTTTTCTGCACCTTTAATGATATTTTCTGATTAAAAAAACCTAAATTTTAATAAAGTCTATTTAATCGATCTTTTTCTTTTTGGTTGGTACTTTTTAAGAACCTTTGCCTGCTCCCAGGTCCTAAATATATCTTCCCGCTTTACCCTTTTTATTTTGGTCTGTAATCCCCGTGGAATTGATTTTCTGTGAATGAAGAGGGAGTCCAGTTTCATTTATTTATAGATGTACACACATTTGCTCTAGCAGCATTTGTTGGAAAAACCAATCTTTTCCCCAATGGCATTACTGCAACACATTTTTCCTTTTCTATTCTTTTTAATTTTTAACTTTTTTCACTGATATAATTATACATATTTATAAGGTACATTTTATATTTTGATGTATGCATACAGCGTGTAATGATCATATCAGGGTAATTAGGATATCCTGCAACACAACACTTTTTTTTTTGTAAATTCGATGACTGCAGTACCATGTTTAGATACAGGCAAGAGAACCCCTGCCCCAGGCCACATGCCTCAGGGAACCCCACCACCACCCTCCATTTGAAGTGCTTTCCTTCCATTTTCCTTAGGCTCCTGTGGCTGACAGTGTTGTCTGGGTGCCCTGAGCCAGGATGGGGACCTGCATGTGCTTTGTTCCTGTTCTCCCTTTTGAGGTATTCTTCGACCCTCTACCACTATATAAGAATCCAAACACATGCCCTGAGGAGCACCTGATCCACTGCTGACCTTAAATTGGTCTTAAGCTGCACCTGTGTGGGCTTGTGTCGGCTCACTCATCCATGATCTGACTGTGGTGTTGCTCCTGTGCAGCAGAGGAGGCAGTGGCAGGCATGTTTTACTCTGTCTGCTCCAGGCAGTGGTACCAGGGTGGTCACCTCACCCCTTCCCTTCCCTGCCACATGTCAGGTAGTCGCCATGGGGTGGTCTCAACTACCTCCTCTAAGGGCTTCCAGGACTAATGCTCCTCAGTGGAAATGGGCGCTTCTGATTGATTCATGTTCTTTTTTTTTTTGCCTGTGATCAATGTGGTGATGTCATGCTCTCCCAGGTTGGTCTTAAGCCATCCCAGATAATAGACAGACATTCTTTACATGAATGAGGATTTTATTTTTGCTCTACCCATGGAACCCTCCTCCCTGCTGACAGGGTATGGAAGGCAAGGTTGTAATCAACATTGAAAGTGATTCCTAGACTGTAATCATTTTCAGTGTTGACTACTACAGCTTATGGAGTTCAAGAGAAGACATGATTGGAAGATATTTTGTTCCTTATTTAAGCTATAAAATTCTGAATGGTAAATTTAACATGTCTAGACAACAAAATTTCCTCCATATTCTGCATAAGACTTGAATTTGTGGTAATCTTCAATGAAACATAGAAATAACCTTTGAGAGAGATGTCGGAAGTCCATAGTCATAAGCAGCATGATGGATGACTCAGCATCATGAATGATTCAGCATCACAAATGATTCAACTTCATGAATGATGATGCAACCAACACTGAATAAACGGTAGTGGAGAACTGAAAAAGCAAGAAGATCTATTGTGTCTCAATGAAGTTTCTGAAGGCCCTGGTATTATGAATATTAACGGTCACTATTGGCCGGGCGCGGTGGCTCACGCCTGTAATCCCAGCACTTTGGGAGGCCGAGGCGGGCGGATCATGAGGTCAGGAGATTGAGACCATCCTGGCTAACACGGTGAAACCCCATCTCTACTAAAAATACAAAAAAATAGCTGGGCGTGGTGGGAGCCTGTAGTCCCAGCTACTCAGGAGGCTGAAGCAGGAGAATGGCGAGAACCTGGCAGGTGGAGCTTGCAGTGAGCCGAGATCGTGCCACTGCACTCCAGCCTGGGCGACAGAGTGAGATTCCGTCCAAAAAAAAAAAAAAAAGAGTCACTATCTTTTCTTTGTGGTAGAAAATATGAAATCAGCCAAGAATAGCACAGTTGAAAATAGTGATCGCAAAGGGATCACAAAAATGATCACAAATGGATGGTTTCTGACCCTGAACAGGAAGAGACAGTGTCTGGACCTATGAAGAATCTTCACAGGCACTGATTGGATAATAAACAAACAGGGAAGCAGCCCCACTCAACCCATTATTCTAAATCTTCATCAAAAATCCTTATGTCTCATTTAGGCCCATACATTTTGTAATACATTTTAATCAAATTATTTATATAGTTAGGAGCCCTACAGAACATATTTTCCCAGGGTCCTACATACCCTACCAGTGGCTCTAGCTCACTATATATGTGTGGATCTGTTTCTGGACTCTAGTCTATTCCATTGGCCAGTATGTCTCTCCTCTCACCAACATTACATTGGCTTAATTATTATAGCTTTATAATAAGTCTTGACATCTACTCATGTAAAACCTTCAACTTCATTTCTTCTCTAAGACAGTCTTGAATATTCTTGGATGTTTGCACTTCCATATAAATTTTACACCAATTGTCCTCTCCCCTTCCACATATACAAACATGCACACACAAACATGCTGGGAAATTGATTGGGATTTTATTGAATCTAAAAATCAATTTGGGGGGAATTGCTATTTTTACCATATTGAATCTTCCAACCCATCAACATCATATATCTTTCCATTTATTCCAGTCTTCATTAAATGCCCTCAGCAACGTTTTATGGTTTTTGGTTTTCAGGAAAAAAATTAAATTAATTCCAAACTATAATAATGTCTAACACTTGGGTGTATTTTCTTTTAAATTTATTTTAAATTTTATTGTTAAATGTATAATATATTGATAAATATATACATATATACAAGATTTTGGTTTTTTTTAGTCTTCCATATATATAATGTAAATATATGTACATATAAGTGTTATAAATAGTATCTTATAAAATTAAGGTTACATTTTATGTAATGTTTCATTATGTACTTCTTCCACTTCACATTAGTCAACATTTTCTCACATAGCTAAATGTTTCTTAAAATACTTTTTAAAAATTTCTGCATAGTATTTCATCATAGTAATGTACCATAAATTATTTTAACCAGTGTTCTATTTTGGGTTACTTAGATTAATCCAATTTGAAAATGTAAATATTACAACAAAAACATCCATGTATATAAATCTCTGTACACATCTCTAATTAGTTCTTTTGGATAAATTTCTAGAAGTGAAATGACTAGACCCAATGATATAAATTTTTCAAGATTTGGATATACATTGCCAGGTTGCCCTTCAGGTAGGTGCTGGGTTACATTCCCACCAGCAGACTAAAAGCTGATTGTTCATTCTCTTCCTCATTAATATTGGATATTAAATTCTTCTGCCAATTTGGTGGAGAAAATGTTTTAATTTATATTTCTTTGATTACAAGTAAAGTTGAAATATGTATTTTTATATGTTTCTTGGGATTTTTATATTTTTTCTTTTGTAAATTACTTGCTTACATCTTTTGCCACTTTTTCTATTTAGGTGTACATCTTTCTGGTTCCACTTTGTTTATGTTAACGATATGATTTCCATTAGTCATATAAGTTTTAAACATTTATTTTCAGTTTATTTGTTTTTTAATTTTGCCACTGTTAATTTATTTAATGTATAAATTTAAACTGTCATAAAGTCAAATATTTTTCAGTGTTCAGTTGTTTTGCATTCGTGCTTAGGAAAACCTATCTCACTCCAATACCAAATTTAAAAATCAGCTATGTGTTTTCTGCTTCTTTTAAGATTTCTTAGCTGGGCATGATGGCTCATGCCTGTAATCCCAGCACTCTGGGAGGCTGAGATAGGCAGATCACTTGAAGTCAGGAGTTAGAGACCAGCCTGGCCAACATGGCAAAACTCTGTCTTTACTGAAAATACAAAAATTAGCCAGGCGTGATAGTATACACCAATAGTCCCAGCTACTTGGGAGGCTGAGGCAGGAGAATCACTTGAACCCGGGTGGCGGAAGTTGCAGTGAGCCGAGATCCCACCACTGCACTCCAGCCTGGGTGACAGAACAAGACTCCATCTCAAAAAAAAAAAAAAATCTTTTTTTTTCTCATTTAATATTGTAATCCAACTGGATATGTATGATGGGATGGAAGTAGGGATACAATTTTGTTTTGTTTTTATTTTTCTCTAGACATTTCACCAGTTGTCCCAGATCCTGCTAGAAGCACAGTAAGAAACATACAGGGCAGGATTAAGATACATGAATAAAAAGAAATGAAATGAAAAAGAAAAGTTTAAGACAATTGAAGGAAAAAGATTTATATGGAAACAAGTGAAGGTGAGCCAATATATAAAGACTACAAAGGAGAGAACTAAAATAATGAAACAAATTATTTTAAATTAGAATTTTCAAAAAATCACTTCAAGCTAAAAGAAGACTTTGTAGCTTGAAAAGGCATGCCATGTTCTAGGAAAAACAGACCCAGAACAGTCAACATCAAGTAAGTTTCCTGGAGGAAATCACCTATGAGGGAAAGATGATAGGCTGGCCTCACACTTCTTCACAGTAACATTCAGTAACAGCAGAAGTCAACAGCTCTATTTTCAGATTCTCTAGGAAAGAAAGGCTGACCAAGAACTTTATACCCAGACAAATTGTCATTCATGTATAAAGACAACTGAAAAACAATTTTGAACATGCAAGAGCTCAGGAACTAGTTCCCAAGCATCCTTTTTTTTTTTTAACCTTTCACAAACTTATTTATCTGAAAATACAAATATAAAATTATACTTTCCACATCTGTGATGCGAGAGACTGCCATCCACATAGTAATTTTGTACAACAGGGCTTTAAGAAAGCCACACACACAGACCTGAAACATGCTTGAGATAGATAGATAGATAGATAGATAGATAGATAGATAGATAGATACATACATACATACATACATACATATATATGTGTATAGATAAATGGATGATAGATAGATATGTATGTATATATAGTAAAAAAAACTCACTACCAAAGTTCTCATCAGTTTCATACTGAAGTATAAAGTAACGGTGAGGTCAGCCACAGTGCTAGGGGAAGTTTTATTTGGATACATTTATGTCCACATGAAACGCTTAGACTTGGATCCTATGACATATGGAATTTGGAGTTTACAATACACCATGAACGGCAGATTGGCTAGCCCATGCTACTTAAAAAGATACTCACAGATTCCACACGGGATGGTACATTATGTGCAGAATACAGTAGTAGAGAACCTTCGAGGGAGGCTCTGGAACTTTTGTTTCTCAGCCTCCAGCCCCCTGCCCCATCACACCCCTGCCTCCCAGAACTGAAATCCTGTCTGAGATAATACATTCTGATTATTTGATAGCTAGGTGTTTGGTTTAAGGTTGCCCCCCACCCCCAAGAGGGGTGGATTTTATTTATATGTTTTTGTGTTTTAGTTTACTTACTTTTTTGGTGGAAAAAAAAAAGAAAGAAAAAGAAAACAAACACACTACAGTATTAAAATATTGCTTAACTTCCAGCATCTCCTTGTGTAGTGTCTGTGCCCAGGACGGGGCTGAACTGACATCTGCCAGTTTTCTGCTTTGGGGTGAGGGTGGGGAAACCTGCCAGCATCCCTCTTCAGTGTGCTCTCAGTCCCTCTGCTCTACCCACTGCCTGCCCTCCTTGGAAGATAGCTTGGCTTGTGAAGCACTTTTAAGAAAAAAACAAAAAATCCCCTCCCCCACCAGCCCCCCACTCGCCCTCTGTCCCTGTATGCCACTTGCAACCGATAAAGAGAAGTATGAGTCGGTGTTTCTTTTGTAAACAATTTCATATGCAATATAACACAGAAAGCATGGCTGACGTTCAATAAAAAATGCAGTAAGCTATATTACTTTATTCTTGCATATGCTGCAGTGAGCGAATGCCAGAATGAAGCAATGTGGAAGTGGTGGAGGCTAAGTCACTAGCCCTCATTTGCACTAAAGATCAAAATAGGTTTTGTTTTTCTATTTAGAACCAAAAATAAATTTTTTCCCCCAAAATCCTCAAAGGAAAAAGAGCAACAAGCAAAACCCGCCCCCAAGAAATCAAAAACAAAACAAAACCAAAACCAAAAACTGAACACCTTTCAGGTCATTAGAATCAACAATTACACAATGATTTTTATAGTAGTCTAGCAAGATGTGTGTAACATTCACTGGCTGTGATTGACCAAGCATCCTTTTTAAACTCCTGAACTTTGACCAACCAAGAGATAGACACACACACACACACACACACACACACACACACACACACACGCAGAGCCAAAAGATTCGCAGTGAAACTTAACCCTATTTGTTTGTACAATCAAGATCAAAACAAATCTAGGAAGTATGGCAACAGAGAAGAGTGTAAATATTAAAAATCCTAACAATTATACTAAGTAGAAATTACGTAAATTTAAAATGATTTGCGGAGGAAAAAGAAAAGAATGTAAAAATATAAGTCTGCTCATTTTCTCATCATTTGCAGTTGGGAGGTTAAAATAACTAAATTAAAGCTAATGAAATAAAAAGGCATAAAATATTTAAAGGTAAGTACTAAGGAAGATAAAATAGTAAACTAGGAGTTGGCAGGGGAAGATCATGTTTCATAGTAGAGAGTTACAAGTAAAGTTGAAATATGTATTTTCAGATACTCTCTGAAGAAACAGAAGTCTAAGGGTATATGCAACATTTTGATTGCAGATATAAGCACTAGAACGAAATACAAACATTCCAATTTATCAGAAAAAAACCTACAAAAATCAAGAAAATCATAGATGATAGACTAAGAAAAAGGCTAAAAATTAGAAAGCATTACATAAAATAATATGCCATTATATCTGTCATACTAGTAAGTATAAATGGTAAAACTAATATATGAATTTTTATGATTCACAAAGCAAAAATCAAAACAGATACCAAAAAGGCAAAGGCATAAAACATAGACAAAAGATATTCTAAGCAATGTTAACAAAGAGAAAGTGGGATGTGGCAGAGGCAGTTTGTCCTTTCCAAATATTTATTGACTTCCCTGTCTTTTCCAGCCTTCCTTGTGGAATAAGCAGACCTATGACTAATTCTAGCCAATAGACTATGCAGAGAATTGACTGGCATTTCCTTGCTGAAACAGGTAAGAACCAGTGTGCCTCTCTACTTGTCTCTTTCCCTGTCATGTACTCCCAATGGCATAGCCACCAGGTGGAACAAGGCAACCAAGATCACACTGGGTTTGGCATGAGCAGGAAATAAATACTTTGTTCATTCACTGAAAATAGGGCTTTAATTTTTATTTCAATATTAATAGCCGGGTTGTTTGTAATCTTAATATCAACGTTGAGTTCAGGGGGAGAAAAATAATAACAGCAGGGCACTTTTGTAAATGATAAAAGAGCGGACTGTTCACAATGAATATATCACGTTTATGAATGCCTATGCACCAAATAGCTTAGAACCAACATTCATAAAGTAAAAGTGTCAGAAAATAGGAGAAAGAGTACCACTTTCTTTGAAATGATAGATTGGCCACAATTTCTCTGTGCACTGGAAGATGGTGGTCCTCTTTCCTTGCCCAGTGCAGCCATGGCTCTTGGTGCCAAGAAGCATCTGAAGTGGGTAGGAGCCCCAAAGCACTGGATGCCAAATACACTGACTGGTGTGTTTGCTTGCCACCGATACACCAGTCTCCACAGGCTGAGAGTCTCCCCCTCATCATTTTCCTAAGGAACGGACTTAAGCATGCACTGACAGGAGATGAAGCAAAGAAGATCCTCATGCAGCAGTTTATTAAGATTGATCACAAGGTCTTGACTGATAACCTATGCCACTGGTTCCTTAGATGTCAGCATTAACAAGACCAGAGAGAATTTCCATCTGATCTGTGACACCAGGGTTCACCTTGCTGTTGATCCTGTTACACCTGAGGAGGTCAAGTTATTCAAAGTGAGAAGAAACTTTATAAGCGCAAAATAAATCCCTGATCTGGCAGCTCATGATGCTGGCACCATCTGCTGCCCTGGCCCTCATCAAGGTGAATGACATCATTCAGATTGACTTGGAGACTGGCAAGATTACCAATTTCATCAGGTCCGACACTGGTAACCTGCGTATGGTGACTGGAGGTGCTAACCTGGGAAGGATTCGTGTGATCCCTCACAGAGAAAAACATCCTGGATTTTTCGATGTGGTTCATGTAAAAGATGCCAACAGCAACAGCTTTGCCACCCGGCTCTCCAACATTTTTGTTATTGGCAAAAGCAACAAATCATGGATTTCTCTTGCCTGAGGACAAGGTATCTGCCTCACCATTGCTGAAGAGAAAGAGAGAAGAGACTGGTGGCAGAAGAGAGCAGTGGGTGAAATGGTCTCTAGGTAACATGTTGGAAAGGTCTTTATACTTAATTAAAGATCATACATCATGAAAAAAATTAATGAATAATATTTTGATTTTTTTCTGTCAGTCCATGAGAAAGCAGATAAATAGAACATTTGTAAAAAAGTAGAAAACCTAAATTACAAAATTAATAAATTAAATTGTAACACATTAAACTCCATACCTTGAAAACAGGAAAATACGTTTTTTTTTCAAGCCTTCATGGAACCCTCACAAAAACTAACCATATATTAAATTGCAAAGGAAATGATGGTAAATTTTAAAAAATAGGAATTATACCGGTAACAATTGTTATTGCAAAGCAATAAAACTAGAAATTAATATGAAAACAAAAATTCTATTACCTAGAAATCCTTTAACTCTCTCATAAACAACTTTTGGGTTAAAAAGAAAATAAAATCTGAATTTACCAGAAATATGGAAAATGACAATAACAAAAACACTACTTGTCTGAATCACTGGGTTACATCTAAGATAGTGCTTATAGGAGAAAACCTGAAATACTTACATTAACAAACATTAAGCTTTCCATTCAAGAAGTTAGAAAGCAACAATAACCAAGAAAAAGAAATGGAAAAGCATGTTTTCATTTATAAGTGGGAGCTGAACAATGTGAACACATAAACACAGGGAGGGGAACAACACACATTGGGGTCTGTATGGGGAGGGGGTTAGGGGAGAGAGAGCATCAAGAAAAATAGCTAATGCATGCTGGGCTTAATACCTAAGTGATGGGTTGATAGGTGCAGCAAACCACCATGGCACATGTTTACCTATGTAACAAACTTGCACATCCTGCACATATACCCTAGAACTTGAAAAAAAAAGAATTCTAAGTTAAAGAATTAGAAAACATAGAAAAAAATAAAGCTTATAATTAAATGTAACTGCTAATTCTTTGCAATATAAATACAATGAATAACCTGTTAGCTAATCTATTTGAGATAAATGGAAGAAAGAACAAATAACAATTTAAATATTATAAAAGTGAAAGAAACCACAAATACCAAGTAAACTAAAAGAATCCAAACAAACCACATTGCCCATGACTAAAAAACACATTTGAGAAACAAAAGGAAATGAAATGTTTTCATAAAGAAATGTAATTTACAAAAACTGACACCAGAAGAGATGAAAGATCTAAGCAGACAAATTACAATAAAGGAAATATAGCAAGTTGCAAAAGAACTTTACCTTCCTCCAATTCCATAATCCCCCAATATCTCACCCAAGAAAGCACCAGGTCTAGATAGTTTCAGAGGAAAATTTTTCCAAGGCTTTCAGAAATAGATTACTTCAATGCTGTTTAAATGGTTTCAGAACTTAGAATGAATACTTCCAAATTATTTTAATAAATCTAGCATAATATCAGTATCAAAAACTAACAAAAATAACACACAAACAAAAACTACAGATAAATCTCAGATATGAGTATAAATGGAAATATTCTAAATAAAATATTAGTGATTAAAATCTAGTCACTTAACAGAGAAACACAACATAAACTAAGTAGATGTATTCCAGGAATTTAAAGATGTTTCAACATCAGCAAGTTTATCAGTTAAATTAGCAGCATTCATAGATCAAAAGAGGAAAATTGTATAACCATCTTCATAGGTACTGACAAGGTATTTAAGATTACTGTAAAAACAGCTGGAACTCTTATATACCTGGTGATAGTATAAATCTGCACAGCCACTTTGGGAAATGGACAGTATCTACAAAACTGAACATATACATACCCTATTATCTCTTAGGAGTATACCACAATCAATACATACATATGTTCAGTAAAAGACTTGTACCAGAATGATCATAACAACTGAAAGCTGAAAACCACCAAACATCCATCAACAGTGGAAGGGAGAAAGAAGTTATGGTATATTTCTACAATACCCTACAAACAGTATCAGAGTGAGCAAACTTTGGCTACATACAGCATGGATCCATCTCACTGACATGATGTTGAGCAAAATAATATATACTGCATAATTCCATCTATACAGAATGCAAAACAAGACAAAACTAATCTATGGTTTTAGGAGTCAGGATAATGCTTACTTTTGGGAAGGCTATTGCCTGGGAGGGGCTGTGTGGGGCTGTGTAGGAGCTTCTGGGATACTGATGATGCTCTCTTTTCTCACCTGGTTGTTGGTTACACAGGTTCTTCACCTTATGGACCACAATACCAATGACTTGTGCACTTTTCTACATGCATTTCTACACTTTAAGATAAAGTTATTATTATTTTTTTTAAAAAGGTACCTTTGAACCCCTGGTGCTCCAGATAAGACCACCCTTTCCTTCTTCTCTTTGTTCCTGCTCACCATAGACAGGAGTCAAAAGAAGGCCCAAGGCATTGCCTGTTTGTGGCCATGCTTCCCACTCCATCCCCACCCTCCCTACAACTCTCAGAACCTCACCACCAGTATAGGCCCAAAGACCATGAGAAACAATTTCATTACACCTTTGTGTGTTCACATCCATCGCCACAAGAAGCCCAGGACCCACAAGCTATCCCTCATCCCCTGTACTCTAACTTTCTTTCTGATCCTGTGTCTCATCCCTCTCCAACTGTTGAAACCTTTACACTGTTCCCTCTGTAGCTCTTGGACAGTCTCCAGCAAAATCCTCAAACCCTCAGCTTCTTCTCTGAACGTCCCCTTCAGTTTCTTGCTCTAAAAGGACCTGAGGACCCTGCAGCCTTCTCCTGGTGGGACATTTTCTCCCCGCATCCTTCTGCCATGAGGCACATGGTGAGATAGGGGTCCTCCTAGCTCTGTGTTGTTATTTCTGATCACCTGCCTTCTGTCTTCCCTGAAACTCCCAGCCTAGAACGTCTTCTTTTCAGTCTTTAACACCCTTCTTACTGTTGCATTTGCCTACTACTCCTGGTCACAAATATCCTGATGTTTTTCCTTTTCCCTTGCTGTCACTTCTTTAATATGCCCATCATAATTATTGATGTTTCAAGAGCCACAAAGATGATCCTTTCAACATCTCGGCCATTCTGTTCCTCCACCTCCCCTCATCCAGTGATCTTCTCCCTCTGTCCTCAGACACTCACCCTCATGGTAACACCCTAGACTTTCTAAACACCTTAACAGCACTTCCTCCAGCATCACAGTTTTAAGGATGGCCACTCTCTGACCACTACCTCTAGTCTTTTTGGCTTCACTCTCTCTATTATTTTTACTTTACTGCTTTTTTATCTCCTTCACTGAGACCTACAAAACAGGGAGAAAGATGCATGTATTGAACAAAATACTGGTGGGTTTGAATAATGAACAGAATACCTGTAGCTGCATGTCTATAACCAGGACAGACTTAAATATATTCAGGCATTAATAAATCTGGGAAGGAAGGACAATTTCAAATGGTAGCTTTTTTCCTAGATTGAAGAATATGTTGTTTTTTAATTGACCATACATTTAGTGAGAAATTTAGTAGTATGATATCATAGTGGTTCAAATTTTGAATCCCTTTTTGAGAGAAAAGGGGCGGGGAAGAACCAGAAAACGTGGCATTAAGTAACTCAAAGAGGAGAAGTGGTTTCTCTTATTCTTTCCAAGGATCCTGTAGTAAAAGTAAGAAGGAAATGAAGTATATGCAAAGAGGAGATCCCAAGGTAGTAAGGGCAGATGGATAGTTATAACTACCTGTTATTTCTTTCCCTTTTGGATGGCAGGGGCATGATTTACATGTTCATGAATTTCTAATCTAGAAGGCATTCATGCAAAACAAAGACCATAAGCTTATGTTACAACATAGTCTCTGCAAGGAAGGGACATGTCTGGTCAAGCTGTCAGAAATCACCAGAAGTCTCTCAGCATGCGCCCCTTTGCTGTTCTGGAAGCTGCGTCAGTTCTTTGAAGCAAACCATATTTTTTTGGGCAACACACCAAAGGGTGATGTAAACCTCAAAGCCTGATAAGTTGCATCTCAGTTCTAGCTTTTTCTCAGAAAACTTTCCTTTGTCTATTACAACTTTTAGAAGATACAGAGGGAGAGAATTCATTGATTGGGGCAATAGTCAACAACATTAGGATGTTAGGGAAAGTCCAAGTTGAGGAGAACTGGATGTCTGAAACTCTTTGATTATAATAATTTTCCTTAATATTTTTTATGACTCCGCATCCTCAATATCTAGGTTTAGATCCTGCAGGAATGAAGTGCAAACAGTTCTTGACAAAACAGATTTTATGGAAAAATCTGTTGATGTTTTCAACTACGTCTGTACATTTAGATGTAGGTGTTTTTTAAGAGCCTACTCTGCTTTTGGCACTGTTAAGGAGGTTATAAAAAGGAATGACACAAGACCCCAATCACAAAGAACATATAATCTAGCAAAAGATATATAATCAAGTAGCATGACAAGATGGCATAAAATAAGAAAGCATGAATGGTCTAAACAGAAGTAGATTACCACAGTATGTACACTTGTGCATCATCTGAAGCAAAAAGTAAAGAGAACAGTCACCATTATCTCATTCCATTCAACAGCCTATCTTGTACCAGTGGAAGCTGGGGAGAGAGGATTAGTTCTTGTTGCTTGCCTTTGATGTTGGGACCAAGATATATTATAGCAGATATATTTCTATAGCTCTTCCAGAAAAATTCTTTTAATAATATGGAAGATAGATATCTCGGAATACTGTAAGCAGATAAGCCCTTCATTGTGAAGAATACGAACATTAAAACTAACAAATCAGTAATCGTTTCTTTTTATTTTATTAAATTTGCATAAAGCGCAAAAATAAAACAAACTAAAACTTTGAAGATTAAAGACAGAATGACAGCCAGTCAGAGCACCTCCTTCCTTCGTTCTAAAAGTGTAATAATTCAGATCACATTTAGCACTTTCACTTAGTGGATAAACTAGAAGGCAAAGCAAACACTCCTGGACTGTGCCTGTGAAGAGGTGAGCAAAAATGTGAAGTCTTGCTTGCATCATCTTGTAAATGTGGCAATGAATTTTCCATGAGGAAAAAACTGTAATTTCAATTCCTAAAAGACGTGAATGAAGTTGGACAGTTTTGGAACCTGGATTTATATATTGATTTGGTTCATACAGTCTTAGCAACTATCCCCTATGCTGGGGGATCAAAGCAGTAGAAATTACCAGTTTCTCAGTTGCAATTCAATGTCAGTGTTGGGGGGTTAGGCAAATGGGTAAATATAACAAGTTTTCTCCTCAGAAAATATTTATTCTGAAGTACTATTTGAAATGGTGCCAGAAAAGAATGTTTTAAATTTTAGAGTTTTACACTTTTGAGTTTTAAGTTTTGGAGTCCATGTTCTTTTGGTTATTTTTAAAGTAATCCGATGCAATAAAATAAATAGATGAAATAATCTTATAGAAAATATTCAATTATACTATTAATAAAGAAGGGTAATTATAAATGAAATAATATTTGTTGCTGAACAAATTAGCAAAGATTGTTTTTGATGAGGATAACCCATTCCTTGAAAGTGTATGGTTTAATTGGTACTTCCATACATTCCTGGAGTAAGGGTTCATTGGAATCATTGTTTTCTAATGAAATTTAATAATATATATCACGAGCCTTTAAAGTTTCTAAGCCATTTCACTCACTATTGCTAATCCTGGGAATCCATCTTATCTAAAACATAAAAAGGTTCTAGAAACTTTATGACCAAAGATCCATTAACAATAAAAATCCTTCCCTTTAATCCAAATAAACCAATTTACATCATGTACTTATCACTAGGCCAGAGGAAATGCCCAGTGCATACGTTGACAAGATAAGTTGAAATTCTAAGTCAGCCATTGCAAAGAAAATGGGAACACCAAAATTGGCTTAGACTAATCCCTAATGACCTCCAGAGCTAGAGTCAATTTCTGAAACTACATCCCTGCTACACAATGGGAGAGGAACTGGATGCATAAGAGGAACTGATCTCCATAGCCACCCCGTCTGGTTCTCTAATTTTCCTCACCTCATTGTGGGGAATAACCTGCATCTGTCAGGTTACGTGATATGATTTGGATGTTTGTCTCCACCAAATATCATGTGCAAATTTAATCTCTAGTGTTGAGAGGTAGGGCCTAATGGGAGGTGTTTTGTTCATGGGGGTAGATTGCTCAGAAATAGACTACTGCCCTCCCTTCAAGGTGAGTGAGTTCTCACTCTATTAGTTCTGGAGAGAGGTGGTTGTTAAAAAGAGCCTGGCAGCTCCCCCCACTCTCTTGCTTCTCTCTCACCACGTGATCTCTATACAAAAAGTTCAACCTGCAAAATATTTCTCAAACCCATTCATTTCTCTTCCACCAGCACCCTAGTTGAAGCCACTCCATTCTTCCCCTAGATAACTGCAATGGCCTCCTGATCACTGGCCTCCTTTCCACTCTTACCTCCATTCTAGCCAGAGCAATGTTTTCTGAACGTAAATTGAGTATGACGTTGCATTTTAAAGCCCATTGTGGTTCCCTGTTGCTCTTAGAATACATTGCAAACTTCTTTGCCTGGCCATGAAAGCCCCACCTCATCAGATTCTTACCTTCAACTCCAGTCTCCTCCCACTCTGTGCTCCAGGACTTAGGGACCTCCTGTTGCTCTTCCTCTTCCCTCATGCCCTGCTGACTGCCCAGAACACTCCTCTCCTCACCTGTCAACTGGTCAATGCTTCACATCCTGCATCTTTACACTTCAGTTACCTTCCCTGAACCAGCCTCTCAGGACTCCCCAGTCTATTTTATTTTCCCTAGTGAATCTCTCGTAGTACCCTACTTGTTTCCTTTTTGGAAGCAATTTGTAAATACATATTTATTTTGTTGTTGTTGTTGTTCTTTATTTTTTAATCTCTCTCTTCCTACTAGTCTGGATACTTGAGGGCAGACATTGTGTCTTTTCTTGTTTTCATCAATACTCGGTACACAGCAAACCTTCAATAAATCTTTGTGGAATAAATCATTGTATAAATGAACAAATAAATGAATTAATGTGCTAGGTTAAAATGTTGATGGAAAAAAATAGGCTATAAAACTGTGTAGACATTATGATTACAACTATTTTGTAAGACCAAGCACTAAATAAAGAGAGGCTTAGAAGGAAATAAAACAAAATGTTTCATTTGGGTGATGGGATTATGAGTAATCTGATTTTTTTCTCTTTGCTTTTCTGTATTTTCAAATTTTTTAAATAAGTATAACTTAAAATATGTATTTTAAATTTTTGAGAAAAATATTTACTTCCCCTATAATCTCCTCCTTACTTTCAAAATTAAAATTAAAATTTGATCTCACAATATTTATTATAAAATGTTTTTCTCTATATTTTCCAGCATATGTAGTCAATTTCTCTTTCTGGCATACAGGAGTTGAGGAGTGCATAAGGAGATTTTAAATGGAATTCTTGGATGGGAGAAGATAGTCAGTAATTCCTGGTTCCAGAATGTGAAGAAAATTAACTAGATTACATAAATATCTACATGCCATTGTTTATTATAGATGTGGATAATTATGCATTTTCCATATAAGTTGGTATTACCTGACATTTTCAAGCAATTTCACGGTCAGATGGGCCGCCTCTAAAACTTTACCACTGGGCCCTCAATGTGATCATCAGTAAAGATAACTCCCTATTTTCTGAATAAATTATCTGTTTATCCTCATCGAATATTCCTCATTGAAACCTTTTTTCCACTCTGACTTTCCTCCATTTTAAAAAAATATCAGATGTGGGCCAGGCGTGGTGGCTTATGCCTGTAATCCCACCACTTTGAGAGGCCAACGCAGGCAGATTGCTTGAGCCCAGGAATTCCAGACCAGTCTGGGCAACATGGCAAGACCCCATCTCTACAAAAAAATTAAAAAATTAGCCTGGTATGGGCTGGGTGCAGTGGCTCACGCCCAGGCAGGAGAATCGCTTGAGGCCAGGAGGCGGAGGTTGAAGCGACTGGAGATCGTGCCACTGCACTCCAGCCTGGGTGACAGAGCAAGACTCGGTCTCAAAAAAAAAAAAAAGAGCCTGGTATGATACCCCTGTAGTCCCACCTACTTGAGAGGCTGAGGTGGGAGAATCACTTGAGCTGGGGAAGTCAAGGCTGCAGGTCAAAGCCCTGATTGCACCACTGCACTACAGCCTGGATGACAGTGACTGACACTCAGTCTCCAAAAAATTAATAATAATAAAATAAAATAAATCAAATGTGTTTACACAGACGAAAAGGAAATAAAGTACGAGATTGTTTCTGTTTCAAATCCACCCACTTCTTGCCACTTCTCGCCACATCCCCTCTGCCGCCACTCCAATCCAGGCTACTGTCATTTCCAACATGGTCCTTCCATTCATTTAAAAGAACATTAGCAGACAGCTTATATAAAATAAAATGCGCCCCCCCAGTTGCACATTTCAATAAGTTTTGACACATTTATACCTCAGTGCAAGCACCATCAAAGAGATGTAGAACATTTCCAAAATCTCCCCCATGCCCCGTCCTAGTAAATCCATTGTATGGAAAGACCACAACTTGTTTATCTATTCCCTTCCTGATGGACACTAGACTTGTTTCAAATTTTTGGCTACTGTGAATAAATATTCTACCTGCATTCATGTATGAGTCTATGCAAACATGTGTTTTCATTTTCCTTGGGTAAATACCCAAGACTGGGATTGCTGAATTCTATGCTACATGTATATTTAACTTCATAAGAAACTGACAAACTGTCTCAACAATGTTTTTCAAAAAATCAGTTCTTAATTTTAAACAAGCTTATCACATTTTTCTTTTATGATTAATGCCTTTTATGTCCAATTTTTTTTTTGCCTACCCTAGGTTGTGAAATTTTTATTTTCTATATTTTTTCTAGAAGTTCTGCAGGTTTGACTTTTCCATAGAAATTTTTAGAATCAGGTTGGCAATTTTTATCAAAAAAAAAAAAATCCTGGTAGAATTTAAATTAGAAATACGCTAAATAGATCACATTCAGAAAATGAACATTGTAAAAATATTGTTTTTCCATTCATGAGCATGGTATATCTCTTAACTTATTTATATATTCTTTAATTTCTCCCAGGAATGTTATATGGCTTTCAGTGTAAAGGGTCTGTACTTACTTTGTTAAATTTATCCCTAAGTATTTCATATTTTGGGTGCTATTGTAAATGGTATTTTAAATTTTCAATTTACAATTGTTCATTCTATACAATGCAAATATAAAAAAATTTTTCATATGTAAAAATTAATTTTTGTATACTGACCTTGTATTCTGCAACCTTGTCAAACTCATGTATTAATTCCAATAGCTTTTCATAGATTTCTTAATATTTTCTTCAGACATAATCACATTATTGTAAATAAAAACATACTTTTTTCTTTCTTTCCAATCTGTATTCCTTTTATTTCTTTTTCTGGACTTTTTTCAGTGACTAAAATTTTGAGTATAATGTTGAGTATAAATGGTGAGAGTGGGCATCCTTGCCTTGTTCACAGTCTTAGTTAGAAATCATTCAGTTTTTTCAGAATGAATCATGATGTTAACTGTAGGTTTTTTGTTGATAATGTATCAGGTTTTTATTTTGGTTTGCTGAGAAGTTTTAAATCAAATGGGTATAATATAATTTTATGTGATGAATTCTATTTGCTAAAGTATTGTAAAGATTTTTACATTCATGTCTATGTGTTATATTGGTCTTTAGATTTCTCTTTTTTGTAATAACCATTGTCTGATTTTGGTAGAAGAGCAAACCTGATCCCAAAGATTGTTTGTAAAATGTTTTCTTCTCCTCTCTTTTTTGAATGAGTTTGTGGAAAATTGGTATTATTTCTTTCTTAAATTTGAATAGACTACACCAGTAAAGCCATCTGGGTTGAGGTTTTGTGTGTGTGTGTGTGTGTGTGTGTGTGTGTGTGTGTGTGTGCATGTGTTTGAAAGTTTTCACTTATTAACTCAATTTTCTTAATACATATAGGGCTCTTCAGATTTTCTATCTCTTCTTGAGTCAATTTTGATAAACAATGTCTTTCAAAGAATTTTTTCACTTCATCTAGGTTTTAAAATTTATTAAAATCATGTTTCTAAAAATATTTTATTATTTTAAAAAATATCTATAAGATCTGTAGTGAAGTACCTCCTTCATCATTGTCAATCTAGCTAGCATGTTAATAATGCTATTTATTTTTCCAGATATCAGCTTTTGGTTTTATTCTTTTCCTCAATTGTTTTTCTACTTCAATTTTATTGCTTCCTATTTTTTCTACTTACTTCAGGTTTCAATTGCTTCTTGTTTTTCTAGTTTCTTAAGATAAAAGCATATGCTTTGATATGATTATCTTTTTAATAACTTCCATTTATTTCCTCATTATGTCTTATGTTTTCCTTTACACTCTGGAAAATATATAATAATTATTTTAATATCATTATGTGTTAATTCCATTATCTGCTGCTGTATCTATTTCTGTTTCTTGTTTCTATTTACTCACTTTTTCCTTGTTATGGGTCACATTGTCCTGCATCTTTTAGGTCTAAAAATTGTTTATTGATTGCTGGTCATTTTGAATTGTATGTTGTTTACTAGATTATGTATAGTTTTTAGGAGTGTTGGACTTTTTATGGCAGAAAGTTATTTATAGATTGGTTTACTCTTTTGGGGCATATTTTTAAGTTCTTTTAGGGTAGGTGTAAAGTAGCCTGTACTCTAGAGATAATTTAGCCCCATTTCTGAGACACACTCTTCTGGGGTCTCTGTTAATTGCCAGGAGTATTTAGTGAGGTCTCTTCTCTGGCTGAGGGAATTAGGACAATTCCCAGCTCTGTTTGAGCTATGGGATTTACTTGTATCACAACTCTCCACTAATAGTGCTTTCCTTAAGAATTATTTTTGGTTTGCTTCATGAGTTTCACCCTGTGCATGTGTGTATTCGTATTCAGCCAAAGACTCAAGGGAACTTTTATGCAGATTTCTGAAACTTTTTCTGCAAATAACTCCTCCTGGGTACCCTGCCCCAAAATTCTAAATGCCTCAATGTCCTAGAACTTTGATCTCCTTCTCCTCAACTAAGAAAGATTGTTGCATTGTATTTGAGTTCCTGTTTCCTACACCTAAAACTGGAAATTACCTCTAGACATAAAGCTTTAATGATGGTAGGGCTTACATCATCTGTTTCCCTTTTTTCAGAGATTACACTCTTGTACTACATGTTGTGTAATATCTGAAAATAGTTGTTTCTTATAATTTTCCAGTTTTTTCATTATTTACAGTGGAAGGATAATTCCCGATCCTATTTATTTCCTATGGCTAGAAGCGTAAGTCTCTTCCCTTTCTGTTCATTTTTGACATCTGCCATCGATTCTTCCCACTGTAGCCAGAGTGATTCTTTCAACACAAATCTTATCATCTCAGTCCCATGCTGCAATGAGGGCTGCAGACCCCACCTGGTTTTATTCCACCTACTCCCCCACCATCAGTTTGCATCATTTCCGAATTTCTACTTCATGCAGCAGCACACTAAACTACTTTCAACATTCTTCAAATATGCCGTGCTCTCTCTCGTATCTGAACAATTGCACATATTCTTCTCTCTACTTAGAATAGATGCCCTGCGCCCCACATAGCCACTATTTCTGCCTAAAATCTACTTGTTTTTCATAACTAATTTATGTTTCTTCCTCAGAGAGGTCTCCCACAAAACGAAGAGTTGGTTTTACACCTGCCCAACACTTTCATAATGCCTTGTATTTGCCCTGTGTGATAACTCTCATCATTTTATTATAATTATTGTTTAATATCTGTATCCTGTATTAGACTGTTAAATACAAGTGAAAGTTCAGCATCTCTCTCACTAAATCTGCCAACTATCCAAGTGCCTCGCATAGCAGCTTGCAGAATAGCTCTCAATAAATATTTGTGAATAAATTAATAAAAAACATAAGGTAATTAACTAAAGAACTGATAGTGGGGGTAGGGGGAGTAGGGAGAGAAAAGGCAAGAAACCAAGCCAATAAAACCTAACATGTTAAAAAAAAAAAAAAGAAAAGAAGAAGGGATCTTGAGGACAGCAAGTTTCCATTTTGTTGACTCCATGGGTCAAATTTCCCAGATGTCACTTAGCTCCTCACCAGTTTGCCTGTCGACAGAGGCACTAAAGTAAGAATGGTGCATTTGATACCTTTCTCTCTGCAAACCAGGAAGACTCAGAGTAAATGCTTTTCTATAATGGAGTTTTTAGAAGTAATCATGATGAACAAAGTCTCACAATAATTGAATGTAGTCCCCAACGGTTCTATTACTCTGCCTTGGATAATTCCACAGAAGAAGCAGGTCCATTATGCCTTAACCTGTTCTTTGTCAACACAGTTGTTTTAGTGTCATGGTAAAAGAATGTCCACAGGCCTGTTATGACATTCATCATCCTAATCAAGTCATCTGAACAAACAAAGTTAGATTGTAGCAATCAAAGATCTGGGAAACAATATTGAAAGATTGTATGTTTTATACAAGCAAAACATACAAAGGTTATAACATTTTAATTCAAAAGTTGTGGCTCTATTGTCTAAAATGTAGAAGTGGCCGGCATGTTTGTAGTCATTCAGTCTTTATCATTTATCACTTTATCAAAAAATAAAATGAAATCAAACTTTTTTCCTTAAAGGGGTATGCTTTAGTGTCATGTTTAGAAGACCCAACAAAAGAAGGCATTTCCAAACTAAAGCTGATTCCCTTATGAAACCTTTTGGTGGCAAGGAAGTCATTTATTCACTAAAGATTCAGTGACATCATAAAATATTAGATAGAACTAAAAGTGTCTGTACAGTGTTTGGTCCAATCTCCTGTTTTAGGATCACGAAGTGGTTTTTCAACAGGATCCAC
The DNA here is from genome assembly GCF_006542625.1 of Nomascus leucogenys. Classification (NCBI taxonomy): domain Eukaryota; kingdom Metazoa; phylum Chordata; class Mammalia; order Primates; family Hylobatidae; genus Nomascus; species Nomascus leucogenys. Next base: position 57,292,644 of record NC_044384.1, on the reverse strand, counting down.
TGTTTCCTTGAATATCATTTCTTTCTGATGTTTGGCCTCATTTGACCTCTGGCCCATTAATGCTTCTCTTCTTTTCTCTTTCCATCAGCCCCTTTGCGTCTCACTTCCCCCATCTCCTGCCTAGCCTCCACAGCAGGTGGTGGTGGTGGCGCTGCTCTAGCTAACCATTGAGAGCTTACCCTGCTGACCTGCCCTGTCTGACATTCCATGAGGCACTGAACCAGCCTCGTGTCCTCAAAGTCCTCTTGGACATTTCTCTGGCAAGCGTCTCCTCTCCAGCTAACATCTGCACTCTAATTCCATCACTGGATTACAAGAGCAAATCACCAAACTGGAGACTTGATCCACTCCAGAGCCAAGCTCTCTAACCTCCTCAGGCTGCTGGTTTGTTCTTTAATTCATCTCATACTGATGTTCCATTGCACTCCACCCTCACAGAATCTTTAAATCATTAAATCTTGTAAATACCTGGAATCCTGGAGACCAACAAATCCAAATCTTTTTTCTTATAAATAAAGAAATGGAAGAAAGCCCAAGATATTAAGTCACACAGTTAATGATAAAGGTCTGACTACAACCCAGAAAAGGGAAACTACAACTCCTTATTCCACCCTAGTTCACCTGTGCCCTCACCCTTCAAGTTGTGGGTTATCATTTCAACACCTATTTAATCAACAACAAATAAATCAGCCAGTAGAAACTCCCTCGATTTTCCCAGTCTCTACCCCAACATGACAGAATGAAAAATATATATAGGCTTTGGTTCCAGAAAGACCAAGTCTCAGCTCCACTATTTACCAAAAATGTGGCCTTGGGGAAGTGACTAAACCCATTTTGGCCTAAATGTCTTTCCTTGTAAAATAGCAACAGTAGACTGGTAATACATTCCAGAAAGGGCCATCAGTACTCTCCTAGTCCCCACATTCGACTGCCTTTTTTCAGCTCTCATCCATCTTCATCCCTCTGCAGCTGTTATCCATTCTTCCTGCTTTAAAACACTAGTTCTCTGCCTTGACTGCAAATTGTCATCACTTAGAGCTAACTTTAAAATCTGCTGATTCTTGGGCCCCTTCCTCAGAGATTCTGATGTAATTGGTATGGAGTGTAGCCTGGGAATAGGAATGTCTGGATCCCTCAGATGATTCTAGTGGGAGCAAAGTTTTAGAAGCGCTGTATTTTTTTTTGAGAGTTACGCTAATCTTTTTGTTTGTTTGTTTGTTTGTAGGTGCAGAGGTACATGTGCAGTTTTGTTACATAGGTAAATTGTGTGTCATTGGCGTTTGGCGTACAGATTGCTTTGTCACCCAGGTAATAAGCATAGTACCCAATAGGTAGTTTTTCTATCCTCTTCTTTCTCCCACCCTCCACCCTCAAGTAGGCCCCAGCGTCTATTGTTCCCGTCTTTGTGTCTGTGTGTACTCATGTTCCCACTCATAAGTGAGAACATGCGGTGTTTGGTTTTCTGTTCCTACATTAGTTCACTTAAGATAATGATGGCCTCCAGCTCCATCCATGTTGCTGCAAAGGACATGATCTCATTCTTTTTCTTTGGCTGCATAGTATTCCAGCGTGTATATGTGCCACATTTCCTTTACCCAGTCTACCACTGATGGGCATTTAGAATGATTCCATGTCTTTACTATTATGAATAGTGCTGCAGTGAACATATTCATGCCTGTATCTTTATGGCAGAACAATTTATATTCCTTTGGGTATATACTCAATAATGGAATTGCTGGGTCAAGTGGTACTTCTATTTTAAGTTCTTTGAGAAATCACCACACGGCTTTCCACAGCAGCTGAACTAATTTACATTCCTACCAACAGTGTATAAGCATTCCGTTTTCTCTGCAACCTCACCAGCATCTGTTATCTTTTGACTTTTTAATCATAGCCATTCTGACTGCTGTGAGATGGTATCTCATTGTGATTTTGGTTTGCATTTCTCTAGTGATTAGTGATGTTGAGTTTTTTTCACATACTTGTTGGCCACGTGTATGTCTTCTTTTGAAAAGTGTTTGTTCATGTCCTTTGCCCACTTTTTAATGGGATTGTTTATTTTTGCTTGTTAATTTGTTTAAGTTCCTTATAGACTCTGGATTTTAAGCCTTTGCAAATATTTTCTCCCATTCTATAGGTTGTTCACTCTATCAACAGTTTCTTTTGTGATGCAGTAGCTCTTTAGTATAATTAGGTCCAATGTGTCAATTTTTGCTTCCATTGCAATTGCTTTTGGCATCTTTGTCATGAAATCTTTGCCAGGGCCTATGTCCAGAATGGTATTTCCTATCCTAGGTTATCTCCCAGGGCTTTTACAGTTTTAGGTTTTATATTTAAGTCTTTAATCCATCTTGAGTTGAATTTTGTATATAGTGTAAAGAAGGGGTCCAGCTTCAATCTTCTGCATAAGGCTAACCAGCTCTCCCAGCACTATTTATTGAATAGGGAGTCCTCTCCCCATTGATTGTTTTTTGTTGACTTTGTCAAAGATCAGATGGTTGTAGGTGCGTGAAGTGCTGCTTTAAAATTATTGCTTGTTGTATTCCTGAGACAGACTGCTGTTCTGTGTTTTCTCCTACCTCTCAGTCACTCCTTTGTATCTGTCACTTGCTATTTTTCTAATACTCTGATGGTTTTATCCATAGCATCTACAAACATAGCTCATTTGCATCTGAACACTTGACATCTAACTCAAGCTCCCCACATCTGCCTCTCTTGACTCACACATTTGGGTTAAAAGTCCATTCATTTTCGTAGTTGCCCTGGCTCAAAGCCAGACATGTGGAAAAGTCTAGACACTTAATGCTTGATTCCTCTTTCTGCTGTTGCTGCTCTGTCCAGCCAGGGCCAGGCTGTTCTTTTCTCTCTCCTTCATGGTCTTTCATGGCTACTGCAATACCCTCCAAAATGTCTCTGCCTATCACCTTTCTCCCCTGATTCCGTTTCCACCCCTTGATTATTGAATGGGTTTCTTCTCCATAGCATCTATCAACATCCTAATGGAGTGACGTTCTCAGGGGCCCACCATGGGAATGTTGCAATAAATTATGTTACAAAATAATATCCCTCCCCCAACATGCCAAGTCACCTTCTCTGGTGCATTTCTTTTCTTCCTAGCACTAGTCACCTTCTAATTTCGCATTATATATTTGTTAGTTATGCTTATTGTTAAGTATCTGTCTCCCATCATTACAGAATAAGCTACATTAGGGGAGACATTTTTCTTTTTGTGTTTTTTGATTTGTTCCAAGATCCTAGAAGAGTGCCTGGCACTCAATCATTCTTTGTCAAATAAATTAGTAAATTTCAGCCACAGTCAGCAATGTAGACATTAGTGAGTTATTCACAAAGAGGTGAGTCCTGCTACCAGAGTTCAGAGTGCCCTGGTAGGATTCCCTCAAGCCCTTCTCCCTGAGACATCCTTGGGCTTCAGGAGGTGAAAAGGTGTACAGTAGGTAAGGAGAAGAAGAGGTCAGCATGGTAGACCCATCAGATAAGACCATGTATTGATTTTTGCAGAACTTCTTTTGGTTGTTTCCTAGTCCACTGTATTTATAAAATGTGGAAATCCCTTGTCACATCACTGTTCAGTCCTAACACAGCCCACAGAAAATTACAAGGGACATAGGCTATCTACTGGCTGAGCAGAGCGCAACAGGCACCAGTGACTTCTTCAGGGCTTCCCAGCACCAAAGATGCAGCAAGCAATCTTTCTCTGAGATTAACCTGGCCTCCAGCCACCACAAACACTCAATCTCCCTTACAGGGAGGAAAGATTAAATATCTGATTAAAATTTTTGGCTGCTAATTTATTGAACTTGGATGGAGGAACTGTTTGCAAGTCACATGACTTTCCCTGTGTGTCTGCTGTCATTGTCCCATGCAACAGAGCGAGGTCACCGTGCAGCTGAAAAACAAGGAGCAGCTGAGTCCATGGGGGCGGGTGGCCGAGGGGTACAGTTTTGGGCCATCTTGGACAACTGGGGAGTCAGTTCTTCCCCAGTTGGTTCAGGAAAGTTCACATAGTCTGTGGCTGTTTCTGTTTCAGCCTCTCACTCTCTGTTCTTGATGCTTTGTAGATTTGGTTCATTTCATCCCACCCCCGCCTATTGTTCTGAGCCACCCAGTGCAATGATGTCATGGGCAGCTTAAAAGTATACAGGAAGTCTTCAAAGCTGAATGACTTCAATATATTTATTCCATGCGCTCTTGCTGCTGGCTCTCTATGGAAACCGTACCCGGCAGAACTCAGGGAGGCAGCCATAGGGTTGGAGACTCTCCTCTCCTCCTCCCCCATTCCATGCCCCCCACTCCACCCCCGTGCCTACTGCTCCCATCCCTCACCTCCATCCCAGGGCTTGGACAGACGCCAGACCGAAGGAGGGAGGGATGCTAAGAGAAAGGAAAGCCAGGGGAATCGAAGGTCAAAGGGAGTTTCCTCAGAAAAATAGGGGTGCAGGACTCCCAGGACAACCAAAAGTCACTTTTACTGGTCTTTGAGTGATAAAGTCAGTCTGTCTGGCAGAGCTGCATGGTATTGCCCCTGGAGAGGAAAAAGTGACAGAAACCACAAGTGACTTGCCTCAACTTGCAAACTGCAGCAAGAGTGTGGCATGTGATGGCTGCCCAGGGATACATTTGGAGTAAAGTTAAACATGAGGTGGTTTGTAACAGGATAATAATAACAGATGTGAGGATGTGAGGACGGGGCTTTACTGTTCACACAGCACCCTTGTATATATATACTGTCCTCTGTGTCCCTCACAAATCCCAATGATGGAGGTAGGGAAAAGCATGAAGAAGGGAACGTTTCTACTTACCCAAAATCACTCAGCTGTCCAGGGTAGACTTGGGGCTCAAGTCCAGATCCCATGTTTTCCCAGCACTCCACTCTGTGCTCACATTGCAGTCCCAGCTTCCTCTCCTTATCCCCATTCTTGTTAGAAATTATCTCCAAGTTCATCCTTGTCCAACTATCATTTTTTCATATTGCCGCACCTTGTGGAACTAGAAGAATTCTTTGCTCCCACAAAAATAACACAGAGTTTGTGCCTGGCCATGGTGCCTGTGCCTGCTCAACCCTCCACAGCCTTGCAGGGAATGAATTTCATAGGTATACAGACTAGCCTTTGTCACATTATTGCAATGGCATTGTGCATTGCCTAGTCATTATTACACACCCTGAGGCGACTATAGTTACATGGTACTGGTATTGAGCTAAGAAAACATACTCAGAACCAGGTGTGTGTTTTCCTGAAGTCATTCTGCACAAGCACAGAAGGCAGGAGTTCTCAATCCGGGGTCTATAGATAGAATTTAGGGGGGTGCCTTGAAACAGTGTGGGAAAAAATATATCTTTCTTTTCATTACACTTTAATTTAAATTTAGCATTTTCTTATGAATGTAGACAGCACACCACATCAGTAGGTCAGTATATCTGTGACTTCATTACCACTAGAATCTACAGATTTTTCAAATCACATTTCAGTTGTAGCAGGTATCTTGAAATAACAGTTATGCTCATCACTACTTGGAATTATAGTGTCAGAATTGGGGAATTATGGTATTAGACCTGCTGCTTAATCTTGTTATGCATTGCATTGTAGAGAAGTACAGATATTTTCATATCACAAACCTAGTTTCTGAACATTTCGATAACGCATGCCCCCAACTGCATGGAAGGAACCCTATCCTTTTTCAAGATCCTTTATTCCACCCCGTCCTAATTATTTCTTGACGTTTCTGGGGATGTTTCAGACCATATTTCCACATAACTGGCTTCCTTTGTAATCCTAAATATATTATCTTACACATTTAAAGTATTAGTCTGAGAAGGAGAATGCAGGCTTCATCATACTGCCCAAAGGATCCATGGACCATGAACCAAAAAGGTTAAGGGCCCCAGATTTTGCTGTAGTTCAGAGTGCTGGAGTGGGGTCCAAGGGGCTTGGTAACCCAATCTGAGCCTTCCCACAGTCTGCTAGTACTCCACTCTGGGCAGGGAGAGCAACACAGGCCCAGGCCATGTCTGGTGAGGAGCTGGAGTGACCGTGGCAGCTGTGCTCACCATCATCTCCTGGTGCTGCTGCCCCAGCCAGTTCACATCCTCACACTCATCCCAGGGACTGCACCTTCTGATGACTGCACTGGAGTGTTCCTTCTCACTAGGCCTCACAGCCAGGGCTCCAGGGCTGCTTCCCAGCAGGCCCAGCCACACCACTAGCGCTCCGAAGCGTTGCCTCTGGCTCTCTTCAGAGAAAGCATGGTCAGGACAAGCTGTTCCACATACAGTTATCAAGCCTGGTTTCCCAGCACATTTCAGTGGCAACTCTGCACAGCATAGCAGCCAACTCCATCACCTCTCTGTGGCCCTCAGTTTGGGGGAGTAGCCAAGCGAGGGACAGGGAGGAATCTAAGTTATCGGAGGTAGGATATGTGCACAGCCATTAGGGCTTTTTGCCCAGCCTATCGGGCTGAGGTGGTCTAATCCTACAAAAATTGAATACTATTTCCTACATACTAGCCTTGTTATTCTGGGTCGCGTAACTCCATTGCTCATGGAACTTAACTCCAGGCCTCCCCTGTCTATGCAGACATAGTAACACTGATTGTCAATTTCCATGGCCTAGGGCTCCCTACCTGCATAAAAGGAACTTGCTCCCTGCCGGAGCTTTTTATGCACTCAACCCTAATTATTTCTTGCAGTCCCCGGTGATGTCTCAGACATTCTTGTGAATCTGTGTAGACCAAGTCATGGCCACCACTGCCCAGCCTTGACACAAGGATCCAGGCCCTTTCTTGCTGCCTTTGTTCGCCACCACTGTGGCCACAGCCATGGCACATTCCTGCTGATCTCTGCCTCCCCTGATATGTTAGCGAAGTCTTGGGTGCCGGCTTCAATCCTCCTGGCACTTGGGTACTCCAGGCAGTTGGTTACAAAGTGAGAAGAGTAGCTCCCTGCTCTCTGAGGTCCTGGCTGCTAGTAGGCACCACAGCAGGGCAGCATGGGCTGGAAGATGTTGAAGGCTGGCTTACTGAGTGGCACCTCCTATTGCACAGACAGCCGTTCCCACTCCAGGCTGCACAGAGCCCTGCAAAGTGGTGGGGTCAGGGGCAGATTCAAGAAAACCTAAGGTCTGCACCTTCTCTCAGCCCCACAACCTTGTTGGTAAGTTGAACTCACTGCCTGAATCCCCCTTCCTTAGGTTGATCCCTCTCTCAGGCATCCGGAGACTCTCCCCAGCAATTTGACCTCTGCCACGCTGCCCTGCTCTCCCGATTTTGTTCTCCAGATGAGCTGGTGAACATCAGGACCCCCTTTGAAGACCCAGTTCGCCATCTCTTACGGGGAAACTACTTAGCCCCCAGAAAAATCCAAACACTAACAGCTGGCTGGAGGCTGGATGAGAAAGGAGTATCCTGACTCCACCTCCCAGACCTGTCCTGTCTCAGCCTGGCCCCAGCAGAGATGCTGTCTACAGTTGGTAGAATCCATCTCCTTCTTCAAATGCTTTTAAGGAAGCCACATTGTGGAAGGCAGTGAGAAGATTTCTTGCTCTAGCTTCCTGGACCTCCAGCAAGCCTTGGCATTATGTGAGGTGGAAGGAACTTGGACCCTGGGGTTTGAGTAAACAACACTCCAGCAACAACTTTGCCACTTGCTCACAGTGAGACCTGGGCAAGAGCTCTCTGAGGCCACTTTCTCACAGGGAGATGGGAAAGACTCGTCCTTGCCCTTGGGGTTATTTTGAGGGTTAAATGGGAAACCTAAGATAAAGAACCTAATACAGTGCCTTGCACATAGTTGGCACCTGATAATTCTTAGTTCTGATTTTTAATATATTTTTTGACTTGTGCCAGAGTGTACCATGTGGATGTTAGAGGCATTGAAAGGAGGTTTCTGGAATTGCATAACAAGCTTATCAATTACAAAAATATTTCCTTGCTATTCATTAAGTCCTAAAAAAGAAATATAAGCAATATGAAATTGTTTACATTATGAAATAACAACAGATAGTACTGAATAATTTGTAAAGCAAAATCAAAATTATCCTATTCAATGTGCAGAAAAGCGGGGGAAAGGTGGGGAAGAGAACTTACATTATTCAGGTACCTATTATGTGCCATTCATATTGGCACATAATAGGTACCTGAATATTTGGCAAGCAATATGCCAAGATTTTTGCTGTGTTCTTTAAAGGTCACATTATGGCAAGGACACTGAAGCTCTCTAGATTAGATCTCTAGAAAATAATAAACGTCATTCTTTCTTCTTCTGTCACCTTCCTGTGTGTGTCTAAGACTCAGGCTTAATTGTCTACTTCCTATATAAATTCAGTTCCATGCCATGTCCCATGCCCTGCTGGCTTTATCCCAGACATTAAGTGCCCTGGCTGACTCAGAAAGATGAGTGCAGGGCCCTCTTCCTTGGCTTCTACCTAAGGCCAGCAGAACTCCTGAGCCTGTGCTCTAGGAGCAGAGCTGGGGTACACTGAACGTATTCTGATGCCTGCTTTACTTGTCACTGTTGCTTCCCTTCCAGTAATTTCCAAGGCAGTTTTCTTGGAAAAGAAACCTGCTTTAATTAAGAACCTCTGGAAATTCTGAGCAATGTTCTACTTAAACCTAGCAAAACCCTACTTGTAACAGAGAACAGGGGAGAAAGGGTGGGTAGGAGGACTGATGGAAATGGCTCCACATGATTTGATTCTGTGACCTTCAAAGTCTGAAAAAGAAAATCAGGTTGATTCATAAACAACTAGGGACTAAAATACTTCTGGCTTCCTTTTATTGTACTTCTGGGAACCAACCGATTATGTTGAGAACTCTGGGTGACTGGAAGAGTTTTGTTGCTTTTTTTTAAAGCTGGTTCTGAAACCATAATCAGTTTTCTAGGCTGTTCATTTTGGCATGTGCAGATTGAACTTTTGTCACTCAATCACAAAGGAATGGAAGATGTTCAGTTTCAAAGAAGGAAGCCAATCCGTGACCAAGGCCACCAAATCAAACACCAAAAACAAACACAAGGGCCGCATTCCCACACATCACCACTGGCCCATTTCCAGAGCAGATCCTGACGGATGAGAGGCAGCAGGGAGGAGATGCTGGCTTGCTGCAGAGTTTAGCAGTTAATCTCAGGTGGCTGAAGCATGCCTTGTGCTTTAACCGAAAGGACTGAGATACGGAGATATTAAACAAAGCCTGTGTAACCCTTAAATAAACAGAGAAAGGAGCCAAGAGTTGCTGTAGTCATAATCCCTTACTCTATAGCATCCATGGTGTTCAAGGCATCTTCATCAACAATATGTGTTTTGATCGATTCCTCATTATAATCCAAGCAGTTATTATTAATATTTAGCCCCATTTCTCATAGCTTTGTGGCTGAAAGACTGCCAGGACCAATGTTCTTTCTAGAAAAAAAAATCGGTATTCTAAAAAACAATTAGAGAAAATTGTAGACATCCCTCCCACAAAAGAGAAACTTTCCCCATTCATGCTGCAGGTCCCGAAATGTGCCCACTGCCATTATCCTTCTAAAACACATGCACACAAGTACTGAAGAGTAATTGTTTTTTATACTTTGTTTCTTAATCTAATGCTTTATACAAGGTCAAAACTTGAAACATCATCTACAAGGTCTATTAAAAAACACTTTCTTCTCCTTTTTTTGTGTTCTACTAAATTTGGAAATCCAACTTAAAGCCAACAGGTAAGGGAATAATATAGTTTCACACACTTATAATTTTATCTCATCTGCAAAGAAACTTCAAAACTAAATTCCATCCTGGAATGGAATAACGTGTGCTTGCCAGTCAGCTATCTGCTAACTCTCTGTCTAATTTTCAAAAAAAAAGAGTGTTGTTCTGTTTCTAGATGTTTTATTCTGTAGTGTGTATAAGGTTGCATTGTATTTTAAAATTTTTTTGGAAATAGATGTGGTATAAATCTTACATAAATAATGGCAATTAAGATCTCCAAGAACAATATTATTTTATAGCTAGAGGTTTGGATTAACAGGCAAGAAAACAAAAACAAGAGTTTTCTACCAATGCACAGGAATTTTTTGTTTTAATTTCCTCATCTACAAGAGGTGGTGCAACAGTGCTGTCCTGGGACGTAAAGGACCAGGAGTCCAGTCTTCCTATGCTTATACCACATGCAACTTCCAGCAATGCATTCAACCTCTGGATAGTGTCCATCAAATGGGGACTAAAAACACCTTATCTATTTGAAAACAAGGAGTTGGATCAATTTGCTTATAGTTCTTTTATTTCTTAAGATCTATGGCCCCTTCCTCAAAGCATTTAGCTCTAAAACAATCTCATAGATTAGGTCAAATGCAAACCACGAAACCATGTCTAGTAACTTTTTAACAATCAAACCTCCACATGATTTTGCACTGATGCTAGAGAGAGTGAAGTAAGTGGCAGTCTTTCTGTCCAGTTCTCATAAACTATTGCTATTTCTAATAAAGTAACCTAAGCACCTGCTGTGGATAAGGCCCCAGGAAAGAAAAGTTTGCTGCCTCTAGACTAATAAAGAGAACTGGCCATTGATCTTAGAGAAATGTTAATTTCCAAGTGAGTATTTTTTAAAACTCCTCCTTTGCTGTTACGTTTCCTAGGTTACCATAAATATAACCTACACACTGTATTTGTACCGTCTTAATGTCTTCGATTGAAGTACTGTGTCCTTATCCTAGATTCTTAGCTAGTCTCCTAGCTCCTGGAGGAAAGCATCTATTTCTCACTCACCTTTATCCTACATGAGGCTCAACTCAGTGCCCTGCCTGCAGCAGGGACATAGAAAAGGTTGAACTGATTAACCTGACTTCCTCATTACCCAGCTGACTCTAACTTTTGCTAAATGTTTCTTAGTCCTAATTAAGAGCCAAGCATTAGCTGGGCGCGGTGGCTCACGCCTGCAATCCCAGCACTTTGGGAGGCCGAGGCGGGCGGATCATGAGGTCAGGAGATCAAGACGATCCTGGCCAACACGGTGAACCTTCATCTCTACTAAAAAAAAATACAAAAAATTAGCCGAGCATGGTGGCAGGCGCCTGTAGTCCCAGCTACTCAGGTGGCTGAGGTAGGAGAATGGCGTGAACCCGCCAACACGGTGAAACCTCATCTCTACTAAAAAAAATACAAAAAATTAGCCGAGCATGGTGGCAGGCGCCTGTAGTCCCAGCTACTCAGGAGGCTGAGGTAGGAGAATGGCGTGAACCCAGGAGGCGGAGCTTGCAGTGAGCCGAGATTGCACCACTGCACTCCAGCCTGGGCGACAGAGCAAGACTCTGTCTCAAAAAAAAAAAAAAAAAAAAAGAATAAAAAAGAGCCAAAGCATTGAGAAAATTTGCTAACGACTAAAAATAGCAATACAAAATGTAGCAAGCCCTAGCCTAGCACGTATTATGTCTTTCTCCAGGACAGATGAGAAATATTAAAGTGTTCATCAAAATACTATAAAAAGCTTCACTCCTTCATCTGTTCCTATCACAGATCAGGGATCCCATTTGGAGTTCGTCTGCAATTTCAGATTTGCATGAGAAAGGCTTCATTGCAAAGCATCAGCTTCATTTGGCAAATTCAAAGTATCCAGGTAAGTTGCTCATTCTTTTTGCATTTGTAAATTCTTTTTCCAAAATTGCTTTTAATAATTTAGTCTAATTCTTACTAAAGGTTTGACTTGGGAACTTTTATTTTTGTTTTTGCTTTTTTTTTTTTTTTTTTTTGAGAGAGGATCCTTCTCTGTCACCCAGGCTGGAATGCAGTGCTGCAATCATAGCTCACTGCAGCCTTGAACTCCTGGGCTCAAGTGATCCTCTGACTTGGGGGTTTTTAGTGCACTCTGAAGTAGAAGGTGTAGGAAAACAGAAAAAAGTATAATTATCCTTACAAATAAGTGATGCACATAGAAGATATACAGTTTGTTTAATATCTCCAGGGTGGGAGCCAGGAGGCTTAATTTCAGAATTTGGGAAACTTTATATTAACCATAGGGTTCTAGTAGTTGTTCTAGTAGTTTTTCCTGTGGTTTGATATATCTTCAATAAAGGGATGCCTGCCAATCAGCCACAATATCTCTTTAAACTTTGATAGAATCAATATTACCATTTTGATCCATCAGAGGAAAGCTGTGTTGCTTTTTACAGAATCCATTCTCAGTGAAATGCTGAGAAAGACACACGCTGTACATATAAAACATGAGAACTCCCTCTGCCGCAGTCACCAGCAGAAGTGTCCTCCTGCCGCTCGCCCTGGGCCCAGCCTGAAGCCAGCAAACAACATAAAAAAATAAATAAATAAAAGGAACCTCTTCTGGCTTCTTTTCATGTTTACACAATACTGTGGGAATGAGAAGGTAGTTACTCCGTTGGCCAAGCAGAGAAGAGCAATGAAGGATCAGTTATTGTGTAAGAGCGCAGTGTATATAAGCGGATTATTGCTTGCATTCTGCATAAAGTTTTCCTGTAATAACAATGACCAATTTAGTTCATTTCAAGCTATTCATATCCTTGGATTTATTTTTAAGGTGGGAAAGGAACAGCAGAAATGGAGCCATGGGAAGGAGGCAGAAAAATATAAAACAATACAGCACCCAGACAGACTTCCCAGCGCCACGGCAGAAGCACGCCCAACACATGGCTCTGGGCTGTGATGGGCTGGCCAGATGATGAGCTTCAGGGTCATCAAAGGAGGGAAAAATGAGGAGTTGCCTGAATTTGTGTTGATTGGTGCATTGCACAGAGCAAGGACGAAATGTAAAGCTCAAAGGGAAAGGGTGGAGCTGAAGAGGAATGATATTGCCACAGAAACTGTGCAGCTCTCGAGGTGTGCAACGTCACTGGCAGGCAGCCCGTCACCTGGAAGAAAATGTGAAGCATGTTCCCTGCAGACAAGGGTGGCACACTGTAAACAGGCCCGTCGCTCGCTCGCTCGGGAGATGGGGAGTTGGTATTTACCTTTCAGAGACCTTGGGTCACCCTGCCTCACCCTGAAAGAAGGAAATGTCTCTCACACTTTAAAATCTGGAGTGCATACCACAAAACTCAAATACAGCCCATGACAGGCAGAGTGCTCAATGAAAGGTGACAGATTCAGCAGAAGCATTTATATGCTAGTAAGTTCTGATGACTTCCAGAGGTTAATTTATGTCCTTTTCCCAGGAGTCAGACTTATTTCTCTATTTAAGAGGTAAATCGATTATTAGAATCAGACTCTTTTTAACCTTCAAAGCAAAAATGAAAATAGGTAATAACTTTCTACCCAGGCGGGCCACCTGCTCCCCAACTATACGCAGACAACCTCGGGTGCTAAGAGTGTTTAAAGACGTTCATCAGATTCTCTTAAAGCAGTAACAGCCAGGCATGGGCTGAGACAGGATTTTGGAATGTGTTTGAAATGGTGTAATCTTCCATAATGCCCTATCTTTATTGAGGGAGAAAGAGAGAGAAAACTAATTGAGAAGTAAGAAGTGAGTGGGCAATTTGGTAGAAGCAGCCACCCATTTGATTTTGTAAGATTTTAAGGAAAGAAAGAAGATTTTAGATGAAAACGTATGACTGCCCCCTTCAATCTCCTCGGGTACATCTATACCTAATCCAACTAAATATACTTTTGGCTGGGCGCGGTGGCTCACGCCTGTAATCCCAGCACTTTGGGAGGCCAAGGTGGGCAGATCACCTGAGGTCAGGAGTTCAAGAACAGCCTGGCCAACATGGTGAAACCCCATCTCTACCAAAATTACAAAAAATTAGCCAGGCGTGGTGGGGCTTACCTGTAGTCCTAACTACTTGGGAAGCTGAGGCAGGAGAATTGCTTGAACAAAGCAGGCAGAGGTTGCAGTGAGCCAAGATTACGCCACTGCACTCCAGCCTAGGTGACAGAGCAAGACTCTGTCTCAATAAATAAATAAATAAATAAATAAATAAATAAATAAATAAACAAACAAACAAACAAACAAAAACACTTTTTTTCCTTCACTAAATTACTTCACATGATTGGCCAATATTGGAGTTATTTATGTGCCTGTCTCTCCCCCTAAACTACAGGATCTTAGAAGACAGCACACCTTTTGTTTTAATTTTCTTTCACAGTGCCAAGCAAGTTACCTTTCACACAGTAGACACTGAATGAATATTTCCTGATTTAAAAACATGATTTTCAGAAAAAGAAAAAGAGTTTAAATGGGACACAAGAAAAGATAAAGCATCCAAAGAGTTAGATACTGTGCAAACAGACTTGATAAATACCGCTCCAGAAAACCAGCTTCCAAATCAAGGCCTGTTTAAGAAAGAGCATTTTTAGAGAAAAGAAAGAGAAGAAATCTGGGTGAAAATGAAACAGCAGAAACAAAATATTATCTGTTGATATATCACAATATATCCCTTCATTTATGCACAAATAATTTTCCTTCCTACCAGCACCCTCCTCGACACACATGTGCACGCACATACACACACACAGACTTATTTACGATGCATCAGAACCACGCCTGTGAGCAGAAGGCAGTGGGTAAGCATTGAGAAGAACTTTAAGTCCACAGGGCCTGGTAAAGGAGGCAGCTGTGAGGCATGGGGGTGACAGTGATGGTCTCAGAACACACTAGTGGTGAAGGCCATGCCAGCAAATCATGAGAACAGGATATTGTCAGCAGATGCCTGAGTAGAGGGACATATCTTCAACAGATCAGTATATATCAATGAATAAAATATAGTACTCAGTGCATAGCATTTTACCTTAAAGATAACTCAGCTGAAATACGAGTCTTCTCTGTCATAAGGGATACCTCTAGGACCAAAACCACCAACCAGAATGGTCAAGCCAGAATTTCCACTATTCAGGTGTTGATCTGATCTCTTGGACAAAGCTTGCTTAAGATCACAGGATTCAGGAGTTTCTCCAGGGAAAAGAGCCTCTGCATTTACCCACCTCACCACCAGGGCCAAGAACAAAGCCTCATATACCGGCATACCTCACTTTATTACACTTGACTGATAACTGTCTTTTTTTACAGATTGAAGGTCCATGGCAACCCTGCTTTGAGCAAGTCTATTAGCACCATCTTTTTTTTTTTTCCAACATGTGCTCATTTCGTGTCTCTGTGTCATATTTTAGTAATTCTCACAATATTTTTAAATTTTTCATTATTATTACGTCTTTTAATGGTGTTCTACAATCAGTGATCTTTGATGTTACTATTGTAATTGTTTTGGGGCACCACAAACCACACCCAAGTATGATGGAAAACTTAATCCATAAATGTTGTGTGTGTTCTGATGGCTCCACCAACCAGCAGCTGCTCTATCTCCCCTCATTCCTCTCTTTGGACCTCCCTATTCCCTCAGACAGAACACTATTGACATGAGATCAAACAATAACCTTAAAATGGCCTCTAAATGTTCAAGTGAAAGGAAGGGTCACATGTGTACCATTTTAAATCAAAAGCTAGAAATGATTAAGCTGAATGAGGAAGGCATGTCAAAAGCTGAGACAGGCCAAAAACTAGGCCTCTTGTACTCAACAGTCAGCACAGTTGTGAATGCAAAGGAAAAGTTCTTGAAGGAAACTAAAAGTGAACACACAAATGAAAAGGAAGTGAAGCAGCCTTCTTGCTGATATGGAGAAAGTCTGAATGGTCTGAGTAGGATGTCAAAACAGCCACAACACCCTGTTAGCCAAAGCTGGGTTTGAGCAAGATCCCAACTCTCTTCAATTGTGAGGAAGCCACAGAAGAAAAGTGTGAAGCTAGCACAGGCTGGTTCATGAGGTTTAAGGAAAGAAGCCATCTCCACATCATAAAAGTGCAAAGTGAAGCTGCAAGTGCTGATGGAGAAGGTGCAGCAAGTCATCCAGGAGATCTAGCTAAGATCATGGATGATGGTGACTACTCTAAACAGCAGATTTTTAATATAGACAAAGCAGCCTTATATTGCAAGAAGATATCATTTCATAGAGCAGAAGTCAATGTCTGGCTTCGAAGCTACAAAGGGCAGGCTGATTGTGTGGTTAGGAGCTACTGCAGCTGGTAATGTTAAGTTGAAGTCAGTGCTCTTTTACCATTCCAAAAATCCTGAAGTCCTTAAGAATGATGCTAATTCTACTCTGCCTGTGCTCTAGAAATGGAAGAACAAAGCCTGAATGATAGCATTTCTGTTTACCGCATAGTTTTCTGAATACTTTAAGCCCACTGTTGAGCCTACTTCTCAGAAAAAAAAATTCTTTTCAAAATATTACTGCTCATTGACAATGCATGTTGCCCTCCAAGAGCTTTGATGGCAATGTACAAGGAGATGAATGTTGTTTTCAGGCCTGCTAACACAACATCCATTCTGCAGCCCATGGATCAAGGAGTAATTTTGTCTTTCAATTTTCATTACTTAAGAAGTACATCTTATGGTCCATTCCAAGATGGCCGAATAGAAACAGCTCTGGTCTGCAGCTCCCAGCATGATTGACGCAGATGATGGGTGATTTCTGTATTTCCAACTGAGCCCCTGCTGGTGATACCCAGGCAAATAGGGTCTAGAGTGGACCTCCAGCAAACTCCAAGAGACCTGCAGCTGAGGTACCTGACTGTTAGAAGAAGAACTAACAAACAGGAAAGAATAGCATCAACATCAACCAAAAGGACATCTAAACCAAAACTCCATCTGTAGGTCACCAACATCAAAGACCAAAGGTAGATAATACCACAAAGATGGGGAGAAACCAGAGTAGAAAAGCTGAAAATTCTAAAAACCAGAACGCCTTTTCTCCTCCAAAGGATCACAGCCCCTTGCCAGCAATGGAACAAAGCTGGAAGGAGAATGACACTGACGAGTTGACAGAAGTAGGCTTCAGAAGGTTGGTAACAACAAACTTCTCCAAGTTAAAGGAGCATGTTTGAACCCATCGCAAGGAAGCTAAAAACCTTGAAAAAAGGTTACATGAATGGCTAACTAGAATAAACAGTGTAGAGTAGATCTTAAATGACCTGATGGAGCTGAAGACGATAGCACAAGAACTTTGTGACACATGCACAAGCTTCAATAGCTGATTTGATCAAGTGGAAGAAAGGGTATCAGTGATTGACAATCAAATGAATGAAATAAACAGAGAAGACAAGTTTAGAGAAAAAAGAGTAAAAAGAAATGAACAAAGCCTCCAAGAAATATGGGACTATGTGAAAACACCAAATATACATTTGATTGGTGTACCTGAACATGATGGGGAGAAGGGAACCAGGTTGGAAATCACTATTCAGGATATTATCCAGGAGAACTTCCCTAACCTAGCAAGGCAGGCCAACATCAAATTCAGGAAATACAGAGAATGCCACAAAGATACTCCTCAAGAAGAGCAACTTCAAGACACATAATTGTCAGATTCACCAAAGTTGAAATGAAGGAAAAAATGTTAAGTGAAGCCAGAGAGAAAGGTCGAGTTATTCACAAAGTGAAGCCCATCAGACTAACAGCAGATTTCTCGGCAGAAACTCTACAAGCCAGAAGAGAGTGGGGGCCAATATTCAACATTCTTAAAGAAAAGAATTTTCAATCCAGAATTTCATATCCAGCCAAACTAAGCTTCATAAGTGAAGGAGAAATAAAATCTTTTACAGACAAGCAAATGCTGAGAGAGTTTGTCACCACCAGGCCTGCCTTACAAGAGCTCCTGAAGGAAGCACTAAACATGGAAAGAAACAACCAGTACCAGCCACTGCAAAAACATGCCAAATTGTAAAGACTATCAATGCTATAAATAAACTGCATCAATTAATGGGCAAAATAACCAGCAAATATCATAATGACAGGATCAAATTCACACATAACAATATTAACCTTAAATGTAAATGGGCAAAATGCCCCAATTAAAAGACACAGACTGGCAAATTGGATAAAGAGTCAAGACCCATCAGTGTGTTGTATTCAGGAGACCCATCTCATGTGCAGAGACACACATAGGCTCAAAATAGAAGAATGGAGGAAGATCTACCAAGCAAATGGAAAGCAAAAAAAAAAAAAAAAAAAAAAGGCAGGGGTTGCAATCCTAGTCTCTGATAAAACAGACTTTAAACCAACAAAGATCAAAAGAGACAAAGAAGGCCATTATATAATAGTTAAGGGATCAACTCAACAAGAAGAGCTAATTGTCCTAAATATATATGCACCCAATACAGGAGCACCTAGATTCATAAAACAAGTCCTTAGAGACATACAAAGAGACTTAGACTCCCACACAATTATAATGGGAGATTTTAACACCCCACTGTCAATATTAGACAGATCAATGAGACAGAAGGTTAACAAGGATATCCAGGACTTGAACTCAGCTCTACCCTAAGCAGACCTAATAGACATCTACAGAACTCTTCCCCCCAAATCAACAGAATAAACACTCTTCTCAGCACTATATCGCACTTATTCTAAAATTGACCACATAATTGGAAGTAAAGCACTCCTCAGCAAATGTAAAAGAACAGAAATCACAACAAACTGTCTCTCAGACCAAGTGCAATCAAATTAGAACTCAGGATTAAGAAACTCACTCAAAACCACACAACTACATGCAAACTGAACAACCTGCTCCTGAATGACTACTGGGTAATAACGAAATGAAGGCAGAAATAAAAATGTTCTTTGAAACCAATGAGAACAAAGACACAATGTACCAGAATCTCTGGGACACATTTAAAGCAGTGTGCAGAGGGAAATTTATAGCACTAAATGTTCACAAGAGAAAGCAGGAAAGATCTAAAATTGACACCCTAACATCACAATTAAAAGAACTAGAGAAGCAAGAGCAAACACATTCAAAAGCTAGCAGAAGGCAAGAAATAACTAAGATCAGAGCAGAAATGAGGGAGATAGAGACACAAAAAACTCTTCAAAAAATCAATGAATCCAGGAGCTGGTTTTTTGAAAAGATCAACAAAATTGATAGACTGCTAGCAAGATTAATAAAGAAGAAAAGAGAGAAGAATCAAATAGACTCAATAAAAAATGATAAAGGGGATATCACCACTGACCCCACAGAAATACAAACTACCATCAGAGAATACTATAAACACCTCTATGCAAATAAACTAGAAAATCTAGAAGAAATGGATAAATTCCTGGACACATACACCCTCCCAAGACTAAACCAGGAAGAAGTCGAATCTCTAAATAGACCAATAACAGGCTCTGAAATTCAGGCAATAATTAATAGCCTACCAACCAAAAAAAAATCCAGGACCGGACAGATTAACGGCCAAATTCTACCAGAGGTACAACGAGGAGCTGGTACCATTCCTTCTGAAACCATTCCAATGAATAGAAAAAGAGGGAATCCTCCCTAATTCATTTTATGAGGCCAGCCTCATGCTGATACCAAAGACTGGCAGAGATAAAAGAAAAAAAGAGAATTTTAGACCAATATCCCTGATGAACGTCAATGTGAAAATTCTCAACAAAATACTGGCAAACGGAATCCAGCAGCACATCAAAAAGCTTATCCACCATGATCAAGTGGGCTTCATCCCTGGGATGCAAGGCTGGTTCAACATATGCAAATCAATAAACATAATCCATCGCATAAACAGAACCAACAACAAAAACCACATGATTTTCTCAATAGATGCAGAAAAGGCCTTTGACAAAATTCAACAGTCCTTCACGCTAAAAACTCTCAATAAACTGGGTATTGATGGAATGTATCTCAAAATAATAAAGGCTATTTATGACAAACTCACAGCCAATATCATACTGAATGGGCAAGAACTGGAAACATTCCCTTTGAAAACTGGCACAAGACAAGGATGCCCTCTCTCACCACTCCTATTCAACATAGTATTGGAAGTTCTGGCCAGGGCAATCAGGCAAGAGAAAGAAATAAAGGTATTCAATTAAGAAAAGAGGAAGTCAAATTGTCCCTGTTTGCAGATGACATGATTGTATATTTAGAAAACCCCATCATCTCAGCCCAAAATCTCCTTAAGCTGATAAGCAACTTCAGCAAAGTCTCAGGATACAAAATCAATGTGCAAAAATCACAAGCATGCTTATACACCAATAACAGACAAACAGAGCCAAATCATGAGTGAACTCCCATTCACAGTTCATACAAAGAGAATAAAATACCTAGGAATCCAACTTACAAGGGATGTGAAGGACCTCTTCAAGGAGAACTACATACAAACCACTGCTCAATGAAATAAAAGAGAACACAAACAAATGGAAGAACATTCCATGCTCATGGATAGGAAGAATCAATATTGTGAAAAATGGCCATACTGCTCAAGGTAATTTATAGATTCAGTGCCATCCCATCAAGCTACCAATGACTTTCTTCACAGAATTGGAAAAAACTATTTTAACGTTCATATGGAACCAAGAAAGAGCCCACATTGCCAAGACAATCCTAACCAAAAAGAACAAAGCTGGAGGCATCAGGCTACTTCACTTCGAACTATATTACAAGGCTACAGTAACCAAATCAGCATGGTACTGGTACCAAAACAGATATACAGACCAATGGAACAGAACAGAGGCCTCAGAAATAATACCACACATCTACAACTGTCTGATCTTTGACAAACCTGACAAAAACAAGAAATGGGGAAAGGATTTTCTATTTAATAAATGGTGCTGGGAAAACTGGCTAGCCATATGTAGAAAGCTGAAACTGGATCCCTTCCTTATACATTATACAAAAAAATTAATTCAAGATGGACTAAAAACTTAAATGTTAGACCTAAAACCATAAAATCCCTAGAAGAAAACCTAGGCAATACCATTCAGGACATAGGCATGGGCAAGGACTTCAGGACTAAAACACTTAAAGCAATGGCAACAAAAGCCAAAATTGACAAATGGGGTCTAATTAAACTAAAGAGCTTCTGCACAGCAAAAGAAACTACTATCAGAGTGAACAGGCAACCTACAGAATGGGAGAAAATTTTTGCAGTCTACCCATTTGACAAAGGGCTAATATCCAGAATCTACAAAAGACTCAAACAAATTTACAAGAAAAAAACAAACAACCCCATCAAAAAGTGGGCAAAGGATATGAACTGACACTTCTCAAAATAAGACATCTATGCAGCCAACAGACACATGAAAAAATACTCATCATTACTGATCATCAGAGAAAGGTAAATCAAAACCACAATGAGATACCGTCTCATGCCAGTTAGAATGGCAATCATTAAAAAGTCAGGAAACAACAGATGCTGGAGAGGATATGGAGAAATAGGAATGCTTTTACACTGTAGGTGGGAGTGTAAATTAGTTCAACCATTGTGGAAGACAGTGTTGCGATTCCTCAAGGATCTAGAACCATTTGACCTAGCAATCCCAATACTGGGATTATATACCCAAAGGATTATAAATCATGCTACTATAAAGACACATGCACACGTATGTTTACTGCAGCACTATTCCCAATAGTAAAGACTTGGAACCAACCCAAATGTCCATCAATGATAGACTGGATTAAGAAAATGTGGCATATATATACCATGGAATACTATGCAGCCATAAAAAAGGATGAGTTCATGTCCTTTGCAAGGACACGGATGAAGCTGGAAACCATCATTCTGAGCAAACTATCGCAAGAACAGAAAAACCAAACACCACACGTTCTCACTCATAGGTGGGAATTGAACAATGAGAACACTGGGACACAGGGCGGGGAACATCACACACTGGGGCCTGTTGTGGGGTGGGGGGCTGGGGGAGGGATAGCATTAGGAGAAATACCTCATGTAAATGACGAGTTGATGGGTGCAGCAAACCAACGTGACACATGTATACCTATGTAGCAAACTTGCATGTTGTGCACATGTACCCTAGAACTTAAAGTATAAAAAAAAAACAAAGAAATACATCTTAAAAGGTCATAGCTGCCATAGATAGTGATTCTTCTGCTGGATCTGAGCAAAGCAAATGGAAAACTTTCTGGAAAGGATTCACCATTCTAGCTGCCATTAAATATATTGGTGATTCATAGAAGGAGATCAAAATATCAACATTAAAAGGAGTTTGGAAAAAGTTGATTCCAACCCTGATATATGACGGTGACAGGTTCAAGACTTCAGTGGAGGAAGTAAGGACAGATTTGATGGAAATAGTAAGATAACTAGAATTAGAAGTGGATCCTGAAGATGTGACTGAATTGCTGCTTTCTCATGATCAAACTAAGGGATGAGGAGTTGCTTCTTATGGGTGGGCAAATAAAGTGGTTTCTTGAGATGGAATCTACTCCCGGTGAAGATGCTATAAACAATGTTGAAATGACAGCAAAGGATTTAGAATATTACATAAATTTAGTTGGTAAAGCAGTGGCAGGATTTGAGAGGATTGACTTCAGTTTTGAAAGAAGTTCTCTTATGAGTAAGTGGCTATCAAAGAGCATTGTATGTTACAAAAAAATCTTTCATGAAAGGTAGAATCAATTGATGTGGCAAACTTCATTGTTTTCCTATTTTAAGAAATTGCCACAGTCACCCCAGCCTTCAGCAACCACCACCCTGACCAGTCAGCAGCCATCAACAACAAGGCTTAACCCTTCATCAGTAAAAAGATTACAACTCACTGAAGGCACAGATGATCATTAGCATTTTTTTTTTTTAGCAATAAGATTTTTTTTTCTTCAACTTTTATTTTAAGCTCTGGGGTACATGTGCAGAATGTGTAGGTTTGTTACACAGGTAAACATGTGCCATGGTGCTTTGCTGCACAGATCAACCCATCACCTAGGTATTAAGCCCAGCATCCATTAGTTATTCTTCCTGATGCTCTCCTTCCCCCGGTCCCCCCAGTAGGCTCCAGTGTGTGTTGTTTCCCCTTCAGTTGTCCATGTGTTCTCATCATTTAGCTCCCACTTATTAGCGAGAACATGCAGTGCTTGGTTTTCTGTTCCTGCGTTAATTTGCTAAGGATAACAGCTTCCAGCTCCATCCATGTCCCTGCAAAGGATGTGATCTCATTCCTCCTTATTGCTGCATAGTGTTCCATGGTGTATATGTACTACATTTTCTTTATCCGGTCTATCATTGATGGGCATTTGGGTTGATTCTATGTCTTTGATGCAATAAGATATTTTTTAATTAAAGTATGTACATTTTTAGACATAATGCTATTGCACACTTAATAGACTGCAGTACGGTGTAAACATAACTTTTATATACACTGGGAAACCAAAAAATTTGTGTGATTCACTTTATTGCAATGCTCACTTTATTGCAGTGGTCTGGAACCAAAATTGCCATATCTCCGAGGCACGCCCATGTAGAAATAACCAAGTAAACACCTGTCAGAATTGGAAAGGAAGACAACAAAGCAGAAAAATAATTAAAGAGGAAGAAAAATACCATCAACTGAAAGAGTTACAGTTGGTTAATTGGTGTGGGGAGCTGAAGAAATTAAGAGATGACAACTGTTGTCACATTTTTTAAAAGAATCATTATTTTAAAATGTTGAATAATTATTTTAATTCTGCACACAGCATAGAAACAAAGAAAACGTAGGTAAATTGCAAAGCGAGGAACTTCAATTAGACATAAAGAAAGCTTGTGAATAAGGGTAACAGCAAGAGAGCTTATACACCGTGCATCCCTGCAGATGTCTAAGAAGGTAATTATTCTTCGTCTTAGTCAGATTAGGTATAGACCTACCCAAGACAAGCAGTTGAACCAGGAATCATTTCTGCTCCCTTCCTGATCTCTGATTTGATTCAATCTTCTATTTGCTTATCTTCTAAATGTGCTTGTAATAACCTGCCCTTTTGCTAGCACCTTCTTGTAAATGTGATGCCTATCTGGATTTAACCCAGCTAAATAAACTGAATTCAATAAAACCCATCCTGGGTTATCCTCCAGGAAAGTTATTACTCCACTAACATGCTACTGTTGCTACTGTTACCTAATGCTTTAACTTCTCCTTTAGGCTTGAGTTATGCTACGTTATTGTATATCTAAGATAAGAGGCTGTCTGGAGTCTGTTCAATGTTATCGCGTAACACACAGTGACTTTTTTATTGAAGGCACTCCATGAGTCCCTCTGCACTAATGCAGGTTTTACTAAAACTAATTCAAAAATTGTGTGTGTGTGTTTATGAGTGTGTGCATGTGTGTACATACATATATACATATATTTGAGAATATATATAAAGATAAATGCTAAATTGAAAACAAAGTCACAATGCTTCTCTCTGCAGCTGAGAATCTACAATCATCTGTCAGACTGCTATGCCCCATGCTATATTAATCTAGCTTTTAAAGTTGAAGAGATAGCACCACACTGGGAACTTGCTCTCTCTCCATGCTGACCAACAAGCTTCTGCCAAACTTCTGCCACTTCAGATCCTTGAGAATGCGGCAATTCCTAACCATGAGGTCCCCAGACTCCTAAGCCTTCACAGAGTTAAAAATGGGGTATTTGGAAAGAGTATCAGTGTTTCAAAAAGCCTACGGAAATTTTACATTGCTACAAAGACTGTGATAGGCTATCAGGCTGCCTTCTTTGGTTTTGAATGTTATCAACTCTTTGAATAACTGTGATTATCTCATACTTATCAGAAGCTTTGGTTGACATCATACATTATTTTGATGAATAAATTACTAGGGTAAATTAATTATTCCTTAAAACTGTAGTTTGATAGGAGAAAAATATTTCAAAATACGGCGTCCAATAAAGAAAAAAATATATATAAGCACCCTAGTGAAAAAAGGTTGGGTACCTCAACCATGCAAACAGCATATGAAAGGAAAAACATTGACCTGGGATTCAGGGTGCCAGCCCACGCTCCATTACTTAATAAACGAAAGTATACCGTGATTGCCCATGAAATAAAGTCCAACTCAAATATAAAAATCCATGCTACACTTCAGTTTTCTGCCCCATTATTCAGGGCCAAAATTTAGCATTAACTTGAAAAATTCTACAACTATTTGTTTTCAACATAGACCTAGATTTCTGAGGTAGGCAGAGAAATATTTTACGTCTCTTTCTCCTACTAATCTTCTTCTACTATTCAGAGAACTTTCAGGGAAAAAATTGTGCAATAGGCAGGTGGAAGATCAGTGTTAGCATTTCTATGCTTCCAACCAAGGACAAAGGTAGGAAATGTTTCTGTAGCTTTTTACTGTGGAAACTATGAGCTTTAGTCCACTTCATCAGTTCTGAGTTTCAAGGAAACAAATCACTGGAGTAGGAAAAGATGTCACCTGAATAAGCAAAATTGCCATAGCTGAATGCCAGCTTGAAACTGGAAATCTGACCAGTAGCCCTCTGTAAAGCTGTGCTCTAAGCTATAGATCAAATAAAGAATTGTGACCATCACATAATACAGAGGTTGAAGGCAGAAAAATCCACAAATTTTATATGTCAAAAGTGTTGACAGATCTCCCCTGATTAAGAGGTGAGTACAAAGCAAAACCATCAGAGGGTGTATGGAAAGCATTACAGCAGTGGTCTGAAAGTAGCACCATGAAGATTCTAGGGCCAAAGATTCCATTCAAAATTATATGCTGCAGAATCAGAAAAATAACTGTTGAAAATTGTTTGGTTTCCTCAATAGAGGACAAGAAGGAATGACCTTACCACGAAAAACCAGGACCAGAAAGTTATAGAGAGGACAGAGAGGCTGAATAGAAAAGGCAGCACATGTTGAACAGGCAACAACAGAGGAAGAAAGATGAAGGGGGAACAAAAAATAATTTCAAGGAAATAATTTTTTTTTTTTGAGACAGAGTCTCGTCTGTTGCCATGCTGGAGTGCAGTGGTGCGATCTCAGCTCACTGCAACCTCCGCCTCCCAGGTTCAAGTAATTCTCCTGCCTCAGCCTCCAGAGTAGCTGGGACTACAGGCATGCGCCACCACGCCTGGCTAATTTTTGTATTTTTAGTAGAGATGGGGTTTCACCATGTTGGCCAGGATGGTCTTGATCTCTTGACCTCATGATCTGAATCAACAGAATTAAAACCATACTTGGAGGAACAGAAAACTAGAAACCAAATCTGTAATGTGATTTTTAAGATGTTCTCTCAGAATGAAAAGCAAATGACAAAGAGAAGAAAACGACATGAGATAAAATAATAGCAGGGAGTAGAGATCCAAAATACATTCAGTTGGGATTTCCAAAGAAGGAATGAGAACAAATGAAATAGAAGCTCAGTGTGGGTCTTTCCCACTAGATCATGAAGCCCATAAAGGTCAATCTGGATTTCCAAAATGGCTAAGTGAAAAGGTTGGCAAATCCTCTCCCCAAAAGGCAATGATAAAGCTGGGAAAAATTGTCAAAAACAACCACTTTAGGACTCTTGAATTTGTCCAAGAGTATACAACAAATTGAGAAGTTTATTCAAGACAAGCTACTGGACCAAGGTAGGAACGCTGTGCTCCTCCCATTCTTCTACCCACCTCCATGCCCAGGGCATTGATGAAAACAACAGGAACTCTGTGGCAAACATTCAGGAAAGGTCAACATGACAGCTAGCCTGAGGTCATGATTCTGGCTGGGGTAAGCAACAGACCAGGAGACCAACCAGAAATTCAACAGAGAGACCTGGAAATAGGAAAGCTATAGTGGGCTTTGATAAGCTTTCACATATTCCTGGTGATGTAGAATGTCAATTTTGTCAAAATATCAACAAACATGACAAACCTATAACTAAAATGACCAAAAAAAAAAAAGCAGAAGACACAAACTATCAAAATCAGTAATGAGAAAGAGGATGTTACTACTAACTTTAAAATAAAAGGATATAAGGAAATGCTACGAATAAATCTTTATGCTAACAAACTGGACAACTTACGTATAATAGACAAATTCTTAGAAAGACAAAATTTACTAAAACTAACTCAAGAAAAAATAGAAAATCTGATTAGATTTATACAAAGTTAAAGAAACTGGATTATTAAAGTATTGACACAAAGAAAGGCCCAGGCCAAGATGGCATCATTGACTAATTCTATCAAATATCTAAAGAAAAACTATACTAATTCTTCACAAACTCTTGCAGAAAATAGAGAAGGAAATACTTCCCAACCTATTCTAGGAGTCCAGTGTTACCCTGACACCAAAACCAGACAAAAACATAACAAAAGATACTACTTCCCACTTACTAGAATGGCTGCAATAAAAAAGAGACAGACAATAACAAGTGATGGCAAGAATGTGGAGAAACTGGAATCCTCACCCATTGTCAGTGAGAATGTAATATGATACAGCCACCATGGAAAACAGTTTGGCAATTTCTCACAAAGTTACACATAAACTTACCACATGACCCAGAAATTCCACTCCCAGGCATATGCAAATATTTATGGCAACATAATTCTTCATAGCCAAAAAGTGGTAACAACTCAAATACACTTCAACCAATGTATGGGTAAATAAAATATGGTCTATCCATAGAAAGGAAGATTATTCTGCCATAAAAAGGAACAAAGTACTGATACATGCTATAACATGAACGAAATGGATGAACCTTAGAAACACTATGCTAAGTGAAAGAAACCAGATGCAAAAGACCACAGGATATATGATTCCATTTGTATAAAAAGTTCAGAAGACACAAGTTTGTGGATATGGAAATTAGGATCATGGCTCCCCAGAGCTAGAAATGAGTGGGGATGCAGGAATGACTGCAAATGGGCGCAAGGGCTATTTCTGTGGTGACACAAATGTTTTATCACTGGATTGTGGTAATGGTTATAAAACTCTTAAAATTTGCTGAAAATCATTGAGCTGTATGTTTTAAATGGGTGAATTTTATGGTTTGTAAATTATATCCCAATAAAGCTGTTAAAATATTTTTAAGATTTAAAAAAATCAGATGACATGTTCACTGCTGCATCTCAGCGTCCAGCACAGTTCTGGCCACATAGTAGGTACTTAACAAATGTTGACTCAATACGTGAATGAATAAGGGAGTGGAGTAATATCAAGGAGTTTGCACTAGAATGATTGCATGGCCTACAGAAAGACCTATGCATTTAAAAAGATTCATCATATTCCAGGGGGAAAAAAACAACCAATGAAGGCTAAAACTTTTTAAAAAAGTACTCTATTAAAGAAGAATTGCTGCAAGAATTTGGAGAATAGAAAAAAGTTTACAAAAGGTAGCCTTATATTTCTTCTATGAAAAATAAATATCAGAAGAGAGTAGAGGAAGATATACAAATTTTTAAAGGGAAAAGAATGACCATCAAACATTTTCTTCCCCAGCTAACTTGTTTTTTCACATGAGAAAGACATTTTGAAATGTGCAAGTCTTTTAAAAATACATCTACTACACACTCTTGAAAATGTTACTTAATGTCAGATAGGATAGGCTAAGTAAAGCTACAATTACCAACAAACCCCAAACCTCAGTAGCTTAAAACAACACAGGTTATTCTTTGACAACTCTTAGCACCTTTCGAGGGAGTTGGAATCATCTTTTGACTGCTGTCACTCAGCAGTTTAGGCAGCTGGAGAAGTGTCGACCTTGAGCTTTCCCAGAAGGAAGAGAGACCTGTAGAGTTCTCCTTGCCAAGTCCATTCATAGCTCACTGACTAGAACTAGTCACATGGCCTTACCCTACCAAAAGGGGGCTGGGAAATGCAATCCTACCAGGTGTCTGAAGAATTAAGAAAAGGTAGAAAGGGGAAGACAGACTTGTTATTAAACCTAAGAATGAAAGAACAGCAGAGCGGCAGAGCATCTTACAACCGGCGCCCCCTCCACCCAGCAGAAGGCAGCCCAGGCCCAGCATTTCCTTACTTCCAGCCTAGCAACAGACCACAGGCACATTCTTTCCCCCGGATCGAACGAATGGGAGGAATGGGAGTCCCACAACAACAAATGACAATGGCTGCATTATTGTGAAAGCTTAAGATTCATGTACTAGCGTAGGGTGGATGTCCTTGATTGGCACAGCTCTCTGCACCATCACTAAAAGACTTACACTCTTTCCCTCTTGTGACTTTGCAATCCTCTAGGATGTCATCATTGCCTGCATCCAGCCAGACAGACAGAAGGGACAGAGTTTGGAGAAATTGTTGAGGGAGGTTTTTATTGGATAAGCATGAAAGTCTCACACACACACACACACACACACACACACACACACTCTCTTGCTTATGATTTCTTGGAAACAGCTTAGCAACATGGCCAAACCTAATTGCAGATGAGACTGGGATAGCTACCTCTGTTCCCAGGAGAAAAGAGAAAATGTATTTCATGCACACTTGGTCATCCCCTTCAAATAAATCAATTTCTATAACATATAAACTATATCTATGTTCACCCGAAGGTTAGCATCAAATATGGGAAACAAAAGAAGCATTCCTCATTAAATTTAGGAACAAGAAAAGGAGGAGTGCTTTCATCACTTTTTTCCCACATAGTCCTGGAGGAACCAGTCAAAAGAAACATATATTAGAAATATAAAAATTCAAGAAGAAGAAACAAAATTACCTTATTTTTCAGGAGTCGTGATTATTCACCTGAAGAAAATAAAGGAATCAACTGAAAACTCATTTCAAACAATAATTTACAAGGTGGACGTGTGTACCAAATTAACACAAAAATTATTAGCCTTCCTACATACAAACAAAAATCACTGGAAGATATATTTGAAGAAAAGGCAACAATTAAAAAACAAATGAAAAGGGAAAATATCAACAAATAATATTTAAAAGAAAAGTAGTAATATCTACATAATAAGATGTTTTTAAAACTATTGAGGAGGAAAGGAAAAAGAAAACCTGAACAAAACAAAACAAAAAGGCCTACCAAATTTTTGGACTAGAGGGTGCAAAATCATAAAGCAGTTCCTCAAATTAATACATATATTCTATAAAATTTAAATTCAAACGCCAACAGGTTTTGAGGAAAGGAGGGAGAAGGAGACTAGATGAGCCAATCTAGAATTCAAATGGAAAATAAACAAGAATCATCAGGACAAGTCAGAGGAAAATTTCAAAAGTTATAGGGCAAGAGTGGACTAGCTCTACACATTATTCAAATAGCACATATATTAGTTTCTTATGGCTTCTGTAACAAATTACTGCAAACTCGAACCATACCAATTTATTGGCTTATAGTTCTGGAGGTCGGGAGTCCGAAATGGGCCTCACCGGGCTAATGTCAAGGTGCGGGCAGGGGTGTGTTCCTTTGTGGAGGATCCGAAGGAGAATCTGATGCTTCACCTCTTCCATCTCCTAAAGGCCATTGTTTTCCTTGGCTCATGGCCTCATCCCATCGTCTTTGAAGCAAGCAATGTTTCATTTCTCTAAATTTTTTCTGTAGTCATGTTTCCCTCTTACTCTAAACACAGATGGAAATGTGTCTCTGATTTTATGCCCACATGACTAGATTTTGCCCATCCAGATAATCTAAGAAAATCCCTCCACCTCAAGGTTTCAAGTTTAATCACATCTGCAAAATCAATTTGCTATGTAAAGAAACACATTTATAGGTACCAGGGATTAGGATGTGGACACCTTGGGGGTGGAGGGATGAGGGGAAGGACATTATTCTGCCTACTTCATCATGATTCTGATTAATGTATAGACAGAACAATGAAATATAATAGAAAATATCATAGAAATATTAAAGAAAGTCTAGCAATAGACCACAGCAAACATAGGGTGTTAATCTATTATAAATGCCATTTTATATCAGTGGGAAATTGCTTATTCAACACTTATTGAAATAACTGGATTAGAACTGGAAATTAAGTAAATTAGATACCACCGTACAGCACTAAAACAAAATTAATTCCAGATGGATCAAAGATTTAAATGTAAAGAAATTAAACCATAACAAAATTAGTGTAAACCGTGGAGGAATATTTTATAACCTTTGAGTGGGGAAACCATAAAAGAAGATATTGATAAATTCAACTACATAAAAATTTTAAAATATGCATGGTAATAGAATACCATAAACTAAATAAAAACATAAACCATGAACTGTATATTTTTTAACTTCAACTCATTTCGTTGCATAAGGTTAGTATCCTTAATGTATAAAGAACTCCTATGAATCAATAAAAAAGAACCCAACAGAAAATTGGACAGAAGTTGCATATAAACAGGTCAAAGAACAGAAATTCAAATTGCTCTTAAACACATAAAAATATGTTCAACCTCGCTCATAAGCAAAGAGATGAAAATCCACCCTGAGATACCTTTTTTTGTAACCTAGCAGATGGACAATGATAAATTTGATAACACATTATGTTAATCATGGTATGCATACACAATACTGGAGTAGATGTCAATTGATAAAATCTCTGAGAGGAGCAATTTACTAAAACTAAAAATGCACATACACTTGGATAAAGCAACTCTGTTTCTATGAATTTATGTGCTAAATATATAATGGGCAAAATAGAATGTGTACATGGCAAATAGAATGTGTCAGTATTGTTTGTTATAGCAAAAGATTGAACATAAAACAAAACGCCCAATAGGTTCTTGGTTAATTATAATAATCCACATATTCAGATACCCTGGAATACTCTTCAGCTATCCAAAGAATAAAGTAGCTTCTTCATACTGATATAAATGGATCACCTAGATAAATTTTAACTTTACCAAAATGCAGAATAGCACACAGGGCAAGCTAACATTTGTGTCAAATTACAGACCAGATGCCAAGGCCAAGTAGGAATAATTTTTAAATTATAGGTTTTCCTCTTTTTGCCTTGAATCATCAAAGGTTGATTACAAGTAAATTTCTGATATTAAATGTCAATGTTATAAATCATCTTTTAGGCATGGTAATAGGATATCAAGCATAAGCCAGCAGGATTTTGTATGGGGAGTTCCCCCATTTCCTTCCACCTTTCCCTAGCAAATATTCTGGGAAACGAGGCACATTTTTTCCTGAATTAAGTATGCTTCACTGTGACCTCATTCTCTCTTCATTCATCAGACACCCCAAACTTGACCCGCAACCCAAACTGCATTCTTTTCCCATTGGACCTTAAAGTCTCAGGAAACTGATATTTTAGCCACACACACAAAAAAGCCTTCAATCTAAATATTAGTTTCTACATGTTCTCTAAATAGTTTTGCAAAATCACTTGGCAAAGTGTCTGAGAACGGTTATAGGTTGTTATCCTACCTGCCTTAATTTTCAAAGATGCTATACCTTATGAATAACTGGAAAGGAAGAGTTTCTGCAGTTTATGGGCACATCTGTTTTCAAAATCTATTTTCCAGAATGATTGTTGACTCCTTAGTATCTGTTATTTTCCTTTGCTTATTAGATATCCTGCATTAGAATAATGATTCAGCAAAGTAATACAGCTACAGACTGTCTTTCATTCTTGATCTGGCTGATCCTCATATCTTTGTCTACCAGGAAATATAATCATTAAAATGAAAGTCCTGGAACATGGATGAAGAATGACACTTTTCCCGGAGATACAGGCTTTATACCAGGGCAACCCACACATTTTGTTACTTGGCTTTCTTTTCCATATCAGCCACAGTGGACACCAATCTTTGTGGCCCTATAACTCATGATGGCTTCCTCCTTCTCTGGGAATAATCCCATACACAGACAATGTGTTTATAAGACTTAATAGATTCTGCTCCTCTATGGCAAGAGGAGCAGATTTTATAAGATTCTTTATAAGATTAAAGAATCTATTTATAAGAATCTACTCCTCTTGCCATAGACATACATTGATGAACAACCCAACTGGACTAATCAGCCCTTTCCCCATATATTTGTCTAGAAGTAAAGGAAGAGAGGCAGCCTTTCTGTGGGAGTTGGAAACACAGGATACAAGACCCAGGAGAAGCTGCCTGCCTGCTATGGTTTCTGCTACACAGAGAAAGCTTATTTGCAGTAGGCAGTATTTAAAGCAACAATACAGAGACAAGCAGAAAAAAAGACACATGAAAGGGAGGCCTAGGGGCTTTGACATCTTGGTTCCAGTGGACCCTGGGTCTCACTACGTCCTTGTCTTTCCCATAATTATGTGAAATATTCCAATAATTCTCCTCTAAATGACCCACTTGGCCTAAGCTAGTAGGTGGAGTTGGGTTTCTCTGAGTTCCAACCAAAACAGTTCTAATGCACAATATCCACCTGGCTCAGATATCCCTCCCTACACATATGTGCCCTGGGTTTGAATCCTTGGCCCCACTATTTAAGAGCTGTGTGACCTTGGGACAGTTAGATAACCTCTTTAGACTCAATTTACTCATCTCTTTGATGGAGGTAATGATAGAATCCATCTCAAAGGATTATTATGGAGTTTCAGTGAGTGAATAAATGAAAATTTGCTTATAATAGTGCCTGAAACACAGTAAGTGGTCAAAAAGTTAGCTATTCTTGTTGTCATATATCATTATACCTATATATATGTAAAACATAAATATATTGTAAAATATATTGCCACATAATCTAGCAATATGTTTAGAATAATAATGAAACTTTTTTGTATGCTTTTTATATGCCAGACAGTGCTAACATAATCATTTCATTTAATGCTCAAAAAACCTATGAGGTAGAAAGCATTATTATCCCCACATTACTAAGAATAAAATTACATAATTTTTTCAATCTTACAGCTAGAAATTAGCAGGATCAGTCATTGGAGCTATGCCTTTGACTTCAAAACCTATGCTCTTTTTTTTTTCCCCTAACCTTTTCTGAGTGTTGCTGGGGTGGGGCGTAATATATGAGTAATTAAAAATGTACAAAACCTAAATGTTCCACCAAATGAATTTTCACAAAGTGCCCTCCACATAACCACCACTCAGGCCAGATGCCCCTTAAAGTCTTCTCTCAGTCTCTCTCTTGCCCTCTTCCCTGAAAAAATCACTCTTATGATGACTTGAACTGAGTCAAATTAGCTAATCAAGAACTACTTTTCCCAGAATTCCACTATGATTCCAGTTAAGGTTGGTCACAAGAGAAATTTGCTCAGGATTTGGAAGGCAGGAATAAAACAGTAGCCATTCAGCTATGAAAGTCACCGCAAGACACCAGGTACAGCTCCAGCCCATGCACATTGACACTGCTGGCTCCCTAGGTTGGCCTGGGACAACAGCCTGGCCTCAGCTCCTTCAGTTCCCACCAGACCTCCTCCTTCAGCTGCTCCCAGCGCTAGCCCACGTGTCTGTGCAGCTCCATGGCAAAGGGTGTAGCAACTTCCGCAGATCATCAGCACCATCAAGGTCAGAGACAGTAAGAGAAAAATACAAGTAACAGGTTGCCCTCATGGGCTCCTGGTCTTGAGGTCATGCAATAGTAAGTCTATGAGATTTGTATTGTTGCATGTAGCTATAGTTTGTTTTTTTTTCTCTGCCATTTCATATATTGTATCAATGTAGTACAATTAATTTACCAGTTTTAGTGTTGATTGTTAATTGGGGTGTTTCTAGGGTACGTTTATTGTGAATACTACTATTCAGAATATTTGTATACCTATTTATTAGAGCATATAGCAAACATTTCTGTTGAGTATGTAACTAAGAATGGCATTGCTGGGCCATGGGTTATTCATATGTTTAACTTTAATAGCAAATACTGAGCCACTTCCTAAAGTCTTTATGCCATTTTCCACTCCCACCAGTAGTACATGCATTGCAAATATTTTATCCTACACTGTAGCTTGCTTTTACACTCTTTTTAGGAGTCTATAAATGAATAGGAGTTCTTCATATTAAAGTGATCCAATTTATCAGTCCTTTCCTCTACAGTTAGTGCTTTTTCAATTCTGTTTAATAAATCTTTCTCTACCCCCTAAGTCATGAAGAAATTGTCCTATATTATCTTTTGGAAGCTTTATTGTTTTGCCTTTCACACACAGATTTGTAAGTTACCTGGAATTAATTTTCATGTCCAATATGAGGCAGGGGTTCAGTTTCATTTATTCCAAATGGTCATAAAATTGATCTACCACCACTCATTGAAAAGTTGATCTTTGTCAAAAATTAAGTCATAAATGAATAAATCTGTCTCTATGAATAAATCAGTCTGTGCCTTCTACTCTGCTCCATTTATTTATCTCTCATGGCATTATTACACACTGTGTAAATTATTCTAGCTTTACAATGTGTCTTTATAGCCAGTAAAACAAGTTCTACTACCTCATTCATCTTCTTCAAGAGCAACTTAGATATTCTTGGCCTTTGTTTTTCCATCTAAATATGAAAATCAGCGTATCAATTTATACCAAAAAAAATCTGTAAGGAATTATAACTGAGATTGAATCTATAGACCAATTGAGAGAAATAACTGACATCTTTAAAATTGTGAGTCCTTTGAATCATTCTTTAAATGTTCTCAATTATGGTTTATAATTTTCTGTGTAGACATCTTAAACATCATTTGACCAATGAACAAAGTTTGAGGTGAATCAAGGTATTTTCATAGTCTCAAAATATCTCCCCTAAGATATCTACCAACGACAAAGGGAAAAATAGGAAATTTTTATGGTGGGGAAACCTGGCAGACACCACCGTAACTAAGTGATCAAGGTTACCATCATCAGTAATAAGTTGTATCAACATCAGGCACCTCCTGATATGATGCAGTATCACATCTGTAATACATTCTCGCCAAAAATACATAACCCCATGGAATCATGAGAAAACATCAGACAAATCAAATTGAAAGACATCCTACAAAACACCTGACCACCAATCATCAAAAGTGTCAAGTTTATAAATGACAAGCAAAAACTGAAGAACTGCCACAGATTGGATGAGACTAAGGAGATGCAAAAACTAAATGCAATGTGAGAATCCTGGATTGGATCCCAGAAATGAAAAGAACATTAGAGATCAAACTGGCAAAATTCTAATAATGGCTGTGGCTTAGTTAACAGTATTGTCTGATGTTAACCTACTTGTTTTAAAAAATTGTACTATGGCTATGCAAGTTGTCAACTTTAGGAAAAGATACATAAAGAGTATGTGTAAATTTCTACATCAGTTTTGCAACTTTTCTGTGAGTTTGAAATTATTTCAAGATTTTAAAAGAAAGGGAAAATAAAGTCATACTGGCTCATGAAATAATTGGAATCTTTGCTCTTTTTATATTCTCTAGAGAAGTTTACATAGGATCAATAGGATTTCTGCCTTTATATTTGGTAGAATTCATCAGCAAAACTATCTGGATTAGAGTTTTCTTTGTGGGATAATTTTAAATTATGAGTTCTATTTAACTAATAATTATAAAGGATAAGATTTTACTAATTTTTCTCATGACTATGTTTACTTTGTCTAGGAACCTATTCACCTATCCATTTTATTTAATTTTCAAATTTGCTGGCACAAAGATTTCTGTAATACCTTATTTTTTTGTATTGGCTATAGGATCTATAGTGATGTCATCTTTTTTCATGTTCTGACGCCAACTATTTTGCCTTCTTTTTCCCATTCATTCCTGCCATGGCTTTATCAATTTTATTAGTCTTTTCAAATAAAGAAATGTTAACTTTTTAGAAGCTCCTTATTTTGTTTTCTCTTTCACTGATTTATTTTCTTTTATTTATAATTTCATTTTTTCTATTTTTTCGGTTTTAATTTATGATTATTTTACTAACTTCAAGAAATAGAAGGCCACTGGTTTTCAGCCTTTTTTGTTTTCTAATGTATTTATTTTAGGCAGTAAGTTCCCTCTAAGGGAACTTTAGCTGCATCCCTCAATAGTTGATGCTATGTTTTCATTATTATTTAATTTAAAAATGCTTCCTGGGCCAGGCAAGGTAGCTCAAGCCTGTAATCCCAGCACTTTAGGAGGCCAAAGCGGGAAGATCACTTGAGGTCAGGAGTTCAAGACCAGCCTGGCCAATATGGTGAAACCCCGTCTCTACTAAAAATTCAAAAATTACCTGGGCATGGTGGTGTGTGCCTGTAATCCCAGCTACTCAGAAGGCTGAGGCAGGTGAATCGCTGGAACCCAGGAGGCAAGGGTTGCAGCTAGCTGAGATCGCGCCACTGTACTCCAGCCTGGGTGACAGAGTGAGACTCGGTCTCAAAAATAAATAAATATGTAAATAAATAAATAAAAGTGCTTACTGCCTCAGGAACCCACATGCTTACCTCTGCAGCACATTCCTACTCCTCTCCCCACTTCTGAAATGCTTCCTTCATCATTGGAATCTATAATGTAAAAGAATTTTGCTAGACATAGGAAGGACACGAAAAGGTCTCTGCGCTCAAGAACGTTTTTGAAGAGGTAAGATGTATGAACAAGACCCAAAAAATCATCAATACAGTTGAAATATGGTGAATGACATGAGTGGTACAATTTTTAAAAATCCTGACTACTGTGTTTGGGCAAAATTTCGTGCAGAATGTGGATTTTAACTGAACTTGTACTTACGGAAAGGATTTAGGTGGTGGGAGGAAAAGGATAAGGGAAACTAGGATGAGCAGAGACCTAGTGGGTGGAAAGTTCAAAGCTGTTTGGGGAAACAATGAGTCAGTGTGGCTTACTGAAGAATTTGTGTGACGAAATGGGAGAACTGCAGTTAAAAAATAGTTCTGTGTTATATATCATAGTGAATATTGGGTAAATGAATTTGATTTCATCTTGTAGAGAATGGAGAGCAATTTTAAAATTTAGATTGGCAATTGATACAAACAAATGACTGGGTACATGGCTCACTCACACCTGCAATCCCAGCACTTTGAGAGACCAGGGCAGGAGGATTGCTTGAGGCTGGAAGCTCAAGACCAGCCTAGGCAACATAGTAAGACCTCATTTCTGCAAAATATACAAAAATAAGATGCGCGTGGTGGCATGTACTTGTGGTCCCAGATACTCAAGAGGCTGAGGTGGGAGGATCACTTGAGCCCAGAAGGCAGAGGTTGCAGAGAGCCATGATGGTGCCAGTGCATTCCAGCCTTGGCAACAGAGTCAGACCCTATCTCAAAAAAAAAAGAAAGAAACAGAGAGAGAGAGAGATGAAGGAAAAAGAGAGAGAGAGGGGAAGGAGGAAAGGAAGGAAGGAAGGGAGGGAAGGAGGGAGGGAGGAAGGGAGGGAGGGAGGGAAGGAAGGAAGGAAAGTATTGTAGGAATACTGATCAGGAGGTTCAAGTTGGATAAATTGAAAAGAACA
Source organism: Nomascus leucogenys (assembly GCF_006542625.1). Taxonomy (NCBI): domain Eukaryota; kingdom Metazoa; phylum Chordata; class Mammalia; order Primates; family Hylobatidae; genus Nomascus; species Nomascus leucogenys. Next base: position 57,254,591 of record NC_044384.1, on the reverse strand, counting down.
GAAGCTAAAAGCAAGAAACCAAGCACATGTCCTAAGGTCTTTACTGGGGTAAGAATAGGAGGAATTAAAAAGACAACAGGAGAACCTGTGAAGAGGGTTGGGGGGGGGCATCTCATTGACCCTTTGGGATCAATCTCAAAGAAGATTGACTTTAGTGAATAAGGACACAAGTACTTCTCTTACCACATCAAAGAAATGATGCATTTGCTATCAGGCTAAAAAGAGCAGTAGCAGTATAAAGAGCCTTTATCCTATGTTTAGATGACTTCCTCACTTTTTTTTTTTTTTTGGAGAAAACACTTTCTTGTATTTTGGGGTGGTGTTTCTGCTTTTCGACATGTGTGTGGGGGAATTGTTGCAATTTTCACTTTGTCGATTACATTGGCCAAGAGATATTGTACTGCATTTCAACCTGATGCCTTCCACATTTGTATAGATCGTAAACCCCATAGTTTAGGAATGAGCCAAAAATATGCCACATCTGCATGATGCTAAAGGTCATTCCCTTGAAATGCATCATGCCAAATGGAATCTTATTTCTTGCCAAAAACGTTGTGGGCATCTGTCACAACATTTATCTTCCTTCCATCAACAGCAGCAGCAGCAGCAACAACATCATAATATTTCATGTTCAACCTTGGATGACATCAGAGAGACTCTTTAGCTCGTGTCTATGGGTTTTCACCATATGACCAGAACCTCAAGGCTCCTGTTCTCACATTCCCCATCTCCTCATCATCACAAATCAAGGTTCACTTTCCTTGTAAACTTTCCCTTAAACCCCACTCACTAACAAAATCACTGACTTAACTCTCACTACTACAAAATTATGTATGTACAAATGTCTATTTCTCTTGCATTGGTTGGCTTTTGTCTTTTCCATTAGATTATAGACTATGAACTGTGAGTATTGCCAAAAATGTCTCAAACTAACCTGCTACCATTCTTTGATGATACATGATTATATACGAATTTATCTTGTTCTTCATAACTTTATTATCTTTCTCCCGAACCCACCCATGCATCATTTTCATGGGCTAATGTAATCAGAACCACTCCTGGCATTTAGGCTAGAAAACACCGACAATGATGAGGAACGCAAGTATCCTTTAAACATTTATCTTCTCCGTTGTTATGCTATAGTCCCCTGAAGCTGCCTGCAAAAGCCACAATATTCTTACTGCTGATGGTGTCACTCATGAAAATTCTGCTATCTATGCCAAGAAAACTTATTATAAGAAAGAAACGGCTGGGCACGGTGGCTCATGCCTGTAATCCCAACACTTTGGGAGGCCAAGGTGGGCGGATCACAAGGTCAGGAGATCAAGACCATCCTGGCTAACACAGTGAAACCCCATCTCTACTAAAAATACAAAAAAAAAAGAAAAAAATCAGCCAGGCATGGTGGTGGGCGCCTGTACTCCCAGCTACTCGGGAGGCTGAAGCAGGAGAATGGCGTGAACCTGGGAGGCGGAGTTTGCAGTGAGCTCAGATTGCACCACTGCACTCCAGCCCAGGCGACAGAGCAAGACTCTGCCTCAAAAAAAGAAAGAAGAAAGAAAGAAAGAAAGAAAGAAAGAAAGAAAGAAAGAAAGAAAGAAAGAAAGAAAGAAAGAAAGAAAGAAAGAAGAAAGAAAGAAAGAAAGAAAGAAGAAAGAAAGAAAGAAAGAAAGAAGAAAGAAAGAAAGAAAGAAAGAAAGAAAGAAAGAAAGAAAGAAAGAAAGAAAGAAAGAAAGAAAGGAAGAAAGAAAGGTATTTTCCCATTCCTCTGGTTTCTACAAGGAAGAATTTTCCCCTAAGCACTTCTGGCTTCTCAGCCTACCCCTTACTTTTCACCACAGAAATAGAGTGAGTTACCTGATTTGATGAATCTGGGAGAGGAATTGGACACACACACCTCAGCATCTTCTTATCATCCTCTTCCTCTTGGGAACCAGCCATCTGCAGGGTGAACATGTTCCTCTGTGCTAGAAGTTTTCCAGGGCAGGTCCCACAGACAGCAGCCTGCAGAAGTGCAGCACTGCCCAAGGCCAGGTGGGTCAGTCTCAGTCCAAGTATTTTGTATAAGTAAAGATGCCCATTTTCACTGCACACCCAAGCTTCTAACAACTGGCATCTTGGTTTCCATCTGACCTATTGTTTGTCTTTGTCATAAAATTACTCAGAAAAGGAGAGTGTTTACTGAGTCCCTCTCCAGCGGCAACAGTGCTACCAGACTTTTGGCTGGCATTGGCAGGAGTTAGCAAGCTCCTAAGGCAATGCCGCTCTCTGAATGTGGGCAGGAGGACATCCATTTCCTCCCTGAAAGCCGTGCTGCAGTTAATACTCACAATGGTCACTGTGGTCCCCTACACTCCTGTCTCTAATAAACCTCCAGGTTCCTCTCATCCTATTGCCCTGTGGCCACAAACCAATCTCAAGGAACACATAGCATCTTACAGTGATCAAGCGACACCTTCCTGCTTAGGGTTAGAGGTTTGTGTTGCTGTATCCTCTTTGCTGTAGGTACAGCTGGCCCTCTGTTTCCCCAGGTTCCACATCTGCAGATCAAAAATATTTGGAAAAAAAATACAAATAGAAAAACAATATAGTATAACAACTATTTACATAGCATTTACGTGGTGTTAGACATTATAAGTAATCTAGAGATGATTTAAAGTATACTAGAAGGGTTGGGCATGGTGGCTCATGCCTGTAATCCCAGCACTTTGGGAGGCTGAGGTGGGCAAATCACTTAAGGCCAGGAGTTCAAGACCAGCCTGGGCAACACGGAGAAATCCCGTCTCTACTAAAAATACAAAAATTAGCTGGGCGTGGTTGTGCATGCCTGTAGTCCCAGCTACTTGGGTGGCTAAGGCATGAGAATCGCTTGAGCTGAAGAGGCGGAGGTTGAAGTGAACTGAGATTGTGCCACTGTGCTCCAGCCTGGGCAACAGAGTGAGATTCTGTCTCAAAAAAAAAAAAGTATACGGGAGGATGTGCACAGGTTATATGCAAATACTATGCCATTTTATATAGGGGGCTTGAGCATTCAGGGATTTTTGTATCCACGGGGCCCTGGAAACAATCCTCCATCGATACCAAGGGATGACTGTAGTTTCCAGCAGGGAGATCATCACAATGGCATGTTTTTTATGTTTCAGAGGAAAGCATCTTCTAGTCTATGAATGTACACTCTGGAGCTGCTCTGGATATTGGCAATGTTGCTACCAATGTAGAAATCAGGAAGCTAAAGACCCTTTTCTAACACACTGGCCTAGGGTAAGTCAACTGAGTGTGGTCAGAGTCTATCTCAACATGGAGCATTGCAGCCCCAGTGCCTCACTTCTGAGTGACCCAGAGAGCCCAGAACAAGTGGGAAAAGTAGACACAAGTGAAATCTCCTTTAACTAGTTCTTTCCTCCCACCTCCCACCCTCACCCACCTCATTTTCAGGCCTTTCTTTCTTCTATGCCCAGACCTATCTAATGTATGTGAAAATAGAATCTCCCAACTTTTTCTCACTGAGACCAACTGAGCTTATTATATAATTTCAGCTCTTGTTCCAAGAAAACCAAGATCAATCTAAAAAAGCAGTCATCTGAACTTGGCAGACATTCGTGTGGGAAAGTCTTTAAGCAAAAACAAATTTGTTGACGTACTGGGACAAGAAACTCAGAGAACAGATAAAATGTTCCATGAGCCAACTCTGTCCTCGCTTCAGATTCACTCTTTTCTCAGCCAACAGTCCTTGTTCCACACTATGGAAGATGCCAACTCATCAGTTTATCATAATTAGGCCAGATGCCCTCACCAAAGGGCCCAAGGAATACCAAACGGTCATTCCTTAGGCCCTTTGGTTAGGGAGACAATCACTAAGTTCAGAAACCTCAGGCTGTAGTGCATGAAAAAAACACCTGACCAACAAAAGGAGTGAAGAAAGGTATTAACAACAAAGAGTTGTGTTGAGATGGCTTTTGTGCTTCTAGTCCATGTCAATCGATTAATTTCCTCTGGCCACACTCCCCTCCTCTTCAAGACTATATGGAGAGGGGTCCTTCTGTCTTTATTACAGTTAGTGACAATATGACAAAACTTACTGAATTCAGTTTCAAAATTGAAATATAAATAAATATTAGGGTTCCCCAAGGAAGGAAGTTGCTTTTCCTTTCCCCAGCAAGAAGTGGAGGAGACAGGGAGAAGATGGTTCTGGGGAATATCAAAACAGCTGCAGCTCCTTAGGCAAGGGGGAATACTAGTTAGGGGCAGCCTCACATCAAAGAAAGAGATACTAAGAAACTGGTCTTATAAAGGACCAAAGCAACTGGAAAGAAAGTACATCACTTTATACCCAGTGTAAAATGCTGAAGGTTCATGGTGACCCAGGTGGATTGATTTATTATTCAAAAGGTAATAGCTTTCTAGGATTTGTGCCTGTGTCCACCTCTTCCTCTGTGGTTTCTTCGTGAGCAAGGGCTTTAAAATAGCATGTGAGAGTCAGAAAAGAAGATGCCAGAATGTCAAATAACTCCCAAGTACCATGCTGAACATTTTTGGTGTTCTAGGTTTTCCTGAGTTGTTTCTTTCAGGAGTTACAAGAGTGGAATAAATGGGCAGCCACTGAGAGGTTTAGCCTTGCTCACCTTGCTCACTGCCTTGCTCACTCACTACTTTCTGAGCAAGGCAATTCTCTTACTTCTCAGAATCCCCCATCTGATAAAAATCAATAATAAAAGTGTATGCCCTGTCCAAGCAGAAACTTTTATTTCCCAGGGGCTCAAAGCATTTCCCAATCACCAATCCTCTAATCCGCAATTCCAATCAGTATTTAGCCAATAGGCTAAATTTATCTTCTAAATATCAACATCTATGTTCAAATCAAGAATGGATCCAATCAGCAGGCAGAGGAATTAGAACATGCAAGTCAGTGTCCTACCAATATAATCCAGAGCCATCATGTCAGTGCAGCCAAAAATGGTATTAGCTAATTAGGTGACCACCATTAATGCAAGTCATGATGCAATGTAACTGATGGTGTTGTTGCCCTAATGACCCAAGCCACAGTTTATGGCCATACCACTCTCAACAAGTCTGATCTCCTCTAATGAACCATGCCATTTATCTGAACCTGAACTCAGATATTTAATTATATATTTATGCCCTATAAAATAGGCAGGACCTAGAAGGCTGATATTGTTTTCTGTTTCTCAGATAATAGTAATAACCTTTGTTTTTTGTGAGTAAACTAGTTGCTCCAAAGAGAAACTCACCCACAATAATTAGTTCCCTGAGATCTTTTCACAAAGTCCAGGACCCAGTGGATCCATCCAGTGGCGTTTACAGCCTGGAACTAGCATTTTCCTTACAATGGCATGGTCCAGCTCATTGACAATAACAAATTGCTAACTGTAGAATAATTTCTCTGGAATTTTATAGAATTCAAAGGAAACAACTGCATTCTTTCAGAAATTTACCACAACTGAAACAAGGTCAAGTTTATAAAAATTCCTCAACTGTAATCTGCTCCACAAAATCCCAATGCTGGAAAGAACCTTGAAGTCATCTAGTTCACACATATCCTTCAGAAAAGAAAAGATCAAAAGGACTTGAAATAAAAAAAAAATTTTAAAAACCACTCTGGATTCCTGTCCTATTTCAGCCACTAATTCATTTGACCCAGAACGCATTACATCATCTCCCTCAAATTCACTGTCTTCGTATGTATGATGATAGCTTTAAACCAGATTATGTCTAAAGTTCCATCCAACTTGAAAATCCATGATTCTATGAAATCAGACTACAGGTGGCCCTTGAATAACATGGGTTTTAACTGTGTGCATCCACTTATAAGCAGATTTTTTAAAATAAATATACTGGAAAAATTTTTGCAGATTTGTGACAATTTCAAAAAACTCACAGACAAAAAGCATAGCTTAGAAATATCAAAAAGATTAAGAAAAAAGGTATGTTACAAATGCACAAAATATGTGTAGATACTAGTTTATCACTTACTACCATAAAATATATACGAATTTATTATAAAATGTTAAAACTTACCAAAACTTAGGTACACAAACACTATACGTGGCACCATTCACATAAACAAATATAAAGATGTAGTATTAAATCATAACTGCATAAAGCTAACCATGCTACATACTGTACTACTGTAATAATTTCATAGCCACCTCCTGTTGCTGTTGAGATGAGCTCAAGTGTTGCAAGTATGCACTTAAAACCCTGTGTGACACTAATCATCTTTGCGTGAACTGTTCATCTCTCCAGTATATTGCATTCACAGTAAAAAGTGATCTCTCAAAGTTCTAGGTATCTTTCATTGTGTTTAGTGCAATATTGTAAACCTTGAATAATACCATGGGATCCATATGTAGTGCTACTAGGCATGCTGGAAGTGCTCCCAAGAACAGAGAAAAGTCATAACATTACAAGAAAACGTTGAACTGCTTGATATATTACTGTAGAATGAGGTCTGCCGCTGCACTTGCCCACCATCTCAGACAGGCAATTCATCTTGTAAACAGATGATGTAAACTTACTATTGTGATTACTACAGTACAGTACTGTAACTGTATTTTGTCTTTCTTATGATTTTCTTTTCTTTTTCTTTTCTTTTTTTTTAATTTTTTTTTTTTTGAGACGGAGTCTCACTCTGTGGCCAGGCTGGAGTGCAGTGGCGCAATCTCGGCTCACTGCAACCTCCGCCTCCCAGGTTCAAGCAATACTCCTGCCTCAGCCTCCCAAGTAGCTGGGACTACAGGCGAGCACCACCACGCCCAGTTAATTTTTGTACTTTCAGTAGAGACAGGGTTTCACCATATTGGCCAGAATGGTCTAGATCTCTTGACCTCGTGATTCGCCCGCCTCGGCCTCCCAAAGTGCTGGGACTACAGGCGTGAGCCACCACGCCCGGTCCTTATGATTTTCTTAATAACATTTTCTATGCTGTAACTTACTTTATTGTAAGAATACAGTATATGATACCTATACAAAATATATGTTAATCGACTGTTTATGTTATTAGCAAGGCTTCTGGTTAACAGTAGGCTATCAGTAGTTAATTTCTGAAGGAGTCAAAAGTTATTCGTGGATTTTCAACTGCGTGGGGGATCAGCACCAAAATCTGAAGTTGTTCAGGGGTCAACTAACTGTACTTTGAAAACTGAATAGGGAGAAAGAGCCTACATTTTTCCTTAAAGAGAAATGCCAAGACTTTTGTTAACTTTCAAACTGGAGGAATGCTAACTGTCATAGCTGAGATCTGGGAAAATTTTAACCTATGCCAAAGTCAAGCTTCTACATAATTATTTTTAAAGTGAGGATAATTTTTCTACTTGAGACAACCTAGCCCAGTGACAGAATAAGAAGACAGAAAATGTGTCACTATTTGCTCTTGCTGAATGCAATCCATAACTTAACTGAAGAGTAGGTGAAATGCATTACCTTCCCAGGGAACAACTCAAATCTCTTTCCTGAGAATCATTCCCTTTCTGCAAGAATTCTATGAAAGAATTATATACAATAGAATAAAAGTTTATTATTTATTTACTAAATCAAAGTTTCCTGGATCATCATTAGACATTTATCAGAAAAACAGTCATAAATTTTCTGCTTAGAGATTTTACACTTTATAATAGAACTAAAATACTCAGAATTGGAATAACTCTAAAAATGAATACAAGTAATTTAAAGGAAAATATTTAATGGATTTAGTCAATAAAGTAGTATAAAAATATACAAACTACAGGTAGGTGCTGTAGTTTAAAATTAAGCATCTTGGTATTTGTTAATTGTGTCCTTGGAAGGCATTTTTTATATCAGCCCAACTAAAATGATCTACCACCCTTTGCTCTCTCTTTAAACAAACATAGTCAGTTTACTTCCTCACACTTTGATACAAATTTCTCTATTCTGGTGAATATGGATGTCTATTTTTTCTTTCTTGGTAAGCAGAAAGAAGTCTGAATCACAATTCAAAATGCAATTTTAGTTTAAGTCAAAAATGGGGGAACTACTAATTATATGGGCAATAGTATTATGATGCGCTAAGAATGCCATCAAAACTTCTGTCTGCGTATGTATTATATAGGCATATATTTGTGCATTAATTATATAATAGAAATAACATATGCCGTGTGTTATCTATCATCTATTTTCTATCATATCCACTTTAACTTAAGACGTAAGTACAGATTAATTAATAACCCTTAGCAAATTAATTAAAATGGGAATTATTTTCATGAAGTCACATATATCTAAAGTTGTAAGGACCAACATACATGTTGGTTTCAGTATCAATCTTTTCCTTTAAAGATCAAGGATGATTACCATTTGGAAATTAATTTTAGGCAGTTATTTGACCAATATCATAGCTCACTTAGCTAAGAAAGAAAAGAGCAAGAGTTGAGAAGCCTCATTCAGTATTGACTGCAAACTGTGGCAATGCTAGAGTTCCTAACAAAAATCCTCTATGTAAAGTTTGGTTACACAAGCTAGTAATGGCTAGGGACAGCTTGAATTTGCAGTATGTGTACACTACTTTATCAGAACCTCAACTGAATAATGTATACTCTTTAACCCCCCCAAAAATTACCGAGTATCTTAGCTTTGGGCTTTAACTATTTGGACCAGCAAGTTTTGTTTTGTTTTGTTTTGTTTTTAGTAGCTATTCCCAAAATGTAAGTCAGTTAGTCAGATAATATATTTAATAATTGATACACTCAACAAGAATGAAAATATTCATGGATATGAAAAAATACCTCCCCTTTTCAAAAAGGTAATTTATGTATTAAGAAAAAAACTTCAGTGTTCAATTCGGCAGCAAATATACTAAAATTGGAATGATATAGAGAAGATGAACATGGTCCCTGCACAAGGATGACATGCAAATTTGCGAAGTGTTCTGTATTTTTTTTATCTGTGCAGCAAACCACCATGGCACACGTTTACCTATGTAACAAACCTGCACATCCTGTACATGTACTCTGGAACTTAAAAGATGAAAAAAAAAAAAACTTTAGACAACAGATGGGCTTTAAGAGATAGAATGGAATTGTGGAAAGCTTCCAGCTTGTTCGGTAACTAGCAGCACCTAATAAGCGTCTCCTAGTTTCTTATAAAAATAACTTTGACATCAGGTGCGGTGGCTGACGTCTGTAATCCCAGCACTTTGGGAGGCTGAGGCACATGGATCACCTGAGGTCAGGAGTTTGAGACCAGCCTGGCCAACATGGTGAAACCCTGTCTCTACTAAAAATACAAAAATTAGCCAGGCGTGGTGGTGTGCACCTAGAGTCCCAGCTACTCAGGAGGCTGAGGCAGAAGAATCACTTGAACCCGGGAGGCGGAGATTGCAGTGAGCCGAGATCGTGCCACTGCACTCCAGCCTGGGTGACAGAGTGAGACTCCATCTCAAAAATCAAAAAATAAAAAAAAAACTTTGAAGACAATTCTCATTGAAGGAAGACATCTTATGGAAATACACGACTGCTCAAAGATAAATCTATAAAGACATTCACTGGAGCTTTGTTTGAAAAGGAAATCATTAGAAATTCCCTAAATGTTCATCAAAAAACAAATGTTTAAATAAACTATGAGATACCAATGCAATAGGTTAATTTGCAGCCTTTATAAATACTGAAATATGTATACATTGATGTGAAAAGTACTCCCTGCATAAAAATAAGATTTTCAAAATATTTGGACAGTATCTATAGAATAAGCCCCTTTAAAAATAACAATCATAAAACATGTATACATTATGATAAAGGCAAAAAAGTTCCAATAAATATTTGCAAAATATTTGATCATCTTTTGGGAGACATGATTAGAGTGTATTTCACTTCACTTTTTGCTTATTCATTTATTTTGACATCTTTATGTGATATAATTTCCACACCATAAAATTCATCCATTTAAAGTATACAAAATCAATGATTTTCAGTATATATTACAAAGTTGAGCAAGCATCTCTACACTCTAATTTTAGAACATTTTTGCTACCCCTAAAAGAAAAAGAAACCACATAGGCATTAGTAGTCACTCTCCACTCCCTCTCAAGCAACTATCTGGGCAGCCACTAACATACTTTCTGTCTCTATGGATTTGTCTATTCTGGATATTTCATATAAATGGTATTGTATAATATGTGAATTTTTGTGTCTGACTTTTTTTGCTTCACATAATGTTTTAAAGTTTCGTCCATGTTGTAGCATGTATCAGCACTTTATTCCTTTTTATGGCTGAATAATGTTCCATCATATGGATATATATTTTGTTTATCCATTTGTTAGTTGATGGACATTCGGGTTGTTTCCACTTTTTGGCTATTATAAACAATATTGCTATAAACACTGGGGTGTGTTTTTGTGTGGATGTATGTTTTCATTTCTCTTGCGTAGATGCCTAGGAGTGGAATTGCTGGGTTATACACTAACTCTATGTTTAACTTTTTGAGAAACTATTAAACTGTTTTCCATAGCAGCTGCACCATTTTGCATTGCCACCAGCAATGTATGAGGGTTCCAAATCTTCCATATTCTTGGCAATGCTTGTTGTTGTTTATCTTTTTTATTATAGCTACCCTTGTGGATACGAATTGGTATCTCATTCCACTTTTGATTTTTATTTCTCTGATGGCTAATGATATTTATCATCTTTTCATGTGTTTACTGGCCATTTGTATATCTTTGGAGAAATAGTTATTCAAATTCTTTGCACATTTTTAATTAGGTTGTCTTTTTATATGAGCTCTTTATATGGTCTGGAGACATATCCCCTATTAGATACATAATTTGCAGATATTTTCTCTTATTCTGTGGGTTCTTTTTACTTTCTTGATGATGTCCTTTGCAGTGCAACACTTTTTTATTTCGATTAAATGCAACTTAGCTTTCATTTTCTTTCACTGCATTTGGTGTCACAGCTAAGAAATCATTGCTTAATCCAAAGTCATGAATATTTACATCAATGTTTTCTTCTAAAAGTTTTATAGTTTTACTCATACATTTAGGTCCTTGGTCCATTTTGAGTTGTTTGTGGCATGAAGTGGGTCCAACTTCTTCCTTTTATGTGTGGATATCTAGTTATTCTAGCACCATTTGTTGGAAAGACTATTCTTTCCCCTTTAAATGGTCTTGAAACCCTTGTTGAAAAATCAGTTAATCACAAATCTAAAAGTTTACTTCTGGATTCTCAATTTTATCCCATTGATCTATATTTCCAGCCTCACACCAATACTACACTGTCTTGATTATTGTAGCATTATAGTAAGTTTTGAAATCAGAAAGTATGTATCCTAGATTGTTTTGGCTATTTGGATTCCCTCATTTCCATATGAATTTTGGGATCAGCTTGTCAATTTTTGCAAAAGAAAGTCAGCTAAAATTTCTATAAAATTGCATTGAATCTGTAGATAACTTTGGCAAGTATTGCTATTTTGACAATATTGTCTTCCATTCCACGAACGTGGGATACTTTTCCATTTAATAAGGTGTTCCTTAATTTTTTCCAACCATGTTTTATGGTTTTCAGAATAAAAGTTTTTCATTTTGTTAAATTTTTTCCTAAATATTCAATTAATTTTGAGCAATTGTGTATTTCCATGAGATGTACATATACATGAAATTGTTTTTATAATTTCATTTTTGGATTCTTTATTGCTAGGGTATAGAAATATAATTGAGTTTTATATATTAATGTGGTATCTTGCAATTCTGCTGGACTCAGGTATGAGATCAAATGGGTTCGGGGAAGTTCTTTACAATTATTTATGTACTAGATTATGTCATCTGAAATAGAAATAGCTTTTACTTTCTCTTTTTCAATCTAGATACATTTTATTTCTTTTTCTTGCCTAATTGTCCTGACTAGAACCTCCACTACAACGTTGAATAGAGGTGATAAAGGCGGACATTTTTGTGTTTCCATTGATTTTAGGGTTCTTGCTTTTTTATCCAATCTGACAATGTCTGCCTTCTAATTGAGGTGTTTAAAAAATTTACATTTAATGAAATTTTTATGTGGTTGGGTTTAGACACATATATAAACATTTTTTATAAACATACATTTATATATATACACACACATATGGTTGTGTTTAAACATGGGACAGCTGTGGGTTTTCTTTTTTATTTCTAATCTTTGCTCCCCTTTTTCTCTTTTTCTGCTTTCTTTGGAAGGAATTTTTTTTCCATTTTATATCTTTTTTCCTAATTAGCCAAAGTTATGTATTATTTAATTTAATGATTGGTTTCAAAGTTAAAAATACATATTTTTATTATTTCTGTCTGCCTTCAAGTGATATTACACCACTTGACATACAGTGTAAGAATCTCACAAGCCTATACTTTCATTACTTATTTCCCTGTCTTTATGCTCTTGTCACATATTTTAATTCTACAAATATGAGTTTATAATACATTGTTATTATTTTTGATTTAAACTATCCAATTATCTATTAAAGAGATTTAAATATTTAATAATAAGACATATTTTTTTTCTCTTCTTATGTATTTTCCCTTTCTGGTGCTCTTCTTTGTTTTGTTTAGATCAGGATTTCCATCTAATACCACTTTTCTTTTGCTTGAAGGACTTCCTTTAACATTCCTTATTGTGCAGGTCTGATAGTGATAAATTCTTTCAGTTTTTACAGGTATTTTTGAAAGATAGTTTTGCTGGGTAAAGAATTATAAGTTGGCTTTTTTTTCTTTTAGTACATTAAACATAGTGCTCTATTGCCACTAGTTTTCCTTGTTTGTGGCAAGAAATCTGCTCTTACCCTTCTCTTTTTTCTTCATTACATATGTGTCTTATTTTTCTGATTACTTTTAAGATTCTTTTTCTCTATATCACTAGTTTTAGGCAATTTGATTATAATGTTCATTGGAGTAGTTTTCTTAAGATTTTCCTGCTTGGGGTTTATTTAGCTTCCTAGACCTGCAGTTTACAATTTTCACCAAATTTGGAAAAAAAATTAACCATTATTTCTTCAATTTTTTTTCTGCCCTTCCCTTCCCTTCAGAGTCTTTAATTAAATGTATGCTAGGCTGCTTGAAGTTGTCCCACTACTCACTGATACTCTGTTCAGTCTTTCATCTTTTTTCTTTGTATGTTTCATTTTGGATAATTTCTATTATGATATCTTCAATTCCATTAATCTTTTCTTCAGCAATTTCTAATATGCATTAATCCCATACCATGTATTCTTTAACCAAGAAATTGTAGGTTTCATCCCTAGAGATTCAATTTTGGTCTTTTTTTAATGTCTTTCAAGTCTCTATTTAACTTGTTTAATCTTTCATTCAGATTCTTGAACATACAGAATATAGTTGTAATAACTATTTTAATGCCCTAGTCTACTAATTTTATTATCTTTGTCAATCTTGGTTGATTTTCTTATTATATATCATATTTTCCTGCTTTGTTACATACCTGCTAATTTTTTGTTGCATGCTACACATGGTGAATTTTAGCTTCTAGGATGCTATATATTGTTATTTTTTTTTTTTTTTGAGACAGAGTTTTGCTCTTGTTGCCCAGGCTGGAGTGCAATGGCACGATCTCAGCTTACCGCAACCTCCGCCTCCCGGGTTCAAGTGATTCTCCTGCCTCAGCTTCCCGAGTAGCTAGGATTATAGGCATGTGCCACCACGCCCGGCTAATTTTGTATTTTCAGTAGGGACAGGATTTCTCCATGTCGGTCAGGCTGGTCTCAAACTCCCATCCTCAGGTGATCTGCCTGCCTCGGCCTCCCAAAGTGCTGAGATTACAGGTATGAGTCACGGCGCCCTGCCCTATTGTTGCATTTCTATAAATATTTTGGGCTCCAATCTTTGATGCAATTAAATTACTTGGAAACAGTTTACTCCTTTCAAGTTGTGCTTTTAAGCTTTCCTAGATGAGACCAGAGAAGCATTTAATCTAGGGCTACTTTTGCACTTCTACCAAAGCAACACCCATCTTTATACTCTATCTTGTGTCCTGTGAATCATGAGACGTTTCGCTCTGGCTGGTGGGACAGTCGTTATTCCAGTGCCTTTTGTGAGCTCTGAGGGTTAGTCACTATAATTCTTTTGTGTGTTTTTTCCCCTGGCCTTGAGTGATTTCCTCATAGGCATGCATTGATCAGTACTCAGCTGAACACTGAGCTGAGGGAACATACCTTCTCAGATCTCTAGAGCTTGTGCGTCTTCTCTCTCTCTCTCCTCTGCCCCCTACCCCTCTAGTTCTCTTCTCTCTAGTACTTTGCCCTGTAAACTGTACTCTCTTTGGCCTCCTTAGATTTCCAGCTCTGCTTCCCCAATGTAAGGAGACCACTAGGCTCTGCCTGAATTCCTTCTCTTTACAACACAGCCTGGAAACTTTCTCTAAGTAGTAATCTGGGACAACTGTAGAGCTAACTTCACTTATCTCCTTTTTCTCAGGGATCAAGGTATTTTGTTGCCTGACTTTCAATATCTTAATAACCACTGTTCTATACATTTTGTCCAGATTTCAACTGTTTCAGGCAAGATGATAAATCAGGTACCTGTTACCTCATCTCAGCCAGAAGAAGAATTGACTGTAAATTTTAAAATTTCTTCTCCCTGGAAATTATCTGTGTTCAAGTTTTCTATTACTGCATAACAAACCATTTCAAAAATTATTGGTTTAATATAACAATAGTATTTATTTTGCTCATGAACTGTAGCTTTGGTAAGACCCTGTGAGGACAGCTTGTCTTTGCTCCACTTGGCATTAGCTAGGTGGCTCAAAAACTGGGTATGGAATTCTCATTCATTCACATATCTTGTCATTGGTACTGGCTAATGCTAAAATCTCAGCTGGAACTGTGATTAATATACCTTATGCCATCTTTTCATATGGATACTTGACTTCTTAATAGCATAATGGCTGGGTTTCCAAGGGTAAATGGAGAAAAATGAGAGACAGAAAGAGAGAGAGAAAACATCATGTGAGAGCTACATCACTTTTTCTAACCTTGCCTAAAAAGATCACACAGCCCAGCATTATCACAATATATTCTTTAGAAGCAAGTTTCTAAGACTAGCCCATATTCAAGGATAGAGGAATTAGACTCTCCCCTTTGATGTGAGAAATGCCAAATAATTTGTGGACATGTTTTTTAAAAGCTCACATTTGTTCTCCACGTTGCCTGTTTCTGCTTATTTTGATCTCTATAGATACTTTCCTGTTATCTGATGTTTCTGGGTTGAAGGTTCATATTTATTTAAAATAGGGGCACTAATACCCTCTAAGAGTGGGGGAGGTTTGTCTATTCTGAGCTTTACTTTATTGGGATCTGGTTGAGACATTTAAATGGCAAATTTTCAGCATCTCTTTAGATATTTCCTGTTGAACCAATCATATTCCCTTGGGAAAAATCTCCAGCCTCTTCTTTGGAGGATGAAGACCAATATTCTGGGACCTGAATGTAGGAAGAGGGCTGGCTCAGAATCCAAGACGCAAATATTATCCAAATCTTCATTTTCTGTTCAGTACCTCCAACCTCAACTGAACCTGAAGTTCCCTTTGTTTCCCTTTTTTAAACAATATTCTTTTTCTAGAGTCAAAAAATGGCTGGTCCCTGGGTGGTTTATCAGACTGTGGGGAGAAATACGGGATCTGGATAGTTTAGACTTTCAAACAATCTTCCTTACTCAATCTCTATTTTCAGTCCCACTTCCAGAAGAATCTAGCACTGCCCATTCCTTCACCTTAGACAAATTTTTCTGTATAAATCAGATGAACTTCTGCTTTCCTCACTGCTGGCTTAGGATTCCCTTTTCCCATTTGCGTTCCCACTTCCAACATTTTATTTTCTGGTCTTCTTTTCCAATCTTCTCTTTCTTGTGAATCTTTTAAAAAAAATTCCTTTATTGCCATTTGATGGGATTTGGGGAAGGAGCAAATAAAAACATATGCTTAATTCACTGTATTTTGTCAGAAGTCAAGCTCACTCCTTTAAGCTCTACTTTTAGGTTACTGAATACAAAGATTTTCCAGGTTCAACTATCTTCTTTTCAACACCTTAATTAGTGCTCCAGCATTCATGTAGTAAATCTCCTAAAATCTCCTTGATATCTGTGAAAGTTTTCCTGAGTGACTGCTAACTATTTTCATGCCTTTCCTGGACTATTTAGTCTAGTTGGTTAAAAAGCTACTTCTAAATAGATTATGTGCATTAAAATCTGCACCAAATCACTCTTCAATGTCTCTCTAGCTATTAATGGTTTGGGGATTATCTTTAAAGTTTCATTTCAGGCCGGGCAAAGTGGCTCATGCCTGTAATCCCAGCACTTTGGGAGGCTGAGGTGGGCAGATCACGAGGTCAGGAGATCGACACCATCCTGGCTAACATGGTGAAAACCCATCTCTACTAAAAATACAAAAAATTAGCTGGGTGTGGTGGTGCTCGCCTGTAGTACCAGCTACTCAGGAGGCTGAGGCAGGAGAATGGTGTGAACCTGGGAGGCGGAGCTTGCAGTGAGCTGAGATTGTGCCACTGCACTCCAGCCTAGGCAACAGAGTGAGAGTCAGTCTCCAAAAAAAAAAAAAAAAGTTTCATTTCACATTTTTATTCCTGTTCCTGTCTCTTTCTGGATCATGTTTTCCAGTATCATTGCTTTCTAAGAACAAACAGTGATGGCGTGATGGCATTTACACACTTAGGACATAATTTATTTTGTCTTCAGATAAAGCAAGGTGAAGTAAAATTCAAAATTCAATGGTGATTAAGACATTTCTCTAGAATAATACATTTTTCCCCTGAAGTCCTCAAGACAGTCAGTTGTAACTAACTAATAACCATCTACAAAAAACACAGAGGCCTAGAACAGTTAAGAACTGGTCAAATGTCATACAACCAGACCATTTTAGAACTAGGTTTGTTAATTTTTGAACTTTCATACTGACTTAGATATGCTTGGGACCATTTTTAAGAGAATAGCACTACTAAGCATATATCTGTCTGAGCAAGGAAAATAAAATAATGAATTCTCATGTACCCATCAGCCAAATTAAGCAATTTTCAATTCTTGGCCTATCTTGCCTCATCCATGTGCCATTTGTTTCTTCTATTTTGTTACTTTGAAGCAAATCTCTGACATAAAATCACTTCATAAGTGATGAACTTTCAAGGTGAAAAATCATTCAATAGTTTAGATTAAGTAGTATCAAGTACATATAACACATTTTAACTAGGAATAAAATGTTCTTAATTAGAAGTGAAAATTCAAATATTTTTTTCAAATTTTTAACTTTTTCTTTTTTCTCAGGAATGCCTGTAACTCATAGGTTTTGTTGCTTTACACAATGCCATATTTCTCAAAGGCTTTGTTCAGTTTTTTAAATTATTTTTTCTTTATTTGTTTTCTGGCTGGGTTAATTTGAAGGACTGGTCTTCAAGCTCTGAAATTCTTTCTTTTGCTTGATCTAGTCTATTATTAAAGCTTTCAACTGTATTTTGAAATTCCTTCAGTGAATTTTTCATTTCCAGAAGTTGTTTTTTTTTAAAAAGATCTCTCTCTCTTCTTTCATATCCTGAATTATTTATCTGATTTCTTTGTGTTGTTTTTTAAACTTTCTCTTGGATTGAATTGAGCTTCCTTATAATCCATATTTTGAATTCTTTATCTGTCACTTCAGAATTTTTATTTTGGTTAGGATCCATGGCTAAAGACCTAGTGTGATCCTTTGGTGGTGGTGACACAGCAGTCAGTTTTTTCATGATCGTGCTTGAGATGTAGACATCCAGACACAAGAAATGCAGATAACACCTGGGAGATACTTTACAAGAAGAACATCACCAAGGTACATAGTCATCAGACTATCTAAGGTCAAGTTGAAAGAAAAAATTTTAAAAGCACCTGGAGAGAAGTGTCAAACTACCTATAAAGAAAACCCCATCAGACTAACAGTGGACTTCTCATCAGAAACCTTATAAACAGAAGAAATTGGGGGCCTATTTTCAGCCTTCTTTAAGAAAAAAAAAAAAGCCAGCCAAGAATGTTCTATCCTGCCTAAATAAGCTTCATAAATGAAAGAAAAATAATGTCTTTCCAGGCAAGCAAACATTAAGGGAATTCATCACAACAAGACTGGTCCTACAAGAAATGCTCAAAGGCATTCTAAACATGGAAACAAAAGGGCAATATGCACCAACATAAAAGTAAACTTAAGTACAAAGCTCACAGATCCTATTAAGCAATTACACAATTGAGATTACAAAGCAACTAGCTATCAACATTATGACTGGAGGAAAACTTTTCAATATTAACTTGAAAGTAAATGGCCTAAATGCTCCACTTAAAAGATATAGACTGGCAAAATGGATTTAAAAAACAAGACCCAACAATTAGTCGCCTACAAGAGTATCATCTAATAGGTAAAGATGCCCACAGACTCAAAGTAAAGATGTTTTCAGTTTGTGATCACACAAACTGAAAACAAAAACAAGCAGGAGTTTTGATATAAGTATCAGATACTTATATCAGATAAAATAGACTTCAAATCAACAACAGTGGAAAAAAACAAAGAAGGTCATTATATGATGATAAAGGGTTCAATTCAGCAAAACCATTTAACTACCCTAAATGTATATGCACCCAATATCAGAGCACCCAGATTCATAAAACAAATACTATTAGACCTAAGAAAATAGATAGATGGCAACGCAATAATAGTAAGGGACTTCAACACCCCATTGACAGTATGAGACAGATCATAAAGGCAGAAAATCAACAAAGAAACTCTGGATGTTCCTTCCAGTAGGAGATAGCTTAAAAAGTAAAAATTTTAAAAAAAGAAACTGGGTATAAACTGGACTCTAGAGCAAATGGACCTAATAAACATTTACTGGACACTCTACCCAACAACTGTAGAATATGCATTTTTCTTATTCACAGGTGAAACATTCTCCAAATAAACCATGTGCTTGGCCATAAAGCAAGTCTCAATACATTTGAAAAAATTAAAATCATATCAAATATCTTCTCAGACCACAGTGAAATAAAATTAAAAATGAACACCAAGGGGAACTCTCAAAATTATGCAAATACATGGAAACTAAATAACTTGCTCCTGAACAATCTTTGAGTAAATAAAATTAAGAGAGAAATCAAGAAATTTTTTGAACTGGATAAAAATAGGGACACAACATACCAAAACATTTGGGATACAACAAAAGCAGAGCTCAGAGGAAAGCTTATAGTGTTAAATGCCTACAAAAAGATAGAAAGATCACAAATTAACAACCTAATATTCCACTTCATAGAGCTAGAAAAACAAGAACAAACCAAACTCAAAGCTAGCAGAAAAAAATAAATAACGAAGATCAGAGCAGAACTAAATGAGACTGAGACCAAATAGATATAAAAGATCAATGAAACAAAAATATTTTTCTTCGAAAGGATAAGCTAAATTGATAGATTGCTAGCTAGGAGTCACCAAGAAAAAAAGAGAAATGATCCAAAAAAACACAATCAGAAATGATAAAGGTGATATTAGAATATAATGACAGAAATAATAAAGATCATTAGAGAGTACCATGAGCACCTCTGTGCACAAACTAGAAAACCTAGAGGAAATGGATAAATTCCTGGAAACATACAACTCCCAAATTGATCCAGGAATAAATAGACATTGTGAACAAACCAATAATAAGTCATAAAATTAAATCAGTAATTTAAAGTACACTCCCAAGAAAGTCCAAGACCAGACAAATTCACAGCTGAATTTTACCAGATGTACAAAGGTGAACTAATATCAATCTTACTGAAACTATTTCAAAAAATGAAGGAGGAGGGATTATTTCCCATCTCATTCTATAAAACTGGTATCACTCTGACACCAAAATCAAGCAAGGACACACAAAAAAGAAAATTACAGGCCAATATTTCTGATGAACACACACAAAAATCCTCAACAAAATACTAGCAAACTGAATCCAACAGCATATCAAAAAGATAATATGATGTGCTGTGGATTTTATTCCCACATGATCAAGTGGGTTTTATTCCAGGGATGCAAGGAAGTTCAACATAAGGAAATCAATAAATGTGATTCACCACAAAAACGGAATTAAAAACAAAAACTAAATGATTATTTCAATAGATACAGAAAAGCATTTGATAATCCAACATCTTTTCATGACTAACATCTTCATCAAACTAGCATCAAAAGAATATAGTTCAAAATAATAAGAGCCATATAAGGCAAACCTACAGCTAAGATCATACTGAATGGGGAAAGTTGAAAGCATTCCTTCTAAGAACCAGAAATAGACAAGGATGCCCACTCTCACCACTCCTAGTTAACGTAGTACTGGAAATCCTAGCCAGAGCTATCAGGCAAGAGAAAGAAATAAAATGCATCTAAATTGGAAAAGAGGAAGTTAAATTATCTCTGTTCACTCATGACATTATTTTACACCCAGAAAACCCTAAAGACTCTTCAAAAAGATTCCTAGGCTTGATAAATGAGTTTGGTAAGGTTTCAGGATTCAAAATGAATATGCAAACATCTGTAACATTTCTATACATGAATAATGTTCAAGCTGAAAAACAAATTAAGAACTCAATCCCATTTACAATAGCCACACACAAACACACAAATACCTACGAGTACATCTAACCAAGGAGGTGAAAGATCTCTACAGGAACTACAAAACACTGATGAAAGAAATGATGGATAACACAAACAAATAGAAAAATATCCCAAGCTCATGGATTGATATCAAGAATCAATATCAATATCAATATCAAGAATATTGATATCAAGAATCAATATCATTAAAATGACCACACTGCCCAAAGCAATGTACAGATTCAGTGCAATTTCTATCAAATCACCAACATCATTTTTTGCAGAATTACAAAAAAATCCTAAAATTTATATGAAACCAAAAAACAGCCTGAACAACCAAAGTGATCCTAAGCAGAAAGAACAAAGTTGGAGGCATCACATTACCTGACTTCAAACTATACTACAAAGCAACAGTACCCAAAACAGCATGGTACTGGTACAATAACAGACCCATAGACCAGTGGAACAGAATGGAGAATCCAGAAATAAAGCCACATGTGTACATCCAACTGACCTTCAACAAAGTTGACCCCCAAAAAATGGGGAAAGGACACCCTGTTCAATAAATGGTGTTAGGAAAATTGGGTAGCCATATGCAGAAGAATGAAACTAGATCCCTATTTCCCACCATAATTCATTCAAGATTAATTAAAGACTTAAAACTATTTTTTTAAAAAAACCCTGAAACTATAAAAATCCTAAAAGAAAACCTGGAGAAAACTGTTCTGGACATTTGCCTAGGCAAAGAATTAATGACTAAGACCTCAAAAGCTAATACAACAAGAACAAAAGTAGACAAATGAAATTTTTTTTAACCTTTGTTTTAAGTTCAGGGGTACATGTGCAGGTTTGTTACCTAGGTAAACTAGTGTCATGGGGGTTTGTTGTACAGATTATTTTATCACCCCAGTATTAAGCCTAGTACTCATTAATTATTTTTCTTGATCCCCTCCTTCCTCCCACCCTCCACCCTCTAATAGGCCCCAGTGCATATTGTTCCCCTCTATGTGTCCATGTCTTCTCATCATTTAGCTCCCACTTATTAGTAAGAACATACAGTATTTGGTTTTATGTTCCTGCATTAGTTAGCTTAGCATAATGACCTCGAGCTCCATTCATGTTGCTGCAAAGGACAAGATCTTGTTCTTTTTTATGGCCATGTAGTATTCCATGGTGTATATGTACCACATTTTCTTTATCCAATCTGTTATTGGTGAACATTTAGGCTGATTCCATGTCTTTGCTATTGTGAATAGTGCTGCAATGAACATACACACCATGTGTCTTTATAATAGTATGACTTAAACTCCTTTGGGTGTATACCCAGTAATGGAATTGCCGGGTCAAATGGTATTTCTGTCTTTAGGTCTTTGAAGAATCACCACATTATCTTTCACAATGGTTGAACTAATTTCTACAGCCTCACCAGCATCTGTTATTTTTTTTGACTTTTTAATAACGGCCATTCTGACTGGTATGAGATGGTATCTCACTGTGGTTTTGATTTGCATTTTTCTAATGATCAGTGCTGTTGAGCTCTTTTTCATATAATTGTTGGCCAAATGTATGTCTTCTTTTGAAAAGTATCTGTTCAAGTCTTTTGCCCACTTTTTAATAGGTTTGTTTGTTTTTTCTTTTAAATTAAGTTCCTTCTTGATATGGTTTTTGGCTCTGTGTCCTCATGCAAATCTTATGTTGAATTGTAATCCCCAGTATTGGGGGAGGGACCTGGTAGGAGGTGATTGGATCATGGGGGCAGATTTCCTCCTTGCTGTTCTCATGATAGTGAGTGAGTTCTCAGGAGATCTGATTGTTTAAACATATGTAGTACTTCCCCTTTCACCCTTTCTCCTGCCACCATGTGAAGATGTGCTTGCTTCCCCTTCACCCTTCCACCAGGATTGTAAGTTTCCTGAGCTGTGTAAGCCTCCCCAGCTGTGCCCCCTGTACAGCTTGTGAAAGTGTCAGTCAATTAAACCCCTTTTCTTCATAAATTACCCAGTCTCAGGTAGGTCTTTATAGCAATGTGAGAATAGGCTAATACACTTGCCAGATGCTGAATATTAGACCTTTGTCAGATGTATAGTTGGCAAAAATTTTCTCCCATTCTGTAGGTTGTTTGTTTACTCTATTGATAGTTTCTTTTGCTGTACAGGATCTCTTTAGTTTAATTAGATCCCATTTGTCAATTTTGCTTTTGTTGCAATTGCTTTTGGTGTCTTTGTCATGAAATCTTTGCCAGGGACTATGTCCTGAATGGTACTGCCTAGGTTTTCTTCCAGGGTTTTTATAGCTTGGGTTTTATATTTATGTGATTATCCATCTTGAGTTGATTTTTGTACATGGTATAAGGAAGAGGTCCAGTTTCAGTCTTCTGCATATGACTAGCCAGTTATCCAAACACCATTTATTGAATAGGGAATCCTTTCCCCATTGCTTGTTTTTGTCAGGTTTGTCAAAGATCAGATAGTTGTAGATGTGAGATCTTATTTCTAGGTTCTGTATTCTGTTCCATCGGTCTATGTGTTTGTTTTTGTACCAGTACCATGCTGTTTTGATTTCTGCAGCCCTGTAGTATAGTTTGGAGTCATGTAGTGTGATGCCTCCAGCTGACAAATAGGATTTAATTAAACTAAAAACCTTCTGCACAGCAAAAGAAACAATCAACGGAGTAAAGTGAGAACCTACAGAATTGGAGAAAATATTTGCAAACTATGCATACAACAAAAGACTAGTATTCAGAATCTACAAGGAACTCAAACAACTCAACAAGAAAAAAAAAACAATAGCCAAAGTGGGCAAAGGATATGAACAGACATTTCTTTAAAGAACACACACAAGCAGCCAATAAACATATGAACCAATGCTTAACATCACTAATCATCAGAAAATGCAAACTAAAACCACAATGAGAAATCACTCACATCAGTCAGAATGGCCATTTTTAAAAAGTCAAAAAATAAGAGATATTGGTGAGGCTGTGGAGAAGAGGGAGTGTTAATACACTGCTGATGGGAATACAAGTTAGTACAGCCTCTATGGAAAAAAGTATGGAGATTCCTCAAAGAATTAAAAATAGAACTACCATTTGTCCCAGCAATTCCACATCTATCCAGAGGAAAAGGAATCGTTACATAAAAAAGACACCTGCACTCATTGTTTATTGCAGCATTATTCACAATGGCAAAGTCACAAAACAAACCTAAGTGTACATCAATGGATAATTGGATAAAGAAAATATTATATATATATATATATGTATATATATATATATACACACACCATGGAATACTATGCAGCATAAAAAAGAATGAAATCATGTCTTTTGCAGCAACATGAAGAGCTGGAAGTAATTATTCTAAGTGAAACAATTCAGAAGCAGAAAATAAAATAGCATATGTTCTTACTTATAAGTGGGAACTAAACAATGAGTACATATGGACAAAAAGATAGAAATAATAGACAGTGGGGACTCCAAAAGAGGAGAGGGTAGAAGGAGGTGAGGGTTGAAAAATTATCTATTGGGTACAGTGTTCACTATTTGGGTGATGGGTATACTAGGAGCCCAAACCTTGCCATTATGCGATATATCCATGCAACAAACCAATACACGTACCCTCTGAATCCATAATTCAAAAAAAAATAAAAAATATAAAAAGTTTTAAAAAGATAGAAGTGAGTACTATCAAGCTGACCATAATGAAGATACTAGTTGATGTTTCAATGAAAATGTGTATTTACTGACCTGAGTCAAGACAGGTAAACCTCAGATACCTCAGCTCCAACCCCGACAAGTATATGAACTCTGCTCTTGGCCTTCCTTCTGCCCTTTGGACTTGGACTTTGTTTTGCTTTCCCTGGTTCAACCTACTCTCAACAGATGTAGACTTGCCTCAGCACTCTGGTTCTTCTTGTTCTATTTCAGGAAATGTTTATCTCTGTATCTCCAAGCCTAGCTCAATACCCAACACAAAGTAGGAATTCAGCTGATGCTTATTTGAGGAATGAGTTGCCATGAGAATGGCAAAGAAATCTCAGTGAAGGGAGAGATACTGGACACCTGCTCCAGGGCTCACCTCACCAAAGCGGCAGTTTTCCTTTCAGTGTTCAGTGTCTACTTTTCTCTCCAGGAAAACACTGATCCAATTGCTTCTCATCTGCAAGATTATTCAAGTAATCTTAGATGTGTAAACAAGCCATGGCGGCGCTTGTGTCAGGCAGAACCAGGGCCCCCTGCAGCTGCCCACTATACTTCATTTCTTCTGAGATGACCCCTGAGCAGCACTGGAGACCCCAGACAGAGGACGCCTTTTTGATGCTATTAAGAGCTTCCTATCAGTGTGGAGGGAATAAAAGGGGCAGGGAAGAACACCCATCCCTGGGGTGTTTCTTTACAGAGCACCCATTGCTCCAAAAGCAGGGGTCACTTTGTGGATGTAAGATCATATTTTTACAGTGCTATCTTCCGAATGAGAGGAAATCCACACGCCAGACAGCCTCCTGTCACCAGGCGGCCTGTATCAGCCTCACTATGTGGACTGGTGCAGTTAAGCCCTGAAAGATGGTCTGCGGGGGTGTCAGACACAGCCCAGGCAGGGGAGGGAGGAACTTCAGAGCAGGCAATCCCAGCTCCTGGGAAGGACTGGCCTTGTGACCTTAACCAGTGTCTTCCAGCCTCCTCAGGACCCTCCTTGGTAAAGCAAAGATTAAACACTGACCCATCCACCCAGATCATGTGAGTGAAACAGCAGCCCCACTGGAAAGGTATTGGAGAATAAAACTCTTTATTTTTTTTTAGAAACATGAACACTTCCATTAATCTTCTCTGCTCCCAAATTGTAGTTTCTAGTTCCTTGATTCTTACAAATAAAAGAGAGAAACAGTTTTGGAGAACAACGTGTCTTGGCCCTAAGAATAATTTTCTTACTTGTGCAGTTGAGGATGGTTTATTATGGGTCTGTTTAGTGTCTCGGTCAAGGGAGGGAAGGAATAAAATGTTGATCCAAGAAGCCATCTTGCTCTGAGGAGTGATGAAGTACATTTTTGTGTGCTGAGGCACTCTTATGGGTTGAATTTCTTTACAGAATGAGCCCAAGTAGGCAGGTACAGTAATAGAATGGCTCACTGGGAGATTATTAGCAACACCAGAGGCTTATCTGTCCTTGTGTCTCTGGGGAGAAGCACAAAGAGGGGGAACTAATCCACTCCAAGAAGAAGAAAGAGATGGCACCTTATCCCTAATTTGATGTATCACTCGTAGGGTGGGTGGGAAAGTTCTTCAGTTCCATTTGGCCTAGGCAGTGAATTACTCCTCATATTTCTGTTTCGTAGTGGTCAGTGAGCTATGAGTCATGCAGTGACTCACAGCATCACCATCAATGTATATTTGGGGGTGCTCTCAGGGTTCTTGGGTTCATGCTGATAAGGAAAGCCAGGCTTTGTTATGACTAAGTCTTTTTCCATGCTATGTGTTTCGTGTGTTTTTTTAGCTGCCACAACCATCCTGATGGTGTCATACCACTCAGAATGACAGAAATGTCTTACTCTCTTGGAAACTAGATAGATAAGAATATCATGCATTTGGGAAATGTTTAAATGTACACCCACATGTCAGGCCCACTAAGTGTGTATTTGAAAAATCATTTTCATTTTTATCATGCTTTGACAAAAGGAAGTACATCAATGCTCTGTTTAGGAAAAATATACCGTACTCTGCTACTGAACAGCTATGTGGCCTTGGGCACGTCTCTTAACTTCCCAGGGCCTCAGTTTCCTCATTCCCTGTCTACCTTCCTGATTCTACAGTAACACTTTACTAGGTTGCAAACAATGTCTAGAAGGTAGCAGCACACCCATCTCTCATTCAAAGAGCCTTCTCAGGCCACACCCTCCTCTACCAAGGCTGTGCTCACTGATGACTTCTCCATGAGCAGCTGACTGAACTTGGTTTGTAGGAAGTTCATACAATCTGCTGGCACCAGCAAGAAATGGAATGCAGGAAGCTTCCAGCTTCACTCAAGTACATTTAGCCATTCAACAGACACTTATTGAACATGTACTATATGCCAGGCACTGAATGCCAAGGATCCAGCAATGTCAAAGCAGACAATGTCCTTCTTCTCATGCAGCTTACCTTGTAGTGTGGGAAGTGGAAAATAAACAACATAAACAGGTAAATTATGCAGAAGGTGTTAACAACTATGGAAAAATAGAGCAGTTTGAGGGATAAGGATGCTGGTATATTGGCAGAGAAAGAGGGTTAAGGCTTGGCTTCACTGCAAAGGTGATGTTTGACTAAGACTTGCAGATGAGAGAGTGAACCATAAGGATATCTTAGGAGGACTGGCCCAGGTAGAAGAAAGAGCCACTGCAGAGACTCTGGGGAGACATATGGCTGGCATGCTGGAGGAGCAGCAAAGTGGCCAGTGTGGCTGGAGCAAAGTGAATTCAGTACAGAGTAGGGGATGAGGCAGGGGGTACAAGGGGTCAAAGCGTGTAAAGCCTCATAGAGGCTTTACAAGGCTTGACTTTCACTTTGAAAGAAATGAGAAGCCATTGCAGGATTTTGAACAAAGGAATAGCCAGATCTGACTTACATTTTATAATAAAGCTCAATCTGTTTATTAATGGAAGAATAAAATGAAGGGAAGTGGCAAATTTGAGTCACTAAAACCATTTAGGAAGCTGTGGGATAAATTATGCTTGCATGGACCAGAATAGTAGCAGGGAGATGCGAGAGGTGATTGGATTCTAAATATAATTTGAAGGTAGACCCTTTAAAATTTCCAGGTGGATCAGAGGTGAGATGTGAGAAAAAGAGAATTGTGGACAGCTTCAAGGTCAAGAACCTCTTTGGTAGTGGATGCTCTTTGGGGTTTTAACATAAGACATAAAGATCCATATGCTCTATGATCACTCCCAAGGGTCCATCCCACATCCCCTTTCCCTATTTGCCCCTTATTTTCTATTCTTATTCCTTCCAGGCCTCCGACCAATAAACCAAGCCATTCACCACTGCTCAGGGGCCTTGTAGATCTATACTATGGGCCACTGCTCCCTGCTGGGTTACACTCCTGAAGTCACTCTGAACCCACCCACAGTTTGCTGTGGAGGCTGTAGTTAAAAAGCAAATGGCCAACGGCACCTGAGACAGATGAAATTGGGAGATATGAAGGACTCAGAAGAGGTGTTTCAGACACAAGGTCATTTATTTCTGTTACTATGTTTTTTATTTCTAGCATTTCCCTTTTATGATTTCTTGAGTTCCCATCTCTGTTTATATTACCCATCTTGCATGTTCTTGCATGTTGTCTACCTTTTTTTCCATCAGAGCCCTCAGCATATTAATTATAGTTATTTTCAATTTTTAGTTGGTCTGATAATCTTAAAATCTCTGCCAAATCTAAGTCAGGTTCTGTTGCCTGCTTTGTCTTTTCAGACTGTTTGTTTTTTCTTGCCTATTAGTGCACCTAAATTTTGTTGAAAGTTACACATGATGTATTGGGTAATAGAACCTCGAGGTAAATAAGTCTTTGGTGTGAGGGTTTATGATTATCTGGTTAGGAGCTACACTTTACTTTTTGTTGTAGCTGTAAGTGTCTGAGGCTTCAATTTATTCTACTGTCCTTGTTTTTGTCTCTCCAGTTATCTTTGGGTTTCCCTAGAAATTTCTTTTTAAATAGAGTCTGAGCCTTGCAGACTTTTCAACTATTATCATCTGTTATGATTTAGGAGTTTAGTTGACACATCAATGAGATATGTAACTGGCGGGGGACATTCTATAATCCCATAATTAGGTCTCAATTTTTTAATGAGCCTGTGCTCTTGGGCTGTGACCTTCATAAATGCTTCTTAATTTTTTTCCCTCTCAGGTGAGATAGGAAAGTTAGTTGGGGTGAGAGTTGGGTATTTTCCTTCCCCTACATTATTTAGATTCTAGAAATGTAAATTCCTTTGAGAGCAGGAAGAGGACAGAACACTCCAAGCTTATTTCAAAATGGATACTTTCCCTCTCTTGCTGGAAGCCCAAGGGGATTTTTCTCCAGTCTTCACTGTGAGAGAACACCTTGTGGGGCTTAGGGAAGTAAAACTCCAAAAGTGAGAGGAATCGCCCCACCATCAAGTTTTAACTCTCAAACTAGTCCACACTCAGCTTCCAGCAGTTCATCATTATAGTTTAAGTTTCTGGCTCTAGCAGCTCCTGCTCCCACTAAGCTGTGATTCTCTGTATTCTCCTTTCTCTCCAGTTTTTAAGGCACTAGTTTGCTCTGTGACCTTAATTCTCTGATGAATCTAAGAAGTGTTGTTGATTTTCAGTTTGTTCCACTTTTTTCTTGTTGTGAGGATGGGAGTGATGACTTCTAAGCTGGTTACACATTGGAGTAGAAACTGGAAATTTAAATTTTTAAATGGGAATGAATGCCTTGTTCTTGAAACAGAACAATATAATGGATGTTAATTCCCCCTTGATTTAATCTGTACAATCAATTCCATTCAAATTCTCAATTAGTTCTTTTCAGGAACTTGAAAAAGTTATTTTAAATTCATTTAAAAATTAAAAGATGTGACAAAAAGCCAATAAAATATAAAAATAAAAGTGATAAGGAGCCTGTTCTACCAGATATTAAAATGTATTACAAAGCTATAATAATTAAAATATCCAGGAACTATGCCAAAGTGTATACTCAAATGATTAGAACAGAATGGCTGGTGCAAAAATAGACCAAAGTTCATCTGAGAATTCATTCTATGATTAAAGTAGAATTTCATATCAGAGTGGAAAATATGAATTATATTGAGACAACTGGTTAGATATTTTGGAGGAAAAATAAAGTGAGATCCACCCTGATACCTTGAACCAAAATAAATTCCAAATAGTTCAAAATTGTAAAATTAACAGTAAAAGTGCCACCAGCAATGAAACTGGTGACTTCACTGCATTTCTGCTACTCTCCTTTTCCAACTCCAATTCAACTGCCAACTGCATCCTCTGTTTTCAGTTTATTTTGTTAATAATTGGGATACTTAAGGCTGTAATATTTCCTCTGAATTTAGCATTATCTGTATAACATAGCTTTTAGTAGGAAGTATTCTCTTTTACATTAGATATTAGTTAATTTAGAATCTCAGTTTTGATTACTTATTTGATCCAAGGGTCTATGAAAAGAGTATCTCTTAAATTTCAGGCAGTTAAATTTTTATCATATTTTTGTTATTAATTTATTGTATATTATTATTATCAGAGGATGGATTTTGTAAAAATAATATTATTTTCAGAAGTTTTAAAGGAAATTTGAATATAGCATCTTATACCCAGCCAAATTCATATTGAAGTGGGAGTGCAAATTTAAAAAAGAATTATAGGCACACTAATAGTCAAAAAACCTATTAAGCACATTCTCTGAAAGAATTACTTAATTATATACTCTGTAAAAAAAAATTCAAAATATGCAAAAATAGAAATTGAAAGGTGGTGAGCAAATGATAATTTTATAATTATCAAAATAACTATTGGTACATAAAATTAATAATAATCTATAACTAGCTGTCTTGGAAAATATCTGTATTAGTCAGGATTCTCCAGAGGAACAAAACTAAGAGGATATATAGCTGACCCTTCAACAACACAGATTTGAACTGTGTGGGTTCATCCAGTTATACATGGATTTTCTCCTGTGCCACTCTAGAGACCACAAAACCAGCCCCTACTCTTTCCCCTCCTCCTCAGTCTACTCAATATAAAGATGAGAAGGACTAAGACCTTTATGATGATACACTTCCACTTAATGAATAGAACATATATTTTCTTTTCCTTATGATTTTCTTAATAACCTTTTCTTTAGCTTACTTTATTGTAAGAATACAGTGTATAGTACATATAATATACAAAATATGCATTAATTGACGTGTATGTGTTCATATTATCAGTAAGGCTTCTGGTCAATCACAGGCTATTAGTAGTTAAGTTTTTAGGGAATCAAGTTATACATGAATTTTTGACTGCACAGGGAGTCAGTATCCCTAGCCCCCCATTGTTCAAGGGTCAGCTGGTTATTAAACTATAATGAATATATAAATATTTCATTATAGGAGTTGTTCTCATTACAATTATGGAGGACAAAAGTTCCATGATCAGCCTTCTACAAGCTAGAGAACCAGGAAAGACAGTGGTATAATTCAGCCCATCTGAATAACCAAACCCAGGGGAGCCCATGATGATGTAAGTCCAGTCTGAGTTCAAAGACCTGAGACCCAGGATTGTTGATGTCTGAGGGCAAAAGAAAATGGATGTCCCAAATCAAACAGGAAGCAAATTTTCCCTTCCACCAGACTTTTGTCCTATTCAGGTCCTCATTGAATTGGATGATAACAGTCTACTAATCCAAATGCTAATCTCTTCCAGAAATACCCTCATGGAAATGCCCAGAAATAATATGTCACCAGTAATCTGGGTATCCCTTAGCCCAGTCAAGCAGACACATAAAATTAATCACAATATCAACATGAAAGGAAATAGACAGATGGGAAGAAAAAGAGGGAACTGAAAGCATACTAAATTTCTGATTTTGATTCAGAGAAGAAGGCAGGAGCACAGGCTGATATTAATACAAAATAATTCCTGGTAGCTAGATAATAAGATAAATTTAAATTTCTTTAAAATTTAAGTGAAATTGCTAGAAGAATAAGTATAAGATATTCAGCTCCCAAACCACTAAAGGAAAGGAAATACAATTTAAAATAAATAAATAAATAAATAAAAAGCAAGAAAGAGAGAAGAAATAGAAAGAGGAAGAAAGAGAAGAGAAAAAGAAAGGGAGAGGAAGATGAAAAATGAGGAAGATGGAATGGAAGATGAAACTATAAAGTGAGGTGTAAGGAACAGGTCCAAATAATCATTCATCACAAGAAATACGGGTGTGTTAAATTCTTAATTAGACTGAAGGATTTCTGGATTTTGTATTTAAGATTTTGCATATAAGAACCTCATACTTCTGAGGTTCTTATAAAGATGCATCCTAGTGAAGACATACTATGTTTTTATCTCCAACTAAAGAATATCACAACGGACTTATAGCTCACATAGAAAGGGAAGAATGAGTTTCCCAGGGAAATGTTAAAGAAGCAGAAGTAAGCAGATTTAGAAAACCAGGGATGTAGCAAGCTTACGAATCAACATTGATTTTGCTAGGGCTTAGATTTTGTGCAAAACATGAGTTTTAAGCTTTTCAGAGCTCTCTGTGAAATTCTTTTCTCTGAAAAGCTCTGTCAGGGGCAAAGCTGACCCAGTGTGGAAATGCCATGAGTCAGAGACCAGACAGATCTATTGGGGTGAGTCAGAAAATCACGGAAGGTCCCACCATGGGCAAAACAACGAGGCAGAAAGTAAGGGCAGTGCAGCTGGTAATTCCAGAGCCCAGACTCAAAGCCATTATACCACGCCAGGGAATCTGGAAGAAGGTTACAAGCAGGGGTTTGGCAGAAGTTTTGCAGTTAAGTGGTCAAAGACAAGGAAATGCAGCCAAGAAGAACAGACAAAATTATAGCAAATAAACAGAATACGGATGGGGCCAAGTAGAAGGAGGGGAGTGTAATCCTATGGAAAACCATTGAGGGCCAACTACAAGGAATGGAGTAAAAGACAGGATATAGTCCCAGCAGCCTGACAGTACCCAAGTTCTTTAAAGACAAGAATAGCAAACAGGAAATCAAGCCAGGAATTCAGGCATAAAAAGTGAGAAAAGAAATCATCTAGACCCACACAGCTTACTGATTACATTAACATGACCTTCCTAATCCACTGTTTGCATCAAAAAATGACCTTACTATTCCAAGAAACTCTTGCCTGGGAAGGTAAACATTCAAATGAGTACAGGACAGTTCTCTGGGTGGCCTTGGACCAACCCAGTTCTCCCTCATTTCTCTCTCGTAGTTCTCAGGAATAGCTATAGAATGTGCTAGGGAGGTAACATCCTGAGATAGGAAGGGACTGGCTGGAACTGTCCGTGCTCTGTTCCAGTTCCCCCTAGAAACAGGATGCCCTTCAATGCTTTAGCCCAGGGAGTCAGATTCTCCCAGGACATAAAACCCACAATGTTGGGAGGCCGAGGCGGGCGGATCACGAGGTCAGGAGATCGAGACCATCCTGGATAACATGTTGAAACCCCGTCTCTACTAAAAATACAAAAAAATAGCTGGGCGTGGTGGCGGGCGCCTGTGGTCCCAGCTACTCCAGAGGCTGAGGCAGGAGAATGGCGTGAACCCGGGAGGCGGAGCTTGCAGTGAGCCCAGATCGCGTCACTGCACTCCAGTCTCTGGGTGACAGAGCGAGACTCCATCTCAAAAAAAAAAACAAAAAACAAAACAACCCACAATGGCTGCTTTTCTAGGTCCCACAGCTGCAGTGCAAGTGGAATACAGCAGTCAAGGCTCCATCCATCCCCAGGCAGCTTTTCTGAGCCTTGGGGACCAGCTCAAGATGAATTCTAGGCTTCTGTTGTCCCTTGCTGCCTATCTGTGAATAAAAAATCCATTTCATGGAATTTGCTATATGGTGATGTTCTATCTCATCAGACTCAAACAAGTTAGTAGTTGGTGAACTTGCTTCACAATTACTGTATTATTTAAGTGAACATCAAATTGTTCACCTCTACAGTAGATAGTATCAAATGATAATTACTTCTCAAGACACTTTGAATCCTCTCACATTAAAACCCTCATCTTTTTGTGTCCACCAGTCCTAAACTATCATGTCATGATTCTTATCAAATTCTAATCAAATGTTCACATTGTCAGAACCACCTTAAACCAGATTCCATATACTCAAAGAATATTAAAAAAAAAAATCCAACTTTGCCTTCCCACCATCTGAGACACTACTAAAATTCCGTTAAGGTAGTACTCTCCCTTACTGGACTAGGGGGAAAAATTCAGCTTTATCTTATTTTTAAGTTGTCTTGGGGATATTTTTAGGGATCTAGCACTTGACAATATTGGAGGCCCATCAAAATCCAATCTAGACATTCTTACCACCACAGCCCAAGACCCATCTTAACCTATTTCTCCAAAAATTTGTACTAAACACACTGCTTGAATGAGAAGCTGAAGAAAAGCTAAAATGGATCCTAGAAAGCCCTCATAGATAAAGGAATCGTTATACTTTATCCTGGTCCTTGGAACATTCCTATTCTCCCAATCAAAAACACCAATGGGCAAGGAGATGAACTCATCAGGACCTCAGGGCCACAAATAAAATAGACATTCAAGGCGACCCTGCAGGAGCACACTCAATACCATTTTATGTTAGCCTCCTGAGACCATAAGTTATACAACTGTAGATCTGTGTTTTGCATTTTTTGGTGTCCTTTTAGATTAAAATAGTCAATACTTGTTTGCCTTCTCTAAGACAAATTAACAATATACCTGGACTGTTGTTATGTCCCAGGAATGCACTGAGGCACATACTACCTTTCATAAATCCTCAATCAGGACCACAAGGACCTTACTTTTCCCTGTGGTTTTCTTATACAATATGTAGATGAACTTTTGGTGTGTTCCCAAAGAGGGTGAATGCTAAGACTAACTTCATCTATCTAATAACTGTTTTAGCTCAGTAAAGGCATAAAGTTTCCAAATACAAAATGTTGCCAAAGTAACTTCATTACTTAGGATGGGAGTTGGCAAACTATAGCCACTAAGCAAATCCAACATGCTGCCTACTTTTGTAAATAAAATTTTGTTGGA
The DNA here is from genome assembly GCF_006542625.1 of Nomascus leucogenys. Classification (NCBI taxonomy): domain Eukaryota; kingdom Metazoa; phylum Chordata; class Mammalia; order Primates; family Hylobatidae; genus Nomascus; species Nomascus leucogenys. The sequence continues at coordinate 57,220,271 of NC_044384.1, read as the reverse complement.
CACAGCCATACTGATTCATTTATTTATTGTTTATGATTACCATAAAGTGCAACTGAATTGAATAGTTGTGAAAGAGACTTTATGCCCCTGAAAGTCTAAGGTATTTACCATCCGGTCCTTTACATAACAACTAAAAGTTGTTATTCCAAGGAAGAAAATCCCTTACTCTTAACCAACTACAGACCACTCAAAACTTTACTGGGCCATAGACAATTAAGAAGATTCTCCAGTCCTTGCCCCAAATGCAATAGGTTCTCAGCTTTTCTATTTGCCGCTCCACTGTATGACAAAGTTCTCAAACACCAAACCTCTTCCCTGGGACACTGAACATGAATAGATCTTTTGTGAATTATCAGCACTCCAACAACCTCCCACTCTTTCTACTCATTTGTACCTGAGAGATCTGAACAAGCCCTTGGTAGTCTAACAAGAGCCTACCCGCCTTGTCAACAGCCACAGCAGCTACACAAGTGAAGGCATCTTCCAGCTTGGTCTTAGGATCTCCTTTAAATTTAATGGGCCCTCATCCCCTACAGTCTTTGCTGCTCACCGGAAATATACAACACTTCTCAGCAGGAAGACTTGTCTTGTGTGAATCCTTATTTTCTCCCTAATATATTTCCATTTATCATCGTAGTACTTTAAAATCCTGTTACTTTTCATTCATTACCCAAAACAGAAGAAACTCATGATTGTTTAATCTCTGTTCACAAACTCTCTATGCCCTGAATGGATTTATTAGAAAATGCTTTAGGAAATCCAGACTTAATCTTGGTTGCTGATGGATCACATCTTAATAGTGATACTGCAAAATAGAAGGTAAGAATATCACCCCTTACCAAAAGTAAAATCTGTCCAGATGGAAGAACTTACTGCGTGTGCCACAGCCTATCAGTTAACTAGAAATGAAAGGATAATTTCCACTGATAATAGAGATATATATTTTGGAAGGGAGTCATATTTGGTGATGTTTTGTAAACAAGGGTTCTTGACCCCAACAGGAACTCTAGTTCAGGTTGGTCAGCAGAATTAAAGAATTTTTGCATGTTCTAATGTTTCTTAAGGAGATATAAAGACAGGAGCTCAAACAAATGGGTATCACATGGAGAATAAAGCAAATCCCTGCAGCTCTTTGTTCCAGACAGTCAGCACTCACTTAGATCCTAGCCCTAATGATAATCCAATAGATTCTATTGCTGGAGAAATTCAAAGAGGCGTTTATAGAATGTCAGTGATTGGCTCTAGGTTCAGAAAAGTGGTACTAGGAGAAATCCAGATGTAAACTGCACGAGGATAATCTCTGAGGCTTTAAGGATGGCTGCTTAGTCCTGAAGAACTTCAAATGGAATCTTGCAAAAATTTTACATGAAAATACCCACCACTGCAAAGACAAATTAGCAAGGACAAACTGGCCACTAAACTTCTTGGTGGGAAAACTTCACTAAAACTTCTGAGGGTATTTCTGGTGCATCTATTACCTGCCACTAGACTGATCCCGACAAAACTGTTCAGGTCAGACATGGACAAGAGCCCAGTGTTTAGAATCCCTTTGAATAGCTCCAAATGGGTTTCATACATCTGCTCTTGCAGTGGATTTTTAATGTGTCCTACTTATTGTTTGCTTATTCTTGGGATGAGTTGAGCCCTTTCCTTGCAGGAGAAAGATGGCTCTAATAATTGCAAATTTAAAAACTTACTTGATATTGTATTACCAACTTAGGGAATCCCAAATTATTGCTCTAGTAACAAGACCATTGATTTTCCTTGGTATATTGGACAGACTCCAATTTGGCCACCCAGGAAACACATTTGTTGGTCTTTATACCTCTGTGTAATCCTTGACTGCAGTCAGGACCTGTGACTTGCTTCTAACTAATACAGTATGCCAAAGGTGATGGGCTATTGCTCCTGTGCTTATGTTAGTTTTATAAATTACTTGTCTTGCTAGAAGACGCTCTGAAGACTCTTTCCTGGCTTCATGAAGCACTCATTTCAGGAAAGCCCTTGAGGTAATGAACTGAGGGCCGCATCTAGGATCTGCAGGCAACTGCTAGGAACCAAGGGTGGCCTCCAGCCAACAGCTAGCAAGAAGCTGGAGCCTTCAGTCTTACAACCACAAAGAAATGAATTCTTCCAACAAATGGTGTGAGCTAAGAAACAGGTTCTCCCTTAATACAGCCCTTACATGAGAATGCAACCGGGCCAACACCTTCATTTCAGCCTTAAGAAACCCTGAGCATAGGACAATGCAAGCCATGCCTAGGCTACTGACTCATGGAAACAGCAAGAATAAATGCAGGTGCTTTTAAGTCACTAGGTTTTTGGTGACTTGTGCAGCAAGAAAACTTATACACTGTGACTATTATTTAAAAGCTTTGCAAAGTATTCTCACTTACTCAGAAACTCTACTATCAATATCAGCCCCAATCATCAAGAAAGGAAGAAAGGGCAGACAGAATTTTAAAACACAAATTAGCAAATTTTTCATAGATTCTCAATCTTTCATCACCTAAGATATTGCCATTGGCTTTAATGACAGTGAGATCGATTCCTCCTGGGGGTTATCAACTCTCCCCTTATGAATCAGTAATTGGTCAGCCCATGCATCTAGGATTATCACCTCTGATTCTAGATTCCATGCTATCACAAACCGACAAGCCAAATATCCCAGGGAACTCATGCAATACCCCCAGTATTATGATTAATAGGTATGAGCAGCCTTTCCTCAACATCATCCTAAATAGCACTTCTATGACCTGAAGCCTGGAGCTTTTGTAAATGAACTTTCACATAAATAGAACTTGGAAGAGAACTAGGAAAGAGATGCAATATTCTTGGAGGCTGAACCACTTTCACTGATGACACAAGTAAGACACGCTACTTCACTTTTGCTTTAGAGCTACCAACTCTCTCAATATTCCAAATTTCATTGCCTGGCACTGTATCATTCTTGATGAGTAGTGCTAAAACGCTAGAATGCAATTTTTCAATCCTATGGTGTTGTTTAGGCCAAAGATAGTTCATAAGTGATTCCCAATGACTGGTATAGAATTTGCAGCATAAAAGCCTCAGACTGCTACCTATGAATTGGACAGGGTTTTGGTACCTTGGCAAATAGATGCATGTTTTGAAGATAATGAGATTACCTAGGATCCATTTTTGCCTATCAATTTACCCTCTAGGAATGGTTGTTAGGTCACATATTTTAGGAAGAAAACTCAGCCATGATTTCTGAACCAAAGCCCTAACTCTTAAGGGGGAATTTTGTATTTTCTTCTCTCCTAATGCTCCTTCACTTTATATTTTTCTGAAAGGCTCAAAAAACAGGGAGAATCCTGGATGCCATGGTTCAGAGAATGCAAAAGAGTAATACAATGCCACCATGGCCATGGGACTCCTTGCCTAGAAGGATCGTAAAATTGGACAGATGGTAAATCAGAATAGAGCCACTTTGGATACAATATTGACTTTCTGAAAGGACACAGTACTATTTAGGGGAAGAATGTTGTTCTTATATCCTTCCAGACCTCTCAGGGATTTTTAATATTATCTAAAATGACTAGCAAGCAAATAAAAAAGCATAAATTTAGACCATCTGGCTAATTCCCCATTCCTGGTTCTGCGTGCTGTTCGGACTGGGGATAGAATCCATTCTCTCGGTTTAATTTGGCCACACTAGGCTCCTAGCTGAAAAACGGATGATGAACTCTAATCTGCATTACAGCGTTTAGAGGTGTAATGTCCAGAGTCTTAAATGCTGTTGTATAACCACTATCAGATCACCAGGCCAGGGATCTTACTTGTGATTTCTATCAAATGATCCCTCAAAAAGAACAGAAAACCTGACAATTGTGGTGGTTGAAACATCCACCCCCAGATTGATCAAATGCCCAGCTCAGGCTGAACATTGACTACCAGTGGGACTCTAGAAGCAAAATCATCTAAATCCCCACAGATCACTAGCTATATTAACCTAACTTTACTATTCCCCAATACAGTAGTCCTCCTTTATCTGTAGGGGATATGTTCCAAGATCCCAGTGGATGTCTGACACCTTGGATAGTACCAAACCCTATATATATACTATGTTTTTTCCTATACATACACACATATTATAAAGTTTAAATTACAAATTAGGCACAGTAAAAGATTAACAACAGTTAATCTTAGGGCCAATGCTTAGAGCCCCTTCGAATAGCTCCAAATGGATTTCATACATCTGCTCTGGCAGTGGATTTGTTATGTGTCCTACTTATTGTTTGCTTATTCTTGGGAGGGGCGGAGCCCTTTCCTTGCAGGAGAAAGATGGCTCTAATAATTGCAAATTTAAAAACTTACTTGATATTGTGTTATCGACTTAGGGAATCCCAACCTATTGCTCTAGTAACAAGACCATTCATTTTCCTTGGAATACTGGAGGAATTCCGATTTGGCCACCCATGATCCACATTTTCTAGGTCTTTACACCTTTGTCTGACTGCAGTCAGATCCTGACTTTGCCCTCTCCACTTTAAGACACTACTAAGACTCTGTCCAAGTCATGCTCTTTTACTGCAACAAGAATAAACTCAGTTTTTTGTTTTTGGTGTTATTTTGAAAAGTCAGGGTTTAACAAAAGGCAATACATGGGTCAGTTAGAGGACCTGGTGAAATGAGAAAAAGGGAGAGAACTTGGTTTTAATATCCAGAAGTCAAGCAAACACTAGAGGAACCATCCACAAGGCAATGTGGACCCATGAATCAAGGAGTCATCTTATTTATTTGCTTTTATCAAAATCCTAACTGGTTTAAGCATCTGGAATGGCACTGATCTTACATGAAAAGGTGAAGTATTTCCAGCTATAAGGAATGGAGGAGCAGTGACTTCAGGGTCAGGGAGGTATACAAGTCATTAAGATGTATGTCGTTAGAGAGGGACAAGGACAATGAAAGTTCATTGGGATTTGTAAACTTTATTCCCAAGTACACATTTAAATGGCTGGAACCTTGGATTCTTGTTTAGAAGCTATATTGAGGGTAACTAAGGATGTCAAGTGCCCAAAAGAACATTTATCTGTATTTCATTCACTTGGTAAGTTTTCTCATCTCTCTGAGCCCAGGTTTTTGCCCTGTGTAAAGTATAAATGTAATTCCTTTCTCTAGACTCTTCACTGTAATTCACTTGCTTATGTGAATTTGCTTTGCTGTCTTTTTATTTCTTCTCTCTTCTCTAATTTGCCACATTTCCTTCACTTTTTGTTACTGAAACATGTCTGCAGGGAAACCAGTCAGTAGGACCCAAGAATTAGAAATTAGGGGGAAATGTTTTCAATATTCAAATAAGAATTTGTTGAAAGAACTAATGTAAATACGTCACTTGCTCTCTCAATATATGTAAAAGCTGGGAAGGAGAGCAGTGTGATCCTTAAGGGCCTCCCTTCTTCAGCCATCTCTCATTTATCAAGAGGCTCCTTATCCAGCCTTCTTGCTTTGGCCCTCCAGGGGAAAACTGGTGTAATGTAGGAGAAAGAACACCGGTCAAGCTTGATGAGTCCTGGCTTTTTCACTTATTAGCTTTATGCCCTTGGCAAGCCACTGAAACACTCTGAAGCTCAATTTCCTTGCTGGTCAAAAGAAGCTGTCCACTCCATGGGTTGCTGTGCAGGGCGTTAAAGCCCCTGATAATGGTAGTGGCTGCTATAATTACAATGCGATAAACATTTATGAATTGGTTTTGGTTTTCCTCATTGAACAAAAATGGAGTCAGAATTATAAAAGGGGACAGGCAGAGCTATTGCTACATTTAAGGAAGTGCTTTGTAAACTGTAAAACAAATAACAAATTAAAATGAGGCTTTGCATTCTTTCTTTTCTAGGTATGATTTTTATTGCTTAATAGCAGCATCAAGAAAACTAAACTTCAAATTCAAATTGAAAAGTGAACCTCCAATCAAGCAGTATTTCTGATCAGTAATGATGGGGAGGGATTTGAAAGTCCTGCTTACCATGCAAATTTGAATTATCTGGGAATGGGACCCCTCTCTGGCATGCATCACGCCAGCATTTTCACCGAAAATGGAGATTTCCTTCAACCTCCATTTCTTCCCAGTCAAGTCACATGAAACAGGGAAACTATGGGATCAGGCAAACCTAAATTTCATTCGTGATTCCACTTTAAAACAGGAAACTTATTATCTACTCTGTAGGAAAACATAAAATAATTTTTGCAAAGTACACAGTAGCAAAGGATTGGCTTCTTTCCATCCTGAAGATCTGCAGCTTAAAACAACTTCAGTGTGACACTGCTCCCTGATACCACACTCATAAACTTTTATTCACATGTAACAGACCTTCCTTCCAATCCCGACTCCTCCACTAAATAGCACATTATTCAACCTCAGTTTCCTCTTCTATAAAATGGGCACAATAATAGAACCTAGCACACAGAGTGGAGGGGAACAGATGATAAAGTGCATTTAAATGCTTAGCCTGGTGTCTGACACATAATAAAATGTTTGCTAACAGAATTACAATAATACAAATAACAATAACATTTCAGTTCTATTTGAATTTGCACATTAACCAACACTTAGATGGGTCAGCAGCAAAGCTTTGGGGTAGTTTGCCATTTTTTCCTTCTTAAATTTCCTTGGCTGTGTTTCTTTCCCTCCCTTCCCAGGGCAGGTCTGTTTCAATTCAGCCGCTGGCTGGAACATCTGGCAGGTTGCCCACTCTTGACGTTTTCTGTTTGTGGAGCCAACAGGGTGGGGAGGTAGGGGGTTTGATCATCTTCACCACTGAGACATTGGAATCTGTTGAGTTAAACATTGCTCTGCTGTTACCATCCCCTCCCTTTCCTTCTCCCTCCCTGTGAATGAATCTGGAAAGAATGAACCTGAAGTCTATCTTGAGCAGCTATAAAACCTTTATGGTACGTGGGCTGCTCCTCGAGTAGTGGGGCACTAGCCTCCCTGTTCGTTCCTGGAGTAAACAGAACACGTCAGCATATTCCCTAACACGGGGTCAATGTCTGAGGGAGCGGTGCTCTCCGTGCCTGGCACCTGCTGGTGTGAGAGGTCTGCTGGCAGCCACACACTACAATCAACTTTGATGACTGCATGCAGTGCAGAGCTCACTGCTCCAGAGCCCTTTAATTCACTAATATTTATCTCGAGATAGCAATATCTCCAAATCTTCCCTTTTGCTCGGCCCTCTAACCTTGCAGAATCTATTATGTAGTATGTGCATATAGCTGATGGGATATATTACATAGTACCTATGTATCCAACATTACATTTGCACCAAATTTTCTAAGTTAACTCTATGAGAGAAACCAAAGTTGAACTTGCACCCTTCCTTGGAGGAGCACGCTGGCTCTTGAGTCAGGCCTTAGCGTTGCCCTGCTGTCCTGTTTGACGTCATCCATAAAGTGCTGCCTCACTACTGGCTCCAGTCAGTCTCCACACCATTAGCCTATGACTTATTACAGGTGCCATCTTTGAAGGATCCATGGCCCCATGCCATCACTTGACTGATTACTTAAAATGTTTAAGTGTGTAATACTAGGTCTATAACCTTTTCTGATCCCACAGAAGGGACAAGGGAGAACATAATCCATTTTATTGGAGGTCACTGTTATTCTTCCTTCTCTGTCTTTACCCTGTGCCAGCCAAACAGTCCACTGTAAGTACTTTATCCCCAGTCAGTTCTCCAATGGCTTCTCTTTCCATATTGTCTTCCAAACTTTCTCATGTCTATGTCACACTCTTGTACTTTATTTGTGTTCTATTAAACAATCAATTAGATCCTATCCTGGGCAGAACTGTTCATTGTTTACAAGCATTAGGTCACCAAAGGCCAGTGACACCTAAAAACCAGTGAGTCACAATGATCGATACATCTACCCTTGCTTCATAACATAACCTTGAGAGGTCAGTACAGAGTGTGAGCCCCATTTTACTAACAAAGATGATGAAATTGAGAGACTCTGTCTCTTATTTGTGGTGGGCTAATTAGTCCAGAAGCAATGTCATAATCAGTGCTAAAGTGAACATAGGAGAGAGAACATCAGAAAAATCTCAATAGCCAGGGATGGTGGCACATGCCTGTAGTCCCAGCTACTTGAAAGGCTGAGGGAAGGGGTTCCTTTGAGCCACGGAGGCAGAGGTTGCAGGGAGCTGAAGGTTGCAGTGAGCCAAGGTCGTGCCACTGCACTCCAGCCTGGGCGACAGAGCAAGACCGTGTTTCAAAAAATAAAAGTAAAATCTGAAATCCATAGTAACAAGAGGAAGTGGCTGGCTAAGGTAACAACTACACCAAACATTTTATATCAACAAACAAAAAATTCAATCCCCAGTTACAATTCAGAGTTTGATTTATGGCAGATTTGGTTGTAATTCCTCTCTGAGATGACAGGTGACTGAGCTCAGTCCTACTTTAGTCATCAAATATTTTCCATGAGTAAACCAAGCCAGAATCTATGGGTAGATTTGCTTCCAGGCATAAAGTCATTGTAAATCCATAAGGTCATATTCTTTAATTTTATACTTCCATTGTGAACAACTCTGCAGTGGAAAAAATAATTCTATCTTTGTATTTTTGCTTTGAAAATAACCTGTTTTACATAATTTATTTTTTCTAAATACACATGTATTATATAAAGCTAATATATGGAAGAACACAAAGAAGAAAAGTTACCAAGAGTCCCACTATCCAGATGAAACAGACAACATTTTGCTATCTTTTCTACATGTAAATACACATATGCATTTTTAAATTCGGAACATACAATAGTATAACATTGGTATACATAACATTGGAAAACGTACTTTTTTCATTTAACAGTATGCTTAAAAACATTTCCCCTTTAATGATGGTTCTTCTAAAACCTGTTTCATTGTGTTTTTGGGGATTTTTTTTGAGACAGAGTTTCACTCTTGCCGCCCAGGCTGGAGTGCAGTGGCATGATCTCGACTCACTGCAAACTCTGCCTCCTGGGTTCAAGCAATTATCCTGCCTCAGCCTCCTGAATAGCTGGAATTACAGGCATGTGCCACCACACCCAGCTTAATTCTGTACTTTTAGTAGAGACGGGGTTTTGCCATGTTGGCCAGGCTGGTCTCAAACTCCTGGCCTCAAGTGATCCACCTGCCTCGGCCTCCCAAAGTGCTGGAATTACAGGTGTGAGCCACCACACCCGGACTTAAAACCTGTTTTCAAATAATTCTGTGATGGTAGGTTATATTACTGTAGCACCTTTTCACTTTCTGTTTCTCTAATATGGCTATTTGTATACCTCCAGAGGCTACAAGCATCATGTTCTCAAGACTCTATGTGGCCTACTAATCTAGCATGTTCCAAATCTCCAAGTACAGAAGTCCCAACACATGGAATAAAAAGAACTTCCACACACTCCTATTGCCAAATCCACCAGTTTATCCACATTTGTGCCCACATAGTCTATGTTCTTTGCTGCCAAAGAGGATGAGCCAATCTAACACCAACCCCCTCACCGTGCACTGGATCTCACTTGTGCCCTGGATCTCACTTCCTCAGGACTTCTCAGGGAATCCACTCTTGCCATTGTCACCTCTCTCCTGCGTCATCGGTTTTTCTTTCTCTTATGGTCACCATTCAAAAATGTCATAACATCTCTCATCTTAAAAAGCTATGTTAGGCTATTTGTCGTGCTGTGAAGAAATACCTGAGGCTGGGTAATTTATAAAGATAAAAGCTTTAATCAGCTCTCATTTCTGCAGGCTACATAAGCATGACACCAACCTTTGCTTGGCTTCTGGTGAGGGCTTCGACAAGCAACGATCATGGCGGAAGGCAAAGGGGGAAGATAGTGTATCACATGGTGAAAGAGGGAGCAAGGCAGGAGAGGTGCCACATTCTTTTGAACCAGTGGTTCCAAACCTTTTTGGCACCAGGGACCAGTTTCATGGAAGACAATTTTTCCAAAGACCAGGGTCAGGGGATGGTTTTGGAATGATTCCAGCATATTACATGTATTGTGCACCTTATTTCTATTATTACGTTGTAATATATAATGAAATAATTATACAATTCATCATAATGTAGACTCAGTGGGTGCCCAGAGCTTGTTTTCCTGCAACTAGATAGTCCCATCTGGGGGTGATGGGAGACAGTGACAGATCATCAGGCATTAGATTCTCATAAGGAGAATGCAGCCTAGATCCCTCACTGCACAGTTCATGATAGAGAGTATCTAATGCCCCTGCTGATCTGACAGGAGGTGGAGCTCAGGCTGTAATACAAGTGGTAGGGAGTGGCTGTAAATACAGATGAAGCTTCACTTGCTTGTCCACTGCTCACCTCCTGCTGTGCAGCCTGGTTCCTAACCTACTAGTCCCTGGTCCAGGGGTTGGGGACCCATGTTTTAAACAATCAGATCTTGCATGGACTCAGAGCAAGAACTCACTCATTACCTTGAGGGACCAATCCATTCATGAGGGATCTGCCCCCCATGACGCGAACAACTGCAACCAGGCCCCACCTCCAACAATGGGGCAGTATGATTACTGCAACATGCGATTTGGAGGGGACAAACATCAAAACTTCATCATTCAAACCCTGGTACCTTAAATCTCATGTTCTTCTCACACTGCAAAATATAATCATCACTTCCCAATAGTCTCTCAATATCTTAACTCATCCCAGCATCCACTCAAAAGTCCAAAGTCTCCTTTGAGACTAAAGACAACTTCCTTCCACCTATGAATCTGTAAAATCAAGAATAAGTTATTTACTTCCAAGATATAATGGTGATACAGGCATTGGGTAAACATTCCCATTCCAAAAGGGAGACATTGGCCAAAAGAAAGGGGCAACAGGCCCCACGCAAGTCTGAAACCCAGCAGCGCAGTCATTAAATCTTAAAGTTCCAAAATAATCTCCTTTGACTCCATGTCTTCCTTCCATATCCCTGGGTGGATGTGGAAGTGCAAGTGGTGGGCTCCCAAGGCCATGGACAGCTCAGCCCCTGTGGTTTTGCAGGGTACAGCCCCCATGGTTACTCTCATTGGTTAGAGCTCCACTGCCTGGAGCTTTTCCTGCCAGTGGCTTTACCATCCCGGGGTCTGGAGGGCTGCAACCCCCTTTCCACAGCTCCAGTAGGCAGTGCCCTGGTGGGAACTCTGTGTGGAGGTTCCAACTCCATATTTCCCCTCAGCACTGCCCTAGTAATCTCTTTGTGTAAACTCTGCCCCTGCAGCAAACTTCTGCTTAGGCACCCAGGCTTTCCCATTCATCCTCTAAAATCTAGGTGGAAGCTGCCAAGCCTCCTTCACTCTTACATTCCATGTACCTGCAGACTTAATATCACATGGAAGATGCCAAGGGCTTATGGCAGCTTGTGCTCTCCAAAGCAGTGGCTGGAACTGATTTGGGACCCTCTGAGCCACGGCTGGAGCCAGAGCAGTGGGGATGCAGGAAGCAGTGCCTCAAGGCTGCACACGGCAGCTGGGCCCTGGGCCTGGCCCCCAAAAACATTCTTTCCTCTGAGGCCTCTGAGCCTGTGATGTAAGGGAGCTGCCTTGAAGATCTCTGAACAACCTTCAAGGCCTTTTTCCCATTTTCTTGGATATTTACACCTGGCCCCCTTTCAGTCACATTAATGTCTCTAGCAAGTAGTTGTTCCATAGCCCACTTGAATTTCTTCTCTACCAAAGGGCCAGGCTGCAAATTTTCCAAACTATGCTCTGCTTCCCTTGTAATTATAAATTCCAACTCTAAGTCATTCCTTTGCTCCCATGTCTGATTGTAGGTTGTTAGCAGCAGCCAAACCACCTCTTGAACACTTTGCTGCTTAGAAATTTTCTCCACCAGATAGCCTAGGTCATTGCTCTTAAGTTCAAACTTCCACAAAGCCCTAGCTTTGTGGATACAATGCAGCCAGGTTCTTTGCTAGGGCATAACATGAGTAACCTTTGCTCCAGTTCCTATAAATTCCTCCTTTCCATCTGAGACCATGTCAGCCCGGCCTTCACCATCCATATTTCTATCAGTATTTTAGTCACAACCATTTAATCAGTCTCTAAGAAGTTCCAAACCTTCCCTCATCTTCCTGTCTTCTGATGACCCCTTCAAAATCTTCCAGGCTCTGCCTGTTACCCAGTTATGAACCCACTTCCACATTTTCAGGTATCGTTATAGCGACACCCCACACCTCAGTACCAATTTTTCGTGTTAGGCCATTTGCGTTGCTATAAAGAAATACCTAGCTGGGCACAGTGGCTCATTTGTGTAATCCCAGCACTTTGGGAAGCTGAGGCAGGCAGATCACTTCAGGTCAGAAGTTTAAGACCAGCCTGGCCAACATAGCAAAACCCTGTCTCTACTAAAATTACAAAATTTAGCCAGGTGTGGTGGTGCACACTGTAATCCCAGCTACTTGGGAGTATGAGACAGGAGAATCGCTTGAACCTGGGAGGTGGAGGTTGCAGTGAGCCAAGATTACGCCACTGTACTCCAGCCTGGGTGACAGAGCGAGACTCTGTCTCAAAACAAAAGAAATACCTGAGGCTGGGTAATTTATAAAAAAAATAAATTTAATCAGCTCACAGTTCTTCAGGCTGTATAAGCACGGCACCAACATCTGCTTGGCTTCTGGTGAGGGCCTCAGGAAACTTACAGTCATGGCTGGAGGCAAAGAGGGAAGCTGGCATATCACATGGAAAAAGAGAGAGCAAGCGGGGGGTATGTGCCACACTCTGTTACACAACGAAATCTCACATGAACTCAGAGCAAGAACTCACTAATTAACAGGAGGAGGGCACCAAGCTATTCATGAAGGATCCATCCCCATGACCCAAACGCCTCCCACCAGGCCCTACCTCCAACATTGGAGATTACATTTAGACATGTGATTTGGAGGGGACAAACACCGAAACTATATCACCTTCCCTTGTCCCTTCAGCCTCCCAAACCCACTCCTACCTCATTTGTCTGTACCCTTATTCCCTGTTTCCAATTCCATTCCTCCCATTCTCTCTAAAACAATAGGAGCAGGCTTCACTCCCATGCCATCAAAACTGCTCCTGTCAAGGTCACCAGTGACCTCCAAATTACCTAACCTAGTAATCTCTTCCCATGCCATAGCTTAATCTCTGAGCAATATTTTACACTAACAATCACTCACACCTTCTCAAAATCGTTTCTTCATTGGACTTCTGGGACACAACACTGTCCTGCTACCTCACTGCTGCAATGCAGCACTCTCCTGCTACCTCACTGCTCGCTCCTACTCAGTCTCCTTTGCTGGTTCCTCTCAACTTCCTGATCTCTAAACACTGCAGGGAGCAGGAAGCAGGAAGCAGGACTCTTCCTTTCTCCATTTACACTCAGTCTGAAGGTCAGTGATTTTCAACCCTGGTTTATCTTAGACTGACTTGGAGAGCTTTCAAAATTTCCAGTGCCTGAAACTGACCCTCCCTCTCCCAGAGTTACGATCTAATTGGTCTACGATGAGGGCCAGTCATCCATGCGTTTTTTAAGCTCTCATGATGATTCCAATACATAGCCAAGGTTAAGAACGACTGGCCTAGGATCTAGGTGATCTCATCTAGTCTGTGGCTTTAAATTAAATCAATACAATGACAATTCTGAAATTGTCATTGTATATATATGTATACATCCAGCCTGAAGTGTTCTCCTGAACTCCAGATTTGACTAATTAACATCTTGACATCTCCACCTGGATGCTACCAGACATCTCAAACTTAACATGCCTGAAAATGAACTCTTGATTTTCCTTCCATCCAAAACCTGCTCCTTCTGCAGTCTTCTGCCTCTCAAAAAAATAGCTAGCCCAATCTTCTAGTTGCCCAACACAAAACATTGGCATCATCCCTGACATTTCTTTCTCTCTCTCTCACTGCATTTCAATCTATCAGTAAATCTTGTTGACCCTACTTTCAAAATATATCCAAGGTTCAGTCACTTCTCATCATCTCCATCAACTGTATCACTCCCACCCTGACCCCAGTTGTCATTGCTGGTAGAGCCTCCCAACTGGTCTCACTGTTTTTGCCTTTCCTTCACTACAATCTGTCCTCAACACAGCTGCTGAGTGATGCTTTTAAAAGCACATTGTCATGTCACCCCTCTGCTCCAAACCCTCCAGTGGCTTCCCTTCTCACTCACAGAAACAGCTGGAAGTCTTTCTATGACTGCCCTGATCTGCCCTGGCCCACCACATTTCTCTAAGCTCATCTTCTGTCACTCTTATTACTCACTCAGATCCTGCCACTGTCATCTTTGCTTATCCTTGAACAAATAAAGCATATTCCCATCTTAGGACTTTTGTACCTGCTATTCCTTCTACCTAGATTTTTCTTCTCCCAGATATCTGCAGGCCCTGACTCCTCACTTCCTTAAAGACCCTGTCCAAATGGCACCTTATGAAAGAGACCTTCCCTGACCACCCTATATAGGAGAGTTCTGCCTTCCCCATCACTGCCAGCCCCTATTCAAATACAGTGCTTTGTCTTCTCCATAACATCTCTTGCCACTGACATATACATTTGTTTCTATACTGATTATCTATGCACGCTAGACTGTAAGCTCCATAGGAGATGACCTTTGTCAGTTTTGTTCACTGCAGAATCTCTACCTACTAGAACAGGCCTGACACATGGTACACATTTAGTGGACATCTGCTGAATGAATCAAAAAACAAAGCTATGGCAAACCAAGAGCTGGAAGGCAGAATAATGTCAATTCAATTGAATCTTTCAAGGCTCTTAGAGGTCATTTGCTATAACTTTATCATGTCACTTTGAGAAAACCAATTTGGAGTCATTGAGAGATCTACTGAAAACTCACTGCAAGTTACTAGTAGAAATTAGAATGCTAGCCTCCCAGACTACTTTCTTCCAATATGCCATCCTCTCTCTTAGTGTTCCCCCAAATTACTCTCTTCTTTATTAATCATGCCTTTCATCTTAGGATAATTCAACCATTAAAAAAGTATTCTTACATTATCATCACTAAGCTAAGGTATTGAACTCAACTCAAAGAAAGAAACTGAGACCCAACGAAAGAGGAATTTCAAAGACCCTCAAACCAAAAACGAAGCTTAGAATTAAAGAGAAAATGGGAAAGGTCCTTCCTACCACTTAATCCACATCCCTGCTTCCAGGCCAAACTAAAGTCATCACATGTCCCCTTCCATTTGCCTTTCATTGTTCCCATTAATAGATAAGAAAATTGAGGCAGAGACTAAGAAGAGAGAATTGTCCAGTAAAACTAACACAGAAATGCAATTTCGTGGTGGCTTATGGTCATGATTACACAGAGACATTTACTGAAGAGGAATAAATGAGGAGGCATTTCATATCTAGTAACCCAACTTTCATCTCTAGTCACTTCAAGTATTTAGTATGTGTGAAGGAGAAGGACACTAGAAAACATGTCAAGCTGGCTTACAGGCACCAGATCTGAGAACTGGAGGATTTCTTTAACCATTCAAGTTCTGTTCATTTGCTATAAACAGCAAATCTGGCTCTTAGCCCCACTCTTACAGTGGAAGATTAACATGATAACAGTTGCATGACTTCCTCTCCCTAACGATTCATCTTTAACTTCCTTTGGCTAAATTATCAAGTGTGTTTTTCATTTATTGTTGAGAGAAAGAGAGAGAATGTAGTTTCTTATAACCATCCCCCCAATTAAAAAAAACTCAGCTTAAGAAAACAAACTTAAGCAATAGTCATTTTTCAATTTGTCTATAAAAGTAGACATTTTAAATTTTTCATTACAGAGAAAAGTTTTTCTTTCTTTTAATACCACTTGAAATAGTTTCAAAGTGTTGGGAAATAAGTGCATGAATCAAAGGCACATCCAAAGAGTCCTGTAAATTTCGGTGAAATCCTGTTTGCCACAGATTTGGAGCATTTTTCCTCTGTCCTTTTGAACTTGTTTCTGTTCTGCTGGTCTTGCAAAATATCCTTATGTATAGTTTAAGACCTGTGGCGGGGAAGTTCTCTTCATAGCTCATTTGCAAATCATTCAGTGAATGAGTAGAGATGTCTGTGCGTGGGGAAGGGAGCTGAGTAATCTTCGTATCAGCCTGGTTCCTTTTTCCCCAAGATCCTAAAAGAGCATTACAGATCCAGAGACAGCTGGCCTTATTTGTAAGAAAATTCAAATCTAACATAAGCTCCCAGTACCAATATATAGAATATGGATAGGCACAGGCCTTCAAATCCCACTGGCCTTTAAGATGTAAATAAGACTAGTGATCATGAGTGCAATAAAAACATGTGAGTAGGGAGTAGGGGGAGGGAATGGGACTAGGATAAATGGATCCTGTTTTGACTTCAATCTCTGTTTTAATATTGAAGGCATGGAGTTTTTATTACCCAATCCCAGCCTACAGCTGATGGCTAAAATTCTGGCCACCCAAGAAGACATCTTAAAAACATAACAAAAATATATTGTTAACAAATGGTCTTCTAAGATTTGGTAGTGTGTGCACACACTTTGGGGCTAGACTTCTCAGTGCCTAACATCAGGAATATCCTTAACCCATCTGGAGACTTGTCAACGCTACTTAAGAAGGTCCTTGGGGCCCCATCCCAAATTTGAGAGCCTTTCGTCTCTGAAATCCAAAGGGGGAGCTAGAGTCATTTATCCAGAAAATATATGACCAAGGGTTGAAACTTGGCATGATGTCAACTCAAGTATTCTGTTACTAGGCACAAAAAAAAAAGTCATTTGGAGAAGACAAGGCACCTGGAAACACTTCTATTCTGCCTCAATTCAATTCAATAGGTATTTACTGAATTGAACAATACATATTTCTAGGCTTGTTGACCCTTCTCAACACCATAACCTAATGTGGACAACGGGTCTTACGAATAAAACATATGTAACCATCTCTGCTGAAGAAGTCAAACATTTATGACCCCCAGAATTCTGAGCTTCTGGTCCCGCAGTCCAGGCATCTTAAAGACTTCTGGCCTTCTGCTAGTGTTACATCCATTAATTCCATCATAACTAGCAAGCTTTTAGGGCAAAGAATGAGGATTCTTCCTTTGGTGAAACTAGGTTTGCTACAATTGTCTACTCACTAGAACTCCTTAGGTCACAAGTCACTACATCTAGACAAGGGAAAAACTCAAATGACTCCTTCATGTAGTTGCCATTGAAAGATGCTACAAGAGACCACTTTCCCAGGGTCATTGACAATGTTTTGCTGAGCATGCAGTTGACATGAACTCCACACACAGACACCTTCGGACAATTGTCAGCACATTTGAAATTCACGCCTTCCTGCCTGTCATCCATCATTTCTCTTCATGGCTCCCAGCAAAGATGACTCCAGGCTTTCTTGAATTTGTGCACAGGTTGCTGTTTAAGCTTCCCCCAATCACTGAGTGGGTTTGTATCGCCTCCTCACCTAGATACCTCCCCTACCATTGGAGACTGTGCCATCATTTACTCCCAAAAAAGAAGATTCTGGGGACATGGTAAGTATACAGCAGGTATTCAAAAATTCTTTCTGGATAGGCGAATGAATGAGTGAGTGAGTGAACAAATGACCATGCCTGCATTCATTCCTCCCTAACCATGTCTTCCCTATCTTCCATGGCTTTCCTTGACTTAAAATATTATTTTGTATCTTCTTGGCTTTCCAGAAGCAGAGTAAATTCTATAATTTCTTTTCTCCCATATTCTTTCTCTTAACCTCTCATACCAATCTTATCTTGTATTCAGGGCTCATGGCTTCTCATGTCACCACGTTATCGCCCATGTGGATAGGGTTTGTGCCTGCCTTTGAAAGTGATCCTGAACCGAACTCCAGAGGCACCTCCTTTTCACAACTCCTCACCTCCCAGCTGCCCCTGATGCCCATTTTCTGGTGGTACCATGAAGCCTCCCACACCTGAATTACCTTGCCTTGTATATTTGCACATTTGTACATATGTTAACATAAACTTCAAACTCCTCCCAAACCAACAAAGAGAATCCTCTGTCACTGCTATACAAAAACACCTCCCAGAGAATAACTCTGGGTTTAAAACAATGGTGGGATCACACCCACTAAAAGACAAGGAGGGTGGGGTGAAGGAATCTCAAATGTTTTGAGAGGATAATAGAAATTGTGCCAGGAAAATGGAATCACCTGTATTGTCACCAATATTATAGGTCCTATATCATTTTTCAAATTTTTGGTAATATAATAATATAACTTCTATAATGGGAAATAAATACGCTTAAGTGGTACTCAAAATATCATCTAAGCAACGGGATTTGTTTTCTCTAATTTCTAATCCTGATACTCATGCCTGCCTCAAATTACCAACTATCAGGTTTTGGGAAATTTACAGAGATCTTAGAAATACTCTCATTTCATAGATCTTTTCACTGAAGCTGAAGAAAAGAAAAAACAGAACCTAAGGTCTTTGCCACTTGACTCTACTCATGCTACGGCAGCAGACTGCATCTTCTCACTCTTTAGTGGTAATCCACATTGCTGTGTCCCTCCCACTTTTCTTAATAACCACTGGCGATGGCAAGTTTCCCTGACTCAGACAGGCAGTGCTCATCGCGGAGAGGGCCTCTGACATTTGACTGGCCTTGTAACTGGTGAGTCATGAATTCCCTGGGCTTTAGTTTCTTCATTTGTAAAGGGAAGCTTTATGGAGTCTTTGGGAGGATTGAATGAAATATGCAAAAACACTTTGTAAATGACTGATTCCTAAGCCCAATATTGAATGCCTAGTATGTGACAATCTCTTCGCTGAGAATTCCACATGCCTCACTTCAGCTCATCTGAGTGTCAGTGCTATATAGGGAAGTTCTCGGGGCTCATCCCAAATTCAAAGTCCTTTTCCCTCTTTGAAATCTCAATATGGGGCTATTGCATTTATCTAGAAAACACTTAAGTAATAGTTAAACCTTTTATTTTGAAGAATAAGAAACTTGGCTAAGATAAGTTACTTACTTACCTATGGCCACACAGCTAGCACATGCAAAGCCTGGGATTAAACCAGGTCTATCTGACTTCAAACTTTTAATCACGATCCAATTTTTTGTTGCAGAATTTCTTTAAGAGCTCTGAATTAATAAGTGGTGAGATGGCATGAAAACTCTTTATGCTTTTCCTTTTCCACAAGCATTTTGAGAAATCAAAATGGTAATATACATTACAATATTTGGAAAACCATAAAGGGCTAAACAAGAGTAGGTTACATCAGTCAATCACTACTCACCCACAGTAAAGGGATGGCTATGTTGTTTATACGATTTTACTATTAAGGCAATGTCTTGAGTGAATATAATTTATTTCTGTTTATAGAAAGTCTAACAGCTTCCAGGGGAATTGCTTATTGAGATGTGAGCCATGGATTACTTCATGTTTTGTATAGTACAGTCAGTTTTAAAAAACAATCTAGAATTCCCTGCAACTGGCAATTTCATCGCTGTATGGCCTGAAGTGCCTCCATGCCCAGGTAACGATGGGAATCCTTTAAAGCCTCTCCCTGTATCGGCTCCAAGCACTGGCTGCCTTTAACCCCTAAGCCCTCACAAAACAATAAAGAATAATATACCTCTATTCATCACTCTTACATTTTCAAAGTCCTTTCTTTATCATTTGATATTTGCAGGAATGCTGAAGTTATCTGAGCGGGTACTTGGCCCCATTTTATATGAAGGAAATTTAAATGCAGGAAGACTAAGACATTCATCTATGGTTCCATAGACGGAATATGCTGCAGTTGAGATGTGAATTCAGGACACGTGAATGTCCACAGTTTTGCACTCTCCTATTGATCTGCTTTTATGGGATTTCATCTTGGTTGCTAGGCTACCTCTCCCAGAAGTATCTGCATTTATTCACTTCCATTCTAGTCAACAAAAACTTATGGAGAATTGACTTTGTACCAGGGATTTTTTAGGTGAGGAAATTGAAAAAGGAAAAAGACATAGTCTCTGCACTAAAAGAGCTCCCAGTCTATAGAGCAGACAGACACACCCACCTACTGGGAAACAGACCTTCGTGTAGTAAACTAGAGAACTATTCTAAAACTTTCAAATGGTAGAATGAAAGGCTTTATGCCAGTTAAAGGAGTTTAGACATCAGCTGGCAGCTGGGGAGTGGTTTGGTGATAAGACAGTGGACACTTGGGCTGCCTGAGAGGAGCATGTGTTGGTCACATAAGGTTGCCTGGGCAGAGATCAGAAGAGATGGACCTGGTGTCTCTCTCCCACTTTCCTATATTCCCCAGGCATGACAAGCCCACCCTCTGTGACTGCTGGTGGTCTGGTCCTGGTAATCTGCCTCTTCCAACCACAGCTTTTATCCCCATCACAGACTCTGGGCCTACCGAATCCCTCTCTGCAATCCCCAGCTCCCAGGGCCCAAGAGTACAGTGTGCTCTCTCAGCCTCTCTCCCCTTTCATCCATAGGCAAACTGGATCCTTGTGCTAGAAATACTTCCAGAACCAGCAATCTGTGCCCCATCTTTTTCTCTGGCGACAGAAAAAGGCAGAATACACAGCCCAGGAAGAACTCTGGCAGGAAACCCCTGAAGGGTGACCCAGAGCACCTTAGGTCTTGGAAAATGGACAGGGAGTCTGGAAACATGGCCACAGGTCCTGGCTGCACAGATCTTTGCTTTGTTTTTTTTTTAAATGTATTATTTTTATCTTAATTTTTTTATTTCCATAGGTTTTTGGAAAACAGGTGGTGTTTGGTTCCATGAGTAAGTTCCTTAGTGGTGATTTCTGAGATTTTAGTGCACCCTTCACCCGAGCAGTGTACACTGCACCCAATTTGTAGTCTTATCCTCATCTCTCACCTTATACAAAAATCAACTCAAGATGGATCAAGCACTTAAAATCTAAGACCTGAAACTATAAAAATTCTAGAAGATAACATTGGAAAAACCCTTCTAGACATTTGCTTAGGCAAAGACTTCATGACCAAGGACCCAAAAGCGAATGCAACAAAAACAAAGATAAATAGGTGAGACTTAATTAAACTAAAGAGCTTCTGCACAGCAAAAAATCCTTGCTTTTTAATATGTGCCAGTGTGTATGGGTGGAGAAAGAGTGGGGTGGCCATGAAAATGCACCACGCAGCTCTTCTGCTGTTGGGGACAGAGTTGACTGACGACCTCAGCCACTGCCCTGCTGGGTCCACCTTAGGTTAAAACCTAAGCCATGCTGCCAGCAATTTGCTCCCAATCAACCCCAAGCACAGCAGGGAGCGAGTGCAGGCCCACTCCTGTGAGAATCAGGGCTCCTCTAATAGATGCCGGGGTTCGAGGACATCCCAGCGGCCTGGCCAAAGCTTTCTTGAAACTGCTCTAGAGTCTGGGACCCTTCCTATCCAGTCTTCCTTTGTTCCCATCTCCTCTGCAGGTGTGAGGCTGCATCTGGGTCTGACGACTCTCACTGCCCCCTCCCCTTTATCCTTCACAGGCGTTTCTTGTGCACATCGATGCACATCCTGGCATCTTCTTCTTGGAGGACCAGAATTTACACTGTATTTGATGAAACTTAAATTAATCTAAACTGTGATCATGACACCTTATACATCACCCTGAGCTAAGAAATTCGAAGCAAAAAAAGGTCAGAAAAATAAGGCTTGGTAGTAACACAAGTAATAATAATTACAGGAATTTATAGAAACTGCTTACCATTTAAGCCTAATTACCATACAGAGCAACAGCAATTATACAGATTATTAAATAAAGGTCAAATTAACATTGTTGAGGGTAGAATGTACTCGATTTAAGATTTGGATTCAGGACATTCAAATGTAGTAATCCATATTGATTATGACACTGAATTCTGTTCTTCCAATCTACTAAAAATGACTAAGACAAATTTTTTAAGATTAGAGAATGGGTGGTGTGGATGATGAGAAATTACTTAATGGGTACGATGAACATTATTCAGGTAAAAGCCTTCACCACTACATAATCTATGCATGAAACAAAACTACATTTATACCTCATACATTTATACAAAACAAAGCAAAAATAAAAATTGGAAGAAACAATGTGGCAAAGACCAATTTTCTTCAAAATCCACATAACGGCAAGGGACAAACTTTAACAGTTCCAACTGAATAAATTTACCAGCAAAGATTTGTCCTTCCTGTGCCTCACTCTGGGTTATGAGATTTCAAGTATGAGCAAAGAAACCACCTTCATTTCTTAAGGGTTATCTTTTCAAATGTGTTTTGAAAACCAAATCCTGCCTATCTGGGATTGCTCCATATTCTCTAGTGAAAACAGCTTCATAAAGCGATTCATCCTCTCCAGGCCACCTGAGCCTATGCCTGGAAATGTGGTCCTCTTATTTGCTAACAAATAAGGGCTTGCTCAGGACCTGGACCAACAAACAGGCAATGGCTTACACTACCTGAGCCATGGAGCCCACAAGTTCAGGATTTACTCTGCAAAACCCAGGTAGCTGCTACTGAGTGTAATCGTGCCCCATCTGTGAACACCTGGGCTTCTTACGGTCTTCACAGTGCTGCCAGGTGTGAGATAGTACTATCCCTGGGTCACAGACAGACAAAGTGAGACAGGAAAGGCCAGAAGTTCACAAGGTATGCTATAAACATACAAGATGACGGTAAGACTACAAATCCTACCTCGGGAAGCATCGCTCAGCTCTTCTTAGCTTGCAGGTTTGGATACCATGTCTCAGCTACCCTTGACTAAGGCTGAGAGACCAGGATGGGTATCTGCCCAGAAGGCTCCAGGGGCTTCTAACACAAGGTAGAAACTGCCAAGTAGACCACTTTTATGCAATAAACCTTCAGCAGGCTGGTGGAGAATGGGAGTAACCTTTCTTGAAGGTCTATCTTGAAGATAATCATCCAGGCCTTATGTTGGGCATTTTGTCATTTTACCATCTTTAACTCTCACCACAGCCTCTTTTCCTGATGAAGATAGTTACGGCCAAAGAAGTTTAAATAACTTACTCAGGTCACTCAGACAGGAAATAGCAAAATCAGAATTGGAATGAGCTGCTTAACTCCAACTTCTCTTTCTACTTTGTATTAACTCTTAAGAGTCTTTGAAGAAGAAGAAAGGAAATTTGGGTCACATAGGTATTCGCTTCCTATTGCTGCTGTAACAAATCACCCCCAAGTTAATAGCTGAAAACAACACGTTTATCATCTTAGCGTTCTGGAGGTCGAAGTCTAAAATGGGTCTTGCTGAGCTAAAAGCAAGTTGTGGGCAGGGCTGCATTCCTTCTGGAGGCTCCAGGGGATAACCTGTTTCCGGCTTATGAGTTTCTAGGTACCTCCTCCCGCATTCCTTCCACGTGGCCCCTCTCTCCATCTTTAAAGTACAACACAGCAACCACTGTTTCTGTTATCACACTTCCCTCTTCCAACTTTGACTTTGTTGCCTCCCACTGATAAGGATTTTAGTGATTACATTGAGCCCACCAGGATAGTCTCCCTGATCTCAAGATCCTTAACTTAACCACGTTTGCAAAGTCCCCTTTTCCACGGAAGGTAACATATTCGCAGGTCTGAGGATTGGGACATGCGCATCAGAACGTTATTCTGCCTACCACACATATATAGTGGGTCCCGTGTCTCCCCTCCTTTGCCCTATTGCATGGCTTGTATAAGATTCTCATCTGTCCAAATCACAGATTTGAGGGCTTCTACCAGAACATGAAGCTGGGCAACATTTCTTTGTACAAAATTGTACATAGCTATCACTTGAAATGCCAAAAACACAGTTGTAATATTTCAACAAGCTAACATATGGGTACTTCTTACTTTTGGTTTCTTTTTTTAACTTATTAACTGCCAAATAATTATTACACATACTCATGGGATACATAGGGATGTTTCATACATGTAATGTATAGTGATCAGATCAGGATAATTAGCATATCCATCATCCCAAAGATTTATCATTTCTTCATGTTGGAAGCGGCAATATTCTCCTTCTAGCCATTTGACTATAGTCACCCTGTAGTGGTACCGTGGTAACTATAGTGCTGTAGTTAACGATAGTCATCCTACAGTGGTACAGAACACTAGAACTTACTCTTCTCCTCTATCCATAATTGTGTATCCTGATCTCTCCCTTCCCCTGCCCTTCCCAGACTCTATTTTTAATTGTTTGGCTAAGGTGGATGGTGACATTGGAGCTGAAAAAAACCATTAATCCTCCTTAATAAAAATTAATTTGATCCTTGAATTTTTTTCTGCTTTGAATGTTGAAAAGTTGACATAACATTTAAATCTTCAGGGTAACCAAGGACAGTAGTATAAATCATGTCCTTTCACTCAAACTAATAGTTTTTTGCCTAAAAGCAAACTGTAATAAGCAGATGAAATAAATATTTTGAGTAGAGTCATTTCCTGTTGGGTAAAAAATGAACACTTTACCTTGACATTAAGTATATACACTTGTTAATACTCTATTATTTGAAACCTTCCGTTATAATATTATTCCTTATTATTTATTCTTCATTATTATTTTTCCTTATTTATTTCCTTATTATTATTTATATCCTTATTATTATTTCCTTATTATTATTTCCTCATTATTTATTTCATTATTATTTATATCCTTATTATTATTTATTTCCTTATTATTTCCTTATTATTTGAAATCTTCCTATAATGGAAATCATCACATACAAAGTATTATATGGGTATTAGGAGTGAGTTTATTTCTTGGAAATATTTGTTTCCCTAAGTTAGAGTAACTTAGGAAAATTAGCACAAACCATACAATATCAAGGATGTAAAACTGACTTGTATCTGAACAGACGGGAATTTTTGTTAGAGTATTCTTACAAGCTGGTATGGCTTTTAAAATGGCCTCCACATATCCAGAGGATTTGTCTCGTTTTAAGTCTGCAGTGTTGCTCCATCTGAATGCTGGAGACATGAGCCCAGTTCACAGTTAGCAATCTTCTTCGCACATTACACACATGCCAGGTGACATTCACACACCTGACTCACCTTCATAGGATACCTACATCATAGTGAAACTCAAGATAATGTGGGAGGGGGAGGGGTAAAGCAATGGAATGATTTTATAATCACTACAGTTATTAACTCCAGAGTCACTTGTTTTTGATGGAAATATTACAGGCTCCATATTATATGCAATTTCAGAGTGCCAATTGCAACCCTGTTCCTTTCTCTCCTTGTTAAGAAATCATATTGGCAAGCAAGTGAGCAAGAATGAAGAATTACAAGAACAACCTCAAACATTGAATTTGATATAATTTACTTTAAAAATAATTGCAACTATATTTATACATATATCATACAGATACGTGTACAAATATTTAATAATTACAAATACCAATACTTTATTTTTAGATACAAATAATAACAGGACAGTTGATGTAAAGCAGAAATGGGGAGGTCTGGGCTGTCTTCCAAGATCTTTTGTTTTCAACTTGACATTGTCTCTTTTTACATCTGCTGTGAACAAAATGGTGAAGCAGATAAAATATACCTTTGGTGTCTCCCATGTCTTATACGTGGGGTTCCCTGCAAGCCCTTGGTACCCGCAGGCCTGGCTCCCAGCTCCCAGGGCTGTGCAGTGCTGTCCTGCGGCACTGTCCCATGCTCCTCAGCTTCTCTTTCCCCAGGAAAATTTACCTCTCCAGTGTTTTGCGTCCTAGGACCCTGTTCTCTGTGCTGTGAATATGATTACTCTTGGGTCAATGTGCTGTTTCTCTTCTGGTCACATATTGCATTTCAGCAGGCACTTCCCAGAGCTTGCCTTAACCAAAGGAGTTTACAATAGGCAGCTGATATCTTTGGGTGGGTGTAGCCTGAAATTGCACTCTATGCTATTAATCCTTTCAGTAGAGTTGGGTTTGCCCCTTCCATATTATGTCTTTAATTGCAGAATGGTGCCATCTGGACCCTGAGAAAAGTTTTCCTTTTAACTGAATACTCATGTATACAGGATCTGATAGAATACAACTGGGTTCCTTACTTCTGCTCAAGATACACTTATAAACCATACAGAGCACCTGGAGTGGTTTCTCTACCTTACTCAGCTTATTCTAGCAGCTTCTTAAACTTCTTTCTTAATTGTGGGGGCCAATTACTCAGTCACCATCTCCCTATCCTTCAGGGAGCCTCCCACTTCTGTAGAGTCTCTCTCTCTTCATCGTCCACTACCATGAGCCTCTTGGTCCTTAGAAACCTCTAATTCTCCCTCCCCCTGGGATTCTTTCCTTCTCTTTGATCTTCAGAATGGGGATGTCAGTCATTTCCTTCCAACTAATTTTGTTTTTTTTCTTTTTTCCTAGATGAATCTGAATAAGACTTTGACTTATGAAAACAGGAGGAAATGGAAAAGCAATCCTATTAGGGTCAAATATCTTCAAGACGACACACTCGTACATTGCCAAGAAAGACTCAGCATAATTCCCTTGTGTTTTTACACTACAAAAGGTCCTTGTCTCCTTTCTCTAGCTGGAGTTGCTTAAATTTGATATGCACATAACTTCAGAAGGGGGTAGACAGAGCCCATGCCTCCTGGAAGGAGTGAGAAATAGATAGACCTAAACGATCACAGTTCATTCATTGATTTTGCAAATATTATTGATCATTTACTTTATGTCAAGCACTGGGGATAAAGTAAAGCAGTTGAATCTAGTTCCCTATCCTCCTGGAGCTTCTGATGCAGATTCCAGAGCTGAAACAGGCTTTGAAGACCCTTTAATTTGTGGTTTCCAAATTATCTACCAAAGGTCATTAATATTCTATGCAATATTAATTGGTATTTCTTGGAGTAGGATGACATGAGGAATTGTGTTCCGTGGTCAAATTAAGTTTGAAGTGTTAGGTTAAACAAAGTTACATTAGTTTCTTCACGCCAGGCTACTCAGAGCCTTTGTATGTTAACACACATTGTGACTCTCTGAGGGTGAGGGGGAGAGGATGAGATGCAATATGATCATTTGCTTTCCCCACTTATTTCAACACAAATCTTTTCTGAAGAGTACCCATTAATAAAAACTGTTGGCAGAACATACTTCTGTTAATGCTTCCAAAGCCAAAACCTAAATCCACGTTTCCTTCAGCACATGAGGAAGCTGCAGTGACCTAGAATGGTGAGGGGCAGAACCGAGGCAAGAACCTGGATCTCCTTATTATTATTTTCTTGATCTTTTACCCATTCCATTCTGCCTGTTTCTACTCTCTTTCTCATCCCCTGGAAAGACATATAAAAGCAGTGTCTCTTCCTTCTTTATTTCCCTCCTTCTTAGATCATGGTAATGGTGATTGTCTTCTCACCTATTTACTGGGTTTCTTTCTCTGCTATCTATAGCTTTGGGTCATAAGCTCTTAAAAGTCAAAGACCAGCTTTTACACAATAAACTCATGAACGATTAGTGACCAGTAAATGCTTGTAGCCAAAAGGCAATGGTTGACAGCTTCCCTATGCACCTCTCCCCGCAGCCTCCCACACACCTTCCTCCTGTAGATTCTCTCTCCCTGTGCCAACCGAGAACTATGGAGGCCTCTTTTCTCCAATAACAATACCACCCCTGAAATAGGTTATTCCTTCTAAACTGCTTTAAAAGTTTCACCAATAAGTTTTAAAACTGATTTTGCCTACTTACACAAGAGATTGCTTAATTATTAATACAATTCACACGTGATTAACTAAGAATACACAGACTATTCATCCTGTCATACAGGCCAGGTTGTAGATGAGAGTTTTGGTGAGTGTGAGAGAATTTGGACTTATGCGTGTATGCGTTTAATTTAAAAATCTACTTAGCTACAAATCAGGACATATGGGCGTGATTTTAGACTTTGGAAACTTGAGGGGGAAGAAACAATCTCTCTGCTATCTCGACATTAAGAGGTGTGTATCTCTGTCCCTAATAAGCAAGGAGGGGCTGCTATACTGCCACCTTGTGGTAAATATGCACAAAGCCAGTTAAACAAATACAACCAACCTTCCCCCTCGTGTGTTATTACGTAATGCCCAAAAGAGGAAAATACTTTTATTAAAACATTATTCAGGAAAATGAACTATTTTAGCATGTGGATAATTAAATATATATTACAACCTGTCCTATGTGACAGAATGAATATTCTGTATATTCTGCCTAGTATTTAATCATGTGTGAATCACATGTATTAATAATTTTCATATTTTATGAAAGTTTATCGATAAATACATACATATATGGAGAGAGAGAGAAAAAAATCTCTTACCTCAAATGCTTGGGACCAGAAGTGTTTCAGATTTTGAATTTTTCAAATTTGGGGATATTCACATACAGATAATGAGATATTTTGGAGCTGGGACCAAAGCCTAAAACACAAAATTAATTAATGTTTTATATACACCTTATAAACATAGCCTGAAGGTAAGATTATACAATATTATTAATAATTTTATGCACGAAACAACGTTCCTGTTCACTGAACCATCAGAAAGCAAAGGTGCCCTGTCTCAGCCACCCATGTGGACGGTCTGTGGTGGTTTGGCATCACTGTCATTCCTGACTGAGTCGATATGCTATCAAGAATCATTGTTGACACGTGTACAAACAGAAGTATTTCGCTGTAAAAAAAATGACATACCAGTCATACAGTGAAAAAATATTATGTTAAGGGTAAGGAAGCAGCACAGTAGCATCGCCAGAACACCTGGGGATGCTGAGGAAACGGCCATGAGCCTGTGTTTTGAGTGTGACCCACCACATGAGGTCAGGTGTGGAATTTTCCACGTGTGGCATCCTGTTGGTGTTCAAAAAGTTTCAAATTTTGGAGCATTTCAGATGTTCAGATTAGGGATGTTCAAAGTATATATACATACATAATTTTGGCTCTTAAATCAGATTTTGCCTTCATAAGCAAATCAGCAAACACAGTCACCACTAAGCACTCACTTCATGTGTGACTCACACTGTGAAGGGATTTCAAGTCTTTTGACAGACCAAGACAGGAAGCACATCTCCATACACTATGAAGCAAGCTTTGGTGGGTTAGATTAGGAGATGTTTTCTCAGAAAGTGACTACTTCTCGGATCTCTGTTCATCACCTGTTGAGGGGTCAATCCCGAGGGGCTGAGATGCTCCGGCAAGAAGGGACAACTAAGGCCATCCCCTCACTTCTTGACAGTCAGCCCCTTTCCCACAGGGCAAGGGATTCAACCAGGACCAGGTAAAATAATATTCATTCGCCCATTCTTTCATCAGACAATAATTATTATATCCACCATGTGCCAGGCACCTGCTAAATGGAGGAAATATAATAGTGAGCAAAATCAAACACAGTCTCTGCTCTCATGGATTTTACAGAGTACTGATTAGACTTGACCGAGGACAATGGCTGAAGACCAACAGAAAGTGATCATTTTACATGTGTGGTCACTTACACATTCCAACCTGCCCCTGAAAGAACTTGTCTCAAAAGAGCTAAAAACAGAACTACCATTGGGCCCAGCCATCCCTTTACTGAGTATATACCCAAAGGAATATAAATCACTCTATCATAAAGACACATGCGCATATATGTTCATTGCAGCACTATTCACAATAGCAAAGACATGGAATCAACCTAAATGCCCATCGATGGTAGACTTGATAAAGAAGATATGATACATATACACCATGGAGTACTATGCAGCCATAAAAAAGAATGAGATCATGTCTTTTACAGGAACATAGGTGGAGCTGGAGGCCATCATCCTTAGCAAACTGGTGCAGGAACAGAAAACCAAACACCACATGTTCTCACTTATAAGTGGGAGCTAAATGATGAGAACATATGGACACAGAGGGGAACAACACACACTGGGGCCTACTTGAGGGTGGAGGGTGGGAGAAGGTAGAGGATCAGGAAAAATAACTATTGAGTACTAGGTTTAGTACCTAGATGATGAAATAATCTGTACAAAAAACCCTCATTACACAAGCTTACCTATATAACAAACCTGCACATGTACCCTTGAACCTAAAATAAAAGTTAAAAAAAAGAAATGGAGAGAAATAAAGCCCATTGAAAGATCATAGTTGTGGATGTAGCCCACTTCATAGGTGTGCTTAGTATGAGTCTAGCACTGTGCTGGAAGATACAGATAACTTAAAACCCAGCCAATGCTTTAGAGTAGCTGAACTATCATTACAGCACAAGACACACGTGAAAAGTTAATTAACCTGGAAGATCATAAAGCAGCATAAAATACAATGCTAAATGAATGGTACAGGCAGTACAGGACTGAGCAGAGAAAGCTCCATGAAGGAGCTTAAATTCCTTAAAGCTGTGGAGCTGAACCTTAAAGATGAGCAGGAACTGGGTGGGTGAAGATGCAGGTCTAAGAGGGGTGATGGGAAAACATCCTAGGTGACAGAAATAGCAGAGAACAATAGGGATGAGATGCACTTGGAAATGTACATTGAGGACCATCAGAAGGAGTTTAAGATTCCTTGAGCCTACTAAGAAGTCTATTTTTCTGAGTATAAATAGAAATTTACCATGTTCAGGCCAGGCACGGTAGCTCATGCCTGTAATTCTAGCACTTTGAGAGGCCGAGGCAGGTGGATCACTTGAGGCCCAGAGTTAAAGACCAGCCTGGCCAACATGGTGAAACCCTGTCTCTACTAAAAATACAAAAATTAGCTGGGTGTGGTGGCACGTGCCTGTAGTTCCAGCTACTCAGGAAGTTGAAGCACAAAAATCGCTTGAACCCAGGTAGCAGAGGTTACAGTGAGCCAAGATCACACCACTGCACTCCAGCCTGGGCAACAGAGTAAGACTCTGTCTCCAAAAAAAGAATTAAGAAAAAAAGAAAGAAAGAAATGTACCATGTTCAAAGAGTGAGCTCTGCTCTTAGAGTTTCTCCTATTTTCCCTTCTAGCCTTACTGGAAGAGCTAACCAGCCGGGTGGACAGAAATGTGTCACCAAATAATAAGGTCATTGGGCTGAACCAGATGTGGGTGGAGGAAATAAAGACCTATTCCCATCAAGTCTCCTAGCTCCTCTTCCCTGCCAGGATTTCCTGTCCTGACCTTAGGGCAGAGCCTGCATCTTCCCTTCAGGAAGCAGGGTCTGGAATATTTGTCATATCAGAAAGGAGACGAGAGGTTCTATGAGAGGTGTTCAGAATAGAAAATGCAGGTTTACAGCTCAGCAGAGGCCTGACCAGTAAGGTAGAGAGTGGAGAGGAGAGCTGTGGGGGGCCCAGGGCAGTCACACGGCAGAGGCACCTGGAAAATAACTACCCGGCATCACCCGCCTCCCTCATCCTCCGTGAGTATCTCCTGAGCTCCCATCACCTCACTGCTAGGTAACCTCCACTCAACTAACTTCCCTGTGCTCTTTCCTTATTACATGAATCACATTAGGTTAGGCTGAATTCCTTTACACTCTGTTACTTAATATTTACTTTTTTTTGAGACAGAGTCTCACGAGCTCTGTCGCCCAGGCTGGAGTGCAGTGGCACGATCTTGGCTCACTGCAAGCTCCGCCTCCTGGGTTCAGGCCATTCTCCTGCCTCAGCCTCCCGAGTAGCTAGGACTACAGGTGCCCACCACCACGCCCGGCTAATTTTTTTGTATTTTTTTTAGTAGAGACGGGGTTTCACCGTGTTAACAAGGATGGTTTTGATCTCCTGACATCACGATCCGCCCACCTCGGCCTCCCAAAGTGCTGGGATTACAGGGGTGAGCCACCACGCCCAGCCAATGTTTACTTTTTGAGAATTAAAATGCACAAGTGTATTTAATACCCTGTGAATCTTTACTCTTAACATAAAATCAGTTATAGCTTTCTAGCATAGGATAGGGTCCAAATCCAACCTACCACCTATGTTTGTAAATAGAGCTTTATTGGAACACAGCCATGCCCCCATTTTAATGTATTGTATGAATGATTGCATGCTACAATAGCAGAGCAGACTGGTGGTGATAAGGACCGTGTAGCCCACAAAGCCTAAAACACTTAAAATCTGGGCCTTTATATCAGAAACTATTGAACCTGACATAAAATATACAGTATGTAGTTGATGATGACAACACTTGGGTTCAAACTTACTGGGCAAGGTGATGTAATCTCTCTAAGTCTCAGTTGTCTCACTTCCGAAATGGGAACAATAATGCCTGCTTTGTCTACCTCATGACACTGCAGTGAGGAGCAAATGAAATAACATGTCAGTGTCTATACATGATGAATGCAGAACACCAGTGCTCCAGAGTCCCTAATCCTCCCACTGCAGCTCTGCAGCAGCTCCAAGACACTGTCCTACCTTCCGAGGTAGAGTGAGTCCCATCTTCCTGCTGACTGGATTTCTTTTTCTTTTTATTTTTTTGGAGACAGAGTCTCGCTCTTGTTGCCCAGGCTGGAGTGCAGTGGCGCCATCTGGACTCACTGCAACCTCCACCTCCCGGATTCAAGCAATTCTCCTGCCTCAGCCTCCCGAGTAGCTGGAATTACAGGCGGGTGCCACCACACCCAGCTACATTTTGTATTATTAGTAGAGATGGGGTTTCAACTGGTCTCAAACTCCTGACCTCAGGTGATCCACCCACCTCGGCCTCCCAAAGTGCTGGGATTACAGGCGTGTGCCACTGTGCCTGGCCTGGATTTCTCATATTGGTTGGATTCTCACCCCCCTCTCCCACTATTGCTACAAAAGGGCTCCCAAATATGCTTCTGGCCCCTGCTACTTTCTTTGTTCTTTGGTATTTTCGTCACCTCCAACAAATTCAAAGAAAAGGAACTCAGTCATTGCATCGATGGGTAAGAAAGCTTTAGAATGGAGAAAGCCCTGTGCAGATATCAAAAGAACACTGTGGCTAGACCCGAGAGTGAGTCAAAGGTATGCTCTGATGTTTGAAGTAAAATGAGAAGACTTTGAAGACAGTGGCCAGAAGTTTACATTTGATGCAATGAATGTGGGAAGTCCCTGGAAGACTGCATGGTAAGGCTAAAGTAGCAGGTGCAAAAAAAGGATCAGAGCCTCCAAGGGGCTGACATTCTGTATGGGGCTTCCACCCAGGTTCCATTTGACACTGGGGCCCAGCCTAAAAGTTACCTTTCACAGCCTCCCACCCCTGACCCTTGGGTTTTCTCGATGATAGAGAGCCTGGCTCTGGGCCTGACAGTGAGCTGTAGCCTCCAACTGAAAGGAAGCTCAGCAAGAATGACCTTGTTAGACTCATTCTGCAGAGCACCGTGGATGTCAGTGAGCATCTCTTGGAGATTTATGGCCCTGAACCTAGTCTCCTGTTACTTGGTGATTCTGCTGAATTTTCCATTGAGCAATAAGGGCAGGATAACAGCAGAGCCGCTCAAGGTTAGCAGCCTTCTGAAGTCCACCCAGCTCCACAAAACTTCTTCCTAATGATATACAGAAAAGATTTATTGGGAAGTTTTTGCAGGCCAGGAAATTGCTACATGATTTTGTCATTGACAAAGGAGCAAACATCACTGCCCACTTTCTGTTGGACTTTCTCCATTTTGCTAGTTCTTCAACTGGAAATGATGAAAATAGGCTGATTCCTCACTCAGTTACCAGGTGGGAGGGCTACCCAAACAATATTCCAATTTCACTGTTTTCATTTCAGGGATTATTGATGGCAACTTTAGGGCATAGCTTATATTTGAACTTCCACTTGGTTTCCTGTTCTTGTGGGATTCATTTGAATTGCTGCTAAGTTGAGCATTCAAACATTTCTCTTATGTTGGTTCTAAACTAGTGAGGGAAAACCACGATGTCAGAAGTAATTTTATTTCCACTGTCTTTGCAGATGTGTCAGAGCTCTTGATCAAAACTGATTTTCCAAAGGAGCAGAAAACCAAATACTGCGTATTCTCACTATACGTGGGACCAGTAGGACCAGTAATATAGGGCAGTTAAGACCAGTAAACAAGGAGGAGAGGTCATCA
This sequence comes from Nomascus leucogenys, assembly GCF_006542625.1. Classification (NCBI taxonomy): domain Eukaryota; kingdom Metazoa; phylum Chordata; class Mammalia; order Primates; family Hylobatidae; genus Nomascus; species Nomascus leucogenys. The sequence goes on along the minus strand of NC_044384.1, from coordinate 57,186,387 downwards.
AAGATGATTTTCTTTTGAAATGGGAGATTAGGAGACTAGTGGGGTAACTACTGATAGCAAATTGAGACATTAGAAAGACGTGCCATTTTCAGTGCTTCTTGGTTTTTCTTTCTTTTTTATAAAGCCATTTATCTTAAGTGCCTTTTGAAAATATTAATCTTATATTTCAGTTGTATTCAATGCAGTGTTTTGGCACCCATTAAAGCCATGGGTATAGGGAGAAGTGCAAGTGCTCCCAAGTTTGTGAAAGAGTTCTGGGTCTTTGGAGGGAGGGATTCGGCCTGGGAATTCCTAGATGCCTGCAAGCACCTCTGAGTCATTAATTCTTTAAATCACATGTTCCGTCAGCTAAAATAAATAAATAAATAAATAACAATAAGTTACTCTAAGAATTAGAAGGGATGTAGCCTCAGAAAGCCCTCTGGGAGCTCTAAAGTGTAAAATATCCCTCATTCCTTCTCATTCCAAAGGAAGTCAAATAGAAAGTAAAACTAGAATATCTTACATAGAAAGGTGAAACGACATTCTCTCTAACAGCTCTCAGTTGGTAATGGAACCAAATGATCAATACTGGGCCCCAGGCTCCTAGTCCCTCACCAGGAAAGGAGTTCTGTCTGGCCGGAGATTGCCTCCCTGTGTCCTCAGGCCCACCTCGGTTTCTGCACAGGCTCCCCACTCCCACCTCCCCACCCCCGCTGCCATTCCCTGCGGGGTGAGCTGTCTGCAAAGCTCCACTCCCTTCCCTTTCCCAAGTCACAGTTACAGGAATTATTGCAAGACTAGTTCTCTTGTATTATATTTCATTCAGCAGCAGAAGAGCCACTCAAGGGTTTTGGCTTCTGGAACAAGAATGAAAAGATCTTCTACAAAATTCTAAGTTCTTCGGATAGAATCTTTTAAGGCGATTTGGTGAAAAGTGTCAGATAGGCAGCCACAAAGTCTGAGTTTCTGTTTATTCATCTAGCAGGTAATGATTCACAAGGCCATACAAATATCTCACCAGCCTACAAGTCCATTTCAGACAGATGACTAGAATAATGTAAATTCCATGTAAAAAGGTAGCTCCTTGCTCATTCTCATGTGTAATCTTCACATGAGTGAAGTGCCTTCTAAGCATTTTCACACGAAATCTGTCACTTTATTTTTTGCGAATATCTAAAACTAGAGTGTTGATGATGGTATATAAACACACCACTTCACCTGCTTTAGCTAAAAGTGTCTTTTTTTAATTGATAGGCCATTTTTAGCAATTTTAGGTTTATTTTAAACACTGAGTTATTTGTGTCTTTTTTAGAGCCATTTTTCTTCTTAAAAGCTACACTATGTTTTGCTAAGATGAAAATACATATAACTTGTTTTCCAAAGTGGGAAGAATTGTTCGAGAGGGTGAGCATGGACCCTGCAACCAGATCCTAAGCCTACCCTTATCAGCTCTGCGGTGTTTGGTATGGGAATTCCTTATTACCTCTGAGTCTCGGTTTTCCCATCTCTAAAATAGGAATAACAATAATAAAAAACATAATACAAAGGATTATAAGAATTAAATGAAATGGCAAAGGTAAGTACCTAACACAGTACAGAATACAAAGTAGATGCTTAAGAATGTTATATTCCAAATCCACATTGTATGTTAGAGGACTAAAAATTACTGTATCAAAGTATAAATCTAATCTGGGATTCTGATCTTTTGTATGAGTTTGCTCTGCCTGAGGCCTTGTGCTTTAAACTAAAGAAAAGGTTCTTGTGATCTGCACAGAAGCAGGGAATTGGAGACATCTGGTTCCATGCAGTCTTGTTAACTGAGCTTTTTGATCTGCTCTGAAGAGGTAGAATTAGAGGGAAAAGCCAAAAGAAAATTGAGAAACAGCCTCTGGATGAGGGTAGGGCTCCCCCTGGCAGGGAGGAATGGTGAACAAAACAGCAGAGCCCTGGAGGGAGCCAGGCTGAGCACAGCAGGTGTCCAAAGGAGAAAACCACCAAGGCCCACAGGGCCTTCCCAGGTGCCACTGATGCAGTCTGGTATAATGCAAGCATCCCTGGTAACTGCCAGAAATGCACAGGGGAACTTTGCATTACTGCCCAGCATGATGAAGTGTAAAAAATTATGGGCAGTAGAGCTGGACGTGGTGGCTCACACCTGTAACCCCAGCAGTTTGGGAGGCCAAGGTGGGTGGATCAACTGAGGTCAGGATTTCGAGACCAGCCTGACCAACATGGTGAAACCCTGTCTCTACTGAAAATAAAAAATACAAAAAAATTAGCCAGGCATGGTGGCAGGTACCTATAATCCCAGCTACTCAGGAGGCTGAGGCATGAGAATCACTTGAATCTGGGAGGCAGAGGTTGCAGTGAGCTGAGATTGCACCATTGCACTCCAGCCCGGGTGACGCAGCAAGACTCCATCTCAAAAAAAAAAAAAAAATATATGGGCAGTTGAGTCCAGGTTTGAATGCTGTGAGACCTCATCTGTACTTACAGGCTATAAAACCTGAGGACACTCAGACTGTGTCCTCACCCAAGTCATAGACAGTGACTACAAATCAGTCAACCCAGTCTGAGAGCTTTTTTCCACCCTTCATGGAAGAAAAAGGCTAATAACTTTGGGGCTGTACATGTGAGTATACATTTGAGGGGAAAGGGAGGATGGCAGGCTAAGAAAACAGAAAAGAAACAGAAAACAAAAAGAGCAAAGATGTATTTGCTAACCAAGAAGACATTTCCAAATATTTCTCTCATGCCCCTTCCAGAAAGATTTCAAGGCCAGGAAAATAAAAGTACCTGTTTGATGCCAACTGATTAAAGCTCCAGGGAAAACCAGAAAATGTCTTAATTTTCTTATTCAAGAACTCCTTTTATAATCAAACAGGAGAAAGCTTTAAGTAGGTGCCTGAGTCACAAGATATATGAAATGTTTGACATGTTGCTTAGTTCTACAAAGAGAAAATTCCAAATGATTTATAATGCAATTTTTTTCCGATTTCCAGTATGGAGGAGTCTTGAAATCTCATAAACAGAATATAAGGGAAACTACTTTTTTTTTTAACATGATAAAGTAAAGGCTTCCCCAGACACTAATTAACACAATTGTGTATCTGTGACTTCAGACTTAAAAAGGCAATGGCTTAACTCCAAAGGTCAACTATTTTTGGATCCTCCAGTCTCTCCCTGTGAATAACACTTTGTTGAACCAAACACAACTCTCTGAGAGTGATGTGAGTCTCCCACCTCCCTGCTAAGACAAGCATTTCAGTGGTGAACTTCCCTCTGTTTCTTTCTGAGAAGGCAGATCCTAACATATTCTCTAAAGATGGTACCCCCAGTCCCTTAGAACTTCTCCCAAATTATCACACATCATTAGATAAAAGAGCTGTATATGTCCAGTTTCTCACAAAGAAACCAATAGTAAGCTAAAAGTTGGGGTACAAACGCTTTTAAGAGAAAGACTTGATGGGCTTTGAAACTGACTGTTTTCCATGTTCATTTCTTATGTCAGGCCTTAGAGCCAGGCACATTAAAAACTTTTTCAATCTATCGTGAAGTGACTTAATTGTACCAAGTGACTTCTTTGTACTAAGCGACACGAAAAAGAAATAACAGCCATCTCCTCAGGGAAACAGTGAAGGGGGCGTGCGAGACAGGGGGCAAGCCATACTTTTAAATACAAATTTTCATCTTTACCCCTCACTTCATGTCAAAGAACTTGTCTAACTTGACTCAAGGCTAGAAATGTTTTGTCAATATCAATTCATCAGTGTAAACAGCTCCCTTAAACTCTGAAAGTAGTTTTTGTTGAAATTAACCTTAGAGTTGCATCTTAAAGAATTGTTAGAAATCGTATGGTTTGTTTCATGCTTTTTCCTATTTATATGTGGAGGAAAATCCTTTATAATTCTCCTGTGTAGAATAAATGGTGAAATTGAAGATAAAAAATGAAGTTCAAATAATTAAAATATTTGGTAACACTGAATTAACTGAAGGCAGGTATACATGTAAGTTCAGATTTCTTCTTACATACACCTTTGAAATGGGTCCTCTCAAGCAAAAAAAAAAAAAAAAAAAAAAAAAAAAAAAAAAAAAAAGAAGAAGAAATACATTGTATTTTCTAAGCTATATTCATTTTCTGAATGGATTTCAGAGAGACTTGGGAAAATTCCATTTGACCAAATAGTAAGTAAAGTTAGCAAATTTGTCATATACTTAAAAAATTAATGTAGAAGTTCCATTATAAAATTTAGTTTAATACAAGTGTTTCTAAAAGCATGTAATACAAATACTTGTAAGAACACTGTTGCAAAATATATGTTGAACTTAAATAATAATCAGTACAAAATGATGGAAAGAAAATGACTTTTCTTTCCATGATATTAGGCCAGATCCTGTCAGATGGTCCATTGAAATTTTGTAAGCAAAAAGAAGTCGCACTTATGAATAGGTCCATCAAAAAAAAAAATTCAAACCATGAAAAAAATTTTTAAGATATATCTTTGTTGTTTCACTTCCATTTTTCTTGTTAACATAAATGAGCTAATATTCATGTCAGAATTATAACTCTTCTTGAATGACATAGCAACTTCTTTGCTGAATCCAATAGTTATTGAGCATTTATCACTGATTTTGTGACATTCTTGGTGGTTATAAAATTATAAAACTAATGGTAGAATTTGCTAAAAAAAAAAAAAAAAAATAGCAAGTCACATTGCAGTTGTAGGTGTAAACCCAAACACAAGTGGCTATATGCAATGTTTAATAACGGATATTACATATTTTTAAAATAATAATAGGTCCATCTTCTTGGGCTCCTGGGACAGTGGAGTAATTGACAGCTCTATCATGTGGCAGCCAGTAGCCCCAACCATTCCCCCCATGTTTGACCCACCGTAAGAACACATCACAATTACATATGCGTGTAAAACACTACCGAGGCCTCCCACCCCCACCAACTAGCAGCCATTCTCCCATCTCTATGTTGGTGTCTCAAGTTTCCCTCCCTCCATCTCAGTTTAATCCTTCCACTCTGCTCTAGGTCTCATTTTCACCTGCCTACCCTCTCGGGAATCTCACTCCATCTATCACTGCCGCTCTCTGGGATTTAAACTTCCTTCTTTCCACTGGTACCTTCTTTTCATCAACATGAAACTCATACTTGAGTCTTTTTCACCTTACAAAACTCCTCCTTCAGCTGCTATCCTGTCTTCTGCTCCCCTAGGCAGCCAAAGTTAGAAGGTTTACCTGGGGCTTGCTTCATCAACTTCTTTACCTTCCTCTTCCATCCTCCTCCTCAATATTCCCTTGAAGCTGCTTTTGCCAAGGTTATTGATGTTCCCCACATTATTTAGTCTAATGGACACTCTCCTGTCCTACTGTGACCTCCCAACATGTTTTGGGCATTGTTTACCCTCTATCCTTCTCAAACCCCTTTCCTGGGTTTCCTGACACCACTGCCTTTCAAGTTCTCTCCTACTTTCTGCCATTTCAGTTACGGAGTCCTGCTCTTCTCCCAACCACCTCAAGGTACCATCCCAGGAGAGCTGTGCCTTGCATTCTGTACTCTTTCCTAGATGGTCTCATCAATCCCTATGGCTTGATGTTTTGGTTGTCACTGAACTTCTGATGACGCACACATGCATGTCTCTCTGCAGACCACCTTCTGAGCTTGACTCCTGTTTCTAATTATCTTTGAATAACCCATTTGGATAGCTCTTGAGTCTCAAAAATTAGCATGCCCAAAGCTGAACTTAGAGTGATTTTTTTTAATGAACATGTTTAAATGAACTTGATCATAGTTACATTTTTAAAATGTACCCTTCTGATCAAAACCCTTCAATGACACCCATCTGCTCTAAGTAAAAGCCTAAGGCATTATAATGCCTACAACACCCTGAATAATCCCTCTCCACTCATTTGCTTCCCTGACATTATCTCCTACTACCGTCCCCCAACTCACTACTCTAGCCATGCTCCCAACTCAGGGGCCTTTGCACTTGCTTTTCCTATTTTTCCACCTGATATAAGCACTTGTTCTCTCCCATCCCTGAAGACTTCAGTCAACTACCACCTGTTGGTACAGCTTTCCCTGACAATCGTACATAAAATTGCAACACGCCCACTGATCTAGCATTCTTTAACCTCTTTTCCTGACTTGTCTTTATAACATTTATCAATATTGGACATACTATATATTTTATTGTCTACTTTCCTCCATAGATTGTAGACTACCTTGCAGGAATGTTGGTCTTGTTATTCATTGTTTTATTCCTAATGCCTAGAACAGGGTCTGGCATATAAAATAGAATCAATAAGTAACTGTGGAATAAACAAATAAATCAATCTCCAAACCTGCTATCCATCATTTCAGTAAATGGTACCCCCGTCGACCCAGCTGCTCAATACAGTTTTGACTCAACTCATTTGGTTTTGCCCCACATTAAACCATCACTCAGCCCTCCTGCCATCTCCAAAAATCATCTGCCTCTCCCACCTCCTCTCACATAGTTATTTCTTATTCACCTTTTAATTGCAACTACACATCATTTTTACAGACTATGTCTGTAATGTTTCCTTTTAAATACCCAACTAGACCTAACACATGTCTGGTCCATACTAAGTGTCCATCAAGTATTTGTTGAATGAATAAATGGCGTTTCTCAGAAATGCCAGATTAGGTCCCCCAGCTCTCTGTTGCTATCACATTCTGTAAGTTTCCATACAACACCCGTCACTCTTTTCAATAACTACTTAGTTTGATATTCTTCTTTTCTAGGCTATAAGCTTCCTGAAAACAGAAATCTACATGAAGGTGGTAATGAGCAAGGGAAGGTCCTAAAATACAGACAGTACTGGCCTGACTATGGAAGGGTCATGCTGGTAATACAGGGAAGCCATCTGAATAGGTTGGGGACAGAGCTGTGATTACAGAGGCATCAGTCTAGAGAAAAGAACCTCATTCTATTTTTTGATATCAAAGGGGAAAAGGGAGTATCAAAGCCATATTTGGTCTCATACTTCTATATAAATCAATTCCAGTGCTGGTTAAAATATAGTTTGGCTTGATTATTAATCACTAAAATTTAATAAATTCTTTTTTTTTTTTTGAGGCAGAGTCTTGCCCTGTTGCCCAGGCTGGAGTGCAAAGACGCGATCTCAGCTCACTGCAAACTCCGCCTCCCGGGTTCAAGTGATTCTCCTGCCTCAGCCTCCCGAGTATCTGGGATTTCAGGCGCATGCCAACATGCCCAGCTAACCTTTTGTATCTTTAGTAGAGACAGGTTTCACCATGTTGGCCAGGCTGGTCTCAAACTCCTGATCTCATGATCCACCCACTTCGGCCTCCCAAAGTGCTGGGATTACAGGCGTGAGCCACCAGGCCTGGCCCATTTTTTTTAACTTATGAATTTCAAAAACTTCTAATTTCAACCTTGTATAGTCTCCTGGCTACCAGACTGCAGCCTAATTGCTCTAAAATACACTTGATTAATTTATACATGGTTTACCTGCTAATTTAGAATTATATCTAGGTAGATAGATAGATAGATATGTGCATACACACACAAACACTCATTTTATAGATTAGAAAACTGACATAGCAGAATCTCTTTTTACCTCAAGACTATATAATTCATAAGTAATGGAGCCGGGATTTGAACCAAGGTCTATGTGACTTCAAAATTCATGCACTTTTACTATTTTATAATGCCTCCATAATATGATATATATTCAGAGTGAAAATATTTGTGTAAAGAATTATGATAAAAATGAACATAAATTTAGCCCAATACTGTCTTATGATAGCTCATGAATATATTTAATATTAATTTGCTCACAAATGATAGAAATGTCTACCATGAGGATCTGCCAAGTATTCTTTGACCTTTTGCTAAATATAAATGGTAGAGCTATTACCTTTAACATAAATGTATGTCCCATTTTCACCAACAGTAACCCACACTTAAGCCCAGACAGCTTTGTTTAACTCTGACCTCTACAACTCAAAGATAAACAAGAATAGGATTAAGCCTTCTTCCCTTTGTTGTGCCCCACAGCATCCTTTGATTCTTGTTGAATTAATAAATAGTTTGGGATGAGGAGAAAGCAGAAACAAGCTCTTCTGCCCGCTTCCATTTCCAGCACAGGCTAATTATCAATAACAAGTCATAGCCTTAACTCTTCCTAAATTCCAGAAAGATATCATCAAAGGGCTGTACATATGTATGAAGAACCCTAAATCTGCATTTTGATATAGACACCTATTAGATTTACTTCTTACTTCCTATAGGAAATTCGTGTCTATGAGCAAAAAGTCATATACAAAGATTTTCAGAACAGCATTATAATCAACAAACAAGAAAATGGATAAATTAGTGTAGGGATAGTATTAGAGAATAGTTTGAAGTCTACAGAAGATTATGTTTATAGAGTCTTTTTAACTTTTGATTATGAAAAATATTGTTATGTTAAATAATAATAAAATTAATAGAGTATTATGAGCCAGCTATTCTTGTAACAGCTTTAAACGTATTAACTAATTTAATCCTCAAAACAAATTTTACAAGGTAAACACTATTACTATCTCCACTTTACAAATGAAAGAAGTTCAACACAGAGAGATAGGAACTTGAACCAAGATCCTTAAGCTTATTAGGTGTTAGAGTCAGGATATAAATCCAGATACAGCACTTGAGAACCGACACTTAACAGTTTATACAGAAGATAAAATTGTATAGACTATTATAACTATTTAAATATATATTTGCTTGCATAAAAAGAAAATATTGGATGGGAATATAATTTGTTATATGGGAATTTTTAAAATTTCTTCATTATATTTATCTTTCTTTTCCACAACTTTTATAGTAGTCATGTTTTATGTTTATAACCAGGACAGAACAAGAAGTAATATTTGAAAAGTAAATGAAAAAGAGAAGTTCATGTTTTGAACAGATGCCTTTGTTCAACTGAGTAATTGACTTCAAAATTCATACACTATAGTCACAAAAAATCTATATTCGAATACGTGCTATGGAAAAAGAAGAGTTTCTTGACGGCTTAAGCTATGTTCAGAGCTGAAAGGGACCTTAGAGATTATTTAGACCAGTTTTCTCAAAGTGTGGTCCCCAGACCAGAGGTGTCAACATCATTTGGGAAATGCAAATTTAGGGGCCCTGCCCAGATTCACTGAATCAAAAGTTCTGGGAGTGGCGCCCAGAAATCTGTTTTCACACAAGTCCTGCAGGTGATTCTGATGCACACTCAAGTTTCAGAATCGCTGACCTAGGCTTATGGTTCTCAGCCACAGCTGCATAGCAGGATAAGAATCAGAATCACCTGAGAGTTTTTAAGACTCTCAGTGTCTGGACTGCACCAACAGAGATGCTGAGTTAACTGGTTTTAAATGAGTCCATCAGTGTTTTTAACTGCTCTTTATGTGATTTAGCCAGAACCACTGATTTAGTCCTTTACTACTCATAGTGTGGTCCTCAGACCCACAGAGTTGGCATCCACTGGGAGCTTTTTAGAAATGTAGGATCTAGAGTTCCACTCCAGCCCTGCTTGAATCAGAAACTGCATTTAAACAAGATCCCCAAGTGGTTGATATATACATACAAGTTTGAGAGTCATTGAATACTGCCCTCATACAGAGGAAAAAACAAACAAGGCCAAAAGAGTTAATATTTTCCCAAGATCTCACTGCTGGGGGATGGGAGACGGGGGATGGGAGGAGGGTCAAGAATAGAAGAGTTGAATTCAAACCCAAGATGCTCAAAACTTCAACTCCACTTGCTGTTAAACTATGTTGCAAAGCTTTGGATTTGATGGATCTTTCTTTTTTTTTTTTTTACCTTTCTCCCACCTCCAAATGGTTTTCACCCCATAAAGTACCTAAAGCTTGGTAATGCACAAATGCCATGTCATTCCCTGAAGAAATTTAGAGTTGGCAGAGGAAGGCTTAGAAATTAAGTGTCTGAAAGCCAGTAACCAGGCCCAGAGATCTCCAAGGACTGCTGTCCAGTCCAAAATTCCATGACATCTGCAATACAGCCTTGAATAAAAACCAAAATGCCAGTATCCAATGCAGTGAGAATTTATTTCATAGTTATCAAAGCAAACCAAAGGTTATCAGCGGGTTGGACATTTAAAGATTAAGTACAGCTGATCGCACTCAACTCTTATGCAGGTAGCTTAACTCCAGTGGTTCTGGTCTCTCTCTGAAGGGAAAATAGAGGTGTTTATGATTCTGTATCCTAATGGGTTCCAGGTGACCCAGGCTAGGCAGCTGAGTTAGGCCCTCTCTTCTTTGATTTACATGGCAGGATCCAGGCCATCCCTAAATTGAAAAGATATAGTAATGAGCAAATGCAGAAAAAGAAAAGAGGAAAAAAAAGAGCTGAGGCAAAACCTGGAGTGCTTTTCCAAGTCCAAAGTGAGCTATGGCTGCCCTCTCTGCTCAGAAGGTATGATCATAAATTACTAGCTAATGTTTAGCACTGGGGCTCTGGCCCATGATCTATTACAGAGGACAAGATGCCTCCAAGCAGAAAACACTGTAATTGGGGAGCAATAACATCTGTGTCAGTCATGAGACTGCAGTTAAAGTGAACTGAGAAGTTACAGGCTGTGCTGCAGATGCATAGTAATAATATGCACATTTTTTAGCTAAAAAGATATGTCATCAAGATATGGGCCTCTTTACATTCTTTTGTGTCACCATAGCCTGAAGAGGATCAGTAGGACCCCCAGATTTCTGTTTTAACATTATCAAGATGTTAGCCAACAACTCAAGGGAATTATAGTTTATAAAGCAAAGAAGTCTGAGGAACTCAGAATATGGGCTTGGTTTTCTGGAGCACAGATTCTAGGTCGTTACAATGCTCTGCTTTACTGAGCAGGTCACATAATCTCTCTGAGCCTCTTAATCTAGCAAGGTCAAAGAATTCATTCAGGATAGAACTGGGACTCAAACGCAGACCTTCTGGCTATAAATTCTGTTATTTTCCCAGTACGTATCTGCTTATAAAATTGATGTTTAAGTAGTTATCAATAAGAGTAAATGCCCAGTTATTCAGGAACTGAAATGTGTACAAGGGACTTTCATTTCTGAATAGATCAAAATGAAAGAGAACTGCTTTATTGTAACTTTCCATTTTAAAAATTCTTCAGTAGCATGATAATAGCTAAAAATTCAAACCATTTAAAAGTGTTCAGGGTGGGAGGCGGACAAGAGTTGAAAAACTACCTATTGGGTACTATGCTCACTACCTGGGTGATGGGATCCTTCATACCCCAAACTTCAATTACATGCAATTTACCCATATAACAAACCCAGTGAACCTAAAAGTTGGAAAAAATAAATAAGAAGTAAAACAGAAGTGTTCAGGAAAACACTTCTGCCAGTTGTGGGTAGTCTAGAGCAGGGGTTCTCAATCCCCAGGGCCATCGACTAATACGAGTCTGTGGCCTGTTAGGAACTGGACCGTACAGCAGGAAGTGAGTGATGGGCGAGTGAGCAAAGCTTCATCTGTATTTACAGCTACTCCCCATCGCTCGCATTACCACCTGAGCTCCACCTCCTGTCAGATCAGTGGCAGCATTAGAGTCTCATAGGAGCACGAACCCTATTGGGAACTGTGCAAGTGAGGGATCTAGGTTGCATGCTCCTTATGAGAATCTAATGCCTGATGATCTGAGGTGGGGCTGAGGCAGTGATGCTAGCACTGGGGAGCAGCTGCAAATACAGATTAACATTAGCAGAGAGGTTTGACTGAACAGAGATCTTAGTAAATCAATTGCTTGCAGACTCATAACAAAATTCTATCAGTCAGTGGCAAATGACAATTAAGCTGCATCTGGTGTCAGGCTTTATAGTGGTAAGCGAGTTAATGTACTTTGATTGTACAGCTGCATCTGGTGGCAGGCTTTAAGTCAGAATCTGACACTTATTTCAGTCCATGTGTGGCCTGCCCATTATTTTATTTACCACTTCCATCCATGCCTCTTTCCTGCACTGCGCACTTGTCTCTGTCACAGTTTTGGTAAGCCCACAAACTAACCCAAGCCAAAATGAGTGAAAAATAAACATCACTAGAGAGCTTCTTTGAAAAGAGGGAAAGACCCAATGATGAGACAGCAGAAGACTCTAAGACTGCCAACAAAAAGAAATCTTCATTTAAAAGAAAATACCAAGAGTTCTACTTAAATTATGGTTTCATTGCACCAGGTGATTCACCTTCTCCAAGCCTGCTTTGTATAATATGTGATGACTGGCTATCCACCGAAGCCATGAAACCTTCCAAACTGCTTTGCTACATGGAGATGAGGCATCCTGCATTAAAAGACAAGCCTTTGGAGTTTTTCAAAAGAAAAAAACATGAACACAAAGAACAGAAGCAATTATTGAAGGCCACCACTTCATCAAATGTGTCTGCACAGAGAGCATCATTCTTAGTGGCTAACTGCATTGCTAAAGGTAAGATGCCCTTTACTATTGGTGAAGAGTTGATCCTGCCTGCTGCTAAGGACATCTGTCATGAATTTTTTTTTTTTTTTTTGAGATGGAGTCTCACTCTGTTGCCCAGGCTGGAGTGCAGTGGTGTAATCTCGGCTCACTGCAACCTCCACCTCCCAGATTCAAGCGATTCTCCTGCCTCAGCCTCCCGAGTAGCTGGGACTACAGGCACCTGCCACAACACCAAGCTAATTTTTGTATTTTTAGTGGAGATAGGGTTTCGCCATGTTGACCAGGCTGGTCTTGAACTCCTGACCTCAAGTGATCCCCCCGCCTCAGCCTCCCAAAGTGCTGGGACTACAGGAGTGAGCCACTGCACCTGGCCTGTCATGAACTTTTAGGAGAGGCTGTGGTTCAAAAGTGGCACTTTTTCGTCTTTCAGCTAGTACCAAAACTAGATGACATTGATGAAATAGCAGAGGCTATTGAGGCACAATTGTCAGAGAAAATTAATGAGCCACTGTGGTACACAATCCAGGTTGACAAGTCTACCAATGTTGACCACAAGACAACAATACTTGTTTGTGCATGATTTGTTTTTTAAGGAGGATGTGCATGAGGATATGTTATGTGCACTTTTATTGCCAACCAACACCACAGCTGCAGAACTATTCAAGCCTTTGAATGACTACATGTCAGGAAAACTGAATTGGTCATTTTGGGTAGGTTTATGCATGGATGAAGCAGCTGCATGACTGGATGGCTTTCTGGTTTCACTACTTGGGTCAAAGAGGTTGCTTCAGAGTGTGAGACTATGCACTGTGTAATCCCTAGAGAAATGCTGACTAGCCAAAAAAAATCACCTGAACTTAACAATGTTTTGCAGGGTGTGATTAAAATTATCAACCGTAATAATGTACATGCCCTTAACTCACATTTGTTCACTCAGCTCTGTGAGGAGACGGACACAGAGAACACACGTCTTCTCTTATACACAGAAGTGAGATGGCTTTCTAAAGGTAGATCACTGGCCAGAGTTTTTGAGTTATGAGAGCCACTGCAGAGATTTCTTTTAGAAAAAGAGTCACCACTGGCGACATATTTCATTGACATAGAATGGGTCCCAAAACTTGCTTACTTTTGGGACATATTCAACCTGTTCAATAAAAGCAACATGTCACTTCAGGGGAGAATGACAACTGTATTCAAGTTGGCAGATAAAGTGGCTTCATTCAAAGCCAAACTGGAATTATAGTGGCAACAAGTGAACATTGGGAACTGGGATCTCTGACATGTTTCAAACATTAGCAAAGATTTTGAAAGAGACAGAGCCAGGGCTGTCTTTCTCCCAGCTGGTACATGATCACCTATCTCAGCTTTCAAGAGTTTGAGCATTACTTCCCAATGCAAAAGACTCCCAAACTGGGAAGGAATGGATCTGTGACTCATTTGTGAATATGCCAGGTGAATAGATTTTGTCCATGCTAGAAGAGGATTAACTGCTTGAGATTGCATATGATGGTAGCCTTAAAAGTATGTTTGAGAAAACTTCAAATCTCCATAGTTCTGGATTAAAGTCAAGGTGAAATATCCTGTGATTGCCACAAAAGCACGGAAAAGCCTGCTTCCATTTCCAGCATCCTATCTTAGTGAAGCAGAATTTTCTGCAGTGACAGCAACCAAAACGAGATTACGGAGTAGACTGGACATAAGCAACACACTTCCATGTCACTGTCCTCCATCACCCCCAGATGGGACCGTCCAGTTGCAGGAATACATGCTCAGAGCTCCCACTGATTCTACATTATGGTGAGTTGCATAATTATTTCATTATATATTACAATAAAAATAAAGTGCATGATAAATGTTATGTGGTTGAATCATCCCAAAATCATCCTCCCTACTCCACCCCAGTCTGTGGAAAAATTGTCTTCTGTGAAACTGGTCCCTGGTGACAAAAAAGTTGGGGACTGCTGATTGAGAGAGAGGTTAATTGAGTTAAAAGTTTTGCATAGATGGACAGCCTCTGAGGTTTCTTTCAGCTTTGATGACTGATGATTCCTTACTGTATAGGCCAACTGGGCCCAAAGTACACTTGGGATTTCAACATCTTCTTTTTTCATAGTATGACCAGGACTTTCCCAGTTTATGCTGCAAGTCCTATGATCTGGAACTGAGTCCCAGGCAAACAAGGGATCACCATCCTTCTTACCACCATGCTGTGTGTCTCCTTGACCCTTGTCCAGACCAGCACAGTGCTCTTAATCACACCTTCCCACCCACAGAAAAGCCTGAGCACACACTACAAAAAGTCTTTGTCCCCTGCACTCTGGATCTTGTGCAAACCCAAAGGAGGCTTCGCCTTCTACTTTCATTCCAACCTACATACTCGGGTACCTCGGCAAGTACCTAGGTTTGTTTCTCTAATTAGCCCTCTTGGAGCAATGTTTCAGGTGAACCATCTGCTTGGCTTCACCACCAAACATGATCTTCAAGTCTCCCAGCCCAACATTTCTCCTGCCAGGCCTTGGGTCATTGAGCAGAGGTACTATTGGGATGCCTTATGCCACTTCTTCTGCCTAGTCCTGTAGCCACTGCATAGCATAATCCAAGATCAAAGCTATTTTGTGGGTTTCTAAATGCCATAGTACTATATCAGTTCTGTATCTATTGCCATAATTCTTTTAAAAACTGGTCATTTGTAGACATAAGCTTTTCAAGGGCTCAAATATCCCATTTTCATAAACCTATTTGTTTTCTTGTCTGCTTAGTGTTGCCTTTGACTGTATTGAATATCCTCCTCCTGTGCTATGTTAAAATGCCCTTACTTGTTACTTGTTAACAATAAATTACTCATTAACAAGAAATTCATTCTTATCATTGACAAATATTTCAGCATAAATGGACTTCTTTCTATAGCCAAGAGAGTACGAAGTATGTTAGACTGGAAAGCTCCATATTTATTGTCTGTTGGATTAAAGCTTGTTGATTTATTTTAAACTATTGTGGTTGTTTGTGTTTCATACTTATATCTCAGGAGATACTGATGAAACTATATAGAATGAATCAACAATTAGTACATAGCCCAAAACCATGTGCCCAAAATACCTAAGTTAGGGACATTCCTAAAACAGACCTTAATATGCTGAGTTTTTCTAATTAATTTATGTTTTTCCATATATAAAAAGTATAGGAAAGTCTTCCAGAAAAAAAGGACAATGTCCTTGGGTTACTTTGTAGCATCTAACACTGCTAAACTGGCATAGAGGAGTGAAGAGGTTGAAAGGAAGCCTTTAAGATGTCTCACTTAAGAAACTGTTAAAAAGTGCTGTGAAAGTCTGATCCCTCCATTCATCCACTTGACAGAAGCACTGGAACAAACTTCTGCCTGTCACAGAAACTTCTATTTGTCTACCCAGTATTTATTTATTTTTCCTTCTTCCTTACTAACAGAATGTCAATTTTCTTCTAGGCATTCATTTATTCTCCCTTGCAGCTAAGGGTAACCAATGAGGTGTAAGTAGAAGTGTTTGAAAGGGCCTTACTCACCCAGGAGGGACAATCCTGGGACCTTCTGCCCTCCTTCCTTCCTCCTCCTTTCTGCCTAGAATATGTCAGGTTGTTACATTTAAAAAATAAAAACACAGGGTGCCTACTTAAATTTAAATTTCAGACAAACAACAAACAATTGGTTTTAGTATAAGTATCTTCTATGCAGTTTGGAACATACTAACACTAAAAAATCATTTGTTGTTTACCTAAAATTCAAGTGTAACTGGGTATCCTGTATTTTATCTATTTTATCATGTCCCCAAGAATGTGGACATGGAGACTGAAGCTCCAGCAGCCACCATGGGACATAAAGAGTACTTACAGCTGAAAGCCACACACCAAGGATGACAGAAAGAAAATATGGGCATCCAGTCACAGAAGACCAGAGAGGGACACGCTAACCCCAGGCCACGTTCCTTGGAACTTTTTCTACATGAGATAAATAAAGCTTTACCTTGTTTGAGGCACGATTATTTGGAATTTGTTGCATGTCAAACTCAGTCCTGAGTGGTAACCTATCATTTCCACATTGCTTTTCCTCTCCACTCTCTTCCGTGTTTCTTTTTTCTCTCCCCAATACCCCATGGTGAGAATTTTAGGTGATTTTATTCATTTATAAAAATGAATGGAAAGAGTAAATCCCACACAATAATTTGTCCCCTTCCTAAATCCTCAGAAACAGCTTAAAATGAGGGGAAAAATATAAAAATATAATCTGTAGTTCTCTAGAAAAAAAGTGCCTGGAGGCCTCCCAAAAGACTAGCAAGCAATGAAGAGATTTCCTTCAAGGGGCCACAATGACCATATCATATTTGGGGAGATTTGTCTTTGGAAAGGTGTACAGTTAGGCAGACAGAAGCTTCAGTGAAATTCTAAAGAGAAGGGAATATGATAGAAAACATGCAATTCTATTTTATCACTGATTCTATGGCACTGTGTATTACATTACTAATTATAATTTTTATTGAACACTAAGTCATTGAACACTTATCAAATATCAGACTATCCTAAGCACTTTATATACATATACATTATCTAATCTTCACGCTTACCCTATAAGGCTGATATTATTGGTAACTTCATTTTGTGTATATGGAAGCCAAGGCTCAAAAAGGAAAAAAAAAAAAACTCTTTCAAAATCAAAAACCATACAAGATGTGCAGCAGGAGTTTGAATCCACATCTTCTGGCTCCACAGATTTGGTGCTATTAATCTGTAAGTTTAAATTACAATAGTATAAAATACGGTAAAGATACAATACTTAGAAATTAAAGTACTTAATCTGTAAGTTTAAGATACAATACTGCACCATTTCTATTTTATCTGATGGTTTAACATTTCAAAAGGCATTTCAGGACTCAGTTCAGTTCTTTCATTCGCGCACACACACATACACACGCACACGCATGCAGGCACATACATATGTATAACTCCTGAACTGGGGAAAAGTATACAACTTCACAGGTGAAAGGATCAGGCACATGTTCAATGAATTGGAGTCCTGATTCCCAACATCCTGCACTTAAGCTCTGCAGATGAAAGGATGCTTAGTCTGGCTTCAATTCCTGTCTAAAAATAGCTAAAAGCACAATACAAAACACCAGATTTTTGTATCAGGTTATTGCTCTGAACCCCACTTGAGTGGGAAATCTGATGTCCAGAAAGCAGGGTAACTTAGGAAAGGGTTACAGCTGGGGGAGGCACACCTGGAGAGGAATTAAAGTTTAACCTAAAGTGACTGGAGCATCACGTGTTTAACCTTCTCTATCCACTTGCTCTTACCATGAGTACATTTCCATTTTTAGGTCTCTTAAAACCACAGATTGATGAAACAAACCCACAATACAGACTCACTTTGCTGCCCCTTAGCTTTAGTATTCCCTGAGAACGTCCACAAACTCTGGACTGGATTTAGCCTACTTGGACCAAGAGACACGGGCCATGATGGTGTAACATGATGAAGAGCCCTCTCTGAAGATTGCTGAATCACAGGAAACACACAAACCAAGCAGGAAAAATGTGCCTTGAACTTTTCCACGTAATTCACCTATTGCAACAGGGGGTGGCTGGGTTTTCATGAATAGGGCACCCAAGGAGAATAGCTAATAACAGACTGATCCAGAATTGAGAAAGAATAGCATGGCATCTTGCCCCAGTCATGAATAGATGACATAACAAAGAGAGAGGAAAAAGAAACAAGGAACCCAGGAGTAATGGGGAGACCAGGGCTCACCAGCCAGGCGTCTGGTAAGCACCGAGTGTGGGAAATTTTCCTTGCCTCTGAGACACATATTGTTGTCCAACAATGGCATGGCAGCTGACGTTGCAAAGTCTCCGTTTCAAAGGAGAAACCAGCAGAGGTGTTCTGCTCCTCCTCTCCCCTTAGGGAAATCCTGGAAAGTGCCAACCAGCTTGCATTATTGTTAAAGATGTGAAATAAAAACATGCAGCAAGCTCTGCATGTATAGTGGGCCAGGAATGGAACTAATAGAATTTTCAGGGCCTTATTGCAATGTCATGTAGTAAAATTTAATCTGGACTGAGACTCCAGAGGATAGCAGAGGAGCTGCAGCTCAGCCATCAACCTAGCAAGCAACCTTACCTCTTAGGTTCTCAATGTCCAAACTTATAAGGCAAGAAGGTTATACTGCTGGATTGATACATATCTTCATTCAACAACATTACTGAGCTAGAGTTACATAAGAGTTATCTCATGTATCTCACATTCTAGTGAATTTGATAGACAATAAAAAGTAAATTAATAAATGTCCTTTGGTTGTAAGGGTTATGAAGAAAAAAATCATAGTAAACGAAAGAGAGTAATGTGTTAAGTTGACACTCTAAATAATGTTGTCAGGAAAGCTGCTCCAAAGAAGCAGTATCTAGCAGAAACTAGGAGAAGAAGCCAGCCAGGGAAGATTTGGGGAAGCAATGTCCCAGGTGGAAGGAACAGCCATATGTGGCCATGAAATAGGAGCATGCTTGGCATGTCTGAGGTACATCCAGGAAACCAATGTGGCTGGAGTTGAGGGAGCAAGGAGAAAGACAGATAGAGATGAGTTGGGACGATAGCAGGGGACAAATCATGTAAGGTGAGAATCAGATTTTAGGCTTAATTGTGATATAAAACCATTGAATGGGTATGTATTGAGCAGAAAGAAAACCATTGAATGGGTATGTATTGAGCATTGAACCTTATCTGGCTGATAAAAATAGAGAAAGCGTTCAATAATAATTTACTGAGCATCAATATTTACCAGGTTTTGTTGCAAGTGCAAGGAGTATATCAGTAAATAGAAGATGTCCCTATCCTGATAGAGATTACATCCTCGTGGAAGACCACTTGAAAAATGATTGCAGTGGTCCAAGTGAAAAATGATGGTGACTTAGTAAAAGGTAGTAGTAATGAAAGTAATGAAGACTGGTCAGGTTCCATATTTGTTCTGAAGGTGGAGCAAAAAGAATTTGTTGATAGATTAGATGTACGGATAAGAAAACACATAAATGATTCCCAGATTCCGCCATCTCTCTCTTTTTTTTTAACCAGATCCTTCTCGTCATTCTAACTTCGGTTCAGATACTACCTCTTCAGAGAGGCCTCCCCAGATAACCGAAGTTTACAATGCCAAGTTAACTCATTACTCTCTTCTTTTACTATTGTGCCATTTGCTGAAATGACGAAGACTTGGGGAGGGGCACAGTCTGATTTGGAGTCAGTATTTGAAGATGTAAAGTTTAAGATGCCTATTAGACATCCAAGAGAAGATGATGTATATGCTAGTTTGACATATAGCTTGGAGGACAGATGAAAAGTTAGTATGAACATAAAAAGTCTGGTTATCACCTAAGAAAGACATGCATATACTAAAGAGAACCAAGTACTTCCTAGAGTATTCCAAAAATTAGAGATCAGGAAGGGGAGAGGTAGCAAGTGAGTTAAGAAAAGAAGGTGAACATGACGTCCCAGAAACCATGTGAGGAAAATGTTCCAGGAGGAAAACATAAGCTTCCTCAACTGCTTGGGACTTGAGTATATATTAAAAAGAACAATTGGGTTCGAAAACATGGAGGCCATTGGTGATATTGAGTGGTTCCAGTGGACTTATGGGGACAAAATCATGGTGGGTTAAAAAGAAAATGGGAGTTGAGGAATTAAGACAGTGAGTTTAGATGTCTCCTTCATGGAATTTGATCATAAAAGGGAGTAGAAAAATGAGCAACAATTACCAAAAGGAGAATGTTAGATTGTTTGTTTGTTTTTAAGGTGAGAGCTGCAATATAAAAAACCAACTGTAAAAAAGAGCTTTTTTATACAATCATGAAAATTTGAATGAAGACTGATAAAAAAGATATTAAGAAATAATTATTAATTTGCTAAAAATGATAATGGAATTGGAGTTACGGTTTTTAAAATTCCATATGAAGTATGTATTACTAAATAAAATAATATCTGGGATTTGCTATAACACATATGAGCAAGACAAGTTTGGGGGAGACAGATGAAACCAGACTGGCAAAATATCATTGTTGAAGTTGTATGATGAGTATATGGAATTCATTATATTTGTCTCTCTACTTTTGTGTATGTGTAAAAAGTTTTTTAAAAATGATAAGAGCTGGTCATATTATGGAAGTATACTATTCCCATAATGGCCCAGGTGCCCCACCTCTTCCTGGTAGGGTGGAGCCAGAAGAGGCTGAGTGAGAAGCCAGGACTTTTACCACCTCCCAGGGATAGTGAGCCCCTCGTCTCCCTCAGTGTCAGTGGAGGGCATGCAGACACCAGTAATGAGGGGCCCCTACCCCCTGCCAGGCAGGCGGTGCCAGCAGAAGCCTGATGTGGAGCCTGCCCCCCATCTATCCCAGGAGTAACAAAGCACCCCCACAAGTGTCACTAAAGGCTGTGGGGGAGCTGGACTTTCACCCTCACTTGGCAGTTACAGGCAAGGCCCCTTCCCCTTGGTGATGTGAAACCAGAGGAGCCCGAAATCAGGAGATTTAAATAAGATCCAGAGTCTTATAACATAATATCCAAAATGTCCAAGATGCAAATGAAAATCACTCATCACACCAAGAACAAGGAAAATCTCAATTTGAATGAGAAAAGACAATCAACAGAGATGACACAGACGTTGAAATCATCTATGAGAATTTTAAAGCAGCCATCATAAAAATGCCTTGAAGAGCAATTATGAATACACTTGAAACAAATGAAAAAAAATAAGTCTCAAATAATATGTACTAACACAGCAGGTTTCGAAAATGAGCTTGCAGAAAATTACTGTTTTCCACATTGTTCATATTGAGAAACCACGTGTCTCAGAGTCGAGAGGTTTGAATTCATGTTGGTCCACAGCTGGTCTGGTGCATCACTATCCCTGGGGTCCCAGCTATTTTAACACATCACATATTTCCCAAAACTCAGGCTACATTTCAGCAATTCCACAGCCTACTGCATCACTGAATGTTTTTCCAGCCTGTTTCCTGAAAAGGAGGTTTAGGATTACAGCATATCGTTTAGGTAACAATGTTGTATCCAAAGACTAGCTCCCAAAGGCTAAGATTTCACAGATTTCAAAATTTCTTCTGAAATTTCATCATCCTTCTACCTTCTCAGGAGTTGTAAACTTGGAAAAAAACTTATTATAAAAGGTCAGTTGGAACACACTCTAGGGAGTTAACAAAAATGAATTGTTGTGCTAATATTCCAACCATTTAGAAAAACTTCTGAATGCCTCTTATCAGTGTAACATCCAACAAAACAAGGTGGGCACCTGGGTGTTCTGCAGCCATCCAAGGCGGCTCTGTGAAGACCTTGGCCTTAGGATGGTCGGGCCAGCTGCAGTGGAGCATGAGCAGGGCCAGTCCCATGCCATGGGAAAGAAGAGGCTTCTGCCTGTACAAGAGGCCTTTCAGCTGGCCCAGCCACCCCACCAGAACAAGGCAAAGCTGCTAGTGGCGTTAAGCTGCATCTACCACACAAAATGCAATGAGAAAACACACTCCTTCTCTCGGCCCCATCCAGTACTGTTCCTCACAGTCAGCTACAGCTGTCACATATTTCATTTTCTGGATATATTAAATACCTAGGTTTATATGGTCAATCCCCTATTGGTGGACACTTGTACTTGTGTGGTTTCTAGTCTTTGGATATTAGGAAAAAATGCTTCAGTGAAAACATGTTTTATTTAGTTTTTTACCTTCTTCTGGAAAGTATTCTGGAAATTTTGTCATTTTTTATTAGTATTCGTAGTAAGTGTGTGTATCACTTAAAAATTTGCTGGACTGAAAGCCTTAAAAAAGATAAAAGTGTGGGCAAGGATGTGGCGAAAAGGGAACCCTTGAACACTGTTGGTGGGAATGTGAATTAGCACAGCCACTGTGGAAAACGGTATGGAGGGTTCCTCAGAAAATTAAAAATTGAACTACCATAGGATCCAGCAATCTCACTACCAGATATATATCCAAAGGGAATGAAATCAGTATGTTGAAAAGATATCCACACTCCCACATTTATTGCAGCATTATTGACAATAGCCAAGATATAGAATCAACTTAAGTGTCTATCAGCTGATGAGTTAATTTTTAAAATGTAGTATATATACAATGGGATACTATTTAACCTTTAAAAAGAACAAAATTCTGTCATTTGTAACAACATGGATGAACTTGAAAGACATTATGTTAAGTGTAACAAGCCAGGCAGAGAAAGACAAAAGCCACATGATGTCATTTGTATGTGGACTCTAAAAAAGCTGACCTCATAGAAATAGACAGCAGAATGGTGGTTATGAGAGACTAGGCTGGGGGTGGATGGAGATGTTGGCCAAAGGATACAGAATTTCAATTAGATTGGAGAAATAAGTTTGAGAGATCTACTATACAACATAGTGACCATAGTTAATAACAATTGCATACATGAAAAGTGCTAAGAGAATACATTTTGTCTTCTCATCACAAAAAAAGTGAGGTTATGCATATGTTAAATAGCTTGATTTAGCCATTCCACAACGTATACATACATCAAAACATTGTTATACACCATAAATACACACAATTTTAACTTGTCAATTTAAATAAATAAAATTTAAAATTAAAAAATAAAGCCTTAAAAGCTTATATAATTTAGAGGAAAAAGAAAACAGAAAGAGTTTTAAAATATAGTGTTTCCTGAGAAAGGGGTGAGTTGAACAGGCAAGGAGTGGCCTGCTCTCACGATGGACCTCCAGAATCCTTGCTGCAGGAGACCCAAAGACTCCTATGGACACTTGAGCTGGTAAGGAGAGCTGCTTAGAAAGGGGGTAGGGGCAGGACTCCAGTCTATGTGGCACCCAGAGGGTTTGGCATAGAAACAGCTACAGTGGAGCATGGCTGGGGATGCCCATCCCCCAAAACTCTCTATGCTCCTTTAGGTAGCCTTGGCCTTTAATGACTGCCAGACCTGAACAGAGCAAGGTGGTCTTGCCCATGAGATGAGGGCCAGTCCAATCTGAGCAACCCCTATCTGCTGGCCACTTCTGGGGCCCCAGCTTGCTGCACCCATTTGCAGCACAGCCTCTGATGCCCAACCAGGGTAACTACCAGGGGCCATCATCATAGCTCCTTAGCTGGCAGACCACACCTGACCTTAGGAGAGCTCTAGCACACCAGCTCCCACTGAGGAGCAACCACCCACCCACAGCCTATTCAATAAATGGTGCTGGGATAACTGGCTAGCCATATGCAGAAGATTGAAACCCCTAAGCACAAACCTCCATGGGAAACAGTGCCAAGGTGGGGAAACCTGAACATCACTGACGAATGGCTGGAGGCCCAGAGCCAACAAGCCCCAGAGATTAAAAACTGGGGGGCACTCAGTCATCAGGGCCTCCGTGCTTTTGTGAATTTGCCTCCAGGAGCAGGACCAGTTTCTCACAGTGAATACTGGAGAAAAATCTCCTCATACTTCCTGCAGGAAGAAGGTAAAAGAAACCATTTTTAAAGAGGCCAGAGCACTCAGTTCTTAATAAGGTCCACCCCTCAGGAGAAACTGTTTAACAGAGCTTAACAGACCTGAGGGATGAGAAATAATCCAACTCCAGCCAGCTCTGCCTTCCATGTGGAAGAAGGGAAATACCCAACTCTAGTCCACTCCAACCATTGTATCCCACCTAAGTGGTGGGAAGAACTGAGAAACATGTGTGAAGTTCACAGTCCAGAAGTATAGGCCAAAAAAACAAATAAACAAACAAAGAAAATCCAGTTCTGGTTCCAAAATGGTGGTGTATTGATGAGAATGTTAAATTTCTAATTTTTAAGACTCTTAGGTAACTATGGGTTTCTTTTGATTGTTTTCACTTTTTATTCATTTGAACACACTTTTCAAGTATTTCAAAACTAGTCAATTTGAATTTTGACAGCTATTCAATGTGTTATCTCCAAGTTAAGAAAAGTTGTTTTTCATACCTCCCTATTCCTATGATGCAAGTTTTTCTTTCTGGTAACTGTACCAAGGAATAAGTATAAAATTGAGTTCTCTGTTACCATATTTTGTATTCTGGACCACTTACTGGTAAATGTAAACAAGCAAAAGAAATTAACTCAGATAATATGACACTGCTAAATTGTATACATATTTATAAACAGCACATTTGTGTATTTTAGCTGTGTCATTAGCCACCCCCACATACATTCATTCCTATTTTTCTTTTTTTTTTTTTAGATGGAGTCTCGCTCTGTCACCAAGGCTGGAGTGCAATGGTACCACCTCGGCTCACTGCAACCTCCACATCCTGGGTTCTAGCGATTCTCCTGCCTCAGCCTCCCGCGTAGCTGGGATTACAGGCACGCCTGCCACCATGCCCGGCGAATTTTTGTATTTTTACTAGAGACAGGGGTTTCACCATGTTTGCCAGGCTGGTCTTGAATCCTGACCTCAGGTGATCCACCCTCCTTGGCTTCCCAAAGTGCTGAGATTACAGGTATGAGCCACCGTGCCCGGCCTTCATTCCTATTTTTCTATAGTTATGAATGCTACACAGATGTGACTATTCCTTAACATCAAAAAAGAATACACAGAGTAAGAGTCTTCCAGCCAAAACAATATGTTAAATACTGATGGAATCAAGTATTTTGTATAAAGTTTTCATTTGTTGTCTCTAACTCTATGTTTTTTGTTTTGTATGTAGTATGTATTTCGTATGTATACACCTTTTGTATAGAGTAATCAAGTTGGATAATTTGTTAGTAAAAATAATACCATATTGGCTGGGCATGGTGGCTCACACCTTTAATCCCAGCACTTTGAGAGGCCAAGGCAGGCAGTTCACTTGAGGTCAGCCTTCAAGACCAGCCTGGGCAACATGGTAAAAACCCATCTCTACTAAAAATAGTAGTGGCATGCACCTGTAATCCCAGCTTCTCAGGCGGCTGAGGCTGGAGAATCACTTGAACCCAGGAGGCAGATGTTGCAGTGAGCTGAGATCGTGCCCCTGAACTCCAGCCTGGGTGACAGAGGGAGATTCCCTCTCAAAAAAAAAAAAAGTCATATTGACTGATATTGTTATAGACACAGCTTGAGGTTTATATCTCTTTTTGCTCCTTTTCTAAGAATATATCTAAAACAAACATTAAAACATTGTATATTTTTCTAAGTCAGTTCTTGGAACCGAAATGCAGAGTCTACATTTAGGAACCAACAGGCAAAGGAAAACTCTAAAGCACAAAAATGACATTCTAAAGATGCAGGTTTCATTTTTGTTTTAAATGCTTCACATTACTATTCCTCTCTCTCTTTTAGTGTAAAAACTAAGGTTGGGAGTGATGTTGTCAAGTTCAAAGAAAGGCCTGAAGGTCATTGATGGATTGAGGTAGATAGCCAGGTGTGGGTTTTTTTGTTTGGTTTGGTTTTGGGTTTTTTTTTTAGCCTGTTGCCCAGGCTAGAGTGAAGTAGTGTAATCACAGTTCACTGAGATTGCCAGGTTTGATAAATAGGAATCTGTAGGATGGTGATCTAGAGTAGACTTGACTCTATTTTACCTGGAAAAGTTTCTAAAACCCTAAACTAGTTAACTTTGACTAAGCATAAAACACACTGCACTGGTGTTTATATTTTTCATGCCACAATATTAAAATATAATTTTAAGTGTACATTATTATAATCCATAAAAGATTTGCATACATGTATTAGGCTTCTGATACGATTTGGCTCTGTGTCCCCACCCAAATCTCATGTTGAATTGCAATCCCTAATGTTGGCGGAAGGACCTGGTAGGACATGATTGGATCATGGGAGCAGATATCCCCTTGCTGTTCTCACGATAGTGAGTTCTCACGAGATCTGGTTGTTTGAAAGTGTGTAGCACTTTCCCCTTCTCTCTCTTCCTCCTGCTCCCACCATGTAAGGTGTGCTGACTTCCCCTTCGCCTTTTGCTATGATTGTGAGATTGCTGAGGCTTCTCCAGCCATGCCTCCTCTACAGCCTGCGGAACTGTGAGTCAATTAAACCTCTTTTCTTTATAAGTTACCAGTCTCAGGTAGTTCTTTATAGCGTGTGAGAACAGACTAATACAGCTTTTAAGTCTTTACTGGAAATTATGCAAATAGTGGTTGTAAAAAGACTGTTTTAAATAGTTTTTTACTGTTCTAGTTTTTAGTTTTTATAGAATATTATAATATTCTATTATAATAGAACATTATAATTAACAGAACTATTTATAATTCACTATATAGTGAATTATAATTATTCACTATAATTCACTATATGGTGAATTATAATTATTCACTATAATTCACTATATGGTGAATTATAATTATTCACTATAATTCACTATATGGTGAATTATAATTATTCACTATAATTCACTATATAGTGAATTATAATTATATTTATAATTATAAAATTATATAATTATAAAATTATAAAAATTCACTACTCATAATTGTGAATTTTTCCATGTGGGTATAGGTATAGTGTAAATTATAGTAATATAATAAAACACATCAATTGTGTTTATGTTTGCCTTTCATTTATGTGTAGCATAAATCATCTTCCTATATATGCATTGCCAAACTATTTTCCACCATCTATTTGGTGAAATATTCTGAAAATCATTGTGATATTCCATAAGTTCTTAAGTTCCTTATATATCCAGAAGTAAATGTTATCCTGCTGTACATCAACTGTTCATTTGTTACAGATCCTCATATTTCTTAAGTGATTCAAAGTCTTGTGCAATTTTCTGGGGGAAAAATCCATTTTGGAGGGACCAGTTTTGATTCTTTGTACTCTGTAATGTGAACTTTTCCCGTGTACCAACATTTTAAAAATAATTACTTCAAAGAATTATTGGCACATAATCTAAAGACAGAAACTATTTTTTTAAGTAAAATTTGATTTTTTTAAGGATCTTTGCACAGAATGAGTAGGCCTATGCTAATTCTTCAGACAGGAAATGTAGTTTCCTTTCTAAGAATGGACACAGATTCAGTTTCATGGTAATATGATAATAAGAAAATTCTTCTATTTTTCATTAGCACCTTCGTGGTTTCATACACCCATGTCTATAAAACGTGACATGAGACTTTGGTTGGGCTATATTTTATTGTATTTATTAGACTTGCTTGTATGAATGACTTAAGCAGAAATAAAGTTATGTATTTACAAGGTGAACAAGCCAAATTGGGATGGCCTGTCTGTTGCTTTTGGCATCTGGGATGTGTCCAACTGACTCTTCCATTGGTTGTTAGATAGTTGAAATGGTCCATTGGTGGTCGTACTTAGTGTTCTGTGAAATCATGGAGTCCTTCCACCCCAAGAATGACTCATCTGCCATTGGATTCCAGTACAAAAGTTAGCAGCCTTGTGTGTCCCAAATTGATTTAATTTCTACTTACGTGCTCCTGTGCACATTCATTTTATAATTTACCAAAATACTATTTGGGTAAATAATCGCTCCTGGAGCAAGCTGATGGAATTGCTGCTTTGGCCATTGTTTTAAATGTATGTATTAGAATAACTGTAAGAGACTAAAATCACAAATCTCAGTGTTCAAAATATCATTCTAATAAAATACATGCATTAAACACTTATTTAAAAATTTTAAAACAAAATGGTAGTATAGAAGCAAGTTGGCTTCACTCTTCCCCACAAAGAAACAAAAATGAATACACAGTGATGAGATTATCACCAATATTATCCCAGAACCCAAATACAAGAATGAGACAATTACTGGGGCCATTCAGATGTGAAAATACTCCAAGCAGACAGTAAAAGAATCAGACTTCAATATCCATGATACCCCTCCCTCAGTATATCCAGCATCAAGCATACAGAAATTTTTTACTCCAAATCATAGTTTCTACACTAGAAAATGTGAGATCGAGGTTAACAACCAACTTTCCCACCATCCTGGGTTCCCTAGCAGGATACCCTGCCTCAACCCACAATAAACACCAGCAGTGCCTGAAGGGAAAAATATTCCCAAAGATAGCCAGAGACAAAAGGGAGAAATGAAACTACCTCCCCAGCCCTGGAAATGCTGCTCTGTAACTCATGCAAAGGAGATGACAAATCAGAGTGGCTGTTCAGTAGCACCATACTGTAGGAGGTTCATTCCACAAGTCCCCTGGGCACAAACACCTAGCCAGCCTTCCCACACTACTAGGAAATCCCCTTTTGGAGCACTCTTATTTGGGACAGATGGCACTCTGATCATTTACTAGAACCAAAGCAAACCTGAGCTTAACATGTCATCTAGTCCCAAAAAGGAGGCAGCAACATAGTGGGGCAGGGAAGAGGGGGCAGAAACAAAATCAACAGATAAATTATGAAGAATCTCTAAGCAAACACATACAGTAAAAATCAAACAAGCCAGACAGAGAAGCGTGAATTAAATAATTAATTCTTCAACGCAAAGACATAAACATACATCTACAAACAACAGCAAACAGAAAACCATGACTGCCTCAAACCAACAACACAAGGCACCACTGACTGACCCAAACAAGACAGCAATATGTAAACTTTCTGAACTATAATTCAAAATAGCAGTTTTTTCAAAAACTTAATGACCTCCAAGATAACACAGAAAAGCAATTCAGAAATGTATCAAAGAGATTGAAATAATGTTTTAAAATCAAGCAGAAATCTTGGAACTGAGCTATATGTTAGCTTAACTAAAACATTCATTAGAGGCTATCAACAGTAGAATGGATAAAGCTAAGCTCACTAGAGCAAGAACTAGCAAGCTCAAAGACAGGCTATTTGAAAATACACAGTCATAGGAGGAAAAAAAAAAAAGAATGAAAAGAAATGAAGAATGCCTATAAGATATAGAAAATTACCTCAAAATACCAAATCTAAGAACCATTGGTGTTCAAGAGGGATCTGAGAAAGAACAAGGGGTAGAAAGATGATTCAAAGAAATCATAACAGAAAACGTTTCAAACTTAAGAAAAAGATAAATGTCCGAGTACAGGAAGGTCAGGGAACACCAAAAAGATTAAACCTAACTAAGACTACCCCAAGGCATATAATAATCGAACGGCTCAAAAGCCAATGACAAAGAGAGAATCCTAAAAGCTGCAAGAGAAAGCAAATTCATATAAGGGAGCTCTAACTCGTCTAGCAACAGACTTTTCAATGGAAACCATACAGTCTAGGAGGGAATGGTTGACATTTCCAAAGTATTGAGAGGAAAAAAACTACCATCCAAGAACACTGTGTCCAGGAAAGCTGTTCTTCAAATATATAAAAAGAGAGAGAGATTAAAGTCCCAGACAAACAAAAAACTAAGATAAATTATCACCACCAGATCCAGCTTACAAGATGCTAAGGGGAGGTCTTCAAACTGAAAGAAAAAAACCACTAATGTGCAAAAAGAAAACATTTGAAAATATAAAACTCACTGGTAAAATTAAGTATATGAACAAACCAAAAAAAATCTAATACTGTAACTGTGATGTGCAATACATTCATAACTCTAGTATGAAGCCCAACAGACAAATTTATCAAAAACAATAATAGCTATACTGGCCTATTAGGAGATAAGTCATATAACAATACGTAAATTGAGACAACATAAAGTTAAAATGTGGGGAAAGTAGAATTAAAGGGTAGAGGTTTTTTTCTTCATTTTTCTTTGTAATCTATTAGGATAAGTAGTCTTTAAAATAACTTGTTATATCTATAAGATGGTTTTTGTAAGCCTCATGGTAACCACTATGATTTAAAAAAACCTATAATAGATTTACTAAAAATAAAAAAGCAATGAATTCAAACACACTACCAAAGAGAATCACTTAACCACAAAGGAGGACAGGAATAAAGGAAGACAAGAGTTACAAGACAACCAGAAAACAAGTTTTAAAAAATGTCAGTAGTAAGTCTTTACATATCAGTAATAACACTGAATGTAAATGGACTCAATTGTTCAGTTAAAAGGCACACAGTGGCTGAATGGATAAAGAAAAAGACCCAATTACATACTGCCTATTTTAACTACATAGAAACCCACTTTAATCATACAGACACAGACTGAAAGTTAAGTGGTGGAAAATGATATTTCATGCAACTGGAAACCAAAAGAGAGCAGGAATCACTATACTTATATCAGATAAAATAGATTAAAAATCAAAGAAGTGGCAAAGAAGGTCACTATATAATGATACAGGGATTAATTCAACAAGAAGCTATAATAATTATAAGTGTCTATGCACTCAACACCAGAGGTCCCAAGTATAAGAAGCAAACCTTAATAGATCTAAACCTACTAATATTGTATTAGACTGTAATACAATATTAGTAGGGGACTTCAACACCCTACTGTCAGTAATGGACAGATCATCCAGACAGAAAATCAACAAAGAAACTACACACTAAACCAAATAGGCCTAAATGACATTTATAGAACATTTCAACCAACAGTTGTAGAACATATTCTTTTCATCAACACATGGAATATTCTCCCAACACATGGAATATTCCCCCCAACACATGGAATATTCCCCCCAACAGATTATATCTTAGGCCACAAAACAATCAAGTATCTCTTCTGATTACAGTGGAATAAAACTAGAGATCAATGACAAAAGAAACCTCAGAAAATACATAAACACATGGAAATTAAACAACATTTTCCTGAATGAACAATAGGTCAATGAAGAAATTAAGACGAAAATTAAAACATTTCTTGAAACAAATGGAAATAAATATACAACATACCCAAATCTACGGAATACAGCAAAAGCAGTACTACAAGGAAAGTTTATAGCAAAAATGCTCCATATCCAAAAGGTAGAAAGACTTCAAATAAATGACCTAATGATGCACCTCAAGGAACTAAAAAAGCAAGAACAAACCAAACCCAAAATTAGTAAAGGAACTAAATAATAAAGATCAAAACATAAATAAATGAAACAAAAAATAGAAGACCAACAAAATGAAAAGTTGGTTTTCAGAAAAGATAAACAAAATCAACAAACCTTTAACTA
This sequence comes from Nomascus leucogenys, assembly GCF_006542625.1. NCBI lineage: Eukaryota > Metazoa > Chordata > Mammalia > Primates > Hylobatidae > Nomascus > Nomascus leucogenys. Next base: position 57,154,925 of record NC_044384.1, on the reverse strand, counting down.
GACTAACCAAGAAAAAGAGAGAGAAGACTCAAATAGAATTAGAAACAGAGAAGGATGCATAACAACTGAGACCACACAAATACAAAGAATTGTTAGAGACTTTTATGAATAACTATATACCAATGAATTAGAAAACCTAGAGGAAACTGATAAATTTCTGGAAACATGCAACCTACCAAGATTGAAATATGAAGAAATAGAAAACTTTAATAAACTTGTAACAAGTAACAAGATTCAAGTCATAATAAAAGGTCTCCCATCAAAGAAAAGCCCAAGCCCTAGGCACAGTGGCTCACATGAATACTCCTAGTACTTTGGGAAGCTAAGGCAGATGGACTGCTTGAAGCCAGGTATTTGAGACCAGCCTGGGAAACATAGCAAGACCTCATCTCCACAAAAGTTTTAAAATTGTCTAGGTGTAGTGGCACACCCCTGTACTCCAAGCTAGTCCAGCAGCTGAGGCAGGAGGACGCTTGAGTCCAGGAGTTTGAGGTTGTAGTGAGCTATGATCATATCACTGCACTCTAGCCTGGGCAACAGAGTGACATCTTTTCTAAAAAACTAAAATAAAAACCCAGCACCTGATGGCTTTACTTAAAGAATTAATGCAAAGTCTACTCAAACTCTTTTAAAAAATATGAAAAGGAGAGAATACTTCCAAACTCATTGGACAAGCCAACATCACCTTGATACCAAAACCAGAAATGGACACAACAACAACAACAAAACCACAGGCTAATGTCATTGATTAACATAAATGCAAAACTCCTCAACAATATACTAGCAAACTGAATTCCACAGCACCTTAAAAAGATCATTCACCATGATCAAGTGGGATTAATCCCAAGGATGCAAAAAATGATTCAACATATGCAACAAATGTGATACATCACATAAAACCAAGAAGAAAGGTTATATGGTCATTTCAATAGATGTTGGAAAGACATTTGATGAAATTCAAAATCGTTTTATGATAAAAACCCTCAACAAATTGGATATAGAAGAAACATACCTCAACATAATAAATGCCATATATGACAAACCCAAAGCTAATATAATAATGAATGGGAGAAAATTGAAAGTCTTTGGTTTAAGATCTGGAACAAGACAAGGATGCTCACTTTCACCATTTATTCAACATAATACTGGAAGTCCTGGCCAGAGCAATTGGTCAAGAGAAAGAAATAAAGGGCATCCAAACTGGAAAGGAAGAAGTCAAAGTAGCCTCGTTTGCAGACAATATAATCTTATGCTTAGAAAACTCCTACGATTTCACCAAAAAACAGTTAGAACTGATAAATCCGATGAAGTTGCAGGATACAAAATCAACATACAAAAATTAGTAGCATTTCTATACGTTAATAATGAACTAGCTAATCAAGAACACAATCCCATTTATAATAGCTACAAAGAATACAATTACTTAAGAATCCATTCAATCAAAGAAATGAAAGATCTATACAAGAAAAACTATAAAACCCTGATGAAAAAATAGAAGACACAAAAAAATGGAAAGGTATTCTATTCTCCTGAATTGGAAGAATATTGTTAAAATGACAATACTACCCAAAGCAATTTACAGATTCAATGCAATCCCTATAAAAAGACCAATGACAGAAACAATCAGTCTTGGCTGGCAAGATGGCCAAATAGGAACAGCTCCAGTCTGCAGCTCCCAGCGAGATCGACGCAGAAGGTGGGTGATCTCTGCATTTCCAACTGAGGTACCCGGTTCATCTCACTGGGACTGGACAGTGGGTGCAGCCCATGGAGAGCAAGCCGAAGCAGGGTGGGGCATTGTCTCACCTGAGAAGCACAAGGGGTCAGGGATTTCCTGCCCCTAGCCAAGGGAAGTCATGAGGAACTATGACGTGAGGAACAGCGCACTCCAGCCCAGATACTGAACTTTTCCCATGGTCTTCACAACGCGCAGACCAGGAGATCCCCTCCAATACTTACGCCACCAGGGCCCTGGGTTTCAAGCACAAAACTAGGCAGCCATTTGGGCAGACATCAAGCTAGCTGCAGGAGTTGTTTTTTTTTCTTCATGCCCCAATGGTGCCTGGAATGCCAGCGAGACAGAACCGTTCTCTCCCCTGAAACGGGGGCTGAAGCCAGGGAGCCAAGTGGTCTGGCTCAGCGGGTCCCACCTCCATGGAGCCCAGCAAGCTAAGATCTATGGGCTTGAAATTCTCGCTGCCAGCACAGCAGTCTGAGGTTGACCTGGGATGCTCAAGCTTGGTGGGGGGAGGGGCATCCACCATTTCTGAGGCTTGAGTAGGCGGTTTTACCCTCACAGTGTAAACAAAGCCACCAGGAAGTTCAAACTGGGCAGAGCCCACCACAGTTTAGCAAGGCTGCTATGGCCAGACTCCCTCTCTAGATTCCTCCTCTCTGGGCAGGGCATCTCTGAAAAAAAGGCAACAGCCTCAGTTAGGGGCTTATAGATAAAACCCCCATCTCCCTGGGACAGAGTACCTGGGGGAAGGGGCAGCTGTGGGCGCAGCTTCAGCAGACTTAAACATCCCTGCCTGATGGCTCAGAAAAGAGCAGCAGATCTACCAGCACAGCATTCAAACTCTGCTAAGGGTCAAGCTGCCTCCTCCAGTGGGTCCCTGACCCCTGTGTATCCTGACTGGGAGACACCTCCCAGTAGGGGCCAAGAGACACCTCATATAGGAGAGCTCTTGCTGGCATCTGGCAGGTGCCCTTCTGGGACGAAGCTTCTAGGGGAACAAACAGGCAGCAATCTTTGCCGTTCTGCAGCCTCTGCTGGTGATACCCAGGCAAACAGGGTGTGGAGTGGACCTCCAGCAAACTCCAGCAGACCTGCAGCAGAGGGGCCTGACCGTTAGACGGAAAACTAACAAACAGAAAGGAATAAGATTAACATCAACAAAAAGGACATCCACTCAGAGACCCCATCCGAAGGTCACCAACGTCAAAGGCCAAAGGTAGATAAATCCACAAAGATGGGGAGAAACCAGCACAAAAAGACTGAAAATTCCAAAAACCAGAACACCTCTTCTCCTCCAAAGGATCACAACTCCTCACCAGCAAGAGAACAAAACTGGATGGATGATGAGTTTGACGAATTGACAGAAGTAGGCTTCAGAAGGTGGGTAATAACAAACTCCTCTGAGCCAAAGGAGCCTACATCTACTGATATGATCATATGATTTTTCTTCTTTAATCCTGATAAAGGACTGTTATTCAAAATATACAAGGGCTCTCAAAACTCAACAATAAGAACACAAACAACCCAATTAAAAAGTGAGCTGAATACCTTAACGGACACCTTACAAGACAAGATATACAGATTGCAAATAAGCATATGAAAAAATCCTCCACATCATATGTTACTAAGGAAATTCAAGTTAAAACAATGAGGTACTACTATAAACCTATTAGAATGACCAAAATCCCGAACACTGGCATCACTGCATGCTGGCTAAGATGTGGAGCAACAGGAACTCTATTTGCTGCTATTGGGAATGAAAAATGATACAGCCACTTTGGAAAATAGTTGGGCAGTTTCTTACAAAACTAAATATACTCTTACTATATGATCCAGCAGTCATGCTCCTTGTTATTTGCCCAAAGGAGTTTAAAACTTAATGTCCTTACAAAAATCTGCATGGGCCTATTTTCCTCCATTATCACTGGTTTTATTTTCCTCCATTATATCACACAGACCTACAGATGTGTTCTTCAGGAAGGAGCAGGTTGGCTAACAAAAATCTTCACCCGTTATCACTCTGTGGAGTGATATCTTTTAATATTAAAACTCTGTGGAGTTTATCTTTTAATAGGGCAATATTCAAAAGACTAAACCACTAATGTTGAACTTTTAGGTACCAAAATGAGCTGTTGGGAGTTATTTGGCAGAGGGAAACCTGCTTAGCATCTAAATAGCACTGGCAGTTGACCACCTACCTCAAGCATTTATTACATCAGCCCAGTCAAGATCTACTGCTAAATGACGAGTTAATGGGTGCAGCAAAACAACATGGCACATGGATACATATATAACAAACCTGCACATTGTGCACATGTACCCTAAAACCTAAAGTATAATAATGAAAAAATAAATAAATAAAAATAAAAAAAGATCTACTGCTATACATGGGAACTACCATGCTATGGTTTGAGTGACTGGGCTTTGGATACTCAAAATTTCTAGCCTGGAAGATATCCCTTAGTTCTCATTCTATTAACAAGAGTCCTACAGAGAGCATTTTAAGATGTTTATTGTGAAACCATATATTCTTATATGTCAGTCAACTGCTGTTATTTCTAACACGCAGCTTTTCCTCCAGTTCAAATTACAGTTTATATATGAGCATGGTGTTCTTTGATCTTAAAATGTTTCACTTCTTGTTAATGACTACATAGATGATGTTCCCTTTGGAAAGAATAACAATAAGGTAAGCAAGATTACCTAGTGAACAGAAAATTGGAATTCAGGGACCCTGCCTAAAAGCACCTGGGATCCAACTATGTAGAAAATCAGCCACCAGCCATCCTGGAGAAGATGCAATAAAAATAATAAAAAGAAAAATATTGCCTTATATTTTCATAGAACTATATCAGACACCTCATATGTACACTCCTAAACCTTAGCTGTGTGTGGCACCTGAACTGTTTGTTCTGCCTCAGCTTTGGAGGAAACTAGGCAGGTTCTACCCAGAGGCACCCCTTTGGGTTTCAGACTCATCATCTCTCCAATATGGACATTCTTTTCAGAAGCAGTGATTAGCATACCACTGGGCTCTTGTCAAAACTAAACAGCTGATTGAGGGGCTTCAAGATAGTTGACTGGAGGCATCTGGTACTCATCTCCTACACAAAAAAAGAGCCAAAATAGTGGGTAGATAATCACACTTTGAATGGATCACCTAAGAGAGAACACTGGAATTCAACAGAGAAGTGACAGGAAACATCTAAAGCGAGGAATAAAAGGGAAGTGAGGCAGCCTGCTCAGTAGATTGGGAGCCAGGAGAGGCCCCAGTGTGAAGAAAGAGTAAATGAATGACCCCAAGCAGTGCACATACTCACCACTAATTCTTTCATCCTAGCCAAGAAAAACCCTAGACTCTTGCGAGCACCACAAATAACAGAATGTCCTGGAGACCACATGAAGGCATAGCTCCAGAGAGGGGGCTCATGCTGGGTCCCACACACCGCCTGAGCTCTAGACAGCTACAGCAAGGTGTCCCAATGAAAACCCAGGCTTCCCAAGACTGCATCCTGCCCAGGGAACCAAAAGTCCTTGCATCTCCACATCTCTGGAGCCCCAGTGAGTTGCCCCTCCTGTAGCCACCACCATGTCTGGCTTCTGCTTCAAGAGCTGAAACACAAGCCACTGGCAAACACCCCACTGGCCTCAACAGTGAAGCCATAGTGTATTTTCACACACCCCCAGGAGAAACTCCCATAAACAGCTGCTGCCACTGTGGGCTGCTGCAGCCTGGGGCTGAAGACCAAGCGAAGTAGATGCTCCCCAGCACCCTGCATATATCTGCTACCATTAAAAGCAACCCTGCCCTCTCCAATAGCAGGACTGCAGTGCAGCAACTGATGCCTTCACCCAAGCATTCTGCCTTGGACTTGGGGTTACCCTGCCACTGCCTAACACAGCCAATGCCTGCAAGCACCACCAGGGTCCCTGAGGACAGATACACCTGACCCAGATCTACCCCACCAGTCCTCAAGTGTGCCATCCAAGGGCCTGGAAACCACCCAGCCCAGTCCACCACTATTGGTACCTGAACACTCTACCCAGGGTCCTGAGATGAAGCACATCCAAATGCCACTACCCCCACAGCAGACACCCACTCACATGTTCCACCTGCAGTTAGAAGAAAGAAGTTCTCATGTTTGAGAGCAGAGTAGGGCGACTATAGTGAACAACAATGTATTATACATTTCAAAACTGCTAGAAGATAAGACTTGAAATGTCCCCAACAATAGAAATGATAAATATTCAAGATGATGGACACCTTAAATACCCTGAATTGACCATTAGACAATTTGTACATGTAACAAACTATCACATGTACCCCATATATATGTGTAAATATTTGTACCAACGTGGAAAAGAAAACTGAATGGCTGACCCATATGGCCTTGTAACTCTCCAGCCTGATGTCCCCATTTTGGGATGGGTCAATGAGGACTTGAGAACTAATATGTTGGGGAGGGCCCAAAAGGCATCACCAACCAAGTGGAATGGTACACTCAAGAGCACAGCCTGCCTGACCCTGGCAATATCTCAGCTTTATGCAAAAATGTGGCTGCCACCCCTTTGGGGAGACTCTGTCTCCCACTCTGCCACCTGAAGCAAAGTTGCTGGCTCAGTGAGGACCCTCACCTGTCAGAGGTTCTCCTTTATGCCTGCGACTAGTTTACTGATGATTCAGCTAAGCTGAAGGCTAATGTTGCCACTGGGCAGAAACAGCTTTCTGGTCCTAGGAACAACGCTGAAAGAATGTCTATAGCAAGAGCCAATCAGTACAATGGTCTGCATTGAAAGCCATAACCCTTACCTTAGACAACACTCCTTCAGACCAGGTATTTTATATTTTTACTGACTTGGATTGTTGCCAATGGCCTTGCAACCAGATTTGGCACTTGGAAGAAAGATCACAGATTAGTCAAAGAAAATACTCTTTGGGCTGTGAACTGTGGGAACAAGTTGTAACTGTCAGTCTGACAGTCTGGGTCAATTATGTGGTTCCCCATGATAAGGACCTATCCTCTGATGAGACTGACTGGAACCAAACCTGTACCACTCAGATGGACACCACTGCCACTTGGATCCATCATTGCACGGGACATGACAAGGCATCTACTATTATAAGCTGGGCACAAAATAAAGCTTCTGATACAGAAGCCATGATTGCATATCAAGCTTTTGACTCATGCCAGAAACTAGCCCATTTGTCTCGTGGTGAAGAAGCCCACAATGTAAGAGGTATTGCCCCCATTCGCCCCTGGCACATTGACCACTTCAGATGTTTGAGCTCTTCTTGGGCTACTGGTGGAGTCTCAGTGATGTTGACACTTACTCAGAGTACAGTGTTATTATTTTAGTTCAATAAGCTGAACCTAGCCACACATTGTGGCTCTTGTAACTCAGCTGTGTCATGTTTCTGGCTTTCTGGACTGTTTATAGTCTGAAAATAGTGCACCTTTGTCACAAAGACACTCAACAATGGGCTGATAGTCAAGGTATTCAATGCACATTTCACACCCCTTTTCATCATTTAGAGGTGGAATGCACTTATTAAAAAAATCAACTCAAAATGATTTTTTACTCTCTTTCTTTCGCCTCCTCCTTTGGTCACTGAAAGCAGTCATCCCTCAAAGGGGCTTATCTCCTTTCACCTACCTCCTTATTAATGATCAAGAATAAAAGGAATGGGTGGTGTGTTATATAGGCATATTTTGAAATTTGGAATTTCTCTTGACCATTCTGGGGCATAATGCTTCCTTCTTTCCCCTAATAATAACCTAGGCCAGCCTGTGTGATATACCCTGTGCATGGCAGCCTGGCTGAAAGGGATCCTAAAGAATTCAAACTTAATTCAGGTTAAGCCTCCTAGATTCCCTTATTGGGCTGATAGAGTTCTAGATCAAAAAGATTTAGGTTGGATGTGAGATGACTTCTTGAATTAGTACACTACTCACCAAGTCCCTCTCCAGTGGTCCATGAGGACCAAGGGAAGAGGATAAAATAAGTCCTTTACAAATTTTACAAAAATACCATGTCCCTCTTGTACCTGGCCACTCCAGACACATGACCTACTTGTAAGTAGGAGATGATTGTGGAAAAGGTGAAGTTAGCACTACTAGAATGGGATGCACGGATTATGTCATGGTGAGAGGAGAGTAAAACCCCTGGAGGGAATACTTTAGATCCCAGGAGTTATGGAAGGAGGAGGATAATTATTTTTAGTCTTTCAGAGCCATCCCTGGGGACTTCTTCACCAGATATAGCAGGAAGCTGACTTGGATAGTGTCTCCTCCCAAGATTTAAGATGATTAGTGGGGCACACTCCATATGACTTCAACTCATCAGAAGCACACTACCATCACTACCACTCAACCTGAGGAAGAGATAAGGAAAATCAGAACATGCACTTGTCTGGCTCTTTGTGGCAAACTAACCCTACTGGCTTGCACATGGAAGAGGCCAAAAAGGAGGCACTCTCTTGCCAAAAGAAGGAGGGAAGACTGTGGGAAAAGGGTGCACTCTTTCATCCCAGAAATGCTGAGAGGCAGGTGTCTTAGCAAAAGGTCCCCTTTTATAGAAACATAAGGAGGGCAGATAGTTTACATCCCTTGCCCACCTCCCACTGCCCTTACAGAGTACTGTTAAAGAGATTTTATTTCCTAAGAGCTTAGAAAGGAGGTCAGAACAAGAGTATATCAACAGAGAGCTATGATGTTAAGATATATTCTTCATATTAAACATTAGATTCATGTCAAGGGGTGAGAACGTTCAGTGACAAGTGCATGAAAACTGTACTTATGGTCAATGAAGATACTTCTTTAGGAGAAGCCAGGCGACAGTTCTGGTTGGGAAGCAATAGATAAGGAGCAGTTCAAAATGACCAGTGAAGATCTTTAGGCATTAAGGATCCAGTCACTGATCTAAAGTAAGGCTTCTCTAAGGCTTAAGGATTAGAGTATCTTTAGGAAAAGCAACTTATGTAAAAGATGTCTCAAAGAACAGAATAATGGTCCATAAATATTAGAAGATAGAAGTCCTAAAACAACTACGAGTACCATAATAAAAAGAAAATAGGCTTTGCTAAAAATGAATTCAATCCCAGATCTCATAATCTAATTAAAATACATAGAGTGGCTGGATAGATTTTTTTAAAACCAACTATATGTGGCCTACAAGAGACTCATCTCACTTGTAAGGACACACATAGACTGAAAGTAAACAGATGGAAAAAGATAGTCCAGGCAAATGGAAACCAAAAGAGCAGGAGTAGCTAAACTTATATCAGGTAAAACAGAGTTTAAGTCAAACTGTAAAATGAGATAAAGAATGTCATTATATAATGATAAAGGGGTCAATTTGTCAAGAGCTATAACAATTATAAATATATACACATATATGTACTCAACATCAGCATACCTAAATATATAAGGCAAATATTAATACATCTAAAGGGAGGAATAAATTACAAGACAATAATAGCAGAAGACTGCAAAACCCCACTTTCAGCAATGAACAGATCAAGATAGAAAATCAATAAGGAAACACTGAATTTAAACTACATATTAGACCAAATGGACCTAACAGACATATAAAATATTCCATCCAACTGCAGCAGCATACACACTCTTCTCAAGTGCACACAGAACATTCTCCATAACAAATCATATTTTTGGCCACAAATCAAGTCTTAACAACTTTAAGAAGATTGAAATCATATTGAGTGTCTTTTCTAACCATAATGGTATAAAACTAGAAATCAATAACAGAAGAAATTTCAGAAAATTCACAAATACATGGAAATTAAACATGTTCCTGAGCATTCAATGGATTAAAGAAGAAATTAAAAGGGAAATTTTAAAAATATCTTGAGACAAATAAAAACGAAACACAACATACTAAAACTTATGGGATGCAGCTAACGTGTTCTAGGAGGAAAAACACCTAGACCATAAAAGAAGAAAAATCTCAAATGAACAACCTACCATTACACTTCAAGGAACTAGGCAAAGAAGAACACACTAAGCACAAAGTTAAGAAATAAATGTTAGAGTAGAAATAAATGAAAGACTAGGAAAACAATACAAAAGATTAATAAGAGTTGATTTTGAAGAGTCAAAATTGACACCCCTTTAGTTAGACTAAGAAAAAAGATTCAAATAAAATAAAAAATGAAATAGGAGATATTACAAATTGTGTAACAGAAATACAAAGGATCAAAACAGACTACTGCGAACAATTATACACCAAGAAATTGGATAACCTAGAAAAGAATGAATACATTCCTAGACATATACATTTATTAAGACTAAATCATGAAAAAATAGAAAATCTGAACAGCCCAATAATGAGCAAACATATTGAATCAATAATAAAAATTCTCACATCAAAGAGAAGCCCAGAATCTGATGACCACTGCTTAATTCTACCAAGCATTTAAAGAAAAACTGGCCATGTACAATGGCCTGTGACTCATGCCTTTAATCCCAGCACTTTGGGAGGCAGAGATGGGAGCATCACTTGAGGCCAGAAGTTTGAGACCAGCCTGGCAACATAGCAATTTTTAGCAAAGCCTGTTTTTTTTTTTTTTTGCATGTCTAAAAAAAAACATTTTATTAAAATTCACTGAGCATGCTGGCATACCCCTATAGTTCTAGCTATTCAGGAGGCTGAGGCAGAAGGATCATTTGAGCCCACAAGTTTGAGGCCATGCCACTGCACTCCAGCCTAGGAAACAAAGCAAGATCCTATATTTAAAAAATAATAATAATAAAATAAAATGAAAATAAAAAGTTAAGAAGAACTAGTACCAATCCATCTCACATCCTTCCAAAAAATTTAAGAAGAAAGAATACTTCCAAAGTCATTTTATAAGGCTAACATTAACCTGATACCAAAGCTAGACGAGGATCAACAAGAAAAGAAAATTATAGGCTAACATCCCTCATGAACATAAGTGCAAAAATTATCAACAAAATACTAGAAAACTGAATTTAATAGCATATTAAAATAATCATTCATCATGATCAAGCAGAATTTATTCCAGGGATGAAAGGATGGCTCAACATATGCAAATCTATAAATAAAATATACCACATTAACAGAATGAAAGACAAAAACCACATGATCATCTCAACATATGCAGAAACAGCATTTGATAAAATTCAACATCCTTTCATGATAAACTCTTAATAATTTAGGTATAGAAGGGATATACCTCAACACAATAAATGTCATATGCGACAAATCCACAGCTAAAAATCATACTCGATGGTGAACATTGAAAGGTTTTCCTCTAAAATCAGGAACAAGACAATGATGCCAGCTCTCACCACTCCTATTTTATAGTACTGGAAGTTGTAGCTAGAGGAATTAGGCAAGAGAAACAAATAAAAGGCATCAAAATTGGGAAGGAAGAAGTTAAATTGTCCCTCTTTGCAAATGAAATGATCTTATATACGGAAAACCCTAAAGATTCCACCAAAAAGGCCAGGCACAGTGGCTCATGCCTGTAATCCCAGCACTTCGGGAGGCTGAGGTGGGTGGATCACCTGAGGTCAGGAGTTCAAGACCAGCCTGGCCAACATGGTGAAACCCCATCTCCACTAAAAATAGAAAAAAAGTAGCCAGGCATGATGGCTCATGCCTGTAATCCCAGTTACTCGGGAGGCTGAGGCAGGAGAATTGCTTGAACCTGGGAGGTAGAGGCTGCAGTGAGCCAAGATCACGCCACTGCACCCCAAACTGGGCAATGGAGTGAGACTCCATTAAAAAAAAAAAATTCCACCAAAAATCTTTTAGAACTAATAAATACAGAAAAGTTTTCAAATATAAAATCAACATACAAAAATCAATAGCATTTTTATACACTAATAACAAGCTGTGCAAAAAGATACCACAAAAACAGCCCCATTTACAATAGCTAGAAAAATAAATAAAATGTTTGGGAACAAATTTAACTAATGAAGTAAAAGAGCTGTACAGTAAAAACTACAAAATATAGATGAAAGAAACTGGAGAAGACACAAACAAATGGAAAGATATCCCATGCTCATGAATTAGAAGATTCAGTATTGTAAAATGTCCATACTACCCAAAGCAATCTACAGATTCAATGCAATTCCTATTCAAAATTCCATGGGCATTTTTCACAGAATTAGAAAAAATTCTAAAATTTATATGGAACCAAAAAAGATCTGAATAGTCAAGGCAATCTTGAGCAAAAAGAACAAAGCTAGAAGCATCACACTACCTGACTTTGAAATATACTGCAAAGTTATCACAATCAAAACAGCATGATACTAGAATAAAAACACACACATAGACCAATGGAACAGATTAGAGAGCTCAGAAATAAAGCCACACATTTATGGTCAATTGATTTTTAATGATGATGCAAAGAACACACCATAGGGAAAGGAGGGTCTCTTCAATAAACGGTGTTGAGAGAACTGATATTCACATGCAGAAGAATGAAATTAAACCCTTGTCTCACACTAGATACGAAAAACTTGAAATGGATTAAAGACTTAAACGTGAAGCTGTAAAACTACTAGGAGAAAATTTAAGGGAAAAATTCCATCACATTAGTCTTGGCAATGATTTTTTTTTCTATAAACCCAAAAGCACAGGCAATGAAATCAAAAATAGACAAATGGGGTTACTCCAAACTACATAGCTTCTGCACAACAAAGAAATAATCAACAGAGAAAAGAGACAACCTAAACAATTGAAGAAAATATTTGCAAACTGTACATCTAATAAGGGGTTAGTATCCAAAATATATAAGGAACTCAAACAACTCATTAGCCAGAAAACAAATTACCTGGTTTTTAAAAGGGCAAAGGACTTGAATAGACATTTATTAAAAGAAGACATTCAAATAACCAAGTATATGAAAAAATACTCAACATCACTAATCCTCAGGGAAATGCAAATTAAAACTACAATGAGATACCACTTCACACCTGTTAGTATGGCTATTACCAAAAAGACAAAAGATAAAACTCTTAATGAGGATATGGAAAAAGGAGAACCCTTGCACAACATTAGTGGGAATGTAAATTAGTACAGCCATTATGAAAAACAATATGGTGACCCCTCAAAAAATTAAAAATAGAATTACCATATAATCCAAAAGTCCTATTACTGGATATATAGCCAAAGGAAATGAAATCAATATGCGGAAGAGATATATGCACTCCCATGATTACTGTAGCATTATTCACAATAGCCAAGATCTGGAATCAACCTAAGTGTTCATCAACAAATGAATGGATAAAGAAAATGTGGTGTATATACACAATGAAATACTATTAAGCCATGAAAAAGAAGGAAATCCTGTTACTTGCAACAACATGGATTAATCTGGAGGACATTATGTTAAGTGAAATAAGCCAGACATAGAATGATATCACTTTCTGAAAGACAAATACTGCATGATCTCAGAGCTTGACTCCACATAGCTCTTTAATAATGATAGCTGTTAGTGAAGAAAACAGAAAGAGCATAAGAACTATATAAGAGGATAGACATGAATATGTTAAACTCACATGAAAAATAACTCTGCTGTTTGTTGCTTGGATACTCATCCAGAAGATATACATAGAATAAGAACATAGATGGAATAAAATGTGGACTTTAAATTTTTGCTGTTTTCAATTTTCCCCATTGAGAATTCCCTGTATTGGCCACCTGTCTCTTACCACTGCAAAGGACAAGAAGGTATCTCCTTCAGCTGACGAGAGAGACTCACCAAGGGACAGAAGCCTTCCCATGGAGGAAGAGTCCCATGGGATTCTCCAAGTAAGATAACAGGGAATCACTAAGAATTTCCTAACTTACATGGGCAAATGTATTATCAAGGCCACTTTGCTTATTCTAAATCAGTTTTACTCCAGCATAGGCTATTAAAAAAAAAAAGACTTTTCCAAGACAACATTACACAAATACTCACAGAACAAATCTGAAGGATCTAGAAAACATAAAGATCCTTTTCAGAATACTAATGGGCTCCAAGACACTCAGGCATGAGGCCTTTAAAGACCATCACTGAAATGAAATTTCACTGATGAGTACATTCCAAAAAAACAGACTGAGACCTGTTTTGTTTCTTCTCTTTTTGAAATGATTTTGAAGTGAATAAACATATCAATGACCTATATATAATTAATTGGTGTCTGGATCTTTTTTGGAAGAGACTTGGGTTGAATATCCAAAGGCATGTGTGCTCTAAGGGCAAAAATCTCAGAACATTTTGGCTACATTTAACAGGGGGCAATGACCGCAAGAAGGGAGAAAAGGGTCCATGTTCCAGGCTTGCTCTTAATACTACGCAAAGAGCCTGGGGCAAAATAAAGGGATGGAGGAATATTTACCAGGCAAATGGAAAGCAGAGAAAATCAGGGGTTGCAATCCTAGTCTCTGATAAAACAGACTTTAAACCAACAAAGATCAAAAGAGACAAAGAAGGGCATTACACAATGGTAAAGGGATCAATGCAACAAGAAGAGCTAACTATCCTAAATATATATGCACCCAACAGAGGAGCACCCAGATTTATAAAGCAAGTTCTTAGAGACCTACAAAGAGACTTAGACTCCCACACAATAATAGTGGGAGACTTTAACACCCCAATGTCAATATTAGACAGATCAACGAGACAGAAAATTAACAAGGATATTCAGGACTTGAACTCGACTCTGGACCAAGTGGACCTAATAGACATCTACAGAACTCTCCACCCCAAATCAACAGAATATACATTCTTCTCAGCACCACATTGCACTTATTCTAAAATCGACCACATAATTGGAAGCAAAACACTCTTCAGCAAATGCAAAAGAACGGAAATCATAACAAACAGTCTCTTAGACCCTGGTGCAATCAAATTAGAACTCAGTATTAAGAAACTCACACAAAACCACACAACTACATGGAAACTGAACAACCTGCTCCTGAATGACTACTGGGTAAATAACAAAATTAAGACAGAAATAAATAAGTTATTTGAAACCAATGAGAACAAAGATACAATGTACAAGAATCTTTGGGACACATTTAAAGCAGTGTGTAGAGGGAAATTTATAGCACTAAATGCCCACAGGGGAAAGCAGGAAAGATCTAAAATGAACATCCTAACATCATAATTAAAAGAACTACAGAAGCAAGAGCAAACAAACTCAAAAGCTAGCAGAAGACAAGAAATAACTAAGATCAGAGCAGAACTGAAGGAGATAGAGACATGAAAAATCCTTCAAAAAATCAATGAATCCAGGGGCTGGTTTTTGAAAATATTAACAAAATAGATAGATCGCTAGCCAGACTAATAAAGAAGAAAAGAGAGAAGACTCAAATACACACAATAAAAAATAATAAAGGGGATATCACCACTGATCCCAGAGAAATACAAACTACCATCTGAAAATACTATAAACACCTCTACACAAATAAACTAGAAAATCTAGAAGAAATGGATAAATTCCTGAACACATACACCCTCCCAAGACTAAACCAGGAAGAAGTCGAATCCCTGAAACCAATAACAAGTTCTGAAATTGAGGCAGTAATTAATAGCCTACCAACCAAAAAAAGCCCAGGACCAGACAGATTCACAGCCAAATTCTACCAGAAGTACAAAGAGGAGCTGGTACCATTCCCTCTGTTACTATTCCAAACAACAGAAAAAGAGGGAAATCTCCCTAATTCATTTTATGAGGCCAGCATCATCCTGATACCAAAACCTGCCAGAGACACACACACACACACACACACACACACACACACACACACACACAAAATTCAGGTCAATATCTCTGATAAACATCAATAAGAAAATCCTCAATAAAATACTGGCAAACCAAATGCAGCAGCAAATCAAAAAGCTTATCCACCACGATCAAGTCTACTTCATATCTAGGATAAAAGGCTGGTTCAACATATGCAAATCAATAAACGTAATCCAACACATAAGCAGGACCAATGACAAAAACCACTTGATTATCTCAATAGATGTAGTAAAGGCCTTCAATAAAATTCAACACCCCTTCATTCTAAAAACACTCAATAAAGTAGGTATTGATGGAACATATCTCAAAATAATAAGAGCTATTTATGACAAACCCATAGCCAATATCAAACTGAATGAGCAAAAACTGGAAACATGCCCTTTGAAAACCAGCACAAAGCAAGGATGCCCTCTCTCACCACTTCTATTCAACATAGTATTGGAAGTTCTGGCCAGGGCAATCAGGCAAAAGAAAGAAATAAAGTGTATTCAAATAGGAAGAAAGGAAGTCAAATTGTCTCTGTTTGCAGATGACGTGATTATATATTTAGAAAGCCCCATCGTCTCAGCCCAAAATCTCCTTAAGCTGATAAGCAACTTCAGCGAAGTCTCAGGATACAAAATCAATGTGCAAAAATCACAATCATTCCTGTACACCAAAAATAGACAAACAGAGAGCCAAATCATGAGTGAACTCCCATTCACAATTGCTACAAAGAGAATAAAATACCAAGGAATACAATTTACAAGGGATGTGAAGGACCTCTTCAAGGAGAACAACAAACCACTGCTCAAGGAATAAGAGAGGACACAAACAAATGGAAAAACATTCCATGCTCATGGTTAAGAAGAATCAATATCATGAAAATGGCCATACTGCCCAAAATAATTTATGGATTCAATGCTATCTCCAGCAAGCTACCATTGACTTTCTTCACAGATTTAGAAAAACTACTTTGAATTTCATATGGAACTAAAACAGAGCCTGTATAGCCAAGACAATCCTAAGCAAAAAGAACAAAGCTGGAGGCATCACGCTACCTGACTTCAAACTATACTACAAGGCTACAGTAACCAAAACAGCATGGTACTGGTACCAAAACAGATATATAGGCCAATGGAACAGAACAGAGGCCTCAGAAATAATGCCACACATCTACAACCATCGGATCTTTGACAAAACTGACACAAACAAGCAATGTGGAAAGGATTCCCTTTTTAATAAATGGTGTTGGGAAAACTGGCTAGCCATGTGCAGAAAACTGAAATTGGACCCCTTCCTTACATCCTATACAAAATTTAACTCAAATGGATTAAAGACTTAACATACGACCTAAAACCATAAAAACCCTAGAAGAACATCTAGGCAATACCATTCAGGACATAGGCATGTTCAAAGACTTCATGACTAAGACACCAAAAGCAATGGCAACAAAAGCCAAAATTGACAAATGTGATCTAATTAAACTAAAGAGCTTCTGCATAGCAAAAGAAACTATCATCAGAGTGAACAGGCAACCTACAAAATGGGAGAAAATTTTTTCAATCTATCCATCTGACAAAGGGCTAATATTCAGAATCTATAATGAACTTAAACAAATTTACAAGAAAAAAACCCATCAAAAAGTGGGCAAAGGATATGAACAGACACTTCTCAAAAGAATACATTTATGCAGCCAAGAAACATGAAAAAAAGTTCATCGTCACTGGTCATTAGAGAAATGCAAATCAAAACCACAATAAGATACCATCTCACATGAGTTAGAATGGCAATCATTAAAAAGTCAGGAAACAACAGATGCTGGGAAGACTGTGGAGAAATAGAAATGCTTTTACACTGTTGGTGGGAGTGTAATTCGTTCAACCATTGTGGAAGACAGTGTGGCGATTCCTCAAGGATCTAGAACCAGAAATACCATTTGACCCAGCAACCCCATTACTGGGTATATACCCAAAGGATTATGAGTCATTATACTATAAAGATACATGCACACACATGTTTATTGCAACACTATCCACAATAGCAAAGACTTGGAACCAACCCAAATGCCCATCAATGATAGACTGGATAAAGAAAATGTGGCACATATACACCATGGAATACCATTGAGCCATAAAAAAAGGATGAGTTCATGTCCTTTGCAGACAACATGGATGAAGCTGGAAACCATCATTCTCAGCAAATACAGGAACAGAAAACCAAACACCACATGTTCTCACTCATAAGTGGGAGTTGAAACAATGAGAACACATGGACACAGGGAGGGGAACATCACACACCAGGGCCTGTCAAGGGGTGGGGGCCTAGGGGAGGGATAGTATTAGGAGAAATACCTAATGTAGATGACACTGGTTGTTGGGTGCAGCAAACCACCGTGGCACATGTATACCTATGTAACAAACCTGAATGTTCTGCATATGTATCCCAAAACTTAAAGTATAATAAAAAAGAAAAAAATGCCCAAATACCCATCAATGATAGACTGGACAAAGAAAATGTGGCACATATACACCATGGAATACTATGTAGCCACAAAAAAAGATGAGTTCATGTCCTTTGCAGGGACATGGATGAAGCTGGAAACCATCATTCTCAGCAAACTAACACAGGAACAGAAAACCAAACACCACATGTTCTCACTCATAAGTGGGAAATGAACAATGTGAACACATGGACACCGGATTGGAACATCACACACCAGGGCCTGTCAGGGGGTTGGGGGCAAGGGGAGGAAGAGCATTAGGACAAATACCTAATGCATGTGGGGCTTAAAACCTAGATGACAGGTTGACAGGTGCAGCAAACCACCATGGCACATGTATATACCTGTGTAGCAAACCTGCACGTTCTGCACATGTATCCCGGAACTTAAAGTTAAATAAATAAAAAAGAGCCTGGGGGATCTCCTCAGGATCCAAGAAAGGACACCTCTCTGTCTGAAACGCAGAATGACGGTGACAGAAAAAACTAAGGAAATGGTCTTCACTGACAAGCCCAATAGAGAATTCTTATCTTCAACAATTCTGGCAGGTAGAATCCAGCTTCATTTTTACTACATCTGGGAATTGGGAGCTCCCTGCCACTTAGTGCAGACCATTTCCATATTTGAATAGTTAAATGTTCTGGAAATCCTTTTGAAACTTGAGCCAAAGCCAGGTGCTGAGCTATAATCCTAGCTTTCCCGGCGTCAGAGATCTCCATCTTGGGGGTGCAGAAGAACATATGATAAAATTAGGATGATCACCCATTCTGATTTGTCATGGACTGTTCTGGTTTTAGCACTGAAAGTCCTGTGTCTCAGGAAGCCCTGTAAGAAATATGTCACAGGGCTAGAAATCACAGGGTTTCTAGTCACAAGACCTGAGTTACAGTCCCAGCTTTACCATTTAACCTGTTGTGTAGCTTTAGGCAAATCAATTAGTCAATCTAAGCCTCAGTTTCTTCATCTATATGAGGATAATAATACCCATCTTACAGAGTTGATGTAAGGATTAAATAAGTAATATATAAGAAGATTTTAGCAGACAGCCTTGTACACGGCGGAGACTTTTAAATGCTAGCAGATACATCTATAATGAGTATACTTTAACATATAGTGACCACAATTTCCCTTCCTTACAATTTCCAGTCATAAAGTTTCTTCCATCCTTTGAAATACTGCAGAACATATCTGATTCCTCTTCCAAATTAACATTCTTCAAATAGCTGAAGGCTGTGGCATGCTCCATACCACCCACTTTCCACTCCAAATCTGCACCAGACTGGTCTCCTCTTTTCCAGACTAAATATCTCTAGTACCTTTGACCATTGTTCAGATGACATGATTTCCAGAACTTTGTCCCTCTTATTAACCTTTTTGTAGATCTGTCATTTGTAAAGTGCAGGCCAAGAACTAAGCACAACTTCCTTGATGTCTGACCAGCACAAGGACACTTGGATGATTATCTCGTTCCTTCTGGACTCTCTATTTCCATCACATGACCTCAGGTCACATTAGCATTTTGGCAGCCTTAACCCAGTTGGCTTATGTTAAGCTGACAGTCAGCTAACACCCCTGAGCTCTTCTCTTGCTCTTATAAACTATTAAACAAAGTCTCCCTTGGTCTGGTTTCAGCTGATCCTTTAAACACAAAAGTTAGAGTCTAAATTTATCCCTATTAATTGTATCATGCTGGTTGCAGCCTATCCTTCAAGGTTGTTGAGATTTTTATGGCTCCTTAGCCTGTCAGCCAACATGTTAGCTGTTTTTCTCAGTTTTGTTTCATCTTTAAATTTGATAAGAATGCTTCAAACTGTTGATTTAAAATACTGAACAATTTAGGGCCAAGAACAGAACCATTTAAAAGTTTCATAAAGGTTAAGTCTGGTTAATTTTAATAACTATTACCATTTGTTCAGTAATTGCTCTGAGCCAGATACCGAGTTAGATGCATTAGGAACATTATCTCATTTGATTGCAGAACTCTTCAAGATAAATATGATTGTCCTCTTCTTACAAATGATAAAACTACACTTATACACTGTTGGTGAGAGTGTAAATTAGTTCAACCACTGTGGAAAACAGTGTGGTGATTCCTCAAAGAGCTAAAGACAGAAATACCATTCGACCCAGCAATCCCATTACTGGGTATATATCCAAAGGAATATAAATAATTCCATACTAAAGACACATGCACATATGTGTTCACCGCAGCACTATTCACAATAACAAAGACATGGAATCAATCCAAATGCCCATCAATTATAGACTGGATAAAGAAAATGTGGTACATATACACCATGGAGTACTATACAGCCATAAAAACAAATGAGATCATGTCCTTTGTGGGAACACGGATGGAGCTGGAGGCCATTTTCCTTAGCAAAGTAATGCAGGAACAAAATACCACATGTTCTCACTTATAAGTGAGAGCTAAATGATGAGAAGACATGGACACGTAGAGAGGAACAACACACACTAGGACCCACTGGAGGGTGAGGGTAGGAGGGAGCGGAGGTTCAGGAAAAATAACTAAGAAGTACTAGGCTTAATACCTGGGTAACAAAAGAATCTGTACAACATATCCTCGTGACATGAGTTTAACTGCATAACAAACCTGCACATATACCTCTAAACTTAAAAGTTTAAAAATAAATAAATAAAAATATGGAATTAATGAAATAAAACAAATGATAAAACTGAGACTCAGAAATGTCAAATGTCTTACTCAAATTCAGACAACTAGTAAGCCTTATAGCTGCATTTTGGAACCAGGTTTGCCTGATATCAAAGTCAAAATTCTACAGTGCCATGCTGCCTTTGGAAGGGTTGCTGCTGAGACTATGAAAAAAAATCTTTAAGCCAAAGTCCTATTTGGAACCCCAAGGGTAGGTAAACCTTATCACTCTCTCCTGCCTGCCTCCCACTTCCCTGTGGCCTTCACCACAGTGACCCACCTTTGTAGCTTAGGGTATAAACCCTTCTCTCCATACTACTTTCCTCTTATCAGGCCCTTGTCCTTCCCTGTCCTTCCCTCCCATCCTCAGTCCTGCTGCCTTCTACCCACTGTATCTTTAATATCCCAGTTTGGGTTTCAAGAAATTCTCTTACAGTCTTACCCTTTTTTTAATAACACTTCCCCTTTGCAACTCCTTCCATTAAACTAAAACACTGGGGCACCACTTCCTTCATCGATTTCTCTCACAGAGACACATTCATTCAATTGGTCATTGATTTAACAAATAGTTACTCAGTATATAGAATGTGCTAGGTACTGTCCCAGGAATAGAAATAGAACAATGGGAAAAAAAAGACATGGTTCCTGTCCTCACAGAGCTTGTAACTAGGGAAGGGGTAGATATCAAATAATTACACAAGTACATAATTACAAATATGGTAAGTGCTACAAAGGAGAAATTCAGCGCTCTATGAGACTACACAATATAAGCACCTATTCTAGTCTGGAAAATAAGAAAGACCCCTGCTTTAAAAAAATATTTATTACATTTTTTGAGTACCTATTATGTCTCAGATAGTACTAGCACCTATTATAAATGGCAGGATATATAGGTATACAATGTTAAATAAAAGATATAGAAGTACATTAATATTTATACTGTGGTGTGATACCTGATATGTAAATGATAAGCACAGAGCATTTGAACAAGAGCTGAGAATCGGGAAAAACTTCCTGGAAAGCACATGCAATAGCTTGGATGTGTATCCTGCTAAACCTCATTTTGAAGTTTGATCCCGAGAAATTCAAAGGATCATTAGTGGACACCAATGAGCACTTATATGCCAATAAATTGGAAAATCTAGAAGACATGAACAAATTCCTAGACACATACAACCTACCAAGATTGAACCATAAAGAAATGCAAAACCTGAACAGACCAAAAACAATGAGATCAAAGCTCCAATAAAAAGTCTTCCAATAAAGAAAAGCCTGGACCTATGGCTTCACTGATAAAATTCTATCAAACAATTAAAGAAGAATACCAGTCCTACTCAAATAATTCCAAAAAATAAAGGCGGAGGAAATATTTACAAACTAATTCTATGAGGCCAGTATTACCCTGATACCAAAACCAGACAAAGACACATCAACAAAAGAAAACTACAGGCCAGTATCTCTGATAAATATTGATGCAAAAATCGCCAACAAAATACTATCAAACTGAATTCAACAATACATTAGAAAGATCATTTATCATGACCAAGTGGGATTTATCCCTGGGATGCAAGAATGGTTTGACATATACAGATTAATCAATGTGATACATCATATCAACATAATGAAGGACAAAAACCATGTGATCATTTCAATTGATGCCGAAAACGCATTTGATAAAATTCAACATCCCTTCATGATAAAAAAGACCTCAAAAAACTGGACATAGAAGGAATATACCTTAACATAGTAAAAGCCACATATGACAGATCCACAGCTAATATCATACTAAATGGGGGAAATAGCCTTTTCTCTAAGATCTGGAAAATGACAAGGATGCCCACTTTCACAACTGTTATTCAACATAGTACTAAAAGTCCTAGCTAGAGCAATCAGATAAGATAAAGATATAAAGGGCATCTAAACTGGAATGAAAGAAGTCAAATTATCCTTGTTTGCAGATGATATAATCTTATATTTAGAAAAACCTAAAGACTCCACAAAAAAACTATTAGAACGGATAAATTCAGTAATGTTACAGGATACAAATCAACATACAAAAATCAGTAGCATTTCTATATGCCAACAGTGAACAATGTGAATAAGAAATTTTAAAAGCAATCCCATTTACAATAGCCACATATAAAATTAAATACTTAGGAATTAACCAAAGAAGTAAAATATGCCTGTAATAGAAACTACAAAACACTGATGAAAGAAATTGAGTTCTTCAAAAGTGCATAACTCCAAGTGAGCCTGTTCAATTTGGTCCCATAAGTCATAAATTATATGGATTTAAAAGTCGATCTAATATTAATAAAGGCTCATTTTGTTCTCAAAATTTGAAGTAATGCACATACTTATAGCCTTAAAAAATCGGCAAGAATTACAAAATTTCAAAACTGGCGCATTGTAAACTGCATATGCGTTTGCCAGGTAGCAGTGCCACTTGAAATGGTGAACAGACACGCTGTTATCCTTTGTCAGTATCCTGTAAAGCCCAGGATTCTTTACCAGTACCACGCAGCGATTTTGGTGACTATTTTAACATTCACATTCAGGCCAGGGGTGGTGGGTCATGCCTATGATCCTAGCACTTTGGCAGGCCGAGGTGGGAGGATCATTTGCGCTCAGGAGTTCAAGATTAGCCTGGGTAACATAGTGAGACCCTGTCTCTGTTAAAAAATAATAACAATACTGAGGCAGGAGAATGGCGTGAACCCGGGAGGCGGAGCTTGCAGTGAGATCGCGCCACTGCACTCCAGCCTGAGCGACAGAGCGAGACTCCGACTCAAAAATAATAATAATAATAATAATAACAATAACAATAACATTCACATTGGTATTGTTCACTAAGATATTGTTCTTTAAGGCATTTATTAAGGTATTGTTAAAACTTGTGTTAAGCATGTTAAAGCCTCAGTAACTTTGGGATAGAAATAAAATGTGATAAAAAGCTGAAAGAAACCACCACAAGGGAGAGTCCTTTTTGAAATATTAGAGACAATGCTGTCTAATAAAAAACGACATTGAAGAAAAACTGCACTACAGCGATTGCAGACTTAATGTTGGCCAACCATGCATCCTCCCTAGAAATGCATTTGAATTTTATTTACTAATCTTTTATTTAGGAAATTTACATTTTTACATTAGTGAGATTGGTCTTTTGGGCTATTATACTTTTTTTTTTTTTTTTTTTGAGATGGAGCCTTGCTCCATCACCCAGGCTGGAGTGCAGTGGTACAATCTCGGCCCACTGCAACCTTCACCCCCCGGGTTCAAGTGATTCCCTGCCTCAGACTTCTGAGTAGCTGGGACTACAGGCATGTGCCACCACACCTGGCTAATTTTTGTATTTTTGGTAGAGATGGGGTTTCACTATGTTGGCCAGGCTGGTCTTGAATTCCTGACCTTGGCCTCCCAAAGTGCTGGGATTACAGGTGTGAGCCATCATGCCCGGCCTGGTTATTGTATTTTGACAATGGGATTTTGCTAGCTCTCTAAAGTAAATAGGATAACTGTGTATCTTTTTCTGCGCATTAAGCAATTATAACATGGGAATGATTTGTTCATGAAAGGCTGAAAGTCTGTACTTGTAGAACTTTTGAGTTCACAGTGCTTTCTGGAAATAATTTCTTTATAACTGTCAGTTTCTTTTGTGACTATTTTATCTATTTTTAAATTTAAGCAACTTTAAATTTAAAAAACTTGTTTTAAAATAAAAAAAAAGAAATTGAAAAGGACACCAAAACATGGAAAGATATTCCATGTTCATGGATTGGAAGACTCAATATTGTTAAAATATTCATACTACCCAAAACAATCTACAGATTCAATGCAATCCTTATCAAAATACCAATAACATTCTTCATAGAAATGGAAAACACAATCCTAAAATTTATATGGAACCACAAAAGTCCCAGAATGGCCAAAGCTATCCTAAACAAAAAGAACAAAACTGGAGGAATCACATTACTTCAAATTATACCACAGAGCTATAGTAACCAAAACAGCATGGTACTGGCATAAAACAGACACATGAACCAATGGAACAGAATAGAGAACCGAGAAATAAATCTACACATCTACAGTGAACTCATTTTTTGACAAAGGTGCCAAGAACATACACTAGGGAAAAAACAATCTTGTCAATTAATGGTTCTGGGGAAACTAGATATCCATATGCAGAAAAATGAAACTAGACCCTTATCTCTCACCATATACAAAAATCAAATCAAAATGGATTAAAGATTTAAATCTAAGACTTTGAACTGTGAAATTATTAAAAGAAAACATTGAAGAAAATCTCTAGGACATTGGTCTGGGCAAAAAATTCTTGAGCAATACCACAAAAGCACAGACAACCAAAGCAAAAATGAACAAACTGAATAATATCAAATTAAAAAGCTTCTGTATAGCAATGATACAATCAACTAAGTGAAGAAACAACCCACAGAATGGGAGAAAATATTTGCAAACTGCCCATCTGACAAGGGATTAATAACTAGAATATATAAGGAGCTCAAACAACTCTATAGGAAAAAATATAATAATCTGATCAAAATGGGCAAAAGACTGGAATAGAAATGCCTATTTCTCAAAAGAAGACATACATATGGCAAACAGGCATATGAAAAAGGTGCTCAACGTCATTAATCATCATAGAAATGCAAATCAAAACTACAATGATATCATCTCACCCCAGTTAAGATGGCTTATATACAAAAGACAGGCAATAACAAATGCTGGCAAGGATATAAAGAAAAGGGAACCCTGTTACACTGCTGGTGGAAATGTAAATTAGTACAACCACTATGGACAACATCTTGGAGTTTCCTTGAAAAACTAAAAATAGAACTACCATATGATCCAGCAATCCCAATGCTGTGTATATACCCAAAAGAAAGGAAATCAGAATATAGAAGAGATATCTGCACTCTTAAGATTTGGAAGCAACCTAAGTGCCCATCAACAGATGAATGGATAAAGAAAATGTGGTACATATATACAACGGAGTACTATTCAGCCATTAAAAAGAATGAGATCCTGTCATTTGCAATAGCAATGGATGGAATTGGAAATCATTATGTTAAGGAAAATAAATCAGGCACAGAAAGACAAATATCACATGCTCTCACTTAATTGTGGGATCTAAAAATCAAAATAATTGAATTCATGAAGTTAGGGAATAGAAAGATGGTTACTAGAGGCTGGGAAGGGTGGTGGAAGATTGAGGAGGAGGTGGGCATGGTTAATGGGTATTTAAAAAAATAGAAAGAATGAATAGGCCAGGCACAGTAGCTCAAGCCTGTAATCTCAACACTTTGGGAGGGTGAGGTGGGTGGATCACCTGAGGTCAGGAGTTCAAGACCAGCCTGGCCAACATGGTGAAACCCCATCTGTACTAAAAATATAAAAGTTAGCTGGGCGTGGTGGCGCACATCTGTAGTCCCAGCTACTCAGGAGGCTGAGGCAGGAGAATCGCTTGAACCCAGGAGGCGGAGATTGCAGTGAGCCGAGATCGTGCCACTGCACTCCAGCCTGGGCAACAGAACAAGACTCCGTCTCAAAAAAATAAAAATAGCTTTGAAGACAATTCTCATTGAAGGAAGACATCTTATGGAAATACACAATTGCTCAAAGGTAAATGTATAAAGATATTCACTGGAGCTTTGTTCGAGACCAGCCTGGCCAACATGGTGAAACCCCATCTCTACTAAAAATACAAAAATTATCTGGACATGGTGTCACATGCCTGTAATCCCAATTACTTGGAAGTCTGGAGCAGGAGAATTGCTTGAACCTGAGAGGCGGAGGTTGCAGTGAGCCGAAATCGTACCATTGCACTCCAGCCTGGGCAACAAGAGCGAAACCCCTTCTCAAAAAAAAAAAAAAAAAAAAAAGAATGAATGAATGAATAAGACCTACTATTTGATAGCATAACAGGGTGACTATAGTCAATAATAACTTAATCGTACATTTTTAAATAGCTAAAAGAATATAATTAGATTGTTTGTAACACAAAGGATAAGTGCTTGAGAGAATTGATACCCTAGATGTGATTATTTCACATTGCATGCCTTATCAAAACATCTCATGTATCCCATAAATATATATACCTATGTATCCACAACAATTAAAATTAAAAAAAATTTTTTTAAGAAATTCGATCCCTAGTGTTGGAGGTGGGGCCTAGTGGGAGGTGCTTGTGTCATGGGGGCAGATCCCTCATGAACAGCTTGGCGCTGTCCTTGAGTTAATGAGTGAGTTCTCACTCTATTAGTTCCTGCAAGAACTGGTTGTAAAAAAAAGTCCGGCAACTCCCTCCTCTCTCTCCTGCTTCCTCTCTCCCCATGTGATCTGCATACACCCACTCCCCTTTGTCTTCTACCATGAAGTCCTCACCAGAACCAGATGCTGGTAACATGCTCCTTGTACAGCCTGTAGAACCATAAGCCAAATAAACCTATTTTCTTCACAAATTGCCCAGCCTCAGATATTATTTTATAGCAACACAAATGGACTAAGACAGTGTATCAGCCTCCTTTTCAAGAGTGAGTAAGAATTATTGAGCCAGAGAAAGGGGACATTCCAGTTAAAGGGAAGAGCGTAGGCAAAGCTTTGGAGAAGGTTGTATCATAATACATTTAGAGAGTAAGGAGTTCACTGTGGTTAAAGCAGAGAGGGTGTAGGGGGATAGGGATATTTTTGACCCATCTATATGTCACACTGACCATCCAAGCCTTAAAAGTCAAAAAAAAAAAAAAAAAACCTTTAAGGATAGATGATGCTTCACAAAAACAATATTCAGCTACAAGTGAATTATAATTACAATACGTATGCTAGACAATAACTAATAAATATATGGTGACTATTTGAGGAGGATAGTGTGTGTGGGTGTGTGCGGGTGTGTGAGTGTGTTATGTACATGTAGCAGAGGAGGGTTGAAAGTTATAACAAACTACACTCCAAAATATTTTACAAACAACCTGTAACAGTTTGAGTAGGAATGTGTTTGCAGTCCAGGTCATAACAACATAAAACATAGCCAGAAATGTAACTATGACACTGCATAAACAAAAGGAAAATAAAGTACGATGATCCCATTACTGATCATGCATACTGGCATGCATCTCATTCATTAGAGTACTTTAAACTAGGTTTAAGTATCCAATTGATGAAAGGAGTTTGTTTTGTTTTTGTTTTTGTTTTTAAGTTGGAATGCAGTGCTGCGATTTGTCTGTCCTGGCAGCATTGCCTACGGACAGTCATTAATTAGAAGTGAATTATTACTTCCTTATGAAACTTAGCTTCAGTTTTTTCCTCTTGAACTTATCTGGAAATCCTTAACATGGAGAGTCATGCTAGATCCTTTCCTAATTGGAAAATTCAACTCATCCCTCACATTTATCTTCTGAAGCCCACTTCTCTTTATTCCGTCAGAGTGTACCAACTGAGATTAAGTTCCTTTCCATCTCTCACATATACGTGTCTGTCACTGTCAAGAATTGTGGCAATTAATTTTAAGGGGAGGGGGCTAAAAACCTACATATGGGGTAGTTTAAACAAAACCACACCTTTAGCCATCACTTAAATGAACCAGATGATTGTTTCTAAAAACTCAACTTTGAAAAGATTATTCTGCACTAAGGTTTTTGTTTGTTTGGTTTTGGTTTTGGTTTTGGTTTTAAAATAAAAAAGAACAATTCAAGTTTGGGGAAGTAACCAGAGCCTCAAATGAAATATTGGCTATCTTTTTAAAAATTTTATACACCAATGGATGTTGTCTTACTTTTGCTTTAAATGCGGCCTTTAATTTCTTACTTCTTTTTTAAATTAAGAAGCTGTATTATTAAGAGTGAAAGTTACTGAGACATTATCAATTTCTCCCACCACACCAGGTTCACTACACAAACGCTTGTTCTACTGGTTAGACCTAGAGCTCATTAATATTAAAAAGTGAGGTTACTTCATTATTGGACTGAAATTTCCATTTTCACTTGCCCTGTCTTTAGCTCTGTCCTTCTAACATCGATGAGTAAGATAGAAACATGCAAAATATGCTCATCAAATTTATAGATGATAAAAAGCCAGGAGTGACAGCAAATGTTGTTGATAAAAGGATCAAGATTCAGAGAGATTTATGAGAAGCTAGGGCAACGGGCTAAATGTAATAAAATTTAGAATGAATAAGTACAAGATCCTCAACATGGGTTCAAAAATCAGTCTTGCAAGTTTAGTAACAGCAAGTATGTAAAAGACTTAGGAATCCTAATTAATAATGAGCTCAGTGTGTGTTAACAGTGTGATATGATTCCAAAAAAAACTAACGTCACTTGATAGTGCTCTAAGAAAGCGTAACATTGAGAATGAGAAGGTGGATAACTTAGTCCTGAATTCAGCTTTGGGTACATATATTAGAGTATCTTTGGGATATGTTTGGTTAAAGAAACTCAATCCAAATTGCAAAAGAACCTGTTCAAGGGACTAGATTATTCAACCTAAAGCTAAGATTTAGAGAACAAACAGTAGCTATACTCAAATAGTTAAAGAAAGGATTCAATGTGCTGTCCATAGACCCAGAAGGGGAGAACTAGGATTAATGAATGTGAATTTCAGGCAGGCAGATTTCAGCTCAGCAAGAATAAACTTTTTCTTCTTCAGACAAATAATAAGCCAAAAATGGAATGGGCAACCTCATAGTTCCCTACCCCTCGCTGGTGGTATTCAAGCCCAGGCTGGAAAACTTCTGCCAGGGGAAAATCAAACAAACATTACAACGATGATTCAAGCATTATGTGTATTACTGGACTGGATAGTCTATGATCTATGCTTTTTAGACAAACTCAGCTATCACAAAAAGACCTCTACAAAGACAGCTCATCTGGGCCCCCACGAAGCACACAATCTCTTACAGCTGTCAGAAATTATAGCCCCAAGTGTGGTAAAGCTGACGGGAAGCTAATATTTTAGTTGTTCTACATGGAATCTTAGCCAAAAGGTCAAGAAGCAATATATTTCAGCAGTGTGCAGCGGCCTAAGAGAGAGAAGGACCATTATTTTATTATGTGGCCCTTCTTCCAACTGGGTGAGATCATCTTTGTGTTTCCAAAAACATTGCCAAGACCCTGTGTGGACTGTAGGGTGCAGTAACGCTACACTTGGGCCTTTCAAAAAAAATGATGTGCCAAGAACAAACCCAACGCAGGATTCCCAAACAGAAATTGGAGGACCTTTTAGTCAGAGCAAAGAATACAAAGATCTGTGAAGCCAGAAGCTTCAGAGATTAAGCCGAATCAGGAATTTATTTACCTAAAAGGTGTTCAGCCCAAGTATCATTAATGCTTTCCATCTTGACACATTCGGTAAAAGAAGCAAACCTTCCAGGATGCCATACTTCACTTTATATCATATCCTCTGATATGGGGTGGGGTAGGGGATGTGCAGTAAATCTAGAGTCCTCATTTTCTTATATTGTGTTTGAGAATATTTTTCTTAATCTATGAAAGTACTTCTTTTTTTTGGGGGGTGGGGGGGACGCAGTCTCACTCTGTCGCCCAGGCTAGAGTACAGTGGCACAATCTTGGCTCACTGCAAGCTTCACCTCCCGGGTTCACACCATTCTTCTGCCTCAGCCTCCCCAGTAGCTGGGACTACAGGCGCCTGCCACCACGCCTGGCTAATTTGTTGTATTTGTTAGTAGAGATGGGGTTTCACCGTGTTAGCTAGGATGGTCTCGATCTCCTGACCTCGTGATCCGCCCACCACAGCCTCCCAAAGTGCTGGGATTACAGGCGTGAGCCACCGCGCCCGGCCTGAAAGCACTTTTTTATCTCTCCCTGAGAACTTATGACATTGCTGTTTCTGATACCTGACACCATGACCATTCTCAAAACTGCAGAACTATCGACCAGAAGAATGAAAAGTTATCCCCTTCAAACTACAAGGGGAATACTAGAAGAAAAGGAAAAGCAAAAGGCCTCTGCACTTTAAAAGCCCATGGTCTCTTCTACCAGAAGGTAAGAAAGAACGGCCATTACTTATTTAGCTCAATTAAGTAAGAACTTTCTTATAGTCAGCTATGACCAAGAAAACAATGGGCTGCCTATGACCAAGAAAACAATGAGCTCAAGCATGGATTAACCTATCCATCACTAAAACAAGGTTGCTCAAGTCAAGCACAAAGAAACCTAGTGGGTACTTTTGTACCTAATTCCTTAGAGACATGTTTAAGAAGGCCCAGAAGTCATATGTCCAAGCCAAATGGGTTTGCTAAGGTGTCATCATCACATCAATAATTTTGATCTTCAGTGCTAAAAATATGAAACATATACAGGCAGTGCTGCTTTAGTTGAATTGGGTGGTAATGGTGAAGATAGATGGAGAGAAGGGAACCTGTTTTTATTTGCTTTGAATCTTTACTATTCTACATAAATTTTATTCTGAAAAAAAGATTCCTCAGATATTCTGGTATTTTGAAGCCCACTAGGTAATTATTATTCCTCCCAGAAGAATCTGCATTATCCTACAAGAGGGAGACTTCTAGAAGTGCAAAAGGGACACAACATTATCATTTTCTCCCACCACCTGTTCAAACCTGTTCCATGAAGCTAATTCTCTTCTCCCCTTGAGATGAACCTAGAGTATGTCTATTGTCTAGCCCCATCAGATAATGAAAATACAAAATTCCACACAAAACACTTTACTCTCACTTTTATCCAAAATCCAACTTACTTCAATAATTTAAATATCCTTTCCCATGTAACAGTCAAAAAATTAAAACCCCAGACTTCATTTAGAGTGAATGCTTCTTCCCCTCCCCAGCATGGGCTGCTACAGGCTGGAAGCCTGCAATGGGAAAGAGGGACATGGTCACTTCTTCTCTGGGTGCCTTTCCTTGCTTCTCTTCCTCCCTGTCAGCTTTCTCGCTGTGGTTTCTGCTCTCTCCAGAGTTGAAGTAGGGCAAAGGGGAAGGTGGTACTGTTTGGTAAGGAGCAGAAAATGTTGTACCTGAAAGGAACCAGAATTGCCTAGTGTTAATGTTCTCTGGGTCAGGAATGAGTTTTAAACTGTCTCTTTTCCTCATGGGGGCACTTCTGCTATTTCTATGGTGATTCCTCTTCTCCATTAGGACAGCTATTAGATTGAGATTCCTTTGAGACATCAATCTCTCTCTTCTGGCTGGTTGCTTACAGCCTTCTCACCCCCTACTCCTCTGACTAGACACCTCTATCCTCTTCCCATAAGATTTCCTTACCTGTGTCAGGAAATCCTCTTAGGTGTGGTCCCTCAGCAGCTCTGTCTGACATGTCCCACACCTGATCCATAGAACACATATACACACACATACTTCTCAGTGCTTCAGGGTCCTCATCTGTAAGATGGAGATATTAAGCCAAGTGCAGTGGCACACACCTATAGTCCCTGCTATTCCAGAGGCTGAGGTGGGAGTACCACTTAAACCCATGAGTTTGAGGCTGTAGTGCAATATTATTGGGACTGTAAATAGCCACTGCACTCCAGCCTGGACAACATAGTGAGACCCCATCTCTATAATAAATAAACAAGAGAATATTAATAGCAACTCTCTCCTATGGTTGTTGTGAAGATTAAACAAAACAGTAACTGGCCCAAAATAAACACTAAGATAACAATAACATTCCCAAGCTCATATTATTAGTAGTAAGTAGTAAAACCAGATCTGTCCTCCTTCAAAGCCAGTGAGGTACATTTCCTGTCACACTACATTTCCAGGAGGGAGATATTTTGAACCAAGGAACTACCCAGAACTACACAATTCATCCACTCTGCTCACTCATAAGACTGGCTATGGGCATGGTTTTGGCAACAAATTGATTGTCCTGGCACCTCTGGTTCAACTCTCCAGCAGCACCCTAAAGCTGTGGATCAGCATCAGGAAGTCCCTGGGCATCCTCCCCCTTCACTCCAGAGCATCACACCAGGCTGAACTCAAGAGCTGTCACAATACTGGGAAAAGTGCCAAACTAATCTCTAGAGCATGGGGCACTCTGACACTTGACATAGACAAGAGGATAACTTTTTTCACCTTCGAGCCAACATTATACTCTTCAAATCCTCTTTTAGGAAACCTTATATAAAACCATGCTCACTCAAATAGGCTCCAAAGTGAAGCCTGTCTCACTAGGTCTTTGACACTCCTTCGTTAGGTGACTATCTGCTACCAACACAGAGCAAAACTAGAGAGATTTCTGCCCTAGAGACCACATCTTGAGGTGTAGACTTTTCCCACTCTCTGTTCTCTCAAAGTATTCCTTAATTGATATAGTTACATTAAATTATAGAGCTAGTCTCACGTAGAATATTCATTAAATATTCTCTTTCAGCACACCAGAGTCACATT
Organism: Nomascus leucogenys; assembly: GCF_006542625.1. Classification (NCBI taxonomy): domain Eukaryota; kingdom Metazoa; phylum Chordata; class Mammalia; order Primates; family Hylobatidae; genus Nomascus; species Nomascus leucogenys. Next base: position 57,121,868 of record NC_044384.1, on the reverse strand, counting down.
TTCTATGCTTTAAAGGTCAGAAATCTTTTTGCAAACTTCATATCTTTCCACACCAAGGTGGAGATTCCATCTTCAAAGGTTCCTAAAAGGGATGTGATTCTATTGCAAAGAACATCTTCCTCTGGAAAGAACCAACTGGCTTCCATCAAAGCATTTCACAACATTTATGCATCATTCCTACAGGCTACTTGGTAATTGCAAAGACAAAAATGTACCTTTACACAGGGGCAATATCTAGTACCTTAACCACATAATCAAGCTAAGCATCACTGATAGTAGGACAATCTAATGTTATGTTCTTACTGATGTGAAGTGACACAAAACACAAAGCATCATTTATTACATATCTTGCCAAATATGTTTAACTTGAATCTTATCAAGCCTTTAAACCTAATTTCCAGTTTATGGGAAATAGAAATGATAAAGGAACAAGTCTAAAAAAAAACACCAACAAACAAAAAAATAACCATAAGGAAACAAGAAGGCTAATTCAGAACACAGAATGTCCTATAAGACAACTGGCCAAGTTTCTTCAAAAAGTCAATTTCACAGGGAAAAAAAAATAGGTGACACTGTTCAAAAATAAGAGACTAAGGAGATATAATAACCAAATATAATGCATGAAACTTCATAGAGTCATGGTTTGAAGGAAGTAACTGTAAGACACATCATGGAGAAAAATTGAGGAAATTTCAGTGTGAATTAGATATGAGTTGATATTAGGGAATTGTTACTTTCCTGAGGTGTCATAGTAGAATGTAACTATAGTAGAATATACTTATAATTAACATATATGTGATGAAGTGTTTGTAAGTAAAGCATCATGATGTCCAACCAACGTGTATGCACATATCCACACACATTCAACATGTGTTAATAATTGTGGGTATTGTAAGTGGATATGCAAGTATTCATTGTAATATTCTTTCAAATTTTCAGCATGTTTAAAAATTATAAAAATACAGGTGAAATGTTTCTATTTGCAGATGTGAGGACAGTGTAGAAAATCCCAAAGTATCTATAAAAGCAAAATGAAACAAAATACCTCCTAAAGCTAATTAAGTTCAGCCAGCCAATTAGGTATTACTGCAATGGGCTGCCCAGTAATCAAAGAGGACTACTTATTTCTCACCAGGGTTTTTACAAAAAGATTCATTCTGGTAAGTTCTCTGATGAAGTTCAGACACTGTTACAGGAGGTGGCACCAGCTTCTCTACATCTCTATCAAAATCAAAGAAAACTCAGAAAAAAATGGAAAACAAAAGTTGATTTATTATTCTACTATTTAAGCAGAATCTACCTTACACAAAGCAAATGCTTGTTTAATTTCAATGACATTCATAAAGTTGTAATTGAGAAAGAAAAAAAGTAAAATTTATTTAAGAAGTCTATAAATCTCCCTATTTACAAAACTTTTCTTAATATACAAAATAAACTAGGATCAAAAGTTATTATAACCCTAAAAAAAATTAAAAAGTACAGCCAGGTTACAGCTTAATCAACACACAAATCAACTGCATTTCTTTATACAACAATGGACATAGGAAAACTAAAATTAAAAACACAATGCCATTTAAAATTGCTCCAAAGAAATACTTAGGTATAAATGTAAAAAAGTAAACACACCATTGACAAAATATGTATGCTTTAACTACAAAATATAATTTAAAAATCAAAGAGCTGGGAGCAGTGACTCACACCTGTAATCCCAGCACTTTGGGAGGCCGAGGCAGGCAGATCACCCGAGGTCAGGAGTTTGAGACCAGCCTGACCAACATGGAGAAACCTCGTCTCTACTAAAAATACAATGCCTAATTTCATTACTTACCCAGGAGTCATTCAGGAGCAGGTTGTTTAATTTCCATGTAGTTGTATGGTTTTTCGTGAGTTTCTTAATCTTGAGTTCTAACTTGATTGTGCCGTGGTCTGAGAGACTCTTACAATTTCAGTTTTTTGCATTTGCTGAGGAGTGTTTTACTTCCAATTATGTGATTGATTTTAGAGTAAGTGCTATGTGGCACTGAGAATAATGTATATTCTGTTGTTTTTGGGTGGAGAGCTCTGTAAATATCTATGAAGTCCACTTGATCCAGAGCTGGAGGTCAAGTCCTGAATATCCTTATTAATTTTCTGTCTTGATGATCTAATTGACAATGGGGTGTTAAAATCTCCCACCATTATTATGGGAGTGTCTAAGCCTCTTTGTAGGTCTCTAAGAACTTGTTTTATAAATCTGGATGCTCCTGTATTGGGTACATATATATTTAGGATAGTTAGCTCTTCTTGTTGAATTGAGCCCTTTACCATTATGTATTGCCCTTGTCTTTTTTGATCTTTGTTGGTTTAAAGTCTGTCTTGTCAGAAACTAGGATTACAACCCCTGCTTTTTTCTGCTTTCCGTTTTCTTGGTGTTTCCATTTTCTTGGTAAATATTCCTGCATCCCTTATTTTTAGCTTATGTGTGTCTTTGCACATGAGATGGGTCTTTTGAATATAGCACACCAATGGGTCTTGACTCTTTATACAGCTTGCTGTTCTGTGTCTTTTAATTGGGGCATTTAGCCCATTTACATTTAAGGTTAATATTGTTATGTGTAAATTTGATCCTGTCATCATGACGCTAACTGGTTATTTTGCACACTTGTTGATGTGGTTGCTTCATAGTATCATTGGTCTTTGTACTTCCATGTGTTTTTGTAGTGTTAGACTGGTAATGAATTTTGTGGTGTAGGCTGGTAATGATTTTTCCTTTTCATCTTTAGTGCTTCCTTCAGAAGCTCTTGCAAGGCAGGCCTAGTGGTGAAGAATTCCCTCAGCATTTGCTTGTCTGAAAAGGATTTTATTTCTCCTTCGCTTATGAAGCTTAGTTTGGTTGGATATGAAATTCTAGGTTGAAAATTCTTTTAAGAATGTTTAATATTGGCCCCCAATCTCTTCTGGCTTGTAGGGTTTCTGCTGAGAGGTCAACTGTTAGTCTGATGGGCTTCCCTTTGTAGGTGACATGGCCTTTCTTTCTGGCTGCCCTTAACGTTTTTTCCTTCATTTTAACCTTGGAAAATCTGATAATTATGTGTCTTGGGATTTATCTTCTCATGGAGTCTCTTACTGGGGTTCTCTGGATTTCCTGAATTTGAATGTTCTCCTGTCTTGCTAGGTTGGTTAAGTTCTCCTGTATGATACCCTGAAGTATGTTTTCCAACCTGGTTCCATTCTCCCCATTTCTTTCAGGTACCCCAATCAGTCATAGGTTCAGTCTTTTTACATAATCCCATAGTTCTCAGAGGTTTTGTTCACTCCTTTTCATTCTTTTTTCTCTAATCTTGTCTGCCTGCCTTATTTCAGCAAGATAGTCTTCAATCTCTGAAATGCTTTCCTCCACTTCATGCATTTGGCTATTGATACTTGTGGTTGCATTGTGAAGTTTTTTTGTGTTGTGCTTTTCAGCTCCATCAGGTCATTTATGTTCCTCTCTAAACTAGTTATTCTGGTTAACATTTCCTGTAATGTTTTATCATGGCTCTTAGCTTCTTTGCATTGGGTTAGAACATCTGCCTTTAGCTCAGCAAAGTTTGTTACTACTCACCTTCTGAAGCCTACTTCTGTCAATTAACTCATCTCAGCCTCCACCCAGTTCTATGCCCTTGTTGGAGAGGTCTTGCAATCATTTGGAGGAGAAAAGGCACTCTGGTTTCTTGAGTTTTCAGCATTTTTTTTGTTGATTCTTTCTCATCTTCATGAGTTCATCTAGCTTCAATCCTTGAGGCTGCTGACCTTTGCATGGGGTTTTTGGAGGGACTTTTTTGTTGATGCGGTTGTTATTGTGTTTTCTGTTTGTTTTTCTTTTAACAGTCACGCCCTTCTTCAGTAAGGCTTCTGCAGTTTGCTGGGGGTCCACTCCAGACCCTATTTGCCTGGGTCCCTCCCTACCTGGAGGTATCACCACTGGAGGCTGCAGAACAGCAAAGATGGCTGCCTGTACTTTCCTCTGGGAGCTGTGTTCCGGAAGGGGATTGACCTGATGCCAGCAGAAACGCTCCTGTATAAGGTGCCTCGCAACCCCTGTGGGTGGGCGGGGGGAGGGGAGGTCTCATTCAGTCAGGAGGCACAGGATCAGGAACCCCCTTAACAAAGCACTCTGGCTGCCCCTTGGCAGAGGGGATGCACTGCACTGTGGGGAATCCCATTCATCAGGACTGCCCGGATTCCTCAGTCAGCACTGGGAAAGACTGTTTGCTGATCTGCAGAGACTGCCCCTCCTCCCTGGGGCTCTGTCCCAGGGAGATCAGAGTTCTGTCTGTAAACCCCTGGTTGGAATTGCTGAAATTCCCAAAGGAAGGCCCTGCACAGTGAGGAGTGACCTGGCCAGGGTCCAGCCTAGAGAGGCAGTCTGGCCACAATCTGCCATAGCTGCTGTGCTGTGCCATGGGGAATTCCTCCTGAGTCCAAATCACCCAGTCTCCCCAGCACTGGCAGGGGGAAAACGGCAGACTGGAGCTGCAGTGATGGCTCCTGCCCCTCCCCGCAGGAGCTCAGTCATCTTAGGCAGCAGAAGAATGCAGTGATGGTGGTCAACCCTCCCCCTGGAAACTCAGTAGTCTTAGGCAGTCTCCAGCCAAGTGGCGACCAAGAATCTTCACAGCTCTATGCTTGGGACCCAAGGCCCTGGAAGCATGGACTCACAAGGGGGATATCCTGATCTGTGGGTTGCACAGATCTGTGGAGAAAGTGTCGTTTCCTGGGGTGGGTAGCACAATCACTCACACCTCCCTTGGCTGGGGGTGGGAGGTCCCTTTCCCCTGCACTCCCAGGAGGGCCATTGCTCCACTCTGCTTTTCCTCACTCTCCATGGGTCGCGCCAGCTGCCTAGTCCAATGAGAGAACCTGGATATCACAGTTGCCGGTGCAGGATTCACTGGCCATTTTCATTATCTCGGTAGGAGCCTCTGATGGCAACTGCTTCTAGTCAGCCATCTTGGCCCCTCCCCGCTATCACTTTTCTTATGACAACAAACTTTAAAATCTAAAGGAAACAAATGATGTTCTATCAAAATCTAAATTCCCCAAATTAACTAAATGATAAGTAGAACACCTAAACAACCCAACATCTACAGAATTTGAAAATATATATATATTTTATATATAATATATATATATTAAAGCTCTACAATTAAAAATGGTACCAGATTCAGGATGTTTGTGGGTAAGTTGTCTCTAAATTCAAGGAACAACAATAGAAGGCTTCCCAACTCAATTTATAGTTCTATCATAATATTAATGCCAAAACCTGACAAACATATTCCAATAAGAAAACTAGAATACTTACAATTAAAATCTGAAACCAGATATTAACAAATTAAATCTAGCAATGTGTTAAAAGTTATATTCTATAACTAAGCAAAGTTTATTCCAGAAAGCAACATTTCCCAATTTTAAGAAATATATTAGTATAATGTATTACATTAAAAATTTTTAAAAGAAAAATATGTAACTAAGTAAGTACATGCCAAAAATATATTTGAGGTATTGGAACAGATATTCCTGATCAATTTTCATTAGTGATTTTTAAGATGTGAATATTTTCTCTCTTCATGTATAAGCCTTTCTCATACCATATATTATTTCTCTCTGTGAGCTACATCTACCTGCTATACCCTCATTCTGCCATAGATCCCAGGAATTTCTATGTAGTGTATCAATCAATATATTTGGAAGTAGTTTAAACATGCCTTTCAGGAGACTAGCCTAAGGAAATGCTTCATGAAAAAAATATCTATGGCTTAGTAAGTTTGGGAAAACTATATTGTGTTTTTCTCTTACAGATTTGCAACAATGGTTAATTTAAAGACTCAGAGAAGTCTTCCAGGGTTTCCCAAGTTAATTGAACATAAAACACTTTTGTTCTTATAATGCCTATTAATACCCCATGAATACACTTTGATAAACACTGGTTTAGATCATGTCACCACAATGTCAGTCTCAGCACGGGTAGCATTTATTGTTCAGGGCATTGTGTGAGGTACTACTGCAGATATTGAAATATAAGATATAATCTATTCCCACAGATGATTATAATGAAGTTTAGTCAGAACATATAAATAAAGAGATAAATAATTTGAGGCAACATGGCATACATACCAAATAAGCAATCCAAACAAAAAGTGTAGCAAGGGTGCATAGGAGGCAGGAATGTTACATGCTAAATGGTTGAGGAAGGTGTCTAGGAGGATATATGCGTTAATCCTTGGGAGAACACACACACACACACACACACACACATACACACGGCAAAAATGTGAATCATATATTTGGGAGAAATTAAAGCACTGGTTTATAGCTGTTCGAGAGGTAGGTAGGGTGACAGTGTAAAGTATCTTGCTTTAAGGATCTGGATCTTTATTACTCAGCCCATAAAGAACTAATGGAGGTCTTTCAGCAAGGAGAGAGCATCTCAGGGTAAGCGTATTTACAGAAAGTTGCAATTAACACAAAAGTTTTCAAAAAAATGTTTTCTGTTTCACTTCTGTCTTAGCCTAGGCTCTCCACAAAAGCAGAACATATGACAAAGTCCAGTGTACAGATGCTTTATTTTGGGGTATGATCCCAAGGAGCAGCAGGGAGAGACTGGGAAGAATAAAAAAAGGAAGAGGGAAATGCAACCCAATCTAGCTCCTCACCACTGTGGGCAACTGAGGCTTGATTCCTCTGGGATCCTCTAAAAGGACCAGAAAGGATACATCTCAGAATTATTCACCCAGGAGTTGAAAAAGAGATACATTTATCTTCCAGTTCCCAGACCCCATTAACAAAGGATTGCCCTCACATCTGCAGGTTTGTATATGCTCCAGAATGCCCACATGCATTTCTACAGGTATCCTACTTAGTGAAGGTGGAGAAACCCTGGGGCAGAAAGTGAGAAATAAACAGTGAATCTAAAGTGAGGCATTGTCAAGTTATACCTGCATGTAACTAGTGACCCCAGCAACGGCTGGAGTAAAAAGGGGACTCCTCCCAGAAAAGTCTATATAAGAGGTGTCTGGTAGACTCTCCAAAGGAAGGTCAATCCAACTCAACACCGTATTTCCTGGTTCCCACCTGATTTATTTTCCAGCAGTCCTTTGCACACATGGTCATTTCATATGTGGTCATCTCTAGGGTTTTTAGCATTGTTTTTTTTTTCTCCTTCCATTTCCCCCGTTATTCTAAAACAAATAAATGAAAACAAACAAAAAATAGACATACCATTTTTTTAAAAAATGTTGATTTAATTTATTTATACAAAGAAAAACCATTTTAGATTTGTTTAATAAGGTAAATTTGATAGCAAAATGACCACTAGAACAAGTTCTTAGACAAGATGTATATGCTCTATAGGTAAAAATTAACTTCTACAAGAAAGTTTTCAATAAATTTTACACTTCTATGACAGCCCTGTATCCCCAGTCAGAACCAAGCAAAGCACTAGAGTCATTGCTCTGCTTATTCCACTTACCGGGTCTGCTTTGGCAGAAGCCATATTCGGAAATTTGGTTCTTCATAATTGCCACAAACCAGCAATATTCATCTTCCATTCATTTAACAAATATTCGTTGAGGACCCTCTGTGATCCAGGTACGATTTTAAGCTCTGGAGATTAAGATCTGAACAAAACAGAGTAAGTCTCTGCCCCCATGAAACTTACAATCTCGCAGGGGAAGTATACAAGTAAATATGTAATATGTTGAATGGTGACAGAAGCTGTAGAAAAAAACAAAACAGTGTAAGAGAATAAAGGATTCCCAGATGAGAAGTGGAAAGATGGGTATCACAATTTTATATAGCATGGTTATAAAATAAATTTGCACAGAGACATGAAGGAAGTGAGAGAATGAGCCACATAGACAGATGGGGAAGAAACATACCAGATGTGGTAAAAACAACTGGCAAGACCTTGAGGCAAAGTAATGCTCACCCCATTCAGGGAAGACTGAGGAGGCCACTGCAGTGAAAGCAGAGTGAGCGGGGGGATGTGAAAGGAGGGGATGTCAGAGAGGTAGCCTTGGGTGAGATGATATAGGGCCTTGGAGACTATTATAAAACTTAGGGCTTTACTCTAATTGAAACAGGAAGCTATAGAAGGATTTTCAGAAGAGGAGTCATGTAATCAACTCACATTTTTAAAGGATCATTCTTATTGCCATGGAGAATAGATATAGGTGTCTTAGGGTAGAAGTGAGCAGGCCACTTAGATAAAGATAATGATGGCCCAGATGAGAATGATAGCAGCAAGAAATGGTAGGATTCTAATTATATTTTGAACATAGAGTGGGCAAGATTAGTTGATGGTTGGATGTGTTCTATAACAGAAAATGAGAAATCAAAAATGACTCTAAGATTTTTTACCTGAATTGCCATTTAACGCAAAGAGAAATGTAGGTTTGAGGTTGGAAAAATTAAAAGTTCAGCTTAGGGCATGTTAAGTGTGAGCTATTTATTAAACACCCAAGTGATGATGTCAAATGGGCAGCTGGCTGTACGCAGTCCTCTCCTTGCAAGATTCCAATATGCACAAACTTCAGTTACCCAGGTTTAAATAACACCAGTCCTCCAAAAATATGATTGAAATTGCATTTGCCACATTATAGTAACTGAATAATCACATAAAGTACAGTTTCACTGTTTCTCCCATCCACAAATCACTCTGTATATAACAGATATATATTATGATTTGTGACCAATCATGTCACTTCTTTCAGAGTCTGCCTGACTGATTGGTCACCGACTGGTCACTTGTGCGTCTATTATTCAGTTCACACACAGCAAAATGTGTCACTGTGTTGTCTCCTGTCTCTCAGTAATAAGCCCACATGACATTCCACAAAAATGGATTATCAAAAGAAGAAATTGGTCCACAAAGATGAAAGGGCAGCAAGGAAAAACATGACAACATTAAAAGTGAAATTCAAATCAAATATAAATGGAGTTAAAGAAGAAATAGCTGCCCCAGGAATACTGACACTGCCACTGTTTAAGACATTAGAATGCAGCCACAAGCACTTCATGCAGGTAACTTTATAACGGAGAAAGTGGTTGTAAGGAAAAAGACAAAGATGCTCCAGAGGAATATGTCACAGCAAGTGATTCAGGCAAAATATTTCACATTAAAAGAACTCTTAGAGATATGTCACAACATCTAAAGCACAAAGGCTAAAATGTTGGAAGCCGATCCAAATTTAGAAAGAAATAAGATAATTTGCCAAGGTGTAGAACTGATGCTTACTCCATATTGAAAGTTATATGACAAGAAGGCAAGCACTGTTCTAAGTAGTCTTGATAAGTGTTTTACAAATAAATGAAACACTTTCTCAATGTTTCTAATGTTTTAAATTAGTGTACTAAACTAAGTAAATATTAGTTTTAAAATATTACTTTTTACTTCTTCATTACCTCATATGTTTATAATCAACAGTAAGAGCCTAATATTTTGACAAAATTTTAAGTCCTGCAACAATCATAATTTTTATCACTGATTATTAAGAACACTTTGTGCTGTCTCAGTTTGCACAGTCATTTTTATGGCCCACACTACTGCATGAAGCAAGAACTGCCTGTATTCAAATTTGGAGTTTAGAAGAAATTCATCTGGGGACATAAATTTGCAAATTATCACTACAGAAACAGTATTCCTGAATGATATCACTTGAAGTACAGATAAAGAAGAGATCTAAGGATAGAGCCCTGGGGAACTCCAATGTTCAGAGGTAAAGGAAAGGAGAAAGAATCAACAAAGATGACTGAAAAGGAAGGCTGGTGAGCTAGAAGCATCAAAAGAGCAGTATCCCAAAGCCCACGAAGCGGGGAGTTTCAAGAAGAAAGTAATCAACTGTGCGGCTGGTGAGATAAGCAAGACAAACCTAAGAATTGACCATTGTGTTTGGCAATATGAAGGTTACTAGTGACCTCGGCAAGAACTGTTTCAAGAAAATAATTGGAATGAGAGCTCGATTCGAGTGAGTTCAAAAGAGACTGGAAGGAGAGGAGTGGAACAATAATTTTTCTGTAGGGCATGGCAGAGTGGAATGTGAGTCCATTCTGTCTTCTTAAGATGGACACTATCACAGCATGTTTATAGGCTGACTAACATAGTTAACTAAAGAATTTATACCAGGAGATGTTGATGCCAGGAGAAGGGGTAATTATTAAAATGGTGTCCTTCAGAGTGGGTAGTACCTCGTACTCAAGTGGAAGTGTTTACCCTAGACAGGAACAGGCTTAAGAAGAGGCTCAGACATTTGACTTCTTCAGGACTCAGCTGCCTCAACTGTACAATGAGACAGCACTAAACCAGAGATTCTCAGAATGTAGTCCTCAGATCAGCATCATTGGCACCACTTGAGAATTCATTAAAAATGCAAATTCTCAGCCCCCTTCCAAAACCTACTGTATTAGAAACTCTGGAGGTGAGGCCCAGCAATAGGCGCTTTAACAAGCTCTCCATGGGATCCTGATGCACCCTCAGTTTTGAGAACCACTGGACTAGATTATCTTTAACAAATCTCTGGCTCTAACATCTGTGACTTTATGCTTCAATTATCTATTCCTTCCCATTTCTATTAATTATGTTTTTATAATACGACCATATTATTTTCAAGTAAGTTTATAAAATCCAAGCTGTTTTCTAATATTTTTCAGTGCAAAAAATCCAAATGTCTGTTTTCAACCTCCAGAAACAATAATGACATTTATACATCTTAAAATTGTGTTCATAATCATTTCTGAAACAACTTTTTCATGGTGAGGTATTCAACTTAGTTTTGAAGGCATCAATAAAGCTCATAACATTTTCTTACCATTTTTAAATAACACATAAGTCTATCTTTTAATGAAAAAAATCTTTGGGAATTAAAAGCTATTGCTCTCAAGTTGTTTGGAATTGTTTTGTATTGCTTGAAGTGTGTTATTCCCCAGAAGCAGAGCAGACATGGAACGACAGGTGACATTAATCCAGTCCCATACTGTTGTTCTTTGTGGACTTGGATCTCTCTTCAGCCACACAATGGAGGAAATTCCATACAAATAGAGGAAGCCAGACTCTTTCTGGGAGAACTTAGTAGCTGACTTACTATATTAGACATTGATGCCTGCTACAGATAAAACCTGGGAAAAGACCTCCAGGTCCTATTCTCCATTGTTGCTGCCTGAGTCCAGTATGTACGTCTCAACTGTGTACACATTTCCCGGGGTTGGGGGGGGCAGCCACCAGTGCACAGCTGTCTGTGACAGGATTGCTGATGTTTACAGTAGCAAGTTCACCCTGCTTTATGCCAAAACATGGTGTTTCTTATTTTAAAGATGAGAACAATTCCTTCTCTCCCCTCACTCCATTGTTATTTGGTTTACTAGATTTACAGGAGAAGGAAGCAGTAAATTACTAAAGAAGAAAGTGTAAATCCCACCAGGGTGTGCCTGTTTGAATTTGGATGAAGTTTAGCATATCTATCAGATGTGATGATATGAGAAAACAGGTCCTCTGTGCTTCGTGGTAGGTTAGTTTGGGGAAGTGAAAATAAAAATTCATTAGACACTTTCCTGTGTTGATGTCCACACCTTTCTAGAAGCTCCAAGTTGATCAGATGTCCTAAGTGCCCAGCTTGATGGCCACAGAAAGCCAGCTGGTTAGCGAATAGAAAGGACTCTGCTAGCTGAGAACGCCCATTGCCAGCAAGCCTTTCTTGATGGTTTCCAGCCTTTTCTGTATTTAATTCGGTTAACATTGCATTCTCCCATCAGGGTCTGTTAATAATGATGTGTTGGGGGAAAGAAGCATGCAGTGGGAGGGATGGAAAGGAGACATGGAATTCTTATTTCTTCAATCACAAAAGTAAAAGAAAATAAAAGAAGATTTACCTTAAAGTACAAAGTATTTTCAAACCACATTTATAGAAAGCCAGTATTAAAAAGAGGTCAGCTGATGCATAAAGAACATACCTATAAACTAAATAAATCATCTGTTCTTCATTCTATTCAATAATTCTTTCCTGAACAGCTGGCTGTTTCTCCCTGGCTCGGCCACCTCCCTTTCCTGCCATGGCTCTCAACACTGTCTATACACTGGAGTCACCCAGAGAACTTCAAAAATACTGAGGCATAGGTCTCACCCTCAAGGATTCTGAGCATTTTTTAAAGTTCCCCCAGGTAGTTCTAAAATGCAGCCAAAGTTGAGATCACTGTTCTTCTTCCCCTCAGCTCTCCATCAACCCTTCAAGACCAGCACCTTGGGGTTCCCTTCTCCCCTAAAGAGGCTGAGATGATAAATGCAGACCTGGTCATTCTTAGGTCACTGATTCCCAAGTTGCCTGATGTAAGAATCACTCGGGGCACCTACCAGACATATACATCCCAGGATCTTCCCTTGGAGATTCCGATTTAGTAGTTCTGGGACAAGAACCTGAAGTCTACATTTGCCCACATGAGGTTTGTGCAAATAGCAAAGTTTGGTAAACACCATTTTAGGACTTTTCTGCTCAAAGTGAGGTCCATGGACCAGTAGTATGGGCATCACATGGGAGCTTGTTAGATATATAGAATCTCTAGCCCCACCCCAGGTCCACTGAAACAGAATCTGTTTTTTTGTTTTTTGAGATGGAGTCTCACTCTGCTGCCCAGGCTGGAGTGCAGTGGCACGATATCTGCTCACTGTAATCTCCACCTCCTGGGTTCAAGCAATTCTCCTGCCTCAGCCTCCCGAGTAGCTGGGATTACAGCTGCCCGCCACCACGCCCAGCTAATTTTTATATTTTTAGTAGAGATGGGGTTTCACCATGTTCGCCAGGCTGGTCTCACACTCCTGACCTCAGGTGATCCACCCGCCTCAGCCTCCCAAAGTGCTGGGATTACAGGCGTGAGCCACCCCGCCCAGCCAGAGTCTGCATTTTAACATGATTTCAGGAGATTCATATGACACTAAAATTTCTCCAATTGGTTTGCCTAACATTGACTTCCAAAGCTTTCTCTTTCCCTATCTAATTTAGACTCACACCCATGTTGCAATAATAATTACTCATAAGAAATATTCATATTAAAACTAATAAAATACATTAGTTGGATTATCATAAATGGGCCAATTACTTTAAAACATTTTTGTAAGTGGATATTTCTGGCTTGTTAGATTCTCCTTTTGCTAATATGTAAGATGAGCCTTAGAGAGCCTCGGCATTAACTCAAGAGTTGAATGTTGCACTCAGTTCTATTATTTATTTTTAAACACAGTAAACATGAATTAAAAGCTCAGGGTTGGAAAGAACTTTAAAGATGACTTCGTCCTGCCTTTAATCTGAATCACTACAAATGTCCAAATCAAGTGGCCATTCAGTTTAGATATGAAGATCATCCCCACCCCCAAACATGAAAGAGAACTCATTACCTCCCTATATAGTCCATTTCATCTTCGGTCAGCTATGACCAAAAAAAAAAAAAAATCATGCACTGAAAAACGATGTCCCTGCATTGTTTTAATTAGAAAGCTTTCTTATTTATGGAAAAACTTGTAGAATTTTAGAGATGATAGGACAGTTTATAGCAGGATGCAATTTATCTGCATACATTTTATTGTAAATATTAGTTAATGTCTAATGGGTGGTAGGCAACATGCTGACACTGTATACACACCAGCAAACAAAACACAGACCCTGCTCTCAAAGTACTTGCCAGCCCAATAATATACAGGATAAATCAGGAGTTTTAAATACTTTGTTAAATGTGATAAAACAGGGGTAAATACAGGACCATAGGAGGTTATCAGAGGGACACTTAATCCAGTATAGAGGATAAAATTCTGGAGAAGCAACATCTTTGCCAAGGTTGAAACATAAGTGGCTCTAAGTCAGTGTTGCCAGTTTTTGCATAGCATGAAGTGGTTTTATCTTTTCTCCGATGCTATGTTAAATCTCTGTTAACTGATAACTTTCTACTTACTTTTGGTTTTCAAAATTTAGGACAGGCCAATGCAAGAATCCAATCTCATCCTCTGATTTAAAGACTCTCCTTCTTCAAGTCTCTGGCATCGTCAATGTGTCAGGACTGGGAGGAGGAAGGAGGAAAGGAGCAGGTATCTATTTAACTGGACACAGTGATAGTTTTTTCAGTGTGCCTCTGGTTAACACGGACTTTCCTTGATGTCTTCACTCTGCAAGTCCTTAAATGTAGGCTCTCTTACAGGAAACATGTGTTAGTTCCTTTCCACTACTCCATTCCCGGACACTTCCCCTCTTCCACACTCACCCACTGGTCCATTCTATAGCTTCCAGGAACCAGTAACCCCTTGCCTGACATTCCTCTTAACTAAAGTTTTGTCAGGATATCTCAATTTAGCTATGCCTCACGGAGTCCATTATTCCAGTTTTCAGGATACAAGATCAACATACCAAAAATCAATCTGATTTATAAACACTAGAAATGAACAATTAAAACCCAAAATTTTAAAAACAATATCATTAAGAATATGGCCAAAAAAATTAAATACTCAGGTAACAATCTAACAGAAGTGTCCAGGTTGTGTTTGCTAAAAAGCTACAAATGGAACACATACTGTGTTTAAAAGTTAGAAAACTCAATACATGCAAAATGTCAATTATCTCCAAACTGATCCACAGATTAAACACAATTCCAATCAAAACTCAGCAGAATTTTTTGTAGGTGGAGACAAACTGATTATATAATTTATATGGAGGGGCAAAGGAACTACAATAGCCAAAACAATTTTGAAAAAAAAAAGAGCAAAGTTGGAGAATTCACACTGCTTGATTTTAAAATTACTATAAACATATGGTAATTAAGACAACATATTATCAGAGAAGGGATCCAGCCAGAAATCAATGGGGCAAAATAAAAATGCACGCAAATATAATCAATTAATTTGTTTTAACGTGCAAAGGAATTCAAAGGAGAAAGGATAGTAGTTTCAGCAAATGGTAGTGGAATAATGGACATCCATATGCAAAAAATTAACCCATGCCTAAACCTTACACTTTATATAAAAATTAAATCAAGGCCAGGTGTGGTGGCTCATGCCTGTAATCCCAGCGCTTTGGGAAGCTGAGGCAGGCGGATCACGAGGTCAAGAGATTGAGACCATCCTGACTAACACAGTGAAACCCTGTCTCTACTAAAAATACAAAAAATTGGCCAGGTGTGGTGGCGGGCACCTGTAGTCCCAGCTACTTGGGAGGCTAAGGCAGGAGAATGGCGTGAACCTGGGAGGCAGAGCTTGCAGTGAGCCAAGATCGTGCCACTGCACTCTAGCCCGGGCGACAGAGCAAGACTCTGTCTCAAAAAAAAATAAAAAAATATATATATATATATATAAAAATCTAAATGGGTCATAGAGCTAAATGTAAAACAGAAGTTATAAACTTTTAGAAGAAAGCATAGGAGGAAATTTCATAACAAGGTTAGGCAAAGAGTTCTTCAACATGGCATTGAAAGGACAATTCATTTAAGAAAATTAATAAATTGAACTTCATTAAAATTAAGACTCTTTCCTCTGAAGCTCCTTAAAAAGCTAAACACAGAATTACCATATGACTCAGTGATTCCACTCTGAAGTATATAACCAAAAGGACTGAAAGCAGGAACTCAAACAGATACTTGTACACCAATGTTCATTGCAGCATTCTTCACAATAGTTAAAAGGTAGAAACGGCCCAAGTGACCAACATTTGAATAAATAGAAGTGGTATATACATACAATGGAATGTTATTCAGCCTTAAAAAGGAATTAATTCTGACACATGTTACAACACGAATGAACCTTGAAAACATTGAAATAAGCCAGACTCAAATATTATATGACTCCCCTTACATGAGGCACCTAGAAAAGGCAAATTCACAAAGATAGAAAGTAAAATAAAGCTTATTGGGGTTTGGGAAAAGGAGAGAATGAAGAGTTATTGTTTAATTGGTATAGAGTTTCTGATTGGGGTGATGAAAAAGATTTGGAAATAGTGATGATGGTTGCACACCACTGTGAATATAATTAATGCCCCTAAATTGTATACTTAATAGTTAAAATAGCAAATTTTATTATAACTATAATATACAAGTATATTTTATATATAAATTTATACACATTTCATATATTTATATATGTAAATATAAATATACATATATAGTGACATATATATGTCACAATTTTTAAAAAAGAATAAGGTCTAAAAATATCTTTCCCCTGTGAAAAACACTGTTAAGAGAATTAAAGGACAAGCTACAGAGCAGGAGAAATATTTGCAAATTACACATCCATTAAAGGATTTGTATCCAGATACTTCACCTCAGAGGATGTAAGAATTGCAAATAAGCACATGAAAAAATGTTCAATATCATTAGCCCTTAGGGAAATGCAAATTAGGATACTACTACAGGATGACACACTATTACACACCTATTAGAGTTACTAAACCAAAAAATCACGACAAGACCACATACTGGATGGAACAATTTAACTCTCATAAGTTATAGGTGATAATTCAAAATGTTACGGCCACTCTGGAAAACAGTTTGGCAGTTTCTTATCAAATTAAACATGTACTTATCCAATGACTCATCAATGGCACTCCTAGTTATCTACCCTAGAGAAATGAAAACTAAAATGTTTATAGAAACTATTTATAATCATCAAATCTGGAAACAACCCGAATATACTTCAATGGGTAAATATTAATAAACACACTGTGGTGCATCCATCCAATGGAACACTACTCAGCAGCAAAAAGGAACCAACTATTAACATTGTCTTAGTCAAGACTGCTATATACCATAGACAGGATGGCTTAAATGACTGACATATATTTCTCACAGTTCTAGAGGCTGAGAAGTCCAAGATCAAGGTGCCCTTAGATTCAATTCGGTTCTTGGCTAAGGCCTTCTTCCTGACTTGCCAAGAGCAGCCTTCTCATGGTTTCCTGACAAGGAGGAGAAAATGAGTTCTATCTGGTGTCTCCTCTGCCGCTTTTTTTTTTTTTTTTTCTTGAGACAGAGTCTTTCTCTTTCGCCCAGGCTGGAGTGCAGTGGTGTGATCTCAGTTTACTGCAACCTCCGCCTTCCAGGTTCAAATGATTCTCCTGCCTCAGCCTCCCGAGTAGCTGGGGCTACAGGCGTGCGTCACCACACCTGGCTAATTTTTCGTATTCTTAGTAAAGGCAAGGTTTCACCGTGTTAGCCAGGATGGTCTCTGGTCTGATCTGACCTCGTGATCTGCCCACCTCAGCCTCCCAAAGTGCTGGGATTACAGGCATGAGCCACGGCACCTGGCCTCTTCCTCTTTTTACAAAGGCACTAATCCCGTTGAAGGACTCCACTCTCACAATCCAAACCTAATTATCTCCCAAAGGCCCCACCTCCTAATATTACATTGAGGGTTAGGATTTCAACATACGAAGTTGGGGTTGAGCATAAACATTCAGTCCATAACAGATACACACAACAACATGAATAATTATCAAAGATAGTATCCCAAGCCAGTCTCAAAAGGTTATATGCTATATGTTTCCATTTATATGATATTGTGGAAAAGGCAAAACTATAGGTACTGAGAACACATCTGTAGTTGCCAAGGGTTAAGGTGGAGGAGGATATGACCACAAGAGGATAGCATGAGGTAGTATTTTGGGTGATGGAACTATTCTGTATCCTGCCTGTGATGGTTATTACATGAATTTATATGTGTTAAAACCTCTAGAGCTAAAACTCTCCCCCAAAAAGTCAATTGTGCTGTATATTAATTTAAAAAATTAAAAGATGGTGTTAGATTCTAGTTAGGGAGCAAGCGTATCAGAAAAGGACATTTATATAAACCTAAGTGTACTACAAGCCGAAATCATTGCTAGTTATAACTAGGATATAGAGATTGTCTATTTAAGGGAAAGAATTTTTTTTTTAAGTAATGGGACTACAGTTAACCTTACAAACTTCAAAATAGTAAAATACGTGAAGAGAAATTAACACTAGCCTGTGAATCTGGTAGTGGGAAGAAGATTCACTGGCAGAGAAATAAAGAGTCCTGCTCAAATATCAGACTCCAGAGCACATCAAATGGAGCCTGAGCCTGAAGATGAGCGTAACGACAGAAGAACGTGAGCAAGAGTCAGATCTGAAGAATGGAGAGGCATTTCTTCACTGTCTCCCTCCCACTTTTCTTTTTTTTTTTTTTTTTGAGACGGAGTCTCGCTCTGTCGCCCAGACTGGAGTGTAGTGGCATGATCTGGGCTCACTGCAAGCTCCGCCTTCCTGGTTCACGCCATTCTCCTGCCTCAGCCTCCCAAGTAGCTGGGACTACAGGCGCCCGCCCACCATGCCCAGCTAATTTTCGTATTTTTAGTAGAGACAGGGTTTCACCGTGTTAGCCAGGATGGTCTCGATCTCCTGACCTCGTGATCCGCCTGCCCAAAGTGCTGGAATTACAGGTGTGAGCCACCACCCCTGGCCTTTTTTTTTTTTTTTTTGAGACAGAGTCTTGCTCAGTCATGCAGGTTGAAGTGCAATGGCGAGATCTCAGCTCACTGCAACCTCCGCCTCCCAGGTTCAAACGGTTCCCCTTTTGAAGAGAGCAACTCAGAGGGCCATTAACTGTATAAGCACAAGAAAAGTCCAAAGATCCTGGAGCTACCTAGGGAATAGAGCTCCAAAGAAAGCCTCCTGCGTGGAAACTTCCCTGAGGAAGAGCTGATAACATATATACTAAAGCCCACCTTAAACCTCCTCTGGATTCAAGTTAAAGGTGAGAGGGAAATTTTCCAGTGGAATCCTGCCCAGCAGTTAATTACAAATGGCAAATTTTAAATCATCTCCGCTTTGGTGTTCTGTGTTAGAATGGAAATAGAGATGGGCAAACTGTTTACTTCTTTCATTTACTTTGTAGCGCTGGGGTAAGGGGACTCTAGGCTGTTTTGTTTCAAGGAATTGTTTAGATTTTTTATTAAATTTTATTTTAATCAAGACGGAGTCTCGGTCTGTCACACAGGCTGGATGGAGTGCAGTGGCGTGAGCTTGGCTCACTGCAACCTCCGCCTGCTGGGTCAAGTGATTCTCCTGCCTCCCGGGTTCAAGTGATTCTCCTACCTCAGCCTCCCGAGTAGCTGGGATTACAGGTGCTCACCACCATGCCCAGCTAATTTTTGTATTTTTAGTAGAGATGGGGTTTCGCCATGTTAGCCAGGCTGGTCTGGAACTCCTGGCCTCAAGTGAGCCGCCTGCCTTGGCCTCCCAAAGTGCTGAGATTACAGGCGTGAACCACTGCATCCAGCTCAGATTTTCAAAGTGAGGGTAAATTCTAGGGAATAAAACAGAAGATTACAGAGGTGAATAATTTAAGAATTTTAATTAATGCGTAGAAAATAATAGTGCATAGTGCTGGTGTCTTAGAATATGTTTACTATATACTCTTTGAATATTTGTTTCTGAAATTCGTCCCTTCATTTGACAGAGCTGTATGTGGATTACTACAAGTGTCCACCAGAGGGAGACTCAAGACTGAGTTTTCCCCTTGGGGTTCCTTCAGGTTTAATTAGTACTTGGGTCAAAATCTCTACCACATGTTGTTACAGGGAGGCAATCCAAGACGGAGAAGAGATTTATGGTTCTGGAATGAGATAAAAGGATAAATAAAGGGATGGTTCTATCCTTAAACATCCCTGCTTTTTCTCTGGGGCTTGGGTCACTTTCTCTTACTGATCCTCTGAGGTTTGCAAAACTGAGTTATTTGTCTGCTTTTGAAAGCAAAGCCCTTAGGATTCCTGGCACTATCCACGCTGAAAAAAACTGTAGGAATACTCCCACACCACCTACCCACTACCAAAGAAATGTGTCATTCAACTCACAGGAGGCATCTCTCTAAATTCAAGAGATCCCTCCGGGGATTATAAACGTTCTGCCAGAGCCAAAGGCAATCTAGTCCCAAGCCATACCATGGAATCTGGTAGAGGATGGTTTTAGTCTTCCCTGGAAGTCTTCATTTGTTAGTTCATTCAACAAAGAGGAAGACTTTATTAAGAGGCAGGTATTGTTTCACTTTTTAAAAGATATCTCTAATTATAGGAAAAATCTAATAATGAAATAAATTTATCATTAACACGCAAAAGCTGTTCTAAAGCAGATTTCTGAATAGAACATGTTGTTGGTATAGTTTACATTTGAGATTTTAGGAAACATTTTTATATCGCCTATTATGTGCAAAGGGGAAAAGCTTTTTGACAAACAGATATTAACATAGAAGTACAACTATGAGGTACTGCTGGGATTTTCCTTTTCAGAGTTTTTTTTTAAATAAATCAGACATACATGGTTGCACAATTACTTTCTATTCATGATCACCTAATTTCCCACATTAAGCCCTGAAACCAAATCTTGAAAATGAAAATAAAATTAGACTGCAACCTGCCACCCACTAGTGAACAAACACCTCTACATGCCTTGACTACAAATTTAACAATAAAAAAAGACTTTAAATCCCACTTTAATATCTAGGACTTGGGAGTCTGGGGTCGGGTAAAAGCAGGGTAATAGCAAAGGAGTGATTTTTCCCTTACTACTAGGTTAAGCAAGCTGGCTGTATGGGGAAGCAGTGACTGGTAAAGAGTTAAAGCTCACAGAGTTAACTCACTGGTTAAGAGTTAAAGCTGGTTAAGAGTACAAGCTCACAGATTTGTAGTGAGAAAGAACCCAAGCTCTTAGCATCCTTTTCCTTGGGCTCTAAATCAGTTGTGGGAAACAGTGAAAGGTAACATACAGGACAGGATTTTTTAGCGAGATCACCTTCAGCCATGGTTTCTGACGCAAAATGTTCTCCCACCAGCACCCAAGACCATAGATGCTGTGGCGGTGGTGGCAGCAAACACTGGGCATGCTTGGACGGGCAGCCACAGGATTGCCACGGTCTCGGCAGGGTCCAATAGACAGAGGTATTGTGATGGCTGCTGGGAGTTATGGGAACAAGTGGGAATTTATCTTTGGTTCCAGAGAACATAAAATGACCCATTTCTTCCAGTTACGCAATAAAAGAGAAACTTAAGAAGGAAAAATGAACCAGTATAAAATGTAAACTTAGCTATGTCTGTTTTGGTCCTAGAGGAGCAAAGGTGATTGGATTGACTGCAGAGACTATGACACCTCGCCATTTCCTCTTGTCCATAAACAGACACAGAATTGCAAGAACTTTTACAGCCAAAGGTTAATCATAGAAAGGGTTTCCATCTCCAAGAAACAAATCCGTACAAGAAATCTGATGACATGTTCCTGGATGGACCATAAAAACCATTTTCCTAAATAACATCAGCTGACTCTCTGGATTCTATCTTTGGGACTATCCTCAAATTCATTAGGGAAATCATTATATTAAATCAGTTTAATTTTACCAGGGTATCATACCATTTGCAAAGCTATGTCATACAATCACATAGTTAGTATGGATGAAAATACTATTAATTAGAGATAAGCATTTGTCCAAGAACTTGCTGTAATAGGATCTTGTGGGGATTTATCAAATCTTGTGAGGATTTATCATAGTCCTTTGCCAATCAGAAACACAAAATAGATTTAGATGTAAAAATGGAGTTCTCCATCTTACAGGAATAGGTCCTTGTGACTTTTTCTTTCTAAGAAAAAAATGTGCTCATTTCATTATTCTCACCCTCCTTTCCTGTTTAAAGAAATCTGATCTGGTAGGAAATAACAAGCAATGAGCCTTAAATTTTAGTATTATCTTTTTAAAAGAGTTTCTTAAAATTGCCTTTTGAAAGTAGTTTAGGCTTAGGCCCAGAAATAATTATACTTAGGTCATAAAAACAGAATTTCTAATATGCAAAATTCTTTTAGAAAATCTTTTAAAACATAATAAAAATGTAAACCTTACTCTCCATTTCTTTATGAAGAATGGAAATTAAACATGATAAAATAATCTAATTTTGGCCAGGCACAATGGTGTTTGCCTGTAATCCCAGTGCTTTGGGAGACTAATGCGGGAGGATCGCTTGAGCCCAGGAGTTCAAGACAGCCTGGGCAACACAGCAAGACCCTGTCTCTACAAAATATTTAAAAATTAGCCTGGCATGGTGGTGCATGCCTGTAATCCCAGCTACTCAGGAGGCTGAGGCAGGAGGACTGCTCGAGCCTAGGAGTTCAAGGTTACAGTGAGCTATGATCGTGCCACTGCACTCAAGCCTGGGCAACAGAGTAAGGCCCTATCTCTTAAAAAAAATCGAATTTCTTCACAGTCAACTTTTGAATGACTTCTTAAATGACAAAATAGGCTGGGTGCAATGGCTCATGCCTATAATCCCAACACTTTGGGAAGCTGAGGCAGGAGAATCGCTTGAGGATAGGAGTTTGAGAGCAGCCTGGGCAACATAGGAAGACCCCATCTCTACAAAAAATACAGAAATTAGCCAGGTGTGGTGCTGCATGCCTGTAGTCCCAGCTACTTGGGAGGCTGAGGTGGGAGGATCGCTTGAGCCCAGGAGGTCAAGGCTACAGTGAGCCATGATCTTGCAGTCCAGCCTGGGTGACAGAACGAGACCTTGTGTCAAAAAAAATTAAAATGAAATAAATGACAAAATATATTTATCTTATAGCTTAATATATTTGTGTTTCCTAATGGAAAAGTTGTAAGATAAAGTCCCACAAGAATGAATTCTAGAAAGGCTCTATAATTATAATTTATGTAAACTACACACCTGTATATTATAGCTTTACAAATCACGTTACACTCTAGTACAACTAATCTAATAAAGTAGTTTCCTCAATGTGCCCCCAGACAAAGCTCAGAGAAACATATGGCTTGTAGGTACATGGTAGATCCCAGCCCAGAATGCAAGTGTCCTAATCCAGTGCTCTTTTTTGGCCATCATGATGTTGCTACTCTCTGCTAGATTAGCTCTTGCAATTTCACCATGTTCCCGAAGCCCTCCTCTAAGTGCTGAGCCTCTGGACCTCCCTAGTCTGGGTTCTCTGACATAACCCCTCACATACCACCTGGCCTCCCTTAGCCCATCCTTCCTTGATCATTCTTCCTTGCCCTCTGCTAATAAGGCCACGCTAACATATATCTGACTTGTTTTCTCCATCAAAAATCTACATCCCCTTCCCTTAACTGTAGAACTAGATATTCTCTGCCTACCAAGGTTACAGTTATCTTGCCTAATAAATTCATCTGTCTAAGCCACACTTGTCCAACCCATGGCCAGTGAACCACATGAGGCCCAGGATGGCTTTGAATGTGGCCCAACATAAATTTGTGAACTTTCTCAAAACATTATGAGTTTTTTTGCAATTTTTTTTTTTAGCTATCGCTAGCGTTAGTGTATTTTATGTGTGGCCCAAGACAATTCTTCTTCTTCCCATGTGGCCCAGGGAAGCCAAAAGATTGGACACCCCTGGTCCACACACAAGAAAGAGGACTAGAGAAGCTCTTTCCCCTCCTAGGTGACATATGCATGGCTTCTGGAGGAAGAAAAGAGATTACAACAGTGGCTCTCTTCAGACCAGCACTGAAGTACCCCATGGAGGCCCTTTATCAGATTATTGATACATTGAAAACTACCAGATCTCTGTCTTCAGTCTTGATACCTTACTGAAGTTCCAGATCTCTATATCCAATTGCCTGTTGGAGTTAGTGTGATGGTCAGTTTTAGTTACCTATGGTTAGTGGTCATGCTGGCCCTGAGCGTAGACTTAAAGGGCCTCCATGGGGTACAATTCAGATGTCTTTTTTCCAGGAATAATCAGATCAATCTCAACAACCCACTGCCTACCCAGAATGACCTCTATCTTTGAGAATAAGTATTTTAGCACAAGAAGATTCTGACCTTTGATTGGAACAAGATCAATGCAACAACAGGCTTAGCAGCTTACAAACAAAATGGGAAGTAATAATAACTTGTTTATAGAGAACACCTGCCACAGGCCAGACACTGGAGACACTATTTATTTTTATTTATTTTTTTTGAAACAGAGTCTCACTCTGTCACCCAGGCTGGAGTGCAGTGGCACAATCTCCGCTCACTGCAACCTCTGTCTCCCGGGTTCAAGTGATTCTCCTGCCTCAGCCTCCCAAGTAGCCAGGATTACAGGTGTGCACCACCACATCTGGCTAATTTTTGTATTTTAGTAGAGACAGGGTTGCACCATGTTGGCCAGGCTGGTCTTGAACTCGTGACCTCAGGTGATCTGCTCACCTTGGCCTCCCAAAGTGCTAGGATTACAGGAGTAAGCTACCATACTATTATTAATTAATTTGTTAATTAATTTAACATATATTCAAGGGTAACCTACTACCTGCTAGGCACATTTTAAAGTCTAGAGATAAGAGAGAGTATGCTATTTTGGGGGAATTCTAATTTTATTGTTCAATACGATCAGAACATAAGAGTTCCAGAAAAGAGTGGAAAAAGATGAGGCTCAAGAAGTAAAGCCAAGAAGGCAAAAAATGAAGAAGATCTAGTGTCACATGAAGGATTTTTGACATTTATCTTTTATAAATAAAGAAAGGAAAGGAGAGAGGGAAGGAGAAAAATAAACTTTTAATCTGAGGAATGTGAACCCCCTTTAATTATCAGGCCTAGATGCATTGAAATGTGGCAGCATGTGAAGCAGTCACCCATTCCCCACTTGAGCGAAATAATTGCCTCTTGAAGCCCCTTGCCATGTGGGTTCTAGACACTGACACTAAGTAGCCATAAAATGCCATACCTGGACACCATAACTCACACCCTATAGTTCAACAATGTATAGCCAATCACTAACCAATGTTATTTCTGTAAACCAATGAGAATTCCTGCCAAACAACTTTGTATCAGCCCACTCCTTGTCTCTTTCTGCCTAAAAAACCTGCTTGTAACAAAGACCAAGTGGAGCACTCCCCAAGGCAACTTGGAAGTGTGTCACAGGCAGCTGTCCTCAACCTTGGCCCAAACAAACTCTCTACACGAATTGTTCCTCAGTTTCTTTCTTTGCATTGATAGATGGAAAGAAGGAAGTCACTGAACAGTTTTAATTAGGAAAAAAATTTGCATTGTAGGAAAATTCCTCTAATAGCAGTGCAGAATTGCAGCAGTAATCTAGGAGAGATAAAAGCCAGAACGAAGGTGGTGACAGTAGGAAAAGAGGGAATTAGAAATGTCCAAAAGATAGCAAAGGTAGAATCAATGGCTTTAGTAACTATCTGAAGAGACTGAGCTGAGAATGCGGAGGGAGAAGGTGAAAGTGACCGCCATGTTTTTGGTTTGGGTGGCCGGGTAAAGGAGGTGCCATTAACTGAGATAAGAAGGAGAAGGAGCATGTGTAAGGAAGAAGATAATGGTTTGATTTTTGTCCTTTGAATTTAAGATGCTGGTAGAATATCTTAACTATATTAGAGTTTTCCAGAGAAACAGAACCTATAGGATATATAGACATATAAGAGGAGATTTATTTTGGGAATTGGTTCATGCAATTATGAAGGCTGAAAAGTCCCGTGATATGCCATCTGCAAGTGAGAGAACCAGGAAAGCTGGTCGTGTAATTCAGTATGAGTCTGAAGACCTAAAAACCTGGAAGCATTGAGGGGAGAGCTACTGGCCTAAGTCCCAAAGGCCTAATAACCAGGAATTCTAATGTCCAAGGGCAGGAGAAGATAGATGTCCCTGCTCAAAAGAAAGTGAATTTGCCCTTCTTCCACCTTCTTGATCTATCCTCAGTGGATTGGACGATGCCCACCCACACTGGTGAGGGTGGATCTTTATTCAGTCTACTGATTCAGATATTAATCTCTTCTGGAAACACACACAGAGACACACCCAGAAATAGTGTTTTCACAACTATCTGGGTATCCTATCAAGTTGACACATAAAACTAACCATTAGACTAACTGTCCAACAGGCAATTGGATATAAAGATCTAGAATGTCAGTAAGGTATCAAGACTGAATAAAGAGATCTGGTAGTTTTTAGTGTATCAATAGTCTTCACCAAAAACATCTAGAATTATTCCTATTTTACAGATTAAAAGCCCATACTGCATATCCATTGATGCCATATGCCCAGAACCCTTTCCTTCTTGATTTAGTAACAGCCTCCATCTTTAAAAAATGAAAACCATTAAAAAACCACTTCTCTCAGACCGTAGGCAAGTGGTTTGGGTGGAGCCAGTGTCATGTCCTATGCCTCCCAAGGCCAGTGACCCAAGTTGGGCCATTATAGTACCTTACACTTCTGGCCACAGTCTCAAGGTGACCTGATCAAAAGAATGAGAATCTTGAGTAGATTTTTATAAACTATAACTGGTGTGAAGGTCTCCTTCCTCTCATAGCAAAACTGTTCACATGTCTGCACCAAACTACTAATATACAACACAGACAGGCAGAAGTGCAGTGGGAGGGAATCAAACTGAGGTCCATGAGAAGCAGAGAGGAAGCCCAGTTGCAGTAAAACTTTGGTTCCCATGTGTTCTACTATGCCCCTGCCCTTCTAGTTACATCCACCGTGAATCCATCCCAGGGGCCAAGCTAGTTCAACTTGAGTCTTTGTCCCAAGTAATAAAAGATGCAGAAATTGAGATTTGAATAGTTTAAATGACTTCACCAAGGTAATACGCAGACGAGTAATAGGCAGACCTTCAAATCAAACCCAGGGCATTCTGGCCACTGCATGGTATTGCCGAGTACAAGGTTCTAAAGTGATGCCCACTTTCTGGCTAGAGGAGAATCTCCAGACTATGTTTTTGAGTGAACAACAACAACAACAAAAATAGTCGAGACCCAGGTTCAAATTTGGACAAGCTCAATTACTGCAACATTAAGCAAATCAATTACTCTCTTTGAGGCCTACTTATAAAATGAAATAATATCTCTCCTGCTCACTCTATAGGTGCTTGGTTAATTAAGGATGCTAATACATGTGAGAGCATTTTGAAAACAGTAAAGAACCTGCCCCAAGGTAAGTAATGCTAATCTCTATCAGCAATAGAAATGTGTATTGAATCTATTCTCTCCCTTGTTGCTAAAACCTACAATCTTAGGGGTGGGAAATAGAAATCAAGAATGTTATCTCATCCATGTTAATTTCCATCTGAATAAACAGTCACTTCTGTGTTATTGTTACTGAACATTTATTGAAAGCCAGACAGGGTCTGGGTGCCCTGGAAAATACAAAATCTAGAGAAGTGTCTGGGAAAGGCAGGAAACCCAGAGCAATGCTTGGCATGGTACTCGGGAACAAGAAACCAAATGTGTGGTTCCCAAGTCCCCTTCAGAATTAACATAGCGCTGTGTCCACATTACTGAGCCTGTTCTGCACTGCCTATTTCCATTCCCCCCTCTCATGGGGCATTTTGGAGACTGGTAAGATAATTCAGTGTGCAGGTCTTGGGGGACAGAGTATGATGTTATGTAATTAGGCTTGACTCTGTTTATTGCAGACATCACTTCATTTTGAAAACAGAAATCTGTCTTTTCCTTTGGGGCATTTTTTATGACATCATAAGGAGGTCAATGTTTCTCTTTGCTGCACAGGTATACTGTGCTTAGACGATAGGAAATTTTTGGCCTGAAAATGTACATGTAAATCACATTTCATCAAAATCAAATTACATCCAAAATACAATTGAGGCGTTCACTATTTCTGGGGTCCCTGTGGAAAATCATACAAGAGGCAATACTGCATATAGGAAAGAATGGAGGGTGGGAGCCAGAAAATGAAACTCAAGCCCCAGTTCAATCTCTTCCTACCTGTATGACTTTTGGTAAGTCTTCTAGCCTCTGCCCAACAGTTTTCACATCTGTAAAATGAAGATGCCATGAGGTTTTTTTTTTTAACTACTTTACGGATTTTGTGAGCACCCAGTGAAATGTTTTAGAGACGGATAAAGAAAGGCTAAATCCATATCCTCTGGGATTTCAAACCCTCTTCATAAAAATCCACTTACAAGAATTGAAAACAACACGGGGGGAAAGCAAAGGGTATGAAAATGAAGCCATTTTAAGCAACAAGCGTATTGCCACACATAGCCAGACTCCATACATTATATTTCTTGAATGAATAAAAAGAAGGGATAGCTGATTCTGCCACCATTTACTATTCTATGCCTTGGGAAATCTCAAACAGCCTTACACTTGGGTGGCACTCACTTATCCTTACAATAAAGATCACCAGTAACCTAATAAAAAATAACTCATTAGAGTGCCACAGTTGCACAAATCACTTGCATGCCTTAAGTGATTCATTTGAGAAGTCTTTTCTGTCACAAGATATGTTTCTCAGAATGTGATTCTCAAGACACCAGAGTCAGAATTACCTAGATTCATGTAGTAAATGTAGAATTCTAGATCAAGCCCACATTTGACAAATTAGAATCTCTGGGGATGTGTCTGGATAATTTGCATTTTAACACACACACACACACACACACACACACACAAATACACACTAACCCACTCCTACACTGTAATTCCAAAGTTTGAAAGCAATTTTCAGGTTTCCAAGAATAAGAAAAACTATGACATCTTTGGAGGAACCTGGCTCAGTAGAAGTTCCTTTAATCTCCTCGGCCTTTTTTTTTCTTTGCTAAACACTTCTAGTAAGTCCTGAAAATTCATCATGCCATAAAAAGTTAATTACAACTAACTTAAACCTATAAAAAGAATCAGTCCCTGAAATACTAATATTATGTAATTTACACATGTACACTGTGAAGCATAATATAATTTTTTTGTGAATAGCTTTTTCATCTAACAATATATCTTGGATAACTTTCCATGTTGCTACTTATGGATCTATATTTTTCTTTTTTTATATTTTTTTATTATACTTTAAGTTCTAAGGTACATGTGCACAACCTGCAGGTTTGTTACATATGTGTGCCATGTTGGTGTGCTGCACCCATTAACTCGTCATTTACATTAGGTATATCTCCTAATGCTGTCCCTCCCCCCTCCCCCCACCCCACAACAGGCCCCGGTGTGTGATATTCCCCTTCCTGTGTCCAAGTGTTCTCATTGTTCATTTCCCACCTATGAGTGAGAACATGTGGTGTTTGGTTTTTTGTCCTTGCGATAGTTTGCTGAGAATGATGGTTTCCAGCTTCATCCATGTCCCTACAAAGGACATGAACTCATCCTTTTTTATGGCTGCATAGTATTCCATGGTACATATGTACCACATTTTCTTAATCCAGTCTATCATTGATGGACATTTGGGTTCGTTCCAAGTCTTTGCTACTGTTAGTAGTGCTGCAATAAACATACGTGTGCATGTGTCTTTATAGCAGCATGATTTATAATCCTTTGGGTATATACCCAGTAATGGGATTGCTGGGTCAAATGGTGTTTCTAGTTCTAGATCCCTGAGGAATCGCCACACTGACTTCCACAATGGTTGAACTAGTTTACACTCCCACCGACAGTGTAAAAGTGTTCCTATTTATCCACAGCCTCTCCAGCACTTGTTGTTTCCTGACTTTTTAATGATCACCATTCTAACTGGTGTGAGATGGTATCTCATTGTGGTTTTGATTTGCATTTCTCTGATGGCCAGTGATGATGAGCATTTTTTCATGTGTCTGTTGGCTGCATAAATGTCTTCTTTTGAGAAGTGTCTGTTCATATCCTTTGCCCACTTTTTGATGGGGTGGTTTTTTTCTTGTAAATTTGTTTGAGTTCATTGTAGATTCTGGATATTAGCCATTTGTCAGATGAGTAGATTGCAAAAATTTTCTCCCATTCTGTAGGTTGCCTGTTCACTCTGATGGTAGTTTCTTTTGCTGTGCAGAAGCTCTTTAGTTTAATTAGATCCCATTTGTCAATTCTGGCTTTTGTTGCCATTGCTTTTGGTGTTTTAGACATGAAGTCCTTGCCCATGCCTATGTCCTGAATGGTATTGCCTAGGTTTTCTTCTAGGGTTTTTATGGTTTTAGGTCTAACATTTAAGTCTTTAATCCATCTTGAATTAATTTTTGTATAAGGTGTAAGGAAGGGATCCAGTTTCAGCTTTCTAGGTATGGCTAGCCAGTTTTCCCAACACCATTTACTAAATAGGGAATCCTTTCCCCATTTCTTGTTTCTGTCAGGTTTGTCAAAGATCAGATAGTTGTCAATGTGTGGTATTATTTCCGAGGGTTCTGTTCTGTTCCATTGGTCTATATCTCTGTTTTGGTACCAGTACCATGCTGTTTTGGTTATTGTAGCCTTGTAGTATAGTTTGAAGTCAGGTAGCGTGATACCTCCAGCCTTGTTCTTTTGGCTTAGGATTGACTTGACAATGTGGGCTCCTTTTTGGTTCCATATGAACTTTAAAGTAGTTTTTTCCAATTCTGTGAAGAAAGTCATGGGTAGCTTGATGGGGATGGTATTGAATCTACAAATTACCTTGGGCAGTATGGCTATTTTCACAATATTGATTCTTCCTATCCATGAGCATGGAATGTTCTTCCATTTGTTTGTGTCCTCTTTTATTTCGTTGAGCAATGGTTTATAGTTCTCCTTGAAGAGGTCCTTCACATCCCTTGTAAGTTGTATTCCTACGTATTTTATTCTCTTTGAAGCAATTGTGAATGGCAATTCACTCATGATTTGGCTCTCTGTTTGTCTGTTATTGGTACATAAGAATGCTTGTGATTTTTGCACATTGATTTTTTATCCTGAGACTTTGCTGAAGTTGCTTATCAGCTTAAGGAGATTTTGGGCTGAGACGATGGGGTTTTCTAAATATACAATCATGTCATCTGCAAACAGAGACAATTTGACTTCCTCTTTTCCTAATTGAATACCCTTTTTTTCTTTCTCCTGCCTGATTGCCCTGGCCAGAACTTCCAACATTATGTTGAATAGGAGTGGTGAGAGAGGGCATCCCTGTCTTGTGCCAGTATTCAAAGGGAATGCTTCCAGTTTTTGCCAATTCAGTATGATATTGGCTGTGGGTTTGTCATAAATAGCTCTTATTATTTTGAGATACGTACCATCAATACCTAATTTTTTGAGAGTTTTTAGCATGAAGGGCTGTTGAATTTTGTCAAAGGCCTTTTCTGCATCTATTGAGATAATCATGTGGTTTTTGTTGTTGGTTCTGTTTATATGCTGGATTACGTTTATTAATTTGCATATGTTGAACCAGCCTTGCATCCCAGGGATGAAGCCCACTTGATCATGGTGGATAAGCTTTTTGATGTGCTGCTGGATTTGGTTTGCCAGTATTTTATTGAGGATTTTTGCATCGATGTTCATCAGGGATATTGGTCTAAAATTCTGTTTTTTGGTTGTGTCTCTGCCAGGCTTTGGTATCAGGATGAGGCTGACCTCATAAAATGAATTAGGGAGGATTTCCTCTTTTTCTATTCATTGGAATAGTTTCAGAAGGAATGGTACCAGTGCCTCCTTGTACCTCTGATAGAATTCAGCTGTGAATCCGTCTGGTCCTGGACTTTTTTTGGTTGGTAAGCTATTAATTAATGCCACAATTTCAGAGCCTGTTATTGGTCTATTCAGAGATTCAATTTCTTCCTGGTTTAGTCTTGGGAGGGTGTATGTGTCGAGGAATTTATCCATTTCTTCTAGATTTTCTAGTTTATTTGCATAGAGGTGTTTATAGTATTCTTTGATGGTAATTTGTATTTCTGTGCAATCAGTTGTAATATCCCCTTTATCATTTTTTATTGCATCTATTTGACTCTTCTCTCTTTTCTTCTTTATTAGTCTTGCTAGCAGTCTATCAATTTTGTTGATCTTTTCAAAAAAACAGCTCCTGGATTCATTGATTTTTTGAAGGGCTTTTTGCGTCTCTATCTCCTTCAGTTCTGCTCCGATCTTAGTTATTTCTTGCCTTCTGCTAGCTTTTGAATGTGTTTGCTCTTGCTTCTCTAGTTCTTTTAATTGTCATGTTAAGGTGTCAATTTAGCTCTTTCCTGCCTTCTCTTGTGGGCATTTAGTGCTATAAATTTCCCTCTACACACTGCTTTAAATGTGTCCCAGAGATTCTGGTATGTTGTGTCTTTGTTCTCATTGGTTTCAAAGAACATCTTTATTTCTGCCTTCATTTCATCGTGTACCCAGTAGTCATTCAGGAGCAGGTTGTTCAGTTTCCATGTAGTTGAGTGGTTTTGAGTGAGTTTCTTAATCCTGAGTTCTAGTTTGATTGCACTGTGGTCTGAGAGACAGTTTGTTATAATTTCTGCTGTTTTACATTTGCTGAGGAGTGCTTTACTTCCAACTGTGTGGTCAATTTTGGAATAGGTTTGGTGTGGTGCTGAGAAGAATGTATATTCTGCTGATTTGGGGTGGAGAGTTCTGTAGATGTCTATTAGATCTTCCTGGTGCAAAGCTGAATTCAATTCCTGGATATCCTTGTTAACTTTGTCTCATTGATCTGTCTAATGTTGACAGTGGGGTGTTAAAGTCTCCCATTATTATTGTGGGGGAGTCTAAGTCTATTTGTAGGTCTCTAAGAACTTGCTTTATGAACCTGGGTCTTCCTGTATTGGGTGCATATATATTTAGGATAGTTAGCTCTTGTTGTTGAATTGATCCCTTTACCATTATGTAATGGCCTTGTCTCTTTTGATCTTTGTTGGTTTAAAGTCTGTTTTATCAGAGACTAGGATTGCAACCCCTGCCTTTTTGTTTGCTTGGTATATATTCCTCCATCCCTTTATTTTGAGGCTATGTGTGTCTCTGCACGTGAGATGGGTTTCCTGAATACAGCACACTGATGGTTCTTGACTCTTTATCCAATTTGCCAGTCTGTGTCTTTTAATTGGAGCATTTAGCCCATTTACATTTAAGGTTAATATTGTTATGTGTGAATTTGATCCTGTCATTATGATGTTAGCTGGTTATTTTGCTCGTTAGTTGATGCATAATGTAAATGTTATGTATTATGTGCCTAATCATCTGCTGGTTCAGTTTTTTAATATTTGGATTATTTAGTATCTGTTTTTTTTTTAACGGAACAGGACTGTGGTCAGAACAATGGCATAGTCAACCAGGATGCCCTCCTTCTGCAAGATAGGGAAGGGCGGGTGCTACATGACTGTGGGAACCAGGTGTCTGGCAATTGGGATGGTAACTGTCAAGAAATGCAAGTGTCTGAGGTTTTACCCTACTGGCAAACTAACTTGTTTTATGGATGCTGTTAGAAGATGCAAGATTCCTGGATCAGGGAAAAGGATTTTATTACCCAAGCCACAGGAAGCAGCATGAACTTCATGCTTGCATCAGTTTCCCTTGCCCATCAGGTCACACAGGGGCAAAGTAGAGATTCCCAGGTTGGTGCTGTGTACACTGTGGGTTTCTATCACAGTTGAGTAATCTCAAGCTTAGGAAACCCGAATCTTATAATGGGCTGCAAGCAAACCTGCTTAACCTTTGCTCCAGAGAGAGACATACTGAAGAAAAGCAAACCTCTACTCTGGAGGAAGACACCATCTCTTTTTTCCAAGACTTTTCACTGTAAAACATCCTTGGAAAGGTTGTCTGGAACAAAGGGCTGTCAGTGCCTCTGTTCACTAGCTGTGCAGGAGATGTATGTAGAAGTAGAATTACCATCAACAGTGACTTAGCAGGTTCTGAAAAAAACACTGGAGTCACGAAATATCAGCCCATTTTTTCATTCATCTGTGCCAAAAAAAAAATGTTGGTGAAATTAAAATTAAAAAGCCCAATTCTACTCCCTCCACTTCAAAAAAGTATAAGAAAAACATGCAGCCTGGTACATAGTAGGCATTCAACAAGTGCTGATACCCATTCTCAGGCTCCCCACACATATCCTCTCACATAATTTTGTTGCTCCTTTATTCTTTTCTTTGACATATGCTCTTATTTTCATTGTTTTCATCTTTATAAAAAAATTGATGTTGCAATTATGATTCGCAAAGGAATGTGTCCTAGATGACCATATTTATAACTTCCCCAAAGGTCCAAAGAACTTTTTTGGATGTTTTGTACTGGAGTTGGTCTTGAGTTTCTGCACATGTGATACACTAGATGGTGCTAATTGACTGAGCTGAGCAGGGACACTCTTTGCAGTGACGTTAAAGACTAAATCTCACTGAATAGATGTTTTTACACACGTCAATCTAAGGAAGAAATCTCAATTATTAGTAACTGCACTTCTTGAAGATATAAAGAGAAAATGCTATTAATAACGATCATGGTATTTTCCTTCCCAAATTATTTATAATTACCTGCTTCGCCAAGGACAGAATCCAGCTCTAATTCTGCAGACATTGTCAGGTAATTGTTACATTCAAGAAAAGCTCTAGCCTGAGTGAAATCTCCTAAACTAGAAAGTTGCCTTTCCTGGAGGAGCAACAATATGGAGAAGTGCTTTGTAGAGCAAGGCAGAATTTTCTTTCCAGACCTAGGCAAGCTCAGGCAAGAACCTAAGATTACAGCCAGGTGTAGGGGAAAAAAATTCCTCAGCTGGTCTAGATCAACAAACCACTAAATCACTAAACTAAAGGGGCTCCTTTACCAGTTTGTCTTATATGGTCAGAAACATAATTTTGAGAAAAAGAAAGTCTTTATTTTAATTTATTGTTCAGACTAAAAGCGAATTAACCAGCATGTAATCCAGGGCCAATATGAAACATAAAGGAAGATTTATATGAATCATACTTCCTCTGCATTGTATTACAGGAGAAATATAGTTCTAATTTGTAAATGTTCAAAACATTTCTGACCCTTAAATAACTCTGATTTATAAAATTAAACACACAAGCCAGCTTTTACTTTGTCTTTTATGAGTGCTGATGCATTAGGCAGCATTCTCGCAATGCCACACCAATGTGCCCCTACCAAGTAAGATCAAAATAATAACTGTTCCAATCCTTTTTGTTGTTTTTTTTATAGAGATAGTCTCACCATGTTGCCCAGGCTGGTCTCCAGCCCCTGGGCTCAAGTAATCCTCTCACCTCAGCCTCCCAAAGTGTTGGGATTATAGGCATGAGCCACCACACCCAGCAACTGTTCCAATTCTTAATGACACCTCTGTCTAGTGGAAATCCCACACCAGGTCTTTTGTTCTCCATTATATAAGTCATGAAACTGTCTTTATGAATGGCTGCACCTGGAAGTTTGACGCCTGAAGGTTTTTTTATGTAAACTGGATTATATTTAAGTAAAGATATCCACCCTATAGCTGCAAAGGACTAACTGTCATCAGTGAAAGGAGATGTTAAAAAAATAGAAAAACATATGTATATAGGTAGATATAAATTATTGGTAATATATTAGTTCTTGAATGAGTAGCATCCATTATATTCTAAAAGCATAAATAAGCAAATAAAATAAGAAGGCCATTCATGAAACAATGACAATATTTTATGAAGCAAGGACTATAATTAATCCAATTCTATGTACTTAAATAAATAAATAGAATAAGTCAAAGGTAGCGTAACACTCCACATCAGTGTGACCCAATGCCTAAACATCTGCCTGTAACTACTCAACTCAGTCCTGGGAAATAACGTGGGCAAAAATAATTCAGAATCAGGATGTCTGGTTCTTCCACATTGCTGGGAACTTGAGTGAGGAACAGTCACGCTGATAATCTTTATTTTTTTATTTTTATTTTTATTTTTTTTGTGTGAGAGTCTCACTCTGTTGCCAGGCTGGAGTGCAGTGGTGCGATCTCGGCTCACTGCAACCGCTGCTTCCCAGGTTCAAGTGATCTTCCTCCCTCAAGCCTCCTGAGTAGCTGGGACTACAGGCACGTGCCAACACGTCCATCTGTATTTTTAGTAGAGATGGGGTTTCACCATGTTGGCCAGGATGGTCTTGATCTCTTGACCTCGTGATCCGCCCGCCTAGGCCTCCCAAAGTGCTAGGATTACAGGCATGAGCCACTGTGCCCGGCTGCATGCTGATAATCTTACAAGGCTTCAGGTCAGAGTAAGGGTACAGGTGCCTCCTTCCTGAGGAATGAAGATGTGCAAGAAGTCATGCCCTGGTGTTACGGGATCTTTGGGGTGCCAATTTTCTGGCCGGAAACCTCTGCGGCCACAGCACCTTTGCCCACACTCTTGTCCTGAATCCAGGAAGAATGAAGTACGCAGACAAGTGAAGGGTGAACAAGACAAAAATGAGCTTTACTGAGTGTTACGACAGCTCAGAGGAGACCCGCAGTGGGTAGCTCCTCTCTGTAGGCAGGTCATCTATGGAGTTTTCAGTTCTCAGAAGAGAGGCGACCCTGGAGAGGATAGCTCCTCTCTGCAACTGGTCATCCTGATGTCTGCAGCTCTGCAGCTCTCCAGAGAGGAGGCCCTGGAGACGATGGCTCCTCTCTGCCAGCAAGTCGTCTCTACAGCTCTCAGCAGAGAGGATAACTCCTCTCCGCAACTGGTCATCCCATCATCTGTAGCTATCAGCAGACAGAATAGCTCCTCTCTGCAGCTGGTCGTCCCATCCTCTCTTTCTCTCCCCTCTTTGTTCCTCTGGCCATCCTCTGCCCTGCTCTGGCTGAGCCAAGGGCTTTTATGGACCTCAGAGGGGAGGAAGTGTGTGCCTATTGGTCCATGGGCAGCCATGGGTGGTCCAGAAGAGGCACCACTCCCATCCACAGGACTGGCAGCCCAGATCCAAGCCTTCAGGCCCCTCCCGGCCTGAAGGTGGGGTC
Organism: Nomascus leucogenys; assembly: GCF_006542625.1. Taxonomy (NCBI): domain Eukaryota; kingdom Metazoa; phylum Chordata; class Mammalia; order Primates; family Hylobatidae; genus Nomascus; species Nomascus leucogenys. The sequence goes on along the minus strand of NC_044384.1, from coordinate 57,085,269 downwards.
TTACTGCGGGATGCCCCCTTCCACCCAGGACTGTGCCTCTCACTGCCATTCAAGGCCCAGGGCTCGGCACCAACCCCACTCAGATATCCCAGCAGACACTGGGAAAAGAGAAGGGAGGATTTTTCCTGGAGCCCCCAAGGTAGAGGCTGCAGGGATGCCAGGGTCCTCCTGTGCCTGGGAGGGCGGGAGCTCCAGCCCTACCAACTCGGAAGTGGGCGGGGCTTCCGCTTGTCCCGGCTCCTGCGCCATGAAACAGGAGGCCCAGGTCTGCAGCCTCGGGTCTGGCTGCTGCAGCTGCACCCAGGAGGGCAGATCCTGCCTGTTTCCGGCCCCCACCCAAGATCACTGGGAGGCTCCAATCCATAGCTGCAGTTTGGGTGGCTATAGCCCCACCCAGGAGGGCAGGTCTTCTGCCTGTTCCATAGAGCAGGAGGCCTGGGTCTGCAGCCACAATTTGGGCAGGGGCAGCGACACCAAGGGAGCTCCCGCCCCAATTCAGAAAGGGCGTGGCTCCCATCCGCTCCATGGAGTGTGCAGCCCCAGCTGCTCCTCCGTGCTGCAGCCGACGTGATGGCAGCAACCACTGCCATCACTGGAGGAATGCCAAGTTCAAAGTCTGGAGCTTCTAAAGCAGCACCTTAAGCAAGAGAGTTACACAAAGGTCAGTGATCCCAGTATGAGGTCAGGAGAGTAAAGAACAGATATAAGGCATCCTCCCTGCAAGAGACCCTCTACAGCCAGACCCTAGGAATATAATGGCAAAAACTTCGGACTTAAGGTAAGCTATAGAGAGACATGGCTCAGAAGATGAGAAAAAGCATTCTCTAGCTTTGCTCAAGGTTCACAAGCAAACATTTTCTGTATCAATCCTTGATGTTAAAGGCCTTCTTAAAACAAAAGAGCATAATTCAGTTCTTTCAGTAAGTACAGCGTGATAAATACAATATAATACCTTTGATTCATTATTGGGAGCATTCATCTATTTATTCAGCAAACAGTTACCTATTCTGTTCTTGGGACTGTGTTATGCATCAGTGTCAGTGTAAGGAAAATAGAATGGAGCCACAGAAGTTAAACAACATTGGACCTTATTTGTTGTTACCCTCCAAATGGGCTCTGAATGTGATTTTAATATCTCTGATAAGAGCCTTTCCTAGGGACATTTTCCTAGTAACAATTTTAAGTGTTTAAGATAATGTACATTAAAGTGTCTGGCCAGACATATGGTAACATGTGGCTCCAGCTTGTCTGCTTGAGACCAGGAGTTTCAGACCAGCCAGGGCAACAAGTAAGATCCTGACTGTAACAACAAAAGCAACAACAACAAACGTTTACTGATTTGGCAGTCCTGGTTAATTTAGAATCTATTACATTTCCTGTACTGTACTTGTCCCAAATGTAAAAGCCTAAAAACTCCTATCTTCATTACACTGACTTCTTGCCAGCAGGGCACCCGATCCCCTTCCCAAGACTCTAGAATGCTACAGATGCTAATAATAATGCCTAGGAGTCCAAAACAAACACATTAGCAAGGTCCTGGAAGTGTGCAATGAAAGCCAGTAGGGACTTTCCATCCTGTCAAGCAAATTCATCATAGCCCAGTCAGTTATCAGGTTAAGCATAATTCTTTGACGAGCTTGTTAAAGGAAAATAAGTAAATTGGAGGCTATTCAAAGTCAGGGGCTGTGTTCTCAACTTCTTTGTAATTCTTCACAGTAAACTAGTATAATGCTTGGTTGACAGTTATTCCTCAATTAATAATTAGCTTTTGTTGATTTATCCCTTTTATTTTTCAAGCATAGAATAAGGGATAATGGGAGTTATATGAGCAACAGGATATTCTTGACACACTTTCCTAGAACATCAAATTCACTCAAAGATTTGGAGACATTAAGACATTTTTTTTTAAAGTACAATGCAAGAATCTAAATGAATTTTTTAAATATGAAACAAAGACAATTCACACTTATGGCCGGGTATCTGAAGACATACCTTCAGGCCCCCAGTGATGCATTGTCACTTTTTCTCCTTAGTGGAAAAATCTGCAGCAGACTGCTTGATGCCTGGTCACACACACACACACACACACACACACACAGAATTTGCCTCCCCCTCCACCCAAAAAGCATATATTTAAACCTAGAAATTCTACTTTTAGGAACTTACCATAATAAATAACTCTTATAAATAAGAATGCAAACACAAATGATAGCAGCTGTTCACCAATAATTACTTTTATAATAAAAAATGTTGAACATTGTAAATGTCCCTCATTTAGAGAATGGTAAAACAAATTATGGGAACGCCATCTAATGAAATTCTATTTAAAATAATGGTGTAGATCTACATTTATTAACATTAAAAGATGTCCACAATATGCTAAATGAGCAAATTTAAAAATAAATAAGACCTCAATTTGTTTTAAAATAATGTTTAAAAGATATGTATATGTGTAACCATGTATACATATATTCGGAAAAAAGTCTGTAAGGATATGTAACAAAACAATAACTTTCTGAGTACTAGACTTATAGGTGATTTTTTCTTTTTTGTACTTTTCTGTAAACATAATTTCTTACACGAACATAAGGTAATTTTAAAAATAAAGCTATTAAAGAAATTTATATAATATAAAAGTATAAAGAAAGAAAAAAATTATTCCCAAATCTTGCCTTCTAAAAATAATCATTTTTTTATTAGGTGAACATTATTCTGAAAAGATGGCAATCATCTCAAGTATCTCTATATACATAAATATATCTAGATATGTGAATTAGCTAGATAAATGATAGCTATATGGGCAAATAAATTAAATAATTAATAAACTAGAATCACATGAATGCTACATTGTCATACAAAGCACTAAATCTAAGTATTATTGACTTTAAAAGAAAAAAACTGAAATGCATTAAAATAATTGTTAGGGTTCAGCTAAACATTTTTATCACCATAGAATATTTCGTTTTCTAAAATATCTAAGATTCAGAAAAAATTACAGAACAAAAAGTTTAAATTATTAAATAATGATTATATGTTTAATATAGACATTATCAATTGACTCTTTCCTAAACAAGTTAAGAAAATTAGCAAGCTTTCACTTCTTCCCACATACTCATTTTGGTTAGTTTTTATTTTTATATTTTCAGGCTTTATAACATTTACATTTGCTTCCATAGCCATAATTCTTACAATTGTTAAGTCTTAGATAATATCTAAATGAAGCCAATAATCTCTGCCTATTCTTTTGTAATGTCTTTTCTATTCCATAGTTCTATATTTTTAATTTATTCTTTTTTTTTTGTTTTTTTTTTTTTGAGATGGAGTCTCACTCTGTCACCCAGGCTGGAGTGCAATGGCGTGATCTCGGCTCACTGCAACCTCCGCCTCCTGGGTTCAAGTGATTCTCCCACTTTGGCCTCCCAAGTAGCTGGGATTACAGGTGCCCGCCATCATGCCAGGCTAATTTTTGTATTTTTGTAGAGACGGGGTTTCACCATGTTGGCCAGACTGGTCTTAAACTCCTGACCTCAGGTAACCCGCCTGCCTTGGCCTCCCAAAGTGCTGGGATTACAGGCGTGAGCCACCACGCCCAGCCAATTTATTCTTTGGTTATCGGTATTTTATCAAATAGTCTTTTTTCTGCAATAAGCTTTCATATGTGCCATATTCACTGAGTTATTGAATGTTTAGGAATAACTTTCTGTCACCGTTATATACAAATTACAATTTGGCTGAGTATTACATTCTTTGGTTATATTTTCTTCCCTTAATTGAATTTGGCTGTACAGAATATATATAAGTAATATATATGCATATAATACATTTCTATATCATGTGTTTTATTACATTTTCTGTGCTGTTTTCTACTTTAGTGATACCAAATATCTTTCCGACATATCAGCCTTTTCACTTCTATATTATCCCTTGTCTAATTATTTTAATGTATTTTTTGCACTGATTCTCTTAAGCCTTTCTTCCACATCAATAATTCTGTTTTAAGCCGCGTCTAATCTGTTCATTACCATACAAATTAGTTCTATAATGATGTTGGTCTTCTGTTTTTTTTTCAGCTCTGTGAATTCTCTTTCATTTCACTCTGCTATTTGAGAGCTTGTTATACCTGTCATGTTCTTACTAAATCCTTCTATATACAAAACACTCAAGAATGTTTTTTCATTTTGATTATATTCTTTTCTAGAGAAGTTTCTTTCTAGTCTTTCACTGTCATATTCCTTTTTCTCCTTCAAAGCCAGACTTCTTAAAGATCTCCACTTGCTCAATTCTGACTCACTCCTAAACCATTTCAATTTGTTTCTGACCCCCGCTATTCCAGCAAAAACTGCTCTCAGCGGGTCACCAATGACTTCCTTATTGTTAAATACAATGAACTTCAGTCTCACTTGTACCCTTGGCAGCATTTGTTGTGGCTAATCACTCCTTCCGCTAAACACTCTTCCCTTGGCTTCCATTACAACACACCCTCTGGTTTTCCTTCTACCTCTCTAATTACTTCTCAGCATCTTTTGTGGAGTTTTCTCTTTAATTTTTCCCTTAAATTTTCTGTTCTATAAGGATTATGCTAGAATCTTGCCTCATTCTACAAACTCTCAGTGTTTGAATCTATCTATTCTTCTGGCTTAAATTACATCTATACACAGCTTCTAATTTATAGCTCCATTACCAAGTGTCTCCCCAGCATATCTAATTATTTATTGGACACTTTGGTCGGGTCCTAAAGTGAACTCATAATCTTCTATTCCCAACCTGCTCCTCCTCTTCAGTTTTCTGCTTCTCTAAAAAGAAACTACCCGGTTGTTCAAGTCAGATACTTGGAGGTTATCTTTAACTCCTTGTTTTTCTTCTCATAGCTAACCATCAGGCCTAGTGATTTTAACTCCTAATAAAATTATCTTAGCTACTCTCTATCACCACTGCCATTGCCTGTTTCAAGTAACTATCTTCTATTTCCAGTTTTACTGCAATAGTCTCAAACTAACTTTCTAAAGTGGTTCTACTGAAATTCAAATCTGACCATGCCACACCCAATACCCCTTAAAATTTTTCAATAACTGGCCATTGCCTATGAGATAGCCTCCAAACACCTTAACCTGGCATAAATGACCCTTCACGGTTACAGTCTCTTGATACTTCTCCAATTTCATTTTGTGTTTCACATATATGTTCCGGTCAAGATAAACTACTTACAGTTCACTAAAAATAATCAGGTTCTCTTTCAGCTTTGCATGTTATTCCATCTACTTTAATCACTCTCGCTCCTCCCATTGGCCTGGCTAAGTCCTAACCATCTTTCCACTCTTAATTTAGAAGTTCCTTCTTCCAGGAAACTTTCTCGGATTCCCAGTTTCAAGTTAAGTATCCCCCTCCTAAGCACACTCACAGGACCTTGAATTTCTTTAACACATTTTGCCGTAACAAAATTGCCTTTTTACTTCTCTAGAAACTAGACTGTAAGTATCAAGAGGTGGGTATGGTGTGTATCTTGTTCACGATTGCGTCCCCAACCTCTAAAAAAGAATTATTTTTGAATGATTGAATCAATAGGAGAATGTAGCTTTACAGAGAAAGAGAAGCAAACTAACATATAAACTAAAAATACCTCTTCCTTAGAGAATGAAGGATAAAAGAGTATATGCCTTGCTTTTGTTAGTTCTTGATAGAAAATGTTAGGCCTAATCAAATGGCATAGCCTCAATACTTGGCAATTTTTTACCTATAAAAATGACAACTGAATACAGCTCACCTTAATACATTTTGATGGTTTGACCTACATTCACAAACTATCAAACCTGGAGAAACCCAGTATCATGATACCAAAGATGAAAGGCTAGAGCCAGACCACTAATCTTTAACCCCATTCTCTGACTTTTAATCAGCAAATTTTGAGAAATGAATGAAGTATAAATATTGGTACATAAGACAGGACTGAAACATTTGAAGTTGAACCACTTTTAGACAAGACATGCACTGAACTGGCCTAAATTCTGAGACAAATGTTTCTGATATCCCTGTGCGTAGCCAGAGATTAAGCCTGATATTTTTATTTAAAAGACTATCATTCATCTTCGACTAGTTCGTGGGAAAGGAAGCCTCTTTAGAAGAAGGTACAGCAACTGGTTAACATACAATGTATTCATTAAAACCTCATATGCCAACTAGTGCTTAATAACTACTTTAAAAAATATTCATGGTGACAGAAATGGAAAGATTTAGTGCCTTTATATGAATAAAAATGTTCAGATTCTTTATTAAAGTTTGCTTTAATAAAGTGGCTTCTTTTTTAGGATTGTCATTACAATCCTAAAATTCAAGAAAGGTAGAGAGAACTTAAGATATGCTCTATTTCATATTCACCTCTAATAAAACCACTAAATTGGATGCAAACTAGAATTGTCATTTATTCCCTAGCAACCAAATAAATTTTATAAAGCTAGACATTGGTCCTAAATTTTCTTTATATCATCTTTTGTTGTTAACATGGTTAATCTCTTCTCAAATAGGGAGGCTATGTATATTACCAAAAAAAATTGGAGCAATGAAAAAAAACTAGTGAAATCAAGCAATGGCCAAACTGGATCATTTATGCTCCAAATGTTCTTTTCATCTGCCAGTGTTTTTTCTCCAGACATAATCTTCCACATAAGTACAGCCTTATGCTAAACTGACATAATTCCAATGTTACAAGTTGGTTTTGTCAATTTAGTAGAGTAAAATCCAGTAATTTGGGATTAATGAAACAACTAATTGAACTGTTACTTTTCACTGGCTGTGTTAATTCAATGTATACAACACTGTCATATGATCAGGTCAAGCCTAGAAATAATTCATTTGCTCTAAAAAGTGGGCAATTCACCCACAAGCAGAGAGTATTATTATAGAATCTTTTTCCCCTATGGTCTAATAGTAGACAACTTGAGCCACTGTGTTAAATTAATATCGAAATATACATTCAGACCAGAATGGTAGCTTACAAAGATGAACTCTTTTCTGTCTTGTTCACTTTTGTTTGCCTAGTACCTACATTGTAAGCATTCAAATAATATTTGTTGAATGAGTTAATTAATGAAAATTATCATCAGTTGCCTATCCTATCCAGACCAAACATTTTGTCTATAGTAAATATGACCAATCAATCACATTCTATGTGTCAGGATCTCCTGACATAAAGCCTTCTAGATAATTATAAAACTGAAAAAGCACTGTTAGCCCCAGTACTGATTTGGGTTCCAGTCAGTGGCTTCCAAACTTAGCATGCATCATGCTAGTTAAGAACGAGTTAAAATACAGATTGTTGAGCCCTAGGCCTAGAGTTTCTGTTCAATAAGGACCTGAGAATCCTCATTTCTAACAAGTTCCTAAGTGAAGCTGATGCTTCTGATCCAGAGACCACATTTTGAGAACCGTAAATTAAGAAAATCAGAGCACTTACTAAGAATAGTCTTTATTTTGCTGATGATATATTTTCCACAAAAATCATGTCTACAAGTAGTAGATTTTTTTTTTTTTTTGAGACAGAGTTTCATTCTTGTTGCCCAAGCTAGAGTGCAATGGTGCCATCTTGGCTCACTGCAACTTCTGCCTCCCAAGTTCAAGCGATTCTCCTGCCTCAGCCCCCTGAGTAGCTGGGATTACAGGCATGCGCCACCACGCCCAGCTAATTTTTTGTATTTTTAGTAGAAATGGGGTTTCACCATGCTAGCCAGGCTGGTCTCGAACTCCTGACCTCAGGTGATCTGCCCACCTTGGCCTCCCAAAGTACTGGGATTACAGGCATTCTTGTACAAGTAATACAGCCTTATCAGTTCTCTGGAGTTTACTTTGTATTAACCTCAATGACATCCAACAGTATCTTGTTAGTTCAAGTAGAACCTGTCAATTTGATGGAAAGATGCAACTCTGCAAGTACATCATTCTTCTTGACACTACAATATTATCCAAAAATTCCTAGTTTAAATTTGCTTTACTAGGCATTATTTCTTATACTAGGTTTAGATGCCTTTCCTACTATAAGACTATCTAGATAACATTTGTTAGAGAAAGCATTAACAAACTTTGTTGCTCTTCATCAAACTGAGGTATGTATGCCAGGCCAGGCATATTAATAGTAAATACCTCCAAATGATAAAAACAACCTATATTTGACAAAATGTTGGCACACTGGCAAAAACTTCATTTATAGTCATACTGTTTCTAGCTTCATCTTTGGAGTCTAGCCATTGAAACAAACCTATCTTTGTTAAAGATTTTACAGATACTCATAAAGGCTAAAAAATACTCATCTTTTAGCAAAAGCACAACCTCTTGCAGATTTTGGAAGCATGAATCTATTAATGCTTTAACAAAAGAAGTATTAAACAGAGGTAGGATCTATAGCTGCTCTAGTGGGAAACTTAAAAAGTAATTAAAGAACAATCAGTCAGTAGATTTACTAACCCACACCTTTCTCTGAAAAGTATCACTTTCTTTTGAAGCCTTATATATCTTAATAGAAAAGTGAAATAGAGAATTGAACATTTAGTCTGTCAGTTATTCAACAGGACCTCCAATGTGGTGTGTGTGTGTGTGTGTGTGTGTGTGCACGTGTGTGTGTGTGTGTGTGTTGGTGATGGGGGACATGCCTGCAGGAATGACATCATTCTGCTTTTCTCCTCAAAATATTACCTGGAAGAACATAGCTGTACATTAACCATGCCAACACCCGCTTATAAGAGTCCTCCCTCCTACCCAGGGAAAAGTGCTAAGCAAGAAATGATTTGCTTTAAATACTGCCAAGGTTGAGTATCTAAGGACTGGTTCAAGTTGCACATCCAGCAAGGAAGCAGGCTTGAGGCAAGTACAAGCATCTGAGCAAAACACAGGAAGGCTTTTTGATAACCCCTTTGGGGATTTTTTCAAAAAGACTTGCAAGATGCCAAGTTAATCTTGAGGCTTCTTGTCTCACTTCCTTTTATGTCCTTCCCTGAGCAGTTCTTGTATAAACTTGTCCTCGGGATGTCTTTCCGCCTCCTATAAACTCCCACCTCTGGGTAGCCTTGGCACCTCTGCCTTACCCCAAGGCCTTGAATTACTTGCCTATTTCCACATCTCCATGGTTTAAAAAAACTTCCCTTCAAGGTAGGAATGTAAGATACACCACATTCTCCTTTCTGAGTCAGATGGAGTTGGTGGTCATTTCTAGGCCAAGTCGACTTTCACTCAGGCTATATCCCCTTTTTCACAGAAGAACTTCCTCCCCTCTGGAAATGAGGATAAACTACCTTGACAATTAATTACCTAGAGAAGGCCAAGTGAGAGACTCAATCTTTTGAAGAACCAGTTCCCAGATCATTTTGATTTGGAGCAAAACCCTGAACCGAATCCACAGCGAGAAAAGCCAGCATGTCATGCTGCAAGTTGCACTTCTCCAGGTGCTGCTAGTTACCAATATGTCTTAGTCCGCTCAGGCTGCTATAACAAAATACCACAGACTGGACAGCTTGCACAACACATAATTGTTTCTCTTTTTTTGCAATATGGATAAGTTGAGAATTTTCCAGTCTTCAAGTTCTGCTTCTGGAATTGCTTAAGAATTCCTTCTTTAATTCGTCTCTCTCTTCTCGTAGTTTACTATCAGTAGTCAGGAGGAAACAAGCCACTTTTTCCACACTTTGCTTAGAAATCTCCTCAGCTAAATATCCAATTTCATTGCTTACATGTTCTACCTTCCACAAAATACTAGCACATAAACACAATTAATTGAAATTTTTGCCACATTATAACAAGGATTACCTTTCCTCTAGTTTCCAATATCATGTTCCTCACTTCTCCTGAGACCTCACCAGAATGGCCTCTAATGTCCACATTTCTATCAACAGTTTATGATTATTTATGTATCCTCTAAGAAAACAGAAGCCTTCTCTCCAGCTTTCCTATTTTCTTTCTGAGCCCTTACCAGAATCGCCCTTAATGTGCACCTCAAAACTCTTCCAGTCTCTATCTATTGCCCAATTCCAAAGCTGCTTCCTCATGTTTACGTATTTGTTGCAGGGGCATTCTCTCCTTGACTCCATCTGACCACTTCCTCTCCCAATTTCCTTGTTCCCCAACTGATAATAATTCTGTTAGTTTTCCATAATCACTCTCTTTATCCTTTCATCTCCCATTATTTGTGGAACACACTCTAGTCTAACTCTTGTACCCTGATTCCACTGAAACCAATATTTTCATCGGTAAAGATCTCCTTCTTGCCAAATTCAAGAAACAATTTTTAATTTTCATCTTACTCATCCTCTCAGCAGCATGAGACATAGTTGATTACTTCATTTTATTGAATCACTTATTTCTGGCTTATTGTTGGCTTCCACAACATATATTTCCCTGTTTTATTTCTTATCTCACCAGCTACCTCCTTCTCAGTCTTATTCACTGGGTCTTTCTTTTCTTACTGAAATGGAAAAGGTGAAATACCCAAGAGCTGAGTCCTCAGATTTGTCTTCTTTATTTGCTTTCCTCCCTAGGTGATCTCATCTAGAGTCATGGCTTTAAATAACATCTAGTCAAAATCACATCTCAGAGAAGTCTTTCTTCCTCATCAGTTTCTTACCCTGTTTTGTTTTTCTTCATGGCAATTATCAGGGATCTAGAACTAGAAATACCATTTGACCCAGCAATCCCATTACTGGGTATATACCCAAAGGATTATAAATCATGCTGCTATAAAGACACATGCACACGTATGTTTATTGCGGCACTATTCACAATAGCAAAGACTTGGAACCAACCCAAATGTCCAACAACGATAGACTGGATTAAGAAAATGTGGCACATATACACCATGGAATACTATGCAGCCATAAAAAATGATGAGTTCATGTCCTTTGTAGGGACATGGATGAAGCTGCAAACCATCATTCTCAGCAAACTATCGCAAGGACAAAAAACCAAACACTGCATGTTCTCACTCATAGGTGGGAACTGAACAATGAGAACACATGGACACAGGAAGGGGAACATCACACACCGGGGCCTGTTGTGGGGTGGAGGGAGGGGGGAGGGATAGCATTAGGAGATATACCTAATGTTAAATGACCAGTTAATGGGTGCAGCACACCAACATGGCACATGTATATATATGTAACCAACCTGCACGTTGTGCACATGTACCCTAAAACTTAAAGTATAATAAAAAAAAGAAATTATATATGTATATAAACTTATTGTCTTCCCCATGAGAACAGGGATCTTGTTTGTTTTGTTCTCTGGCATATCCTCAGAAACTAGAACAGTATGTGGCACATAACAGGCTCTTAAAAATATTTAATAAATGGATGCTATGAAGAGGCTTTCGTAGGTTTTTTTTTTTAACTCTTACCTCCAAAAAGGTAAGAACAATTGTTTCAGTCCCTATCCAACTCCAGTTGTGCACCAGATCTTGTCCCCTTTCTTCTACTTAAGGACTTTGCTCCTGAAATCATCCAGTTTCTCTTTTTGCATCATCAGTCTTCTCTTTACTCATCATACCTTCTTTATGCTACAATATGTCCCATTATACTTATCATGTTCTCCTGTATTATTTATATGTTTATTGATTTATTTTCTCTTGTTCCCTTATAATGTAAGCAATATCAGGACAAGTACTTTATTTTATTCACTGGTGTATCCCCAGCACTAGAATAGTAGCAAGCATTCAATAGATGTTCTATAATAAATCAAATGGATTTAAATACTGGTTTGCTTATATGTCTCTCCCACTAGAAACTATGTTCTTTTAAAATAAGGACCATATTTTATTCCATTTAAATCCCCTTTGCCTAGCAAATGCCTAGTAAGTGTTCAATCTATTTATGAATAAGTGTATAAATGAGTATACAACTTAACAGCAAGCATGAGGATGTTCAGTAGCCCTGAGGAAAGATGGTTAACAAAAAGTTGAGACTGTCATTGAAGTGAAAAAATAAAAAGTCTCTTGAAATAATCTGGGCTCCAGAGATGGCAGGAGACTTAGACCAACTAATCTTTGGATTCCCTTAGCCAGAGCAATGGTTTCAGGTATGGACCTCCAACAGAGTCACACCTTTTAGGACAAACACAGGTGTGTTCTTGTCTCCTGGAACACAAGCTGAGAGGATGTCTGGAGTCCCTGCCACCATCTGACTACCACGTGAAATCTGAGACTAAAGAAAACACTACAGGAGATAGAACCAGGAAATAGAGAAACCAAATCCTGAAGGTACTGCTTGAGCTGTGAATTAAGTACTGCCTTCATTTAGTCTACTCCCTAGACTTTTTAATTATATAAGTCAATAACATTGTTTTTTGCTTAAACTGGTTTGAACTGAGGATTTTGTCACCTGCTACAGAAAAAAATACTTGACTGATTCTAGATCTTTAAAAAATTAGATTCCTGTGTCCCAATGTCAGATATTCTGAATGATTATGTCTAGGCCTTGAAATCTATATTTTAACAAGATCCCCAACAGTATCTATTACATTCTGGGTTGCAAGCAGCAGAAATAAAAGTCTAGCAGAGCCAAAATAAAAATAATTTAAAAGACATTAGAAAAGATAAAAAAAAAAAAGGACATTAGGCAGCTTACAAAATCAAGGAGGTATTAAGGAGGTGTGGAAAGGAAGGCTTGGAGCTACATAGTCAAGAACAAAGCCCAAAAATCATGCTGCCAAACTCATCCTGTGAAGTAGTCATGGGTGCACCAAAAAGCACCAAACATTACGGCTTGTACAACTGCCCCTAGGACCTTAATCTTGGGGCAACCACCACTTCCTCTAGCATTACTGCCACTGCTACCCTGCTATATAAGCTAGTTATCCAATATAACCTACATAATCTAGTGATTCAATTCCTATGTACCAAAGGTTAGAACAACCTGAAAGAAAATTATTATCCTCACATGTCCTAGGAATTTCACATAATATATGGCATACTTACCAAAAAGCTGGTAAGGAAAATTTTTTGGAATCTTATAGTAGAATTAAACATCAAACCCTTTTTCTATAACCTGTTGTGTCTTTAGCATGAGGGTAAAAGATTTTCCTGTCCTTTCACAGGGACATTTGTCCTCAGCAATGCTATTCAAATTATCCCAGCCAAATAACATCCCATTTCTGATGATCCATTGCCTTGCATTGCTGTTCGTCTGTATTTCCTCACAGTCTTAACAGAATTCTGAAAAAAGTGAGTTTGACCTCCTCATTAAGCTCACTACTATGGCATGTGACTGGCATGCTCCCTGTTTCTTCCAACATGTAACCTGTTATCTACTATCAGCTTTAAGCCAGAAACATGGTGAAAATTCTCAGGTGATGGGTCAGATCAAGAATGAAGACTTTTCGGGCCCTTTTGCCACAACAAAATCTGTTTCTCAGTGTGGCACCTGGACAGCCAACAAAGTCCCAGGAGAGGAATCATTTTCTCGCATATCCTTTTATGCACACTGACCCACATGTTGATTAGTAACCTGCAGGCACTTCTTTGATCACTCACAATACTTTTGGTTATAACCACTGCCTCTACCCTATACCTCATTTGATTATTGCATAGTACCACTGATGGATGCTGTTGCAATCCCCCTTTCCCCTTTGACAGTTTATTTCAGTGGCTCCCACAGACAGCTAAGGCTCTGAGTCACTGTCTGTCTGTTTTTCCATTGCATAAGCTCAGAGGAGGGCTTTGCAAGTGTTTGATGCTGGGGCTTTTACCCTCACCTTGGTTGCATCCCTTTGGAACATTGCTAGAAGATATCCCTCCTGAGCACTGAACCTGTGCCAGCCTTTTGTCTCTTTTCTGATCTTTGCTCTCTGAATCCTGGGCCTTCCTCCAAAAGTCTCTTTTGTTATGTTTGGGTTATATTACTTCATGTATAATTATATTTGCATAGTACTTTTCTGGTAGCAAGAGCAAGGGTAGGTCTCCTTTATCCAAAAACCTGTGTCTCCTTAGAGACCTATAAGAGGCTCGGGATGCTCTACAATGAGCACATTTCGTATCCTACTTTAGTCAAACTGCAAGATATATTAGATTTATCGAACCATAGAGACAGAGGTATCTAAGAGGTTTCTTAGTTATTTTCACCTGTAAGAAAACAGAAATTCAGAAAGGGAAGTTATTTTCTCAGAGATAAACAGCTATTGACAAACAAATCTGGGACTAGAACCCAAATTCAGGATACTTTCTTCTTTACTAATCTGAATTTTCTTCTAGAGTTTTTCCTTTTTTGACCATGTGTAACCTTTCTGTAAGAGATCGTCTTTGCATATAGTTACTTAATGGGTGATTTAATGACAGGGAAAGAAGAATGGAAATATCCAATAAGGCTTTATACAATAATGTGGTAGCCAAAGACATCCATATCCTATTCCATAGAACCTGTTTTTTTCTTTGCTTCTAACACATCAAGCACACATAGAACCTGTTAATATGTTCCCCTACACAGCAAAAGAAATTTTGCAGATCTAATTAAGAATCTTGAGGTGGGAGATTATCCTGGACTATATGAAGGGGTCCATGTAATAACAAAGGTCCTTACAAGTGAAAGAGACAGGCAAGAGAGTCAGAATCAGAGAAGGAGATGTGACAGTAGAAACAATATTGGAGTGATGGGATGTGAGGACTCAAATCCTCCATCGTTGGCTTTAAAGACGAAAGGTGGACACGAGCCAAAAACTGTGGGGCAGCCACTATAAACTGAAAAGGCAAGGAAATGTATTCTCCATGCCTTTGTAGAAGGAATGTAATCCTGACAATATCTTTATTTTAACCCAGTGAACTCCCTTTTGGACTTCTGACTCCAGAACTGTAATATAATAAATTTGTATTGTTTTAAGCCAATAAGTTTGTGGTAATTTGTCACAGCAGTAGTAGGAAATATGGTTTTAGAAGTAAATTTAATATAAAACCACAATAATAATGGTTATGTAGCATTTTATATGTGACAGGCATAATGCTACACCCATAGTGTCCATTACCTCATTAAATCCTTGGAATAATTCTAAGGCCAGATAATAACACTATTCCTCTGTTATGGTTGAGGAAAATGAGAATTTTCTCACTTGCCCAGCCACTCGTTAGTAACTATTAGAGTGAAGAGTTTGTCAGATTTTCAAGTGTATATTCTTAACCGTCATGCTATATTTTCTCCTTAAAAATATTATTTGATCTATTTTGTACAAAAAGAGTATCCAAGAGACCTATAGTTGACTTTTGCTTCAGGAAATGATGAAGTAACCAACACCAGGTTAACCCCAGCACAACCTAAAGAAAACATGAAATGACTGTTTTCAGTTATTGGGCAGACAGCACAATACTGTGATCAGCAAGAAAAGGGAAACAAATGAGGAGAGCCCTATAATCATCCTGGATTTCTGTCTGAAGACAATTCTTTTTACTGTGATTTGGAGAGTAGGATACCAAGCTAAGCATAGCAGTCTTTCTGAATTGAGATAGAATCAGAATTCAGAAAAACTGAAGAACAAAGTACCAAAAAGAAGTCTTGTGTACAAGGTCTGTGTACAGAAAGACTTCCAAAAATATGCACAGGGATTCTCTTGAGTTATTTCTGAATACCAAGTCACACTTGCCTAAAGTTAAATTTCATGAAGCATGGCAAAGAGTGACCAGAGAACAGTAAGCTGAAAATGTCTGATCACAAAAGGGCTGGGAAATGTTTGTGTTCTAACCATCAGAATGGGGAGTTCTTGTTAAGTACCTAGGCATTCAGTAGACATCCAGAAAGGTGACACATTAATGACAAAACTAAACTAGGCTTAGAATAAGGCTATTCTAAAATCACTCTAACAAAGCTTATAAAGAATTCTCAAAAATGATCCATATATACAGAAATAATTTAAATGGCTGCTGAACAAAGCCCAACACTCTTTAAGGAATATAAAAAAATATGGTAAGGAACTGGACATGGTGGCTCACACCTGTAATCTCAGCACTTTGGGTGGCCAAGGCGGGCAGATTGCTGGAGTTCCAAACCTGCCTGGGCAACATGGCAAAACCCTGTCTCTACAAAAAGTACAAAAATTAGCCAGGTGTGGTGGTATGCACCTGTAGTCCTAGCTACTTGAGAGGCTGAGGTGGGAGGATCGCTTGAGCCTGGGAGGTAAAGGTTGCAGTGGGCCGAGATTGCACCAATCCACTCCAGCCTGGGGGAATGAGCAAGACCCCATCTCCAAAGAAAAAAAAAATCAGTATGCTACAATGTAAAGATCAAAATGTCCAACATTAGTAAAACATTACTAGACATGCCAAGAAGGAAGAAAATGTGACCCACTTCAGAAGAAAAATTGATCAACTGAAACAGACCTATAAATGACAGAAATGATAGAATTAAGACAAGGAATTTTAAATAGCTATTATACATATATGAAAGTATTTGAAGAAAAGCAGGAACATAACAAGAAGATAAAATCAATAAATTAAAATAAATGACAACTCCTAAAAAGAAAAAGATAGTCTCCAAATGAAAAATTCTCTAAGTGGGGTGAAGAGCAGAAGAGACCCTGTGGAAGAAAATGTCAATAAACTTGAGTACAGTAACAGAGACTATCCAAACTGAAGTACACAAAAAAAGACAGACAAAAAAAAAAAAAAGCCTCAATCATCTGTGACAATATTGAATGGGCTAACTTAAGTGTAATTGAATTATCAGGATAAGAGTTTAAGGATATAGAAAAATGTGATGAAACCATGGCCAAAATTTTGTAAAATTTTATGAAAACTCTAAGCATACAGACTCAAGAAGCTCAATGAACACCAAAGAGAATAAACATAGAAAACTATTCCAAGGTATATCAGAATCAAATAGCTAAAAAGTAAGTGACTAATAGAAAATCTTAAAAGCTACCAGGGGAAAAAAGACATAGTACATACAGATGAATAAAGATAATAATGGAAGCAGATGTCTTGATAGAAACTATGCAAACTAGAATATAACAAATGGCATTTTTAAACTTTAAAACGATAAAAGAAAACTGTTAACCATGTCTTCTATTTACAGCAAAAAAATGTCCTTCAAGGACAAAAAACCAAACACCACATGTTCTCACTCATAGGTGGGAATTGAACAATGAGAACACATGGACACAGGACAGGGAACATCACACTCCGGGGACTGTTGTGGGGTGGGGGGAGAGGGGAGGGACAGCATTAGGAGAGATACCTAATGCTAAATGACAAGTTAATGGGTGCAGCACACCAACATGGCACGTGGATACATATGTAACAAACCTGCACATTGTGCACATATACCCTAAAACTTATAGTATAATAATAAAAAATAAAAAAATTTAAAAAATAAAAAATAAATGTCCTTCAAAAATGAAGACAAAGTAAAGAGTTCATAAGAAAGACAAAAGCTGAGACAATATCCAGAAGATTTATACTACAAGAAACACTAAAGAAAGTTTCTCACACTGAAGGAAAATAATATCTGATGGAAACTTTAATCTACACAAAGGAATAAAGATTGTCAAAAAGGGTAAATAAATGATTAAATATAAAGGATACTTTCTCTTTTTTTAGTTTCTTTTTTTAATAGAGATGTGGTCTCACTTACGTTGCCCAGGCTGGTCTCAAACTCCTGGGCTCAAGCAATCTTCCTGCCTCAGTCTCCCAAAGTGCTGGGATTACAGGTGTATGCCACTGTACCTTGTACTTTATTAACTTCTTCAAAAGATAATTGAACTAAAGCAAAAAAAAAAACTCCATATTTGGGGCATGTGATATATGTAAAAGTAAAATGTATGACAACTGCACAAAGGACAATAGGTAAGAAATATAATTATACTTTTATAAAGATCTTACATTATATGTGAGGTAATATAATGTGAAGTTAGACTGCCACAACGTAGAGATGCATAGGAAACACTAAAGTAACCACTAAAAAATAAAACAGAATGCAGCAAATTAGGGATAAAGCAGAATTCTTAAAAATATGCACTTAGTTTAAAATAAGGCAGGAAAAGAAGAAAAATGGTACACAGAACCTGGAACATACAGAACAAATAGAAAACAAATAGCAGTATGGAGGGACACAGAGCTTCAGAGACCAGTGGGACACCAGCAAGAATACTAACATATGCATAATGAGAAAAGAGGAAAAGGGCAGAAAGAATATCTGAAGAAATAATGGCTGAAAACTTCCCAATTTTGATGAAAGACACATATCCAAGAGGCTCAATGGGATTCTTGAGTGTGAATCCACATCCAAGCAGCTCAATAAACTCCAAGTAGGATAAACTATAAGATTCACAGAGACATATTGCAATCAAATTGTTGAAAGCCAAAGACACAGCAAGAATCTTTTTTTTTTTTTTTTTTTTTTTTTTGGAGACGGAGTCTTGCTCTGTCGCCCAGGCTGGAGTGCAGTGGCACAATCTTGGCTCACTGCAAGCTCTGCCTCCCAGGTTCATGCCATTCTCCTGCCTCAGCCTCCCGACTAGCTGGGACCACAGGCACCCACCACCATGCCCGGCTAATTTTTTATAGTTTTAGTAGAGACAGGGTTTCACCGTGTTAGCCAGGATGGTCTCGATCTCCTGACCTTGTGATCCGCCAGCCTTGGCCTCCCAAAGTGGGAGTTCCCTGAGTCTAATGAACAGCTATATCATCTTAAGATCAAAACAGAAACTATAGGCTTAAAGGTCAGCAGTCAGGATATGCAGGAGTCTGTAAGCTGGTAAGCACTATTAAGCTTGAGTTTTCAAGCTGTACCCAACATTTATCATTACCCCCAAAATGCCAAATGAGGGACAAAACAGAGATACCAACAGAGGAAACAAACTGGAAGAGACATTAGAAGAATAATGATTCATTGAGATAACAGAGAAAAAAGCATATACTCCAGGCAGTTTAAGAAAGTTACCTAATAGGGCATAGGTTCAAGATACCCAATGTGAGCCAAGAAAACCCCCTATGTTGCCAAATGTCAAATAGCATCATTATTATCAGTCTCATTGATAATTACCGGGTTTTTATGTATTGTCTGGGAATTTACATTCTAACACCTCTGAGATGTAAAAAGAGAGAAATAAATATAGGCAAGAGGAAACGCAAGGCAAATAGCTACTCAGAAGATAAAAACACTTGTATAATGCAGGTGTCATGAAGCAATCACACCGCACTACAGACCAGGGAGCATGACTCTGCCTCAGACCGACCACTCAATCCAAAATTACTCAATGATATTGGTAGTGTGTGATCATCTGTATGAGCTAAGCATTGTTATGCCAAGGCATACCTGTCCACAAAATGACATCTCTATATTTCACAGATCCAAAAAGCCACTGTAGAACCAGAGAGAATGGGAATTTGTGGTCTGAATTATCTAACCTGTGCCAGACTTGTTATTCCACTTAACTATGATGTAAACTGTTCAGATGTATTTAGTTTGCCTTATTCTTTAAAATTAAAAATGGAAAGTGTTTATCTAAATGAAGTTCCAGAAGTACCTACTGAGCCTATTTCCTCTCAGCTGTTTTCAACTGTAAAACACAAATATGTCTAACCCATGAATACTATAATCATTAGCAGCTGGGTTGCTGTGTGTTGTAGTCATGAAACTGCTCCTCTCAGACCTCCTATTGGAGACAGCTTAATTGATCCTGTCCCTCTGGATGCAGCACTGCATTTACCCGAAGGCCATACTTCCTAGCCAATGATAGAGCACAGCAGATACTAAGGCAGGCCCATTCTGGCAAGATACAGGACTCCTGAGTAACTTCTATTTTAGGACTCACCATCAACCTGGCCAAACTTTCTTAGCACTGCATGGCAGTCTTGAGACCCATCCTACCCAATCCTGCTACTTTCCTTCTTCTCTTCTACACTGTGGTTCTAAAGTTTCTCTCCACCTCCTCCTGCTCCCTCCCTCAGTAATCTCTTTCATAGCTAATCCTAGCTTAAGATTTATTTGGGATGGGTCCAAATCAAAACAGGTGGTACACAGAGTGGTGTGAGAAAACAGGCAGGAAGATGGGGATTTGGGATTGGCTCACTCACCCAACAGTAGATTAAGTGGGGGCCATCTTGTGTGGTGGGTAGGGTACAGATAGTCCCTGGCCCAAGGTAGGGGCCCAACTGCCCAAGATTTCACCCACGATGACCTGAGAAAATGTCCCAGTGGAAGGGAACAATCATTCAGGTCCAATCATTCAGGCATTTGAAAAAACAACAGGCGTGGTGGCTCACACCTGTAATCCCAGCACTTTGGGAGACCGAGGCATGTGGATCACCTGAGGTCAGGAGTTCTAGACCAGCCTGATCCACACGGTGAAACCCTGTCTCTACTAAAAATACAAAATTGCTGGGTGGGGTGGTGCACGCAGAGCTCCAAAGACGTCTGAATGATCCACCAAGGTAGGTCTACTATGGTAAGGTCAGGGCCCTAGTTGGGAAAAACTAGAATCCAGAAAAATGAGAAGAGAACATCTAGGTGGATGCCTCCTCAAGATACTGGCTATGAAGATCCCCCCAGAACCTTCAGAGCTTGCAAAGGTGGCCTACCCATCCCTCGTAAGTTGAAGCACCTCCCTTTGTGCTAGAAAATGCTAGAGTCCTGTCCTCTCTAGAAGGAAGTAAATGCCCCCTCAGAAGCTGCCCTTTCCTCCCCTTGGTTACCTAGCTGATCACCTGATGGGCCTGATAAGAAAGAGACTCTATACCAAAGAAGAGTTTGCAAGAGTGAGCTAGCATGCACCAGCAGGAGCCAGGAGCCTAGGATTAGATTTTAAGTGTGCTTGATAAAAAGGGCCAGAATGTAAGGGATTGGGTAAGCAGAAATTCATTAACTTGAATTTAATTTAACTTGAAGGCACTTATTTGGGACACAGGATTTAAAGCCTGGCAAGGATCCCAGAGTATGAGGAAATTTCACTGCTAGAATGGCTCTGAGAAGACTGAAAAAAGTAATGACCAACACAGCAAAGTGTAAATACCTGAGTTGCCCTCACAAATGCTAGAGGAAAGAATAAAGAGGCTAAGGGAAGTGGGCAAGGCCAAGATTAGGGTGAGGCAAGAGCAGTGTCTAAGGGGCATAATTCAAGGAGCCATTCACTCTCATCGTCTTGAAATATTAGGGTCTTTGCCTCATCCTAGTACTGGACCTGGAAATGGGTATGCTAGAATGTATCTATTATGTAAGGCAGTAAGATTCCCCTAGAGGATTGTGTTCACAAGAAAGCCCAGAAGACACATCTTCTACCAAGGCCACCAGAAATGTGCTGAGAGGGAAAGCAGTATCACTAAGAAGTTTGGTAGCGGTTCCTCTGCAGGTCAGGGCTGATTGTAGGAGAGGCCATCATAGAGCTGGGCTTATTAGTATTCATATTCATGATAGAGGCCCCACTGGAATAGAGGCCAGGTGACAGAACTTAACTATCAAAAGTCAGGAGGCTGCAATTACCATAATGGCCTGCAAGATCACAGCAGCCAATGGGTTTGACCCACAGGGAGTTGTGGAGATGGTTGATAAAGCATGGTTTTCCTAGGAGCAAAATAGAAGGGCAGCCAGCAAGCGTGCTACTTAACATCTTTAAATTTAAAAAAAGGTAAGAATGGGAGAGCAAGAGGCAGAGGATAGTCATACCTATAAAAAAGTCACAATCCTCTGTTAATATTCCCAGACTAGAGCAGATTTTTAGAACCAAAATCCATTGACTAAATACCACAGAAAGTATATTCTATAATCATTCCTATGACACCCACTGCAACAACTTAGCAGTTGGAGTAACCCCCAGATTAAGACCCTTGGCCTATGGAGTAAGAGCTATCACAGTAGGAAAAACCAAGTGGAAATCTTTAAAATTGTTCCTCCTCAGCCAACATAGTCATTCAAAAACAATATATCCTACAGATGATAAAGGAGATTGTTGCTGTCATTAAAGAGCTAAAGGAGGCAGAGATGGTGGCTCTCATCATATCTTCATTTAATTCACTAATCTGGCCCCTGCAAAAGCCGTCTGTAGACTATCACAAGCTCAACAAAGGAGTATCCCTGATGATAGCTATTGTGCCAGACATGGTTCTACTATCCCTCTTCTAAATTCCCCCTTAGAAAGAGACCCCTAAGGAACCATGGAGGAGTTGCATCCCAAAGCTATGTGAAGTAGACCTGTGTGGAACAAGGGTTAGACAGGAGCAGGCATGAAAATGCTCCTGTCAGACCTCCTGTTGTGAGGAGCATAACTGACCAACAGCCTGAGATCTTGTCCCTCTGGATCCAGCACTGCATTTGCCCAAAGGATATACTTTTGTTGGGCGGGGTGGGTTCCCAGCCAATTCTGGACCACCTCAGAGATACTAAGGTAGGTCCATTTTGGCAATATACAGGACTCCTCAGTAGCTTTGATTCAAGGACTCCCCGTCAACCTGGCCAAATCTTCCTTGGTACTGCACTGCAGTCTGAGACTCCTCATACCCAGTCGTCCTTTATTCCTTCTCTTCTATACAATCTGAAGGATCTCCCCACCTTCTCCTCCTTCCCCCAGTAAATCTCCTACTTCTTAGTGGACTTGACCTAATATACCCCAAAAACCTCAAAGACTATGGAAGAAAGGATCTGCATTTGCATTTCCCCTGGCAACCAGAATGTTTTTAAACTATACAAGGGGATCAGAGACTTACTTCTTTATTTTTACCACAATGAAGGTAACCTGCTAAGGGAAGGAGAATCTAAAGGTGATTAAAATAAACCTAGAACAAAAAATTGCCTTGTATCTTAAAATTTGCATAAGGCATAGTCAGGGCACAAAGGGGCTGATGCGGCCTCAGTGCCAAGGTAAATGAGGCAGACACTGTACAGTATTTTCTGTGTTGGTGCCAGTCACACAAATGGGATCTGCCCAGAGCTAGTCTTACTCGTGTTCCTAACTTGCCTGAAAATGCTTAGAGATTGTCATTCCTGGATCAGCACTTTTAGTCTGGGTCTTGGTGCCAGTAACACCTTTAATTTTGTGGTTTTCATTCATCTGCTGTTGACTTGTGATGCATGCGGCCTCACCCACAGAATAATAAATGGATCCCCAGTTCTGTTGGAGTTAACCTAGGTTAGAAGCCATAGTTTGGTGGACTCTGCTCAGATTAGTCAGGTTCAGCCAGATTTGTGGTTGACTTAACCTAAAATAAAATTCAATGACCTATTCACTTTCCAGACATGTCCAGGATTCTAGGAGTGGTCCAAAGTTAATTTGAATCCCTGAAAGGTGTGGTTTTCCGGAAATCACCCAGAACTAAGGGATCCTAGGGTTATTCTTATTCTTGGTGACTAATGTACAAACCATTTAATGTCTCTGTACCTTCATTTCCTAATGAATATAATAATCCCTCCCTTTAAGAAGGTTGTAATGTTTCATATAATTGTATGAAATGCCTTGAAATCTTTAATGAGAAAAGGAAAAAAGTTATCATACACACCATTTTTAATTTAAGGCAAAGAATTCAATCAAATCTTGAGGTTTAATTCATTAGGCTTTCTCAACTTAATTATTTATCTACACTGAAGTCTGCTGAATGCACATTTCATTGGCACATTTTATATTTCAAGGGTGTAGCCTAGCACAGTGACGGATATTTAATAAATGCACATCAACTTGCAAGAAGAAATGTGGACAATTTAACAGAGTCATCGACTGAGAATCCAGATACCAGGGTTCTAGTTCCAACTCTGCTGCTAGTGCATTATACAATCTTCCACAAATCACTTGGCTTTAATTCTCTCTTCTGAGATTGAGACATTGGTGTTAAGCATCTCTAAAGTAACATTCAGGCTTTTAAAAAATCTGTCACAAATGGGGAAAGGATTCCCTATTTAATAAATGGTGCTGGGAAAACTGGCTAGCCATATGTAGAAAGCTGAAACTGGATCCCTTCCTTACACCTTATACAAAAATTAATTCAAGATGGATTAAAGACTTAAATGTTAGACCTAAAACCATTAAAATCCTACAAGAAAACCTAGGCAATACCATTCAGGACATAGGCGTGGGCAAGGACTTCATGTCTAAAACACCAAAAGCAATGGCAACAAAAGCCAAAATTGACAAATGGGATCTAATTAAACTAAAGAGCTTCTGCACACCAAAAGAAACTACCATCAGAGTGAACAGGCAACCTACAGAATGGGAGAAAATTTTTGCAACCTACTCATCTGACAAAGGGCTAATATACAGAATCTACAATGAACTCAAACAAATTTACAAGAAAAAAACAAACAACCCCATCAAAAAGTGGGCAAAGGACATGAACAGACACTTCTCAAAAGAAGACATTCATGCAGCCAAAAAACACATGAAGAAATGCTCATCATCACTGGCCATCAGAGAAATGCAAATCAAAACCACAGTGAGATACCATCTCACACCAGTTAGAATGGCCATCATTAAAAAATCAGGAAACAACAGGTGCTGGAGAGGATGTGGAGAAATAGGAACATTTTTACACTGTTGGTGGGACTGTAAACTAGTTCAACCATTGTGGAAGTCAGTGTGGCAATTCCTCAGGGATCTAGAACTAGAAATACCATTTGACCCAGCCATCCCATTACTGGGTATATACCCAAAGGACTATAAATCATGCTGCTATAAAGACACATGCACACGTATGTTTATTGTGGCACTATTCACAATAGCAAAGAGTTGGAACCAACCCAAATGTCCAACAATGATAGACTGGATTAAGAAAATGTGGCACATATACACCATGGAATACTATGCAGCCATAAAAAATGATGAGATCATGTCCTTTGTAGGGACATGGATGAAACTGGAAAACATCATTCTCAGTAAAGTATCACAAGGACAAAAAACCAAACACCGCATGTTCTCACTCATAGGTGGGAATTGAACAATGAGAACACATGGACACAGGAAGGGGAACATCACACTCCGGGGACTGTTGTGGGGTTGGGGGAGGGGGGAGGGACAGCATTAGGAGATATACCTAATGCTAAATGACGAGTTAATGGGTGCAGGAAATCAACATGGCACATGGATACATATGTAACAAACCTGCACATTGTTCACATGTACCCTAAAACCTAAAGTATAATAATAAAAATTAAAATTAAAAAGAATAAAAAATAAAAAATAAAAAAATAAAAAATCTGTCATAATTTGTGAAGTTGTTACTCTTTTATATTGCTCTAATGATGAGTCACTTTTTTTAAAGAAGAAATATAAAGACATTTATAAGTAAATATTTTCCTATTTTTCTCAAAATCTGTGGTGCTTTTTAAAGGCACTGTGGTATAACTCAAAGAGTACTAAACATGGCTTCTAAAAATGGATTTGCTACTAACTACTTTTGGGGCTTTAGGTAGTTCATTTCACATTTTTAATTTTCTAAAAACTAAAGACTCAGTTTTCTTATCTGTAAAATTAGGGTGTTGGATTAATTCTCAAGACTCTTCCTACTCAATCCAAGGTCTATTCCAGCCCTAATATCCTATAACTCATACAGATAACATTTTTAAGTGTCTGGGTTATTTTTCTAATTACAAAGGTAATACCTGCTTACTTAAAAATATTCAAAGATACAAAAATATGCCAGGCACAGTGGCTCACGCCTGTAATCTCAGCACTTTGGGAGGCTGAGGCAGGCGGATCACGAGGTCAGGAGTTTGAGACCAGCCTGGCCAACATACTGAAACCCCGTCTCTACTAAAAATACAAAAAATTAGCTGGGCGTGGTGGTGGGTGCCTGTAATCCCAGCTACTTGGGAGGCTGAGGCAGGAGAACCACTTGGACCCAGGAGGCAGAGGCTGCAGTGAGCCAAAATTGTTCCACTGCACTCCAGCCCAGGCGACAGCACGAGACTCCATCTCAAAAAAAAAAAAAAAAAAAAATATATATATATATATATATATATATACAGAAATATATTAAGTAAACATTAGAGTCCACCATAATGCTATCCCTTAGAGATTGTGTTAACAGCTTATTATATAATCTTTCAAAATTGCCTGACACACTAACATAGATGTATTATTATACTATTATTTTATAAAAATGAAGATATATACACTTTTATGATTTTTTTAATTTAACAATATATCATGAACCTCTGTCAACTGGATATATGTAGCTCTATCTCATTCTTTTTCATGACTCTGTTCCATTCAGTGGGCATATCAAGTTTATTTACCTGCTAATGAATATTTAAGTGGTTTTAAAATTTTTGTAACGGGTATCCTGGATCACCTGAAGGCACCTTGGCTTATCTATTTTTGTACAAATTTGGAAGTACTTCTTTAAGGTAAATTCCTATAATGGAATTTCTTGATGAAACAGTGTAATTTCCTATGTAGGGGCAAACTGCTCTAGAAAGAAATGTTATCAATGTACATTCCCATAAATAATGTACGAGAGGAGAACACTAGGTGGTGCTAAGCATGCTAATTTATATTTATTATGTCGCCAGAACTGGTGAGGCTTATTATCTAGTTTGGGCCTTATCCCCAAATAAATCTAGACTAGTGCTGGTATAAAGGATTTCAGATCTTAAGTCAAGGCTTCTTTGGTCTCCTGTCAAACTTATCACATGCAGTCCCAGAGAGCAGAACTAGTCCCAGCATTTGGAAATAACAGACGAGAGAATTCTGGCTCAAAAGGACAAAACTTTCTAGTAATCAGAATTTTCCCATAAGACTATGTTGCCTATCAATTAGAAAAGCCCTGTCACTGTATTATAAATGGTGAGCAATTGAAAGCTGGATGACCTTTTGTCAATAAGTAGTTGGACCTGATGACCTTTAAAGTTTCCTTCAGATTCAAAGGCTCACAAACACCCAGATTTGAAGGGCAAGAATTAGGGTTAAATCCTCCCACAGGCACTTGCTTCCCTAGACTGTTTTCTATCAGAGTAACATTTTTTATGTCTTCTCTGTCCTCTATAATTGAATATTTCATTAAGTTAATTTTCATAAGTCTAGGTAAGTATCCCTCACAGAGCTCAAGGTCAATATTTCTATTTCCATTAACTAATTCATCAGGTATTTTCTGAGTCCCTACTATGTACCAGGCAGAATACTAAATTCTGGGGATCTGACAGTAAGCGAAACCAACAATTCCTGCCCTGTGGCATTTATAGATTGTGCTTATCAATGTAAGCTATATTTGAAGACAGCCATAAAGCATTTATTTTAACTGCCTATAGAATTAATTAGATAGCCTGCCCAGTAAATCAGAATATGTTCATTTAGAAAATCAGAAACATGAGACATGTTTTTAAACTATTTCTCACTGCTGATTTTTTGAGTTAACATAAAGCAAAACAGAGAGCAAAAATAATTGCCTAAGCATTTGAGGCAAAGGTAAGAGCCAAAGCAATTATCTCATCCAAAAGTAAAACAAAGAAAAACATGTTTACCATGATTGACCAGGAAATTGCCCCTGCGTTCTATTTCACCTATGGATAGGTCTTCCAAGGACCAAATTCTAAGATAGAAATCTCTGAATATTCTAAGGTCATAATGACTTTCCTGGCCCCAAACCTAATGTCACATTTCTTCTGACAAGCTACAGAAACAAGAGAAAACAAAAAAAAGAAAGGTCCACAGGATGGCTTGGGTTGAATTATGTGTGTTTATGAAGGAAAGTGTCAACTAGACCACATGCGTCAAGGGGAAAAATATCATAAAGAATTTCCCAAAGAAATCCTTGAGCCAAAACACTTTCTTAAGTAAAAATATCATCATTTCAGGGCACATTCCTCTCCCGTCATGCATGCATGAGCAGACTGCTTCCTGCTGAAAGCTCATTCTGAAAATGAAATGCAGTCCCTATGGTAAGCCTAGATTTCCATAAAGGCAGGACAGAGTAAACAAAATAATCCTCACTTTCAGTTCCATTTCTTTACTTAAGGAAGGATCTAGAATGTTCAGGGAACAGGAATTCTTCGGGAAATTCTAGCTCTTTGAAATATAGCCACACAGTTAAACTTGGCAAAAGGTTTTAAAACTGTATTCTTAAAAAAACTAAATGAAGAAGTTTTTATAACTCAGTATATTTTTTAAAAACCAATTGTTTCTTTACAAGTTTCCCAACCCAAAAACCATGCAAATCATTATTTTCACCTTATGATCCAAATGTATCCTTGACCATGTGTAATGGGTAAAGCCACAGGGACATGATCCCTCTCCTACAACTCAGAAGCTAACTGATTTGGTGTTTAATTTTTACTTTACATGATATTTCTTTTGTTCTTATCATTCTCAGGAAGAGTCCTATAGCCGGATATGCAATGTACACTTGGTGGTTTTTGGATGCAACCAAAAAAATTGTAAATTTTGTACCATTTTTGACATATAGAAACCACAGTTTCACATGATTCAGCTCAGGAAAGGACTCATCTCTCTAGACCTGTTTCTTCATCTTAAACTTGGGGATGTTCACTAAGACGAACTCAAAAGTCCTAGGTTTGATATTCTATGATTTTACGAGTTACAGGATCATGTTCATATAAGGATATACCGGGGAACATATGCATAGGTGACATTTGCTATTATAATTTCACTAAATAGAGAAAAAAATCAATTCATTTAACAAGTGGTTATTGAGCATCTACTTAGGACAAGGTCCTATTAAAGAAATAATTTTATGATATGAAAATGATAGGGCTTTTTATGGAGAAAGAACCCTAAAATATTTGGGGGGCTTGAATTCCTTCAGCTTTAAGCCAAATTTAATTTTGCATTTGTCAAATACTTGGTTATGCTTAGGAATTCTAAAAGGATTGCTTAATAAGTACAGTCATACCTTTCTTCTAATGCCCTGGCCTGAGTCCATGAATAAGAAGGGAACAAGCTGCCCCATAAGAGTTTCACAACTTCTTTCAGGCACTCACTCCATTATTTAGGGAAATTTATGAAATATTCATGTGCCAGATTCTCCCAGGGTAGGTGTTCCCTTTATAAGTAAGTGATAAGCCACTAAAAGTGCATTAACTCTTTTAGTCAATAAATCATTCATTCCACAAATATTTCCTGGGTGTGTATTATCTCAAACACTAGGCTAGGATTCAAGATATGGGAATAAACAGACTCTCTTCGAGGAGCTCACAATCTATTGAACAAAATAGAAAAGTAAACAAATACTTGTACTACCTTGTCACGAGTATGTAAAAAGTACTATAATGGCACGAAGTGAGCATCAGAGGGCCTATTTCACAAAAAAAGTGACATGTGAATTGGAATGTAAAGACATGGTAGGGAATCACCATGGGTGGCAGAGGGGCAATGGGGCACAGGATGAGTACTACAGGTTAATTGAACAGGTTATGCAAAATATGAAGATCTGAAAGAATATTCTATATTCAAAGAAAGGTGAGAACACCTATAGAGTGTGAGGAAAAGATATTAAAGAAAATAAAATGGATAAAGCAGATTGGGGTAGCTTTTGAAGACCCAAAGGCCTGCTGAAGAACACCAACTCTATTTTGTATGTAAGAGAGAACCACTGGGGTGCCTTTAAAACAGCAGGAGAGCAACATGATCCAATTTGAAAGGTCATTGAATGACAGTGTGGAGGATAGTTTGAAAGTGGGTAAGCTGTAGTCAAGATCAGCTAAATGGCCATTCTTTTTTTTTTCTTTTTTGAGACAGAGTCTCGCTCTGCCACCCAGGCTGGAGTGCAGTGGCACGATCTCGGCTCACTGCAAGCTCTGTCTCGTGGGTTCACACCATTCTGCCTCAGCCTTCTGAGTAGCTGGGACTACAGGCACCCACCACCACATCCGGCTAATTTTTTTGCATTTTTTAGTAAAGACGGGGTTTCACCATGTTAGCCAGGATGGTCTCGATCTCCTGACCTCGTGATCCACCCGCCTCGGCCTCCCAAAGTGCTGGGATTACAGGCGTGAGCCACTGCACCTGGCCGGCCCATTCTTAATAGTACAGAAAAGAGATGCGGAAGGATGAAATTTAATAGAGTAAAACACTAAATTACCACTGACTAACACCCAGAAACTTAAAAGCATTCACGTATATCATTAAGTCTCAAGTTCCATCTATTCACAAATTGATCAACCTCAAACTATGCAATGACAAAACAACTAGTTCAACTGACCTTTTTTGCAACAAATTGGCCAGTTTTTGTGTCACAGCATAGAGATACTTATCTGTTCATTAACTGCCATAAAATAATTTTAAGCTGAGGAAACTTTCTAGCTTATAGAAGGATTTTTATGATAAAATGGATGTCCAAATGGTATTTGTTCCACATGAGAAAAGAATCTAAAATTGAAATTAAGTTCTCCTATTTAAGTATCACATTAACTCAATATAATAATTTTCTACGTAGAGAGAAAACTGTTTGCAGGGATAATCCAACAGTAGAGAAGTGAAATCTGTGAGTTTATTTGAAATCTTTTGGGTAACTCTTTGCAGCAGCAGTGCCATCTTCCTACATTTTGCTTAGATTAATTTTAAGATTTATTTTTCTTATTTGGAACACATCTGTAGGAAGCAAGGAGCATGCAAGCTAGGATACAGCAAATCTGAGAGTCAGCATTTATGACAGATAATACACATGTGCATTATACACAAGACAAAAATAAAATTTTATTCTCAATTTCTAGATATTAGATAACTAGATGGTGGTAGTTCCATTCTAGTTATTACAAAACTATTTAGGATTGGAAGAATGAGGTGATCAAATGAAAAAAGTGAATTAGTTGCACTCTTACCAACTGTGGAGCAAAGAAACATGTTTCCCATGGCCCAAGGCAGGCTTGAGTGAGAAAGAAATCTGGGGATCTACTTAGATAGTGCCAAGAAAGTGCTAGAGATGGATGCCCTGGAGATGAGCAAAGAGAGGTCCTGAAGTCACGGGACTAAATTCCAGCACAGTGGAATAAAACAGAAAAAAAGAAAGGAGTACCTACATAAGAGAATCAGTAGGTTTGGGAGAGTGATAAATCTTATCTTTTCTATTTTAACAGTGAAATCTTTTGCAGAGCAAAAATTTTGATTTTTGAAGTCCAATTCATCAATTATTTTCTAGATCATGCTTTCAGTATTATACCTAAGAATTATTTGCCTACCCCAGGTCATGAATATTCCTTCTCATGTTCTCTTCTAAATGCTTTACGGTTTTCCTTTTTTTTTTTTTTTTTTTGAGACGGTGTCTCGCTCTGTCGCCCAGGCTGGAGTGCAATGGTGCAATCTCGGCTCACTGCAACCTCCACCTCCCAGGTTCAAGTGATTTTCCTGCCTCAGCCTCCCAAGTAGCTGGGACTACAGGTGCATGCCACCACGCCTGGCTAATTTTTTTGTATTTTCAATAGAGACGGGGTTTCACCGTGTTAGCCAGGATGGTCTCGATCTCTTGACTTCGTGATCCACCTGCCTCAGCCTCCTAAAGTGTTGGGATTACAGGCGTGAGCCGTGCCTAGCCTGGTTTTACATTTTACACTTAGAACTATGATCCATTTTTATTTACTTTTTTAAAAAGGCATGAGTTTAGGTGGAGGTTAATTTTTTTTACATGTCTATATCCAATTGTTCCAACACCATTTGTTGAAAAGATGATCCTTTCTCCATTGAATTGCCTTTGCAATTTCATAAAAAATCAATTGGCCATATTTGAGTGAAGCCAATTTCTGGACTCAATTCAGTACCACTGATCTACATGTCTATCCCTTCACCAATGCCACACTGTATTGATTACTATAGCTTTGTAGTAAATCTTAACATCAGTGTAAGTCATCCAACTTTCTCCTTTTTTCAAAATTGTTTTGGCTATTCTGGTTTTTTGTTTGTTTGTTTTGTCTTCCCATATACATTTTAGAATTATTATATATATATTGAGAATATGTCTATTTCTTCTTTCAGTTTTGTCTATTTTTGCTTCATGTATTTTTAAAGTCTGTTGTTAGGTGCACACACATTTAGATTTGTATGTCTTCTTGGTGAATTTACTTTTATATTATTACATGATGTCTCAGTTTATCCCTGGTGATTTTCCTTGCTCTGAAGTCTACTTTGATAATTAATATATTTATACCAACTTTATTTTTATTCATGTTTAAAATATGTCTTTTCCCATTCTTTTTCATTTAACCTTCCTATATCTTTATACTTGAAGTATGTTTCTGGTAGACAGCATATAGTTGAGTGATACCTTTTTACTCATTCTGATTATCTCTATTTTAACTAGTGTGCTTACACCATTTACATTTAATGTTAATATTGATATGTTTGGGTTTAGGGCTACTATTTAATTACTTGTTTACTCACCACTCCTTATGTTTTTCCTTCCTCTGTTACCCTTTTTTTTTTTCTTCTTCTTTTGGGTTATTTGAGCATTTGTTAGTATTCTATTTTAGTTTTTTATTATTTCACTTTGGTGTGTGTGTGTGTGTGTGTGTGTGTGTGTGTGTGGTGATGACTGTTACCGTAAACAAACTTAAACTTTCTCAGCATGCTTTGAATCAATATTTGCCACTTTAAATGTGATGTAGAAATTTTTCCGAGATCCCTTTACCTTCCATCCTTCATGTTGTATTTGCCTTATATATGTATTACTTCTATATGCATTGAAAACCCATCAGATAATGTTATAGTTTTGGTTTTCAATTATCAAATATACTTCAAACACCTTAAAAGGAGAAGAACAGTCTATTACATTTGCCCAAATATTTGCCATTTAGATTGCTCTTCCTTCATTCCTCACGCTCCAAATTTCCTTCTGGTGTCATTTCCTATCTGAAAAATTTCATTTCGTTAATTCTTTGAGATCAGGACTGTTTGTAGTGAACTCTATTAGTTTTCTTTCATCTGAGAATGTCTTTATTTAACCTTCATCCCTGAAGGATATTTTCACTGGGTATAAAATTCAAGATTAACAATTCTTTTCTTTCAGCACTTAAAAATGCTGTTCCACTATCTTTTGCAGGAACAGTTTCTGATAAGAAAACCGTAGCCAGTTCAATAATACATCATTTTTCTCTTGCTGCTTTCATAATATTTTGTCTTTAGCTCATAATGATTTAATTGTGATAGGTCTAGACATGGATTTATTTGGTTTTGTCACATTTAGGATTCACTAGACTTCCTGAGTCTGTAGGTATATGTCTTTTACCAAATTTGAGAAGTTTTTAGCCATTATTTATTGAAATGATGTTTCTTCTACCATGTTCTTTCTCCTCTCATTCTGAGTCTCTAATCACATGAACATTAGACTTTTGGGTATTATCCCATGCATCTTTCTTCATTTTAAAAATATTTTTTGTCTTTTTCTGATTGAATAATTTCTATTACTATAGCTTCACATTCGCTGACTCCTCTGTCAATTCTATTCTGCTATTACACCCATTCTGTAATTTTTAATTTTAGTTATTGTATTTTTCAGTTCTAAATTTTCTATTTGGTTATTCTTTATATTATCTATTTCTTTGTTAGGACTTTTTATCTCTTCATTATTTTCAAGAGTGTATGCCCTTACTTATTTGTACATATTTTTTTAGATAATTTCAACATTTGTGATACATTAGCAGTGGCATCTGTTGATTCTTATGCAGGTTGAGATTTTACTGCTGTTCAGCTCTGTTCCATGTGTGTGTCATCCAATGACCAGTGTGGGACCTAGACTGTGACCTACCCCTTAGTTCAGTTCTCAAAGTATTTAGTATCCTGTTTAGGATCCATGCATGCACAAATCCAGGGTGAGCTCAAGAGTTCACAGACAACTTTATGAGTTTTCTTCCCAGGCTCCCTGCTCTCCATGATCTCCCTAGTACTTCTGGTGCCCTGAGGCTCCCTTTTCAATGTTCTAATCAGGACACTGAACTTCTCTCCTCCCCTCCACATTTTCTTTTTTTCTTTTTTTTTTTTGAGATGGAGTCTCACTGTGTCACCCAGGCTGGAGTGCAGTGGCCCACTGCAACCTCCACCTCCTGGGTTCAAGCGATTTTCCTGCCTCAGCCTCCCTAGTAGCTGGGATATGTGTGTGTAGCATCATGCCCAGCTAATTTTTTTGCATTTTTAGTAGAGACAGACCATGTTAGCCACGCCGGTCTCAAACTCCTAACCTCAAATGACCCGCCCACCTCAGCCTCCCAAAGTGCTGGGATTACAGGCATGAGCCACCCATACCCCCCTCTCCTCCACATTTTCTAGTGGCCCCTCTCTGGAGCCAACAGCAAGATAACAAGTGGAGGGAGAGCAAGAGGGTTTCACTCCACATTTTTGAAACCACAGCTTCTCCCATCAGAGAGAAATGTTCCCATGCCCCAGTTTTAGGAGGAACCCAATAGCTGCTGTTCTTGCTGTCACTGCCCCTATCACAGCACAACTGCCTAAAGACTGGCATAAGAGAATGGAGTAGAGACTTAAAGGAGAAAGAGCAGGAGAAAAAGAGGAGGAGGAAAAAAAAAGAGGAGGAGGAGCTCGGGGAGAGAAGGAGGAAGAAAGGGGATTTCCAACTCTTTCTCTAAATGTTAGCTAATCTTTTCCTGGAAGAATTACAGGTCTCCTCCTGGAGCTCTCTGTGTCTATGTTCCCTTTTTGGTTTCGGGTTGCCTTAAGTTCAGGTTAGGGGTTACCTAGAAACAAGAAATGGTTATCTTATCACCTATTTGGTGGTACTTTGAATTCTGCACCGCTTTCTGCTTACTATTGCTTTTCAAATAGGAGTTGAAAATACTTTTCAAGAAGCACATTCTAATTGAACCAGAACCATATCTTATCTGGAACCATAAACATAATAGACAGTTGTATAAATTGTGTTTGCATTTTCAAATAATTTAAATTGCAGTATGGCTTCCATTAAACTAATATTTGTTTTCTTCATTTGCCTAACTATAAATAACCTAGTTCCACTATATGTGAAGTTTATTATCCATTGACCCACCAAAGCTACTGCTGTGTCTTTAGAAATCAGAAGCATTCTTGGCCGGGTGCGGTGGCTCACGCCTGTAATCCCAGCACTTTGGGAGGCTGAGGCGGGTGGATCACGAGGTCAGGAGATCGAGACCATCCTGGCTAACACGGTGAAACCCCATCTCTACTACAAATACAAAAAATTAGCCGGGCGTGGTGGTGGGCACCTGTAGTCCCAGCTACTTGAAAGGCTGAGGCAGGAGAATGGTGTGAACCCAGGAGGCGGAGCTTGCAGTGAGCCCAGATCGTGCCACTACACTCCAGCCTGGGCGACAGAGCGAGACACCATCTCAAAAAAAAAATCAGGGCTGGGCGCGGTGGCTCACGCTTGTAATCCCAGCACTTTGGGAGGCCGAGGCGGGCGAATCACGAGGTCAGGAGATCGAGACCACGGTGAAACCCTGTCTCTACTAAAAATACAAAAAATTAGCCAGGCATGGTGGCGGGCGCCTGTAGTCCCAGCTACTCGGAGAGGCTGAGGCAGGAGAATGGCGTGAACCCGGGAGGCAGAGCTTGCAGTGAGCCGAGATTGCGCCACTGCACTCCAGCTGGCGACAGAGTGAGACTCCGTCTCAAAAAAAAAAAAAAAAAAAAATCAGAAGCATTCTTATTAATAATTTCAAAAAATAGTTATTTGGCCAATGTTATCTCTACTTACTTCTATTTTACTAAAGGACTATGATAGATCAATTACATGAAGATATAATTTGTATTTAGGATAAAAAATTAATATAGTATTATATTGTTTGATTTGACAATAATTCGAATCTCTACATGGCTGGACCATTTGATTATGCCATTTAAAGCAACAATAGCATAAAAAGCCCCAAGATATCAAAGACTAACCAACTAAATAGCCAGTGATACAAATAAAGAACCATTTTTAGAAGAAGTCCATGCTGCTGTTTAATATTTTGAATCACTCCACAATGCTGAAATCATTTAAAGAAAAAAGATTTTTATTTTTATGTGCCTGGGTTTCCAATGCTACTTATACTTATTAAATTGATTAAGACCTTTATGGTCTTTCATAAAATTAAAATTCTAGGAAAAAAGTATAGGTAGGAGTTACTTCTCCTAAAAGGCATGTCTTATCTATCTAAATAGAGTGTTAAACACTCGTTGAGACCAGAAATCACATCTTTGTTAATATATGCTAACAAGGCTACGAATGCCTGGAAAATGGAACTGCCAAAATGAAAAAGAATCTGGGTAATATTCCTGGGCACTAAAGGAAACAGAAAAAGCCAGACCAAGAAGAAAGATCTGATAGATTTTGTGTATTTCAAGGCATGATGGAATTGGCCAGAAGTGGGGAGGAGTTGTTGAATGAAATTTAACTATTAAGAATATGATAGGAAAAAAAGAGTGGGTGCAAATGAATATAACTGGCTTTTCAGATAACACAGAGAACAAAATGTATCATTCTGTCTTAGCACATCAATCTGTTGATAATAGTTTAATAAAACCCATTTGTTCCTAGACTTTTAGAAGTTAGAAATGCAGCACATTTTTACTGTGTAAGTGTTCCTTATCCAATAAAACTTTGATTAGATAGCATTGATTTTATTGGATTTGTACAAATTTTTCCCAATATTCCCTCTTACTCTACTTGTGAAAGACAAGTATGGTTTGAAATGGAGACACCAAATATACACTGTTTATCCCAATGGATACTTGTGGAACTATAATCTTCAAAAATGCTGAAAGCAGGAGGTAAATTTCCACTGTTCACTCAAATTGAAGTGGGGGAAGTGATCACAATGAGAATGTGTATGGAAAGCCCACAGTAACTGTTAAGGTTAAGATCACAACTTGCCAATTTAGGGTTTTTAGAATAACCTAGCTATCTGATATGTAGGTAGGAAACCAAGACTTAGTAAATGGACCATAAGTTTATAAGCAGAGTATGTTTCCCATGGAAAAAAAATACATAGATTTCTTTGTGAAGCTGAAGTAGCCTATTCTCACTCTAACCTAGTTATTAGAGTCCAACCATATTCTTTTTAGGATTTCCTAAGTACCTAGAATGGTGTTCTACATATAGTAAATTATAAATATAAGAGAATAAAATTTTTACTTTTTGTAGTCATATTATGTGTGTGTGTATATATATTTGATTCAATTTAAAGTATCCCAGTGGGTTTTGTCTAAAAACACAACAGGATATGAAGTTTATAAGCTACTGACAGTCCCAAATATACTATTTTACTTGCTTTAATCACCAATACCAACCTTTGAACGTAGTGGGCAGTCAATAAATATCTGGAGGATGAGGGTATGAATACATGTATTTGCCAGACTATGACCCCTGATGAAGGAAAGGGATTGGCCGATTCTTTATTGTGGCTCCCTACACCAAACATTCTGAGCTAGCGTACCCACAATGAAAGAACATCATCTGAATGAAGCTTCACAATTGCTCTCTCATTACCACTGGGCTTCTGGCATCCAGCGCATCTTAGAGTCCTAGTGTTAAGGAATGTATTCTGAGCCTCTGCCGGCACAGGCATGTCACAGTGATGCTTCTAAAACAAACCAGAGCTCAGGTTTGTTTCAAGTCTTCACATGCTTTTGATGGAAGGTGTGCTGGCAGCTGTTGTCATCATTAGCCTTGTGGCAATACTTTTTCCTTTAGTGTCTTATGTTTCATATGGAAGCTTAAAGCTCATTAAATAGGGAGGAACTTTGGAATATGTGCCAATGCCAAACAGTTAAGTTTTTATTTTCTCCTGTTATAACAGCTTTAAAGTTCTGAATTTCCAAATCTTAGTCCCTACCACCATTCCAAATTTTAAATTAGATAATGGGGTAGGAGCAGAAGGATACCAATTCCTTTTCCTGACTTTACGATCTTTACCAGAGATCTAGTAAATGAAAGATTTAGAGCCTGCTAGAAACTTGGGTGTGGAATTCTCCTGTAATCCTGGCATTTATGGGATGAGTGAGCTGTCCATCCATGGTTCTGTAATCTAGACAGTTGAGATATCTGAATCTGAATGCTCAACCTAGTACAGTCTTCCATGGTATTCACATTTTTCTAGCAGCTGACGTAAGTGATACATTTTAAAATGCACAATAACTAATGGTCACTAAGCACCTACTTAATATGTGCCAGGCAATATCAAAAACACTTCAAATGTTAAAATGCTCACAAACGCTCTCAGATAAATATTTGTCTCCATTTTACAGATAAGAAAACCTAGGATTAAAGAGGTAAGTAACTTGCCCAAGTTTTTATTCACTATAAGGAGACTTTTTAAAAAGGTTAATTAGTACTACCTAATATCATAGGTATCTTCTAAGGCAAGAACTATTATCTATTTCATCTTTGTATCCTCCACGATACCTAGAGCAAAACCTTACACATATAAACTTCTTAATAAAGGTTTATTGAGCAGACCAGTGTGTTGGCTCATGCCTGTAATCCCAGCACTTTGGGAGGCCAAGGCAGGAGGATCACTTGAGGCCAGGAGATTGACACCAGATTTTAAGGTTACACTGAGCTAGCCTGGGTAACAGAGCAAGAAAATGAAAGGCCCCATAGTTGTGGAGTGACTATATATTTATTATGTATATTTCTTTCTCTCTCTTTCCCTCTCTCTGTTTTAAATTTTTTCATATTAGAAAATAAGTTTAAGTTCTAGAGCCCTCCAAGTCATTCATATACACACATACACCCACTCACTTGCCAAATTTACTTGGGTCCCTCTGAAACCACAAGTAGCAGCTGCTTAATAGGTGAACTTCAACACCAAGCAACAGGTTGGGGCAGGTAATTAAGAATACCAAATTCATTTGAAATTGCAGGGGAAATTTAGGGAAGTAGAATGTATTTATCAGAGTTGGAATTTGGCCAGGATTCTAAAGAAAACACCAATTACCCTTTGATAATATAAAATAGCGTATAAACACTGTTTAACTGAATTTCTGGCTAAGGTTAAGAATTCCAGAGACTCACAGAAGGGACACATCATTCCTGGACAAATTCTTCCACTGAGAAAGTTCTTTATACTTCCATAGTAACCCCCTTGCCTCTCACAAAGAAAGTGAAGTTAGTAATGCAAGTGAATTCTAATAAACAGAGCTGGAGCAAATAAGAGGTCTTTCTAGCACTACTAGCTATTGTGCACATTAGATTTAGATATCTCCCTTCTGCAAAGTATCACAACCTCACATATCCCAATGTAGAAGACACTTCAAGAGAGCCAATTTCATCAGAATGGCAACTTTCTCAGACAGCTCCTCTCTGCCCAAGATAATTTAGGTGTGATCGTGCTTGACGTGAAGTATGAATTCAGTAACTTTCCAAGGTCTCTAGCCACCTTCAAATTAGGAATTCTATTAAGGGACCTAACCAAAACAAAATAAAAAAGAGAGGGGTCTATAGATTTAAGAGATATAGTGACTAAGTACAACATGTGGACTGTGTTTGAAACCTATAATTGAAGAAATTGAACACAGACTGAATACTTGATATATTTTTAATTTTCTATTAATTTTAATTGCAACGATTATATTTTAAAGATATACACACTGAAGTATTTGTAAATGAAATTCTATAATACCCAGGATTAGCTTCAATATGAAAAAAGATAGGGAGTAGTGGGTAGATGTCCGTGTGTTGATAATTACTGAAGCCCAGTGATGGGTACTTGGGAGTTCACTACACTATTTTCCATAGGTTGTGGCACAGGTGAAATAGATCATTGTTCAAGTGCAATTTCTGTTAACACAATTTTCTCTCTTTTAACAAATGAAAGCATCTAAGAATGCAAATAAATGACAGTGTTTTTTAATAGCAATAATCTTGAATTTCCACTATTTCATAAAATAAGTAAACTTTCTAAAACTTAATATTCTAAAACATTAACCCTCATACAATTGTTTAGTTTTTGTTTAAATTTTTCCATTAAAGTAACTTTAAAAAAAGATGTCCTGTACCCATTTTCACCACTCCTATTCAAGATAGTACTGAAAGTCCTAGCCAGAGAAATAATATAAGAGAAAGACATAAAAGGCATCCACAATGGAAAAGAGGAAGCCAAATTGTCCCTCTTTGCTAATAATATGATTATACCAAGAAAAAAACTAAAGACTCCACCAAAAAACTCATATTTGATCAATGCATTCATTCAAGTTGCAGGATACAAAATCAACATACAAAAATGAGTGGCAGTCAGGCGCAGTGGCTCAAGCCTGTAATCCCAGCACTTTGGGAGGCCGAGGCGAGCAGATCACCTGAGGTCAAGGAGTTCGAGACTAGCCTGGCCAACAAGGTTAAACACTGTCTCTACTAAAAATAAAAAATTAGCTAGGTGTGGTGGCGGACACCTGTAGTTCCAGCTACTTGGGAGGCTGAGGCAAGAGAATCACTTGAACCCCAGAGGCAGAAGTTGCAGTGAGCCAAGATCGCACCACTGCACTCCAGCCTGGCGAGTGAGACTCCATCTCAAACACACACACACACACACACACACACACACACACACACACACACACATCAGTAGCATTTCTATACACCAATAATGATCTAGCCAAAAAAGAAATCAAGAAGGAAATCCTATTTACAATAGCTACAAATAAATGAAATGCCTAGGAATAAATTTAACCAAGGAGGTGAAAGATATCTACAAGGAAAACTACAAAACATAAATGAAGGAAGTCGAAGAAGACACAAACAAATGAAAAAACATCCCATGCTCATAGATCAAAAGAATTAACAGTGTTAAAAGACCATATTGCCCAAAGCAATCTAAAGATTCAATGCAGTCCCTTTCAAAATACCAATGTTCTTCTTCATGGAATCAGAAAAAAAAAATCCTAAATGTATATGGAACTAGAAAAGAACTGATTAGCCAAATCAATCCTGAGCAAATAGAACAAATCTGGAGGCATCATACTACCTGACTTCCAAATGTATTATAAGACTAGAGTAACCAAAACAGCATGGTCTGGTTATAAAAGTAGATGCATAGGCCAATGGAACAGAATAGAGAACCCAGAAGTAAAACTTTTAGAGCCAACTGATCTTTGACAAAGCCAACAAGAATTTACACTGGGGAAAGGACACCCTCTTCAATAAGTGCTGCTGCAAACCCACATGCAGAAGAATGAAACTGGACCCCATCTTTCACCATACAAAATCTATTCAAAAATTTATACATACTATATATAAAAATCAACTCGAAATGGATTTGAGACTTAAACATAAGACCCAAAGCTGTAAAAATAAAGAAGAAAACCTACAGAAAACTCTCCTGGATACTGGGCTAGGCAAAGAATTTATGACTAAGACTTCAAAAGCACAGGAAACAAAAACAAAAATAGATAAATGGGTCTTAATTAAACTAAAAAGCTTCTGCACAGCAAAGGAAACAATCGACAGAGCAAAGAGGTAACCTGTTGAATGGGAGAAAATATTTGCAAGTTATTCAACACATTGGTCCAACTGACACATCCAGAATATACAAGGAACTCAAACATCTCGAGAGAAAAAAAATTATCCCATTAAAAAGTGGATGAAGGACATGATAGCTATTTCTCAAAAGAAGACATACAAATGGCTAATGGGTATCTGAAAAAATGCTCAACATCACTAATTATCAGAGAAATGCAAATCAAATCACAAGGAGGTATCATCTTACTCCAGTCAGAATGGCTATTATTAAAAAGAAAAAATAACAGATGTTGATGAGGATGCAAGGGAACTCTTATATGTGACTGGTGGAAATGTAAACTGGTATAGCCATTATGGAAAACAGTGTGAAGACCTAGCAATCCCACTACTGGCTATCCATCTAAAGGAAAAGAAATCAGTATATCAAAGGGATAGTTGCACTCTCATGCTTACTGCAGCACTATTCACAGTAGCAAAGATATGGAATCAATCTAAATGTCCATCAACAGATGAATGGACAAGG
Organism: Nomascus leucogenys; assembly: GCF_006542625.1. Lineage (NCBI taxonomy): Eukaryota > Metazoa > Chordata > Mammalia > Primates > Hylobatidae > Nomascus > Nomascus leucogenys. The sequence continues at coordinate 57,043,453 of NC_044384.1, read as the reverse complement.
AAAATATGGTATATATACACAGTGCAATACTATTTGGCCATAAAAGGTAATGAAATCATGTCATTTACAGCAACATGGATGGAACTGGAGGTCATTATGTTAAATGAAATAAGCGAGGCACAAAAAGACAAACATTGCATGTTCTCACATATGTGGGAGCTAAAATTACATGGAGATAGAGAGTGGAAAGATAGACAACAGAGACTGGGAAGGGTGAGTTAGGGGGATGAGGGAGATGAAGAGAAGTGGGTTAAAGGACACAGCCATACAGTAAGATAGAAGAAATATATTCAATGTTTGATAGCAGGGCAGGGTGACTATACTTAACAAAAATGTATTGTATTCAAGTGATGGACACCCTAAAACTCCTGCCTTGATCACTACACATTAAATACATGTAACAAAATTCACATGTACCCATAAACTTGTACAAACAAAACATAAATAAATGAAACAAAAATAACTCCTAAATCAAACAAATCCCACTATTTTTCTAAACTTCAAGTTGAGTTGAATCCAATTAATAACGTTTTATTGATCAATACATGAAGCCAAAGCACTTTTGGGGGTTTTTAGTACTTTTATTTTTAAATGTGCAATAAATTCACTCATTCTTTTTGTAAACATTTGAATGGTATTTACAAAATTTCGACATGCTTCCATTAACATGCTAAAATATATTGTGCATACCAGAAAGGTACGACATGGTTTCTGCCTTCAAGAACTTAGAGCCAAATTTGAAAACTAGATTTAGGTAGGAAATACGGCATTATGAAAGTTTTAACATTCTATAAATTAATACACACAGTTATTCAAACCACAGTTCGTTTTAAAAAATCTAAACAAAACTAAACCCAACCAATTTATCATTCAATCCAAATTCCTACATCTATTTGCTTAGTTTATAATTATTTTGTATTACTGCTTTTTAGTTTGTTACACTTTATTTTTTAGAGCAGTTTTTCTTCACAACAAAATTGAGCAGAAGGAACACAGATTTGTTATATATCACTTCTCCCACCAGAGTGGCACATTTGTTACAATTGATGAACCTACAGTGACACATCCTTATCACCCAAAGTCCATAATTTACATCTGGGTTCACTCTTGGTGGTGTGCATTCTATGGGTTTGAAAAAATGTATAATGATGTGTATCCACCATTATAGTATAATACAGAGTAGTTTCACTGTCCTATATAAATCTTCTGTGTTCCACCTATTCATCCCCCTCTCCCCCCATTCCCTGGCAACCATTGATCTTTTTACTGTCTCCATAGTTTTAGTCTTTTCCAGAATGTCTTACAGTGAAAATCACAGAGTATGTAGCCTTTTCAGATAGGCTTCTTTCACTTAGTTATACGCATTTTAGGTTCCTCCATGCCATTCATGGCTTGATAACTCATTTCTTTTCAGCACTGAGTAATATTCCATTGTCTGGATGTACCATAGTTCATTCATTCATTTACCTACTGAAGGGCATCTTAGTTGCTTCCAAGTTTTAGCAATTATGAATAAAGCTGTTATAATAAACATCTGCATGCCAGTTTCACTTGGGTAAATACAAAGGAGCATGACTGTTGGATTGTATGGTAAGACTATGTTTACTTGTGTAAGAAACTGCCAAACTGTCTTCCAAGGTAGCTGTAACCCTTTTGCATTCCCATAGGCAATGAATAAGAAATCTTATTCCATCACATCCTTACCAGTATTTGATGTTGTTAGTGTTCTGGATCTGGGCCATTCTAAGATTTGTGTAATGGTATTTTACTTCTGTTTTAATTTGCATTTCCCTGATGATAAAAGGTGGATCATCTTTTCATGCTTATTTACATCATATGCATATTTGGTGAGGTGTCTGTTAAGGTCTTTGGGTCATTTTTTAAAATCAGTTTGGTTTTTCTTATTGTTCAGTTTTAAAAGTCCTGTGCAAGTTTTAGATAAGAGTCCTTTATCAGATACGTCTTTGGCAAAAAATTTTCCCCAGTCTGTGGCCTGTCATTTTATTCTTTTGAAGGTGTCTTTCTCCTAGCAGAAATTTTTCATTTTAATAAAGTCTAGTGAATTATTTCTTTCATGGATCATCCTGTTGGTGCCATTAATGTCATATCTAAAAAGTCATCACCAAACCCAGATCATATAGATTATCTTCTAGGAGCTTTACAGTTTCCCATTTCACATTGTCTATGATCCATTTCGAGTTAATTTTTATGAGGGGTATAGGATTGTGTCTGGATTCTTTTTTTTTTTTTTTGCATGTAGATGTCCAGTTGTTCCAACACCATTTACTGAAAAGACTATCTTTTCACCATCAAACTACCTTTACTCCTTTGTCAAAGATCAGTCAACTATATTTATGTGGGTCGATTTCTGATTTCTCTATTCTGTTCCATTGCTGTATTTGTCTATTCTTTTGCTAATTTGTCCATTCTGTCTTGATTACTGTAACTTCATAGCAAGTTTTGGTCAGGTAATGTCAGTCCTCCAACTTTGATCTTCTCCTTCAATGTTATATGTTGGCTATTATGAATCTTGTCTCTCCAAATAAAGTTAGAATCAATTTGGTAACATCCACAAAATAACTTTCTGGGATTTTGATTGGGATTGAATTCAATCTGTGTATCAAACTGAGAAAAACTGACATCTTGACAACACTGAATCTTCTATACATGAGCATGGAATATCTTTCCATTTACTTAGTTCTTTGATTTTTTTCAGTTTTATAGTTCTCCTCATATCTTATACATATTTTGTTAGATTTATACCTAAGTATTTTTTTGGAAGTGCTAATATAAATGGTTTTATGTTTTTAATTTCAAATTCCATTTGTTCATTGCTGGAAAGTGATTAACTTTTGTATATTAGCCTTCTGTCCTGCAACCTTTCTGTAATGTTCTTATTAGTTCCAGGATTTTTTGTCAATTCTTTTGAATTATTTACATAGACATTTATATCACATGCAAAAAAGACAGTTTATTTCTTCCTTTTCAATCATTACACATTTCCCTTCCTTTTCTTGTCTTATTGTACTACCTATGACTTCCAGAATGACACTGAAAAGCAGTGGTTAAGAGGGAACATCCTTATCTTGTTCGTAGTCCTAGTGGAAAAGCTTCTAGTTTCTCACTATTAAGTATAATGTTAACTGTAGGTTTTTTGCAGATATTCTTGTATCAAGTTGAAGTAGTTCCCCTCTATTCCTAGTTTACTGAGAATTTTTATCATGATTGATTCTTGCATTTTATCAAATACTTTTTCTGCATCTATCAAGATGATCATGTGATTTTTCTTCTTTAGCTATTGATGTGATGAATGATATTACAGCAATAGTCCCCCTGCCTTATCCAAGGGGCACACATTCCAAGACCCTCCAGTAGATGCTTGAAATTTTGAATAGTACCCAACCTTCTTGCTGTCAACTGGAACACATTTCTGTACATGTCTTCTACTCACACACTTAATGTCTTTTCCATTTTATGTAGTGTTTATCATATACTGTGGCAATAACTTTTGCTGTTTAAGATATGACAGCAAAACTAGCACATGTTTATTTTTCCTTCTTCACAATTTCCTGGTTAGAAGATTCATTCTTACCATAGTTCTTAGCAACCTCAGCATACTTTTTTTTTTCTTTCCTTATTAAGTCAAGAACATTTACCTCTTCACTTCAACAAAGCACTCTACAGCTACTTTTTGGTGTATCCAAATTACCAGCATCACTACTCTTGTACTTTGGGGTCATTATTAAGTAAAATAAGAATTAACTGAACAAAAACACTGTGATATCAGCACACTCAATCTGATAACTGAGATGGCTACTACGTGGATAATGGGTGGGTAGCATATACAGTATGAATATATTGAACAAAGGGATGATTCATGTTCCAGGTGGGATACAGCAGAACAGTGTGAGATTTCTTCCTGCTACTCAGAATAGCATGCAATTTAAGATTTATGAGTTGTTTATTTCTGGAATTTTCCATGTAATATTTTCTAACCAGGTTGACCACAGGTAAGTGAAACTAAGGAAAGTGAAACTGAATGGCAGGAGGGTGCGGGGAGAGACTACTGTCATTGATTTTTGAATGTTGTACCTGCCTTTTACACCTGAGATAAATCTCACTTGATCATGTTGTATACTTATTTTTATACATTATTGGATCCAGTCAATTTTGTTTTAGAATCTATTGCTGCCTAGAGTCCTTTAAGCATATGTTGCAGGGAGATTGTGAATTGACCCCATGTTATCCCTGCCTCCTACTGTTTATACTTGTATAATCCCCTCTGCTTGAATGTGGGCTTCTAGCCAATAAAATATGACAATGATAATGAAATTTCCTGTCACTCCTGGGATTATGTTATGTTACATTCCACAATATCTTGCTAGCAGACTTACTCCACAGACTCTTCTTATTGACTTTATGAATTAAACAGCCATGCTGGGAAAGCCTGCACAATAAGGAACTACAGAGAGCCTGAGGACCTACAGGCATCTACTAAGAGCTGAGGCTGACTTCCAATTGACATCACACAAGAAGCCAGGGCTCTCAGCCCTACAGTTACAAAGAAATTCATGCAGTTAACAACTTGAGTGAGTGTGGAAACAGATTATTCCCCAGTCAAACCTACAGACAAGACTGCAACCCAGCCAACATTTTTATTATAACCTTGTGAAACCCTAAGCAGAGGATCCAGCTAAGCCATTCCCAGATTCCTGATACACAGAAACTGTGAGATAATAAATGTGTGTTATTTTAAGCCAATGCATTTGTGGTAATTTGTTACAGAGCAATAGAAAAGTAATAAAAAAGAAATGTTTAAGTCATAATATGTAAGAGTTCTACTGAATCCTACAATAGTGCTAGATCTTTGTTTGTTTGTTTGTTTAAAAAGCAAAACTTTGCCTGGCTAAAGTCAACATGTCTTTTCAAAAGACTTCTATGCCACCCTGGGAAGAATAATTTTTCAGATTTAGTCAGATTTTTAAGAGGACACATTAATTCCAGAGGAAATAATCTAGGAAATTTGGCATGTGCCATATCAGAGTAGATAGGAAAATGAACAGTTATCTCCATTAATCTTCAAATTTCAAAGCAACTTTGCATCCCTGGGATACTTGGTCACTAGATATTATCCTTTTTATGTATAGTTGGAATTGATTTGCTAAAGTTTTAAGAATGTTTTCATCTATGTCTATGATAGATATTGGTCTATGGCTTTCTTGCAATGTCTTTGTGTGATTTTGGTATCAGGATAATGTTGTTCTCATAGAATTAATTGAAACATATATCCTCTGCTTCAATTTTCTGAAAGACTCCATGTACAACTAGTATTATTTCTTCCTCAAATGTTTCATAAAATTCAAAGCCTACAGGGGTATTCAGGTTATCTATTTCTTCTTGAGTGAGCTTTGGTAGTTTGTCTTTCAAAGAGTTTATCCATCTCATCTATGTTTTCAAATTTATTACCTAAAGTTTGTCATAATATTCCCTTATTATATCTATCTATCTACCTATTCTTAATATCTGTGGAATCTGTAGTTGTCATCTCTATCATTATGGGTATTGGCAATTCGTGTTTTCTTTCTTTTTTCCTGATCAGTTTGACTAGAGATTTATCAATTTTATTGATTTTCTCTAAGAATCCAGTGTGGTTTCATTTATTTTTCTCTTTTTGTTTATTTTCTATTTAATTGATTTTGCTCTTATCATTTTTTCCTTTTTCTGATTAGTTTTAATTTGTTTTTTTTCCGTTTTTATAAAAGAGAAGCTGAGGTCACTCATTTAAGATCTTCTTTATAGCATTTAGTGCTATAATTTCCCTCTAAGCACTGCTTTAACTGCATCCCACAAATTTCAATATGTTGTGTATTCATTTTTATTCAGTTCAAGTACATGATTTCCTTTTTTGTCTCTCTTTTTTTTTTTCTTTGGCCCATAGGTCATTTAGAAGTAATTTAATTTCCAAATACTTGGAATTTTCCTGATAGCTCTTTTACTGAATTCTAATTCCACTGTTGACTGGAAACATACACTTTATGATTTGAATCTTTTTAAATTTATTGAGACTTATTTAACAGCCTGTAATATGATCAATGTAGGCAAATGTTATGTATGCTTAAAGAGAATCTGTATCCTGCTGTTGTTGAGTCTAATATTATATAAATATTGTCATTATTTGATAGTGTTGTTCAAGTCTTCTATATCCTTAATGATGTTTTTCTACTTGTTCTATCAATATGGAGACAGGTTGAAATTGCGGATTTGGCTATTTTTTTCTTTTAGTTCTATCAGTTTTTATGAAGTTTTGAAGTCTATTAGGCAAAAAAAATTTAGAAATGTTATGTCCCCTTGACAAATTGACCCATTTATAGAAATGACTCTCTTTATCTCCAGTAATATTCTTTGCTCTGCGATCTATTTTGTTTGCTATAATTATAACCACTACACCTTACTTTAGATTAGTGTTAGTATGGCATATCTTTTTTCTTCTTTCCTTCTTTTCTTTCTTCCTTTCTTTCTTTTGTTCTTTCTTCTTTTTTGAGACAGGATCTCACTTTATCACCCAGGCTGGAGTGTAGTGATGAAAACATAGCTCACTGCAGCCTCAAAATCCTGGGCTCAAGCAATCCTCTCACCTCAGCATCCTGAGTTGCTAAAACTACAGGTACATACCACCACACCTGGCTAATTTTTGTATTAAAAAAATGGTAGAGACAGGTTTCACTATGTTGTCCAGGCTAGTCTTGAACTCCTGGCTTCAAGCCATCCTCCTGCCTTGGAGCACATTTTCATCAGTCTGTGGGTGCTCAATGGGTCCACTTTAGTGATTTATGACGAAGGAATGATATATCACTTTTTTTTCCTTAAAACACTGGTTGGGTGGTTTGCTTAGTGAGAAAACTGATTAAGTTTGAGTGTTATAAATTTCCTTTAGTGAAGTCCAGTCAAACAGTACAGGAGAAAAGCTGTACATGCTAAGAAAACACTGAAAGACAAAGACTTTAGCATTTAATTATAGACGATGTATCCAAGCACCAGGATAAGGCCTCACAATTCTACCCACACATTGTAAGCATCCAATATATCTGTCCCTGCAAGCCTTGACATTCTTTTAGCCCACAGCTGCTTTGGGTAGTGAGATTTCTTGACTTGCCATGGCAAGGTTCCTTGTATTATGATATATAATGGAATGAATTATTTCAATGGATCCAATTGTATACTAATGCCATGTCTCACAAGGACTGGTCAGAGTAAAGACAGTAAGAGAGCCTGCAGTGCAAGCCATAATTGAATAGTGTTTCTTCACCATGTTGGGAAAAGGCTGTTAATTGGCTCATGTAATCTTTTCTAAGATTTGTTCATTGGATGCCAAAAAGGGAAACAGTGACATTCTGAGTCACCCTTATGTCAGGTATTAGATATTTATTCCTTCAGGAAATAAAATTTTAACCAGAAATTACCTCCATTTTCATAACCAAGTCCCAACCCTGTAGAAAAAGTTTATTCTCAAACCCAAAGTTTTTCTATTTTCATCAATAATTTTAGGTTAGGGCAAAGGACATGAACAGCCACTTCTCAAAAGAAGACATTTATGCAGCCAAAAAACATATGAAAAAAGAGCTCAATATCACCGAGCATTAGAGAAATGCAAATCAAAACCACAATGAGATACCACCTCATGCCAGTCAGAATGATGATTATTAAAAAGTCAAGAAACAGATGCTGGTGAGGCTGTGGAGAAATAGGAATGCTTTTACACTGTTGGTGGGAATGTAAATAGTTCAACCATTGTGGAAGATGCGGTGGCGATTCCTCAAAACCTAGAACCAGAAATACCATTTGACCCAGCAATCCCATTACTGAGTATATACCCAAAATAGAAATCATTCTATTATAAAGATACATGCATGCATATGTTCACTGCAGCACTATTCACAATAGCAAAGACATGGAATCAACCTAAATGCCCATCAATGATAGACTGAATAAAGAAAATGTGGTACATGTGCACCATGGAATATTTTGCAGCCATAAAAAGCAACCAGATCATGTCCTTTGCAGGGACTTGGATGGTGCTTGAAGCCATTATCCTCAGCAAACTAATGCAGGAACAGAAAACAAACACCACATGTTCTCACTTATAAGTGAGAGCTGAACAATGAGAACACATGGACACAGGGAGGATAACAACACACACTGGGGCCTGTCAGAGGCGGGGTGGGGGAGGGAAAGCATCAAGATAATACCTGGGTGATGGGTTGGTAGGTGCAGCAAACCACCATGGCACATGTTTGCCTATGTAACAAACCTGCACGTCCTGCACATGTATCCCAGAACTTAAAAGAAAAAAAAATAATTTTAGAGGCCGTATGCAGTGGCTGATGCCTGTAATCTCAGCACTTTGGGAGGCCGAGGTGAGCGGATTATGAGGTCAGGAGTTCAAGACCAGCCTGGCCAACATAGTGATACCCTGTCTCTATTAAAAATACAAAAAATTAGCCAGGCGTGGTGGCAGGCACCTGTAATCCCAGCTACTCAGGAGGCTGAGGCAGGAGAATCACTTGAACCCAGGAGGTGGAGGTTGCAGTGAGTGGAGATCGTGCCACTGCACTCCAGGCTGGGCGATAGTGCAAGACTCCACCTCAAAAAAAATTTTAATTAATAATAATTTTAGGTTATTCAGGGAAGATAGCCTCTGACTAACAAAGTTATTGTTTAGATGAAACTTAACCTGTTGCTGAGCTACCAAGGATATCTACTATTCCTTATTTTACTCTCAAAGGAAATCTATCCAAAGAAAAGCATTTTTCATTTGTGTCTGTAGCTTTGAGTCAGAACCTTTATGGCTTGGTTGCCTGATGAAATAGAATAGCAGTTCCTGTTAGCACCTTAACTTCTCAGTATTTTCAACATAATCCTGTTGATTTTGTGTACTGGATCTTATCTGTTATATTTAATTAGAAATAGTGATACAGGTGAAACTATTTTTCAATCTTTGAAATGAACACATTTGCTTAATACTGTGAGAGCTGGAGTTTTAGAAACTTTCATCTGGGGACCAAAATGAATAAAGTAATTATTAATAGGTATGATAATATAGTCAGACTTTATTTTTGATAGTAATCATACTTAACTGGGTCATCTTGAACAAATATGAATATGGCAGAGCAAGAACCAACTGCATAATCTACGGGGCAATGCAAAGTGAAAATGTGGGGCCCACTGTTCAAAAATTGTTAAAAATTCCAAACAAATCATTAAATCAAACCATAGTCCTTTTGGGTGCAGGACCTTGTGTGACTATATAGGTCACACACCTTAGAAGCTCACCCTGGACAAAGCAGACATACTGAGATAAAAGTCACTGTTAAGACTCCCTCATGCTCTCCACTTATTTTTTTACCTATTTGGGTGATCACACACATAATTTCATGATGTCTTATTACTAGTGAGATGTTCACAGTAATGCCAGTAAACTTAGAATCCATTGAGGAGCAATAATAGCTGTTTATAAGGAACTGCAAACCTCAAACCTTTCTACATGTTTTATAAATTAGATAATAATCACTTAATTATTGAGTTTAATGGTACTTTGGTTCCAATGATTTAAAACTGGTTTTAATGTTTAACCTCCAAACTGTTGAACTTTTTCATGGTTCTGATTATTTCTCCACCTGAAATCAGTTAATCAATATGAAAATCAACTGTAATACCAGATGGCCAAGGGGCAGAGGTGCAATAATGGAAAGATGCTAAAGACATTTACATTTTGATATCTAATGGCTGCATACAGCAAAAACACTGTAACACCTCTAGAAATAGCTACCATATATTGTCTGCCTATGAACCAGACACTGTGATAAGCATATTAATTCATTTAGTCCTCCTAACAATGCTATGAAGTAAGTAAGGGAAAAAAGGGTATTCACAAAAGTAAAGAGTCACTTAAATAGACATGACAAAAATTGCACTGGGAACTATACCAACTATACTCAAATAGGGTCATCAAGAAGGTCATTAAAAGGACTATTTACAACAAGTGTGGGCAGATTTTAGAGAAGCTATTAAGGAAGAATGTAGCACCTGTGATGCTAGCCACAGCAAGCGCCCCAAGAGGAGGAGAGGTTACTATGACCTGCAAAAGCCTCCTACAGGAGATTTGGCCTCCATTAGAGGAATGTGGCCAAATGCCAGTGACCTCACAGGCAGAAAGCTGGGAAAATAAATGCCCAGACCACATTCTCCTCCCTCCCTCAGATTTCCTATTGATGCTCCCCACTGATCAAAACCAATTAGAGGCCACAAAGGAGCTTAATTTTGTAATCTAGTGATTCTCAAAGGTTAGACTGCTTCAGAATCACTTGGCCAGTTTGTCAAAGCACATCTGTCAAAGCACATTCCTGGGTCCCACCCCCAGAGTTTATGATTCAAGAGGTCTGGGATGGGGCCTGAAAATGTGCACTTCCAGCAAGTCCCCAGGTGATACTGATTATCCAGGGGCCACATTTGGAAAACCATTGATTTAATTTAAAACAGGTCAGCCTCTCTGGACAGAAAGCAGGGTAGACAAGGGAGGAGTGTGCAACTGGAAGACAACCAGCACAGGAACAACAGAAGCAACATGAAGACAACAGACTTGCTTATCATCCAAACCACTGCCTCTGATGATTGCCCTTTTGTTCTTCTTTCCTCCCTTTGTGAATTCTAAAAGGTTTATTTCTTTGCCTTGGTGCAAGCAAATAGAAGCATTAAGTATTTTCAAGATACCTCCCAAACAGCCCCTTTAACATCTCCAAACTTCAGACAATGTCTAGTCTAGACTGCCTCTCACCAACCAGAACTGATGCCTGCAAGGAAGGTTTGACACACACAGCAGGAAAGAGCCGCGACTTTTCCTTTTACTACTATGTTCAAGAGCCTAGGATGCTTCTGAAACGAAAATCTATAAAATTGACAGTTTTGATGCTAAATCTATGGCAGGTGCTTATGAGTGTCTTGACTATAAAAATTAGGTTGGTGGGATCATCAATCAGGACTTGTAGTAGCTGAAATATAAGGCTGAACTGGATGGTCTCAGTTATAATGCAGTTTGCTATTACTAGTCTGTATTAGTCCATTCTCACACTGCTATAAAGAACTACCTGCGACTGGGTAATTTATGAAGAAAATAAATTTAATTGACTCACAGTTCTGCAGGCTTAACAGGAAGCATGAATGGGAGGCCTCAGGAAACTTACAATCATGGTGGGAGGCAAAGGGGAAGCAAGTATCTTCTTCACATGGCAACAGGAGAGAGTGAGAGAGCAAGGGGAAGTGCTACGCACTTTTAAACAACCAGATCTCGTGATAATCCACTATCACGAGAACAGCAAGTGGGGAACCCGCCCCCATGATCCAACCACCTCCCACCAGGTCCCTCCCCCAACACCAAGGATTACAATTCAACATGAGATTTGGGTGGAGACACAGAGCCAAACCATATCATGATCCTTGCTGCATTTTCATTAAAGACAGTGAGATTATACTGAAAACAACTGAATCCTTCTTAGCAAGGCAGAAACCGAATGTATAACTGAAAGATAAACTTACCCTGCTCTGCGTGAACCCGGGAGGCGGAGCTTGCAGTGAGCCGAGATCGCGCCACTGCACTCTGGCCTGGGAGAAAGAGCAAGACTCCGTCTCAAAAAAAAAAAAAAGTTACCCTGCTCTGTGTAAACAGAGTAGAGCATGTCAGATTAATGAATGACCTACTTGGGAAAACGTGTAGACAAGGATTTTATCTGTGTTTGATAGTGGAAATGTTATATCCACTTCCTGGCAGAGATCTCAGAATATCTATGTGAAAAAAATGAAAAGTTCTCAAGAAACATACCAAGGCATGATTAGCCTATTTAGTCCCCCAGGGGTTTAACACTAGCTTTTAGTTGTCTGCTCAATATACATAGCATTTTTGTTTATTTGTTTTGTAGGATTGTGTTAACTTAAGCTTTGAAAGGTCTGCACATTTTTATTTCCTGCCTTATCTGGAAGAAAAGCTGATGAGATGTCAGAAACAGATCAGGTTTAAATTAGTTTTATTTTTATTTTTATTTTTGAGATGAAGTCTCCCTCTGTCCCCCAGGCTGGAGTGCAGTAGCACAATCTCAGCTTACTGCAGCCTCTGCCCCGCCCCGGTTCAAGCAAGTCTCCTGCCTCAGCCTACCAAGTAGCTGGGATTACAGGTGCCCACCACCACTCCTGGCTAATTTTTGTATTTTTAGTAAAGATGGGGTTTCACCGTGTTGGCCAGGCTGGTCTTGAACTCCTGACCTCAAGTGAGCCTCCCGCCTTGGCCTCCCAAAGTGCTGGGATTACAGGTGCGAGCTAAATTAGTATTTTAAATTAGAATCCTACTTGCTACATTACTAGGGAGAAGGAAGGTGATAGATGTTAACTTGCATATTCTCCATTTATTTACTGTTTACTATTTATAAGCAAATTTCTAAGGCAACAATCACCTTAGCATTTTAATTCCAAATGCCAATTCAAGAATTAAACCAAATAATTATTCCACCCAAAATGTCATTAAGTTCTATTAGTCTTTTTAGTGTTCATAGTTTCATCGACGAAATTGGATTTAACACTGTGTTCTTTAAAAGTTGAATTATGATCTGGCCCAGCGTGGTGGCTCATGCCTGTAATCCCAGCACTTTGGAAGGCCAAGGTGGGTGGATCACTTGAGGTCAGGAGTTCAAAAACAGCTTGGCTAACATACTGAAAACTTGTCTCTACCAAAAGATACAAAAATTAGCCGGGTGTGGTAGCATGCACCTGTAGTCCCAGCTACTCAGGAGGCTGAGGTGGGAGAATCACTTGAATCCAGGAGGCGGAGGCTGCAGTGAGCTGAGATTGTGCCACTGCACTCCAGCCTGGGGAAAACAGCAAGATTCTGTCTCAAAAAAAAAGTTGAATTATGATCAAAATAATGCTGTATAAAATGGGAAAAGAATGAATGTACCTATATCCACTTAAAAACACACTAAATTGGATTATTTGGCCAAATAACAGAAATTAAGTCAGTCCAAAGGTGCACAATTATAAGCTGTTCTCCCCACATTTTCATTTGTGTATTCCTCCGAAAACTTTGGTCTAATTGCACAGAAACATCAAGACCCTAGTCATTGTTTCATGACTCCTAGGGATATTGGGGTCTCCACAGTGTGACAGAAGCCCAGAGAGAACTGAAGCTAAATGGATATTGTGAGACTGGTAATCAATATAAATCACAGTGCCTGGGTTTCAGGGCCTAACTCTGGGCTGTTATCTTTTTCCCGGAGGGCTGATCAAGTGAATGAGGTATGAAATGAAAGCAAAACTCCAAGGAACAATAATCACCAGTTGGTTCAATAGCAGTATCATTTTTAAAATAATATAAAATCAACAGTACTTGCCATAAAAATTTCAAACAGTAGAGAGGGCATAAAATTAAAAGTAAAAAAATACCTTTATCCCTCTTCAGCTTCTAATCATATTGCCCAGAAGGTTTTTTTTTTTTTTTTTGTAGTCTTCCAGGCATTTTCTATGCAAATTCAAAAATGTAAACATAAAATATCCTTTGTTTATATACAACTGAGATCATACTCTATATATTAAATCTGTAATTTTTGTTTTTGTTCTTATTTTTTTGAGACAGAGTCTCACTCTGGTTGCCCAGGCTGGAATGCAGTGGCGTGATCTCAGTTCACTGCAGCCTCGACCTCCCAGGCTCAGCCTCCCGAGTAGCTGGGACTACAAGCATGCTGACCACCACACCTGGCTAAATTTTTTGTATTTTTAGTAGAGACAGGATTTCGCCATGTTGCCCAGGCTGGTCTTGAACTCCTAGACTCAAGCAATCCGCCTGCCTTGGCCTCCCAAAGTGCTGGGATTACAGGCATGAACCACCGTGCCCAACCTAATCTGCAATTTTTTTTTCATGTACTATTATCTTGAAGATTTTTCTATAGTGGCACAGCAGGTCCTCAAATAACGTCATTTCATTCAACATCATTTCATTTTAACATTGATGAGAAAAAAAAATTGATTCCCAGCCAGGGCCATGTGAAGTTTGCATGTTCTCCCATCTTTGTGAGTTTTCTCCCAATCCCAAAAATGTGCACATTAGGTGAATTGGTGTGTCTAAATGGTTCCAGAAGAGTTTAGGGACATGTGTGAGTATGCCCTGCAACAGGATGGCACTCTCTGTCCAGGGTTGGTTCCCACCTTATACCCTGAGCTGCAGAGATTGGTTCTGGCCTCCTGTGACCTTGAACTGAAATAACTGGGTAAATAATTATCTTACTTATTTTTATTAATCTTTCTTAAGCATATGTATAGTTCACATTTATTTCAATGTTTAATATTAGAAGTGTTTTGGTCTTTTTTGAGAAATTTGATGATGTTTTCATGACCAGAACTGTTATAGAAACTTAATTCTTGGCCAGGCGCGGTGGCTCACGCCTGTAATCCCAGCACTTTGGGAGGCCGAGGCGGGCGGATCATGAGGTCAGGAGATCAAGACCATCCTGGCTAACATGGTGAAATCCCGTCTCTACTAAAAATACAAAAAATTAGCCAGGAGTGGTGGCAGGCGCCTGTAGTCCCAGCTACTCAGGAGGCTGAGACAGGAGAATGGCATGAACCCTGGAGGCGGAGCTTGCAATGAGCCGAGACTGCACCACTGCACTCCAGCCTGGGTGACAGAGTGAGACTCCGTCTCAAAAAAAAAAAAAAAAAAAAAAAAAAAAAGAAACTTAATTCTCATTTATATCAATTAGCCTATGGTAAAATTTATGTTGTTATACATCATTTCCCTTAAAGTCAGCTTCCAAGAACCTAGTGACAATGTTAAGTGAGGACTTAATGTACATATAGATCTACCTCACAGAATGTATTACATTGATTATGGTTACTATAATTTAATTAACCAGTCCCATATTGATGAACATTCAGTTTGTTTCTAGATTTTTTCCTGTTAAAACAGCTTAGCTTTGTCACCTGGCTTCTATAATTTTGGAAGCCTGTTATCCCCATTGCTATCAGTAAGACTAGTTCTGTGACATTCTCTCTCTTACTGTCAGCTATGGCCTATAGAGGATAGCCAACACTGAGTTTCTCAGTGATTATGGTACTCCTTTCACCATCTCATTCCTTATCACTTTAGAAAGCAGGTTCTCCTCCAGGCTGAGTTTATGGCACTCTCCTAGGATATAGGATTTAGTCACCTGGCAAGAACTCCAAGAGACACTGCTACCATGCTGACAGGGTGACTCTTAGAACCAAAAAAAAAACAAAACAAAAACAAAATGGCCTACACTAAGTGAAGTGAAAATACCATCTGCCTGCCAAACTCATAAGCCATTAGAAGCAAGGTAGGCACAATTATCACAAGCAACAGCAGATCACTGTGAAAGTTCCCTGAATCACAGAAAGATACAGATTTTTTAACAGGGCACGGTACCCATGGTGCCAGATAGATGCGAAGCCAATAAGGGTATTGCTCAATCTAACTGATCAAAAGAAATCAAAGATGGATGAAACCCGAGGCTGATGGTAACTACCACCAACAAAAAAAATAAGATCCCTTGTTTGGTTTCAAGACCTGAGCCAATTCTCAGTCCCAGAACTCACTGACTAAATCAGAAGCCAGGGTCCCAAGGAGGAAGTGCCTTACAACATCATAGCAAGTATATACAGGAATATACCTATTATTTCCCAAAGACTAGAAAAAAAGATATTCATCAATATGGAACTGACTGGCTAAACCATGGTACATCCCAATACAAAATAATGTATAGCTGTAAAAAGGAATGAGGCATCTCTCTTTATACTTATATGAAGGGATCTCCAGAATGTATCATTAAATGAAGAAAACAAGGTGCAAATCAGAGTATATGTTAACTTTTGTTAAAAAAAAAAGAAAAGAAACTAAAATATACACACATTTTCTTTTTATTTTCAAAGTGAATTAATGAGAAGCTAAACTAAAACCATGCAAATGATACTGCAGAGTGGGAAAGAAAATAGAGTGAAAGAACAGGCATGCAAACAAAATTTAGCATCAAAAAACCAGATAGTCACCTTGAAGGGTTTTCACTTGACAAAGGACAATTTGGGCATGAAAAATAATACTGATTCCAACTGATTAAAATACAACAAATATGTATATCCATGAATTCATAATTAAACTAATAAAAAAACTTCATTTGTTACCATTAGAGGTTCTTAGGACACACAAACTTACTATTCCAAAAAAATCCATGAATGAAGGGAATCAAGGATATATTCTGTTTTCATATACAAACTATATTTCAGAGTAAACAGTCACTCTTATCAGAGAAAGTTCTTCCTTACAGAAGAACTAATTCATCACCATTTTGGAAGAATTAGTGAACTAATGGATATAAGTATTAATCATCAATAGCTGCTAAAACCCTAAGTAAAAGATTGATGGAAGCTTTCAGGTGGCCAGATTAGGTTAGCAGCATGAACAATAGGACAACTGTTCATTGTCTCCTGGTGTGATGTAATAGGAAGTACAAGGCACCATGTATAAAGTATACTGCCTCCCCCCAAAATTGAACCTGATTATAAATAAACCTTTATAATTTAATATTAATTTTTAGGAAATACAGGATATAGAACAACAAGTTAAATGACACCAGGAGGTAAAATGAGCCAATCCAGAATGCAGAACATCATATGGATGAATGATCCAGTTTCTTCCATTACATCAGAAAATAAAAAGAGATAAAACTATAATCAGTTAAAAGAAATTTAAGATATATGACAACCCTATGAGATATGTAGATTTTGGATCCTTTATTTTTCTAGTGCTGCTGTAACAAATTATCACAAATTTAGTGGCTTAAAATGACACTTTCTCTTCTAGGGGTCAGAAATCCAAAAAGGGGCCTCACAGGCTAAAATGCAGTCAGACTACATTCCTTCTGGAGGCTCTAGGAGTTAATCCATTTTTTTGCCTTTTCCAGCTTGTGGAGGCTGTCCACATTCCTTGGCTTGTGCCCCCCTTGCAGCAAGGGCATCTCTCTGCCATCTGTTTCTGTTCTCATCTCCTTCTGTGATTCTGACCCTCCTACTTCTCTCACATGGAAACACTGTAAATACACTGAGCACATCCAGATAATCCAGGATAACCTTCCCATCTCAAGATCCTTAACATAATCACATCTGCGAAGTCCCCGTTGCCACATAAAGTAACATGGTAACATAGATTCCAGGGCATAAAATGTGGACATCTTGGTAGGGATGGGGGGTATGGGGCAATATTCTGTCTACCATGGATTCTGATTCAAACTAACTGTGAAAAGATTTTTTTCACATTGTTGGAGAAATTTTATCATAGATTGGGTATCATATTATATAAAGGAATTACCATTAATTTTTAGGTATGAGAATGACATTGTAGTTATGCTTTTAAAAAAAACCTTATCTGTTGAAATGCTTACTGAAGTATTTATAGGTGAAACGATATGATCTCTGGGATTTGCTTTAAAATACTAAAAAAAAGAATATGGGGAACAGATTAAACAAGATAGGCAAAATAAAAAATTGTTAAAGCTGAACTATGGTTTCATAGGGTTCAGAATACTTTTCTCTCTACTACTGTGTGTACTTGAAAACGTCCACAAAAAAAGGTTTTTTAAAAATCAAAGATAATCTAATGAGGTTTAAAAGCGAAGGAAAGGAGAGAGTCCAATGCTTCAATAAACAGTTCTTATGCAAATATTGTTACATACCAGTGTGGACGTATGGTAGGACAAATTGTCAGATACAGAATTGCATTTAAAATGTTTGTAGTAATTGCTTTGCATGAATAATAAGGTTGAACAACTAAGTAAACAAATGGAAGGTTGTGGGAGACAGATTTCTCACTGTAAGAGATTAAAGTTGCAAATAAACCAGAAGGGGAGGATAAAATAAACGATGTGGTGCTGGATTAGAGTTGGAGACATCAGTATGAACTCACAGTTAGTTTAATAGATAAATAGACAGGTAGACACTACTTATAGATATGTGTGTATACATGAGTTAATATACATACATACATTACCTATCCCTGTTGACTCAGACATCCTGGAAGCAATCACACTCCAGCAGCAAAGCACAAACCCAGTACTCATATCTTGGCTTCAAAATACCATTTTCCAATAAAAGGAACCAGAGATTCTTGGGAAACTGGCTGATTCTAGGACTGGGGCTGGGAAAATAAAAATAAGCCTGAAATATCTTACAATACCAGAAAGTAAGAAACTGCTCAAAAAATAAAATGATAGAAGCATGCCGAAGAATCACAACAGCCAACCTGAAAGAACTAATGGCCAAAAGTGGAACAATCTGAGCAACAAAATAAATAACATAGCATTGGATTATAATCCCAAATTATAAAATAAATATACATGAATCCATAATGATATATATAGAAGATCAAATAAATAAGTAAGAAGAAGTACTAGCATTGGGTTAATGCTGGGATCTACTCTTGGTGAGGCTGATAACATTCAGGAAGTCAAGGTAAAAGATGGTTAAGTGTTATGAGAGAGGTTACAGCCCAAAGAAACTCACAGATACACTGGGTCTATTCTAGATTTAGGTTATATGCTGTTACATTTTGCTTTCAAAGATGAAGAGATTGGACATCCTGAAAGTCTTTCAATACCTGCAATATTGGGCAGAACTAAGACAGATAATGCTTTAAAAAAATTATTTACTAAAGGTAGCTCTTAAGAATCTCTCTATAATCTGGTATTTCCACTATCCACATACTGGCTCAGCCACCAGTTTAGAAAAAGGAAGGTAACTTAGATAGTTTTCCAAGGGCATTTCATATACTTCTGTCCCCAAGGAACCCTCTAACACCCCTGGGGATAGTTATCCCTACCTTTTCAGTATGAGTCCAGCAATAGACACTAGCCTATAACAAATGAGGTTATTAAGGCAAAGAGTCAGCTGCCCCACATGACAAAGTCAGAGTCTGATAGTCTCCTCTGAGGAGCTGAAAGATTCCTAAAATCTTTAAGATAAACACTATACAAGCATTTGAATGATTCATTCTCCTCAAAGGAACTTTACAAGAGTTCAGGGCTCTTCCACCACAGAGGAGACCCTGGGTGTGGCGACGGTAGCAGCAGCAGGCAGCAGATCACTGTCTTTCCCAACAGGCTAAAACTGATGTCAAGAGTAGTTGTAAAAATACCTACCATTGAACCAAAAACAACTATTAGAACCATGAATGCTAAAGTGAGGCAAAAAGACTTTTCTTTAAGCTTAACTTTTAGGCACTGAAGTCTCAGTACTCTTCACCCAGATGTCTACAAGGATCACTCATTTTCTTCTTTTAGGTCTTTGTACAAAGGTTATCTCATCAGTGAGGCCTTTCCTGATCATCCTATAGAAAACCGAAACTGCCTCAATTCTGGATTTCCTTTCTCTCTTATCCTGCTTTATTTTCCTCATCAGGCATACTTTATATTTGTTTACATAATATCCATCCCCTCCAGTAGTCTCCATTTTGGCCACGATTTTGACTGTTTTGCTACCCATCGTCTCCCATTTTTCTTTAGAACATTTGCCTGAACAGTAATAGTGGTCAATAAGTATGTGTTGATTGAACCTCAAACTGGAAATGAACCAAATGTCCGTTAACAGGGGAATGGATAAGCAAAATGTGGGTACTTCTATACAATGGGATACTACTCAGCACTATAAAGGAAAGAACTATTGATATGTGCAACAATATATGGATGAGTCTTAAAATCATTATGCAGAATTAAGGAACCAGGCACAAAATAGTAAATATTATATAATTCCATTTGTATAAAGCACAAATAAAATAGACACCAGGCTGAGATGGGAGGATCCCTTCAAGCCAGAATTTTGAGACTAGCCTGGACAACATAGCAAGACCCTGTCTCTTCAAAAAAAAAATTTTAAATTAGCCAGGCATGGTGGCATGTACCTGTAGTCCTAGCTACTCCAGAGGCTGAGCCAGGAGGATGACGTAAGCCCAGGAGTTTGAGATTACAGTGAGCTACGATCATGCCACTGCACTCCAGCCTGGATGACAGAGCAAGACTCTGTCTCTAAAAATAAAACAAAATAAAAATTTAAAAAGCAGATCAGTGGAAGCAAGGATAGAGTATAGAAAAAGGGAGGAACTGCAAAGGAGCACAAGGAATCTTTGTGGGGTGATGGACATGTTCTGTATTCTGATTGTGGACAGGTGCATACAATTTGTCAGAACTCATCAAATTGTACTTTAAATACATGCAGTTTATTATGCATAAATTATTCCTGAATAAAGTTGAAAAAGAAAAAAATATTTGTTAAATCAATTTACCTAGTGTATCTGCAACTTAACTAAAACTTTAGAAATTTTGGATACATTGTGTTTGCAAATTTGAACTTCAAAATGCTGGAAATATAGAGGGTTTTTTTTTCCCTTTCTCCATTTCAAGTGAGGGGTTTCAGAGTGCTGTTTCTCATATATGCAGTGAAGAAAGCATTCTTTAGCTGTCCCAAGGGGGTATGAAAAAGGAGTTTTGAGGTGGAGCCAAGATAGCCAAATAGGAACAGATCCAGTCTACAGCTCCCAGTGTCAGCAACGCAGAAGACGGGTGATTTCTGCATTTCCAACTGAGGTACCGGGTTCATCTCACTGGGGAGTGTCAGAAAGTGGGTGCAGGACAGTGGGTGCAGCACACCGAGCATGAGCCAAAGCAGGGCGAGGCATCGCCTCACTCGGAAAGTGCAAGGGGTCAGGGAATTCCCTTTCCTAGTCAAAGAACAGGGCGACAGACAACACCTGGAAAATCGGGTCACTCCCACCCTAATACTGTGCTTTTCCAATGGTCTTAGCAAACAGCACACCAGGAGATTATATCCCGCGCCTGGCTCAGAGGGTCCTACTCCCACGGAGCCTCACTCATTGCTAGCACAGCAGTCTGAGATCAAACTGCAAGGCTACAGCGAGGCTGGGGGAGGGGCACCTGCCATTGCCTAGGCTTGAATAGGTAAACAAAGCAGCCCCAAAGCTCGAACTGGATGGAGCCCACCACAGCTCAAGGAGGCCTGCCTGCCTCTGTAGACTCCACCTCTGAGGGCAGGGCATAGCCAAACAAAAGGCAGCAGAATCCTCTGCAGACTTAAATGTCCCTGTCTGACAGCTTTGAAGAGAGTTGCGGTTCTCCCAGCATGCAGCTGGAGATCTGAGAACGGACAGACTGCCTCCTCAAGTGGGTCCCTGACCCCCCGGGAGCCTAACTGGGAGACACTGCCTAGTAGGGTCAGACTGACGCCCCACATGGCTGGGTACCCCTCTGAGACAAAACTTCCAGAGGAAGGATCAGGCAGCAACATTTGCTATTCAGTAATATTCACTGTTCTGCAGCCTCCACTGCTAATACCCAGGCAAACAGGTCTGGAGTGGACCTCCAGCAAACTCCAACAGACCGGCAGCTGAGGGTCCTGATTGTTAGAAGGAAAACTAACAAACAGAAAGGACATCCACACCAAAACGCCATCTGTATGTCACCATCATCAAAGACTAAAGGTAGATAAAACTACAAAGATGGAGAAAAAACAGAGCAGAAAAACTGGAAACTCTAAAAATCAGAGCGCCTCCCCACCTCCAAAGGAATGCAGCTCCTCACCAGCAACGGAACAAAGCTGGACAGAGAATGACTTTGACAACTTGAGAAAACAAGGCTACAGACGATCAAACTTCTCCTAGCTAAAGGAGGTAGTTCAAACCTATGGCAAAGAAGTTGAACACATTGAAAAAAAATTAGATGAATGGCTAACTAGAATAACCAATGCAGAGAAGTCCTTAAAGGACCTGATGGAGCTGCAAACCAAGGCATGAGAACTACGTGACGAATGCACAAGCCTCAGTAGCTGATTCGATCAACTGGAAGAAAGGGTATCAGTGGTGGAAGATGAAATGAATGAAATGAAGCAAGAAGAGAAGTTTACAGAAAAAAGAATAAAAGGAAACAAACAAAGCCTCCAAGAAATATGGGACTATGTGAAAAGACCAAATCTATATCTGATTGGTGTACCTGAAAATGACGGGGAGAATGGAACCAAGTTGGAAAACACTGCAGGATATTATCCAGGAGAACTTCCCCAATCTAGCAAGGCAGGCCAACATTCAAATTCAGGAAATACAGAGAACGCCACAAAGATACTCCTCGAGAAAAGCAACTCCAAGACACATAATTGTCAGATTCACCAAAGTTGAAATGAAGGGAAAAATGTTAAGGGTAGCCAGAGACAAAGGTCGGGTTACCCACAAAGGGAAGCCCATCAGACTAACAGCTGATCTCTCGGCAGAAACTCTACAAGCCAGAAGAGAGTGGGGGCCGATATTCAACATTCTTAAAGAAAAGAATTTTGAACCCAGAATTTCATATCCAGCCATACTAAGCTTCATAAGTGAAGGAGAAATAAAATCTTTTACAGACAAGCAAATGCTGAGAGATTTTGTCACCACCAGGCCTGCCCTAAAAGAGCTCCTGAAGGAAGCACTAAACATGGAAAGGAACAACCAGTATCAGCCACTGCAAAAACATGCCAAATTGTAAAGACCATCGAGGCTAGGAAGAAACTGCATCAACTAACGAGCAAAATAACCAACTAACATCATAATGACAGGACCAAATTCACACATAACAATATTAACTTTAAATGTAAATGGGCTAAATGCTCCAATTAAAAGACACAGACTGGCAAATTGGATAAAGAGTCAAGACCCATCAGTGTGCTGTATTCAGGAAACCCATCTCACGTGCAGAGACACACATAGGCTCAAAATAAAGGGATGGAGGAAGATCTAACAAGCAAATGGAAAACAAAAAAAGGCAAGGGTTGCAATCC
The DNA here is from genome assembly GCF_006542625.1 of Nomascus leucogenys. Taxonomy (NCBI): domain Eukaryota; kingdom Metazoa; phylum Chordata; class Mammalia; order Primates; family Hylobatidae; genus Nomascus; species Nomascus leucogenys. The sequence goes on along the minus strand of NC_044384.1, from coordinate 57,020,539 downwards.
TAGTCTCTGATAAAACAGACTTTAAACCAACAAAGATCAAAAGAGACAAAGAAGGCCATTACATAATGGTAAAGGGATCAATTCAACAAGAAGAGCTAACTATCCTAAATATATATGCACCCAATACAGGAGCACCCAGATTCATAAAGCAAGTCCTCAGAGAACTACAAAGAGACTTAGACTCCCACACAATAATAATGGGAGACTTTAACACCCCACTGTCAACATTAGACAGATCTATGAGACAGAAAGTTAACAAGGATATCCAGGAATTGAACTCAGCTCTGCACCAAGCAGACCTAATAGACATCTACAGAACTCTCCACCCGAAGTCAATAGAATATACATTCTTCTCAGCACCACAGCGCACTTATTCCAAAATTGACCACATAGTTGGGAGTAAAGCACTCCTCAGCAAATGTAAAAAAGCAGAAATTTTAACAGTCTCTCAGACCACAGTGCAATCAAACTAGAAATCAGGATTAAGAAACTCACTCAAAACCACTCAACTACATGCAAACTGAACAACCTGCTCCTGAATGACTACTGGGTACACGATGAAATGAAGGCAGAAATAAAGATGTTCTTTGAAACCAATGAGAACAAAGACACAACATACCAGAATCTCTGGGACACATTTAAAGCAGTGTGTAGAGGGAAATTTATAGCACTAAATGCCCACAAGAGAAAGCAGGAAAGATCTAAAATTGACATCCTAATATCACAGTTAAAAGAACTAGAGAAGCAAGAGCAAACACATTCAAAAGCTAGCAGAAGGCAAGAAATAACTAAGATCGGAGCAGAACTGAAGGACACAGAGACACAAAAAGCCCTTCAAAAACTCAATGAATCCAGGAGCTGGTTTTTTGAAACGATCAACAAAATTGATAGACCACTAGCAAGATTAATAAAGAAGAAAACAGAGAAGAATCAAATAGATGCAATAAAAAATGATAAAGGGGATATCACCACCGATCCCACAGAAATACAAACTACCATCAGAGAATACTATAAACACCTCTACACAAATAAACTAGAAAATCTAGAAGAAATGGATAAATTCCTCGACACATACACCCTCCCAAGACTAAACCAGGAAGAAGTTATTGGGCTCTGAATAGACCAATAACAGGCTCTGAAATTGAGACAATAATTAATAGCTTACCAACCAAAAAAAGTCCAGGACCAGATGGATTCACAGCCGAATTCTACCAGAGGTACAAGGAGGAGCTGGTACCATTCCTTCTGAAACTATTCCAATCAATAGAAAAAGAGGGAATCCTCACTAACTCATTTTATGAGGCCAGCATCATCCTCATACCAAAGCCTGGCAGAGACACAACCAAAAAAGAGAATTTTAGACCAATATCCTTGATGAACATTGATGCAAAAATCCTCAATAAAATACTGGCAAACCAAATCCAGCAGCACATCAAAAAGCTTATCCACCATGATCAAGTGGGCTTCATCCCTGGGATGCAAGGCTGGTTCAACATACGAAAATCAATAAATATAATCCAGCATATAAACAGAGCCAAAGACAAAAACCACATGATTATCTCAATAGATGCAGAAAAGGCCTTTGACAAAATTCAACAGCCCTTCATGCTAAAAACTCTCAAAAAATTAGGTATTGATGGGATGTACCTCAAAATAATAAGAGCTATCTATGACAAACCCACAGCCAATATCATACTGAATGGGCAAAAACTGGAAGCATTCCCTTTGAAAACTGGCACAAGACAGGGATGCCCTCTCACCACTCCTATTTAACACAGTGTTGGAAGTTCTGGCCAGGGCAATTAGGCAGGAGAAGCAAATAAAGGGTATTCAATTAGGAAAAGAGGAAGTCAAATTGTCCCTGTTTGCAGATGACATGATTGTATATCTAGAAAACTCCATTGTCTCAGCCCAAAATCTCCTTAAGCTGATAAGCAACTTCAGCAAAGTCTCAGGATACAAAATCAACGTACAAAAATCACAAGCATTCTTATACACCAATAACAGACAAACACAGAGCCAAATCATGAGTGAACTCCCATTCACAATTCCTTCAAAGAGAATAAAATACCTAGGAATCCAACTTACAAGGGACATGAAGGACCTCTTCAAGGAGAACTACAAACCACTGCTCAATGAAATAAAAGAGGATACAAACAAATGGAAGAACATTCCATGCTCACGGATAGGAAGAATCAATATTGTGAAAATGGCCATATGGCCCAAGGTAATTTATAGATTCAATGCCATCCCCATCAAGCTACCAATGACTTTCTTCACAGAATCAGAAAAAACTACTTTAAAGTTCATACGGAACCAAAAAAGAGTCCACATTGCCAAGTCAATCCTAAGCCAAAAGAACAAAGCTGGAGGCATCATGCTACCTGACTTCAAACTATACTACAAGGTGACAGTAACCAAAACAGCATGGTACTGGTACCAAAACAGAGATACAGACCAATGGAACAGAACAGAGGCCTCAGAAATAATGCTGCATATCTACAACCATCTGATCTTTGACAAACCTGACAAAAATAAGAAATGGGGAAAGGATTCCCTATTTAATAAATGGTGCTGGGAAAACTGGCTAGCCATATGCAGAATACTGAAACTGGATCCCTTCCTTACACCTTATACAAAACTTACTTCAAGATGGATTAAAGACTTAAATGCTAGACCTAAAACCATAAAAACCCTAGAAAAAACCCTAGGCAATACCATTCAGGACATAGGCATGGGCAAGGACTTCATGTCTAAAACACCAAAAGCAATGGTAACAAAAGCCAAAATTGACAAATGGGCTCTAATTAAACTAAAGAGCTTCTGCACAGCAAAAGAAACTACCATCAGAGTGAACAGGCAACCTACAGAATGGGAGAAAATTTTTGCAATCTACTCATCTGACAAAGGGCTAATATCCAGAATCTACAATGAACTCAAACAAATTTACAAGAAAAAAACAAACAACCCCAGTAACAAGTGGGCAAAGGATATGAACAGACACTTCTCAAAAGAAGACATTTAGGCAGCCAACAGACACATGAAAAAATGCTCATCATCACTGGCCATTAGAGAAATGCAAATCAAAACCACAATGAGATACCATCTCACACCAGTTAGAATGGCAATCATTAAAAAGTCAGGAAACAACAGGTGCTGGAGAGGATGTGGATAAATAGGAACACTTTTACATTGTTGGTGGGACTGTAAACTAGTTCAACCATTGTGGAAGACAGTGTGGCATTTCCTCAAGGATCTAGAACTAGAAATACCATTTGACCCAGCAATCCCATTACTGGGTATATACCCGAAGGATTATAAATCATGCTGCTATAAAGACACATGCACATGTATGTTTATTGCGGCACTATTCACAATAGCAAAGACTTGGAACCAACCTAAATGTCCAACAATGATAGACTGGATTAAGAAAATGTGGCACATATACACCATGGAATACTATGCAGCCATAAAAAAGGATGAGTTCATGTCCTTTGTAGGGACATGGATGAAGCTGGAAACCATCATTCTCAGCCAACTATCGCAAGGACAAAAAACCAAACACCACATGTTCTCACTCATAGGTGGGAATTGAACAATGAGAACACACGGACCCAGGAAGGGGAACATCACACACCAGGTCCTGTTGTGGGGCCGGGGGAGGGGGGAGGGATAGCATTAGGAGATATATCCAATGTTAAATGAGGAGTTAATGGGTGCAGCACACCAACATGGCACATGTATACGTATGTAACTAACCTGCACATTGTGCACATGTACCCTAAAACTTAAAGTATAATAAAAAAAAAGAAAAGAAGAAAAAATTCATAGTGATACTTATAATTTTCATTTTGTTCTCATCAATATTTTCTGGTACATTACTCATTTTTCTTGTTCTTTCAGTTTTTAAATTTTCTTTTGGTATGTTAGTAAAGATCTTGTACAAAAAAAAAAAGAAATAGGAGTTTTGAAATCAGCTGACTCAAGCATAAATAAGTGACCTATGCTTAAGAAAACTGAAGAAAGGTGAGATTATGCTTGAGTGGAGGTTCCATATTATAATTATGCTTTACAAATTCATTTCAGCCATAGATATCAAAAATCTCTAAACACTCAAATGTCTTGATTAACACTTTCCTTGAGGCCAGGGTCATGCACCTCCTTGTAATTAAATCTCCTTAATATATTCAGATAATGCTGAGTTCCATCTTATTGTCCATATTAACTACAGCACCCAGTGTTACAGAGTATTGCCAGTGTAAACTATGAATACCAAACTCTGGTTTAAATTTTTCTGTAGAATTATCAATCTTAACATATAAAGTAAAATCCATTTCGAAATTGATTTCTAATTCCTGCAGTATGTTTTTTGGACAACTGAAGAAATGTGCACTTGTTTTTAAAATGAAGCTGCAATATTGTAAATGAACTCTGCAGCCACTCATAACAGCATAGTGTGTTTTATAAATAAGTTCACATTAGTTACATTTCGCAAATTGGACAAAGAAGCAATAATATACACTATGAACACGTTACATTCCACTTTTAATCAACAAAGCTTTCAGTACATTGTTATATTAAGAAAAACTGCAAATAGAAAAAGAGGCTAGATTATTTACTGATTATTCACTATTTTCATATAAACCTTCTAACATTTATAATAAAAGATGAAATTGTTAAACTTCTTAGGCATGAAAACAATATGATAAAAACCTAAAATATGTACTATATTTTACTGAAGTATACTTTAGTACCCTAAATGACAGGAAAAGGGGATTATGTACACAATTGAGACATGAATGACAATAATAAATTGCTTGAAACTTCATGTTGCATAGCTAGAAAAGAGATATTTTGACAAGTAATATCAATTACTATCCTCTGCATTGAAGAGATGAAGTCTTTAAGTAATTCTGCTCCCCTTTTTCCGTTCTCAGCTATAGCATGCCCCATGATCTGAGATCCAACCCTCCTCATTCTCTAGAGAGTAACATAAAAGTGATTGTTTGGAAATAAAATGAGGGGTTGAAACTCTGTATTTCAGAAGACACAATCAGTTACCTGACACCCAACACCAATCCTTGCTGTGTTAAGAATGTCAGTGTTTCTCATGCCTCACTCAGGAACAGTTGCTTCAATATATGCTTCCATGGCTTTATTCAGTTTGGTCACACCTCAGGGAGTTTAATTTCATGCAAAGCTTTTAGATAGTGCTTTCCAGTGACAGGAGCAAATCTGGATACCTTAAGGAGTTTAGGAAAAATGAAAGCAATTTGAACTATTAATGCTTGATCTGAACTTTGGCCTTGCCCCAGAGTTAGTCTTCAAGAAGTGAGAAGAAAGCAGAATGTTGGCAAGACTTGAGATATTAACTAAAAATGTAAACATCTTCTAAGATAACTGTTGTAGAAGAAAGAGGTAAACATAATGGAATAAAAGATGATCTTGTTGCATTTAGGGCTGATATTATAGCCATAAAGGGAAATGGCAACAAAAAGTGGATGTCAGAGATTTGACTAAACTGAACTGATTTCATAAAAGGCTTAAGAATCAGCCTGACTGGGAAAAGAGAGGTAAAACACCTGCGTTACTAGTCCCCACATGAACAATGCATTTATTTTCAAACAAAGAGCAGATAATGCTCAAGCTTTGGAAGGGGAGATCTATTTTTCAGAGAAAGTATGGACACCTGAAACAAACACAAGGGGCATTGTGTTTAGGAATGAAACATGTGATCTAAGGAAATGCCAGTTTATCCAAGTTTTGGCTGAGTTACTGCTTTGTTAAGAGAAGGGACATATTTTTGAAACAACTGTGATTAACTGAAGTTTAATGTGCCTTTTTGTAATTACCTGTAATTTTAAAAGATTATATTGTAGCTTGTAAGCCTGGTTTAAGAACAAATCAGGTGATCTTTTTAAAAAACAAAACATCACATGTTTTTTATTGTTTAGAATTTACCTCCAAATACAGAGGAACTCTACATTTTGCTATTTACTAAGACAATTTTGTTTATTCAATTTGGCTTCTCTTTTGGCCTTTGGTTTCTGAACATGGTCATATCACCACCAATTACTTAATATTTCTCAAAGTTTCTGTAATTATGCTAGTGACTGAAAAATCACTCTGCATAACTGGGATTTCAAATAAGATAAATTATCACAATTTATAGGACCTTGTTGTTCCATGTTCTAATTCAAAGGATAGTGCCTGAGTAAATTTTTCTTATACATTCTAGAACTCATAGACATTAAAACTCTCTGGGTCACAAGTGAGCTAAAAGAATAAATGCAGACTGTTAGAATTGCTTTTTGAGTCTCACATCATTTCTGAGCTAGAGGACATTCTCCTAGCTGTAGTCTTTAGTTGTGTGACCTCATACAAGTTTGATACTTTGCTTCTCCACTCTTTTCTCTATCTGTAAAAAAAAAAGGCAAAACTATCCCACAGAACTATTCTTAGTATTACTTTTTGTAGTTCATGTTTATAAAAATGTATCAGTATATTTACCAGTCTCTTTGATAAACATTGTTACTTACATCCCACTCTTCTGCATTGTTTTCTTTTGACTGAAGTATATCATTTAGTGTTCTCTTGGGAAGAATCTGTGAGTTTTGCCCTTGAATGTTATTTTTGTTGGTTATTGACTCTTAAGCAGACAGTTCATTTACCTTAACTGTTAGAGGATGTTTATTTACTGTATTCTGCTGATGCTGATGAGAAATCTGTCAGCAGACTATCATTCCTGTATAAGCAATCCATTTTTCTCTAAGATTAAAGTGAGACAATTGGAATTAGCATAATTTTAAGGTTCCTGTCTTATTTGTCTGGAGGACAGATATATTAACTTTAGACTTGTTAATAAAATAATTTTAAGAAAGCCACTGAAATGACAGAATGTGTAACTATCAAACAAGTAGAGGGGGAGAGAAGTGGTAGGTACAGAGAAAAAAAAAAAACAGGGTAAATGGAAGCACAAAAGATGATAAAAATAATTCTAAATACGTCAGTAATCACTAAGTGCCGTAAACTCACCAGATATACACTGGAGACTACAAAATTGTTACTTTCTTAAATCCAGCTGTTGGGTTCCAAGATGGCCGAATAGGAACAGCCCCAGTCTACAGCTCCCAGCATGAGCGATGCAGAAGACGGGTGATTTCTGCATTTCCAACTGAGGTACTGGGTTCATCTCACTGGGGAGTGTTGGACAGTAGGGGCAGGACAGTGAGTGCAGCCCACTGAGCGTGAGCCAAAGCAGGGCGAGGCATCCCCTCACTCGGGAAGTGAAAGGGGTCAGGGAATATCCTTTCCTAGCCAAGGGAAGTGGTGACGGACGGCACCTAGAAAATCGGGTTACTCCCACCCTAATACTGCCCTTTTCCAATGGTCTTAGCAAACGGCACACCAGGAGATTATATCCCATGCCTGGCTCAGAGGGTCCCATGCCCACGGAGCTTCACTCATTGCTAGCACAGCAGTCTGAGATCCATCTGCAAGGCAGCAGCGAGGCTGGGGGAGGGGCGCAGGCCATTGCTGAGGCTTGAGTAGGTAAGGAAGCCGCCAGAAAGCTCAAACTGGGTGGAGCCCACGGCAGCTCAAGGAGGCCTGCCTGCCTCTGTAGACTCCACCTCTGGGGGCAGGGCACAGCCAAACAAAAGGCAGCAGAAACCTCTGCAGATTTAAATGTCCGTGTCTGACACCTTTGAAGTGAGTAGTGGTTCTCCCAGCACGGAGTTTGTGATCTGAGAACGGACAGACTGCCCCCTCAAGTGGGTCCCTGACCCCCGAGTAGCCTAACTGGGAGGCACCCTCCAGTAGGGGCAGACTGACACCTCACACGGCCGGGTACCCCTCTGAGACGAAGCTTCCAGAGGAATGATCAGGCAGCAACATTTGCTGTTCAGCAATATTCACTGTTCTGCAGCCTCCACTGCTAATACCCAGGCAAACAGGGTCTGGAATGGACCTCCAGCAAACTCCAACAGACCTGCAGCTGAGGGTCCTGACTGTTAGAAGGAAAACTAACAAACAGAAAGGACATCCACACCAAAACCTCATCTGTATGTCACCATCATCAAAGACCAAAGGTAGATAAAACCACAAAGATGGGGAAAAAACAGAGCAGAAAAACTGAAAATTCTAAAAATCAGAGTGCCTCTCCCTCTCCAAAGGAATGCAGCTCCTCACCAGCAATGGAACAAAGCAGGATGGAGAATGACTTGGATGGGTTGAGAGAAGAAGGCTTCAGAAGATCAAACTTCTCCAAGCTAAAGGAGGAAGTCCAAACCCATCGCAAAGAAGCTAAAAACCTTGAAAAAAGTTTAGACGAATGGCTAACTAGAATAACCAATGTAGAGAAGTCCTTAAATGAACAGATGCAGCTGAAAAACATGCCACGAGAACTACAGGACGAATGCATAAGCTTCAGTAGCCAATTCGATCAACGGGAAGAAAGGGTATCAGTGATTGAAGACCAAATGACTGAAATGAAGTAAGAAGAGAAGTTTAGAGAAAAAACAGTAAAAAGAAATGAACAAAGCCTCCAAGAAATATGGGACTATGTGAAAAGACCAAATCTACGTCTGATTGGTGTACCTGAAAGTGACAGGGAGAATGGAACCAAGTTGGAAAACACTCTGCAGGATATTAACCAGGAGAACTTCCCCAATCTAGCAAGGCAGGCCAACATTCAAATTCAGGAAATACAGAGAACACCACAAAGATACTCCTCGAGAAGAGCAACTCCAAGACACATAATTGTCAGATTCACCAAAGTTGAAATGAAGGGAAAAATGTTAAGGGTAGCCAGAGACAAAGGTCGGGTTACCCACAAAGGGAAGCCCATCAGACTAACAGCGGATCTCTCGGCAGAAACTCTACAAGCCAGAAGAGAGTGGGGGCCAATATTCAACATTCTTAAAGAAAAGAATTTTCAACCCAGAATTTCATATCCAGCCAAACTAAGCTTCATAAGTGAAGGAGAAATAAAATACTTTACCGACAAGCAAATGCTGAGAGATTTTGTCACCACCAGGCCTGCCCTAAAAGAGCTCCTGAAGGAAGCACTAAACATGGAAAGGAACAACTGGTACCAGCCACTGCAGAAACATGCCAAATTATTTGCTTCTCCTGCCTAATTGCCCTGGCCAGAACTTCCAACACTATGTTGAATAGGAGTGGTGAGAGAGGGCATCCCTGTCTTGTGCCAGTTTTGAAAGGGAATGCTTCCAGTTTTTGCCCATTTAGTATGATATTAGCTGTGGGTTTGTCATAAATAGCTCTTATTATTTTGAGATATGTACCATTAATACCTAATTTTTGAGAGTTTTTAGCATGAAGGGCTGTTGAATTTTGTCAAAGGCCTTTTCTGCATCTATTGAGATAATCATGTGGCTTTTGTCATTGGTTCTGTTTATATGAACAGATGCTTCTCAAAAGAAGACATTTATGCAGCCAAAAGACACATGAGAAAATGCTCATCATCAGTGGCCATCAAAGAAATGCAAATCAATACCACAATGAGATACCATCTCACACCAGTTAGAATGGTGATCATTGAAAAGTCAGGAAACAACAGGTGCTGGACAGGATGTGGATAAATAGGAACACTTTTACACTGGTGGTGGGACTGCAAACTAGTTCAACCACTGTGGAAGACAGTGTGGCATTTCCTCAAGGATCTAGAACTAGAAATACCATTTGACCCAGCAATCCCATTACTGGGTATATACCCAAAGGATTATAAATCATGCTGCTATAAAGACACATGCACATGTACATTTATTGCAGCACTATTCACAATAGCAAAGACTTGGAACCAACCCAAATATCCATCAATGATAGACTGGATTAAGAAAATGTGGCACATACACACCATGGAATACTATGGAGCCATAAAAAAGGATGAGTTCATGTCCTTTGTAGGGACATGGATGAAGCTGGAAACCATCATTCTCAGCCAACTATCGCAAGGACAAAAAACCAAACACCGCATGTTCTCATTCATAGGTGGGAACTGAACAATGAGAATACTTGGACACAGGAAGGGAAATATCACACACCGGGGCCTGTTGTGGGATGCGGGGAGCGGGGAGGGATAGCATTAGGAGATATACCTAATGTAATTGACGAGTTAATGGGTTCAGCACACCAACATGGCACATGTATACATATGTAACAAACCTGCACATTGTGCACATGTACCCTAGAAATTAAAGTATAATAAAAAAAATCCAGCTGTTAATCTGTTAAGAAGACATTTAAACCTGAGAGCACAGAAAAGTTACTATTATAGAAAAAAATACACTAGGCTGTCACTAACAAAATTAAAAGCTGGTGGAGCTACACTAATTGTCATAAGCAGAATTTGAAGATGGCCCTAACATTTCCAGTCCCTAGTGTACACACACCTTTGTCCAGTTATGCAGTCAAACACAAATTTAAGTACTCCTGAAAAGGAATTTTGTAGATCTCCTAAATCAGTTGACTGTAGATAAGGAAGTTATCCAGGTGGGCCAGAAGAAGCCAGACAGTCAAAGCATGAGGGAGATTTAATGCATAAAATTTTCCCCATTACTAGCTTTAAAATGGAAAGGGCTATGTGGCAAGAAATGTAGGTGGTCTCTAGGAGCTGAGAGTGGTCCCTAATTACAGGCAGCAAGGAAATGGGCATTTCAGTCATACAACCACAGGAAACTGAATTCTGCCACAACCACATGAACTTGGAAGAGGACCCAGAGCTCTTAGCTGACAACACAGACCAGCCAATAACTGAATTTTTATCTTTATAAGACCCTGAGTCAAGGAACAAATAAGAAAATGTGGCCTATAGTCAAGAAAAGCAAAATATTCAAGATAGTACATCTAAAACAAATGGTCAATATATACATGAAGATACTCCACATCATTAGCCATCAGGGAAATGCAAATCAAAACCACGATGAGATACTTCTTCACACTCATTAGGATGGCTAAAGTAAAAATGTCAGATAACAACTGGAGAAATCGGAATCCGTATACACTGCTGGTGGAAATGTAAAATGGTGTAGCCACTTTGGAAAACAGTCTAGCAGTTACTCAATCAGTTAAACATAGAGTTATCATATAATTTAGTAATTTCACTCCTAGGTATCTATCTTGGAGAAATAAAAATATATGCCCACACAAAAACTTGAATGCAAATGTTTATAGCAGTATTATTTATTATAGTTAAGGATGGAAACAACCCAATGTCCATCAACAGACAAATGGATAAAGAAAATATGGCATATCTATCTAATTAAATATTATTTGGCAATATAAAAGAATGAAATTCAGATGCATACTACATCAATGAACCTTGAAAACATTTTGCTAAGTGAAAAAAAGCCAGACACAAAAGATCACATATTATATGATTTAATTTGTATTAAATGTCCAGAATAGGTAAATCTATAGAGATGGAAAGTAGATTAGTGTTGCCTAGGGATTGGGGAAAGAAATTAGGGGTGATAACTAAAGGGTTTCTTTCTGATGTGATGAAAATGTTCTAAAAATGAACGTGGTTGTGCTTGTATATATCTGTAAATATACTAAAAGTCATTGAATTGTACATGTTAAATGAGTGAATTACATTATATTAAATATTTCCTGTAAGGCTATCATTTTTTTAAATGAATTAAATGGAGATCCTAAACTGAAAACTATATAATAACTGAAATGAAAAATTCAGTAAATGAACATAACAGCATTTTGGAAATGGCAACTGAAAGAGTCAGTGAATGTGAAGGCAAGTCAATAGAAATTATACACTGTGAAGAGCAGAGATAAAAAGTATATGACACAAAGTGACTGAAAGTAAAAGAATGGAAAAATAAACATCACGAAAATGGGAACTGGTATGATGATATTAATATTAGACAAAGTAGGATTCAAGATAAAGAATATTACAAAGGATAAAGCAGGAAATTTCACAATGATAAAAAGAACAATTCATCAGGAAGACCTAACAATCTAAACATCTATGTAGACTGGACATGGTAGCTCATGACTGTAATACCAGCACTTTGGGAAGCTAAGACGAGAGGATTACTTGATTCAAGGAGTTCAAGAACAGCCTGGGCAACACAGTGAGACCACATCTCTACAAAAATTTAAAAATTAGCCAGGCATGGTGGCACATACCTGTAGTCATAGCTACTCAGGAGGATCACTTAACGCCCAGGAATTTGAGGTTACAGTGAGCTATGATCATGCCACTGCACATCAGCTTGGGCAACAGAGTAATGCCTTGTCTCAAAAAATAAAATAAATATGTATGTACTTAAGAAGAGCGTCAAAATTCATTAGGCAAATATTAATAGAAATACAGGAAGGAATATTAATAGGCAAATCTACAAATAATATTAGAGATTGTAATAGCTCTCTCTCATTAACTGATAACAATTAGGCAAAAAAGTCAGCAAGGAAATAAATGATCAATAATATTTACCTAATTAATATTTATAAAACAGTCAGCCAACAACTGCAGAATGTGCATTCTACTCAAATGTACATAGTAAATTCACTAAGGTAAAATACTCATATATACTAAGCTATACATTCTCAATAAAGTTAAAAAGTTTCTACTTTAAACTTCATATGGAACTGAAAAAGAGCCTGCATAGCCAAGACAATCCTAAGCAAAAAGAACAAAGCTGGAGGCATCATGCTACCTGACTTCAAACTATACTATGAGGCTACAGTAACCAAAACAGCATGGTACTAGTATCAAAACAGATATATAGACCAATGGAACAGAACAGAAACCTCAGAAATTAACACCACACATCTACAACCATCAGATCTTTGACAAACCTGTCACAAACAAGCAATGGGGGAAAGATTCCCTATTTAATAAATGGTGTTGGGAAAACTGGCTAGCCATATGCAGAAAACTGAAACTGGACCCCTTCTTTACATCTTATACAAAAATTAACTCAAGATGGATTAAAGACTTAAACATAAGACCTAAAACCATAAAAATCCTAGAAGAAAACCTGGGCAATACCATTCAGGACATAGGCATGGGCAAGGACTTCATGTCTAAAACACCAAAAGCAATGGAAACAAAAGCCAAAATTGACAAATGGAATCTAATTAAACTAAAGAGCTTCTGCACAGCAAAAGAAACTATCATCAGAGGGAACACGTAACCTACAGAATGGGAGAAAATTTTTGCAATCTATCCATCTGACAAAGGGCTAATATCCAGACTTTACAAAGAACTTAAACACATTTACAAGAAAAAAACAACCCCATCAAAAAGTAGGCAAAGGATATGAACAGACACTTCTCAAAAGAAGACATTTATGCAGCCAACAAAGATATGAAAAAATGCCCATCATCACTTGTCATTAGAGAAATACAAATCAAAACCACAATGAGATACCATCTCACATCAGTTAGAATGGCAATCGTTAAAAAGTCAGGAAACAACAGATGCCGGAGAGGATGTGGAGAAACATTGCTTTTACACCATTGGTGGGAGTGTAAATTAGTTCAACCATTATGGAAGACAGTGTGGCAATTCCTCAAGGATCTAGAACTAGAAACACCAGTTGACTCAGCAATCCCATTACTGGGTATATACCCAAAGGATTATAAATCATTCTACTATAAAGACACATGCACATGTACGTTTACTATGGCACTATTCGCAATAGCAAAGACTTGGAACCAACCCAAATGTCAATCAATGATAGACCGGATAAAGAAAATGTGGCACATACACACCATGGAATACTATGCAGCCATAAAAAGGATGAGTTCATGTCCTTTGCAGGGACATGGATGAAGCTGGAAACCACCATTCTCAGCAAACTATCACAAGAACAGAGAACCAAACACCTCATGTTCTCACTCAAAGTGGGAGTTGAACAATGAGAACACATGGACACAAAGAGGGGAACATCATACACCGGGGTCTGTTGGGGGGTGGGGGGGCTAGGGGAGGAATAGCATTAGGAGAAATACCTAATGTAGGTGACGGGTTGATGCAGCAAATCACCATAACATGTGTATACCTATGTTACAAAACTGCATGTTCTGCACATGTACCCCAGAACTTAAAGTATTATTTTAAAAAAAAGTTAAAACGTTTAAGATATTATACAATGGAATTAAATTAGAAATTAATCATATCTAGAAAATCTACAAATATCTGGAAATTAAATAACACAATTCTACTTAATACTGGGGTCAAAGAAAAACTCACAAGAGAAATTATAACATATTTTTGGTGTGCCCTGCCCATGCCCTTCTGCTGCTTTTTCCAGGAGCAGAGAAGGAGTGGGGACAAAGGCTGATGAGGGTCTAATCTAAATTTAATCTCTTGTTTTTTTTAACTTTGTATGTGGAAATAATTATAGATTCAAACGAATTTGCAAAGATAGTACAAGAAATTTTCAATCTCTTGTGGTTTTTTAACTTTGCATGTGGAAATAATTAAAGATTCAAATGAAATTGCAAAGATAGTACAAGAGTTTTCATGTACCTGCTAGCTTCCCCAATAGATACATCCTAGTACTTACAGTTACTTAAAACCAGGAAATTGACATTGTCATTTTTCTGTGCCATTTTATCACTCACCACCACTGAAATTAAGATACAGAACTATCACCACAAAGATCTCCCTCATGCTACCCCTTTATAATCACACCACCTCCCCATCCTAAACCCCTGGCAAACACTAATTTGTTCTCCACCTCTATAATTTTGTAATTTCGAGAACATTATATAAACAAAATTATACAACATGTGACCTTTTGAGATTGGTGTTTTTCACTTAGCATAATGAGAGCCATCTAAATGATTTTGTGTATCAACAGTTCATTCCTTTTTATTAAGTAGTATTCCCTGTAGTATTTGTAGTATTCACTGCTCACATCATTATTCACTTATCGTAGAACATTTTAATGTTTCTGGTTTGGAGCTATTATAAATTAGGCTGCCATGAACATCTATGTAAGGATTTTTGTACGAACACAAGTTTTCAACCCCTTTGGGTAAATACCAAGGGATACAATGCTGGATCATATGTTATGTTTAGCTTTTTGTTTTGTTTTGTTTGTTTGTTTTCCAAGAGGGAGTCTTTGTCACCCAGGCTGGAGTGCAGTGGCGCAATCTCGGCTCAGTGCAACTTCCACCTCCCGGGTTCAAGGAATTCTCCTGCCTCAGCCTCCTGAGTAGCTGGGATTAGAGGCGTGCACCACCATGCCCAGCTAATTTTTGTATTTTTAGTAGAGACGTGGTTTCACCATGTTGGCCAGGCTGGTCTCAAACTACAAAGTGTGTTTAGTTTTTTAAGAAACTGCCAAACCATTTTCCACAGTAGCTGTACTATTTTATATTCCCATCAGCAATGTATGAAAGATCCAATTTCTATGCACTCACCAGTATTTGGTGGTATCGTAATTTTTAAATTTTAGCTGTTATAATAATTATCTTAAAAATATCTTATTGTATTTTTAATTTGCACTTTGCTAATGGCTAGTGATCCTTTTATGTACTTATCTGCATCTGTATAGGCTTTTCAGGGATGGAAAGAGTGCCAAGGTTACTGTATAAAAAAGCATTCAGGATGGGAGATATTGTTTCTGGCATTTCTAGAAAATACAGCCTGGAGTCTGGTACAGGTTACCTGGAAAAGGTGGATCTTGAGCATGGCAGGATTTAGATAAGGAAGAAGCAAGAAAAGACATTTTTAGTGTATAGTGCTGCACTCTGTCATTGAGAGTTTAAAAGAATGCAGCATTTTTATTTAGTCAAAAATACATAACCAGAATAAAAGGTAAGGAGGATAGGCTACTTCAATTTCAAATAGTAAAACTTCCTCAAAAGATCCAGTATTTATATCTTTATCCCAAAACTTGCCACCTCTAGTAATTTCCCACATCTCTTTAACCTCCGCTTTTCTCCTCTTCTCTGTAGCTCTATACATCAATCTGTCTCTCTTTTCTTTCTTATAAGAAACAAAGTAGTATATTCTTAACTTCTCCCAACTTCTTCTGTTATCGGTTCAGAAAAATAGAAGGATTATATTGTGACTGTTTATCCTATGAATGTTAGGAAAAGATACATGTTCCACATGACATGCGAAGAAACCAGAGGGAAGAGCAGGTGTTTTCAAATAGAAAGAGTAAATAAGATACCTTAAATTTTCACTGAGTTTCAGTGTATGGCAATATATTTCTACCTATATGTGCCCAACTAAGTGCACTTATGGATTACTAAATTCACTCTCACACAATGGCTTTAAAAGGCAAAGAAAAGGCAAATTGAAGGTAATGGAACAATGCACACACAATACCAAACAAGAAAATAGCACAATCTCCATCAGTCCCATCTGTATTTAAAAACAGTAACAATATAATCAAGTCTGGAAAGAAGCTAATCAAAATAATTTAAAATTATTTTTTAAACTATTTGAAAAAATTGCAATTATCAGTAACAATGAACTTTATTATTCATTGAACTAAGATGTAATTGTGTACGTGTGTATAATATATGAATAAATAAGTAAATAAAGATCAACAATCAAAAAAGGTTTAGAGCCCACTTAGAACACTGAAAGTGCTGTTCTCTCCACCTCTCTCACTCTACCCTACCCCCTGGTTAGACACTGCTCTTGCAAATGTCAGGCTCCCGGCTTGAGCTCCTACCCAGATCTCTTGAGTTCCTTAAGTTTCTCTGGTCCCTCCTTTCCAAGGTACAGGTGCCTGGAGGAATCCTGGCCTTGGGTACCAACTGAATGACTTGATCCTGTTTTTCTTTGCCTCAATTCTGCATAGATTTCCTGAGTTTGCATCTCATATTCTGGTCCTTCCTCTCAACCTCCCATCTTGACCAAAACTGATCTTCTAGGGTGAATATGGCCCATCATTTGGATATCATGCCCACTTAGCTGTCTTCTTGGTACCTAAGAAAGAGCCCAACAGCTGTGGGGCTGAAACAGAACTAAGACCAGGACAGAGAATGCCAATACCTACAGTTCTAATGAGTCATTTACAATACTTTGTTCTAGGTATAAAGTTCTTAAAATCCAAAGTTAAGAAAAAAATTATTTATAGGTAATTTTTAAAAACAGTAACACAGCATTTCATGGAAATACCAAGAACCAACTATCCAGTACCAGCTACATTTCCAAAATAATGATATATTTACAGTGATACTATTTTAAATTGATAAACATTGTATGTATTTTTGGTGTATAACATGATGTTTTGATATATGTACATATTGTGTAATGGTTAAATCAAGCCATTTACTTCACATACCATTTTTTGGTCATGAGAACACTTAAAATCTACTCTCAGCAATTTTCAAGTATCCAATCTATCATTATTAATGATAATCACCATGAGGTAAAATAGATCTTTTGAACATATTCCTCTTGTCTAACTGAAATTTTGTGCCCTTTAAGCAACATCTCCGTAATACTCCTACACCTCTACAGTGATGCTTTTTGAGTCACATACTCCGTTGGTCTATGAGTTTCTTGAAAATAAGGACCATGGCCCATGCAACTTTGTTTCCACAGACCTGGCCTTGAAAATTATAATTAATATTATTTTAGTTATTGTTACTACTTTTAAAACACTGTGTGTCAAGATCTTGCTAAGCATATTGCAAATATTATCCTGTTTAATCCTTGTAATAATCTTATCATTCCTTTTTACAGATGAAGAAACTACACTCAGAAGCCCAGTAACTTACCTAAGATCTTACAATTAGTACATGGTTGAACTGGGATTTTAACTCAGGTCTTTCTCATTTTGAAATTCAAACTCTTAATAAGACTACTCTAATGCTGAGCGGGGAAAGTGGGGTAGGGAGATATATAAAAGTTTGCCACTGCTTTCCAGGCCAGAAGTAATAGCATGTTCCTACTTAGAAAATGTGACCTCCAGCCATGTTTCCAGCTAATTATGACTTCTCTAGCATTAAAGACACTGATCACGACACTCTCAGACATAGGAAATCTCTAAAATATGTCACAGAAAAAAATAAGTTATAGTGACACACGTATCCAGTGAATGAAATATAAAATACTAACTTTTGTAAATGTAGCTGAGGTTACTTTTCCTTGTGAGTCTAATTACTGCTGGCACATAAAATGAAGCTATTTGCAAATTCATATCTCTTAATTTGGCACAAGGTAGTAACTTAAAGAAAAAAACTATAGGAAGGCAAAAAAAAAAAATCACTGCTTACAGCAGCACACAGAACCAAAGAGTGATGCAATTTTCACTGCATGTCTTCTCAAGTAGAATTCATTAGCACCTGTATAGTACTTGGGTAATTTCAGACAAAGCAAGTTGCATATTTAACCATAAGTTCATCTTGCTTTGTAGTTCTATGGCTTCATATTAGAAGTTGAAGTATACCAATTACTTCATCATTAAATACAGATATAAAATAACCATTTCAAGTTATTTTTCTTTTAAGTTTTGATCAATCATAGCATTTTCTAAGTAATACATTCTTTTCTAAGTATACATTCTTAAGAGTATATTCTACTATTGAAATTGGTTTTAGCCACTAAAATTAGAAAATATTCTATAGAGCTCTTTTCTTTTCTATTCTAAATAAATTTTAATTTACAATTTTTTATAAAAATAAGCAAAATGTATTTATTTAATATATATCACAAGAGCTCAGAGACTTAATTTTAAAAACAGAAATGGGTGAAATGTCTTGGCTCATGCCTGTAATCCCAGCACTTTGGGAGGACAAGGTAGGAGAATCTCTTGATCCCTGGAGTTCCAGGACAGCCTGGATAACACAGGGAGACACCGTATCTACAAAAAAAAAAAAAAAAAATTAAAAATTAGCCTGGCACTGTGGCTTACACCTGTGGTTCCAGCTGCTCAGGAGGCTGAGGTGGCAGGATTGATTGAGCCTAGGAGATCAAGGCTACAGTGAGCCGTGATCATGCCATTGTACTCCAGCCTGTTAGAGCAAGACCCTGTCTCAAAAATAAAAAAAAATAAAAAACAGAAACAAAACAAAAATAACACCACAGCTCAAGATACAGAGTCCTATACAGAAATCAAGCAAAGGACAGACCATCTAAGGGAAAAATGAAGAGACAACACAAGGAGAGGTTGGGCAGCCCGAGTTAGGGCTCCTTCCTGGAGACCTGCTTTGAGTAGATTTCTTGCAGGTATTTCTTAAAAGCTATGGAGTTTTTCTAGAGCTCAGCAGCATGTGTGTTCAAAAGGCTATTGATGTTGAGTTCTACTAGCAGGCTGTGGATGGAGTGCAGGGTGTTCTTGACATCATACAGGGCAGACCACTTGTCCTTCAGGATGTCCAGACAGGTGTTAACACTGGGCGTCCACATTGAGATAGTACCAGGGCATGAGGAACTTAACCAAGGGCATGTTGTATGGGTAGCCACTGGGGAACTCCAGGGAAACCTTATATCTCAGGTCTTCCGTGCCAGCTGCTTCAGGGATGGTCCTACTGATTTCAAAAGGTTGTCTGATGCAGGTAAGGCAGAAATTCCTTTGTTGCCAGAGATCACAAGGGTCTTCAGCTCTTGCTGTATCCTGCCGTACCCACTGCTGCACTCCGCTCCTTTATGGGCAGCAATGCTGGTGGCAGCTGTGTTGCAGTTTTGGCAGGCCATCCAGGCAGCACTGGCAGGGAGACAGGAACTCAGAGAACATGACTACAACTGCCTACTTTTTTTTTTAATGGTAGATGAAATGCTTAAGTGGACTAGCCAGCTCCTAATTGTCTCATTTCACTGAAAACTGTTTCTAGTCAACAAGGATGGATCCCATCAGCCTTACTGTGTGAGAAAACCTGATCCCTGGCCAAAAGTGAGTGTTCTGAAGTGGATACATAATCTAACCACTGTTAATCGGATTCTTCCTCCTGGAGATGTGGAATTGAGACCCAATTCTAATCAGCTAAGGCTGCTTGCTTAAACTAATTTGCTTCAGGGAGAATGTCCCCCCCTACCATAAACACTGTGAAGCAAAAGTAACATGGGCAAATATGTATTATCTTAACAAAAACTACCAGCACTATAGGCTGAAGTACGTCCCTGCCCCAAAAATTCTTATGTAGAAGTCCTACCCCTTAGAATGTAACTGAATTTAGAGATAGGGTCATTCTTTAAACTTTTTCATGTCAGGTAATGTGCAGACTGAGGGAGGCACACCTCACACAATAATGTGAAAACACAATCATTACTTTATGAAACACAAAAGAACCTAGGTTCTTTAAAGAGGTAATTAAAGTGAAGTCATTAGGATGGGCCCTAATCCAAGATGACCAGTGTCCTTACTAAGATGTGGAAATGTGGACACACACACATACAGGGGGAAGACAATGTGAAGGGGCAGGGAGATCATTTCCATCTACAAACCAAGAAGAAGCCTGGAACAGATCCTTCCTTCACGGCCCTCAGAAGAAGACAACCCTGCTGATAACCTAATCTCAGACTTTTAACCTCCAGAACTGTGACAAAATAAATTTGCTAGTTAGCCCTAGCAAACTAACACAACCATAAAGGGACACATCCTTGTTTGAGATGCTTGGGATAGAATGTAAGACCCTGAGGGAATAGGTGTCAGAAGCCACAGAAACAAAGCAGATGGTAAAACTACTCTGGATGGCACCAGAAAAAAACTGTTTTTTCTGTCTCCAGGAAAGAAGGGGAAAGAAGGAGAAATAAGTCAGTAAGAAAATTTGAAGTGTAGGGACTTTTTGGACAAAGGGCCAAAAGAATTTTCTCAGGAGTGTCTGAAAGTATCCCCAACAGGCAATCCTGATTATATTCCTATGATATAACCCCCAAACCTTCAACAAAATCTATTGCATATGGAAACAGAAACCCATAGCCAGAGGTGACCATGAGAACATCAACCTGGCATTCCTCCACCCCCTTATCTCACTGCCTTCTCATTCAGAAATTTGTAGAAATCTCACAGAAGCCACATGAGCCCCACAGGGTATGAAATATGGTTCATGCCAATATTATCTAAATCTGAAAGCACTAGGATATTTTAGCTGACACTTGGAACTGCAAAGAAAGATGAAGTAGACTTGCAGATAGATGCAGAAATGAAAGACCAAGTGACCCTAGAGAGAGAGAATGAGAGTTATGAGGCTGTTTTCTGGTTCTAATTCCTCATTTGGCCAGACTGTCTCCCTGCTTTTGAAATACCCACATCCCTATATTCCTCTTGGGATAACTTTATAGCCTCAAAATAAATCTCCCTTTTTTGTTGTTGGCTAAAGTAGCTCATGTTAGTTTCATTTGTGATTAAAATAATTTTAACTAGATTTATATAATATACACATGAAAGGACATCATAAATAAATAGCAAAACCAGACAGTTATTAGAAGTTTTAATCTGGGCTGCTATTCCAGGGGGGACATTTATACCACAACAATACAGTGAATAAAAGTACTGCCTCATTTTTCCAAACTAGTGTCACATAGAATACTTCACTCAATATTAGGTAGGGGCTAATTAAGTATGCTATAAAAAAGAGTGTTTTGAGGTCAAATACATTTGGAAAATACTAATACAGAATAAATGACTTCTGAGCAGTTGGGGGGAGACTTTTTTTTAAGGGGAGTTGACTATAAGACCCTTTCTTCCCACTGAGTGGCAGAGAAGAGAAGGTACATTATTGGAGGGAACTTAAAAGGTAATTACTTCAACAATAACAAGTTTACACTTGTTACAAAAGTAGCTAAAATAATATAATATCAATGTAAGGACAAAATCTAGTTCATCTCTAAGGCAGTATAATGTAATGGTTAAAACACATGATTTCTAGAACTAGGCTGCCAATCTCTCTGTAACTATTTCCTCATCTCTAAATAATACTTACCTCAATGCTTTGTGAGAATTAAATGAGTTACTATATGTATTAGTCCGTTTTCATGCTGCTGATAAAGACATACCCAAGAAGGTTTATTGGACTTACAGTTCCACGAAGTTGGGAAGGCCTCACAATCATGGTGGAAGGTGAAAAGCCAGGAGGAGCAAGTCACATCTTACATGGATGGCAGCAGGCAAAGAGAGAGCTTGTGCAGGGAAACTCCCGTTTTTTAAAACCATCAGATCTCATGAGACTCATTCACTATCACGAGAACAGTGCACGAAAGACCCGCACCCATAATTCAGTCACCTCCCACCGGGTTCTTCCCACGACACATGGGAATTATGGGAGTTACGATTCAAGATGAGATTTGGGTGGGGACACAGCCAAACCACATCACTATATAAAAAAGTACTTCAGCTGAGCACAGTGGCTCACACCTGTAATCCCAGCACTTTGAGAGGCTGAGGCAGGCAGATCACATGAGGAGTTCGAGAACAGCCTGGCCAATATGGTGAAACCCCATCTTTACTAAAAATGTAAAAGTTAGCCAGGTGTGGTGGTACACGCCTGTAGTCCCAGCTGCTCAGGAGGCCAAGACACGAGAATCACTTGAACCTGGGAGGTGGAGGTTGCAGTGAGCCAAGATTGTGCCATTGCACTCCAGCCTGGGTGACAGAGTGAGGCTCTGTCTCAAAAAAAAGTATGTCAAAGTGGCAAACTTCTGAAAATGCTAGTTATTATTATGAAGAAGCCTCCCTAAATATCTGTAATTTATCAACTTCCAAAACAGACTGAGAACTTCCTAGATTTTATATATCAGCTTAAAGAAAGTGACCCATTCAGGGCCAGGCGCGGTGGCTCACGCCTGTAATCCCAGCACTTTGGGAGGCCAAGGCAGGTGGATCACGAGGTCAGGAGTTCAAGACCAGCCTGACCAAGATTGTGAAACCCCATCTCTACTAAAAATACAGAAAGTTAGCCAGGCGCAGTGGCAGGCACCTGTAATCCCAGCTACTCAGGAGGCTGAGGCAGGAGAATTACTTGAACTTGGAGGGCGGAGGTTGCAGTGAGCCAAGATCGTGCCACTGCACTCCAGCCTGGGCAACAGAGTGAGACTCTGTCTCAAAAAAAAAAAAAAAAAACAACAAAAAAAAAAGTGACCCATTCAGAATGAACCAACTTGAGACACAGAAGAAGACTGGCCAGTGACACTACAGAAGGCCAAAAAGTCAAGAACTCTGATTAGAACCAGGACAAAGGGTTTTAAAATATGCTGTTGCTGTTGAAGGAGTTGGTAGTTAACCTAGAGCCACGACTTAGCTATAGCTTTATAGTATTTCAATTTTTTATGTATAATTATTTTTATCATGTTCTGATTCATATCCCATTTAGATGGTATTAAGGATATATACTGTACCTGGGGACAACCACTTATATTTGCATGGCTGTCACATCTCCAAGGTCATGTTAACAGGGCCTAAATAATTGTTCTAATTTAATGTTAACTCACTTTTTAAAAAAATTTGTTTATTTTTAGTAGAGACACATCTCTCTATGTTGTCCGGTCTGCTCTCAAACTCCTGGCCTCAAGCGATCCTCCAGCCTCAGCTTTCCAAAGTGCTGGCATTACAAGCTAATATTAACTTACTTTAATCATGTGTAGATGACCCTTTTCTTAACTGAGATAATGACTTCGACTTTGGTTTCAGACATTTTTTGACCACTATTACGCAATTTCTTTTTAAATTTTATTTTATTAATCTATTTTTAAATTTTAATTTTAATTTATTTGTATTTGTATATATTCACGGAATACAAGTATGACTTTGCTAGACTGATATATTGTATCATGTAATTTCTTAAGCTAATAATGCTTATCAGAATTATCTCAAATAGTTTTTTACTCTTGGAGGTATAGTAAACTAGTATTAACAAAAATAAATCCTCTCAAATCTCAGAAATGATGTAATTATATACCGAAAGATACCCAACTGGGCTTTTCTTTGTCATTTTAAATAGCAAAAGTAAAACTCAAAATAATTGGTAGAATATTTTAGATATTTCAAAAATATGGAATAAAATTATTGTGATCAGAAATTCTACTTCAAAATATAATTATTTTGTAAAAATTGAGTTTATCTAAAACCATAAAAGTTATAGTTGTTATGTTACATTTGCTTACAATTTTCCTTGAGAATAGGATTCTGTTACCTCACCCCCAAAATTATTTAATTACAATACTGAGATATGTAAGGGTCCATCAGTTATTCTGATCCTATAAAAATTATTTAAAACACTTACAAATGTGAATGCAGAACACTATCTTCCACATAAAAGTTTCTTGAGAGCTCTCCATATTTTACACAGAATTTTTCAGCTATATATGACCTTATAAGCCAAACATTTCAACTCCCTCATTTTAAGCAAACTGAAAATCACAATAACGATACCCAAAGTGACAGAATAGAACTATAATACAGACCTCCAGCTCCAAAGTTCTTTAGATATTTCTTCTGCATTTCATTAATGGTTTTATCCAGGTTTGATTTTTGTGTGTGTGTGTGTGTGTGTGTGTGTGTGTGTGTGTGTGTGTGTGTGTTTTTTTAAGACGGAGTTTCGCTCTTGCTGCCCAGGCTGGAGTGCAGTGGCGCAATCTTGGCTCACTGCAACCTCTACTCCGGGGTTCAAGCAATTCTCCTGCCCCAGCCTCCCTAGTAGCTGGGATTACAGGCATGCATCACCACACCTGGCTAATTTTGTATTGTTAGTAGAGGCAGGGTTTCACCATGTTGATCAGTCTGGTCTTGAACTCCTGATCTCAGGTAATCTGCCCACCACGGCCTCCCAAAGTGCTGGAATTACAGGCCTGAGCCACCAAGCCAGGCTGATTTTTTTTTTTCATTAGAAAAATTGCTTATATAAATCAGAATACAAACGTTTTTTTTGTTTTTTTTTAAGACAGTATCTCACTCTGTTGCCCAGGCTGGAGTACAGTGGTGCAATACAGCTTCCTGCAGCCTTGACCTTCTGGGCTCAAGCAATCCTCCTCTTCAGCCTCCCAAATAGCTGGGACCACAGGCACAGACCACCACTGCCAGCTTCTTTATGTATTCTTGATATAAGCCCTTTATCTGATATGTCATTTGCAAATATTTTCTCCCAGTCTATGGCTTATCCTTTCATTTCTTAACTATGACTTTTGAAGATCAGAAGTTCTTAACTTTGACAAAGTCAAATCTATGAATTTTGTTCTCTTGAATCATTCATTTGGTGTCACATATAGTAAATATTTGTGTAACTCAAGATTACAAAGTTTTTATCCTAAAAATTCTGAAGTTTTATATTTTATATTTAGAACCATGATGTAAGTTAACAGTTGTATAATGCATGGATAGTTCTTTTTTATGTAAACATCCAATTCAGCACTATTGTTGAAAAAACTCTTTCCTTTCTCCTGAATTATCTTTTCACCTTTGTCAAAAATGAATTGGTCATATATGTGTGGCTCTATTTCTGAACTCTCTATACATTCTTACTCAATTTTTATTGTCTATGCCAGTACCATACCATTTTGATTACTGTGGCTTTATGATAAATCTTAAAATCATGTAGTGTAATAAGTGGTGTGCTGAAACTGGCTTGCACCCATTCACAAGAACTGATCTTCTACATCTCTTCCGTACCCTGTGTTCAGTGATGTCACATTAGTAGCTTGAAATCAGCCATGGTGTATTTACACCACAAAAGTATTTCCAGAGAGCTAGTTGTTAAACATCAGCACACCACTAATTATTCACTATTCACTATTCACTATTCACTATTATTCTCTAATTTATTCAAAGTTGTTCTGACTTGGCATTTCAACGTAAATTTTAGAATCAACCTGTCAATTTATACAAAAATGCTAGGATGTTTACTAGGATTGCATAAAATTTATAGATCAATTTAGGAAGAAATTACATCTTTTTTTTTCACAGGGTCTCCCTCTGTTGCCCAGGCTGGAGTGCGGTGGCATGAACACAACTCACTGCAGCCTTGACCCCCTGGGCTCAAGCAATCCTCCCACCTCAGCCTCCCAGAGTGCTGGAATTGTAAGCATGAGCTAGTATTCCCAGCCAAGAAATTACATCTTAAGAAGAGTCCTCCAATCCATGAACCCTGTATCTCTCTCTATTTGAGTAGTCTTTAATGTCCATCAGCAATATTTTACAGTGTTTAGTTACAGTTCTCACACATCTTTTGTAAAATTTATACCAAAATATTTCATAATTTTTGGTACTACTCAATATACTATTATAAATAGTATTGTTTTTCAGATTTTAATTTTAGATTATTCACTGCTATTATTTATTATTGTTTTTGTATATTGATCTTGTTTACTACAAGCTTGCTAAATTCAATTATTAGTTTTAGAATATTTTTTGTAGATGCTACAGAATTTTCTACACAGATACTCACGTTACCTGCAAAGACAGTTTTACTTCTTCCTTTCCAGTCTACACGGCCTTTTATTTTTTCTTGCCTTATTTGTCTCAGTCTTTCACTATCCCCATTAACTATGATGTCAGCTGTAGGTTTTTCATAGATGCCACTTGTCATAATGAGTGAATTCCATTCCTAGCTTACAAATACCTTTTATCAGGAAAGTCTGTTAATATTGTCCAAAATTTTTTTGCACCTATTGAAATAATCATTGGCTTCAATTTGCTAAAATTTTTAGAATTTTATAACTATTTCATAAGAAATATTAATCTATAAAATTCTTTTCTTGCAATGTCTTTGTTTAATTTTGGTATCAGAGTAATGCTGGCCTTATAAAATGAATTGGCAGTTATTTCCTCCTCTTTGATTTTCTGGAAAAGTTTGCATTAAATTGGTGTTATTTCTTCCAGGAATGTTTGTAAGAATTCCAGTGAAACCACTTACCAGTGAAACTCTTGGCTTGGAATTCTTTATGATTAGGTCTTTAACTACAAATTAAATTTATTTAATAAATAAAAGGCTATTTCTTCTGGATTAGCTTTGATAGTTTGTGTTTCTCAAGTAATTGTGTCTATTTCATCTAAGTTGACTATACTGGCATAAAATTCATAATATTTCCTTCTTACACTTTTAATCTGTTGCATCTGTATTGATATCACTTCTTTCATTCCGAATATTCAAAATGTGTGTTTTCTCCCCCTACCCCTAATCCTATCCTCTTTTTTTTTTCCCCTAATCAGTGTGGCTAGAAGTTTAAATCAGTTGTACTGATTCAGTCAAAGAAGCAGCTTTTGGCTGTACTGATTTTTTCTATCTCTGTCTTCAGTTCATTGATTTCTACTCTAATTTTTATTATTTTCTTTCTCTTCTTTTTCTGGTTTCTTAAGGTGGAAGTTGAGGTCATTGATTTGAGATCTTTCTTTTTCCAACATAGACATTTAATGTCTATATCTTATTTAAAACACATTTAGTGTTATAAATTTCCTTCTAAGTACTGCTGTAGCAACATCCCACAATTTTAATATGTTGAATTTTCATTACCATCTAGCTCAAAATACTTTCCTGTTTGATTTCATCACTGACCTATGAGTTATTTACGAGTGTGTTGTTTAGTTTACAAATATTTGGGGAATTCCCCACACATCATTCTGTTATGGATTTCTAACTTAATGCCATTGTCATCAGAAAACATACTTTGTATTACTTGAATCTGTTTAAATTTGAGACTTGTTTTATGACCTAGAATATAGCCTAACTTGGTCAATGTTCCATGTGCACTTGAAAAGAATGTGTGTTTTGTTGTTTTAAAGTGATCTACAAATGTCAATTACTTCTAGTAGGTTGATAGTGTTAAGCCTTCTACATTTTTACTAATTTTCTGTCTACTTACCCTATCAATTATTGAAAGAGGAGTATTGGAATCTCCAGATATAATTACGGGATCTAGTTACAAATTTTTCCTGTATTACTTTCAGTTCTATCAGATTTTAATTTGTGTTTTCCATTTGTATCATTAGACACATGAATGTGTACAATTATATTAGGTACCCTTGATGAATTCACCCTTTTATCATTTTGAAGTGAGCCTTTTTATCCTTAATAATATACTCTGATCTACAACCTATTTTGTCTCATAGTAACATAATTATCCTTTGATTAGTGTTGCCATGGTATGTCTTTTTTGGTCCTTTTACCTTTAACCTATTTGGTTTTTTATGTCTAAAATATGTTTATTGCAGGCAGCATACAATTGGGTCTCACATTTTTAACCAATCTGGCAATCTTTGTGAAATCACTAAATTCTACCTGGGTTACTGACTTCCTTTCTACTATCATATCTTTACTTTCCAATATCTGTTTTTTGTTCTCAAAAAGTTCTACTTTTGGATAGCCTTTCTGTTCTTGTTTTACACAATCAGTAACTTGTCTTATTTCTTTGAACATATTAAGATAGCCAATTTAAAATACTATTCTATTCTCTGCATTGACTGCTTTTTCTACATTCATTTTACCTGTTGGTTTATTTTCCTCTCTCTTTTTCATGTTACATGCTCTCTAATCAGTCATTGATTTATGTTTGGGTGATGTTAACTGATAGACTTAACATTAGGGTAGGATTTCTCAACTTTGGCCCTATTGACATTTTGAACTGAATAATTATTTTGGGGAACAGGAAGATGAGCTTCCCTGTGTACTGCAAGATGGTTAGCAGCATCCTTGGCCTCTATCCCCAAGATGCCAGTAGCACACCTCTGCGCATATCTTTAGTTATTACAATCAAGTATCTCTCCAAAGATTGCCAAATGTCCCCTGTGGGGGGAAATCAGTCCTAGTTTATAACCAATGCATTAGGGTGATCAGGGTCTTGAGAGTTTCTCAGAGAAGTTCTCCAGTTTCCTACTTTGTGAGTGAAGAATATGAACCTAGTCACTAGCATTTGGAAGCCAAGCAGATGAACAGACATAGGTATCTCACCAACCAATACACAGACTCTGACTTAATCTCTCTGGTAGGCAGAATAATGGCCTCTCACAGATGTCCACATATCCTAATCCCAGGAACCTATGAACATGTTATGTTACATGGCAAACGAGAATTTAGATAGCAGGTAGAATTAAGCTTGCTAAAAAATTGACCTTAACAAAGGGAGATTATCTTGGATTATTCAGTTGGATTTAAATATAGAAGAGGAGGGCAGGAGAGTCAGGGACAAAATGATATGATGTGAAAAATCCATTGCTGGCTTTGAAGAAGTAAGGGAGCCATGAGCCAAGTAATGCAGGTGGCTGAAAGGAGCTGGAAAAGGCAAGAAAACAAAATTTCTTTCTAGAGCCTCCATGAAGAAAGACAACTCTGCTGACATGTTAATTTTAACCCACTGAGACTCATTTTGGACTTCTGACCCCTGGAATTATAAGATGATAAATTTGTGTTTTTTTAAACCACTATATTTGAGGAAATTTTGTTATAGAACCAATAGGAAAAATAATATAATCATTTTATTTCAGTATGGTGCTTTAGCATCCACTCTCAGCTCTGCTTAGTATTCCCAAATCTAGAACAAACCTGAGATAATCTCTTCTACCGTGAATCAACAAGTCCTATCTATGTCTGTCAAGGTCGAAGAATCCAGGCTTATTTGTTGAGATGGGACCTACGGAGCAAACTGTTGCTTAAACAGATTTTCAACCAATCCTTCCATTCCAAGCCCACTCTACTCCCCAAGGCTATTTAAGGGTACCTTGTACCTCCAAATCCTGAATTTTTCCAGCATTCTGTAGTAGAGACAGACATGCTTTTATCATGGCAAGTAGTTAGACTTCCTCTCTATTCTGCTAAGTCACCACTCATTCTCATTCCTCCTTGCAAAAATACATAGACGTCTCTTATCCACTATCTCTCTCAATCTTTTTGATCTTTAAGGGTTCATGCAGTTTTGGTTTCTCTACTGTCATTTTACTGGGATTTCAAGGACAACAGAAATAAACAAGTTCAACTGCTATGTTTAACTAGTTTTATTTTCAGCTGACATTTTATCAAGCCCTTACTGTGTATCAGATTTGCAGATAAACCTTTTTATAAATTATTATTTGAATCTTGTAATAACTCCAGGAGATAGGTACTATTATTTTGCTTCCCATTTTATAAATAAAACTGATGTCTGATTCAGGTGACAAGGCTAGGGTGGAACAGAACTGGGATGGAACCCAAGTCTTTATGACTCGAAAGCCAATTTGCCTAGACAATTATGTAATCTTGTTAATTTTTCAATTAACAATTCACAGGTTTTACTCTAGATTAGGGGTCAGCAAACTATGGCTTACTAGCCAAATCTGGCCTGCCACTTGTTCTGTAAAGTTTTATTTGAACACATCCATACCAATCGTGTGGAAAAAAGCACACTCAAACTCAAAGTACTTTTTCTATTCTCTCACTCAACAACAAACAATTAACACAGAAGACTTCTGCAGCCAAATGTGTGGAGATTTTCCCCTACCAACAAGCAAGCAATGAATTCTGCAGCAGATACCAGGTAGGTATCCTCCAATTTAGTTCTGACACTATCTACCCAGAAATCAAATTCCACAAGTTGGGGCTCAGTACCAAAAGACTGCCCCCTACTTCTGATGTCAACAACTCCTGGGTTATTTTTACCTGTGCTTTTAACTGATTGGTTATAAATTGGGGATCCCAAGACCTGCTCCTTGGATTTGATTAATTTGCTAGAGCAACTCACAGAACCGAGGGGAACCATTTGTGTTTACCAGTTTACAGTAAAGGATGTTGCCACAGGTACAGATGAAGAGAGTCATGGGGTAGGCACGTGAGAAGGGGTGTTGCACTTCCATGCCCTCTCCAGTGCACCATCCTCCAGGAAGCTCCACGTGTTCAGCTATCAGAAAGCTATCGTGTCCTTCGGGTTTTCATGAGACTTCATTACATAGGCATGATTAAACCATTGGCCATTAGTGATCAATTTAACCCACAGGTTGTGGGGAAGGGCTGAAAATCCTAAGCCCCTAATCCTGCCTTGGTCTTTCTGGTGACCAGCCCCCATCCTGAAGCTACCTAGGGGTTGCCAGCTATCAGTCAACTCATTAGCATCCAAAGACATCACTTTGGAGAGTAAGGATTTTAGGAGTTGTACACCAGGAAAAAGGGTCAAAGACCAAACACATATTTCACAATATCACACCCATTTAACTGACTATTGTCTATGCCTGTTTTTGTGCTACACTGTTACAACCTAATAGTTGAGACAGAGACAATCTAGCTGACTCTATTAGTCTCTGCTCCTTTAAGGAAAAATCTGCTGAACCTGCTGTAGAAAATAACCTTATTACCAAGTTTTGAGTTCATGGTGTCCTCATATACTTAACACTTTTGTTACTGTTATCAAATCAAAGGCACTATTTTTATTGTTCCTTTAGCCTTTTGTTATCCTGCAGATAGAAATCTTTGGCCATGGTTTAAAAAGAAAAGTCTCTAAACCCATCTCCCATGTGAAGTCTTCCCCATACTTATAGTCATACTCACTCCCATTTCTGAGCTCCCATCTCAATTATTATAATTATAGTATTTGATGGAGTTTGATTCATATAGTCATTACTAGTTGTGATTCCCCTGAGATCTAGCAAGTGCATAACTCTGATAAGCATTTATTAAGTACCTTCTAAGTGTCAGTCAGTGTTCTAAACACTAGAAATACAAAAATAAAAATGGCAACTTTTGGTTCATATGTATTCTTTTTAATTAGGTATAAAAATAGAAAATAAACTGAGCATGGAATATGTGCCTATGGTCCCTGCAATAATTGCATCAGAATCACTAAAAGTGCTTGGGCAACATTCCTATTGAATGTTGAAGCAGAATCTGTGGCAGTTAGGCCCAGGAATCTGTGCTCTTAATCAACACTTCAGATGATTCTTAAGCACAAAAGTTTCAGAAACACTATGTCAGTAGACAGGAAATACTGCTTCTAAATGTGCAAGTATTATGAGAGAGTAAGAACAAATCTCACATGA
Organism: Nomascus leucogenys; assembly: GCF_006542625.1. NCBI lineage: Eukaryota > Metazoa > Chordata > Mammalia > Primates > Hylobatidae > Nomascus > Nomascus leucogenys. Next base: position 56,988,659 of record NC_044384.1, on the reverse strand, counting down.
TCTCTCTTAATACGAACCAATTTCTGTCAAAATGTAATGTTTTGCTGCTCATTTCTTCTTTCCAAAAGTTTACTAGACATGCTTAATCGAGAACTTTGATGTTGCTCTCATCTTTACTAATTTTACTTACATTGTGAACCCTGTACCTGGCACAGTTCTTGAAACATAGTTGATATCAATATTTTGTGTTGAACTGTTGAATATTCAGAGCAAAACCTCTTTAAGTTGTCCCTAGTATGTAGAAGCAGGAGTTTTTCCAATTTTAGACTGGAATGGTATGAGGATCATTTGAGAACAAGGAAGATAACACACCCAGGCAAATGTTTGGTCAACCTACACCTTGTTTCTGTCCTTCTAGAAATGCTTCCTTCTAGCTCTCAAGCCCACTACCCTGTGAGGAATATCAATCTCTCTCCTCAAGGCTAAGCTAGATCAAGCAAAGCCAAGCAGACTAGTGGAAAAGGTCAGGCATTATAGGATTCATCTTCATCACAGGTAATCTATTTCTAGAGGCTGTAGTCAGCAGAACGCCCTAGAATACATGTTTAAAAGGATTACCTACCTCTGAAGATAATAGACCACTTGCTTATATATGTCTACCACGAGAGTCTTATAACAATGGACTCTTGCTATACCTGACACAGATCTACCCCTCCCACTAGAACTCTGAATTATTTTGCTGGAGGCTACAACTTTCTGAGTAGTTTGTTGGGAGTTGACGGGAGGTGGGGATAACTCACCCAGTACAAGCTTAGCAGAGCTGAGCCGCTGCAGCACGTTGGGCTAGCCTTTGAAACAGACTGGTTGGACAGGTTCTGGATCTACAGAAGAACCGGTTTTACTGGCCTGTTGTGCCAACATATTCTGGTTTGATTCCATGTTCCACAGACGGTAGAAACCTGCCCAGCCAGTTAAATGAAAGGCATATTAGGTTATCCATTGCACACAGTATATAGCTTAGATGCAGCAGAACTCTTCCACATAGCAGTAGCGTCTAGCAAACCAGTGTGGTCCAGAGAGGTGGTGTTCACTGATTTAATGTTTAAGTTCATAGCTTCAGGGAAAGTGAGCAGTGAAACAATTTCTCCTTTTCACCAAGAGCAGAGGTTTTCTAAATAAATTGAAGGGTAAGTATATTTTTAAAATTTCTCAGTTTTCTATGCATTTTGGAAAGTTAAATTAAGAAATGATGTTTAAAAAGATAATCAATTTTTAACATAGTAATACCTGCATTATACTTTTTCTGTAAAGCTAGATATTGTTTTATAACACTTGTGTTATGTTCATTGATTTGTTTGCATAAAGGTTATTTGGTATATAATATTCTCTTACTATGCTTTTTTGTAAGTTGTGCATGGCTATAGTCATTTTAAAAGCTGGACTGAATAATTTTGCCAAATAAATTTCACATATTAATGATTTATATTAAGCCATCTACTTCTTTCATAATGTAACTATCATGTTTTATAGGCTGTTGCTATATGGTAACAATTTTATATGGTAAATCTAATTGTGGATAAATAATAATTGCCTTTTTAAGGCCAAAAAAAGCATTGGCCGGCTGGTGATCCTAAGTACATTCATTAGAGGAACAATTCACAGCAAAAATTGAGGAGTGTGAAAAACAAAGATTGTGGAATCTGGTAACTGATTAACTATTGGAGCTCAAAAGCACTTGCTGAGCTGAATAGAAAGGAATGAAGACAGGTTTTGTCATGCCTATTAGGTCTGAAAAACTTTTTAGGTTAAAGAATACTTGGATCTTCCTTTCATTTATATTAAAAATCTTCCTTTTATCTCTCTCTTTACGTAATCCAATTAATTTATTTTAGTAGTTTGTATCATGTAAAATGAAAGCTACCAATCCCTTCAGATTTATGTTGGCATATCATCCTACCCCTTTATTTACTGATATTAGATTGAACTGAAGCACATGTCTTCTGGGGCATTTAATTTAACATAACAGCTGACATGTGATTTTATCTGGGAATTTAAAATTTTTTTAACATACTATACTGAATGCTTTCCTGTCATCTTAGTGGGACTTTGCTTTGAGCTGAGCAAGACTGATGCATCCTTTTCATTGTCCCTAGGGTTCCTACTTTGTCACTATGTTCAAACTCAAAGGCTATAATATTATTTTCTACCTCAAAGGCTATAATATTAGTTTTCTTAGGATGTTGACAAAGAATACATTTAAAAGTGTGAATAAATGTTCAGATGAGATTTCATTTTTTGCAGGGAAAACCCTTGAATGCTTCATAGTCCTATTTCTAGGCAGTTCTGCACAGAATTTCTGGTAATCCAGGTAAACTGCTGAAAAGCTATGTAATGTTGTATCTGCAAAAGCAATGTGCTGATTGAGCAAACCAATATTAATTTTATTCAGCACAAATTGTATTTTGACAAGTTTTTGGTAATATGGATCAAAACTTTCAACTGGCTGAATTTTTCTGAATTTACTACATGAAACCTAGTTTTCAGGTAATATATACATACCAGTAGAGCACACTGTTAGTATTTCTGGTGAATATATTATATATGGTAATTTAAAAAATTTAAACCACACCGTGTTTAAAACATAGGGCTTACTGTTTAAAGATAAATTTAACTTGGGATTCTAATTTATTTATTGAGCATTTTTTATGTTTATGGTTTTGAAGAAAGCTATTTAGGAACTAGATATACATTTTATATAAAATCCATGGGCAAAATTTCAACCTTAACTCTGTATTTTGGGAGAGGATTTTACAGTTTTCATTTAATGGAATTTTCATTTTCAAATATATGTAAGTCCTATTAAATATTACTTTCATGTATTTTCCATAAATTGAGTCCTTTAAAATATTGATACATTGTGATATTTTTGTTAAAACTGAGGATATATAAATTTGGCAATCAAATTAGGAGTGTGTATGTATTTTATACAGACCAACATACTTCAGTGCCTAGTCAAAAAGTATTCCACTCATTTAAAATTTTTTTACTCTTTTAGTCGAGGATGCATTTCTTTTTATTCCTAGCCACACAATTTCACATAACTCCTTTTGTCAACAATGCTAGCTTTCTTAATAACGGCAACTTCTTTCCCTCCTGAATATCTTCACGTGTTTTCCACTAAAAGCACTTAGAATTATGTCAGTTTTTACCTGAGGGACATTTAAAGAATAACCAATGAATCCAACACCTCATTTTTGAGTTAAGAAATGAAAAGCCCCAAAATATAGCTAAGTCACTATTATATAATCTAAGGGTAGATCTGGGGCCAGAACATCCAGGTTTCCTGACTACCACCAAGACCAGTAATTTTTCCACTACCCTACATTGACTTTTCTGAATACTACATGAAATCTAGTCTAAAAAGGTAAAATTATGTTGTATAGTGTGTTAATGAATCTTTGGTGAACTAAGAAATCACTTGTTTTTATATTTTAATCTATATCATTATTGCCCCAAACATTTTTGGGACAATGGCTGAATATATATGGCATTGCCATTGATAACAAAGGTGACTACCACTTCAAACCCTAATCGCTTAATGCCATCATATAATTTTGTTTCAAACTGATGAAGGCCTCACTTTCTTTCATATTTGCCCAACTTGTGGATCCCGCTCTCATTTTCTGACTCAATATGGCTTTAAGCTGCCTCAACTGTCTATTTTCTTAGTATGTATATATTTTTGTATTATTTTAGTCATTTTTATATGCTCATAATTTAGGATTTGCCTAAGTTAATATAGTATTCTTAAAATTTGGTTAGAACTGACAGGAAAATTATGTTATGAAGATAGAAATTGCAGGACTTAAAAACCCATCTCAGAGGTGACAGAAGCTGTTATTGAAGGGTTAAGCTTTGCACACAAGTGCTCAAAGAATGTTTTAAACATTTTTAATTAGAGGAATTCCTAGGAAATGTGATTACAGAAAGTTGGAGAACCAAAGGCCCAAAATTTCAATTCTGATTCCTGGTACTAAATGTTAATTCTACTAATTACCTTATCTTATCACAGGTAAAATCCTACCTGGGAAATGCTTCTAAATTTGGTCATTTTAGTTCAGTCCAAGTGGACTCTGAAAAAAATCACTTTTATTTGTTTCTTAACTTTACAAGAGAAAAGGCAGTATACTGAAAAGCATGTGAGCTTTTGAGCCAAATTGACATGGGTCTGAATAACTCTGCTACAAATTACGTTCCCCTTGGAAATTATTTAACTCTCTGAGTTAGCTTTTCTCCATCTAGTTAAGGAAGTTAAGGAAACTAATACCATTCTTTCAGATCTGTTGGAAGAATTAGATGAGATATCATGTAAAACACTTCACATAGTTCCTAGAACATAGCAGGTGCTCAGCAAATGTCAGTATCCTTCTTATCCCTTTTATAGACTATATAATACATTTCAACAAATAGCTTCGGTATTTGCTGAAGTATTTCAGTATTTTCTTTCAGTAAGAGAAGTCAGCTTTAACTTAGGATATGCACGTTTTTGTCAGAAAGATAAACATAAAATCAGCAATCTTGGAAGGCATTAAGATATAATGTTGGGGCCGGGTGCAGTGGCTCACTCCTGTAATCCCAGCACTTTGGGAGGCTGAGGCAGCCAGATCACAAGGTCAGGTGTTCGAGACAAGCCTGGCCAATATGATGAAATCCCGTCTCTACTAAAAATACAAAAATTAGCCAGTGTGGTGATGCGTGCCTGTAGTCCCAGCTGTTCTGGAGACTGAGGCAGAAGAATTTCTTGAACCTGGGAGGCAGAGGTTGCAGTGAGCCAAGATCGCACCACTGCACTCCAGCCTGGTCAACTGAGCAAGACTCTGTCTCAAAAAAAAAAAAAAAAAAAATATATAAAAATATAATGTTGGAAAATATTTTAAACTTCTTAAATTTAAAAAATCAGAAACCCATATAATCCAATCCAATTAAAAATTCACTTCAAAGAAGTCTTTGTTAAAAGTATTGTGAGAGTAGTACACCAAGATGATTAAAAGCCTTAAATACTTTTTAAAACTTCAATTTCAATAATCTGTACTAATGGAAGAAAGTGTGACACGGATAATTCAAATGATAACGCATTCATGCATCAAGTAACAACAAGGATACATTCTGAGAAATGAAAAATTAAGTGATTTCATTGTTGTGTGAACATTATAAAGTCCACTTACAAAACCTCAATGGCAGAGCCTACTACACACCTAGGCTATATGGTATGTCTTATTGCTTCCAGGTTATAAACCTGTACAGCATGCTACTGTACTGAATACTGTAAGCAACTGTAACATAGTGATAAGTATTTGTGTATCTAAACATATACTGACATAGAAAAAGTACAGTAAAAATACGTGGTATTATAATCTTATAGGACCACTGTAGCATTTGTGTTCCACTGCTGATCAAAACATTGCTATTCAGTGCATGGCTGTACCTTACTTATGCCTTCTGAGTTTTCCAATGGCTGTTTTTGTCTATTATTTAACATGACATCAAATTAATTGGCCAAGAATTTATTTTCTTTCTTTTTTTTTTTAGACAGGGTCTCACTCTGTCACCCAGGTTTAGCCTCCCATGTAGCTGGGACCGCAGGCACATGCCGCTACACCTGGATAATTTTTTTAAAGATTTTTGTAGAGATCTGTTCTCCCTATGTTTCCCAGGCTGATCGTGAACTCCTAGCCTCAAGCAATCTTCCCACCTCAGCCTAAGAATTTCTATATGCTCTAAGGATTGTGCTTTTTCTACTACCAAGTAAATTATTCTTTCAGGACTCTGGAATGTGTTTTCTCCTACAAAAAAATTCCCTTCTGAATTAAATTTATTATAGGCTAATATTAAATTATATTGCATTATTTTGATAGCAAGTAATGATGAGCAGAGTGAGTCCAAAATGTATAGAGCACAAGAAGATAGAAGATGATTTAACATTTTCTAAAGATAATATTAAATTAACCTCAGACTGATTAATTGATTAGGGAATGAAGCCGATGAGCAAAGACCACAAAGGAGGGGCTTTTTGTGAAATGTATTGGTCAGAAGGGAGTTCAGAATACCACGACAAACATTCTGAGAGCTTGCTTAACTAAAAAGAGGTCAATTGAAACATCTTCCAATGAATGAATAAAGAGCAAAAAATTGGTTTAGAGTTAACATTAGAACCAACTAATAATCCATTTATAACACAAACTGATCTTATTGAGCTCTTGTAATCAACTTTAATTTCCTGAAAGATGTTTAATCGCTTTACGAAAAGCTTTCTGCTGATGCTATAATTTCAATTTAAGTCCATGCTAAAAGAATCTTTTCACTTAAATTGTAGACACTGTATGTAGACGGTGTGCAGAAAGACAAAAGCATCATTTCACCAATTTAGCCCACTAATTAATCACATATTCTTTTTTTTTCTTTTTTTGAGGGAGAGAGTCTCGCTCTGTCACTCAGGCTGGAGTGAAGTGGTGTCATCTTGGCTCACTGCAACCTCCGCCTACCGGGTTCAAGTGATTCTCCTGCCTCAGACTCTCGAGTAGCTGGGATTACAAGGACATGCCACCACACCTGGTGAATTTTTGTATTTTTAGTACAGATGGGATTTCACTATGTTGGCCAGGCTGATCTCAAACTCCTGACCTTAGGTGATCCACCCTCCGTGGCCTCCCAAAGTGCTGGGATTACAGGTGTGAGCCACCACGCCCAGCCTAATTAATTATATTTTCTTATTAAAACTATTTTATTAGCTACATAAGCAATTTTAGCCTATGTGACTAGTCATTAAAATTAGTATTTAATTTGCATTTACTTTTAAATGTTTACAGTAGATATTACCACAAACAATTGCAAAGAAGGCAGGAAAAAACCAAAAATTTTAAATATGTTTTTAAAATGTTCTGGTGGGGAATGGTGGCTCACACCTATAATCCCAGCACTTTGAGAGGCCACGGTAAGGGGACTGCTTGAGCCCAGGAGTTCAAGACCAGCCTGGGAAACAAAGTGAGACCTCTGTCTCTACAAAAAACAAAAAATAAAAAATTACCTGGGCACAGTGGTACAGGACTGTGGCCCCAGCTACACAGGACACTGAAGCAGAAGGATCACTTGATCCTGAGAGATCAAGGCTGCAGTGAGCTGTGTTCACACTACTATACTCCAGCCTGGGCAATTGAGTGAAACGCTGTCTCAATAGATAAATAAATGGTTTTATACAAATAGCTAATTTGGATAACTCAAGACTAACAACTAAACTGTCTATAAATCCAAAACAGGGAAATAGAGTACATAACAGTTCATTGTGTTAAAGACATACAGCATTAAGAACAACCAGAAACTATTATCTTAGAAGTTATGTACCACTGACAAAGTGAAAATGTAACTTGAATGACAAATTTTTAGTTTCAAAGTTATATCTCAAATCTATTTCCTTGAAAGTTCTTTGCCTATCATATCTACAATGATTCAGATTAGGAGTGAGAAACACTTCCTTCCAACATGAAAATGTTTTAAATCTAATGAATTTCTCAATGACTCTTGAAATATTAAGAAATATAAGATTGATTATAACTTTATGTAGCTAATAATACCCAAGAGTATTACTACTATAATAACGTAGCAGTGTTTCTCAAAGCGCGGTCCATGACCATCTGACTCACCTGGAGGAATGCCTATTAAAAATGCAGATCGATAACTCCATTCCAAACATATCACATTAGAATCTCTGGTTGGTAGATCCTAGGAGAGCAGCAAGAAAAGATTCTTCTGCCTATAAAAGAGAATGAGCAAGTGAGTGAATCTTTTCAAATCTAACCCATTAACATTATCAGAAAAATAACCTCAAATGCACATGTTCAACCAATCTTGGGTCATTAACATTCTTACAAATGACTGATAAAATTAATCTGACTGTCCCATCCATGCATGCAAATTTTTAAAAGTTAAAACTTCCATTAATAATTCAAAAATAGTGAAACAGAAATCTCAAGTTTCCCCTTTTAGTCTAGGTTCTCCATGGACAGTAAGAGCCTGAGACCTCTGGCTTATGTGTGAGTTCTTTATTTGGGAAAGCACCCAGAAACAGGAGTAAGGGATTAGTGAAAGGAAGGAAGGCCAATACAAAAGTTCATCCTTGAGTTCATCCACCACTATGAGCAAACAGGGCTCAAGCCCAGTATCTTCTTAGGAGCCATCAAACTACCCCAGAATAGCCTATCAGAAGACACAAGAGAAGAGTACTTATCCACAACTTCTGACTTCCATCAGTTAAGAGTTGCAGCATGGGTTGCTAATTTCTTACACTTTCAAGTTGCATACTTGTTTCTATTGGCTTCAGAGAAGCTCCTAGGACAGAAAGTCAGGTGAGGGACTATGAAGTTTCACCTGCATGAATGTGGCTGCCACTGAAATACCTGGAGCAAGCAGGGCCCAAGACGTGTCCGATACATGTTATAGGACAAACGTGGTCAAACTGCTTTTCCTTTAGTTTTATAATTCTAATACAAAATACAATTAAAATAGATGTTCTGATAAATGAATACAGCAATTTCAAATGGAGAAGAAGGAACTTTAGCCTATTTTTGTCCGAAGTATTTGATCCATTCCCACAAAACCTGAGATGCACTGAAACTTGATCTTCTGTGAGAAAGGTATTTTCTAATAAACTTCAATTTATTTCCTGAATTTGCTTGCCAATTTTTAAAGGGCCAAACAGCAGCAAAATGGACAATTAGTATGTACTCTGTAAATACTTTTATGTTCAGCATTGATCCAAAGACTTTATTGTTTAAGTTTTTACACTAGTAAAATTATAGTAAAAACAGATTGACTACATTGGACCCTCAAGTAACACTTTTCATTACAGTGAAACACACAATTTTGAATAGTACAAGTTTGTCTTGGACTGTGTCCAAGAGGGTCTAGTTACAAGAAGTAATTCATTATAACCTATAATGTGATCCTGAGGCTTGGCTCTGAAAAACACATTATATGAAGGCTCTAGTCAAGCAGATTAAAAATTTAAAAACTGAACAGTTAAACAGTACTTTAAGTAAATACCATATTTGTATAATATGTAAACTTAGTTCAGAGAAAGTGAAGGAGAGATAGGTGCAAAGAAAAAAGAAATCTGACTAAAAGCACATCATCTTTTTGTTTAACTTGAATTTCTGTTAGAATAATTAAATGTGAGTTTAAAAAAAAATAACACTATCTCCTTAGAAGTTAGGTAAAGTAGCTAATGAATTGAATAAAGATGAAATAGGAAAACTGAAGAGTGCACAGCAAATACAAAAAAGTGGAGACACACGCTGCTGAAAAAAGCCCAATAATAACAGATATTATTTTTTTGAGACAGGGTCTCACTCTTGTCACCCAGGCTGGAGTACGGTGGCAACATCTCAGTTCACTGCAACCTCCACCTCCCAGGCTGAAATAATCCTCCCACCTCAGCCTATGGAGTAGCTCAGACTACAGGCACGCATCACCATGCCCAGCTAATTTTTATGTATTTTCTGTAGCAATGGGGTTTCCTCATGTTGTCCAGTCTGGTCTCAAACTCCTGGGCTCAAGCAATCCGCCTGCCTTGACCTCCCACAGTGCTAGGATTACAGGCATGAGCCGCTGCACTTGGCCAATAAATAATTTCTTATAACCACTAATTCTGAAATAAATGAAGAGATTAGTTTCTCCTTCCTATATAATTTTGCCATTGGGTTAAATGATTTTTTAAATCCCTTGGAATATAATAAAACTAATGACAACAACCATATCATAATACTCTCTAACTTACCTGAACTCAATTATGTAAATCAAGATAATACATGTAAAAGCATTTAACAATATAGTGTAATCCTTTCTATAATTATAAATCTTTCACAATTTGCCTAGCAATTCAATAGTTTCACTATAACTATACAACTTCAGCCATTGAAGAGATCTGATTAGCTGTAGCTCTTAAATCTATCTACCATTAACAACAGTTTCTTACATTGTTAGTTTCTTACATATATATATCTTCTCTCTCTCTCATTTAATTCTATCAACAATCCTGTAAAACATTTAAAATATATATTATTACCTTCATTTCATTGATCAACAACCAAAGTACAGAGAAATTAAATTATTTGCTCAACAAGATTAGAATTAAAAATTAGAATTCATTCAGCAAATTAGATGGTGCAGCTGATGCCTTCCCAATATCAACTTATACAAACACATTACTACACACTTGCAGTTATAGAACTCAACAATGATTCCCCACGGTATAGCCTTTGCACATGCCTTCTGCCTGGAAAGCCTTCTGCCATTCTTCTCCCAATAGGCAAGCTGCTTCAAACTTCTCTTAATTCTTCTTTAAGAAATTTCAAATATATTATTTCATTCTTACAACAACCCCTTTGAGCACAGTGAGTATTAATATCCTTTCAGTGAGGGAAATAAGACTTGTCTAGGAAACATGCAGATAATCAGAGATAGGGTCAGAATTTAATCTCTCGTCCTATCTCCCAGCTCAGGACTCTTTCCATAGTACAAGAAGGCTGGGAATATGGCTATATGCCAGCATTGATTGTAGAATATGATCACAATTTTTTGGAGCACTTCCTACTCTATCCCTTCTGAGATTACAACATAATTTAAGACCCTTCAATCTACTTGATTTTAAATTTAGTACATGAAACTACTCACAACCAGGGCTGGGAAAGCTAGTATAACCATTGTTCTAATTCTATTAGAAGTAAATTTATATTCATTCCTCAAATGTACATATCTATTATAAGGCACGTAAAAAAGCATATGTGCCAAAAATGCTAAGAAATAAATTAGTCTAAAAAATGAAGTGAGATGATTCTAATAGGTGTTTCACTCCAATCCTGACTGAGAAAGTCCGGTTTATTTTCAACTCTGAGGCTAATTAAATTACAATCAAATGTTAAAGTACTTTTAGTTACCTCCTACAGTGTAAAGTGTTTTTTAGTTTGTTTTTGGTTTTTTTTTTTGAGACGGAGTCTCACTCTGTCATCAGACTGGAGTGCCGTGGTGCAATCTCAGCTCACTGCAACCTCTGCCTCCCTGGTTCAAGCAATTCTCCTGCCTCAGCCTCCTGAGTAGCTGGGACTACAGGTGCCCACCACCATACCTGGCTAATTTTTGTGTTTTTAGTAGAGACGGGGTTTCACCATGTTGACAAGGATGGTCTTGATCTCTTGACCTCATGATCCGCCTGCCTCGGCCTCCCAAAGTGCTGGGATTACAGGCATGGGCCATTGCCCCTGGCCAAAGCTTTTTGGAGTAAAAAGAAAAATGTACTTGCTCTGTCACCCAGGTTGGAGTGCAGTGCATGGCTCACTGCAGCCTCATCTTCCTAGGCTCAAGAGATCTTCCCACTTCAGCCTCCTGAGTAGCTGGGACCACAGGCATACACACCATACCTGGCTAATTTGTTTTTATTTTTTATAGAAACAAAGTCTCACTATGTTGCCCAAGCTGGTCTCAAACTTCTGGGCTCAAGTGACCCTCCTGCCTTAGCCTCCCAAAATGCTGGGATTACAGGCATGAGCCACTGCACCAGGCTCTGACCATATGGTTTACAGTCATCCAAACCAGGACATTTTTTAAAGTAAAAGGGAGCTCTATTAATAACTAAGCTATTAATTATTAATAGCTTATCATTTTATTCTAATAATTATTATAGCTCTATTAATAATTAAAGGGAGCAATAGGAATTAACCAGGACTGTCACTGGTAAGCTAGGACATACGATCACCTCACATAAGAGGTCTACTGTAACTGAGAAAACGAAGGAAGCTTTTTTTTTTTTTGAGACAGGGTCTCGCTCTGTCACCCAGAGTGTGAGCAAGGCTCACTGCAACTTCGACCTCCTGGGCTCAAGCAATCCTCCCATCTCAGCCTCCCAAGTAGCTGAGGCTACACACAACACTGAACCCAGCTAGATTTATTTTTATTTTCTTGTAGAGACAGGGTCTTGTTATGTTGCCCAGGTTGGTCTCAAGCAATCCTCCCACCTAGACTTCCCAAAGTGCTGAGATTGTGGGCATGAGCTGCTGCACTTGGCCGGAAGCCTATCTATTTCAACTTTAGTATCCTAAACAGTCCACAAAAACAAACTGTCACCAAGAGTATGAATTGAATTAAAACACAATTTCACTGTACATTTTTAATCTTTCTGATTATAACGTATATAAAACTGAAAACATTTCTAGCTAAAACTCAGGATCTCCTCTAAGAACTGAACTTTGAACATAAAACATTTTTAAATTTTTTATTTTACCTTTGGAAAAGTAACTATCAAAGCTTCCTTAAACTTAGACTAACATGGATTAGGAAAAACAAAAAGCCAATATTTTAAACAAAGTCTATTTTTCTCAAGCATAATTAGAATAAAGACCAAAAAAAGACAGTGTGTTTAAAGATATATCTGTAATCTGTGAAGCACATAATTACATTAAAGATCACAACTATTTGCTGGCAGTGAATAAATCCATCAATTCACAGATGAAAAAAATTAGTGTTTAAGATGCGATGATTTTTTCAAATGGACAAAGCAATGAATATTAAACATGTTTGCTTGTGTGAACCTATCAAAGAATTCTTTAATTAATAGAATCCAAATGTCAGTGACTTGTTCCGACGGTTAGCCCTTCATAATATTTTCCATCACTGTAAATAAATATTACTCCCACAGCTTGTATCACGGTAGCATTATACATAGGTACAATGCAGTATAATACTTTATTTAATAGATAAAATGGTAAAGATTCGTTGTTCGAGATTCTCAAAATTATATAAACTTTTTTACTCTACAGTCTTAGTGATCACTCTTAAACTATCTTATTTTTTCAGCAGTTAAGTTCTGAGATCTTTATAAGTGCCAGGGTTAGAAAAAAGGCCTATGGGCTAACCACCTAACAAAATTCCTGGGCTTCATAAGTTTATATGAATAGATATGAAATATTGTCCAAACAGCCACTGCATTACAAATAGATGACATGGAAGAAACAGGTGTCCCTTTCCATTAATAAGAAATCATTTTGCCGGGTGCAGTGGCTCACACCTGTAACCCCAGCACTTTGGGAGGCCAAGGCAGGTGGATCCCTTGAGGTCAGGAGTTCCAGACCAGCCTGGCCAAAATGGTGAAACCCTGTCTCTACTGAAAATACAAAAATTAGCCAGGCATGGTGCCACATGTCTGTAATCCCAACTACTCAAGAGGCTGAGACAGGAGAATCACTTGAACCTGTGAGGCGGAGGTTGCAGTGAGCCGAGATCGTGCCACTGCACTCCAGCATGGGGGATAAGAGCAAGACTCTGTTATCAACATAAATAAATAAATAAATAAGAAATCATTTTGCAAATAACAGATCAACAACATTCTTCATCACCCCATTATAATTTAAACCTAGGCAACTATGAATATACTGTTTAACCTTCTTTATCAAGTATAAAGAGATAGTTCCTAAATCAGGCAAATTATGTGCCAGTAAAACCTTGGCCATTACTGACGGGAAATGAAGCAGTTTGGTGAATGATGTTTAAAAACAAATAGAAAACTATTTTAACAGCTTAAAAAGGGAAACGAAGAAGGTATGAAGTCCAATGTAGCTAGAGTGAAGATCAAAATAAAGCTTCCTTATCTAAATTGGAAATTGGCCAGGCTACATGAGACTAATCTTTCTAATTAAAAAGCAAGGTATACTCTTTAATGTCCGTTATGAGCATTTAAATGAACACCTAGGATATTGTCAAAATAAAAACTGTGACGCTGACACCTTCCACCAATGTTAAGTATATATTTTTATACAATTATAAAACTTCTCAACCTGGAATGTTGGCACCATCAACTCAAATCATAAACAAAACATTTTGGCACTTGAGGCAAGATCACTGATTGATGTATACTCACACTCACAAACAACACTTGCTAATTACTGTAAATAACTTTTAAAAAATTGAATCAAGTGTTCATTCAAGTTAACACAAATGTTGCCAGTTAAGATACTTTTCTTTTGTCTTAAAGTTTCTTTCCCTCACCTCTCAAACAGCCTTTTGTTGTGTTCTTAAAATAGTTACGACGGCAGGTATAACAATTCACCCCAGTTTACCAGTATTGTGTGTTCATGTCAGAGATACTGGAGAGTTTTAGATAATCATAAAGGATTTAATCACTTATGGTATAACAATTCACCCCAGTTTACCAGTATTGTGTGTTCATGTCAGAGATACTGGGGAGTTTTAGATAAATAATCATAAAGGATTTAATCACTTACTTTTTAATTTGATGCCTGGAGACACAGGCACTTAATGCTGGGTGGGGATGGGATGATGCAGGGAGTGGGAGAGAGATGGGAAATGCCCAGCACAAATAGCAGAAATAAACGAAGAATCGGATACCCATGTCCCAGTTCCATCCTGCTTCTTTAAGTAAATCACACAACCTCATTTGTTCACTCATTGATTATATTATATATGCTGGGCCTGCGCTGTACAATACAGTAGCCACTAGTCACATTCAGACTTGAGAACTTATAATGTGGCTAGTCTAAACTGAGATGTGCTGTAAAGGTAAAATATATAACAGATTTCAGAGACTTAGTATGAAGAAAAAGAATGTAAAAAGTCTCATTAATGTTTATATTGATTACGTTTAAATAATATTTTCGATAAATTGGGTTAAATAAAATATATTAAGTTAATTTCACCTGATTTTTACTTAAAATGTAATTTTTAGAAAATTTAATATTACATATGTGGCTCCGTGGCATAGTTCTGTGCTAAGACTCTAGTAAAAAGTAGGAAAGAACCCAGGAGGCAGAGGTTGCAGTGAGTCGAGATTGTGCCACTGCACTCCAGCCTAGGCAACAGAGTGAGACTCTGTCTCAAAAAATTAAAAAAAAAAAAAGCAGGAAAACAGGGTCAGGTGTGGTGGCTCACACCTGTAATCCCAGCACTTTGGGAGGCCAAGGAGGGTGGATCACCTGAGGTCAGGAGTTTGAGACTAGCCTGGCCAACATGGCAAAACTCCGTCTCTACTAAAAATACAATAATTAGCCAGGCGTGGTGGCAGGTGCCTGTAATCCCCGCTACTCGAGAGACTGAGGCATGAGGATTGCTTGAATCTGGAGGGTGAAGGCTGTCTTAAGCTGAGATCACACCACTGCACTCCAGCCTGGGGGACAGAGCAAGACTTTGTCTCCAAAAAAAAAAAAAAAAAAGTAGGAAAACAGAAGAATAAAGAAAGCACAGTCTGACATCAAGGAGCCTAGCTGAAGATTAAAAACACAAAAATAATTCCAATATAATGCTGTTAAGTGCAATGATAAAGATATATATTGAGGACACGGGAGAATGAGGAAGGCCATTTGAGAAAGGTTATAGAAAGGAAGCATGAAGACAGATGTTAGGTTAGTCTCCTGAAAGAGGTAGTGCCTGAGCTGAGACTTAAAAGAATAAGAAAGATGAAGTGTAACAAATGGGGGTGAAAGTAATTCCAAGAGAAAAACATTGTATGAGCCAAGACTAAGAAACAGCCAAGGGAAGGAGAGAGGAATAAAAGCAGTTTCCTGTTGAAAGAGGAAAAGAGCAAGGGGTACAGCAGAGACTGTGCAAGGATAAGAGCTTGTGTGACATTTTAAAGAAACTGAATTTTAACCTTTAGGCAACAGCCTGTTTTTTTTTTTTTTTTTTTTTTGAGACACAGTCTCGCTCTGTTGCCCACGCTGGAGTGCAGGGTGCGATCTCGGCTCACTACAACCTCCGCCTCCTGGGTTCAAGTGATTCACCTCCCTCAGCCTCCCGAGTAGCTGGGATTACAGGTGCCTGCCACCATGCCCATCTAGTTTTTGTATTTTTAGTAGAGACAGGGTTTCACCATGTTGGCCAAGCTGGTCTCAAACTCCTGACCTCAAGTGATCCACCCGCCTCGACCTCCCACAGTGCAGGGATTATAGGCGCAAGCTACCGCACCAGTCTGGCAATAGTCTTTTGAAGATTTTTAAGCAAAGGAATGCCAGGATCAGAAATAATGGTTTAGATGTTGGGCAGCTGTGAGACTGAATTAAGGTGAACAAGACTGGAAGCAGGGAGGCTGTTGCCTAGGTAAGAAATATCAGGGCCTAAACTAGGGCAATAAGTGAGATTGGAAAGGAAAGCACTAATTCAAAATTATATTTAAGAGGTATCATCAGCAGAATATAGTGCCTGACTCGTCCTGACACCATGGAAAGGAGTTTGGATTTTATTCTAGGGTGATGGGAAGACTCTGAAATGCTTTGAGCAGGGAGTGTGATTTTCTGATAGATTTTAAAGAACCTCTCAGACTGCTGTTGGAGAATATACTGTAATGGAGAACAGAGTGGATAACAGATTATTTATTTTTTTTAAAAGGAGGATATTGCCATAGAAGAGGTTGATGGTAGCTTGAACCAGGGTGGACACAAAGGTGAGAAGCAACTGGATTGTTTGGTGTGTGTGTTGTGTGTGTGTGTGTGTTTGTGTGTGTGTGTGTTTTTAAGAGACAGGTTCTGGCTCTGTCATCCAGCCTATACTGCAGTTTCTCAAATCTCAAGTGAGCCTCCCGTGGGCCTCCCACAGCGCTGGGGTTACAGATATAAGCCACCCTATCTGGCCTCAGGTTGTAATTTTAACTGCAAATGGTATTGCCTAATTCGTAGGGTTGAGAAAGAAAAAAGCAAGTTTAGGAAGATCACACTTGTTGAGCTCAACTGTCTTGTTTAATCAGGAGGCCACGTTGTCCACCTAGAGTGAAAATATCTTCAGAGGCTTGAGGACTGAAAACTAGTAAAGGTCTGGAAGACAGCAGAGAAAATAAAAAGAGCTGAACAAAGGCTATTTTAAGGATTAACTGATGCCCTGCATGAAGTTTGAAACCATATGACTTTAGTGATATCAGTCTAACGTGATATGTCATTTTCCCTTCACAACACTCAACTACCCAGCTGCAGGAGTTAAGCATAGATTCTAGAAACTACAGGATTTCATTTGTAAATGGCTTGAGTTAGATGACTTTTAAATCTACGAGTTCCAAAACTTTACTTTTAAGAATCCTAGAGTCTGTACTGCTATCACACAATTTATTTTAAATTGGTGCCTAGATATACATAACGTAAACTTACCATTTTAACTATTTCACTAGTTTATTTAAATTCAACATTCCAGCCAGGGGCCTCCAATAGGTGTGCTGGGACATTAAAAACCTAGCCCTGAAGGTGGCAGCACTGGGCCTGAGGTGACGGTAGTCTCAACTTCTGTTGCCACGGGATGGAAGCAGCCTCATCTTTTCATTACAATATATAACACAAGTGTTCATTTTCTAAGCATGCTGAAATTGAAATAGTTTGGGAAGTACTGTTCTAAGCCACAAAATATGAGAAACCCAGTATTATGAACAGTTCAAAATAACTGCTTCTGTTAAACATCTGTTAAAGATGTTTTTTCAGCAGATCTTTGGAACCTCAAAATTTATTCCATGTGGTTCTTAAAGCTTTAGAACCTATCTATGAGGAAGCCCGCCATTTCCATTGTTAAAGTGGCCATATAAAATCTCATTTAAAAATCTAAGAATTTTGAATGTACCCAAAGGTTTCCATTTACATAGAAACGGGATCCACCAGGGAATGCCCATTTCATTCATTCATAGAATATTGATTTGGTGGCAGACACTGGGCTAGTTCCTGGAGATAAAAGGGTGAACAAACCTTTTTTATTTTTTAAATTTTAAGACAGGGTCTCTCGCTCTGTCACCTAGGCTGGAGTATAGTGGCACAATCATAGCTCACTGCAGCCTTGAACTCCTGGGCTCAAGCGATCTTCCCACCTCAGCCTCCACAGTAACTAGAACTAGAGGCACGCACCACTGTGTCCAGCTATTTTGTTTTGATTTTTAGAATAGGAGACAAGATTTCACTATGTTGCCCAAGCTCATCTTGAACTCCTGGCCTGAAGTGATCCTCTTGCCTCAGCCACCCAAAGTCTGGCCCAAGACATGGTTTTTTATCTCAAGAAATTTACAGTCCAGTGGGGAGACAGAATTAATTAAATAACTAAAACAATAAAAACTGTAAGATGGGGAGGTTACATGGTACTGTAGGAGGATCTAGTAGAAGAGAATATTGAAATAAGATAAAAACATGATTAGTAGATAGCTAGGGCAAAGAGTGGGGGTAGGTTTGGTGGAGAACTCCAGGCAGAGACAATAGCATGCAATGGCCTAGGAGACATCAAAAGTCTAGGGAGACCAGAGGACAGAAAATGTCTGGAAATAAAGCCAAAGAGGTAGTAGAGGCAATTCAAAGGGGCTTCCTTCACAGAGTAACTGGAAGCCACTGAAAGGGTTTAAGCAGCATAGTGTCATTAACAGATTTACTTTTCAAGATCACAGTAGCTGCAGTATAGAGAAGTGCTCTCAAAGTAGACACAATTTAAGGTGGAGGAGGGAAGACGTATTTTTATTCTATTTTTTTCATCATTTAAAAATGCTTTTAAAATGGATTATAATCATATTAGCTAAGAAATACTAATTATGGCTAGCTTTTGGGCACATAGTATATATCTGAATACTAAGCAGTTTACATATATTCATTTAATCTTAATACCCTGTGAGGTTGGTACTATTCTTATCCTCAATTTAAAGGTAGGTAAAATGGGACAGCGAGCCTAAGCAGTCAGTCCAAGGTCACTCAGTAAGGAAGTATGAGAGGAGGATTTAAACCCAGATGTCTGACTTCAGAGACTGTAACTTCATTAGATCATGTACCATTTTTCAACAGTACATGTATGTAATTTAAAATTAAATATATATATGGAGAATAGATGTTCAAATTTTTTTCTGTAACACCAGTGAAAAAGATTTAGGAGGGGTGGTTGGTAGCGTGGTTGTGGAAAGGAGACTAGCAGTAGACTAGGTAAGAAATAACAGTATCTTGGATTATGGAGGTAGTGATGGAGAGAAGGGGATGGATTTAGATGTTTAGTAAGTAAAATTAGACTGGGTGATGGCTTGGATATGGAAGTTAGGGATGAATAAAGTGTCAAGAATGACTCTGGTTTCTGACTTGCATAAATGGATTAGATAGTGAGACACAGGGAGAGGCCATAGGAACAGGTTGGGTCATTCTGCTCAGTTTTTCTTTGGACCACAGTACAGACCACAGCACACTGCTCTTTCAATACTCTGTTAAGTGACAAACTTATTACAGGTTATTTCTGTCATAAACATAAAAGCTTCACTCTGTCAATTATGTTTCCTATGTTGTGTTAAAAATTACAGTCAAAATTTCATCCATTTGTGGAGTTAAGTCTTATAAAATGGGGAAGTGAATGATAGTTGCTGTAACAGGCTAATAGAAGGTTTGGCACCCCTCTTCTGTATACTAACTTTTTAAGTTATATTTATTCATCCCTTAAGATGTGGGACAGGTGGAAAAATTACCTTTGCATTTTGTATTTATGATTTTCTAAGTACTAAACTTTTAAAGCCTGTTAATATTATCCCTTCCCAGGTCTTAGAATGATTACACAAAAGTACTGGACTGGTTTAAAAGATATTTGATTCTAGTCTATTTTGTTCATTTGCAGAAATTTCTAGTGGTCTAAAAACGATTCTTTTAGAAATCAGGAGAAATAGGAATACCTACTATCGGTTTGAATCTCAAACGAACGGCCACAAGAAAACTGGACTTTTTTAAAAAAAATTATCTAACAGCATGTTGTCCCAATACATAATGCTGAAGGAGATTCCTTCTCGTTTCAAATTCGCCAGAAACCTCCCGTTTAACCTCAGCAAAATACAGATCGTTTTGATCTATGGCGTTACCGCCCAACCCTGTCAGGTCACATCACTAAACTGCAGATAACAGCGACAAGGCCGAAAACTGTTAGACGGATCCGCGTCCATATCCCCCAACAGTTAATTTTAACTCTTCATTCGGTACAGGTCACTCTACACATGCTTCCCTGCAAAATGCTTAAGTTAGACACACTGTACAGATAACTTCCACAGAACCCCAAGAGCTTGACGCTCCGCCGACAGAACGGCTTGAGCTTTCCCCAGCGCATCTCAGAAAAGCTGTGGCGGTCGCCAGACTCTTCGGGTCGCTCCCGGCAGTTCGGAGGTAGCGCTCCCCTCCCCAGCCATCGCCCTCCGGGATGGGCCGCACCAAGGAGCCCGCTCCTCAGCTAGTGCACGAAGTGCGCCGCCGCGCTGGGCAGCGGGAGGAAGGGGCGTGACGCAACTGGAACTCCCGCGTGACGTCGCGCGGGCTCCCGGGCGGGGCGGGTCCGGCCGCCTCCGAGCCCGGCCGGCAGCCCCCGGCCTTAAAGCGCGGGCTGTCCGGAGGGGTCGGCTTTCCCACCGAGGATTTGGCACTCTGCTGAGGGAAAAGGGCGAAAGAGAAAAGCGAGCAGCCGTCCCTTCACAGCCTCAGAAAGTGCTCGCTTTCCTTCGGGGGCTTTCGCGAATCCCGAGGCAATCTTGGAGGCGGTGAGTAAAAGGAATTCTCTTTACCCCACCCGGAGCTCTGGGTCGTAGCGGCTGCTTCTGGTCTGGAGCTGCGCGCTTGGCGAAGGGCTCCCGGGGTAGGGGGTGGCCCCCCGGCTCTGGGGCTGTGCCTGAGGAAATAGGCCGGGCCCGAGCTACACTTGGTGGTGGTGGACCGGCGGGAGGACGAGCGCTAACTCAGGACTACTTCTGGGTCTCCCGCGCGGGCTGAGGAAGCGCCTTTCACCGCCAAGCCCGCCCCGCGCATGCGCCGACTGCGGCTCTCGCGCGCGCGCTTGGGAGATTTTTTTGGCCAGACCCTCACGCGGAACCGGCGCGGGCACCTGGGGAGAGGCGGATGGAGAAGGGACCTGGCTGGAAAGCCTTTGCCCAGCTGCTCTGCTCCGCCCATAAGAGGACCCCTGAAATGTCCCGTGCAGTTTGTTCAAGTCCCCTGTGTGACGAGATGTGCCTCTCGCCTTACCCATGTGAGAATACCTGTGGTGTGGCAGCGAGTATTTTGGTGAGCACCTGCAGTGTGGTGGTTTATACTGAGGAATATACACAAATGTATTAAACAGTTACAGGCCTTTGAGCCCATAATGCAACTTGAGAGGTAAGACGTGGCGTTCTGAGAGATTGAAAAATGTACATTGTCGTCGTGCTTCGAATAACGGTTCATTGCAGAGAGAGATGCTAACAAAAAGTGCTGGGCATGCGGGGTAGGTGGAAAGGGTTTTGCGAGCCAGAATTTGCAAGTTGAATGTTTTGTTTTTATGTTTTGTTTTTAAAGCACTGTACATCACTTACTTGAAGATAGATACGTAAAGGATGCTTATTTTACACTCTTGGCTTTAAACGAATATGTTAATACTTTTTCGATCATTAAAGTAATTAAACCTTCATTTTAAACTGTTGATTTAATAGAAATCGTTTATGTCTTCCTTTTTTTTTTCTTTTTTCTGCAGAGAGGTATTTTTTTCTTTATTTTGTTTTTTTAATACTTTAAGTTCTAGGGTACATGTGCACAACGTGCAGATTTGTTACATATGTATACATGTGCCACGTTGGTGTGCTGCACCCATTAACTCGTCATTTACATTAGGTATATCTCCTAATCCTATCCCTCCCCTGACCCCACGGCAGGCCCCGGTGTGTGATGTTCCCCTTCCTGTGTCCAAGTGTTCTCATTGTTCATTTCCCACCTATGAGTGAGAACATGCGGGCTACAGAGAGGTATTTTACAGTTACTGGTCTCATTACTTGATTTCCATCCCTGACATAGCCATGTCCCAGCTGTGTGACCTTGGACAAGTCATTTACTGCCTTACGCGTCTTCCCCCAACTCTAAAATGAAATTATAGTAGCTGTCTTACAGAGTTTTTCTGAAGGTTAGGTAGAATATAAATATTCTATAATATATAATTATATATTAAATAATATATAAATACAAATATTAATAATAATATTCTACAGCAGTTTCTGGTATGTGGGAAACAAATGGTGACTTTTATTCGCAATTATATATATGCCCATTTGTTTATCTGTTAGAGTTAAAAATAGAATGAAAACCTCTTTGGAAACAAAACTGATGCAGTGCACCTAATTCTACTTTTAAAAACTTTTTTACAGAAATAAATGTACACAAGAGAAATACTGGAATTATGAACCCCATTGTATACCCATCCACCCAGCTTCAGAAATTGTTGAAGTTCAGCCCTTGTTTCATCTCTTCACCCAACATCCATCATATTTAGTTTCTGCTGATTATTTTTTAAAAGTCTAATCACAATTTTTGCAAAGCTTGATGGTTTATTTTTGTAGCTCTTTTACGGTTCACCAAGTGGCTTCACATATACTCTTGCTTCCTTCAGAATTACTGTTTCAGCCCCTTCATCAGAGACCTCAAGAAACGGTTAGCAGGAAACAATCAGTTTGCACACTTGTTAGAAATGATACTACTTTGGCTAAGGAGCCAGATGTGAGGTTTAGTAGACTTGCTGATCACTATGCTTTTTAAGTTGTAGCTAATTAATGGTTTCATTTTAAGGACACATATTAAAATATTTGCTAATCCATTCAAACTTCTTAACCCATTGGTTTCTTCAAGGACTACGTAATAATCATTCACCTTTATTCTAAGAGAGGCATGAAGTAACGTTACCCTAATTGTCTTATAACTCTAAGATGTTTCTGTATTCATAGATCTTTGCTGTGTTTATATCTTACTGACTTCTCTTGTTTTTGGAAAGTTATACAGATCCTTATCTGTGTTAATACATCAGTCGACTGTCTCTTTTATAAAATACATATAGATACGTGTATATATGTGGATGCTTGTTAAGTCAAGACTATCTTAGAATGTTTTTCAGTTTTGGGCTCAGTATATTGTTGCACCAATTCAAAAGTTAAAAAAAATTTTTTTTTTTTTTTTTAATTGAGACAGGGTCTCTGTCGCTCAGGCTGGAGTGCAGTGGCACAATCTCCGCTCACTGCAAATTCCACCTCCCAGTTTCAGGCAATTCTCCTGCCTCAACCTCCCAAGTAGCTGGGACCACAGGCACGCACTACCACACCTGGCTAATTTTTGTATTTTTGGTAAAGATGGGGTTTCACCATGGTGGCCAGGCTGGTCTCAAACTCCTGGCCTCAAGTGATCCACCCACCTTGGCCTCCCAAAGTGCTGGGATTACAGACAAGAGCCATCTCCCTCAGCCAAAACAATAAATTAGTTTATAGTGGTAAATTAATATTGACCATGAATGATAAAAACCCCTCAATATCGGAATCCTTTCTCTTTAACATAATTTAGATAATTTCTTCCTCTAAGAGAAATAAGAAAATTTGCCTGAAAATTTACCTTATATAGCCAAACAACTGAAATCAGGACTTTTCTCACCATTATCATCTTTCCTTATTCTTTCCTTCCCCTCCCAAATTCTAAAAATGATTGATTATAGGTAAATAAGGAAATGGTAAATGAGGATATCTGGGCTTGTGTTTCATCCTGATTTCAAAGTACATAAAGATAAATGCAAAGTTCATTTATGTTGCAATCTGTCATTTCAGGTATTTGACCTGTCCAAAGACTACTTGATGCCTCTATAATGTAACAGAAAAGGTCAGAAAATATTAAGCAAGTAGAAGTGTGGGGCATATTAAGCAAGATGAACATCTCAGGAAGCAGTTGTGGAAGCCCTAACTCTGCAGATATATTGAGTGACTTTAAGGACCTTTGGACAAAACTAAAAGAGTGTCATGATAGAGAAGTACAAGGTAAAATCTTTTCTTAAATACTTACAGCAGTATTTTGTTGAGATTGTAGTGGCTTTGTATACTTTTGTATGACAGTTCTGTTTATTTTTTCTATTTCAACTTTTAGGTTCGGGGGCTACACGTGCAGATTTGGTACATGGGTAGATTGTATGTTGCTGGGGTTTGGTGTACAAATGATTTCATCACCCAGGTAGTGAGCGTGGTACCCCATAGGTAGTTTTTCGATCCCCACTCTCCTCCCACCCCCCGACCCTCCACCCTCACGTAGGTCCCAGTACCTGTTGTTCCCCTCTTTGTGTCCATGTGTACTAAATGTTTAGCTCCCACTTATAAATGAGAACATGCAGTATTTCTGTTCCCTGCTCAGGGTAATGGCTTCATCTGTATCCATGTTGCTGCAAAGAAAATAATTTTGTTCTTTTTTATGGCTACATTGTATTCCATGATGTATATGTACTTTTTTTTTTATTCAGTCCACTATTGAATTTTGTACATTTAATGACCATCTTTAAGTTCAAAGATATCTTCTTTTTTTTTTGAGACAAGGTCTCACTGTGTCACCAGGCTGGGGTGTAGTGGTGTGATCACGGCCACTGCAGCTTCAACCTCCCATTTTCAAGTGAGCCTCTCTCCTGCAGTTGGGACCATAGCCACATGCTTCCATGCCTGGCTAATTTTTTATTTTTTGTGGAGTCAGGGTCTCACTGTGTTGCCCAGGCTGGTCTTGAACTCCTAGCCTCAAGTGATCCTTCTGTCTCTGCCTCCCACAGTGCTGGGATTACAGACATGAGCTACTGTGCCTGGCCCAAAGATCTCATTATTTATGTATTTATTTATATATTCATGTATTTATTTATTTACTTATTCATTTTCAGAGAGGGTCTTGCTCCATTGCCCAGGCTGGAGTGCAGTGATATGGTCACAGCTCACTGCATCCTTGACCTCCCAGGCTCAGGTGTTCCTCCCACCTTAGCCTCCTGGGTACCTGGGACTATAGGTGTGCACCACCATGCCCAGCTAATTTTATGTATTTTTTGTAGAGACAGAGTTTTCCCATGTTGCCCAGGCTGGTCTTGAACTTCTGGGCTCAAGCAGTCCACTGGCCTCAGCCTCCCAAAGTGCTAGGATTACAGGTGTCAGCCACCATGCCCAGCTGATCTTTTTTTCTTTTTCTTTTTGAGACAAGGTCTTGCTTTGTCACCCATGCTGGAGTGAGTGGTGCAAACTTGGCTCACTATAGCATCAACCTCTCAGGCCCAAGTGATTCTCCCACCTCATCCTCCCAAGTAGTTGGGACTACAGGTGCACATACCATGCCCAGCTAGTTTGTTTTTTGTTTTTTTTTTTTAAACTTATACTTCACCGTAGAACACCTACCTAGTTTTTGTATTTTTTGTGGAGACAGGGTTTCGCTATGTTGCCCAGGCTGGTCTCAAACTCCTGAGCTCAGGTGATCTCCCGCCTTGGCCTCCCAAAGTGCTAGGATTACAGGCGTGAGCTGTGCCCAGCCAGATCTCATTTTTAGAGGACATTTACAATTGTAGTTTTTGTGATTCATTTTTATGGTCAAATTTGTGCTTTTTAACCACAGAACATAGTTTGTATACAACTTGCTGTTATTTACTTGTGGTAATATGTATGAGATAGTGGAAAAGATACAGAATTTGTTGACTGAAGACCTGGATTTGAATTCTGATTCCATTTACCCACTTTCTCTGT
Source organism: Nomascus leucogenys (assembly GCF_006542625.1). NCBI lineage: Eukaryota > Metazoa > Chordata > Mammalia > Primates > Hylobatidae > Nomascus > Nomascus leucogenys. Next base: position 56,963,173 of record NC_044384.1, on the reverse strand, counting down.
GATCTTAGCCTAATTACCTAACCTCTATAAATTCTTTATAGAATTTTCTTCTATAAAATTCTTTGCAGGATATAGACATAAAAATACTACATAAGTCATTTGACAAACCTGTAGCACTGAAATACAAAAGTGAATGACAGCTTACCCTCAGACAGCCTGCAGTCTTAATAGAGATAGAGTTGTGTAAACAGATATTTACAATACAGTGAAATAACAGTTAAAAGGTTTTTATGAAGTGCAAGGAGTTTATAGAGGATTAAGCAATTGTGGTTGAGATTCGTAAATATTATTTGCGTTAAAAGATACACCATATGAAGCTAAGCTCAAGGTTTTGATACTAAATTTTAATATGCTTTAATTCTGTAACTTTCCCTATGTATGAGAAATGCTTCATATTACATTTGTTTCTCGATTACCTATTATAAGTTTAATACTGCAGTGCTTTATAGCTGTATCATTACACTGGAGTACTGTTAAAACATAACCTGAATCTAAAGTGTAGTATGTGGGTCTGTATTGGAACTTTCTTATGGTAGGCCGGGCGCGGTGGCTCACGCCTGTAATCCCAGCACTTTGGGAGGCCAAGGTGGGTGGATCACCTGAGGTCAGGAGTTCAAGACCAGCCTGACCAACATGGAGAAACCCCGTCTCTACTAAAAATACAAAATTAGCCGGGCGTGGTGGTGCGCACCTGTAATCCCAGCTACTCAGGAAGGCTGAGGCAGGAGAATTGCTTGAAACCCAGGAGAATCACTTGAACCCAGGAGGTGGAGGTTGCAGTGAGCCAAGATTGCGCCATTGTACTCCAGCCTGGGTAACAAGAGTGAAACTCCATCTCAAAAAAAAAAAAAAAAAAAAAAAAAAAGAACTTTCCCATGGTAAATTTAGTTTCTGGCAAAACTTCTGGTGATACCCTTATTAATTAATGAGTTTTGAAATATGAACAACCCCAAAAGTATTCTTTCAAGCCCCAGTATTCATGGAGACACAAACAAATGTTCAAGAAATGTTTTTTGGGCACTTACTATTTGCCAGACTTTGTGAATAAGAATGAATCCTATATAGTGCTAGCTTTAAGGGAATTTCTAGTCTAGAATTTTAATGCAGTATACTATGCTATTATCTGAAAACATGAAGGAAGAACTGAGGGTGTGTGTGGTTGCATGGGGAAGTGGGTTTGTGCATGGTTTATGTCAGACCAGGCTTGATAACTGATTAAGCCTAATTAGCCAGGCAAAGAAGATGGTGGAAGGCGAGGGAATTTTCTGAGTAGAGAGAATAGCACATGCAAAAGTTTGCAGATAAGAGCTTGATTTTATTCAAGGAACTATGGATGGTTAGGTTTAGTTCTAAGAGGAAATGGGATGGGAGATCGGAGTTTTGAGGGAGGTGGATAGGATATGATGCTAGAAATGTACATAGATCCATGTTATGTAAAATGGTATGTACTATACTGAAGAGATTGTCATCTTACCTTGACTTTAGGACAGATTTCTCTATTTCTGCAAAAAATGTTGGGATTTGGGGATTTGGGATTTTGATAGGTAATGCATTGAATCTGTAGATTGCTTTGTATAGTATCGACATCTTAACAGTATTGTTTTGTAGTCCATGAACATGGGATACCTTTCTATTAGTGTCTTCTGTATTTCTTTTTAAGATTTTTTAATTTTTAATTACTAATTTTTAGAGATGAGGTCTTGCCTCATTGCCCAGGCTTGAGTGCAATGGCACAGTCATGGTTTGCCATAGCCTCAAATTCCAGGGTGCAGGCAATCCTTCCACTTCCACCTTCAGAGTAGCTGGGACTATAGGCATGCACCACCACCCCTAGCTAATTTATTTTTTTATAGAGACAGGGATCTCATTTTGTTGCCCAGGCTAGTCTCAACTCCTGGGCTCAAGCGGTCTTCTGATCTCCTTGGCCTCCAAAAGTGCTAGGATTACAGGTGTGAGCCACCACACCTGGTCATTCTATAATTTCTTTCAGCAACATTTTCTGATTGTCAGTGTACAGGTTTTTTGTCTCCTTGGTGAAATGTATTCTTAAGTATTTTATTCTTTTGATGCTACTGTAAATAGAATTTTCTTAATTTGCTTTTCAGATTGTTCATTGTTAGTGTATAGAAATACAACTGGTTTTTGTGAGTTGATTTTATATTCTGCAACTTTCTTGAAACTCTTGATTTCTATTTTTGTTTTTTATGTTTTGAAACGGAGTCTCACTCTGTCACCCAGGCTGGAGTGCAGTGGCATGATCGCAGCTCACTACAACCTCTGTCTCCGAGGTTGAAGCAGTTCTCCTGGCTCAGCCTCCCAAGTAGCTGAGACTACAGGCACGCACCACCACTCCTGGCTAATTTTTGTATTTTTAGTAGAGATGGGGTTTCACCATGTTGGCCAGGCTGGTCTTGAATTCCTGACCTCAAGCAAGCTGCCCATCTCGGCCTCCCAAAGTGCTGGGATTACAGGCGGGAGCCACTGTGCCTGGCTATTTATAGGCTATTAATTTAATAGAAATAAAATATTTGACAGATTTCTTCTTCCTATTCTTTGGTGTTACAGGATCTTCATGAAATCCCTATTTTACAATGAGGAAGCATCAAGAAACAAATGATATACTCTTTAATAGGAACAATATGCCATATTTATCAAATTATAGAATATATAAAGCTTGCAAATATTATGTAATAGATAATTCTTTTAAAATGTACTCCTCATGGTTATGTTCTAATCACATTCCCACAAAAGTTTCTATACTGTGAATAACTTTAAGGGAGGAATACAGTAATTGTTGTATATGATAAAGTCCATGTGTTTTATGAATGTTAGGTATTGGATATATGAGCTCATAAGAGAAGATAATCTTTGGTACATTATGTTGATGATGCCACTTTCCCAATTTCAAAACGGATTCTTAAAGGTATTAAATGAATAAGTACTATTTTTTAAGTAGATATGTCATTTTAAAACGTTTTGGTTTGGGCCATGCCTTCGTCAATATGTTCCACATAGTTCCATATAAAATTAGAGTCTCTGTGTGATAACATCAAAGACATGCCTGAGGGGAACTTAATTTTTTTTAAGGAGGTGGGGAATCCATTTGTAGAAACCAGTATAGGAAGCTGTTTGAAAGACATCAAACATGGACTTGTCTGGACATTGCAGGTTTTAAGGTATATATAGGAATCAAAATTGACTCATTACTTTTAAAGCTTCATGTCAGTAAAAAATAAAAGAGCAATGTTGGGAATGGTAATATTTGAGATACATAGTTTTTACTTAGCTACAGAAATGCACCCATAGGAACTTGCATGCATCTGAATGCTCTGCTACATGTGTTTAGAATTTTTTTTGCATCTTTTGCCAAAACAATAAAATGATAGCAAAATATGACAGTATGTGCACTGATCACAACAATATAATAAACTGCATCCATGTCTTTTAAAACTAGACAAGAATAGACAAAATACTCTAATTTCTATTAGAGACTAGCAATATGCAAACCAGACCATTTTTGTTGAAAAATTCTGGAGTCATTTATGACCAGTTTTTATATCCTTTAAGATAATTGTATGCTTTTATGATTGTATCATTTCATGATATGTTCCTTTTGTGACAAATGCTGCTAGTATCAGTATCACAGATTGTTACTGATAATATACAGTGTTTATGCTTTAAATTCAGAACTCACAGAATTTAATGGAAACTTCAGAATTCTTTAAATTTCAAAAGTCTTAAAGCGTATTTATTTGGGTACAAAATTTTATTGCCTTTAAAAATCTTTTTCAGTATCAAGTTTATTATCAAAAGCACAGGTAATAAAATAGAATTTAAAATATTTATTTTCAGAATACCACTATTTTAATAAATGATCTTTTGTCTATGCCAGCGTCTGCTATTAACATCTAGCTAATATATTTTCTGTGTCTAGTAAATATGGTAATCAGTTTCAGAGAAAACTAGGCAGGTTTCGTGAGGCAAAGTTGGAACACCTTGAAGAAATGGGAAAGTTTGGGGGCTCTAATAGGACAGGATAAATATCTCTTGATTCATTTTTTAATTGCTCCATTTATTTTCTGTACATAGAATCAAAAATTCTAAAAAGAGAACATTACCTTAAGACTACACAAATTAACAGTGAAAGGAATTGTGCCACTCATTATTAAGAATGCTGTCAGGCTGGGCGCAGTGGCGCACACTTGGGAGGCCAAGGCAGGAGGATTACTTGAGTCTGGGAGTCTGAGAGCAGCCTGGACAACAAAGCGAGACCCTGTCTCTACAAAAAAATTTTTTTTAATTAGCTAGGCATGGTGGTGTGTGCCCGTGGTCCCAGCTACTTGAGAGGTTGAGGCAGGAGGATCGCTTGGGCCTGGGAAGTCAAGGCTACAGTGAGCCGTGATTGCACCACTGCACCCCAGCCTGGGTGACAGAAATCCTATCTCAAAAATAATAATAATATTAGTAGTAGTAACTCTCACACCTTTTATTTTTTATTTGCATTCACATCTGTAAATAATAAAATCCACAAAAATTAATTTACCCATTTTGAGACAATTAAATCTTAAGCAAAGTGAGCAGAGCTTAAGTATGGCCTTGGAATTTAAGTAATTTGTTAGGCAATTATAGAAATGCTAGCAGTAGTAGTTTTGGTTGAAGTTTGATTACTTCATTTGTATATAAAGCCCTCACTGTCAAGAAAGTGATGTTACGTGTATTATTTATAATTCAGAACCATAAATAACTTGTTTAAAATGACAGTACATACATTTTATATATATATACATGGTTTGTTCTGGGTAGAGAACTAAAATAAGAACATAGCAGTGATTTTTGTTAATGCATAAGGAATTCTTGCCTCATTTCTGAACTCTTAAATTTGCTTTGTTTATTATAATATACAGACTCTTGATTGTTTCATTTCCTCCAAAATTTATGTATGAGTGGGTGTAGGGTTAATTGTAGCACAGTGCTTGGTCTTGTGAACACTGTTTCCTCAATAGGTATCTTAGGTTGCCAGTGTTACAATCCCAGATACCTTGTTCAACAGATTACCTGTTCCTACAGGAGCCACATTGTTGTATAGCCTCATTCCTTCCGATGGGTGTGGAGCAGGATTAAAGCACACTTTATAGGGGTTCTAATTGTAGATTCCTAATTGACTTGGTGAATAGCAAATGCTAAAATTTAAACACACACATACACATATAAACCTGTTTCAGGGTGATCTACGTGACAGAACAAATGCCTCACAGGTGTTGAATGCTTGCTAGATAAAAGAGTAGTTCTTCCCCTGTTTCCCAAGGATTTTCTTTTGAAGTTTATATGGATTTTCTATCTCATTGTTTCTTTTCTTAAAATGGTTTGTGGCAAGAATCCATTTCATCTTTGGCTGCACTTTTCACTTCTAAAGGCAGAACTCATTGTTAGAAGTCAGCCAAAATTAAAAACAAAAAAAAATCTGTCAAGTAAAATTTCACACATTTTTGAGAAGGGAAAAAATGTGCATGGATGCACCACAGGTTTTGGCTTTTTAAACAACTCACTTATTGAAGGATATTTGGGTTGTTTCTAATGTTTGGCTAAGACCGCTGTGAACATTCAGTACAGGTTTATCCGTAATATTTTTTTCACCATCTTATTTATAACATTTTATTTATTCAAATTATAGAGCATAGAATCAAAGATAAAATGTGTCATATCAGTTGGACATTTTCTAAAGGTGAAATTGGAGACATAAGGAAAAAATGTAACATCCAAAAAATTCTCCAGGGCCTTTATTTTTCCACAATATATAGATTTCCTGGCAGTAAATCTACAATGGAGGGCAATAAGAAGAGATGACTTCTTCATTAGTGTCTATGTGACCATGGTTGGGAAATGTATATAGGTTTGTTTTTAAAATTTCTATTTGTCTAAATTATGTTATCCAAAAGATTGTATCAAGTTTAACAGATAAAGAAAAATTATGTTCTTAGAAATGATAAATATTAATGTTTCTACACACATATATGAAAAATTTTTCTGATTTATAACTCTTAGGATCTGTGAACTACTAAAGGCACATAGTAAATATTCTTGGATTCTTCAGGAATTAGTCAACTAATAACTATTTATTGGTAACTAATTTCCACCAGATAAAAATTCTTGAGTAGATCTATAATTGGGTAAATTGTAGAATAGTAAAAGCACTGATTGAGAAATTAAAGAGTAAATATTGCGGGCTTTTTTCCCCTTTATGTTAGTCACATTGTAGAAAATAGGGAGCATAGAGAAAATAGAGGGCAAAGCAATATTCAACTAGAAAAAAAATTTCTAGTTTTTTACTATTTTAATATTTGATTAAATAACTTTATTTTATTTTATCTTATTTTATTTATTTATATTTTTTTGAGGTGGAGTTTCGCTCTTGTTGCCCAGGCTGGAGTGCAATGGCGGGATCTCAGCTCACTGCAGCCTCCGCCTCCCGGGTTCAAGCGATTCTCCTGCCTCAGCCTCCCAAGTAGCTAGGATTACAAGCATGTGCCACCATGCCTGGCTAATTTTGTATTTTTAGTAGAGACGGGGTTTCTCCATGTAGATCAGGCTAGTCTCAGAACTCTTGACCTCAGGTAATCCGCCCACCTTGACCTCCCAAAGTGCTGGTATTACAGGCGTGAGTCACCACGCCCAGCTGATTAAATAACATTTTTAAATCAATATTGGGTATTATAATTTTTACAATTTTGCTAAGTAATTGTTTTGGTTTGACTTATATTTAGTTGCTAATGATGTATGTATTTTCATATTTGTTCAGTGACTTTTTTCTTTTGTTAATTACTGTTCATGAAAATTAGAAATGTCACCCTGTTTTGTCCATATCCTTCATTGCAGTTTCAATGCCTGTCAGTCTGTTTTCTTCTCAGTAACTACCTGAGTCCATAGGCAGTGGTCTTCTCTTATGTTTTGTGTCACACTTAATTAAAATTAAAAATTCATGTAATAGATATCTTGAAATAAAACATTCATGCCTTTTGTTAGGTACTTTTCCATAAGGAATTTTGCTCCTAGTCCAGGACTTCCTACTATAGTCTAGTTTAATCCCAGAAGATTTGTGCCTACATAAACACCATTGCTGTTAGCAAATACGCAGGCTACGTCAGAACATAGACCTTCATTTATAGTGAACTTCTAATTATATGCTTACCCTGCTATTAGAAAGGAAATAACTTACTTTAGATGGGGAAAATGTTATTCCATGTGACTGTCATATGATAGACTAAAAGCAATATGTTGCAGATATGCTTTTGTGACTGCAGGGTACAAATAACGGGCATATACTGTTAACTAATGAGACCTGGTTTATTATTTAGAGGCCAGACTGATGTGACTTAATAATGTAGCATTTGACTCATAAAGGAACTGTTGTAGAAGTAATACCTTTTCTTTTTACTTTTCAGGTTTACAAGTAAAAGTAACCAAGTTAAAACAGGAACGAATCTTGTAAGTATCAGTATGTAATACTCATGTGTTATTTATAGAGTAGTTGATACTGATGTCCAATTTGACATTTATAGAGTAGTTGATACTGATGTCCAATTTGACCTTAATGTCTTATTTATAAAAAAATTAGCCCTACTTAGTATGGGCCTTGGATAGTCAGCAGCAATTTTTTTTTCAAACTGTAAACGAAAAAAAATAATTTTGTAATTTTAAGTATAGCCTTAGTTAATTATGTTTATATTGTAATGCAACTTACATATGTAATCTTTTCCCATAAAGTATTAAAATGACAATTGATCTGTTGTCTCATTTTGATTTGTCAGTGGAGTTCTTTTTTCAGCCATAATTAACACCTGGAATTCAACGTGCTACAAGATGGGGAGCAGAATAATTCTGGGATTTCTAAACTCATATGAATGGAAACTAAATGGGAATTTTAGACTCCTTTTAGGTAGTTTGAAATTACTCGAAGATTCCTTGAATTGTTTTGCTTATAAAGTTCTAAATCAGATCTGATTTTTTAAGTTTCAGAACATATTTTACTCATGATTCTCTAGAGCTTCCACATTCAGGAATCTGAAACAGATGGCAGAGTAGCTTTGTAACACTTACTAAGAAAATTCTCTTTAGCTGCTGAGAAATTTAGAAATTCTAGAATATAGGCTACTCACCTTCAGATAAACCCTTGTTTTCTTTTAAAATTTTTTTAATTAAGAAATTTAAAGAATTGTAAAGACAAAAAAAATTTTCCAGTTGTGCAACACTGTTTTCATACTTTTGATTCCTTATCACAAAGTTTCTTTGTAGAGAGTATAACTCGAGCATAATGTTTTGTCCATTTTATTCATGGTAATTCCTATCTCTCCCTATAGATTGCCCCGCCCCAGCCCCCATATATGACATTTGATTTAAAAGTAATGAAAAAATTGTTGTATGTGCTGCATTGTAAAAGAGACAGGAAGGTTTGTTATCTTATTGCAGTTACATTTTCAAATACAAGTTTTACCCAGCTTCCTATGCTAGTTATATTTAAAATGTTCAGTTACCTTAGAAAGACAGAAGGCCACCAATTAGGAAAATGATACTGAGTTTTTAGTAAAATGCTGCTAATGGCATTGAGCTTGCCTTAGAAATGAAGTTAGTGATTGGTGTAGTAATAACTCTAACTTAGGATGAGGTCCAGGGTAGACCTGTCTTTAATATATTAGACACTTCCCTGTTTTTGAAATTGCATGACTCTTTTTGCACTGTCTGGAATTCATCAATTTGCTTTCTTAAAGACCTTGTTAAATTGTTTCTGCAATTAGTAAAAGCTCTTTATGTTACCACTTTCTTGACCTGAATATCTTATTAAGTAATTGAAGTTAGTTTTAACTTTAACTTAGGTTATTCATCTACATAATAGTTTAGCTTTAAGACAAATACTGTCGTGCTCTGCGTTATTCTAAATAGAACAGTAATGGAATATATGAATATGGGCAAATCAGATAACTCAGAGTTCTGTTCATCATTTAAGAAAAAACCCTTTGCTATTCTCACTCCTTAAGAGTGAAAATGTATATGTGTGTAAATCTTCAATGTGCGTGTAAATCTTCAATTTAATATTTACTGTATTTATGATACAGATTATTTAAGTTAAATGCGTGTAAATCTTCACTTTAATATTTACTGTATTTTATGATACAGATTTAAGGTAAATATTAAATTTGAATAGATGTTGGCAGTCTGTTTTAGAACATGACTTTAATCACACCTCCAGGTTTAGACAAGTTATCTGGTTATATTTACCAAATAGGATCAGTGAAAACCTGGGGTTCCTTCTGAATTAAATACATTTTCTAGAAGTATTAGGAAATATTTTATTTATTTATTTATTTATTTTTGTTAAATGAGAAATGGCCAGGTTAACAAGCTTCAATGATGTATTACTATCTCTTGTTTTCAAGTTCTCAGATGGCCCTACATGCTACCGTAACTATATTTGTTGTATAGCAAGAAGGTGTTGCGCTCACGTGTATTGGTTTTTCCATTAATATAAACTGTTCAACAAATATTTAAGAAATATCCTCTATATTTGATATCTGACATTTTGACTTAGTTGTTTTACTCATCTATTTTGGTGCCAGTGACACTATATTCTAGCCACTTTGACACAATCATTTTGACATCTACTTTTTATGACAGACTGATTTGCCACTCTGATTTGATATTTTAGACCCTTCAAGGGACTGGGAGAAGGTGTTTGAATGACAGTATTATCTCATATTTTCAGCTTCAAGATGATACAGAAAATCCTAATCAAATTTCTAATGGATTTTCTTAGAATTAAAATATGTGCATACTATATATAATAAGGTGATTTTTAAAAATAATGATAGAGGGATAAAATATGACAACTTTGGAAGGTAATCAGGTTTAAGTAGAAGAAAATTCTCGTTGTCTTTGTTAGTTTTTTCTCACTGTAAAGTCATAATGGTAAACACTTAACATAGAGCCTACCGTGTGCCACACTGTTCCGTATCCAATACGTACATTAATACTTATTCCTCAGACCTTTTGGAGTAGATATTAATGTATCCACACTTTGTGAGGCACAGAGAGTTTAGGTTAATTGTATCAGGTCACACAGCTGGTAAATGAAGAGCTGGACTCAAACCCATTTTGCATCTGGGCATAGGGTTCGTGTTCTTCCACTTCACTGTAAGCTCTGACTTAAAAGCAAGACCAGGTAAAAATTTTAAACAACACAGAAATTAGTAAAATAGAAAGTGCGAGTTCCCCATAATTGAAAGAGATGATATGAGTAGAGAAATATTATTTACAATAATAAATATATGCAAAATAATAAAATAATATACATTTTGATAGCTATTTTGACAAAGTTGAGTCAATAGTGGCATGATACTTTTATGGTATGTAAGAGCTCTGCAGAGAAAATTCTGGTATAATTTGAACTGTGATTTACAAGATATTCCAACCTGACCTTTTCGTTGTTTTGTTTTGGTAAAAGAAATTCGTGATATAAACACAGTGGAGCTCTTAGAATTATCCTGTTAAGAGTATTTTTATCTGAAAAACTTATTTATTTTTTGACCTTTAGAGATGCACAAAGACTAGAAGAATTCTTCACCAAAAATCAACAGCTGAGAGAACAGCAGAAAGTCCTTCATGAAACCATTAAAGTTTTAGAAGATCGGTGAGTCTGGCAGTTAGGTCTTGAGTAAGAAGTGATTTCCTCCATAATAAGGAGTACATTGACTTTCATTTGTAATTCGTTTTGGGATTGAAAGTGATCTTTCCCACAGCCTTCTCTCACCTTTGAATGAATATGAAAATAAGAATCTGTTCTTAAAGATTTTCATTAATTCTGAGATCACATCAGTTTACCCTTTGAATGATACCTTTATCTGGTGTTTGATGTAGTGGAAGCTCAAGGGTAGCAATGTTCTAATTCATTTAATGCTTTAATTCCAGTTTTACTTCTAAGTAGGTGGAAACTGCTTCACAATTCTGTTTCTGTCGTCTTTTCTTGCTCTTGCTGTTCTCTTTTCTTCTTTGCAAGTTTCCTCACTTGGAGGGAGTCTAGGGATCTTCTTTCTGAGTATTCCTGAGATAATATTATCACTTACTTCCATACACAGACTTCTTTCTTTCCCACTCCTGTGAGGTTAACACTGAGGATTAGAAAAAGCTTCCAGCATTTGCTGTTTTCCCTTTTCTGAATTGTAAGTGCTATTTAGGACCCATAAACTACCTACCTACTATAATAAACAATATTCCAGCCAAGCGTGGTGGCTCACACCTGTAATCTCAACACTTTGGGAGGCTAAGGCTGGAGGATCGCTTGAGGCCAGATGTTCAAGACCAGCCTGGACAAACAAAGCGAGACCCTGTCTCTACAAAAAATTTTAAAAGCTGAGCATGGTGGCCTGAACCTGTAGTTTCAGCTAGAGGATCACTTGAGTCCAAAGTGTTTGAGGCTGCAGTGAGCTATGATTGCACTGCCGCGCTCCAGCCTGGGTGACAGAGCAAGACCGTGTCTCCAAAAAAAAAAAAAAACAAACCCACAATATCCCATACTTTCTTTACAGTTTCTCTTTTTCCAGGGTAGGCATAGTGGCTCATGCCTGTAACCTCAGTTCTTTGGGAAGCCAAGGCAAGAAGATGATTGCTTGAGTCCAGGAGTTCAAAACCAGCATGGCAGTATAGCAAGAACTCATCTCTACAAAAAATTAAAAATTAGCCAGGCATGTGACTGGAGTCCTAGCTACTCAGGACACTGAGATGGGAGGATTGCTTGAGTCCAGGAGTTTGAGCAAGCTATGATTGTGCCATTGCACTCCAGCCTGTGTAACAGAACAAGACCCTGTCTCTTAAAAAAGTTTTTTTCTTGGTATTTTTGTATATGTTACAGAAGGGTAGGGTGATTTGAGTTTGTCTCTACCCTTTTAGTGGTGAAATAATTTAATATGCTTCATATATGCAAACTGAAATTGAGTACTTTCTACAACTACCAAGTCAATGGATGCACATTTGTTGGAATAGGCAGTGTATTGTGGAATAAAGACCTGTGTGCTTTAGAATCACATATGTTTTTGAATTCCAGCTTCACCCTGTGTTCTTAATTCAGATTCCACAACAAATATTTGAGTCCTTGCTGTCTTAGGTGTTGCTCTAGGGGGCTAGGGATGATACTTTTCCCAGTTTGTCATGGATTAAATGAGACAGTGCAAGTAACAATACATAACAGAAGTTGAATAAGATTTACATATCTTAGTTGGTGAGTATGATTTAGCACTCCTGTCTGTGCATATATTTAATTTTCAAAGGTTGGAAGTGAGCCATACGACAAACAAATGAGACAATTTCAGATTATAAATGCTATGAAGAAAATAAAATTGAATTATGTAATTGAGTAACCACAGGATCTGTGTAGAAAAAAAACCAAATGCAACTTTTCCCACTGTACTCGTACAACATGCTTCAGACACCAGATGTGAGGAGGAGTTTCCCCTACCAACAAGCAAACAATTAATTCTACAGCAGACACTAGGTGGGTGTCATCTTAATTCAATTCCTACACTGGATATGGCATCAGGTCCCACAGGTTGAGGGCTTTGTCCCCATGACTGTGCCCTTCCCTCAATTCTGATGCCAATTGCAAACCCCAGGTTGTTTACTCATGCTTTGGACAGATTCTAAATTGGGGTTCCCACAACCCCCTCCTCAGGTTATAATTACTAGAGTGACTCACCAAACTCAGGAAAACATTTATATTTATCAGTTTATTACAAAACATTCATTAAAGGATACAAGTCAACAGCCAAATGAAGAGATACATGGGGTGAGGTCTAGAAGGATCCTAAACACAGGAGCTTCTGTCCCCATTTAGTTGGGGTGCTGTCTTAACCGAGACTTGATTGACAAAAAGGAACCATCCACTTGAAGAACTAGAGACAAAAGGAAATAGAACAGACAAATGTGGAAGTCTAAGGTAGAAATAAACTTGAAATATTTGAGGAACAGAAAGTCTACTGTGGTTCTAGCTTGATGAGTAAAGGGGATGAGTGATAGGAGTGAAATTGGAAATCTAGTGGGGCAACAACTAGATTTCTTAGGGACATAGGCAAAAAGTTTGGATTTTAATTGTGATGGAAACCATTTAAGCAAGGGAATAACAAAGGGATATAAATAGGTAGCAACAGCCTCTCTATCCAAAGGGAAATGTCAAGTAGATAGATGTATATGTGAGTCTAGAATTCAGTGGATCTCTTAAGGACATCTTTGAATATAGTATAGGAAGAAAGAAGAGGTCTTAGGGCTGAATCCTTTGGCATTCCTGATTAAGGTTTAATGAAGAATAAGGACCCAGCCGCAAAAGATTGACAAAGAGAAACTATTAAAATAGAAGAAAAGCCAGGAACATAGGGCTTGACCACTAATAATACCTTCTTTGCAGGGCTATTTTGAAGTTTAAATGAGATAATGGAAGCAGCAGTACATAATAGATATTTAATAAGACATGTACTATCTCCTAACTGGAAGATGATTCCAACTTTTAGCACTCTAGTCTGTGTTATATAACACAGCCATGTCTAGGCTGTCTAGCTGAGAAGCCAGGAAACTAGAAAGCCATCTCTCCCACTCACCCTTTCCCAGGTCAGCATTGGAAAGGAAATCATTAGTTATTCATCTGTAGTGTGGTGAGGCACTTCCTTCTGTTCTCTCTGGATATGTAGTAAAGGATTTTAGGGAACATATCTCTCTCAGCCTTTAACTCCAGCCATTGAAGAGCTTCCTTCTCTTATTTCACCACGTTTTTTTCTCTCATTTCTACCATTACACCACTTTCTACAAGCAGTGAGGTTGGAGTGAGTAATGGCATTAACGCCAAGAGATTAGGAATGCTTTTTGTTCCATGATTCCTATGTAAAGAAAATTTCAAGATTGGTATTAATAACTAACTATGTTAGCCTGAGTTCTCTGAGAAGCAAACATCAATAATACCTTGGACACTGAAGAGATTTATTGGGAAAAATACCTGTAAGAAATGAGGCAACTGGGAGAGCTGTCAGACCCTCATGCCTCTAACTCTGTGAAGAAGAGAGGGAAGAGGATACTGTACTTGTAAGAGAGCTTTGACAAGGCTAACAGGGAGTCCTGGAGCCATAGTTGCCCTGCTTTCCTCGTTTATGGCAGGATCTGACTATGGGAGGCCTGGTGTATTCACCTATGTGGACAGGTGAAGGATTTCACAGCACAGAAGGTGGAGCCAGGGATTTTATTCTGCTACTGTGGTAGGAGACAGTAAGATGACTGGCCGACTTATATTGACTTCCAGTACCCTTCCTGTTTAGTTGTTCCTTAGCAAGTTGTTAAGGCCCAAAATTATTACACTCAAATTTACCAGATAACATTTTCATTATGTTTTGCTTGAAACATTGGCTTAATACAATTGGCTCTCCATTTCATCACCAAGATAGTATTATTCATCCTGCGCCTTGAAGACATTGCTTTCCAGTGTCTTCAAAGCACTCTTCATTTTATGGCTTAAAGTTTGAGCTTCCTGCTCTGGTAACCTTTGCAGTCTTGTACTTACTTTTTAAGTAGTTTTTCTTCTCCAGGCCGTTTCAGAGAAGAAATCAGTGGATGAGTGCCTCATCTCCTTCCCGTTAAATTACTTTCTTTTATGTAGTCTATATATATTTTTTTATTTTTATTTTTCCCTGTATTAGTCCATTTTCATGCTGATTTAAAGGACTGCCTGAGATTGAGTAGTTTATAAAGAAAGGAGGTTTAATTGACTCACAGTTCTGCAGAGCTGGGGAGGCCTCAGGAAACTTACAATCATGGCAGAAAGGGAAGCAAACACATCCTTTTTCACATGATGGCAGGAAGAAGTGCCAAGCAAAAGGGGGATAAGCCCCTTATAAAACCATCAGATCTCATGAGAACTCACTATCCACAAGAACAGAAGCATGGGGGTAACCACCCCCATGATTCAGTTACCTCCCACGGTCGGGATTATGGGAGCTGCAATTCAAGTTGAGATTTGGGTGGGGACACAGCCAAATCATATCATTCCACTCCTTGCCCCTTCCAAATCTCATGTCCTCGCATTTCAAAACAATCATTGCCTTCCCCACAGTCACCTAGAATCTTAACTCATTACAGCATTAACCCAAAAGTCCAAGTCCAAAGTCTCATCTGAGACAAGGCAAGTTCCTTCCACCTGTGAGCCTGTAAAATCAAAAGCAAGTTAGTTACCTCCTAGATACAGTGGGGATACAGGCATTGGGTAAATACACCCATTCCAAATGGGAGAAATTGGCCAAAACAAAGGGGCTGCAGGCCCCATGCAAGTCCAAAATCCAGCAGGGCAGTCAAATTTTAAAACTCCAAAATGATCCCCTTTGACTCCATGTCTCACATCCAGGTCATGCTGATCCAAGAAGTGGGCTCCCACAGTCTTGGGCAGCTCTGCCCCTGTGATTCTGCAGGGTACAGCCCCCTTCCCAGCTTCCTTCACGGGCTGGCATTAAGTGTTTGTGGCTTTTCCAGGTGCACAGTGCAAGCTGTTGGTGGATCTGCCTTTCTGGGGTCTGGACGATGATGGCCGTCTTATTATAGCTCCACTAGACAGTGTCCCAGTGGGGACTGTGTGGAGGCTCCAACCCAACATTTCCCTCCCACACAGTTCCACATGGTTGGGGAGGCCTCAGAAAACTTAAAATCATGGCGAAAGGGGGAGTAAACACGTCGTCCTTCTTCACATGATGGCAGGAGGAAGTGCCAAGCAAAAGGGGGAAAAGCCCCTTATGGAACCATCAGATCTCGTTAGAACTCACTATCAGGAGAACAGCAGCATAGCATTAACTGCCCCCATGATTCATTTACCTCCTACCAGATCCCTCCCTCCTGACTTCAAGCAGTTCTCCCACCTCATCCTCCCAAAGCGCTGGTATTGTAGGCATAAGCCACTGTGCGCAGCCAGTTGATATATTTAATTGTTAAAATTATGTCTTTTATTCTGCATTTCTTAAAACTAATTATTTTCTCTTTAATATCTATTCTACCTGTGGTGGATGCCATGCTGCTTTGGTATTTCTCGTTCTAAATATTCCCTTGCCTTTCATTCCGTTCACCTTTACATCCTTACATACATGGACCTGTAATTCATTAGGTGGTATTAATTTGGTGGCAGGGAGTCAGGGTGGGATGAGGGATATGTAGCTCATTGTTTTGTAGACTTGCTTTTGCTCCCCTTTCTTCAAATGCAAATCCAAAATTTCCTCTGGGCACACTTAAAGATTTATCTCTTGTTTCATGAAGCTCCATTTAATTAAGCTGAAGATCTGTTTTTTTAAATACAGTAGTTAATATGTATTGAGGATTCACTTTGTACTTAGGCATCTAGCGCTAAATCTTTCTATTAACACTACAGGATAGATGATAGATCCATTTTGCATGTGAGGAAACTAGCTGGCAAAGAGCAAAGAAACTTTCCCAGGACCACATAGTTAATACATAATTAGGTTTATATCTTTTTTTTTTTTTTGAGATGGAGTCTTGCTCTGTCACCCAGGCTGGAGTGCAGTGGCGCAATCTCTGCTCACTACAAGCTCCGCCTCCCCGGGTTCACGCCATTCTCCTGCCTCAGCCTCCCGAGTGGCTGGGACTACAGACGCCCACCACCACGCCTGGCTAATTTTTTTTTGTATTTTTAGTAGAGATGGGTTTTCACCGTGTTCGCCAGGATGGCCTTGATCTCCTGACCTCGTGAACTGCCCACCTGGGCCTCCCAAAGTGCTGGGATTACAGGCGTGAGCCACCGTGCCTGGCCAGGTTTATATCTTAAATCCGATCCCCGCTTCCATTTTTACTATTTCATGATGCCTCCCCTTTATATTGTCTTAATTTTATTAATGTTATATAAATTAATTACATCTTAAATGATCATCTCAAAGTATTAGTGCTTGACCTAAAGTTTACCAAAACAGACACTCTGAAATATCAGGTCTTCATCATTGCCTATTATATAGTCTGTTTCCTTGGAAGGTTTTTGTTTTTGTTTTTGTTTTTTTAATTGTTGCTAACTAAATACTACTTTTAAAGGACTAAGTAGGTAACTTTTGGTGAATTTCCGCCTTATTTAAAATTTTGTTTTAGTTCTATGTCATATGTAAGAATGATTAGAGTAAGCTTTAAAAATTTGTGCAAATTAACGTTTTGCTGAGACCTTTAAAAAGCAACATGTATTTTGTTAATTTTTTTTCTTTTGTTCGGTCGTTTTGTTTTGTTTTTTTTTGTTTTGTTTTGTTTTGTTTTGTTTTGTTTAGAGACAGGGTCTCACTCTGTTGCCCAGGCTGGAGTGTAATGCCACCATCATAGCCCACTACAGCCTCAAATTCCTGGGCTCAAGCGATCTTCTCACATCAGCCGCCCAAGTAGCTAGGACTACAGGCAAGCACCACGCCATGCCTGGCTAATTTTTTTGTTTTTATAGAGACTGTCTTGCTGCGTTGATCATAGGCTGGTCTTGAACTCCTGGCCTCAACTGATCCTTCTGCCTTGGCCTTCCACAGTATTGGGATTACAGGCATCAGCCACTATGTTCAGCCTATTTTGTTAAAATTTCTCAACAGTAATTCAGCCTACTCTTCATAAAACAAAGCAATTCTTAGTATGTTAACGGGAAAACACTGAGATATTTCAATGAAGGGAATTACCTAGTAAAAGTAAATTAGATAATAAAAAGTTCTAAGTTCTAATTTTATATGGCTCATTTATGTTTAATTATTATGTTTTATATTATGTTTAATAATTATTATTATGTTTAATAATTATTACTATGTTTAATGACGATATTTACAGACTTTCCTTCAAGGAACTAAAGTATTTCACTAAATCTAAGAAATAGTCACTGTGCTGGAGAAGTAGATAGAACGCACTTTTTAAAAAAATCTCAACAAAGAAGTTAAAACACAGTTGTCTAATAGAGTTTAATATTTTTTAAAGCATTTTGGCAGTCAGAGAGCTCATTTTCAGATGTTGTTAAAAGGAAAATTGATACTTATAATCAAGAGATTTACGGTTCTGCAACTATTTTTCAAACACTGAAGCAAGTATCCACTTTTGTGTTGCCGTTATTCATAGATTTGAATTTAAACATCATATTCTTCAGGAGACTTTCTCTAACTTCCTAGACTAGGTTAAGTTGCTGTGTGCTTTCATAGTACTCTGTATTTCTGCTGTCACAGTATGAATGATACTTTGTTGTAATTACTTTTTTTTTTTTTTCTTTTTTGCCTGTCTTTCTCTGGTAGACTATAAGCTTTTTAAAGAAATGGCATTACCTTCATCTCTGTTGTATTTACAGCACTGAACACATTGTAAGTAAACAGTGAAACCATATTGAATGAAAATGAATAAATGTCAATAAATCTTTTTGGGATATAGCAAACAATTGAGCATAATTGTTACTCTGATAAGTTTTAGTAGCAAATGGAAGCTTTTATTTCTTCATCCTTGTGAACTGGAATAAACTCAGAATGCATATTGCTTTCTGCCTTTTGTGGAATTGCTCTTTTTTCCCTTTACCTGTTACATAGCTACTGAAACTGCATTCTCTTTTGAAATTGGGAGTGTTTTTTCTTTAGCAGCAGTGGAAGATAGGCAAGAGGAAAGCAATGGAACCATGCTGATGGAAACAGGAGCTAGCACATTTTCTTGCATCTATTTAAATTTAAACTAGGATCAGCAATCAAAAATTGACCCTTTTTCACAGATACTATTATCAAGAATGGTAGGTGATAAGAAAAACTGAAAGTAATAAGCTAGGGAGTATTGCTTCATTTTGTAACCATCTAGCCAGTGATATTTTAAAACTCCCTCTCCTGTATTTGAAAAGTTATTGTTTTAGCTCTTCTATTTTACCTTTCAACCTTAATGTATATATTTAGGTCTTTGTTTTATATTGCTTTACCTGTAAACAGTTTCCCTGTTCTTACCATTATGTTACAGGAAGATACTGGTTTCTTACCCTTTCCTCTATCACTTTTCCACTCTTTCTACCCTCTGCCTTTGATCAGCTGAACCTTTACAATATAAATATGGTCAAGGTTGACAGTAGTTATATTCTTTTCTATTACCAGATTTCAGTCTTTCTTGTATTTTGTTTATAAGCTGATTCTAGAAGTTGGAAAATAGTAAACTGAGTTTATTTATTGACTGTATAAATATTCACTGCAGAGCTAGGATTGCATTTCTTTACATATCTGATGTCATGGCCTTTCTGCCACTCAAGGAAATTGTTTCTAATGTCCAGATCAAATACATTGTTTTTTACTTTGTCCCCAATCAGTTGTTCAAATCAGCTCATAATTGTGTTATGATAATGACTTATTTACATGTTTTTTTTCTAGAACTTCTCACTACCCTTTTTCATGTTGAGACAAGAACTATGTTTCCTTACATCATTAATATTATTTAAAGCCTTAGTTATTCTACTCATTCATTAATGTTTTTTTGTTGTAGGTTTTGTTTGTTTGTTTTGAGGCAGGGTCTTGCTCTGCTGGAGTGCAGTGGCGTGACCTTGGCTCACTTCAGCATCTGCCTCCCAGGCCCAAGTGATCCTCACACCTCAGCCTCAGAGTAGCTGGGACTACACGTATCACCACACCTGACTAGTTTTCTGATTTTTTTGTAGAGACGAGGTCTTCCTGTGTTGTCCAGGCTTGTGTTGAACTCCTAGGCTCAGGCAATCCTCCCACCTCAGCCTCCCAGAGTCCTGAGATTACAGGCATGAGCCACTGTGCTCAGCCAGTTCTTTTCCTTGAAGAAATATTTCTTGGGCTAAAAAACTTTTTGTACTAATTTAGGTCATTCACTTTCTAAACTATTCTGGAAAGCTGTCATTCTGGATTTCTCTTCATTACATCCCTGCATTAATTCAGTTATTTCATTTCTTTCATGTTAAACAGTCAGCAAATACTTATGAACCACCTGTTTTGTTCCAGGCACTGTTTTAGACCTTGTGATCACCAGTGAATGTGATCAATAAATGTGGGCCTTTCTATTGGTTTTTTAAGCTCATTTTGTCACAGCTTACCCTCAAGTAACTGCTGAAAAAGAAGGCACAGGAAGTAAATTTTCAAAGGGTCCTTGCGTGCTTGAAAATATTTTTATTCTACTGTTAAATATAGTTGATATTTTGACTGGATATAAATTTCTAGGTTTAAAATAGTTTTCCCTGAAAACTTTGAAGGCATTTCTCATTGTTAGCACTCCAGTGCTGATACAGTCTGCCATTCTCGTGTTAATTCTTTTGTAGGTAACAGATTTTCTTTTCCTTTCTGCAATTTTTCCTTGTTCTGAACCTTCGTGATGCTCTGTGTGTATGTGTTTCCTTCATTGCGCTGGACACTCAACCTGTTAACCTAAAAACTAGCATCTCAAAGTCTGGTAATTTTTTTCTGCCACTTTCTCTATTTTTTAATGGTCTCTCTTTCTGGAGCACTTCTTAGTCAGAGACTGATTTTTTATCATCTTTTCTCTTATTTTCTATTACTTGTTTTTCTTCCATGTTCTGTGAGATTTCTTTTATTTTCCAACCCTACTATTGAAGTTATTTTGACAATCACGTACGTAATATCCAAGAACTTTTTATTATTTGTTGATTGTTGCTTTATATATGTGTGTGTGTGTGTGTGTGTGTGTGTGTGTGTGTGTGTGTGTATACTCTTGTTTCATGGCTGTATCATTTCCCAGATTTTTCCAGGAATACTAGATAGGTTTTGCTTTTCCCCCTCAAGGTCTTTTGGTGTGGTAAAAATCTATATAACAGGAACTTTCCTTTTTTTTTTTTTTTTTTTTTGGTTGTTGTTGTTGTTTTGACAGAGTCTCGCTCTGTCACCCAGGCTGGAGTACAGTGGTGCAATCTCGGCTCACGGCAAGCTTCGCCTCCCAGGTTCACGCCATTCTCCTGCCGCAGCCTCCGGAGTAGCTGGGACTACAGGCACCCGCCACCACGCCCAGCTAACTTTTTTATATTTTTTAGTAGAGACGGGATTTCACCATGTTAGCCAGGATGGTCTCGACCTCCTGACCTTGTGAACCTCCCACCTCGGCCTCCCAAAGTGCTGGGATTACAGGCATGAGCCATCATGCCCAGTCGAACTTTACTATTTTTAAAAAACAACTTTATTGAGATAAAATTCACATAACATACAGTTTACCAACTTAAAGTGTACAGAGGCCGGTGCAGTGGTTCACACCTGTATTCCCAGCATGGGAGGCCAAGTAGGCAGATCACTTAAGCCCAAAAGTTCGAGACCAGCCGGGGCAGCATGGCAAAACCCTGTCTCTAAAAGTACAAAATTACCCAGCATGGTGGTGAGTGCCTGTAGTCCCAGCTACTCAGGCTGCTGAGGTGGGAGGATCACTTGAGCCCAGGAAGTCAAGGCAGCAGTGAGCGGTGATCATGCCACTGCACTCCAGCCTGGGCAAAAGAGCAAGACCCTGTTTCAACAAAAAAGACAAATGATTATCAATGCTTACATTACAGTCTCCCTTTATAAAAAAAAATTTTTTTTTCTTTAGACAGTCTCATTCAGTCGTCCAAGCTGGAGCGCAGTAGCATAATAATAGCTCACTGCAGATTCTCCTGCCTCAGCCTCCCAAAGTGCTAAGATTATAGGAGTGAGCCACTGTGCCTTGCCTATAAAAATTTTTTATAATGTAATTTTTCGTATCCTGAAATGAAATTTAAATGATCTACCTACATACCTAATTATTTTTTAAATATCACAACTATATAGAGAAAATTGATTTGTGATATATCAGAATGTAAATAATATGGGTATGTCTGTTCTAAAAGATGAATTGTTGAGGTACTTGTTCCTTTGTATAAAATGATCATTAATGTGACTGATACAAGTATGTTTATTGATGATTCAAATAACACTAACTGCGTTTTTCATCAGTGACATGATTTTTCAAAATTGTAAGGATTATTGGTAAATAGGAACAGTTCCAACAGACCTAATCATTTTTGTTTGTTTAACTAAAGTTTTACTAGCTCCTAGTTTAACTTGTAAAAAGCATTATATGTATGTGACTAGTAATCAGCAAGAAGTGAGGAAAAGTGAATGACAAAAAAGAAAAACTTGCATGTGTAGTTAGGACATTAGCATCAATATCAGATGCCTGTTAGCTTTGTTTAATTCTTCTCTTAGCTGTGAGTTTAAGCCAGACTTAAAAGCCAAGCATGAGTGGAAGAGCTGGAAGCCCAGCTATACGGGTAGGAAAGCTAAGCATGTAATGAGTGCTGATGATGATACTTATTGCAAGCCATAGATGGCTCCATAGGTTCAAGGCATACCATACTTCTTACACTCCAGAGTGAGTGGTAGGGCAAGTGTATATACTTTAAGTACTCAGGCATTAGATTTTCACTGTTAACAAAATGGCTCAATGTAAGGATAAGACATGAAAAGAACATAGGAAGGAGAAGATGAGAGTGCCTTGTTCTAAAGCAAGCCTGTCTAACCCACGGCCTGTGGGCTGCATACGGCCCAGGACAGCTTTGAATGCAGCCCAACACAAATTTGTAAACTTTCTTAAAACATTATGAAATTTGTTTGACGTTTTTTTTTAAGCTCATCAGCTATCATTAGTGTTAGTGTATTTTATGTGTGGCCCAAGACAATTCTTCTTCCAGGGAAGCCAAAAGATTGGACACCCCGTTCTAAAGCTTTAAGGATCGATCTGTGAAGAGAAGCTTCTAAGCAGATTCCTGGGCCCCATCCCTGCAGATTCAAATTCAGTTGGTCATGGGTAGACTTACAGATCTTTTTCCTCTCTTTCCCCCTCCCTCCCTTTTAAAGCTGCTCAGGTGGTTTTGAGAAATAGCCAGGTTTAGGGACCACTGATCTATTCAACATGTGTTTAAAAGTACCTTCCTAATTTCTGGGTGATCATCTTTTCTGTGCTTAAACATGTTCAGTGACAAATGAAATCACTCCCTTCTTAGGTAACATATTCCATCCTTAAATACTGTAATTGGAAAGTTTTCTTTATACTAGGTGGCTATCTGTAGAATTGCTGCCCGTTGGTCCTAGTTTTAGTCCTTTAGATCATAAATCTCTTTCACATGATTAACTTTTCAGATATTTAGACAGCTGACAGCCCTCAGTACCTTTCTGACTTTTTTTTTCTCCTGCTGATTTTCCTCTTTATTTTACTCTACTGAAGTTATACTGGCCTCCTTGACATTTCTTTAATAGTCCAGGCACTTTTCAGCTGTAGGAATTTTGTACTCTATCCTCATTCACCTGTAACAGTCTCTTGCAGGTATTCTTAAAACTCACTCCCTCTCATCATTTACATCTCCTCTGAAATGTTAACGTCACAGTGAAGTTTTTCTTCAATAGCCTATTTAAAATTACACCAGGTTCCCCAACCTAACTGGGTCTTCTGTCTCCCTCTGTGATTTGTTTCCTCCCAAAGCACATATCACCTTGTTTTTTTTTTTCTTTTTCTTTTTTTGAGACAGAGTCTCACTCTGTCGCCCAAGCTGGAGTGCAGTAGCATAATCTTGGCTCACTGCAACCTCTGCCTCTCGGGTTCAAGTGATCCCCCCCAGTTCACACACATACACACCCCCTCCTGTCCACCCCCCTACCTCAACCTCCCTAGTAGCTGGGACTACAGGTGTATGCCACCATGTCCAGCTAATTTTTCTTATATTTTTTGTACAGACAGGGTTTCACCATGTTGGCCAGGCTGGTCTTGAACTCCTGGCCTCAAGTGATCCACGTGCCTTAGCCTCCCAAAGTACTGGAATTACAGGCATGAGCCACCGCACCCAGCCCCAAAGTACATACCACCTTCTAATACGCTATACAACTTACTTTACTTTCTCTTTTTTTTTTTTGGTCTATTTTTTATTGTGTCTCTTCTACCAGATTCCGAGTCAAACAATTGTACTGTTCTTTCTCATCTTTATAGTTTCAGCCAAAAGAACAGATGTTCATTCAGAGTAGGAGATCAGCAAACATAATGAAGTTCTCCTTCTTTCCAATTTCCCCTTCTTCAGAAGCAGTCATTTTCAGTTCTTCATATTGTTTTGCTGTTTACTTCAAAAATCTCTTTTTAAAAATGTTTATGGGCTATTTACAAATTTTTCTTGACTTAGGTGTTTTTTTTTCTTTTTTCTGCTTTCTACATAGATGCCATTCCCATTTCCCTCTTCCTCCCATATAGTGTATAATAATTTTGGTTAGATCACTATTCAGTTTTTATTTTATGATAATGTAAATGCAGTTCAAAGCTGAAACATACTATAAACTGTGATTTTTCTTGCTGTGCAAATTTCTACTGTCCATAGTGTTTATGATGGACCTTTTTTTCATATGCTTAGTGTTCTTACCAACCACTAGTTCAACCACAACATTCCAACATTTATCTAAATATATCAAGGTGTTTAGATGGGTTATATCTTCTGTCATTTCACTTTTTGAACAGATCTGTCTCGGAGGCTCTGATCTGCTTCAATTTGGACTCTCCTCTTTACCTGCTATGTAGTGGTCATCAGAGGTTCCTTTTACTGCTTTTCTTTATCATATATCTAGGACTTCTTTTCTATTTTTTCTTATTTTGGTAGAATGCCTCCTCCAGTAGATTTCTGAGATGGAGTGTATGAGACCTAAAAAAAGTTTATTTTAGAAAATCACACATATATAAAAGTAGACATAATAGTATAACCAACTCCAGTGTACCCATCACTTGGTTTCAACAGTTAATTAACTGTGGCCATTCTTGTTTCATCTTTGTTCCGATTAGTCCCTCCCACTACCATTTTGAGACCTTGTCTCAAAAAAAAAGTACCATTGTCATGCTTAAAAAAAAATTAATGATAGGAGGCAAAATTTTTGAGATTTTTACATGTCTGAAAATTTTTGTTGAAGTAATAGTTGGAGAATATAGGTTTAGGTTGGAAATAGTTCTCTTTCAGAATTCCAAGTCACTTCTTTTAGTTTCTAATGTTGCTGTTGAATTCCCACACTAAGTTCTGAGTTTTCTTTTTTCCCCCACAATCCCCCACCAAAACAGTGCTGTTAGGCTTTGTTTGTTTTTGAGATGGGATCTCATGTTGACCAGGCTTGTTTAGAACTCTTGGCCTCAAGCGATCCTCCCATCTCTATTCTGATTTTTTATCTTTTCTGTGTACTCTTTTTTTAAAAAAAAAAAAATTTCTTCTGAAAGCTTATGGGCTCTTATCTTTGTTTGCAGCATCCAGAAATTCCATAATGATGAGTTCTTTTGTATAGATCTGTTAACACCCATTGTGCTGGAGACTTAGGTTTTGTTTTTTTATTTTTCTTTTCGATCCTTTAAGTGGTGGGCCATGTTCTTGATTTTCTTCACTGTTCCCCACACTGCCTCAAATCCCCTCCTACGCTTCCTTGCTTTTCCTGGAACTCCTATTCTTTAGATGATAGACCTTCTAGAATAATTGCCCAGTTTTATCTTTTCTATTTTCTCTTTACTTTTTGAGTATATCTTCTTAGCTTTACTTTCTTACCTTCTATTTATAGTTTTGTCGTTCTTAATATTTTTAATTTTTAATTTTTTTTTTTTTTGGTTTTTGTTTAAATAGTGACAGGATCTCACTATGTTGCCCGTGCTGGTCTTGAACTCCTGGCCTCGAGCAATTAATTCTTTTGCTTCAGCCCCCAAAAATGCTGGGATTACAGGCATGGGCTGCCACACCTGGATACTATTTTTAATTTCTAAAGTCTCTTTTTTGTTCTCAGAATATTTCCTTTTATGGCAATCCCATTCTCATTTTATAGTTTTCACATCATTTCTTACCTCTAGAATATAGTATGTCCTCACTTAACATTGTAGATAGGTTCTTGGAAACTATGACTTTAAAAGAAATGACCTACAGCAGCCTTTGAATAACATCCTTTCCTTTAACATCATTTCACTTTAACAGTGAGGGGGAAAAATTAGCTTGCT
This sequence comes from Nomascus leucogenys, assembly GCF_006542625.1. NCBI lineage: Eukaryota > Metazoa > Chordata > Mammalia > Primates > Hylobatidae > Nomascus > Nomascus leucogenys. Next base: position 56,937,166 of record NC_044384.1, on the reverse strand, counting down.
TATACATCATTTAACTTAAAGTCACAGTTTCCAAGAACCTATCAATGATGTTAAGTGAAGGCTTACTGTATTCTTTACAATTTGATGATTGTGATTGTGATAGCGTTGGCATTTTTTCTTTTTCTTTCTGTATAGCTTATTATTTCTTCCAGATTTTTTCTTTTTTTTTAATGTTTTATTTGCTATGGTTTCTTATAATTTATAAGCATTTCTCAGATGCCTTTTGATACTTGGTTATTTGTTATATTTAAGAGATGAGAATAAAGTAATTGGAAGCTCTGAGAGCATGGGTAGAGCTGTAGACTGTGAGCTTCTCTGTTAGAATGGTCTGGCTGGTCTGTTTCCTTGAAGATGCCTTAATGTCAGTATTTTTAGGTCTTTCCTGTCAGATTGGTCAGATTTCCTAAAGAAGACTCCTTAATTCTATTTTCTAGAATGTGTAATAGGGCTGACTCCCAGTGTTCTTGGAGCCAAGTAGATGACGAGGGCCTAGGCTGGAATCTGAGAATTTGGTGTGTATATATATTCATTTCATTATTGTACTCCTACTCCTAACTGAGCCTCATGGCTCCCAGACCAGGCGCTCTCTGTTTTAGGCTGTCTGGATATTAAACCTCCAGTCTGCTGCTGGGATGTCAAAGGGGTAATCACTTGACTGCTCAGAATATAGGAGAGAATGTTCATATAATAATTTCTTTGAAGCAATTGTGAATGGGAGTTCACTCATGATTTGGCTCTCTGTCTGTGATTGGTGTACAAGAATGCTTATGATTTTTGTACATTGATTTTGTATCCTGAGACTTTGCTGAAGTTGCTTATCAGCTTAAGGAGATTTTGGGCTGAGACAATGGGGTTTTCTAGATATACAATCATGTCATCTGCAAACAGGGACAATTTGACTTCCTCTTTTCCTAATTGAATACCCTTTATTTCCTTCTCCTGCCTGATTGCCCTGGCCAGAACTTCCAGCACTATGTTGAATAGGAGTGGTGAGAGAGGGCATCCCTGTCTTGTGCCAGTTTTCAAAGGGAATGCTTCCAGTTTTTCCCCATTCAGTATAATATTGGCTGTGGGTTTGTCATAGATAGCTCTTATTATTTTGAGATATGTCCCATCAATACCTAATTTACTGAGAGTTTTTAGCATGAAGAGTTGTTGAATTTTGTCAAAGGCCTTTTCTGCATCTATTGAGATAGTCATGTGGTTTTTGTCTTTGGTTCTGTTTATATGCTGGATCACATTTATTGATTTGCATATGTTGAACCAGCCTTGCATCCCAGGGATGAAGCCCACTTGATCATGGTGTATAAGCTTTTTGATGTGCTGCTGGATTCGGTTTGCCAGTATTTTATTGAGGATTTTTGCATCAATGTTCATCAAGGATATTGGTCTGAAATTCTCTTTTTTGGTTGTGTCTCTGCCAGGCTTTGGTATCAGGATGATGCTGGCCTCATAAAATGTGTTAGGGAGGATTCCCTCTTTTTCTATCGATTGGAATAGTTTCAGAAGGAATAGTACCACTGGTAGAATTGTACCTCTGGTAGAATTCGGCTGTGAATCCATCAGGTCCTGGACTCTTTTTGGTTGGTAAGCTATTGATTATTGCCACAATTTCAGAGCCTGTTATTGGTCTATTCAGAGATTCAACTTCTTCCTGGTTTAGTCTTGGGAGGGTGTATGTGTCGAGGAATTTATCCATTTCTTCTAGATTTTCTAGTTTATTTGCGTAGAGGTGTTTGTAGTATTCTCTGTTGGTAGATTGTATTTCTGTGGGATCAATGGTGATATCCCCTTTATCATTTTTTATTGCGTCTATTTGATTCTTCTCTCTTTTCTTCTTTATTAGTCTTGCTAGCGGTCTATCAATTTTGTTGATCTTTTCAAAAAACCAGCTCCTGGATTCGTTAATTGTTTGAAGGGTTTTTTGTGTCTCTATTTCCTTCAGTTCAGCTCTGATTTTAGTTATTTCTTGCCTTCTGCTAGCTTTTGAATGTGTTTGCTCTTGCTTTTCTAGTTCAAGGAGAAAAAACCAAACACCGCATGTTCTCACTCATAGGTGGGAATTGAAGAATGAGAACACATGGACACAGGAAGGGGAACATCACACTCCGGGGACTGTTGTGGGGTGGGGGGAGGGGGGAAGGACAGCATTAGGAGATATACCTAATGCTAAATGACGAGTTAATGGGTGTAGCACACCAACATGGCACATGGATACATATGTAACAAACCTGCACATTGTGCACATGTGCCCTAAAACTTAAAGTATAATAATAATAAAATAATAATAATAATTTCTTAAAACGTGCTTTTAATCAGTCACTCTCAGAACCAATTTTTGATCCTTTTGGGAATTTTACAGCGTGAATCAGGTTGGTTCTAGGTCAGTACTGTCTAATAGAATTTTCTGTGATCATGGAAATTGTTCTAAATCTGCACTGTTCAATATGGTAGCAAGTAGATATGCGGCTGCTGAGCACTTGTCTGCAACTGAGAAGCTCAATTTTTATTTTATTTATTTAAATTGAAATAGCCACATGTGGCTGTGTCTACCATACTGGACAGTGCAATTCTCAACTTTTCCCATCATTGGCTTAGGATTTAGCATTCTCAGGTCACTTTCTATTTGCCCACCAGCTGCCTTGCTTTCGTTTTTTTGTTTTGTTTTCTCTTCCATTCTTCTTGTCCTCATGTGTTTGTATCTTTAAAATATAGATATATCTTTACTGTAATTTTATGAGATTCTAGAAACGAGCAGAAATAGTTGCAAGTGTTGACTTTACCATCTTTAGTTAAGTGGTGTTCTTTATACAGTGTGATTTTAAGGCTTCTGATCTAATTCCTGTCTTCAGACTGTATTCCACTTAAATCATGATGCCTAGCTGTATGTTCATTCATTCTAGAAATTCTGATTCTATTAATGCTACATATGACTTCCTATCTTTTGTTTTTACATCTGTATCAACATTGTTTCATGTGAGTTTTACTTTTGTATAAAAAGGTCTGGGTTCTGGCCAGGCACGGTAACTCATGCCTGTAATCCCAGTACTTTGGGAGGCCAGGGTGGGAGGATCACTTGAGCTCAGGAGTTTGAGACCAGCCTGGGCAACATAGTGAGACCCCATCTCATTAAAAAAAAAAAAGAAGAAGAAAAAGAAAAAAAAAAGTCTGTGTTCTTTTATTTTGCTTTGCTTTAGTTGTATACTTTTCATGTTTTATCTCTAACTTATTTTAAAATTCGTGGCATATGCTACCATGCTGTGACTTCCACTGACTTCCACAGACACTTAAATACTATCTTTTTTTTTTTTTTTTTTTTTTTTTTTGAGGCAGAGTCTTACTCTGTCACCCAGGCTGGAGTGCAATGGCGCTATCTCGGCTTACTGCAATCCCTGCTTCCTGGGTTCAAGCATTTCTCCCACCTCAGCCTCCCAAGTAGCTAGGATTACAAGCATGAGCCACCACACCCGGCTTTTTGTTTTTAGTAGAGGTGAGGTTTTGCCACATTGGCCAGGCTGGTCTCTTAACACCTGACCTCAGGTGATCTGCCCACCTCGGCCTCCCAAAGTTCTGGGATTACAGGCGTAAGCCACCATGCTCTGCCAACACTTAAATACTTATTATCTTATTGGCTTAGTTATTGACTTGAAATTATTATCTTTGGGCCAGGTGCAGTGGCTCACGCCTGTAATCCCTGCACTTTGGGAGGCCGAAGCAAGTGGATCACAAGGTCGGGAGATCAAGACCATCCTGGCTAACGCAGTTAAACCCCATCTCTATGAAAAATACAAAAAATTAGCCAGGAGAGGTGGCGGGCACTTGTAGTCCCAGCTACTCGGGAGGCTGAGGCAGGAGAATGGCGTGAACCCAGGCGGCGGAGCTTGCAGTGAGCTGAGATTGCGCCACTGTACTCCAGCCTGGGTGACAGAGCAAGACTCCATCTGAAAAAAAAAAAATATATTATCTTCGAATATATTTCCTGAATTCTTAACGTGGGGTATGTGTCTCCTTTTTAACTGTATTTTTTTCTGATTAGGTAAATAATGAAATTGGAAAATGTTTCAAAAATATGGAAAATGAAGAAGAGAAAATCTCCCATAATACTGTCACCTACAAGATAACTATTATTAACATTTTGGAATATAACTCTCCCTCACCTGGTTGTGTGATATATGTGTTTTTCTCTTCAACAGTCACAAATAATTAGTAAAAGCTATTTTGTATTTGTTTGTTTTTTTTTTTTTTTTTGAGACGGAGTCTCGCTTTGTCGCCCAGGCTGGAGTGCAGTGGCGCAATCTCAGCTCACTGCAAGCTCCGCCTCCCAGGTTCACACCATTCTCCTGCCTCAGCCTCCCGAGTAGCTGGGACTACAGGTGCCCGCCACCACACCCAGCTAATTTTTTGTATTTTTAGTAGAGACGGGGTTTCACTGTGATAGCCAGGATGATCTCGATCTCCTGACCTTGTGATCCGCCCGCCTTGGCCTCCCAAAACAGGCATGAGCCACTGTGCCCAGCCTGTAATTTTTTTTGTTTAATACATTGTGAATTTTTACTAATAATTTTTTAATGCCAAAAGGAAAATATGAGGTGACTTTTTCTCCCTTGTATTTCTTGACCTTTATTCAACAATATTGACAAAAAAAAAAAAGTTTTTTTTTTTTTTGAGTTGGAGTCTTGCTCTGTCCCCCAGGCTGGAATGCAGTGGCATGATCGCAGCTCACTGCAACCTCCACCTCCCGGGTTCAAGCAATTCTTCTGCCTCAGCCTCCCGAGTAGCTGGGACTACAAGCGAGCACCACCACACCTGGCTAATTTTTGTATTTTTTTAGTAGAGATGGGGTTTACCATATTGGCCAGGCTGGTCTCGAACTCCTGACCTCATGATCCTGTCGCCGCAGCCTCCCAGAGTGCTTGGATTACAGGCATGAGCCACTGCGCCCTGCCAATATTGACAAATAAATTTTGATGAATTTAATTTTTCATCAAAAATATTATTGAACACTATGGGTGATATGCTATGCTGAGCAAAGCAGCTGCAAAGTTGCTTCAGGTATAATTCTACCCCTTGGTATTGGACTAGAGTTCATATTTTGACCATAATAAATTAAAACAAGGTCAGCTTCTTCAATAAGTTCCCTTAGCATGAGTTTAAAATTGGCAGATTTTTATAGAATTGCAATCTGAAGAAAATGGTGGTAAAACATGATTTCAGCCTATGTAAGAATATGTTAAAGGTATAATAACATCATTAGTCTAGTTGATTTTCACAGTATTTGCCAAGTCAGTTCCTTAAATCTTCATAAAAGTCTTGGAATTCCAAAGAAGGAAATCTCTTTTAGTGGATGAAAAATACTTTGTTTTGTTTCATAGGTTAAGAGCAGGATTATGTGATCGCTGTGCAGTAACTGAAGAACATATGCAGAAAAAACAGCAAGAGTTTGAAAATATCCGGCAGCAGAATCTTAAACTTATTACAGAACTTAGTGAGTTTCCTTTCTTCATTTATTAATTATTTAAAGTATATAATGTATTGTTGTTAAGACCGATTAGTAAATTGGTTGTAATTAAATGGATGGTTTACATGTATTTTTCCTTATTTAGTAAAAGTTCAAATGTCCTTTTTTGTACTTTTTGTAGATTTAATCTCATGCTTAATTTAGTAAGAAATAGGGTACAAAAAGGTTGTGCAAATGCTGTCCACATTGGTCTTAAGTCATCAGTTGTAAGACAAGAAGCAGGTGGTGTTTTTTTTTTTTTGGACGTGTCCATATTTGCTGCTTTGGTTTTATCTTTATTTCATGTAACCTTAATACTTAGTAAAGTTAAATACAAAGTGGACAATTTATTGTTCTACACTTGTTTTCTCTCTTGGTATTTATGACACACTGTTTTCATAAGTATACTATTTTCAGCTTATTCTCCTTACCTATTGAGTGTAGAGTTTTTCTGCATTCTTAGCTGCCTTCTTTTATTCTTTTAATACTTCTGTTAACCTTATTCTCTTATAACTATTTATTTCTTTTGGTGGCCATTACTTGGATTTCCCATAAGCAGCTCACAGTCAATTTATTCAAAATATAATTAATTATCTTCTTTTCCAAACTAACTCTGTCTTCTATTTTTTTCTGTTAATTATATTGCTATCCTCTGGTTATTCAAGCAAGAATATTGAATATATGCTCATTGTTTTTAAAAGAGGTAAGAAAGAATATAGCTTTATTCTGCTCCCAGAGGTAACTACTGTTAATAGTCTGATACATATCTGTCCAGGTCTGGGTTTTTCTGTCTCTGTCCCTTGTTAGACTCCGCTTCCCTCCCTTCTCTTTTGAATTTTAATGGGATCATACTATACTTTGTGTTCTAATGTGTTATTTCACTTTAGACTATGTCTTGGAAGTCTTTACATGTTAATATGTCTATAGATTCTGTGGTGTATATGGGTGAACGTGTGCATACATTTATTTAGGAATGTAAGAATATTATCAATGAGTAGAAAATTGTTACATCTCAATAAATATGTAGTTGTTCCTTGTCATGTGTAGGGTATTGGTTCCAGGACCCTGACACATACCAAAATCCTTGGATGTTCAAGTACCTTATATAAAGTCAAATAGTATTTGCATATAACCTACCCACATTCTCCTGCATACTTTAAATCATCTCTAGATTCCTTATAATACCAAGGAACGCATCACTTCATTTGTGTGAATTAAATGTAGTATTCGGTGTCTGGCAAATTCAAGTTTTGCTTTTTGGAACTTTGTAGAATTTTTTTTTCCCAAATGTTTCCCATCCACAAATTTAGAACTCACAGATATAGAAGGCCAACTGTAGTTGAGATCCATAGTCATATTATTGTTAGTACTACTGGAAATAATCTCCAATAATGTCTACATATCTAATAGATTTCCAGCAACTTTATCTAAAATAGAGCCAAAAACTCCAAGCAAGCAAAAAAGCTTGTCTAGGTGTTAAAGTATAAGACAACGTTTTTTTAAATGGCTGCATTGTATGCCATAGTATAGGTGTCAATTTTTTAGCTATTGTCACTTTAATGGACTGCTCAACTTTTTGTTTGAATGTTTGAGAATTTTTTTCTTACATCCTCTTCAGATTTGGGCAAAAATGTATTAATAATATTCAATCTGGTGGGTGAAGAATGATACCTTTTTAAAATTGGCATTCCCTGTTACTGTTCCAGTCAAGTTTTATTTTATATGATCGTCTTCTTGGGTGAATGGCTTATTTATTCTTTGCCCAGTCTCAAATTGCCCTATTTGCTGTTTGTATTTTTTAATTTAGTGAATAACTAAGAGTTATTTATATATTATGGAAGGATTATTACACTTTGGTAGATATACTGTGCATATATTTTCTATCTTGCTATTACCTGTTGACTTCATTTTATAACTACTTGACAAGTGGAAGTTTTGTATATTTTCTTACCTTGTTTAGGAAGGCTTTCTCTATCCCCAAGAGTATAAAAATATTCTCCAATTTTTGTACATATGATATATATATACACACACACACACAGAGACATAAATTTGCATATTTAATCCATCTGGAATTTTTAACATGGAATGTGAAGTAGAAATTTACCATCTTTAGAGTTTGCAGGCATTCATCCTCAAGCTTATTGTCTCATCGTCAGAAGATGGCAGGTTTTTTCAGGCCTCGTGACTGCATTCATACAAGAAGGAAGAAGCAGCAGCAAAAGGCTGAAATGAGCATGCCAGGAGAGTCTTTAAAAAAAAAAAAGCTTCTTTGAACACCTACCCAATAACTTTTGCTTCAGTCTCACTAGCCAGGAACCACCCCGGCCCTCCAACTCACTCCATCATTGGAAGATGACTAAGGATTTCCGACATCTTTCATTAGCTTTATTTTGCTGCAGATTGTCTGGGTAAAAATATTTGCAAATAGTGACAACTTCATCTTTTCTTTCAATTATTTTTAGTTTCTTTTGGTGATTGTTTTTCTTTACATACGTTATTGGCCTAAGGGGCTTTAAGATACTGTCCAGAATAGCAGTTGATACATAAGGGAAGACTAGACTATATTACATTTAAGTGTGCTGTGGCCTTCTAGTAGATACGTGAAATTAAGTTATGGATATTTCCTTCTGTGCCTCTTTTGCTAAGTTTTGCTTAATAGCATCTGTTCGTATAGTGAGTTTTACTGATAACTTTTCTAGGGTGAACCAATGTTTAATTTCTCTCTTGTTTTTTTTTTTTTTTTTTGAGACGGAGTCTCACACTGCCACCTAGGCTGGAGTGCAGTGGCGTCATCTCTGCTCACTGCAACCTCTGCCTCCCAGGTTCAAGCAGTTCTCCTGCCTCAACCTCCCAAGTAGCTGGGATTACAGGCGCCCACCTCCACACCCAGCTAATTTTTTGTATTTTTAGTAGAGACGCGGTTTCACTATGTTGGCCAGTCTGGTCTTGAACTCCCGACCTCGTGATCTGCTCACCTCGGCCTCCCAAAGTGCTGGGATTACGGTTGTGAGCCACCGTGCCTGGCCCCAGTGTTTAATTTCTAAAACAGACAGGCTTGATATGTTAATGTTTTAATTGGGGAACATACATTTAAATCATCATTTTGTTCATTCAGTTTTTCTACTATCAAGGTTCTGTTACGATCCAAAGAATTAGGGCAGGCGCGGTGGCTCACGCCTGTAATCCCAGCACTTTGGGAAGCCGAGGCGGATGGATCACGAGGTCAGGAGTTCAAGACCAGCCTGGCCAAGATGGTGAAACCCCGTCTCTACTAAAAAAAAATACAAAAATTAGCCGGGCATGGTGGCAGGCACCTGTAATCCCACCTACTCAGAAGGCTGAAACAGAGAATTGCTTGAACCTGGGAGGCGGAGATTGCAGTGAGCCAAGATGGCGCCACTGCACTCCAGCCTCGGCGACAGAGCGAGACTCCCTCTCAAAAAAAAAAAAAGATCGAAGAATTAGCTGGGATGCTTTGAATCACTTTTATATATATATATATATATATTTTTTTTTTTTTTTTTTAAGAGATGGATTCTTGCTCTGTCCCCCAGGCTGGAGTGCAGTGATGCTATCTCGGCTCACTGCAACCTCTGTCTCCTGGGTTCAAGCAATTCTCCTGCCTCAGCCTCCCCAGTAGCTGGGATTATAGGCACGTGCGACCACGCCTGACTAATTTTTGTATTTTTAGTAGAGATGGGGTTTTGCCATGTTGGCCAGGCTGGCCTCGAACTCCTGACCTCAGTTGATCCGCCTTACATGCATTTTTAAAGTTAATATCTTAATTCTCTTCTGAATAATGCAAGAATTTTAAAGCACTGAACTATGATCTTCTTCTCCACTTACATGCAGCTTTTGCCCAGTATTTCATTTCTGTATAGTTTTGGAGTTTTTTAGCCCTACATGCTAGATACTTTTTTAAAAAATTACCTTTAAGTAAAATTACCTTTTAATTAGCCCAAGGGAGAATCCTTGCTTTGCTGATAGTAAATCTTACAGGGACCCTACTCCAATGACTGAAAATGGGAGGGAAAGACCTTGCTAGAGAGCTTTTCCGTATGGATAGTTCGTCTTCTGAGCATGAAAGTGCCTTCTCTCATATCTACTTTAAGTTACTTGGGAGCACTGCTCTGATTTTCTTGTCTCGGTATTTATTAATGACTCCTATGTCAAAACTTTTAGAGATCTATCCTCATGACTTTAGCCTAAGGCAACTATTAGGCACCCTTTATTTACCCATTTAGCAATTTGTAGGCCATGTTGCCTCTGATACTAGAATTGGTATGAGATTCTGCTAAGAAAACTCCCTTTTTTAAAGGCACTTTTTCATTGGATTTTACCATCAATCTGAGCCTATTTTTAAATAATTCAGATTTTTTTTTTTTTTTGAGACGAAGTCTCGCTCTGTTGCCCAGGCTGGAGTGCAGTGGCACAATCTCGGCTCACTGCAAGCTCCGCCTCCCAGGTTCACGCCATTCTCCTGCCTCAGCCTCTCCGAGTAGCTGAGACTACAGGCGCCCGCCACCACACCCGGCTAATTTTTTTGTATTTTTAGTAGAGACGGGGTTTCACCGTGGTCTCGATCTCCTGACCTTGTGATCCGCCCACCTCGGCCTCCCAAAGTGCTGGGATTACAAGTGTGAGCCACCGCGCCTGGCCCAGAAATTTTTTATAGTCCTGATCTGTTAATGACACCCTTTCTGGCTTTTTAATATTGCAGTAGACTTATTTTAGAGTGTTGTCATGTTATTTGGATTTGGAGAGGGAAAATCAAGTAAACCATCTTAATCAGAAATCTAAGGTCATCTTTGACTTCTGTCAACCCTACAAAGGATGAGTTGCCAAATACTACGATTCTGCCTCTGTTACAGTTCTTCTACTGGTCTTTACTTCCTATTTATCCTCCTCTACATAGGTCCAGATACTCATTTCTTTTAATGACTACCTGACTTTTTGTCTTGTCAATACTTTGTTCTCACATTGGTATATGCTATATGTACTAACAAATCAGTCTTCCCATCATTCATCTATGAAAAATGATTCCTGGTAATCTATAAGATAAAGTTGTAATTTCTTAACCTGTATTGAAAGCTTTCTACCATTTATTATACTGAAGTCTTTGTTCCACTGATTCTCTCTGTAGAATAGTCTCCTGTCCAGCTCAGTTGCCATTTTTTTGATGAATGCCTTCCTGATATTCTCAAGGGGCCAAAGTAACGTCTTCCTACTTGGAAATTTCCTTAGTACTTTATTTGTACTTCTGGATTGCCCTTGTCATTTTTAAACCTATAAAACACGTTTATGTAATATCTTGTCTCCTTTGTTAGACTGCACATTGCTTTAGGTCACTGTCTATATCTTAATTTTTTTGGATCCTCCACAAAAGTAGTTGAATAACCTCACATGTAGGTAGTCCAGAAAATTTACTCAGTGTAAGAAAATATGTTTTAGATTTATAAACCACTAAATTATTAACAAATTTGAGAATACGATTAACCTTTGGTAAAAGTTCATTGTATTTACTGTGACCTGATTTCTGGGATCTACTTCTTTTATTAAAACACATGCTTAACCAGTGACATCATACTAAGCATTGATGAGAGTTTTATGCTGGTTCCGGTAGAAGTTACAGCCCAAAACTGGATTTCTGCTTTGTAAATTAAATAAATACAGATAGGAAAATTTGGTGGAGATTCAAACAAACAGATACTGCTTCAATGGATATATTTAAGTTACTGATACCATAATTTATGAAACCTAGAGTATGACTGGGAAGAAAATTCGATTTGATAAATGTGCTTGTTACAAAAATTACACTGATAATCAGCGTTTTTGGTGTTTTTTTTGTTTTTTTTGTTTTTTGAGACTCTCCACCACCCAGGCTAGAGTGCAGTGGCACTATTTTGGCTCACTACAACCTCAGCCTGCCAGGTTCAAGTGATTCTCCTGCCTCCACCTCGAATAGCTGGGATTACAGGCATGCGCCACCACGTCCGGCTGATTTTTGTGTTTTTAGTAGAGACGGGGTTTCACCATGGTGGCCAGGCTGGTCTCGAACTCCTCACCTCAAGTGATCCACCCACCTCAGCCTCTGAGTGCTGGGATTACAGCTGTGAGCCACCGCGCCCGGCCTATTTTATTTTTATGATCAAATTAATTTCAAGATAGAGACTCTTGCTAAAATGGTATTTGAAATTAGTAGGACTGAGTAACCAGATGGAATGCTTTCTTGTCCTCAGTATGAATAATTATACTCTCTAGTACATGAAGTACTCTCTTTTGCCTGCAAGCATTACATAAAATTATCAGTTAATCAGTTACATGGAACTGGCACGGTGTGAGATGTAGTACTCCCTATCTAGTAACGAATTAGTTTTGCACACTAGTGTTAACCCTGAATAAACATTATGATTTAGGATTAGAAGTACTAATTTCTTCATACATGCTGACATATTTTATTTGAAAGCCTGACATAAATGTTAATATAAATATATTATTTGCCTTCTTTTTCACATTGTTTTTAAGTGAATGAAAGGAATACTCTACAGGAAGAAAATAAAAAGCTTTCTGAACAACTCCAGCAGAAAATTGAGTAAGTATTTTCCCCCGGCCTTGTTCTTTTATTTTACTTAGCTATACAAACCATGAAGATACTGTAAGAGTTACAGATTTCATTTTAAAAATTATGAAGTGTTCTGCAGTTAAAAAATACAATCACTACATTCTTGTGTTTTGAGAGTATAGTGTGAATGCATCTCTTAGATTAGTGCTGGAAGAAAGTGTCAACATTGTAATTAAAACATTTTAATTTTTATAATGATTTATTATAAATAATACATTATTAAAATACTTATATTTCAAACAGATGTTTGAGTTTGGTTAGCTCCCTTCCAGCCCTGTCCCAGAAGCTTCATAAGGGCAAGCTGAATAAGTGTTTCCTCTTATATAGTACTCAGGCCTGTAGAACTTCTTTCTTCCTTTATTTTTTTTCCCTTTTCTCCCCATTTCTCTTAAAGAATAAAACCAGTAACTTTTATCTTGTGTGCCACTTCCTCTTGTGTTTTATGTTTATTATTTCTAATTCTCACTGTGACTTTGCAAAGTAGTTTTATTATCCCCACTTTACAAATGGGGAAACCAAAGGTCACAAAGTCAAATACCTTGCCTATCATCTTACAGCTAGTAGGTAATAGGACTGTCACTCAGACCCATATTTTTTCTGAAAAGCCTCTTCTTTCCATTATCCAACAGTGTCTCAAAAAAAGAATATTTTTCTAGATATGATCTGACTGATGCAGAGCAGAGCAGAGATATGACTGACTTTTAGTTCCCATTTATATAAAGCTTATATACTATTTTTGAAAACTTAGGATTCAGGATAATCCTAATGGCATTACAGCATTCCTAAAGATCCTGTTGCGTTTCAATAGACATCTACAAAAACTTCAGTAAAACTATGTAGATGTAACATTATTTTGGCTTAGAATAGCTATGTTTGGATGAACACATCTCACAAGTAGAATTATCATTCTTACCAGTATACTTTTAGGATAATGGATATCCAATAGAATTCTGATATTCCTCCCATGTGATCGGTCTACTGAATACTGATAGCCAAAGGGAATTTTGAGGAGAGATAATAGTCAGATGAGGAAAGGAACCTATGAGATGAAACTGATGTTATAAAATGTTTATAAGAAAACGTCAACACTTTCTAATTTTAATAATGCTGTATAATGAAGAGAGAACACAGGACACAGATCCACAGTCTGTTACATACAATTCCAAAACCCAAAAGGTTATTTTTGAAATGTTATTCACAACCTAACCTCACTGCAATGGCAGAATGCTGTTTATAGTTTTTATCCCACTTCATGTTAGTATTCACATGTTTTGCTGTGAAAATATCAATGTGTTTGATTACAGGATGATGCTTCAGACTCCACTGGAGCTGTTATGTAATTATGTATATATGTTCTGTATTACTGTATTACTTTCATTTTTTAAAAAATCTGAATTTGGAATCCTGTCTGGTTTTAGATAAGTGATTGTTGACCTACATTAATTTATGGGAAGTGATTATGTATGTACGTAGCTTATGGTATTTCTAACACATCAGCCTTGATCTTTATGAGTACCAAAGGGATGAGATACCAAGTGTGTAGAAGTTAACACAGAATTAGACAGACGATTGCCTCAAAAACCAATGTGTATAAGTTAGGTTGAAACTGTATCGTGTCATTTGCTTGGTAGAAATATGAATTCTAGGCCGGGTGCGGTGGCTCACGCTTATAATCCCAGCACTTTGGGAGGCCGAGGCGGGCGGATCATGAGGTCAGGAGATCGAGACCATGGTGAAACCCCGTCTCTACTAAAAAATACAAAAAATTAGCCGGGCGTGGTGGCGGGCGCCTGTAGTCCCAGCTACTCGGAGAGACTGAGGCAGGAGAATGGCGTGAACCCGGGAGGCGGAGCTTGCAGTGAGCCGAGATTGCGCCACTGCACTCCAGCCTGGGCGACAGAGTGAGACTCTGTCTCAAAAAAAAAAAAAAAAAAGAAATACAAATTCTAATTAGTTTAGAATTTATTTTTAGTGTTCTCAAGCACATTTTTCCTGTTGAAACTCATATTTTAGAAAAGAAGTGAAGATTAAAGTTTGAAATTACAGGAAAGAGTAATCATATACATGAGCTTAAGGCATGTATGTTTATTTAGGACATGCTTAGTCAAAAGAGTATAGGAGATGATCTGATTTTGTCTTTTATTCTGTTCTGAAATTTAAGATAGTTGTGATTCTCATGAACCAACTTCTTTTGTAGCTTGGTCGCAAAGAAATTGCATTTTGCCCAGCAGTTTTGTTTTGTTTTGTTTTGTTTTGTTTTGTTTTGTTTTGTTTTGTTTTTAAAAAAGCAAGTATCATCTTGTAAAGGCAACCTAATTTTCTCTGATCACCTAAACCACTGTCATATTATGCTATTTGTGCCTGAAATTCCCCTGAACTTTAGAAGAAAATATTATTTGACTTCTGCTTGTTAAATGCAGTAACTCTAACTCCTCTGAGCTAGTTTTGATGTTACAGATGGCTTACTGAGCTAGTTTTGATGTTACAGATGGCTTATGTGATAGGGCGGTTATTAGTGACACCAAAATTATTTAGTAAAATTTTGCCACTATAAAGTTAAAAATGTGTATAAAGCTAGGTATTGAGGTCATCATCTCTTCGTTTTAGAAAATAGATGTGATGGGTCAGTGAAAGTCCAGGGAGTCTATACATGTAAGAGTTCAAAGGACTGTAGAATTCATTTCATTCAACCCTCTTCTAAATTGAATTCCTTATATAGTTTCTTTAACAAATAGCTATTGTTTGAACACGTCTAGTAGAAATTTACTGTTTCCCAAGCCTGTTTAAATTTAGTGAGACAAAATTATTAGAAAATTCTAAGTTTATAGAAATTACACTGCTTATAAGTTACATTTCTTGATTATGACTTTGCCTTCCGGGACCATCTTAAGCAAGTCTATTCTCCTATGCTGCTTGATGTCTCTTTTGATACATGAAGACAGCTATCATGGCCCTCCTGAGTCTTGTTTTCTCTAGAGTCAATATCCTCTGTTCATTAACTGTGGCATTAAATATCCTCTGTTCATTAACTGTGGCATTAAATATCCTCTGTTCATTCATGTGGCATTACTTCAACTCTTCAAACTGTGAATTTTAAAAAACGTTTTAGTTTGTCAATATCTGAATTAAGAAATCAATATTCTAGGTATAGCCCGATCAGTGGAGCAGTACTGCCACCTCCCCTACAATGGCTATAACATTACTTCATTAAGTTTAAATTATGTTTTAACTGGAAATGTTAAGTTCTTCAGAGTAGAAAAGGAAAAAAGCTGAATATTTAAAACTTTTTTACAGACTCATGAAGGGAAACCCCAGATCCATAATTATAAGTCTTTGGGGAACAAACCAACTAAAACAGTTTTGACAGGAGTTTAAGAGGGAGCAGGGGTCCACAAATCAAACAGCTGAAGCCATCAGAAGGAAAAGTGAAAGGAGGACAAATGTACATAATTAATTTAACCAAAAGCTGTGGCATGAACTCTTTCTCTCAGAAAATCAGTGAGACTAATGTTTTAAAGAATGAACTTGGTTAACGTGTGGAGTTTTGTTTTTTCCTTTTATGACAAAGGAAGACAAAGCCAGCACTCATTTACTTAGTTTGGGCACCTCTAGTTAGAGCTAGTTTTGTTTTTTGTTTGTTTGTTTTTTCCTTATGTGATCCCAGCTCCTTCCACATTGACTCTGCCAGGAAATCAATTGCTTCTCGTGACTCATTCATGTTTCAGGTTGAATTTTTATGACTAATAGGCAAGCAGGCTGTGACGTGATTAGTTAAAGCTAGGTCAGATAGCTTTCACACTCCATTAATTTATAAGCCTTTCTCATATGACTTTAACTTACTGTTTTTCCAGAATAAGAGAATTACAGGAAGAGATTAAAAATTAGATACCAGATCTATTGCACAGAATGGTGACTTAATAAATAATGATTGTATATTTCAAAATTGCCAAGTTGATTTTAAATGTTTTTTACTACAAAAAAAAGATAAGTATGTGAAGTGATAGATGTTAATTAGCTTGATTTAATCATTCTACAGTGTAAACATGTATCAAAACATTTTGTTGAACCCAGTAAGTAGATACAATTATTATTTGTCAATTAAAAATAAAATTTGGCTGGGCACAGTGGCTGATGCCTGTAGTCTCAGCACTTTGGGAGGCCAAGGTGGGCAGATCACTTGAGATGAGGAGTTTGAGACCAGCCGGGGCAACATGGTAAAACTTCGTCTCCATTAAAAATACAAAAACTAGCCAGGTGTGGTTGCACGCGCACCTGTAGTCCCAGCTACTCGGGAGGCTGAGACACAAGAATCACTTGAACCTGGCAGTGGTTGCAGTGAGCTGAGATCGCACCACTGCACTCCAGCTGGGGCAACAGAAAGAGACTCCGTCTCAAAAACCTAAAATAAAATTTTAAATAATTTTATGTTTATTTTATTTTATGTTTATTTTATTTATTTAAAATTTAAAAAATTTTAAATAATTAGACATTAGCTCTAAAGATTGTTCCTTGGTATAAAATGTAGGATTAAAGCCTACAAATAATATTGGTATCATTCAGGAAATTAAAGTGTAAATCTTTGTTGGGAAAAATTAGTCTTTGTCTTCCAATTAATGTGTCTTAAAAGTCTCTGTTGGTCATAGTTCATACAGTTCTCACTATATAAGCTTTTATTTGGAAATAGTATTGCAAGTTGATATGAGTCTAACAGGACAGACTGATTTGGTCACGTAAAGCCTAGATGTCTGACAGACTGGTAACAATTGGTTGGCAAATAAGGTCAGTAATGGTTTGACATGGGAAAGTCAATTAACTTTATTTTTACTCAACATTCACAATGCAATTCAAACCCAATCTTTCAGTTACAATTGATCCTGAATTGAGTTGGGCAAGAACATATGCCTAGATCCACACAAATTTATTCTCTAGTAGAATCTGGGAATGTCTCATATTCACTCAACAAATGTTTATGCCATACCTACTATATGTCTACTGTGGTAGGCTCTTGTGATTCATCAGTGAACCAAAGATCCTATCCTCTTAGAACTTACATTCTAACAAGTGAGCAATAGATACAATAAATAAATTGCAGCTGGGCGCCGTGGTTCACGCCTGTAATCTCAGCACTTTGGGAGGCCCGAGACAGGTGGATCACTTGAGGTCCGGAGTTTGGGACCAGCCTGGCCAACATGGTAAAACGCTGTCTCTACTAAAAATACAAAAATTAGCCAGGCATGGTGTTGTGTGCCTGTAATCCCACCTACTCAGGAGGCTGAGGCACGAGAATCACTACAACCCAGGAGGCAGAGATTGTAGTGAGCTGAGATTGCACCACTGCACTCCAGCCTGGGCAATAGAGCAAAACTCAGACTCAAAAAAAAATCTAAATAAATAAAAACGAGTAAATTGCATACTATGTTAGAAAGCAGTAAATGCTGTGGATAAAGTTTATAGAGCAGAATAACAGGGAACAGGAGTACTAGGGTGTGTGAAGGGAGGTTGCAATTTTAAACAGTAAAATTTTAAACAGTAAAATTCCAGCAGACTTGAAGGAGATTAAAGAGATAATTAGCTATGTAGATATCTGGGGATGAGCATTCCAAGCAGGTGGAACAATTGGAGCGAAGAACCTAAGGTGGGAGTATGCTTGGTGTGTTTGGGGAACCTCAAGGAAGAGAGTGTGGCAGGAGTAGAGTATAATAGGAAAAAAGGTCAGAGAGGAAATATGGGAGGGGCACCATCAGGTCATGTAGGATCTTCATGGATCAAAGGACTTTGGCTTGTGTTCTCAGTGAAATGAGCACATGTGACAGGGTTTTAATGAGATTTCATCCATATGACTGAAGTCTTTTTGGGTTTTTTTTTTTTTTTGGAGACAGGGTCTCACTGTGTTGCCAAGGCTGGAGTGGGGTGGCATGATCATAGCTCACTGCAGCCTCGACTTCCTGGGCTCAGGCAACCCTCCCACCTCACCCTCCCAAGTGGCTGAGACTACAGGCGTGTGCCACCACGCCTGGCAAATTTTTTAGTATATTTTTTTTTGTAGCAATAAGGTTTTGCCTGGGCCTTCCAAAGTGCTGGAATTGCAGGTGTGAGCCACCATGCCTGGCCCGACTTAGGTTTTTTTTTTTTTTTTTTTTTTTTGAGACGGAGTCTCGCTGTGTTGCCCAGGCTGGAGTGCAGTGGCACGGTCTCAGCTCACTGCAAGCTCTGCTTCCTGGGTTCATGCCATTCTCCTGCCACAGCCTCCCGAGTAGCTGGGACTACAGGCACCTGCCACCACGCCCGGCTAATTTTTTGTATTTTTAGTAGAGACAGAGTTTCACTGTGTTAGCCAGGATGGTCTCGATCTCCTGACCTCGTGATCCGCCCGCCTCAGCCTCCGAAAGTGCTGGGATTACATGTGTGAGCCACCACGCCCAGCCCCAACTTATGTCTTAATAGGACTCTTGTGACTGTTGTTGAGAGTAGACATAAGGGGGCCTAGATAAAAGCAGTAACAGAAACTCAAATTTTGAAGCCTTCTTGTAGACTATGGATAACACATTTGGTTAACAATGTGTTATTGTTAGGGTCCGACTGCTGAGATTTAAATCCTGACTCTGTTACTATTTTAGTAAATGACTTCTATATCTTCATTTCCTCATTTGTAAAATGAAAGTAGTAATACCTCACAGAGTTGTGATAATTAAACTCATAATTTAAATAGTGCCAGGCAATGTAAACACATAATAAAAATTGGTTATCGGTGTTAGTGTTCTCATCCTGTATTTGTCAAGCATGCTAATTCTACTACCACGATGTTTAACGTTCTTTCCTTTCCATATGTACTTAAAATATTCTAGTTCAGACCACAGACAGAGCGGCTTGCCTGGACTATTATAGCCACTGTCTAATTGATTTCCTTGCCTCCTGTCCTTCTGTCCCAATCTTGCACAATACTGTTAGATTGTCACATTATATCCAAGCTCTAAAACCTTAATTTCTTTCCTCTTGCTTTCTACATTATGTGCACACTTAGCTCATGGCTCTCGTTCATGTAATTCCAGCTTTCCCTTCTCCAACATAAGTACACAGTACTACATGCCTTTCCTCAGACTGTGGGTTCTGCAATTTGAAATACTTTTAATTTCACCTGAAGTGCTATTGACTATACTTTCTACTTCATGTCTCACATAGTATTCCCCACTGGGGTACTGTAATTATTCGTGTACTTATCTACTTAGGTTTGGAACATTAGATGCAAGGGATTACATCCCTTAGAGCTTCATGTTTGTGTTCTACTGTAACTCCATGCCATGTAGTAAATGTTTTAATACTCATTGAATTGATTTTCTTTCCATTGTCATTCTTCTCTAGGAATGATCAACAGCATCAAGCAGCTGAGCTTGAATGTGAGGAAGACGTTATTCCAGATTCACCGATAACAGCCTTCTCATTTTCTGGTGTTAACCGGCTACGAAGAAAGGAGAACCCCCATGTCCGATACACAGAACAAACACATACTAAATTGGAGCACTCTGTGTGTGCAGATGGTAAGAGTTGGAGTTGTATTTTATTTCTCTGGTTTTGTAAACCAGTGTTCATCTACTAGTTTTTATGTTATTCAATCTAGTGGTAAGAAGATAGTCACTATTCCGGTATCCCATGGTACAACTATGAGTTTAACTTCTATTCGTAAAGTGACTGAGAAGGCATTGTCTGCACGTGTTACGTATAGATACGTGTCGTCTATATGACATGTAAATATACCATATTTTATAAATGTAGTAAATAGTTTCTTTTTCCTTTTTATTTTAAAAATATTCCTATGTGTGGCTGGGTGCGGTGGCTCACGCTTGTAATCCCAGCACTTTGGGAGGCCGAGGCGGGTGGATCACGAGGTCAGGGGATCGAGACCACGGTGAAACCTCGTCTCTACTAAAAATACAAAAAAAAAATTAGCCGGGCATGGTGGCGGGCACCTGTAGTCCCAGCTACTCGGAGAGGCTGAGGCAGGAGAATGGCGTGAACCCGGGAGGCGGAGCTTGCAGTGAGCCGAGATTGTGCCACTGCACTCCAGCCTGGGCGACAGAGTGAGACCCTGTCTCAAAAAAAAAAAAAAAAAAAAAAATTCCTATGTGTATATATCCAAGTGGGATAGAAGGAAAAAGGAAAGGAACTTAATTTCTACCTCCTGTGTACCAGGTATTATGCTGAGTGATTTGCATGTATTATTGCTATGTTTTAATTCTCGTAACAGGCTTGTGAGATAACTATCAGCTCTTTTGTTTTATCGATAAGGAAAGATAGTTTAGAAAGGTTAAATAACTCACTCAAGGTCAGCTATTATGTAGATGAGTCAAAATTCAAATACAGATCTTCTTAGCTGTGAACTTTCCTACTCTCCAGGTCTTGCCACATGGGTACTCCTGCCATTGGAGCTGTCTGTAACTGGCTATTTTTATTTGTTGTAATTTGTAGGAGTTAGTGGTAATCAAGAAATGGTGTTATAATGTGTCCACTTTGTGGCTTTTCAGTGGCATGTTTCTAATTCCAGCCTAGTTTATCATTTCTGCTAAATGCTTTAAAACTGTCTTTTCACATAGTCCCAAAATTTGTTATGTGTCATGGTACAAATATTACTTTTAGTATTAATCTAAAGCAAACAGTAAAGACTTTAATTTTTAACCTAAACTATTTGCAACAAGGAAAGCATGGGGGGCGGGGGATATATACGTAGTACTATATTTGTATAATACAAATAAGTTGTTGACAGTAAATATGCCTTTAAACAAATAAGCAGATCTTATTCTTAGATGTTGGAACATTGACAATTTTGCCACATTTTATAAGCGTTTGTATCACCATCTAGTGGAAAACAAAAGAACTGTTAAAAATCCTACACTTAAATAGGAGCTAAGTTAAAATGCAAAATCATAGATCTAAAATGAATATCCATTGACTTTTTAGTTTGCTATCAGACAGGACATGAATCATTAAAGATAATCACTGCATAATTTAGATCAGGTTTAAATTCACAAATAAGAGTATCTAGAAAACAATTTCATATTAGGAAAGTCTTTTCTAACCAATGTAAATGCTTCTGGTTTATTCTTTGTATGAAAGCAGCATGTAACTATTTAGAAATTTAATTCACTTGCATTAACCTTGTTCTGATCATTTTTTACTTGGAATCTGAAATTTGGTTTTAAGATGTACGATAACTTTGAGCCATACAAATGATTTTAAAATAATTTTAAGGCTGGGCACGGTGGCTCACACCTGTAATCCCAGCACTTTGGGAGGCCAAGGTGGACGGATCACGAGGTCAGGAGATCAAGACTATCCTGGCTAACATGGTGAAACCCTGTCTGTACTAAAAATATAAAAAATTAGCTGGGCGTGGTGGCACACGTGTGCAGTGCCAGCTACTCGAGAGGCTGAAGCAGGAGAATCGCTTGAACCCTGGAGGCGGAGGTTGCAGTGAGCCGAGATCATGCCACGCCACTGCACTCCAGCCTGGGTGACAGAGTGAGATTCCATCTCAAAAAAATAATAATAATAATAATTTTAAATGCTTTAATGACTAGTCCTGTTCTCTAACTTCCCTTGCTTGCTTATTTTAAGATTTATAATGCTTTTTAATATTACTCTCAAGTTATAAATAGTAAAACCATTTCACTTTACTTCGTCCTTATTTTGGTTTTCTTTGAACTAAATCTTTAAATATTGGAGTGATTTCTGATAAAGCATGCTTCAGAGTTTCCTTCCCGAAAATAAAAACTCTAAAACAAAGATCATGGAGATAAATGATATAGTATACATTAGATTGATTGATCATTTGTTTATTGATTGATTATTTGAGATAGGGTCTCACTCTGTCATCCAGAGTGGAGTACTGTGGTGTGATCTGTAGCTTACTACAGCCTGGAACTTTTAGGCTCAAGAGGGCCTCCTGCCTCAGCCTCCCAGGGTGCTGAGATTACAGTCATGAGCCACTGTGCCCAGTCCAGTATACCTTTTTAAATTAACCTGCTGATTTGTAACAAATAGAAAAGTAACACCAAAATGTTACTACTCTAGGCAATTTGGGTTAGAAGAAGCTGTCTGTTCTAGTCCCCTCTCTCCCAATGTCTTAGCTTAAACAGCTTTGTTTCTTAGTGAAATTAAAGGAGCTTACTTCTTAGAATACGATAATTATGTCAGTAAAACAGTAGTTATATTGTAGTTAAATACAGATGATACATAAAAATTTTAAATATGAATAAATAAATATAATTCGATAATACTTTTCATCATCATTGTTTATTATGTAATCTCTTATTTTTTTTCTCCCCTTAGAATTGAGAAAAGTTTCCAAGTCTTCAACTCATCCACAACATAATCCTAATGAAAATGAAATCCTAGTAGCTGACACTTATGACCAAAGTCAATCTCCAGTGGCCAGTAAGCAAGATACTGAGATTACTTTACAAGTTTAAAATTGTGGTTATTGGTGGGTAACAGTGACCCACAGTCTAACTTAGACAATATTTTAAAGGTATTTTCCATATGATTTTGTTTATATTACTAGTTTACTATCTTTTTCATATTGGAAAGTAATGTTATCCTATTCATATAAATATCCCTAATCATATTAATATAAATTACTCATAATTTTAAGTAAAGAAGGCTTTACTGTGATTTACTTATTTGTTCAACAAATATTGAAGCATCTGTTGTATACCAGGCACTGAATAAAACAAAGCCCTTGTCCTCATGGAGCTTATGATCTAGTTGAGGGAGAAATAAAATTTATGTCAGGTAGAAGCAAGTGCTCTGACGAAAAGTAAAGCAAGGTAAGAAGGGATATTAGAAAGCCTCACTTGTAAAGTGACGTTTGCATAGGGACTGAGGGAGGGAAGTGAGTCACGTGGCTATCTGGGAGAAGGGCACCCACACAGAGAGATTAGCAAGCCCAGAGGCCTTGCAGTGAAGATGCCATTTGGTTTGTTTGAGGAACATTAAGGAACCCTGTGTGGCTGGAGCAGAGTGAGTAAAGGGGAGATTGGTTTGGACAACAGGAAAAATAGAGTTACCATTTACTGAGATGGAAGAGACTGGGAGCCGCAGGTGTATAGGTTGGGGTGGGGGTGGGTAGAAATTAGAAGTTTGGTTTCAGGAATATTCTATTTGAAATGCAAACTCAACATTCAAGTACAGTTTGGATTCATGAGTAGATGTGAGTTAGAATTTAGAGAAGTTGAGGATGGAGACACATATGGAAGTCATCAGCATGTAGATGGCATCTAAGCCATGAAACTAGATGAGATTACCAAGCAAGTGATAATAGATGGGGATGAGAAGAAGTCCAAGTGTTGAGCCTTGGGGAACTTCATTATGTAAAGCCATGATTTTCAACTTTTCTTTTGTTGAAGAACCCCCACCCCAGCATTTTTAGACATTTCCCCCCTCCCCCCAATCCCTTCCCTGCTGGAATTTTATTACTGCAGACCTACTGTATATCTGTTTAGGTGATGTGTGTATGCACGTATGTCCGTGCTTTATACGTAGTAAGGTTTTTTTTGCTCCCCCCTGCCCCGAACCATTTTTCACCCCCTTAGAGAAAATATTGTAGCTGTTGAGGTTGTGAAAATGAGTAGGAACCAACAAAACAGAGAAGGAGCTGCCAATGAGATAGGAAAACTAAAAATGATATCCTTTAAGCCAAGTGGAGAGAGGACGAAGGGGTGATCAACTGTGTTTAACAATGCTAATAAGTCAAGTAAGATGAAGACTTCTTAGAATTGACTATGGGATTTGGTTACATAGAGATCATTGAATGTTAAACTAGTAACATGATAAAAATTGTTAAGGTGTAATGGTGACCGTCTGAGATATGTCTCATGTTCAAAGGAAACTAAGGACAGAGAAAGTGGAAAGAGCACACACAAACAAGTACTCCCAGACATTTTACAGTAAAGAGGAGGAGAGAACAGGACAGTGGCTAAAGAAGAACATTGGTCGAGGGAGGATTTTTTCAAGATGGAATATTATAGCATGATCAGCATTTATTTATGTTGATAGGATGATCAAGTAAAGAGGAGAAAATTAGTAATTCTGGAGAAAGAGGGAACAATTGCTACATCCTTAAAAAGGTCAGAGGAGAGATGAGATCCAGAGCCCAGTTGGGAGGGTTGGTCAAGGTTAATCACTTATTCATTTTATAATAGTGTAAAAGTTACATTCTGAAAGCTACAAATCATTTTATATTAACGTGTGTGTTTGTCTGTCCATGAGTATGTGTGCATGTGCATGGAGGCTCAGGGTCCAGCAAAGGGTGCTAGGGATACAACACGGAGTGTGGCAGATCCTTGCTTCTCAGCTCTCTAGAACCAATTCTCTTCTGCTGCTGCCAGGTCTTTGCTCCATTATTTGTCCTATCTTCATTATACAGTATCTGCAGCTTCTCTGCTGGCTTATTCTTAAATATATACACATATATGTTATCTTCCATCTTTAAAAAATAACCCCCCTTTTAATAATCTCCACCTTTAGCTAAGCTACTCTTCAGAGGTGAAAAAGTATTAATAGTCTATACTCAATGTCTCTACTTTCCTAATTCCCGTTCACTCCAACTCACTGTAGTATGGATTCTACTCCCTAACCCCCACCTGCAAGAGAGGAAGAGAGAGCAAGAGAGAGGGAAGGGGGAGGGAAGGAGGAAGGGAGGAAAGAGAAAAGTGCTAGAGGAGTGGGGTACAGGGGAAGGGAGGGAGGGAGACTTACAGGGATTGAAGAGAGGAGAATGCATTCACAAACCCTTTCTTATTCCCTACACTGGAACTGATTCTGACTGTAAACGTCATCAGTGTTGCTGTTCTCCAAAATATATGGTACTGTGCCTGTTCTATCTATCTATCTATCTATCTATTTATTTATTTATTTATTTATTTATTTATTTATTGAGACTGGGGTGCAGTGGCACAAACACAGCTCACTGCAGCCTTGACCTCCCAGGCTCAAGTGATCCTCCCACCTCAGCCCCTCAAGTAGCTGAGACTACAAGCACACATCACCATGTCTGGCTGATATTTGTATTTTTGTAGAACAGTGTTTCACCATGTTGCCAAGGCTGGTCTCGCTCTCCTAGGCTCAAGTGATCCACCTGCTTCGGCCTGCCAAAGTGTTGGGATTACAGGCGTGAACCACTGTAACCAGCTTCACTTTCTATCTCTTCCTGGAGGAATGTCACCTATAGTCAATAGTCTTCTCTGACTCATACACTAATAAATCCCAAACCTGTATCTCTGTCCAACTTTTTTCCTGGATTCCCAATCAGTGTATCCACCTGCTGTTGGATACCTCTACAGGGATATCCTTCAACTTCAGCATGTCTACAGTTGACACTTAACCTGTCAAACCAACTCTTCATCCTTGCATTTGCAGTCTCAGTGAATGACACTATACATGCCTCTTTGAGTCATCCTAGATTTCTGCTTCATCTGTTTTTGCTAAACAGCCTCTAAGTCTTACTGATTCCACCTCCTACTTATCTGTTTTACATATTCTTCTGTGCCCCATTATACTAGTTTAGGCTACTAGCATCTCTCATCAAGACAACATGTTCTAGTAATCTAATTAGTCCTCTTGCCTATTAGTGATTGCTTCTTGCCTAATGAGTGTGTCACAGCCACTAATACCTTTTCAGCCCACACACTGCATTTGTTTTATTTAAAACTCTTAGATATCTCTTCATTGTCTACAGGATAAATTTGAAACTCCTTAGCATAATCTGACCCCTAACCAACCTAACTGGGTTCATGTCCTACCCCCATCTTCTGCAGTTTGACTTCTAGCAGTCAAACCACGAGTAGTTCCCCGAACAAGCAATTTTGTTTCACTTATCTAGACTCTTAATTATACCTAGAATTCTATTTTCTGTCCCCAGTGCAGTTAACTTGCCATATTCTTCCTTCTCTCGAGTCAGCTTAGGCATCACTTGTAACTTTCCTTAATTTCCCAAAAGAGATTTAGGAGTCCTTATTCTGTGTTTAAATCACCCCTTTTATGTACCTTTATTATAATGTTTATCACATTCTGTTGCAGTTCTCTTATTACCTTTCAACTGTATAAGCTCCTTGAGAACAAGAACTTTCTTTTTTCATCTAGTGCTTAGCACAATACCTGGAACATAATGAGTGCTCCATAAATATTTGAGTTAACCTTTATAAAATACTAGAACATAGGTGATTTATGAATATGTGTTAGCTTAACCTGAAACATGCAGTGCTGACAACCTCTCCTACAAAGTATGTTTTCATGAAAGATACTGTAAATATAGTTCGATATTCATGCTGTAACATAAGTCACAGTAATTCCACTGTAAATCCATTTTAACATTTTTTTCCCCAGTGGCAATAAGAAAAATTATCTACCTATTGCATTCAGTTCATTTAGGAAAAACATAAAATTTACTTGAAAAATTTTAGCACGCATAGACCTGCAACTTATTGCCATTTGTGGTAGGTATTTTGGACTTTTTGCACAGAATTTTAAAATGTGTCTAGTGCCATCCTATGAAGTGTGAGCCTTTTCCTTCCTCTTTTGTCATTTTAATATGTCTAGCTTCTACAGTTTTGTAAAATTGGTTTTATTATTTATTAAAATGGTTTATTATTTATTCTTAGAAACACATGGAACAAGCAGCTATACCCCTGATAAGTCATCTTTTAATTTAGCTACAGTTGTTGCTGAAACACTTGGACTTGGTGTTCAGGAAGAATCTGTAAGTAATTGTTTAGTTTGGCAATAACGTGAATTAATTTTATGTAAAAAGACATAAAATTAATTAATTAAAACCTGAAAAGAAGTCAGTTCTTAGAGAATTAAGCAAGAGAATTATTTTATCTAAAGATCTTGGGTAAAGGCCTGAAACAAAACTTACATTGTTAGAAAGTCCTATTTCTGTTGTCCAGCCCAGCAGTCTCAGAAATCTAGAATCTAGAATTCTTGAGATACAGGTTGAGTCAAAATTTAGGGGAGTAATTATGGCATAGAGATTTTGTCAACTTTCTTCCCTTCCCCTTCTCTCATGCACCCTCCCTGCCCTCATCTAAGAGAAGACCTAAACCTTTAGGTTGATTTCAGAATTATTGTTTTATTTTTTAGAGATAGGGTCTCACTGTGTTGCCCAGGCTGGAGTGCAGTGGCTATTCACAGACACAGTCATAGGGCCCTATAGCTTCGAACTTCTGGCCTCAAGTGATCCTCCCATCTCAGCCTCCCAAATGGCTGGGACTACAGACATATACCACCATGCCTAACTAATTTTTTTTGTAGAGATGGGGGTCTCAGCTATGTTGCCCAGACTGATCTCAAACACTTGGCCTCCTGCTTCAGCCTCTCAAAGTGTTGAGATTACAGGTGTGAGTCACCATGTCCAGCTGTACTCTTATTAAGTTATCTTGCTGTTGAATTTCTAAAAATTGAAATAGTTTTTCATTACATATGGATTTTTTTTGTCCTTTCTAGTTTTAAATTCATTCTTAAATGATAATGGGTAGTTTTTAACCTTTGAACTTTGAATGTGTTTTAATAGTTTCTAATTCCCTCCTACCCATAAACCTGGCAAGTCATAGCTTAGACACCAAATAGATTAAGGGAGCTGAAATCTAATGACTTGCTGCTTAACATGTGATCCGTGGGCCAACAGCATCTGCATCAGTTTTGAAGTTTGGTAGAGATGCAGAATCTCAGACCTACTGAACTTGGATTTTAACAAGATCTACAGTTGACTTGTATGCGTGTTAAAGATTGAGAAGCACTGTTCTCTAAAGGATTACTTTAAATTCATCTCCTGTCAGTATGAATAATTATCTCTATTCCCTTCCCCACATCTTAATGTTGTTTTTTGGAGTTGGAGTTTCATATGCAAGTAGTAGAATATACTTGTGTAAGACATTGAGGCTTTTCTCTTTAGACTTAAAATGTGCTTCATATTTTTCATTGTGAAATTAACATAACAAAATTAATCATTTTGAAGTGTACAACTCAGTGATATTTAGTACATTCACAATATTATGCAACTATCACTTCTATCCAGTTCCAAAGCATTTTTATCACCTTCAAAGAAAACCTCATACCCATTAATCATGTATCCCCATTCTCCTCCCCTCATTCTTCCACCTCCCACTTGCATCCTCTGGCAACTTCCAATCTGCTTTCTGTCCCTAGAGATTTACCTATTCTGAATATTTCATATAAATGGAATAATACATTATGCGGCCTTTGTCTGGCTTCTTAGTATATTTTTGAGGTTCATCTACATCGTAACATATATCAGTACTTCATCCCTTTTTAAGAATGAACAAATCCCATTACATGGGTGTGCTTCATATTTTACTCTTGAAGGAAACTCAAGGTCCCATGCGCCCCCTTGGTGATGAGCTCTACCACTGTCTGGAAGGAGATCACAAGAAACAGCCTTTTAAGGAATCTACAAGAAATACTGAAGATAGTTTAAGGTAATTAAGGGCACGTTGGTGAAAACTTATAAGGTATTGGTGAGATCCCATTACAATGAATTCCATATAATTAAGCCATTTCTCTCCTTCAACATATAGTTTGTTATTGTGGTTATATAAATTTTTACTTTAAAAATTGTCTCCCTAGTTTCTGACCAATTGAGAGCTTTTTTGCATTACAGTAGAAAGGCGGATATCATTTTTAGCTACTTTCTGTGTTTCTGTCAAACAGTACTTGTTCCCAGTACTTGTCACTCTGCTCCTTTAAAGAGCCAGTCATCCCTTCGGGGTTTATATTTCCAAAAACTGGATGTGCTACAAAATGCATCTAGAAGCTTGGATGAGCTTCCAAGATTGTGTTGCATCTCATTTTTACTAATTTCAGAATATCTATTAACTAATAATACAGCCATTCCATAATATCAGTGGGGGATTAGTTATAGGACCCCCTCCCCCGTGGGTACCAAAATCCAAAGATGCTCAAGTCTGTTACATAAAATGGCCATCATTATTGCATATAACCTGTGCATATCCTCCTGTATATTTTATGTAATTTCCAGATTATTTATAATACCTAATACAATGCCTACATATCAGTCCATTTGCAAAGATTCAACATAGTACTTGGCACATGGAAAATTCAAGTTTTGCCTTTTGGAATGTTGTGAAATTTGGATTTTTTACCCAAGTTATTTTCTAGCCACATGGTTGAATCTACAGATGCAGAACCCACAGATAAGGAGGGCCACTGTACCTGTATTTATGTAGCATTTTGCTTTTTAAAAGAGCTTTCGGTTTTTAGATATATAGATATCTATCTATATATGTATATTACAGTCTGTCATCTTAGTAACTGATTAAAGTAGATTTTGTCACCCTCATTTTTGGTTTATTTTACAGATTACAAAAATGCAGCTCCAAAAAGGTTAAATGTCTTGTTTAAGGCCACATAGCTATTAAGTGGTGGAGCCAGAGATCTTACCCAGCCCACATCTTCAAACTTAAAACTTACTGCTCTTTCTACGCATATTTCCTCTGCTAGAGACAGGCTGAATCTTAATTTATGTTCAATTCTGTAGTGTAAGAATTTTGTTTCTTGGAGTTACTCATGATCAAATGTCATAACAAAAGAACTTAGGTTCTCAGTGGAATTTATTAAAATATGATTTTTGTTTGTTTCTTGAGACAGTCTCACTCTGTCACCCAGGCTTGGCTCACTGCAACCTCCACCTCCCAGGTTCAAGTGATTCTTGTGCCTTAGCCACCAGAGTAGCTGGGATTACTGGTGTGTGCCACCACACCCAGCTAATTTTTGTATTTTTAGTAGAGACGGGGTTTCACCATGTTAGCCAGGTTGACCTCAAACTTCTGGCCTCAAGTGATCTGCCCACCTCGGCCTCCCAAAGTGCTGGGATTACAGGCATGAGCCACCGTGCCTGGCAAAAGATGATTTTTTGTATAATAAAGTTATTTAAAGTACTTAGGAAAAATTTTTTAAATATGAATATTATGGTATTGAGAAATACTTCCTATTTCATTTTCCTCTGCTTTTCCCCTTCTCTTTTGTCATCTAAATGAAGAGAAGCCAAAAGCTGTACCTTGTCTTAAATTTTGGTTAATCATTTGCTTCTAAGAGGTAGATAAGACCTTACTATTAATTCTGTATTAAAGAATTGTTATCACTCTTTATTTAGATTTTCAGATTCTACTTCAAAGACTCCTCCTCAAGAAGAATTATCTACCCGAGTGTCATCTCCTGTATTTGGAGCTACCTCTAGTATCAAAAGTGGTTTAGATTTGAATACAAGTTTGTCCCCTTCTCTTTTACAGCCTGGGAAAAAAAAACATCTGAAAACACTCCCTTTTACCAACACTTCTATATCTAGATTAGAAAAAACTAGATCAAAATCTGAAGATAGTGCCCCTTTCACACATCATAGTCTTGGGTCTGAAGTGAACAAGATCATTATCCAGTCATCTAATAAACAGATACTTATAAATAAAAATATAAGTGAATCCCTAGGTGAACAGAATAGGACTGAGTACGTTAAAGATTCTAACACTGATAAACATTTGGAGCCCCTGAAATCACTGGGAGGCCGAACATCCAAAAGGAAGAAAACTGAGGAAGAAAGTGAACATGAAGTAAGCTGCCCCCAAGCTTCTTTTGATAAAGAAAATGCTTTCCCTTTTCCAATGGATAATCAGTTTTCCATGAATGGAGACTGTGTGATGGATAAACCTCTGGATCTGTCTGATCGATTTTCAGCTATTCAGCGTCAAGAGAAAAGTCAAGGAAGTGAGACTTCTAAAAACAGATTTAGGCAAGTGACTCTTTATGAGGCTTTGAAGACCATTCCAAAGGGCTTTTCCTCAAGCCGTAAGGCCTCAGATGACAACTGCACGTTGCCCAAAGATTCCCCAGGGGAGCCCTGTTTACAGGAATGCATCACCCTTCAGCCCTTGAGTAAATGCTCTCCAGACAATAAATCGTCATTACAGATAAAAGAAGAAAATGCTGTCTTTAAAATTCCTCTACGTCCACGTGAAAGTTTGGAGACTGAGAATGTTTTAGATGACATAAAGGTTTGTGTTAAATGTTCAAGGATTTTGATTAAAATGGTTGCTTGTGATTTCATTTAGAGCTAACAATTATTTCTGTTTTAGGGTGCTGGTTCTCATGAGCCAATAAAAATAAAAACCAGGTCAGTCCATGGAGGATGTGAACTTGCATCAGTTCTTCAGTTAAATCCATGTAGAACTGGTAAAATAAAGTCTCTACAAAACAACCAAGGTGTGTACACCGTAAACAGGATCTCCACTTTTTTAATGACTTTAAATTGAATGTCATTATTTACTTTTTTAAATAGATTGAATTGTTTTGGAAAAAAACTTATTTCTTCCTTCAGGTGTCTGTATTTATAGGACGATTCTCACATTTTACCGGTGATTTTTCTGTTCTTACGCTTTTTGAAAGAAATGAATTGAGATCTTTTAATACCTACTTTTATATAC
Organism: Nomascus leucogenys; assembly: GCF_006542625.1. Lineage (NCBI taxonomy): Eukaryota > Metazoa > Chordata > Mammalia > Primates > Hylobatidae > Nomascus > Nomascus leucogenys. Next base: position 56,905,542 of record NC_044384.1, on the reverse strand, counting down.
GATTTTGTAGATTTATTTTATATAGTTTATTTTCTTTACAAAAGCTTTAACAACTTTAAACTATACAGAATTTTTAAAAATAAAAGTTAGAACGTTCATTATCTAAACTTTGTTCTTCACCCCATAGGACATTTGTCGTTTTTCTTTGCATTTACATGTGTATCTGTAAACATATTTATGTATATACTTGTATACTTTTTTTTTTTTTTGAAACAGAGTCTCGCTCTGTCTCCCAGGCTGGAGTGCAGTGGCACAATCTTGGCTTACCGCAAGCTCCGCCTCCTGGGTTCACACCATTCTCCTGCCTCAGCCTCCCAAGTAGCTGAGACTACAGGCGCCCACCATGCCCGGCTAATTTTTTTTTTGTATTTTTAGTAGAGATGGGGTTTCACCGTGTTAGCCAGGATGGTCTCGATCTACTGACCTCATGATCCGCTGGCCTCAGCCTCCCAAAGTGCTGGGATTACAGGCATGAGTCACTGCGCCTGGCCACTTACACACGTTTTTAAACTCCTTTAAAAACATTGTTGGCCCGGGACGGTGGCTCACGCCTGTAATCCCAGCACTTTGGGAGGCCGTGGCGGGCAGATTGCGAGGTCAGGAGATCGAGACCATCCTGGCTAACGTGGTGAAACCCCATCTCTACTAAAAACACAAAAAATAAGCCAGGCATAGTGGCAGGCACCTGTAGTCCCAGCTATTCGGGAGGCTGAGGCAGGAGAATGGCGTGAACCCGGAAGGTGGAGCTTGCAGTGAGCCGAGATCGTGCCCCTGCACCGCACTCCAGCCTGGGTGACAGAGCGAGACTCCGTCTCAAAAAGAAAAAAAAAAAAAAAAGAAAAAAAATTGTTTGCCTTAAGATATATAGGCATCTTTTCATAATTTTGCTATCTTTTATTATTATTATTATTATTATTTGAGACAGGGTCTCACTCTGTCACCCAGACTGGAGTGCAGTGGCATGATCATGGCTCACTTGCAGCCTTGACCTCCCAGGCTCAGGTGGATCCTCCCATCTCAGCCCCCTGGATAGCTGGGACTACAAGCATGCACTACCACACCCAGCTGATTTTTTTATTTTTTGAAGAGACTGGGTTTCGCCATGTTGCCCAGGTTGGTCTCGAACTACTGGACTCAAGCCATCTGCCTGCCTTGGCCTCCCAAAGTGCTGGGATTACAGGTGTGAACCACCCATGCCCAGCCTGCTATCTTAAAAAAAGTAATTTTTTTTTTCAGCCACCAAACATTTCTATAGTTGAAGTGCAGTATTTTTTCTTGTATTCTTCATTGGCAAGTTATTTCTTTATTCTGGGTTTATTTTCCCTTTTTCTTGAAGCACAGTCATTAGTTGTTTTTCCAGTGAGTATTTTAGTCTCTATATGAAAACATTTTTTTCACTATCATTCATGATTTTTTTTGAGCTTTTTGTTTTTATTTTTTTCATGGTTGCTCTAGGGATTACAGTATACCTACTTAGCCTTTTACAATCTACTTGAAGTTAATGTACTATTTCATGTTCTGTAACTACACTTTATGTATTTCCTGTGTATTATATCTACATATATTGAAAACCCCACCAGTGTTAACAGTTTTTAATTTAAAAAAATTTTAATTGAAATATAAATCACATACCATAAAAATCACCCATTAAAATGTTCAGTTCAGTGGTTTGGTATACCCACAGAGTTGTGCAACCATCACTATAGTCTAGGTTTAGAACATTTTCATCACTTTCCTTCCCCATATTCCCTCCTCAGTCCTAGGCACCATGAATCTACTTTCTCTCTTTGTAGATTTGCCTATTCTGGAGTTTTCATATAAATGGAATCATTTAATATATGATCTTTTGTTACTTCTTTCACTTGGCATAATGTTTTCAGTTATCTGTGTTACAGCATATATCAATATTTTATTTCTTTTTATTGGATAATTTTTTATTGTATAAGTATACCATATTTTAGGCATTTATTGGCTGACATTTAAGTTGTCACTTTTTTGCTATTATGAGCAATGCTGCTATGAACATTTGTGTACAGGTTTTTGTGTGGATGTATGTTTTCATTTTTCTTGGATTATACCTAGGAGTGGAATTGTTGGACCATATGCCAATTCTACATTTTACCTTTTGAAAGACTGCCTGTTTTCCAAAGCAGCTACACCATTTCACATTCCCACCAGCAGTATGTGAGGGTTCCAGTATCTCCACATCCTCACTAGCACTTGTTACAGCTTTTTGATTTTTGTCATCTCGTGGTTTTGGTTTGCATTTCCTTGATGGCTAATGATGTTGAGCATCCTTTCATGTTTATCGGCGATTTATATATCTTCCTTGGAGAACTGTCTATTTAGATCCTTTGCCCATCTTTAATTGGGATATTTGTCTTTTTATTATTGAGCTGTGAGAGTTCTTTATATATCTTAAATATAAGTCCTTTACCAGATATATGATTTGCAAAAGTTTTCTATTCAAGGATCCCATAATATTTTAAAGTGATGAGAATTTTTGAAATCAGTTTTTTAATTGCATGCTCTTTCCCTTTACCTAAGATGTATCCTTTGAAAATATCCAGTGGAGTATAGATCCGGGAGCAGACCTTTCTCAGTATAAAATGGATGTTACTGTAATAGATACAAAGGTAAGTTAAAAAGTAAAACCAAAACTCATTTGACTCTTATTCTAATGAGTTGTTAGTCAACCTCCTCTCATGACTCACTGTATCACCTTAAAATAATCAGATACCTCTTAAAACCTACATGTATTTATGCAGAAAATTAAGAAATAAAAATGCTTATTCTTCTAACTTTATGGTATTTTTTAAAGGGTAATACTTTCTGGCTTTAAAGGCCTTTGCTGAAAAATATTAATATAGTTTTTAAAAGAATGCAGTGGGCAAGCGCAGCGGCTCATGCCTGTAATCCCAACAGTCTGGGAGGTCGAAGAGAGAGAATCACTTGAAGCCAGGAATTCGAGACCAGCCTGGGCAACATAGCAAGGCCCTGTCTCTATAGGAAATTTTAAAGTTAGCTGGGCATGGTAGTGCATACCTGTAGTCCTAGCTACTTGGGAGGCTGAGGTTGGGAGGATACCTTGAACCCAGGAATTCGAGGCTGCAGTGAGGTATGATCACACCACTGCACATCCAGCCTAGGCAACCAGAGCAAGACCCTGTCTCATAAATAAAAATAATGCAAAATGCTGCATATCTTATATAATTTTATCTTTCATTAAAATAATTCATCATGTCTTCATTAGCTTTAAAATAATATACTATACAATTTATTTTCCAAGTTGACTATTTTTAAAAATTAAAATTCATCGTGGAAATAGTTTTTTGTCTTGTATTTAGCTTCTGTGTAGTTTCACAAGTTCCCTTTCATTTGGTAGCATATTAATAACAAAATATTTAACATTCGCTGAGTAATATATGCCTATCAAGAAATTAAATTTAATTTTTGAAAGTGTTCTTAGTGTACACTGATGTTCATTACTATGAGGCAAATTGGAAAAGAAAGGCAGGAAAAGTTCAAGGGTGTTTAGTAGTAAATAATTCTCCCTTTCCTTGGCAGCAGTCCGTCTTTTCCTAGGCTTGATTATATTGAAGCTAAAATGTTTTATAAGCAGTAAAACCTAAATCCTTACCTGTTTGTAAAGTATAAAAGTAAATATAGCTTAATGCTTAAAAGTGGTAAAATGTATGTTATGTGTATTTTACCAAAATGTTTTGTAAAAATTAAATATAAGACCATAAAGGAATAATTGTTAAAATTTTTGATTTTTAAAATATTTATTCAGGATGGCAGTCAGTCAAAATTAGGAGGAGAGACAGTGGACATGGACTGTACGCTGGTTAGTGAAACCATTCTCTTAAAAATGAAGAAGCAAGAACAGAAGGGAGAAAAAAGTTCAAGTAAGATTTGTTTTTGTTTTGTTATTTTTTTTTAATAATATTGTGTGAAGTTTGTAGTTGTACCATTGCACTGATTAGCTCAAGTGACCTCTTCACCATAAACCAGGTTTTTTCCTGCTCTGTTAACTTTATGTTCCTCTTAGGAAAGCTCAGTTTCAGTGCGTCAGGAAAAAAAAAGTCTTTAACCAAAATAATTTCATTTCAGAAAAGATTCATATGGCTTCCAGGGATTTGCAAATGACAGCCAGCTACCAGTTTTGTGAATAAAGTTCTACCAGAGCACAGCCTTATTCATTTCTTTATGTATTGCCCATCGCTGTTTGTTCCATATAGCTGCAGAGTTGAGTAGTTGATGCAGAGACCTTATAGCCCCACAAGTCTAAAATAGTTATTTTCTGACCCTTTAAGAAAAAGTTTGCTGATCCCTGGTGTAGACAATTTTTTATAAGTGGTATAACAGGAAGTCTTGAGTCCTGTGTTAGAATTAACGTTTTCTAAAGCAATTTGATAAGGAGAGAAAGGAGAAATCTACCGAGAAGTGTTAGTATGGTTTTACAGGTTAACATTCAGAATGATAGGTATATGCTGAGTTAATCTGCTGTATTCCACCTCTGCTGATAAGGCAATTTGGCCAAATTAGTGGTCTACAGCCCTTTGTAGTGAGAAACTATTAATTCTTCACCCAAAGTCTTGATTTTCCGGAAGAGATGAGAACAATAGGAGGATTCTGGTTAGCACTACCTTAGCAACATTCCTAACTGTAGAGGCACATGACATGAGAACAGCTAGACTAGAAACAGTTGTCATTTATCATCCTTATATATTGAAGAGTGAGGGCCTGCCACATGGGGAAGCAGTGCTAAAAGCAGAGACATTCCCCAGTGATCATTTGTTAGAAGCCGAATACATTGAGGCTGGGTGTGCATTCCTTATCTTCTGCTGAATTTTCTATAGTCTACCTGCTCAGAGCAAAAAATAAAATAGTCTTGCCCTGGCTTCTTTTGAATCAACTTGTCTATTGCTGCCTTAAATGCAGTAAATGAAAGAAAACTTTAGTAGTCTTTGCCTTATTTGTTCTTCAATGACAAATAACAAATCATATGATGAAGCAGATGGTTGCCTAGGTAGAGAAGCCAATACCTATTAAAAGACCATCACAGTAGTTTATTGCCATTTTATGGCTTATATGACACTAAATAACTCTTCTTAAGAGGATACTTTGCTTTTAAGATTATTTTGTTCCTGGTACTAGCCTCTGATCATGTTTTTCTCATTTTTGTAGAAAAGAGAAAATCTGAAGTATGACCACTGTAAATCTATTCAGAAGACAATAGTTTCTCAAATTTATTTGACGCAAGTATCATGTGAAAGAGAAATTAGCACTTGGACTAATGAGGGGAAATTATAGAGATAATTTTGGCTAATAAAATGCTATGGATACTATTGCTACATAATGAATGAATCACTTAAATAACTCAGGATTCAAACAATAGCATTTTCTTATCTTCATAGTTTCCGTGGCTCAGGAATTCAGGAAAGGCTTGGCTGGTCAGTTCTGTTTCAGGGTCTCATGCAGTGGTAGGCAGATGGTGGCTGGAACTGAAACAGCAGAGGGCTGGGCAGCTGGAGAGTGACTCGGCATCTCCTCATTCACTCTCAGGGCTTACTCACGTAGGCTCATTTGAGCTTCCTCTTCACATGGAGGATAAGTTCCCAGAGTCGGCACCCCAACAGAACAAAGCAGAAGCAGGTGACATTTTTATTACCTCAGAGGTAACATAGTGTCACAAAGATCTGCACAGGCGTAAAGTGAAATGAACAGGCCCTCAGTGACACTCAGTGGGAGGAGTGTTGACATCATGTTGTAAGAATAGCACATGGAATAGGAGACATTAGTGAGGTTATATTTAAAAAAAAAAAAAAAAAATCTACCCCATAAGGTAAAACTTTTCCAACACTTAGAATTGGTTTAAAATGAAATATACCAATAAAAATTCCATATTACTGCCAGTATTTCAATTCAGAAAATTTTCACACACCTACTCTGTTAGACTTACTAGGTGCTGTGACAGAAAGATCAACAAGGATATACTCTCTGCCTTCAGGTATTTCGCAATCACAAATCAAACAAAAATAAATCAGCAATTTAACATTTTGCTTTACAAACAGCATACACAGAATGTTCTGAGGATGCCTAACACAATACCTGGTGCATAGAAGTTGTATTTTACTTACATATTTGACCTTCAGCATGAAGAATAAATGTTTAATTATCAATAAATATCAAGCAAAAATTTTGTAGTAGGAAGTATTTTAGGAACTAGAGATAATGAATAAACAGAACAAAAGTACTTACCTTATGGAACTTACATTCTAATGAGAGAAATAAGCAATCCTATATATAATAGATGATGGTAAGTCCAGGAGAAAGCTAAAGCAAGGTAAGAGTGAGAGAGTGCTGTGGGTTGGGAGAGGTGGTACTTATATCGAATGATCTTAGCAGGACTCTTTTCTGTCATATTTGTTAGCCAACTGGATTTAAACTCTGGTGTTTTTTAAATGTGATTATATAATGGGAAATGTAGTTAGATCTGTGAAGATGAATTTATCACTTTCCATGTCAAATATGGCATTGAATTCCTAATTTCTAGTAATACCAAACTACCAGATGCTTAATGATGATGAAAGAAAATACTTTTTTGCTACTTCATTACAAAAAGTAAGCATGAGAGGTTGAGCACAGTGACTCGCACCTGTAATCCCAGTATTTTGGGAGGCCTAGGTGGGCAGATCACTTGAGGTCAGGAATTTGAGACCAGCCTGGCCAACATGGTGAAACCCCGTCTCTACTAAAAATACAAAAATTAGCCGGGTATGGTGGCACACACCTGTAATCCCAGCTACTTGGGAGGCTGAGGCAGAAGGATTGCTTGAACCCAGGAGGCAAGGTTGCAGTGAGCCAATATTGCATCACTGCACTCCAGCCCGGGTGACAGAGCGAGACTCCGTCTCAAAAGAAAAAAGCATGAGTAAAGGACATTTAAAGCCATAACATAAAGCCTTTGTAAATGTACAGTAACTACCCAGAGTTGGGAGTTTATTCTTACCTCATACACAGATTACAAGAATTAAACCTCATTATAGGAATCATGATTTAAGAAGTGTCTTTAAGCACTTCATTACATACATTACAGTTTGTTACTCACTTAGAGTAACTGAATTAACCCTCAGCCTTACAGCTTGCAACTAATATTCTTAGAATCATGTTTAGCATGTGTCCACAAACACTTCACTACATGCATTACATCTACACACCAAAAGAACACTCTTCACAGCTAGGCCTACAACCCTCATTGTAATAATCATGTCTTTAAACACTTCATTACATACATTATAGTTTGTTACTCACTTATATTCACTGAATTTAACACTTAACAAGACAGCTGGCAAGTAACATTCTTAGAACTATCTTTTACATATGTGTCTACAAGCCTTTCACTACCTATATTACATCTATTCACTGAAAGAATACTCTTCAAAGTAAGGCCTGTAATCCACATTTTTTTTCTTTTTTTTTGAAACATTTTTTAAACTATCAAATTTTTATTTTAGGTTTGCAGGTACATAAGAAGGTTTGTTACATAGATAAACCACGTGTCATGGGAATTTGTTGCACATATTATTACATCACACAGTTATTAAGCTCAGTACCCAATATATAATCCATATTTTAACAACCATGTTTTAAGAAGTGTCTTTAAAGGACTGCATTCTATTATTGTGTGGTAGTTACTACAGTTCATGATGGTCTACATATTAAGCAAAAGCTTGCTTGTTGCCCTAAGCCAATGCTCTTTTACATAGATGAAGAAAGAAAAATGAACGATAGCTTCGAAGACATGTTTGATCGGACAACACATGAAGACTATGAATCCTGTTTGGCAGACAGTTTCTCCCAAGCAGCAGATGAAGAGGAGGAATTGTCTGCTGCCACAAAGAAACCACACAGTAAGATTTTTTTCTGTTTAATTATGGCTTTTCAGTTGCAGAATTTAGTAAGTTAAGTTACCAAGCTAATTAACAAAGGTTTGATGACATGTCAACAATTAAAATTTCATATTTCTTGTATAAATTCTTTCAGTTTTTTAAAATTTTGAGATAATTTTACACTGAGTTCCAGAAAATTTTTCAGCATTCTCCTGTACCTTTGACTCAACCTCTCCTTATGTTAATGTGTTATATAGCTATAAAATATTTATTAGAACTAAGAAACTAAGATTAGTTTGGTATTACAAATTTCTTTCTAAATACACATAAAATTGATAAAATTTTTGAGAAATGTCTATTAATTATTAAATTAATTGTAATAGAGTAGAAGGAGAAAGTTTTGTAGAACATTCAGATCCAGCCAGGCACAGTGGTTCACACCTGTAATCCCAGCACTTTGGAAGGCCAAGGCAGACAGATTGCCTGAGCTCAGGAGTTCAAGACCAGCCTGGGCAATATGACAAAACCTCATTTCTACAAAAATTAGCTCGGCATGGTGACACGTACCTATAGTCCCAGCTACTTGGGGGCTGGGGCGAGAGGATCGCTTGAACACCCAGGAGGTCGTGGCTGCGTCAGTGAACCACCCACTGTACTTCAGCCTGGGCGACAGTGTGAGACCCTGTCTCAAAAAAAAAATAATTAATTAATTAAATTCAAAAAAGGAAAATTCAGATCTGTTTTCTGCTGTGAATGCTTTATCTTACTAGACAAAATACCGAATGTAACTATGTGTATTAGTCTTAATATTTCTTTCATTAGAAGCAGTAATTTTATAATGTAGGATAGCAATCAGAAAAAGAATACTCTAATTGAAAATCTAAGTAGATAATCTGGATTGAAAATTGTAATTTTTGTTAAATCTCTCATTTTTCTCATTGTTATTAAATTGGTCTGAATTTTTAATTTTGTGCAAAGATTGTTTTATGCTGGTTTAAATGAATATACCTTCTACTGTGGCACAATCTTGATTATGCTCATGTTTCCATCAGGTTTTTAAAACAACAAACAGCCCTTAACTCAAAAGTGAATGAAACCCAAACCAAAGATAGAAGACAGTAGGCTTTTGCTTGCTTAGTCCATGGCAAAAACTCCATCAAGTAAATTTTGAAATAAAAATTTACAGCTGTTCAGTATCCTTTTTACCCCCAAGAAGGACCTTTTGCAAATAGCTTTCACCTCGAAGAAAAAGACTATTTTTTGCAAAGGTGTACTTATTAATTTCTGTTCCTTTTCCTTGTTTTAAGTTACATTTGACACTGACTATCCTAGAATTTCTTCTCACTTAGCTTTTCTGACGATGCTGCATCGTTCCTTTTATTTGTCACAGCTTGTTTCCCAGAATATCCCCAAGACTCTTTCTTCCTCACAACTTGTTTTCTGTCACAACTTTTGTCAGCCCTACCTCTGAAAATGATTCCAAATCTGCATCTCTAGGTTTGACTTCTCTGATGAATCCCAGTCTTGCATTTCTGAGTACTGTGAGATACTTTTATGTCTCTTCAGCTCAAACGTAACATGTCTGAGCCAATTTCCATTTACTTCCAACCAAATAATCTTCAGACGTTTTTATTTTTCTCAGTCACCCAGGCATATAATTTAGGATTTGTTATGTACTTATTTTATTTTCTCAACCCAGTTACTACCTTATATGTGCTTTCTCACATAACCCTTAACTGTCTACCTGCTTAATGTTTAACTCTCTGCTTGCTTAATGTCTATTTTCCTCATTGTAATGTAAACTCCATGAAGACAGGAGACCTGCTCTCTCTTGTTATACGTTATATGTCTGGAACTTAGCACAATGCTCAGTAAATTTTGATTCTTTGAATAGATGCTAGCGTTTAGCTATTTGAGTCTAGACATCTTAGGAGTCAGGTCCCAAGTTCTGAGCTCTAGTTTTTAATCTGTCACCAATTTTCTGATAAAATCTTTAATCTGTTTATTCCCTAGTTATAACTTACCTTAAAGATGCATTGTAAAAATCAACAGGATTGGTGACAATGTAAATTAGTATAGCCATTTTAGAAAATAATATGAAGATTCCTCAAAAAACTAAAAATGGCCAAGGTGGGCAGATCACAAGGTCAGGAGATCGAGACCATCCTGGCTAACATGGTGAAACCCCGTCTACTGAAAATACAAAAGAATTAACCAGGCGTGGTGGCGGGCGCCTGTAGTCCCAGCTACTCAGGAGGCTCAGGCAGGAGAATGGCATGAACCCGGGAGGCGGAACTTGCAGTGAGGCAAGATCGCACCACTGTGCTCCAGCCTGGGCAACAGCACGAGACTGTGTCTCAAAAAAAAAAAAAAAACTAAAAATGGGACTCTCATAGACCCAGCAGTCCCACTACTGGGTGTATATAAAGGAAAGGAAATCAGTGTGTTAAAGAGATATCTGCACTCACGTTTATTGCAGCACTGTTCAGAATAGCCAAGATACGGAATCAGCCTAAGTGACTATTTACAGATAAAGAAAATGATATATAGATAGATATTAATAAATTAAAATTATTTACTTTATGGTCATAAAAAAGAGACTCAAGTATAAAATACATATACATACACACACAAAAATACTATTTAACCACTAAAAAGAACAAAATTCTGTCATTTGTGCAAACATTGATGAGCTTGGAGAACATCATATTAGGTGAAATAAGCCAGGCACAGAAATATAAGTACCACATGTTCTTATTCATATTTGGAATCTAAAAAAGTTGATCTCATAGAAGTAGAGAGTAGAATAGCAGTTACTAGAGGTGGGGAAGGCTGGGATAGCCAAAGGTAGGTTAATTGATATAAAAATATAGCTAGCCAAGCAAGGTGGCAGGCACCCATAGTCCCAGCTACACAAGAGGCTGAGGCGGGAGGATAGCTTGAGCCTTGGAGTTCTTGGAGTAGTGCTGTATTGGAGTTCTGAGGTATGATGCATATTAAGTTTAGCATCAATATGGTGACCTCTTAGAAGCAGGAGACCACTAAGTTGCTTAAGGAGCAGTGAACTGGCCCACTTCAAAAATGGAGCAGGTCAAAACTTGCATGCTGATCAGTAGTGGTACGGTGCCTATGAATTGCCCCTGCATTCCAGCCTGGGCAACATAGCAACACCTGATCTCTAAGAAAAATAAATAAGGGGGCCGGGCACAGTGGCTTACACCTGTAATCCCAGCACTTTGGGAGGCCGAGGTGGGCAGATCACAAAGTCAGGAGATCGAAACCATCCTGGCTAACACGGTGAAACCCCATCTCTACTAAAGATACAAAACATTAGCCAGGCATGGTGGCGTGTGCCTGTAGTCCCAGCTACTTGGGAGGCTGAGGCAGGAGAATCTCTTGAACCTGGGAGGCGGAAGTTGCAGTGAGCCTAGATCATGCCACTGCACTCCAACCTGGGCAACAGAGCAAGACTCTGTCTCAAGAAAACAAAGAAAAATAAAAAGCTAAATAGAAGGAATAAATTGTAGTTCAATAGCACTATATGGTGACTATAATTAACAACAATATATTATATGTTCTCAGATAGCTAAAAGCACAGATTTTGAATGTTCCCAACACAAAGAAATGACAAATGTTTGAGGTGACAGATATGCTAATTACCCTAATTTGGTCATTACACATTGTGTACATAAATCAGAGTATCACACTGTATAAAGATGTATAATGATGTGTAAATTTTTTTTATTTTTTTGAGACAGAGTTTTGCTCTGTTGCCAGGCTGGAGTGGAAGTGTCACAATCTCAGCTCACTGCGACCTCCAACTCCCTGGTTCAAGAGATTCTCCTGCCTCAGCCTCCCAGGTAGCTGGGATTACAGGCATGCACCACCATGCCCAGCTAATTTTTGTATTTTTAGTAGAGACAGGGTTTCACCATGTTGGCCAGGCTGGTCTCAAACTCCTGACCTCAGGTGATCCACCCACTTCAGCCTCCCAAAGTGCTGAGATTACAGGTGTGAGCCTCCGCACCCAGCCAAAATTAATATTGAAAGCTGTCTTTTGTTGTTGTTTCTTGTCAAATGATAATAGTGGGCATCTGAGTATTTCTTTTAAACTCTAAAATACTTTCTGAGATAATGACTTTTAGCTGTCTAGTAATTTTGAGGTAAATGAGACAGCACCCTCCTCATTATGCAGATGCAAAAGAAAGAAAAAAGTAGTTACAGAGGCAGGGCGTAGTGGCTCACGCCTGTAATCCCAGCACTTTGGGAGGCCAAGGCGAGTGGATCATGAGCTCAGAAGATTGAGACCATCCTAGCTAACATGGTGAAACCCTGTCTCTACTAAAAATACAAAAGATTAGCCTGGCATGGTGGCAGGCGCCTGTAGTCCCAGCTACTCGGGAGGCTGAGGCAGGAGGATGGCGTGAACTCGGGAGGTGGAGCTTGCAGTGAGCAGAGATTGTGCCACTGGACTCCAGCCTAGGCAACAGAGCAAGACACCGTCTCAAAAAAAAAAAAAAAAAGTAGTTACATAGTTGCAGAAAATTTAAATGAGTTGCTCAGAGGCCTAGAGCATGAAACCCAATAAAAATGGAAGTTTGAGTACATGTCATTTTCTTCCAAGCTAGTTAATTATTTCTCATTAAGTTCTACATTTAGTTTGTAATGTGCATGTTTTATTTATAGCTCATGGTGATAAACAAGACAAAGTCAAGCAGAAAGCGTTTGTGGAGCCATATTTTAAAGATGTTGAAAGGTAAGTTGGTTTTTATTTGTACCAGCAATGTGACTGGAAGTACAATAGAGCTGTCTTTTATTTCTCTTTTTTCTTTTTTTTTTTTTTTTAAGACAAGGTCTTGCTCTGTCACCCAGGCTAGAGTGCAGTGGCGTAATCTCAGCTCACTGCACCCTCTGCCTCCTAGGCTCAAGCAATACTCCCACCTCAGCCTCCTGAGTATCTGGGACTACAGGCACATACTACCACACCCGGCTAATTTTTTTATTTTCTTCACCGCGTTGCCAAGGCTAATCTTGAACTCCTGGGCTCAAGCCATCCATCTGCCTCGGCCTCTCAAAGTGCTGGGATTACAGGCTTGAGCCACCACACCTGGCCAATAGAGCTGTCTTTGTCAGAGTATCTCTAAACTGCTAAATTGCTACTTTGGTTAAATTAAAATTATTTACTTTATGGTCATAAAAAAGAGACTCAAGTATAAAAACGACAAATTTTACAAATAAGGAAATTTTTACCACCATCACCTTTTTCTGGCAGTGGTAATATTTATTTTCTCTGCTTTATTTTATGTGTGTGTATGTGTGTGTGTGTGTTTGTATTTTTTTTTGAGACGGAGTTTCACTCTGGCCCCCAGGCTGGAGTATAGTGGCGCAATCTCGGCTCACTGCAACCTCTGTCTCCTGGATTCAAGTTATTCTCCTGCCCCAGTCTCCTGAGTAGCTGAGATTACAGGTGCCCACCACCAGGCCTGGATAATTTGTGTATTTTTATTAGAGATGGGGTTTCACCATGTTGGCCAGGCTGGTCTCAAACTCCTGACCTCAGGTGATCCACCTGCCTCAGCCTCCCAAACTGCTGGGATTACAGACATGAGCCACCACACCCAACCTGTGTGTTTTATTATTTTTTTAAAAAATGTCTTTTCTATCTTTTCAACTTGGGGCATTTATTAAATTGTTTAGATTTTATGTAGTATAAGACTTTAGGTAGGCCAGGCACGGTGGCTCATGCTGTAATCCCAGCACTTTGGGAGGCCCGGGCGGGGGGATCACAAGGTCAGGAAATCGAGACCATCCTGGCTAACATGGTGAAACCCCATCTCTACTAAAAATACAAAAAATTAGCCTGGCGTGGTGGTGGGCTCCTGGAGTCCCTGCTACTCAGGAGGCAGGAGAATGGCGTGAACTCGGGAGGTGGAGCTTGCAGTGTGCCGAGATAGTGCCACTGCACTCCAGCCTGGGCAACAGAGCGTGACTCTGTCTCAAAAAAAAAAAAAAAGACTTTAGGTAGTAAGACTTAGGTTTATTATGCTTCAGAATTATTTTATGAGGATTTTTGAATCTTTAAAAACAAAACCTTTAAGCATGGGTTTTTTTTGGGTTTTTTTTTTGTTTTTTTTTTTTTGAGATGGAGTTTTGCTCTTGTTGCCCAGGCTGGAGTGCAATGGCGTGATTTTGGCTCACTGCAACCTCTGCCTTCTGGGTTCAAGCAATTCTCCTGCATCAGCCTCCCGAGTAGCTGGGATTACAGGCGCCCGCCACCACGCCCGGCTAATTTTTTGTATTTTTAGTAGAGACAGGGTTTCACCTTGTTAGCCAGTATGGTCTCGATCTCCTGACCTCATGATCCACCCACCTCGGCCTCCCAAAGTGCTGGGATTACAGGCGTGAACCACCATGCCTGGCGCTAAGCATCTTGATTTAACCATAATGTGACTTTCTGCCTTTCACAAAGACTGCAAATTCTGTTACTTACAGTCACCTACTATTTGTTCTTAAAGCAAATTGAAGACATAGTAATTCATTCAAAAAAAATTATTTTTTTCTTTAAGTTAAGATGTTGGTAAAATTGAGTTACTCAGTAAAGTTATTCCTTTTATTTTTATTTCTGTTGAGAATTTTAGAAATCTAACAGGCCAAGATTTTTTTTATTCCTGTGAAACTCTTGAGCTGTCATTTTGTTAAATGCTTAATTCTTCTTTTTTAGTTACCAGTTTTCCAAACAAATGGTACTCTAGCATTCCAAATGTGACTAGGTTGTTTTTTATTTAGGTGTCATTATATACTCATCAATTTAAGTATATTTGATGTTATAATCCATTGCAGTCATTATCCTTAGAGATACCCAGATTGTCCCATCTTTGCCTAAAGGAAAAGGAAGCTTCTTTCATAGCTTTCTTGCTTCTGGTATCTGGAATCTGCCATTTTTCCTGGAGCCCTAGTTCCTTTTAGTGAGAAATGGTGTTTAGGCCACAGTCTGGCTGCTAGGGTTGCACTTTAGTCATTGTTTCTCAGCCTTTTAGGTGGACAGAGTTAGGAAAAAGGTTTTTTGTATCACTTTGAATTTTTTTTTTTTTTTTGAGACGGAGTCTCACTCTGTCGCCCAGGCTGGAGCACAGTGGCACAATCTCGGCTCACTGCAAGCTCTGCCTCCCGGGTTCACGCCATTCTCCTGCCTCAGCCTCCTGAGTAGCTGGGACTACAGGCATGCACCACCACGCCCGGCTAATTTTTTGTGTTTTTAGTAGAGACAGGGTTTCACCGTGTTAGCCAGGATGGTCTCGATCTCTTGACCTCATGATCCACCCACCTCGGCCTCCCAAAGTGCTGGGATTACAGGCATGAGCCACCTCACCCGGCCATATCACTTTGATTTTTTAAGGTAAACTATACTTCATACTGATCGCTCTAACTCAAATTCAGGACCACAGGATATTTATGTAAACTCCTCTATCTTACGTCTGTATTTACTTTCCCACCTACTGAAAATCCGACTTCTCAGTGCCACCAACATAATTCCTTAATTTATTTTATTCCACAATACACATAAAGCAGCTTCAGAATAATACCATCAATAATATAATTAATGAAAATAGTTTGAAAACTTTTTGTATGCTCTTTTGTCCTTAAAATATATTCTATTAGAAATGTACAGTCAAATCACTGTGTTTTTTTTAAAAGTCATTTGGGATAATTATTTTTTGCAGTTATGCCACCAACTCAGTACCCAGGTTTATTTTGCTTTTGATTTTTTAGGAATTGGGTTTTTTTCTTTTCATATTTAATTCTTTTAAAAGTATATAAAGTATAATGTATTTTATATATATATTATATATATATATTATTTTTTTTTTTTTTTTTTTTTTTTTTTTTTTTTTTTTTTTTTTTTTTTTTTTTTTTTTTTTTTTTTTTTATTATATATATAATGTATTTTATATATATATAATATATATATAATGTATATGGTAGACACAAAGTATGTACATTGTACCAGACTACAAGTATATTCAGATAAATCTCACTTCTATTCTTGGCCTCTATATCTTACAGCTCCCTATCCCTATAGGTAAACATTTGTTTAAAATTTATGATTTTTCTTCTATCCTAAAAACTAGAAGCAAATACATGTATATAGTCATGCTCTCCATGACTCATATAGAATATACTTTGCTCTACTTTGCTTTTTTAGATGGAGTCTCACTCTGTCACCAGGCTAGGGTGCAGGGGCGCCATCTCGGCTCACTACAACCTCCAACTCCTGGGTTCAAGCGATTCTCCTGCCTCAGCCTCTTGAGTAGCTGGGACTACAGGCACGCACCACCACACCCAGCTAATTTTTGTATTTTTAGTGGAGACAGGGTTTCACCATGTTGGCCAGGATGGTCTCGATCTCTTGACCTTGTGATCCGCCCGCCTTGGCCTCCCAAAGTTCTGGGATTACAGGCATGAGCCACGGTGCCCGGCCTGCTTTTTTTATTTAACTATAGATCCTGGAAATCACTCAAGTTGTATATAGTGATATTCCTCATTTCTTTTTAGCTCCATAGTACTTCATTATGTGACTCTAACGTAGTTTATACCCTAGCAATGGACACTTGGGTTGTTGACAGTTATGCCTAGTAGACACAGTGCTGCAGTGAATAACCTTTCACATTCCCTTATCATATTTTTGCCTGTAGATCATGGAGATAGATTCCTAGAAGTAGGACTGCAGAGTAACAACTGTCATTTTCCAGGTGGCTCATGCCTGTAATCCCAGCACTTTGGAAGGCTTTGGCGGAAGAATCGCTTGAGCCCAGGAGTTTGAGACCAGCCTGGGCAACACAGTGAGACCTCGTCTCTACAAAAAATTAAAAAGTAGCTAGGTGTGATGGTGTGTGCCTATAGTCCCAGCTACTCAGGAAGCTTAGGTGAGAAGATCACTTGAGCCCAGGAAGTCAAGGCTGCAGTAAGCTATGATCACACCACTGCACTCCAGCCTGGGCAACAGTGAGACCCTGTCTCAAAAAAAAAAAAAAAAAAAAAAAAAAACTGTCATTTTAAATGTTTCATATTAAAGGTTCACTAGTTTTTTAGAAAATATGTATGAGTAGTTTTATTTATTCTGAAGCAATTAGATAGCTGGAGAATAAGAGGTGAATGGAAGTGTGGGGATGGAGGCATGGAGATGCTAAAATTCTCAGTTACATTGTTGCTTTTCCCACTGAGAATACTAACACTGCAAACCTGGGAAGATGGATTGTGTAGCATCAGGGACAAGAAGCTTGTTTAAGTGATGCTTTGAGGTCTACTACAGATGCCATTCTACTAGGAGATTCCCTACATCATGATAAGACACTACAGAAGTGGAGTAGTTAATATTCAGAGGAAAGGATATGGCCAAAATGTGATCTGCATAATCTTAGGATTCCATAAACTCTTTGAAAGAAAATATAGTTGTGGCAATATTTTTTGTGTGTACTTTCTTGGTTTCCCTTTTCTAATTCACAGATCACACCAGAGTTAAGGGTTCTTGAGTTGAAACAAAAAAGGACTTAGAAATAGAGTGACTAAAACTTTTCTTTTTGAGGGAACATGCTTGCCAACTAGAGGGGCATATGTGTGATCTTTTTATTACACTTCCATTTAAGGTATACATTCTATTTCACAGTGCTTTATTGCACTTTGCAGATACTGTGTTTTTTACAAATTGAAGGTATGTGGCAACCCTGTTTGAACAAATCTGTCAGTGGCATTTTTCCAACAACATGTGCTTACTTAATGTGTCTGTATCACATTTTAGTAATTCTCACAATATTTCAAACTTTTTCATTATTGTATCTGTTAACGGTGTTCTGTGATCTGTGATCTTTGATGCTATTTTTTTTTTTCGAGACAGAGTCTCGCTCTGTCGCCCAGGCTGGAGTGCAGTGGCGCCATCTCGTCTCACTGCAAGCTCTGCCTCCCGGGTTCATGCCATTCTCCTGCCTCAGCCTCCTGTGTAGCTGGGACTACAGGTGCCCGCCACCACGCCTAGCTAATTTTTTTGTATTTTTTTAGTAGAGATGGGGTTTCAACATGTTGGCCAGGATGGTCTCGATCTCCCGACATCATGATCTGCCTGCCTAGGCCTCCCAAAGTGCTGAGATTACAGGCATGAGCCACCACGCCCGGCCTGATGCTATTATTATAATTGTTTTGGGTCATCATGAACGATGCCCATATAAGACAGCAAACTCAATCAATGAATGTTGTGTGTGTTCTGGCTGCTCCACCAACCGACCATTTTCCCATCTCTCCTTCTCTTCTCGGGCCTCCCTATTCCCTGAGACACAGCAACATTGAAATTAGGCCAGTTAAGAACCCCGCAATGGAAGCAGGCATGGTGGCTCATGCCTGTAATTCCAGAACTTTGGGAGGCCGTGATGAGCAAATCGAGACCAGCCTGGGCAACATGGAAAAACCCCATCTCTACAAAAAATACAAAAAAAAAATAGCTGAGCATGGTGGCACACGCCTGTAGTTCCAACTATTATACTGGGGGAGGCTGAGGTAGGAGGATCGCTTGAGCCTAGGAGGTCGAGACTATAGTGAGCTGTGATCGCACCACTGCACTCCAGCCTGGGAGACAAAGTGAGATGCTGTCTCAAAAAAAAAAAAAAACAACTATGATGCCCTCTAAATATACAAGTGAAAGGAAGAGTTGCACATCTCTTACTTTTAAATCAAATGCTAGAAATGATTAAGCTTAATGAGGAAGATATTTCAAAAGCCAAGATAGGTAAAAAGCTAGGCCTTTTACGCCAGTCGGCCAAGTTGCAAATGCAAAAGAAAGTTCTTGAAGAAAATCACAAGTGCTACTCCAGTGAACACATCAATGGTAAGAAAGTGAAACAGACTTACTGCTGACATGGAGGAAATTTCAGTGGTCTAGATTGAAGATCAAACCAGCCACCGCATTCCTTTAAGCCAGTGCCTAACCCAGAGCAAGCCTCTAACTCTATTTAGTTTGAGGAAGCTGCAGAAGAAAAGTCTGAAACTAGCAGAGGTTGGTTCATGAGGTTTAAGGAAAGAAGCCATGTCCATAATATAAAAGTGCAAAGCAAACAGCAAGTACTGATAGAGAAGCTGTAGCAGCAAATCATCTAGAATATCTGGCTGAGATCAGTGATGATGGTGGCTGAACTAAACAACAGATTTTCAGTGTAGATGAAACAGCCTTCTATTGGAAGAAGATGCCATCTATGACTTTGATAACTAGAGAGGAGAAACCAGTGCCTGGCTTCAGAGCTTCAAAGGACAGGTTGACTCTTGTTTGGGTTAATGCAGCTGGTGACTTCAAGTTGAAGCCAGTGCTCATTTACCATGCTGAAAATCCTAGGACCCTGAAGAATTATGCTACATCTACCGTGCCTGTGCTTTAGAAATAGAACAACAAAGCCTGGATGACAGCACATCTGTTTACAGCATGGCTTACTAAATATTTTAAACCTATTGATCAGAAAAAAAAAAGACATCCTTTCAAAATATTGTAATCATCCAACGGTTGTTTTTTCTTTTTTTCCCACCATACAAATAGAGCTGATTCACTGAGACAGTGATACTATAGTAGAGAAAGAGTGTAATAATTGCAGAGTTAGTCAAGTGGGAGGACTGGAGTTGTTATTATTTAAATCACCTTCCCCTAAAATGTGGAAGCTATGGTTTTTTAAGGATAGTTTGGCAGAGAGGGAGCTGGGAACGGAGAATGGAGATTGGTTGGGTTGGGGATGAAATTATAGGGGGTCAAAGGTGTCTTTTTGCACTGAGTCAGTTTTTGGGTGGGATCACAAGATCAACTGAACCAGTTTTTTGGTATGGGTTACCAGCGCAGGTGAGCCCACCTGGTCCGTCAGAATGTAGGGTCTGAAAAATACCTCACACCCTAAGGTTTTATAATAGTAATATCATTTGTATGTAGGAGCAATTGAGGTTAGAAATCCCATGACCTCTGTCTGCATGACTCCATTCCTGAGCCGTAATTTTAACCTCTTGACTGATTTGCTGGTTTTGCATTAGATGGTTTAAGTCTCTGAGAAAGAAGGAGGAGTTAGTTTTGGGAAGGAGCTGATAATCATCTTTGTTTTAAAATAAACCTTGTGGCTAATTTGTTAGTTTTACAAAGGTGGTTTCAGTCCCTGAGCAAGGACAGGGCTGATTTCCAGAAGGGGCTGTTATCATCTTTGTTTTAAAGTTAAACTAAATTTTTCTCATAGTTAACTTGGCCTATGCCCAAAAATAAATAAACACAGCTTAAAGGTTAAAAGCAAGATAAAGTCAGCTAGGTCAGATTTTTTCCGCTGTCATAATTTTTGCAAAGGTGACTTGAATACTACTGTTCATTGACGAAGCACATTGTCACCCAAGAGCTCTGATGGAGATGTACAGGGAGATGAATTTTTTATTTATGTATCTATTTTGAGACAGAGTCTCACTCTGTCACCCAGGCTGGAGTGCAGTGGTGCGATCTTGGCTCATTGCAACCTCCGCCTCCCGAGTTCAAGTGATTCTCATGCCTCAGCCTCCCAAGTAGCTGGGATTACAGGCATGTGCCACCACGCCTGGCTAATTTTTTTTTTTTTTTGTATTTTTAGTAGAGACGGTGTTTCACCATGTTGGCCAGGCTGGATGAATATTGTTTTCATGCCTGCTAACACAGTATCATTCTGCAGACTGGATCAAGTAGTAGTTTGACTTTCAAGTTCTCTTATTTAAGAAATACAGTTTGTAAGGCTACCCCTGTGATGGGCAAAGTAAACTGAAAACCTTCTGGAAAGGATTCACCATTCCAGATGACATTGAAAACATTCATGAGGCCAGGACTTCAAGACCAACCTGGGCAACATAGTAAGACCTCATCTCTACTAAAAAGCAAAAATTAGCTGGGCCTTGTGGCTTGCACCTGTAGTCCTAGCTAACTCAGGAAGCTGAGGCAGGGGGATTACTTGAGCCCAGGAGTTCAGGCTCCATTAAGCTATGTTCATGCCACTTCACTCCAGCCTGGGCAACAAAGCAAGAACCTGTCTTAAAACAAACTAAATAATAATGAATAAAATAAAATTTTGTGCTTCTTGATTGCTTTTTCTTCCCAACATACTCCATAGCATATTAATCCATACCTAGTGGCTTTGACCCTCCTAGGTTTCCGTGATTCACAGTAGGATCTTACTCATTTAAAGATAACCACAAATGATAATTATGCCTAATATTTTGAAGAACTCATGGTAGGTGGAGCAGCATAAGGTAATTTTTCTTTTTTCTGTTTTTGTTTGTTTGTTTGTTTTGTTTTGTTTTGAGACAGGATCTCACTTTGTTACCCAGGCTGAAGTGCAATGGCACAATCATTATTCACTGCAGCCTCAGACTCCTGGGCTCAGGCAGTCCTCTCACCTCAGCCTCCTGAGTACCTGGGACTATAGGTGTGTGCCGCCACACCCAGCTAATTTTTTATTTTTATTTTTTGTAGAGACAGGGGTTTTGATATGTTGCCCAGGCTGGTCTCAAACCCCTGGTGTTGGTCTCAAGCAACCCTTTTGCCCCAGTCTCCCTAAGTGCTGGGATTATAGGCATGAGCCTCTACACCTGGCCAGTAATGTTTCTCATAAATAGGATGGCAAATGGCATACAAACAGATGAATCTGTTCTCTGCGCAGAAGAAGTTAGTCCTGAAATCTGGGTTCTTAGTACTGGAAAACAGTTGTTGTTTTTTTTTTTTAATGTTATACAATGCCAATTTATGAGTTTCATAATACAGTGTTCATTTTTAAATAGGTTATTATATTTTACCTCCTAATTATTATTTTCAGCCAGTGAAAGGCAGAAATAAGTAATAGTAATTGCCTTTCAGTATAATCCCACTTGTATATTTTTGCTTTTATTGTCTGTTATTTTGAGGTCTTATTCATAAAATCTTTTCCCAGACCATTGTCCTGAGACATTTCCCGCATATTTTTTTTCTAGTAGTTTCATAGTTTTGGGTCTTACATTTAGGTCTTTGACTCATTTTGAGTTGATTTTTATATTGAGTGAGAAATAGGGGCCTATTTTCATTCTTCTGCAAGTGGATATCCAGTTTTACCAGCACCATTTATTAAATAGACTATCCTTTCCCCAATGAAGGTGCATGGTGGCTCCTATGTAAAAAAATCAGTTGCCTATAGAGGCATTCATTAATTTCTGGTACTCTGCTCCATTGCTCTATGTGTCTGTTTTCATGCCAGTACCATGCTGTTTTGGTAACTGTAGCTTTGTATATTTTGAAGTCTGATAGTATGCTGCCGCCAGCTTGGTTTTTTTTTTTTTTTTTTGCTTTTTTTCTTTTTTTGAGACAGAGTCTCACCCAGGCTAGAGTGCAGTGGCGTAGTCTCAGCTCGCTGCAACCGTTGCCTCCCGGGTTCAAGTGGTTCTTGTGCCTCAGCCTCCTGAGTAGCTGGGATTACAGGCCTGTGCCACCACACCCAACTAATTTTTGTATTTTTAATACAGACATGGTTTTGTCACGTTGGCCAGGCTGGTCTCGAACTCCTGACCTCAAGTAAGCCACTGCGCCCATCCAGCTTTGTTCTTTTTTGCTCAGGATTGCTTTGGCTATTGGTATGTCTTTACTGGTTTCAGCCTAATTTTAGGATTTTTTTTAATATTTCTGTGAAAGCCTGGGCACAGTGGCTCACGCCTGTAATCCTAGCACTTTGGGAGGCTGAGGTGGGCAGATCACCTGAGGTTAGGAGTTCAAGACTAGCCTGACCAACATGGTGAAACCCCGTCTCTACTAAAAATAAAAAATTAGCCTGGCGTGGTGGTACAGGCCCGTAATCCCAGCTACTCAGAAGGCTGAGGCACAAGAATCACTTGAACCCAGGAAGTGGAGGTTGCAGTGAGCCAAGATCATGTCATTGCGCTCGAGCCTGGCCAACAGAGCAAGACTCTGTCTCTAAATAAATAAATATTTCTGTGAAGAACATTATTGGTATTTTGACGGGGATTACACTGAATTTGCAGATCACTTTGGATAGTAAATAGTTTTAATTTTTTAGTTAGAAAAAATACCCATAAAAATACTTGGTGTATAGTAAGCACTTAATAAGTATTTGATGAAGCAATATTTTTCTAACGTACTGAATAAGCATTTCAAATAAAAATGAATGAATGTTTTTGGGATTATTTCTCCTCTGAACTCTAAGCTTTGTTAATTTAATTCATTTTTCCCCCAGAGAGACTAGCTTGCAAAATTTTCCTCATATTGAGGTGGTTCGGAAAAAAGAGGAGAGAAGAAAACTGCTTGGGCACACATGTAAGGAATGTGAAATTGTAAGTACTAATGTAGATACTAATTTTTTTTAAGTACGGCTTTATAGATAATAAATGCATGATTTTAAAATCACATATACAAACCATATTGGTTATAGAAACCTCTTATTTGAGCCAGCATAACAGAAGGAGTAAAGAGTATTCTGGGTCGGGTGCGGTGGCTCATGCCTCTAATCTCAGCATTTTGGGAGGCCAAGGAGGGCAGATCACTTGAGGCCAGAAGATCGAGATCAGCCTGGCCAACATGGCGAAACCCCGTCTCTACTGAAAATACAAAAATAAGCAGGGTGTGGTGGTGCACACCTGTAATTCCAGCTACTCAGGAGGCTGAGGCAGGAGAGTCGCTTGAACCCGGGAGGTGGAGGTTTCAGTGAGCCAAGATCATGCCATTGCGCTCCAGCCTGGGCAACAAGAGCGAAACTTCATCTCAAAAAAAAAAAATGCCAGGTGCAGTGGCTCACACCTATAATCCCAGCACTTTGGGAGGCCAAGGCGGGCGGATCACAAGGTCAGGAGATCTAGACCATCCTGGCTAACACGGTGAAACCCCATCTCTACTAAAAACACATAAAAAAAAAGCCAGGCATGGTGGCGGGCACCTGTAGTCCCAGCTACTCGGGAGGCTGAGGCAGGAGAATGGCGTGAACCCAGGAGGCAGAGCTTGCAGTGAGCCGAGATTGCGCCACTGCACTCCAGCCTGGGCGAGAGAGTGAGACTCCGTCTCAAAAAAAAAAAAAAAAAATTATTTTTACCAACATTCTCAGGAAATTAGGTATACTCATAATTTTTGAAAAATAATTGGTACCAATATAAGTTCTATTTTTTTTTTTTTTTTGATACGGAGTCTTGCCCTGTTGCCCAGGCTGGAATGTAGTGGCGTGATCTTGGCTCACTGCAACCTCCGCCTCCCGGGTTCAAGCAATTTTCCTGCCTCAGGTTCCCGGGTAGCTGGGATTACAGGCACCTACCACCATGCATGACTAATTTTTGTATTTTTATTAGAGACGGGGTTTCACTATTTGGCCAGGCTGGTCTGGAACTCCTGACCTCAATTGATCCACCCGCCTTGGCCTCCCAAAGTTCTAGGATTACAGACGTGAACCACCACGCTGGCCAAGTTCTTTTTTTTTTTCTTTTTTTTTTTTTTTTGAGATGGAGTTTTGCTCTTGTTGCCTAGGCTGGAGCACAATGGCGCAATCTCAGCTCACCACAACCTCCATTTCCCAGGTTCAGATGATTCTCCTGCCTCTGCCTCTGCCTCCCAAGTAGCTGGGATTACAGGCATGCACCACCATGCCCGGCTAATTTTGTTATTTTTAGTAGAGACGGTTTCACCATGTTGGTCAGACTGGCCTCAAACTCCCGACTTCAGGTGATCTGCCCACCTTGGCCTCCCAAAGTACTGGGATTACTGTTGTGAGCCACCGCACCAAACATTTTTCTTCCTAAACAAGATATAATGAATAAACACTTAAACACTTATATTTTTCCTTTTATACATTGGCTGTCTTGGATGTTGAAGTAGATGGTACAGACATCCCTTTGTATCTGTGGGAAACTGGCTTCAGGACCTACTGTGGATACCAAAATCACAGATGCTCAAGTCCCTGATATAAAATGGCATAGTATTTGCCTGTAACCTATGTACATGCTTTCATATGCTTTAAATTACCTCTAATTATTTATAATCCCTATTACAATGTAAATGCTTTGTAAATAGTTGTTATACTGTATTGTATAGGGAATGACAAGAAAAATAGTCTGTACATGTTCAATACAGATGAAGGTTTTTTTCCTGAATATTTTTGATCCACAGCTGGTTGAATCCATGAATGTAGAACCCAAGGATATGAAGGGCCAACTGTACTGATTGTCCTTTTACTAAATAGTCCCAGGCAGGTTCTGTTTTGACCTGGAACATGCTGTTTTTATTTCTTCCCTCGTTGTCCATTAGCTCTGAGATGCCTGCCCCCAGCAATTTACTTCCACTTTTAAATTTCGTTTTTAACATATGGGCTAGAAAATTTAATAACCAAACACATTAAAATTATATGTGAAAGTATGACTAGATTGTAATGCAGGTAAGCATTGGGTAAAAATATGCTCTTATGTACTAACAATGGGAATATAAATTGGGATCACTATTTTGAAAAGCAGTTTGGCAATACAAGCAAAAGCCTATAATGTGAGTTCGTGAGTTTTCATTACACAAGTTGCATATATCATGATTTCTTAAAGAATATGGTCCACATTGAGTAAATCCCTGGTTTTTAGTTATAACCATAATTCTGTGATCTAGAGTTAATCCTACTAGTTAGAAAAAAGCTCTTTTGCTAGAAACACTGTTAAGTTGCATTCATTCTCAATAATCATTTCCCGTGCTTTCTGTTATCCAATCTCTGAAAACCATTATTGTATACATTTTCATTTTTCTAATTAATTTACATAGGAAGGTAAATATGTTCCGTTACTCCGTCATGACCAGAAGTAGAAGTGCCAGTCCCATGTACTTAAATACTAACCATATGCTTACAGTTCTTAAATTTATCCCATTGCCTATTCTGCAAGTGGAGTGTGCAATACTCATGTGGATCTGTGATAGTGATCTCAAATTTCACACATCCAAAAACAAACATACAATATCTGCCCTCAATTCCCAGACCTCACTGCTGAGTCTTCTGTATGTCCTGAGATCTTACAGTTATTCACTACTTTTTTCTTTCACATCTCAATAACTTTTGTACCAACAAACCCCATTGATTCTTCCTTCAAAATATATCCCATATCCATCCACTTACTATCACCACCACTAATGCCCTGGACCAAGGCAACATTTTATAATTTTTTTATTTTTTTTTTTTTTAGATGGAGTCTCACTCTGTTGCCCAGGCTGGAGCACAGTGGTGCGATTTCGGCTCACTGCAAGCTCCGCCT
Organism: Nomascus leucogenys; assembly: GCF_006542625.1. Lineage (NCBI taxonomy): Eukaryota > Metazoa > Chordata > Mammalia > Primates > Hylobatidae > Nomascus > Nomascus leucogenys. Next base: position 56,879,374 of record NC_044384.1, on the reverse strand, counting down.
CATGGGTTCATGCCATTCTCCCGCCTCAACCTCCCGAGTAGCTGGGACTGCAGGCACCCGCCACCACGCCTGGCTAATTTTTTTGTATTTTCAGTAGAGACAGGGTTTCACTGTGTTAGCCAGGATGGTCTCAATCTCCTGACCTCGTGATCCACCCACCTCGGCCTCCCAAAGTGCTGAGATTACAGGTGTGAGCCACTGCGCCCGGCCAACATTTTATAATTGTAATAGCTTCTAAGTGCTCTCCTGGTCATTTTCTTTTTTTTTTTTACTCTAAAACTTTTATTTTGGCTGGGCACAGTGGCTCACACCTCTAATTCCAGCACTTTGGGAGACCGAGGCAGGTGGATCACCTGAGGTCAGGAGTTCGAGACCAGCCTGGCCAACATGGTAAAACCCCGTCTCTACTAATAATACAAGTATTAGCTGAGCGTGGTTGTTCATGCCTGTAATCCCAGCTACTCGGGAGGCTGAGGCAGGAGAATCACTTGAACCCAGGAGGCAGAGGTTGCAGTGAGCCAAGATCGCTCCATTGCACTCCAGCCTGGGCGACAAGAGCAAAACTCCATCTCAATAAATAAATAAATAAATAAATAAATAAATAAATAAAAACTTTATTTTTTAGAGCAGTTATAGGTTCACAGCAAAGTTGTACAGAAAGTACATACAGTTCCCATGTACCTCTGTCCCCATTCTCTTACTTTTCATTCTTGTCTCTTAACAATGTATTTTCAGCTCAGCAATGAATGGCCTTTTTTTTAATAATCTTTTTATTTTTTTTATTTATTTTTTTTTTTTTTGAGACGGAGTCTCGCTCTGTCGCCCAGGCTGGAGTGTGGTGGCGCAATCTCGGCTCACTGCAAGCTCCGCCTCCCGGGTTCACGCCATTCTCCTGCCTCAGCCTCTCCGAGTAGCTGGGACTACAGGCGCCCGCCACCACGCCCGGCTAATTTTTTGTATTTTTAGTAGAGACGGGGTTTCACCGTGGTCTCGATCTCCTGACCTCGTGATTTGCCCGCCTCGGCCTCCCAAAGTGCTGGGATTACAAGCGTGAGCCACCGTGCCTGGCCTTTAATAATCTTTTTAGAATAAAAGTTAAATCATGTCATTCCCAGAATCCTTCAATGTCCTCCCATCCCACTAAGAAAAAGAATCTAAAGTCCTTATCAAGGACAATAAACTCTGGCTCTGCACTTCCTCTCTGATTTCTGTTCGACCACTCACCCATTTGCTTGCCATGTTACAATTGCACTGACCGACTACTGTTTCTCAAGTACATTTTAATTCAGTGGCAGTGTTTTTTCCAATAAGCCCTGATTTTCTAAGGTCATCTCATCTCATCCCAAAGCCCAGACTAAGGTAACAAAGGCTTATACTTAGGGCAGTGAGAATGATGAAAAAGATACCTGAATGAAGTTGTTTCACAGCTTCTTTAAAGCCTTTAATCTACTTAAAATAGAAATGTATTAAAAGCTTTTACTTCAAACTTAAATTCTAGTTTTAAGTCTATCACTTTGAATTACCACTTTCATTTTCAGTTTCTCAAGTGTAAAGTGAAGGAATTGGCTGGATTAAATATGTGATTCTGGGTGGCTCATGCCTGTAATCCCAGCACTTTGGGAGGCTGAGACAGGTGGATCACTTGAGGTCAGGAGTTCGAGACCAGCCTGGCCAACATATAGTAAAACCCCGTGTCTACTAAAAATACAAAATTAGCTGGGTGTGGTGGCGCATGCCTATAGTCCCAGCTACTTGGGAAGCTGAGGCAAGAGAATCACTTGAACACAGGAGTGGGAGGTTGCAGTGAGCCAAGATCGTGCCACTGCACCCCAGCCTGGGTGACAGAGCAAGACTCTGTCTCTCAAAAAAAAAGTGATTCTGTCGTCTATGTTCTATTAAACCTTAAACTACTGCTTTGTTTTCATTAAGTCTAGGCCTTAAAAACCTGTACAATTTTTACGTATAATTTATCCTTGTGTGCATGAAGTTCAAGTTCTTTGTTTTCACAGTTGCCAAAAAATAGTAGGCTTTTGATCCTAACTGAAATTTTTTTTTTTTTTTTTTTTTTGAGATGGAGTCTCGCTCTGTTGCCCAGGCTGGAGTGCAGTGGCGTGATCATGGCTCACTGCAAGCTCCGCCTCCCGGGTTCATGCCATTCTCCTGTCTCAGGCTCCGGAGTAGCTGGGACTACAGGCGCCCGCCACAGCGCCCAGCTAATTTTTTGTATTTTTTTAGTAGAGACGGGGTTTCACCGTGGTCTTGATCTCCTGACCTCGTGATCCGCCCACCTCGGCCTCCCAAAGTGCTAGGATTACAGGCGTGAGCCACCACACCCGGCCGATCCTAACTGAAATCTTAAAGGGAGAAGTCATGGAGACTACAACATTCAGATCTAAATTATTTTTTAAAGCCGTAGAGATAGGAAAATTACTTTGAAACACACGTTATATTCAAATAATAATTAAGAAACATGTAGACCTCTGAATTTTTTTTACTGGCCTAATAAGGATAAAGACTTTGTACCAGTGTATAAATCAGCTGTATCACTAAACACACTGTCAAGTTCAGCTGGCTTTTTTTTTTTAATTGCAAGACTTTATTGATAAAGGAAGCACTTTATTGGTTTACATTGTGATACAAGCTCCTTTTCTCATCAGTGAAGCAGACACTTCACAGACCAACATCAGCAGTGATTACTGTTAGTAATGAATACTGTCTGTAAGATTTAATCACTAATAGTATCATCAATGAGGATTAAGTTTCCTTAGAATGCTGAATATCTTAGTAAATGGCTTTTTTAGCTTCTAGTTTATAATCAATAAGCATAACACTCCATTTATTATTCTTCACTGAAAAAACTTACCAGTTTTTATTATTAGTATTATGCAGATATGCCAGCAGAAGAAAGAGAAAAGAAGTTGGCTTCCTGCTCAAGACACCGATTCCGCTACATTCCACCCAACACGCCAGAGAATTTTTGGGAAGTTGGTTTTCCTTCCACTCAGACTTGTATGGAAAGAGGTGAGAGTATAGATTGTAACATTTTATAATTAATTTTTTTAAATACTTCGTCAGGCACAGTGGCTCACACCTATAATCCCAACACTTTGAGAGGCCATGGTGGGTGGATCACCTGAGGTCATGAGTTCAAGACCAGCCTGGCTAACATGGTGAAGCCCCATCTCTACTAAAAATACAAAAAATTAGCCAGGTGTGGTGGCACATGCCTGCAGTCCCAGCTACTCAGGAGGCTGAGGCAAGTGAATCACTTGAACCCAGGAGACGGAGGTTGCAATGAGCCAAGATTGTGCCATTGCACTCCAGCCTGGGCGACAGAGCAAGACTCTGTCTCAAAAATAAAATAAAATAAAATAAATTAAAATAAAATAATAAAATAAAATACTGTATATGCCCAAATGTGAACATGCACCTTTTTTTCTGTGATTCTCTTTACCTTTTGCTGCAGGTTGGGTGTTAGTTTTGTGATATAAAAACATTCCAAAAGATAAAAGGACTCTTCAGTAATTTAGTTGGAATTAGAGATTGGTAATATCACTTTAATGTGATTGTGCTTATATTAATTCTGGTTTACCAAATTTCAAAAAGCAATTTCTCTTTTATTCTATCATCAAAATGACTTTTTTTTATAGGGCCTCACTCTGTCACCCAGGCTGGAGTGTAGTGGCACGCATAATCATGGCTCACTGATGCCTCCGACTTATGGGCTCAAACTATCATTCTACCTCAGCCTTCCAAGTAGCTAGGACTACAGCCTTGTGCCGCCACACCCAGCACTTTTTTTTTTTTTTTCCCCTAGAGAAGGGTCTCACTGTGTTGCTCAGGCTGGTCTTGAACTCCTGGCCTCAAGTGGTCCTCCTGCCTTGACCTCCCAAAATGCTGGGATTACAGCCATGAGCTACTGCACCCAGCCAGAATGACTTTAAATAAAATAAATAACCTAACAAAAACTACTAGCAAAGTTATATTTAAAAAGAGAGAATCTTTTTAAATCTACTACTATGAATTTTGGATTTTAAAACCTCACTTACCCAGAATGCTGGATGTTTATAAGTTGTATCTGAATAAAAAAGATGTTTATTTGTTAGGTTGTTGACATGCAACTAGCTTGTTTAGATATGACACTTACATTTAATATAATTTGAGAATATATTCAGCTTTTAGGCTGTTAATAAAAAGTCATGAGTAGTAATTTTTATTCTATGTTACCAGCAGCATAATGCTAAAAAGTATAGATCCACACTTTTCTGGTTTTATATTTTCTACCAAAGTTAAGTTAGTGGGGTATGTGATCTGAAGTCTTCATGTCATAGTCTTTGGGGTAGTATACTCCCATTTCTGTGCTCAAGCTAGGACTATCAATCTGGACATTAACCACTATTCCAGGCATATAGTAATTCATAGTCACTAAGGTCTAAACTTTATTGTAATCATTGGTTTAAATGAAATGAAATGCTCAAGTCCTTAGCCTTAAAAGAGCTATTTAATTAAGCAGGGTCCATTTCACAGACTCTTTGTTGTGAAAATATCATTCCAGAGGAGCTCATAAGAGCATTTAATAGCTAGTTTTTATGAAGGGGCCTTTTTTTTTTTTTTTTTTTTTTTTGAGATGGAGTCTCACTGTGAGGCCCAGGCTGGAGTGCAATGGCACAATCTCAGCTCACTGCAACCTCCATCTCCCAGGTTCAAGCGATTTTCCTGCCCCAGCCTCTTGAATAGCTGGGACTACAGGCACATGCCACCATACCCGGCTATTTTTTTTTTTTTTTTTTAAAGTAGAGACGGGGTTTCACCATACTGGCCAGGCTGGTCTCGAACTCCTGACCTCAAGTGATCCACCCGCCTCAGCCTCCCAAAGTGCTGGGATTACAGGCTCGAGCCACCACACCCAGCCTGAAGGGGCCTCTTTAACTGAAGATTTTATTCTCTATGTTATTGTATTCTTAGACTTTTTTTGTATGTGGCACATATAGTTCAAAACTCATTTGTTATTAAATGAATGTTGGTACAGACATTCAAACATTCTTTTAATAAGACAGTATACTCTTAGTTTTATGAAGAATTTTAATTCAAAATCATCCTAAAACATAAGAGCTAAATATTCACATTACATGTGTACAGTTTATTATATACCAAGTATACTTGAATGAAGCTGTTCAGAAAAAAGCCATAAGAGAGGAAGAATATTAGCTAAGCAGGGACTTATTTGACCTCTTTATTATTTTTTTGCTATTTTCTCCATGGTCCAAAGACCGCCCAGTTACAGACGAAGTCTTACCTTGTGGTTTAAAATACTGAGTTTTAGCTGGTCCAGAGGCAATTAGTTGTCTCAGTTGATCATTCAGTTACAGATTGAACTGCTTCTTTTACTCTTTCCCTTCATTCTCACTACTGTACCTGACTCGTCTTAAAAAAAAATACTGAGTTTTATGAAAACGAGATATGTTTTCTGGTAGTGATTGAAAAGTATAGTAGTGTTTAAAATATTTATGATTTGACTTTTTAACTAATTAGTAGCCTTCAGGCTTCATGCCTGTATTTGTCAGTTACAGATAAACGTCTAAAATTTTTACCCACAAGAAGATAAAATAGCATTAAATAAATGTCAAATGATAAAATTATACCACCTAGAATTTCAGTTCAGCCTTGCCATCTTATAGAAACTATTCTCAGCTGGGCACAGTGTCTTACACCTGTAATCCCAGCACTTTGGGAGGCCAAGATGGGAGGATCTATTGAGCCCAGGAGTTCGAGACCAGCCTGGGCAACAGAGTGAGACCCTGGCTCTAGATGAAATAAATAATAAAATTAGCCAGGTATGGTGGTACATGCCTGTGGTCCCAGCGGTAACTAAGGAGGCTGAGATGGGAGGATTGCTTGATCCCTAGAGATGGAGGTTGCAGTGAGCCGTTACCGCACCACTGCACTCCAGCCTGGGCAACAGAGCAAGACCCTGTTTCAAAAAAACAATTAATTTAATTTAATTTAATTTTGAAAAGAAACTGTTCTCAATGAAGAGTTGTGATGATTTAGCTGCACAACAAGGAGGGAGAGACCTTCTTCACTTTTGGAGACGCTCCAGATGTTTAACTGTAAGATAGTTTTTCCAAAAGATGCAGTCTCTGACAGCTTTCACTATATTTCTGCTTTCCCCATTAATAAGCCAGATTGAGTCAACTTTGATGTGATATCTCACTGCCTGGTCGCCAGATAGAATCAGTCTGGATAGAGCCTGTGACTGCACCCCTATGCGTATGGCAGAGCAAATACTTCCCCTGAAGATTACATGCTTAGAGACACCTTAGGAGATCTAATAGTCTGAAGGGTATAGAGGGATTGTCATCTATTGAAATAGCTACTGTAAAAAGTATTTTTTTGATAAGTACCTGAAATTTATAATAGTAGAGTTCATGTTTAGCACTTTGTCCCCCTTTGCAACTACCTATGGGAGGCAGAATAGGAAAGTGTTGAAGAGTTCTGGTTCTGGAATAAGAAAGAGCTTGGGCCAGGTCCCAGCTCCTCTACTTTCTAGCTTTGTGAACTTGAACAAGTAATTTAACTTCCTTGGGTCTCTATTACCTCATCTGTCAAACAGGTATAGTAGAAACTATTTCAAAGGAATGTGAGTTATATGAGATGATGTATGTAACCATTTGGTAAATGTTTGCTGCTATCATTATTATAAATGAGGAAACTGATGCTAAATAGTGAGATCAATCATCAGCATCACACAGCTAATAATCAGAAGAATCATGTAAACTTACAAAGCATCAAATAAATGTTTACTAGATATAAACTGAAAGAAATGCATGTTGCACATACAGTCTTCTAAGTTTATGATTTGTTTTTAAGGTTATATTAAAGAAGATCTTGATCCTTGTCCTCGTCCAAAAAGACGTCAGCCTTACAACGCAATATTTTCTCCAAAAGGCAAGGAGCAGAAGACATAGAAGTTGAAACAGAAACAGAAGGAGGGAGGACAGTTTTCCTTCTTAGTTATTTAAAGTTGATACTAAACATTGATTTTTTTTGATCTTCTGTAAATGGATTTATAAATCAGTTTTCTATTGAAAATGTTTGTGATATTTTGCTTTTGCACCTTTAAAACAAGAAGGCGCTTTCATTTTGCACTCTAACTTAAGAGTTTTTATTTACTTTATGTAGTGATACCTAATACAATTTTGAAAATACAATAGTTGTAGTCTGTGATTTGTTGCCTTTCAGTTCTTTTCTTTTTACTTCATCTTTCCTTGGTATTGACACTGAGCAGTGACTTCATGTTAATCATTACAGATTTTTCTTCATCAGTTGCTTTTCTCTAGGTCATACCAGTGTCTAGCATTTAAGTCTTTTCTTTTTTAACAAAAAAGAAAGACTATATTTTAATAGTTTTTTAAACTCTCCAGCTTTTGTTGAATTGGAATCAGGTACTACATTGTCATAAATTCCTTTCAAGGTGACCACAAATACCGACTTTTTTTCCTTTCTCATATATTGTAAACATTATTCTCTGATCCGGTCCTAATTTTCCAGCTCTTCACATGTTTTCTTTTCATCATACTTTTTTTCTTTTTTTTTTTTTTTCCAAGAAGGAGTCTCACTCTGTCGCCAGGCTGGAGTGCAATGGCACAATCTCACTCACTGCAACCTCCGCCTCCTGGGTTCAAGCAATTCTCCTTCTTCAGCCTCCCAAGTAGCTGGCACTATAGGCGTGCGCCACCATGCCCAGCTAATTCTTGTATTTTTAGTAGAGACAGGGTTTCACTGTGTTGGCCAGGATGGTCTCAAATCTCTTGACCTCATGATCCACCTGCCTCGGCCTCCCAAAATGCTGAGATTGCAGGCATGAGCTGCCATGCCCAGCCCATACTTTTTTTTTTTTCTGGTGCAGTTTTGAGGTTAAATATGTTGAGTTCTCTGCCCATTTGTTCAAATTCTATTGTATTATTTCTGTGGATTGACAAATGTTATGAACAATTTGGTTTCAAAATAGATTTTTCTATTTAGCAACTTTCTATTCCTCTAGGACCTAGTATATGAGTCATTAAGATGGCTGACCAATCTGCCATTTTTTCTAGTGACATTTTGTTTATCAGTGTCTCTTTTGTGTATTTCTTTGATCTATATCTTGACAGTATTACATAAGCAGGAATAAAAGAGACATTGAATGGAATGTCTTGCTCAAATATAAATAACCTTATAAATACAATCTTTACTTCTCAGAGTCCTAAAATCTTCTTGCTTAGTCTGGTCTTCCTTGTTGATCAAGGTTCTCATGAATAAATGGCATTAGTTTGTGTTCTCACAGATAGGATAGGAAAAGGAATTACACATATTGATTATGTACTATATGTCAGACCACTTACGTACCTTGTTTGGCTCTATGATTCTGAATTTTTTGTCACCCTATCATCACTTCTGTTCAGCCCTTTTCTTCCCTTCCCAAGTTGTTTATTCTGTTTGATTTTTGTTCTCTGCTGGTAGTCAGATAATCTCCCCAAAATAATAGTTATCATTGATTGGTCACTTACTGTGTGTCAAGAACTGTTTTATACTCTTCACATAGATGATTCTCTTTCGATCCTCAAATAACCCTGTGAACTTATCACTTAATAAATATTGTTAAGCTGCAAAGAAAAAAAATGGATCCAAAAAACAGCAGATTAAACAATAAATTACTGGCTTTATTTTTCTCACCTTAAAAAGTCTAGAGGTCAGCAGTCCATTGCCACTAGTGCAGCTCCATAATGGCCTCAGGGACCCAGATTTCTCCTGGTTTTCTGCTCTTCCATACTTTGTATTGGTGTTCATCCTGGTATCTGTAAAGCAGTCTATGCCACCTCTAGCATCATGTCCATGTTCTGCACAAAACGAAGAAAAAAAGCACATGCCATTTGTTTTTGTCCCCTATAAAAAAAAGTTTCCAGAAAGCCCTACCTCATAACTTTCCTGACTTCTCAGAGGTCAGAATTATCCATCTCATTGCTACCTCTATTAACTAGTAGGGATGAAATTAGAACCTATGATTGCCTAATTCCAGAATCTACTAATTCATCTTCACTATAGTATAGTCCTAAAGGCCAGGAGTTTGAGAGACACCTGGATTTGAACAAGGCACCACAGGATATGTGGTTGGAGTTATATACTTCCAATGGATTTTGCTTTTTAAGAGGCAGCCTAAGCAGAAAGAGAGGTAGGGTTTGTCCACTTGATGGTAGCTTCACAGCTATCCATCCCATTTATAGCAGTTTTCATTTACTCTTCAGTTACCCTGTGAAGTTGAGTGAGCTGAGGTCTCTCTCCCATTTTATCTGCTGTGGACCAACTTCTACCTTTAAATGGAGTAAGGAAATAGACACATTTTAAAAACATTTCAGTGGCGGGACACGGTGGCTTATGCCTGTAATCCTAGCACTTTGAGAGGCCAGGGTGGCTGGATCACTTGAGGTCAAAACCTTGAGACCAGCCTGGACAACATGACGAAACCCCGTCTCTACTAAAAATGCAAAAATTAGGCGTGGTGCATGCCTGTAATCCCAGCTACTCAGGAGGCTGAGGCAGGAGAATAGCTTGAATCTGGGAGGCAGAGGCTGCAGTGAGCCAAGATCAGGTCACTGCACTCCAGCCTGGGCAACACAGTGAAACTCTGTCTCATAAAACTAAAAAACATTTGAGTTAGATACATTTAAATGCAAAATGGCTGTTTATGACAGTGCACTCAAGCTTTTCTTTAAAAAGATAACGTATATTAAAGGGCTTTATACATTTGTAAAGCATTTGTATAATAGACATGTTAGATAATATTTTCATAAGAATGTATGTCATTCACTGGTTACATAGTTATATATAATTTCAGGTTGCCAGCAAGCTTTTTTTTTTTTTTTTTTTTTTTGAGATGGAGTCTCTAGCTCTGTCACCCAGGCTGGAGTGACAGTGACAGTCTCAGCTCACTACAACCTCCACCTCCTGGGTTCAAGCAGTTCTGCCTCAGCCTCCTGAGTAGCTGGGATTACAGGCATGTGCCACCATGCCCGGCTAATTTTTGTATTTTTGTAGAGATGGGGTTTCACCATGTTGGCCAGGCTGGTCTCAAACTCTTGACCTCAGGTGATCTGCCTATCTCAGCCTCCCAAAGTACTAAGATTCCAGGCACAAGACACCACACTTGGCCACTAGCAAGCTTTTTAAAGTTAGAGACTATTGATTTAAACTTTGGAAACATGCAGAACCTAAATGTCGCACTTAACATTTGACTGACAGCTTGCCTACCTTTAGTAAAGAGATATTCTGATTAAGCCGTTTGAAACCTAAGACTGTCAAATGGGACAGTCTGAATGAGTTAATCATGGATACCTAAATATGTGTAGAAGACATAATAATGTTACCTTAGGCCGGGCGCAGTGGCTCACGCTTGTAATCCCAGCACTTTGGGAGGCCGAGGCGGGCGGATCACGAGGTCAGAAGATCGAGACCACGGTGAAACCCCGTCTCTACTAAAAATACAAAAAATTAGCCAGGCGTGGTGGCGGGCGCCTGTAGTCCCAGCTACTCGGAGAGGCTGAGGCAGGAGAATGGCGTGAACCCGGGAGGCGGAGCTTGCAGTGAGCCGAGATTGCGCCACTGCACTCCAGCCTGGGTGACTGAGCGAGACTCCGTCTCAAAAAAAAAAAATAATAATAATAATAATAATAATAATGTTACCTTGAGAGAAAAGCCAGATGAAACAGAATATTCCCTAAAACATTTCATGCGGTGAAAAGTTTTCTCAAAGTCCAACTGGGAAGGCTGCTGCCAATAGGCTCAATATATTAGTAACTCAGTTTAAACTGCATCTAGGCCCAGCATGGTGGCACAGGAGCTACTTGGGAGACTGAGGTGGGAGGATCCCTTGAGTCCCGGGAGGTTGAGGCAGCAGTGAGCCAAGATCGCGCCAGTGCACTCCAGTCTGGATGACAGAGTGAGACCCTGTCTCAATAAATAACAAAATAGGCCAGGCGCGGTGGCTCACGCCTGTAATCCCAGCACTTTGGGAGGCCAAGGCGGGCGGATCACGAGGTCAGGAAATCGAGACCATCCTGGCTTGATTTAGTAGAGACGGTGAAACCCCGTCTCTACTAAAAGTACAAAAAATTGGCTGGGCGCAGTAGTGGGCGCCTGTAATCCCAGCTACTTGGGAGGCTGAGGCAGGAGAATGGAGTGAACCTGAGAGGGAGAGCTTGCAGTGAGCTGAGATAGCACCATTGCAGTCCAGCCTGGGCGACAGAGCGAGACTCCATCTCAAAAAATAATAATAAAAATAAAAAATAATAACAAAATAATAAACTGTAACTAGCATGTATTTTTAAATGTATGTAGGGCATTCTTAGACCCTCTGAAAGAAATAACTTTGAAAGAGGGCAAAGATTTCTCCCAAGATTGTCTTTCTTTAAATTTTTTGTGTTTTCTTTTTATAGAGATGAGTTTTCACTATGTTGCCCAGGCTGGTCTTGAACTCCTGAGCTCAAGTGATTCTCCTGCCCCGGCCTCCCAAAGTGCTAGGATTACAGGCATGAGCCACTGTGCCTGGCTCCAAGATGGTCTTTCATTTGTAATTCAGTTACATAAAAAGACTAATGTTACATAAACCAAATAACACTAGTTCATTTATTTAACAAACATTTATTCAACGCTTTATCTTTACCAGGCATAATACTAAATACAGTGTCAGAATTACACAAAATTTGACAAATATTCTCTAAAAGAGCAAGTTTTTAAAGAAACACCTAAGAATCTTACTTTGTCATCTTTGTCATCTCATAACATCCATGAGTTTAATTTTGAAAAATGCCACTGCAGAAATAAGCATTTGAACTATATCCCAAATTTTACTATCCAACTGTGTATTTTCAGCATATCTAGCAGTTTAAGTGACACCTCAGTCTTTCTCTTTGCCAAGTTGAACTGTTAGAATAGTCCTTAGAAAGCCGAAGTGTTGACTGGGCACAGTGGCTCACGGCTGTAATCCCAGCACTTTGGGAAGCTGAGGCTGGAGGATCACTTGAGCCCAGGAGTTCAAGACTAGCCTGGGCAACATGGCAAGACCTCGTCTCATAAAAAAATAGTAATAGGCCGGGCGCGGTGGCTCACACCTATAATCCCAGCAGTTTGGGAGGCCAAGGCGGGCGAATCACCTGAGGTCGGGAGTTTGAGGACCAACATGGAGAAAACTCGTCTCTCCTAAAAATACAAAATTAGCCAGGTGTGGTGGCACATGCCTGTCATCCCAGCTACTCGGGAGGCTGAGGTAGGAGAACCGCTTGAACCTGACAGGCGGAGGTTGTAGTGAGCTGAGATCATGCCATTGCACTCCAGCCTGGGTGGGCAACAAGAGCAAACCTCCATCTCAAAATAGTAATAATAATAACCAGGTGTGGTGGTGTGTGCCTGTAGTCCCAGCTACTCAGGGGGCTAAGGCAGGAGGATCACTTGAGCCTGGGAAGTCGAGGCTGCAGTGAGCCGAGGTTGTGTCAGTGCACTCCAGTCTGGGTGACAGAGCAAGATCCTGTCTCACAGAAGAGAAAAGGAAAAGAAAAGAGAAGACAGACAAAAGAAAACTTAAGTGTCCTTACACTTGAATTCTTTGGCATGCACTTAAGCAAAGAATGAAACAGTTGTCTGCTATCACACCAGCAGAGGCCAGAAGAGAGCTATTTTTATTTTATTTTATTTATTTACTTTTTTTTTGAGACGGAGTCTCACTTTTATAGCCCAGGCTGGAGTGCACTGGTGCGATCTTGGCCCACTGCAACCTCCTCCTCCCAGGTTCAAGCGATTCTCCTGCCTCAGCCTCCTGAGTAGCTGGGATTACAGGCATACGCCAACATGCCTGGCTAATTTTTTTTTGTATTTTTAGTAGAGACGGGGTTTCGCCATATTGGCCAGGCTGGTCTTCAACTCCTGTCCTCAGATGATCCACCCGTCTCGGCCTCCCAAAGAGCTGGGATTACAGGCGTGAGCCACTGTGCCTGGCCGAGAGCTATTTTTGGAGAAATAATTAGTTGGAAACTAGGGGCTGAGCAACCAAAAGAGAATTTCTAGGATATATAGGATATGAATTAGATACCTTTGGCACAGTAATGATAGCTTATCAGGCCAAAAAGAGTTTTCAACATAGCTATTGTTGAAATATAACAAAGGGCAGAGGCAAGAATTCATGGTCTTGAGAGGAAAAAAAGTCAACATTGTGTACCTATATATTGGGCATTTAGGAATACAAAGAAATGTATGAGATCCTATTACCCAGGGGGAGAACAGGCAGCCATAAAAAGATGCCTAAGAGGTCAAAGAGGCTTAGGCTGAGTGCCAAAGAAATCTTAAGGCCAATTAGAACCCAAACTATGGCTTAGGATAAGTTAACCTAGAGAAGCAAAGAGGAGGAGACAATGCATTCTAAGTTGGGAAACCAACTAATTGGAATGTGGAAATGCTAAAATACTGAGTCAGAAGGGGCCTTAGAGATCATTTGATTCAAGCCCCTCACTTTGTAATGAAGAAACAGGAACCCAAAGAGTCAGTGATTGCCAAGGTCCCAAAGGGCTAGAACCAGAATATATGGCATCTGGGACCTCAGTTTGATGTTCTTTCCCCTTTGTAGGTGTATGCATTAGAACTAGGGAGTAGAGCTAGTATGTGGTTTTAGTAAGCGAGGCAGTAAACTTGGGTCCTGAATGCAAAATTAAGACTTTAGACTTGAGTGTAGTACTGTGGTTTTTCAGACCATTAGTAGCAGATCCCTTTCTTCAGATTAAATCTTATACAGAACTTCAGTAAACAATGATACTTTAATAACATGAATTTATTTCAAGCATTCAATTTTATCGCCTTTACTTATAAGTCCACCTAGTCAAATGTTTTCTGCACCTCAGGCCAATTATGTCTGAGGGTAAGTTCCAGGCATCAGTAATTTTGGGGGAGACAGACTGTCACCCAGGCTAGAGAGCAGTGGCACGATCACAGCTCACTGCAGCCTCAGCCTCCTGAGTAGCTGGGACTATAGGCGTGCCACCATGCCTGTTTTGTTTTGTTTGTTCTTGTAGAGATGAGGTCTTGCCATGTTGCTCAGGCTGGTCTCAAACTCCTGGGCTCAAGCGATCTGCCTGCCTTTGAGCCACCACACCCGGCCCATCAATATTTCTTTTAAAGCTCCCTGTGTGATTCTGGTGTGCAGCCAAGTTTGAGAACACTGCCCTAAGTCATTGCTACAGGCTACTACAGTGGCATTCAAACTTTGGTGTACAATAGAATCACCTGGAAGGCTTGTTAAACCACAGATTGCCAAGCTCCACCCCAAAGTTTCTGATTTTGTCTGAGCATGTATATTTTTAACAAGTTCACAAATCAGTATAAGGCAAATTAAGAAATATTGCTATGACAACAAAGAAAAGTAGTAAAATGTTAAGCTTCAAGACAGTAGAAAATATTTTGAGCTGTGTAGTAATGCATTAATTTAGATGGCATCATCAGGCCTGCACTATATATAAAATGGATTTGGTGAGGGCGTGGTCAGGCATAGAGTCAGGTGTGCAAGAAAAGCATTTAGTAATCTATTATAATATTCCGAATATGAGGAGCACCTGGGCTAAGACGTGGCAGTGCAATGGAAAAGAAGAAATTTAGTAACCACTTAATGATTGTTACATACCAGAACTAGCAGCTGAGAGTACAAAGATGAATATGACAATTCTCCTCAGTGAGCCTATAACCAACGCACTTGTCACAAGGAACATTGCAAAGTTAGAATCATTAAACTAGGTCTCCTGCTAGAAATGGGGAAGGACCCTTGTTCTACATGTCGTTTATAATTGTAACACTTTTTAAAAGAGAAATTATCAGTAATTCTACAGTGAACTTTGTTTTTACATATTTAAGAATCCAGGGACAATTATGTAGTGGATATTTGCCCAACACATTCTGCACTCAAATTTGAGGCTGCCCACTATCCCCTTGGAGATTTGTCCAGGAAATTGCTTTTTCTTTTCTATTTATCCTCTAACCATTTATTCAGAAAGATAATTATCCATTATTCATGCTTACTGAGTCCGGGCCCTTTCATTGTTTATTAACATTTCCACCAAAGTTTGGCAGGACAAATAAAGAATGAAACTCAGATTAACCTTAGACCATCAACGTATCAATTTTGATAAGATATTTGGGAGAAAATATAGAAAGTGGACTCAAAATTTGAAAGACATGTATTTGCAGTGAACCGGGCAATATCTTGAGTGGATTTGATAGGAAGTTAGCATTAAGCTCAAGAAAATCACAGATAACAAGCTGTGCAAAAACGGCCTGAGCATGCATTTGATTGACAGTTTCAAAAAATCAAAGAATAAAAAGTTAATGCTTGAAATAATCTATTCCAACCTCTCATTATAAGTAAATTGGTTGGGGGTACAAGTTTACTTGTCTTTCTTTTTTATAGATGAACAGATAAATTTGAAACAGTTACAAATGACAGCTGCAGTGTTATGCCAACGTTAGAAGTAAAGGTATTTCTGTATTTTGACTGCTCAGCATCAGGATTATCTTTACTCACACAGATAATGTTTTGCCAGTGGTAAAGATCTTTTTATTTTTGAGATGGAGTTTCACTCTGTCACCCAAGCTGGAGCGCAGTGGCACGATCTCAGCTCACTGAATCCTCCACCTCCCGGGTTTAAGCAATTCTCTGCCTCAGCCTCCCAAGTAGCTGGGATTATAGGTGCCCACCACCACACCCGGCTAATCATTTTTGTACTTTTAGTAGAGATGGGGTTTCACCATTTAGCCAGGGTGATCTTGAACACCTGACCTCGTTGTCCACCTGCCTCTGCCTCCCAAAGTGCTGGGATTATAGGCGTGAGCCATCGCACCCAGCCTGCCAGTGATAAAGATCTTTAACATCTGTCTTCCATCACAAGATATTCTTATATTAGATTATTCCAGAATCTTGAAGAAAAGTAATAGATCAATTTCAAGACAAAGTTGAATCATTTACAACAACATCATGTAAGTAGCCAAAACTTTCAAAGACTCTGTGCACTAATATTCACATGGATTGGCCGGGCACAGTGGCTCACGCCTGTAATCCCAGCACTTTGGGAGGCAGGTGGATCACCTGAGGTCAGGAGTTCGAGACCAGCCTGGCCAACATGGTGAAACTCCACAAAAATTAGCCGGGCATGGTGGCAGATGCTTTTAATCCCAACTACTTGGGAGGCTGAGGCAGAAGAATCACTTGAACCTGAGAGGCAGAGATTGCAGTGAGCTGAGATCACACCACTGCACTCCAGCCTGGGTGACAGAGCGAGACTCCGTCACATTAAAAAAAAAAAAAAATCACATGGATTATACTGATGGTAGCAAATACAACTGAGCCTTGCTTGCAATTTCAGTTTATATAGTATACTTGCGGTATATAGTGTATTTGGTTTGTTGTTGTTGTTGTTGTTGTTGTTTTGAGATGGAGTCTCACTCTGTCGCCCAGGCTGGAGTACAGTGGCATGATCTCGGCTGACTGCAACCTCTGCCTCATCGGGTTCAAGTGATTCCCCTGCCTCAGCCTCCCAAGTAGCTGGGACTACAGGCACCCACCACCACGCCCGGCTAATTTTTTGTATTTTTTGTAGAGATGGGGTTTCACCGTGTTAGCCAGGATGGTCTCAATCTCCTGACCTCGTGATCTGCCTGCCTCTGCCTCCCAAAGTGCTGGGATTACAGGCGTGAGCTGCTGCACCTGGCCCCGGTATATAGTGTATTTGTTGTGCAATTTTCTGTGAGCAGACATACTAGGCCAAATTTTTAAGATATTTGTGTAGAGATACAACCTTTCTGATTGATTCCACATTTTTTTTTTTTTTTGGTTGTTGTTGGGTATTTTGTTTGTTTGTTTTGTTTTTCAGTAGGGACAGGGTTCTCGCTATGTTGCCCAGGTTGGTCTCCAACTCCTTGCCTAAAGTGGTCCCCTTCACCTTGGCCTCCCAAAGTGCTGGGATTACAGGCACGAGCCACCATATTGGCGTGATTCCACATTTCTAAGAACTTCTAATATATATCCAGAGATCATAGGGAAAGCTCTAATCTGAGTTAACACAAAATTTGAGTTAATCTGACAGCACAAGTGAACTCTATGCTATCCAATTTATCAAAATTTTATATATAATATGTTTGCATGGCATGTTTTTCTAATTATCTCAATAGTTTTAAATGTGTTTTTTGTTTGTTTGTTTGTTTGTTTTGATACAGAGTCTTGCTCTGTCACCCAGACTGGAGTGCAGTGGCACTATCTTGGCTCACTGCAACCTCTGCCTCCTGGGTTCAAACAATTCTCATGCCTCAGCCTCCCAAGTAGCTGGGATTACAGGCAAGAGCCACCATGCCCAGCTAATTTTTTTTTTTTTTCAGATGGAGTCTCGCTCTGTCACCAGGCTGGAGTATAGTGGCGCAATCTCTGCTTACTGCAACCTCTGCCTCCCAGGTTCAAGCGATTCTCCTGCCTCAGCCTCCCGAGTAGCTGGGACTACACGTGTGTGCCACCACACCTGGGTAATTTTTGTAATTTTAGTAGAAACAGGGTTTCACCATGTTGGCCAGGATGGTCTTGATCTCTTGACCTCATGATCTGCCCACCTCGGCCTCCCAAAGTGCTGGGATTACAAGCGTGAGCCACCGCGCCCAGCCTAATTTTTGTATTTTTAGTAGAAACGGGGTTTCACCATGTTCTCCAGGCTGGTCTCAAACTCCTGACCTCAAGTGATCCACTTGCCTCGGCCTCCCAAAGTGCTGGGATTACAGGCATGAGCCACCGTGCCCAGCCACCTGTCCCATTTTTAAAGGATTATTCAAGGTGATGTGAAGGAGAATGAGATAATCAGGGTGTGAAGGTGGGAGCAGGGAGTGAGATCATTGCAGCTGTCCTGTGGAAGATCATGGTTTAAAATGGGAGCAGCTGAAGTGGTTATTTGAAGGTAGAGCATCAGTAGGATTTGCTGGGTGATTTTTTTTTTTTTTTTTTTTTTTGTAACGGAGTCTCACTCTGTTACCCAGGCTGGAATGCAGTGGCGTGATCTCAGCTCACTGAAAGCTCCACCTCCTGGGTTCATGCCATTCTCCTGCCTCAGCCTCCAGAGTACCTGGGATCATATGTGCCCACCACCATGCCCGGCCAAATTTTTTTTTGTATTTTTAGTAGAGGCAGGGATTCTCCATGTTAGCCAGGATGGTCTCGATCTCCTGACCTCATGATCCACCCGCCTCGGCCTCCCAAAGTGCTGGGATTACAGGCGTGAGCCACCGCGCCCAGCCTTTTTTTTTTTTTAATAGAGTCTCACTCTGTCACTCAGGCTGGAGTGCAGTGGTGCAATCTCAGCCCACTGCAGCTTCTGCCTCCAGGGTTCAAGCAATTCTCGTGCCTCAGCCTCTCAACTAGCTCGGACTACAGGCAAGTGCCTCCACGCCCAGCTAATTTTTGTATTTTTAGTAGAGGTGGGGTTTCACCATGTTGGCCAGCTGGTCTGGAATTCCTGACCTCAAGTCATCTGCCCGACTTGGCCTCCCAAAGTGCTGGGATTACAGGTGTGAGCCACCCCACCTGGCCTACTGGGCAATTTTAAAGGGTGTAAAGGAAAATAAAGAATCAAGGATAACTCCCAAGTTTTTTATTTGAGCAGCTAGGTGAATGGAGGAGCAGTGGATTTGAGGTAGAGTGGCAGAAATGCGTTTGTTTAAGACAGATTAAGATTGGGATCCTATCAGACATCCAAGTAGAGACGTTAGGTGTGAAGATATGACTTTGAAGTTCAGGGGCAAGGCCACAGTGGGAGATATAAATGGAGGGGTCGAGTCATCAATTTCTAGCTGCTATTTAAAGCAATGGACCAGCATGAGATCACCAAGTTTTGATTGTAAATAGAGAAGAGATCTGGGAAGCTTGAGTTAGATTAAAGCTATATAGAACTGTAGACCTAGAAGAGTCCAGGTGAGGAGGATTACCTGTAATTTAGGCTTCTAGTAACAGAGGTGTAGGGTTATAGGGCTTCAGTTCCTGACAATCCCTTAGGGCAGGGGGCTAGTCACTTGTAAATATATTCTCCTCCTTGGACTTACCTCTCAGGAAGTTTGTATTGATAAGGCAGGGACTGGTGAGAGTTGGAGGGGGGTCAACCTGAGTCATACTGAGCTTGGAGGGCCCTTCGGTCCTGCCAGGGCTACTGTTGAGGCCAGGGGAGAGGTACCCTCCACGGGAGCACAAGTAGCCCTGTTGCCCCTGCTCCAGGTGGGGTCAAGGCTGGGGGCCAGGCAGTGCTACAGGAGCAGCTCCTGCCCCTTTCCACTTTGCCATACCCATCAAACTTCCCAAAAGCCTGTACCCCCGGATGCTCCTGCACCTCAGCTGTCTCCAACAGGGAATACAATGCCCATTTTGCCTTCCTGTGCTCACCACCAAATTTTACCAGCCATTCTCTTGAGGGTCCCCACTTGGGAGGATGAGGTGGTTAGAAAGACATGTAACTAGGCCGGGCGCGGTGGCTCACGCTTGTAATCCCAGAACTTTGGGAGGCCGAGGCGGGCGGATCACAAGGTCAGGAGATCGAAACCACGGTGAAACCCCGTCTCTACTAAAAATACAAAAAATTAGCCGGGCGTGATGGCGGGCGCCTGTAGTCCCAGCTACTCGGAGAGGCTGAGGCAGGAGAATGGCGTGAACCCGGGAGGCAGAGCTTGCAGTGAGCCGAGATTGCGCCACTGCACTCCAGCCTGGGCCACAGAGCGAGACTCCGTCTCAAAAAAAAAAAAAAAAAAAAAAAGAAAGACATGTAACTTTTCCCATCTTGTGGGGCTGAAGGCAGGGATGCTGGAAAATACCATCTTGCAAAAATACCTTATCAGAGGCACCTAGGTAAGCAGCATAGGGTTAACTGCCATGGGAAGTGCAGCCAGTAGGGGGCTCTGTGAGAAGTCAAGGCAGGGAGGGTTTTAGGCCCCAGTGTATCATCAGAGCTCGACGAACGCAACAGCCTGTTGTCTGGTTTCTGGCAAGATACACCTGTAGGACAGACACCAGACCTGTCTTTCATAAGGAGCTTGAGAGCCTCGGTCCAAACAACCTCCAAACTCCAAGACTTGGTCATACTCAAAGTCCAGATCACTTCAAGGGATCTCTAAAATGTAATGTCCATCAACAAATTGCTGTCCCCTCACTTCTCATGGCTGATATGTTCCTTGAAGGAGTTGGTCGCTTGCAGAGATCCACAGAAACCCAGGTCAGCCAATCCTGGTAGAATGCTAAGGTGACAGTTTCGTCTTTCTGATCCTTCCTGTACTATAGCTGCAACCACAAGGCTTCGCCTCCCATCTTTCTAAAAACACCACGGGAAGAGCTGGTGCTTTTCCAGCTGATGAAGGCTGAAATGACAGATTAGGACTAGTGGCCAAGGTTCTGTCACATCTGCTGATGCGTCTCAACTCCTAACACTCCAGAGGAAGGACTGACACTTCCCAACCACAAAGTGTAAAAGCCATGCAGCCCAAGGGCTAGGGCCCCTTTCCTACATGCTATTTCTTGGCCTTTGTGGATTGTCACAGTCTACACCAGAATGTCATGGACATCAAGGGAAATGCACCCCAACTGCTGCTTCTGTGCCTGTGAGTCTCCACTAAACAACCATTTCAAAAGCCCTGTTGATGTGCTGTCTGCTCAGTCACCTGCTTGGGTGGCAGGTAACAAGGTAAGTTGCAGTCAAGTGCTTCTAACCTAGTAGCCATCTTTCTCCATTGCATAGATATGCTTGTCTATCCACTATGAGCTAGTACATGTTGATATTACTGTTGAACTCTCAAAGAACAACTGCATTTCTTTTCCTTCCAAGTTCTCAAAGAGGACCTCACTGTGGCCCCTAAGTCCTATCAGCTCACTTCACAGGGTTTGTTGGGAATCTCCAAGGATTCTCAGATAAAATCTTCCAGGCAATAAATAATAATAGTGATAAAACCAGGTAGTGGTGCCAGGGTAGTAGATACCTAAGAGGACAAGCTTGGTGACTTCTGCATACATACACACACTACAGCAAAAGAGAGATACGTCTTTTGGAATTGGATTGGACTTAGTTGGTGAAACTAAGAGTGATGCTTCCTGTTTTCTAATGCTTGTTCCTGAAAGAGTTACTTAGGCCATGTTGAATCATCATCACAATCAGGGCCCTTCTCCACTTTCCATGCTACTCTATAAAGGAATAAATAGCTGTATTCAAACACCCTCCCCTATGGAACTGCAATTGCTCTGAGTGGGAGTCAGGCCATGGTGCGTAAACACCAATGGCAAGGACGTCATGTCAGTGCCATTAGTGGTGCATGGTGCATCTGCACAGAGCTGTCCTAAGAGGAGGCAGGGGTTTACTTGATCCTGCATCATAAGGCAGTTTTGTGTGTGGACTCATTAAACTTGCAAAAGGAGCACCCAGGGAAGGTGCAGCAGCCCAACACAGTGCCTTAAACATAGTAGGCTTTAATGAATGTTTCTTGAATAAATATATGATGAATGAGTCTGGGAACAGGGAAAACCGGTCTAGGCTCTGCCAACATGTTTACTGTGTTACCTTGGTCAAATCTCTACCTTTTAGGACTTTAGTTTCCTCATCTGTGAAATGAGAGGCTTGGACTGTGATATGGTTTGGCTATTTGTCCTCTCCAAATCACATGTTGAAATGTGATTCCCAGTGTTGAAGGTGAGGCCTAGTGGGAGGAGTTTGGGTCATGGGGGTAGATGTCTCATGAATGGCTTGGTGCTGTCCCTGTGGCAATGAGTTCACACAAGAGCTGATTGTTTTAAAGAACATGGTATCTCTCTCGCTCCCTCTCTCTTGTTCCCTCTCTCACCATGTGATACACATGCTCCCCCTCCACCTTTCACCATGACTGTAAGCTTCCTGAGGCCTTCACCAGAAACAAATGCTGGCACCATTCTTCTTGTATAGTCTGCAGAACCATGAGCCAAATAAACCTCTTTTCTTTATAAATTGCTCAGTCTCAGGTATTCCTTTATAGCAATGCAAAACTGACTAACACAAATGGTAAGAAGGAGTGGGGTCTCCAGCCCACATTTCTCCTCAGCACTGCCCTAGTAGAGCCTCTCTATGAGGACTCTGCCTCTGCAGGAGGCTTCTGCCTGGGCACCCAGGCTTTCCCATACATCCTGTGAATTCTAGGTGGAAGCTGCCAAGCCTCCTTCACTCCTGCATTCTGCACACCTGGAGACTTAACACCACATGGAAGCTGTCAAGGCTTACAGCCTGTGCCCTCTGAAGCAGCAGCCTGAGCTGTACCTGTGGCCCTTTGAGTCATGGCTAGAGCCAGAGCAGCCAGGATGCAGGGATCAGCCTCCCAAAGTGGCAAAGTGCAGTGGTCCCCACAGGCCTGGCTCACAAAACCATTCTTTCCTCCTAGGCTTCTGGGCCTGTGATGGGAGGGGATATCTCCAAGATTTCTGAAACACATTTGAATGCTCTACTTCCCTTTTAATACCAAGTTCCAACTTTAGGTCATTTCTTTGTTCCTGTATCTGATTGTAGGCTGTTAGAAGCAGCCATACCACGTCTTGAATTCTTTGCTGCTTAGAAATTTCTTCTGCCAGATACCTTAAGTCATCACTCTTAACTTCAAACTTCCATGGATCCCTAGCACATGGACACAATGTAGCCAAGTTCTTTGTTAGGGCATAACAAGGGTGACCTTTCCTCTAGTTCTCAATGGGTTCCTCATTTCCATCTAAGACCTTATCAGCTTGGCTTTCGCTGTCGATATATATATATATATATATATTTTTTTTTTTTTGAGATGGAGTCTCGCTCTGTAGCCCTGGCTGGAGTGCAGTGGCACGCTCTTGGCTCACTGCAAGCTCTGCCTCCCGAGTTCCCACCATCCTCCTGCCTCAGCCTCCTGAGTAGCTGGGACTACAGGCACGCGCCACCACACCCAGCTAATTTTTTGTATTTTTAGAAGAGACAGGGTTTCACCGTGTTAGTCAGGATGGTCTCGATCTCCTGGCCTCGTGATCCACCCACTTCGGCCTCTCAAAGTGCTGGGATTGCAGGCGTGAGCCACCGCGCCCAGCCCACTGTCCATATTTCTATCAGCATTTTGGTCACAATCACTTAACAAGTCTCTAAGAAGTTCCAAACTTTCCCTTGGCTTCCTGTCTTCTTCTGAGCTCTCCAAACTCTTCCAACCTTAGCCTGTTATCCATTTCCAAAGCTGCTTCCACATTTTCAATTATCTTTATAGCAATGCCCCACTCCTCAGGACGAATTTTCTGTTAGTTTGTTTGTGTTGCTATAAAGCAATGCCTGAGGCTGAGTAATTTATAAAGAGAAGAGGTTTATTTGGTTTCTGCTCCTTCAAGCTGTGCAAGAAGCATGGCACCAACATCTACTTCAGGCGAGAGCCTCAGGTACTTTTTTATAGCAATGCAAATGGATCAACACAGACTGCATGATCTTTGAGGTCCCGTCTAATTCATCAGCTTCTCACAATTAGATAGCTAGCACTTTTCAGGAGAGTGAACTGGTGAGCAGTTAAAAGCACGGTCTTCAGAGCAAGGCAAACTAAGGCTGCAATTCAAGCTCTGTCACTTAGAGTCTGGCATGGTCAGTGCACCCAAATTCTCTTAGCTTTCCACACCCACAAGTACAAGCTTCTTATGATAATTAAATGAAATGATATTGGGGTTTGCTACAGTTGCTGATATATAGTAACTGTTCAATAATTGATACTTGTCATCATTATTGGCAGTATTGCAGAGATAATGATGATGAATTACAAAGAAAGTCTCAGAAAAGTCAGAACCTGAGGCGGGCCTTGAAGACTAGATAAGATTTAGAGGGGCTGGGCCAGGTGCTGTGGCTCACGCCTGTAATCTCAGCACTTTGGGAGGCCAGGGTGAGCGGATCACGAGGTCAGTAGTTCGAGACCAGCCTGGCCAACATGGTGAAACTCTGTCCCTACTAAAAATACAAAAAAATTAGCCAGGCGTGGTGGCAGGCACCTGTAATCCCAGCTACTCGGGAGGTTGAGGCAGGAGAATTGCTTGAACCCAGGAGGTGGAGGTTGCAGTGAGCCAGGATCACACCACTACACTCCAGCCTGGGCAACAGAGCGAGACTCCGTCTCAAAAAAAGAAAAAAAAAAAGATTTAGAGGGGCTGGGGAAACAAGGTGGGAGAGGGAGCTTTCATAAAAGAAAGGGGTCTTATGAACAAAGGCCTGGAGGCAGTAGAACAGGAGGGGTGTTGCAGGTTGTGGTTGGGAACTATAAGGAGAAGACAATTGGCCTAGAGCGGAGACTGTAGTGGGGAAGTCACGACCTGTTAAGGCACACACGGATAGGTAAGTCGGGATCTCTAAGTAATTTGCTCAAAGGCTCCATAAACCAACCCCCTTTCTCAGCCCTGTATCCTCCCTACTTCCTGAATGTTCAAACTGGAGGAGGAATACAGAGAAGGTGTCACTCCTAGGCCATAGAATCATTTAAAATCCTGTTATGTTGGAAGAGTGAATTTTATTCTATAAGCATTAATTGACCACTTATAATTTTCTCATAATGAAGGCAGCAGAGACCAGAGGTAAATGTTGAAAAGTCTCCCCAGGACCAAATGAAAACCAAAAGGCCAAATTTGTACTTTTAGAAGAACACCCACAAAGATTTTTCCAAAACGTGTACAACCCTGTTTCATAATTCGGGGCTTGAAAGAAAAACCAGTTTGACCTTCTGCAGATGTAGCACACAGAACACTGATAGCTCAGCTCGTAGGTGTGCATTTCAGGTACAAGGTGTCTGCTCAGCAGTACTATCTGTCCCCCAAATTTACCTTCCTGTGCACCCCATTTGTTCCAGTCAGG
This sequence comes from Nomascus leucogenys, assembly GCF_006542625.1. Taxonomy (NCBI): domain Eukaryota; kingdom Metazoa; phylum Chordata; class Mammalia; order Primates; family Hylobatidae; genus Nomascus; species Nomascus leucogenys. The sequence continues at coordinate 56,854,448 of NC_044384.1, read as the reverse complement.
TTAACCTGACACCCCCACTGTATTGTCCAAAGATGTTACTTGCCACACCCTTGCTTCTCTCTCTGCATAGGAAACAGGTAACAAACAGCCTGGCTAAGGTAGTGAAACCCTATCTCTACTAAAAATACAAAAAATTAGCCGGGTGTGGTGGTGGGCACCTGTAGTCCCAGCTACTCAGAAGGCTGAGGCAGCAGAATCACTTGAACCCAGGAGGCGGAGGTTGCAGTTAGCCGAGACTGGGCTGCTGCATTCTAGCCTGACTACAGAGCGAGACTCTGTCAAAAATGTACGACTGTCACTTCAAAGAAAACAACTGGTAGTATTTGTTGACAGAGATAAAATTTGAGCTTTTGGCCGGGCATGGTGGGTCATACCTGTAATCCCAGCACTTTGGGAGGCCAAGGCGGGCAGATCACCTAAGGTCAGGAGTTTGACACCAGCCTGGCCAACATGGCAAAACCCTGTCTCTACTAAAAAATTCAAAAATTAGCTGGGCATGGTGCGTGTGCCTGTAATCCCAGCTACTCAGGAGGCTGAGGCAGGAGAATCACTTGAACCCCGGAGGTGGAGGTAGCAGTGAGCCAAGATCATACCACTGCACTCCAGCCTGAGTGACAAGAGCCAGACTGTCTGAAAAAAAAAAAAAAGAATAAAAATAAAAATAAATCTCAGCTTTTAAGTGAAAATCAGAATTTTGGAAAATTTGTAACTGCTACTGTGAACTTGATAGCTTCCTGATACTTAGACTTTTGTGATGCAATTGGTGATGGTATTAATAAATGTGATTCTTATATAATGAAATGTGTCAATATCTAGAAGATCTGTGTACCTCAGTGAACCTCAGTGAACCAATATTCTCCAAATGACCAATGCAAGATGTTACAAATCATGCATGGGTAAAAGATCCAAGTCGCAAGAGGGACCTATGCGTTTCAATGTAACAGAGTTCAAAAAAATTCATTGGTTTTGTTTCAGATTCTACACTGTGACTAACATCCAAGAAAATGTCACTTGTTGAGTATTGATACTGCATCAAAGATTAATATTCAAAGTTATCTGAACAATTTGTTTTTTGTTTGTTTGTTTTGTTTTTTTTGAGACAGAGTCTCGTTCTGTCGCCCAGGCTGGAGTGCAGTGGTGCAATCTCGGCTCACCGCAAGCTCCGCCTCCCGGGTTCTCGCCATTCTCCTGCCTCAGCCTCCCAAGTAGCTGGGACTACAGATGCCTGCCACCATGCCCGGCTAATTTTTTGTATTTTTAGTAGAGACGGGGTTTCACCGTGTGAGCCAGGATGGCCTCGATCTCCTGACCTTGTGATCCGCCCGTCTCAGCCTCCCAAAGTGCTGGGATTACAGGCGTGAGCCACCATGCCCAGCCAACAATTTGTTAAAAGACTGTAAGAGGTCTGATTTTTTTCATATACTTCATATGAACCAACATATCAAAACAGATTAAATGCAGACGCAGACCTGAGAATCCAACTGTCTTCTATTAAGCCAAACTTTAAAGAGATTCAAACATCTTTTCTCACTAATGTTTTTTATTCTGGGATATATATACTTATTTTTGATAAAATTGTGGGGGGTGGTCACGTTGTATCCAGCATTTGGAGCAAGGCGGGGATCAGAGGTCAGGATGAGAACGGTGAAAGTTCTTCTAAAAAAAAAAAATTAGGGGGGGGGGGGCGTGTAGTGGGAGGGGGGGGAAGGGTGAACCGGGAGGGGGTGCAGTGAGGAGATTGGCATGCACTCAGTGGGACAGAGCGAGACTCGTCTAAAAAAAAAAAAAAAAAATTTGTATATTTTATGTTAAAAGCTAGTGGGTTTATTTTTAGATGAATAAATATTCTAAAATTCATCACTTTTAATATCTTTTATTTTTTAAATATTTTAGAGACAGAGTCTCGCTCTGTTGCCCACACTGGGATGAAGTAGCACAGCTGTAGCTCACAGCAGCCTCAAACTCCTAGGCTTAAGTGATCCTCCCACCTCAGCCTCCTGAGTAGCTAAGACTACAGGTACATGCCACCATGCCCAACTATCTTTTTTTCAATTTTTTTTTTTTTTTTTTTTTAGAGATGGGGGTCTCGCTATGTTGCCCAGACTGGTCTCGAACTCCTGGCCTCAGGCAATCCTCCTGCCTCAGCCTCTCAAAGCACTGGGATTATAGGCATGAGCCATTGTGCTTGGCCTTAATTTCTAATATGGAAAATGCCAATTTATATAATTCACATTAACCAAAGCTCTTTAGGATCCTCAATCATCTTTAAATTTCAAGAGGTCACAGCACCAAAAACTTTGAGAGAACTGAAATCGTACTCACAGTGTTACCGGAAAGGGGTCCCTACCCAGACCCCAAGAAAGGGTTCATAGACCTGCAAGAAAGAATTCGGGGTGAGTCCACTGAGTAAATTAAAAGCAAGTTTATTAAGAAAGTAAAGGAGGCCGGGCACAGTGGCTCACACCTGTCATCCCAGCACTTTAGGAGGCCAAGGCGGATGGATTACCTGAGGTCAGGAGTTTGAGACCAACCTGGCCAACATGGTGAAACCCCGTCTCTACTAAAAATACAAAAATTAGATGGGCGTGGTGGCACGCGCCTGTAGTCCCAGCTACTCAGGAGGCTGAGGCACGAGAATCTCTTTAGACCTGGAGGCCAAGTTTGCAGTGAACCGAGATCGCACCACTGCACTCCAGCCTAGGCAACAGAGCAAGATTCCATCTCAAAAAACAAAAACAAAAAGTAGGCTGGGTGCGGTGGCTCTTGCCTCTAATCCCAGACTTTGGGAGGCCGAGGCAGGTGGATCACAAGGTCAGGAGTTTGAGACCAGCCTGAGCAACATGGTGAAACCCTGACTCTACTAAAAATACAAAAATTAGCCAGGTGTAGTGGCACGTGACTGTAGTCCCACCTACTCAGGCGGCTGAGGCAGGAGAATTGCTTGAACCCCGGAGGCGGAGGTTACAGTGAACCAAGATCACGCCACTGCACTCCAGCCTGGGCTACAGAGCGAGACGCTGTCTCAAAAAAAAGAAAAAAGTAAAGGATGCCTTGCGCAGTGACTCACACCTGTAATCCCAGCACTTTGGAAGGCCAAGGCAGGCGGATCACCTGAGATCAGGAGTTCGAGATCAGCCTGGCCAACGTGAGGAAATCTCATCTCTATCAAAAATACAAAAAAAAAAAAAAAAAAAAAACTAGCCAGGACTGGTGGCACATGCCTGTAGTCCCAGCCACTCAGGAGGCTGAGGCAGGAGAATCACTTGAACCCGGGAGGTGGAGGTTGCAGTGAGCTGAGATCACACTACTGCACTCCAGCCAGGCGACAGACTAAGACTCTGTCTCAAAAAAAAAAAGGAAAGGAAAAGAAAGGAATAAACGAATGGCTACTCCATAGGCAGAGCAGCAGCATGGGCTGCTGGACTGACTGTACTTATAGTTACTTCTTGTTTATATGCTAAACAAGGGTTATTTATGAGTTCCAGGGAAGGGGTGGGCAATCCTTGGAACTGAGGTTTCCTCTTCATTTTAGACCCCATAGGATAACTTCCTGACGCTTCCATGGCATTTGTAAACTGTCATGGTGCTGATGGGAGTGTCTTTTAGTATGCTAATGCATTATAATTAGCATATCATGAGCAGTGAGGACAACCAGAGGTCACTTTCATCTCCGTCTTGGTTTTGTGGGATGTGGCTGGCTTCTTTACTGCATATGCTGTTTTATCAACAAGGTCTTTGTGACCTGTATCTTGTGCTGACCTCTTTTTTTTTTTTTTTTTTTTTTTTGAGTGCAGTGGCGCAATCTCGGCTCACTGCAAGCTCCGCCTCCCGGGTTCACGCCATTCTCCTGCCTCAGCCTCTCTGAGTAGCTGGGACTACAGGTGCCCGCCACCACGCCCGGCTAATTTTTTGTATTTTTTTTAGTAGAGATGGGGTTTCACTGTGGTGTCTATCTCCCGACCTCGTGATCCGCCCACCTCGGCCTCCCAAAGTGCTGGGATTACAAGCCTGAGCCACTGTGCCCGGCCTTGTGCTGACCTCTTATCTCATCCTGTGGCTAAGGACGCCTAACCTCCAGGGAATGCAGCCCAGTAGGTCTCAGCCTTATTCTACACAGCCCCTATTCAAGAAGCAATTGCTCTGGTTCAAACACCTCTGACAACAAGGTTAACAAGAATTACATGCCAGATTCTGGACAGAAAAATAGGTATAATTAAATGTTAATAAAGCCACACTTTGGTCCACTTCCTGGTAGCTGCTTGCTAACTCAAAATCTCCTAGCACTAGATACTGACTATTTGCATCCCCATTGTTCCTGTAGATAGGATCTCTAATGTCAGACTCATAAGGCTACAAAATCAATGTACAAAAATCACAAGCATTCTTATACACCAATAACAGACAGAGAGCCAAATCATGAGTGAACTCCCATTCACAATTGCTTCAAAGAGAATAAAATACCTAGGAATCCAACTTACAAGGGATGTGAAGGACCTCTTCAAGGAGAACTACAAACCACTGCTCAGTGAAATAAAAGAGGATACAAACAAATGGAAGAACATTCCATGCTCATGGGTTGGAAGAATCAATATCATGAAAATGGCCATACTGCCCAAGGTAATTTATAGATTCAATGCCATCCCCATCAAGCCACCAATGACTTTCTTCACAGAATTGGAAAAAACTACTTTAAAGTTCATATGGAACCAAAAAAGAGCTGGCATCGCCAAGTCAATCCTAAGCCAAAAGAACAAAGCTGGAGGCATCACGCTACCTGACTTCAAACTATACTGCAAGGCTACAGTAACCGAAACAGCATGGTACTGGTACCAAAACAGAGATATGGACCAATGGAACAGAACAGAGCCCTCAGAAATAACGCCGCATATCTACAACTATCTGATCTTTGACAAACCTGACAAAAACAAGAAATGGGGAAAGGATTCCCTATTTAATAAATGGTGCTGGGAAAACTGGCTAGCCACATGTAGAAAGCTGAAACTGGATCCCTTCCTTACACCTTATACAAAAATTAATTCAAGATGGATTAAAGACTTACATGTTAGACCTAAAACCATAAAAACCCTAGAAGAAAACCTAGGCAATACCATTCAGGACATAGGCGTGGGCAAGGACTTCATGACTAAAACACCAAAAGCAATGGAAACAAAAGCCAAAATTGACAAATGGGATCTAATTAAACTAAAGAGCTTCTGCACAGCAAAAGAAACTACCATCAGAGTAAACAGGCAACCTACAAAATGGGAGAAAATTTTCGCAACCTACTCATCTGACAAAGGGCTAATATCCAGAATCTACAATGAACTCAAACAAATTTACAAGAAAAAAACAAAGAACTCCATCAAAAAGTGGGCAAAGGACAGGAACAGACATTTCTCAAAAGAAGACATTTATGCAGCCAAAAAACACATGAAAAAATGCTCATCATCACTGGCCATCAAAGAAATGCAAATCAAAACCACAATGAGATACCATCTCACACCAGTTAGAATGGCCATCATTAAAAAGTCAGGAAACAACAGGTGCTGGATAGGATGTGGAGAAATAGGAACACTTTTACACTGCTGGTGGGACTGTAAACTAGTTCAACCATTGTGGAAGTCAGTGTGGCGATTCCTCAGGGATCTAGAACTAGAAATACCATTTGACCCAGGCATCCCATCACTGGGTATAAGCCCAAAGGACTATAAATCATGCTGCTATAAAGACACTTGCACATGTATGTTTATTGCGGCACTATTCACAATAGCAAAGACTTGGAACCAACCCAAATGTCCAACAACGATAGACTGGATTAAGAAAATGTGGCACATATACACCATGGAATACTACGCAGCCATAAAAAATGATGAGTTCATATCCTTTGTAGGGACATGGATGAAACTGGAAATCATTCTCAGTAAACTATCGCAAGGACAAAAAACCAAACACCACACGTTCTCACTCATAGGTGGGAATTGAACAATGAGAACACATGGACACAGGAAGGGGAACATCACACTCTGGGGACTGTTGTGGGGTGGAGTGAGGGGGGAGGGATAGCATTAGGAGATATACCTAATGTTAAATGACGAGTTAATGGGTGCAGCACACCAACATGGCACATGGATACATATGTAACAAACCTGCACATTGTGCACGTGTACCCTAAAACCTAAAGTATAATAAAAAAAAAAAAAAAAAAAAAGAATTGCTTAAGGCCAGGCAAAGTAGCTCATGCCTGTAATCCCAGCACTTTGGGAGGCCAAGGTGGTTGGATTGCTTGAGGTCAGAAGTTCAAGACCAGCCTGGCCAACATGGTGAAACCTGGTCTTTACTAAAAATACAAAAATTAATTCCAGCTACTTGGGAGGTTGAGATAGGAGAATCTCTTGAAACTGGGAGGTGGAGGTTGCAGTAAGCTGAGATTGCACCACTGCACTCCTGCACTCCAGCCTGGGCAACAAAGCAAGACTGTCTAAAAAAAAATATTTCAGATGTTTTCCAGATCCTGCATTCAATTGGAATGGCTGTTGCCAAACAGTTTGAAGACCCCCTCAGAGGAACTGAATCAGCATAAGAATACAGTTTCTTTATGACCCTGTCCCAAGACCTCACCCAGCCCTCTTCAACCAATCAACAATCCCCACACCTCAGCCCCTTACTCATCCAAACCCCTTAAGATCCCTAGCCCCAAACTCCTTGGGATTTGAGGCTTCCTCCCATCTCCTCACTTGGCTGCCTGATGATTAACCTCTTTCTCTGCAGCAACTTGGTATCTCAGTGTACTGACTTGTCATGCATTGGGCAAGGAACCTGGTACGGTAACAGAACCACAGGTGTGGTGTTGTGAGAATGCACATTTGACCTATGCTTTATTCCTGGCTCTGCTACTTATCAGCTGTGGCAGACTGCCACAGTCACTACTTGAGACCATCACTACAACAGTTACTACTGTTAATACTTGAGACCTTCATTACAGCAGTTACTGTTTCTGCCTGAGACCCTCATTACAGCAGTTACTACTGTTACTGCCTGAGACCTTCATTATGAGACTGAACGAAGGGACAAATGTAGAAATGATAACAAAAAACAAAACTATTTTAAGGAAAGGCTAGCACGGGGAAGAAGAAAAGAGAAGAAAAGAAGAAAAGGGGTCCCTTGGCCGGGCGTGGTGGCTCACGTCTGTAATCCTAGCACTTTGGGAGGCCAAAGTGGGCGGATCACGGGGTCAGGAGATCGAGACCATCCTGGCTAACATGGTGAAACCCCGTCTCTACTAAAAATACAAAAAATTAGACAGGCGTGGTGGCAGGCGCCTGTAGTCCCAGCTACTTGGGAGTCTGAGGCAGGAGAATGGCGTGAACCCGGGAGGCAGAGCTTGCAGTGAGCCAAGATCGCACCACTGCACTCCAGCCTGGGAGACAGTGAGACTCCATCTCAAAAAAAAAAAAAAAAAAAAAAAAAAGAGAAAGAAAAAGAAAAAAGAAAGGGCTCCCTGCTTCTAGTGAGCAAAGGCAGCCACTGAGCTTCTACAGCACTTGGTATTTATTGGGTAACAAGAGCAAGGAGGAGGAGGTAACGATTGGTCAGCTGCTTAATTGATCACAGGTTCATATTGTTACTGACAGGCTTTAATTATGCCTAATAAGAAACATTTGTGCCTGGATCGTGACTGCCCTCAGAAGTCCTTCTGGGTGGCATAAGCAGTTTGTCAGTTTGCCAACATTCTGCATTATGAGAAACGGTTTGCTGCTTACTCATATAGCCTCCAGTGGTATACCGAGTTGATCATTGTAAGCATGAGACAAAGCAAAGGAATATGTCTAGTGTCTGTACCTAGTGAAAATGGAAAAGAAAAAGATGAGGAAGAGAATGAAGCAGAGGAGGAGGAAGGAGGAGGAGGAAGAAGGAGGAGGAAAAGGAGAAGATTTAGTGTCTTCCCTATAAAAAGATCTGTTTCCAGAATATAAGAATTCCGTGGCTGGGTGCAGTGGCTCATACTGGTAATCCCAGCACTTTGGGAGGCCAAGGCGGGCAGATCATGAGGTCAGGAGATGGAGACCATCCTGGCTAACATGGTGAAACGCCGTCTCTACTAAAAAACACAAAAAATTAGCCAGGCGTGGTGGCAGGCTCCTGTAGTCCCAGCTACTCAGGAGACTGAGGCAGGAGAATGGCGTGAACCCAGAAGGTGGAGCTTGCAGTGAGCCGGAGCTTGCAGTGAGCCGAGATTGCACCACTGCACACCAGCCTGGGTGACAGGGCGAGACTCCGTCTCAAAAAAAATAAAAATAAATAAAGAATTCAGTATTAGTAGATCTAAAGGCATAATCTTTCCAATGCTATAAGGATCATCTATCAGACATTTTCAAGTTTTCTTAGAAAGGAAATCTCAGCCAGCCACGGTGGCTCACACCTGTAATCCCAGCACTCTGGGAGTCCAAGGCGGGTGGATCACTTGAGCCCGGGAGTTCAAGACCAGCATGGCCAACATGGTGAAAACCCATCAAAAAATACCAAAAAATTTGCTGTATGCGGTGGTAGGTGCCTGTAGTCCCAGCTACTCAGGAGAGTAGCTCACCAAAGCCTGGGCAGTCGAGGCTACAGTGAGCAGTGATCACGCCGCTGCAGTCCAGCCTGGGTGACGGAGTGCAACCTTGTCTCACAGAAAAAAAAAAAAAAAAGAAAGAGACAAAAGAGAAAGGGAGGGAGGGAGGGAAGGAAGGAAGGAAGGAAGGAAGGAAGGAAGGAAGGAAGGAAGGAAGGAAGGAAGGAAGGAAGGAAAGAAATCTCATATAAGACTTCAGGCACTAGAGAGCAATTAAGGGCTGTGAGTCTCAGGGCCACATTAGCAAGAGATCAATTCATCAACCTACAAAGTACTTAATGTTTATTCAATAGAATGACGAATGAGGAAAGACTGTAAAGAAACAGATGTGGAAGCTGGGAGCTGTGGCGTATGCCTGTAATCCCAGCTACTCGAGAGGCTGAGGCTGGAGGATTGCTTGAACCCATGAGTTCAAGTCCAGCCTGGACAATGTAGTAAGACCTTATCTTTTAAATAATCGTATTAAGGAAAAGATATATACGTGAGTGAGTGTATCTGAACACATGTATAGTAAGAACAATGATCTGAAGTCACATGAAGTTCTGAGAAAAACCTGTGGCATTACAGAATAGAACTGAAAGTTTGGCCTGGAGTTTTCCTGGCCTTATGCTTTTTAAGGAAAATGTTGTGTTTATAGTTAATGTTTTGTTCTTGTTTTGAGACAGGGTTTCACTCTGTCGCCCAGGCTGGAGTGCAGTGGTGCCATCTCAGCTCACTGCAACCTCTGCCTCCTGAGTTCAAGTGATTCTCCCACCTCAGCCTCCCGAATAGCTGGGACTACAGGCATCTGCCACTATACTCAGCAAAATTTTTTTTTTTTTGAGACAGCGTCTCACTCTGTTGCCCCGGCTACAGTACATTGGCGCAATCTCGGCTCACTGCGACCTCCGCCTCCCAGGTTCAAGTGATTGTCCTGCCTCAGCCTCCTGAGTAGCTGGGACTACAGGCATGCGCCAGCAAGCCCGGCTAATTTTTGTATTTATAGTAGAGATGGGGTTTCACCATATTGGTCAGGCTGTTCTCGAACTCCTGACCTCGTGATCCGCCCACCTCAGCCTCACAAAGTGCTGGGATTACAGGCGTGAGCCACCACGCCCGGCTACTCAGCTAATTTTTGTATTTTTTTGGTAGAGAAGGGGTTTCACCATGTTGGCCAGGCTGGTCTCAAACTCCTGACCTCAAGTGATCCGCCTACCTTGGCCTCCCAAATTGCTGGGATTATAGGCATGAGCCACCACACCTGGCCCTGGTTAATTTTTTTTTTAACTGAAAATTTTAATGAGATAATTTTAATTCACATGCAATTGTAAGAAATAATACAAAGAGATTCTATAAAACATTTACCCATTTCCTCCAGTGATAACATCTTCCAAAACTATAGCTCAAAATCACAACCAGGATATCAACTTTGATACAATCTTACTCAGAAATCTCCTTTTATTTTTACACACTTGTGTGTATGTATTTAATTCTACACAATTGTATCATGTGTTAGGTATTCACCACAGTCACCTAGCAACCAACAATCTGTTGTCCATTGCTAAAATGTCGCCATTTTGGAAGAGTTGCATAGATTGAATTATACAATATATAACCTTTTGGGGTTGACTTTTTCCAGTCAGCCTAATTCCTAGAGATTCATCTGAACTGTTGCATGTATTAATAATTTATTCTTTTTTTGTCTTTTTTTGAGATGGAGTCTTGCTCTGTCCCTCAGGCTGGAGTGCAGTGGTGAGATCTTGGCTCACTGCAACCTCTGCCTCCTGGGTTCAAGCGGTTATCCTGCCTCAGCCTCCCGAGTAGCTGGGACTACAGGTGTGTGCCACCATGCCTGGCTAATTTTTGTATTTCTAGTAGAGATGGGGTTTCACCATGCTGGCCAGGCTGGTCTCGAACTCCTGACCTTGTGATCCACCTGCCTCAGCCTCCCAAAGTGCTAGGATTACAGGCGTGAGCCACGGTGCCCAGCCTTTTTTTTTTTTTTTTTTTTTTTTGAGACAGAATCTTGCTCCATCGCCCAGGCTAGAGGGCAGTGGCACAATCTCAGCTCACTGCAACCTCTGCCTCCTGGGTTCAAGCTATTCTTCTGCCTTAGCCTCCTGAGTAGCTAGGATTACAGGTGTGTGCCACCATGCCCAGATAATTTTTGTATTTTTAGTAGAGACGGGGTTTTCCCACATTGGCCAGGCTGGTCTCAAACTCCTCACCTCAGGTGATCCGCCTGCCTCGGCCTCCCAAAGTGCTGGGATTACAGGTGTGAGCCACTGCTCCTGGCCAAATAATTCATTCTATTTAATAGCTGAGTAGTACTCCATGATATAGATGTACCACACTTTGCTTAGCTATTCACCTGTTGAAGGATATCTGACTTCTTTCCAGTTTGGGGAGTTATTACAAATAAAGTTGCAGGCTGGGCACAGTGGCTCATGCCTGTAATCCTAGCTCTTTGGGAGGTGAAGGAGGGAGGAGCCCTTGAGCCCAGGAGTTGGAGACCAGCCTGGGTAACATACTGAGACCCTATCTCTACAAAAAAAAAAAATTTTTTTTAATTAGCCAAGTGTGGTGACTCATGCCTATAGTTCCAGCTACCTGGAGGCTGAGGTGGGAGGATTGCTTGAACCCAAGAGGTCAAGGTTGCAGTAAGCTATGACTGCTCCACTGCACTCCAGTCTGGGCAGCAGAGTGAGACCCTGTCTCAAAAAAAGAAAATAAAAACAAAAAACAAACAAAAAAATAAAATAAAATTACTATGAACATTCATGTACAAGTCTTGTAAGAACACAAATTATAATCTGTCTCAGATAATTGTCCAAGAATGTAATTGTCCGGTCATATGGTAATGGCATGTTTAGTTTTATAAGAAACTGCCAAACTCTTCTAGAGTGGCTTGACAATTTTATATTCCTACCAATGGTGTATGAGTGATTAATCTCTCCACATCCTTTCCAGCTATTTTGTGTTGTCACTACTTTTTATTTTAGCCATTCTGATAGGGGTGTAGTGTGATCTCATTGTGGGTTGGGTATTTTTTAGATACATATTTTTAAATTTATTTTTAATTTTTGTGGCCACATAGGAGGTGTATATATTTATGGGGTACATGAGATATTTTGATACAGGCATGCAATGCATAATAATCACATCAGGGTAAATGGGGTATCCAGCTCCTCAAGCATTTATCCTTTGTGTTACAAACAATCCAATTATACTCTTTTAGTTATTTTTAAACGTGCAATTAAATTATTATTGACTATAGTCTCCCTGATGTGCTGTCAAATACTAGGTCTTATTCATTCTCTCTAACTATTTTTTGTACCAATCAACCATCCCCACCTCCCCTCCAGCACCGCCCCACCTCCCACCCCCGCCGCCTCCACTACCCTTCCCAGCCTCTGGTAACCATCCTTCTGCTCTCTATTTCCATGAATTCCATTGTTTTGATTTTTAGATCCCACAAATAAGTGAGAACATGTGATGTTTGTCTTTTTGTGCCTAGCTTATTTCCTTTAACATATTGATTTCCAGTTCCAACCATGCCGTTGCAAATTACAGGATCTCATTCTTTTTTATGGCTGAATAGTATCCCATTGGGTAAATGTACCACGTTTCCTTTATCTGTTTATCTGTTGTTGGATGCTTAGGTTGCTTCCAAATCTTGGCTATTGTGAATAGTGCTGCAATAAACATGAGAGTGCAGATATCTCTGCAATATACGGATTTCTTTTCTTTTAGGTATATTCCTAGCAGTGAGATTGCTGGATCATATGGTAGCTCTACATTTTTAGCTTTTTGAGGAACCTCCAAACTGTTCTCCATAGTGGTCACACTAAGTTACATTCCCACCAACAGTGTGTGAGGGGTTCCTTTCTTCTACATCTCACCAGCATTTGTTATTGCCTGTCTTTTGGATAAAATCCATTTTAACTGAGGTGAAAAGATATGCCTTTGTAGTTTTTTTTTTTTTTTTTTTTTGGGATGGAGTCTCGCTCTGTCACCCAGGCTGGAGTTCAGTGGCACAATCTCGGCTCACTGCAAGCTCCGTCTCCTGGGTTCACACCATTCTCCTGCCTCAGCCTCCCAAGTACCTGGGACTACAGGTGCCCACCACCATGCATGGCTAATTTTTTTGTATTTTTGGTAGAGACAGGGTTTCACCATGTTAGCCAGGATGGTCTCGAACTCCTGACCTCATGATCCGCCCACCTTGGCCTCCCAAAGTGCTGGGATTACAGGTGTGAGCCACCACTCGTGGCCATCTCTTTGTAGTTTTGATTTGCATTTCTCTGATAATCAATGATGTTTAGTACCTGTTCATACACTTGTTTGCCATTTGTATGTCTTTTGAGAAATGTCTATTCAGATCTTTTGCCCATTTTTAATCAGATTATTAGATTTTTTTTTCCTATAGAATTGTTTGAGCTCCTTATATATTCTGGTTATTAATTCCTTGTCAGATGGGGTAGTTTGCAAATATTTTCTCCTATTCTGTGTGTTGTCTCTTCACTTTGTTGATTGCTTCCTTTGCTGTGCAAAAACTTTTTAACTTGATGTAATCCCATTTATCCATTTTTGCTTTGGTTGCCTGTGCTTATGGGGTATTACTCAAAAAATCTTTGCCCACCCCAATGTCCTGGAGAGTTTCCCCAATGTTTTCTTTTAGTAATTTCACAGTTTGAAGCCTTAGAGTTAAGTCTTTGATCTATTTTGACTTGATTTTTGTATATGGTGAGAGATAGGGGTCTAATTTCATTCTTCTGCATGTGGATATCCAGTTTGCTGAGCATCATTTATTGAAGAGACTGTCTTTTCCCCGGTGTATATTGTTGGCACCTTTGTCAAAAATTAGTTCACTGTAGGTGTGTGGATTTGTTTCTGGGTTCTCTGTTCTGTTCCATTGGTTCATGCGTCTGTTTTTATGCCAGTATCATGCCGTTTTGGTTACTATAGCTCTGTAGTAAAATTTCAAGTCAGGTAATGTGATTTTTCTAGTTTTATTCTTTTTGCTCAGGATACTTCTGGCTATTCTAGGTCTTTTGTGGTTCCATATACATTTCAAGATTGTGCTTTCTATTTCAGTGAAGAATGTCACTGCACTGAATCTCTACATTGCTTTGGGTAGTACAGACATTTTAATAATATTGATTCTTCTAATCTATAAACATGGAATATCCTCCTTCTTTTTTATTTATTTATTTTTTTGAGACAGAGTCTCACTCTGTTGCCCAGGCTGGAGTGTACTGGTATGATCTCAGCTCACTGCGACCTCCATCTCCTGGGTTCAAGCAATTCTTGTGCCTCAGCCACCCAAGTAGCTGGGATTACAGGTGCACACCACCATGCCTGGCTAATTTTTGTAATTTTTTTTTTTTTGAGACAGAGTCTTGCTCTGTCGCCCAGGCTAGAGTGCAGTGGTGCAATTTCAGCTCACTGCAACCTCTGCCTCCCAGGTTCAAGTGATTCTCCTGCCTCAGCCTCCTGAGTAGCTGGGATTACAGGCATGTGCCACCATGCCCAGCTAATTTTTGTATTTTTAGTAGAGATGGGGTTTTGCCATGTTGGTCAGGCTGGTCTTGAACTCTTGATATCGTGATCTGCCCGCCTTGGCTTCCCAAAGTGCTGGGATTACAGGCGTGAGCCACCACGCCCTGCTGATTAATTTTTGTAATTTTAGTAAAGATGGAGTTTTGCCATGTTGGCCAGGCGGATTTCGAACTCCTGGCCTCAAGTAATTGGCCTGGTTTGGCCAAAGTGTTAGGATTCCTCCCTTGAAGTGCTGGCTTCTGGTCTCAACCACAGGCTCCACTTCCCTGCACATAGCAACTCTTCTCAAGAAATAAAGACCATTCCAAATGTATAGGTCTCATGGTTTTAAGTCAACAATAGAAAGTAAAGTGTTTCCTTGAATTCCATGAAATTATAGTAAATTTTCAAATCTGAGGAGGCGACTGTGGGAACCCCTGATTTTTAGCCTAGTTAGACAGATGTGTGGGTATTCTGGACATCCAATACTTGCAACTGGCATCCAAGCAGTCCTGGGGAGCAGTCCTGTGGGACTGAGCCTTTATTCTTTGGGATCTGCTCTAACTCCAAGTAGTTAATGTCAGAATTGAATGAAATTTGTAGGACACCCGGTTGGTGTCCACAAAGACCTGGAAAATTGCTTTGTGTGGAAAACCCACACATTTGGTGCCAAAAGTGTTGTGAGTAGAGAAACGTTTTTCCTTTACCCCTCCTTCTGGGGCTGGTGTTCACCCCCAGCTGATTCATGCTCATTTCATTGAGCAACGGTGTCAAGCAGGAGTAGGGGCTGCCTCAGGTGAAGATATGGACTAAGGTGGTTTGTTTCAGTCCAGAGCATCTTTCCCTGTTCCACAGTGCTGGTCCTGGCTCCAGCTCTAGTAACTGTGCCCAAAACGTACTCAGCTTTGGCATCTTCCAGAGAGGTCACTTGACCAGGAGATGTGGGCAAGAGTTAAGGAGCAGAATTGCAAATGCCTATAAACAGAGATCTTGGCCAGTAGGAATTACAGAGGGCAGACAGTGTGGAGGTGACTGCTGTGTAAGTATTATTGAGCTTTAGTCAGCATTCATAGTAACTTGTCATCCCTCTACCCCAAGTCTATCAAGGTTCTTAATATCAGCAAAGGCCAGCACTCCACAACCTAGGAAGCCTTTGTAAGCCTGACAAAAGATTTAAAAATTACATTTGGAAGTGCCCTTTACCACAAGCTTTGATTCCACTGTCTGCACACCTTCTGATCTCAGACAAAAACATTCATCACACTGACCTTGTCCTGTCGAATACATGTCTACCATTTGCTCAGAGGAGCCAAAAATGTCTGTTTTCTTCTTCAAAGAACAGAAAAATTTTCCCATGTTTCATTTTATTCTCAGCTTTTTGGGGTAGAAGATAAGCTGACAATGAAAATATGATGATTGGCATGTTATTTTTAAATGAATTTTTAATAGCAAATAATTTGCTCCATCTGGAAAAGGCTGATCACATTTTCAGCAACTAGGCACAAATCAGGATGGATTATTTCCAGTATTTTTTA
Organism: Nomascus leucogenys; assembly: GCF_006542625.1. Taxonomy (NCBI): domain Eukaryota; kingdom Metazoa; phylum Chordata; class Mammalia; order Primates; family Hylobatidae; genus Nomascus; species Nomascus leucogenys. The sequence continues at coordinate 56,838,782 of NC_044384.1, read as the reverse complement.
AAAAAGCTTATTTAGATCCAATCACACTAGCCACTCAGTGTCAGTGGCATTTCCTGATCCTGAAGAGGGCCAAGCCCTCGGCCCCAGCCCTCATCCCTTAAGGCCACAGTCTCTCAAAATGTTAAAGTCCTTTTGCTCACCAGACACCTGCTGTAGTTTCTGTCATCCAGTTTCTGGGGCTACTGTGGCTCACGTTGTGGCACTAGTTCACATGTACTTCACTCCAGCCATTGGCAGAAGCATCAGGCAGTGTCATGGATCAGTCGCTGAAGTTGGCTTCTCTGGGTGCTGTTCCCATAGCACACAGCCTCTTATTTGAGAAACAGGAGCAGAAAGAGACATCAAGTACTTAGGCAAAGCAAGGTTTGGGATAGTTCTGGGACCACATTTTGATCCATCCAGCTCTCATCTGCCCTATGGGAGCTCCAGAATTAAAGGGCTTCATGAAAGAGAAAGAGAGAAAAACTATTTAAACGCCCATGTTCATAGCAGCATTATTCACAATAGCCAAAAGGAAGAAATAACCCAAATGTCCGTTGACAGATGAACGGGTAAACAAAATGAGGGTGCCTCCACACAATAGAATATTATTCAGCCTTAAAAAGGAAGAAAATTCAGGCTGGGCACGGTGGCTCACGCCTGTAATCCCAGCACTTTGGGAGGCTGAGGCGGGCGGATCACGAGGTCAGGAGATCGAGAACCATCCTGGCTAACACGGTGAAACTCCGTCTCTACAAAAAAAAAAAAAAAAAATTAACCGGGCAAGGTTGTGGGTGCCTGTAGTCCCAGCTACTCAAGAGGCTGAGGCAGGAGAATGGCATGAACCCAGGAGGCGGAGCTTGCAGTGAGCCGAGATCCCTCCCACCACTGCATTCCAGCCTGGGTGACAGAGCAAGACTCCGTCTCAAAAAAAAAAAAAAGAAAGAAAAAAGAAAAAGAAAAGGAAGAAAAATCTAACACATGCTACAACATGGATAAACCTTGAGGGGACACCATGCTAAGTGAAATAAGCCAGACACAAAAGGACAAATGTTGTATGATTCCACTTATATGAGATACCTAGAATAGGCAAATTCATAGAGACAGAAAGTAGAACAGAGTAATTACCAGGGGCTAAGGAAAGGGGGTGATATGGTTTGGTTGTGTCCCCACCCAAATTTCACCTTGAATTGTAGCTCCCATAATCCCCACGTGTCATGGGAGGGACCCAGTAGGAGGTAAGTGAATCATGGGGGTGGTTTCTCCCCGTGCTGTTCTCGCTATAGTGAGTGAGTCTCACGAGATCTGATGGTTTTGTAAAAGGCAGTTCCCCTGCACACAGTCTTACCTGCCACCATGTAAGACATGCCCTTGCTCCTTCTTTGCCTTCCATCATGATTGTGAGGCCTCCCCCGTCATGTAGAACTGTGAGTCCATTAAACCTCTTTGTAAATTACCCAGTCCCAGGAATTTCTTCATAGCAGTATGAAAATGGACTAATATAGAGGGCATAGGGAGTTACCGTTTAATGAGTACAGAGCTTCAGTCTGAGATGATAAAGTTTTGGAGGTGGATGGTGGTGATGGTTGCACAAAAATGTGAAGGTACTTAATGCCGCTGAAACTGTACACCTAAGAATGGTTAAAATGGGCCGAGTGCAGTGGCTCACGCCTGTAATCCCAGCACTTCGGGAGGCCAAGGCAGATGGGTCGCCTGAGCTTAGAAGTTCAAGACAGCCTGGACAACATGGTGAAACCCTATCTCTACCAAAAACACACAAAAAATTAGCCAGGTGTGGTGGCATGCACCTGTGGTCCCAGCTACTCAGGAGGCTGAGGTTGGGGGATCGCTTGAGCCTGGGAGGCAGAGGTTGCAGTGAGCCAAGATCATGCCACTGCACTCCAACCTGGGTGAAAGAGTGAGACCCTGTCTCAACAACAGCAAAAACAAGTTAAAATGGTAAATTTTATGTTAAGTATATTTTGCCACAATTTTTTTAAGGAGAGGGAAAATGTGCTTGTGCTTTTCACTGGCCCCAGGTCCTTTTCTAAAGGAAGTCTTCTGGGTGTCACCTTCTGGGTCTCACTTCTGGGTGGCTGAGTGAGGCAATGCTTACTAACCAAACTACCCACTGATGTGCTGGTAAATGCCTAACAACTGGCTCTCCAACAAGAACAAAAAACAACTGCATGGAAATATTGGTACACAAGTTTATTACACATTTTATGAATAAAAAGGATGTCAGTCACACAATTTACAGATGATAAAATATACAACACTCTTTAAAAATTCCACATAGCCAATTGATATTCAGGGAATGATTTAATTGACTTTTGCTGAACTCTTGTACCTGCAGCAACAATGGTTATGACTGACGAACAAATAAAGTTCTGACATGAATGCTGGTTGATATTTTTGTTTAATAAGTAAGACAAAAGTGGCCGGGCACGGTGGCTCACGCCTGTAATCCCAACACTTTGGGAGGCTGAGGAGGGTGGATCATGAGGTCAGGAGATCAAGACCATCCTAGCTAACACGGTGAAACCCTGTCTCTACTAAAAATACAAAAAATTAGCCAGGCGTGGTGGCGGGTGCCTGTAGTCCCAGCTACTCAGGAGGCTGAGGCAGGAGAATGGCGTGAACCCAGGAGGCGAAGCTTACAGTGAGTCAAGATCAGGCCACTACACTCCAGCCTCGGAGACAGAGCGAGACTCTGCCTCAAAAAAAAAAAAAAAAAAAAAGCAAGACAAAAGTGAAACAAGGACATATGTGAGAAGGTCCACTGTAGAATGCCATAAGCAATATTTTTGATGAGTTGGATTATAGTTTTTAAATATAGTTGTTGAATACTGGAAGAATACTTCACCAATTTCTCTTTATTTCTACTACCCTGTTCTCAATCTCTTGTGTTATTCACAATGTAACAGCTACTGACTCAACACACTTTCAAGTTTTATCTGCATTATTAATATTCTCTCTGCCATGTTGTTACAATTGGACAATCAATAAAACAATATTTTAAGCCCCGATTTATAGTGTTTGCTGATTTCTATGGTGTAAATACTCCCACCATGGCTGATTTCAGCCTGTTAGTGTGAATTCACCTCAAGGTGAAGTCAGGAAGAGACATATGGTAAGGTGCTACCATGTCGCATTTCCATACAGAAGACCGGAGTAACCTTCCAAACATCGATACACAGATAGTAACATATGCTAACATCATTAGGGAATAACGAGGTTTTAGTACTTATTTTGTGTTTTTAATATCCTTTATTCAGTTGTAAGTTTATACAATTTAATTTTTAAAATTATCGTGTTTCACATCTGGTTCACAGAATTCTCAAAAATTTAACAATTGACTCTCATAAGCCAGTACACCACGTTTGGCAAACCATGAAACACTCATCTCTTTGTAAGAATTGTGGAAGAGCTCTCTACCTCCAAAGCTATCCCAGAAAGCACAGAAACTGGGGGGTGGAGGGGTGTCCCTTACCAAAGGCATGGAATGAGAAGGAAAAAAAATCCAGAAATAGAAGGAAAAGGAAATTGGGAGGGTCCCATCACACTGGGCTCACGACACTTCTCTAGACTTTTCTTCCTTCTCTATTATCTTCACGCTTCCATGGATCTTGTTCTCCGGTTCTTCTCAGTGTTGCCCCTGTGGCTCTCCTTGGCATTATTGTCATTCATGTGCTTCTTTGTCCCGTTTCTTCTATTCCCATTGCAGTCTTGGCTTTCCTTCCACCTGTTCTGGTGACGCACAACTTTTCAGTCACCATTTTCCATGATTTTCTTCAATTCTCCCTCTCTTCTTTTTTAAAGTTTTTAAAATTTATTTTTATAGAGGCAGTCTTTGCAGTATTGCCCAGGCTAGTCTCGAACTCCTGAGCTCAATCGATCTGCCCACGTCGGCCTCCCAAAGTGCTGGGATTACAGGTGTGAGTCACTGCGCCCAGCCCCTCTTTTCCTTTTCTGGCATAGCAGGGGCTTACGTTGAAAATGGGGCCACAGGAATCCCTCTATCAGAGGATTAAGGGGAAATCCACAGCAGCTTCAGCCTTCTGGGGCCTTTTCTTTCTAGTTTTCTGATGCTTAGTGTTGCCTTTTCATGAACTGAATGATCAGAAAAAAGGGGGAAACTCTACAAGATGTATCTTCAGTTGGATTTTGGGGGGACTGCCCAATAAATGACTTTTCATTAATGAAGAAAACAGCATAGAAGTGGTGGAAAAAGTTAATAAACCCTATGATAAAATGAGGCAATAACAATGCAAATTTCTAGGGGGCTGATTAAGAAACTATGTTTAAAAAAAAAACTCAATAATTTGGTCATCAAATATTTAATAACAACTCAAGGACCCTTTAAAAGAGAAAAAATTGTTACAGATTCCCTCCCCCTGTCCTTTTTTTTTTTCTTTTTTCTTTTTTGAGACAGAGTTTCCCTCTCATTGCCCAGGCTGGAGTTCAATGGCACGATCTCAGCTCACTGCAACCTCCGCCTCCCCGGGTCAAGCGATTCTCCTGCCTCAGCCTCATGAGTAGCTGGGATTACAGGCATGCACCCCCACACCCGACTAATTTTGTATTTTTACAAAATATTTTTACAAAAAAAGACGAGGTTTCTCCATGTTGGTCAGGCTGGTCTCCAACTCCTGACGTCAAGTGATCTGCCCACCTCAGCCTCCCAAAGTACTGGGATTACAGGTGTGAGCCACAGCTCCCAGCCTATAGACCCTTCTTAAAGAAGAAAATGTTTTCCTGTAGACCCTCAGTGTTGCCTTAAATTATTTTTATTATGTTATTTAAAGAGTACAGGCTGGGTGCGGTGGCTCACGCCTGTAATCCCAGCACTTTGGGAGGCCGAGGCGGGCAGATCACGAGGTCAGAAGATCGAGACCATCCTGGCTAACACGGTGAAACCCCGTCTCTACTAAAAATACAAAAAATTAGCCGGGCGAGGTGGCGGGCACCTGTAGTCCCAGCTACTCGGGAGGCTGAGGCAGGAGAATGGCGTGAACCCTGGGGGGCGGAGCCTGCAGTGAGCCGAAATCACGCCACTGCACTCCAGCCTGGGCGACAGCAAGACTCCGTCTCAAAAAAAAAAAAAAAAAAGAGTACAAACATAGGGCCGGGCATGGAGGCTCATGCCTGTAATCCCAGCGCTTTGGGAGGGCGAGGCGGGCAGATAACCTGAGGTCAGGAGTTCAAGACCAGCCTGGCCAACATGGTGAAACTCTGTCTCTACTAAAAATACAAAAAATTAGCTGGGCGTGGTGGCAGGCACCTGTAATCTCAGCTACTCGGGAGGCTGAGGCAGGAGAATCACTTGAACCCAGGACACGGAGGTTGCAGTGAGCCGAGATCATACCATTGCACTCTAGCCTGGGCAACAAAAGTGAAACTCTGTGTCAAAAAAAAAAAAGAGTACAAACATAAACTAGGCATGAAGCCCATATGTTTATAATCTTCACGTAATTATAAAATATAAACAAAACCACGAAAACAAATAACATTTTAATGAAGAACATTAATTTAATGTGATGAATAATGTTCTTAAAAGCACATTACTGCTGTTGGGTTAAATAGTTGGTTTGTTGAAAAAAGTAACTGATTAATCAATAAGCAAATAAATCTTGTCTTGTTCATTGGTGGAAGTAGATGGCAAATCATGACATCTCTGTTCTCCCCACTCTCCACCAACTCTTCACAACCACAAAAACGTTAGGGAGTGAAGCAAGGAAGTATTCCTCTCTCTTATATTCTCCCATATTTGTCACTATTAAAAACCAAACTAAGTCTGGGCACAGTGACTCACTCCTATAAACCCAGCACTTTGGGAGGCCGAGGTGGGCAGATCATGAGATCAGGAGTTCGAGACCAGCCTGGCCAAAATGGTGAAACCCTGTCTCTACTAAAAATACAAAAATTAACTGGGCATGGTGGTGCATGCCTGTAGTCCCAACTACTCAGGAGGCTGAGGCAGGAGAATCACTTGCACCCAGGAGGCAGAGGTTGCCGTGAGCCGAGATCGCACCACTGCACTCCAGCCTGGGCAACAGAGCAAGACTCCGTGTAAAAAAAACAAACAAACAAAAAAAAACTAGGCTGGGCAAGGTGGCTAACACCTGTAATCCCAGCACTTTGGGAGGCCAATGTGGGTGGATCACCTGAGGTCAGAAGTTCAAGACCAGCCTGGTCAACATGGTTAAACCCCATCTCTACTAAAAATACAAAAATTAGCCGGGCATGGTGGCAGGTGCCTATAATCCCAGCTACTTGGGAGTCTGAGGCAGGAGAATCGCTTGAACTCAGGAGGTGGAGGTTGCAGTGAGCCGAGATCCTGCCATTACACTCCAGCCTGGGCAACAAGAGTGAAACTCTATCTAAAAAAATAAAATACAATAAAAAACTAACTAAAGAAGAGAAACTTCTTAGAAGTTTTTACTAAAGAAGAAAGACTTTTTGCTGGCCAGGCAAGGTGGCTCATACTTGTAATCCCAGCACTTGGGGAGGATGAGATGGGAGGATCACTTAAGGGCAGGAGTTCAAGACCAGCCTGGGCAACAGAGTAAGACCCTGTCTCTACAAATAAAAAAATAAAGTGAAAAAAATTAGCCGGACACAGTGGGTCATGCCTGTAATCCCAGCACTTCGGGAGGCCAAGGCAGGCAGATAGGTTGAGCTCAGGAGTTCGAGACCAGCCTGGGCAACATGAAATCCTGTCTCTACAAAAAATGCAAAAATTAGCTGGGTATAGTGGTGCCTGCCTGTAGTCCCAGGTACTCAGGAGGCTAAGGTGGGGGGACTACTTGAGCCAAGGAAGTCAAGCCTTCAGTGAGCTGAGATTGTGCCACTGCACTACAATCTAGATGACAGAATGAGACCCTGTCTTTAAAAAAAAAAATTAACCAGGTGTGATGGCTCACATCTGTAGTCCCAGCTACTCAGCTACTCGGGAGGCTGAGGCAGGAGGATCACTTGAGCCCTGGAGTTCAAGGCTGCAGTGCACTATGACTGTATCACTGCACTGTAACCTGGGTGACAAAGTGAGATCCTGTCTCAAAAGAAAAAAAAATGAAAAAGAAGAAGAAGGAGAAACAAGAAGAAGAAGCAGAAGCAGAAGCAGAAGAAGAAGAAGAAGAAGAGGAAGAAGAGGAAGAGGAAGAGGAAGGAAGGGGAAGGGGAAAGGGAAGAGGAAGATGGAGAAGGAGAAGTAGAAGAAGAAGAAAAAACAAAGAAAGCATATTCATCATATAGTTTATAAATGTATTTGGTATTTAATTTTATAGTCTTAAAAGTTGTCCAGGGAAAAAAAAATTTAGCTTTCCTTTCCTTTCACTGATTTTACCTCATGAGCCACCATTTCTGCCCAGCAACAGGAAATGACATCTTACCAGTTAAAGGTAACCCAATGTCTCCTGCAGTAAACAGTCAACTAGTGACTCTCTCTCTCCCTCACTATTCTGGAAAATGCCTAAGCTGCAGGGACCTGTGTCTGGCAAGAGGGGGATCTTAATCCACACTCACTGGTTTTCTCCCTGTTGACTTTTTCTGCTATGGACTGGCCCCAGGGGTCTTGACAGCCCAGCCTTCCAGATGAGAGGTCAGCAATCCCGCTGGCCTGTGCACTCCGTGTCTCTGCCCATCTGGCCAATCCTGGAGGCAGACAGGAAGGCTCCCTGTGTTCCCAGGCTTCACACAAGTAGAGGGAGGCATGGCGGGTGGAGTGGGAGAGAGACAGAGTCTCTTGGCTTCTCTATGCCTCCACCTGCCCTGCTGTCATTTCTGCCCATTTGACCACACCCTACTCTAGGCAGCCGCCATCCTCTCACAGAGTTGCAGGTGGGAAGTGGGACAGAATCCTCTTGGCCTCACATCATCAGCCTAGTCTGGGAGTTTTACTAAACCCATTCCCCAGTCCCCTTGGGTTCAGCCCAGGAAGCATCTCCTCCAGCAGTTCAACCTTGCTTTTTTCTCCTCCCCCTCACTCCATCCTCAGTCTGGGAGATCTTTCTCCAGATAGGGGCAGAAATTGCTCTTACAGTATCATTCATTCTTTATTTATTTGTTTAGAGACAGGGTCTCGCTGTGTTGCTTAAGTTGGTCTCAAACTCCTGGACTCAAGTGATCCTCTCACCTCAGCCTCCTGGGTAGCTGGGACTACAGACACATACCACCCATGCCCAGTCAGCCTCATTCATTGTTTTGAATCACCTGTTTGTGGAATAAAGCAGTGATATGTTGGCAAATGCTTAAAAATGGACTCTTCGGGAAAAAAGCCCTGTTTCGTCGTGTTTGCCATTTTCACGGCATAAACCTTCCACCATGGTTGATTTCAAGCTACCTCTGTGATGTCACTGGACACTGGCTCTCTTGAACTGGTGCAAACCAGCTTTGGCACACCTTGGATGTTAAAGCCACTGATGATTGAGAGCCAGCGTCAAATTTTGACGGTTCAAATTCATTCTTCTCTCCCTCAAAAACCCAGCTTTTGGCTAGGCGCAGTGGCTCACGCCTGTAATCCCAGTACTTTGGGAGGCTGAGGCGGGTGGATCATTTGGGGTCAGGAGTTTGAGACCAGCCTGGCCAACATGGTGAAACCCTGTATCTACTAAAAATACAAAAATTAGCCAGGCATGGTGGCACACAACTGTAATACCAGCTACTCGGGAGGTTGAAGCAGGAGAATCGCTTGAACCCAGGAGGCGGAGGTTGCAGTGAACCGAGATGGCGTCATTGCACTCCAGCCTGGGTAACAGTAGCCAAACGCCATCTCAAAAGAAAACAAACAACCAAAAACCCAGCTCTTACATTGGAAAGTCTTGGCTTTCAAGACTTTTTGCCGGCCGGGCACGGTGGCTCACGCCTGTAATCTCAGCACTTTGGGAGGCCGAGGCTTGCAGATCACCTGAGGTCAGGAGTTCAAGACCAGCCTGGTCAACATGGTGAAACCCCATCTCTACTAAAAATACAAAAAATTAGCTGGGCATGGAGGCGGGCACCTGTAATCCCAGCTCTCAGGAGGCTGAGGCAGGAGAATGGCTTGAACCCGAGAGATGGAGGTTGCAGTGAGCCGAGATCATGCCACTGCACTCTAGCCTGGCGACAGAGCAAGACTCCGTCTCAAAAAAACAAACAAACAAACAAAAAGGCTTTTTGCCTTGCTGTGCATCGAAAGACCCTATTTTAGAACTCAGAGCCAAGAATGTTTTTTTTGAGATGGAACCTCACTATCGCCCAGGCTGGGGTGCAGTGGCGTGATCTCAGCACACTGCAAGCTCTGCCTCCTGGGTTGACGCTATTCTCCCGCCTCAGCCTCCCAAGTAGCTGGGACTACAGGTGCCTGCCACCATGGCCGGCTAATTTTGTTTTTGTATTTTTACTACAGACGGGGCTTCACCGTGTTAGCTAGGATGGTCTCGATCTCCTGACCTTGTGATCTGCCCGCCTCGGCCTTCCAAAGTGCTGGGATTACAGGCATGAGCCACCGTGCTCAGCCACAGAGCCAAGAATTTGTCTCTTTGTTAGCTGTCTCCTAAGAGTAGCACATTTAGAACTCTATCCCTATATCTCCAGTGGTGGGAGATGGTTAATGGATACAAGAAAGCCTGGAGAAAAGAAACCTCAATTAATATCTCAAAATATTCTCCACCACTTGCTTGTAACTTTTTTGAATGGTTTGAAATAGCAACTGTACTGTCAATGGAGGCTCCACTAAGAAACCGTTATCCAACTGATACAAACTTATTATAAAATTAAAGGAAGGGTCAAATACTAGGGCCAGTGATGGAGACAGAGTGACAGAGAGAGAGAGAGAGAGAGAGAGAGAGAGAGAAAGAGAGAGGAGGCAGCAGGTGGAGACTTCCTAAAGAGAGTTACCAAAAGTATAAGAATATTTTGTTCACATTTAACAAATCGATGGTTTCAGTATACGCACTCACTAAATATAACTGTATGCCTACCCTCATTTGAAGATGTAATAAGACTAAATTCAGGGTCATGAAGAAGAGGAGGCTCTCCTGGCCCCTCAGTTGGGCTCTGCAGCTATGCCAGGGGGATGTGAGAGGGAGGAGAGGGTGTCCAGTCAGTGTTCACTCCTTGTCCCAAGCCCCTCCCCTCCTTCCTGCCCCCTCTGAGATTATGAGAGCAGAGTTTTGTACCCACCCACCACCCCCAACTCCTAATCCAGTGGGAGACCCGGGCAGTGCAAGAGTTGGGTGCAGATGCTGTGGTCCTTTGAGACCTAGACCTGAGATGCATAAGACCACAAACTGAACAATGAAAAGGAAGGCAATCTTCACTATCAGGACTATCTTTTGATCACTTGGAAACTGTCTTCTTTCCCCTTCTCCCTTACTTTCACAAGTATCTCCAAGTGTCTTTCACTTTAAACAGTGAAGAATAATTCAGAGTGAGAAATTACAAAGACATCAGATTCCAATTAAACTAACTACTGATTGCTTTTGGAGTCCAGGAAAGTACAGCATCAAGGTCAAGGACTTCTCTTTTTACTATTTGTGTGACTTTGCAAAAATTACTTGGCATCTCTTAGTTGCAATTCCCTAATCTGTAAGTGGAAATAATACATTGTAATGTTGATGTAAGAATCAAGTGAAACTTTATGTAAAAGAGAGATTTGCAAACTAGAGTTCTATACAGATGTTTGTTACTGTGACTCCACATGGATCTCCTCAAAGGTAGAGACCACATTTTGTTTAGTAACCACGGCATCTAGCACAGAGCCTAACCCAGGTCTGTCTTCCATGAAGGTCAGTGGGTTGAATTTTAAAAGAGCCACCTGTGTCAGGCAGAGTGCTGTCAAGAAAAGAGAAGTGGCCAGGCGTGGTGGCTCACCCCTGTAATTCCAGCACTTTGGGGGGCCAAGGCAGGTGGATCATCTGAGGTCAGGAGTTTGAGACCAGCGTGGCCAACGTGGCGAAACCCCGTCTCTACTAAAAATGCAAAAATTAGCTGGGCCTGGTGGTGGGTACCTGTAATCCCAGCTACTCAGGAGGCTGAGGCAGGATAATCATTTGAACCTGGGAAGCAGAGGTTGCAGTGAGCCAAGATCACGCCGTGTTGCATGAGCCTGGGCAACAAGAGTGAAACTGTCTCAAAAAAAAAAAAAAAAAGAAGCCATGCTATTTTGTGTAATTTTAACAGAGATCACATACAATAGCAATCAGGTAAACAGGTTTTGGAGTACTGAAAAGGTGAGGAGAGAACATGCAGTAAGGCAGAAAGGAGAGTAACTGCAGGAGGCGGCTACCACCCCTGGGCCTGGGGGAACAGAGGCCTCTGGGTTATTAGGACCTGGAGCTGGAGGAGGCGCCGGGCTGGGGCTGGTGTCTCCGAGGTTGGCCAGTGTAGGAGAAACTGGAAACTGGAACTTCTGGCTACTGGAATCCATTTCTGGTTGCTGCCAAGGTGAATTAGTGTTGCTGTGGTGACAATGACAGCAAGAGCAAGAAACTTGGGAAAAGGCAAATCCTTCCCTGCTTCAACCCGTCAGTCTCCCTCTAGGGCTCTCTATAAGCAGAGCAGCCAGGGCTCCTGCTAGTGACAGAGAAATACAGGGTGCAGACCCCCGTCTCAGAATCAGGGTAGAGTATAGAGCGGGGGATTCTGCTGAGAGCCAACAGCTTAAAAACTGCCACATTGATATTTAATAAATGCAGAGGAGACTTTTGCCTATGGGTGAAGATGCCAAGGGCTGCGCTTTGAAGAACTCCCTTTTTACACTACCTTAGGGAGGAAATGGGATTGTGACAACGTGGGTCACAGGGTTCTTGGCATTCGGAGCCCTGCAGGGCAACCCTACCTCCATCCCAAAGACAGCCTTGCCCTTCCGTGTCATTGTCGCTGGCAGGGGCGCTCCTGATGCTGCCGTCAGCAGGGACTCCCATGTACACAATCAGAGAATAATGTTCTCACTCTCCGGCCAGTGAAGGTGCAAGAAAGAGAGCAGACTGGCTTTAGCTCCAGCGACACAACTCAGATGTTGGAGACAAGATACAGAGAGGGTCCCCTTGGACTTGGAAAAATGAAAGTGGCCACAGATACCCCCAGAGTCTTATAGCTGCAGGAGGCAGGAGATCTGGCACATCTGAGACAGGGTCTTCCTCTGTCAGCCAGACTGGAGTGCAGTGACCCAATTCGGCTCATTGAAAGAAACCTCTGCCTCCCAGGCTCAAGGGAGCCTCCTGCCTCAGCCTCCTGTGTAGCTGGGACTACAGGCGCATGCCATCACGCCTGGCTAATTTTTATGTTTTTTTGATTTGTTTTGTTTTGTTTGAGATGGAGACTCACTCTGTTACCCAGGCTGGAGTACAGTGGTGCGATCTCAGCTCGCTGCAATCTCCGCCTCCTGGTTTCAAGCAATTCTCCTGCCTCATCCTCCCGAGTAGCTGAGACTATGGGTGCCCACCACCACACCCAATTTTTGTATTTTCAGTAGAGATGGGGTTTCACCACGTTGGCCAGGCTGGTCTCGAACTCCTGACCTCAGGTGATCTGCCTGTCTGGGCCTCCCAGAGTGCTAGGATTACAGGAGTGAGCCACCGGGCCCAGCCTAATTTGTAGAGATGGGGTTTCACCATGTTGCGCAGGCTGGGCTCAAACTCTTAAGCTCAAGGGATCCACCTGCCTCAGCTTCCCAAAGTGCTGGAATTACAGCCATAAGCCACTGGCCCTGGGCTGCTCTGGCACATTCCGACTGGTGATTTGACCTGGCTCCCTGGGACAAGCACCCAGGTGGCCTCCGTGGATCTCATGACAACGAAGAATAGAGCACCTCTGGAGATTTCCTACATCCCTCCGCCCCTTCCCCAGACACATTGATTATACTGAGGCTAAGGGAAGGCTTCCCTGTTAGTACGGCTGATTGACTTTCTGGCTCAAACTTGAAAAGGTTTGTGTTTTCCCTTTTTTTTTTTTTTTTTTTTGAGACAGAGTCTCGCACTGTCGCCAGGCTGGAGTGCAGTGGCGCGATCTCAGCTCACTGCAACCTCCACCTTCCAGGTTCAAGTGATTCTCCTGCCTCAGCCTCCCGAGTAGCTGGGACTACAGGCGCATGCCACCACGCCCAGCTAATTTATGTATTTTAGTAGAGACAGGGTTTCACCACATTAGCCAGGATCTCCATCTCTTGACCTCATGACCCGCCCGCCTCGGCCTCCCAAAGTGCTGGGATTACAGGCGTGAGCCACCGCTCCTGGCCTGTGTTTTCCTTTTTAAGTCAGAATCTAAATGAAACTCTTATGTCTTGCATGACTCTTAGGATGATACTGAAGAGTAATGACCCATCCCTCTATCATGTTGCCGCAGACCGCTAGATGACAGATTGCCATGCAGCTCAGGAGAGGAGGATAGATTCCCTCTACTCTGTGAAGACTAACCATTTGCAGACACCTAGCTCTGATTCCAATAGGCAGGCAAGGATAGATGGAGTTGAAGTTATAGTAACTTCTTTTCTTCACTGGCATTCTCTTCCAAAGACATTGCATCTCTCTGCTCATTTCAGGACAAGCAGCACCAGTAAGCCTCTTCCATAGACAGAATCCACCCTGGGGCCCTACAGTAAAAAAGGGCAGCTTCCTACTCCCACTCCACTTTCTACCTCTTTTCAACAGGCTCATTCCCCCTCAATCTACCTGGGGTATGATGTGCTTTTTTGCTGGCCCTTGGCTACCCTAGCACCCTGACCCCCACCCTGGCCCCACCTTCCAGTCTACCTGGAGTTATGATACTTCTCTTCCCAGGCAAAACTTTGTGCTCCAGACCTTTCCCTCTCTCCCTATTCTTGCTGAAATGTAAGATATCTCAGTTTATCAGGGCTCTGTTCTCTGTCTCCCAAGAGTATGGTTAGTTATCTCAATAGGCAGGGATGGGAGAGGATGTTGCAATTCAATGCACAACAAAAATTGGGAGTGGAGGGTTCCTTCGGGACACAGGCGTAACTTTGTGTTAAGTATTAGCACTAGAGCAAATTCCACCGAATTCTCTGGACCCACATGACAAGCCCAGCACCATGACTCTTTGTGTAGTCCAGGCGGTGAGTGTTCATTAGCAGGCATTGTGCTTTTGCTTTAGCAGCTGGCTGATGTAGCTCATGGGGAAACTGGCATCTATGGTGAATATCAATCACAATTGACGTTAACAAGAAATCAACATAAAATGGCTAGGACCAGCCATCTGCAGAAGCTAAGCACTTTGAACATGGTTGTAAAAATGGTCCAGCAGCTCTGCCAAATAAAATCAGGAAGCAAGGGGGCCTCTCGAGCTGATCAAGAGCCCAGAGAGCCGCGAGATTGTGGGCCGGTTGCATCCTTGGGACCGGAACACTTTTTTTGAAGTGACCTATTTTATCACATTGTGACTGACTGCCTGATAGAAGGATGGTGCTGTGTATAGATTCTAGAACCCGGGGGAGGAAGCCACCAAGAGTAAATATTTGTTGGTGTTTACTCTGTGCTGCATCTACTATGTTTGATAGGTCACAGCATAAATAAAAGTCAACATTTACAAGACACTTACTGTATGTGCCTGGCCAGAGGTAAGTTTTATGTCCACTCACTCATTTAATCCTCACAAGCACATTATAAGATACATTTATCCATCAGCCTCTTGTGAGTTTGGTTACTGGGAATCAGCCCCCCCAAAGCCTGATTTGCTCTGGAATACCTGATGGTACTGAGTATCTGACCTTGCAAAGCTAAGGGTTTAGAATGTGGTGATGCGGCCAACATAGCTACCCTGAGGGTGCCAAGCTGAAACAGATGGCTGGACTCTCTTAAACCATCTTGATTACAAGAGATCATCTGTTCTAGCCCTTGAGTGACCCCGGCAGCTTATCAAAGTCGTGTATTTATTGCAAGATGTGAGACTCCAAATATGCAAAACCCAGATCTGAACAGAGACATGATATGTCGTTCAAATGGGCCAGTCTCTGTGCAAACTCCAACAGCTTCCATCATACAAGCTTTACTTTCAAGGACCTGTAAATGGAAACAAGTCTGCATTCCACTAAAGACAGGTGACATGTCTCAGACAGCTTGTAGGGAGACAAAGCAGGTATGGGGTGGGGAATGCATTGGCAATGATTCTAGCTGCCCAAGAAAGGACAGGAAACTTCCCTTCCAAAAAAGACATCTTGATGGAAGATTTGAAACTTGAGACATTGACATAATAATAGCTTTCCCATAAAGTGTAAATATCTAAAGGAGAGAATCATAATCATTCTGACACTGTGCAGATTTCAGCCTAATCTCAGTCTGAGCTGATGACTCCGAGACAACTGAATGCCGTGTGTCTTGTGAAACACCCCTCCTCTACCCTGACATAATCCAAAACAGCAGGGGCAGGAAAGGACTGTCATGTTGTTATTGCACCAAGATGAAAGTGCAGGCTAAGTGACTCTGATTTAGTAATAGACCCTTTATTATATAGCTCACAAAAGTAAAGCCAGGCCCAACAACTTTCTTTGATAGCAAAATATTTCTACCCTCTTCTAGACACCAATACTGACCTAAGAGGTATATGTTTATAGTAACAAAAGTATAAATTTTGGGTACTGAAGAGCAGATAAAACTTGCAAAACAGTTCATACTTAGGATCTGAAGGACAGTGAGACAGCCTTTCTATTCCTTCATCCAAATATGTACATATGGATGAAGGAATGGAAACCCCAGGATGCTGCATGAACACAGACTTCAATAAGGCATGGATAAGAAGGGAAAGGAAGGTTTAAATATATTTTTGAATACATATATTCATTATATATATATATATAAATTTTTTTTTTTGAGACAGACTTTCACTCTTGTTGCCCAGGCTGGAGTGCAATGGCACGATCTCAGCTCACCACAACCTACACCTCCCGGGTTCAAGTGATTCTCCTGCCTTAGCCTCCCAAGTAGCTGGGATTACAGGCATGGGCCACCACGCCCGGCTAATTATGTATTTTTTGTAGAGACGGGGTTTCTCCATGTTGGTCAAGCTAGTCTCGAACTCCCAACCTCAAGTGATCCACCCGCCTTGGCCTCCCAAAGTACTGGGATTTACAGGCATGAGCCACCATGCCCGGCCAAAATATATTTTAGCTAATCATTTTCTTTCTTGTCCATGTCTCATTGAAGTTTAGGTGGATGTAGTATCCTGGGGTCCCCACCCATTCATCCATTCACCACTAGCATGGTCATAGAGGACAAATCCCCTTTTTCCCTACCCCTCCACAATTAAATGAGGGAGATAAGATTGCACACAATGAGCATAGTATTTGTGGTGTTCTAGTTGAAGGATGTGTGGAGTGGTACAAAACGGCAACTATTTCCAAGACTGTCTTCACACAGGAACAGCACAGTTCCAAGAACAATTCCAACTGTCTCTTTCAATCTAACCAAGCATGACGATCCCTCGGCACCCCAGTGTGATTGGAACATCTAATCCTTCGAGCTCTCTACAGTTGTGTGGACAGAGAACATTGATTAGCCTGACCAAAAGCTGCATCCATAGTCATTCTTATAATTTTTGTGATTTTCCTATTTCAATTACTTTAAGAAGCGGTTTCAGAAGAGTTGCAATGACAAATTGAATAGAAATTTGGATGCACCAGTGAAAATAGTTTGTAAGCAGAAAATATGAGTTTTAAAAAATATTTTACATTCTTTAGATTTTTTAAACTGATTATTAAAGAAATACAGCTCATTGCAGAAAATACAGCAAAGCATAATAGAAAAAAATGAATCACTAATAACCCTGTTAGGTAACAGGGGTACCTTAATGGCGCCGGTTCTGGGTTCTTCTCCCCTCCTTGACCGGGCACTGTCTGAACCCTCCAAAGGAGGGCCAATCAGAAAGAAGCATCTCCCGCCTTCCCTTGGGCCCACCCCACGTAGGCCCAAGGGATATAAAACCCAGCACACCAGCAGCTCTCTCTCTCTCTCTCTTCTCTTCTCTTCTCTCTCTCCCCCACACGACCTGACCTCTACCTCTCCAATAAAGATCTCTTGGCTGCCACTGGTGTCGTCTCTGACTAGCCTGTCGCCCTTCATTTTGGTGCCATGACTCAGATCGGGATTCCCCACCTTTAGGTGGGACCCCGATCCCCTTCCCAGGCTCAGTCTAGACCTCCGGCCAGCCTTCACCCATTTTCCTGCTCGCCGAGCTCTTCACCCACCACCGGTCTCATCTCGGTAAATTTTCCCCTCCCGGGCCTATCTCTCGGGCAAATCGCCAGACCCTAGCCGCTCCTGTGACGGACACATTTTGCCCGACGCCCTCACGGCAGTGGTAGGTCCCTATCATTCACTTCCGCCTCGGCCTGCAGGGAACGGACTTTTCTCCCTCTCCTCCTCGCGTCTCCGACCTGGGCCCCTCCCCTTCGCTCGTTAAAATCCTGTTACCAGGTGACCCATGGCCTCCCGCCTCTCAGAGGCTCCTCAGTCCTTCTGTTTCGGTGACGATCGATCCGGAGGCTCTGACTCGCTCCGCGGCAAGCAGCTAGCAGGGGACGCCCTGCCTAGCTCGTCGCCATCTATTCCTTCCTCTCATTATGGGAGGCTCTGCATCCCTGCCGGCTGACTCCCCCCTACAATGTCTTTTAAATAATTTTTCGGCCCTTGGCCTCGCCTCAGACATCAAACCAAAACACCTAATTAAATTTTGCACTCAAAACTGGCCCACCTATCCCCTAGACAACCAAAACAAATGGGCTCCTTATGGCTCTCTCGATCCTGATCTTCTTCGGGATCTCTACAACTATTGCATGCGAACAGGAAAATGGGTAGAGATCCCATATATTCACGGCTTCTTCCTCCTACGGGACATACCTAACCTCTGCCTCCCTTGCGAACCCCAACAGCTCCTTGCCGCTCTTAAACTGCCAACCCCTCCCTCTGCCCCCGACTTCGACCCAGCAGACGAGCCCCCCCCATACCACCACCCTCCGCCCCGCCTTCCGGCCGCCGGCCCAGATCAACCAGACGCCCCTCCCAGCGGCGCCTGCCCGCCCCCCACCAACTGCACCTACACCACTGCTCCTCCAAACTTCCCAGCCCCCGAAGGCTGGTGCAGTGGCTCCCTACACAAGTCTATCAGTTCTTCCACTGGTGGCCCCTGTGTTCCCATCACTCTCCTTCCCCAACTCACCCTATTACCCTTCTCTGAAGGCTCATCAGCATACCACTTTAACCACCCTGACCTAGACCCCTCACAGATTCACCAACACAAGAGAGCAGTTTTCCTACCATTCATTCTCGGGCTATCCCTCATCACCTCCCTACTAGGCTCAGGACTAGGGGCTGCCTCCCTAGGTTACAGCCTGTCTCAGTTTTCCGATCCCAAGATTCCCAGTCCTTAGCCACTTTACAACGTCAAATCACATCCCTAGCAGGGGTAACACTTCAAACCGCCGAGCTCTAGATTTACTCACCGCTGAAAAAGGCGGTACTTGCATCTTCTTACAAACATTAAAACTTACATAACATTAGGAAGAAACTAATAGGGGCCAACTCGTCCCCGTCATTGTGGGACACCCTAAAGACCCCCTTCTAGCCTGGATCCTCCCATTTCTAGGCCCTCTCATGGGTCCTCTTGTGCTCTCCTTCCGTGCCTTCTCAAATTCATGAGACAGCAAGTCTCATCCATCTCTAACCAAACCTTTAACCAGCTTCTCCTTAGACATTAACAACTCCTAGCAACCAGCGAAGAAGCGGCTGACTCCAGAGACAGACTCTGAGCGCCATGTTTCGGTTCCACCAGTTCCTAGACGATCTCCGCAAAGACTGCTGGCTCCTCACAGACCCCTCCCTGCCCCTTGGCTGGCTACAGGGAACACTCATGGACTTCACAACCGAGGAGATGTTCGCATACAGCGCCCTACTGCTTGGCGTTATACTCCTGCTGTGCCCCGTACACAACCGCCACAGTCCTCCCATACCCCTCCCCCACGACGCCCCCGCTCAGCAGGAAGTAGTCAGACGAACTACAACGCCCATTTCCCCACTTAAGAAACAAAAAAGGGCTGAATGTTAGGTAACAAGGGTACCTTAATGGCGCCGGTTCCGGGTTCTTCTCCCCTCCTTGACCGGGCACTGTCTGAACCCGCCAAAGGAGGGCCAATCAGAAAGAAGCATCTCCCACCTTCCCTTGGGCCCGCCCCACGTAGGCCCAAGGGAGATAAAACCCAGCACACCAGCAGCTCTCTCTCTTCTCCTCTCTCTCTTCTCTTCTCCCTTCTCTTCTCCTCTCTCTCTTCTCTTCTCTCTCTCTTCCTTCTCTGCTCGATACCTCCAATAAAGATCTCTTGACCGTGACCCGTGTAGTCTGATCCTTGCCCGGCCTCTTTAAAACCCTCCTCCCACTTCGGGTATGAATGACTTTTTCACCTAAGAGGGGGAGCTAAATGAATCTTCCACAATCATAAAATATTGTAAAGTGTTCTGGTGTCTGCCCTTCATTCCAAGAGTTTCTCTTCCACAGTTCCAAAGCCAACGACGTTTACACTTCCTAAGTCAACCTTCATCTTGGGGAGAGTTAGTAGCCTGAATAAAGTGAATGTTCAAGATCCCGTAGGAGGCTTCTGCCCAGAAACATTCTTCCAATCTGCTCCCCAGAACCAGAACACGTGTTATTTCACAGTTATATTTGTCTAAATGTACATTTCCAACGCCTTAAACTCATTCACACTAAAATGTAAATAATGACTGGTGTTTTTCAAGAGAACCTGCTGCTACAAGAAGAAGGGGGGACACCCCGGAATACTAAGCATCTGAGTTTGGGAAGCAACTCACCATGGAGGAATGGTTCAGGAATGAGCCACTTTGATGCCAGGCAACCCTTCTTGTTAGTGACTCTTTGAAAGCCTAAATGGGGCTTACTCTAACTTGAAACATGACGATTCTGTGAACAAAAGCCACCTAGGGGCTGCTTGCTGTTGCCTGGGAAAGCTGGCCTGGGACACAAAAGTCAAATCACAGACATCATTTCCTTTCTACCTTTTTCTCCTTTGAAAATAGCCTCTTTTTTCCCGTTTCCCAACTGTTAAAATTAATTAAAAATAGCAGTGAGACTATCAGGCCAAGCTGTCCATGTTCACACGAGAATTTCTCATCCTTCCGTAAGCATCTAGTCTTCTCACAGTTTGTTTTCATATTTGACTTAGACATGACTTTGGGGTCATTGAACCCCGAATTGATTAAATCCCTTGAATTGTCTTTGAGAAGGAGTTTTCTGTGTGTTTATTAAATAAAATTATCTGGTGTCTTTCAGATTCCTCTGCAATGAACTAATTCCCTTGTTTCTTTGGAATTCTTTGATGTCCCAAGAGCTTCTGGAACACTTTACACGAGACTTTCTTAGGTTCTTCCTTAGAAACAGGAAGTTCGCAAAAAGCCCCAAACATTTATTTTAGTTCCCAAAATTGGGATGGGAGATATCTGATGCATTCTAAAAATAGCAAAACCCCTTCAAACATTGAATTTGATCTTTACCAAAAGGGTAATGGATTTAAATTGAGTCTGAAATTTGTCCAAAACTCACCTAGTTGGATTTAGAGGCATTTTCAAACTCAACAATATTCTTGGCTCTGCTAATATTTTATCTGGGAAATTGCTTTATTTCTTCTCCTTGACAGGATAAATGATTATAATAACAAACATGCCAGGCGAGGTGGCTCACACCTGTAATCCCAGCACTTTGGGAGGCCAAGGCGGGCAGATCACCTGAGTTCAGAAGTTCAAGACCAGCCTGACCAATATGGTAAAACCTAGTCTCTACTAAAAGTACCAAAATCAGCTAAACATGGTGGTGGGCGCCTGTAATCCCAGCTAGTCGGGAGGCTGAGGCAGGAGAATCGCTTGAACCCAGGAGGTGGAGGCTGCAGTGAGCTGAGATTGCGCTGCTGCACTCCAGCCTGGGCAACAGAGTGAGACTCTGTCTCAAATAAATAAATAAATAAATATAAAAATGTAATAACAAACATCTCTGGCAATAAAAATTCACCATCCTTTGAACCATTCTGTTCTCTCATTTATAAAAGGAATTAACATATTACAGTCTATGGACCATATCCACCTTGTCGCTTGTCTTTTTGTTTTGTTTTGTTTTTATTTTTTTGAGATGGAGTCTCATTCTTATTGCCCAGGCTGGAGTGCAGTGATGCGATCTCAGCTCACTGCAACTTCCACCTCCCAGGTTCAAGCAATTCGCCTGCCTCAACCTCCTGAGTAGCTGGGATTACAGGCACACACCACCATGACTGGCTAATTTGTTGTATTTTTAGTAGAGACGGAGTTTCACCATGCTAGCTAGGCTCTTCTTGAACTCCTGACGTCGTGATCCACCTGCCTCAGTGGATCCAAAGTGCTGGGATTATAGGTGTGAACCACCATGCCCGAACCCTTGTTTTTTTAAACTAATTTATTGAGGCGAAATTCACATAACATAAAATTGACTTTTTTAAAGAACAATTCAGTATTTAGTACATTCACAATCTTGTGCAATCACCACATCTATCTAGTTCTAAAACACTTCTATCACTACGAAGTAAAATCCAGTACTCACTAAGCAGTTTCTTATCATTCCCTTGTTCCCTTAGTCCCTGACAATAACCAATCTGTTTTTTATCTCTATAATCTATTATGGATATTTTATGTAAATAAAATCATATAACATGTAACCTTTTGTGTGTGGCTTCTTTCACTTAGCACAATGGTTTGAAAGTTTACCCACATTGTAGTATATGTCAATACTTCATTACCTCTTATGGATAAATAATTGTATTAGTTGGTTTTCACACTGCTGATAAAGACATACCCAAAACTGGGAACAAAAAGAAGGTTTAATTACAGTTCCACGTGGCCGGGGAGGCCTCAGAAGCATGGCACGAGGCAAAAGGCTCTTCTTACATGGTGGCGGCAAGAGAAAATGAGGAAGAAGCAAAGACAGAAACCCCTGATAAACCCATCAGATCTAGTGAGTCTTCTCCACTATAATGAGAATAGCAGGAGAAAGACCGGCCCCCATGATTTAATTACCTCTCCCTTGGTCCCTCCCACAACATGTGGAATTCTGGAAGATACAATTAAAGTTGAGATTTCCATGGGGACACAGCCAAACCATATCAATAATATTATACTGTATGCGTATACAGGTTAGGCATCTCTAATCCCAAAATCCAAAATCTGAAGTGCTCCAAAATCCTGAACATTTTGAGCACCATCGTGACATCAAAAGTGGAAAATTCCTCTCCTGACCCCTGCAATGGGCTGCAGTCAAAATACAATAAAATTTTTGTGTCACACACAATATTTTTAAAAATACTGTATAGGGCTGGGCACAGTGGCTAACACCTGTAATCCCAGCAATTTAGGAGTCCAAGGCGGGCAGATCGCCTGAGGTCAGGAGTTTGAGACCAGTCTGGCCAACATGAGGAAACCCTGTCTCTACTAAAAATACAAAAGTTAGCCAGGTGTGGTGGCATATGCCTGTAATCCCACCTACTCAGGAGACTGAGGCAGGAGAATCACTTGAACCCAGGAGGTGGAGGTTGCAGTAAGCCAAGATCATGCCACCACACTCCAGCCTGGGTGACAAGAGCGAAACTCCACCTCAAAAAAAAAAATGTATAAAATTACTTTTTGGCTATAAGGTATATATGAAACGTAAATGAATTTTGTGTTTAGACTTGGGTCCCATGCCCAAGATATCTCATTTTCTATATGTATATCTAAAATCTGAAAAAAAGAATTGGAAATCTGAAACATGTCTGGTCTCAAGCATTTTGGATAAGGGATACTGAACATGCACAACAATTTGCTGATCCATTCATCCACTGATGGGCATCTGCCCTAATTCCAGCTTTTAGCTATTGTAAATAGGGCTACTACTACATGCATGTACATGGACTTGTTTGAGTCTGTTTTCAATTCTTTGTGGTATATTCACAGGAGTGGAATTGATAGGTCGTATTATAATGAAGGACTCCCATTTTTCTACAGGTGGTTTAATTATTCTTTTTTCCTTCTCTCTCTCTCTTCTTTTCTCCTTTCCCCAGCTCCCTATGTCCTACTGAGCCCTTCAGAAATGCAAACATAACCTTTCACCCCTCCCCTCATCAGACATTCCACACAGGGCAAATCATTCTGTGCGCTCCAAGACAGATCTCCCCTCCAGAGCTGACAGTCGATTTTCAGACCAAAGCGAAACTGACCCAATAGTCCCACAAACAGTTTTTTTGGATAAACATAGAAATCGACCCTTCTGGTCTTAAGGCTTGAAACTTAGGTTTGTTTTATCTGAGCTCCTTCCTCAGGAAAGGACTGGCAGAACTCTCAAAATGTATCAAAGAGCTGAAACTCACCAGATCATCTTATCTAGACAATGGGGCTCCAGTCCCCTCATTAATCATGATTGTTTCCTTACCCCTTCAGAATTTCTGTTTTCTCGCACATTGTTACATTTCTTCCCTGCTATATAAACCCCTAATTTTAGTGGGACGGGGAGATGGATTTGAGACTGAGCTCCCATCTCTTCGGGCACAGCACCCGATTAAAGCCTTCTCTCTTAGCAATACTTGTTGTCTCAGTCATTGGCTTCCTGTGTAGCAGGCAGCAGGACTGAGACCAAATCGTTGGTGTTTTGGTAATAAAAGCATACCACAGCTAGGTGCGGTGGCTTATGTCTGTAATCCCAGCACTTTGGGAGGCCAAGGCAGGCAGATCATGAGGTCATGAGTTGGAGACCATCCTGGCCAATATGGTGAAACCCTGTCTCTACTAAAAATATAAAAATTAGCCGGGTGTGGTGGTGCACACCTGTAATTCCAGCTACTCAGGAGGCTGAGACAGGAGAATCGCTTGAACCTGGGAGGCAGAGGTTGCAGTGAGCTGAGATTGTGACACTGTACTCCAGCCTGGGCAACAGAGTGAGACTTTGTCTCTAAAAACAAAGAAAGAAAGAAAACAAAAGCATACCTGCCATGAAACTTTCACTTTCGGGGGTTGCCTTGGAACTTTAATCCACCAGGAGGACATATGGAAAACTTGGCCACTTTTACAACTTACTTCTACCCAGGAAGGCACCAGCTCAACTGCCCCCATAAATAAGATGCCAAGTTAGCAGGGGAACCCCTGCCCTTGCTCGTGTCTTCCCTTGCCTTGCTCGTGTCTTCCCTTGCCTTATAAAAAATATCTGCTTTCTGCTCTAAAAGCAAAGTGGCACATTTAACGGCAGGACACTCTATGCTCCTTCTCCAAGCTAGCTTCGGAATAAATTCACTTTTTTTGTGTCAGATCTCACTCATGTTAACGAGACTCCACATGCAGAGAGCCACTAACTAGCATTTCATTTACAATTTGGTAATTCTATGTTTAAATTTCGAGGACATGCTGAACTGTTTTCTACAGAGGTTGCAACATTTTATATCCCCTCCAGCAACATAATGAGGGTTCCAATTTCTCCACATGCTTGCTAACACCTATTTTCCTGTTTTTAAAAAAATTGTTGGCTGGGCGTGGTGGCTTATGCCTGTAATCTCAGCACTCTGGAAGGCTGAGGCAGGCGGATCACGAGGTCAGGAGATGGAGACCATCCTGGCTAATATGGTGAAACCCCATCTCTACTAAAAATAAAAAAAATTAGCTGGACGTGGTGGTGGGTGCCTGTAGTCCCAGCTACTCGGGAGGCTGAGGCAGGAGAATGGCGTGAACCCGGGAGGCAGAGCTTGCAGTGAGCCGAGATTGAGCCACTGCACTCCAGCCTGGGTGAC
Organism: Nomascus leucogenys; assembly: GCF_006542625.1. Classification (NCBI taxonomy): domain Eukaryota; kingdom Metazoa; phylum Chordata; class Mammalia; order Primates; family Hylobatidae; genus Nomascus; species Nomascus leucogenys. The sequence goes on along the minus strand of NC_044384.1, from coordinate 56,814,037 downwards.
AGAGTGAGACTCCATCTCAAAAAAAAAAAAAAAAAAAAGGCCGGGTGCGGTGGCTCACGCCTATAATCCCAGCACTTTGGGAGGCTGAGGCAGGTGGATCACGAGGTCAGGAGTTCCAGACCAGCCTGACCAACATGGTGAAACCCCATCTCTACTAAAAATATATATATATATAAATTAGCCAGGTGTGGTGGCGTGCACCTGTAATCCCAGCTACTTAAGAGGCTGAGGTAAGAGAATCGCTTGAACCTGAGAGGTGGAGGTTGCAGTAAGCCGAGATCATGCCACTGCACTTCAACTTGGGCGACAGAGTGAGACTCCATCTCAAAAAAAAAAAAAAAATTGTTGTAGCCATCCGAGAGTCATTGCCTATTTTTATAAAGTTTTATTGGAACATAGCCATGCTGATTTGTTTGCATGTCTATGGCTGCTTCTGCTACAATGGCCAAGAGGGTATCGCCCTCAAGCCAAAAATATTTACCATCTAGCCTTTTAAGACAAAGTTGGCTGACTTCTGTTTTAAATTCGCTTTTCTTTTTAATTTGTCACTTTATTTCACAGCTCCCCAACGTAAGACCAAATAATATTGCTGCAAACTACAGTGAGTCAGCTTCTTTTTAGTTTTAAATTTCCTTATCTATAAAAGAGATAGGGTCGTTGATTTTCAAGTTGTCTTTTGGCTGTTTTCTTTGGTTTTGTTTTGTTTTGTTTTGTTTTGTGAGACGGAGTCTCACTCTGTTGCTCGGGCTAGAGTGCAGTGGTGTGATCTTGGCTCACTGCAACTTCTGCCTCCCAGGTTCAAGTGATTCTCCTGCCTCAGCCTCCCAAGTAGCTGGGATTACAGGAGCATGCCACCATGCCTAGCTAATTTTTGTATGTTTAGTAGAGACAGGGTTTTGCCATGTTAGCCAGGCTGGTCTCAAACTTCTGACCTCAGATGATCTGCCCAATTCAGCCTCCCAAAGTGCTGGGATTACAGGTATGAGCCACCATGCCCGGCTTTCTTTTGGCTGTAATAGTCTACAGTGGTATTTCCAAAGATGGGTATTTTGCAGTTTATACTTGTTTATGCAGTCTATAACTTGCCCAGCTTTCTTCTGGCTTAAAGTAATGGTTTCTTTCACAACTCTTTTTGATTTATTCATCATATAATCAGGGAACGGTAGCCCATTCCTAGCTCGTGTTGTTCTTTCTCTGTACTGAGCTGCAGTGATTTAGTGGGATTTTCCTAAGAAGGTATGAACAAACTATCAAGTGGAAATTCCTGGCTCTTGTAGAGAGGAAAAAGGAATCCTGTTAAAGCCGAATGGCGTCATTGATGATTTCTTAAACAGACAGCTGCGTCCAACTTAAGACCAAGTCCTCCTTCTCATTCCTCAACCTGGAAAGGCAGGGCCAGGAAGAAAACAGAGAGGAAAGGAGCAAGAGAGAGCAGATCATCTAATAGTACCTCACAAAAGGAATTGCTGAAACAGAAAGCTTTTACTAATAACCCGTACACTCCATTAGAAGGTTGTCAGGACAAACAAGATAATTATAAAAGACTTTCATCTGATATCTCTGCCAAATGTTGGGTATGGATGAATCCCCAGGGATCAGTGTAGCCCAGTGTCTCATTTTTTTTTTTTTTTTTTGAGACGGAGTCTCGCTCTGTCACCCAGGCTGGAGTGCAGTGGCGCAATCTCGGCTCACTGCAAGCTCCACCTCCCTGGTTCACGCCATTCTCCTGCCTCAGCCTCTCCGAGTAGCTGGGACTACAGGCGCCCACCACCACGCCCAGCTAATCTTTTTGTATTTTTAGTAGAGACGGGGTTTCACCGTGGTCTCGATCTCCTGACCTCGTGATCCGCCCGCCTCGGCCTCCCAAAGTGCTGGGATTACAAGCGTGAGCCACCGCGCCTGGCCCAGTGTCTCATTTTCAAAATGAAGACACAGAAGTTGTGCCTTGCCCATATTCACAGAGAGAATTGTTTGCAGAACACAGATGGGGCCCAGGTGTCCCAACTCTAATCCAGTGGAAAGAGGTCCCAGGGCAGCATCTGCTCTGGAGAGCCAAGGCAAGGGTTCTGACCAACTTGACTAGGAACTCCTCAGGGTGAACTGCATAAACCAGCAAGGAAGCATGGGGGAATGTTCTGCTGTTTTGCCCATCTGACACCAGAGTAAATATTGATTGCTATGGTCAGGAAAGACCGGCCTGGTCCTTACGTAACTGTTGTTAAAAGAAAAACTTCAGGGCCAGGCACAGTAGCTCATGCCTGTAATGCCAGCACTTTGGGAGGCCGAGGTAGGCAGATCACCTGAGGTCAGGAGTTTGAGACCAGCTTGGTCAATATGGTGAAACCTCATCTCGACTAAAAATACAAAAATTAGCCAGGCGTGGTGGTGGGTGCCTGTAATCCCAGCTACTCTGGAAGCTGAGGCAGGAGAATCACTTGAACCGTAATCCCAGCTACTCTGGAAGCTGACGCAGGAGAATCGCTTGAACTGTGGGAGGCAGAGGCTGCAGTGAGACGAGATTGCACCACTGCACTCCAGCCTGGGTGACAGAGCAAGACTCCGTCTTTAAAAAAAAAAGAAAAACTTCAGACAAATGCAATATAACAGAGTTTATTTGAGCAATGAACAATTGGTGAATTGGGTAATCTCCCAGATCAGAATAGGTTCAGAGAGACTCTGATGTTGCTGCATGGTTGGAGAGGATTTATGAACAGGAAAAGGAAAGTGATGTACAGGAAACAGAAACTGAGGTATAGAAAGAGCCAGATTGGTTACAGCTTGGAGTTTGCCTTATTTGAACAATTGGCTGCCTGTGATTGGCTGAAACTCGGTGGTTGGAACAAGAGAACACTACCGTCTGTTTACTCATCCAATTAGGTTATAGTTCACTATGCATGAAGAAACCTTTAGGCTAGACTTACAAGGAAACAGCTTCAAACTAAATTTAACACTGTTAAATAAAAAACTTGCCCATTTCTTCTTTTCTTTTTTTTCTTTTTTTTTTTTTTTTTTTTTTTTTTTTTTTGAGACTGGATCTCACTCTGTCACCCAGGCTGGAGTACAGTGGTGCAATCTTGGCTCACTGCAAACTCTGCCTTCCTGGCTCAAGGTATCCTCCCACCTCAGCCTCCTAAGTAGCTGGAACTACAGGTGCATACTACCATTCCTGGCTAATTTTGTATTTTTTGTAGAGACAGAGTTTTGCCATGTTGCCCAGGCTGGTCTCAAACTCCTGAGATCAAGCAATCTGCCTCCCTCACCTCTGAACGTGCTGGGACTACAGGCATGCACCACCACACCTGGCTAAAAATTTTTCTGTATTTTTATTTTTTTTTTGTCAAGATGGAGTCTCACCATGTTGCCCAGGCTGGTCTGGCACTCCTGGACTCAAGCAATCCACCTACCTCAGCCTCCCAAAGTGCTGGGATTATGGGCATGAGCCACCGCACCCAACCCTCCACACACTTTTAAACAGGCTATTTCCTCTGCTGGAAACCTCAGGTCCTATTCTTTGGCCAACTTCTATAAATCTCTCCAGTCCCAAGTCAGGTACCACTTCCCCAGGAAGCCTTCCCTTGAAACTGCCTTTGCAAAAATTATAACAGTGAGAAAATCATGACAGTGAAAGAGATCAGATCTAACCAACCCCCATCTTGCCTTTAACCTCCAAACTGCCCTAAATCATTCCTGAGCTTGCACCAAACTAACTGTGGGAGACATTTAGTTTATAGTTTAAATGATAACAGCCCTTTCCCCATACCAAACCACCTTTGTAAAGCTAATGAAAGGCCACCAGGTTAGTAGGAGGAGAGGACCCTGAATCCTGCTAAGGTGTAGACATAAACGATTGCCAGCCATTATTCTGCAGGTCACAAGATTTGCAACTTCCCCAATTACTCCTGCAGATAACATCATTATTTTAAAACTTAAAATTGGTCTTTTGAAATGTCTTTTCAGGACCAGTGGCTCCACCCAGACCCACCAAGGGGGTCCTGTGGCCCCACCTAGAATCAGATTCCCTGGCCTGCCAAACTATCCTTGAAAAACCTTGGCCTCCAAATCTTCAAGGAGATTGATTTGAGTAATAACTTCATCTCCCACGTGGTGCGGCTGGCCTCATGTCAATTAAACTCTGTCTTTATTGCAATGCTGTGGTCTCTGTGAATTGGTTTTGTCTGCACTGGGCAGGAAGAACCCATGGCGGGGGTTGCGCCCTGACTCATGCCCTGCCTTCCTTTAACCATAGCGTTTATCATATCTAACATGCTTTTCCATGTGCTTGTCTTCCTTCACGGCATAAATCAAAAAGTGGCAGGCAAATCTCAATTGATTTTGAGGTTTATTTTGCCAAGGTTGAGGACACGCCCAGGAAAAAGAAATACAAGTCACAGAAGAATCTGTGTCCCATGCTTTTTCCAGAGGGTTTTGAGGACTTCAGTATCTAAAGGGGAAAGAAGAAGCAGGAGGGAAAGGAGAAGAGGGGGGAAAGAGGGTAAAAAAGGAGAAGGGGGGAAGAGGGTAAAAAAGGAGAAGGGGGGAAAAGAGGGTAAAAAAGGAGAAGTGGGGAAGAGGGTAAAAAAGGAGAAGGGGGGAAAAGAGGGTGGGCAATGAGGCACGTGGTCACATTTTTGTGAGGCTCTGCACAGCTCTCAGTGAATCTACACTTTACATGTGAAAAGAGTGGGGGGTAAATGACAATTATGCATTCCTCTCTTGCTCAGTAGCTCCACATTTTACGTAAGGTAAAGGAAACGTGAAATTATAGCTAGTGGCCTGGCACGGTGGCTCACGCCTGTAATCCCAGAACCTTGGGAGGCCGAGGTGGGCAGATCACCTGAGGTCAGGAGTTCGAGACCAGCCTGTCCTACATGTTGAAACCCTGTCTCTACTAAAAATACAAAAATTAGCCAGGTGTGGTGGCAGGTACCTGTAGTCCCAGCTACTCGACAGGCTAAGACAGGAGAATTGCTTGAACCCAGGAGGCAGAGGTTGCAGTGAGCTAGGATTTGTGCCACTGCACTCCAGTCTGGGTGATGGAGCAAGACTCTGTCTCAGAAAAAAAAAAAAAAAAAAAAAAAAGCCAAGCTGTGCTCTGACCACCTTAAGCACATGTCTTCAGAACTTCCTGAGGCTGCGTCATGGGCCCGCATCTTCAACCTTGGATCCTCAACCCTGCAAAATAAACTTTCTAAATTAACTGAGACCTGTCTCAGATATTCAGGGTTCACACGATAATAGCTTAGTTTAATTCTCACTCTGACCTCTCCAGAGTAGTCGGCTCTCTGGGTCTCACCCTGCTTCCGGTAACTTGCCTGTCCACAGGGACGCTTCATTCTCTGGCTTTTCTTTCCTCTTCTTAGACTGTCTTTTCTCTAACCCTTTCATTGACTCCTCCTCTACCTGCTCCTTAAATGACAGTATTTGCCAAGGTACAGTATTTTCTCCACTGTAAGCTCATCAGTTCCTATTTCTTGAACTATCATAAGCCAATGGCTCAACTTCTCTCCCAGCCCCCAGCCCTGTGTTTTCTGTGGCCCACTGACTGGATGTTTTCGTATTGCTGTCACCTAGCACCTCAAACTTAACCTATCAAATCCTCATTTTGTTATGCCCCTGGCCAAAGTTGTCCTCCTGAGTAGGGAGGGAACTTGGCCTTTGCCCCCACTAAGGAGACAGAGTAGGGACAAGACTCAGCCCCCACCTCTAACACACTTTTTTCTATACCCTCCGATTACCAGACCTTGTATCACCTCCTACCGTTGGTGCCATCCCTGCTGACTGCGAAACCTTGAAGAAACGAAGATAAGCAGCATCCCTCCGTAAATCTTACTCATGGTAGTTAACCCTATCAACCGCATGTGCACAAGACCAGACGGATGACCGACCTTTACCCCTTGCCTCATCATAATACTAAAATCCCCACCCGGGAAGGGACTTTGCTGCCATTTTGTGATCCTGCGGTGTGGGTACTAACCTGCTTTCTCACTGCGCCTGTGCTCCCTGTGCTCCACGCTGCGCATGTCGTGACACTCACGTAGCTCATGTAGATGCCTGCCACCCTTCCTAGAAACACCAGACATACCCTGGGGAGCCAACCGGAGAACTCTCCCTCCAGTGCCGTATCCCTTGTGTTCGAATATAAACCTGGAATAAAGTCTTGTCTGGGGAACTTGCTTGGCCTTGTGTCAACTTCTGTTGCACGGGGACCCAAGAACCTGCGGTCGGTGACACTCCTCCTGTGTTCTTGCCTCTGTTGAATGGTTCCCACAGCTCAGTCTCCCAAGGAGAATCGTGGGTATGGCCCTTGATGCCTCCCCTCCCTGAGTTTTCACATCCCACCAGTCACCAGATCCTGGTGATGCCACCTCAACCTATGCACTTCAGTTGTCCCTTCCATCACCTGCCATAGAGGAGACCCTGGAGCCCACAGATGAATTAGGAAGACAGCCTCCTGACTGCTTTTCCTCCATAAATCTATCCCCACACCACAGCATTCTCAAAACATACGTACTGCCAGAGTAAGCTTCTTTTTTTTTTTTTTTTTTTTTTTTTTGAGACGGAGTCTTGCTCTTTTGCCCAGGCTGGAGTGCAGTGGCACAATGTCGGCTCACTGCAACCTCTGCCTCCCAGGTTCAAGCAATTCTCCTGCCTCAGCCCCCAACAGCTGGGATTACAGGCGCCCGCCACCGCACCCGGCTAATTTTTGTATTTTTAGTAGAGACAGGGTTTCATCATGTTGGTCAGGCTGGTCTGGAACTCCTGACCTCAGGTGATCCACTGGCCTCGCTCACCCAAAGTGCTGGGATTACAGGCATAAGCCACCGCTCCTGGCCCAGAGTGAGCTTCTTACATATCAATTCCACCTCCATCCAGTCTCTCTGGCTCCCTGTCTCTGGGCACATTGCAGGCTCTGAAGCTGCACACAAGACCCCTCCCAGTCAGCCCACATCCTCCCCAGGCACCGTTTGCTACACACACACGTGGTTTCTCACCACTTCCTGGATGTCTTGTAGTCTTTCATGACTCTGAGCCTTTACATATGTGGTTGTCTTTATTTTGCCCTTCCTCTCACCCCTTGAACTCTTCTCTAGGTGGGAAATCACATTGTCTAGTGAGACTTCCCCAGTCCTCTGGCAGACAGAGTCATTACCTCCCCTACCACCATTCCTGGCTTTCTGCATGCACCTGCATTATGGCACTATTAAAATGAGCCTTAACCATTTTTAGACATTTCTCCCCAGTTATGTGTGAATTCCCCAAGGGCAGGGGCCATGCTTTATTTACCTGTCTATTCTTAATAATTGATACAATGACTAGCAAAAGAAGTGCCTTGAACATGAATGTCCAAGTCACCTGGGTTTTTTGGCCTAAAGCAGGCATCACTGCCATAGAGGTTAAAGGAGCAAAAGAGACGGGACAGGAGCACAGAGGGAGGGGCAATGGTGTGTCTTCTTGGCTAGGAAGGAAAAGCAAACATATTGAATACCTACTTTATATACCAGCTGAGGATCAGCTATCTGTCCACTACTTTGCATATGAAACATAACCTCATATGAAACCCATCCTGGCCTGACACTGATCATATTCGCTGAAGGGAGAAGGGGTGGTTGGATGGTGGTAGCAGCTGGAAGGGAGGAGAGGACAGTGGCTGGGATGAAGGCAGCATGTGGTGAAATTACCAGCACCCTGGTTGTGTTCTGCTGAAGCAATCATCAACAAGCCAAAGCCCCGTCTCAGTCTGGGCAGGACACATGAATATGCCCTTCCTGGCCAAAATCTCCTGGAAAGTATCATGTTATAAGGGAAGCAGCATGGGCTTCACAGCCATGGAGACTGGGGTTCAAGTCCCCCCTCAGCCATTGCTAGCTATGTGACCTCAAGCAAGTTACTTAGCCTTTCTGATCTTCAGACTGCTCTCCTGAAAAGGAAAGAAAAATACTTATTTCACAGGATTCATTCCCGGAGAAGATATTTTTTCAGTCCTCATTTGTGCCACCTCTCATCTAGTCAATGGGAATATAGTAGCTTCAAATATAATAGGTACTTTGGTGAGGCCAAGGCAGGAGGATATCTTGAGGCCAGGAGTTTGAGACCAACTTGGGCAACATGGCAAGACTCTGTCTCTATGGAAATTTTTAAAAATTAAAAATTAGACAGCCATAATGGCACATGCCTGTAGTCCTAGCTACTCAGGAGGCCAAGGCAGGAGGATCATTTGAGTCCAGGAGTTTAATCCTGCAGTGAGCTATGATCAGACCACTACACTCCATCCTGGGAAACAGAGCGAGATCCTGTCTCAAAAAATACTATACACACACACAACACACACACACACACACACACACACAAAATAGGTACTTAATAAATATTAGTTTCCTTCCTTTCTGCTATTTGTACTCTGGGCAAAACACAGAATCCTTAGATAAGTCCTCTACACTTTTTTTTTCCTCCAATGTACATTATTTTATCCTCTAAGTAAGATTATCTAATAATAATACTAAGACCTGGCCAGATGCAGTGGTTCATGCCTGTAATTCTAGACTTTGGGAGGCTGAGGTGGGAGGATGGCTTGAGCTCAGGTGTTTGAGACCAGCCTGGGCAACATGCTAAAACCTCGCCTCTACAAAAATAGAAAACTGAGCCGGGTGAGGTGGTGCACGCCTGTAGTCCCAGCTACTGAGGGGGACGGGTTGGAAGCTGAGGAGGGAGGATCACTTGAACCCAGGAAGCGGAGGTTGCAGTGAGCTGAGATCGTACCACTGCACTCCAGCCTGGGCAACAGAGCAAAATTCTGTCTCAGAAAAAAAGAAAAAAAAAAAAACAACCTAAGACCTAACACTTCCCAGGTACTTACCATGTGCTAGGAACTATTCAGTACGTACATATATCTATATATTTAATAATGTAATGCTCACAACTCAGTGAGGCTGGGTTTCCCAAATAAGGAAATGGAGGTGCAGAGAAGTGAAGGAATATGTCAAGGTCACCCAGCCAGTAGATGAGGGAGCTGGGATTTGAACCTGGGCACCCTGGCTTGAGTCCACACTCTGAACCAATAGAAACCAGTACATCAGAGATCACATAGTTCAGCCCCTGTGGATGATACATTTGCAGAGCTACCCCTCTTTCCCATCCTTTCTTTTTGTTTTCTTATCTCATCTTTTCTTCTCAACTGAGGAAACTGAAAGCCACGTTGGACAATGTTAGGTGACATGCCCAGAATGACATAGCTACTTCTGGCATTTATTCTGACTCCTATCCCAGGGCTTTTCCATGGCAGCATGGACCAATATGAAGACAAATGGCTAAAATTAATTTTTTAAGTAAATATTTTATATTACCTTATCCTCCTAGTTGTAATAATCATTTGAAGGTATCAGATCTGATAACAAAATATTTACATTAGATACCATAGTGCTTCTTTTTGTTTAGTTAATACCAATCTGAAATGTGTTCTTTGTTTTTGCTAGTGTTGTTTGAATTTCTGCCCCCATAAATATTTGTGCCATTGTCTTAGTTTCAATTAGCATTTGGTGTTTTCCTTGGACTGGTTTTTGTGATGGGATGGGGGTGGAGTATTCACAGCCTGATATGCCTTCTGTGAAACTCTGCATCCCAAAACCACCATAGTGCAGTGCAGGAGACGACGTCGATGTACAGTCAAATCAAGACTGGGAGTGCCCTGTGAGCCAGGCAGTGCTGCATCTCAGCTGCAAATGACCCTGAAGCTGAGGACACCCCGAGGCAGTCATCACACGGAGGAACACTGAAAAAACAAGCCCTTCCCTGAAACTTCCAAAACTTTGCTCTGAACTGACACAAGGTGACCACCATCCAGAGCCTAATTCCAGAGAACAGGTTTATGAGAGTCAACAGGTGTCATTGAGAAATCTGGATACATGTTCATAAAGGGTGGTGGAGGAGAGAAATGAGACATTGTAGACCAAAGGCACTTGCAGACAGAAGGATTTCCAAGTGCTCCTGTATGAGTCAATGAACTCCTTTGAGTTTTTATTTCCCCGTCTGTAAAATGGGACTACTAATACTCATCTTGATGATCACCAGGGACCGAATGAGGAAGTTATGTAAATGAGATCAGTTTAAAAACTATAAAGTGCTCTGGGAATACGACTACTATTCTGTAATACATGTATGTATGTACTGTATATATGAAGTGGAGTTTTAGCAGCATGACTTGGACAACAGTGATCTCCACTAAAACACATGAGAAAGAATATACAATTCATGATAAATTTCAAGTGACTGTTGCATTTATTTTTACTATTATTAGTTTTTAAAGACAGGGTATCTCTGTTGCCGAGGCTGCAGTGTGGTGGCTATTCACAGGTGGGTCATGATTGTAGCACACTACAGCATCAAACTTCTAGGCTCAAGTGATGCCCTGCCTCTGCCTCCATAGCTGGGACTACAGGCAAACTCTACCACACCCAGCTAGCTATTGCATTTTTTTTTTTTTTTTTTTTTGATACAGTCTCGCTCTGTCGCCAGGCTGGAGTGCAGTGGCGCAATCTCAGCTCACTGCAACCTCCACCTCCTGGGTTCAAGCGATTCTCGTGCCTCAGCCTCCCAAGTAGCTGGGATTACAGGCATGCACCACCACATCCAGCTAGTTTTTGTATTTTTAGTAGAGATGGGGTTTCACCATGTTGGCCAGGCTGGTCTCAATCTCCTGATCTCGTGATCCGCCCGCCTTGGCCTCCCAAAGTGCTGGGATTACAGGCATGAGCCACTGCTTCTGGCCGCTACTGCATTTTTAAACCTGGGGCAAGCAAGACAGCTTTGCAAACATAACAAAGTAAAAACAATACAGTCCCGTAGCGTTAGATAGGGATTTTGCATGGGCACCGAGCCTTCCACACAAACTCAAGGCTGGTGAGGCAGGTGATACCTACAGCCTGGAGGAGCCAACTCCTCTACGCTTGCTACGCACACAGGGGTGTCATTTCTGGGCTGCAGCTCCAGGCTGAGGAGAGTTCCTTGCATGCATAAATGTTAGAGACAGTGTCTTACAAAAATGAAAAATGAAGTCAAGTTTTCTTTGCAACTTCTATACATGTACCCAATGAAAATCAGAAAAACACAATTCTAATTCTTAGGCCAGGCACGGTGGCTCATGCCTGTAATCTCAGCACTTTGGGAGGCCGAGGCAGGTGGATCACCTGAGGTCGGGAGTTCGAGACCAGCCTGACCAACATGGAGAAACCCCTGTCTCTACTAAAAATACAAAATTGGCCGGGCGCAGTGGCTCACGCCTGTAATCCTAGCTCGCTGGGAGGCCAAGGCGGGTGGATCACGAGGTCAGGAGATGGAGACCATCCTGGCTAACATGGTGAAACCCCATCTCTACTAAAAACTACAAAAATTAGATGGGCGCGGTGGCAGGTGCCTGTAGTCCCAGCTACTCAGGAGGCTGAGGCAAGAGAATGGGGTGAACCCGAGAGGCGGAGCTTGCAGTGAGCCGAGATCACGCCACTGCACTCCAGCCTGGGTGACAGAGCGAGACTCCGTCTCAAGGAAAAAAAAAATTAGCCGGGCGTGGTGGCACATGGCTGTAATCCCAGCTACTGGGGAGGCTGAGGAAGGATAATTGATTGAACCCAGAAGGCAGAGATTGCAGTGAGCTGAGATCGCGCCACTGCACTCCAACCTGGGCAACAAGAGTGAAACTCCGTCTCAAAAAATAATAATAATAATAACTAAAAAAAAAAAAAAGAAAAACACAATACTAATTCTTATCAGTACTCTTTTGTCTCGGAATGATAGAACGGAGAAAAAGTAAATTTTCTTTTTTTTTTTTTTGAGACACAGTCTCGCTCTGCAGCCCAGCCTGGAGTGCAGTAGCAGGATCACTGCAGGCTCAACCTCCTGAGCTCGAGCAATCCTCCTGCCTCAGTCCCCCAAGTAACTGGGACTATAGGCACACACCACCACACCTGGCTACATTTTTTCATTTTTTGTAGAGACGGGGTTTCACTTTGTTGCCCAGACTGCGTCTCAAACCCCTGGTCTCAAGCAATCGTCCTACCTTGGTCTCCCAAATTGCTGAGATTACAGGTGTGAGCCATGGTGCCTGGCCAAAAGCAGGATTTTATAGTGATATTCCACAATCCTTCATCAAGTCTCATCTGAATCAATCTGTTTCTTCAAGATTTCACAAAATCATCAAATGTTGGGGTTGCAAAGGATTTTAAGTGTTATGTTCTAGTCGTTCACCAGAGATTCAGTTTCATCCCTATAGTGTCAAGGCTAAAAACTCTCGTGTTGGGATTTGACCACCTGAAATCATATCCTGGCTGTACCATTTCCTGGCTGTAGGACGCTGAGAAATTTAAACTACCTCCAAGTCCCAGTTTCTTCATCTATAAAATGGAAACAATAATAACATCTACCTCATGCTTGCTGTAATGAAGAAATGAAATAATGTACCCTAACGTCACGTCCAGCACCCAGCACGTGGCCAGTTAGTGTTCACTATTACTGTCAATTTTAGAAAAGTCAGATATAAAGCACAAAATACTCTGCAGCGGCATTAAGCCTAGGCCCCCATTGGAGACTCTGGCACTCTGTGCCTGCCAATAGCTAACTCCATTTTTTTTTTTTTTTTTTGAGATGGAGTCTCACTCTGTCGCCCAGGCTGGAGTGCAGTGGCACCATCTCGGCTCACTGCAAGCCCCGCCTCCTGGGTTCATGCCATTCTCCTGCCTCAGCCTCCCGAGTAGCTGGGACCACAGGCGTGCGCCACCACGTCCGGCTAATTTTTTGTATTTATCTTAGAGACAGGGTTTCACCGTGTTAGCCAGGATGGTCTCGATCTCCTGACCTCGTGATCTGCCCACCTCAGCCTCCCAAAGTGCTGGGATTACAGGCTTGAGACATCGTGCTCGGCCGCCACTAGCTAACTCTTGATCTGTAAAGCTAATTAACTGAGTATTTATCAGAGTGGGGAAAGAAAAAGGAATTTGAAGGGAGTGACAATAAAATTCATTTAAATATCGTAATCCAATTCAGTAAATCCTTTCACTCAAGAGAAGTGAAGGCAGTGTTTCCAGGACACAGACAGGTATGCTTTGTGCACATGTACTTCCCACTCCAGAAAGCAAGCCTGGTGTCCATGATCTTATGGTGTGTGGAGGGGATATCAACAAACTGGCTGCCCAGGAGCAGGGACCATTCCCAGCCTGGCATGTGTGTAAGTGAGAAAAGCAGGGGGCACCAGTCACAGGTTAAAAAAGTGGTTCGGCTTCCTGGAGCACTACTCTTCTGACAAAGTAAATGTTTGCATGCATTTTTTCAGACAAAATACACTACTTCAAAGAACTTTCTGGCATGCCATATTCCATTTCTAGCTGGGCCTCCAGTTCCGCAGGGACTGTGTACTCTGCTCTGCCAAGGAGGGCTCTGGGGGAAGAGCTGGTGGTGCCCTGGAGTGGGAGAAAGATCACTGGACCAGGAGGCAGCGTGGGGAATGGCTTAAGTCTAGGTTCCATCCCCTCTGCTCCTCTAACCCCTCCTACTGTCACTAAAGGCACTATCTCACCTCCTGCACTTAGCATGGCTTCCCTGAGTTACCCCAGCAGCCACCCAAGAAGGTGGCTAAGAAAGAAGCACTTCCTTCTTTCACGCAGAGTGATCTTTTGAAACCAGATCGACTCAGGCTAGAAACCTTCCACGAGTCCCTCTGGCTTCTGAAGTAAAGTCCCTGGCACAAGGCCCCTCACAGCCCAACTCCCAATGAAGCCTTTGCTATTCCACCACTCCCCATGCACCCCACATCCCTCAGCTTCCTCCCTGTTCTCCTTGCTTTTCCTGGTGCAGCTCCATCTGCCTTGTTCCCCAGTCCACTCCACCCAGGGAACCTTGGCTCACCCCTTGAGACCTCATTCATAGCCCTCCCGAGTAGGATGTGTTCCATCTCAACAAAGCAAGGTCCCCAGGTTAACTGGCAGCCCTGGTTATCAGTGCGTGCTGACTGCAGTTGTGTTTGTTCCCTTCTCTTTTCCTTTTTTTTTTTTTTTTTTTATGCAATGGAGTTTTACTCTTGTTGCCCAGGCTGGAGTGCAATGGCATGATCTCGGCTCACCGCAATCTCCGCCTCCCGGGTTCAAGAGATTCTCCTGCCTCAGCCTCCCAAGTAGTTGGGATTGCAGGCGTACACCACCATGCCCGGCTAGTTTTGTATTTTTAGTAGAGATGGGGTTTCTCCATGTTGGTCAGGCTGGTCTCGAACTCCTGACCTCAGGTGATCCACCTGCCTTGGCCTCCCAAAGTGTTGGGATTACAGGCGTGAGCCACCATGCCTGGCTGTTATTCCCTTTTCTAGTTGGCAGAGAAAACCTCCTCAAGAAGCTCTTTTGAAACTAAATCTCAGCAGATTTTTATTTCCAAACAGAATTAAAACAGGAAGTGAGACTCAAAGTGTGCTCCACTGTGACAAAAGTCACATTAGGAAATCAAAGTGTCCTCATCTCTTAGGAAGCTCAGGTCACCTTAGGGGCACAGTGAAACTCCCAGGCTTCCATCTGAGAGTCTATGGAAACCCACTTCAAGAGGTTCTCACTGGTGTTTGATTTTACTCCGAGGCAGGGCAAAGTGTTTCATGGTTTTGAACGTGAAGAAAGTTCCTGCAGAGGCAAAGTCAGACAGGGTCAACTGCAGGGGCTGCAGAGAGCCAGGCTGGGGAACAGCTAGAGTTAGAAGAGACTTCAGTGTTTCCTTCAATTAAAAAAAAAAAAAAAGCCCTTTTGTAGAGGAAGTCCTGTGTCTCCAAGCAAGTTCTAACTTCACTAAAAAAAGCTTAGCTAAGCTCCGCCAACTGATTCCGTCTTTTTCCACAGAGAGGGAGAAGAGGGATGGCTGTTTTCTCTCAACTCCAGAGGAGAGTGAGTGAGCAATGAATTCTGTTCGTCTTCCACATAGCAAACCAAACTGGACTCACTTTTACCCAAATGTATCAGTGGAAACCAAATTGGCGTCACTACAAAATTCCCAAGTCTCTTGCTGCTTCCAGGTTTATTCCTTGTTGTCAATGTTGTTTATTTTGTTCTTCCCACAAGTTGCAATGAATAATGTTGAATAAATGAATGAATAATGAATAATAAGAATGAATAATATGTGAATGAATGAACACAAAAAAGAAACTAACAAACTATCCAGGAAGCACAGAGATGTGTCATAGCCAGCAGAGAAAGGCTAAAAGACCTCAAGTTGTTTTCTGCCATTCTTACAAAGATGCTAATTTTTTTTTTTTTTTTTTTGAGATGGAGTCTCGCTCTGTTGCTCAGGCTAGAGTGTAGTGGTGCAATCTCGGCTCACTGCAAGCTCCGCCTCCCAGGTTCGCACCATTCTCCTACCTCAGCCTCCTGAGTAGCTGGGACTACAGGCACCCACCACCACTCCTGGCCAATTTTTTGTATTTTTAGTAGAGATGGGGTTTCACCATGTTAGCTAGGATGGTCTCGATCTCCTGACCTCGTGATCCACCTACCTTGGCCTCCCAAAGTGCTGGGATTACAGGCGTGAGCCACCGTGACCGGCCGACGCTAACATTTTATCCTGTCCCGAACTCTACTTACAGCTCAAATTTTCGTTTTGTCATTCATCATTTATCCATTCTTCTGGTACTTACTGAGTTGTTATATGTGAGGCATTGCATTAAAAGTCATCCAGGCTGGGCACCGTGGCTCATGCCTGTAATCCCAGTACTTTGGGAGGCCAAGGCGAGAGGATCATGAGGTCAGGAGATCGAGATCCTGGCTAACATGGTGAAACTCCATCTCTACTAAAAATACAAAAAATTAGCCGGGCGTGGTGGCGGACGCCTGCAGTCCCAGCTACTCGGGAGGCTGAGTCAGGAGAATGGCGTGAACCTGGGAAGCGGAGCTTGCAGTGAGCCGAGATGGTGCCACTGCACTCCAGCCTGGGTGACAGAGTAATACTTCATCTCAAAAATAAAAAGAAAAAAGTAATCAGATATATAAAAAAAATGTGGAATAAACAACAAAAAAAATTACTGGTGTCTCCAGTGGAAAACAATGTGTTGTTTAGAGCACACTGTTCTAGATTATTTAACTTCAGCTATTTATTGTCTTTGAGCTACTTTATAACTTTTTTTTTTGAGACAGGGTCTCGCTCTGTCACTCAGGCTACAGTGCTGTGGTGCAAACACAGCTCACTGCAGCCTCCACCTTCCAGATTCTGGTAGATCCTCTCAGCTCTGCCTCCTGAGTAGCTGGGGCTACAGGTGTGTGCCACAATGCCTGGTTAATTTTTACATTTTTCACAGAGATGGGGTCTTGCTGTGTTGCCCAGGCTTGTCTCAAACTCCTGGGCTCAAGCAGTCTCCCACCTTGAGCCCACCAGAGTACTGGGATTACAGGCATGAGCCACCTTGTCCAGCCTATTGTAACTTTTAAGTCGTCAAATACTGATAGCAATGCAAAATAATTCTTATCTCTAGATGTAAATTCTGTTTGGTGGTGGTTGAATTGACTCCCTCTGCTCATACCCGTTAATCTCCCCCACCTCAACCTGCCTTTGAAAAGAGCGAAGTTCACATCTATTTATAAATTTATTTCAACATTCATTTTATTTTATTTTGTTTTTGAGATGGAGTCTCGCTCTGTCACCCAGACTGGAGTATAGTGGTGCAATCTCGGCTCACTGCAACCTCTGCCTCCTGGGTTCAAGCAATTCTCCTGCCTCAGCCTCCCAAATAGCTGGGATTACAGGCGCCCACTACTGTGCCCGGCTAATTTTTATATTTTTAGTAGAGACGGGGTTTCACCATGTTGGCCAGGTTGGTCTCAAACTCCTGACCTCAAGTGATCTGCCCACCTCAGCCTCCCAGTGTTCTGGGGTTACAGGCATGAGCCCCCACACCTGGCCTCAACATTTCTTTATTCCACATCAGTATGTGGTTCTTTGCTTTCTCCTTTAAATGATCATAACATCTGCCTGGTTCCTGTCTCATAATGAGGTAAATAAAATCTTTAACGTGTGTTCATTATATATCTATGTGAGAGTCGTGATTTTACCTTTTCAGAAAACTTCCTTTAACAAAAGTAGCAATCTTTTCAAGTACTGTTCATGTTTCTGAGTCTTAAGAAATGATTGCTGGGTGCGGTGGCTCATGCCTGTAATCCCAGCACTTTGAGAGGTGGAGGCGGGCGGATCACGAGGTCAGGAGTTCGAGACCAGCCTGGCCAACATGGTGAAACTCCCATCTCTAATAAAAATACAAAAATTAGCTGGGAGTGGTGGCACGTGCCTGTAACCCCAGCTACTGGGGAGGCTGAGGCAGGAGAATCGCTTGAACCGGGAGGTGGAGGTTGCAGTGAGCCGAGATTGTGCCACTGCATTCCAGCCTAGGGGACAGAGTGAGACTCTGTCTCAAAAAAAAAAAAAGAAGGGAAATGATTATCTCCTGCCTAAGGTTATAAAGATATTTTAATGCATATGCTTCTAGGCCTTTTAAAGTTTTGCTTTTAGCCAGGTGAAGTGGCTCATGCCTGTAAGCCCAGCACTCTGAGGGGCTGAGGCAGGAGGATTACTTGAGTCCAGGAGTTCAAGACAAGCCTAAATTTGGCAAAACCCCATCTCTACAGAAAAATACAAAAATTCTCTGAGTGTGGTGGTGTGCATCTGTCGTCCCAGCTATTATACTTGGGAGGCTCAGGTGGGAGGGTCATCTGAGCCTGGGGAGCCTGAAGCTGCAGTGAGTTGTGTTTGCACCACTGCACCATAGCCTGGCCAACAGAACGAGACCCCGTCTCAAAAAATATATAAATAATAAAGTTTTACTTTTATTATTCAAATAATGCGGAATAGATGTTTGTTTATGGTATGAAATGGGGATGAAATTTAATTTTTTTTCCCTGTAGAGGGCCAGTTTTCCCAGGCACCATTTATTAACCCCTTTCCCCACTTCATTGGTAATTCTGCCTCTGTCATGTGTCAAGACTCCTTTATGCATAAGTCTGTTTCAATGGGCCCCATTCTGTTCCGGGGGTCTACTTTTCCATTTCTATACCAATATCATATTGCTGTAATTCCTGTAGCTTTATAAGAAATTCTAATATCTGGGTAGGCCTCCTGCCATGTACTTTGTAATTAAAATTACCATGACTGGCCAGGCATGGTGACTCACACCTGTAATCCTAGCACTTTGGGAGGCCAAGGTGGGAGGATCACTTGAAGCCAGGAGTTCAAGACCAGCCTTGGACAACATGATGAGACCCCTGTCTCTACAGAGGAAAAAACAAATTAGCTGGGTGTGGTGGTGCGTGCTTGTAGTCCTAGCCACTTGGGAGGCTGAGGCAGAAGGATTGCTTGAACCAAGGAGTTTGAGGCTGCAGTGAGTTTTTTTTTATTTTTTTTTTGAGACTGAGTCTCGCTCTGTCGCCCAGGCTGAAGTGCAGTGGCGCTATCTCAGCTCACTGCAAGCTCCGCTTCCTGGGTTTGTGCCATTCTCCTGCCTCAGCCTCCCGAGTAGCTGGAACTACAGGCACCTGCCACCGCACCCGGCTAATTTTTTGTATTTTTAGTAGAGACACGGTTTCACCGTGTTAGCCAGGAAGGTCTCGATCTCCTGACCTCGTGATCCGCCCGCCTCGGCCTCCCAAAGTGCTGGGATTACAGGCGTGAGCCACCGCGCCCAGCCTGAGGCTGCAGTGAGTTATGATTACACCAGTGCACACCAGCCAGGGGAACAGAGGGAGACCCTGTTTCTAAATTAATTAATTATATAAAATAAAATTACCATGGCTATCATTGGCCCTTTACTTATCTGCATAACTTTTAGAATTAGCGTATGAAGATTGTCATAATACTTATTAGAATTTTCATGTAAATGTTATTGGATTCGCAGATGACTTTGGGAAGGATTGACTTCTTTAGGATTTCTTGGCTTTTTATCCACAAACATGATAAATATTTCCATTTGTTTAGATTTCTGAAAATATTTTTTTCATAGAGCTTTATAATTTTCTCCAGACAACTCTTGCACATCATTTGTTAGTTTAATTCCTAGGTACTTTGTGGTTTGGCTGTTATAAATGGAATGTTTCAGATGTTTATTGCTGGTATATCGTAATGCAGTTGATTCTTGATATACTGACATTATGTCTACCAACCTATATGTGTTCTTAAAGTTAGAACTTTAAAGTGTGATTCCTCTGCCAATTCTCAGTTCTTCCTGGACACCAGGGACTCCTTTCTGTGTGTGTTTTTTGTTTGTTGGTTTTTGTTTTGTTTTGTTTTTTGGGTTCTTTTTTTTTTTTTTTTTGAGACGGAGTTTCACTCTTGTTGCCCAGGCTGGACTGCCGTGCCATGGGCTCACTGCAACCTCTGCCTCCCAGGTTCAAGCGGTTCTCTTGCCTCAGCCTCCCGAGTAGCTGGGACTACAGGCATGCACCACTACGCCCGGCTAATTTTGTATTTTTAGTAGAGGTGTGGTTTCACCATGCTGGCCAGGCTAGTCTTGAACTCCTGACCTCGGATGATCTGCCTGCATCAGTCTCTCAAAGTGTTGGGATTACAAGCATGAACCACTGCTCCCGGCCTTCTTTCTGTTTTTAAATCTACCTGTGGAAGATTTTCTAACTCAGTCCTTTGCAGAGTGTCAGGCACACTGCAGACATTCAATAATTATCTGTTAAATAAATAATAGCCAAATAAAGGGGTTTTCATCTGAAGAATTGTGCACTCACTCCTCTATGATCTGCAAATTCCATATTCAGCTATGTTAGCATAAGAATATGATATATGCATTTTTGCCTCCCAATTTAATATAGGTAAAATTTAGTTAAATGATGAGAATAGCCCTTAAAGAAGGGAGGGAGGAGAGGAATATCAAAAATTGATATCTGGGAGGAGGTGAGAAGGCACTGTTGCTAGGCAACAAATTTTATTTCTAGCAGTTGCTGACCCCAGTTCTAGAAGGTCTCCTTTCCCTCTCTCCTCTTCTTCATTCCCCTCCTCTTCTCATCTGATAGAGTCAAGAAAAAGATCACCCAGGATAGTGGGAGGTGGGAGTGAAGGCAGATTTGTTTACTGAACAAATCTCATATCTGGGGCAAAACGATGATTCAGTTTTCTTTTTTTCTTTTCTTTTTTTTTTTTTTTGAGACGGAGTATTGCTCTGTTGTCCAGGCTAGAGTGCAGTGGTGCGACCTTGGCTCACTGCAACCTCTGCCTCCTGGGTTCCAGCAATTCTCCCACCTCAGCCTCCCAAGTAGCTGGGACTACAGGCGTGCGCCACCATGCCCAACTAATTTTTTTGTATTTTTAGTAGAGATGGGGTTTCACCATGCTGCCCAGGCTGGTGGTGTACTCCTGGGCTCAAGCCATTAGCCTGACTTGGCCTCCAAAGTGTTGGGATTACAGGTGTGAGCCACTACATCCAGCCGTGTCTCTTTAAAATTGTCTTCAGTTTGAAATCATCCTTATGCCAAAGGGGCATATTTTGGGGTGGCATATTCTGCTACCCTCTATAATAATGACTAAAAAAGATGCTCAGTATCTTGATGATGTTTCTTGATGAGCCTTAGCTTCTTTTTTTTTTTTTTGAAACAGAGTCTCGCTCTGTCGCCCAGGCTGGAGTGCAGTGGCGTGATCTCGGCTCACTGCAAACTCCGCCTCCTGGGTTCATGCCATTCTCCTGCCTCAGCCTCCCGAGTAGCTGGGACTACAGGCGCCTGCCACCACGCCCGGATAATTTTTTTGTTGTTAAGTTTTAGTAGAGACGGGGTTTCACCGTGTTAGCCAGGATGGTCTGGATCTCCTGACCTCATGATCCACCCGCCTCGGCCTCCCAAAGTGCTGGGATTACAGGCATAAGCCACTGGGCCCGGCCAAGACTTAGCTTCTTTCATCTTTGTCCTTCCTCACCCAAGTCTCACCCTCAGCGCTCATCTGATAATCTCCCGCCTCATATATTCATCTGAGCCTCTCTCTGTGTCTGTGTCCTTTGTGTTTAAGTTTTCTGTGAAGACCTCATTGTGACAGGAATGTGCATGATAGGAGAGTGAGTGCTTCACCAAGGCTCCCTTCCTGTGCCCCAGCCTTCTCTGCAGAGGCACCTACCCCCACCCAAACCTCAATAATCCCTTCCGAATGTGACTTGCAGTCTCTGGAAGCTGAAGGAACAAATCAAATAAATGCCTCCTACTCTCCTTAGCATGATTCCCAAGTGGAGACTTCAAGTGACCCTTCAGATTTCTCCACAGAAAGGATGCATGGTTGCTAGGAAACCAACAATAGGTCTTAACCACACCTAGCATGAAAATATTCCCAACCTAAAGCTCTGTAATTACATTCAGGATTTTTAGCTGCTGTTCCATTATCATCTTTTAAAAATTCAATTTGACAAATATTTATGGAACTTGTACGTGCAAGGAACTTGCAAAGCACAGATCTGATCATGTCACTCTTCAGCTTAAAAGCCTTCTATGTCCTCCCTCCTGCGTGTTGACAAAAAGAGTTAAACTCTGTAAAATATTTGAAGAGATTTATTCTGAGCCAAATATAAGTGACCATGGCCCATGACACAGCCCTCAGGAGGTCCTGAGAACATGTGCCCAAGGTGGTCAGGACGCAGCTTGGTTTCATGTATTTTAGGGAGACATGAGACATCAATCAAATACATTTAAGAAATATATTGGTTTGGTTCAGACAGGCGGGACAACTCAAAGTGGGGGCTTCCAGGCTGAAGGTAAATTTAAACATTTTCTGGTTGACAATTGGTTGAGTTTATCTGAAGACTTGGGATTACTGGAAAGGAATGTTCAGGTTAAGATAAAGGATTGTGGGGACCAAGTTCTATTGTGCAGAGGAATCTATCAGCAGACTTCAGAGAAAGAGCAGATTGTAAATTGTTTCTTATTGGACCTAAAAGGGTGCCTGGCTCTTAGTTGACTATCTCCTGAATCTAGAAAGAAAGGAAGGAAAACAAAGGGGGAAGGGGATTCTCTATAGAAGGTGGATTTTTCCCACAAGAGACTTTGCAGGGCAATTTCAAGGCATGGCAAGGAAATATATTTTGGGGTTAAATATTTTCTTTCTTGTCTCATGATGTTATGCCAGAGTCAGATTGAAAAACAAGTCACAATATACAGGGTCAAATAAAACCATGAGATGAGAATCCATGCTTTGTAGGGCATAACTCACCAGATCCCTTAGGTAGGCATTTGGGAAGATAAAAAGTCAGAGCTGAGCAGGGCACGGTGGCTCACACCTGTAATCCCAGCACTTTGGGAGGCCGAGGCAGGTGGATCACCTGAGTCGGGAGTTCAAGACCAGCCTGGACAACATGGTGAAACCACGTCTCTATTAAAAATACAAAAATTAGTTTGGTATAGTGGCGCACACCTGTAATCTCAGCTACTACAGAGGCTGAGACAGGAGAATCGCTTAAACCTGGGAGGCGGAGGTGGCAGTGAGCTGAGATTGTGCCACTGCACTCCAGCCTGGGCAACGAGGCAAGACGCTGTCTCCCAGAAAAAAAAAAAAAAAAAGAGCTTAATCCTCATGTCCTACCCTCCCAAAAATGAAAAATGAAGTCAAAACTGCTTAATCTGGCCTGCAAAGCCAGCCTCCTTTCATGCCTGCTGTAGCCTCACCTGGCGGCTGCTCACTGCCTCCACTGTATGCTCTTGGGTCTTTCTGAAATCCCATCCTGCTCTTGCCTACACAATGCCTTGTCATCTTTCCAAGCCCAGCTTAAAAGGGATGATTTATTCCAGGCTGAATGAATTGCTCGTTCCTGTTCATTAATAATTTGAGGTGTGCATGATTTATGCAACAAAAATGTTTTATCTATGCAGTACTAAACATATCTTGTTTTCCTTCTAGCTCGCTCTTTTTTTTTTCAGAGATGGGGTCTCGCGATGTTGCCCAGGCTGGAGTGCAGGGACTATTCACAGGTGCAATCAAAGCCCACTATAACCTTGAACTCTTGGCTTCAAGCAAGGCTCCCCGCCTCAGCTTCTCAAGTAGCTGGGAGAAATCACCAGTGAGCTCGGCTGCCTTCGTTCTTTATAGGAAACAGCTGCTAACTATTCTCTGTCTGCTTCTATCATATGGGTTCCCTATTGGTAACAAAACTAACACAGCTGATAATTCTTTTATTTCACAAATTATGGTCCTGACTTAATAAATACAGAGTTAAGAATTTTAAAATTTAAGAGGCAGCTAGTAATTATCCCAGAGTGGTTTTTAAAAAATTATATGCGCTCTGCTACCCAATCATGATTAGCACGGCAGTGGGAGATGTCCCCATATATCCAGGCTTTGTTCAGGTTTTATTAAATTTGGATGCTCCCAGAAGGCTTCTACTCAAGAGAACAAGCATTATTTGAAGCTTCATGGTATCAAAAAGTTCATTCCTGAGGAAATAAGTGGCTTTCTGTGATAACATAAACAACTTGCCAGCTATCAGCCATGAAATCTGGATTATTAAGATAGCTAACTTCTGGTTTTGTTTAGACACATGCTTACAATTCTCTCCAAATCTTGGTGCATACACAGGCCCTGTTTCTTGCAGCCTCTGCCTTTTATCGCCGCCATTGTGACAAATGGATTTGATGGGACCATGGATCTTTGAAATGGTTTCTCTTCACCACCCTCCTATATGTTTCCCTATATGATCATACTGGGAAAGCATTTCCCAGTATGATCTTAAATCATGCATAGTTTTAGTGTCAGAGTCCTCTCAGAAAGCAGACACTGCCAGGCCCAGCAGCGATACCGACAATTTGGGAGGCCAAGACAGGAGGATGGCTTGAGGACAGGAGTTTGAGACCAGCCTGGGTAACAGAGCCAGACTCCATCTCTACACATTTTTTTTTTCAATACTTAACTGGATATGGTGGTACCAGCACTAGCTACTAGAGTCCTAGCTACTTGGGAGGCTGAGGCAGGAGGATTGCTTGATACCAGGAGTGTGAGTTTACAGTAAGCTATGATTGCACCACTGCACTCCAGCCTGGGTAACAGATCAAGACCCTGTCTCAAAAAAAAAAAAAAAAGGCCAGGTGCAATGGCTCACGTCTGTAACCCCAGCACTTCGGCAGGCCGAGGCAGGCAGATCACATGAGGCCAGGAGTTTGAGACCAGCCTGGCTAACACGGTGAAACCCTGTCTCTACTAAAAATACAAAAATTAGCCAGGCGTTGTGGCACATGCCTGTAATCCCAACTACTTGGGAGTCTGAGGCATGAGAATCGCTTGAACCCGGGAGGTGGAGGTTGCAGTGAGCCCAGATCATGCCACTACACTCCAGCCTGGGCGTCAGAGTGAGACTCTGTCTCAAAGAAAAAAAAAAAAAAGAAAAGCAGAAACCGATTTGGATATTTTAAGGGGAACTCAAAGGAGATTTATTATGTAAGAGCTGAATGAGTGGAGAAGCCAAACAGAGAATAGCAACAGCAGGAAGAACTAAGGCTGGAAGACACAGAGTGAACGGAGCCCAGGATTCGGCATCACTGGGCAGATGCCGGAGCTGTTCACAGAGACACCACTCTTCCGGTAGCTTCCATGCTACGTCAAGCCAGAGAGGACAAGGAACTTGAGAAGTGTAGTTCCCTGAGAGGGCTGATGGGAGCCAGGGAAGGCAGGGAATGGGTCTGATGGCAAACAGGGCACCAAAGGAGCAGGCTCCATGACTTTCAGTCCTGGAGGTGCAGCTCTGTGGCCCCAGGTGCTCTCCCAGGCCTCCTCATAATCCATCTCATCCCAGTAAACCTCGCTGATGGGGACTGTGAAAGATGCCCCTCTCTTCTCCATGAGGGCTGTCCAGCTTTGGGGAAATACGAATCTAAGTTTTCTGTTGTTTTTCTTTTTTTTGAGACGGAGTCTTGCTCTGTCACCCAGGCTGGAGTGCAGTGGCGCAATCTCGGCTCACTGCAAGCTCTGCCTCCTGGGTTCACGCCATTCTCCTGCCTCAGCCTCTCCGAGTAGCTGGGACTACAGGCGCCCGCCACCACGCCCGGCTAACTTTTTGTATTTTTAGTAGAGACGGGGTTTCACCGTGGTCTTGATCTCTTGACCTCGTGATCCGCCCGCCTCGGCCTCCCAAAGTGCTGGGATTACAAGCATGAGCCACCGCGCCCGGCCAGTTTTCTGTTGTTTTTCTAATTAAGTTTTAAAAATAATTTTCAAGGAAGAAATTAACACCTCTATATTAGGAGCAGGTGCCATATTTAAATTTCAAGTGGTTTTTAGTTTATCTCAAATGAGTAGGTCTTTCTTTTCAACATTTAATATTCAAATACCTGTTCATAAAAATGCATCTTCGCCCTATTTTTGCCATATTTATTCACTTGGGGATTTTCTTGGTTTGAGTCTTACTGTTTAGCAGAAACTTCAAGTTTCAAGACAAATTGAAATTGGCTGGCCATGGTGGCTCATGCCTATAATCCCAACACTTTGGAAGGCCGAGGCAGGCAGATCACCTGAGGTCAGAAGTTTGATACCAGCCTGGCCAACATGGTGAAAACCCGTCTCTACTAAAAATACAAAATTAGCTATGTGTGGTGGTGCATGCTGCTAATCCCAGCTACTTGGGAGGCTGAGATAGGAGAATTGATTGAACCTGGGAGGCAGAGGTTGCAGTGAGCCGAGATCATGGCACTGCACTCCAGCCTGGAACGCGAGAGCAAAACTCCATCTCAAAAAAAAAAAAAAAGAGTTGGTAGGGGGCTGGGCACAGTAGCTCACGCCTGTAATCCCAGCACTCTGGGAGGCCGAGGCAGGCGGATCACGAGATCAAGAGATCAAGACCATCCTGGCCAACATGGTGAAACCCCGTCTCTACTAAAAATACAAAAATTAACTGGGCGTGGTGGCGGGCGTGTGTAGTCCCAGCTACTTGGGAAGCTGAGGCAGCACAATCACTTGAACCTGGGAGGCAGAGCGTGCAGTGAGCCAAGATTGCACCGCTGCACTCCAGCCTGGCGACAGAGCAAGACTCGTCTCAAAAAAAACAAAGAAAGAAAGAAAGAGAGAAAGAGAGAAAGAAAGAAAGGAAAGAAAGAAAGAAAGAAAGAAAGAAAGAAAGAAAGAAAGAAAGAAAAAGAATCTCCTTTAAATTAGAAGGAAACTCTTAGTGTACTGCAGGATTCCTTTGCTAGGCTGAGCCCCAGTTGTCTGAAAGTCATTTGCCCAAAACATTTAACACGCACTCCTGAAAAATTCTGTACATGCTAAGAAGATCTTAACCACTTAGTGCAATAGGAATCTGCTAAAAAGCACCTAGGATAAGGGAAAGCAACATAGAAAATCTGTATTTCTTCTTCTTCTTTTTTTTTTTTTTTTTGAGACAGAGTCTCGCTCTGTCGCCCAGGCTGGAGTGCAGTGGCGCGATCTCGGCTCACTGCAAGCTCCGCCTCCCGGGTTCACGCCATTCTCCTGCCTCAGCCTCTCCGAGTAGCTGGGACTACAGGCGCCCGCCACCACACCCGGCTAATTTTTTTGTATTTTTAGTAGAGACGGGGTTTCACCGTGGTCTCGATCTGACCTCATGATCCGCCCGCCTCGGCCTCCCAAAGTGCTGGGATTACAAGCGTGAGCCACCGCGCCCAGCCTCTTCTTTTTTTTTTTTCGAGATGGAGTCTTGCTCTGTCACCCAAGCTGGAGTGCAGTGGCACAATCTCAGCTCACTGCAACCTCTGCCTCCCGGGTTCAAGAAATTCTCCTGTCTCAGCTTCCCAAGTAGCTAGGATTATAGGCACGCACCACCATGACTGGCTAATTTTTGTATTTTTAGTAGAGACGGGTTTTCACCATGTTGGCCGGACTGGTCTTGAACTCCTGACCTTGTGATCCACCTGCCTCAGCCTCCCAGTGTGTTGGGATTACATGTGTGAGCCACCGCGCCCGGCCGAAAAATTGTATTTCTATTCACAATGAGACAGGACTATTAAAACCACATGTTTATTTTTGGAAACTGTAATCTTCAGTAACTGTCATTTATAGTTCAACCACAATATGAAAACCCTTTATTATTTTATATCCAATTTTTATTATAAAAATAATAAATTCCCATATAAATATTTGGAAAATAAAAAGTATAATAATTCATGTTTTTAAAGCCATAACTTCAACATCTGATGATAACCTCTGTTAATACTGCAATGCCTATCTTGTGTGTGTGTATAAAACAACCTTGTAATCATGTCACACATACAGTTTTATATTCTGATTTTTATCATTTATCACTTTGTCTTATGGATTTCTCCACACTAAAATGTTCACCATTAAAAACTTATTATTATTATTATTAATTATTATTATTATTTTGAGACAGAGTCTCTGTTGACCAGGTTGGAGAGCCCTGGCGCCATCTCAGCTCACTGCAACCTCCGCCTCCCAGGTTCAAGAGATTCTCCTGCCTCAGCCTCCTGAGTAGCTGGGATTACAAGCACGCACCACCACACCCAGCTAACTTTTGTATTTTTAGTAGAGACGGAGTTTCACCATGTTGGCCAGGCTGAACTCAAACTCAAGCGATCCACCTGCCTCAGCCTCTCAAAGTGCTTGGATTACAGGCGTGAGCCACTGCACCCAACCTAAAAAATTCATTTTAATTGGCTCATGATACTTCATTGTTTGACAGTACTATAATTTATTAAATGACTTCCCTATTATCAGACATTTAGGAACCACACTACAGTTTATGCCTTGACAATCCAACACGAAAAGACTTTTTTTTTTTTGTCTTTAAAAAGGAAGTAACATCATCCCGAAAGAAGTTGGTATTTCCTCTTCTCAACCTCTGGTTCTCTCTCTTCACTGTCTCTGGTTTCATATTAACTTCATTTGAAGGCTTCTTCTTTTGCTATATTAAAGAATAGGAGTGAGAAAGGCAGCTACCACCTAGAGAAACTCTGACCAAAGGAGTGGCAATGGACAATTATTAAAACGATTATTTTAAAGATAAGCTTTGTTCTTTTTCTTTATAAATTGCAAGTCATGGCTGACTAATCATTTTTAAGAATATGTGTATATTTTTAGCCAGGTGTGGTGGCATGTGCCTGTAGTCCTAGCTACTCAGGAGGCCAAGGCAGGAGTATTGCTTGAGCCCAGGAGGTCAAGGCTGCAGTGAGCCATAATGGCGCCACTGCACTCCAGCCTGGGTGGCAGAGCAAGATCCTGTCTCAAAAAAAAAAAAAATGTGTGTGTGTGTGTGTGTGTGTGTGTATACACATATATATTCCTTTTTTAAAAAATATATATATATTCTTATTTTTCAGATGCTTTAGATGAGTCAGTGTTCTCCAGATAGATGGATCCAATAGGATATATAGAGACATGAGAGGGGATTTATGAGGGGAATTGGCTCACATGATTATGGAAGCTGAGAAGTCCCATGACAGGCCATCTGGAAGCTGGAGACCCGGGGATGATGGTAGTGTGGCTTTGTCCAAGTCCGAAGCCTCAGAACTGGGGAAGCCAATGGCATAACTCTCAGTCCGTGGCCAAAGACCTGAGAACTTGGGGCTGGTGGAGGAGGGTGCTGGTGTAAGTCTTGGAGTCCGAAGGCCAGGGAGCCTGGAGTCCTGCTGTCCAAGGGCAAGAGGAGAAGGCCGTCCCAGCTCCAGGAGAGAGCACGAGACTCTGCCTTCCCTCTGCCTTTCTGTTCTCTGTGGTCCACCAGCTGATTGAACGTTGCCTGCACACACTGAGAGCAGATCTTCCCTGCTCAGTTCACCAACTCACAATCCAGTCTCTTCTGGAAACACCTCACCAACACATCCAAAATAATGCTTTACCACCTCTCTAGATATTTCTCAATTCATTCAAGTTGACACCTAAAATTAACCATCACACTTAGAAATCCCTGTTATGTTGGCTGGGCACGGTGGCTCACACCTGTGATCCCAGCACTTTGGGAGGCCAAGGTGGGTGGGTCACTTGAGGTCAGGAGTTTGAGACCAGCCTGGCCAACATGGTGAAACCTCGTCTCTACTAAAAATACAAAAATTAGCTGGGCGTGGTGGCAGGTGCCTGTAATCCCAGTTAGTCGGGAGGCTGAGGCAGGAGAATCGCTTGAACCTGGGAAGTGGAGGTTGCAGTGAGCTGAGATTGCATCATTGCACTCCAGACTGGGTGACAGGGTGAGACTCCATCTCAAAAAAAAAAAAGAAGAAAAAGAAAGAAAGAAAGAGAGAAGGAAAGAAAGAAAAGGAAATCCCTGTTATGTGAGTGATGAGTTATTAATTCCAGAGAAGGCTGTGATTAGGTATCTGTTTTTATTTATTTGGGATACCCATTGGTTTTCTTTTTCTTTTTCTTTTGAGACAGAGTTTTTCTCTTGTTACCCAGGCTGGAGTGCAATGGCATAATCTTGGCTCACTGCAACCTCCACCTCCTGGGTTCAAGACATTCTCCTGCCTCAGCCTCCTGAGCAGCTGGGATTACAGGTGCCTACCACCACACCTGGCTAATTTTTTGTATTTTTAGTAGAGACGGGGTTTCACTATTTTGGCCAGGCTGGTCTTGAACTCCTGACCTCAGGTGATCGGACCCCATCAGCCTCTCAAAGTGCTGGGATTACAGGCATGAGCCACCACACCCAGCCTACCCATTGGTTTTCTTGTGACCTTTTGTATTTTTGTAGTAGGAATCAATGATTTGGAGTGGGATTGGTCCAGAGAGACAGTGTGTGTGTGTGTGTGTGTGTGTGTGTGTGTGTGTGTGTGTGTGTGTGTTTATTTTGAGACAGAGTCTCGCTCTGTCACCTAGACTGGAGTGCAGTGGCACGATCATAGCTCACTGCATTCTCAAACTCCTGGGCTCAAGCAATCCTCCCTCCTTACTCCTAAATAGGTGGGACTACAGGCATGTACCACCATGTCCAGCTAATTTTTTTTTTTTTTTTTTTTTGAGACTTAGGCTCGCTCTGTTGCCCAGGCTGGAGTGCCGTGGTGTGATCTCGGCTCACTGCAAGCTCCACCTCCCGGGTTCATGCCATTCTCCTGCCTCAGCCTCCCAAGTAGCTAGGACTACAGGTGCCCACCACCACGCCTGGATAATTTTTTTGTATTTTTAGTAGAGACAGGGTTTCACCGTGTTAGCCAGGATGGCCTCGATCTCCTGACCTTGTGATCCACCTGCCTCAGCCTCCCAGAGTGTTGGGATTACAGGCGTGAGCCACAGTGCCCAGCACCCGCCCCCCCCGCTTTTTTTTTTTTTTTTTTGAGACGGGGTCTAGCTCTTTCGCCCAGCCTGGAGTGCAGTGACGCAATCTCGGCTCACTGCAAGCTCCGCCTGCCAGGTTCACGCTATTCTCCTGCCTCAGCCTCTCCAAGTAGCTGGGACTACAGGCGCCCGCCACCACGCCCGGCTAATTTTTTGTATTTTTAGTAGAGACGGGGTTTCACCGTGGTCTCGATCTCCTGACCTCGTGATCCGCCCGCCTCGGCCTCCCAGAGTGCTGGGATTACAAGCGTGAGCCACCGCGCCCGGCCTTTTTTTTTTTTTTTTTTTTGAGATGGAGTTTTGCTCTCGTGTTCCAGGCTAGAGTGCAGTGCCGAGATCCCGACCTCAGGTGATCAGCCTGCCTCGGCCTCCCAAAGTGTTGGGAGTACAGGCGTGAGACACCGTGCCCAGCCTACCAGTGCACCTTCTAATCTGGGGTTCATGTTACAAGTACAAAGGAAGATAAAGCAGTGAAAATTATGTCCCTTTTTAGGAGTGGAATTTGGATAGAAGACTCTTCTGCTGAGATGTTTGTAAACAACAGGTCACCTGCTAATTGAATAGAAGGATCTAAGCATTCCTTTGGGGTGCTACCTATGAGCATTGAACATCTCCTTCTTTCCACAGGAGCCATGTGCAGCTTGAGTATCCAGGGGTCATCCAGACTATTTCTTCTTCACTCAAGTCTACACTCTTTTTAAACACCCATCTAGAGGTAGAGCCAGAGGGGAGTTACATTTGGGAGGAAAAAAGAGATAAGGGCTATGATTCATGGAGAGAACTGGCTCAAAAACTGCAATCCAGGTCAAGGTCACGGCTCCCAGCGTAAACTGAAGAGCCAGGGACCCTCGGCATCAATGGCTTGGCTCTTAGCACCGCTTCGGGTCAGGCTTAGTGTTGATACGGTTCATCAATTTGTTTTCAGAGAGCTGCCCCAAAGTCAGCAGGGTCAGTCAGTTCTAACCAGCAGGCAATCGAATAGCCAGCAAAGGCACCCCAAGGAGGGGGAGGAAGGAAGAAAGTAGGACGCCCGACTTGATCATGCTAATCCTTTAAGAACCAATCCGGCAGAGCCCAGTGTTTCAATCTTCTGTGCATATTAGCACTCAGCCATTAACTGACCCAACACATTTTCTCCTCATTTGCAAAATAGTTCTATAGACAAAATTGAAAAGCCATCTCTTTGGTTTCCTTAAGTACTGGGATGGGAACTGTAACTCCCATCAGTTCATCAGCAGAAGGACATATCTTTTTTTTCAATCTGCAAGACAGGCAAGGAAACAGGAGGATTGGTGAAATCATGGACTCAGAGCTCCCAGCCTGAGAGAGAGCTTTCCAGGGAACCCGAGGAGGGGTGGAAACAGACGTGCTATTCGGGTGGTGTTAAACTATATTTCGCTCCACCCGAGAGAGATGTGAATGCCAATTGCCTCATATAGATCACCAAACTAGCACAGATGAAACACAGAATAGTAACAAAACTTGCATGATCCAAACAGCTGCTGAAAGTCTCCTTCTGCCAATAACACAGAGCATCTGGTAAATCCTGAACTTGTCCTAGCATTTTTGTCAGAAGGTAAAGGAAAAAAGGAAGGTGGATCTAACCCTGGAGTCAAGTCTGGCAACCCAGGAGGCAGGTGTGGGTGATATGGAAGGGAGGGGTCCAGATTGTTAAGCAAATAAAGGAAGTAAGGAAGGGTTAAGTGTTTCACCTTAACCTTTGTTGATTTAGAAAAGCAAAAAGATATCAGAAAGTTTGGCTGGGCCCAGTGGCTCATGCCTGTAATCCCAGCACTTTGGGAGGCTGAGGTGGGAGAAGGGCTTGAGGCCAGGAGTTCAAGACCAGCCTGGACAACATGGCGAAACCCCATTTCTATGAAAAATACCAAAATTAGTCAGGTGTAGTGGTGCACACCTATAGTCCCAGCTACTTTGGAGGCTGAGATGGGAGGATTGCTTGTGTCTAAAAGGTGGAGGTTGCAAGTGGGCAGCAATGGAAGGTGGAGATTTCACCACTGAACTCCAGCAGGGGCGAGAGAGCAAGATTCTGTCTAAAAAAACAAACAAAAAAGATATCAGAGTTTATCCAAAAGGTACATGCATTTGCTGATATAATGTCTATCATTTGCTTCAAAACTATCTAGTGGCAGCAGAAAAGGGGCTGAGGATAGCTAGGTGGGAGTATAGAGAAAACAGGATTAGGACTGTCAGCCGGTATGTGACAATTGGGTGGTGCGTACCTGTGGTCCCCACGGTGGTGCACACCTGTGGTCCCAGCTACTTGGGAGGCTGAGGCAAGAGCATCCCTTGAGCCCAGGAGTTCAAGGCTGCAGTGCGTTGTGATTGTGCCAGTCAGAAGCCACTGCACTCTAACTCAGGCAACATGGTGAGATCTGTCTCTAAGAAAAAAATAAGAAAGAAAGAAGGGAAAAGAAAAACAGGATTGTCTATGAGTTGATCATTGTTGAAACCAGTTGATAGATTCACAGGAGTCCATTATATTACTGTCTTTATTTGTGTGTATGTTTGACATTTCCCATAATGGCAAGTAAAATGCGGCAGGGTGCAGTGGCTCACGCCTGTAATTCCAGCACTTTGGGAAGCTGAGGTGGGAAGATCGCTTTAGCTCGGGAGTTTGAAATCAGCCTGGGCAACATGGTGAAACCCCATCTCCATAAAAAATAAAAAATAAAAAAACATAAAAATTAGCCAGGCGTGTTGGCACTCACCTGTAGTCCCAGCTACTCAGGAAGCTGAGGCGGGAGGATTGCTCGAGGCCAGGAGGCTGAGGTTGTAGTGAGCATTGCTTGCACCACTGTACTCCACCCTGGGTGACAGAGCAGGACCCTGTCTCAAGAAACAAAAACAAAAACTAAGTAAAATGAAACAAAACAAAATATTTTTTAGTGTGATACTCATTCTAAGGCAAAACAAAAACGCTAAAAGGAAGAATGACTTAAAGATATGACAAGCTTTCAAAAAAGAAACTGTCTATTGATATGAGCACAAGCAATCCCCTTTAGGGAGAAAGTGTGTATTTTGGGGAGCAGGGCGGGGAGGCAGCATTAAGAGCAGGTGACTCGGCTGGGTGTGGTTCACCTTCCCTAGGGCCCATATGGACATTTATGGGGACATTTTTGCTTGTTGTACTCATGGGTGGCAATGTTGGTTCTCAGTGAGTGGAGGGAACCAGGGATGTTAAAAGTCCTTTAATCCAAGGACACAGAAGTGCCCCCACTCTGGCCCCAATGCCAGCAATGCCCCAACTGAACAGTACAGATGTAAGAAAACCAAAGTGCCAAGGCAGCCGCGGGGGGAGCCCATCTGTTCACCTGATCTTGAAAGCAGATGCTCCATGCACAGGGAGGATGCACAGTAAAGGATGAATAACAGGCCAGGCGCGGTGGCTCACACCTGTAATCCCAGCACTTTGGGAGGCTGAGGCAGGCAGGTCGCTTGAGGTCAGGAGTTTGAGACAAGCCTGGCCAACATGGAGAAACCCTGTCTCTACTAAAATACAAAAATGAGCTGGGCGTGGTGGCAGATGCCTGTAATCCCAGCTACTCGGGAGGCTGAGGCAGGAGAATCACTTGAGCCCAGAAGGCAGAAGTTGCAGTGAGCCAGGATTGCATCACCGCACTCCAGCCTGGGTGACAGAGCAAGACTCCTTCTCAAAAAAAAAAAAAAAAAAAAAAAAAAAGAATAAGTGGATCGAGAGGCTGGGCACTGGGGTCCCTCATGCCTATAATCCCAGTGCTTTGGGAGGTCAAGGCAGGAGGATCCTTTGAGCCCACAAGGTCGAGGCTGCAGTGAACTATGAGCATGCCACTGCATTCCAGCCTGGGCAACTGAGTGAGACCCTGTCTCAAAAAAAAAAAAAAAAAAAAGAAAGAAAGATAAAAGAAAAAGAAAAAAAAGTAGGTCAAGAAAGCTAAAGATTGGCTGAGTAGAGGCTTGTCAAGATTCAAGAGTCAAGGCATTGGCCAGGTGTGGTGGCCTACGCCTGTAATCCCAGCACTTTGGGAGGCCGAGGCAGGTGGATCACCTGAGGTCAGGAGTTCAAGACCAGCCTGGACAACATGGTGAAACCCTGTCTCTACTAAAAATATAAAAATTAGCCAGGCATGATGGTGGGCACCCGTAATCCCAGCTACTCAGGAGGCTAAGACAGGCGAATCGCTTGAACCTGGGAGACGGTGGTCACAGTGAGCCGAGATCGCATCCCTGCACTCCAGCCTGGGTGGCTGAGCGAGACTCTGTCTCAAAAAAAAAAAAAAAAAAAAAAAAAAGCCGGGCGCAGTGGCTCACGCCTGTAATCCCAGCACTTTGGGAGGCCGAGGCGGGTGGATCACGAGGTCGGGAGATTGAGACCATCCTGGCTAACGTGATGAAACCCCGTCTCTACTAAAAATACAAAAAGTAGCTTTGGCGTGGTGGTGTGCGCCTGTAGTCCCAGCTACTCAGGAGGCTGAGGCAGGAGAATTGCTTGAACCCAGGAGGCAGAGGTTCCAGTGAGCTGCGATTGTGCTACTGTACTCCAGCCTGGGAAACAAGAACAAAACTCCGTCTCAAAAAAAAAAAAAAAAAAATAGAATTGGAGGCCAGTCATGGTGGCTCACACCTGTAATCCCGGCAATTTGGGAGGCTGAGGCAGGTGGATCACCTAAGTTCAGGAGTTCAAAACCAGCCTGGCCAACATGGTGGAACCCCATCTCCTCAAAAATACAAAAATTAGCTGGGCAGGATGACGGGTGCCTGTAATCCCAGCTACTCGGGAGTCTGAGGTGGGAGAATCGCTTGAACCTGAGAAGTGGAGGTTGCAGTGAGTTGAGATCGCACCATTGCACTCCAGCCTGGGTGACAGAGCAAGACTCCATCTCAAAAAAAAAAAAAAGTAAATAAATAAAAATTAAAAGAGAATTGGAGAACAAAATGGTAAGAGGGTATATAGTCAGAAAGCACCACCAGGAACTTATGCCCATAATGCCCAACTAGGCTGTACTGGGACCACTTAATCCTGAAGATTCAACCCCACCTCAGACTCTGGGAACAATCCTGTCTCTATTCAGGAAAATGTAACAAACCGCAGGCCAGAGGGTCCATCCTGGGTGAGCAAGCCTGACCCCTGGAAATGTGACCTCTCTTCCTGTTGCTCAGGCTCTACCCTCAAGGAGCTTATAGTCTGGCTTAGAGAAGCAAGACACATGGAACAGCAGTTCCAACAACGTAAAAAGACATCATGAGGTTAAATCCTAAATGAGTTTTATAGATGGTACCTAGTGTAAATTTAAAAAAAGGGAGAACAGCTGTGGCTGAGAGTCAGCTTTGTGAAACACAGAGAGTGTGGCCATCACTTTATAAGAGGAGCAGGTTTTGAATAAGCACGGAAAAAAGAGAATGTGCATTAGTGGAAGGTGCAAAACTGAGGGGAGGAAGTCAAATGAGCAAAGGCCCCATTCTTTTTTTTTCTTTTTTTTTTTTTTTGAGATGGAGTCTCATACTGTCACCCAGGCTGGAGTGCAATGGCACGATCTCGGTTCACTGCAGCCTCTGCCTCCCAGTTCAAGCAATTCTCTGCCTCAGCCTTCGAGTAGCTGGGATTACAGGCACTTGCCACCACGCCTGGCTAATTTTTGTATTTTGAGACGAGGTTTCACCATCTTGGCCAGTCTGGTCTTGAACTCCTAACCTCGTGATCCACCCGCGTTGGCCTCCCAAAGTGCTGAGATTACAGGCATGAGCCATGGCGCCCAGCCATCTTTTTTTTTTTTTTTTTTTTTGAAACAGGGTCTCACTCTGTTGCCTAGGCTGGAGTGCAATGGTGTGAACATGGCTCACTGCAATCTCAACCTTCTGGACTTAAGCAATCCTCCCACCTTAGCCTCCTGGGTAGCTACGACTACAGGCATCTGCCACCCTATCCAGCTATTAATAATTTTTTAAATTTATTTTTTTTAGAGAAAGGGTCTCCCTATATTGTCCCTGGCTTAAGAGATCCTCCTGCCTCAGCTTCCCAAATTGCCATCCTCTTGTCTTGGCCTCTCAAGGTGCTGGGATTACAGGCATGAGCCACCATGCCCGGCTGTTTGACCATGTCTTGATTTAGTGCTTCAACTCTAACCAAGTGCCTTAGCTGACAGGTGCCTGGACTCTGCCTTCCTGTCTTTGCTTAGCACTCTGGTATTTCTGGGCCCTCAACTTCCGTAGTTTACCCACTTCTGACTCACTGCTGTTCAAGCACTGGGTTTCCGTGTACTCTGGCCTCAGTTCCCCGCCCAGCTCTTGTCAAAGGCCACCAATGCCTTGGCCTAATACAAGGAACTGTCACCAGCCACCCTTGGGCAAACAACCCAGACTTGTTCCTAAGAAGGGGAATGAGAGCAGCTGTTTTATGTGGAGAAGGAACCAAATTCATAGGCTTGGGTGCTTTCAAGCAACCAAATCCAAGGGAAAAGTTTGTCTAAAATTTTCTGGTTTTCTCCCTGTACTTTGATAAATTCCTTTTTATTTATTCATTTTTTTTTCTTTTCTAAAAATTGTTACCAAACATAATATTCACATAAATGCATCAAGAATGACAGACTGGAATATTTTTGAATCATATTTACCAAAGCGTTAGAAGTGAATCAGTAGTAGTGTGGTCTCTGGAGTCGACTTTAAAAGAATTGATCCATCAGCTCCACCAAGAGTCAATAAATCTGCAGGAGTCATGATAAGACCCGTGATCAAGATAAACCTGCTGTGTAATTCATGTAAACGTTGGGGTCAAAATATTCATGGCGCCTAAAGTAAATCATTATGTTCATTCCAAACGTGATTTTTAAAAACTACATATGATAGATATTTTTCTTTCTCTTTTTATTTATTTTTATTTTTATTTATTTATTTATTTATTTTTGAGACGGAGTCTCCCTCTGTCGCCCAGGCTGGAGTGCAGTGGCACGATCTCTGCTCTCTGCAAGCTCCGCCTCCCGGGTTCACGCCATTCTCCTGCCTCAGCCTCTTCAGTAGCTGGGACTACAGGCGCCGGCCGCCACGCCCGGCTAATGTTTTGTATTTTTAGTAGAGACGGCGTTTCACCATGGTCTCGATTTCCTGAACTCGTGATCCGCCCGTCTCAGCCTCCCAAAGTGCTGGGATTACAGGCATGAGCCACCGCGCCCGGCGTTTTGTTTTTTTTTTTTTTTTTCGAGACAGCCTTGCTCTGTTGCCCATACTGGAGTGCAGTGGTGAGATCTTGGCTCACTGCAACCTCCACCTCCCAGGTTCAAGCAATTATCCTGCCTCAGCCTCCCAAATAGCTGGGATTACAGGCACATGCCACCACACCCAGCTAATTTTTGTATTTTTAGTAGAGGCGGGGTTTCACCATGTTGGCCAGGCTGGTCTTGAACTCCTGACCTCAAGTGATCTCCCCACCTTGGCCTCCCAAAGTGCTGGGATTACAGGTGTGAGCCACTGTGCCCGGCTATCATAGATCTTTTATACCTTAATTAAGTTATTGCAATTCACAGTCCAGTAATACAGGAAAAATGTTTTTATTCTACAAATTAGAAACTGTATTTCCTAGGGCAATGCCAAAGTAGATACAAATCGGGATGATGGTTGGCTGCCTAATAAAAATGCATGAAGGCTAGGCGCGGTGGCTCATGCCTATAATCCCAGCACTTTGGGAGGCTGAGGCAAGAGGCCGAGGCGAGTGGATCACCTGAGGTAAGGAGTTTGAGACCAGGCTGACCAACATGGAGAAACCCTGTCTCTACTAAAAATACAAAATTAGCCGGGCATGGTGGCACATGACTGTCATCCCAGAGACTCAGAAGGCTGAGACAAGCTAATCGCTTGAACCCGGGAGGCGAAGGTTGCAGAGAGCCGAGATTGTGCCATTGCACTCCAGCCTGGGCAACAAGAGTGAAACTCTGTCTCAAAAAATAATAATAATAATAATAATAAAATTAAAATGCAGCCCGGGCACGGTGGCTCATGCCTGTAATTCCAGCACTTTGAGAGGCCGAGGCGGGTGGATCACGAGGTCAGGAGATCAAGACCATCCCGGCTAACATGGTGAAACCCCGTCTCTACTAAAAATACAAAAAATTAGCCAGGCGTGGTGGCAGGCGCCTGTAGTCCCAGCTACTCAGGAGGCTGAGGCAGGAGAATGGTGTGAATCTGGGAGGTGGAGCTTGCAGTGAGCCGAGATCGTGCCACTGCATTCCAGCTTGGGTGACAGAGCGAGACTCCGTCTCAAAAAAAACAAAGACAATTAAAGTGCATGAAAATACAGTGCAGGCAGAGGCAGGTGAGGTGAGGGCAAGTAGAACATGATGCTTGCATTCTTAGGTTTGTCCTTATCTGAAATCTTGTTGACACAGGCATGAATGTTCTGAATTTCTGAAGGGTGTGTGTCTGTCTGTCTGAGGCTTTTTATTGCTATGCCTGCTGGCACACATTTCTCTTAATGGAGAGTTTTTGATAAGCTGTAAGAACTTCACAACATAGAGACACTTGCTAACAACAGCGTGATTTCCTCAGGAAAAGGAACCAGAGACACAAAGCAGTTGATGCTGTTCATGTTCTGGGGTTTACTCTCAAGCACTTAAAGGGAAATGACTGGACAGTTCCTGTGAAGACAGGGTTTTCTCGAGAGTTTCTAGGAAGATCACAGGTTTTTTTGTTTTGCTTTGTTTTGTGTGAGACGGAGTTTCGCTCTTGTCTCCCAGGCTGAAGTGCAATGGCGCCATCCTGGCCCACCGCAACTTCTGCCTCCCTGGTTCAAGCGATTCTCCTGCCCTAGCCTCCTGAGTAGCTGGGATTACAGGCGCCTGCCTTGGTTTACGCCTGTAATCCCAGCACTTTGGGTAGCTGAGGTGGGTGGATCACCGGAGGTCAAGAGTTTGAGACCAGCCTGGCCAACATGGTCAAACCCCATCTCTACTAAAAATACAGAAAGACCACAGTTTTGACACATCGTTTTAGCATACTAATTCTTGAGTTTCTAGAAAGGCTGTTCTCAGCTCTTTATTCTTTTTAAAAAAATTTTGTTGTTGTTGTTGTTCAGATTCTTACTCTGTCACTCAGGCTGGAATGCAGTGGCGCAATCTCAGCTCGCTGTAGCCTCAACCTCCCAGGCTCAGGTGATCCTCCCACCTCAGTCTGCCGAATAGGTGGGATTACAGGCATGCCACCACACCCAGTTAATTAAAAAAAAAAAAAATTTTTTTTGTGGAGATGGAGTTTCACCATGTTGCCCAGGCTGGTCTCGAACTCCTGGGCTCAAGCAATCTGCCCACCTTGGCCTCCTAAAGTCCCAGGATTACAGGGATGAGCCACCCTGCCTGGCCAGCTCCTTATTCTGAGGTTTCAATCTTTTGCTGCTCCACATTTTAATAGAGTCTAAATTGCTAAAACAGACATAAATTGATAAAGGGATTTCTTCTGAACACTAAGCTAGAAAGAATGTTGTTTTTCCCCCTACAGTTCTGGTAGTGAGATAATGAATCTAGTGTGGTTTCTCCCACCATGGTTCTTCAAGTAGTCAGTCCAAAGTTTGTTGATTGATTGTTATGCTAAAAGCAGATCAAAGACAAGTATGAAAAATGAAGTATGAAGCTCAGGCTTATTCAAACCCCAAGCACACAGAGTTTCACTCATTTAAAGCAAATGTGCTTCTTTCTAAAATCTTATTTTGATTTTTTCAAATTTTTCACCTGTGTTTAGGGAATATGTTGTCAAATCATGTTTTCACGCTATATACACTTTGTTGATTCATTTTTTTTTAAGAGCCTAGAAGGAGGCTTCCAGAAAGCACCTGTCCATTCTGGTTTTGGGGAACCAGTTGACTAATGTTTGGTCACTATGCTAAAAGCAGATCAAAGACGAGTATTAAAAATGAATTAGGAGGTCCAGGCTTATTCAAACCCCAAGCACATGGAAATTCACTCATTGAAAACCTCCCTTGGTCCAGAGATGCAGGACTACTTTTCTCACTGTAGTTGGCCTTCACGTTGGCCACCAGCTCCCTGGGGCAGAGGGCAGGGGGCAGGGTAGGAAGTGGCTGTGGACCTTTGGCCATGGGAAAGTGGAGTTCTGACTCTGGAGGCCCCAGCAAAACCAGGGAGGCCTACCTAGAGAGGGGGAGAGGAGAAGCCACTGTGCCCTCTAGCCCAGAATTGTTTCTTCAGAAACTTTGAAGTCTCTTCTCCTCCTGTTGTTTTGTCCCACACTCACCAAAATGCCTCATAGGTTCTATAGCTGAGGGAAGATTTCTTTCCTTTTTTTTTTTTTTTTTTTGAGACGGAGTTTCGCTCTTGTTGCCTAGGCTGGGGGGCAATAGCGTGATCTCGGCTCACTGCAACCTTCGCCTCCCGGGTTCAAGCGATTCTCCTGCCTCAACCTCACGAGTAACTGGGATTACAGGCATGCACCACCACATCTGGCTAATTTTGTATTTTTAGTAGAGACGGTGTTTCTCCATGTTGGTCAGGCTGGTCTGGAACTCCCGACCTCAGGTGATCTGCCCGCCTCGGCCTCCCAAAGTGCCGGGATTACAGGCGTAAGCCACAGTGCCCAGCCAGATTTCTCTTCTTTACCCATTGCAAGGTTCATACATGAGACCCCCTATATACAAAAGACAGATTAGCAAGAGAAAAGGAACCAGGCATGGTGACTTATGCCTGTGATCCTAGCACTTTGGGAGGCCAAAGAAGGAGGATCAGGAGGGAGGATCGCTTGAGGCCAGGAGTTTGAGACTAGCCTGGACAATATAATAAGACCACTGTCTCTACAACACAATTAAAAAATCATCTGGGCATGGTGGCACACACTTGTAATCCCAGATATTTGAGGGACTATGGTGGGAGGATTGCTTGGGCCTAGGAGGTCAAGACTGCAGTGAGCTATGATTGTACCACTGCACTCTAGCCTGAGTGACAGAGTGAGACCCTGTCCCAAAAAAGAAGAAAATATATATATATATTTGCTTATCCAGGTGTGGCGGTGCACACCTGTGATCCTAGCTACTCGGGAGGCTGTGGCAGGAGAATCGCTTGAGCCCAGGAGGCGGAGGTTGCAGTGAGCCAAGATCGCACCACTGCACTCCAGCCTGGGCGACAGAGTGAGACTTCGTCCCAAAAAGATTTGGCAGGCTGAGGAAGGTGGATCACTTGAGGTCAGGAGTTTGAGACCAGCCTGGCTAACATGGCAAAACCCCATCTACTAAAAATACAAAAATTAGCTGGGTGTGGTGGCACGTACCTGTAGTCCCAGCTACTCGGGAGGCTGGGGCACAAGAATCGCTTGAACCCGGGAGGCAGAGGTTGCAGTGGGCCAAGATCACGCCACTGCACTGTAGCCTGGGTGACACAGCAAGATTCTGGAAAGAAAGAAAGAAAGAGAGAGAGAGAAAGAAGAAAAGAAAGAAAGAAAGAAAGAAAGGAAAGAAAGGAAAGAAAGAGAAAGAAAGGAAACGAGAAAAGAAAAGGAAAGAAAGAAAGGAAGAAAAAGAGGGAGAGAAAAGGCATACAAATTTAATTCATTGTAAGTTTTACATGACACGGGAGCCTTCAGCATTTAAGACCCAAAGAAATGGTTAAACTTGTGCATTGTTACTTTTAGTTTAATGAAAAGTGGACAGTTGTAAAGAAATAGGACTGGAAGGGAAAAGGATGTGATCCAATGAGAATAAACTGAAGGGAACCCAGCAGGACCTGTTTGTTTAGATTCTTCTGTGTGCCTGTCTTCAGAGCTGTTTTCTCAAATACCAAGGTGCCATAGTTTAGGGTAGCATGCTCTGAACCCCATCAATTCCCCCTTAAAAGTGGTTGTTTTTTGAACTTTACATAACAGTAACTTCTTGAGAAGATGGTCATGTATTTACATATATATTTGGGATACTCTTTTCTCAGAGCCTTTGAAACACTTGCAACTACCAGAGGAGTCCATTTTTTTTTTTTTTTTTTTTTGAAACGGAGTCTCCCTCTGTCGCCTAGACTGGAGTACTGTGGTGCGACCTCGGCTCACTGTAACCCAGAGGTGTCAATTCTTACAGGTTCCTAACACAGCGTGAGTTTGAAGCTTAGGGTATTGATTGGCCCTGCCTGAAGCGTCAGTGAGAAGCCGTGGGCTTTGAACCTCGGCAGGGCTGTAAACCAAGAGCAGATGCTGCAGTTCTTCCCCTCAAGGCCTCCAAAAAAGCATCATGAGAAATGAAGGAAGTGTGTAGCCAGGGACAAAATGCCTCCCGCAACTCCAGGGGCGCCATTCGCAGGAAGCCAGCGTGGACGCCCCTGTGCAGGCCTCTGGGAGCAAGAAAGCTTTTTTCCCAAGATAGGGGGAGGGACGATTTTTCTGAGGCGCAGACCGTAGGGAGCTTCCCGGGAGAAGGGCTGTTTCCTGTCTTGGGCGTGGAAGCGGATCCGCCCCCTGAGTCGGAGAGGACGTGGCGGTTGGTAAACAGCACTCAATTCTGTTCCTCATCCACCGGAACCCTCCCTGAGGGCCTCCCCTGCACTTTGGAAACAGCCCAAGCTTTGAAATCAGGAAGTTTGAAGGCTGGTTCTGCTACTTCCAGGCTGTGTGGCCTTGGGTAAGTTGCTTACCCTCTCTGCTTCAGATTGTGCATTTGTGGAACCAGTTAACTGTATATAACCGGCTGAGTTCCCGCACTGAATAAGGAGAAGTCGGTCTTTGTTGGTAGATGCCGTGCCTGCGTTTGTGGGGTTGAAGGAAAGGAGGAAAATGAGAAGGCCAAGATTTTTTTTTTTTTTTTTTTGAGACGGAGTCTCGCTCTGTCGCCCAGGCTGGAGTGCAGTGGCGCAATCTCGGCTCACTGCAAGCTCCGCCTCTCGGGTTCACACCATTCTCCTGCCTCAGCCTCCCGAGTAGCTGGGACTACAGACGCCCGCCACCGCGACTGGCTAATTTTTTTGTATTTTTAGTAGAGAGGGGGTTTCACCGTGGGTCTCGATCTCCTGACCTCGTGATCCGCCCACCTCGGCCTCCCAAAGTGCTGGGATTACAAGCGTGAGCCACCGCGCCGGGCCAAGAGAAGGCCAAGATTGACCTGACTTGATTTACAGGAAAGAAGAGAGAGTTGTTGGAGGAAGAAGGACCCATCCACTGGAAAAGGATGAGAAAAAGGAGAAAGAAGTCCCAGGCTGGGTTGGGAGTGAATTTGGGAGATGGTGGAGGAAAAGGGGAGAGAGATTTGTGGGGTAGCTGTAGGACATGCGACTGTATTTAGAAGGGGAGAGAGTTGGGAGACTTTGTGGGATTATTAAATTTCCCTTTAGCATTTGTAGAGGGCATTCCATTAAATACGCCAATGGTTTTATCAAACAGGTTGTTTAAAATCATTTTTCTCTGTCATCTTATCCAAGAATAAAATAAGAACAGAAATATCCAGAAGCCTGTTAGCAGTCCCCACCTTAGCTCCATTCTCACTCCCAGCTGTCAACTCCATGAGGTCAAGGTCTCTAACACAACTGGGTCCCTGGCAGCTCACAGCCGTGGCTGCTGGCACAGGAAAGATGCCAATCATATGTGTCATTGAATTTATTGCTTTCTGTGGTTTCAAGCCTGAAAAGAGAGTTACAGCCTCCTTTGACGTTATTGTCATTGGTCATGGGCCCCATGAGGTGGGATGTGGAGGTAGCCACTCTCTGGGAATCTCTGAGATGAGCACACATAAATTTTCTAGAAGCATCTGTACAGAGCCTATTTATGCCATTCAAAGCTTCCTGAATCCAAAGGAAACCTCATAAAAAGTCAGCTAAAACACTTGAGCATTTAGAAGCATTTCCTAATCTTTTGGTTCTAGCAAATAGCACAGTGGAAAAAAACAAATACCTTGAAGTTGAAGGAAATGTCTTTATTTATACCCACAGATCCCCCGTGGGTATAACCATGGTGAACTGACAAGGTTTAATATTTGGAGCAAGCGTCTGAACACATATTGTTAAATCTTCCTTTTTTCTGTCCTATAATATTCAGTTGCTTAGTGGTCCCTAAAGTGCAGGGGGGTAGTTTTATATAGGAATTATATTTGGAAATAGTCAGAGGAATTCATGAAGATCGAATCATTGCTTTTTTTTTATTTATTTATTTATTTATTTTTTTTTTTGAGACCAAGTCTTGCTCTGTTGC
The DNA here is from genome assembly GCF_006542625.1 of Nomascus leucogenys. NCBI lineage: Eukaryota > Metazoa > Chordata > Mammalia > Primates > Hylobatidae > Nomascus > Nomascus leucogenys. The sequence goes on along the minus strand of NC_044384.1, from coordinate 56,769,679 downwards.
CAGGCTGGAGTGAAGTGGCGTGATCTCAGCTCACTGCAACCTCTGCCTCCCAGGTTCAAGCAATTCCCCTGCCTCATCCTCCCAAGTAGCTGGGACTACAGGTGCATGCCACCATGCCCGGCTAATTTTTTGTATTTTAGTAGAGACGGGGTTTCACCTTGCTGGCCAAGAGATCTCGAGCTCCTGACCTCATGATCCACCCGCCTCAGCCTCCCAAAGTGCTGGGATTACAGGCGTGAGCCACCGCGCCCGGCCCCACTGCTTTATTTTTTAGTGTTAGAGACTATTCCCATCAGGTTTCTTCGCGTGATTTTTCTGTATCCTCATAAAACTGAGAGCTAAATCAAGAAGATAAGTAAACTTTGTTTCCCTCTTACTATCCAGCTTCTCACACCCATCTGGTTCTATCCTGCAGAATGCTGTCATTCACTTCACCACCACCCCCACGTGCAGTGTATAGAACTGATGATATCATCCCTTAATTCTGATGGGAGAAAATAAAGCACATCTGTTGGATCACTTAGGAAACAGAAATGCCCCTGATGGGGCTGGCGTGGCATTTAGATTAAGGCAGGCCTCCACTCCCAGACCTTTCCATGTGATGTAGACAGAAGGATGGCAAACCAGACCTATGTGCTTCAGTTCTAGGGAATGCAAAGCACCTATTCCCACAGTCTTAAAGATTGACTGCAGGATGAACTGCAAGTACAGACATTCACCAAAATTCCTCCCACCCTCCCTCTACTCTCAGGAGAGAACGGGCTGTTGTAAATGTGCACCCCTGGGGCTTTGAGATGTTTTCAAAGGAAACAGCCGAACTGGCATTCCCATCTATATTTAAGGGCCAACTTCCACACCACTAAAGAGAAATAATGGTATTTTTTTCCTTGAATAGAAAAAGTAATATAAGTGAGTGTGGAATGTTTAAAAACACGTAAAAGAGACAAGAAAAATAAAATCACTCGGAATTCTAAAATTTTGGTATAAATCATTCTAGGCTGCTTATCTGCATGTTAATGTTTATGGAATATATATATATGTGTGTATATATCTGTATGATGAAAAATAAAATGGCATTGTACATTTGCTTGAGAATCTGATTTTTTTAAATTAGCTTTATAACGTAAATATACCTCCATTTCATTAAATGTTATTTCGTATCAGCATTTGAAATGGCTATACAGTTGTTGGCTATGTAGTGTTGCTTTATAGTGATCTATTTAAGCAGTCCCAATGGCTAGACATTAATTCCAATTTTCTGCTATTAAAAACAATACTTCAAGGAGCATCTTTGTGTACAAATCTTGGCAGACCTGTGAAATAAATTCTTTGGCATGAATCTGAAAATGTCGAAATGCCAGGTCACGGAGCATGCCAATTTTAAAGGTTTCTGACATGCAACTTTTTTTTTTTTTTTTTTTTTTTTAGACGGAGTTTCATTCTTGTTGCCCAGGCTGGAGTGCAGTGGCGATCTCAGCTCACTGCAACCTCTGTCTCCTGGGTTCAGGTGATTCTCCTGCCTCAGCCTCCTGAGTAGCTGGGATTACAGGCATGCCCCACCACGCCTGGCTAATTTTATATTTTTAGTAGAGACTGGGTTTCTCCATGTTGGTCAGGCTGGTCTCCAACTCCAGACCTCAGGAGATACACCCGCCTCGACCTCCCAAAGTGCTGGGGTTACAGGCGTGAGCCATCGCACCCAGCCTATGACATGCAACTTTAAACATCAATTTTCAGTTTCCCTAGTCTTGCCAACTTTGCACCTTATCTTAACAAAAAATACTCTGCCAGTTTGATAAAAGAAAAATGTTATTTCCCTGTAGTTTTAGTATGTTTAGTACTATGATTGCTAATGAGGTTGAAGGTTTTTTTTAAAATATGTTTATTAACTATTTATATTTTTCTTTTTGTTTTGATTATTTATAGCCTTTCCCTAATTTTTTAGAGTATTTATGTTTTACTTACTGATCTACCAGACCTTTTCAAATATCAAGGCTATTAATCCTTTGTTAATATAGTGGCAATTTTTTTCTGGCTTGCCATTTGCCTTGATTTTATTTACCATGTTTTTTGATGTCCAGAAGTCAGTCAGTCAGTCAGTCTTTCTTTCTGTCTGTCTGTCTGTCTGTCTGTCTGTCTTTCTGTCTTTCTTTCTTACTTTCTTTTTAGACAGAGTTTCGCTCTTATTGTCCAGGCTGGAGTGCAATGGCGTGATCTTGGCTCACTGCAACCTCCGCCTCCTGGGTTCAAGCAATTCTCCTGCCTCAGCCTCCTGAGTAGCTGGGATTACAGGCATGTGCCACCACGCCCAGCTAACTTTGTATTTTCAGTAAAGACGGAGTTTCTCTATGTTGGCCAGGCTGGTCTCAAATTCCTGACCTCAGGTAATCTGCCTGCCTCTGCCTCCCATAGTGGTGGGATTACAGGTGTCAGCCACCGTGCCCAGCTGAAGTGTTTCATTTTTATGCAGTAGAAACCATCAATCTTCTCCTTTATGTTTTCTGACTTTGCCTGTCCATGCTTAGGAAAGCTTTCTCTCTAAGTCCTGCTGACTGTTGTCAGTAACTCATGATCATTGACTGCCTGTAACAGCTCTTCTGTTGTTGGACAAGATGTCAATAGTAACTGAAGGCAAGGATCAGCTCTTAGGCTTAACTTCTCCCTTAAGTGTCACATATTTGGTGGATTGCAGTCCATTCATTAAAAACATGTTTTAGGGCCAGGCGCGGTGGCTCATGCCTGTAATCCCAGCACTGTGGGTGGCCGGGGTGGGTGGATAGCATGAGGTCAGGAGTTCAAGACCAGCCTGGCCAACACGGTGAAACCCCATCTCTACTAAAAATACGAAAACTAGCCAGCTGTGGTAGCAGGCACCTATAATCCCAGCTACTTGGGAGGCTGAGGCACGAGAATAGCTTGAACCCAGGAGGCAGAGGTTGCAGTGAGCCGAGACCACACCATTGCACTCCAGCTTGAGCAACAAGAGCAAAACTCTTTCTCAAACAAGCCAAACAAAAACCATGTTTTAGGCAGCATGCAGTGGCTCAGGCCTGTAATCCCAGCATTTTGGGAGGCCAAAGCGGGTGGATTGCTTGAGGTCAGGAGTTCGAGACCAGCCTGGGCATCATGGTTAAACCCCATCTCTCCTGAAATACAAAAATTAGTCAGGTATGGTGGTGGGTGCTTGTAATCCCAGCTACTCAGGAGGCTGAGAAAGGAGAATTGCTTGAACCCAGGAGGTGGAGATTGCAGTGAGCCAAGATTGTGCCACTGCACTCCAGCCTGGGCAACATAGCAAAACTCCATCTCAAAAAAAAAAGTTTTAATTGAGCACCTACTATATTCCAGGATTAACTATTGATGAGCTGGATTCTGGTTCACAATCACTTCTTTGTGAATTCCACCAGCATATATTGAATAATTAATACATGTGAACAGTAATGGGACCAGGGCAGGAAGAGGGGACAGTGATTAATAAAAAAAGTCCCTGCCGTTTGAAAAATTTATAGTTCAGTATACTCTCTCTCTCTCTTTTTTTTTTTTTTTAGAGAAGATGTTTTCACTGTGCTGCCTGGGCTGGTCTCAAACTCTTGGCCTCAAGTCATCCTCCCACCTCAGCCTCCTGAGTATGAGGGATTACAAGCATGAGCCACCACATCCAGCTTCTTTAAAAAGAAAAAAAAAATTTATTGACATATAAGCATTGTATATGTTTAAGGTCTACAACTTGACACTTGAGAGATTAAAGAGAGGTAAGATTTTAAAAGACAAGTGAATAACTAAGGGAGAAAGGGTGAGTAGCTGGTAAGAGGGGGTGGGGAGGGGCTGTGAAAAGGAGCATCTGAAGTGAACGTTACAGGTAGAACTGAGGGAGAGAGCATTCTTGGCTTCCTGTCCCTGTAGGATTATAAAAGATGTTACCAGCCAAATCCCCTTGAAGCTTGATATCAACGACAATGTCCAGAGGAGGGGCTCAGTGAGGAGCTAAGGAAGAGGAATTAACCTGTCTTTAACCTTCTTTAACCTGTCTTTTGCATTTATATTGTGCTTGTGATATTTTTTGGTGTATAGATGATTTTCTTTCTTACGGATTTAAATCTTCTTTTGTTTGTTTGTTTGAGATGGAGTCTTACTCTGTTGCCCAGGTTGGAGTGCAGTGGTACAATCTCAGCTCACTGCAACCTCCGCCTCCCAGGTTCAAGTGATTCTCCTGCCTCAGCTCCCGAGTAGCTGGCACTACAAGTGCACACCACCATGCCTGGCTAATTTTTGTAGTTTTAGTAGAGATGAGGTTTCACCATGTTGGCCAGGCTGGTCTGGAACTCCTGACCTCAGGCTATCCACCAGCCTCGGCCTCCCAAAATGCTGGGATTACAGGCATGAGCCACTGCGCTCAGTCACTTATGGAGTTAAATCTTTTTGGATGGTGTGGTATGTTGTATTTTCCAAGGGTGCTGCACGAATATATATTCCACTCTAGATGCTTTTCTTAGAATGTGACCTTAGCAGGCCTCATTAAGAGGTAGAGTTTGTGTTCCCTCCCCTTGAACCTGGGTGGAACTTTGTAACTGCCTCAACCAATAGAAGGTGGCAGAGTGACATCCGAGGCTCAGTCCTAGAAAGCAACGTGGTTCTGGGGGACTCTCTTGCTCTCTCTTGGGATGCTTCTTCTCTGAACCCAGCCACCATATTGTGAGGAAGTCCAGGCCACATGGAGAAGCTAGATGTGGATGTTCTGATCAAGAGCCCCAGCTAGATTCCCAGACAATCACCAGACAGGTAAGCAAGGAGGACTTGGGGCTTGCGATGTAACTGACATGTTGAAACGATCATTGTGGCTTCTGGAGACTTGATTGTGGGGAAGGGAACTGCAGACCAGGAGTGGAAGCAGGGAGACCAGAGAGGACTGTGTAGAGTGTCCAGGAGAGAGATGATGTGGTTTGGATTAAGGTTAAACCCGTGGAATAGGTGAAAAGTGCTCCTATATGGGAAATGTTTTGAAGATGGAGGGCACAGGACTTGCTGACGGACTGAATGGAGGGTGAGGGAAAGAGAGAACTTACTGACAGTGTCTAGATTTCTGGCCTGGGCAATTGGGTAATGGATACGTGATGAAATCACTTATTGAGATGAGGATGCCTGAGAGATGAGCCGCTTTGCAAGAAGGGAAAATCAGCTTGACCTGAGCAAGTTCTGTGAGAAGCTTGTTAAATCTCCAAGTCTAAATGCTAAACAACCAGTTTAGATTTGTGAGTCTAGAGCTCAGACGAGAGGCCCAAGTTAGAGATATAAACTTGGGAGTCATTACAGATGATGTTCCAGACACTATTGCTTTGTTTAAAAAAAAAAAAAAAAAATGGCCGGGCGCAGTGGCTCACACCTGTAATCCCAGCACTTTGGGAGGCCGAGGCAGGTGGATCACAAGGTCAGGAGATCGAGACCATCCTGGCTAACATGGTGAAACCCCATCTCTACTAAAAATACAAAAAAAAAAAAATTAGCCGGGTGTGATGGCGGGCACCTGTAGTCCCAGCTACTCGGGAGGCTGAGGCAGGAAGGCCGGAGAATGGCGTGAACCCAGGAGGTAGAGCTTACAGTGAGCTGAGCTTGAGCCACTGCACTCCAGCCTGGGCGACAGAGTGAGACTCAGTCTCAGAAACAAAAAAATTACCAGGCCAGGCACAGTGGCCTGTAATCCCAGCACTTTGGGAGGCTGAGGCAGGTGGATCATGAGGTCAGGAGATCGAGACCATCCTGGCTAACATGGTGAAACCGCATCTCTACTAAAAATACAAAAAAAAAAAAAAAAAAAATCAGCCGGGTGTGGTGGCGGGCACCTGTAGTCCCAGCTACTTGGGAGGCTGAGGCAGGAAGGCCAGAGAATGGCGTGAACCCAGGAGGTGGAGCTTACAGTGAGCCGAGCTTGAGCCACTGCACTCCAGCCTGGGCGACAGAGTGAGACTCAGTCTCAGAAACAAAAAAATTACCAGGCCAGGCGCAGTGGCCTGTAATCCCAGCACTTTGGGAGGCTGAGGCAGGTGGATCATGAGGTCAAGAGATCGAGACCATCCTGGCCAACATGGTGAAAGCCTGTCTCTACTAAAAATACAAAACTTGGGCCGAGCATGGTGGCTCACGCCTGTAATCCCAGCACTTTGGGAGGCCGAGGCAGGCAGATCACGAGGTCAGGAGATCAAGACCATCCCAGCTAACACGGTGAAACCCCGTCTCTACTGAAAATACAAAAAATTAGCCAGGCACGGTGGCGGGTGCCTGTAGTCCCAGCTACTCTGGAGGCTGAGGCAGGAGAATGGCATGAACCCAGGAGGTGGAGCTTTCAGTGAGCCCAGATCACGCCACTGCACTACAGCCTGGGCGACAGAGTGAGACTATGTCTCAAAAAAAAAATACAAAACTTAGCTGGGCATGGTGGCGCATGCCTGTAGTCCCAGCCAGATGGGAGGGTGAGGCAGGAGAATTGCTTGAACTGGGGAGGCAGAGGTTGCAGTGAGCCGAGATCATGCCACTGCACTCCAGCTTGGTGACAGTGAGACTCCATCTCAAAAAGAAAAAATACCCCCAAACTTAGCTTAAATCAGCTATTTCATTTGCCCACCACTTTGGTGGGCTGGGAATCCAGGGCAGCGCACAGAAGAAATGGTTAGTCTCTACTCCACAGTTTCTGGGACTTTAGCTTGGAAGACTCAAGGATTAGAGGTAACATGAGAGCTGGGACTGGAATCATCTGGAAGCATCTTTACCCACAGATCTGGCTGGTTATTCACTGGAACCTCAGCACAGGCTGTCAACTGGGATACTTACAGTGCCCTCTCAATGTGGGTTGGGCTTCCTTCCAGTATGGCAGCCCTCGGGAGTTGGACTACTTACATGGCAGCTTTCCTAACCTAGCGTTGGAAATAACACAGCATCATCTCTACCCGCTTCTGTTGGTGACAAGAGAGTCACAAGTCTGCCTAAATTGAAGACCCCTTCTCTCTATGGAAGGAGTGTGAAGATCATATTGGAGAAGAGCTTATAGAATGGGAGATACTGTTGGGGCCAACTCTGGAAGACAGAATCTGTCACAGCTCATAGAGCCTTGTCATTGGATGAGATACTTAGGAAGCAAGTGTAGACAGAGAGGAGAAGTCCTGGACTGGCTTGGAAACACTCAACATTTGGAGACTGAGAGGAGGAAGGGCCAGTGGGCAGAGGGAAACCTGGAGCAAAAGACATTTCTTGCAGTGACTGCTACTTCCTGCTAAAGTTCCTTAGGGAATGGGGTCAGGATAGGTTCCTCTCTCCTTCCCCCATTGTGTGTATATGTGTCTGTGTGGTAAAATATACATAGCATGACATTTACCATCTTAGCAATTTTTTATTTTATTTTATTTTATTTTATGAGACAGAGTCTCACTCTGTTGCCCAGGCTGGAGTGCAGTGGTGCAATCTCAGTTCACTGCAACCTCCGCCTCCTGGGTTCAAGTGATTCTCCTGCCTCAGCCTCCTGAGTAGCTGGGACTAGCTAATGAGCCACCACACCTAGCTAATTTTTATATTTTTAGTAGAGAGAGGGTTTCACCATGTTCGCCAGGCTGGTCTCAAATTCCTGACTTCAGGTGATCTGCCCGCCTCAGCCTCCCAAAGTGCTGGGATTATAGGCCTGAGCCCCTGAGCCCGCCACCATCTTAGCAATTTTTAAGGTACAGTTAGTTGAATGGCGTTAAGTACATTCACACTGTTGTGCAACCATCACTACCATCCATCTCCATAACTCTTTTCATCTTGTAAAACTGAAATTGTACGTTAAACACTAACCCCCCATTCCCTCCTCCCCCCAGCCCCTGGCAACCACCACTCTGTCTCTACGATTCTGATGACTCTAAGTACCTCATACAAGTGGAATCATAGTGTATTTGTCTTTCCGTGACTGGCTTACTTCACTTAGCATAATGTCCTCAAGACAGGACAAGTCTTGCCTCAGCTGCAAGCTGGTGCCAGAACCAGCCATCCCTGGTTCTGGGACGTCCATGGGCATGGCCTGGGGGCTCACTTGAGCAAAATTCCATGGCCCCACGAAGACAACCAGAGTCCCTCGTACCTCTCCATCCCGCACAGGCTCAGTCTTCCAAAACACTGGGGTGTGGGAGGGGGTTGCCTCAGTCCAGTCAAAACCCATTTTTTTAGAAAACCATTTATGCCGCTTCTTTAAGAGCTAAAGAATCCTCCAATTTACTCAACTCTAAAAAAAACCTTAACACCCAAACAGTAGCATCTGGACATAAATTTAACTGGATTTCAGAGTTTTCTCTAAGAATAGTTGGTGAATGTTGCTTTACGTCTTGGAGAATTTCCTAAACTAAGAGAGTCCAAAGATAAGGATGATTTCACTTCCAGGAAACAAAACTGCCATTTAGGTCCCTAAATGGCAGATCCCAGTTAACAGTACAAAACAAGTCTGTCTTTACAAAGCCCCTGCTATTGTAGTTAAAATAAACAGTCCATGTGTTAGACTTGGAAACTCCATTGTTATATAGATACCTTGCTGAAATGGGTTCTGACCTCTACAAAGAGTTCTCAAGAATCAAACACGTGCTGTTCCTTTAATGTTGTTTTCGCTCATGCAAATGACATCCTATTACACCCACGGATGCTTAACTACTAAGTTAAAACAACTACATGGCAATTTTGATCACTCCAGAGTCCCCTCACTGTTTTGTGGTTTTATGTAATTCGCATATTGTGTACAAAAAGACTTGACCTGGAGCCGGCAGCAAGAAATGTGTAATTAGAAACACTTCCCGAGGAAATTAGGTGACAAGTGAAGTCTTGAGGATTTCCAAGGGAGCCTGGAGCTGCAGATATTCATTACGGGTACTTGAGAGGCACAGCTGCCCCTGCTGAAAACCATGTCAAATGCTGTCCGCTGGATGCCAGCGTGGAGGCCAGCCCAGAGCCAGAGGTGGTGACTATGGCAACACGCTGCTCCATTTTTAAACTTTTCATTGCCTAAAAGGAAATTGCTTAGGCTTTTTTTCTTTTTTTCCTTTTTCTCCCTACCAATTTCAGAGTTTGTACCAGCAGTGAATAGCCTCCAAGTCTAACATTTCCTGGGTAATTAGTGACTAGCTGGGTGAAGTGCTTTTGGCCTTACCTCCAGCCTTGGCAACTCCAGCCAGTTATTAATTGCCACACCGGGAAACACTTTCCAATCAAGCTATTATTTAATCAAAATAAAAGAAAATGAACTATTATTGCTGTCATCAGCAATAAGCAACTCTCCGCAGGAGTCTAAATGGGAACTGTGGAGGTTTTCACTGGAAGAAGTGTTCCTCTGGGAGTCAGATAAGCAGGGCAACGTGAAGTTGCGTGGAGTACCCTTGGGAACCGGTTCTTGTGGGACGAAAGAACGTTGAACCGGCAGGAAGATGTGGAAAGATTACGCACACCCTGTCCTAGATCTCGGTTATTCATGGTCAGTTAACCTGTAACCTTGCTGTTAAGCCAGTGCCCCAGATGCTTCTGTGGGAGTGTCTGAAAGGGAAAAGACAGTCCATAGAAGCATTTGGGCTGCTTCTATAAGCAATAAATAGTAAAACCTGTAACCACCATAATAACCACACTTCCTGAGTACCTCCAACGTGCCAGGCAGGCACTGTGCCCCTAGGTTTATACTCACATCTCAAGAGTTCTTCACATTGCCACTGTGGGGAGAGTACAGTCATGATCCCTCTTTCACAGGGACACTGAGACCGAGAGAGATGAACTTGGCCAAGACCCACCACACCCTGGTGTGAATAGCAGAGCCAGGGCTTGACTTCTAGTCTCTGCATCGAGCAGTTGCTTTTTTTTGTTTTTAAGTGACAATATAAACATAACATAAAAGTGACCACCTTAACCATTTTTAAGTGGATAGTTCTGTGGCAGTAAGTACATTGACACTGTACGCAACCATCACCACCAACCATCTCTAGAACTTTTTCATATCCGCAGCTGAAACTCTGTACCCATTAAACACTAACTCCCCATTCCCTCCTTCCCCAAGCCCCTGGCAACCACTATTCTGTCTCTAACAGCGTGATGATTCCATGGACCTCACATGAGTGAATCATACACTATTTGTCCTTTGGTGACTGGCTTGTTTCACTGCGCGTAACGTCCTCAGGGTTCATCCATGTTGTAGTATGAGTCAGAATTGCCTTCCTACTTAAGGCTGAATTGCATTCTATCATTTGTATACACCACATTTTGTTTATCCATTCATCTATGGATGGACATTTGGGTTGTGCCCATGTTTTGGCTGTTGTGAATCATGCTGCTACATTTACTACTTCTTCTTTTTTTTTTTTTTTTTTTTTTTGAGATAGAGTTTTGCCCTTGTTATCCAGGCTGGAGTGCAGTGGCGCGATCTCGGCTCATTGCAAGCTCTGCCTTCTGGGCTCCAGCGATTCTCCTGACTCAGCCTCCTGAGTAGCTGGGATTACAGATGCCCACCATCACACCCAGCTGATTTTTTGTATTTTTAGTAGAGGTGGGATTTCATCATGTTGGCCAGGCTGATCTTGAACTCCCAACTTCAGGTGATCCACCTGCCTCGGCCTCCCAAAGTGCTGGGATTACAGGCATGAGCCACTGTGCCCGGCCGCTACGTTTAACTCTTAACCTCTAAGATTCATTGTGCCTGGGAGTAGTTGCTCTTCAAGCATAACACATGGCTCAGGGACTGCCTGTCACACCCCAACCTGAGAATCAGCAGAGACTACCACGGGGCGCATCAGGCCACTAGGCAGGTGCCACTCCCCTGGCAGGGAGAGAGGTGCTGGTGGCCACCGACCTCATAGGGTTCTACAGCTCCACACTGGCACGTTGCAGGAGGAATTTCAGTGTTCAATTCCAGGCTCTTTCTCTGAGTCTTAGGTTCTGGGATAAACAAACTCCTTCAAGTCCAAACTGCTCAGATTAGACTTTACTGCTAGATTCCACACCTGGAATCCTGCTCTGGGACTTCAGTCTCATCCTACAGCTCCTGCAGGCTTCTTCTAAGCTGGTGGGTCTCAGCAGGGATGGGGGCGAGTGGTACTCCACACCCAGGGGACACCACCCACAGGAAGCTTTGTGGACATGTGAGGGACATATGTGGTTGTCATAATGGTTGGGGGACACTGTTAATATTTATGTGAGGCCAGGGACTCAGGTGACCTGCAGTGTGTGAGGCAGTCACCCACAACAAAGAATTGTCCTGCATCCTGAACCAATTTCAAACAACTCATTAACATTTGTCTCCTAAGCTTTGTGACTTAAGTGCCACCTGCCTCCCTGGTTCCTCTCCCTCCACTCTCATGCTTAAAGATAAGTCGTTTTGGGGCCGGGCACGGTGGCTCACGCCCATAATCCCAGCACTTTGGGAGGCCTAGGCAGGCAGATCACAAGGTCAGGGGCTCGAGACCAGCCTGATGAACATGGTGAAACCCCATCTCTACTAAAAATATTAAAATTAGCCGGGCATGGTGGCACGCACCTGTAATTCTGGCTACTCAGGAGGCAGAGGCAGGAGAATCGCTTTAACCCGGGAGGCGGAGGTTGCAGTGAGCCGAGATCATGCCATTGCACTCCAGCCTGGGCAACAGAGTGAGATTCCGTCTCAAAAAAAAAAAAAAAATGCCTACTGTTTTCTCTGCCTACAATGCCTACTTTTCCCTTTGTCTGGTATGTGAGGGATTCTTTCTTTCCTTTCTTTCTTTCTTTCTTTCTTTCTTTCTTTCTTTCTTTCTTTCTTTCTTTTCTTCTTTCTTTCTTTCTCTTTCTCTCTCTCTCTCTCTCTTTCTTTCTTTTTTTTTTCTTTTTGAGACAGAGTCTTGTTCTGTCACCCAGGCTGGAGTGCAGTGGCGTGATTTTGGCTCACTGTAACCTCTGCCTCCCAGGTTCAAGCGATTCCCCTGCTTCAGCCTCCTGAGTAGCTGGGATTACAGGCACGTGCCACCACGCCCAGCTAATTTTTGTATTTTTAGTAAAGATGGGGTTTCACCATGTTGGCCTGGCTGGTCTTGAACTTCTGACCTCAGGTGATCCATCCACCTCGGCCTCCCAAAGTGCTGGGATTATAGGCGTAAACCACTGTGCCCTGTGGGATTCTTTCATTAAGGCTCAGAATAAATGTACCTATGTATGAGACTTCCCCAGAACTTCCCAGTAGCATGTGTCAGCCCCTAAATGGGACCTCGTAGCTCTTGGTATGTTCATGCATTTCAGAAATACTTTTTTCTTTCTGAGTACCTAGTATGTGCCAGGCACTAGGGTAGGCTAAGAATTTAAAGATGAGTAAGACAGAGTCCTCGTCCTCAAGGAATTCTCAGGAGAGTCAGAGACAGACAGTGATCACCATGCAAGGCAACAAGTGCCAGAGAGAGGAGGACTGCAGTGTGGGAGCCACAGAGCCACGAAGGAGCCCTGGGACTCTTGGAAGACTCCACTGGGAAGAGGTGGTTTAAACTGGGTTTTGAAGAATCGAGAAGGAGAATCAGCCAAAGAAATGTGCCAAGATGCCGAGCTAAGATAATTCCATAGGGCTACAGTGTAAGAGGCAGATCCAGGAAGGTGGGTCCAGGAAGGTGGCAGGGCCACATCCTGACAAGCCACTGCTGTTAACGAGGAAGAGCAGGGAGCCTGTGCAGCCTTGGATTTCATGGGATAATGCCTCCCAAGGCCCTGCTTGGGACATTAGGCACTCATCCAGCCTCCTGCCCATGCCAGTGGAGCAGGAGTTCCCTCCAAGTCCTGTCCCGGAATGGTTCTGTTCCCAGGGAGGATAGGAGCTCGAATTTGTGGAGCAGCTACTTGATGTGCCAAACACTTGTGTTCTCTTCAGCAAGAGGATACTTGCTGGTGTGCCTGGGAGACTGTCCCAGGATAAATGGGGAGTGTCTTTCTAGAATGTTAATTGCACTCAAAGATTGGGGAGGGAAAATCAATTAGTGTAAATGGTAAATAACTTAAAACATTATTTTTACATCACATCAATAGTGGATATATTATGGAGCAGAATGCTAAAGTAACACACATTTTTCTTAATTTCATTTTTCATTTGAAAAGGTAACACGAACTCATGATACAAAATTCAAAATGTATAAGAGTTTAGAATAGGCCAGGTGTGGTGGCTCACGCCTGTAATCCCAGCACTTTGGGAGGCCGAGGTAGGCAGATCGTGAGGTCAGGAGTTCAAGACCAGCCTGGGCAACATAGTGAAATCCCATCTCTACTAAAAATACAAAAATTAGCTGGGAGTGGTGGCATGTGCCTGTAGTCCCAGCTACTTGGGAGGCTGAAGCAAGAGAATTTCTTGAACCAGGGAGGTGGAGGTTGCAGTGAGCCAAGATCAGGCTATCACACTCCAGCCTGGCGACAGAGTGAGACTCCATCTCAGAAAAAAAAAAAAAAAAAAAAAGTTTAGAATGAAAATTTACATTTCGGCTGGCTGGGCACAGAGGCTCACCCTTGTAATCCCAGCATTTTGGGAGGCTGAGGCAGGAGGATCACTTGAGGTCAGGAGTTCAAGACCAGCATGGCCAACATGGCGAAACCTTGTCTCTACTAAAAATACAGAAATTAACTGTGCTTGGTGGCACACGCCTGTAATCCTAGCTATTCTGGAGGCTGAGGCAGGAGAATCGCTTGAACCCGGGAGGCAGAGGTTGCAGGGAGTCGAGATTGCACCACTGCACTCCGGCCTAGGAGAAAGAGTGAGACTCCATCACACACACACACACACACACACACACACACACACACACACACAAAATTTACATTTCTGTTCTCCAGCCACCCAGCTTCACTCCCCGGAGGCAACCACTATTTCTACTTTCTTGAGTACCCTCCAAGAGATATTCTATATATAGTCTAAGTAAATACCTATGTATGTGCGTTTTTTTTTTAAATGCAAATGATAACATAAAATACGCACTACTCCACAGATAGCTTTCTTCAGATGACACTACATCTTGGAGATCTTTCCATAACACATTCATAGATTATTCCAGCCAGGCACAGTGGCAGGTGCCTGTAATCCCAGCTACTTGGAAGGCCGAGGTGGGAGGATCATTTGAGCTTAGGAAATTGAGGCTGCAGTGAACTCAGGTGTTCAAGTCCAACACGGGCAACATAGTAAGACTGCACAATATTTCATTGTATGAATCTATCAGAATTTGTTAACCAGCCCTATGATGGTCATTTCCAATATTTTCCTATTACTAATGACACTACAACAAATATGATCCTGAATATTCTTCATTTTTATGTGCTAGTATATGTGCAGGGTAAATTCCTAGAAGTGGGTCACAAGGTATACTATATCGTCCGTTTGCCATCCGAAGAGATCTTCCGTACTATACCATCTCGGCTGGTCTTTCCTTGCCTCTTTTTTGTTTGTTTGTTTTGTTTTGAGATGAAGTCTCGCTCTGTTGCCCAGGCTGGAGTGCAATGGCATGCTCTCGGCTCAATGCAACCTCCACCTGCCAGGTTCAAGGGATTCTCCTACCTCAACCTCCCGAGTAGCTGGGATTACAGGTGCCCGCCATCACACCCGGCTAATTTTTTTGTACTTTTGGTAGAGATGGGGGGGGGGTTCACCATGTAGGTCAGGCTGGTCTCGAACTCCTGACCTCAGGTAATCCACCCGCCTTGGCCTCCCAAAGTGCTGGGATTACAGGCGTGAACTACCATGCCCATCCTTCCTTGCCTCTTAAGTCTATACACAGTAAACAATAGTTTTTTCCCAATCTTTCTGACCTTTGCCAATCTGATGGGTGAAAGCTGTATCTCATTAGAGTTTATTTGCTCTTCCTGTATTATGAAAGAGGTGGAGTCTCTCTTTTTATATTCAAGGGGCCTTTGTATTTCACATTCTGGGAACTGATTCTTCATATCATTCACCCGTTTTTCTATTGTATTATTGGCTTTTTCTTATCAATATTTAGGATTTCTTTAAATATTAAGGGAAGGCATTTTTGTGATATGAATTGCAAATACTTCCCACCAATAATGTTTGTCTTTTGATTTTGTTTTTCTGCCCCATATAATTATTTGTAATTTTTTCTTTTTGTAGTTGAATTTACTTTTGTTTTTCTGGCTTCTGAGTTCTATGTTATACTTAGAAAGGCTGCTTCTTTATCTGAAGTGATTAAAAAAATATTCTCATTAATTCATTCCATCAAAAGTTTACTAAGCCCTGACTCTATGCCAAGCACTGTCTGGGTGCTGGGATTGCCAGGCTGAACAAAACAAACCATGAGTACATGTTTTGAGGGTTATTTGTTTGTTTGTTTTTTGAGATGGAGTCTCGCTCTGTGGCCAGGCTGGAGTGCAGAGGCACAATTTCGGCTCACTGCAACCTCCGCCTCCCGGGTTCAAGCAATTCTCCTGCCTCAGCCTCCCGAGTAACTGGGACTACAGGCACATGCCGCCACGCCCGGATTTTTTTTTTTTTTTTTGTATTTTACTAGAGATGAGGTTTCACCATGTTGCCCAGGCTGCTCTCGAACTCCTGAGCTCAGGCAATCCGCCCGCCTCGGCCTCCCAAAGTGCTGGGATTACAGGCGTGAACCACCGCACCCAGCCAACCCCTGTTGTTTTATCTGCCCCACAGCTCCCTTCTGAGAATTCCCCACCACACACCATGCATCTGCTTCCCAGCGGGAATACCTGTTAGCTGAGACCCCGCCCACTTACGGGTCCAGGGCCTGCTCAACACAGACTTTACCAATCACAGCCTTTCTTTGTAAATCTGAAAAAGAAACCAAGAGGGTCCAATGTCTGTCAATTACAAAGGTGGGAATCCATCAGGGGCCACACTTCATGCCCTATGGGCCAGAGAAGCAGAGGAACCTAATCTGCAGAGGGACTGATTTAGGCATAGGGAGAAAGTCGGGGGACATGAAAAAAAGAGTTCCCACGCGTCCATGTCCGTGTTTGTCAGGTGTGCCGGGGCTCAGGCTGTACTCCCATCTCTATGTTCCTTGAGACCCTCCTACATCTTTGAGTTCTCCTGAAGCTTTCACTTCGGTTTCTGTCACCTGCAATCAGAGTCCTAGAAAGTAGCTGAGATGCCCCTCATCCTGGAATGATTTGTCTCTGATGCCTTCTCTCTCTCTTTTTAAAATTTTTTGAGACTAAGTCTCACCCTGACACCCAGGCTGGAGTGCAGTGATGCGATCTTGGCTCGCTGCAACCTCCACCTCCCAGGTTCAAGTGATTTTCCTGCCTCAGCCTCTCGAGTAGCTGGGACTACAGGCGCATGCCACCACCACTCCTGGTTGATTTTTGTATTTTTAGTAGAGACGGAGCTTAACCATGTTGCCCAGGCTGGTCTCGAACTCCTGACCTCAAGTGATGTGCCTGCCTCAGCCTCCCAAAGTGCTGGGATTACAGGTGTGAGCCACCACGTTCAGCCTCCAAAGTCTTCTCTTAGGTATATCACAAAAGTGGGCCAGGATGCTGGTTCAGCAGCTGAATGGTGTCCCAGAGGGCAAATGGAGTGTGATTATGGACAAGGTCCGGGGCTGCAGGGGCTGGCATTCTCAGCCACTCACTGTTGGAGGCTGTGTCACCAAACTGGAAGACTGTGTCAGTACAAACTCAAAGCCTGCTTCTCTTTCAATCTGATAAATACAAGTGAAATTGTGATTTTTACAAAATGAGGACTCCTTACCCTCTTCACTGGGCGCCCACGTGTAAGGGTGTACGACAGGAACTCGGGCCCAAATTTAGCCAGCGTTTTACCCTCAAATCTGTTCTTTCCTCCCTAGGGTGCTTTTGGTTCTTTCAGGAATTACACCTGCCCCCCTAGACTGCAGATCTGGAAATCAGTTTTTCCTCGTAATGTCTCTGGTACTTGACCCTTCTTTTCCATTCTCACTGCCAAGTCCAAGTTTTATTGTCTCAGGCCCAAATTGTTGTAATAGAGTCCTAAGTTAATGCCTTTGCATGGCCTGAAATGCCGTCTCAAATGCAAACTAGAATCTAAATTCAAATATTGCCCTCTCCGTGGGGCTTCTTTGTCCCCAGGAGTCACCGTCCATAGTCATTAATATCTCAGATGTTAACTATCCGGGGATCAGCCATGTGACCTGAGGCTTAACTCCACGGAGTTCAGTTTCTTCATCTGTCAGATGAATAAACAGCAGGGTTGTGGTGAGAGTTCAATGAAACTGTGTATACAGAAATGACCACTTGCTGGGCACGGTGGCTCATGCCTGTAATCCCAGCATTTTGGGAGGCCCAGGTAGGAGGATAGCTTGAAGCCAGGAGTTCAAGGCCAGCCTGGATCACCAGCTTGGGTCAAGATTAGCAAGACCCTTGTCTCTACAAAAAATTTTAAAACTAGCCAGGCATAGGGCACAGTGGCTCACACCTGTAATCCCAGCACTTTGGGAGGCAGAGGCAGGCAGATCACTTGAGGTCAGGAGTTCAAGGCCAGCCTGGCTAACATGGTAAAACCTCATCTCTACTAAAAATACAAAAATTAGCTGGGCGTGGTGGCGGGCACCTGTAATCCCAGGTACTCAGGAGGCTGAGGCAGGAGAATCGCTTGAACCCAGGAGGCAGAGGTTGCTGTGAGCCGAGATTGCACCACTGCACTTCAGCCTGGGTGACAGAGTGAGACCCTGTCTCAAAAAAAAAAAAAAAAAAAAAAGTTAGCTGGGCATTGTGGCGGATGCCTGTAATCCCACCTACTCAGGAGACTGAGGCAAGAGAATTGCTTGAACCTGGGAGGCAGAGGTTGTAGTGAGCCAATATTGCACAATGCCACTGCACTCCAGCCTGGGTGACAGAGTGAGACTCCATCTCAAAAAAATAAAAAAATAAAACTAGACAGGCATGGTGATGCACACCTGTAGTCTCAGCTATTTGGGAGGCTAAGGCAGAAGGACCACTTGAGCCCAGGAGTTGGAGGCTGCACTGAGCCATGATCACAACACTGCACTCCAACCTGGGCAACAGAACAAGATCCCGTCTCTAAAAGAAAAAAAAAGAAATGACCATTTCAGGGCTTGCACATAAATGGTAACCCACCCTTGTCCCCTTTGCTCACTTTGTCTTATTTTCTCAGCAGGCTGTTAACTCTTTGAAACCTGGAACCTTGCCTTGCCCTTAGTGCCTAGCAGAGAGCATGGCACAGAGTAGGCACTCAATGAATGTCAGATGAATAAATACATGAATAGAGGAATGAATCAGAAAAACCTTTTCCACTCCTTTAGACTTTCTCCTCAATCCTTTATGCACATTTGCCAAACTAATGCCTTTTCATTTTGACTTTCAACAAATGTGTTAACTTCTTGTTTAAAAATCATCTATGCTTCTCTAGTACCTATAGGTTCAACTTTTAAATTTTAGATTCAAGGCCCTGGTAATCTGGCCCAAGATACAGTTTTTCAGCTAATCTCCTGTTATTCACCACTACAATCCTTTTAATCTAATTGTCCTGGCAGGTCCATTCATTATTGTCAGCTACCTCCAAAAAGCCCTTTCCCTTTTTTTTTTTTTTTTTTTTTGAGACATAGTCTCACTTTATCACCCAGGCTGGAGTGCAATGGCGCATGCCTGGCTCACTGCAACCTCTGCCTCCCGGGTTCAAGCAATTTTCCTGCCTCAGCCTCCTGAGTAGCTGGGATTACAGGCATGCGCCACCACACCCAGCTAATTTTTGTATTTTTAGTAGAGACAGGGTTTCACCATGTTGGCCAAGCTGGTCTCAAACTCCTGACCTCATGATCCGCCCACCTTGGCCTCCCAAAGTGCTGGGATTACAGACATGAGCCACCACGCCCCGCCCTCTTTTTTTTTTTTTTTTTTTTTTTTAAGACAGGATCTCACCCTGTCGCCCAGACTGTAATGCAGTGGTACAATCATGGGTCACTGCAGCCTCAAACTCCTGGGCTTCATTGATTCTCCTGCATCAGCCTCCAGTGTAGCTGGGACTATAGGCAAGTGCCACAATTACACCCAGCTAATTTTTTCAATTTTTGTTTTTTAGAGACAGGGGTCTCGAACTCCTGGCCTCAAGTGATCCTCCCACCTCACCCTCCCAAAGTGCTAGGATTACAGGTGTGAGCCACTGTGCCCAGCCCCTTTTCCTTTCTCATCCCTATCTTTGCACCAGCATTCATCCTTAGGCCCCCTGCCAAGGGCATTTTCCTTCTCTCTTCCCAGCCACGTCCTACCGTCTGTGGCAGAGAAAGCTAGTTATCTCCCAATATTCCTAGAGAAATGGAAAAAAAGTCCCCAATAATTCTACCACGTAAAATCTGGGCATATTTTCTTCCAAGATTTATTTCCATACATTTAAAATAAAATTTCAAAAAATGTTAACTGGGAAGCAGTTCCTATCATGACCATGCACGTACTTCTATTTAGATAAACAAAAAGAAGCAAATAAAAATCACCATAACCCTAGTAGCCAGTGTTTTTTTTGTTGTTTGTTTTTTGTTTTTTGTTTTTTTTGTTTTTTGAGATGGAGTCTCACTCTGTCGCCCAGGCTGGAATGCAGTGGCACGATCTCAGCTCACTGCCAGCTCCGCCTCCCGGGTTCACGCCATTCTCCTGCCTCAGCCTCCCGAGTAGCTGGGACTACGGTGCCCGCCACCACGCCTGGCTAATTTTTTGTATTTTAGTAGAGACGGGGTTTCACGGTGTTAGCCAGGATGGTCTTGATCTCCTGACCTCGTGATCCACCCACCTCGGCTTCCCAAAGTGTTGGGATTACACGCATGAGCCACCGCACCCGGCCTAGCCAGTGTTTTAACCTTTTGGTTATATATAGCCTTTCAATACATATGAGTATTTAGAACAATTTCATTCTTCTTCTTTTTTATTTTTTTTACAAAGTTGAGATACGGTGATCAACCTAGTTTCTATTCTATTTGGTTAGCAGTGTTTCAAAAACATTTTTCACATCGTTAAGAAAGCTTGGTAAAAATGATTTTTTTTTTTTTTTTGAGATGGAGTCTTACTTCTTTGCCCAGGCTGGAGTGCAATGGTGCAATCTTGGCTCACTGCAACCTCCGCCCCCTGGGTTCAAGTAATTCTCCTGCTTCAGCCTCCCCAGTAGCTGGGATAACAGGCATGTGCCACCACGCCCGGCTAATTTTTGTTCTTTTAGTAGAGACGGGGTTTCACCCTGCCGGCCAGGCTGGTCTCAAACAAGTGATCCACCTGCCTCGGCCTCCCAAAGTGCTGAGACTACAAGCATGAGCCACCATGCCTGGCCCAAAATGATTATTTTTAATGGAAACACAATATCCCATTGTTTGAGTAAACCATAATTTACTCATCTTTTCATTGTTCCACATTTAGGGTCTCTTTTTTCAAGTTTTCTTTATTTTAAACAATGCTGCAATGAATGTTTGTGCATAAATCTTTGACCTTGTTTCTCAATAGCTCCTTAGAATTTTTATAGTAATCACATTTCTTGAGTACTCACCATGTTCCAAGCATTTTTTTTTTTTTTTTTGGAGACAGGGTCTTGCTCTGTTGCCCAAGCTAGAGTGCAGTGATACGACCATAGCTCACTGCCATCTCGAACTCCTGGCCCCAAGCAATCCTCCCACCTCAGCCTCCCAAAGTTCCGAGATTACAAATGTGAGGCACTGTGCCCGGCCTCCAAGCATTTTTTTTTTTTTTAATGTTACTGCACTAAATTTTCATAACACTGCTATCAGGGAGGTATTATCATTCCCGTTGCACAGATGACAAAAATGAAGCACAAATAAGTAGAGGAACATGCTCAAAGTGCCCAAAGCCATGAGAGTGGGGCCAAAATGTAACATGGTTCAGTCTGCCTCCAAAGCTCATGCTGTCAATCATGAACTTTTCAAGGCTCCTGACTCGTATTGCCAAATGACTTCCTGGAGTGGTTGTTCCAATTTACGCTACACCAACAGTATAAGAACGCCCATGACTCTCACTTCTCCTAGTGATTGCTAGGCATTTGCTCTCACCTTCTGTGAGCTGTCTCTTCCTGTAGTTTGCTCATCTACGTGGGCAGCGAAGGTCACCATGGCCCACTAACTAGTCTAGCTGAACTGCTCAGTGGCAGGCAAAATGGTGATGTTTCCCCCAGAACCTGGCCACATCCATCCCACTCTGATGTGAGAATATCTAAACAAATGCAATCACTATAAAACAGTGCTGTTATACTTGGAGACAGAGAGCCCTGTAGGCGGGACTGCCTCCTGCCCTGCCTGTCTGTGCAGAGTCTAGAGGAGCCAGCATCCGGAGGTTCATGCACACAGGCCATCTGTAAGTTGCGTGTTTATGAGCTGTAATTACACTAGGGGTGGTTTCTTCATTGTCCCTGAGCTGGTTATTCATGCATCTCAATGCAATTTCAAAGAATATAAAACCAGGTTAATTCCAAAGAAAATAAAATCATGAGTTTGCTATGATTTAAGAATAAAGGTAATATAACAAAGAAGATTTATTCATTTCCTTTGAAATGCCAATATCACATAAATTCTGCAGTTGGATCAGAAGTGGTGTTCTGGGCATGAACGATCCCTTTTTGGAAGATTGAGGACAGCTCATGGAAGCATCTGAAATGTATTTTCCTAACACAGATTTGATGCCAGGTTTCTTCCACGGTAGTTAATGCCTTCAGCAGCGTGACATAAGAAATATATATTTGGTGTCTGCCCCCAGTTCCTGGCACAGAGCTCCTAAAACACTCGTAATTTCCTGGCTGATATGGGTGCTAGGAACATCCTTTGTTCTAATATTTGGTCTTTAATCCCGGTTCCTGACACAGAGCTCCTAAATTCCCTGTAATTTCCTGGGTTATAGGAGTGTCTTTTTTTCTAACAAGACAACTCCTGATGGGCTCCTGAGTAGCTTCAGGATGGGGATGGTCACCAGAAAGACCAAGCCATGACTAGAAGCTTGGAACTTTCTCCCTGGCTCCCATCCTCCGGGAAGGAGATTGAGTTAATAATCAATCATGGCTACATGAAGAAGTCTCCATAAAATTCCCTAAAAGACAGCATTCAGGAAGGGCGCGGTGGCTCACGCCTGTAATCCCAGCACTTTGGGAGGCTGAGGAGGGCAGATCACTTGAGGTCAGGAGTTCCAGACCAGCCTGGGCAACATGGTGAATCTCCATCTCTACTAAAAATACAAAAATTAGCCAAGCATGATGGTGTGTACCTGTAGTCCCAGCACTTTGGGAGGCTGAGGTGGGCGGATCACTTGAGGCCAGGAGTTTGAGGCCAGCCTGGGCAACATGGTGAAACCCCATCTCTAATAAAAATATAAAAATTAGCCAGGCATGGTGGCGCATGCCTGTAGTCCCAGCTACTTGGGAGGCTGAGGCAGGAGAATCACTTGAACCTGGGAGATGGAGGTTGCAGGGAGACAGAGGTCACAGAGAGCCGAGATCATGCCATTGCACCCCAGCCTGGGTGACAGAGCGAGACTCTATCTCAAAAACAAAACAAAACAAAACAAAAACAAAAAAACCCCCAGCATTCGGAGGGCAGAGGGCTTCCCTGTGGGTGAACACGTGCACATGCTGGGATGGTGGCACCCCCAACTCCTCGAGGACAGGCACTGTTGAGCTTGGGACCCTTCCAGAGCTTGCCCTCTGTGCCTCTTCGCCTGGCTGTTCTCTGTGTCTTTTGTCATCTCCTTTCTAATAAACCTGTCAACAGAAGTGTTTCCTTGAGTTCTGTGAGCCATTATAGCAAATGATCGAATCTTGGGAGAAGCTCGTGGGCCTCGATTTGTAGCCAAGTTGGACAGAAGTGTGTGTAACTTGGGCACCCACTACCTGCAATTGGCATCTGAAGTAGGGGGCAGTCTTGTGGGACAAGGCCCTTCGCTTGTGACATTTGACCCTCACTCCAGGGAGATGGTGTCAGAATTGAGCTGACTTGTAGGACACCCAGCTGGTGTCTGAGAGTCCAAGCATTGACTGGTGCAGGAAAATCCCCACACATATTTGGTGTCAGAAGCATTCTGTGTGAGTAGAAAAAAAGAGTTTTTCAAATTTAACAGGATATCTTGGCCAGGGACAGTGGCTCAAACCTGTAACCCCTGCACTTTGGAAGATCAAGGTAGGAGGATAGCTTGAGGCCAGGAATTCGAGACCAGCCTGGGCAACAGAGCGAGACCCCTGTCCCTACAAAAAATACAAAAATTAGCCAGGCATGGTGGTGCACACCTGTATCCCCAGCTACTTGGGGGGCCGAGGTGGGAGGATCGCTTGAGCTCAGTTCAAGGCTGCAGTGAGCCATTAGCCTGCCATTGCACTCCAGCCTGGGTGACAGAGTGACACCCCGTCTCAAAACTAAGAATAAAAATTAAAAATGTCACAGGACGTCTACCACTCACTTGCTGAGCAGCTTGGTCCACTGGGGTTCAGTGTCGATAGCAGGCCTCTGAATCATGGTAATAGCCACCACTCACGAGTACCCACTGTGTACTCAACACTTGCTAGGAGTTTTATGCAGGCCTTGTTTCTAATCTGTATCATAACCATGTGAGGTAGATAGGATTTGCTCTAGTCTGCAGATGTAGAAGCTGAAACCCAGAGGTCCCAGAGCTGGTGATAAGTTGAATTGACAAACCCAAGCCGCACCCTTGTGCTGCACAGGATGCTCTTTTGGAGAGCTTATTGAATGGACCATTCCATTCCCGATGCATCTCCCTTCTCCTCCACGATTGGCTGAGCTGCATGGAAGGGAGACTTTTGATGACTCAGAGGAGACTTGAAGAATAAATGCATTTGCACTATTGTCTTTGGATCTATACTCTAAAAAGACGGTGCAGATGAGGAAGGGTTATCTGGAACATCGACACTTCTTCCCAGATTGACGAGGTACTTAACATTCATTCTTGGCTTGAACTATTGTCCTTGATAAATGAGTGACACATGTTTATATGACCATCCCTACAGTCCCAAGGGCATGTCCCATCGCCTATTTCTGTCGGCTTCTCACACAAGTTATAAAAGCTGGAAGAACTGCAGTAAAATAGCGCTCTTCCTCTTTCTTCCACATAGTGTCAGAGGTCCAGAGACAAAAAGAATCCTGTCTGGTCCTATGATAGGACAGTATCAGGGGCTGCTGGTGCCAATCATTGAGGGAAGGGCAGGTTCTCGGGCAGGAAGAGGAGACTTGAAGGACAGAACTTTGGCAGGAAGTAGCAGGGACAGCATGTCCCCTTGGCATTTTCTCTTGTGTGGGGAGAAGAGGGTATCCTGGATGGCTGGCCCTGGGGACAAAAGTTGAAAAAGCCTCTATTCTAGGGGGTAGGCTGGGGACAAGTTGAACTCTGTGCATATAGCCCCTTTTTTTTTTTTTTTTTTTTTTGAGATGGAGTCTTACTCTGTCACCCAGGCTGGAGTGCAGTGGCATGATCTCAGCCCACTCCAACCTCCGCCTGCCGGGTTTAAGTGCTTCTCCTGCCTCAACCTCCTGAGCAGCTGGGATTACAGGCACGCACCACCACGCCCGGCTAATTTTTGTATTTTTAGTAGAGACGGGGTTTCACCAGGTTGGTCAGGCTGGTCTCGAACTCCCAACCTCGTGATCCGCCCACCTCGGCCTCCCAAAGTGCTGGGATTACAGGCGTGAGCCACCGCGCCCGGCCGGGATTTAACTTTCTTTCATTGGATTAAGGAAAGCAGCAAGTTTCTCAGGGAGACTATGCCTATGTTAGATCGACAGTCCAGTAGCCTGCGCCAGCCTGTACTGTGATGGAAAATACCATAAAATAATCTGATTTAAGCAGGAGCTAACAGCTGAAGCTTCTCATGGTCCAGCCTGGAAGGGCATGCTAATATTTCATTGGTCTCAGGATCAATGAAAACTATAAAAACCTAGAACCTAAAATATTCTGGCCTTTTTAATGTGCACCTTCTGTATTTTGCGTTTTTCTAATAATAGCTACCCACTGAACTACAGGTACCCTGCTAGTTACATAATTTATATTGTTGGTAACCCTCACAACCCTGCAAGGTAAAATATTGCAAAACCTACCTTCATCCATAGATAAGGTAGGTGAGGCCACCAAGGAACAAAACTTATAATATCCCCAAACTGGAGACCTTGCAAGGTCGCATGTTTCTAGGAGCCTAAGCTAATTTTCAGACTTCTCAGTCTACTGATTTTTAAGGGCCAGTGATTACTTGTAGGTTGTTTTTTCCTTTCTTTTTAAAAACTAACTTCCAATATGTCTCCATCAAAACAGTACATGCATTTTGAATTCATGCGTGCTAAAAAGTTTCAGAATGGGCACTCGAAAGGGGCAATATAAAAGGGAAGGGGGAGAAGGGGGAATGTGGTTGACCAGTAGAATCACATTTCAAGTTCTAGTCCTCCAGGCCTGCGATGCATGAGGAATTTGTATGCCAAACTTCCTCTTCTGCAAGGATCCTCCTCCTGGCCTCCTGAATCTCCTAGGTCAGCTCAAATCCTGGCTCTTGCCTAAGGCCTTCCCCTACACTGCAGATAAAAAACTTCTTTTCCGGCTGGGAGCAGTGGCTCACGCCTGTAATCCCAGCACTCTGGGAGGCCGAGGCAGGCAGATCACGACGTCAGGAGATCAAGACCATCGTGGCTAACATGGTGAAACCCCGTCTCTACTAAAAATACAAAAAATTAGCCGGGCATGGTGGCGGGTGCCTGTAGTCCCAGCTACTCCGGAGGCTGAGGCAGGAGAATGGCGTGAACCCGGGAGGCGGAGCTTGCAGTGAGCCGAGATCGCACCACTGCACTCCAGCCTGGGTGACAGAGCGAGACTCCGTCTCAAAACAAAAAACAAAAAAACTTCTTTTCCATATTCTGATAATGCTTATAGTCCAATTGCGCATTTGAAATTTAATCAGGGTTGGCTTTGCATTTTCATTTAAATGTGTTTTCCATGGTTGTAACTATCAAGGTCACAAGGGCTAAGGGCCACCTTTCTTTGTATCCCTTTGTCACAGATGGTACTGCGGATGTAGAAGTTGCTTGGTAAAACTTGATCAATGACTAAGTAGTTGAAAAATAAATGAATTTGGAATAATTCAGGGACTAAGTAGATGAGGATGGTATAAATAACAGCGGACATTTTAAAAAATACTTTAAAGTTTGTAAAATGTTCCTCAGGCAGTCTCATTTGTACCTAACAATAACCCACAGAGAAGACTGACTCAGAGAGGGTAAGTGGCTTGCTCTTGAAACCCAGATCCTCTTACTCCAAAGCTTGCATTATTCCATAATAGTTGACCTCAAGTATGGATATGAGAGTATATCTGGACACTGCTCTCTACCATTAAACATCTTCACCAGCAGAGGGCGCAAGAACATGCACGGGTCTTGGAGGCAGAGCGGTTTGTATACTGGCCTACCCCAGCTAAGAGCTAGATGACTTGGGGCAAATTACTTAATTTTTCTGAGCCTCGTCTGTAAGATATCGATGATAATGCTCTCACCACCACCACCACAGGGTGGTTATAAAGATTAGAAATACTCTGTGGCTGGCATACAGTAGGTGAACAATAAACCGTATCTCAAGATCCCCAAAAGGGGGTCACAGAGGCAGTTTGGAGATTAGACATTGATTCTTGTTTGATGCTTTAATAAATATTTGAAATTAGTTTCATACTTCACACTTAAAGTAGACAGAAGGTTATAGAAAATGAAGGTTATAAAAAATGCATATTGATGGAAACTTTTTGGTATTTTTTAATCGATGTATCATGGTTGTAAATATTTTGGGGGATGATAGAAATATTTCAATACCCAGCAAAATTGTAAGAAAGCAGACTGAACAACCTTTATCGATGAAAACCTTAAAAATATGAAATGCCATTTGCCTCAGCATCTATTTCACCTGAGAAAATAATATTGGGTGGTAGCAAGATTTAGAAAAACAAATGAAGTCATCATCACTTTATAAGAGCAAAAGTGGAAACCACAAATTTATTAAATGCACAGGTTTAAAAGCGTACAGTCTCTCCATCAAATTGAACACTATGTAGTCATTAAAATAAAAATTCTTCCATGTAGAAAAATATTCTACATGGAAAGATAATCACAACACAGCAGGCAAAAATCACAAAAGACAAAACAGCCCGGCTGGGCGCGGTGGCTCACGCCTGTAATCCCAGCACTTTGGGAGGCCAAGACGGGCGGATCACGAGGTCAGGAGATTGAGACCATCCTGGCTAACACGGTGAAACCCCATCTCTACTAAAAATACAAGAAAATTAGCGGGGCGTGGTGGCGGGCGCCTGTAGTCCCAGCTACTCAGGAGGCTGAGGCAGGAGAATGGCGTGAACCTGGGAGGTGGAGCTTGCAGCCTGGGCGAGACAGCCGGATTCCGTCTCAAAAAAAAAAAAAACAAAACAGCCCAATTTCATTTTTATTTAAAAATACACCCAAGGCCAGGCATGGCAGCTTATGCCTGTAATCCCAGTGCTTTGGGAGGCCACCATGGGAGGACTGCTTGAGGCTGGAAGTTCCAGATCAGCCTGGGCAACATAGTGAGACTTCATCTTTACAAAAAAATTTTTTCTTTTTCTTTTTTTTTTTTTTGAGATGGAGTCTTGCTCTGTCACCCAGGCTGGAGTGCAGTGGCATGATCTCGGCTCACTGCAACCTCCGCCTCCTGGGTTCAAGCCATTCTCCTGCCCTCCTGCCTCAGCCTCCCCAGTAGCTGGGATTACAGGCATGTACCACCATGCCCAGCTAATTTTTGTATTTTTAGTAGAGACAGGTTTTCACCATGTTGGCCAGGCTGGTCTCGAACTCCTGACCTCGTGATCTGCCTGCCTCAGCCTCCTAAAGTGCTGGGATTACAGGCTTTAGCCACCGTACCAGGCCAAAATTTTTTTAAAAAATTAGCCAGGTGTGGTGGTGGGTGCCGGTAGTCCCAGCTATTCAGAAGGCTGAGGCAGAGGGAATCGCTTGAGCTCAGGAGTTGAGTCTGCAGTGAGCTATGATCACACCACTGCACTCCAGCCTGGGTGACAGGCTAAAAGAATATATATACATATCTCTCTATAAAATATATGAAAATACAAAACAGAAATCAAAATTTAAGTTTTACATTATTTCCACAGAAGAGATTGTTAGTGATACCCCCCTTTTTTTTTTGCTCCTCTTTGCTTATCTTATGTTCTGAAATTAGCATTTATCATTTTTGAATGATGGAAAATATATTTTACAGGAGCACTGTTGGAGTCTTTCACTTAACACTGCCTCCCAACCAGGCCAGTGGTCATGTAAATTAAGTCAATTGTCATAAAAGGGCTTGGAAGTTTCAAGGTAGTTGGCCAAAATAATTAAAATCCTGGTGAAATTTCATAGAGCCGGCCATTGAGCTTTGACTCCACTGACGTGAGGCTGCTGTAAACAGACACCAGGCTCCATGTTTTCAAAAGGCCTAAAAACAGCACAAAACAAAATACGACAACAATTGTTCATGTAAAGGGCCACGTGCCATCTCTGTCCTGAGCAAATGTAACCTGAAACCCTCTGTCTGGCACTCCGGGTTGGCGGCACCTCTCTGGACGGTGTATTTGCTCTCCATTTACTCAATTTACTTTCCTGAACTTGAAATGGAGTGGAATTTCAATGTAGAGTTACCCATTAGCTCCAGGGCTAAATTTAAACCTTTAATTAAATTAATCCGTTGATCTTAAACACACTGCTTCTCCCTCAAAAGTGTAGCAGGTTTCTTAGGTGTCACAGAGCTTAATTCAGTGTGGCAATTGTTCCTTACTGCATTTGGTAAGTTGCCCATACCACCTGGGGAAACCCGCACACGTTTTCAGATCCCTCCAGGTGAACCCCTCCACCCTGTCCCCACCCCCGCTCCCACCCCCAACCAAAACAAGCATTCGTTGTGGGTGGGGACTGCGATTCCTCCCAGATTCAGAGCTACTGCTTTGGGAGGGTCGTCACGAACCCGTACTTATAGAAGACATGGTAGGTGCCAAACGTGTGTTTATGAAATAAACGACAAGGTAACTGTCCACACTGGTCCCAGTTTATGCGGGAGAAGAGATCATAATCTACAAAAATTTGCAAGGTGACCGGGGAAAAGAGTGTAAGGTCATTTTAGCCCACCTCGGTCTTCACAGAAAATGGAGCATATTTCAGAGCCAAAGTAAAAAATTTGCGTTGGCCTTTGCTAAGATAGAGATGAAAAGTGACAATACCATGGATTGGGGATGCGTGAGTTCGTTGGCCAAATGGAAGATGTTCCTGCTTCTGGGCTCTTACGCATCCCAAGGCGTGCATTTATCCCGGGGGCTGCATCCTTGGCCTGGGAATGAATGAGACCCAACTGCAATGGTTGCTAGCGATAGCTTTACGGTGGGACAGTCTCCATAGGGGCTGTGGATTTACGCGTGTTATTATGAAAAGGATCTATTTACTTCTCGGGGACCAACGGCCTTGCGGGGTCCAAGTAACTCACTCGCAGTCCAAAACTCTACAACGCTCCACATAACTGTCCTGTAGACCCACAACTCTTCCAGGGGCACAGCCCGAGGACCTAACCCACTGGGTTCTGCTCGCTCCCCCAATTCCCAGTGCGAGCGCGCGGGGGAAACGTGCTCGCCTCCCGCACCTGGCTTCTGCGCGCCTCGGGAGTCGCCAACTCTCCCAGCCGGCAGCTCCGACAACCCGGACAGCCCGGCCGATCCCCCGCCCCGCCACCCGCTCGGCTCTCGCGTCCTCCTCTTCCTCCTCCCGCGGCCCCTCGCCTCCCGCCGCCTGCCTCTGCGGCCGCCGCCTGCGGCTTTGTTTTCCTCCCAGGTCGCATTCCCCACACGTGATTCCGTGTTATTGCAAAGAGCGCTTTGGAGCGCGAGCGCGGGGCGCGCGCACCTATAAATACGGACACCCGGCCCCGCAGCCCGCGAGCCAGCGGCTTAGGCGACCGGCGGGCGGCCAGCCAGCGAGCCGAACTAGCCGAGCTAGCCAGCGAGGCGCGCGCGTGGGCTGGGGCGGCGGCGCCCCCATCCCGAGCACCGAGGGGCGAGCATGGCCCGCCCGCGGGGGGGCTGGACCGCCGCGCACGCCGCCCGATCCCCGCGCCCTGCCCAGCCTGGGTCGCCGCCGCTCGCGCCCGCCGCTTAGCGCTCGGGCGCCGCTCGCTTCTCCGGGCATCGCGGAAATCCCGCCGCAGACGGACACAATGGCGGCGGCGGCCGCCACCACGGCCGCCTGCAGCAGCGGCAGCGCCGGCACCGACGCCGCGGGCGCCAGCGGATTGCAGCAGCCGCCGCCGCAGCCCCAGCCCCAGCCCGCGGCCGCCGCGCCGGCCCAGCCGCCGCCCGAACCCCCCCGGAAGCCGCGCATGGACCCGCGGCGCCGCCAGGCTGCCCTCTCCTTCCTCACCAACATCTCGCTGGACGGCCGGCTGCCGCCGCAGGACGCGGAGTGGGGCGGTGGCGAGGAGGGCGGCGCGGCCAAGCCGGGCGCCGGCGGCGCCTGCGGCGCGAGGACTCGGTTCAGCCTGCTTGCCGCTGCCGAGCGGGGTGGTTGCATCGCGCTCGCCGTGCCGGGCACGCTGGCAGCGGGGTTGGCCGCTGGGTCCGGCCCCTGCTTCCCACAGCCCTCGTCGCTACCGCCCTTGATCCCTGGCGGCCATGCGACCGTGTCCGGCTCCGGGGTGGCGCGGGGGTTCGCGAGCCCCCTGGGCGCCGGCCGGGCGTCGGGGGAGCAGTGGCAGCCGCCCCGGCCGGCGCCTCTCGCCGCCTGTGCCCAACTGCAGCTGCTCGACGGGTCCGGGACCGCCGGGCAGGAAGAGTTGGAGGAGGACGATGCCTTTACCAGCGTGCAGGTGCCGACGACCGCCTTTTTGGGCTCCGGGACCCCCGGGAGTGGGAGCGGCAGTCGGGGACGCCTCAACTCGTTCACTCAGGGAATCCTGCCCATCGCGTTCTCCAGGCAGACTTCGCAGAACTACTGCTCCCTGGAGCAGCCAGGCCAGGGCGGCAGCACCAGCGCCTTCGAGCAGCTGCAGAGGTCCCGGTGAGTATCCAGGATGCGACGCGCACCCAATCCTGCGTCCCTCCTGGCGCCCGGCGCTCCCAGCCTCCCCGCGGTCTCTGGGCTACGGGACATGGGTTGCCCCCATTTTCCCGCGCCCTGCCGGATCCTGTGCTCTGGGCCCGAATCCCAAACCACGAAGGCACCCAAAAAAGGGGGCGTCCCCAGGGAGTGCGTGGTTACACGTGTTTGCACGAGCCTAGCACTCGCAGAGGAGCACCATGCTTGTGCAGTGGGTCGGGAGTTGGGAGTTGCAGGAAGCCAGTAAAAAGCGGCGTCCGAGCCTCCCCACACGAGATCACAAACTTCCTGAAACCCGGTCCAGACCCGGAGGCGCACTCTCCCCGCGTGGGGCGAGACTCGGCCGGGCGCAGAGTGGAGCACTGCAGGCCGGCAGCTGAGCGGCGCGTGTGAGCCTGAACTTGTAGCAGACACGCGTGACCCTCCGGAGAAGTTCTTGCCTGCGCTCCAAGTCTTCTTGCGGCCCGGGAAAACTTGGCTTTTTCCATTTGCTTTCTTGAGCAATGGAAAGTTCTTCTTACATTGCCTCCAACTAGGCCTAGGGGGGTGGGGAACAAAGAGGAAATACGGCTTGAGGGGTTTTTTTCCTATTCCAAGATGAATTTGCTTGAATTCGTTAAACGCTTGTTTTACTTGTTAGCTGAAGTTATCTGGCGGCATTAGGCATCTTAGCAAAAACATGAAATGCTGGACGTTTGCTTATTGTTCAGGAAATAGTTTGTCACCATGTATTATTCTGAGGGGCAGTCGGAGGTTGGGACTGTGTGAACTGAAGCTTGCAAAAGTAGTAGGCGGGAGCAGGTGGGGAAATGCAGATCCGTTCCTAGGGAATGCCTTCCCTTGTTGGTTAATAAGACCTCTTGTGAAGTTAGCAATGGCATAAACTTTACCTTGACAAAGTTGCTTTAACTTCTTGGGGCCTCAGTTATCCCTTCTGGGAAGAAATGACTATCTCTGCTAGAATTTCTCCTATCATGCTTATCTGAAAGCTTGATCTGGCCCAAGTAAGAAGGTGCCTATGGGAAAACTTAACTTCCTCCCGCAGTGGACAAATGGGGAAAAACGGGCCTGCCTCATCCACAAGTTTGCCCCTAGTCTCCTTCTTCCGAAGTGGGTGAAATCATGAGGGTGCTAGTTATGTAGCCTCGCTGTTTGAGTGCGCATGGCCCGCAAGCAGGGGTGTGGAGCCGGGGAAGCAGCCTCATAAGTGCATGGATGAATTAGCGACACTGGGCACAGGTGACAGCCCTACTCCGGTGTTTCTTGTCAGAGCATGCATCTCCCCCGCAGCAGGTGGGGGCAGGGAGGTGGTATACCTTGTTTCTGGGTGAGTCCTGCAAACTCAGCGGTTTCTGGGCAGCTCAGTATTACCGCTTGACATCGCACACTGGCTCATGATGACTCCAGACTTGCAGCCTAAGCCCAGCAGTCAAGAGGGTTATGACAGGAATTGTAATAAACATACGTGTTATTCTAAGCCAGTGTGCAAAGCTGGCTGTGTCTCCTGATGGACAGATGTGTCCTCCATGGTAAAGGCAGCTGGAGATCAGATTACCTCGCACGCTTTCTCCAAGAAACTCATTTCAGGGGATATGGAAGATCTTGTGTGTTAGCATTTCTGAACCAAAGAATATCCAGAACTCCACCTCCAATCCTATAAATATGAACCTTTTAGGCGTTTTATTGATCCTTTCCACCTCGACACACACATTAAGATGAGTTAATCACTGGAAGATGCTTCTTTACCTGACAGTCACTTTCATCCTATTTCTGAATAATCCATATCTGGCAACCTGATAGGCTTTTATAAAATTACAGCTGTGAATAGAAACAGCTTAAAATTTATGTACAAAGGGGAAAAATAGGTTAAACTGATTTAAGAAAGGCGGAAAGGCTAGCTTAGCTGTGGAGAAGCTACAGACTTGAAATATCCCAGGATGCTTTGTTGCCAACACCACGCCGCTTGTCTATCACTAGAGTACTTGCACCTGCCTAGTTGAAGCGTGCTGACAGCACAGACTCACTTGAATAAGGCCGGAGGCCAGCTTTTCTGGTTTCTGTTTGTGGAAACCTTTCCTGGTGTGCCTCCCTGCTAGCCTGTGTGTTTCCGTGTAGATGTTACCTCACGGATGGTCTCCTGGGATGTTTTCACATCAAATTGTATTTTCCTTGGATTCATTTCTTGCCATTAGAGGAATTCCATAGCACCTTGCTGCTCCAGAGTGTGGGCTGTGCACCTTCAGCTTCACTGGGAGCAGTTAGAAATGCAAACTCTTCCCTACTCCAGACTACGTGAGTCCAGATCTGCAGTTTAACAAGATCCTCAGGTGATTTGTATACAAATTAAAGTTCGACAAGTGTTTCCACAGTGTATCTGAAATCTGCCCTTTAAAAAAAATGAATTTGAGGTTTTATATATTGGGTTTGTTTTGGGTATATAAAAATTAGAATGTCGGGCCGGGTGCGGTGGCTCACGGCTGTAATCCCAGCACTTTGGGAGGCTGAGGCGAGCAGATCACCTGAGGTCAGGAGTTCAAGACCAACCTGGCCAACATGGTGAAACCCTATCTCTACTAAAAATACAAAAAAGTAGCTGGGTGTGTTGTTGCTCGCCTGTAATCCCAGCTACTTGGGAGGCTGAGGCAGGAGAATTGCTTGAACCCAGGAGGCAGAGGTTGCAGTGAGCCAAGATTGCACCATTGCATTCCAGCCTGGACAACAAGAGTGAAACTCCGTCTCAAAAAAAAAAAAATAAAATGTCTCCCAATCTGCAATCTTGAAACCCTTTCTTCTTGGTTACTTTCATTGGAACCTTGTAAAACCAATCACAAATAATTGCTTGGACTTCCAAACTTTACAACACACAGGGAGGAAAATTCTGTGCGCAAGCCTTGGCACAAGGTGCACAGTAAATGCCTGTGGATGCAATGATTACACCACCTCTGTTCACTGGACTGGACTCTTGACATCTATTGTATTTAGCCCTCACAACCGCCCTGAGTATAGATTCTTTCACAGGTGAGGAGACCGTAGGCTCGGAGAGGTTGAATAATTTCTCAGACTGGCCCAGCTACTGAGAGGCACATATGATAATCTGACTTAGTTGGGCCAGGATAGGAACCTGGATCATTGATGTCCAAGCTCTGCCACTCTACCATGTCACTATGCCTTGCACACAATAGGCCCATAGATAATTTTTGAGCTGTTGGCTGTAAATGTTTGTTATACAACCGGCCAGTCATACTGGTATAATTCAACACCCCCTTTGTTATGCTCCCAAATTTAGCCTCTTTGTTTGCATCCCCTAGCTTTGCTATTTCACCATCTCTGTTCTGTTGGGGTGTCCAGGGAACCCAGGACGGTGGGCCTGAGTTCCTCCCAGCCTCACGGACGGGACTCTAGCACTGGGAAGCCAACAGGCTGGGTTTGCTGTCAGGTTGCAGTGTCAGAGGTGGGAAGCCAAAAAGATGCCTCTTAGCTTCATGCCCTACCGCCCTCAGTTATTTGTTTTTTTTTTTTTTTTTTTTTCAGCTAGTCCTTTCAGTGCTGGACTGTTTCTCTGCTCCGGCAGTGAACGGTGCATCTGGAAGGTGTTAATAGGTGAAACGGAGTGTGAATTTATAAGGTGTGCATTAAGGCTTCTTTTCACTTCAAAAACTTCCTTGCAGCTGGCAGTTGGCCCCAGCCCTGGGTTACTCTACTTCCTGGAGATTCTGGCTAGAGGACAGCTCCCCAGGAGGACATGAAGTTGAGCCCAGGTGAACCACTGTGCTGATGGGAGGGGTGCATGGTGACCAGCGTACTATTTTTCTTTCTTTCGTTTTCTTTTTTTTGAGATGGAGTCTTATTTTGTTGCCTAGGCTGGAGAGCAGTGGTGCCATCACGGCTCACTGCAACCTCTGCCTCCTGGGTTCAAGCAATTCTGATGTCTCAGCCTCCCGAGTAACTGGGACCAGGCTGATTTTGGTATTTTTTAGTGGAGATGAGGTTTCACCATGTTGGCCAGGCTGGTCTTGAACTCCTGACCTCAGGTGATCCACCTACCTCGGCCTCTCAAAGTACTGGGATTATAGGCGTGAGCCACTGCGCCCCATCCAGGGTACTATTAAAAAATAGCATGAGGGTTTTGCCTCTGAGAATACTTGAGTTAGCATCATGCCTTGTGGGTTTGTGGTACAGAAGAGCCCTAGGTCCTGGGTTCAGATGCTGGTGCCACTGTGACAGCCGTTTGACCCTGGTGGGTTAATCGGCCTTCTGGGTCTGTTTCCTCCTGAGAACCTTGGCTTGTGTCTCAGGCCCTTTCTAGTGTAAAATGCACTTACATTTGTAATTGAGGTCTGAGTGTGGGCTTGTGCTAAATGCTTCATATTTGGGCTTCTCAAATGTAAATGCATTTAGAATCACTTAATCTCTTAAAAGCAGATTCTGTATTTCTAACCAGTTCCCTGGAATGCAGAGTGGCCACCCTTTGAGGAGGGAGGCTTTACCCACTATTATGATTTGTTCCTGTTGTCAGGCCAAGGAACCCAGGGCTCAGGAGATGTTAAGTGGCCTGCCCAAGGCCAGTTGGCGATTAATAGAGCTCAGGCTCACTACTACTCAGCCGACTTAGAGCTTCCGCCTGCCCCTCCCGCTGCATTGCCCCTCTTTGGAGGAAATCCAGGCTTGTGCTGTAATTGTAACCTGTGTCTTGACTGAAAAGAAAAATGTGAGCCAACCACAGATCAAGAATCAGGGTAAGAAAGGGGAGATGGATGCTGTTTCCTAGCTTTTTTACCACCCGCTTTGTGACATCAGGCAAGTCACCAGTCTGTATGTGCCCCAGCTGTGAGCCACCTGACCCCTCGGGATTTCAGAAGTCTATAAAGAACTTTGATCTCAGCAGTGAGCAAACACAAGTTATTGCTTAGCCATTTTTCCAGCAACCATGGGTTTTGGAGGTTGGAGTTGTAACCCCAGGCCAGGCGGGGGCCTGTGGATGGTGGGTGCAGTCTGAGGCTTGCCTGCTGCCCTTGTTGCAGTCACAGAGCCTGCAATGTGGGCGAGCTCAGGAGAAATACATAGGAAGCCTCACATAGGGTGAGCTTTTGCTCTCTGGAACGGGTGGGGAAGCCACTACATGGCTCTGCACCATGTGCTCAGTAGCTTTCCCAGGAAGTGCCGATGCCTGGACTATTTTCTCTCTTCAGAAAGATAGCTGTGAGGTGGCAGAGGGCCAAGGGCAGGTTTTCTGGAGAGTTAAATAGGAGGCAGTGCAGGTGAGCCTGTGCTGTGACCTGATGTGGCATGAGAGGTCAAAGCAGGACTTGAGACTCCTGGGTTCTGGGTCTTAGTTTCCTTGTGGAACTCAGCGGTTGGGACAGATGAGCCTGCCGCCTCTTCCGGGTCCACCATTCCACGTGTCTTGGTCCTGTGGCCTGCTGCAGGGTCTGGGGGCATGTTTAGCCTGCGGACGTGTGGATAATCTAACCTCAGAATCAGGTACAAAGTAGCATTAAGTTTGTTCCATGTGGCTCTGATGGGCAGAACATGCAACTGATGAAGGAATGAACGGATGAATCAATAGGGTTCCCCCAGTGTAAGGGAGAACTTTAAAAACTACCTTCAGCTGTGTTCCTTCAGGCACGGGCACTATGACAGCTGGACTGACAATGTTAGGAGGCCATCCAAGCAGGAAGCCACTGCCTGGGGAGGCGGTCAGTCCCCCAGCTGAAACTACCCCCACACCAAGGACGTGATCTGTAGTAACCTCTATTACTAAAGGGCCTTCAGGTTTACAAAGTACTGTTGTACATGTTGATATCACACCCCAGACACCACAGGGGGCAGGAGTCCAAGGTCACAGAGTGACCAGGGGGTGACTTAGGTTGCAGTGTTATCTGTTAGTTATGTAGAAAAGGAAATCTTGGTATTGAGACTTAATGCCTTGTGTCATTTATTCATTCAACAAACATTGCACACAATGAGTATCAATCATGAGTCACCGCTGTCCTAGTCATGGGAGATGGAGGCATAAAACATGGTCCCTGTCTGTGTTGGGTGACGTAAGTAGACGGGCGAGTTGGGAGAGTGATGAGTGAGTGGTTAGAGACGAGCTTATTGTTTGAACTCCCCCCACCCGGGGAGGGGTGCAGGGACATTTCACACCCTTCCCTGTGGCAGCTAGCACAGGGCCTTGGACGCAGTATTTTTATTTAACAAATATGTGGCAGGCATTATTCTAAGCACTTTAATGGGACTGAGTTCATACCTAGAAACACCCTGAGACAGTACTACCATCACCTCCATTTGGAAGCACAGAGAAGTAACTTGTCTGGGGTCCTGTGCTCTGACCCGCCTCCCTCTGCTGTGCTACAGTTTACAGATCAGGCTTATACATGCTTGTTAAATAGGCTTCAGCTGAACTGAGCAGAAATTGACCTAAATGGCCTCAAAGGTTCCCAATCACTTGTGATTTCCTTGTTTCAGTTTCCACTTTTCTGTCATCTAGGGAAGACCTCTGTGCATTTGGGCCCAGAGGACAGGCCAGGTTTTAAATAGGGATTCCTGTGACTCTGGCAATTAACTTCCACCCGCTGCCTGCCTGTGCGTCCTCTCTTTTTAGCCACAGCTGAATCCCTGACACCTTTATTGCCTCTCTTACTCACCTGGTACATATGTTATTTAGAGCATGGTGCAATTAGCAACAGGAACCTGGCCTCCCAAAGTTTAAAGCTCTGCTGGGTCCTCATCTGTGAAATGGGAATGATACCACCACCTCCCTCCTGGGCGGGTTTCCCTCTGTATCTTCTCAGCACCACCCTTTCCCCAACTGCCCCACTGGCTGTTTATAAATAATACCTTCTTGGAAAAATCACGCCCACTCGTGCAAGTCTTGCCTTTGGCTGCCTTTGTGCTACAAGGACAGAATCGAGTAGTTGCGACAGGGACCACATGGCCTATTCCCTGGCTTGTCACAGAGTTGTTGTGCTTCCCCCACCCTAGCCCAGTGCTCTGTACCCAAGAAGTGTGCAAGTCCCCTCGGCCCCTTCCTGCCTGCACCCTCCTTGCCTTGTTTCACAGCCTCGATAATGTAGTGGCCCGAGGGGCTCCTGGCTTCTGTTTGGACCCCTGTCAATCCCTCCCCCCTGGGCTGTCAGAGGGACCCTTCTGAAGCCCACATCTGATCCTGCAGGTCTTAAATTCCTGGTATTTCAGGCGAGGCAGCTGTTGGCTTGGGTCCTGGTTGCCACTGCAACCTCCCCCGCTCCCACACACCCTCTGAGGCCTGTTGCTGCCATACTGTGTTGTTTTTACAGAGGGCACCCACGCTGCTCTGTGCCCCAGGCTCTGGCACTCTCAGGCTTCTCCTGGGGCAAGGCCTCCCACAGGAGGCCCCTTCCTTCCAGCTACGTCAGCCACAGAGCCAGCCACTGCTCTCCCCATGCTCGTACACGCTCCTGGCTGGGCCTCTTCCTTCCCTGTGGATCTGTGCTTCAGCCCTGGTCCGACTGGAGGGCCCGTCCTCCGTGGTCTGGTCAGAGCTTGGTGGTGGATTGCCCTGGGGCCAGCTTTTGTGAAACAGACCACATCTCTCCTCCATAGGAAACAAACGAAACTCCAATTCCCTAACAGTAAGAGTAGGAAAATTTGATTCTAACTGTTCCCCCACCCCACAACGTTCTAGGTCTTTGTTTTCATCCAGCAGTTGCTCCTGACTCTTGATTTGCTAAAACAATCTGTCATGGGGCTAAGGTGAGACAGATTGTGGAGGCTGCACCACCCAGCCCACCCTACCTGTGCCTGTCTCTCCCACCCTCGAGAGGGAGGTGACTTGTATGGAGTTCTGAGTACCTCATCCTTCACTTATGTTGTTTTGTTCGTGTGGCAGTCTGTGAAACAGGTTACCTACTTTAGAGCTGAGAAGACTGAGGCTGGATGGTTAAGGAAATTTGTCTAAGGCCACATAGCTGGAATCTAGAGCTAGAATTGAACCCTAGTTTTCCTGGCTTCTAAGCTGGGTTTCTTGCAGACCCTGTAGTGTCTTGGAGCTGACTCCTACCCACTTATTAGAGACAATTGAGGAATCTGAGGTGGTTGATAACCTGAAATCGGTTGTGGTGGGAATATTTATACCACAGGAATCGGCCAATGCTACAAGTCAAGGTTTTTCTTTTTCCCCTTCCAGAGAGTTGGTTATCAGCATGTGCACCTAAGGCTTTACCACACATCCTTTTTTTTTTTTTTTTTTTTGAGACGGAGTCTCACTCTGTTGCCCAGGCTGGAGTGCAGTTACGTAATCTCGGCTCACTGCAACCTCCGCTTCCTGGGTTCAAGCAATTCTCCTGCCTCAGCCTCCCAAGTAGCTGGGATTACAGGTGCCTGCCACCATGTCCAGCTAAGTTTTTGTATTTTTAGTAGAGACGGGGTTTCACCATGTTGAGCAGGCTGGTCTCTAACTCCTGAACTCAGGTGATCTGCCTGCCTCGGCCTTCCAAAGTGCTGGGATTACAGGCATGAGCCACCGCGCCTGGCCTAATTTTTATATTTTTAGTCGAGATGAGGTTTCACCATGTTGGCCAGGCTGATCTCGATCTCTTGACCTCATGATCTGCCCGTCTTGACCTTGTGGTCCACCCATCTCGGCCTCCCAAAGTGCTGGGATTACAGGTGTGAGCCACTGCACCCGGCTCACACATCCTTTTTGTCCTGTTTTCCTCTTTGGGGGCTGTGCAAAATGTCGCTATCAAAGGAAGCATATTGAAAACCAGAAGTTTTTATAAGAATCTGCTGCTTAACATAATGATGTAAATTTTCCCCAGGGTCACCACTATCCATTTTTTCCACTTAAGAAAATTATCTGTCCCCCTCAAGTTTCAGCCTGTGTACCATTTAAACACCAAACTTTTCACAGATTCTGGGGCTCAGACCACTTAGTATTACATACGGGAATCATGAAATCATTAGCTGTTACTCTGTTTTACCAACTGTGTAATGTTGTATTTGTATGTTTGTTTGATTTTGAAAAGCCTCTAAGAACGTATAATTAATTGGAGTTTGCTAGTTTGTCTTTTCCTCTTGGTTTTAATAGTTTGGATGGCTACACGTTACATCATATTTAACGAGGTTATCATTCATTGTGGTTTGGGGCTTATTACTGCACATTTGGTCACAGACAAGAGCTTGTAAAGCAGAACGTGCAAATACCAGGGGCTTATGACTTTAGAATATTGTAATGATATGTGTGTGCAAGAGGGACCCAATCTTGTCCCTGGTTTAAAGCACAGGGTATATGTAAATCTAAGTTAGGTTTTATGATAAATAGAAGAAAAAGCATTCAACCAGAAACTAGTAAAATATTCAAGAATGCCAAAGATGTTTATGTGCCTAGCACGTTGATTTTTTTTTTAAAGCACTTTACTCATTGACCAAATTATTTATAAAGCAAAGTGTCTACTTCGATAGTTTTAGGAAGGGCTGTGTAGCGGGGTAGAGGAACAAATGTGAGGAGCTGGAAGATATTCAAAGTCTAAAGTTTTTTGCTTAAGGACAAAAACTGGCATGTTAGGGGGACAAATGGTTGACGTGATGTTGAATGGTAGTTCTTTTTTTTTTTCTTTTGGAGATGGAGTCTTGCTCTGTCGCCCAGGCTGGAGTGCAATGGCATGATCTTGGCTCACTGCAACCTCTGCCTCCCGGGTTCAAGCGATTGGCCAAGCTTGTCTCGAACTCCTGACCTCAAGTGATCAGCCTGCCTCAGCCTCCCAAAGTGCTAGGATTACAGGCGTGAGCTACCCTGCCCGGCCTGAATGGTAGTTCTTGATGAATTCTTTTATTTATTGAGTTGAATAAAGTTTGTTTTTGGAGGGTGAGTAGTGAAGAAGGAAGATGAGATTACAAATGTCTAAAGTAATTGTAGGATTCCATTTATCCATCACAAAATGATTGATAATATTATAAGTTATGTTTATTTGTTTGATGCTTAACAGCTTAAGAAGTACTTTTTAAAAATCAAGTAATTTCAAAAAGGCAATGTGGTAGCTGTTTTATGGATTTGAAAGTCACCGTATGTAGTAGAGCTAGAGTTTTAAAATTTACATTTTCTAAGTTGAGAGTTTTAAAACAAAAACTCTATCATAGCTGTACCATTTTAAGAAAAATGTAAGAAAGAATCAACTAAGTACTGTAGAATTTTATTCTCCTTCCAGTCTCAAATCTTCTACTTGTGTGTTCGTTAACCAAAATGCTAGGGCCTCATCTGTTTCAGACCTATGGGCTGGAGTCAATCAAGGTCAGTATGTTAAAGTACAAAGAAATATTGTGCTATAGTTTTGGCTAGCCAGCGCCTTCTCATCAAGCGAGCATGCTGATTTTCACGTGATAACCTCGGGCAGGCCAATAGAACCCTGATTTGGGGCCAGAGTCATGGAAAATTTTCCCAATAACAACAGCTCTCTCCAGATAATATTAATAGCTTGGTATCAGTTCCTCCCGCAGGGAGTAAGCTCCTTCTCCTTCCTGCACCCCTGCCGCTAGGCCTCTGTCTCAGCAAAATGGGTGAGCAGAAGAGTGGAAAGACCAGCTTTGGAGCTCCATAGCTCTGCCGCTTAACGGCACCTTTTGGACAACACGCTTAACCACTCTGAACCTCATGTTCTCACCTGTAGAATGGGGATAAGGACTCTAGTCCTTTTGGGGTGTTGCAAATATTAAAATAAGAATGCAGAATGCAACACTAAACACCTAGCAGAGGTTTGGCCCTTAGTGATTAAGCAGGAAAATTGTAGCTGTTATTTCCATTCACAATTGCACTGCACCTTACACTATCCAAGAAGCTGTTGAGAAATTTGACAAGGTCTGCTCTGATCATGAGGAGCTGATCCTGAACAGCTACCTTGCTGCATTGTTTTAGTTTCATCAGTAGTAGTGAAATCAGAGCAGCAGAGCGAAACAGTACCCCTCTGTTTGGTGCTGCATTTTGCCCCTGCTTACACTGGAATTGTGACAATTTCTACTGCCAAAATAAAGCAAGGTAGAGGGAATTCACATGTTCATCCTTGTACCTTTAGAGGAGTGAGGCTGTGAGGTGAAGAGCAACAACCAGCTTTGCCCACATTCAGGCCCAGGAAGATGCTGCCCTACTTGGAGGGTCCCGCAGCCCACGTGGGGCACATGCTGGGGGAGGGCTATCTCCAGAGACAATTTGGGAAGACACAACTTTCGTCACTTGTTATCAGAGCTATAGCCCTCATTCCATGGTCTGTGTGCTGCCTGGCCTCCATTTCTTTTTTTTTCTTTTTTTCTTTTTTTTTTTTCTTGAGATGGAGTCTCGCTCTGTCGCCCAGGCTGGAATGCAGTGGCGCAATCTCGGCTCACTGCAAGCTCCGCCTCCTGGGTTCACGCCATTCTCCTGCCTCAGCCTCCCGAGTAGCTGGGACTACAGGCGCCCGCCACCACGCCTGGCTAATTTTTTGTATGTTTAGTAGAGACAGAGTTTCACCGTGTTAGCCAGGGTGGTCTCGATCTCCTGACCTCGTGATCCGCCCGCCTCAGCCTCTCAAAGTGCTGGGATTACAGGCATGAGCCACCGCGCCTGGCCCACTTGGCCTCCATTTCTAAGCAGGATACTCTCTCCGGTGTGAGGGCTCCTCAGAGTCTGTGTGGCCATGACATGGAGTTGAGTTGGGTGCTACATGGGTGACTTGGCCTCACCTTTCAGCCCCGTTTCCCCTCTGCACATGGCTTCCACCTCCTCTCCTTGACCCCATGGTTAAACAGAGTTGGGTCTTTGTCCAGGGATCCCAGGTATCGCCCATTTGGCATTGGGTCAGTGGGGACTTCTGTGTCAATTCTGCACACACATCTGCATGCCAGGCAAGTGTGGCCTTGTTGTTCAGAGATAAATGGGGTCCAGTGCCCATTCCAGAAGAGGACAGCCCAGCACAAGGCAGCTGGACTCTGGGGCAGCAGGACAGGTTAGGGGCCACCATTCCTGCAGTGGGAGCAGTGGTTGTCCTGGAGATGCCCTTGGAACTGGGCCTTCAGGTCAGCTGTGACCTCACAGTGGGTGCACTGTGGCAAAGCACATTGGACGCTTGGTTTAAGACTGTGAGTTTAATCCAGAGGAAAACGGGAAGACTTTGAATAGGAACAGGTGTGAGCAGAGCTGGATTTTTCAAAACTGGAGACAGTTTGAATGGAGGAAGAAAACTGTAGCAGTGCTCTTTTTTTGAGATGGAGTCTTGCTCTGTCTGCCCAGGCTGGAGTGTAGTGACGCGATCTCAGCTCACCGCAACCTCTGCCTGCCAGGTTCAAGTGATCCTCCTGCCACAGCTTCCTGAGTAGCTGGGACTTCAGGTGTGTGCTACCATGCCAGATACTTTTTTTTTGTATTTTTAGTAGAGATGAGGTTTTGCCATGTTGTCTAGGCTGGTCCCCAACTCCTGACTTCAGGTGATCACTCACCTCAGCCTCCCAAAGTGCTAGGATTGCAGAGGTGAGCCACTGCACCCGGCCTCATGCTTTTTGTTTTTAACCCCTTTGGCATCCTAATTGTCTCTTCAGATAAATCAACCTGTACTCATCCAAAATTTTTACTTTTAGGAAGTTTGTCTACTTTTTTTTGAGATGGAGCCTCGCTGTTGCCCAGGCTGGAGTGCAGTACTGCAATCTTGGCTCACCGCAGCCTCTGCCTCCAGGGCTCCAGCCACCCTCCCACCTCAGCCTCCTCTGTGCTTGGGATGCACAGGCATGTGCCACCTTGCCAGCAAATTTTTGTATTTTTAGTGGAGACAGGGTTTCACCATGTTGCCTAGGCTGGTCTCGAACTCCTGAGCTCAAGCAGTCTACCCACCTCAGTCTCCCAAAGTGC
Source organism: Nomascus leucogenys (assembly GCF_006542625.1). Classification (NCBI taxonomy): domain Eukaryota; kingdom Metazoa; phylum Chordata; class Mammalia; order Primates; family Hylobatidae; genus Nomascus; species Nomascus leucogenys. Next base: position 56,725,777 of record NC_044384.1, on the reverse strand, counting down.
TGGGATTATAGGAGTGAACCACTGTGCCCAGCCATGGAATTTTTGGAAAAAAAGCTAAACTCTATCCTGGATACGTCTGTTTTTGTTTGATTCTTTGGCGCGGTAGCCCAGTAGTTTTCAGAATGTGCTCTCTGGACCAGCGGCGGCCAGGAACTTGTTAGAAACACGATCCCCAGACCCAGCCTCAGACCCACTGGGTCAGAAGCTCTGGGGCAGGGCCCAGCAATCTGTTTCAGCAAGGCCCCTACTTGCGCCTGTCGCCTGTTCAGGCTTGGCAGCAGCCACTGTGGACAAAGCCTTGTGTACCTCCAGCTTTACTGGACCTTCTGAAAGATGTAAACAGCGTCTAGTGCTCCAGAAAGGATTTTATTTATTCTAGCACAAATCGACGGAAGTTATCCCTGATGTGGGGCTGTGCTATCCAGGTAATGCAGGGTTGAGGCTTGGCATCACCACCGTTAGGCTCGCCACTCCTTTTCTGTCCCCGACACGGCCACGCTCTGTCTCTGGTGAACTTCTAGGCATGGCTCTGATGAGTCCCTTTCGCATTGGCTTTCCCTGTCTCCTTGTGTCTGGGGTATCTGTTCCCTCATCTGTGTCCTAAAGCATTTCCTCTCCACCTCTATTTTAAGGTTGTAGTAGTTGGGTTTTTTTTTTTTTTTTTTTTTTTTTGAGACTGAGTCTTGCTCTGTCACCCTGGCTGGAGTGCAGTGGCACTATCTCGGCTCACTGCCGGCTCCGCCTCCCAGGTTCATGCCATTCTCCTGCCTCAGCCTCCCAAGTAGCTGGGACTACAGGCGCTTGCCACCACGCCCGGCTAATTTTTTTTTTGTATTTTTAGTAGAGACGGGGTTTCACCGTGTTAGCCAGGATGGTCTTAATCTCCTGGCCTCGTGATCCACCCACCTCGGCCTCCCACAGTGCTGGGATTACAGGCGTGAGCCACCGTGCCCAGCCAGGTCGTAGTAGTTTTTCAAGTTTCCAAGCAGATTCATGGAAAGCCTCTGCCCTGTGCCAGGCACTGGGATACGGGGGAGCGCCAGAGGGGTGGGACCCCTGTCACCACAGACCTTAGTGGCTCGCGTTGGCAATGGGGAAAAGAGGCAACCAAACCAACTACAAGTAGACTAAACTCTGGAGGGCTCTGTGAAGGGTCGTGGGAATCTGTGAACATCTATTAGGTGTTGTGGCTGGGAAAGGCTTTCTCAGGAGATGAGAAAGCAGTTCACCACCGAGAGATGGGATGCAGGTTTCAGGCACTGGAAGCCGTGTGTTCTAGGGTCCTGAGATGCCAATGCACGTGATCTGTTGCAGGAAGAAGGCCAGGGTGGTTGGAGCATAGTGAACTCGGGGAGCCAAGGGGGCTAAGCTGAGAATTGGGCAGATGCCTCATAACGCTAAAAGCTCTCATTGTCGGCTGGGCGCGGTGGCTCATGCCTGTAATCCCAGCACTTTGAGAGGCTGAGGTGCGCAGATCACGAGGTCAGGAGATCGAGAGCATCCCAGCTAACAGAGTGAATCCCCGTCTCTACTAAAAAAACAAAAAAAAATTAGCCCCATCTCTACTAAAAATACCAAAAAAATACAAAAAAAAAAAAAAAAAGAGCTCTCATTGTCTTTATTAGAAGCCGCTGGGGAGCAGAGTGCCCTGGCTTACGTTTTTTTTTTGGTTTTTTTTTGTTGTTGTTCTTGTTTTTGTTTTGCAAGACAGAGTCTTGCTCTGTCGCCCAGGCTGGAGTGCAGTGGCACGATCTCGGCTCACTGCAAGCTCTGCCTCCCGGGTTCACGCCATTCTCCTGCCTCAGCCTCCCAAGTAGCTGGGACCATAGGCGCCCGCCACCTCACCTGCCAGCACGCCTGGCTAATTTTTTTTTGTATTTTTAGTAGAGACGGGGATTCACTCTGTTAGCTGGGTTGCTCTCGATCTCCTGACCTCGTGATCTGCCCGCCTCGGCCTCCCAAAGTGCTGGATTACATGCGTAAGCCACTGCGCCAGGCCTCCCTGGCCTACGTTTTAAGGTCCCGCTGACTGCCACGGATTGAAGGAGGACAGGCATGGATGTGAGACCTCTAGGAGCCTCTTGCCTTTAGGCGAGAGCGTCCTGCTGAGACACACAGTAGCCTGGACAGAGGTAGAGATGGTGAAGGGTGGATGGATGGCAGGTGCGTCTTGGAGGTAGAGCTGATGGAACTTGTAGGGGACTTGAATGTTCCCTGCCATTGTGGAGCTTATGTCTAATTGGAGAGAGGCTCTTGAGTAATCCACCGACAGATGGAAGACTGCAGGCCTGGGGTGAGTCACAGAGCGGGGACAGCCTTGATCCTGTTGGCCTGTGATAAGTGATGGTGGATTGGACTCCACTGTGGCAGGTTAAGCAAGGCTTGCTTCGGGAGGTGACTGCTGAACTAAGGTCTAAGAATGGACAGGTATCAAGGACTTGACAAGGGCTAGAAGGATTGGGGCAGACAGGAGGAGCAGCTGGTGCAGACCAGGGCCAGAAAGGCTCATGCAGGCAGGAGGAGCAGCAGGTTTGAAGAAACGAGAGCGCTGATGCTGTGGTCCAGGCAGGACATGGGGGCCACTTGCACCACAGTGGTAGCAAAGCGGGTGGAGAGAAGTGAACGGATTCAACAGAGATGTAAGGTACAATGGAGATGGATTAGATACGGACCAGGGGGAGTGGAGGGCATTGAGGAGACTCCGAGGTTTCTGGCCTATGGACTGATTGGGTAGCAGTGCCATCTCTGAGACAGGAGTATTAGCTTGATCCAGTGTTATGTGTTTAAAAATGCTACCAAGGTAGGCATGGTGGCCTGTGTCTATAATCTTAGCTATCTGGAGGCTGAGGTGGGAGAATTGCCTGAGCCCAGCAGTCCAGCCTGGGCAACATAGTGAAACCCTGTCTTTAAAAAAAATTAATGAATGAGCTAAAATGCTACCTGGAAGAAAAATTGTGCAACTAAAGATGACCCTATTTCTTCTCATTGCCTGTTTCTCCCCCAATCCTGTGCCGTTACTATCCTAATGGCTTGAGGTAATATATCTGTAGGGTCATAAGTAACTTGTTGATTGAATATTTACATATGGAGATTTTCCTTTTTCTCCCAAGGTAGAGAATGATATTTATGGTTAGATATCATCTCAAGTTTATAATCGTTTGGTCTAATTTTTTTTTTTTTTTTTTTTTGAGACCGAGTCTCACTCTATTTCCCAGGCTAGAGTGCAGTGGCAAGATCTTGGCTCACTGCAACCTCCATCTCCTGGGTTCAGGCGTTTCTCGTGCCTCAGCCTCCCGAGTAGCTGGGATTACAGGCACCTGCCATGATGCCCGGCTAATTTTTGTATTTTTAGTAGAGATGGGGTTTCACCATGTTGGCCAGGCTGGTCTCAAACTCCTGACCTCAAGTGATCCACCTGGCTCGGCCTCCCAAAGTGCTGGGATTATAGGCTTGAGCCACCGTGCCAGGCCTTGGTCTAAATTTTTTTTTTTTTCTGAGACAGAGTTTCGCTCTTGTTGCCCAGGCTGGAGTGCAGTGGCGTGATCTTGGCTCACTGCAATCTCCACCTCCCGGGTTCAAATGATTCTCCTGCGTCAGCCTCCCGAGTAGCTGGGATTACAGGCGCCGACCACCACACCCTGCTATTTTTTGTATTTTTAGTAGAGACAGGGTTTCACCATGTTGGCCAGGCTGGTTTTGAACTCCTGACCTTGTGATCCGCCTACCTCGGCCTCCCGAAGTGCTGGGATTACAGGCGTGAGCCACTGCGCCTGGCTGGTCTAAAATTTTTAATGTTACTTTTTTTTTTCCCTCCCAGGCTGGAGTGCAGTGGCATAACCTCAGCTCACTGCAGCCTCGACCTCCTGAACTCAAGCAATCCTCCCACCTCAGCCACCCAAATAGTTGAGCCTACTGGCATGCACTACCACACCTGGCTAATTTTTATATTTTTTTTGTAGAGATGAGGTTTCACCATCTTTCCCAGGCTGATCTCAAACTCCTGGGCTCAAGCCATCTGCCTGCCTCGGCCTCCCAATGTGCTAGGATTACAGGCATGTGCCACTATGATCAGCAATATTACCTTTTAAGATTAATTTTGAACATAACAATTTAAAAAAAAATAGGCTGGGGCTGGGTGCAGTGGCTCATGCCTGTAATCCCAGCATTTTGGGAGGCTGAGGCGGGCAGATCACTTGAGGTCAGAAGTTCTAGACCAGCCTTACCAACATGGTGAAACCCTGTCTCTACTAAAAATATAAATAGTAACCAGGCATGGTGACACATACCTGTAATCCCAGCTACTCAGGAGGCTGAGGCAGGAGAATCTCTTGAACCCGGGAGGTGGAGGTTGCAGTGAGCCGAGACTGTGCCATTGCACTCCAGCCTGGGCAACAGAGCAAGATTCCATCTCAAAAAACAAAAAATAGGCCAGGCACCATGGCTGATGCCTGTAGTCCCAACACTTTGGGAGGCTGAGGCGGGCAGATCACTTGAGACTAGGAGTTCCAGACCAGCCTGGCCAACATGGCAAAACCCCGTCTCTACTAAAAATACAAAAATTAGCTGGGTGTGATAGCGCACACCTGTAATCTCAGCCACCTAGGACACGGAAGCACAAGAATCGCTTGTAACCGGGAGGCGGAGGTTCCAGTGACCCGAGGTCACACCACCCACTCCAGCCTGGGTGACAGAACAAGACTGTCTCAAAAAAAATTGTAGAAACACCCCAAGTCAGATTTCATTCATTCAATTTCAGTTGAACACATATAGTCTTTTAATTAAAAAAAAATCTAGAGCAAGATCATTAGCTTTTTCAAACAATTTCTAGTTCACCTGGCACATGTTTGTACCTGATTGCCGGGTGCTGAAGTCTGAGTGATCTCGCATGTGAAGGAGATGCCTTTTGGAAACCTCATAATCGTGTGCCGTGGTAGCTAAACAAGCACCTGGTGTGTTGTCCATTTGTTCTTGCTCGGCAAGTCAAATTAAGGCTAAGGTGCAGTCTTCACATACAGCAGCAGTTAATGTCTTTCTCCCGTTTTATTGGTGGTTTTTCATAATAGCGTGCCTGTTTAACTTGATCATCTGCTGAGCCATATGGAAATTGCACATCCCGCATCTGCCCATTCCTTAATCTCCTTGAGCCTTGGTTATCATCTGTAAAGAGGGGGAGACGTAACAATCGGGTGCCTCATAGTGTGACTGCGAAGAGCAAATCTGAGATCTCTGTAAGGCACTTAAGGTACCTAGAACATAGTTCCCAGTAAATATCCGATGTGACTCTTGTATCCCATATACTCTGCTGGTGCCGTACAGATTTTGTAGGGGCTGATGTCACCATGTCAACAAGGGATTTTAACTTCAGAGAATTGAGTTTTCTCACCAAGTCACGTAGAGCGGGGATCCCTTCTAATGGAAGCCCATCCTCTCCCATTCTGCTCTCTTGCCTTTTGACACGTGTGACATTTTATCTAAACAAGTTTTGTGACCTTCCTGAACAAAACAGATTGTTTTAGGATGGGGCAGTGTTTCTGGACACCTGTGCTGTTCAACACTTGCACTAAGAACACACGCTGATATTCATGCCATTTACCCATCCAGACCCTGTTGGTGGGAAGCTGCTATGTGTGTACAGAATGACTAAACCAGACTTTTTTATTTGACCCTGTTTGCTACAAACGTAATTGAATAATTGGGGCCTGGCAGATTGGAAGCAATAGGAACAATATATTTCAATCCAGTACTCTGTGAGCAGCAGCACTTCACAGAGCCAGAAATAATTTAGCCTGTAGAGCTTATTAAGAAGTGCAGCGTTCGTTATGCGTAACTTTAGTTCTGTTAGAGCCAAGAAAAAAAAGTCAAGGCTGAAATATAAGGAAATGAATAAGATACATGGAGGCTGGTGAGATCTGGAATAAAAAAAATATTTACATAGGAGTTCAGCTTTGATTTTATATTGTCACAAATTGGTACCAGATGCCTGCATTTCAGACAGACTCCTGAACTGATCCCAGAGTGTGAGTTGGGAAACAAATCACTTTGCCATTTGGAACGCTGATTGATATTTTAGGAGTTTCTTTTTGTTTTCAAAGGGAAAATAATGCATATTACAGACCTAGCAAACAGAACTTTTATAAATGGCAATTAACAGAAGATGCCCAAGGGAGGAAGTCTCCAGTTTCTTTTTATAACCCTGGCAAAAGTAATGGAGGTGACATTTTATTAGCATTGGCATCTCCCGCTTACAATGGGAGCTAGTTCAGCCTTGTGTAGCCGTGTCCAGAGCTGGTAGCTTCATTTCCATTTTCCTTCAACCTCAGGGAGAAACACAGGGTATTTCCGTCTGGGGTGGCAGGACCTCATGTGGTCTCCACGTGGCAGGATCCCAGAATCACAGGGTGGCAGTACACATTTTCCCCTATGGCTTTAAGAAAATGGCTTTTCATTTTGAGTCTTAGGTTTGGTCTCAACAGTGCTTGCTTAGCCTCCAGGCCGTTTTTCTTCCTGGTGTTTGAATGACTCATAAAATGAGTTTGGAGTGGTCTGATGCCTCTGCCTCCTTCCTTGAATGCTTTCTAAGAGGGGTTGCCATGCGAGAATATGTGCTGATTTTCCCACGTAAGTTGTCAGAGGATCGCCTGGGTGACCCAGAGAGTTGAGTCTGTTTTTTTGGCTCCCACCTTTGGATGCTGACTGACGGTCTTTGTTGGAAATCGCTCTCTGAGGCTCAGCCTGGAAAAGCGGGATGTCAGTCCTGATGTGGGCCAGCAGCGGGGCTGGAGGGTGGTGTGAGTGGCATGAGGTCATCTGGAACCGGGGGGCTCCATGGAGGTTCTCCAGCCCCCAAGACCAGCCTTGGTATTTCCTACAGGGGCTGGGTCATAGGCTCTCACATGGATGAGAAGGAACCTCGGAGGCCCTGGGAGGTGAGCCTGCTGTGTGCTTCTGAGCTCCATGGACCTTGGATGGAAGGACGAGACCCTTGTCTCTGCTCTCTGGGTTGATGCTGGCCAAAGGCTGCTTGGCTATGAAAGGGAGGGAGACCTGGAGGCCCAGTGGGGACCAAGATTGTGTGTTTCCTGTTTCGCTTCAGGACCCTGGACGTCAGTGCCTGTGCTTTGTCCTCCTACGGTAGCTGCCTCTACTCGGAGGGAGTGGATTTTCATTATACAACTTTTAGTTAATATAGTCAAACCTCATTACTCCCAGTAGTTTGTTTTATAAAGTTGCTGCAAGCACTGAATTAGGAAATACTGATCCATTGCTCCTGAGGCAAATACGTGGGTAGCTATGTTCCTGTGAGCCTCTGGTCACACGTTTCCATCGTCCGATCAATGCATACCTTGTTCTAGGTGCATTTCCATTTAAAGACACCTAATTTAATATATATTATCGACTCTTCATTGATCTCTCAAACAGCGGCATTGTAACACATGCCTGAATAAGGCTTCTTGAACATGTGTTTTCTCTGTAAGGCACGCTGCAGCCTGCTTCTGCTTAGGAATGCTAGACAGCACTTCAGCACTGTGCTTGGGACCCTTTTAAACAGTGAAATCACCAGCAAAAAGCACAAAAATGCAAAAAATATGGCACTAAAAATGCTAAGAAAAAGACAATGAGCTGAAAGAAGGCATGTAGCCTTGGTCACCTCAGCTGGGAATCTGTGTCGGGTGACTCAAATTTTTTGCCGCTTTGTACTCACTCATGTCAGCGAAATGACCATGAACGTGCTGAGTGTCCATTTTGGGGTTACAAATAAATTTTAGCAAGTAGGGCTGGGCTCGGTGGCTCACACCTGTAATCCCAGCACTCTGGGAGGCCAAGGCAGGAGGATCACTTGAGCCTGGGAGTTGGAGACCGGCCTGGGCAATATGGCTTAACCCCATCTGTGTTTTATTTAGAAATATATATATATATGTTAAAAATAATTCAGCAGGTAGGCAAATCTGCAAATATAGAACCTGGGGATAATGAGGATCAGCTGTACTTTATCCAGGTAGTAAAGCGGGGGTGGCGGGGGAGCTTCTCTAGATTGAGGGGTCCTGGAAAGAATCTGCTTTCTCTTTTACAAAGGCCTGCCTCAGCCAATCTCATTTATTCAACTCCTACCCTTGAGGTGGGAAGGGCTGGCTTTCTGTCCTCTTGCCTGTTGATCAGGAAGCCAAGAATCAGAGAGCCAATGTGACCCAGGCTTATGGCAGAAGGAAAGTGGAATATTTCAGGCTCTGAAGGCCTCTTCCTTCTCACCAGGCTGTGCTGGCAAGATAGGAAGAGTGCTTAAGTGATGGAATTTAAATGCTGACATCATATTTTAATACCGTTTTAAAAGTTATCTCTTCCTAATACTTTCTATATGATTTAATTAGATGAAAAGCAGCGTAGTAGCCAGGCATAGTGACACATGCTTATAGTCCCAGCTACTCTGAAAGCTGAGGTGGGAGGATCACTGTACTCCAACCTGGGCAACAGAGTGAGACCCTGTCTAAAAAAATAAAATCAAATAGACTGCAGCATAGGATGGTGATTTGGAGTGTAAATCCTGGAGCCAGACTTCCCAGGTTTGAATCCTGGCTTTGCTATTCTCCACTTTGGGCAATTTATAAATAAAGTAAAACATTTACGATCCTTGGTTTCCTTAATTGTAAATAAAAATAGTAATAACAGCCAGGTTCAGTGGCTTATGCCTGTAATCCCAGCACTTTGGGAGGCTGAGGCAGGTGGATCACTTGAGCCCAGGAGTTTGAGACCAGCCTGGGCAACATGGGGAAGACCCCATCTCTATTTAAAAAAAAAACCCACAAAATTTAGCTGGGTGTAGTGGTGTGCTGCTGTAGTCCCAGCTACTCTGGAGGCTGAAGCAGGAGGATTGCTTGAGCCTGGCAGGTCAAGGCTGCAGTGAGCTGTGTTTGCGTCACTGCTTTCCACCCTGGGCATCAGAGCAAGACCCTGTCTCAAAAAATGATAATAACACCAAACATTTGAAGTTAATATGAGACGTAATGAATTTATATTTAGTGCTTGAATCCATGCCCGGCACCCTGTGGCGTGTAGACCTTCTGTGTTTTTCAACCATGGTTATCATTTAGTGTGATCGGTACTTGGGAAATGCATGTTGAATCCATCAGTGATGACCCCAAATAAATTAGGAAAATATGTAGTACGGTTGTCATTGCACCATACACAGCCAGTAAGGGATTTTGTAATTTTCCAGTTCTTTTCATCTGTTTAGGTTACATAGTTTGGGCCTGGAAAGTGTTTTGGAGCTTTATTTATCCAGTTTAACTGTCAGCAGTGAGCAGATTAAACAGACCTTTGTCAAACAAAGTTTGTGTCATTTTTGATGAGTAGACCGCTAAGCCAATGGACAGATATTTGTGGGCACCTGTTGGGTTGAGTAGTCCCTGCCTCGGACGTGTGAGAATTTAAGGAACATAAGATGAGATATAAAGCGACGCCGCAAAGCAGCGTAATTGGGTGAAGAGCAAATGACCATGCCACCCCTGAAGCACTATCTCAACAGTCACTAAAGTGCATTTAAAACTGCCCATTTCCCTTCCTTTCCTTCTGCTACCTAGCATCTGGTAGAGATGCTAGTAAACAGCAGTCATGTGCCCCACTGGGTTGGTGTTTGTTTGTTTGTTTTTGAGACAGAGTATCGTTCCGTTGCCCAGGCTTGAGTGCAGTGGCGCGATCTCAGCTCACTGTAACCACCACCTCTTGGGTTCAAGCAATTCTTCTGCCTCAGGCTCCTGAGTAGCTGGGATTACAGGTGCACACCACCATGCTTGGTTAATTTTGTATTTCTAGTAGAGAAAGGGTTTCACCATGTTGGCCAGGCTGCTCTCGAACTCCTGGCCTCAAGTGATCCACCCGCCTTGGCCTCCCAAAGTTTTGGGATTACAGATGTGAGCCACTGCACCCGGCCTGGTCAGGGTCTTAGAATCTTCTAGGCTGGGAGTGGGAGGTGGAGCGGTGGTTCTGTTACTTTCTTACAAAAAAATTGCAGCCCAAAGTTCCTGTTAGTATTTTCCCTGCTGTCTTCATACTAAGCTTTGCTTCGCCTAAGCTGCTCGCACTGATAATGTAAACTTGCTGAAGTGCTGTTGTTAGAAAACTCCTGTTTTCTTGAGAGAGAAGGGCACCTTTCCTATAAACAAGTGTTTTGTGACATGTTTTAAGTAGACCTTTTACCCTAGATGGTGTTTTCTACCATATAAACTTTTTATCAGTGAACAAGTGACTCTTTCTTCTGTCTGTGTTGATTCTGCCCAAGGCGATGGGACGAGATACACTGCTAAATAGATTCCAGTCAGATGATCCCAACCGTGTGAGCTTATAAAAGACAGCTGTTAAAGTTTAAAATTAATAATTAACACACACGCACAGACAAAAGTTGTTGCTCCTAGCAAGATTAAAATTAGTCTGCTGTTGCCGAAGCTCTTTATATCTTCCTCAAAAGAATTTTATTGTTGTGTATTTTTTCCCATTTCATCTAAAGATAAAAATTTAGGTAGAGAAAATGATAAATTGATTTTCTTTCTTTCTTTTTTAAACTTGTTGGCAAGTTACACCGTTAAGGTGGTAGGGCTCTTGTCTCTCCGAAGAATTATAAGTAACACTTGTCTATGGTTACTTTGAAATTACCTACGTAAGATAAAATTATCTGAAGCAAGAACTTGTTTTTTTTTTTTTTTTTTTGAGATGGAGTCTTGCTCTGTTGCCCAGGCTGGAGTGCAGTGGCGCAATCTCCACTCACTGCAACCTCCGCCTCCCAGGTTCAAGCGATTCTCCTGCCTCAGCCTCTGGAGTAGCTGGGATTACCGGCGCCCGCCACCACACCCGGCTGATTTTTTGTATTTTTAGTAGAGATGGGGTTTCACTATGTTGGCCAGGCTGGTCTCAAACTCCTGACCTCATGATGTGCCCGCCTCAGCCTCCCAAAGTGCTGGGATTACAAGCATGAGCCACCGCGCCCAGCCGTGTTGGTTTTCAAATAGCTATTTTGGTAGGTAATGGATTAGTAGAGTCTTGAATTTAACAATGGAAAACATAGGCAGTTTGTCTTCTGCAAGGCTCTGCCCTGCAGGTGCAGTGCCGGGCACATGGTGTGAAGAGGGTAGACCCTGTGTGCAGCGCCTGCCTCATGGCCCGCCCATTAGTCCAGGGTCCCTTCCTGAAGGGACCTTGAGCATGTCTGTTGTTTGAGGTTATTACAGCAGAAAGCCTGGCCTGGGGGGGAGATGATCATGGTCTTTCTCCCCTAAACTGTTCCCTGATGTACTTTGCAGCGGTCCACATGTTCTATCTGGTCTTTATTCCGAGACTCTCCTGTGTGGGAGGGGTTTTTAATAAAAACTGGCCTACAGACTGTGATAAAAGTCTCACTTTGAAAATGTCAAAAACAGGCTGGGTACGGTGGCTCATGCCTGTAATCCCAGCACTTTGGGAGGCCAAGGCGGGTGGATCACTTGAGGTCAGGAGTTTGAGACCATCCTGGACGACATAGTGAAACCCCGTCTCTACTAAAATACAAAAATTAGCCAGGCATGGTTTCACATGCCTATAGTCCCAGCTACTCAAGAGGCTGGGGTACAAGAATCGCTTGAACCCAGGAGGCAAAGTTGCAGTGAGCCAAGATCACACCATTGCACTCCAGCCTGGGTGACACAGTGAGACTCAAAAAAAAGAGAGAAGAAAATGTGAAAACAACTGGGTATGGTGGCTTACACCTGTAATCCCAGTGCTTTGGGAGGCCCAGGAGGAAGGATCACTTGAGCCCAGGAGTTTGAGGCTGCAGTGAGCTATGATCGTCACCACTGCACTCCAGCCTGGGTGACAGAGGGGAGACTCTGTCTCTCAAATGAATAAAGTGAGAGAGGAAGAGAAAGAAAGAAAATATTAAAAAACAACTCTCTTTATCATGTCTTGCCTTTCTATCTTCTAAAACACTTTCCTGGTGTTTTGTGGGTGCTGTGTTCCCGAAAGAGTGTATCTAAGTTACAGTTGTGTTAAAAGTGAGTGACAATTAAAAAGTAGTGAATCAAGTCATCTGTAATCACATCACTGCTGAATTTTGGTGCACCGACTCCCAGGGTGGGCTCCCTCTTTCTTGCATCCATCCCTCCCATAGTTCTTGAACACATACTGTGTGACCAGCACTGGACCAAGGCACAGGAGATGAACATCAGCTGTGTTCTCATGGAGTTTGAGGACTAACATATGTATGTATCTGCATTTATGTATACTTCTTTTAAAAATGATAATCGGGGCCGGGTGCAGTGGCTCATGCCTGTAATCCCAGCACTTTGGGAGGCCGAGGCAGGTGGATCACGAGTTCAGGAGATTGAGACCATCCTGGCTAACATGGTGAAACCCTGTCTCTACTAAAAATATAAAAAAAATAGCCAGGTGTGGTGGCGGGCACCTGTAGTCCCAGCTACTCAGGAGGCTGAGGCGGGAGAATGGGGTGAACCCGGGAGGCGGAGCTTGCAGTGAGCCAGGATTGTGCCACTGCACTCCAGCCTGGGCAACAGAGTGAGACTCCATCTCAAAAAAAAAAAAAAAAAAAAGTGGTGGATCACCTGAGGTCAGGAGTTCGAGACCAGCCTGACCAACATGGCGAAGCCCTGTCTCTACTAAATGCAAAAAATTAGCTGGGCATGGTGGTGTGCACCTGCAATCCCAGCTACTTGGGAGGCTGAGGCAGGGGAATCGCTTGAACCCAGGAGGCAGAGGTTGCAGTGAGCTGAGATTGCGCCATTGCACTCCAGCCTGGGCAACAAGCACAAAACTCTTGTCTCAAAAAAAACAACAACAAAAAAAGAGAATCATGCTTTACAGGTGTTTATGAATTGTTTCTTTTTCACGTAAGGCATAAAGGACTACAATTTTAAAGTACCAAGAAAACTTCAAGAAATTGTTTGTAAGAAAGTTTTTATAGTATAGAATAAAATGCTGTGTTCTCTTTAAGCAAGACATTCATTATTAGCTTAGCCAGCCAGCTGCTTGATGTCCTGATGTCCTTTTATAAACTTAGGCAGCTGAAGGGAGGCATAAATCTGACAGTACCTGACCATGTTTTTCATTCAGTTCATTCTTTCGGGAGAAGTTTATCAAGCATACACCATGTGCAAGGGGGTGGGTATAGAGGGTTGAACCAAATATCCTTGGTTTTCACCTTAAGGGAACTTACAGTCCTTGTAGGTGACAAACAAAAATATGGGTAAAGTTGTGTTAAGTGCCGTGGAAGAAAAGAACGTGTATTTCAAAAGAACAACAGAGGAGGGGAAAACAGGCAGGTGAAGTCAAGGAAGGCTTCTTGGAGGTGGTGTCTTAGGCTGCCAGAGGAGAAGCCACCAGCACATGAGAAGTGGGTAGGAAAGAGTTCCAGGTAGAGGTAACTGCGATGTGTTCCAAGGCCATGTGGTGAAAAAGAGCCCCTTTGGGGAGGAAGCCAGTGTGGCTGAGGAGTATAAGCAGCGGGGAGAGGGAGGCAAGGCTGTTCATGCCCTGTGGACTTCATCCAAGGGTTTGTATTTCGTAGTTTAATGAGAAGATAGTGGGTTTGAAGGACAGAGCAACAAGTTAGAGTTAGCTCACTCTGTGGCTGCTCAGGAGACCAGGCAGGAGAGACGATGGCAGCTTGGGCTGGTGGGCAGGTATGTGAAGGATTCAGGTGTATTTCAGAAATAGACAACAGTCCTTGGTGATGGACTGAAGGTGGCTGTGTTGTGGGGTGCGGGGTGGTGCAAAAAGGACTCCTGGGTTTGTGACTTGGCTTCTTGGAGATCACTGGTACCATGGAGATGGGGCAGTTTGAGGGGGGCTGGCTTAATAAGGAGGAGGAGGAGGAAGAAGAGGTTAAGTTTGTCAGTGAAGTTTGAGCTGCCTGTGAGGATGCCACGTGGAGATTTAAGGAAGGCACTTGGCTATATGGGACCCTGGAGCTTCAGAGCGAGGCAGATTGGAAAAATAGTTTTAGGCATCATCAGTATGTAGATGATGTACAAAGCCAAAGGTGGGGAGGAAATCACCCAGGGAGCGGGGACAGAGAGATGAGAAAAGTCCAACCTGGAGGGTTTTCCATATCGAGAGGTTGAGTAGAAGAGCACCTAGCAACCAAACCAGGACAGGGTAGCCTGGATGTGGGAGGAGAAGCAGGCACAGGGTGCTGTCAGGGAAGCCTAGGGGGCTGAGAGAAAAGATGGAAGAGGGGCTGGGGAGAGGATTGGAGGAGAGAGAAGAAAGGAATAAGTAGCATTTTGGGAGCATGGAGAGGGAGTGGATACAGAAATGTAGCAGGCTGGCAGGCACTGAGGAGTAGCCATCTTTAACTGGTGAGCGTGGATTTATAGTGACATGAAACTGCTTGACTCTGTGGTCATTTAACACCAGGAAGAGGTTTATGGTTATTTAGTGGAGGGAGTTCCTTGAGGCTGGAAGGCTTGGTGAAGGGAAACCTTCCTTCCCTGCATGGAGGAGCATGGCTCTCCCAAATAGCTTTTGCTGTATAAATGTTTTTGTTCATTAGTATTTTAAAAGTAAGAGTTTAAAAAATATTAACATATATAATCTGTATAACAGCCTATAAGGTAGGCCCTATTATCCCCATTCTACTGATGGGCAAACTGAAGCACAGACAGGTTATCGAGCTTATCAAGAATCCCAGGACTGAGAACTTACGTGGGTTCCAGGATCAGGTTCCTGTCTACTGTGCCATGCTGCGCTTAGGACTCTGTGGCCACAGTGGTGATCTTTCATCACACCCCTTTGTAAAGAAGTATAATTGTTTCAGAAACTTAATGCAGTTCAAAATATCACTTTCCCCTGAAGTATCTAAAGGCTCTTTTATTATGTAGCACCCAGAGACAGCATCAGTGATTAATTTCACTTTGCAAGTTAGGATTCGGCTTAGCTCTCCGTAGCCTACAGAGTGTCGTCATCCGGAGCAAGTGTGTTAATCTTGGTTGGTCCCTCCTCAGGTCGATGTGGGCCAGTGGCCATCATCACATGGCCCCACAGCCTGACCCTGATGGTGTCCTCCCAGGACCCCGCCATCAGCCCCCAGTGGAGGGCCATGTATAGGCACGCCAGCCAGTGTGTTCCTTGGTATTTTTTTTTTAAGTATTTGGGCCCATGTTATCAGTTACACAAGTGGAAATGCAGTTCTTTTCCTATGTTAAGTGTAACCAAAGACCACACTCCCACTGAAAGACAGGCATGATGTGATGTCAGGAAAAGGGATTTCTGCGTGCCAGATGTTGCTGCATGCATCCGCAAATCAAACTGAGCAGAGAGTACAGACCACCACACTAAAGCTTTTTTTTTTTTGCAGGATAATTTTTTTCAATTTTTAAAATTTTTGATGAAACATATCAAAGCTTATCTTTGATATGTTGTGATAAAACATATAAAAATTTATCTCTTAACTATTCTTTTTTTGTTTGTTTGAGACGAAGTCTCGCTTTGTCTCCCAGGCTGAAGTGCAGTGGCATGATCTTGGCTCACTGCAAGCTCTGCCTCCTGGGTTCCAGTGATTCTCCTGCCTCAGCCTCCTGAGTAGCTGGGACTACAGGCTCATACCACCATGCCCAGCTAACTTTTTGTAGTTTTAGTAGAGACGGGGTTTCACCATGTTGGCCAGACTGGTCTCGAACTCCTGACCTCAGGTGATCCACCCAACTCGGCCTCCCAAAGTGCTGGGACTACAGGCATGAGCCACCATGTCCGGCCTTAACTATTCTTTTAACCATCTTTTTCTCTTCTTTTTCAGAGACAGGGTCTTACTCTGCCTCCTGGGCTATAGAGTACAGTGGTGTGTGATCATAGCTCATTGCAGCTTTAAACTCCTGGACTCGAGCAATCCTCGAGGCCAAGTAGCTAAGACTGCAAGTGCATGCCACAACACCCAGCTAATTTTTTAATTTTAATTTTTTATTTTTTTATAGCGACGGGGGTCTCACTATGTTGCTTGGGCTGGTCTCAAGCTCCTGGCCTCAAGCAGTTCTCCCATCTTGGCCTCTGAAAGCACTGAGATTACAGCGTGAGCCACTGTGACTGGCCCTTTTAACCATTTCAAGTGTACAGTTGATAGTGTTGAATACATTCACATTGCTCTGCATCCACTCTCCAGAACCCTTTTCATCTTACAAAACTGAAACTCTGTGCCAGTTAAATAGCCCCCTATTCCTCCTACCCCCCAGTCCCTGGCAACCACCATTCTACTTTCTATTGCTATGAATTTGACTACTGGAGGTACCTCATCTAAGTGGAATCATACGGAGTTTGTCTTTTTGTAACTGGCTTATTTCACTTAGCATAATGTCCTCCATATTGTAGCACACATCAGAATGTCCTTCCTTTCTAAGGCTGAATATTATCCCATTATTTGTATATGCAAAACTTTGCTTATTCATTCATTCTTCAATGGACACTTGGTTGCTTCCACTTTTCAGCTCTTGTGAATGATGCCGCTATGAGCGTAGATGCACAGTGTGCTAAAACTCGTCCTCTTCTCCCCCATCTATCAGAAAATGATCTCTCACGTAGGGGTGAGTTACAAAGGGAAGGGGACGGCTGACCTGAATGCAGTGATTCCTTCATCAAACATGATGCCTGGACACTCACATTTCAAGGGAAATGAGTGATTTTCTGTGTGCAGAAAAGAAGCAGTTCTAGCGGGGTGTAGGTGTGCAGGCAATGACCAAGAAGTTACTGAATCACAAGTAGTCATCTTATTAATCTTTTATTGTTTCATGGCCTTCTACCTATTATGTTCAATGATGTTGTCAACTGATTCTTTAATACTAACCAGAATACCATAATAGTATACATATATATGTATTTATATCTCTATGTATAATATGAATACAATTTTTTTTTTTTTTGAGACAGAGTTTCACTCTTGTTGCCCAGGCTGGAGTGCAATGGGACAATTTTGGCTCACTGCAACCTCCGCCTCTTGGGTTCAAGTGATTCTCCTGCCTCAGCCCTCCCAAGTAGCTGGGACTACAGGCGCCCACCACCATGCCTGGCTATTTTTGTATTTTTAATGTGAGACTGGGTTTCACTATGTTGGCCAGGCTGGTCTTGAGCTCCTGACCTCAGGTGATCCGCCCACCTTGGCCTCCCAAAGTGTTGGGATTACAGGCGTGAGCCACTGCTCCCGGCCAACATTTTTTTTTTTTTTTTTTTTTTTTTAGACGGAGTCTTGCCCTGTCCCCCAGGCTGGAGTGCAGTGGCGCAATCTCGGCTCACTGCAAGCTCTGCCTTCCGGGTTCACGCCATTCTCCTGCCTCAGCCTCCCGAGTAGCTGGGACTACAGGCACCTGCCAACACACCCGGCTAATTTTTTGTATTTTTAGTAGAGATGGGGTTTCACCGTGTTAGCCAGGATGGTCTCGATCTCCTGACCTCGTGATCTGCCCGCCTCGGCCTCCCAAGGTGCTGGGATTACAGGCTTGAGCCACCGCGCCCAGCCCATTTTTTTAAACTATGTATTTTTTTCTTTCTCTGGTAACAAAAAGGAATACTTGCATGGAACATTTAGGAAAAATAACAGAGAAATTGAAATTACGCATAAACCTATCACCCAGAGATGACCAGTTAATGTTTTAGTGCAGGACACGCACACACGAGTGGGTTAGGTTCTGTCAGTTATAATTTTTTGTGGCGTATGTATATGTATTTAGTGTTCTTAAAATTAGAGATCAAACAGCATGTACTATGTTATCAGTGTCCTTTCTTCACTAAGTCATACATTATGAGCATCCTCCCTTGTCGTCAGACCCCATTCTGCAGGTGACCATGAGTGCAGAGTGCTCCATTCATAGGAGCAGACGGAATTCCCAGGGTGGCTCCTCATCAGAAGTTGGGGTGTCTTGCAGGTTCTGTGATGCGCGTGATTTCTCTGCTGAAAGTTGTAACAGAGGAGGAAGGGTGGCATTTCCCCCGTTTTATAGCAAAACAAGCAAGGAGTGGAAGCCAGGTCTGAACGACTTAACCAGGATGAGGGGAAGCTGGAAATAGCAACTGGATCACTCACTCACTGCCTTGTGCTTCATTCACTTGATAAAACTAATCTCAAGATCATCATCAGCGGAAATTATTTCCCCTAATCTCCTGGGAGTGTGCTTTAATATTTTTGTGTTTGCTTAATGGTTATTTCAATTCTGCATCTTTTTTTATTAAATTAAAAAAAAATGAAAACTTTCCAGGCTGCTTTGGGGGACTTCCTGGATTTTTCCTCATGTGGCTGGAGGAACTCGGCCCCTCAGGCTCTTCACCTCCCCCAGTGGAGAATGATCAGCTCCCTGGGGTCCAGCTACAGGCCAGTTTTTTTCAAAAGCTGTTTGGAAATTCAAGGTCTGTTTCACCAGATGCCTCTTTTTGCAGTTTCATTAGCTCATTCAAAATATACTGTAAAAGGCTAACAAGATGTCATCCATATGGAAATCATATTAGTTAGATACTGTTGCTTATAATTTCTGTGGTGTTGATTAGGTGCTAATTATTTGGGGGAATTGGGGGGAGTACCTTGTACTTTGGTTTGTTCAGACATTCAGCAGCATTTACTGTGCACCTAATAGGAGTTACAGCCCTGGACCTAGGGAGCTCTGAATCAAGAGGAAGAGCCAGACAAGAAAATCCAACTGACAGTGCCAGGCTACAACAGAGTGAAGCCCGGGAGGCCATGAGAGCAAGGAGGGGTCTGTGAGCGGGGAGGGGTGGGTGGGAAGCGGTGGTTCCAAGCCAGGCTTGCTGCAGGTTGTTGGGGGCCTCAGCAGGTAGCTCTGCCTCATTGGAGGGAAGGGGCAGATGTTTGGGGGAGGGACCCTAGATTGGCATGGAAGGAGACAGGGCATGCAGGCGCTCACGCCCTTTGATTCATGCACACACTTAAAGGCAGCAGTCAGGTTCCTGTAACACCACGGAGCTGAGTTGACGGCTCTCAAGGTGATGCCAGCAGCTGTGTGGGCAGGACTGGTGGGAACTCCCGGGACTGACCCTACTCCTTTCATGCTGGAGGCCCCTCAGGGTGATCTGAGGGCAACTCCAACCCCGGGGCAGCTGATGGGATGGACACTAGTTTGCCCTTTCAGAGTAGGGAAAAAGTAGGTGTGGAATTTGCACACCCATGTTCATAGCAACATTAGTCACAACAGCCAAAAGGTGGGAGCAGTCTAAAATATTCACTGAGGAATGAATGGATACACGAAAATGAGGTATACACCCTTAATGGAGTATGATTTAGCCTTAAAAGGGAAAGAAATTCTGACACATGCAGCAACGTGGATGAACCTTGGAAACCTGCTGAGTGAAACAAGCCAGTAACAGGACAAACAGTGTATGCCTCCACTTCTGTGAGTGGAATCTGCTCGAGTAGTCAAATTCATAGAGACAGAAAGTCAAATAGTGGCTGCTGGGGGTGAGGGCAGGAAAAATGGGGAGTATTCTTCACTAGGTGCAGAGTTTCAGCCTGGGATGATGAAGTCATCTGGAGGTGGATAATGGTGATGGCTGTCCAACAATGTAAATGCATTCAACGCCACTAAGTTGTATACTCTTAAAGGTAGATTTATGCTATGTATCTTTTACCATTTTAATAAAAAACACACACACAAAAAAACAGGGCATGGAGCAAAGCTGTGTCCCAGGCTAGGGTGGACGTGGAGCCTGGCAGAAGGGTCCTGCGGCCATTCCACTTCCCTCCTGAGCTACTTGGGCCTGTTAAGCTCCTCGCTCCATGTCCCTGCTGTTGAGGCCCTGGGTGCTGGAGAAGAGCAATCAGACCTGTGTGAGTGCCCATTTGTACTAATAGAAGAATACCCTGTAGAATTCTTCTAAGTGTCAGAGGCATGTGAACCAGAGCAGCTCCTTCTTAAATAGGAGCTGGGTAAAATGAAGCTGAGACCTACTGGGCTGCATTCACAGATGGTTAAGGCATTCTAAGTCACTGGATGAAATAGGAGGTCAGCACAAGACACAGGTCAGAAAGACCTTGCTAGTAAAACAGGTTACAGTAAAGAAGTCAGCTAAATCCCACCAAAACCCAAATGGCCACGAGAGTGACCTCTGGTCATCCTCACTGTTAAACTCCCACCAGCGCCATGACAGTTTACAGGTGCCATGGCAATGTTAGGAAGTTACCCTATATGGTCTAAAAAGGGGAGGCATGAATAGTCCACCCCTTGTTTAGCATATCATCAAGAAATAACCATAAAAATGGGCAACCAGCAGCCCTCAGGGCTGCTCTGTGTATGGAGTAGTCATTCTTTTGTTTCTTTACTTTCTTAATAAACTTGTTTTCACTTTATGGAATCACCCCAAATTCATTCTTGCACGAGATCCAAGAACCCTGTCTTGGGGTCTGGATCAGGACTCTTTTCCGGTAACATAAGGATGCGTGATATGTTATGTCCACTAGGTCCCAGCCACCTGAAGACCTGCTATTATGGTTAAACATATGACATGAAACAGCAGACATTTCACAGAGAAGCTGCCTGGTCTGTCAGCAAAGCAGTTATTTCTTATGTTAATGGCGCCAAGAGGGAAGCTCCTTCCCCCAGCTCAACCAAAGCATTAAACCCAAGTCATTCCTCCCCAGTGGGCAAAACTTTATTTCTTTGGCAAGATAACTTTCATTTGAAAATAAACTTTGAAGCTGTTTGAAGCTAAAAGAGCTTGCTTTCAAACACAGCAGCAGAAACGGTGAAATAGCCTCACTTCCTTTGAAACAAGCTTCTGGAGACCTCATCAGAATTTGAAAGGCTGTGAGATAGGTGCCCTCTTGCTTGGGATGAGGGGTCTGAAGTGGTGTGTGTGAGCTGCTGAGGCTCTCCTGAGGTTCCTTTGAAAACCTCGTGTTTCCTGTAATTGGAGTCCACCACTGTGTGGGGTCATGGGCAGCTGGAGGGCTGGGGTCATGGGCAGGTGGCTCATGCTTGCCTGGACTTGGTGGGGGCTGCAGCCACGTGGGAGGGGGTAGGATTGCTCAGCAATGCCCTATCCCTCTCAGCTCCCCCTGCTCTGGAAGGGCAGAGATGCCAGACTGCTGTCCTTCTAAGAGCAGGACCTCAGAATGTCTAGCAGAGACGTTGTTATACATATCTGCCATCCCCCAGCCATGTGGATGTACATGTTGTGTTGGAACCTCAGTTTCTCCATCTGCAAAAGGAGTCAGCATAGTACTCATGTACAAGGGTGTTGTGAGAATGCCAAGATGTTTGTAAAGCCCTTAGCAGAGTGCGTGGTGCAAATTGTTCCCAAAAGGAAATATAAACATGTAACAAGGGCCTGCCTGTTTTTGATGTGGCCTGTTGTCCTTCCTAAGGAGCCTTCGTGCTGTGCGAAGGAATGTCTGACCACACACAGAACAGAGTCCCCTTCCATCCACACCTGCCCTCTGGCTTCTGGAGGGTTTGGTGGCAGGGTTGCTTCTGATCTTGACGTATTTCTGGGTTCCAAGACCACACACCCTAGCCATCTCCAGCAGCATGTGCGTGGGCCTTGGGTCCGTTTATGCCCCTTATGCTTTTTATTGGTCTCATAGCAGAAGCCAGACTGCTGGGTTTTTATGAACCCAGGAAAATGGGCTCTTGATGACTATGAGGCATTAAATCTCAGAGCCAATTTCATAGTCACAGTTCAGCCTCAGAATGAGCTTTGCACCTCCTGATTCTTGACAACTTCAGCTTCAAAGGGCATTGTGAAAGTCTGCTGTGGAAAGAATAGGTTAAGACTGACTTCCCACAGTGTTGGCTGCAAAGAAGGTTGAGGGTTGGTTTTTTTTGTTGTTATTGTTTGTTTTTGTTTTTGTTTTGAGACAGAGGCTTGCTCTATCTCCCAGGCTGGAGTGCAGTAGTGCAATCTTGGCTCACTGCAACCTCCGCCTCCCAGGCTCCAGCGATTCTCATGCCTTAGCCTCCCAAGTAGCTGGGACTACAGGCTCCCGCCACCGCACCTGGCTAATTTTTTGTATTTTTAATAGAGACGGGGTTTCACTATGTTGGCCAGGCTGGTCTCAAACTCCTGACCTCATGATCCGCCCACCTCGGCCTCCTAAAGTGTTGGGATTACAGGCGTGAGCCACTGCGCCCGGCCTGTTCTTTCCTTTAGAGATGAAGTTATTGGGGGGAGGGGGTGCTAATGGGTTTCATTAACATGTGATCCGTAGATCCAGGCCGCGTCTCCTTCATGGCCCTATCCTGGGCTGAGGTCCTCCATTATTGTTCCCATAACACCAGTCAGTGCACTCTTTGTTTTATAATGAACTCTTAGTGTGTCTCCTCACCGGATTGTTCTTAAAGGCAAGGCTTTTGCTCTAGTCATCCTGGATTCCACAGCACCTTGTAGTGGGTGCTTAGCAAATGAAGGGCGGATGACTGAATGCATCAATGAGTGAGTTTATAATCTGATGAGCTCTGTCTGAGTGATGGAGGATAAGGAGGGGCCCTGTGCCTTGAGCCTTTCCGTGGTCTGCACTGTTCTCATCAGCCCTGCTTATCCTTAGCCATGCCTCATGTCTTGGTAAAGCTTTACAAAGTCTGTTTTGCATTGCTTTTTTTCTTTTGGATAAAGTGGTGGTATTTCTCCTTGAGATCTTTAGGAATCTGCCCGTTTTTCAGAGCAGGACCTCTTCTCTTCTTTGATGTTGCTTTGACTGTCGTCTCTTTTTTTCCAAGACCCTTGCCACACTCTGATAACCCTCGCATCTAACGGAGCCACAGAGTCCACAGCTGCTCATAGGTCACTCACCCACAACTTGCATCCTCAGAGGAACTCTGCTTCCCCATGACCCCATCAGCCTCACATCCCTGCCAAACCAGGCGGCTCAGAGCTCGCCTGCATTCCAAACTCTGGCCTGTGAGTGTTGACCAAAGGGTTAACCTTTCTGAGCTGTGTTTGTCCTGTCTCCGTACTAGCTCATGAGCCACCTAGAACAGGGACCAAGCCTTATGTTTCTTTTTTTGTTATTATTTGAGACAGAGTCTCACCCAGGCTGGGGTGCAATGGCATGATCACAGCTCACCGCAGCCTCGACCTCCCAGGCTCAAGTGATTCTCCCACGTCAGCCTCCTGAGTTGCTGGGACTATAGGCATGTGCCACCACACCTGGCTAACTTTTTGTGTATTTTTTGTAGAGATGGGATTTTGCCATGTTGCCCAGGCTGGAACATTTCTTTTACTTCTTTGTATCCCTGACACCTAGGATTGAATATTTATATGTGGGTGATGATAGTGACAGTGATGACAATGACATCTTACTTAACACAATAGAGACAGTTGGATCTGAACCCTGCCCTTCCTGTTCCTGTCGTTACCTCTGCTAACCCATCCTCCATCCTTTGCATTCTCATAGTGGATTCTAATCTTATCTTAGGATCCTACACTCTGTTTTAGATAAGAGGGGAAATGGACACTTATACACACCTTGCATCTGATTTCAGAAGGTCCACAGATCCCTAAGAGGTCCGGAGATCCCAGTTTAAGGATCTTGCTCTAAAGAAGGACACCATTAAACACCCTTAGGAAAATCAGTGGTAGTAGATTACATTTATTTTACCCAGTCACTTTCTGAAAACATTGGTTGAAAACAGTGTCTCCCCTACCCTTCCTAGTTGTTAAGAATATATTGTTTTCCACAGTAACCAAAGCTTTGGTATAAAGGGTCCATTCAGACCTCTGACATAGACTTTTTTGAAGAGTCCAATAGCAGTGGAATCCACATTACATCCAAGTGAATATTCACGTGATTTTAAGCACCGCTCTCATGCTGCAAATTCACTTTGGAAAGCCTTCCTAAACAGCCTGGTAATTAGAACTGTGGTGGCTAATTAGGAATACGGTGAGGCAAATGCACTAATAATATATTTCCAAGTGAGCTGTTAAAAAATTAAACTTCCTCTGCTAAGGCCGATGGAAGCACCTTGGATTGGGATATTGTCTTCCCTCTTGGATGACTGAAGTGCTTGTGAGTTCTCCTGAAAACTGGATCAGGCTTTTTAAAAGGGAGCAATTTGCAAGGATGTCTTTCGCCAAAGGTTAGGGAGATATGGGAGGTTATGGAAATGGAAGTCTCAGAGCTCCAAACAGCACCTTGATGTGTGCAGTAAGGAGGTTTCCTTTTTGTAGACATGGAGAGAGAGGGTGGATGAAATGTGGCTGTCAGCAGGTGCTGGGTGATGCGCGGCACTGGGGCAAAGCGTTGCGATGGGTGGCTGGGGATGCAGCACCAGGTAGCCTGTGCTGGAGCATCTGTCGATGTGCTGAGCAGGCCCTGCTCTGGGAGGGTTTGCCCAGGTCTCTGCCTTCAAGCCTAACCTGCTGCCTGCTGCACACAGACACCTACGGGACCTCTGTAACCAACATTTGAAAGGAAAGGGAATGGCTCTGAAATGACAGTGTCTGGTCCCCAGTTCTTGCTCTCCTGGCCATCCAGCTCTGCCCTGGACATGTCTTTGAACCTCTCCAAAGCTTCAGTAAAAGGAAATTGAACCAGATCCATAGTTTTTGAATTGTATTATCTGGAGCTCTAAGGATCTTAGCAAGGGCTTAGGAGGTCTAAAAACAGTTCTAATCTGTTGTATATTTTGGGATTTGGTACTTCATTATTACTGTATCTTTTTTCCCAACATATGTTTTTCTGCATATGTAAACTTTATATATCATATAAATATTTTAACAGCTTTACTAAGATAGAATTTGCATACCAACCATTTAAAGTTACTATTTTGGCTGGGCTTAGTGGCTCATGCCTGTAATTCCAGCATTCTGGGAGGTCGAGGTGAGTGGATTGCTTGAGCTCAAGAGTTCGAGACCATCCTGGGCAACATGTCAAAACCTATCTTTACAGAAAATACAAAAATTAGCCGGGTGTGATATAGCATGTGCCTGTAGTCTCAGCTATTGGGAGGCCAAGGTGGGAGAATCGCCTGAACTCAGGAGTCAGAGGTTGCAGTGAGCTGAGATTGTACCACTGCACTCCAGCCTGGGTAATAGAGTGAGATTCTGTCTCGAAAAATAAAAAAAAAAAATAAAGTTATTGTTCAGTGGTTTTTAGTACATTCACAGACTTGTGCAGTTGTCACCACTATCTAATTTTAGAACATTTTCATCACCCTCAAAAAGAAATCCCATGGTTATTAGCAGTCTCTTCCCATTCCTCCCCCCTCTCGGATCCCAGCTTCTGGCAACCACAAATCTATTTTCTGTCTCTATAGACTTGCCTACTCTGGACATTTCATATAAGTAGAATCATACACGACGTGTTCTCTGGTAACTGGCTCCTTTGGCTTAACATAATGTTTTCAAGGTTCATGTTGTAGCATGTATCAATACTTCGTTCCTTCTCATGGCAGAATAATACTGCGTTTCATTCATTCATCACATTTGGGTTTTCACATTTTTGACTATTGAGAACAGTGCTGCTGTGAACATTGTATAAGTCTTTGTGTGGATGTATCTTGGCATCTTTCTTCGATTATATTTAGGAGTGGGATTGTTGGTCATATGGGGTAATATGGGGTAACTCTATGTTTAAAACTTTTTTTTTTTTTTTTTTGAGACAGAGTCTCGCTCTGTCACCCAGGCTGGAGTGCAGTGGCGCGATCTCAGCTCACTGCAAGCTCCGCCTCCTGGGTTCACGCCATTCTCCTGCCTCAGCCTCCCGAGTAGCTGGGACTACAGGCACCCGCCACCACGCCCAGCCAATTTTTTTGTATTTTTAGTAGAGACAGGGTTTTGCCGTGTTAGCCAGGATGGTCTTGATCTCCTGACCTCGTAATCCGCCCACCTTGGCCTCCCAAAGTGCTGGGATTACAGGCGTGAGCCCACTGTGCCCAGCCTGTGTTTAACATTTTGAGATGTAATTTGTATGTGTATACATGTTACACCATATATATATATATATGTGTTTTTTAAACTGCAATAAAATAAACTCGATAGCTTTCTATAGCAAAGCCTGACATACTGGTGACTTATGCATTAATTAACTAATTATGCATTAGTTAACTCATGCTGCCAGACTAAGTTGATTTTGTGCAGTTAAGCTTCACCTGCCACATCCGTTAAATTGAATTGGGCCTTGATATGTTTAAAAATGGTTACCACAGGCACCCACTTATCTCTTTCAATGGTGATTGTATCCTTACTGTACAACCAAGACCAAAAGAAACAAATTAGATTCTGAGATTGACCTTAGACTAGAAATGTCACCAGGAGCTTCTGGTTTTAGATTTGTTTGTACCTCAAAACAGCTACACTGCTCTAACAGTGATTGAGATATAAGTCAATATTATACTCTCAAGTTTATAAAATTTATGATTGTTCTAATCTGATTTATGTTTTGGGCTTTGGTGTAAGGTTTAGTTTGGGAGAAAAAAAGCATTCTGCTGCTCAGAAGTTTGAACATCAGTGTTCTAGATTATTTCTAAGGTCCTGGCTTTCGTTTTTGACCTCATTCCTGGGCTTCTGCTGGCTTGCCGAAGGTCTTGGAGTAAAAATGGTAAAATGACTTACCTGGAGCTTTTTCTTTTCTTTCTTTTTTTTTTTTTTTTTTTTTTTGCATTGAGTCTTACTTTGTCACCCAGGCTGGAGTGCAGTGGTGCAAATACAGCTCACTGCAGCCTCTACCTCCTGGGATCAAGCGATCCTCCTGCATGCGCCACCACACCAAGCTAATTTTCATAGTTTTTGTAGAAATGGGGGTTTTGCCATGTTGCCCAGGCTGGTCTCAAACTCCTGAGCTCAAGCCGTCTGCCCACCTTGGCTTCCCAAAGTGTCAGATTATAGGCATGAGCCACTGCTCCTGGACCCCTGGAGCTTTTAAGGTACACCCTTGTTCCTCCTGAGCCAACTCTGTGGAGTTGTTCCTGCTATGCGTAAGCATTTATTGAGCACCTCCTATGTACCAGGTAATGTGCTAATCATTGAAGGGGTTTCAAAGAAAGAAAGACATAGTTATTTGTCCTCAAGGTACCTGCAGTCAGGTTGGAGATGAATAAATGTAAAATAAAAAGAATAAAGTCAACCAATCTACAAGTATTTCGATATGAATATTTCCAAATGTAATAAAGATACCAAATGTTGTAGGAATTCAGAAGATGTCAGGGACAGCTTCACAGAGCAGGTGGAGGAAGGTAGGATTTGAGTGGATGACGAGAGGGTGAGGCAGATTCTGAATTTTCTTTTGAACTACGATTTGGCCACATTTAGGCATTCCTCAGGCCAGTGGTCCTCAACCTTTTTTGGCATCAGGGACCTATTTCCTGGAAGACAATTTTTCCCTGCACTGGGGGTGAGGGGATGGTTTCGGGATGAAACTGTGCCACCTGAGATCATTGGGCATTAAATTCTTAGAAGGAGTGTGCAGCCTAGATCCCTCGAGTGCACAGTTCACAATAGGCTTGGCGCTCCTATGAGAATCTAATGCCCCGCTGATCTCACAGTAGGCAGAGCTCAGGCAGTAATGCTTGCTTGCCCACCACTTCCCTCCTACTGTGCGGCCCCCATTCCTAATAGGCCATAGACCCCAGTACTGGTCCATGGCCTGGGGCTTGGGGACCCCTGCCTTATGCCATAAACCCTTTATTTGGAGGCCACCAATTTAGCTGTACCCAATCCCCATTCAGCTTCCAGTGAAAGGAATAAACATGGGTAGCCAAGGAGAAGCAGGCATTTTTTTCAGCAGGCTTCCAGAAAGGAATCTGAGGTAATTCGGATAGACAAGGAAGAGGCATCAGTCTTTGTTTCCATAAACCGCTACTGAGTGTGGGCCACGGTTAACCTGAAAAACTCCTAGAAAATAAGGATTCACAAAGCCCCATCAATCCGATTTTGCTATAGATAATTGCATGCAGTTTCTGAGCTGTCAAAATCGACTCCTGCTGAAGGCGCTTCAGAACAGAGGAATGTCACGCTGGACACCAGGGAGAGACTCCAGGGAGCGTTTTGCTGGCGTCCTCCCTAGGAGGGCAGCCCCCTGAAGGGTCCGGTAAACACCAGCTTGGATGTGAGGACCCCTGCCTGAGCCCCTGCTGGTTCTAATGAAGTTAGCTCCGTTCTCTCCTGACTGGGGAGGAAGGGACAGGAGTGTGTCCCTGCAGCAGGGTTCGGTTCTCCCCCACCTTCTTCAAATCCCGCAGAGCTAGGCACAGAGGGTCCTTGTCTTATGTTTGAAGGAAAAATAAATGCATATCTGGCTTAGAAAGTCTTTAGCAGGTAAAGGCATTCTTCCAAAGCACCAGTGAGCCCTCTCAGTGACTGGGGAGGAAGCGAGAGGGCTCCAGCACAGGCCATTGTCAGGCTCGGGGCCCCATCAGACCAAGTCTCAGGAACGGGTTCTGCTCAGCCTCTGTCTAAGGAGGTAACTCTTGCCCTTTGCACCACACCCTTGCTCCCCCATGTAAGCCCTGAAGTGTTTCTGGTCCTGTACCTCCTGTGTTCAGGTGTGAGACTGAAAGGTGCTATGTGTGAACACATGTGTACATACACAAACACACACACACGTTCATTGTGCTGTGATACCAGCCCTAGCCCCGCCGGTCTATATGTGGTCAGCTTGTCCACTTGGCTGTTGGGGTCTCTGTCCAGGTCTTCCTGGAGCCAAGCCTGGCCCTCTGATTGCGAGTCTGTCTCCTGGCTCCTGCTGGGCTCTTTTCCTGGGGCTGGACTTTGCTGGAAGGAATTCTTCCTATGCCTCACTGAGTCCCAGTTCTGTCCTGTCCTGTTGGGCTCTGGGAAAGTGCATGTAGGAAGCCCCTCAGACCCCCTGCCATGGCCTGCCTGCTCCCTCTGTTAGAGGTACTCTCTTCTCCTCTCCCAATTAAAACCTTGGCTCTCCCTGGCTCCCCCATGTACTCCACACCTGGTTTGGCCTCCAGGTGTGGACACACTTCACAGTGTCCTTAAACCATGGGACCAGGTGCTGCATTCCCATCCACCCTCCTTGCCCGGCTCCGGGAAGCCCTTTGCAGAGAACACCTGGATTTGATTCCTTGGAGCGTGACACCCATTCAGAACATAGGTAAGTTGGCCCCAAACTCCTTGGACTTGTATTAGATGCGTAGGGCACATTTCTGTCTAGGGTGAAGCTGGCTCTTTTATTTCTAGTGGTTTTCCCTTTCCAATATTCCCTTCCCACCCATATCCTGTCCTGGCTGGGCCCCCACTTGTCTTCCCCACCTGCTCCATGAGTATCCAGTGTGTTCTGTAGCAAGATCAAAGCTGTTTATCTCATCAGCCACACAAAACCTTTTCGGATCCTGATTTTTTTTTTTTCAACCAGTACCCAGTACCTGCTTCTCCTGGTTCCACCCTTCTGCGTATCCCATTGTGTGCCCCTACAGCAGCAGGGCAGGGCCCCTCCCTCTGGGACGAGGCCAAGTATGAATTAGAATGCAGCACTGCCACTGAGCCAGCGACCCTGGGCTGGTCGCCTGATGTCCTGATACCCTAAGGCTGTCCAGGGACCCTGGGCAGGTACCTTGATGGTGGCCAGGTGTGCTGTGTCTGCTGCTGTGTTCTGACCTTCCCTCTAGACCCTTTGTCAAAAGAGTTTGAACTTGTTCCCAGGGGGTATCACTGGATCTTCAAGTAGGGACTGACATGAGGGAAAGAGTGTTTTTCAAGATTAGCAGGACAGCAGTGGGCAGGGTAGACTGGGAGATCTTTGGGGATGAATTTCTGGCCAGTTATTAAATCCTAGCAGCAGGTCCTGTCTGCTCTAAATAGCCCCACATACCAAGGTAACCTCACACCTTGATTTTTCAGGATTTGGCAAGTCTGATGAGAGCCCTTGAAACAAAAGTAAACTCAGGCAAGCCAAGCGCCTTTTGTATTCTCTGTAAACATTTAGAGAGTCACTTTCTTGACCCGCCTGTGAAAATGTAGAAACAGACCTTATTTGAACAAGCTGATTGGCAACTCTGGTGTATTGATTTTAATTTGGTTTTTGCCTGATTCATCAGCTGGAGACTTTAAAACATAGCCAGATTCAAAACCAGTTTCTTGGCCAGGCGTGGTGGCTCACACCAGTAATCCCAACACTTTGGGAGGCCGAGGCGGGCAAATTGCCTGAGGCCAGGAGTTCAAGACCAGCCTGGCCAACATGGTGAAACCGTGTCTCTACTAAAAATACAAAAATTAGTCGGGTATTGTGGCAGGTCCCTGTAATCCCAGCTACTCAGGAGGCTGAGGCAGGAGAATCGCTTGAACCCAGGAGGCAGAGGTTGCAGTGAGCCGAGATCGTGCCACGGCACTCCACCCTGGGAGACAGAGACTCTGTCTAAAAAAATAAAGAAAAAACAGTTTCTTAGCATTTTGTCTAATCTAAAAAAATCTAACCATCCCTCCTTTTCTTCAAGATAATCCTATCTTCCTTCCTTTACAAGAAAAATCCCAGTGACCCCCAGGGGATTTTGAATTCCTTTGGTCTGTATTCTGGGTATGGATCTGGCTTTCAGCATGTTAGTTGAGGCCTAGGGAGGAGGTTTTCCTTCCAAGCCAGCTGTGTGCCCTGTGCTCAGAGGTATGGATGGCATCAGGCTGACTGGTCAAGACCAAATGCTCCTCCAGTCACCCCAGCCTGGTGACCTGGCCTGGCCAGTATGCCACTGTAGTGTCAGACTCTGTGGCTCTCCTCTTGGAGTTCCTCCACGGTCTAACAAGCAGCTCTTGCCAGGTGAGCAGTAAGGGCCATGCTTACTTTCATCAGCACCTTTGCTGCTGGACAAAGCTTTACGTGGACAACAAAACTAAGCATGTGTCTAATGAATGTGTCCTCAGGCTGAAGGGAAGGCCATTTTGCTTTAAGGGTCTGTGTATCTTCTGTTAAGAGGTAGCAGCTGACTTTTTTTTCTTCATCTGTGAACACGTGTACTAGGGTGAAACAGTTTTGGTTTTTTTTTTGTTTTTATTTTTGTTTATTTATTTATTTATTTTTGAGATGGAGTCTCACTCTGTTGCCCAGGCTGGAGTGCAGTGGTACGATCTCGGCTCACTGCAAGCTCCGCCTCCACCTCCAGGGGTCATGCCATTCTCCTGCCTCAGCCTCCTGTGTAGCTGGGACTACAGGCGCCCGCCACCATGCCCGGTAATTGTTTTTGTATTTTTAGTAGAGACGGGGTTTCACTGTGTTAGCCAGGATGGTCTTGATCTGACCTCATGATCCACCCGCCTCGGCCTCCCAAAGTGCTAGGATTACAGGCGTGAGCCACCGCACCTGGCCAACAGTTTGTTTTTTAAGTGAGCGCAGTCTGATTGGACTTCTGCTGGAGGAGCATCTGGAATCTTGGCATTAAAGTTTGCCAACTCACGAACAATGTTATCATCACTTATTTGATGAATGTGAGGAGCAGGCTGATGGTGCTATGGCAGTCAACAGCTTAAGACGCTGCTAGGGAAATGAAGGAAATAACAGGGTTGATGGAGGGGCATTTTCCTTTAAGAGAGCCTAGTATTTGAAAACCAGCATTTCACAAATGACATACAGATGATAGTACAATTCTTGGGTTTATTTGTTTACTTATTTATTTTTAGAGACAGGGTCTTGCTCTGTCACCCAGGCTAGAGTGCAGTAATGCGATCATAGCTCATTGCAACCTCGACCTCCTGGGTTTAAGCGTGTCTCAGCTTCCTGAGTAGCTCAGACTACCAGTGCATGCCATTAAGCACAGCTGATTTTAATTCTTGGGTTTATACGTAGTTTTTCACTTTAGGGCTCCTTTAAGTAGTAGGCTTCCATAGTCAATCAGTTACAAACTACAGATTTGTACCCTACTTTTTAGGACACCTTTTCTGCATGAGCTGAACACCATTTTGAGAGCAAAAGATTGTGTCTGTGGTGGGGGCATGGAGGCTTCTGCCCAGAAAGTCAGAGATTCTATAACATTTTGTGAAGGGATTTTCTAGTTGCCTCAAAGGCCAACCCTGCTTTCTAGGCTAATGTGCCCCAAGCCTTTTCTTGCTGGGTCCTGATTGGGCTCCTTGAGGCTTGGTGACTAAGTCGGTAAAGGAGGCTAGGACATACAGGTTCCCAGAGTCTATAAGGTTGAAGTGGGACTTCTTACTGTCCAGCCCTGACTCCTTCCCCGTAACCTCCTTGTCCTGGGGCATTGGGAAGCTGAGGAGGATTTCTGGACTCTGTTGACCAGACTGGGAATGCATGTATTAAAGAGAGAGACCCTAGGCCAGGCGTGGTGTAATCACAGCTCACACCTGTAATCCCAGCACTTTGGGAGGCCTCGGCGGGTGCATCACCTGAGGTCAGGTGTTCAGGACCAGCCTGGCCAACATGGTGAAACCCCATCTCTACTAAAAGTACAAAAAAATTAGCCGGATGTGGTGGTGTGCGCCTGTAGTCCCAGCTACTTGGGAGGCCGAGGCAGGAGAATTGCTGGATCCCGGGAGGTGGAGGTTGTGGTAAGCCAAGATCACGCCATTGCACTCTAGCCTGGGCAACAAGAGCAAAGCTTCGTCTCAAAAAAAAAAAAAAAAAAAAAAGACTACTAATAATTATGTAGAGAAAAGCATTGAATGGAAGGTCAGGTGCTCTCTGGGAAAAGTCCAGGAATACCTACCTACCTGGTGAGGGGAATTTGTTCCTGTATTCAGCCAGCCATGATTGAGTACCTGCTGTTGGCCAAGGATGGTCCCTTCCTAGGAACACACAAGCTGTGACAGCATGGCCCCTCCCAAGCAGCTCGCTTCTAGAGTGTTTCCATTTTGTTTGGGAGAGGGAGGTTGGTCAGTGAGAGAAAGACATAAGTACCAAAGCAAATAATGACAAGCTTTCGGGTGTCTTGTGACTGTGTTAATAAGTTGTTTCTGTGCTTGGGTTTTTTTGGTCATAATAACTGTCTGGACAGATGTGAAGTAATCATTACCTCAGCTCCTTCCTCACCTGTGTAATTGAGGTATCCAAGACACTCTCACCTCTTCCACACCTGTGAAGAGGCAACTGTACCATCCAGTGGCCCAACGTGCAGCCAGGAAGAGGGGTACACCCATAGGGAACACTAGAGCCATTAAGGAAATTGCCTTTTTTGTGAGCAGAGAGGTGGTTGGCCCAGGTGTTTACCCAAGTCGTTTTCTGCTCTCAGAGCTCATGTTTTGCTCCCAGAGAACACAGAACTGGTTCTTCACACCCATGTAACGTGCATATATTATACATATCATCCACCTGTTTATACTTGAAAGCCTTTTGGTCTTTTGCTGGCCTCAGTGCTCCAGGCTAACTAGCTCTCTTTCCTCTTGCTTGTTGAACCTTAAAAGTTCCTCATTCAAGGATAAAGGAGACCACTTATTATCTGGAGGTTGGTTATGATCATTTCCATCCCAAGTTTGCTGATGCAGGAAAGTAAGGTAAATAAGTGGAATGTTAGGAGAAGGTTCTCACCCGCCTTTGGCCTGCGCAGAACACTGGAGCTATTTCAATGGGACTCAACTGTCCTTCTCACTAGAATCCCCCGGGAGTGTCTAAAACCCCATTTATCCAGCCACACCCAGACCAGTAAATCAGAATCTCAAGGTGGGCTCAGGCTTCGGTGATTTTGTTGATCCCTGGGGTTTCTGATGTGCAGACAGCATTGAGAGCATCAGCCTACCCTACTTTCTCATTTCATACTGGAAGCAGACTGAGGCCAAGGGTCACCTTCCACGAGGTGGGCTCTTCCTAACTGTCGGGCCAGAGCTTTCCCCTGGGTGCCCACTGCCTCACGTTGTCCTTCGGGCTGAGCTGCTGCCCCAGGTGACTACATAGGGCATTGGCCTTGACCAGCTTGCCCCACCAGACCCCAAGATGACACTGCTGCACCCTCACTGGTTAGCAGGCACAGCAGCAAGGCCCTCACCTGTCTCCCAGCGCTTTCTTCAGGGCAATCTGCTTACCAGGCTCAGGAGAGAGGAGCTCTCAACAGAGTTGAGGAAGGTACCCGGACCACACACAGCTCCATTTTGCCTCTCACTCTCCGGGGTCCTCAGAGTTGCTGCAGATCAGGATGACGACAGAGCATTAGTGAGGAGGGCCTTCGGGATGGTCAGGCCTCTGGGCCTGCGTCCCCTCATCAGTGTGGATGGTTGGCCTCTGTTCCTGGCCTGGAAATAGGTCCAATGACCCTTTTGTGCATAAAAGTCACTTTAGAAATGCTGGCCCTCGGGCCTGCCTCTCCCAGTGCTTTGTCACTCCAGCCATGGGTTCTTCTGTGTACTTTTTTTCCCTTCTCTTCTTCCCCATGTGACCTTTCCTTAAGCTTTCAGAGTAAGTGGACTTATTCTAACAGTACCTTTGTGACCAGCCCTGTGTCCCAGGAGTATACAGTGATTTGCACCCACAGAGGAACTGTTATCCCTTCATGATGAGTGGATTAATTTGGTCCACATAGGAATATCCAGATGTGCAATCGTGTCGTCATGGATTATGACTTACTTGCTTAGCATTCCAAGGATATTGTAAAACAGGCGTGGGTGCTTTCAGGAGGCTGCCTTACGCATGAGCATTAAGCATGAACTCCAAAGTGTGGCCAGTGTGGAAGGATCTAACTTGTAACTGTCAGACAAGTCGAGGAGCCCTGAGTGTACATTCAGTCTGGAGACTAAACATACACACTTCCATCTGATGATGTCAGTGCCTAATACTCTTGCTTTGAGCCCTGCCAGTCTCTTACCATATGTCTACTTGGTCAGCCTGCTATTTTGGTCCAAGGCTAAGTATTCTTTGTCAGTCATTAAAATATGCAAAGACCTCTGCTTGTTAAGTCTATAATGATAAGGAGTTTGCATAGTAATGGACTTAATTTATGAGGGAAATTACAGAGTGAAAAGTGGCTGTTTAAGATTGGCCGCCCCCCCTGAGGCTTTTCGTTTATTCCAGGCTTTCTGGGGTTAGAAGGTGAGGGAGAAGGCACCACGACATACCTTGGGAGGGTCCAGCAAGGTGTGGGGTGGGGCAGAGATGAGCGCTGCTGAGTGACACTACCAGTTCACAGGGCAACCCTTGAGGCAGGGAACAGGTCCTCATCTTAGGCTGGACGGGCAGGCATCCTTTGCTGTTTGGTGGTACCATAGGATGGTTTCTT
This sequence comes from Nomascus leucogenys, assembly GCF_006542625.1. NCBI lineage: Eukaryota > Metazoa > Chordata > Mammalia > Primates > Hylobatidae > Nomascus > Nomascus leucogenys. The sequence goes on along the minus strand of NC_044384.1, from coordinate 56,690,705 downwards.
TACGGTGACTGGTGGTAGTTCCAAGTTCTCTTCTTTGTCTCAGAATATACCGGTTGGTTCCATTCACAAAGAAGGGAAGTACATCTGCTGAAGTTAAAGGAACAGGTGGGCATTTGGGTGTGGATTTTTTCCCCTTCAAGGAGTCGTCCTGATCAGAAGTGCCCATGCATGCCCTTGCATACCGGCACATGTGTGTGTGTGTGTGTGTGTGTAGGTCTGTCTGAGTTCAGACTTCTATAACAAAGTACCAAAGACTGTATGGCTTATAAACAATAGAAATGTATTTTCTCGGCCGGGTGTGGTGGCTCATGGCTATAATCCCAGCACTTTGGGAGGCCGAGGCAGGCGGATCACTTGAGACCAGTAGTTCGAGACCTGCCTGGCCAATGTGGCGAAACCCCATCTCTACTAAAAATACAAAAATTAGCTGGGTGTGGTCGCGCGCACCTGTAGTCCCAGCTGCTCGAGAGGCTGAGGCACAAGAATTGATTGAGCCTGGGAGGCAGAGGTTGCAGTGAGCCAAGATTGCACCACTGCACTCCATCCTGGGTGACAGAGCGAGACTCTGTCTCAGAAAAAATAAATAAAAAGTAAAGAAATGTATTTTCTCACAGGTCTGAAGGCTAGAAGGTCACTATCTGGGTGCAAGCATGGTTGGGGTCAGATGAGGGCTCTTCCAGTTACAGATGACCAACTTCTAGTGTCATCACATGGCAGAAAGGGAGCTAGAGAGCTCTCCGGGGTCCCCTTTACAAGGGCACAAATCCCATTCATGAGGGCTCCACCCTTACGACAAATCACCTCCCACAGACCCCACCACCTCATACCATCACAGTGGGGGTTATGATTTCAACACATGAATTTTGAGGGGACAGAGACGTTTAATCTGTAATAATGTGTGTGTGTGAATTCACACCTGTTCAGCTCCTGAGGGGAATTAGCGAATGTGCTAGGTTTTAGAAAAACCCTTATAACTGTAAAGAAAGTTATATTCGCATCTGGTTCTTTTCCAAATGAGTCTTTCTCATTTCTGGTGCAGGAAGAGGTGGCTACGGCTTTGTGAGAGGGGAGTTATTGGGTCATGTGCTTTTGTGGATGGGCCTGATTTTCTAGGGTGAAACGTGCTGGTGGATGTTGGAGGAGTCTGTGCTTCCCGGCAGGGCCTTCTGTGCTGTGGGACTCAGCTGGAGTGTTTTCCACACCACAGCCCTGAAGGATGCAGGGGCTTCAGGGACTGTTAATGGGGCTTCCTGGTGGCCGTCCCATGGATCCCCACGTGACTCTGAGCCCCTGAGGACAGGAGGCAAGCCTGGTTCAGCTGTGTGTTCCCGACAGGGCTCATGGTCACGTTGTTGAGTGAGTGGGGGTGGATGCATGGAGAGGTGAACCTGCCTGGCTGGGCTCTGGGCTCTGCCAGATGCTGCCCGAAGAGCCCACCCAGGGCCTCCCCAGGGCTCCTTAGGGTACCTGAAGGAGGGCAGCCTTCAGCTCTTCCCCTGTACGATCACCTCAGTTGCCTGGGTGCAGGTTGAACAAAACATCAATTGCCTATTTACTGGTCACCTGAAAATGCTGTTCTACAAAGGAAGGCTCAAAGTGTGACAGAATGTGTTGAGATTCTCAGGATCCAAAGCCTATGCATTTATCTCTGTCTGTGCAAGTTATCTCTAATGACAATTTAGATGTGCATACTTAATTTAAGTAAATACTTAAATGAGTGTTTTACTTTGGATTTAAAAGCTCAGAGCATCATACAGAGATAAACAGTAAATCTTTTAATCACTGCCTTCTGGCTGTAGGGAGACCTGAGAGCAGTGCAAGGAGACCTGGGGGCCACTAATTTTATAGGTGGCCAACACATCAGTGAGTGTGACTTGTGCTTCTCGGTGCACCCCATTGTGTACATGCAAAGAGTTAGTTGTGATTTGAAGTGGGTATAGGTGTGGTAGGAACACGTACACATCTTGGGGTGGGCTCAGGCACAAGGCATTTTGGGGTGACCCTGCCACTGGCAAGGCCTTGAGTGGGGGCCAGAGCCTAGAGCTAGGACACTCAGCCTGCTCCTGGTCAGCTGAGCTGGAGTGCAGGTCAGGGTGCAGCCTCAGTGAAGGAAACTGGAGTGTCAATCAAAAGCCCAGTAGCTCCCGTTCATTAAGAACTGCCGTGGGCCTGGGACTTGACATGTGTCCCTTTCTTAGTTAATTGCTGTTTCCCATTTCATAGATGAACAAACTGAGGCTCAAGGATTAAGGAGCTTGCTTTCTTTTCTTTTCTTTTTTTTTTTTTCCCCCGAGACGGAGTTTCGCTCTTGTTGCCCAGGCCGGAGTGCAGTGGCTCGATCTCAGCTCACTGCAACCTCTGCCTCCCGGGTTCAAGCAGTTCTCCTGCTTCAGCCTCCCGAGTAGCTGGGATTACAAGCATGCACCACCACACCCAGCTAATTTTGTATTTTCAGTAGAGATGGGTCACCATGTTGGCCAGACTGGTGTCAAACTCCTGATCTCAGGTGATCCACCCACCTCGGCCTCCCAAAATTCTGGGATTACAGGCGTGAGCCACCACGCCCGGCCAGATTAAGGAGTTTTCTCAGACCCCAAAGCCTTTGGATCCCAGGATTGCAATTTGAGTGTCTGACTCTAGCCCCTAGGTATTCTCCTGTGTAGAATTACACCACCCTGGATGGGTAACATGGGGTTTCTGCCGCTGAGATCTGCAATGGGCAGGTGTGAGTCTCCCCCAGGCCAGCCTGGGACTCAGCACCTGGAGAGAGGCTAGGCCCGCTGCTCACCTGCCTGCTTTCCTAGGATTAACTGGGATTTCAGAGGGCTGTGCCTCAACCCATAGCACAGACACTTCAGAGCTCCAGCTGCAGGTGCTGTCACGGGGGCCTAGGCAAGCTCTGTCCCCTGAGTTACAGGGCTGTGCGGGGAAGTCCTGTCTACTCATGAACTGGCTACCTGTAAAATCAGTTCCCCACCTCCTCAGCTCACCTCTGCACTGCTCTCAGGTAAGACTGGTGCCTCCTCCACAGCTCTGGCTGACTCTTGGAAATCTGGCAATATTATGGAAATGGAAATTCACTGTTAGTTAATTGCAGAGTGAAACCACAGTTTCTGTAGAAAGTCCGGTATGTCATGAGCACAGGGGGTGATGTGTGTGCTTGGTTCACACACATTGATGAGTGAGGAGCTGAGAGTGTTCTATGTTCTACTGTTTTACAGTTGGAGAAGAGACAAGGAGGCTGTATGACGAGTATTTTTTTGAGACGGAGTCTCGCTCTGTCGCCAGGCTGGAGTCCAGTGGCACCATCTCAGCTCACTGCAACCTCTGCCTCCCGGGTTCACGCCATTCTCCTGCCTCAGCCTCCCGAGTAGCTGGGACTACAGGCACCCGCCACCATGCCTGGCTAATGTTTTGTGTTTTTAGTAAAGACGGGGTTTCACCATGTGGGCCAGGATGGTCTCAAATTCCTGACCTCAGGTGATCAGCCTTCTTCGGCCTCCCAAAGTGCTGGGATTACAGGCGTGAGCCACAGCACGCAGCCACAAGTATTTTTTTTTTTTAAGGATTTGAGTATCAAAAAATTAAGAAAGGTGGAAAATTGATGAAGCTGTTGAAGAGTTTGCTACAAAAATGACCTTTCTGATTGTCTTATAAAAGCCAAACAAGTCAAAGGTATCAGAGTAGTTGATCAGAAAAAGTACACACAAAATTAAAAACAAAAACAAAACAAAAAAACACCAAAAAGTCATTTCATTCTTTGATCATTAGGGCAAAGTAGAACATGGTTATGACTGCATGTTCCTAGGCTATGTTTTGCCAAACATAGTAAAAAATAGACTTATCTTAATATTTTTAGTTCCGTTTTAAGGAACAACCCAGTCAAACTTTTTCAATCGATCCCCGCTCCACCAAATCATTTACTGTCAAATGATGGTCTTTGTTCAAGTAGATTTATTTAAAGTTACCACCACCCTACCCTGCTCCTGGTACCTGATATTCTTAGTTAACTAGGACCCGTTCTTATTTCAGCCTAGCAAAAGAAACTGGTAGACTAGGGAGGTTTTAGCAGGCAGTTTGCAATTCCTTAGCAGCCCAGAAGAGTTAATGTTTTGCATAATCATGCCACATATTTATTCTTTCTACCCAGTCTGTGAGAAACTCTCCCAAAGGAATAATTTTTTTCTTGTTTCCAGTTGCTTTTGAAATCATGGCCATCCAGGGAGCATAACCTTTTTATTGCATCCTAATGATTTTGAAGTTGTTTTTAATAGGGTTTTAGATTTAATATTTATCAGTTACCGGGTTCAAATCAGTGATAGTGGAATACTTAACAGTATTAGCTAATGCCTTAGAAAAGCTGCACACAGTGTTCAAGTTATCCTATATATTACAAGAGGCACCTTGTCTTTGTGTGTGTGTGTGTGTGTGTGTGTGTGTGTGTGTGTGTGTGTGTGTGTGTCCTTGGGGGAAATGGCAGCATCAAAAGGATCAGTCACTTCCTTAATCATCACAAAGAGGCCCTCTAACCAGGGAGAATGCTCAGGATTCAGCCAGCAAGATGGGCCTGGCGTGCAGGGTGGGAACATGGCAGCCTCTTAGAGACAGCTTTTGTCTGATCTTTTCTTAATGGACTTCATGTTTTTGTTTTGGGGCAGTTTTAGATTTACAGAAATGTCTGATCAGTTCTGCAATGCAGTTTTAACTCCCAGATTTTTTCCTTCTTTCTGCAGACGGCGCCTCATCTCCCAGAGATCTTCCTTGGAGACCCTGGAAGATATTGAGGAGAACGCCCCTCTCCGGAGGTAATTTTCTGTTTCATTTATGTATATGCAAACAGTACACCATGACAGCCAGAGATTGATTTTGGTTTTGTAACTTCTTGATCTATAGAATTAAATTTAAAAATAACTATCTGAACTCCAGGGACTATGGGACATCTCCTAGTGTCCAACCCACCTCTGAGGACCATTAGAACTAGACAACATTAAATCCAATTAGGTGTTGGAATAGCCCAGTTTGCGTGCTTTTCTTTCCATGGCTCCTCTTCACTTTGTAAACTGCTGCTTAATGGAAAAAGAGCCCAGCATTGTCCCGGCCCGTCCCCCAGGTTCAGTCACACAGTAGGTACAGTCCTGGACTTCATTCTTAGCAGGAGGGGCAACAAGAACTCCTCAGGAGGTGACCACGATGTCGCTCCCTGGCTAGTTGCTGGGAAGCCCAATTAGGATAATTGTGAGTGCTCGCTGGGGTCTGAAAGTGTTCTGTTTCTCCCTCGGGATTAGAAAAGTGCTTGCAAGGATGTGAGGGCGATCTGGCTGCGACATCTGTCACCCCATTGATCGCCAGGGTTGATTCGGCTGATCTGGCTGGCTAGGCGGGTGTCCCCTTCCTCCCTCACCGCTCCATGTGCGTCCCTCCCGAAGCTGCGCGCTCGGTCGAAGAGGACGACCATCCCCGATAGAGGAGGACCGGTCTTCGGTCAAGGGTATACGAGTAGCTGCGCTCCCCTGCTAGAACCTCCAAACAAGCTCTCAGAAAAGTGCTTGCAAAAGACGTCTTTTTGGGTGACAGCCATTGCTGAGCTGTGCTGTGCTGTGCCGGCGACTGACAGGTTCCTCTCCTCTAACCCAGCTAGGCCCTCATGGAGGAGAGTGCACTCAGGTACTGCACCCCCTTCCATCCTAACTGCAGCCCTGAGCTGGGTGGGGCAGCATGTGGGAGTGAGCCAGGAAGATGGGGCGCAGGGGCTTCCCGGGGAACGCAGGGCAGGCGGCAGCAGGGAAGGCATCGGGCGGAGGTGAGCTCCTGTGGACTTGCATCAGCTCCTCCTCGAACCCGCATCTGCACCGTGCGTGCCTTGCCCAGGCCAGGATTTGGGAGCGCCTGGCTCTTCCTTCTTAGCCTGGCAGGGTGCTGCTGTGGAGGGCGGCCTCCCCCTGGATCTGGCTCTTTCCCTACCTGAAGCGTCACTCCCAGGGCAGAGCCCGTGTCTACAGGCTCCACCTGCATGAAGAGCGGAGGGCAGAGTGAGCACAGACAGCCTGGGGTCAGAGGGGAAGTGTCCGGCGACTGTGAATTTTGTCGCTGACATCATCCCAAAGAGAAAGGGCTGAACAGTCCCATCTCCACTTTTGGAGTCTTTTTCAAAACGTGGGTAACCTCCAGGCAACTCCTAGGATGTGTGGTATGTGGCTGTGTGGCAAACACGGCCTGGGAACAAGTGTTACTCTGTGAGGAGCAGTTAAGTGGGAGAAGGCCATTTCCCTGCAGGAGTCATACAGAAAGCTACACTGAAAGTCAAATGAGGGAGCTGGCCTTGGTCCATGTACTCAGCGAGCATGGAGGAGAGGTGTTCGCAGGTGCACTGAGTGGCTTTGGTGTTAGAGTGAGTGATGCCGCGATCTGACCGAGGTTCTCCCTCACTCCTGCCACAAATGGGAAAATCCATGAATAACATTGAGAAGCCCCTGGAGTTTCGAGAGGCTACTAGAAGCCATGGTCCTTGGAACAACGTGGCCACTGTGAGCCGAAGGAAACCAGGCGACTCGGGGTACAGGCTACAAAGGGCTCTTCCCTCTTCAGGAATTCCCAGGCAGGGCTGTCGAGCCTCGGGATGCAGTGTCCTTGAGTCTTGAGTTGTCGAGGAGAGGCCAGAGGAGGACGTGGGTTCTGTGTTCCTGGTTGGTGCGCTGTCACCCCTGTTCACGGAATCCACCCAGACTGGTCCTCAGCCTTGTGGTAGCACAAATGAGTGCAGTAAAAATGCTTGTCGGCCTCAACTGTGACTTCTACCAGCTCTCACAGAATACTGCACTAAACCTCAAATCTTGTTATTATAAAATTTTAAGAATGTCAGAAATCAAAAGAGTTTTAGAAATCAAGTGTTTATTCCACTAAGGGACCTTTTTTTAATTTAAAACAGTTCTCAGCCGGGTGCAGTGGCTCACACCTATAATCCTAGCACTTGGGGAGATGGAGGCAGGAAGATCACTTAGTCCAGGAGTTCAAGACCAGCCTGGGCAATGTAGTGAGACCCCCATGTCTGCAATCAATCAGTCAACACAAAAATACATAAATAAATAAGGTTCTCATATTGGCTGGGTACAGTGGCTCACACCTGTAACCCCAGCACTTTGAGAGGTTGAGGCAGAGGGGTTGCTTGAGGTTAGGAGTTTGAGATCATCCTGGGCAATGTAGTGAGACCCCATCTCTACAAAAAAAAAAAAAAAAATTAACCAGGCACATGGATGTGCACCTGTAGTTCCAGCTACTCAGGAGGCTGAGGCGACAGGATCGCTTGAGCTCGGGAGTTCAAGACTTAAGTGAGCTATGCTCGACACTGCACTCTAGCCTGGAGTTTCTTAAAAAAAAAAGAGAACTTAAAAAGCATAACTGTTCTCATATTTACTTAGAAATTCACTTATTCCTAGGAGTTATATTAGCATGATGTAGAAGAAGAGACATTAGTTTGAGAGCCTGGGAACCTGAGTTCTTAGCCTGACTCTAACTGGGTATGTAGCATTAGAAATTGACTTAGTGTCTCTGGGGCCTCAGTTTTCCCATCTATAAAATGGGAAGACCAATTGGCTGATCGCTGAAGCCTTCTCTGGTCTGTGAAATGGTAACACAAATAATGATGCTGAAGTATTTTGGGAACTGTGGGGGTGGAAGGCTATTAGCCCAACTTGCTTTTAAGCTTAGCAGAAGAACAAATGGCTCCAAGGCATCTATTAGACCTTTTGCATAATTAAGTATATCCTGTAATCAGTGCTAACAAGAAAGAGCTAATCTTTCATTAAATTAGTTTTTAATTTAATTCTATGCTAATTTAATTTTGCATCACTTAAAATGTATGTTTTTAAATGGATGTTTACACGCTGTTGCAGGCGGCTTTGAAATTAATTCATTCTTTGCTTAACCTGGCACAACCTGAGCGCCCGGTTTCCAGTTCCTTGGCAATTGTTGCCAGCGCCACAATTCTCTTAAAGCATTTCTTAGATTCCCTGGTGATTTGGTTGAATGCTTAAAAGAAAAAAAAAGCAAGACAACAAACAGCTTGCTTAATGAAGGGCTAGATTAGTAGGGTGTATGTGCAGTTAGAATTGGGTGCTGATATGGAAATAAAAGATCTTTGTTAAGTTACCCTGTTAAAAGTTCTACTTTCCTCTAGCACATCATGGTTTGTTAGTGGATTTCCTGTATCTACCTGTAACTCCAAGAACTGAGCATGTGTCATGAGAGGACTTGGGCTGAGAACTTTTGCACCTGCCTAGTGGTTACCTGGTGTCCAAAAATAAGGAGTTAAGCCGTCTCTACTAGTTGTCAAGAAAAACCTCTATTTGTTTGCAGCAGACGTGGCCGCCATCAGCACCTGCCCTGGTTTTCCAGACTGTCTGGGTGGATGAATGCTGGTGGCCGCAGCTGTTAAAGTGATCATGGCCTCACCTCCTTCCTTTGCTGGTACAGGCAGCCACCTGTGGCCCTTTTGTGGATTTCCACTTCCAGAAGAAGGCTGAGGAATCTGGGGCCCCTCTTTCTGCAGAGAGCAGCTCAGGCCATCCTTCCTCTGTGCTGGCATCAGTCCCAGCTTCCTGCAGCTGGGAGGTGGGAGGAAGGAGCCAGAGTTTGCTGAGGTGGCAGGATCTGCGAGCCGCCTGAACCCGCACACTGTCTAGCTCTTGGCCTGCTGCCCTCAGATTGACTGGCCCAGGAAGCTCTGCTCCTGGGAAAGGAAGCCAGGGAAGTGATATAAGGATGCTTCTGAACCCTTGGCCCTATCCAGAAACCACTTTATGCTTTCAGGGATTCTCCTCTTTCCAGTGACTCCGTGTTTCAAGAACCTTCTTTGCGTGTGTGTGTGACAGGTGGGAACTTTGAGTGGCCTGCAGATTCGAGCAGTCATTCTGGAGGAAGAAATGAGGCCGTTTGGAGTTCTGGATCTGCTCCCAGAGAGCAAAAGGCAGAGTGAGGCCCTATCTTCTTGAACCTTAGCCAATTAAATCTGGGCATAGTGGGCCAGGCGCAGTGGCTCACACCTATAATCCTAGCACTTTGGGAGGCTGAGGTGGGAGGATTTTGAGGCTGCAGTGAGCTATGATGGCACCACTGCATTCCAGCCTGGGCGATAGAGCAAGGCCTTGTCTTTATTTTTAAAAAATTTAAAAATCTGGGTTTGGAGGCCTGGAATTGGGTGGGGGAGTATCAATCCCATCCCCACTCTAACCCCTCCTGAAAGCCACAGGAAGCATCTACTAAATGTCCTCAAACAGGGCTCTGCAAGCCTTTAAAAGAATCTTTCTTTCTTTCTTTTTTTTTTTTCCAGAGTCTCACTCTGTCGCCCAGGCTGGAGTGCAGTGGCACAATCTTGGTTCACTGCAACCTTGGCCTCCCGGGTTCGTGCGATTCTCCTTCCTCAGCCTCCCGAGTAGCTGGGATTACAGGCACCTGCCACCACGCCAGGCTGATATTTGTATTTTTAGTAGAGACAGGGTTTCACCATATTGGCCAGGCCGGTCTGGAACCTCCTGACCTCAGTTGATCCACTCTCCTCGGCCTCCCAAAGTGCTGCCATTACAGGCGTGAGCCACCACGCCCAGCCCAGAATCTTTCTTTAGAGTCAAGAATCAGGTCACAGGCACCCACGTCCCATGGCAGGAGCTGGCTCCTGTGGCCAGGTCAGAAAGGTTTTTCAGTAGCAAAACCCAAAATCGAAAAGTCACAGCCCCTTTTATCTAGAATAAACTTGAGACTCTTGTTTGTTGAGCATTTTGCTTTTCTGTCGTTGTGATTGTGGTTTTGTAACTTAAAATTTGCCAGGTGAAAACACTACACACAAATAAGGTCTCCTTGGCCTATGGTCTATTTTGCCAGTCCTATAGTACAGGCAAATGTTGTATACTCCAGCAAAATAAAAATTAAAAAAAAACTTGAATCCAAGCCATTTTAGTTCAACAAATGTTTATTTAAAATTTATCTTAAAAACAAAACAAAACAAAAACAGCAACTAGCTGGGCCTCTGATTTCTCATTCAGTGTAAAGCTGTGACCTCCCAGCCATAACGGGTCAAGTTGAAACTTAAGGCAGCTGTCCAGGTAATTCAGGCCAAAATCTTGTTACAGAAGTAAAATGATTCAGGCTTGTTTTTGAACTGAATTTTCCGGTGTTTCCCTACTCCCTTTAAATGTACAGTTTTTGGTTCCCTTCCCCTTCGTTGATACAGGAGGATTCTTTTTAAGATGACAATAAAGAATAATGTCTTTGGAATCTGCATAGGTTTTTTTGTTTTTTTTGTTTTTTTTTTAATGTAGGGGACAATATTCTTGATTAGTTGGCTTTTTAAAGACCCATGTAAAATAATAACAGTATTATCAAGAATTTGTCTATTATTGGGCCTTTTTTAAGCTTCCTTGCTTCCAGCCGTGTTGTCTTCATTATCCTTGCAGACTCCTGCCTGCTTTGGGGTGACTCAAGCCATTTGTCTGGTCCTTCCTTCCTGCCTTTATGTGGAGACATCTCAGCTGTCCAGCAGGCAACTGACTGTGTTTTTGAAATGACTTTATTTTTCAGATGTCGAACTCTCTCAGGTTCACCCAGACCAAAGAATTTTAAGAAGATTCATTTTATCAAGAACATGCGGCAACACGATACCAGGAATGGCAGGTACTACATTCACACAAAAGCGGCTGCCAGCAGCAGTGGGCGGAGACAGGAATGGGAGGAGGGGACAGTTTTAGTGGCCAAAACTCAGCAAACGCAAGCCCACACTTTTAAGATGAGCAGGATCTCATGGAACCTTCCTGACAATTTCCACCCCACTCATGCCAGAATCATCAAAAGCAATCTGTAGAGAATAATGAATTCTCTACAGGCGAAGTGAGATGTTTAGACCAGAAACAAACTGAGTTTTTGAGAGCACACCAAAGGATTTTTATAGAAACCTTTGAACAGAAAAACAGTTGAGTTTTGGGGAGTTTTTGTTTTTTTGCTTGTTGGTTTTGTTTTCGTTTTTCACTACCACTGTGTGCTCTGGTCAATAAATGCCCTCCCAGATCTGTGCCTGAACTTAGTTTGGGTCCTGGCTTTGACTCTCTTTTTAGGAGAGTAGAATCATGACTTTGCTGGCAGATTGTTCCTCAGTGCTGATCCCGCTTCCTGGGCCAGCCAACATCTGGAGTGTGTGTTTCTCCAGCTCTTCAGCTGCTCGTTTGGGAAGCACCATTAAATAAAACTGGTTGAAATTTATATGACCGTGATATTAACACCTTCCAGACAACAGATAGATCAGAATCATTGTTGCCAGCATGCTCATGATTGGATGGCCAAGTCCATTCATCTCAGCTCCAATGGTGCATGGGAACAGAGTCCAAGACCTCTGGGGTCCCTGATGCTCTGTAACCCTTGGGGGCGGTTGCTCCCCGCTGACTTGAATGGGTGAGTTAGAGACGCCATCCAGAGCTGAGGTCCTGCTGCAGAAGACTCTCTTGTTTGATCTCCTAATTTATAGAAGACCATATGGGCCCCACTTAATACTCTCTAATCCATACAAAATGAAAATTGCTAAAAAGTCTTTTAGTTAGACTCATTAAGGCCCAGCATGACTGTAAGTCGGGTGTAAGATACTCTGTACAGCCTGTATAATAACACACAACAATTACAGTTTTTACAGGCTTGTTATCTTGAAGTTTATGCCTAGTTTTAAAGCCTCATAAGGACAGGGAACATGATTTTATGGCAATTGCAGTGGTTTCAGAATAGCAAAATTGAGCTTTCCAAATGATTTTCACATCGTCAGTATATGTTCATATTTTAAGTACAATGCTTTTAGTTTAAATTTACCAAGTTATTTGTTAAATCGAATACTCTGAATTTCTCTCTCACCCTTATTTTCGCTGATACTTAAGAATTATTGTGCTTTATTTAACCATTGCTATTGTTTTCTTTTGAGGCTTTTACTTACAGAATACAGAGCTTACTCATGCCATTTTAGTGCAATTATCTATCATTGATTTACATTTATGTTTTTGTTCATGATCTCTTTAACCGTAACATAAATGTAGAAAGCCCTTAATTTCTCAATGAAATCAATGACAAAGCCAAAGGAATGGGTCAAGCGAATAGTGTTCCCACCTCTGATGCTAGCTGGCAGGGCACAAAGGCAGATAATTACCCCAGCATGGTTAGGTAGTGAGAGGATACAGTTAATAAAAGACTTGGATTAATGAGATTTCCAAAGAACATTACGGAGCCACCTTCCCCAGCACCCTCTTGACCTAAGAGAATGTAAACAGCAAAGCCGGCAATTGCTGGCAGTTTTGCTGGGGAGTTTTCAGGGGAAGCCAAGAGGATTCTTAGCTTATCTGAACATCTGAGAATTAGAATTTAGGGCAGGAAAGAGAGCTCTAGGGCCTGTGTTGGAACCGCAGGCTGTAGGCTGAGGCCATGGCCAGTCCTGCCCAGGTGAGAGCTGGTTTTCTTGTGCAAAGGGCAGTTGAAAGGTCCAGCAGGAGGGGCTGGCCCTCCCACTTGAGGTTTATTAGCAGGGAGGGATTGTTCTTAGACAGATGAAAGCGAGAGCCTGGAAGGAAGCCAGGAAGAAAATACGATTTCTGAGGTGACAGAAGGAAATTGTAGTCAAGAGCTGATGAATGAGAGGATGTGACCCAGCCTTTCGAGAGAGGAATGCAGAAGCTGTGCCCCACGGCAGCTGGGCAGCAGGAGTGGAATCCTGCTGGAGGCAGCCGGGGCATTGGGTGAGCCCAGTCCCTGAAATGACAGGTAGAGGAGGGGTTCTGGTCGTGATCTCAGAGGGAGGGACCCCTGTGCTGGCTTGGGGGTCTCCGATCTCCCCACCTCAGAAATGGGAGGTGAGTGTGTGGCACCTGCACGTTCCCCAAGGCCCCTGCAGGCTCCCTCCCTGCCTGCGCAGTCTCAGTCACATCTGTGCATCGGACTGTGCCCAGCTCCTGGGTCCCCTTGGGACCCCTGACCAGCACAGCCCAGCCTCTCAGTCTGAAGGCCAGATCCACGGCTCATTTGCTCTTCTGACCCTGAAAACCCTGGCATAGAGGCTCCCGCGTCCCCAGACCTGCTGACCGTGTGATAGAGGCCCCAGTATTGAGGAGGATTTGGACTTCTCATCTCAGCAAGGACCAGAGTGCAGCTCAGGAAATGAACAGGGAGCTGCTGTTGTGATACTCACGTCTGACCTAACCAGGAGTTTCAAGCACATTTTGAGACAGAAAGGGGAAAACATGCTTTTAAAACTGAGAGCCCGATATAATAAGACAATACTTGTGGCATTGAAAAAAACAAAACAAAAAACTTAAATATACCTCGTGATCAATATCAGAGTAGCTGCTTAGAAATAAACCTTGGGGCCTGAGACAGCTCCATGTTCACCCGTGAGCAATCACTTCACCCTGTGACACTGGACCACAAATCCCAGCCGGCATGCAAAGTGGAAGTGAACACCTTCCGCGGAAGTACGTGGTTGCGATGGAGGGTGGAGTTTGCCTTCTGTAAAAACTCTCTTCATCTCTCTGGTATCTGAATTCCATCAGGCTGGCATTGGGACCTTCTAGAGGGCTTGGTGTGCAGATACAGTGCGGAGGAGCCAAGCTGAGGATGCTTTGGGGTCATGCTGCAAATCGTTGGGCCAGGTGGAGGCTAAGAAGGACAGTGCCCAACCGATCGCAGACCAGCCAGATGGCAGAGGGAATGTCAGTTCCACTGCTAGAACCAGAGCATGGCAGGAGCTCTTGGCTGGCCCTGCTGGGTGTTTCGTCTCCTAGCAGGTAGGGGAAGCCATGAGGGATGCTGCTCTCAGCTCCAATTCTGCCTTAACACAGAAAGAATGCAGGCCAGTCCTGGAGGGAGGTCATGTTGGACTTCATAGCTTGAAAAGAATACTGGATTTTAGGAACACGGTCGCAGAAAGTTTAGACTAAGAAGTAGATTCTTCTGGCTTGGAGCATATTTCCAGAAGAGATGATAAAGTTACAAGGATGATAAGATGGTAATAGGTGCCTTGATTGAGTGCTTGCTCTGGGTGCCAGGCTCTAAGTTTTTAACATGCATTGTATTGGGCCAGGCGTGGTGGCTCACACCTGTAGTCCGATCACTTTGGGAGGCTGAGGCAAGTGGATCGCTTGAGCTCAGAAGTTTGAGACCAGCCTGGGCAGCGTGGTGAAACCCTGTCTCTACAAAAAGATACAAAAATTAACCAGGCATGGTGGCGTGCGACTGTGGTCCCAGCTATTAGGGAGGCTGAGGTGGGAGGATCGCTTGAGTCTGGGGGATGGAGGTTGCCACGAGCCGAGATCACACCACTACACTCCAGCCTGGGTGACAGCAAGACCCTGACTCAGAAACAAAAACCCAAAATATAAACATGCTTTGTTTCATTAACTCAAAACTCAGTAGGTGTTCATCAAATAAATGAGTAGAGATGCCTTTTAAATGAGTTTGTCTTCAGGACTAGATCTCGAGGAATGGAAAGAATTTAGAAATACAAATAATCCTAGAAATACAAATAATCCTGGAAACAACCTGAGTAGGGCATTACTGTCTTGTGGCAGGCAGAGTAACAGCCCTCAGAGATATCCACATCCCATCCCCGGGACCTGTGACTGTGTTAGGTTACATGGCAAAGGGGAACTAAGGTGCAAATGAACTGACCTTTAAATGGGAGTTTATCCTAGATTATTTAGGTGGCCCCAATGTAACTACAGAGCCCTTAAAAGTGGAAGAAAGAGGCAGGATCGTCAGCGTCAGAGTGATGCAATAGGAGAAAGACTCCTCTGGCTTTGCTGGCTTTGAAGGTAGAGGATGGAGCCATAAACCAGGAAATGCAGGCAGCTGCTAACAATCTGGAAAAGGCAAGAAAACCAATTCTCCCTACAGTCTTCCATGGGAACCAGCTCTGCTAACACCTCGATTTTAGCTCCATGAGTCCCATTTCCAAGTTCTGACCTCCAGAATTGTAAGATAATATGTTTGTGTTGTTTTAAGTCACCAACTTTGTGGCAGTTAGTTCTGCAACTGTGGAAACTAAAACACTCATTATCTCAGTTTACAGAGGAGGAAACTGGAGCTCACAGCTAGAGAGTGGGAAGTAGAATTCAGATCCAGGCATCAGATCGCAAAGTTCATTGTCTCCATTGACAAGAATGTTGGAGATAAAAACCCATATGCAGTAAGATAGTGTGTCATGGTGGACTTTGAGAAAATTCCCTCTTGCATTCTGATTTTTTAAAAATCATTAGCTTAAGGCCAAGGATTAATTTTTAAAATGGCTTAAGCAAACTTACAAGAATGGGGTGAGGGAGACTAAAGTCTAGATGAACTCAAGATTGTTAAAAAGAAAATAAAATTAGAACTGTCATACATTGTTGATGGAATATAAAACGGTGCAGACACCGTGGGAAAGTTGGGTGGTTCTTCAAAAAGTTAAACATAAAATTACGATACAATTAATTAATTGCTAGTTGTAATTAATTACCTAGCAATTAGTTGCTAGTGGTATACCCAGAAGAATTGAAATAGGTATTCAGACAGATATTTATACACCAATGCAGTGTTATTCACAACAGCTAAAAGGTGGAAACGACCCCAGTGTCTCAGCAGACACATGGATAGACCATGTGCTGTATCCATACAATGGAATAGCATTCGGCCATGAAAAGGAAACAGTACTGATGATACATGCTACAGTGTGGAATCTTGAAAATAAGCTGAATGAAATGAGCCAGTCACAAAAGGTCAAATGTCATGGCTCCATTTAATTGAAATATCCAGAATAGTCCACAGAGACAGAAGGTAGGTAAGAGGTTACCAGGGGTTAGGGCAAGAGGGAATTATTGCTTAATGAGTACAGCGTTTCTGTTAGGGGTGGTGGAAAATTGGAACTACATAGTGATGATGGTTACCCAACATTGTGCATGTACTCAATGACACTGAATTGTGCACTGATTAGATGGCATTTTATGTTTTATATATGTGTATATATATTTTTATCCCACAATAAAATAAAACACCAGTAATAGCCATAGGCTATTACTATTAAGACGATGGTCAGAAGCAGAAGGGAAAGGATGGTGAATTTCCTGGGATGATGGTATGGGGTCAGCAGATGTCAGCTGCTGGCCTGTTTTTAACTTCCTCACCAAGTAGAACTGGAAGTGTAGACTCTAAACAAAGCCACGTGCCAGGCACACAGTAGGCACTCAGCAAGTGTTTGCTGAATAAACAGAGAGGCCTTTTAAGTGAATTGTAGTCATCAGGGCTAGATCCTGGAGAATAGAAAGAATTTGGAAATACAAATGATCTTTAAAGTGCCATGGAGAGTGAACGAAGTTCTAAGTCTGATACCAAGCAAAAATTGCTTTACAGTGGAAAAAATTGTGAGGGTAATGGGAGAGGGTAGATTTTTTTTTTTTTTTAAGATGGAGTCTCACTCTGTCGCCCAGGCTGGAGTGCAGTGGCATGATCTCGGCTCACTGCAAACTCTGCCCCCTGGGTTCACGCCATTCTCCTGCCTCAGCCTCCTGAGTAGCTGGGACTACAGGCACCCGCCACCATGCCCAGCTAATTTTTTTGTACTTTTTTAGTAGAGACAGGGTTTCACCGTGTTAGCCAGGAAGGTCTCAATCTCCTGATCTCATGATCCGCCCGCCTCAGCCTCCCAAAGTGCTCGAATTACAGGTGTGAGCCGCCGTGCCCGGTCGGGAGAGAGTAGATTTTAATAATCATAGACTGCAAGCCTAGAGGTGATGCTTAGCAGAGTTTGAGCACGGACGGTTTGTGTGGAGGTTGCTAGCAGTCAACATGAGTTCACTAAGAAAAGGTCATGTCCCATCAGCTTCGATTCCTCATTGATGGAATAACTTAGTTAGTAAAGTGAGGAAGTGCCATGGACATTACATTTCTAGATTGCGGCAAAATGTCAGTTTATTCCTCACTATCGCATGTCCCTGTGGATAGAGCAGTGAGAAGGGCCAGGTGACTGTGAAGCTGGAGTTTCTGCAGGTGGCTGAAATTTGTCAGCTGACCATCATCAGCCTGAGGGTGAGTTTGAATAGAATAGCATGTGGTATTCCCGCCAGCGTTATCTCCTGCAGTGCAGATGAGTGATTGGCGTAAAGGCCCAGAAGCCTGGTTGTCAGCCACGTGGAAAGCTAAAAGCAGGGAGAGCAGAAGCAGGAAGGAGCATTACAGATGAGAACCAAGATCCAGATACTTCATTCACTGGAAATACTAGAGCCAGTCCACCGAGATTAAACTGAGCAAGGATAAATGTAATTCAGGTGGACTGTTGATTATAGCACAGGATATAGATTTTTTAGTACACATGAAAAATATCTTGGCATTTAGGACAGTGTGTTCCACCCCAGGCTCACAATGCAATGCCAATACAGAGGGAGCTAATTTAGCTTGTCCTGATGGAAGGCTAGTATCACGGAAGGCTGGTGTTGCCTTTGTACCCAACCAGGGCGGGTCCCATCTGTGGTGTTGCCATCAGCATGCATGTCATGTCATAGGAAGCTAGATGTGTATTAGGATGGTCCCCCAGCAGTGGACTTTGTGGAAGGAATTGTGATGAACCTTGAAAATAAGCTGAGTGAAATGAGCCAATCATAAAAGGTCAAATGTCATATGACTCCATTTATATGAAATAACCAGAACAGTCTATACAGACAGAAAGTAGATAAGAGGTTACCAGGGTTTAGGGCAAGAAGAATTATTGCTTAATGACTCTCCAGATACAAGGTGCCCAATAATAAGGCAGTTCCTTAACTACATGCACTGTAGGAACATGCGTCCTCAGTCCACCGCACACATGTTTGCTGGCACCTACTCTGTGACTATTGGGATGTGTCCATGAATAAAACAAGTTACATCCTAATAGGGAGGGAAATGATAAATGTGCACAGGTGAAAGGTGAGATAATGTGCCATGGAGAGAGACTGAGGCAGCCAGGGTTGGGGAAGGACACTCTGGGGCGATGGGGAGACCTGGGAGTGGAGGTGTGAGGGAGGTGAGGGAGCCAGCCCTGGGGCTATCCCAGTGGGAAGTGCATTCACCCTGATGGAACAGCAGTCATGGAGACACTGAGGCGGAAGGGACGGGGTGTGTTTGAGGAACTCTAGGAAAGCCCACATGGGGGAGGTGATTGAGAGGAAGGAAGGAAGGCAAGATGAGCTCTGAGAAGTTGGTGGTGACGGCAGAGGTCTGTCTGGTTGTGAGCAAGGTGGGAACCACGCAGCGTGCTGAGCAGAGGTGTGAGTGATCTGACTCGCCTTGGAACACAGTCACTCTGGGTGACCAAAAGTCAGGGGTGGGCATTGCAGGTCATTTTGGTAAACTTATCTTTCCTGTAGAAAATGAGAGGGTGGTTGAGTATTATCTTCTAAAAGAGTTCATTTTGATACGATGTTCAAAAGCAACTCAAGATCTTTTTGAAAAGCTGGTCACAAATGTCCGAGCAAGCCTTTTGTCAACAAGAGAGGTGGCTGGTGGCCCAATGCCGCAGCATCTGGAACGGGCCTTTGAACCTCCTGCTGAGGAGGGCAGTTGGCAAGTGGAAGCTGCTGCTTATTGTAAGAGGAGAGCCAGTCACCATGGGCTCTAACCTGCATCTTCACTGAAAACCCTACTTGTGTGCCACAGTGGAGGCTAAACAGAAGTGAAGACAAATCTCAGTTCCCAGCCATTAGATACACCCTTGAAGAAGACAGACATTTACACAGCCTCGCTCATTGCTGGCCAGGAAGGACTGACGCATCAGAAGGACAGCAGGGATTCTGAGCATAAAGACTGGAGACACTCGGCCGGGGCGTTGTGGCTCACGCCTGTAATCCCAGCACTTTGGGAGACTGAGGCAGGCGAATCATGAGGTCAGAAGATCGAGACCATCCTGGCTAACGTGGTGAAACCCCGTCTCTACTAAAAATACAAAAAAATTAGCCGGGCGTGGTGGCGGGCGCCTGTAGTCCCAGCTACTCGGGAGGCTGAGGCAGGAGAATGGCGTGAACCCGGGAAGCGGAGCTTGCAGTGACCCGAGATCACGCCTCTGCACTCCAGCCTGGCAGACAGAGCAAGAAGACTCCGTCAAAAAAAAAAAAAAAAGACTGGAGACACTCAGTGGCTTTTGTGACATTTGTGTCTAGTGACCCTCAGGGTCCTGTTAAGAAAGGACCTTTCCTCTTGGTGCTCCCAGTTCTTGAGACTCATGAACCTCTGTCTTGAAGAGTGACAGAGCCCTCGTTTCACGTGGGTGTCTCCTCCCAGTGTCACGTGCCCGCGTGGGCTTTACTGGGTGTCCTTTTGAAGTCATCTGGGTGTTGAATGTTGGCATGGCATGCAGGAGATGGCTTCATGTGCCCTGGAAGTGCCGCCTCCTGGGTCTGCTTTGAGAATCATCTCATTGTGAACAGGTAGAGAAATGTCCTCTGCAGTGAGTTGACTGAACTATCTTCTCCCTTGGGAGAAATTTTCAAAGAGATGTAAAAGGATTTGAGATGAGAGTGGTTAAAGAACTGAGCCAGAGTGTTTTCTCTTTAAAGTATGAACTCAATGGGATAACGTTAAAAAAACAAACAAACAAACAAACAAAAAAACCACACACATACGTAAAAGACTTCAGCACCCTTTATCTGTATTTTAAAGGAAGATGGTAAAAGTACAGTGACTGAAGTCAAGCTGGAGCCTTTCCTTGTTGCACCAAAACATTTTGGAGGGAAAAAGCGGATGGGTCATAACTAAATTAAGACCTTGTTTGTGATCTCATCAGTTCCAAGCTGTCAGCCTAATTTAGTTTGAAAAACGACTTGGAGGAAGTGGCATGTTTCAAAAAAGAAAACAGCTCGTTACCAGCCCCGGACTGGCCTTTTTGAAAGAAGAAAAATGTCATTGCTTTTTCTCCCTGAAATGAACCCATCCAGTTTGATAGAAGTCAAGCGTCTTCTATGGGCCACCTTGCAACACGGACCCTTTCCTGAGCTGGCTTTTTTTCCTCTCAGAGATTTTGTTTTTCGTGAAAAGGCTAGCACCTGCCATCCCCTCAGTGGCAGAAGGCGGCAGGAAGCATCTTTATCCTTGTCATCATCGGTGTTTATGATCAGTTCTTAACAAAACCCCAGTCTAGGAGGACAGGGAGTGGACAGCCTGAAGAAGCCTCCAGGACTCTCCAGATGTCACTGGGGCTCCGGTTCCAGGCTCTTCCTTCACTGAGATGGCCCCTAGAGCTGCTCACAAGTCTCACTGACCATCACATTTCCTTGGCTTTATTCGCCTGGCACTAAGTGGCGGGAGTGGGGAGAGAAGCTGGCATGCAGGGCAGTCACTCGGCACTGAGAATACTGGTGCCCAGTTCCCGGCGGTGTGCTGGGTCAGCACCACACGCACCCGGTTTTATTATTCATGACTCTTTAAATAGCATGGAGGTGAGGCTGGCTGCTTCTGTAGTGTTGTTGCACGAGGCTTTTGAGATAAATGATTTTGGCAGCTGTGCTCAGTGCCTCACGCTTGTATACATGTTTGCGACTGAAAAGCTCACAGCCCTCGGGTACTTGTTGCTGCTTTTCCACCAGTTTGATTTGAAGAAATAAAAGCAGTCACAGAGGAAAGGTAGAAGAGTTGGAAATTGTTTCAGATTGGACAGGACCTTCCCTTGGTGGTTATATTCGTCTGTTCTCACACTGCTGATTCATCTGTTCTCACACTGCTGATAAAGACATACCTGAGACTGAGTGAAAAAAGAAAAAGAGGCTGAATGGATTCACAGTTCCATAGGGCTGGGGAGGCCTCACAATCATGGCGGAAGGCAAAAGGCACATCTTACATGGCAGCAGGCAAGAGAGAATGAGAGCCAAGCGACAGGGGTTTCCCCTTATAAAACCATCAGATCTCCTGAGACTTATTCACTACCATGAGAATAGTATTCTCGAAACTGCCCCTATGATTCAGTTATCTCCCACTGGGTCCCTCCCACAACATGTGGGAATTATGGGAGCTACAATTCAAGATGAGATTTGGGTGGGGACACAGCCAAACCCTATTGGCATTTCTGTTTTAATCTTCTGCTTAGCCTGGGAGCCCAGAGGAGACATCAGTCCTTGGTCTACACCATTGATCTGCAACACATTGAGAAGAAAAAATAATTATAGCTAGCAGATGACTCGGGGCTGGACCACACTTCAGGATGCAGCTACCAGGGCTGTTCTGGCTGAGCAGGAGGGGAGGGGATTCCAAAAGGACTTCCTTCCTGACTTCTTTTTTTTTTTTTTTTTTTTTTTGAGACGGCATCTCCCTCTGTCACCCAACCCAAGCTGGAGTGCAGTGGTGTGATCTTGGCTCACTGCAACTGCAACCCCCATCTCCTGGGTTCAAGTGATTCTCCTGCCTCAGCTTCCCAAGTAGCTGGGATTATAGGTGTCTGCCACCACGCCCAGCTAGTTTTTGTATTTTTAGTAGAGACAGAGTTTCACCATGTTGGCCAGGCTGGTCTGGAAGTCTTCACCTCAGGTGATCTGCCCACCTCGGCCTCCCAAAGTGCTGGGATCACAGGCTTGAGCCACCATACCTGGCCGGACATTCTCACTTCTGTGACACCAAACTCTTCTTGTTTTCCCCTTACTTTAGCCCCCAAAATTCCTGTGTTGAGGTCCTAACTCCCTGTACCTCAGAATGTGAGTTTATTTGGAAACAGAGTTGTGGCAGATACAATTCACTAAGATGAGGTTATACTGGAGTAGGATGGACCCTAATCCAATATGACTGATATCCTTATAGAAAGAGGAAATTGAAGCCAGGTGTCATAGCTCACATCTATAGTCCCAGCAATTCAGGATGGCCGAGGCAGGAGGATCACTTGAGCACAGGAGTTCAAGGCAGCAGTGAGCTAGTATCATGCCACTGCCCTCTAGTCTAGGTGATGGAGCAAAAGCCTCACTCTCTTGAAGTAAGGGAAAACTGGGGTTCAGAGGCACACGAGGAGAATGCTGTGTGAAGATTGGAGTGATGCTGCCACAAGCCATGGAGCCACCAGGTGACAGGAGACAGGCCTGGAGCAGACCCCTCCCCAGCACCTTCAAATGGAGCATGGGCCTGCCGACACCTTGATTTTGGACTTCTGGCCCCCAGAACTGTGAGACAATACATTTGTGTGGTTTAAGCCACCCAGTTTGTGGTGCTCTGACTTCGTGAGCTTTTCTGCCCATCTGACACCGCCTGCCGTCCTCCCGCCCCGTCCCAGACCCTCCTCGCTCCTCATCCCACTCCACTCCTGTGAGTGCTCCTCCACACCATGGCTGCAATCACCACCTTAAGCTGGGGACTCCCAAACCCCGACTTTCCCACGGGGCTCAGGAGGCCTTTCTCCAGCCAGCCTCACATTTGGACTAATGCTTCTCCCCCATGCCACCCTCAGCTATGCTGAATTATTCACAGTAATCGCTTGGTTGGGGAAAAGGTTAGTAAATGCCAAAGGAAATACACACAGAAATCTCCTACACAGCTTAGATGTTGTGCTGGCATTTAAGGCCCATGAGTGATGGTCCATTTTGCAGCTTTTCGTGCCGTGCGTTTCCTTTGTGTGGGGGTCCACAGATCAGAGTCTGTCTGTGGCATGGACTTCCTTATGTCCTCATTGTTCCCACCCATTGCTGGGATGTCCACATTGGACTTCTCGAAAGTGGCCCAAGAATCTAAGTGCAAAATCTGTTCGGATTTTTACAGTTTTTACAATTTTTTCCTAATCTTTTACAGTCTTGCTCATACCTATTTCAACTGCAGTTTTTTTCAATGACTTGCCTTGTGTGAATATTTTTAAAGCATCCAGTATTAAACAAAAAATTTAAACAGCATTTCTGTTTGTTTTCCACATTCTTTAGTTTGTGCACTCTTTTTTTCTTTTTTTTTTTTTTTTTGCGCGACAGGGTCTTGCTCTGTCACCCAGGAATACAGTGGCACAGTCATAGCCCACTGCAGCCCTGAACTCCTGGGCTCAAGCAATCCTCCCACCTCAGCCTCTTGAGTAGCTGGGACTACAGGCGTGTGCTACCACACCCAGTTGATTTTTTTTATTCTTAGTAGAGACAAGGTCTCATTATGTTGCCCAGGCTGGTCTCAAACTCTTGAGTTCATGTGATCTCCCACCTCGGCTTCCCAAAGTTCTGGGATTACAGGCGTGAGTCACGGTGCCCAGCAGTGCACAGTCTTTAATAAACAAGTGCAAATATAAATAATAATACAACTGACATAAACAGGATTAGGCCATATATAAGGGACCCTTAGTAAGTGCACAACTCAGTGGGGGTTGGTGGCGAACAGCCTACCAGGCTGAGTTTTGCCTGAGTCAGGGGTGTTGGTCAAGGGGTTGTACAGAGGGGAGTGGAAACGCTGGTGAGTCAGGCACGTGGAGGTCCGTGAACATTTATTATTCACTCAGTTCCTTGAATAGGCTGAATGCTCTTTCTCCCGACCTTGACTCATGCCAGTTTTCCCGCCAGCATATCTTCTCACTACAGACTGGTTGCCACTTATCCCTGAGGTCTCAGTTATCACTTGCTCCAGGAAGCCCACCTTGCCTCCTTTAGGCTGGGTTATTCTTCCTGTGTGCTCAGTAGCGCCCCCTAGTTCCCCATCCGAGAACTTACACCTCTGCATGGAGGTATCTCCCAACCACCCCTAAGTTTTGCAAGGAGGGAGCTCTTAGCTGGGCCATTCATCATCAGAATCCCCAGCACCTAGTACAATGTCTGGCATGGATTAAGTGCTCAGAAAATATTTGTGTGAGGGAGGGAGGAGGAGAGGAAGATTATATAACTTGTTTATCAGAAATTTGCCACTCCCTAGGTTGTAGGATAAGGTGTGCCTCCTCAGCAGGTGGGGAGGCCTGCCTGCAGTATGTCCTATGGTAGCAGTGATCTTAGTGGTCATGGAAGTGTGGTGGTGGAGGTGGCAGTCATAGTCATGAAGAGAAGACTGATGCCTCCACCAGTAACAGTACCACCATGTGGTATTTGTGGGCTACTTAGCACAGATTCTCAGATGCATCAGACCATTTAACTCATGACCCGCAGTTCCCTGGCTCCACACGCCCTGTGCAGCTCCACACTTTACGGGGTTAAGCCATGCTTCCCTTCCTCCTATTCCCACCTGTTAGAATCCCATGCCTCCTCCTCCTAGGCCAGCCCCAGCACTTTCAGGCTCCTTGTTCTAGTGCCTTCTTGTCCATGGGACCCCTTCTCTTCCCAGCTCCTGCCCTGGAGTAGCATCTGCTTCCAACTCCAGGCAGAAAGGAACAGATCGCTCTGTGAAGAATGTTCTTGGAGCCCCTACCAAATCTCCGCTTTGCCCTTGTACCCAGATGAGGCACATCCAACAGTGACGGGAGTTGTTCCTAAGTAGGAAAAGCATCCCCCCAATAGCTCATGAGCATTTAAATAGAGTAAACAAGAACATTTTGTTGTTGGTGGTGGTGTTTTCGTTCGGCTCTCATTATGCCATTGCCAGCCCTTCAGAAGAGACGGAAAGGGGTCAAGTCCCCTTCTTCCAGCTTTTAATAAAGCATTGTGAGAGGAGGAAGGAAGGCTGTGGGAAAAGCGGTCAGAGTGGAGCTGGGAAGAGAACGAGTTTTCCAGATTTCATAATATTCATTTGTCTCCGGACGTTGGCCTTCACGCCTTCACCGTCTCTGTGCACAGTGCTCGTAGTGTGGTGTGCAGAGGACCCGCTGAGCCAGGGTGCATGGCCCGGACCCATGCCAGGGAGAGCTGTGTCCTTTTCCAGGGCTTCCCCCCCACAAGGTGCCACAAACTGGGTGATTAAGACAACAACAAGGAGTTCTCTCCCTGTCATGGAGACTGGAAGCGTGGGGCCATGTTCCCTCTGAGCCCCAGGGGAAGAATCAGCTCTCAACTCTTCAGCTTCCGGTGGTGCTGGTGAGCCTTGGTGTCCTTGGCTTGTAGCTGCATCACTTCCGTCTCTGTCTCCACTGTCACGTGGCCTTCTTCCCTTCGTGTGTGTGTAGGTATCTCCAAATTTCTTGCCCCTTGTAAGGACACCAGCCGTTGGATTGAAGGCCCACTCTGACCCAATAGGACCTCATCCTTACTTGATAACATCTGCAAAGACACTGCAGCAGTCCCTCCTTAACCGCAGTCAACCACATGGTCTGAAAATATTAAATGGAAAATTCCACAAACAATTCATAAGTGCTCAATTGCATGCCATTCTGAGTAGCATGGTGAAATCTCTCGCCCTCCGGCTCTGTCTGATCTGGGACATGAGTCAGCCCTTGGTCCAGCATATCTACACGGTCTCGCTACCTGCCCTGTATGAAATGGCTGCAAAGGGAAAAACATAGTGCATACAGGCGTCGTGCTATCTGTGGTTTCAGGCATCCCCTGGGGGTTTTGGAACACATCCCTTGTGGATAAGTGGGGACATCTGTATTTACAAATAAGGCCACAGCCGCAGGTACTAGGACTTAGGGTTCCAACATGTCATTTGGGGAGCACAGTTGAACCCCCAACATCGGCTTTGTAGGCATATTCTTTCTTGCTTCCTGGGCGTGGAGGGAATGAACCACAGAATTTTTGCATGTGTGCCTAGTGCCTAATACAGACCCCTGGGCTGTGGACACCCCTGGGCTGTGTTTGGGCTTCACTATATTCACCGCCCCCCCCCCGTTACTGCAGATGTGATTTTCTTTCCTCTGCCTCTTGGACTTGGTTGCTTGTTTTTATGTCCTTAAGAGAATATTTCTGTTGTAATGGAACATTTCACCTGTAAGAGATGAGACCTTCTCACAACTAACAGAGACTCCCCAGGTGGCTGGAAATAGAACAAGGCTCCGGTTTTTTGGCAAAAGAGGAAATACTTGAGGATCATGGCTGGTCAGAGACATTGCCTTTTTAGACGTCGCCAGTGCTGGGCTGAGGGGGTAAAAGCAGATTTGGTGAAAAGTGGCCTGTGGTGCTCTGTCACCTGGGGGGGGGGGGTGTCCTTGTGCATCTCCTGGCTGTTCTGGACACTCAGCGTCTTGTGAACTAACTGTGGCTGCGGAAGCTTTGTGGTCTGAAGCTGCAAGATCCCTCATACCAGAAGCACTTTCCTGAGAGCATGGCAATGAGGCTACGTGACGAAGAAAGCTGGATGGGGCTCCTTCAGCTTCCGAGCTCTCATGAGCATCCCTGGAAGTTTCAGGAAGCATTGTGTATCCAAGATGCTTTGTCCATGTGGGCTATAGCCCCAGGGAATGTTTTCCTTTGCTATTTTTTTCCTCTGGCAGATGTTCATGTGGAAATGTGACCTTTAATTCCTTAAAGATCCATCTCCCTGGAATTAATTCCTCTTCTGAAGTCATAATCTTTCACGTAATATTTTCTGATCATCTCAACTCCAAGTAAAGTGTTGTATGTCACAGGTGGGGGAAATGATTTGGGCTTTTTGCATGCCATTTGAGTGTAAGAGAAGAGAGCCGCCGTGTTTGGAGGCAAAGACAGGAGGGTGGGCAATGTCTGACACTGGAAGTGGACTGTGCTTGTTGGTTAAGTCATCTGATTGAATTCTTTCTCAGATAATAGAGGTACCTTCCAGGAGGCAAACATCTGATTCTCTTCTTGTGTATCTCCATTACCATGGACGTTTCCCTCATGTTTATCAAGAGAAAAGCTGCAAATTCACATGAAGCCCACAGGTTCTAAACATAACGGTTGATCACACGGGACCTGTTGTCAGAACCATGCTGTTCGCGGTTTCCCAGCGTAAGGAGCCAAGAAGATGGGAGCCATCACTTGCTGCCACTTGCCTGCTGTGGTTCATGCCTGCAGTCCCTCCCAGATGCCAGAACTACTTCCGGAAACACGTATGATGTGTTCTTGGAAGCTCCATTGGCAAACCGGCTGCAGAGCCTCTGTGCGGGTCTCTGCTGTGAGTTCCCCCTCTGGCCCCTGCAGAAACTGAGGGTCCATGAAATGATTGGAGAAGGGAGGGGAAGGGCCCAAAGATGTGACACTCCCTCCTCCTCCCTCTAGCCGCTTGATACTGGCCAACCAGGGAGGTAGCAACCCTACTGGAATTGTTGAAACAGTCCATATTCATAGTTGCTAAACTTGACCTATGTGGTAAAATAACATGTTTTTCTGGAATGAGTGGCATGTTTTCAGCCTCTCCTAGACATAGTGGTGTGGACCACCCAGAGGGAGCCCTCACTTAATAGAAGAAGCAGCCCATTTACTGATAGGCACCTTGTGGTTGAAAGATTGGAAAGAAGACTTGGATTGCACTTGCATTTATATTCTCTCATTTTCTTGTTCTATTAAAAACGTCCAAACAAATTTAGTGTGTGGGAAGGAAGGACACCTTAGCATGAGTAGTGAGGAAAATGCAGCATTGCTAAGCCGGTGGAGTTTGCTCAACACATTCCTGCCACTATGTTGCAGAGGACATTGATGCCCAGTGACATATGAATGAGTTGCTCCAGGCCTTTGTCCTGGGTAGATGGCAGGGAGTGGCAGTGAGTGTGTGGAGAGCCTCTACCCTTCCATCTGGGAAGGGGTCCAGGCTGAGCGGGCCTCCCCTGGCTCCAGCAGCTCCAAGGTCAGGGGTGTGTGATCTGTCACCCTCTTGCCCCTCCCTGCACTGGGCATGGTGACCCACAGGCCAGGCTGAAAAGCCGGCCTAGAATACCTGGATGTAGGCAGACTTATTAGTATCCAAGAAGTCCATGGGTACCCAGTCACGTCCCCAAGGGGCAGGCTTTTCTAGTAAGGTTTAGGGAAGAGCATTCTTAGCGGTAAAGAGCTCAAGTTGCAATCTCCACCCTGCCCCGCCTACTGGTGCATCTCCTTTGGCACGTCACTGACTCAACCTGCCTCATCAGTTAAAGCAATTAGAATTTGGCACGTAATCAATACTTAATAAGTATTGGCTGTTATGTCTCTGTAGGTAAATTTACAGGGGCATTGCAGCATAAGAAGCTCTGTTGCTGGGCTCCATGCAGGCGAGCCCAAGGAGCCTGGCTGGTGTTCAGCAGGGTGTGCTCATGATTCATGTAACCCCTGGCTCTTCAGGCCTTGACAGTCCACTCTGGACATGATGCTCTGTCCTTGACAGTGACCAGGGTGTGGGCCTGTGGTATCTGATGAGCAGCATCTCCCTTCAGCAGCATCTCTGTGTACATCTCATGCTACACCGATGTAGACAGCCGTGCGTGGGGTCTTTCAGCTGTCCTGGCAGCACAGCCTTTCAGGTCTGAGCAGTCCTGGGTATTTAGCACAGAGGTCTGAAGAGGTTCTGAGTCCACGGACTAGGTGGAAATCCTGAATCCTAACCCAGGCAGCTGGTCTGCAGTAAAGATGGTTCATATTTATTATTGAGTGTGTACTGTTTGCCAGTTGTTCTTCTGAGGGTTCTCCAAGTATGGACTCATGCTCTTATAGCATTCCAATAAGATAACTAATTTTATCCCATTTTTTAGAAGGACAGAATGAGGCTCAGAAGCGTTAGTAAGCTGACCAAGGTCAAACAAAAGTGACAGCTGGTGTTCGAAGCTGAATGTGTTACTTTGGTCCCATCCCATTAACCACTGTGGATATGAACTGCTATGGAATTGACAACAAAAGTGTCAAAAGCCGAAAGTGGCTTTTGATTGCATAGGATGCCTGCAGCCCTGCCCTCCCATGACAGATACTCAAATGTTGCTGCTCTGAGGCCCACACTGCATTTCAGTGACATCTAATACCCATACATAGATGGAGGGGCCACCACGCACTAAACCCCTGCCTGGACTCACCCTCTAGTAAAAGAGGGAGGCAAATGATTAGCAGCGTGGATCACATCCGTGCTCTCCTGGACGTGTGAATGGGGAATTGGAGACAGCACCAAAAAGAGAACAAGTAACTCCATGAAGAGGGGCAGGAAACACTCCGTGGAGAGGGGGTACTTCTGAGCTAGGTTTGGAAGAATAAATAGAAGTTCATTAGGTGTTTCAAGGTGGGGCATATAGGCAGAAGAAATAGCATGCAAAGAACACAAGTATAAAACAGCAGGACTTTTTTTAGGGTGGGGGTGCTGTAAGTGCCTCAGCACAGGTAGAATGGTAAAATCGGGGAAATTCTGTGGGTGTTGAAACCGGAGAGACAGAAACCAGGAGACATGGCCTGGTTTGCCATGCCAGGGAACCGGACTACATCCCAGGACGATTTAATTTCATAGTTTTACAACAAAGTTGAAATCCCCAAACCCTGATGCATGTAGTAGTACCATTTGCCCTGGTCTTATTATGGTTGTCGAAGGAAAGGATGACAAAAGTAAATAAGCTTCCCCATATGATGTGCATGGACTTTGTGCTACAAAGAATGTTGTTTTTAAATCTCTTCCACTCATTTCTCCAGTTTTTCATCAGCAATTCCCTTTGGCAAAAGTTATTCTCAGATGCCAGGATAAGTGCTTTTGAGGGTTTTTGTTTTTGTTTTAATGTTTTTTTTTTAAGTGGCTTTTGATTGCATAAGACCATCATGTAGAACTGTTTCCAGTAGTATCTTTATAGCAGGAATGGAGGCTAAGACTGATTATGTAATTGTTCCCTTAATCTATTCTCAGAACCTAACATGTTGCCAGCAGATGAAAAAGCTAATGATCATAATGGCCTCTGAGTGTCTTTCCTGCTCATAGTTTCTGGCGCTATTGCTCTTGCATTGTTTACTGCAAAAGAGAAATCAATGGTTTAAATGTGGCATGACTGCTCACCCAGCCTTGGCCACCCCGAACTCAGCTCTGTCTGCTCCCTCTTGCATGTGCAGCCCACAGCAAGCAGGTCTTGCAGGAGAAGGGGTGCAGGTGTACTCATTAGTGACCCTTGCTGGTGTCTCACATGTTAATATTGGGATGAGGAGAGGCAGCCCACTTCTGCCACGCTGGGGTTGCATTTTGCAAGGAGAGCAGAATACCATCTGCCAGAGGAGGTGGTGGGAGCGTGCAAATACTGCTATGAATGCCATGAATGCTTAATTGCTATAGATTTTGTTTTTTAGTTTGAGTCTTTGCATTTAGTGTGTTTGTTGTTTGTTCTTTTTTTTATTTTTTAGAATAGTCCTTATCAGTGGCAGAAGATCCTTCTGTAGTATATTTTCAGTGCTGCCGTATCGCGACAGTACCCAAGTCGGGTATGTATATGCATGCATGCTTTGTAGTTCTCTGGGTGAAAAGTTCTCACACCAATGTACATAATGTGGCCATCCTTTCCATTTTCAAGAAGTTGCCTTGCTTTGACACTGCAAATTCAGTATTTGTACACTGGAACAATAAAAAGATGTTCCACTTTCTTTTCAGCCAGAAAGCTTCCTCGTTGTGTGTGTGCATGTGTGTCCCCATCTTATTGCCTGTTCTTTCTAAATCTACATTTTGTTACCTTATCCAATACTTGCTTTAGCAAGAACATTATGGGGCCCACCATATTCCACAGGGCCATGCCAATCTTTGGAAAAAAGGTAGGTCAAGGAGGGAATTGGAACAAACCCTGTGACCATCCCACCTCCTTGCATCTTGGGCTTGGGGTTGGAAACTGACCAGCAAGCTGGAGCTGCCACCACAGAGAAACATCAGAGCAAAAGGGTTCCAGGACCAGAGATTAGGTAACTAGCTACAGGCCAGAGGAATGCTTCCCTGTCTAGATCAACAAGCCCCTCCTTTTACTCTGAAAAAAAGTAAGTACCTGAGGGTCTGTCCTTGCAAAGCCTCCGCTCTTCATCGCCATCCCTGAACCCTGTGTTCCTTCCTCCTCATGCTCCTTTTGCCTTTTCATGCATCCAGTGTCTGTCATCAGGCTGCCGCCGGTAGCAAAGGCAGGACAGTTCACTGCATAAGATGTCGAGCATCATGGGATGTTGGCTATGGCGTCTGGTCATTGTGCCAGCCACACCACAGACATGTGACCACTGTCCCCAAGGAGGGCCGTATGGCCACTGGTGCTGATTCGCCATGTGTTCATCTTCCACTGTCTCCATGAGCTCTACCCCAGGCCTTCCTGCTCACCATGACCTCCCCTTTCCCCTATAGATGTGCTAGACTTACAGCCTGTTCGATTCACCATGGTCCTTATCTGCACTCTTCATTGTCAGCTCCATGGGACAGAAAACACATCTTTATTCGTGGAATCCTGACTCAGTCATTGATGAAATGTGTGCCTTAAGGAGTGATCGTCATGGCAGTGTTTGTTAAGCACACACTTTGAGCTGGTCTTTTTCATTATTTACATCCTTACAGCCAAACCTTGCAAAGTAGATGCTCTAGAAAAAGTAGCAGCAAATCCTGCAGCTCGGAGGTTTCAGGACCATCTAGTGGCCAGCGGGCTGCCCAGAGAGATGTTGTGGGGCAGCTTTCTTCGCCTGACCTACCTGCTGTGGCCCCGGTTCTGGCTACATTGGAAGAGCAGGCTCATTCCTTGACAAAATTAGCTCATACCAGCTCACAGACCTGGTGTGACCCCAGAGGCCAGTTCATTCATCTTATTACAAGTAGTAGCCCAAAGGCCCAGAATGTTTGAGCGTGACCAGCCTGGGCACACACCTCCAGGGTGTCTGTATTATCAGTAGCAGGCTCTTTGCCAGTAGGTCCTCTCCTGGCCAGAGCTTGGATGGTACTGTGGCATCAGCCTCGTTTCTCTGGGTTTCCCTGGCTGACCTCTCTGATTGACACATTCTTTCCTTAGCTTCATCTCATTCATTCATTTAGTGAGTGCTTGTCATGTGACCAGGTGCCCGGGACAAAGGCAGAGAAGGATGGATTGGGTTCCTGTGCCCCTGAACTTAACAGCTTAGCAGGGAAGACACACGATTAACTACAACTTTTTTTTTTCTTTTTTCTTTTTTTTGAGACGGAGTCTCGCACTGTCACCCAGGCTGGAGTGCAGTGGCGTGATCTCGGCTCACTGCAAGCTCCGCCTCCCGGGTTCATGCCATTCTCCTGTCTCGGCCTCCTGAGTAGCTGGGACTACAGAGGCCCGCCACCACGCCCGGCTAATTTTTTTGTATTTTTAGTAGAGACGGGGTTTCACTGTGTTAGCCAGGATGGTCTCGATCTCCTGACCTCGTGATCCGCCCGCCTCGGCCTCCGAAAGTGCTGGGATTACAGGCGTGAGCCACCGCGCCCGGCCATCTACAACTTTTAATACATGCCGGAGATACCCGGTCAAGCAATCCTTGAATCTTCCTGGCTGAAGACTCATTCTGTTTCTTTAATTTGGCCTCTCCACACTTGTCTTTGAAGTGTCCATATTAGTTTTATTCTCCAAGGTCTGGGGTAAGGTACCCCTCACTGTGGTACCCAAGTATTCATCCCCATTTTGTAGATGGCATCACTGATCGATCCTTAAGAGTTGAAATCTCAAACATCAACTTTGGGCCAGAATGGGGATTTAATCGCCAGTCTGTTCAGCCGTAAGTTTTTCCATGACCCACACTGGCAGACAGGCAAGATAAGTCCTGTATCTGCAGAAACCTTGCTGTGAAGTGGAGCTTTTCTGATAATCTGCCTCCAGAGGTTAACTGCAGCTCCCAGGAGTGAGTGGATCCAAGGTTTCCAGCATGGCACCTGGCATGCAGAGAAGTGCTAGGGCCCAATCAGCAAGGACCCCATATTTCTGACAGTAAAAAAGAATCACTGTGAAGAACTTTGGAGATTTAGAATTTTTATTACTTATTAGCTTCTGTGAGCTTCCATTGACTCCTCTGTAGAATGGGGAAGTTACTACCTCACATCATTAATTTGAAGATAATGGCATTTCTGCAAAGCCAGTAGGAAGTCGTTTTAACTTAAATTACTCAGGAAGAGGGCACTCAGACCATCTCCATTGGACATCCTTGTGGATATGCGTGGCCATCCACTCTTTTCAACATCTCAGGGAAATGCTAGGTGGCAGCCAGTTGGTGCTAGGAAACTGTCTGTTCATGCCTGGGTCTCTTTGCTGCTTGGGAAGGCCTCCTGTGTTGCAGAAAGGGCCGCTGCATAGGGTGTTCAGCAGATTTGGCTGCTCTGTTGGCCCTGGACAGAGAAGCAAAACGGGTGTGTGGGATCCCACCTTTTACATCCTAGGTGTGAACAGATTCAAATCCACTATTCTTCCAGATTTTATAGATGAGGAAACCAAGGTGCACAGGAGGGATTTTTTTGTTTTTTGTTTTCATTTGTTTTTGAGACAGGATTTTGCTTTGTTGCCCAGGCTGGAATGCAGTGGCACAAACATGGCTCACTGCGGCCTCGAACTCCTACACTCAAGCCATCCTCCCGCCTCAGTCTCTCAAGTAGCTAGGACTACAGTTGTGCGCCACCACACCCAGTTAATTTTTAAAATTTTTAATAGAGATGAGATCTCGCCATGTTGCCCAGACTGGTCTCAAACTCCTGGACTCAAGTGATCCTCCTGCCTTGGCCTCCCAAAGTGTTGGGATTACAGGTGTGAGCCACTGTACCCAGCTAGAAGAGGATTTTTTCTGTAACAAAAAAAATCATCAGGTCCTTTGTCAGACCTAACAGAAAAGAACATGTTTGTTTCTGCAGCACAGTCTACCTCTGTACTCACACAAGAAACTCTGAGCACAATTCCAAATATCGTGATGGAGCAGCAGGATTAAGAAGCAGAATGCTTTTTAAACTTTTCAATGAGCAGACATTGTATTTATAAATAACCCACTTACCATAATTATGATTTTTAAATTTTTTTTGCTAATTGGGAAACAACTATGCTCAAATAAAAAGTTACTAGTAAGTAAATGCTAGTAAAAGTTTACTAGTAAATATACCAGTAAATATATACACATACATATGTTAAACAACTTCAGTTCATGTACATATTAACTAATACCTTTCCACAGTGGAAAATTCCTTTTACGCTGAAGCTCTTTTTGTGACTGGGACGTAAGTCATAGAATTTCAAGGGTGGAAAGGCCTTCCTGCTTCGCAGCTGAGGCACAGCGGGGCGAAGCTCGCCCACAACCCCCTACCTGGCAGAGTCAGCAACACTGGAATTCAGGACCCGGTCTGCCCCAGCCTGCTGGGCCGTGCTTTCTGGCCTCCGTGTTTCCATTATACTCACGCACATGGACCCAGCCCCATGGGCCTGATTATTCCAAACAAGCACAACACCCCCGCCACCTCACCGATTAAGGGGCATAATGTACAGCTCCAACTTCATCACAAGAAAGTTGTAAAAACAGGAAGCTCATAGTTCATCTGCTGGGTACTTGAGCCTCCTTCCCATGGAAAGCATCTGTCACGGTGGCCTGATCTTTCTGGGGTTGTTTTCTGGCCACTTGCACTGCACTCAAACTTCCCAGCCCTGCCTCCCACATCCTCACTTGTCCTGCCTCCCACCATGGCCTCCACATTTTGTTCTTGGTTTTAATTTGAACACTGATTCTGGATTCTGACATTAGTTGATCAAAGCAGACAGACCAACCTTAGGAGGGCTTTCTATAATACTATCTATTCATTCATTCTTTTATGCATTAGGTCACTTGTTCCGCTCCCAGCGAATTAAGGCCCTGATAGAGACTGAGGAAGGGGTGAGGAGGAATGAGTTACCAATCCAAGACAATGGAGGGTGGGCAGGGAGGCACTGGAGAACACTTGAACTGCCCACAAATCCTGACCAACACCCACATTTATAGTAAATGTACATACAGTCTTAAGTAAAAGCAAGGTGTTTGCTATGTAAAGTTGCTTTATCCCCACCACCCCCCAAGTGCCTTGCCATACCAGCATGGCACCTATGTGGAGGTTTAGGGGCTACGACTGTACAGCAGAATTCACTCACCTGCAGCCTGGTGAGCACCTACTGTTTGCTGGGCACTGCCACCCTGCCTTGGATACACTGGTGAAAGAGAAAATGTCTCTCTGTGTGTGGAGCCTACTCTCCGTGCCATTCCTCTGGTCCTCTGTCTCAGTGAGAGACGGGAATAAGCTAGTAAACCAATCATCAAACAAAATAGCAAAAACATTGCATCCTAAGCAATGTCTGATTAGAGCAGAGGAAGGAGTTGGGTGAATTCAGATGGCAGGATCCATTGTAGTGCCCAGCGAAGGCAATTCTTCAGTTAGACTTGGAAGCGTGAGACCTTAGAACTTGAGAAAGGATATTGCATCCTCAGCGTTGACTTCTGAGGATGCCAGCGGATGATCCAGCTCCCCGTGAACTCTCAGGCAGGGCCTGCCCTGTTGAGAGATTTAGTGATGCCGTATTCAACCTGGAGTCCCATTTTGCAGCCACACTCAGCGTCCAGACCACTGTAGTGAGGGGCAGGGGAGAGGGCTGGGGACAGGAGTGAGCTCTGACATACGGGTCCATCACTCAGCCCTCCTGAGTCTCAGACCCCTTATCTATAAAATGGGGATGTTTAACCAGACACTACAAGGATGCTGTGAGTGCAAAAGGTTGTTCTCATTCTTGTCAGTGCTGCTGCTGCAGAAGCAGTAAGCTGTGTTGAACAAGGAATTTATGAATGAAACACACTGTCCACACTCCCCATCTGTCAACAATCAGCAACTTCTCAAGCGCCTACCTGAATATTAATATTCATTGAGTTTATTAAAATTGAGATTTTTTTTAAATAGGCAGATCTGGTGGCTCCTTGCCACTGTATTGGGCACATTTTTTCCTGGTGTGGGCCACGAGCCTAGGGGCTTAATCAGCGTGGGCTTGGGAACACTGGAAAACGTGTGGGGTCATTTTGCATGCCACCAGGTTTAGACCAAGCTGATAAGGGATCGGCCCCACGGTGATCTCTAGAGCTGCTGCTTGAAGCAGACTGCCTGAGTATCTAACAACCACCGCAGTCTCCAGCATGCTCTTCCCTACCGTGATGTATGGGTGTGGATATTTGAGAGAAGAGCACATTTCTCTAGGATTAACGAAGGGTGCAGTCAAGCATGTGTGTGAACGTGATAAATAGAGCTAATAATAGAAGCTGATCCTGAATAGTGCTTACAATGTATGGCATCCCAGGCGCTGGTCCACGTGGCTTTGTATACGCTCACTCATTTCATCTGCCCAACAGCCTCTTAAGGTAGGTGCCAGTATTACCATTTTACTTGAGGCTAGGGGTCGAGAAAGGCTTAGCAACTGCCCAAGTGGTAGTAGGTGGGGGCAGGCAGTGTGGCCGCAGATCTGCCGTGTTGTGTTTGCTGCTGTGGAGCTGGTTCAGCCCGGGAAGCTGGAATGCACACTTGAGAACCAAGTGTGTTTCCCTTCATAATCACGCCTTTGGGGCTGGGCGTGCTGGCTCGGGACCAGTACAGGCAGGCAGCACTGGCTGACTGGTGTGCAGTTTGGTGAAGATGGAGCTTGGAGGTCACAGCTCTCATAGGTGTGCCTCACACGGGCTGCCCTCTGGGGACACCAGCTGCTGAGCTGATGGGTTATAGCTTTCCGAAGGCTTTGGAGCTTGCTGGTTCACCCTGCAGACTTGGATGCTCCCAAGGCAAATACCAGACATCTCTGGGTGGAGTCTTAAGTGAAAAATAATCTATGTAATTTCCCCATCTGGGTGTTTGTCTTTAGAATAGGAAGGTGTGTGGAGAGTGTGGAGCTGGTGAAATTCTCCTGGTGTCTGTATGGTGTTGATGCACTGGCTCTCTGCAGAGGTGTGGGTGTTCCTAGCTCATGACCCTGAAGTGCTGCCAGCTCGAATCTCCCTAGCACCTTTTCCCTGATACACCCAAGTTGCCCCCTGAGCACCTCCAGGAAGCAATTTAGGGAGCAGTAAGGGTCTTTCTCATGTCCTGATACCATACATGAAGAATGCTTCTCTTTGAGAAAGGGTGCAGCATAGTTGCATTAGAGGATTCCTAATCACAGTACCAGGCATGTCTTCACTTCACAAAAGGATTTGTGGCAGGGCCCCAGAGCTTTCTTAACTGCTCATAAAATATTGTTTGATTTACAGAGTTTGCTTGCATACGATAGGAAATCATCTGCTAGATATAATGAGATGCTTCTGATAACTGTCCGTCTTCATGTTCTTTTACTTTAGGAATTCAAAGTCTTGCCTGCAGCGTGAACCCCTAGTGGCTCTGAGAGACACAGAGGCTTGGAATAGAGGGTAGTGTATGCTCAGTGTCCTGAGTTGCAGACATTGGAGTCCCCTCTGATGGTTGGGGTGTGGGGCCGTGGTTTTCAGGTACCTTACAGGATTTCCAGGACAGACAGAAACCAGCACAGACAGACACCCAGGACCAACACAGTGACGGCAACACAGCCAGGACCCACTTACAGCCATACCCTGGGGCTCTTCCCATGGAAGTGCTGTTGACGCTGCCATCTGGGGGCCCCCACCTTAGGCTTGCCAGAAGTTCTGATCTCCCCAGGTGTTACTTCCACCTCCAGGTTTCCCATGAGTGCTTCCACTTGGCAGAACCTAGGCCGCCTGTGGGAGCCTGGGAAATGTAGTTTTTAACAGCTACATGAGTATCATGAGCTAGTCTATGGTCTCTGCCAGTGGTTCACCAGACGATCTCCCTGTCCCCAAACTGAACCTGGGGAGACTGAAGAACCCCAGATCAAGGAGAATTCAAGCCCCTGATCCAAGCCTGGCCCAGGAGGGAGCCCTCAGGGAACCAAGGATCCCTAAGAAGCTTAGAAGGTCCCTTCCTTCCCCATAGATGTGCTCCCATTAAGGACAAGACAGTGTCTAGTGAGACTGCATAGATGTCCAAATGGATTTACAAAGCCCAGGAGCTCTGGATTCAGCCAAGCCTAAATTAAAACCTCCTTTGTGGTCCCCCAGACTTAACAGAAACAGGGCCCTTGAGTCTCTGGGCTCGGCGCTCCTCTCCAGCCCTCTCTCAGCACAGCCCCTCTCAGCCCTAGCAAGCTACCTATAGTTCCTTAACGCATCAGGCTCTCACCTTTGGGGATACTCAGCCATCCCTCCAGGCAGCTTTCTCAGTGCCCCCCCAGCACCTGTCCCCCCACCCCCAGCTCCACTAAGAGCCCCTTCATGTCTCAGGGCTTATAATATACATTTTACCTTATTTTTCACTTGTGGGTGTGGATTGTGTCTTAATCCTCAAGGTATCTGCAGCACTGTGCACAGAAAGTAGTGGTCACTCTGGTTCTATGTGTTGGGTGAGTAGAAGCAAGGTTTCTGAGACTTCTGAGAATTGCTATGTTTATGAATATAGTGCTCATGTTTCTCTCTCTCTCTCTCTCTCTCTCTCTCTCTCTATATATATATATATATATATATATATATATGATTGCCCCAACAAAGGACAGCTGGACTTCTTCAGCATAAGCAAATGCATCTCTCAGGGTCCCTCAGCCTGGCACCTCATCCTTGAGGGCACCTCCATAAAAGGATGGAGCTGGATGGTTGGCCATAAGGAAGGCCCTAGAAGGTGCTAACAAGGATGAGCTGACATGGACCTCAGGGTCGTGCTTCTCTCCAAGTGACTCTGTCCCACCCACGGTGAAAGTGAAAGTTGCTAAGCCTGAAGTGACAAAAGAGGGCGTCGAGCTGCACCCAGATGCAAGTGCTAAGCCCCAGCGAGGCCCCTCCCACCCACTAGCCAGGTGACTCCCCCTGCATTAGCCTCGCAGCCTGTGCAGTTCTCTCCGATCACGAGTGCTGCACCTGCAGAGCCGCTTACAAATACTTGCACCCTGAATGTTAAGCCCAAGGATGCCAGGGGCATTTAGATAAGGTCACACTGGCTTCTGCAGTCTTTGCCCAAGCCCTGTTGGAATTCCCTGGCTTTTGGCTGGCAGGTTTACCTAGTCCTCTATCAACTCAGGTTGTCTGAACATCTCCAAACCAGCAGCATGTGAGCTACATGTAAGTGACACAGCCCCATACTGAGCAGGACATATTCAGATTGCATCTAGCCTAGGGTAAAAAGAGGGCATTTTTGGCTGGGTGCGGTGGCTCACACCTGTAATCCCAGCACTTCAAGAGGCCGAGGCGAGCAAATCACGAGGTCAGGAGTTTTAAGACCAGTCTGTCCAACATGGTGAAACTCTGTCTCTACTAAAATACAAAAAATTAGCTAGGAGTAGTGGCAGGCGCCTGAAATCACAGCTACTCGGGAGGCTGAGGCAGGAGAATCTCTTGAGCCCGGGAGGTGGAGGTTGCAATGAGCCGAGATCTCACCATTGCACTCCAGCCTGGGCAACAGAACGAGACTCCGTCTCAAAAAAAAAAAAAAAAAAAAAGGTGTGGTGGGGCATTTTTCCCAAGCTTAGTTCTGTAGAGAGTGGGATGCTCTATCCTGTCCCTGGAGCCCCTCTCTGTGTCTAGGGTGGACTGAAGCCCCTGCCTGCGTCCTCCCCGCCACCACCCACCCACACTCATCCACACACAATCTACTCCTAATTGCCAGGTCCTTCTGAAGCCCAGCATGGCCATCTCTAATCAGGTGCATGTGTTAGGAGGCTGTCAGGACTTACTGGCATGCATTGAATAAAGACTGGATATGGGTTGTGCCCACGCCTTTCAAATAACACAGATCCCAGAGTCCCACTAATCATTACCAGGGATAGATTGCATGGCCACTTCTGCTTGGGGTGGCCCTGAGCTAATTCATTAAAGGGTATGTGAAGTGGAAGATAGTTAAGGTAAAGGTAATGCCAGACCAAAAATGAGTTCCGTAGTAAGGAGCACTCTTCGTAGTCTTTTAACAGAGCTCTTCTGGTGAATCAGGAATGGGCACAAGTAGCCCATTCATCCCCACTCCCGCCAGCCACCTCCTTTGGTGCCTCCATTAGGAAAACCACAGCCCTTACCCATCCTTGCTATCATGTACCCGTGGGCACCTGCGGCCAGGGAGGCAGTGTGGTGCATGGGAACGAGCTGGCAGGCAGAAGCCTCAGTCCTGGGAAATGAACTAGCCTTACTGACCCCAGCTTCACTCATCCGTAAAAGGACTATAATGTCCACCTCAGGGAGATGAATGAAATAGTAAATAAAATATTATATGTGAAAGCTCTGAGCACCCTGACAGGCTGTAGTAGATATTCATTAAGCATTAGTTTCACTTCCATTTTTGTCCAGTCACAGAGCATTTTTTTTTTTTTTTGAGACAGAGTCTCAGTCACCCAGGCTGGAGTGCAGTGGCAGGGTCTTGGCTCACCGCAAGCTCCGCCTCCCGGGTTCACGCCATTCTCCTGCCTCAGCCTCCCGAGTAGCTGGGATTACAGGCACCCGCCACTACACCCTGCTAATTTTTTTGTATTTTTAGTAGAGACGGGGTTTCACTGTGCCAGCCAGGATGGTCTCGATCTCCTGATCTCGTGATCTGCCTGTCTCGGCCTCCCAAAGTACTGGGATTACAGGCGTGAGCCACCACACCCAGCCTTTTTTTTCTTTCTTTTTGAGACAAGGTCTCACTGTATTGCCCAGGCTGGAGTGCAGTAGTGCAATCTCAGCTCACTGCAGCCTTGACCTCCCAGGCTCAAGCGATCCTCCTACCTCAGCTTCCTGCATAGCTGGGACGACAAGCATGCACCACCACGCTCAGCTAATTTTTGTATTTTTTGTAGAGTCAGGTTTCACCATGCTGTCCAGGCTGGTCTCAAAATCCTGGGCTCAAGCCATCCTCCCACCTCAGCCTCCTAAAGTGCTGGGATTACAGGTGTGAGCCCCTGCGCCCGGCTGTCACAGAGCTATTATTTTGCTCTTTCTAGATCTACTTGAACTTAGCAATTCCCAGTCAGGTTCACAGTGAGTTTGTCAGTGGTGCAATTCTACAAACAATGGATTCACCTTGAAATCTGGTTTTATTCAGTCTTTTTTTCCTCAATAGTACATGTTTCTTAAAGACTATTTGAAAAATGTATGCAAGTAAAAGGAAGATAACAATTATTGAGCCTCACCTCCTAAACAAAGCCACCATTTACATTTTGGTCTATTTCCTTCCAGTCTTTTTTTTTTTCTTAATGCATACACTTCATGGAATGTGAGGAGACCATTGTTTTCCTTTGATCTTTCTTGCTAAATCCCACCTTTCAAAACAAGCCCATTACAGAGAAGAGGAACAGATGTTGCCCAGCTTTTTCACTGTAACTGTAACATCAAACCTTCCCATAGCTGTAAACACTCTTCTCAGATGAAGCTTGTAAATTATGCCATTTTCTGGGAAGAGTCCCAGCCTTTAAACCAGCTCCTTTTTCCTCAACTAACACTTGCCAAGGCCAGCCTGAATCTTTCTGCCTTTTATCCACATTAGTCACGGCCTTCTCTTCTCTAGTGTGGATTTGTGGTTTGGCTTGGTGACCCTCAGCTCACAAAATGAGTTGCAAGCAACTTTCTCAACTTTCCTAAATAGGCAGACCCCACTTAGTAAACAGCTTGTCCAACACTTCTATCCAAGACCACTTCCCTTCCCCTCGCTTTCCAGCCCCCATTGTGGGCTACTGTGCCACCACCATAGGGCCAGGAGTGGGAAATCTGGGTGCTGCAAAGGAATTTATGGATTTACATGTAGAGAGAGGGAAGCAATTGTGAAAAACAGGAATAGCTTAGGGGAAAGGCTCCTGGAGTCCTAAGAAGGAAAGGGAAGTTCAGAGAAGAAGGTGAAATAATATAAACTTGACCTTTAAAATGTTGCTCAGCCAGGGCGCAGTGGCTCATGCCTGTAATCCCAGTACTTTGGGAGACGGAGGTGGGCGGATCACAAGGTCAGGAGTTCAAGACCAGCCTGGCCAACATAGTGACACCCCATCTCTACTAAAATTACAAAAATTAGCCAGGCATGGTGGCATGTGCCTGTAGTCCCAGCTACTTGGGAGGCTGAGGCAGGAGAATTGCTTGAACCCAAGAAGTGGAGGTTGCAGTGAGCCAAGATCGTGCCACTGCACTCTAGCTTGGGCAACAGAGTGAGACTTCATCTCAACAAAAAAAAAAAATAAAAAAAAGTTCCTGACGGTCAAGCCTGGACCAGGAAACCAAGAGAGAGACTCAACTTCCTCCTATTTTTTTACCTTCATACACCCTCTGACCTTTTGCTTCTATGACCCGAGCTCTTGTTTTTGCTTTTGGGCTGATTCAGTTACATTTTAGGCTCAGAGAGCCTTGGGTAGGCTAATCTCCACTTACTGCATCAATGAAAAATGCATTCTGAGTTCCAACTTGCCAGCCCAGGAGCTTCTAGAGCACAACCCACTGGTGAGTGAGAGACTGCAGGTGTTGTATTGAGAACTAGTCCTAGAATTGTCCCTATGCATAAGGGAACTGGCACCAGCCACCAAGTGCTCTTTATTTCCTGAGACCTGGATGTGGGTTGGTATTTCTGTACACGTGGATCTGACCAGAAGAAAGTAGGGGTGAACCTAGTAAACTTGAGATTGGAGGTTATGTGAAATCATCAAATTAGATGATTCCAGCAAAAAGAGTTTCTGTGATGTGTGTGTAGGTTCACACCTTAAGATAACCATACTTGATTGTATGATAGTCGCAGGAGTCACTTACTACAGATGCATCAGAGACCATGTGATGAAGAAGATGGCTTCCCAGTGGAGTTGCAAGGTGCCTCTGGGGTGTGTTTTTAAATTGTCAACAGCTTCCACATGGTGTTTATATCCTTAGCTTTTGGCATTGGGGGCATTCAGATGAGGTCATCCACTTGGGTCCGTTTCCTGAGTGTTGATCATTCTGTGACACAGAGAACAGCGTCTTCTATTCTTAGAGCCTTCAAGCCTAAATGCCCCTTGCCTGGCTCCAGGCCCATGCCCACTTCCTCCCCACCCACTTTCCCAGAAAATTTTTGTTGTGGAAAATTACACATTCACAAATTGTGTTTCTTTCCTCACACCAAGCATATTCCCACACAGAGACAGATTCTGGAATGATCTCATGGATGACTCATGCCATTATCTGGCTATTTATAGGAGCTGCCTTTAGACAAAGATTTGGCCATAAGCTATGTTAAGACCCCTTCATTGTCTGCCAGTTGCCCTTGCAGGGGATGGCTTATCGATGGAGTCCTGAGTGGGAGTGGGAAGGGACTTCTAGACTAAAAGCTGCTTTTGACTTCACTTTTGTCCATCAACTGTGGACCGTGTTCCATTGTCTCTGAACTGTGGAGGCAACTTCTGCTTGATGCCAGCAAGCAAGCCTGGTCCAAGATGGAAGCTGCACTGTATCGGAAGGGCAACAAATGGGACTCTTAAGCTAAGGGGAAGACTTGTGTCGTCGACTTCCGGCCCGTGTGTAATCTCTTAATTAAAATTTTGCTCACAAGTGGTATTTCCTTTCCTAATCCAGCTTTCAGGCTTTGCTTTAGGTGCAGGAAATCTCTCACTCCTTATTCTTTTTGAAGGGTCTGGAAATCCTGTTAATATTTAATTGGCTTTTAAATTATTGACACATCAAAGTGTTCAACCTATTGTTGTCCTTTGAAGAGCTAGCACCTAGTGGAGCTCCTGGCAGGTGTTCCAAGTTCTTGGGCTTAGAGCATCATTAGAGAAAGGATGGTGGAGAGAAGTCAGGACCACTCCATTTTGGAAACATCTAGTTTCCAGGTGTTAGATATTTAAGTCATGTCTTTTTTTAAGAGAGTAATATTAGTTCATTGATCATGCTCCCTGAGGAAAGGGCCATAGCTTGAACTTCTTGTTATCTAATAGGGAATCTTGTTTTCCTGTCAGAATCTATTCCATGCGTTATGGCTCAGTGAGCAGCTGGCTGGGCCTCTGCCAGGGAGCCACAGAAGAGGAAACTGAAAATCATTTTGCCTTTTACAAAAGATGAAGTCCAGAGTCGGCCGTTTTATGATTAATAATGACCCAGGTATTCCCCTTTGGCCC
Source organism: Nomascus leucogenys (assembly GCF_006542625.1). Lineage (NCBI taxonomy): Eukaryota > Metazoa > Chordata > Mammalia > Primates > Hylobatidae > Nomascus > Nomascus leucogenys. The sequence goes on along the minus strand of NC_044384.1, from coordinate 56,646,901 downwards.
CAAGACAGCTAGATTAGCCACCTGCTTTTGATCAGATGACTCCACAGCTGTGCGTGTGTGCTTTGTGCTGAAGAAGCCAAAACTAAGACGGGTCCAGGGGTTTCTAACAGTGAAATTACAGGCATTCAAGGAGAGCTGCATTAAATTAATTTTGGTGCCATCCTATGAAGGATGAGTTTACACTCCCAAAATGAACCAACCTGTTTTTCTGCTCATTGCTTAAGGGTATAACTGCTGCTTGGCTGTCTCCCCAAATGTACTTTCATCTCCTGTTTTAATCCCCACCCCCATCTTCTGAGTCCCTCCCTTTTACCCCCTCCAGTCACTCCCACTCCCCCACCCCCATGGGCCAGTTTTAAATGTCAGCCTTTGTAAAAAAAAAAAAAAAAAAAAAAAAAAAAAAAATACGTATATATCTTTGTGCTGGATTTTCAGTGTGCTTGTTGCCTACAGCCTCTGCAGAAGTTCACAAACTTGCACAGAATGTGAAAGCAGCTCCTCTAGGTACATGTGGCTAAGCTGCAGCGCTACCCAGGACTGTGGAGAGAAGGAATCATGGCCTTGCATCATCCACAGTTCCTTGCCAGTAGTTCAGTTAGGGTGTCTGTAGAAATGAGATCATTTCCTATAACCTGACTAACCATGTTCACCTCTCAGTAAAAGCTGCAGCATGTTAACCTAATATACACACCTTTAGACAATATTCGTGTGTAGTATTTGAACTTGCCTCTATGCCATTTTTAAAAGGAAGTGGAATATAAGTAAATTAGTAGGGCCAGGCGCAGTGGCTCACGCCTGCAACCCCAGCACTTTAGGAGGCTGAGGAGGGCGGATCAACTGAGTTCAGGGGTTCGAGACCGCCTGGCCAATGTGGTGAAACCCCGTCTCTACTAAAAATACAAAAAATTACCCAGGCGTGGTGGCATGCGCCTGTAATCCCAGCTACTTGGGAGGCTGAGGCAGGAGAATCGCTTGAACCTGGGAGGCAGAGGTTGCAGTGAGCCAGGATCGCACCACTGCACTCCAGCCTAGGCCACAAGAGTAAAACTCCATTTCAAAAATAAAAATTATTAAAAAATAAATTAGTATTTGAACACTAGATGTGTCTGGGAAAAAAATCTTCTGGCTTTTCAAAGAAAGTGAAAACTTCAACTTCAGTTTGCTTTTAATTACTTTCAGCTGCAGTTCCACATTCTCTAGCGCTATTTCCTGGTGCTGGAGGGTTAATGTTGGCATTTCAGCCAAACAGATATTTCTATTTTTATATACCATTTTAATGAGAATTCAAAACAATGATCTTAGAAAATACCAAGATTTCATCACACTCCACTGGGACTTCTGCTTCGTTCTTTTTCACTGGAGTTTTTAAAAGATTCTTTTGGGGCAAATCTACACCATTCAGAGTTCCTTTCTGCATGCAACTCCAACGTTCTAGGCTTCCAAAAGAGAGGGACAGCAAAGACCATTGGTGTTACGCTATGTGGCACAATGTGAAACTGCTGTTTATGGGGGTCAAATACGACCAAAGAACAGCAATTTCATGTTTCATGTTAATATCAGAAAGATTCCAGTAACATTGATCAGAGCCCTTAACTAAGAAGAATGCACCTGGAAAAGTTTGTCAGCCTCTTTGTGAAAGATGTATTTTTTAGATCCCAAGAGTCCTAACATGTACAAATTCAAAACCTATGAGAAGGGCCGGGCGCGGTGGCTCACGCCTGTAATCCCAGAACTTTGGGGGGCTGAGGTGGGCGGATCACAAGGTCAGGAGATCAAGACCATCCTGGCCAACACGGTGAAACCCCGTCTCTACTAAAAATACAAAAAATTAGCCGGGCTTGGCGGCAGGCGCCTGTAGTCCCAGCTACTTGGGAGGCTGAGGCAGGAGAATGGCGTGAACCCAGGAGGCGGAGCTTGCAGTGAGCTGAGATCGCACCACTACACTCAAGCCTGGGCGATACTCCATCTCAAAAAAAAAAAAAAAACCTATAAGAAACTGAGATGAGATCTGTTTTGTTTTCTGTGGACAGCTGACTATGCCCGTTACTGTACACGTGCGCTCTTAATTCCAGCCCACCAAAATGGTAGCCCTGAAGTTAGTGACAACCTCTCCCTGAATCTGGGGAGGAAAAGCGTGGAAAAGTTGCCCTCTGCCATCATGAAACTGTCAATGTTCTAGAGCTGTGATGATATTTATTACTATATCAGCAAAGTTTTGAAGTGTGAGTAGCTTTGGCGTACAAGAAGTACCTCATTTCTTCTTTTTAAATCTACTTAATATGAACTATAAACCCCCCTTCTACAAGGCTGAGGGGAGACTGAGACTCATTTTTCACTGAGCATCCCTCCCTCCATGTTAACAGTATTGTGCCAAGAAGGCCTTGGAACCTACTGTAATGCCTAAGATTTGGAGAACACATGCTGGTTATTGTTCTTTGGTTGCCCTAGCACTGCCAAAACTGTCACACCCGCCCCGTGACCCCTCCAGGCAAAAAGATGGGCTGCTCTGTGCCAGGTGTGAGTTACGAAATTTTATCATGGCCGGGAGCTCTGTTCTTGGGGTGCTGATGGTGCAAGGCATGGGTCCCCTTTGATCGTGGACCCCATGGTCATTTCCCTTCCAACTTAGGTGAATCTTGCACTGCTGCTCCCTCTGCGGTGGCCTGTAATTTAAACATCCCCAGAGGCAACAGGCAGAAAATAGGCCACTCTTGGGAAGAAAACTGGGAGACCAAATCCACGTCACTGAGTATCTATGACTATATTATCTTGCCATAGGAACTTATAAAATAAGGGTAGCAAAAGTCCTGCCAAGGAAGCACTGGGTCTTAGTAGCCACTAGCCACATATGGCAATTTACATTTAAATTAATTAAAATTAAATAAAATTAAAAATTCAGTTTCTCAGTCAACTGGTCACATTTCAAGCACTTAGTTGCCACACGTAACCATCGTATGGGACAAGGTAGATAAGGACCATCTCTGTCATCACAGGAAGTTCTATTGCGTGGCACTCGTCTGTAACGAGCCTCACGTGTCTCCAGTAGCAGTTGAGGGTGGCCCCACTATTCTTATTTTCTTACTCGGCTTGGCCTTAGCAATTTAGAAAGTAGAATGACGTAAGTAGAAAGCCAGGGGGAAGTGGTGACTACAGTGAGTCACGTTATTTCTCGAGGGACCAGTTCTGTGAGTAGGGTTGGTGGAGCCTTGCCCGTCTTTCGTGTGGTCCCAAGTGTCGCTGAGACGCTTGGACAATCCACTGGGTCTAAGAATCCCTGTTTCTTTAAATGGGTTTGGGTTTATCTCATGGAATAGAATCTTGGACTTCATATGAGCACATGACTATATTTTTTTGTTAGGGCTTCATTTCCTTTGGAGGAAATGCCAAGAAGGGGAGTGTGGAAGAGGCACGACTGCTTTGGTTCTGTTAACTGTGATGTGTGATGTGCACATTTGGCGGCAGGCAGACAGCTGGCCGGGACAAGGCTGCCCCGGGGAAGCAGTGAGCCTGTGAGCAAATTGAAGACAGATGAAAAGGGGCACAGTGGAAAATCACCCAAGTTTCATGCCATCTGTATGTACCAGTACCGGTGAGACAGCAAAGAGCCACACTAGCTCAGCTCAGTAAATAGTTTGTTATGTATCAGACATTGTATAGACAGGATATGAAAATGGACTGAGACTCTGCCCCTGCCTGCAGCCAGCTCTCCTTCTGAGAACCCTCTCAGTATGGGCTTATTGGAATTCTCCTTATTTCCCCTGGCCTACTCACTCCAAAAAGATATTCCCTACTTCTCTATTAATTTCAGTCCTAAGTAACATTCTCCATCTGGCAAAATGGAAACAAGGAAAAAATTATTTGGGAGTTGGGAATTTGGAGACCATGCTTGCTGGGTTTGGCTTTGGAAAAGTAGGAAGCCCGTGGAACTGAGCTGCTGGTCCTTGAATGAAAAGGAAGACACTGCTATTTTTGTCCTGCTCTGCATGTGGTCAGTCCCCTCCCTCCCTGCCCACCACAGGTATTTTTGCCTCATTGCCTTGTTCACGTTTTTGCTTTGTAGGCACTTCCCTATGCCAGTGCCCCTGTGCATTCATCATCTCCATCCTTAATTGCTTTGAGAAGCGTTTTGAGAATCGCCCTGGGTTGCCTGCATAGCAGGTGCAGCAGTAGGGCAGACGGTCTTGTGGGTGTGAACAGAGTTGGTTGTTGGCTTTCTTCTGCATGACTTTGGTGTCGATTCTGAACAGGACTCCAGAGATGTTTTGAGGGTGGCTCTACCATGGCCTCCCAGGAAGCCTGCTGTGGAAATGCAGCACTTACTGGGCACAGAAGGTCTTGGGCATTTCTGTTAATCAGACTCCACATTATAGGTAGGATAAGGGAGCTGGCTCATTCATGTAATGCCCAGAGACTAGGATGATGGCTCAGCAGAATCAGAGCAACCCTGTTTTTTTTTTTCTATATTTGAGGACAGCTTTCTTCCCTTCTCTTCTTGCCACTTGCTTGGCTCCCTCCTCTCTTCTTACCTGATGACTTTGTCTTTGGCTGGGAGCAGTTTGCCCCTGCCTTATATTCGTTCTTGCATAAGTTGTAGGAGATGACCCCTGAATATGATCCCTCCATCCAGGCCACACAGCAAGTACGCTGTGGGTCTGAGGTGGCTTTGACTAACAGGCACCGGGTGTCAGAACATGAAGACCTGGTCATTCCCAAACATGGCTGCAGTTCAGAATCGCCTGGGGAGTGTTTACAACTCCTGATGTCCAGGTCACACCACATGCCAACTGTCTGGGGGTGGGAGCCAGATAACAGTTTGTCAGAGATCCCCATACAATTCTGATACGTGGCAAATTTTAAAAATTACTGTAGGGGAAGGGTGTGGTCCCTTGAGATGTGAGCAGTTACACCTGAGCATAGTCACAGCAAGTCCATCTTGCATCTCCATGGCAATGTGATGTACTAGAAATGACATTGGATGAACTCTCCAACCTACCATCCTGGTGACCTTGGCAATCTCCCAAGGGCCTCAGTTTCCTCCTCAGTTTGATCTAAATTGGATCAAAATAGTAGTACCTTTCTCATAGGGTCATCTTAAAGAACCAAAGAAATGATGTGTGAGTCTTTGGAAATAGTAAAGTGCTAAATAAATGTTTGGCCAGGTATGGTAGCTCACACCTGTAATCCCAGCACTTTAGGAGGCCAGGACGGGAGAATGGCTTGCGCCCAAGAGTTTGAGGCTACAGTGAGCCATGATCACACCACTGTACTCCATCCTGAGCAACAGAGCAAGACTTCGTCCCTGAATGAATGAATGAATGAATACTAGTTATTACTAGAGATTATTCTTTTATTAAAAGATATTCATTTTCTAGGTGGTCTGTCAAGTAGTAGAAGTGACTACTGTGGCATTAATTCTTTCATCACCAACAGTAAACCCAGTAGGTGTTTAGGATAAGAATTCATTTCTCCTAAGAAAGGGGAGCAGCAAGGAGAGGTGGTCTCATGCAGCATTAGAAGGAACCCAGGCCGGCCGCTGTGGCTCACGCCTATAATCCCAGCACTTTGGGAGGCCAAGATGGGTGGATCACCTGAGGTCAGGAGTTTGAGACCAGCCTGGCCAACACAGTGAAACCCTGTCTCTACTAAAAATACAAAAAATTAGCCGGCCGTGGTGGTGCGTGCCTGTAATCCCAGCTACTCAGGAGGCTGAGGCAGAAGAATCGCTTGAACCTGGGAGGCAGAAGTTGCAGTGAGCCGAGATCATACCATTGCATTGCAGCCTGGGCAACAAGAGTGAAACTCTGTCTCAAAACAAAACAAACAAAAAAACAAAGAAAGAAAGAACCCAGCAGCTAGATCCCAGCAAACTGTGGTCCCACGATGCTCAGGGAACGCTCTCTGGCCTCATGTTCACTGGCCGTCTCTAGGAACTTAAGGGGCCTTGTGGAAGAGGGAGGGATGTCTGTAAACATCAGCTTCATCTTCAGGCTTTCTGTTCAGTTGGATTTCATTTATGTCAAAGTGGTTGCAACAAGGCATCACTGGCAAGCCCCCGAGGAGGGACAAAGGACTGTCCCATCACCGGGGCTCACCTGGTCATTTTCGTCAGTGTGACTGTGTTGTCTCATGCAGTAAGCATCCTCATGGCTCTTTGGGGTGCACACAAAAAAAGCATTTTTTTTTCCTCTGGCTTGTCCTCCCAGGGACTTGAAGTTGGACGGAGGAAGACAATCAGCTGGCGCAGTGAGTTTGAAAGAGATCATTGGTCTGGAAGGTGTGGAACTGGGTGCTGACGGGAAGGTAAGGCTGCCAGGCCGCCAGTCACCAAGTTGTGCTGAAGGCACAAGGGTCAGGAAGCAGAGGAGGGGGACAGCCCACAAGCCTCTCTCGAGGTGGAGGACTCGAGGTCTGGGGCAGATCCAGACATGTGATGCCAGCCTGCCCGGCTCCCCTAGTGTGCAGCCGGTGATTGAGTGGCAGCATGGCAGGAGTTCCCACAGTACGTGTATTTCTCTGCCAACTGAATGTGCAGTTTTGAGTACCTCACACACAGGCATGTTCCAGGATGGAATGACGAGTGGATTGAACATCTATTAACCGGTGGTGTCAGCAAGCAATATTCAGGCTACTAGAAAGTGTCATAGCTTCCCATGGTCCTGGGAAGCTAAGAGACCCTCAGTCTTAACACTGTGACCACAGAGCAGCAGGGCAGTCACATTCCTCTTCCATCCACATGCAACGAGCTGTGGGGTTGAAGTCTCAGGAGTGAAAGGTTGAAAGATGACCCTGCCCTTTGTGCAGGGTCCAGACGGTCCTCATCAACCCTTCCAAAATCTGTGTATGGCAATGACGCAAGTGTTTCTAGGGGAATCTGTCCTGGGGTAGTTTGTTTGCCGATGAGGCTGCTGGGAGCTCCAGGTGTAGATAGAGTGCATGTGAGATGCTTGCCTGGGCAGGTGAAAATCAATGCACTTGCTCTGTTCACCCCCAACGAGGAAGTGTTCCCATAGGAGCCAGGAAGGATGGGATGGAGTGGAGGGTCATATGTGGCATCTGCCAGAGGAGCAGGGTAGGAGGCCACAGCCCTCACCAGGGACTCTTGGGGCCTGAAGTGTTCTGGGCTTCTGCACTTGGATTATAAAAAGCAATGCAGTGTGTACCTTGTGGATTACACAACACCACAGCAGGTCCTGAGATAGTACCTTATTGTCAAATACATTCACATTTCTTCCATGTAATAGGAATAGTCAGACTCAGTGGGATAAATTAAAACTATGTGTAGCCTTATGTCAGTTCAGGTTGGGTGTTGGCACCAATGAGTACCAAAACAAATTTCATTTTTCAGATCTCATTGGATTTCAGAATTGCAAATAGGAGAAAGTGGACCTGAATGTGGGGTGACAACTGTAGCTTGATCAGAATGCAGAGCCAGCAATGCCTGGGAATAATCACTGGCCTGTTGTTGTCTTCACCTTTTAGACTGTTTCCTATACCCAATTTCTGTTACCCACAAATGCCTTTGGAGCCCGGAGAAATACCATAGACTCCACCTCCTCTTTCTCCCAGTTCCGTAACCTGAGCCACCGCAGCCTCTCCATAGGCCGGGCAAGCGGCACCCAGGGGAGCCTCGACACAGGTAACCTTGGCCTGGCTGGGTCTGGTAGCTGGTGGTGGGAGGTGCCTTCATTTACATGGGAATTGAGTCTCCCTGTGAACATGGGAATTGAGTCTCCCTGTGATGCAGAGGGGAAGACAGGCCGCAGGTGACATGACTTTTAGGAAAGCCTGATCTCAGGCCATGCAGGCCCACAGTGAAGCCACAGGTGATTTCTCTCTAATCAGATGCCCCAGTCGTTGACAGCCTGAGCTTCCACGTGGAGAGACGCCAAGGCCGTGCACACCATGCAGAGATGGCTGTGTCTCCCAGTTTCCCTGACCACTCAGCTCCCCTCAACAGTGACCTGGTTCTGTCCTATATTTTCATGGTGCTCAATTCGGACTTAAAAAAACAAAAAATCTGGGCTCTGAAGTGCAGGTTCAGGTGTGAGTTTCCTTTGTGCCTGTCTTGGTGGGTGAGCAGAGTTGGCGGCTGAAGGAAGACTTGCATGCTTCCAGCTTTGCTGATCAAACCCTTTTAAGAACTGGCACATGGAGAAAACGCTTTAGGAAGCAGTGCTGTTTCTACTCTCAGGGAATTCCAGGTGGATGTGAAGTTCCCTAGGTCTGCCCAAGTGCTGAGTTCTGAATCCCTATCCTGGTGTTCCGGCCACCTCTGATCGTTCGCAGCTGTGCCTTGGTGGCCGCTCTGATTTGTATTCATACGGACACAATAGCCTGCCTGGAAGTATTTGCACCAAATCGTGCTGCACAGGCGTCTCCAAATTTGATCTGCAAGTTTGAAAAATAAACCTCTTCGGGGCCACACTCTGAGAGTGTCCTCTGCATCTTGCACGCTGTGTGAAGGTTTTTGCTCTCCTGGCTCAGGGAGATTAATACATAATTTTCTAAAATGGAAAAAAATGTCAGGATGTTAAGAATTTGGTGAACGCTTTTGAGAGGAGAATCCACTTCACTGGCATGCGGAGATGTCTAATAAAAGTCAATGAGTGCCGTGACGTTGAGCTAAGTGCCCTGAAGCCAGCCTTTCTTCATTCCAGCTATACTTGGCATTCTCCTGGCTGTCTCTGCTGGGGAGGGTCCGGAGCCGCTAATTATCATTTTGTATTTTGCATGTGATCTTCAGGTAGTGACCTGGGAGACTTTATGGACTATGACCCAAATCTCTTGGATGACCCCCAGTGGCCTTGTGGCAAACACAAACGCGTTCTGATCTTCCCTTCCTACATGGTGAGTAGCGTGGAATGGAGGTTCCATTTGCTGCACCTCGTCAGTTGCCCCGCCTGGGTTGGTGGTGGCTGGGGGCTTGTTCAAAGACTGCTCTGCCTGGGGGACCTTCCTGAGGAGCTCCCTGGTGTGGGTGCCCACGGGAGGACCAGTATTGCCTCCTGTCCAGAATCCTGCTGGCCACCTGGCCTGCAAACACCACTTTCAGGATGCTTGCGAAGGCTGGGCTGCCAGTGTCCACAAAGTTACCAGCTCAGGTTGGGGGACCCTCTCCTCTGAAGGGGGATGTCCGAGCTTATACCTCCACAAACCCCAGTGGAGAGGACCAGGCCCATCCCTGGGAGCGCTGAGTTCAAGTCCAGCTCTGTTTGGAGTTCCTTGGTGGCTGCAGGCCTTCATGTGCATGCTGAGCAAACATTTGGCCCCAGGCTGGGGATGACAGAATTCTCTCCTGGGAAAGTGAAAGTAGGACACTGTGGGTGTTACATGCAAAACCTTTCTCTGCTGTTTTTATTTCATGGACTCTTCCTGTTTTTCCCTGTGTGTAATTTTGGTTTCTGCTCTCGGCTGACCACTGTTTCCCACCACCAAGGGCTGCCATCTCTTCTGCAGACACCAGAGGGGCCTGGCGGGGCCCCGGGTGCTTTCTCTGGGCCGACTTGCCCTGACTCTTGTGGCAAGCAGAGCCCCGCCTGCTGTGGGAGGAGGGGGAGCTGCACTTTCAGAACAGTCGATTGGCCAGGCCTGCCATGCACAGCATCAGGTGGGAGACATCCACCCAGAACGCCCCCACCACCTCCCTGCCTTTTGCATGTCCTGGCCCATGAGCCGGGCCTGGCGGGGCCGGCACAGCTGAGCACTTCCTCCTCTGGTTCCCTCCCTCCTGTGCTCCCAGCCTGAGCTGTTCTCAGGAGCCCCCGCCTTAGGAGTGAACCAGGGGATCTTTTTTCTCCTCTCGGCTTTTGTGTCTGCAGTAGCCAGAGTGGAAACCAATCCCCCGTACGCAAAGGACACCCAGATCTTCATTCAGAACTTAAGGTTCCCCGCTGTTTGTCAGAGAAACACCAGGCAGAACTTGGGGCCTTGCCAGTTACTTTCAGCATTTGTCCTCTTGTTCTAGCACATAGTTCAGTGGTCATTTTTGTACGCCACATGGCGTCAGAATGCATTTAGTCACTGGAGAATGCATTCAAGTCAAAGGCATTTAGTTTGAAATTGCCCCTACTCCTCACTCTCCCTCACTCATGCCCCAACTCCTAACACAGAAAGCAAAACCAGAGCCATGTATAGTTACTTTTCTTCCACTCTATGACCTGTTTATTTAAAAAAACCAGGGCATATTCATCTTTGGCAGAGGCAAGCACATAGTAAGTGTTCAATAAATGACCAGAATGATTGCCCTGATGTCAAGGAGGGTACAACTGGTGTAAGAATAAGGATGCTTTATGTGGTTCACTGCCTTACTTATTAAAATTCACTTTATTTATTAAGCAGCGTGGCCAGGAAACTGGCTCAGGGAGTCCAAGTGAGGCTTTCCTAGTTGATAGATGGGAAATGGGGGATCCAGGCTAGAACTCCTGGCTCGCGGCTGTTTTCACGTTGCCCAGCTGTGTCTGAATTCCACATTCCTCAGCAGTCAGCCCCACAACTGCTGACCTCGGGGTTGGACATGAAGATCATTCTTTGGGCCAACAGTGTAGCAGTTTTCTAGGTAACCAAGAGAATAGGAAGGTGCACTATTTCTGATCGATGTTGGCGGGAGCTGTCCTAAGAGACACGTTGTGCCTGGTGATAACGCCGACCTCTCCTTTATAGGCCTAGTGTTGGGCTGGTGCTAGATCTGATCTTTTTTATCTGATCTTTTTTGTCTTTAAATGATTTCATTGTGAGCCTTGAGGTTGCGGGCCGCAGTATGTGTGTATGTGCGTGTGCACGTACACACATACAACTTTTCCTCCTTAGACTGTGCTAGAAGACTTGCCGAGTCAGCATGTATGTCCTGCCCTCCTCATTTGATGTTCCCAAGTGGATCATTTTTAATTTCACTGCATGGGCTCTGCAGTCAGTGCACCCGGGAATAGTCCACGCTATAGGGAATGGAATTGCGCATGGACTGCATTTTCCTGGTCGGCTCCTGGAGCCCTGCGTTTCCTATTCTAGCCACAGATGTTGGCACTTTGATAAAATGTGGGAAATCCACGTTTCAGCATTCTCTTCTAAGTTCTTGACAGTGTGTGTGTATTACAAAGGGCCTCAACCCAGCTCCCTGGAGACTTCTTTCCTAGAAGCCAACATGGGTTACAGGCCGTTTCTCATGCATTTGCACTGAACTTGTAGGAATCAGAGTGGGGCAGTTGGGGGTGGGGGCGCTGGGGTGTTTGCTTTATTTTTGTGTGTTGGGGAACAGGTATAGAATTCACCTATTGAACAAGTATTGTTTGAGGCCTTATTATGAGCCAAGCTTCCTTACCCAGTAGAGAACTAATCAGCCACAACCCCTCTTCTCCTCCACCTTGGAGTGAGTGAGGATGTCAGAGAGTAAACAGTAAACAAGGAGACAGAGCACCATAATCGTGAGGAAGGAACCATCTTAGAAAAGCAGCAGGAGACCAGGCATGGTGGCTCATGCCTGTAATCCCAGAACTTTGGGAGGCCAAAGCAGGGGGATCACCTGAGGTCAGGAGTTTGGGACCAGCCTGGCCAACGTGGTGAAACCCCATCTCTACTAAAAATTAAAAAATTAGCCAGGTGTGGTAGTGCGCGCCTGTAGTCCCAGCTACTGGGGAGGTTGAGGTGGGAGAATCGCTTGAACCCAGGAGGCAGAGGCTGCAGTGAGCCGAGATTGTGCCACTGCACTCCAGCCTGGGCAACAAAGCAAGACCCTGTCTCAACAAAACAAAACAAAAACAGCGGCAGGAAATGATGGAAGGGTTGGACGTGGGCCCCAGGGGGTAGGCCTCAAGGAAGACTTCCCCGAGGAACGGCACTGAAGCAAGCACTGAGGGCTGAGAGCAGTCGGCCCCACCAGGTTTTGGTAGGGAGAGCCCAGTGGAAAGACCCCAAAGTAGAAAGGGGGTTGGTTTTGCATAAAATAGATACTTCTAACCGTAGAAGTCGTTGCCCTTCCCCCTACGCACACAGAGGCAGGAGGCAGAGCCCACAAATGATGCTGACAAACCCTCCCTCCCCACTGACTTGGCCCCAGGCACAGGGAGCTGCTGCTGAAACAGGCCCTGGCTCCTTTGAGCCAGGTTGTGGAATGCCCTCTTTGAGGGCCTGAGGCACATTTGGCCACTAGGCTGGTATGGGGATCTCTGCCCAGACAGAGGGCAGATTCCCTCCTGGGTGGGAATGCTCAGTGATTGGGGAAGGAGCAGGCTTGCTGGTCACAGGCCAATTATGCGGAGCTGCTCACCTCCCTTAGTATCAGCTTCCAAGGCCCCGGAGTCCTGCTGCCTGTCCCGTCTTCCTCAGGCCCCCAGGGCAGTCCAGTGTGGCCAGCCCAGCAGAGGCGCCCGCCTGAAATCCTGGGACTGTCCTCCCCTGTTTTGAGATGTCCTGTTCCTGTGGAAATCAGGCTCTGAGATGCTTGTGTAGCCTCTGCTGAATGAAGCAGCTCTCAAAGTGATGAGCTAATCCTTTCACCCATCAAATCCTGCTGCAGCCGCTAAAAGGAGTAATTTACAGACAATCAGATGCACTTGTTTGTTTGTGCATTTCCATGAATTTTTGTAACCACTGCTCTGATCCAGATATAGAGCATTTCTGTCCCTGCAGAAAGTTCCCCTCCCCATCCACTCTTCCCATCCCCTTCCTGCAAAGGCTATCACTGTTCTCACTTCTGTCACCATAGATTAGTTTTACCTATTCTGAAATTCATGTGAACAGGATCATGGCATATAGTTTTTGGGGTCCATCTTCCTTCATACAACTTAATATGTGAGAGTCCCCATGTCATGTGTATCAGTAGATTTTTAATTGCTGAGTGGGCCACGTGTGATGGATCACGCCATAAATCCCAACACTTTGGGAGGCCGAGGTGGGTGAGGTGGGGGGATCACTTGAGGTCAAGAGTTTAAGACCAGCCTGGCTAACATGATGAAACCCTGTCTCTACTAAAAATACAAAAATTAGCTGGGCATAGTGGCAGGCACCTGTAATCCCAGCTACCCCGCAGGCTGAGGCAGGAGAATCGCTTAAACTCGGGAGGTGAAGGTTGCAGTGAGCTGAGATCGCACTATTCACTCCAGCCTGGGTGACAAGCGAAACTACGTCTCAAAAAAGTAAAAATTGCTGAGTGGTGTAAGATGTAGTACAGTTTGTTTATCCCTTCTCCTGTTGATAGACATTTGTTCATGCGGCTGCCATGAATGTTCTTGTGCGTGTCTTTCTGTGGAAATACTTTTTCATTTCTCTTGGGGTAAATACCTAGGAGCGGGACTTCTGAGTCCTAGTGTAGGTGATATTAACCAGCCATGATGTAGCTGACTGTTTATCTTTGTGCGTGTGTGTCCTAAGTGTAATATAAAAAGGCCCTTCATCGCCACAGTCAGGACATGTCTTAGAGTGGGAAGCTTCCAGAGGTGAAGTCTGTCATTTAGTGTGCAAGTGGCACCCTTTTCAAATTAGCCTTGCACCCATATCTGTATTTTTAAACTTCGATCCATGCAAGTCACTCCCACTGTTATCTACTGTAGAAGGTCAAGGGTGAGATTTTGAACTTAAAAAAAAATTCCGGGCTGGGTGAAGTGGCTCACGACTGTAATCCCTGCACTTTGGGAGGCCGAGGCGGGTGGATCACCTGAGGTCAGGAGTTCAAGAGCAGCCTGACCAACGTGGTGAAACACCATCTTTACTAAAAATACAAAAAAGTTAGCCAGGTGTAGTGGCGGGCGCCTGTAATCCTGGCTACTCAGGAGGCTGAGGCAGGAGAATCACTTAAACCCAGGAGGCAGAAGTTGCAGTGAGCTGAGATCACACCATTGCACTCCAGCCTGGGTGACAAGAATGAAACTGTCTCCAAAAAAAAAAAAATTCCTGGGGCAGGTGTGCAAAACAAATTGCAGCTGGCCCGGTGGTTTGGTCTTCAAGTTTCTAGAAGGTGCCCACAGAACAGGAGAGCATGTTGAGCCGCCTGGCTACGTGCAGACTCTTGCTGGGCAATGGTGTGTCTCGGGGGAAGGCGGATGCTTCCAGCTCTCTGCACCACTTGGCATATAATTAAAGCTTCCTGAGAGAGAGTGGTTATGTATCATTAGAACCTGGCAGCCCAGGTTGGTAGTGGGTTTTTGTGTTTTTTCCCCCTCTTTATGGGTGTGGAAAGCACTTAAGAGGAGAAAGTAAGCGGGAGAGCTGAGATAATGCCAACAAAATTCAGTTACCTGAGTGGATTTCTGGATTCTTCTGTAAGAAATCCCTCTTGCACCATGTTTACATCAAAAAGAAAACCGACTAACATTGTTTGTGATATGCATAAGCATGTAAACCTCAAGAGAAACCTCTTGGATTGATCTCCATGATAAAATGCCTATTTTTTATTTACCGAATATTAAAATCTAAGTACTTGTAGAGAAAGCCCTCCCTCTACCCCCACATCTCCCCAGTGTTGGGGGAATGTATCGTAGAACTTAATTTTTCAGTACAGCATGAGATGCTGAGCAGTGGGAAGTAATTGACTCAATGAAAGAAAGACTAATTCTGCCTTCCATGAGATAGGTGATTAGATTCTGCCTGTCCCCCGATATATATATTTATAAATTATAATATAATTTAATAACAGTCATATATTTATAATTTATATAGAATATAGAACTATATTTATATATCTATTTCCATTAAAAGTTACCTGGATGATTTAGGCACTTGTTACCTGTCTGCAGGGTGGATTTGTTGGGAAGCTGATGCAAGACCCTTTCCAAGGCCTCAGGTTTCAAGGTGCCTGAGGCCTATTCAGTTCTGGGGAGGGGACCTCTTTAAGAAAATGTCACATCACATTAGAATCACAGTAGCTTGGCACTTCCCTATTGTGGCACTTCCCTGAGGCTTGAAGGGCGCCCTCAGGCTCACAGGCCTGGGCAGTAGCTGAGGAGCATCCTGCCAGCTTTAGGTGTAAGTGTTCACATCAAGGCCTGAAATGCCTGATTGTGCTGTGTGGGGAGGGAGGGTTGTTTTGGGTGTGGGTTTGGTTTTTTTTTTTGGTCTTTTTGTTGTTGTTAACAGCACTATTAGAATTCCAACACCATACAATTCACCTCTTTAAAGCCTCTTTTACAATTCATTTTTTTCTCATAAAACTAATACTTGGCTTCGGTGGCTCACGCCTGTAATCCCAGCACTTTGGGAGGCCAAGGCGGGTGGATCATCTGAGGTCAGGAGTTCGAGACCAGCCTGGCCAACATGGCAAAATCCCGTCTCTACTAAAAAATACAAAAATTAGCCAGGTGTGGTGGCGGGCACCTGTAATCCCAGTTAATCAGGAGGCTGAGGCAGGAGAATCGCTTGAACCCGAGAGGCGGAGGTTGCAGTGAGCTGAGATCATGCCACTGTACCCTGGCCTGGGTGATAAGAACAAGACTCTGTCTCAAAAAAAAAAACTAATACAAAATATGAGTTTGACATTTCACCCAAGATTTTGCAGCATCTGCTCTCTTTCTGTGTATTTGTCTCGGATTTTTGACAATCGCTTCGTGATTTTGACATTTCACCCAGGATATTGCAGCATCTGCTGTCTTTCTATGTATTTGTCCCAGATTTTTGACAATCACTTCGTGATTTTGAACATGATGTTCCACGCAGTTTGGCTCATTCTCTACTGCCACTGTTTCAGCAGCTTGCATTTAGAAGTGCATCCAAATACTCTCTGGGTGTGGGTGATCTCAGGGCCAGTCACCTGGTGTCATCTCAAGTGGATGGAGACACTATTCCAGGAGTCCTGTAGCACCAGATAAATAGTTGACAAATATCTGACACTGAACATGCTCTGTGCCACCCAGTGAATCCCCATGGCCATGTAAACCTGAAGCAGAGGGAGCTTTTCTTCCTGTTTTCCTCTCCGTGTGCAAACCCTTTCATTTCAGTGGGCGGGAGAGTCGATCCAGGATTCGGTATTTTGAATTCGATGGGTAGAAATAGCAACAAATGCAGCCCTAGGCTGCGTAGGCTACCCGTTTATTTCCATAGTTTCCTTGTGATTTACTGTCCTCTGAGGGAAAGGATTAAATGCCTAGAACAGCTGAAATGCCCATCTGTTGGTGGTTAGATAGATTTAGTCGAGGGCCACTGTCGCTTAATTACCTTAACAAGCACGGAACATCTGCTTTCCAGTGCCCAGCTGAGCCCGAACGCTCATATACAAGTGTGGCCAAAGCAAAAAAGCCTAATTTCGCAGTGGCTGTTGGCGCTGGAAGGAGCTGTGTGGATCATTGCCTTGTATCCATCCTTCCTTCCTTTCACAGGCGTGGTGTGGAACCAAGGCTTGCAGCGGCCGCATACCTGCCCCAGGTCTTACAGCTAGCTCCTAGGGTGCAGGCAGCACTAGGGCTGGCAGTAGGTCAGAGAACAGTAGCCGAGTGTACGGCAAGCTCACATCTGCTTAGAACTGCTCATAAGAATTCCTGGGGAGACTTGGAAGACAGGAGAGTAGGAAATGAAGGAGGCCGGAGCTTTATCAAGCCCTAGAGCGGAAGTACCTTTTCTGTTGTTTCTGTTGGAATCAGACCAGCAACCTGTCTGCTCTGAGGCCCTCACTGTTCTCCAGGATTGTTGTTGGGGCGTGTGTACCTCCCATCCTCTCCCGTTACACCCCAGCCCACCTGAGGGGCGTTCACTTCACAACATTGTTACTGTGGGCCAGGATGGGGCCCAAGTTCAGTTCCATGGAGGCCCCTTCCCTCTTCTCGTGACAAGTCAAGACTTTGTTTTTATACAAAGCAAAGGATGGGCCGGGCGCAGTGCCTCATGCCTGTAACCCCAACGCTTTGGGAGGCTGAGGTGGGCGGATCACTTGAGGTCAAGAGTTCGAGACCAGCCTAGCCAACATGGCGAAACCCCATCTCTACCAAAAAATACAAAAAAAATAGCCAGGCATGGTGGCGTACACCTGTAGTCCCAGCTACTTGGGAGACTGAGGCACGAGACTCACTTGAACCCGGAAGGCGGAAGTTGCAGTGAGTGCTACTGTACTCCATCCTGGGCAACAGAGTCACCCATTCTGTCTCAAAAAAAAAAAAAAAAAAAAAAAAGCGAAATAGGTATCTGTTTCTGCAGTCGATATGGGAGACTTTTCATCTAGATAACCAAGTTGTGGTCTTCTCTCTTCCTGTTATCTCAGAAGCAATTTGTCCACTCCTACTCTAGGCCTTCCAGACTGTCTCTAGCAGGGCAGGCCAGGCAGGGCCTCCTTGTGAACTGCGTCTCTGGACATCTGTGTTGTGGACAGTCCCTTCCATCTGACCTTCCCCTTTCCCTGTACGCAGCTGTGCACACAGCTTCCCTGCAGCCAGGCATTCAAGTGCTTGACAGTGCATTCAAGTGACCTCTGACTCCATGAACGGAATGAGCACCCTTCCAAAAACACAACTGCCTGCTGCAGGGTTGGAACCCCCCATCCATCACACAGCCTGGGCCTGCTGCGGGCCACAAGGAGCCCTTCATCTAGTGAATCCCATGACCTGGAATTAGGTGGCATTGAAAACAGTGGTCCTGGCCGGGCGCGGTGGCTCACTCCTGTAATCCCAGCACTTTGAGAGGCCAAGGTGGGCGGATCACAAGGTCAGGAGATCGAGACCAGCCTGGCCAATGGTGAAACCCCGTCTCTACTGAAAATACAAAAATTAGCCGGGTGTGGTGGTGCACACCTGTTGTCCCAGCTAGTCAGGAGGCTGAGGCAAGAGAATCGCTTGAACCTGGGAGGCAGAGGCTGCAGTGAGCAGAGGTCACACCACTGCACACTCCAGCCTAGTGAGACTCCATCTCAAAAAAAAAAAAAAAAAAACAGTGGTCACTCATACTGTCCTAGGCCAAGAAGGAGTCGCTGCTTGTTTAATTAGCACTTTGATTTACAGTGGCATGCACTGGCAAAACCCAGGCATTGCAAGTTTTTTTTTGTTTTTTTTTTTTTTTTTTTTTTTTTTTTTTTTTTTTTTTTTTTTTTTTTTTGAGACGAAGTCTTGCTGTATTGCCCAGGCTGGAGTGCGGTGGCGCGATCTCGGCTCATTGCAAGCTCCGCCTCCTGGGTTCATGCCATTCTCCTGCCTCAGCCTCCTGAGTAGCTGGGACTACAGGCACCCGCCACCATGCCCGGCTAATTTTTTGTATTTTTAGTAGAGACGGGGTTTCACCATGTTAGCCACGATGGTCTTGATCTCCTGACCTTGTGATGCGCCCACCTCGGCCTCCCAAAGTGCTGGGATTATAGGCTTGAGCTACCGCACCCGGCCAGTTTTTTTTTTTTTTTTTTTTTTTGTTTTTGAGACAGAGTCTCACTCTGTCACCCAGGCTGGAGAGCAGTGGCACCATCTTGGCTCACTTCAATCTTCATCTCCCAGGTTCAAGCGATTCTCCTGCCTTAGCCTCCCAAGTAGCTGAGACTATAGGCATGCACCACCATGCCCAGCTAATTTTTGTATTTTTAGTAGAGACGGGGTTTTACCATGTTGGCTAAGCTGGTCTCGAACTCCTGACCTCAAGTGATCTGCCTGCCTCGGCCTCCTAAAGTGCTGGGATTACAGGTGAGAGCCACCACGCCCAGCTTGCAAGTTTTTATGATTCATACAGTTCAAACCTGAATAAAGCATTGGCCTCACTTTTCATTTCTTTAGTTCCACACCAGAAAGAATGAGTGGCTGGGGGGCTGTGGTAATCCCACTGCTGTGGCTCAATCTCCTAGTGCCGCCTCCCCAGCTCACCCCCAGCACTGAAGAGAGGATGCCATCTCTTGGCATGGTTGGGAGGCCCGGCCTTTAAGGGCCACCATCAGGCTCCCTCAAGACAGGATGTGCTGGAGAATCATGACCTCCTGTACACCAGAGAGTGTTTCTCAGAAGGACCTGCAGCTGAGAGGACATCGAGGACTGTCATCCCCTCTGGAACCTGCCTGGAAGGGGTGGCCCTGGGCTCAGAGTGATCCATCCAGTTTCCACACTCTGGACAGTGTGGGGCTGGTGCAGAGCAGTGGCCTCAAGATGCAGCATATGTGCAGGGCCCCTTCCGAGCCAGGATCTGGCGGCCAATGCCACTTTGGGGGTTGCCTGGTCCGCTGTGGCAGTTGTGTATCCCATGCAGCTGAGCAGGAGCAGGACATGGAACAGCCCCGCAGATCAGGTGCCTGCTGCTGTCGACATCAGGTGGATGCTGGAGAAGCCAGAGGAGCAAACGGAGGCACAGAGCTCCCAACCAGTGTGCACTGGGCCTCCGGGCACCATGTGTCAGAGCTGGAGTTTGAATCCAGGGCTCTGGCTCTTGAGCCTGTGTTCTTCCCCACTGAGCCGCAGCTCAGAGAAGCAGGGACAAAAGCAAGATGGAAGAGAGCACAGCAGACAGGAGGCCAGGACAGAAGGCTGGGATGCAGAAGAGTCTGTCACCTAGAAGATGACTGGAGAGCCTCGTCCTCCTGATGCTGCTACATATTCCTCACTTACACGGGGCCAAGCACTGGGCTCCCTGGGCCAAGGGTGTTGCAGCATCCGCTCATGGGCCCTCCTTGCCCACTCCCTGCCAGGGCCTAGCTTGGATTTTTCCCCGCCTCTCTGTCAGGAAACGGAGTCCCCAGCTGCAGGCCCCAAGAGCTAGGACAAGGCTGCTTGTAAAAAAGACAGCCTCTCCTGCAAGACCCGGGCCAGAGTGGCCTGGCGCCCTCTGCCACCCTTGCCCCCTCCAGAGCCGCAGGCTGAGCTGTTGGCTCTCATGGGTCCTCTAAAGAAGAATGGGTCAGGAAGTGTGGCTCAGGGGCGGGGGCAGGACTCAGAGCTCAAGGGATCGGATATCGTCGGTGCCTTTATGGGGATCAGAAGCTCTTCCTCTGTCTCCGCCTTCCCCAAGCCAGGTTCAGTTTCAGTAGTGGTAAATGCCATCAGCAAAGTACAGCGTGTGCAGCAGGCACAGTTCAGTTCTGAAGTGCAGCATCCACTCTAGCAAGTTTAAGAAGGAAGAGGAGCCAGTGCAGGGGTGCAGGTCTGCAGCCCCGACCACTCAGGAGGCAGAGGCAGGAGGATCACTTGGCCCAGGATTTAGAGTCCCACCTGGCAATGTAGCAAGAAGACCCTATGTCTTTTTTTTTTTTTTTAAAGGCTGGGCATGGTGGCTCATGCCTGTAATCCCAGCACTTTGGGAGGCCGAGGCAGGTGGATCACTTGAGGCCAGGAGTTTGAGACAAGCCTGACCAACATGGTGAAACCCTATCTCTACTAAAAATACAGCTGAGTGGGTGTGGTGGCTCATGCCTGTAATCCCAGCTACTTGGGAGGCTGAGGCAGGAGAATCACTTGAACCCAGGAGGCGGGGTTTGCAGTGATCTGAGATCACACCATTGAACTCCGGCCTGGGCAACAAGAGCGAAACTCCGTCTCAAAAAAAAAGAAGAAAGGTATCTAATAAACACCTTACTTACTAGAATCATTGAGGAGGCTGACAGAATAACCTAAGTTGGCATTTCAGGAATGATCCGCAAGCCACACCGTAGAACTGTGCCACCCAGGAGGCTTTGGACTCTGGCTTTGGACTTGGGGAACTGGCACTGGCTGCTGGCTCCAGATCCATGCTGCCCTGCTGTGCTCTACACCTGCCAAATGAGGACCCAGAAGCTTAGTGACAGGACTTGAGGATTCCTGCCCTGAGCCTCTTGGCAGCAGAAACAACAGAAGCACAGCCCTTGCTCCAGCCCTGCCTTCACGTACCAGAGCATCCAATAGGAGGAGCCAGAATTGTTTTTGGAATCCTAGCTGCAAAGGAGTCAGGGAAGTGTAACCGTTAGCTTTCCAGCCTCCTTAGCACAACAGGGTGTCCCAGGAGGAGGTTGGATGTTCAGATCATAGAGTAGAATGGAGGCGAGTCCCAGGGAGAAGCAGCCTCAGCCCCAGCGGTTTAGGAGGAGGAGCCTGCAGAAGTGGCCGAACCAGGAGTGGGCAATAGCCAGACAAGGAGAATCTGATTTGGAAGTCCCGGGTCTCTGGCACGTAGAAATCTGCTGGAAAACTTGTCATGGTGCAGGTGCGAGGCCCCGCCCTCAGAGACTGTGACTCAGTGGGGATGTGCAGAGCCCAGACTTGCTGCATCTGCCGCTTTGTGCTCCTAATGAAATTTTTCAGCGTCTTTTACGTACATTTTGTTCTCTTTGATCTTCAAGATAAACCTGGGAAGCAGCCCCATCAGGTTTTCTCATCTCATTTTGGAGGAGGAGGGTGAGGCTCAGGGAGGTTGAGTGACTTTCTCCCTGTTGCCTGACTTGCTGAAGGTGGACCTGACCACCCGCCCCCGACAGCCCTTTCCACTGCCAGTTATCTTCTCGGACATCCTGGTGAGAGCCCTTGGGTAGGGAGCTACTCTGTGCTGCTTATTCAGTACCATCAAGGAGAGAAAAGCAGGAAGGCAGTGCATGGGTCGCGAGCTGGAAGCAGCCGCTCTGGGAGACCAGGATCGCAGTGCTGGCCCTGCCTGCGGCTCACTGAGGTCTGGGGTGAGCCTTATCACTTTTCTGAGCCTCTGTTGCAAACAGAGGTGGGACACATTTGTCTATTTGTGCATTTAAGCAGTAAGAGCCCTCTTTCAAGGGAAGTGTTGTGTGTATCTACAAATAAGATGGAGCAAAGCAGAGCTGCTGTGGTTGCTGCGAGGAGAGATCCAGTCCCCTCCCACAGGCACTTCAGCAGAACCCAGCCTGAAAATCCACATGATCGTTAAGCAGCAGGATATCCTTGCTGGTGCTTACAGGGCTCTAGGCCCCCAACAAAGGCAGATGACTTTACTTGAGCCTCCTCACATCATTGCAAACCTCATGACTTTCCTCTGTAGAGGAAGAGTAGAAGTGGCCTGTCTCTGGGAGTTCAGGGTGCCTGGATGGGGGATGAGGGGTTGAGAAGCTGGAGGAAGGTGCTGATTACTTGGGAAACAGGAGGGTTGGCTGATGGGCCCTCCCAGCTTGAGGCGAGCATGTTAGATGTGGCCCCCATTCTGCTGCCTGTTTCCAAAATGAAATCTTACATCCCCTTCAACCCAGAGATTCAACCCAGAGGAGATATTTGTTGGAGAGGAAATAGAGCCTTTCTTAAAAGTAGAAGGGAAATAAACCTGTCTTGGAGGGCTGCCATAGGGGTCCACTCTGCTGGACCTTGGCAGTGAGAGCAGTGTCCAAATACTGTGGCCCTGCACAGCTGGGCTGCCCCTTTCCTGGTCCTTGTAGGGCATGTGGTTAGCCGGGACCAGAATAGCCACATCTGGACCAGGTCAGGAGACCTTCCTGATTGGGCCAGAAAGACTATGTATCAGAGGAGGAAGACGTGGCATTGCATCCAGCAAGCCCTCTTCCAGCCAAGTGTTCGAAAACTCTGAACAGGTCTGGTGGAATTGTTGGAGTTAATATTGCTGTGCTTTGCCTTTATTCACCAGAGAAGCAAAGAGAGGACCATTAAGATCACTTGAACTGGGATGTGATGGCTGCTTGCCTGCTCCTTGCTACTGACACCAAAGGCATTGTACATGTCTGTGCTAAAATCCTGTGTCCTATAAATGGAGGTGTCCAGAGAAAGCCACCAACTTTCGTTAGAGCTGTTAAGGAAACCTTTGATGGGCTTTGCGGGCATGAGTCATCTAGGGAATTGACCTTCACATCAAAATCTGTCGTTTCTTCTTTCCTGAGCTTTGACTGATTAAGATTATGGCATGTGGGCCAGGCACGGTGGCTCATGCCTGTAATCCCAGCACTTTGGGAGGCAGAGGCAGGTAGATCACCTCAAGTCAGGAGTTCAAGAGGAGCCCGGCCAACATGGCGAACCCCCATCTACTAAAAATACAAAAATGAGCTGGGCAAAGTGGCACATGCCTGTAGTTCCAGCTACTCGGGAGGCTGAGGCAGGAGAATTGCTTAAACCCAAGAGGCGGAGGTTGCAGTGAGCCAAGATCGCGCCACTGTACTCCAGCTTGGGTGACAGAGCATGACTCCGTCTCAAAAAAAAATAAAAAAAGATTATGGCATGTTGTCAGCCAAAAAAGACCCAGCCTTGGCAAGTGTGCTCTCGAGGAGGGATGAGATGAACTGGAGGAAACCCAGAAAAAAACTGTTTGAATTAATTCAGAGTTCACAGTGCAGGGTACAGAGGAGCAAGGAAGACCAGGGTATTCAGAAAGGACTCCAAGGATCCTTTAAGGATTTCTCCAATTTAGAAAGAGGGAGGGAGGGAGGAGGAAACTCAAGTTTCCAAAGACTTACTAGCTACCATTATATACATAAGGTGGAATGTTGTTCAACCTTAAAGGAAATTCTGACACGTGCTATAATGAGATTGAACCTTGAAGACTCCATGGTAGGCCAGGCGCGGTGGCTCACGCCTGTAATCCCAGAACTTTGGGAGGCCGAGGCAGGCAGATCACGTGTTGTCAGGAGTTCGAGACCACTCTGGCCAACATGGTGAAACCCAGTCTCTATTAAAAATACAAAAATTAGCCGGGTGTGATGGCGGGTGCCTGTATTCCCGGCTACTCAGGAAGCTGAGACAGGAGAATCGCTTGAACCTGGGAGGCGGAGGTTGCAGTGAACCAAGATTGCGCCACTGCACTCCAGCCTGGGCGACAAAGCGAGACTCCATCTCAAAAAAAAAAAGACTCCATGCTAAATAAAATAAGCCTATGACAAAAGGACAACTAGACGATTCCACTTACATAAGGCAAATTTATAGAGACAAAAAGTGGATAATGGTTGCCAGGAGCTGGAGGGAGTGGATGGGGAGTTGGCATTTAATGGGCACAGAGTTTCAAATGGGAAGATGAAAAGATTCTGTGGACGGATGGTGGTGAGGGCTGCACAATGATGCAAACGTTCTTAATGCCACTGAATGGTACGCCTAGAAATGGTTAAGATGGTAAATTGTATGTGACGTATGTTTTACTACCATTTAAAAAACTAAAAGAACAATAGCTAACATGTATTGAGCACTTGCTGTAGGCCAGGCACTGTACAGGGCACTTCTCATACAGTTCTCAGAAAGCTGTGTGAAGTAGGCACTGTTACTGTTTTTTGTTTACAGACATGGGACTTGAGATTTGGGGTGATTTGAAGTCTCCCAAAGCCGTCGGACTAGTGAATGGTCAAGTAGAAATTGAACCCAGGTCTGTGCACATCCAAGCCCCACGCGCTTAAGCCCTGTACCGTGTGAACAGGCTGACACCTGGTAACTGACACAGGCACCCCTCCCTCTCAGGCACTGACTTCTGTTGGTCTACAGGCCAGCTTTCCTAAGTGTCACCTCATCTTAATAGTGGTGACTTGTTTTCCGTTCACCTCCAGAAGGCCATGGCCCCCTTCAGGCTCCTGGATTCCGCCGAGCCCTTTTTGTAGCTCCAATCCAAGTTTTCCCATTGCTCATGGCTTTGGGAGTTGTAAGTTGGTCGTAGTTGGTGCATAATTACTACATACAACCCTTGTTTTAAGGAGTGATCCGTGTTCCCCTGTCTGTTACAGACAACAGTGATTGACTACGTGAAGCCCTCGGATCTCAAGAAGGACATGAACGAGACCTTCAAGGAGAAGTTCCCTCACATTAAGCTGACACTCAGCAAAATTAGGAGGTACGGGAGGCTGGACTTGCCTGTGACCTTTCCCTCCAAACCCCTCTTTCCACACACAGTAAGCTTGTTATCTGTCCAGTGGTCCTTTCTGTGGTTACAGTGATTGAGTCATTGTCACATTCAGCAGGAAGGACAGCCAGGCACGGTGGCTCACACCTGTAATCCCAGCACTTTGGGAGGCCGAAGTGGGTGGATCACCTGAGGTCAGGGGTTTGAGACCAGCCTGGCCCACATGGTGAAATCCCGTCTCTACTAAAAATTTAAGAATTAGCCAGGCGTGGTGGTGCACGCCTGTAATCCCAGCTACTTGGGAAGCTGAGGCAGGAGAATTGCTTGAACCCAGGAGGTGGAGGTTGCAGTGAGCCAAGATCGTGCCGCTGCACTCCAGCCTGGAAAACAGAGTGAGACTCCATCTCAAAAAAAAAGAAAAAAGTAAACATGTTTTATATGACCTGACCAACAGAGAAGAGTCCAAAGCCCAGCTCTGTAAGTCTGCTCCCCATGCATAAAGCAGCCTTCACACTCCCAGGGACTTAATCCCAGTCCAGGTCACCCTCTGGGAAAGAGAAAGAGAAAAATGCATTCAAGATGGGGGAATCTTTTTCTTTGAGGTCCACTGAAACTCTTAAGTTTTCACAAGACTGTTCCCTCCTGCCTGTCTTTCTCCAGTCTGAAACGAGAGATGCGGAAGCTTGCGCAGGAGGACTGTGGCCTTGAGGAGCCCACGGTGGCCATGGCCTTCGTCTACTTTGAAAAGCTCGCCCTCAAGGGGAAGCTCAACAAACAGAACCGGAAGCTGTGTGCTGGGGCATGTGTGCTGTTAGCAGCCAAAATTGGAAGTGACCTCAAAAAACACGAAGTCAAGCATTTGATTGACGTAAGTGGCCTTTTCCCTGGTGGCTGGAGGAGCACACGCTCCGGTCCGGGGTTCCTCTCTCAGAAGGATTCTGATCCTTAGTGAGCAATTGAGGTGAAGGCTATGAAGTCTTTCCCGTAATGGGAATAGTCAGGTTATCTTAGAACATAGGAATGATCTACTTTGACAAGACCAAAGCTCTTCAGCATTGGGCATTGGGTCTGGCCCTCAAAATCCATTCTCGGACACCATGTGAGATGCAATTATTCCCACAGCCATAGAAGCCACTGTATCTGCAAGGGATTCCCCCAGGCAGTGTGACCCACAGAGCATCTAATGTCAAACAGGTTGCTTCAGTAAGACTTTGGCTGCCTACTTCCTTGGCTGGCTCCTCTTTGGGGAAAGGTGTGAGTTTGACAGGGTGGTATCTCTGTTCTTTTAAAGGAGAGCCCTACCAAAGCAAGGAAACATTGATCTCCTTGGATGGCTACATGAATGCCTGTTTTAGAATTCAATATATTAATAGAAAATTTGAGGTACAGTAAAGCCAACTGATCAGAAGACAGATCCATTGAGAAGATAGTTTGTTACAGTTCCTAAGGGAAGGAGTATCTTGGCTGGTGCTGCCATAACAAAATACCATAGGCTGGATATCTGAAATGGCAAATTTATTTCTCATAGTTTTGGAGGCTGGGAAGTCCAGGGTCAAGGGACCAGTTGCTTCAGTTCTAGTGAGGTTCCTCTCCTTGCTCGTGGGCGTCTTCTTGCCCATCCTTAATTGCAGAGAAAGACAAAAAGCAAGCCCTCTGGTTTCTTCTTCTAAGGCTCCGAATCCCTTCACTCCATGCCCAGGACCTCATCTAGACCTAATCACTCCCAAAGGCCCCACCTCCTAATACCATCACATGAAGGATTAGGGCATCCACATACGAATTTGGGGGGGACACAAACATTCAGCTCATAACAAGGGGCATGCCATGCTGTGGGGGCTGTGCATGGAAGCCCTGGAATTGGTCGGGAGGCAGAGGGAGCCTTGATTGTGGTTTTCACAGAAATGAATAGGTAAGGCAGGCGTTTGTGGGTTTAGGATTGGCTAGTTTGAATAGTTTTGATGGGCTCTGGGGCCTAGAGTCTGTCCCTGATTGTCTGGTGCCTGGCTCTGGGGTGATAAGGGCAGGTGGATAGTGGCCTGGAGTGTGAGGCCCATGGAGGAGGTGGTGGGAATGTGGCCTCTAGATTGGTTGGTTTGCATTTGAAAAGCAAAAAGGGTCACTGTGGAGGATTTGGCTAACCCTGGGAAGGGCAGTCCCTCTAAAGTCAGCAAGTCCCCAGATATCAAAGCATCAGAATACAGAAAATAAAAGACATGGTTAAGTCAGTGCCCCATATGTCTCACTGTCTAGCTGTCTTCAGTGGCAAAGGCAAAAAAGCAGAAAGGGCACTAAGGTAGGTACTCCCCAGTTGAAAAGAATATTTTTCAGGTTGGTGCTTTACAGATTTTAAGAAATGGTACAAAATCATCTAGCTTATACAGTAAATACATGAACCCAGAAGTGACCATTGGACACCAACTCTGAGCTAAGAATCAATAGGCTTATACAGACATCTGCTGAACTAATGATTTTTTTTAATTTTTTTTTTTTTTTTTTGAGACAGGGTCTCACTCTGTCATCCAGGCTGGAGTGCAGTGGCACAATCATAGTTCACTGCAGCCTCCACCTCCACCTCCCAAGTAGCTGGAACTACAGGCATGCACCACTGCACCTGGCTAATTTTTTTTATTTTTTATAGAGACCAGGACTTGCTGTATTGCCCAGGCTAGTCTCGAACTCCTGGCCTCAAGCTATCCTTTCGCCTCAACCTCCCAAAGTACTGGGATTATAGTCATGAGTCACCATGCCTGGCCAAGAACTCATGAATCTTTAGATGCAACAGATATTTATAAAATTATAAATAATACGCACATTTAATCATAGTTGAGCAATATAGCACACAGCAAAAGCTGACAACTTTACCTTATTCAAGGTGTCTCCATCGCCTGAACTACAAAATGCCCTTGGCCTTCCTTAGACGGGGTGAGGCCTTCCTCGCTATTGATGCAGAATATAACAGTAATGGTTTGACCAGCCACTTACGGTAGCAAGAAACCTAACTCAAGATCTCATCCCAGTTACAATCTGAAAGCAGTCAACATCTGCTCTGTGGGTGGGATTTATTTTATTAAAAGCTGGGTTAACGCCAAGGCAGAATGTGCCTAAGCAAATATGAGGCCCTCCCTGTCCATCCCCACCTTGGTGGTTCTCCTTCTTTTCCAGCTCCAGCAGCCCCTCCAGTTGGGTGGGCACGCAAGATACTACCAGGCTCAGCCCTGTTTAGATACACACCAACTGTGTAGCACTGTGAAAGTGGAGACTTCCCGAGGACTTAGATCATTGTAAGATGAAAGGACTGAACTACATAGAATCAGTGCACTCCCTTCTGAACTTACCGCGTGGTTTTTATTGTCATGCGTGGTTTGCTTTATTATTTATTTTTTGAGACAGCATCTTGCTTTGTTACCCAGGCTAGAGTTCAGTGGCACAATCTTGACTCACTGCAACCTCCACCTCCTGGGTTCAAGTGAGTCTCCTGCTTCAGCCTCCCGAGGAGCTGGGATTACAGGTGCCCACCACCACGCCCGGCTAATTTTTGTTATTTTTAGTAGAGACAGGGTTTCACCATGTTGCCCAGGCTGGTCTCAAACTCCCGACCTCAAGTGATCCATCCACCTCGGCCTCCCAAGGTGCTGGGATGACAGGTGTGAGCCACCACCGGTTTGCTTTATTTTCAGTCTTCCCTTTAAACCTGAATCACTTAGTTGTCACAGGTAGAGTTTGAGTCCCAGTTAGGGTGGAATCTTAGTGCTGCAATTTGCTGCCCATGTGACCCTGGCTAAGCTCTTTGACTTCTTGGAGCCTGTTTTCTCATCTGTAAAATAGAGATACGGAGCATGAACCATGTCATATTCCTGAGAGGATTAAATGATGTCATAAGATGTATGTGTGGTTCCGGGCAGCCCCCTGGGAAAGGAGCAGCTCCTTCACAACCAGGACCGAAGGCAGGAAGCACAGCCTATGCCTCCCTTTCTTCCTCCACAGAGCTTTGCCCAAAGTGGAGTTCTCCTAAGCACTCACTGGCTGGTGGATAGAGAAGCTGCAATTGCAGAAAGACTAGGATCTTAATTTCAAAATGAACATGCTTTTGATTTTTTGTTGCAGAAACTGGAAGAGAAGTTCCGGCTGAACAGGCGAGAACTGATTGCCTTTGAATTCCCGGTGTTAGTGGCCTTGGAATTCGCCCTCCACTTGCCCGAGCACGAAGTCATGCCCCACTACAGACGGCTGGTCCAGAGCTCCTAGCACCAGCCCCGAGGACAGCCAAGGACCATTTATTCTCAGCTTGGTGGAGCAGCACTTACTACTGGAAATGAAAAAAAGTAGAACTCAAAATACCAGACTTTTCTTCCTCTCGACATAGTTTGGGGAGAAGCAGTACTACAAACTTTCCAAGGAGTCTTGGGTGTGTAGCCAAGAGGAGCCATGAGCTCTGGACTCCTCAAGCAACAGAAGAGGAGGTGTGTGCTGAGAACAGAGAGGCCCTGCCCTCTGTCCACTAGCGAGAATCCCTAGCTGCCCCAGTCCAGTCTTTATTCCCGGCATTCACAAACTTTGCAAGCGTGGTCCAGGGCCTTCTCCAGATCTGTTCCAACTTAGAGTGTGAAGGGCTATGAGCATACGGGGGAAGAGAGTCTGCAGAAGTTGGGGGAAAACTTTTAAAAGATACCCTCATTGTGTGAGAGTGTGCCAATCTATTTTTGTATCAGCATTGGAAGTGCACTTTCCCCTGGGGTGTGTGGGTGTGTGAATGTGCAAGTGTCTGACAGATACTGCATCAGCCCTAGACCCCCAGAGCCAGTCCCGCCCTTTACAGAGCAGCCCTCAGCCTGGGGCCATGGGCCAGGCTGACCTTCGGCAATTATTTCTAGATGATTTCTGGATAAGAATTGCTCTCTCGGTACCAGTTTGACATCCTCCACTCTTAGAAAATGACATTGTTTTGTTACTGCTCCTACCCACCAAGGGGATAAAGAAGGCAAGTTCTGAGTGTTGGATGAGTCAGTCGCATGGAAGGGCGTGGAGCGTGGCACTCTGTAACTTCCCGCCGTCTGCCACCCCACCACCACGTGTATTTAACCCTCGCACTTTCTCCACTGTGGAGACGGCTGGGGCGGCGCCCCACAGTGTGTATTCCTGTCCTCTATGTTAGAGTGCATCATAAGCACATTTACTGTGCTATCTATATCTCTATATAAAAGTGTTTTATAAAAACCCAGAATAGGAGCACGACGCATGATTGGTGTTTGAGGCGTTTGCCAGCTGGGACAAACTGCATTTGGAGCCGTGGTTAAGCTGACTAAGGAGGCGGTGGCTCTTACCATTCCCACGTGCCCAGGGCTGTTCGTGCACGATTTTAATGGTGACTTGTCCTGGCTTACTGGGACAGTCTGTATGAGGCATGTCACCACACTGTCGCCTCATAGCTGCAAGAGAGAGGCACCAGCTGAAGTTCCCCTGACTGAAGAGAGCCTGTGGCCATGTAAAAAGAGAATTAAACTCTTGTTGCTTTTTGTATACCCGTATGCGTTTGTGTAGACGTGTGTCTCACCAGTCACCTTTGCCCTGCATTGCTGATCCCCTTGCGCACACTGATTCTAGTGAGGTCACAGATTTGGAGCTTCACACACCAGCCCAGAGAAAGGGCGATGGAACCGAACCGAGGGTCTGCAGCTTTCGTTAGCAGAGCTGTCAGATTCTTGACAGTCTTGGAGGATGGAGAAATTCAAGCAGCAGCTGGTGAGGGCCAAAACAGAATACTTGGCTTCTTCAGAATCTTAGATTGCGCTGAGTTTAGTCCTAAATATTTTGCTAACAAATTTCCTTGGCCAGAATCAGTTGTAAGACAGTGATTTGGGTGGTGGAGGGAGGGAGGAGGGAGAGGATATTGATTAATGTGGTCTCTTTAGCTGATTGAAAACTAGATCAACTAATACTTAGGGCACTTGCTGTTTATAAAGCAAACTGAGAAAATATTCAAGGTGCCTCCATCACCTGAACTGCAAAATGCCCTTGGCTTCCTCACATGGGGTCTGTCACCTTGCATCTCTGACAAGCCATCCACCTTCCTGGTCAGTGCATACAGGGGGAGAGCCTTTCTGAGAAGCAGGGCCCGTGGTATCTGGAAATGGTCCAGAGAGCTCCCCACTGCCCATCTGCCCCCGAGTTTCCTGCCAAGCTCCGGAGGGTGGGGTGGGGGGAGGGACATCCGATGGATGACAGGCCACCAGGCCAGACATGGGGAGAGACGCCTGAATCCTTTCCTGTGCGATAAAATCAGGCTAATTTACTTGGATCTGGGGTGATTTGTTTGGTTTTTAGCATTTATGAGGTGAGCCCATGAAGTTAGTGGTTCATTACTTTTTAAAGATGAATTTTCATTTTAAACTCTCTCCTGGCCTGTCGATTTGTGGAATGGACAGTTTTGTGGGTTTTATTTGGGAGGAGTCAGGGCTGAGAAGGCATTTTATCAGGAGGTCTCCTTTTGCACGTCCATGACATGAGCTTTTCAGAGGCGAAGGAAGATGAGGAGGGTGAGAGACGCAAGTCACTGCCAGAGGCGCCTCTGTGACACGAAACATTCCAGACATGTGGCAGCCTTGGGCTTAGGCGAGGAGGAAGCCTGAGCCTGTGAAGCGAGAAGGCCAGGCAGTAGACTGGCTGTGAGGTTTTGCCCTTTGACCTCCACAGAGGGCAGCTTCAGCCCCTTGTAAGCCCTGCCCCCTCTCAGGACTGCCCTGAGGCCTCTCCATCCAGTCCTCCCCACACTCAGATCTGTGGGGAAGCCCCGCCCAGCCTCACTCCTTGGGATAATACTAGCCACTTGGTTCTGCCTGATTCCGTTTCCCTGGAGCCAGCCTGGGGGGCCCAGGACTCCTCTAGTGAGCCCTGACTGTTAGGTAAGAGACAGGAAGCAGACAAGCCAAGAAGTTGCTGCAGCTGCCCCCAGGAGGAAACGGGCAGCAGGGAGTGTGGCCTAGCCCCCCACTGTACCCCGCCAGGGACCTGAGCCCTTGCCAGCCTAATGACACTTAGAAGTCACCACTTTTCCTTTCTTACCTGCTAATAAAACCTATTTAAACAGGAAATTCACACCAAATGCAAATGGGTTTTGTTTTCCTTGGCATTTTGTTGTTGTTCTGATCACAGATTTCCCTGCCAGGGTGTCTGTGGTCATCAGCTGCAGGCTCAGCTTGGGGCGGCCGCTTCACACAAACCACTCTGTACCACATGCCCTACCTTAGTGACGGGAGTCGGGAGCTTCCTTCCCCTCCATGTC
Organism: Nomascus leucogenys; assembly: GCF_006542625.1. Taxonomy (NCBI): domain Eukaryota; kingdom Metazoa; phylum Chordata; class Mammalia; order Primates; family Hylobatidae; genus Nomascus; species Nomascus leucogenys. The sequence continues at coordinate 56,614,995 of NC_044384.1, read as the reverse complement.
ATTCCTTCCTGTTCCCTTCATTCCCCAACAGCAAATAAAACTGTTGAATGCTCTGGCTGCTGAGTTCTTTATCTCTCGCTCAGACGTTTCCGGCTCAGTGCTGAACGGCGGCCCCTTGCCCTCCCCAGCTCTGGCTGCCTCCCGTGACTCCTGAGGGCCTGGAGCCTTTCTGCCCCGCTGCAAGCTCAAGTGGGTGGGGTAGGGGGAGGCTGGAGAATGAAGTGCATTTGAGGCAGGTGGTTTTGTTACCTGTTCAGCAACAAAAGACATCTTTCAAATCAAGGGGGATTTTTTGGGTTGGGGATGGGGGCGCGCCCTGACGTCACCTCCCTGGGGCCGTTGGCAGAGTTGGGTAAGCACAGTGCTGAGGGCCAGCAACAGCAGGGAGTAAACTTTGAGTGTAAATCTGGAATCACATCACCAACACCAATGTCAATAAAAAGCGGCTTCCAGTCATGCAGCTGCAAAGCAAAGCTGAGATTCAAAGCTGCAAAAGAAGAAAAATGGCAGGTGAAGGGGAAAGGTCCTCTTGCCACCTGCACACAGCCCAGCTGAAGGGACCCAGGCCAGGATGGGAAGGGGTGCTATCTAAGAGCCCCCATCCCATAAAGGGCCCTTTAGACTTCTAAATCGTCCAGAAAGGCTGCAAACCTAAGACTGGCAAAACCACAAAGAAATGCCTCACGAGTACTGTGCTTCCTCACACAGAGACTTCTTGACTTCAGATGACACATCATCTATGCAACATCAATACACCTAATATGGCTAGGTGTGGTAGCTTGCACCTGTAGTCCCAGCTACTCAGGAAGCTAAGACAGAAGGATCACTTGATCCCAGGAGTTCAAGGCTGCAGTGAGCTAGGATCATTCCACCTTATTCCAGTCTGGGCAACAGAGCAAGACCATGTCTCTATTTTGTTTTTTAAGGGCTGGGTGGGGCGGGCACGGTGGCTCACACCTGTAATCCCAGTACTCTGGGAGGCCGAGGTGGGTGGATTGCTTGACACCAGCCTGGGCAACATGGCAAAACCCCGTCTCTACTAAAAATACAAAAAATTAAGTGGGCATGGTGGTACACGCCTGTAGTCCCAGCCAGTTGGGAGGCTGAGGTGGGAGAATCACCAGAGTCCAGGAGGTCAAGGCTGCAGTGATCGCACCACTGCACTCCAGCCTGGGTGAAGGGAGCAAGACCGTGTCTCAGAAAAAAAAGAAAAAAGTACATCTAACCTACTAAACACCACAACTTAACCTTTCCTACCTCAAATACACTCAGAACACTTTTGTACAGTATTCGATAAATTACATGAGATAGTCAACACCTTCTTACAAAATAGGCTTTATGTGAGATGATTCAGCCTAGCATCTCCAAGGGGTATCATACAGCACATGGCTAGCCTAGTAAGGATCAAAATTCAAAGTACATTTTTACGGAATGCTTTTGCACCATCGTAAAGTTGACAGTTGCACAAGTCAAACCATCATAAGCTGGCGCTTCCATATGCCATCTCTCACCACCATCTTGCTACTAAGAGCACGGCCCAAGGATCTGCAGCATTCACATCACCTATGGGCTTATTAAAGATGCAGAATCTACATCTTACCATTCCTCCTTGGTGATTTGTATGCCTGTTAAAGTCTGAGAGGCACCATTCCTCCATATTGGCATAGGACATAAAACTGTCTAAGAGAAAGGTACAGAGAAAAATCTAGATTTTTTTCTTTAATACCAAAAAGAATAGCTTCTGAGGTTGTTTTGACATGTGTTTACCTAGCTGCTTCATCTAACAATTTTTTGGGTGCACAAGGCCAAAAAGATGTAAACTGAACTAAGCAACAGCTAACATATTGGTCCCAAGTACAGAGCTAACTTACAATGCATCACAGCAGCTGCTGGTTAAGGTCATTGCTCAGATGAGGCCTGGATCCCAGGTTCCCAGGGCTCACAGATACAGGATTAGGATGCTGGCAAGTGAGGGCTCCCAACAGCACTGGAACACAATTCTGTACTGTAGCTAGGAACTGTAGAGCTGTGACCTTGGGGACATCACAAATGGGCAGACCTCCAGTTTGCTTGGACTGACATTCATTGAGGTCCACCTAGCGCTTATGAAATGTGTCTTCCACTGGGTTCTGTGGGCTTCCTGATGTCGGGCAGAGCCTGCTGGGGGTAGGTGCAAGGCACCCTCATCAGGTCCCATGAAGCTGTTCTCCAGATGAGCCTCAATGTGGAAGCTTAAAAGGGAAGCTCCAGGGGAAAGACAGATTCCCCAGGCGGGCCCGGGATGGCGAAGGCCAAGGCATCAGGGTTGGAAATCAGTGCTCAGGAATCAGCCGGGTACATGGATCGCAAAGTGGGTCAAGATGGAGCAATTGTTTGGTTCCAAAAGTGAAGACCAAGAAACCAGAACTGACAAGTTAGATGCTTGGCAAGAAGATGGGTGGGAATGAAATCAGGGACTCCTTACCAGGGCACCGGAACAGGCTAGCGAGAAACCAGAGATGTGAACTGTGATAGGCAGATGAAGCCTTGGACACGGTCTTCAACAAGGGGCTGGTGCTTGGGAGGACTCGATATTCACCAAGCAGATATCATGCGCCAGCCCTGTGCTGGGCACTTAAAGCACCTGTCCTCATTTAACCCTTAAACAATGAGGTACCTGGGGCTCTGAAACATCACATAAGGTGGCCAATGACACACGATTATGAAGTGACAAAGGCAAGATTCAAACCCAGCTCTAATTCCAAAGCCCAAGCACCTGTCCTACCTCACGCTTAGAATGAAACAGAGCCACTAAGATGGTGGAGGGCCAAAGCCAGGCTGAGCCGGATGCTGGAGAGATGGACTTGAGTTAGAGGAGGTCTTCTGATGCCTTCAGTTAGACAGGGTCTTCTCCCCACCCTTCCCAGCCACTGCTGGCCCTTTCCCCTGCAGAGGAGAAAGGATCTGGAGCTACGAAATCCATAGCATTGTCTTCTCGGGTCTGAGTGGCCTCCACATTTGATGTGGGGCCCACGTCTGAGTCCCCTGGTAGAACATGAAATGTTTGGAAAACTTGCTTCCATAACAGGTAAGCTAAGGGGCTTCTGAAAGTAAGTAAAAGATCACAATCAGGTTTAATGCAGCCAGTGTTCATGTCCACCAACATTTCACCAGCTAGTGTCTCGTGGTGCATGTATAGATTTTCCACCATGTGTTATAATTAAGACAAATTCTCCTTGCCCTACGCTCTGCATGTTCCTTGGCTGCTGTCCCTTTAATCAGTGTGTGACTAGGAAATGCAAATTTGTTTTGCTCTAAGGCTAAGCCAAGCATACCTTGGCCAGGCGGTCATTTGGCAAGGATGGCCACATCACACAAAGAATGGCTCAGGGATTACGAGCTGTCTGAGACTATTCATGTCTCAGCCCCCAAATGTCACAGACAGACTTTGATTCACTGCCACTTGCAGAGCACAAGCCCTCGTCAGATGTGTCAGGTGCACTGAAAGGCAACTCCACAGTCCTTAACTGCTGCTGTAGACCAAAGGGTTCAGCAGAGCAGGACTGGATTCTACCACCATGAACCCGAGCACCTATCACAGGGCCTGGTACACAGAATTCACCAAATAAACACTGGTTGAGTTAAATGAGCCATCGCAAAACAAATTACCCCACTGGGTGGATTGTTCTCTGCAACTCTGAATCAGATTTCTGCTCAGCATCTGTTAGACCATTCTTGCATTGCTATAAAGAAATGCTTGAGACTGGGTAATTTACAAAGAAAAGAGGCTTAATTGCCTGCTGGTTCTGCAGGTGCCAGTGTCTGCTCAGCTTCTGGAGAGGCCTCAGGGAGCTTTTATTCATGGTAGAAGGCAAAGTGGGAACAAGCACTCTACACAGCAAAAGCAGGACGTGGGAAGGTGCCACACTTTATTCCTTTCTTTTTTTTTTTTTTTTTTTTTTTGAGATGGAGTCTCGCCCTGTCACCCAGGCTGGAATGCAGTGATGCTATCTCGGCTCACTGCAACCTCTGCCTCCCAGGTTCAAGTGATTCTCCTGCCCCAGCCTCCCGAGTAGCTGGGATCGCAGGCACGCGCCACTATGCCTGGCTAATTTTTGTATTTTTAGTAGAGACAGGGTTTCACTATGTTGGTCAGGCTGGTCTTGAACTCTTGACCTCGTGATCTGCCTGCCTCGGCCTCCCAAAGTGCCGGGATTACAGGCATGAGCCACTGTGCCCAGCTGTCATTTTTTATTTTGAGACACGGTCTCACTCTATTGCCCAGGTAGAGTGCAGGGGTGCAATCATGGCTTGCTGCAGGCTCAATCGACTCTCCCACCTCAGCCTCTCAAATAGCCTGGGATTACAGGTGCATCACGCCACGCCCAGCTAATTTTTGTATTTTTTGTAGAGATGGGGTTTCACCGTGTTGCTCAGGCTGGTTTCAAACTTATGGGCTCAAGCGATCCTACCATCTCAACCTCCCAAAGTGCTGGGATTACAGGCGTGAGCCACCATGCCCGGCCTACACTTTTAAATAACCAGATCTCGTGAGGATTCACTCACTATCGCGAGGACAGCACCAAGCCATTCATGAGGGATCCACCCCCATGATCCAAACACCTCCCACCAGGCCCCACCTGCAACATTCGAATTACTTTTCGACATGAAATTTGGGTGGGGATAAATATCCAGCTACATCCGCATCTCACTCAGGGCTGACTCTGCAGATCCCAGCACCCAGGTTTCCTTGTCCTTCAGCTTCTGGTTAGGTTCTGGAAGGAGAGACACTGACCAGAAATGAGAGAGCAGGAGGAGAACGGGAACTGGGGTGTGTGTTCCACGGCCCAGCCTCCACCCCAAGCAAGGGGCCCTGCTAGTCCTGGGATCTCACCACCCCTTCTTGGACAGTTCCTTCACTGAACTCACTTCAATTTCCCCCAATGCACGAGCCATCAAGTTCCTGCTGTGGCTTTGGTCATTACACCCAGTTGGCAGAGTAGGAAATGGTGTCTCATCAAGTACGGGCAATCTGGGGTTGTCTATAACCCCAAAGCATTCTGGAAACAAGCAGGAAGAATCATCCCCCAAAAGCACCAAGAATGGATAGGAACAGTCAAAAATATCACATGGCTCTCAAAAAAAAAAAAAACCAGAAAGGAATAAAGTTTGGCTACAATGACCCTGGCCTTGAAGCAGCCCAGTGGGCACTTCCCACCAGCCCAGACCCCTCCCAACAGCTGCCGTGGCCCCGCTGAGACTTTGGAGTTCTTGGGGGTTCTCTTCTGAGGGTCATCTGAACAGAAGCTGATCATAAAAGATGACCAAAAAGAAATCTCTCTCCCCACTGGAGAGGGTGGATGGCACACTCTGCTGGAACTACTTCCTATAAATTATTTTTTAAAAACCATGGCTTCCAGAAAAAGGAAGCAGATCCCCTCTGAGGCTTATCTAGAAGGCCCTGATGAAGCATACATACTGTTCTATGAGTGTCTAAGCCAGATACCATATTCCCTAAGGCAGCTGCCTTCTCCATGAAATCTATTTTCATTTTTATTTATAAAATAAAAACAAGACACAAATGAGAATTTCCCCCTTCTTTCCTGTATGTGTTGGAGAGAGTGATAGAAGCTGTCTTCAGGGGAAGCCTGCGGCTAGAACGTTTTTTGGGGAAAATATGCAGCCAGAAGGGACCATTTCTCAGAAGCAGCCCTTAGGGAGCCCAGGGGCAGCTGACCCTAGGAGGGGCAGGCACTGGAAGGCAGGAAAAGGTTCCAGAGCTAGGCAGACCGTGCGGCCTTATGCAAGCCACTGGCCAGCCCATGCCCGCTTGGGGTCATAGTACCTCCCATCAGAGGGACTCTGGAAGATGGCACAGTAAATCCCTGGCCCAGGGCCTGGCATATAGTAGGCACTCAATAGATGGAAACAATTATTATTTTTACCTCCATTGAACTTAATTCTTGGCCAAAAAAAAAAAAAAATCCTGCTTTATAGAGAAAGAGATTGGAGCACAGATAGGTGTCTAGGGCCAAATTGGGACCATAAAATACATTCAGATTCCATTCCTTTCTTGTCACTACTGCTCAGGCAGAGTGTCAGTGACAACTCAGGGAATGTAGGAGCTGGGACTGGTGATGTCCTTGAAGAGGCACAGTGGTCTCTTCAACCAGGTGGCTTCACAGCCATTAGCCAACAAATGGACTTCGGGTGCTTTTCTGCTTCCTCGAAACCAAATTCCCCCAGGTGCTTACTTGTGCAGCTCAATGGGGTGATTATGAGGCCCCTGTGGCCTTGAGGCTTCCTCTCCAGTGATGACAAGGTCGCCTGGCCAGCTCACCTGGACAGCTGCCTTCAAAGGTGGCCTTGGAGCCCCCTCAGCGGCACCCGCCTTGCAGAGCAGCTTGTTGGATTCTCTCACTCTCCTCTCCTCCCCCAGAGAGGCTCCCTCACTGAGGCTCAGGGAGTGACTCCTGGTTCGCTGATGAGGGGCTGGTGGGCTGCCTGGCCTGCTGGTCTGTGTCCTCACCGAGCCTAGGCCCCCCACTCCAGGGCAGAGCATCCAACCAACAGACCACAGAGGTAGAGCTGTGCCCACACTTGGCCCTAAACCGCATCTGCATGGGGCCTGACCCAGAAGAAGGTGCTTGCCCTGCCGCCCCACAGTGAGAGCTCTAAACCAGAGCCTGGCTGAAAATGGGGCTGCCCCTTGCTGCTGACTTGAGGAACCGGGGGCAGTTTTGTGAGAAGCGATGTGGCCTCACCTCATTCCTGGTAAGATTCTGCCACGTTCTTCACTGACACCACCCTCGGTCTCTTCCGCTGTCCAGCGTGCACGGGGCCTCAGGACACCACTGGGGGTTGCAGGTGAATTTCAGGGTGTCTATGACACACTGCCAAGCCCACGCTCCTCTCAAGTTCAGCTCAGACTCTATAGGCTCTTCTGAACGGGCGCTTCCTGTCCCTTCCACCCGTCCCGTGCCAGCCCCAGTGGGTCTCTAGGTTGTTCTGCATTCCCTCCACCCCGGCCCACTTCCTGCCCCCAATCTTCTCAAAAGGGACTTGCTTTCCTTCCCCCAGGGCACTCATCTAGCTCTTGTTCTGTGCCACACGGTTGCTCTTCCTGCTGCCTCTGTCATGGCTCTCCGGCTGCCCACTCCCTGCACTGTCGGTCCTCAGCCAGCTTCTCCCCAAAGTGCCTCCTTCCCTTCGCCCTGACTCTGTCCCATTCCTCTGCACCTCTGCTTCACATCTGGGGTCCCCTGCCCCATCCTCTTTCCTTCCTTAGAGCTCCCTTAGGTCCTCAGCCACTCCCTGCCTGGCTGGCTGCACTAGGGTGTCCTGTTCCCCAACTTGTCACACAGCCCCTTTTCCCCACCAGGCCTCCTCAGGCCCCTGGCACACAGGCCCGCACCATGTGCACTGAACAGAGTCCCCCTCTCAGCACACACAGCATCCCATGGTTTCAATTCAACTGCAAGTCCTCTGGCCACCCAGTTTGGGAAGTCCCTACAATTCCACAGCTGTCCAGTTGGGTCATTTAGGTCCTGGGGGCCTCATTTTTGGGAGACACATTCTTTAGGGTTCCCAGAGCCCGCATGCTGCAGCCATTTGGCCTCACCAAGCCATCCAAAAAGTGTGCTAACTCAGCCATCCCAGAAAAGAGAGCAGGCCTTTTATCTTTTCCATAGTGAATAAAATAATTTGCAGAAAGTCTCTACCACACCTTTAAATCAAAGTATAAGTCTTGAACTAAAATCAAGACACAGAGAGGAAGAATAGGAGGAGAAATGGGTATTTATTATACAAACATTCCCAAATTGAAACAGTTCTTGTCTGGATTCCTGTTTGCAGAAGATCTGGGCTTTGAGAGATTACTCTTGTTGCCAATAGAAGTTTCCAGAGACCAGTACTATTCAGATCAGGAGCAAATATTTGGTTGGAAAACTAAAGAAGTATTTGCTGAACATTTGTCAAAGTGTGGTCTTAATAGGGCTAGCTGAAGCAGAATCACCTGGGGTGCCCTTTGGAAATGCAAATCCCTGGGAATTCTAGAATCTCTGAGGGTGGGGTCTAGGAATCCATATTTGCAACAAGTTCCCCAGGTGATGTTTTTCCAGTCAAGGTTTGACAGTCACAGCCATCCAAGTGTTGAGGGGTTGTAGCAAGCGGAACATGGAAGGCAGGCAAAGATGCTGCTCCTGGCAGGGCTTCTGGAATCTGCATAAACTTGTTAAATGCAGATGCTGGGGCAGCAGGACTAGGATGGGACTAGACGTTCTAGGGAGCCTGTGTTGCAGGTCCACAAATCACATCATATTTTTAGTAGGAAGGGGCTGGAGGGCATTGTCTGCCTGCTGTGTGTGTGTGCATGTGTGTGTGTGTGTGTGTGTGTGTACATACTACAACAATAAAGCACTTTTGCATGGCTTACTTCTCATAATGAAATATGAAGCTACTGTTTCAGTACTGACTCTAAATCTTAGCTAAACCATCACTGCCCTCTTAGGCAGTCAGTTGGAAGTTGGCTCACAAGAGCAGTTCAGAGAAAATCTGTGGTGTCAGAGATAGCCAGATCTCCTCACCTTTCTGTGGCCCAATGAGCTTGGGCTAATTATGAAAACTTTCCAAGCTTCAGACTTTAGCTGTAAAATGAAGCTGACTCTGGGTCCTTTCTCATAGGAGGTGATGAGGGTTCCACAGATGGTGATATGGTTTGGCTGTGTCCCCACCCAAAGCTCATCTTGAATTGTAGCTCCCATAATCCCCATGTGATGTGGGAGGGACCCAGTGGGAGATAATTGGATCATGGGAGTGGTTTCCCCCATCCTGTTTTGGTGATAGAGTTCTCACAAGATCTGATGGTTTTTTTTTTTTTTTTGAGACAGAGTCTTGCTCTGTCGCCCAGGCTGGAGTGCAGTGGCACGATCTCAGCTCACTGCAAAGCTCCACCTCCCGGGTTCACGCCATTCTCCTGCCTCAGCCTTTCCGAGTAGCTGGGACTACAGGCGCCTGCCACCACGCCTGGCTAATTTTTTGTATTTTTTAGTAGAGACGGGGTTTCACCGTGGTCTCGATCTCCTGACCTCGTGATCCGCCCACCTCGGCCTCCCAAAGTGCTGGGATTACAAGCGTGAGCCACCGCGCCTGGCCGATCTGATGGTTTTATAAGGGGCTTCCCCATCTTTCCCTCTGCACTTCTCCTTCCTGCCACCATGTGAAGAACGTGTTTGCTTCCCCTTCTACCATGATTGTAAGTTTCCTGGGCCGTCTCCAGCTATGCTGAACTGTGAGTCAATTAAACCTGTTTCCTTTATAAATTACCCACTCTTGGGCATGTCTTTATTAGCAGTGTGAGAATGGACTAATACAGTAAATTGGTACTGGTAGAGTGGGGTACTGCTATTAAGATACCCAAAAATGTGGAAGCAACTTTGGAACTGAGTAACAGGCAGAGATTGGAACAGTTTGGAGGGCTCAGAAGAAGACAGGAAGATGTGGGAATATTAGGAGCTTCCTAGAGACTTGTTGAATGGTTTTGACCAAAATGCTGATAGTGATATGGACAATAAAGTCCAGGTTGAGGTGGTCTCAGATGGAGATGAGGAACATGTTGGGAACTGGAATAAAGGTCACTCTTGCTATGCAAAAAGAATGGTGGCATTTTGTCCCTTCCCTAGAGATCTGTGGAACTTTGAACTTGAGAGAGATGATTTAGGGTATCTGGGAGAAGAAATTTCTAAGTGGCAAAGCATTCAAGAGGAAGCAGAGCAAAAAGTTTGGAAAATTTGCAGCCTGATGATGTGACAGAAAAGAAAACCCCATTTCCTGGAGAGAAATTCAAGCTAGCTGAAGAAATTTGCATAAATAACAAGGAGCCAAATGTTAATCACCAAGACAATGAGGAAAAAGTCTCCAGGGCATGTCACAGATCTTCGTGGCAGCCCCTCCCATCACAGGCCCAGAGGCCTAGGAGGAAAAAATGGTTTCCTGGGGCTGGGCCCAGGGCTCCCTGCTGTGGGCAGGCTAGGGACTTGGTGCCTTGTGTCCCAGATGCTCTAGCCATGGCTAAAAGGGGCCAAGGTACAGCTCAGGTCATGGCTTCAGAGGGTGAAAGCCCCAAGCCCTGGTAGCTTACACATGGTGTTGGGTCTGCAGGTGCACAGAAGTCAAGAATTGAGGTTTGGGAACTTCCATCTAGATTTCAGAGGATATATAGAAATGCCTGGATGTCCAGGCAAAAGTTTGCTTCAGGGGCAGAGCCCTCGTGGAGAACTGTTCTAGGGCAGTGTGGATGGGAAATGTGGGGTTGGAGCCCCCAGAGTCCCCACTGGGGCACTGCCTAGTGGAACCACGAGAAGAGGGCCACCATTTTCCAGACCCCAGAATGGTAGATCTGTCAACAGCCTGTACTGTACATCTGGAAAAGCTGCAGACAATGCCAACCTGTGAAAGCAGCCAGGAGGGGGACTATACCCTGCAAAGCCATAGGGGTGGAGCTGCTTAAGACTGTGGGAACCCACCTCTTGCACCATCATGCCCTGGATGAGAGACATGGATTCAAAAAGAGATTGAGTAATAATAAAACTCTGGTCTCCTACACAGCTGGCTCTGTATGAATTACTCTTTCTTTATTGCAATTCCCCAGTCTTGACAAATCGGTTCTGTCTAGGCTGTGGGCAAGATGAACCCACTGGACAGTTACAATAGGCACAAGGGATTTGCCTTATCTCAGATGAAACTTTGGACTGTGGACTTTTGAGTTAAGGCTGAAATGCCTTAAGACTTTGGAAAACTGTTGGGACAGCATGACCGGTTTTGAAATGTGAGGACATGAGATTTGGGAGGGGCTGAGGTGGAATAATATGGTCTGTGTCCCCACTCAAATCTCATCTTGAATTGTAGCTCCTATAATCCCCACATATCACAGGAGGGACCCAGTGGCAGATAACTGAATCATGGGGGTAGGTTTTTCCCATGCTGTTCTCATGATAGTGAATAAATCTCACAAGAGCTAATGGTTTTATAAAGGGAAGTTCCCCTGCACACACTCTCTCTCATCTGCCGCCATGTGAGACATGCCTTGTTCCTCCTTTGCCTTCTACCATGATTGTAAGGCCTCCCCAGCCATGTGGAACTGTGAATTCATTAAACCTCTTTTTCTTTATAAATTACCTAGTCTTGGGTATTTTTTCGTAGTAGTATGAAAATGGACTAATACAGATGGTAAATGCAAGTATACACTTGGTTCCTGACACAGTGTAGTCAGCAGGCATTAGTTGTTGGCATTAGCCCACAGTGGAAAGCCTGTGAGGGATCCTCTTCTGGGTCTGGCATTGAGGGCTGTGATACAATAAGAATTATAGCTTTGGTCTTTATCCCTGAGCATGACATAGAGCTTCTAAAACTCTTGGAATTTCCTGAGTTATAGACAGGCCTGTTGGTGTTCACAACAAGCCCCTTTCAACCACATCTGAGTTTATGTTAATGAGGTGACTCTTGGTAGGTCTCTAGATAGCTTCAGGATGGGGGCTTGGAAAGATCAAGGCATGATTAGAGGGTTGAAACTTTCAGCCCTGCCTCCGACCTCTGGGGAGAGGAGAGTGAGTGAAGACTGAGTTGATCACCAAATGGCCATGGTTTGATTAATCATGCCTACATAATGACGTTTCCATTAAAAACCCAAAAGGACTGGGTTCAGAGAGCTTCCTGATAGCTAAACATGTGGAGTTTCCTGGAAGGTTTTGCACTCAGAGCAGGCATGGAAACTCTGAGGCCCCTTCACCCATACCTTGCCCTATGTATTTCTTCCATCTGGCTGTTCATCTGGATCCTTTGCAGTGTCCCCTATAATCAATGGGCAAACATAATTAAAGTGTTTCCCTAAGTTCTGTGAGCTGCTCTAGCAAATTAATTGAACACAATGAGGGGATTGTGGGAACCCTGATTTACAGCAAGTTGATTGGAAGTAGTTGATATCTGAAGTAAGGGGCAGTCTTGTGGGACTGAGCCCACACGTGTGGGATCTGATGCTATTTCCAGGTAGATAGTGTCAGAACTGAACTGTCTGGAGGTGCCAAGCAAGTCAGGAGGGCTGCTACTGCTGTGGAGGCAACAGGTCCCTGTAGAGAGACCCCTTGCCTGGAAGCCACCTATTCCTTGTCGGTCTCTTCCACCTGTAGTCCCAGCCATTCAGGAGGCTGAGGCCGGAGGATCACTTGAGCTCAGGAGTTCAAGGCTGCAGTGAGCTATGATCATGCCACTGCACTCCAGCCTGGGCAACAGAGCCAGACCCCATCTCTTAAGTAAATATACTTATTTTTAATGGAATAAAATGGAATAAAAATAAAAATGGAAGGTGTCTGGAGTCAGATTGGTGAGTTCGGAGATGAGTAGGAGATCAGAAAATAGGATCAGCAAGCAGAGGCTTTTTTGAGGTTTAGTTGTGAACAAGAGGAAGGAGCTAGGAAAGAAATCAGAAGCTGAGAACCAAAACCTTTTACCCTTGCACTCAGCCAGGACACAGAGAAGCGAAACCACACCTGACTGCCTACATGAACCGGACTTTACCACTGTCTTCATTAGCATTTCTTTCCTCTTTTGGGACTGTCTCCCAGCACACGGTTTGATTATTTACTACAGAAACTTCCCAATTCCTCAATGCACAGGGTCCACAGATAGTTTGCTCTTGAAGCGTTGGACCCTCTGCAGTTTCCACCAATCCTAGACTCTCGAATCCTGATGGTTACCCAGTCCTGCATCCCCACATGGAAAGACCCACCTCAGACCAAACTTCCAGTCTGGGATAGATCCTGCCTTTGTCTTCCTAGCTCTGAAACACTGCCCAAGCTTTGTTCTTCTCCGTGACACCGGTGAGCCGCAATCAGCCTGGTTTTGTCTTGTCAATGGGTGTGCTAATGACAGGAGGAGAGCCAGCTTAGACCAACTGGATGAAGAAAGAAGCCACGTTTTTGTTTTATTGTTGATTTTAAATGGGAAAGACTTGAGGGTGTTTCAAACCAGTAGAGAGGGAGAAGGTGAAATAGCCAACAGAGAGAGATCCCTGGGTTTCTGAGAAGGCAGGAGGAGTTGGAATCAGAATGAGCAGAATCAGATGGATAAATGTTAAGTGGAAGAGGAAGTACTCCTCGACTGCAAAAAGAATGAAAGAGAAGCGTAAATGTGGGCAGGTGTGTATGGACAACACTGGGACGGTGAATGAGCTCACCTGACAGATTTCAGTTTTCTTTGAAGCAAGAGGGGAGGACCGTCTATATGGAGGGGTGAGAAAGGCAAAAAGAGAAAGGGAGTTTGAAGAGTAAAAAGTGTTTGGAATAATTGTTGTGGAGACAGGGAAAGTGAACCAGCATGGGAAACTGTAATTTCCCTAGTTACAGAGAACTGTCTGAGACTGGTGCTTATGAAGGTCTAGAGAATGCAATTGCCCTGTTCTGTGACTTCCTGAATGAATGAATGAGGACTTCTGGGGTGACTACATATTCCATATTCACTTAGATATGGAAGCGCTAATGGATTTTAAAGTCATTTGCCTCACAGTCACATTCCATTTACTCAGACACCCCAAGTCTCCTGCCACCTAGAGCCAGTCACTGTGGAAAGCCCTGCTTGCTGATGGTCATAAGGATAACAGTAAGGTTTACTGTCTGTTTACTGTGTGCCGGTATGCTAAGCACAACACATACATACATTACTATAATTTTTTTCCATTTAATTGTTTCAACAAACGTTTGAGAGGATTAAATTACCTTTCCATTTTATTTTATTTTTTTGCGACGAGGTCTCACTCTGTTACCCAGGTCAGAGTGCAGTGGCGCAATCATGGCTTACTGCAGCCTCAACCTCCTCAGCTCAAGTGATCCTCCTGCCTCAGCCTCCCAAGTAGCTGGGACTACACAGGTGCACACCACCACACCTGGCTAGTTTTGAAATTTTTGGTAGAGACAGGGTCTCACTCTGTTGTCTATGCTGGTCGCAAACTCCTGGTCTCAAGCAACCCTCCTGCTTCAGCCTCCTGAAGTGCTGGAATTATTAACATGAGCCACGGCTCCCGGCGGCCCTACCTTTCCATTGTAAAAATGGGAGAGCCGAGGCTCAATGGGCTACTCACCTCCAGCCCAGAACCACGTGCCCAGGCTGCTGAGCCCTCAGCAGTGGCAGCTGTGGACTCCCTGATCGAGGGATTGGGAAAGACCATGGATTATAAAGATGTAGATAATTCTTGAGAAGAATCAGCTTTGCCACAGAATAAAAGTAAATTGCATGCCTTAGGACAAGGTGAGATGTATTGCCTGGTGCCCTACGGTGGGGAAAGGTGGTCAAATATTGCCTGAGTTTCCTGCCAGCCTAAAAGTCCCCATCCCCAGCCATCACATACATGCTGGACAGGAGCCTGGTCAGTGGGTCCATCCCCTCCCTGCCCCTTCCCCTGTTCCCCACTGGAACACCCATAGTCTCTGAGCCCCCTGGAGGCAGCCTCCCCACTCCACTGCTGCCCTAGTCCACCGGGCCCCAGGTGCTGTGTCCAGTGCACACAAGGGCCAGGGCAGCGCTGTGTTCTCCACGTGAGGGGGAAAGCCCCATCTCCCTCTCAGTCTCACATCTGATTCCAGTGCAGCGCTCAGCCTCCCCCACACACTCCCTGGAAAACACCTTGAACTTAGGCCTGGAGCAGTCCCATCGCCTGAGGCCTTAGAAACACGAGTCCCCGAGGCAGGTGTGTGAATGTGGGAGTGTGTGCTCGCGAATGTGTGCTTGTGTTTGTGTGAGTGTATATGTGCACTTGTGTGAGCATATGTGCTTGTGTATGTGTGTGCTTGTGTGTGTGTGCTTGTGAGTGTATGTGTCTGCTTGTGTTTTGTGTGAGTGTATGCTTGTGTAGGTGTGCTTGTGTGTGCTTCTGTGTGACTGTGTACTTGTGTGTTTTTGTGTGTGTGCATGTGTGTGTGTGTGCTTGTGTGAGTGCTTGTGCGTCTGTGTGTGTGTGTGTGTGTGTGTGTGCAGGGTGCAGGGAGGGGCAGCAGAGGGTGGGAACTTTGCAATGTTCTGCCTTCTCCTCACTGTCTCCCTGACCTCATGCACTCATACAACCAGGCTGCCAACAGACCTTGGGTGCCTCCAGATTTTTCTGGCCCCACAGGACTGGTCTGATTCCAGCTTACCTCAAGCCAGAGCCTCAGCTATTGAAGCAATAATTCTAGGTGCAGCCTTGGACCTGAAACTGGGTGGGCACCTAGAGGCTACTCAAGGACCATGAACCGTGCCCTCCGGGGGTTGGTGAGACAAGCCCGAAGTGATCATCCACCCCACCAGCTTCCCCATCACCTGACCGGAGGCTGAAGGGGCTTCGCGAGAACAAGCTGAACTACAAAGGCAGAGCGGGTAAATGGAGGGGGGCGGGTCCTCACAGCCTCTTCAGGAGCTGGGTCAGAAAAAGTGCTTTGTTTTGTTTGGGGACTTGACGTGGAAGGAGGACACCTGTACCCCAAAGCCAAGGTCATGTAGCCCAACTCTTATAGGCGATCAAAGGAAGTGGGATGGGGTGTTCTAGAAGGTGCAGCTCTCCTATCCCTGGTGGGCTGCTTTTCAGATGTCTAAAAACAATGCTAGGTAAGAATAAAGGGCTGAGAGACCCAAGGACAGATGTCGTGTGACTCCACTGATGTGAGGTTTCTGGAATAGGCAAATTCATACACACAGGTGGTAGAATGGTGGTGACCAGGGACAGGGAAGGAAGGAACGGGGAGTTAGTGTTCAGTGGGCTGGGGTTTCTGTTACGGATGATGAAAAGATTCCAGAAATGGATGGTGGTGATGGCTGCACAACACTGTGAACATATTTCATACCACTGAACTTGCACTTGAAAATGGGGAAAAGGGCACTTTTTTTTTTTTTTTTGAGATGGAGTCTCGCTCTCTCGCCCAGGCTGGAGTGCAGCGGCACGATATTGGCTCACTGCAAGCTCCGCCTCCTGGGTTCACGCCATTCTCCTGCCTCAGCCTCCCGAGTAGCTGGGACTACAGGCGCCCGCCACCACGTCCGGCTAATTATTTTGTACTTTTAGTGCAGACGGGGTTTCACTGTGTTAGCCAGGATGGTCTCAATCTTCTGACCTCGTGATCCACCCGCCTCAGCCTCCCAAAGTGCTGGGATTACAGGCTTCAGCCACCGCGTCAGGCCAGAAAAGGGCACATTTTATGTTATGTGTATTTTACCAGAATTTAAAAAAAAAAAAAAGGAAGAAAGGGCTGAGGGGCCTAGAGAGGCTGTGTGGGAAAACAATAGGCCCAAGGCAGGGTAGGGCCCCAGCCTGGGGAGGAGGACATTCAAGCAGAGACTGCTGCCGCCAGTGTTGTGGCGCTGGTATTTCATAGTTCTTCAGGCCTGCTATTCATAGCTCGGTCCCACCCACATGCACTTGAAGTTATTTGGAATCTAGGACTTAATTGTTTTCCAGCTGGCACATACCGCCAAGTCAACCCCTGCGCTAGCCAGTCCCCGCCCGCCTGCATGCGCATCCTCCCTGCCTCTCCTTGCTGCCTGGTGACTGAGGGAGGGACCCACAGAGCCAGCTGCAATCCCATTCCCCTGCCTCCCATTGCCAGGAGTGGTAGCCAGAGAGACAGGGCTGTCCCTCACTCATGCTACAGGAGCCACATGACATGCACTCTGCAGGACTCATGGAGCTCAGGGCAAGGAGATCTTCAAAAAAGTCCTGCTCTGCTCCTCTTACCTTTTCTTCTCCTCTCTGTCATCTAGTGCCATGATAATGCTGCAAATCAAACCACCTCAAATCTTACTGGTTTAAACTAATAGCCATTTCTTTTTTCTCATGAGTCTAGGATTTGGCTGGGCAGCTCAGCTGGTCTCACCTAGGCTCACTTGTGTGTCTGCAGTCAGCTGAAGGCTGGCTGGTCTAGGATGGTAATACAGTTTGGCTGTGTCCCCACCCAAATCTCATCTTGAATTGTACTCGCATAATTCCCACGTGCTGGGGGAGGGACCCAGTGGGAGATAATTGAATCATGAGGGCGGTTTCCCCCATACTGTTCTTGTGGTAGTGAATAAGTCTCATGAGATCTGATGGTATTATCAGAGGTTTCTGCTTTTACATCTTCCTCATTCTCTCTTTGCCTGCTGCCATCCATGTAAGATGGACTTGCTCCTCTTTGCCTTCTACTATGATTGTGAGGCTTCTCCAGCCACGTGGAACTGTAAGTCCAATTAAACCTCTTTCTTTTGTAAATTTCCCAGTCTCGGGTATGTCTTTATCAGCAGCATGAAAACAGACTAATACAGATGGCCTTGGCTGGGAGGACTTAGCTCTGCTTCACATGGTCTCTCATGCTCCAGCAGGCTAGTCTGGGCTTGTTCTCATGGTGGAAGCTGTCAAAGAAAAACTGCTGGCCATCAGAGAAATGCAAATCAAAACCACAGTGAGATACCATCTCACACCAGTTAGAATGGCCATCATTAAAAAGTCAGGAAACAACAGGTGCTGGAGAGGATGTGGAGAAATAGGAATACTTTTACACTGTTGGTGGGACTGTAAACTAGTTCAACCATTGTGGAAGTCAGTGTGGCAATTCCTCAGGGATCTAGAACTAGAAATACCATTTGACCCAGCCATCCCATTACTGGGTATATACCCAAAGGATTATAAATCATGCTGCTATAAAGACACATGCACACGTATGTTTATTGCGGCACTATTCACAATAGCAAAGAGTTGGAACCAACCCAAATGTCCAACAATGATAGACTGGATTAAGAAAATGTGGCACATACACATCATGGAATACTATGCAGCCATAAAAAATGATGAGTTCATGTCCTTTGTAGGGACATGGATGAAACTGGAAAACATCATTCTCAGTAAACTATTGCAAGGACAAAAAACCAAACACCGCATGTTCCCACTCATAGGTGGGAATTGAACAATGAGAACTCATGGACACAGGAGGGGGAACATCATACTCCAGGGACTGTTGTGGGTGGGGGGAGGGGGAGGGACAGCATTAGGAGATACACCTAATGCTAAATGACGAGTTAATGGGTGCAGCAAAACGACATGGCACATGGATACATATGTAACAAACCTGCACATTGTGCACATGTACCCTAAAACCTAAAGTATAATAAATAAATAATGAATACAAAAGATAAATAAATAAATAAATAAAAAGAAAAACTGCACCAGACAGAGTTAAACAGGCAAAGGAAACTTTATTCAAGACTACTGCAATAGGAGAGAGAGATTAAACTCAACTTTGGATACCACAGAGGTAGCTAGGGATTTCTAGCCGACAGGCAGGGTGAAGGAGTCAATTTATCGAGAGGAACTTGTTAGGCATCAAGACTGGGGGTGATTTTTGCTAAACTGGCCTGGCAGAATTCTTGCTAAACTAGGTTGAGCAGGCCAAGGGCAAGGCCTTGGGGCTCCGAGGAGGAGGGCTCAGAGGAGTCTGTCTAAAGTTGGATCAAAGACGGAGTACTCATCAAAGCAGAAGTCCAATAGAACATGTGGAATGTACAACACTTCTTAAGGTCTAGACTCCAAAACGGGCAATACCACTTCTACTGTGTTTATTGGCCAAAGCAAGTCATGAGGCTAGCCCAAGTCCAAGCAGTGGCGGAATGGCTTCATCACATTGCAAATGGCATGGGCACAGGGAAGGGAGGAAAAATGGGTCTATCTTTCCAATCAATTGATTTCCTACTCTCTTCTTGGGAAGACCCTCTTCCACTGATCAAAACCACTGGGCAGAATGTAGAGCCCCACATACTCCCCCATCCTGACTTATCTGGTGCCCTGGCTGAGCACAGAAGGCTAAACCATCCCAGAAGGGGCCTGGAAGGGAATTGGAACCCACACAACCTAGGGACTACATGTGCTGATGAGGTTCTCAAGACCAAAAGAAGGCAGAGAGTACAATGGGAGCTTAATGAACACAATGCATATAAGTCAGACACTTGGTCTTTGGAAAAAGCAAAAGTCTGGCTTTCAGAAGTCAGTGTGGTGTCACACCAGGAGCAGAACAGCAATTTACTAGAAAGTGTAGTCATCAAACTATTCATGGCCATCATTTCCTGGGGGTTATAATCCTCTATTTCCTGGGAGCTATAATTACTATAATCCATCATTTCTTAGGGGCTATAATTACTATAAATTAGTAATCAAACTAATAATGGCTATCATTTTCGACAGGTGCTGGGCCTGGTGCTAAATGCTACACATGAAATCATGTCTAACATGATTTAAATAGCCATGGTATTATAACGCCCATTTTTATCATTAAGAAAATTAGGGCTGGGTGTGGTAACTCAAGCCTATAATCCAGCACTTTGGGAGGCCGAGGTGAGAGGATCACTTGAGCTCAGGAGTTCGAGGCCAGCCTGGGCAACATGGTGAGATCTCAACTCTACTAAAATTAAAATGAAAAAAAAAAATTAGCTGGGTGTGGTGGGGCTCACCTGTGGTAACAGCTACTCGGAGGCTGGGCTGGAAGGATTGCTTGAGCCTGGGAGTTTGAGGCTGCCGTGAGCTGTGATTGTACCACTGCACTCCAGTTTGGGTGACAGAGCAAGACCCCATCTCAATTAAAAAAAAAAAAATTAAAAAAAACCAAAAGGAGAAAGGGTTGGAGGTGGGTGGTCTGGCTGATCTGGCAGTGCCTTTGTCTTCTCAGAGATTCAGTCTCCTTCAGCTTCTGCTCCACTATCCTTAGACCACAGCTTCCAACTTCAAACTTGCCTCAAGGCCCAAGATGGATGCTAGAACTCTAGGAATCACATCTTCAATCCAGGTGAGAAGCAGGAAGAAGATAGAGAAA
Source organism: Nomascus leucogenys (assembly GCF_006542625.1). Lineage (NCBI taxonomy): Eukaryota > Metazoa > Chordata > Mammalia > Primates > Hylobatidae > Nomascus > Nomascus leucogenys. Next base: position 56,595,166 of record NC_044384.1, on the reverse strand, counting down.
AGGGCCTCTTCTACCTATCTGAGACTCTTCTAAGGAACTGTCCCCAACATCTCCCCCATCAACTTCTGCTTATATCTCATCAGTCAGAACTTGTTCATATAAACTGCATGGGCTGCTAGGGACGCTGGGAAAGGCAATCCATTAGCTGGATACATAGCCTCTTAAATAAGATCAGACTTCTGCTACTGAGTGCTATGAGTCCCCTAAAAATATATGCTGGAGTCCTAACTCCCAGTACCTCAGAATGTGACCTTATTTGGAGACAAGGTCTTTATGGAGGTAATCAAGTTAAAATGAGGTCCTTAAGGTGGAACCCTAGTTCTATGAAGGGGAAAATAGGACACAGATACAGGCACACAGAGAAGGAAGATAACATGAAGACACAGGGAGGAAACAGACATCTACAAGGCAAGGAGACAAGCCTGGAAAGACCCCTCCCTCACAGCCCTCAGAAGGAATTAGCCCTGCTGAGGCCTTCAATTTGGACTGTCAGCCTCCAGAACTATAGTAACAATAAATTTCTGTTGTTATATAGAGAGACATATATATGTGTAAAATATATTTAATATCTCACACACACACATATATGTACACACACACACACACACACACACACAATTTTTTCCCCTTAAATAGAGACAGGATCTCACTATGTTTGTTGCCCAGGCTGGTCTTGAACTCCTGAGCTCAAGCAAGCCTCCCATCTTGGCCTCCTAAACTGCTGGGATTACAGGTGTGAGTCACTGCGCCCAGTCAATTTCTGTTGTTGAAGCTACCAAGTTTGCAGTTCTTTGTTACAGCAGCCCTAGGAAATGAATCCATTCAGGAGGAAGAAGAAGTGCATGCTGATAAGCAATGGGCATCTGTGCACAGGGCCCAGAGCCATGCACCAGACCCTGCACTGCAGGCAGCAGGGCTGAGCTTGTTCTTGCAGACGGGCCTCGGCTGGGGTGGGCATGTGTGCGCGCAGTGGACTGCACAGGTGGGGACCAAGCCCAGCACAAGCAGACTGCTGAGACCTCTGTCCATTGGGTCTGCTCCTGCCCTGGGGTGAGGTTATTAACAGGTCTCCACTGTGAGACCAAGGCTGTGGCTGGGTACTGAGGCTGAGGCCGGCAGCTCTCAGGGTCACTCTCCACTCTGTGCTCTGGTTCCCTTCCTCATGACCTGTGTGCACCTGAATCTGTCCTGTCAGAGTGGCTTCCTCTACCAGCCATGTCTGTAATCTTCTGCCTGGAGAGAATGCTTCCCTGGAGTGGATATTTCAGAAGTAGTTGCTACACATGTGAACACGATACAACAATTTTGACTTGGCTGTATCTTCAAGATCTTTGGTGAGGACAGCTGCCAAGAGCTGAAAGCTTAAAGTGGGGCCACCTGACAGTGGTGACCACTTTACTCTCCCCTGTCCAACTTCACCACAAAATGGGACCCAGACCCTTTATTCCCCAAAGCACAGACCACAGGCAACAGGAGACTGTCGTGCATAACAGATTTTACTAAAGGCCTGAGGATAACATAGGGCAGTAGCTGAAAAATAAAACTTAAACCCAGCCACCAGGTTTCTGGAGGAGTGTTGACCATGCCCCTCCTGTCTCCTCTTCTGGAGCTCCCTCACCTATCTCCAGCTTCCAGGGTCCCTGAGTCCCACTCCCAATTTTTCCATGCCCTGTGTGGAGGACTCCCACCCACCCCTCTCCCCACCCCCAGGTAGGGAAGGCAGCTTTTAATAGAGGTATATGAACCACTTAAAAACCTCAGCCTAACACAAAAGCCCGCACATTGCACAATCCTGTGCATATGAAATCTCCAGAACAGGCCAATCCATAGAGACAGAAAGTGGATTTGTGGCTGCCTAGGTCAGTGGAGGGGAGGAGGGCGGGATGACAACGGGTATGGGGGTTCTTTTTGAGGTGAAGAAAATGTTCTACAATTAGATAGTGATAATGGTTGCAGAATTCTGTGAATACATTAAAAACTACTGAATTTAAAGTGTACTGAATTGTACACTTTAAGTGGGTACACCTTAGGGCATGTGAATTATATTTCTATGAAGCTGTTATTTATTTTACTTTTTTTGAGACAAGATCTCGTTCTGTCACCCAGGAGGGAGTGCAGTGGCACAAACAGAGCTCACTGCAGCCTTGACCTCCTGGACTTGAGTGATCCTCTCACCTCAGCCTCCCAAATAGCTGGGACCACAGGCGTGTACAACCATGCCCAACTAATTTTTTTTTATTTTTAGTAGAGATGGGGTTTCACCAGGTTACCCAGGCTGGCCTTGAACTCCTGAGCTCAAGCAATCTGCCTGCCGTGGCCTCCCCAAATGCTGGGATTACAGGAGTGAGCCACCGTGCCTGGCCAAAGCTGTGATTTTTAAAAAATCTCTGTGTGTCTAAGAAGACACAGGGCCTCCCTGAGAACAGGCAGCGTGTGTTTGCTTTATGTCTACAATCACAAAGAAAGTCACCGGAGTTGTTTCTGCCAGAACCAGAGAGATTTTGCCTGGAGGACAACTTAGTGCAATGGGCCTGCAGCCTCCAGCAATAGGAGTGGCTGCTTTGGCTGGGTGGCAGAACAGCCGTGCTAGACAAAGCGGAGACGTCTGTAACAAAGACCAGCACCCAGTGGGCATCCAATCTGTATCTGATGAAAGAAGGAATTAGGAAATAAATGAAGGGCTGATTGAAATCACTTTCCAGGATAGTGAGAATGCCTGGGACAGAACCCTGGTTCCATCTCCCACTTAGAGGAGCCCTTTTCATTAACAGCTCCACTTAACTTCTATTTGCCATGCAAATCAACTGGCCCAGGTGAGTGGTGCCTGCACCGACTCCTGAAATCCCAAGGGCTTCCACGGCTCCCCGAGGCTCAATCAGGGCACGAAGACGCATGTGCAGACACTTTGCCTTTGCTAACCCTGTGGGCCTTTCAGAGAGAGCAGGAAATCAATGACTCAAATATTCCTTTTGGCTCAGGCAACTGCTTAAATGAGACTTTACCCTCTGCTGCCAAGGAAGTTGGGTGGCAGGGGAGTTCCTTCAGACTCCTCCCCAGTTGATCCTGGATAGAACTGGCCTAGGTTTATATGCCATTGTTTGTTTTACTAAGGGTAAACCACTGTGAGTCCGGCCACTGAAAATCAGCTGACAGCAGGAGCAAAGATTCGCTGGGCTCACTGGGGAGTGTGGAATGTTTGCCATCGCTGAGATGTTTCCAGAATAGAGGGAGCCTTGTGCAAGAACCAGAATGACTTGGCCTCCCCAGTGGTTTGCTGTTGGGTCCAAGGATCCGGAGCTGCCCTACAGGCAGCCAACGCCTGGGCCAAGCACCAGCACCTTGGGGCCCCCAAGTGAGGGCTGTCTGTGGGGAGCTTGTCTTCTCTGGTTTGTCCACAACCCAGTGACCCCAGGTTAGGGGTGGGAGTGGTGGGCAATGCCCAGAAACAACCTGGCACATGGGGAGGTGAGAGGGAGGGATGGTTTTGGAAGCCACTTTAGAATCTTGGCTTAGAAATGCAGAATGCATGACCCTGGGGAAGTGTCCTTTCCTGTCAGGGGCTCGCAGGCCTCATCTGTGTGCTGGCCCCTTTAGGGTCATGAGCAGGTGACATACAGATAGGAGGCACCTGCACTGTGCATGGTGGGCACTGTAAATCAAAAATAACATCCTAAGCCCTCCAACTGACTGAGGGGACCCCAGAGAAACCTGAGAAACTGAATTCCCAGCCATGGTTGGAAAGGAGGTCTGACACGCCTTGTTATACCCCCTCCCTTTTGGAATTTAGGTGTAACTGACGAGCATTCACATTAAAACAGAGATCATAACGTTACCGGAAAGGGGTCCTGATCCAGACTCCAAGTGGGTGTTCTTGGACATCACGCAAAAAATAATTTGGGGCAAGTGCATAAAGTGAAAGCAAGTTTATTAAGAAAGTAAAGGAAGGCCGGGCACGGTGGCTCACACCTGTAACCCCAGCACTTTGGGAGGCCAACGTGGGAGGATTGCTTGAGCTCAGGAGTTGGAGACCAGCCTGAGTGAGACCCTATCCCTACAAAAAAAAAATACAAAAATTAGCCAGGCATGGTGGTTCATGTCCCAGCTACTCAAGAGGCTGAGGTGGGAGGATCGCTTGAGCTGGGGAGGTTGAAGCTGCAGTGAGCTGAGATTGCACCACTGCACTCCAGCCTGGACAACACAGAGACCCAGTCCCAAAAAACAACAACAAAAAAAAGTAGGCCAGGCGTGGTGGCTCACGCCTCTAATCCCAGCACTTTGGGAGGCTGAGGTGGGCGGATCACCTGAGGTTGGGAATTCGAGTCCAGCCTGACCAACCTGGAGAAACCCCGTCTCTACTAAAAATACAAAATTAGCCATGTGTGGTGGCGCATGCCTGTAATCCTTGCTACTCAGGAGGCTGAGGCAGGAGAATCACTTGAGCCTGGGAGGCGGAGGTTGCGTTGAGCCAAGATTGCGCCACTGCACTCCAGCCTGGGCGACAGAGCAAGACTCCATCTCAAAAAAAAAAAAAAAGGAAAGGAATAAAAGAATGGCTACTCCATAGACAGAGCAGTGGTATGGGCTGCTCAACCGAGTATACTTATAGTTACTTCCTGATTATATGCTAAACAAAAGGTGGATTATTCATGAGTTTTTCCAGAAAGAGATGGGCAATTCCCCCGGCACTGAAGGGTCCTCCCCTTTTAGACCATATAGGGTAACTTCCTGACGTTGCCATTGCATTTGTAAACTGTCACAGTGCTGGTGGGAGTGTGTTTTAGCATGCTAACGTATTATAATTAGAGTATAACGAGCAGTGAGGACAACCAAGGGTCACTTTCATTGCCACCTTGGTTTTGGTGGGTTTTGGTAGGCTTTACCGCATCCTGTTTTATCAATAAAGTCCTTGTGACCTGTATCTTGTGCTGACCTCCTAACTCATCCTGTGACTAAGAACACCTGGCCTTCTGGGAATGCAGCCCAGTAGGCTTCAGCCTGCTATGTCACCATCTATTCTCTCTGAAGGCTGCTACCTATGAGGCTTCATCTACATAACAAGAATCTGGACCCCCACAATTCCCCTTATCTTAATGCAAGCATTTCTTTCTACTGACGTCAAGTCTTGGGACAAATCTTAACTCTTTCAACGGGTTGCCAATCAGAAAATCTTTGAATCTACCTATGACCTGTAAGTCCCTGCTCCAAGTTGTCCTGCCTTTCCAGTCAAACCAATGTATACCTCCCGTGTACTGGTTTTTATCTTTGCCTGTAACATCTGTCTCCCTATAATGTATATAAAACCAAATTGTAACCCAACTGCCTTGGGATCACTTTCTCAGGACCCCTTGAGGCTGCTCCCCAAGGCCCAGTCACTCATATTGACTCAGAATAAAGCTCTTTAAAACCTATTTTACAGAGTTTGGTTTTTCCATTAACCACACTGGCAAATATTATTTCCTGTCCCTACACTCAGTCATACCCCGGGCTGGTGCCACCTACCTTCCCTCTCATTCCTGGAACATGATTGGCCTTCTCCACCTCTGACTTGGTCCTGTCTACTCAGCCTTTCCAAACCCCAGCCTCCTGTTGGGGAGGCAGAACGCTGTGAGAGTTAAGAGGCAGGCGATGCATGGGCAGATGGCCCCTCTAGCCAGCCAAGGACCTTTAGGAAGGTGCTGACCTCCTGTGTCTGTCTCCTCCACAAAATGAGACTGATACTGTCAGGCCTCTGAGCCTAAGCTAAGCCATCATATCCCCTGTGACCTGCACGTACACATCCAGACTTCACCCTTAGCAGCAAGTCCTGCTTTTTCTGGGGAAAGGGCACTAACCCTGACCTCTTATCTCTGGCCCCGATCCCTTATTCCACACCCCGACCTCTTATCTGTGCCCCAACCCCTTATTTCCGTGCCCCGACCCCTTTCCCGCTTTCCTGGAGGGTAAGAACCCTTGAACCCCTTCCCTCCATATCTCTACCCTTCTCTTTAAACTTGCCTCCTTCACTATAGGCAAGCTTCCACCTTCCATTCCTCCTTCTTCTCCCTTAGCCTGTGTTCTTAAGAACTTAAAACCTCTTCAACCGTTGCCTGACCTAAAATCTAAGCGTCTTTCTTCTGAAATGCCTCTTGACCCCGATACAAACTCGACAGTAGTTCCAAATAGCCAGAAAACGGCACTTTCAATTTTTTCATCCTACAAGTTCTAAATAATTCTTGTCGTAAAATGGGCAAATGGTCGGAGGTGCCTGACGTCCAGGCTTTCTTTTACACACCAGGCCTTCCTTAGTCTGTTCCCAATGCAACTCGTCCCAAATCTTCCTTCTTTCCCTTCCGCCTGTCCCCTCAGTCCCAACCCCAAGCGTCGCCGAGTCTAATCTTCCTTTTCTACACACCTATCTGACCCCTCCCCTCCTGGCCAGGCCAAGCTAAGTCCCAGTTTTTCCTCAGCCTCCGCTCCTCCACCCTATAATCCTTTTATTACCTCCCCTCCTCACACCTGGTCCGGCTTACAGTTTCATTCCTCAACTAGCCCTCCCCCACCTGCCCAGCAATTTCCTCTTAAAAAGGTGGCTGGAGCTAAAGGCATAGTCAAGGTTAATGCTCCTTTTTCTTTATCCCAAATCAGACAGCGTTTAGGCTCTTTTTCATCAAATATAAAAACCCAGCCCAGTTCATAGCTCATTTGGCAGCAACCCTGAGACGCCTTACAGCCCTAGACCCTAAAAGGTCAAAAGGCTGTCTTATTCTCAATATACATTTTATTACCCAATCTGCTCCCGACATTAAATAAAACTCCAAAAATTAAATTCCGGTCCTCAAACCCTACAACGGGACTTAATTAACCTCGCCTTCAAGGTGTACAATAATAGAGTAGAGGCAGCCAAGTAGCAACATATTTCTGAGTTGCAATTCCTTGCCTCCACTGTGAGACAAACCCCAGCCACATCTCCAGCACACAAGAACTTCCAGACGCCTAAAGCGCAGTGGCCAGGTGTTCCTCCAGAACCGCCTCCTCCAGGAGGTTGCTACAAGTGCCAGAAATCTGGCCACCAGGCCAAGGAATGCCTGCAGCCCAGGATTCCTCCTAAGCCATGTCCCATCTGTGCAGGACCCCACTGGAAATCGGATGGAAATTGGACTGTTCAACTCACCTGGCAGCCACTCCCAGAGCCCCTGGAACTCTGGCCCAAGGCTCTCTGACGGACTCCTTCCCAGATCTTCTCGGCTTAGCGGCTGAAGACTGACGCTGCCTGATCGCCTCGGAAGCCCCGTAGACCATCACGGACGCCGAGCTTTAGGTAACTCTCACAGATGCAGAGTAAGTCCGTCCCCTTCTTAATCAATACGGAGGCTACCCACTCCATGTTACCTTCTTTTCAAGGGCCTGTTTCCCTTGCCTCCATAACTGTTGTGGGTATTGACAGCTGGGCTTCTAAACCTCTTAAAACTCCCCAACTCTGGTGCCAACTTAGACAATACTCTTTTGAGCACTCCTTTTAGTTATCCCCACCTGCCCAGTTCCCTTATTAGGCCGAGACACTTTAACTAAATTATCTGCTTCCCTGACTATTCCTGGACTACAGCTACATCTCATTGCTGCCCTTCTTCCCCATCCAAAGCCTCCTTTGCGTCCTCCTCTTGTATCCCCCCACCTTAACCCACAAGTATAAGATACCTCTACTCCCTCCTTGGCGACCGATCATGCACCCCTTACCATCTCATTAAAACCTAATCACCCTTACCGCGCCCAATGCCGATAACCCATCCTACAGCATGCTTTGAAAGGATTAAAGCCTGCTATCACTCGCCTGCTACAGCATGGCGTTTTAAAGCCTATAAACTCTCCTTACAATTCCCCCATTTTACCTGTCCTAAAACCAGACAAGCCTTACAAGTTAGTTCAGGATCTATGCCTTTTCAACCAAATTGTTTTGCCTATCCACCCCATGGTGCCAAACCCATATACTCTCCTATCCTCAATACCTCCCTCCACAATCCATTATTCTGTTCTGGATCTCAAACATGCTTTCTTTACTATTCCTCTGCACCCTTCATCCCAGCCTCTCTTCGCTTTCACTTGGACTGACCCTGGCACCCATCAGGCTCAGCAAATTACCTGGGCTGTACTGCCGCAAAGCTTCACAGACAGCCCCCATTACTTTAGTCAAGCCCAAATTTTATCCTCATCTGTTACCTATCTCAGCATAATTCTCATAAAAACACACGTGCTCTCCCTGCTGATCGTGTCCGACTAATCTCCCAAACTCAATCCCTTACAAAACAACAACTCCTTTCCTTCCTGGGCATGGTTGCATACTTTCGCCTTTGGATACCTGGTTTTGCCATCCTAACAAAACCATTATATAAACTCACAAAAGGAAACCTAGCTGACCCCATAGATCCTAAATCCTTTCTCCACTCCTCTTTCCATTCCTTGAAGACAGCTTTAGAGACTGCCCCCACCTTAGCGCTCCCTGACTCATCCCAATCCTTTTCATTACACACAGCCGAAGTGCAGGGCTGTGCAGTCAGAATTCTTACACAAGGACCGGGATCGCGTCCTGTAGCCTTTTTGTCCAAACAACTTGACCTTACTGTTTTAGGCTGGCCATCATGTCTCCGTGCAGTGACTGCTGCTGCCCTAATACTCTTAGAGGCCCTTAAAATCGCAAACTATGCTCAACTCACTCTCTACAGCTCTCATAATTTCCAAAATCTATTTTCTTCCTCACACCTGATGCATATACTTTCTGCTCCCGTGCTCCTTCAGCTGTACTCACTCTTTGTTGAGTCTTCCACAATTACTATTGTTCCTGGCCCAGACTTCAATCTGGCCTCCCACATTATTCCTAATACCACACCTGACCCTCATGACTGCATCTCTCTGATCCACCTGACATTCACCCCATTTCCCCACATTTCCTTCTTCCCTGTTTCTCACCCTGATCACACTTGGTTTATTGATGGCAGTTCCACCAGGCCTAATCGCCACACACCAGCAAAGGCAGGCTATGCTATAGTACAAGCCACTAGCCCACCTCTTAGAACCTCTCATTTCTTTTCCATCGTGGAAATCTATCCTCAAGGAAATAACCTCTCAGTGTTCCATCTGCTATTCTACTACTCCTCAAGGATTATTCAGGCCCCCTCCCTTCCCTACACATCAAGCTCAGGATTTGCCCCCGCCCAGGACTGGCAAATTAGCTTTACTCAACATGCTCCGAGTCAGGAAACTAAAATACCTCTTGGTCTAGGTAGACACATTCACTGGATAGGTAGAGGCCTGTCCCACAGGGTCTAATAAGGCCATGGTGGTCATTTCTTCCTGTCAGACATAATTCCTCGGTTTGGCCTTCCCACCTCTATACAGTCCGATAGCAGACCAGCCTTTATTAGTCAAATCAGCCAAGCATTTTTTCAGGCTCTTGGTATTCAGTGAAACCTTTATAACCCTCATATAGTCCTCAGTCTTCAGGAAAGGTAGAACGGACTAATGGTCTTTTAAAAACACACCTCACCAAGCTCAGCCACCAACTTAAAAAGGACTGGACAATACTTTTACCACTTTCCCTTCTCAGAATTCAGGCCTGTCCCCGGAATGCTACAAGGTACAGCCCATTTAAGCTCCTGTATGGACGCTCCTTTTTATTAGGCCCCAGTCTCATCCCAGACACCAGACCAACTTAGACTGTGCCCCAAAAAACTTGACATCCCTACTACTTTCTGTCTAGTCATACTCCTATTCACTGTTCTCAACTACTCATACATGCCCTGCTCTTGTTTACACTGCTGGTTTACACTGTTTCTCCAAGCCATCACAGCTGATATCTCCTGGTGCTACCCCCAAACCGCCACTGTCAACTCTTAAAGTAAATAAATAATCTTTGCTGGCAGGACTATGCTGAATCTCCTTAGGCACTCTCTAATTAAGTGTCCTAGGTCCTCCCAATTCTAAAACCTTTAATACCTGTTTTTCTCCTTCTCTTATTCCATTTAGTTTTTCAATTCATGCAAAACCGTATCCAGGCCATCACCAATAATTCTAAATGACAAATGTTTCTTCTAACAATCCCACAATATCACCCCTTACCACAAAATCTTCCTTCAGCTTAATCTCTCCACTCTAGGTTCCCACGCTGCCCCAATCCCGCTCGAAGCGGCCCTGAGAAACATCGCCCATTATCTCTCCATACCACCCCCCAAAATTTTCACTGTCCCAACACTTTACCACTATTTCATTTTATTTTTCTTATTAATATAAGAAGACAGGAATGTCAGGCCTCTGAGCCCAAGCTAAGCCATCATATCCCCTGTGACCTGCATGTACACATCCAGATGGCCGGTTCCTGCCTTAACTGATGACATTCCACCACAAAAGAAATGAAAATGGCCTGTTCCTGCCTTAACTGATGACATTATCTTGTGAAATTCCTTCTCCTGGCTCATCCTGGCTCAAAAGCTCCCCTACTGAGCACCTTGTGACCCCCACTCCTGCCTGCCAGAGAACAACCCCCCTTTTTTCTTTACCTACCCAAATCCTATAAAATGGCCCCACCCCTATCTCCCTTCGCTGACTCTCTTTTCGGACTCAGCCCGCCTGCACCCATGTGAAATAAACAGCTTTATTGCTCACACAAAGCCTGTTTGGTGGTCTCTTCACACGGACGCACGTGAAAGATACACGTCCTCCATCAGAGGCCCCTGGAGAGTGTGAAGTGAGATGCCGCGTGGGTGAAGCACGAGAGGCCCCAGCCAGCCTGGTGATGGGCCACACAGCTGGAGAGTGCACCTTCCCTCCTGGCACTTTCTCAGCACTTCCCACACGTTTCATGCCCTTGAAATTAACCATGGGGTCCATTTCAAATCTGCCTATCTTCTCTCCTGTGCCAGACTTAGAGCATCCCAGAGCCAGCCAGCAAGGGCCTGCCCAGGGCCCATGGAGGCCTGATTGCCCTGGCCTCCCAGAACCAGCAGTGGGGAAGGGGGTGGTGTCTGCCTGTGGGGCTTCTGGACTTTGCCTGTGTGTCCCCTAAAACATATCTCACTCAGTCACCCTTCACCTGAAATCTACAGCCCAGAGAGGTCCTCAGACTTCAGGGAGAACAAATCCCCCCAGACTATATGCTAAGTGGGTGTGTGTGATTCTGCATATTTTGGAAGAGAAATTCCTCACCTTCCATCATCTCCTCAGGAGAATCCATCTTTGTCTCCCTTTTCTGCCTTATTACCTTAAAAGCATATAACTCACTCTGAAATTCTTTTTTTTTTTTTTTTTTTTTTTTGAGATGGAGTCTCACTCTGTCACCCAGGCTGGAGTTCAATGGCGCATCCTTGACCCACTGCAACCTCTACCTCTTGGGTTCAAGCGATTCTCCTGCCTCAGCCTCTCAAGTAGCTGGGATTACAGGTGCCCACCACTGCACCTTGCTAATTTTATTTATTTATTTTTATTTTTTAGTAGAAACAGAGTTTCAACACATTGGCCAGGCTGGTCTCGAACTCCTGACCTCAGGTGATCTACCCACCTTGGCCTCTGAAAGATCTGGGATTACAGGCGTGAGCCACCACACCCGTCATTTTGAAATTCTATTCCCATGTTTGTTGCCTGTCTCTGCCACTAGAAAGTAAGTTCCAGGAGGGCTCATCTCATTTGTGATTATATCCTCAGATCCTAAAACAGAGCCTGGCACTCAGTAGGTCTCAGTATCTTTTGAATGAATGACGTACTTTGCGCCGATGGCTAAGGGCTGCGGGTCTTGCCCTGCAATGGGGTCTAAACAAGTCATGGACCGTCTGTGGGGTCTTCCTCCGAGGACAGAGTCTGGGCTGAGGTCAGCTGCAGTGGAGAACAGTGCTCCTAGAATAAGAGTCTAGACAGGGGAGGGGCTCAGAGAGCCCAGACTGGATCTGCCCGAGAAGAACAGAGTTCAAGGGTCTCAGAGGACAGCCCACTTATGCCAGCATCTTGCAGAAAGGATAGGACGGTGGGCCTCAGCTCTATTTTCTATTGTTGCATAACATGCTGTCCCAAAACTTAGTGGCTTAAAATGATTTTACCATATCTCATGCTTTTGTGGCAGGAATTCATTCAGGGACTGCTGGACAGGGTGATTCTTCTGCCCCATGTGGCACTGACTGAGGTCACCTGATGGCACTTGGCTGGCAGATAGGCTGGTTTGGAGGATCTGGATAGCCTCCTTCATGAGTTGAGTGGTTTGGCAAGACAGCTGCAAGGCTGGGCTCAGTGGGGCCTGTCTCCTGGAGCACCCATGCCTGTCCTCTCCTGCACGACAGCTCAGGGCTCCTGAGGCTATCAGAAGACCAAGGCAGACACTGCAAGGCTGCTTTGACCTGGCCTTGGGAGTCACATAGCACCATTTCCATCACACCCTATTGGCTACAGGTAAGTCGCAGAGACAGCCCAGACCCAAGAGAAAGGAACAGAACTGTATAGCATCATGAATACCACTGGGATGGAGGTGGGGCATCTTTGGAGACAAGCCACCACTGCCTCTCTCCGGGCTGGGCTCAGGGACACAGCCTGAAGCCAGGGACATTGGGTGGGGCCAGGAGAAGCCCAAAAGTCTCACCCCTTTGACTGGCTTTCCCCAGAACAAGGATCAAAGGGCCATTAAGTAACCTCAAATGAGTCCCAGCCATTTGAACTTCCAGCCAATTCCATATCCTATTTCAATACTTTGTCCAAGGCAACTTCTCAATAGAGATGTCAGGTTCCAAGCATGACTAACTGCTTACGGTATTACCTGCTTGTGCTTTCACCCCGATCTGTGACTGTACTCCCTTTTTTGGGCATGCAGACCCAGAGAAAAGAATGGTGTCCTCTCTTGACACTGTCTCTCAGGGTCCGGAAGCTGCAGCTTTTCCTTCAACCTTCGAGCTCCTCAGCTATCTGAACATGCCATTGCCTGCAACCAAGCTTGAGAACCAACAAACAGTGGCTGCGTGTTCTGGAAACACTCAGAGTGATAGTTCAGGTGAGAGCAGTGCCATTTCCCCAGTGCTCCTGGTTGCTCCAACCCCATTCACGAAAAGTCTCAGACAGAACCCAAGGGAGGAGGCTGGGGAAAGAAACTGGGACATTCTGGGAAGGCAGCTGCAGTGCAGGCCACAGACCCTGACCGGTGGCAAAGGGAAGGAGCATGGCCTTCAGGAAGAGAGTCACAAATCACCTCAGAGATGTGAGGAATCCACACCTCAGCACTTCTTGGAGAACTGACAACCCCTGTGAGACACGGGGATCTCATTTCTCCTTCTCAACAGAACTCTCTAGCATGAAGGTTGAAAGCATGGGCTTTGAATAACCTGGATTCGAGTCCCAGCCGGGTGGGCCTGGAAAAGTTACTGAGTCTTTCTGATCTCCTTGGTAAAATGAAGAGAATGTCCCCTGCACTACCACTGGGAAGAATCAATGACAGGGAGCCTGGAGAGTACCTAGCACAGTGCTTGGCACGAAATAGGCATCAGTAACTATAATCTTAAATATTATTATTGGGTCAATAACCCCAGCAACAACCAGCAACACCCCCTTCTTTTGCCACTTCCCTGGGCCCAGTGTAGATGAACTGCTCTAAATCAGCAATAAGGCCAGGCGTGGTGGCTCACGCCTATAATCCCAGCACTTTGGAAGGCCGAGGTGAGCGGATCACTTGAGGTCAGGAGTTCGGGACCAGCCTGACCAACGTTGTGAAACCCCATCTCTACTAAAAAAAAGAAATACAAAAGTCACCAGGCGTGGTGGTGCATGCCTGTAATCCCAGCTACTTGGGAGGCAGAGGCAGGAGAATCGCTTGAACCTGGGAGGCAGAGGTTGCAGTGAGCCAAGATTGCGCCATTGCACTCCAGCCTGGGCGACAAGAGCGAAACTCCATCTCAAAAATAAATGAATGAATGAATATAAATCAGCCCATGACCAACAGACGTATCAAGGGAGCCACATCTATAAACTAAAATTTTCTAGCAGCCACATTACAAAAGGTAAAGGGAAACAGGAGAAAGTAATTTTGATAGTGTATTTTATTCAGCCCAATATATAAAAAATATTATTTCAACATGTAATCAATAGAAAAATGATGTGATATTTTACATTCTTTTTAAAAAATATTAAGTCTTTGAAACCAGTGTGTTCTTACACTTACAGCCCATCTGAATTTGGCCCAACCACACTCCAGTGCTCCAAAGCCATAGGTGGCCAGGGGCATCCACACTGGACAGCACAGGGCTAGAGGCACTGGGTGGGCCCTTCTCTGTTTCAAGCTCAGTGGTCTGGATGTGGGCAGAAAGAGGAGTCTGGATCTGGGTTAAAGCTACAAGAACTCCCTCCCCAGGGTTAACACCAATATTTTCTGTAATACTCCCCTGCCGGTATTGAAGAGAACAGAAAGAAAGGCAAAGGAAAGAAAATAAACTATTTTTCTTTTATTATTATTTTTAGAGACAGAGTTTGGCTGTGTTGCCCAGGCTGGAGTGCCGTGGCACAGTCATGGCTCATTGCAACCTTGATCCCTGAGCTCAAGCAATCCTCCTACCTCAGCCGCCTGAGTAGCTGGGACTTACAGGCGTGTGCCACCATGCCTGGCTAATTTTTATTTGTTATTTTTGTAGCGATGGAGGTTCACTGTGTTGCCCAGACTGGTCTCAGACTCCTGGGTTCAATCAATCCTCCCACCTCAGCCTCCTAAAGTGCTGGGATTACAGGCTTGAGCCACCGTGCCTGGCCCTTATTTTTCTTTATATCCACAGCAGATTAGTAATAATACACCATTGTACACAACCTTGCCTCTCCTAATAGAAAGCATATTCTTTATTTATACAAATTAAAAAACCCAAAATCCCAAGGCTCTGACTGGGGTCCAGCAAGGATTAAGGTCATCAGGCACTAAACAGGACCCAAGGGTAAAGGGAGAGTGTGGGGTTACCTGGAGACTCCCCGAGCAGATAATGAGAGCTTGGGGCTACAGTGAGGGGGCCACTCCACTGTTCAGGTATTTGGGCTCACCATTCAGTGGTGAGCATGTGAACTTGGGCATAGAAGATGATGGTTAGGCCGGGCGCAGTGGCTCAAGCCTGTAATCCCAGCACTTTGGGAGGCCAAGGTGGGCAGATCATGAGGTCGGGAGATCGCGACCTTCCTGGCTAACACGGTGAAACCCCGTCTCTACTAAAAATACAAAAAAAAAAATTAGCCGGCGTGGTGGCGGGCGCCTGTAGTCCCAGCTACTCAGGAGGCTGAGGCAGGAGAATGGCGTGAACCCTGGAGGCGGAGCTTGCAGTGAGCCGAGATCGCGCCACTGCACTGCAGCCTGGGTGACAGAGCGAGACTCTGTCTCGAAAAAAAAAAAAAAAAAAAAAGAAGATGGTGGTTAAAGCTTGAATAAAAAGGCCCAAGAACCAATAGAAACTGAAGGAAACTGATAGCATACTGACGAAACACCTTATCCTCTGCCTCTTGCTGGTGTCAATGTAAGAAAAGATCTGAGATTTTAAGAACAATGGGCAGGGGGCAACATAGTGAGACCCCATCTCTACAAAGAATAAAAAATTAGCTGGGTGTAGTGGCACGTGCCTGTAGTCCCAGCCACTTGGGAGGCTGGGGTGGGAGGACTGCTTGGGCCTGGGAGGTTGAGGCTGCAGTGAGCTATGACTGCACCACTGCACTCGAGCCTGGGTAACACAGTGAACCCCTATCTCAAGAAAATGAAACAAAACAAACAAACAAAAAACAACCAAACAGGACTCTGAAAGGTGATTCAAACAACCAAACAAAAACAAACACAGGCTTGCTAGAGAACCATTTGAAAAAGGATCTAAAACTTCTCAGCAAAAGCTTTTGGGGCCAGTTCTGCTGGAAAGAGGACTGGGTTTAAACTGCATGGCTCTTTGCAGTCATCAGAACCTCCATTTGCTTAAATGGCACTTGGAAAGACAGGTATAAAATGACACTTGGACAGATGCCACTTTCTGCAAGTGGAAAAGAACTGGTCTCCGTTGTATAGAGTTTTATGGGAGCAAGAGAATAAGGACAATTCTAAACCCAGATTTTCTATTTGACCCTCAGTCTCTAGAAAGTTTGACGTCCTAGATGAAGAACAAAAGTAAGTTGAACATGGACACAGGGAGGGGAACAACATATACTGGGGCCTGTCGGGGGGTGGGGAGGGAGGGAGAATATTAGGAAAAATAGCTAATGCATGCTGGACTCAATACCTCGGTGATGGGTTGCTAGGTGCAGCAAACCACCATGGCACACATTTACCTATGTAATAAACCTGCACATGTACCCCAGAACTAAAAATAAAAAAAAATTTAAATTAAAAAAAAAAAGTAGAGACTCTTCAAAGTGAGAGGATATGTCAGGCAGCTACTATTATTTTTCCTCCAAATCCGTAAGAGTAAGGTACCTGTTTAATCAGCTGGAGGTTAGAAAAAAAAATAAATATTTTTCATGGAAACAACAAGACAAAACAACAACAAAAGTAAGTTGAAAGCCATATGTGTTAAGGTCACTCTTAGCATTTTTACCTTACATGACAAACAGAGACCAAGAAAAGACAGGGACATGAATTTAAGGTACTCAAGTTCCAAATACATGAATCCATCGCTATCTGTTTCTTTTTCTCTTTCTTTTCTCAACAAGTTGGGGAACACATGCAGAAGCAACAACAGCCACCGACTGAGCTGACTGTATTCTCCATGGGGCTGCGTATGGACAAGGCCTATTTCCTGGATGCCGGGGCAGGGGGTCTCCATCAATGACGTGGGTATTCAACACTACAGGGCCTGGCTCCCTGCTTGCCGAGGACTCATGGGTCACCTTGAATGGCCCAGACTCTCCGATACCTGGCAGAGTGGTAAGGTATTTGAAACATCTATTAGGAACAGAAATAATTATAGTTAGTCATTATTTTCTTAAACCTTCTTGGTGGGTTCAGAAACAAGTGACCATTTTGTGTAAATTCATTTATTTTGGAACAATGAGAACACATGGACATAGGGAGGGGAACATCACACACCGGGGCCTGTCGGGGGGTGGAGGGCTAGGGGAGGGATAACATTAGGAGAGATACCTAATGTAGGTGACAGGTTGATGGGTGCAGCAAACCACCATGGCACGTGTATACCTATGTAACAAACCTGCACGTTCTGCACATGTACCCCAGAACTTAAAGTATAATAATAAAAAAAAGAAAAAAGAAGTTCATTTATTTTGACTCCTACAAAGGCAAGGAATAGGATTTTTGTTGTTGTCGTTGTTGTAGTTGTTTTTGAGACAGTCTCGCTCTGTTGCCCAGGCTGGAGTGCAGTGGCGTAATTTTGACTCACTGCAACCTCTGCCTCCCAGGTTCAAGTGATTCTCCTGCCTCAGCCTCCCAAGTAGCTGGGATTACAGGCACAAAACACCACATCAGGCTATTTTTTTTGTATTTTTAGTACAGACAGGGTTTCACCATGTTGTCCAGGTTGGTCTTGAACTCCTGACCTCAGGTGATCTGCTTACCTCGGCCTCCCAAAGTACTGGGATTATAGGTGTGAGCCACTATGCCTGACCAGGAATAGGGTTTTAATACAATTTTTCATCTGGCCTCAAAAATATACTTCAGTGTTCAATGATTTGAAATCTCTGAGATATCAGGGAATGAAACAGATTAAAAGCTTTAAGAAATATAAATATAAATGTGTATGTGTGTGTGTATACATATACTGTTTATTTTTTTGCCCAGGGAAGACATCTGTCAGTGCTCATAAACCCTGTTTCCTCTGGTGATAAGTTAGTACCAGCTTAACCTAAGGGTGGGCAAAACAAGGACATGCAGAATTCAATGCAACACACATCCTGACAAGTTTATAAGGACCACGAGAAGTTTAGAGGCAGGAAATAAATAGTAACATCAACCACAAAAAGGCTGTCACTCACTCCAGAGTTTAAAATGCTCGTACACAGGTGGGGGTGGGCCTTAGGCAAGCCAGCATGACAGCAAAGAAAGGACGGACCCAGAGGAGACTCCAAGGATGTAAAAACATGAATGAAACAAAACATACAACCAAGCCTCACCACAAAAATGACAATTGTGTGAGGTAATGCATTTGTTAGCTAGATTTAACCATTCCCAAAGCATTGTATTGTGCGTGATAAATGCGCACTGTTAACATCTGTCAATTTAAAAATAAAAATGAGAAAGGCCGGGTGCAGTGGCTCATGCCTGTAATCTCAATACTTTGGGAGGCTGAGGTGTGAGGATTGCTTGAGCCCAGGAGTTTGAGACCAGCCTGGGCAACACAGTGAGATCCCCATCTCTAAAACAATAAAAATAGAAAAAATGAGATGGGTCTGGTGGTGCACACCGGCTACTCTGGATGCTGAGGCAGGAGGATGGCTTGAGCCTAGGAGGTCCAGGCTGTAGTGAGCTGTGATCGCACAACTGCGCTTCAGCCTAGGTGATAGAGTGAGGCCTTGTCTCTAAAAAATCATAATAAATAAAAATTTTAAAATTTTAAAAATGAAAAAAAAAAAAAAAAAAAAAAAAGACAACCAAACCCCTTAGGGCCCACTACCTCGCACTGAAAGCAGTGTTTGGGAGAGAGCATGTGGCATCCAGAAGTGTGAAGCTCAGTTGAGGCGAGCAGAGCCAGCCCATGAAATCCTGTACTTCCTGTTTCTGCAGAACCAGGTTGAGAGAGGTTGAGAGAGGTTCTCCAAGTGGGAAGATGTAACAGACCGCTCCTCTGCCGCGACCTGCAGACCCCCAGAAAGGATGCTCCTTGAAGCACCAGGGCCTGGGCCTCATCAGCCACCACCACATTCACTTGGGTGAGGGTGATGGCCCTGCCCACCTGGCCTCACTGTCCTTGCGTTCCTCTTTCTGACACATTCAACAGGGAGCTATGAGACCAGGGGTGATGTTCTCCCGCAGCAGCCTGTGAGTCTCCTTCTCTTGACCATCTTGTTCAGGAGCTCTTCCGCTCTGAGAAAACCAGCAAGGCCTCTCCAAGTGCACCGAGCAGGAGGCTGCAAACAACAGCAGAAGGTCAGCTCTCCACTCCCCTGGGACCCCTGAGCTGCCTGGCGCCCACATATGCAGGGCAAGGGGTGCCTCCCCTCATTCTGTGACTGTGACTCATCACCAGCCCGAACTGCCATGCTTCCAGGTCAAGCCCAGGAATCGCTCCTATCCCTCGGGGCAGACTTCAGGTACACATGGGAGGTGAGAAGGCTGGGAGGCGGGCTTGATACCTTCCCTTGGGGAAGGAGGTGAAGAGTCCCACACATCCTGACCAGGTGAGGGTGATGCACTGGGTTAGTGCTCTCTAGCGGAAACACAGACTTCTGGCAGGAGCAATCCCATAGAGGCCTCTGGTGCTGTTGGCAAATTGGGCTGATGGATAGGAAATCACACAGGTATCCATACTCTTAAACTTAAGGTGACAATCTCAGTTTTCATTTCATTTAAACTACAGAACATTTAAAGGTGAAAATACAAGTGGGAAATCATAATTTTCCCACCAGCACAGAAAGAAACATGGCCAGTGATCTGAAAATGAAAAAGCAGTGGGAGAACTGGAGACAGTGAGGGAAGAAGAGCTGAATATTTTAACACGCCTTAAATGTAATACAGCCAAAGTCCTCTCCACTTTCTATTTTGAACCTCACCATAGACAGTCTGGTGACTATCTGAATCCCGTTAGTCTTCTGGGGCCTGTGCTGGGCCATCACCAAGGGGCTATGGTGGTAGGTGTCTGATTGGGAGAGTCCCTTTTTCAGAGTTGCCAACAGCCCTTTTGGTCAGACCCTTTCCTGCCCTTCCTCTCTTATCTGCCTACCCAACACCCCAATCCTTCATATGCTCACTCGCAACACACACCCAGGCCATGGCGCCTTTGTATCTTCAATGTTTGCGGTGCTGAGTGTATGACACACACATAGGCTGTTCACGCTACATACCCTGTGAAAAATGCTCCTTTGGTGGGTGACCCTGACATACAGGTAACTCACACCATTTTCCACTTCAGTATAGGAATGAATTGACTATGAGTGAGAATATAAAAACAATATGTTTTAGAATCAGGCCAATTCAAGCTCTGGCACAGGCATTTGTTAGTCAGGTGATCTTGCGTACGTTTTCAGTCTTAGTCTCTCCATCTGTACCACAGGAGATGATCGCATCTAACAGTCTCTGTGAGGCTTAGAAATAATATATCAGAAGCAACCCACCCCTGTGTTTACCTATGATGGACAATCACTAAAACAGGATTATTATTATTTTCCAGCCGACTGCCCTCTGAGAGTAGCAATCTCCTCCTCGGTGGTCCTCCCGGTGGGCCGCCCAACTTCTGCCTGAAGATGTCTAGTGAGGGGCACGTCCTGTTGAGCAAGGCAAGCCTGTCCCATGGATGAGTGGCTCTGGTCACTGGATTCACATGCGTCTCCATGGGCGTCTCACTTGTGGAAGCCACTGGGGTTGGTGGGGACTGAGACATGTTCCTCCCCCACGCTGACCCAGGCAGCCCTTCATCACACTAACTCTACAGCAGTAATTTCTTACAACCTCGCCTGCGAGGCCAAAGCTGCTCTCCGGAGCAAGAGAGAACAAGTGTACTCCTTCCTCAGCTTAGAGACCGGGAGAATCCCCCCAAACACCGTGATCTCCTCTCTCTGGTGATTAAAGGCCTCTGGGAGAAGGCAGCAGCAGACACTGGTCAGTCAGGTTGAGGGGCTTAGAGGATGTCCCCCACTTGGTTCACAATGGGGATGGAGAAGAGGGAGCCGAGGGAGATCGATGCCTAGTACCTTACTCCAAGTTGGGATGTACTTTCCTCTTTCCTACAGAAATAAAACTATAACAGTGAAACTAAGTTGATCGATCCTATTTAACACACAAGAATGTAGCTGGAATGAATGTCCATGTTACAAACCAAATGACTATCTGTGGACTTCCCTAGATCTGTAATCATCATTGTCAGCACTGTCTCTGTGAGAAATTGTGACTCAAGTTCCCAACAACCCTATTTGGGAACGAGGCCCCTTTGTGAAGCTGGGAGGCTGCTTGTCCCTTGTCCAGCTCAGGACCCCAGATGCTGAGGGGTTCTATCACCTCTCCTCTTTGGAAAAGCCATGACTGTGAAGGGGAAGCGTTCTTTTTGCACACAGGCTCACCTCCAAAGACCTGGCTTTTCCTTTTAAGTGACTGTCGTTCCCCTTGTAGCCCTTCGAGAGCACGTATGCCACCCTGCCAAGCTCCCGGGCAATGCAGAGTCACTGCGACCAGATGCAAGGGCTGCACGGAGCTTTGGGTTTCGGAGGGTTTTATTTCTGCAAATGTAACCAGAGGCTCGGACATTTTATACACTTTCCACTAATCCTCCTTCATCACCAGGGAGAAAACCAGGGTAGCAGCTGGCCCCTTGCCACTTTTACTCCCATAGCCTTAGAACAATGCTGGAGTATAATAACCTTGCATTCTGTCCCTTTGCCTGAACTACCTTATGAAACACCAAAGCAGCTTAGTAAATACTAAAAATGAAAACAAACCTTGGTTCGGTTTACTGTTAGGAGAGCCAGGGAGGTGAGCTTTGATGTTGTTTTCTAAACAGCAGGAAAGGCTGACATGGGTCCAGGAATCTTAATAGCATTACAACTATCTAAGTCAGAGCTTGACTGAATGTTTGCAAATCTTGTAATCCCCATCATTCCTGAAATGAACGAACTTCATGTAACCAAGGCATAAACATCAGATTGTAGGGCACACATGGCCAGAAATATCCATCACTAGCTTCTCTTCCAGAGGTTTATTTTCAGCACTTCTCCAGCCCTTCTCTTTCTCCTATGAGGGACTGAAGGCTCCATCTAAATTTTACATTTATTATTGTGGCTATTCAATTAATTCCTGTTGAGCCAGTAGACAGAGGATGGAGGCTGCATCCTTTACCTGGCTGCAGGCCCTGTGCCTAATGCAGCACTCAATAAATACCGATACAATGAATAGTTAAACTGTTTATATTTTATCCCCTTTCTCCCATCTATATAGATCTATATAGATGGGAGAAGTCCCAAACTATTTGGTCTAAAAATAGTTTGGTCCTAAACTATTTTTTCCTTTTTCTCTCTTCCTCACCCACAATGTGTCTGCCCCACGCTCCATTCCTCGGGGCCCTGCTGAATGATTTCATAATCTATTAAATTATGATAAAATTGGAGAGGTAATAAGCAACGTTATTGAGAAGGCCCTTCTTACATAGAATTTTAAAGAGGAGGTTTCAAATTTTTAATTCAAATGGAGAACTCATAAATTTCAGACACTGTGATCCCGAAGGTATTTTGGAGTGTGATGGGGGACGTTTTCTTTGCCCCTGAATTCATTCTTTCTATACATAGGTTTGGGCAGCCTCCGTGAAGTTCCTTAAAATTAAAGGGATAAGAAATCTTTACTCAAAGATTATATATGATCATTTTCTAGACTGTCAGTGTTGGTGAAGTTTGTGCTAGGCTCAAGTTCAACTGATCCTCATGGCTGATAAACAGCGATCAATGGCAAGTTCAGTGAATGATGTGCAAAGGGAAAAATGTGATCATGGAATCTTTAGAACAAAGAAGTTGCATTTTTGTTATTCTTTTCTTTCCTTGTACTTAAACTATTCCAAAGAGAAGGGTGACTCTCCCCGTCTATAAAACGGGAGAGGAGAGGAGTCACCATAATTAATTCCACTTGACAAGGATACTGCTCTGAGGTCAGTATCTTTCTCTTTTGTATGCTTCAAATCTCCTTTGCTGAATTTTGAAATAGAGGGAATTAATATTACTATACAACTGTTAATTAAAAATGAACAATTAAATAGAAATCTGGATATTTAAATTACTGGGCTTGAAATAGATTGTTTTTATAATAATTGGCTGGATGAGAGCAGTTGTTTTTAATTAAAGACTTTAAAAAATATTGGGTACTTCGGTTTATAATTGTTCTTGGATACAATATTTTGAAGGCTGGCCACTCAGTGTTGATTCAGCAAGTATTCAACACTAGGCCTAGAGACGCAAAGGTGAATGAAACACACCCTTTCTCCTAGAGCTGCTCACAGCCTGGTGGGAGAGATGGCGCCAGCCACCTGTCACTCAGTGCAGCAAGTGCCTACGGAGCCAGACACAGACACAGAGGGGGTGGGAGGAGCAGCTGAGGACCTGACACTTGAGCTGATCCAAAGCTCTCATTTGATGAGCAAGTTCCTTAAGATCTTGCTGAAATTTCAAATGGCATTTTCTCCACTAGCCCCCATGAACTTGAGACCAGTGATTCTCAACTGGGGTGGGACTTTTGGCAATGTCGGGGACGTTTTTCGTTGTTACAACTGAGGGGGTGCTACTGGCATCTAGCGAGTGGGGTTCAGGTTTGCTGCTAGACATCCTACAAGACACAGAACAACCCCTCAAAACAAGGAATTATCAGTCCCAAATATTAATAGTGCTTTGGGTGAGAAGCCCTACTGCAGATGGCCTACTTTGTGTAGCTAAGCTGTTGTCCATCTAAGGAGGAGGATAATGACATATATATTTGAACACTTATCCCCTACACGGTGATCTCCCTGGAGTCAGGGAATGTGCCTTGCTTCCTTCTGTAGTCTCAGAGCCCAGCCCAGCCCTTTGGTGGAATGCATGAATATACAAATATATGGATGCAAGGCTACTGGCTGGAGCAGGGTCCTCCAGCCTCAGCCAGCCAGGGTGGTGGAGCCCATGGTGGATTGGAGAGCACACGCCAGCGTGAGGAGGCAGCCTCTATTCATTCCAGCAACTGCTGCTGTGTGCAAATGCAGGCCCAACATTAACAGCTGCTCCACATTTTCAAAAGAATCTGGAAATCTGGATTTGTATGAGGAAATCACCTGATTTCAAAATGGTGATGACTAACTTAAAATCTGAAAGGCAAATGACAAGAAATAGTAACTATACCAGCACACACAATAGGTCCAAACAAAATAGGCCTGCAGCCTCTGCCCTTTGTGACTTCTGATCAGTTTAAAGTCCCATGCCCCAGGGATCAGCCGCCGCCTCTGCCTGGGCTCTGAGAGCTGGTCACCCAGCCACGCTTGAACACGCCTAGTATATGGACAAGGCAGACCAGCTCTGTGTCTTGCACAGTCCACTCTTCTGGTGGTTCACTTTGTGGTTGGAAAATTCTTTCAGGCTGAAAACACACCATCTTTAACCTCAGGAGTCCTCAAAAATCAGGAAATTCCAAAGTCAAGGTTCCTTTTGCAATAATCACACATTCTGTTTCCTTGATTTGGGAACACACAGCCTTTCTTTCCATTTTTCTCAGGGCATACCATAAAGTTCACAGGATGTGAAACAGCCCAGAGACAGCCTCTTACAGACGCCTGCTTCCTTACTATTACGACTCAGCATTTCCTCACACTGGAGAGCTGTCTTACTCTTAGCTCTCACGTTCAGTTCAATACCTGGGTTTCTTTGGCTCATTTCGAAATTCTGTACAAAATATGGTCAATGCAGGCTTACTTGTAAGAGAGAAAGATATTGTCAAGAATTTAGGGGCTGGGCGCAGTGGCTCACGCCTGTAATCCCAGCACTTTGGGAGGCTGAGGCGGGTGGATCACTCGAGGCCAGGAGTTCGAGACCAGCCTGGCCAACATGGCAAAACCTGGTCTCTCCTAAAAATACAAAAATTAGTCGGGCACGGTGGCGTGTGCCTGTAATCCCAGCCATTTGGGAAGCTGAGGCATGAGAATTGCTTGAACCCAGGGAGATGGAGGTTGCAGTGAGCTGAGATTGCGCCACTGCACTTCAGCCTGGGCGACAGAGCAAAACTCTATCTCCAGAGGAAAAAAAAAAAAAAAAAAAAGAATTTAGGCTAGGCTGGTCTGGGAGTGGTGGCTCCCTCCTGTAATCTCAGCACTTTGGGAGGCTGAGGCTGGAGGATTGCTTGAGGCCAGGAGTTTGAGATCAGCCTGGGCAACATAGAGAGGCCCTGTGTTTAAAAAATAAAAAAATAAATAAGGCCAGGCGCGGTGGCTCACGCTTGTAATCCCAGCACTTTGGGAGGCCAAGGTGGGCGATTCACGAGGTCAGCAGATCGAGACCATGGTGAAACCCCGTCTCTACTAAAAATACAAAAAATTAGCCGGGCGTGGTGGTGGGTGCCTGTAGTCCCAGCTACTTGGAGAGGCTGAGGCAGGAGAATGGCGTGAACCCGGGAGGCAGAGCTTGCAGTGAGCTGAGATCGCGCCACTGCACTCCAACCTGGGTGACAGAGCGAGACTACGTCTCAAAAAAAAATAAATAAATAAATAAATAAAAAAAAATACCATCTTGGCTAACACGGTAAAACCCTGTCTCTACTAAAAAAATAAAATACAAAAAATTAGCCAGGTGCAGTGGCAGGCGCCTGTGGTCCCAGCTACTTGGGGGGCTGAGGCAGGAGAATGGCCTGAACCCAGGAGGCAGAGCTTGCAGTGAGCCAAGATCGCGCCACTGCACTCCAGCCTGGGTGACAGAGTGAGACTCTGTCTCAAAAAAAAAAAAATTAAAGAATTTAGACAAACACTATGAAAGTTAAGGATACAGAAATTTGGGGAAAAGTCTCAAGAATTTATATATATATATATTTATATAACATATCATTATATATAATTATACATAATTCATATAATAAAATGTAATTAATATAATAAAAAATATATAATTATTGTTATATAACATATATCATATATAAAACAAGAATTATATATAAATGACATTATATATCTATCAATTATATATAACATATATATAAAATACATATATTCTCTTTACATATAGAAAGAGAGAGAGGGAGAGAGAGACGCATGTACACATATACATATCTCAGGATATAAAGGTTTCTTCTCTGGGCAGCTGGATTTTGGGATGTCAACCTGCCTACCATTTGTATCACCCCTCCCCAGAAGGACAGCTGCAGAGGAAGAGGGGGGAGAAAGATTAGCTCCCTGCTTCAGAGCCCCAGTTCTGGTTACAAATCACTGAGTCTCCACTGGCTGCCCTGTCTTCCCAGGTGAGAGGGGCCCAGTCCTCTTCCATCCCCCAACTCTCAGCCCAGCTAAGCCTCTTCCTCTGCATAAGGCCCAGTTCACACCAGCTCCAGGGGCACCTTCCAAACACTCCTGGCCTCTCTCCCTCCTTCAGTCTTCATATTCACTGGGCATTAACACAGTTACTATCTGATCCATCCAATGAATTAGCTTTCTGATTTGCCCTTCCTTTGAAAACCCCTTAGGTGTTGGATATCTTATATTTCTTAATGGTTTCCACATACTGTGCATACAGCGGTCATTCAATAAAGATGTTTAACTGATTGATATTATGGAATTATAGCTATGGTATAAAAAACCTATGACAATGAGATTTTCCTCCCTAAAAATGTCTACTGGACATTCTTAGTTTGCTGTCAGTCCCTGAACAGGAATTAGGACTGTCTTGTGCTGGGTGACGCTCTGTTTGTTTCCTCTGCTGTCAAGTCATCTACATACTCTTTAGGGAGGATCACACTGGTGGGACGGGGAACATTTAAGCCATTTTCCCTTACAGCTCCCTCATGAGCTTCCGCCTGTACATTATCTACACTGCTGTAAATCCTTGGTGTTTTTCAATTCAGTTCTAGCAGGTTACAGGGCTTTGTACACAGAGACCTGGGTTTGAAACCTGGTCCAACTGCCTAGTAGCTATAAAATCTTGGGAAAATAAGTATCTCTGGACCTCAGCTTCTTCATCTTTAAAATATGGATGACTTGGAAGAGTGTTGTAAAAGTAAATGAGATAATATTAATATAAGAAATGTCTGAGGCACAGTAGTTGCCCAATAAATGGTTAGCTATTACTATTAAAAAGAAGAGGAAGACATAACAGGAGGAGGAAGAGGAAGGTGTAGGAACATTTCCTAATTTTTCCTTCCATTTGTCTTCTTGGGGCAGGAAATGCCCTCACTGGCACTCCTAAGAAAGGGTGGAAATCCCATTTTCTGAGTGCAGTGAGCAAAACCATTCATTTCTGTCCATCTAGGATGATTTAGATATGGACCTGCCCTCAGGCAGGGCAATGAGCATCTACAGACACCACAGAGGCAGTGATTTTTGACTTTTACCCAAGAATGGTTCCTGGCACATATGAGGCACCTGGTAAATGTCTGTTTATTGAAGGAACCCCTTCCAGCCCAAGGCCACATGAGATACAAGGTCACCTCTTAGACTCCCCATCATGGTATTCCACAGGGCCACTGGTCCTGCCCCTCACATTTATCCCATATGAATCTCCTACCGATGTTCTAACACTGTTGTTTCTGTGGCTATGTCAGCATCCACGGCCACCTGGGAGATGGGAGGCTGTCCTGGGCACACCTGGGTACCAGTGCTGACTCCCACCAGCCAGCATGGTGGTCCTTGACTTAAGCAAGTGACAACTCAGCAGGTCCAACATGCAAACAAATGCAAAAAAAAAGAAGAAGGAAGGGGAAAGATCAGCTATTAGGACTACTCTGATTGCAGGCATGGAAAAAAATACTTACTTTCTTCTTATTATTTTTTTTTTTTTTTTGAGATGGAGTTTTGCTCTTGTTTCCTAGGCTGGAGTGCAATGGCGCGATCTCGGCTCACCGCAACCTCCGCCTCCCGGGTTCAAGCGATTCTCCTGCCTCAGCCTCCCAAGTAGCTGGGATTACAGGCATGAGCCACCACACCTGGCTAATTTTGTATTTTTAGTAGAGACAGGGTTTCTCCATGTTGGTCAGGCTGGTCTCGAACTCCCGACCTCAGGTGATCCACCCGCCTCGGCCTCCCAAAGTGCTAGGATTACAGGCGTGAGCCACAGCACCCAGCTAAAATACTTATTTTCTAGAGTCAGGCAATATTTGAGCAAAGCTAAGCAATACTATGCTTTTTCTTTCCTGATAATACTGGTAAAGAAATGTAAAAACCTATTCCAAAATTTGCCTGCACTTCAATTTTATAGTGCTATTCCGTGGGGGGGAAAAATCTGCCAA
This sequence comes from Nomascus leucogenys, assembly GCF_006542625.1. Classification (NCBI taxonomy): domain Eukaryota; kingdom Metazoa; phylum Chordata; class Mammalia; order Primates; family Hylobatidae; genus Nomascus; species Nomascus leucogenys. The sequence goes on along the minus strand of NC_044384.1, from coordinate 56,567,133 downwards.
GTAATATATAGGAACTAGAATGGAAATAAGCATGATCTTAAAGCGGTCCTAGGCTTCTTTTCCTTTTTAAAACAAAGGACAGAAGACCAGTGAGCAGCAACAACAAATGTGAATTTTTCTACACAATGTGCAGCATCCAGGATTGAGGCCAGGCTGCCCCTGGTCACAGGGAAGGAAACAAAACTTTGTCACCAGCCCAAGGAATAGACTATTTATGTGTGATGTGTGTGAGGGCTGCTCAGTGTGGTTTCATTTCAGAAACACTGTTGTGGCTAGGCCCCCAGATCTAACACCTCCTACAGTGAACAGAGTCCACCTCCGTTGGGTTACACATGCCTGGCCAAATGCAGCACTGTTCTCACCCTTCAACCGAACCGTAGTGACGTCTGGCAAGAGGAGTTTGAGGGAGTGAAGGATGAGCGACTTTCGCTTTTTACTTGATATATTTCTGTATTGTTTTAAATGTCTTATAAATAGCATGCATTACTCTATTGCTTAAAAATACATACATACATATTCCCCAAATTAAAGCACGCCTATTCATCAGCAATGAGCTGTTTTAACCGTTTAAACTCTCCATTACTTCCTCCCTCACCTTCGCCTTCCCTGCAGACCACAACCCAAACCCTTGGTAACAATCACCTATTGGTTTGAATATTAGTAATGAGAATAGATAACATTCTTAACTCTCCAATGGGCAGGTCTTGTGTAGAGGGTTCAGGGGTGAAACCCACCCGATCACTTCATTCTTGTCCTCATGTGGTCATAACCAGCTGGCCCTTGAATGAGAGGCACATGGTCCTAATAAGTTCAGAAGGCCTGTTTTCTGTCTCAGATGAGAGCTCCGGGGCCTGAGCGGACGGCAAGCCTGGGGCGCTGGTCACAGCTGGGTCCTCTCCGACAGTAGTACTTTCTCTGTGCATCCCTGTGTTACTCATGGCCCAAACCTCCCTTGTGAGTCACGGGCTCTGAGGGCTATGGGGCAGGGCAGTGTGGCCTTTTCCAGGAGGTCTGTCCTGAAGCTACCATCACAATGGCCACACCTACCTCCTGGGACTCTGAGTCCCCACTGTGTCTCCCCACAGCCATGCCCCTGCCTCAGCCATCCTTCTGAAGAAACCACCTGTCCCCATCTGCCCTGCTCAGCCATCCTTCTGAAGAGCCTGCCTGTCCCCATCTGCCCTGCTCAGCCATCCTTCTGAAGAGCCTGCCTGTCCCGGTCTGCCCTGCTGAACACTACCCCACACCCAGCTGTCTCCTGCATACCCCCAGGGTCCTGCGCACTGCTTCCGGGAGGGAGGCAGACCCTAATGGGCAGAAAGGAACGAATCTGGTCACAACAGTCAGAAAGGTCAGGGAGGAAATTAGCAAGGCGACAGGAAAAAGCTAGCAGGGCTTGCACAGGATGTGGCCAGGGAAGCCTCTCTGAGGTCACCTCAATTTGAAGGCCTGGGTGATGAGCAGTAGTGGCCAACTGAAAGCAGGGAGGAAGGCATCCGGGCTGAAGTGACAGGCCCAGAAGCCCTGAGGAGACACATGCGTGCTGTGGCCAAGGCACAGAAAGGCTCTCCCCTCCCTGGATCTCCAGGCTGATTTGGCGAACGACCTATTCCTGTATCTCCACTCTGTGGTCCAACAGGCACCTCAGCCTTCATACATTCAAACCAATGCCCAATACGCCTCCACCACCACCTTGCCAAACCCTGCTCTTCACATAACATTCTCCATCTCAGTAAAGGCAACCTCATTCTTTCGGTTGCTCGGACCCCAAACCTAGAAGTCATCCTAGACTCCCCTCTCTCAAATCCTAGTGCCTCAGGTATCCTACCACGTCTCCCCAGCTCCACTGCTATCAGCCGGTTCTCAGCCATCATCATCTTGCACCTAGATCATGGCAAGAGCCCCTGGTCTTCTTGCTTCCTCCCCACCCCTTGGCACTGCTGTTCCCCACCATCCCCATGGCTCACTCCCTCACTTCCTTCTGGTCTCTGCTCAGATAGCTTAGTGAGGTGTGCTGTCTTTATGCAAATGGGTAGTGCATTCTAAATAGGATCATTTGGAGCTTATCTGAGAGAAAGTTAATGGAAAATCAAAAAATGGAAAGACACCCAAACACAGCACGTTTTCTCTCTCTCTCTCTCTCTCTCTCTGTGTGTGTGTGTGTGTATATACAGTTGCCCCTCAATACCTAAAGGGGATCTGTTCCAGGACGTCCATGGGTTGTCAAGTCATATATAAAATGGTGTAGTGTTTGCCTACAACCGATGCACATCCTCCTGTATATTTTAAATCATCTCTAGATTACTTGTAATATCAAATACAATGTAAATGCTATGTAAATAGTTGTTATACTGTACTGTTTAGGAAATAACAAGAAAAAAAGTCTGTACATGTTCAGTACAGATGCAACCATTGCAGGCCTAAACTACATTGTTGACCCACAGTTGGTTGAATCTGAGGATCTGGAACCTGTTCATGCAAAGGGCTGATTGTGTGTGTGTGTGTGTGTGTGTGTGTGTGTGTGTATATGTGTGTGTGTGTATAGTGGTTTACTAAACATTACATATTATTATACATATTATATTATACATATTATGCATATACATACATATATATACACATAGTGGTTGACCAGCAGTGGCTGCCCTGGGGTGGATGAGTGAGGGTGATGTTCTGTTTCTTGCTGTGGATGCTGGTTATGGTATACAGAATGCTTGGTTTGTACAAATCCATCAAGTAGTATATTTATGATATATGCACTCTTCTGAATTTATATTATGGGTCAATAAAAGTTTTTTTTTAAAGAAAGCTTCGCTAATATGAGATTTACATTTGGATGGAGATATACAGCCAATGCACACTCCCTTTCTGCAACATTTGAGAGCAAAATTTAGTATCCTGATGAAACTCAGTAACTAATTGGCACTTTATCTCTCTATGCAAAAGACTTACCAACCCGTGGTTGCACTGGTCAGGATCGCATCAAACAGCAATATTGATAAGCCAGCTGTGATTATCTGTGGAAATAATTTCAACAAAAGGTCATCACACCAGCAGGGCTCTGGAAACCTCCAATGTCATTTTTTTCACAAGCTTAGTTCATCTGAGTTTGGATGCCTGCCATCAGGCACTTCTTTCCACTTCCCATGTCCTTTTCCCCCACACGCTTCCTAGTCAGCCCCCTGTACTTAGTGGCGCCTCTGAGCCAAGCATTTGGTGTAGAAAAGGCTAAGTCTTAGTCTGTTTTGGAGGTGAGAATGTTCAAAGAAGCATTTAACTTCCAAATTCTTCAAAAGGGAGGCGCACAGCCAAGGCCGCCCTCATCTCTCTCCAGGGAAGGGGTATATTAAGAAAACTCATTTCCATTTTGTCTCAGCAGTGCAGAACTCGTCTCCAAGGTCAGATGTGCTCATTAACCTGTTCTCGGATCCTCCAGATAAAAACTTTTCTGTCACCCAGCCTTTGTCCAATGCACCATCTCTCCGTCCTCTCCTAATGCTCCCATCTTTCTGATCCATGACACACATTCTAAGAAACCAGGTGCATCCTGGGGAAAGGAGTGATTAAATCATTAATTAATTATTTGCAAATATCTAGAAGCCAGAGGAGAGGGAAGAGGTTACCTCCACACCTCTCAAGGCTGGAAATTCCAGAAAAGTGTCTCAGGAATGGCAGCCACAGGACTCAGACCCCAGAAGTGCCTCGAACCCCTCAGCACCAAGAGTGTGTGTGAACCAGTGGCCCAGCTCTGTCTACACTTGGAATGTCTGCTGAAGGAAAGATGTTTCTGGCTTCCAGTCTTCCGCATCCTGCAGGTCAAAACAGCTTCCATGGGGAAGGTAAACTTAAGAAACTGCTTTCTTGCAGTGAGAGGTGGGATGTAGGCCGCCTTGGGAGAGGTTCAGCTATCATCTCCCTCAGGGAGATTTCATGTGCTGTCTTGGAGGCCTCTGGGTCTCCAAGCTGGGAGCAAGGCAGCAGACAGACAAGCAGAAGGAAGGAGTATGTTTATGAACCTCATCGTCACTCATTTACCATCTCAGAAAGAAGTCTGGAACTACAAATCCAGAACTCTCATGATAGGATATAAACGTGGTGAGATTTTGGAACTTTTCTTTGTAGTTAAGTCATTTGGTATCACTTTCTGGCTCGCTTTAATTGATTTGTAGCAAAAACCTTGACTACAAAAGAAAACACCTGGGTATTGTCCTCAGGGGCAATAAAGAAGTAGAAGCCCAGCCAGAGAGACAATTACAAGAATACAAAGGATAGGGAAAGAGATTTCTCTAAGTGGAGACTAGTGGTGGCTTTTTCTTAAAGATCATATTGAATGACAACTTTTGAGCTGATGCGCATGATGAATGTCCCTCTTTTCTTTTCCTTTTTTTTTTTTTTTTTTTGAGACAGGGTCTCGCTCTGTCGCCCAGGCTGGAGTGCAGTGGCGCGATCTCAGCTCACTGTAGCCTCGACCTCCCAGGACTCAAGCACTCCTCCCGAGTAGCTGGGCCTATAGGCATACACTGCCACACCCAGCTAATTTTAAATATTTGTTTGTAGTGACAATGTCTCACTTTGTTGCGCAGGCTGGTCTTGAACTCCTGGGCTCAAGCAATCCCACCCAACTTGGCCTCCCAAAGTGCTGGAATTATAGGCGTGAGCCACCGTGCCTGGCCCTTCTTTTTTTTTTTTTTTAAACATTTAATTTAGGACTTCTGCATCTATAGTCATAAATGAAGTGGACTAAAATGTTATTACCTCTCAATGCAATTGTCTGGTCTTGGAAACAATGTTGTACTAACCACATCAGTGAGTTCATCAGCTTCTCCGCTTATTATCCTGCAACAGTTATAGATGATCTTGACTCTGAAAGTTACCCCTGACTTGAAGGCCCCTGGACCTAGATCTCCTAGCTGGGGGTGATCTTTAATAGCTATTAGCCTAATCAAGTCTTCTCTTTCTCATTGTTGCATATTTTCCATTTTCACTTTTCCCAAAAATGTATTTCATCTAGGTCTCCCAATTCATTAATATTTAGCTGTTTGAAGAAATATTTTACATTGTGCCTGTTTGATTACCTTCCTTTTTTGTTATGTTTCTCTTCATTCCCCCCACCCCCTTCATTAGTCTTGACTAAAGTTAACTATGTTGTTAGTCATTCTTTCCTTTTGCAACTTCTTAGACATGGCCTGGGATGGTGCCAATGGAGATGTATTTCTTGGACTTGCTGAGAAAGGCTCCGTCCCACTGATGGATGTTGGCTGTGCTGGCAGCTCCGCATAATGGAACACTTCACTTGATTTATAAAGGACCCAACTTGTCTTTTCTATGTCCTCACCATTGTCTTTATCGTCCTTACCTGTTTTTACCAGCTGTTCAAGGCCTTCTTTGATTGGTTTCTCTCCTTGTTCTCTGACTGCCTAACTCAGGTGACTTTCAGTCCAGCTGGTAAAAAGGGTCAACTGCCCTGCCCCCACCACACCCACGGCCTGGGATTTGTGCCTCTGCTCCTCTGTGAGCCTCTTTAGCTTAGGAGGAATCCTGTCTGCCATGAGATAGACAGCTGGTCTGCTCATTTCTCTGAAATGCACCTTTTGCCAAAAAAAACACATCTTAAAAATTTTAAACCAGCCCTTACTTGAAAAGAAGGTTGGTTTAGCAGCCACTCCGGTGCCTTCGCCATCTGCCGCTTCCTGGAAATGTTTGTATAGTCCCCTGCCTTCTCCTGAGCCACCTTTCTAAAATTCAAAATTCTCAAAAGTTTTATCACCCAAGGAACAAGTGTGCTGCTGCCTGAGACCCTTTATCTTATTTCTGTAGAGAATGTAGACTGAAGTTGTTTGCACCGTGGGACAACTGTGGGGTTGGACGGGCCCATTTTTAATCTATTCGGTACAGGCAAGACTCCTCTGAAAGGATGATGTGTTCTCTCCCCAGCACGTGGTTTCTACCTGTGTGATGTCCCACTACTGTCCTATTAATCAGTGATCTGTTTACAAGCCTATCTCCCCTCTCTGCATTGTGAACTCTTAAGGTCAAAGACTTGGAAGCCATCCCAGGACCAAGGTCAGTGCCGCAGAGCCTGGCTCAGTCACATTCGACAAAGGGTGGAAAGAACCTGAGGCGACCGGGCGCGGTGGCTCCCGCCTGTAATCCCAGCACTTTGGGAGGCCAAGACAGGTGGATCACGAGGTCAGGAGATCAAGACCATCCTGGCTAACACGGTGAAACCCCGTCTGTACTAAAAATACAAAAAATTAGCCGGGCATGGTGGCAGGCGCCTGTAGTTCCAGCTACTCGGGAGGGTGAGGCAGGAGAATCGCTGGAACCCGGTAGGCAGAGCATGCAGTGAGCCGAGATCACGCCACTGCACTCCAGCCTGGGCGACAGAGCGAGACTCCGTCTCAAAAAAAAAAAAAAAAAAAAGAACCTGAGCCTCCGATCCTCCCTGGAGGGCACATGAACATGCAACAGGCTTGGTACTAGCTTCCTTTTTGCTCACTTGGAAAGTCAGCTCTGGGGAAGAGGCTCCTCATGTGCTTGAAAGCTCAAAATTTGCTCTGAGACATGTAGGAACACGTAGTTTCAGCACAGAAACAAAATCTTTTATCATTAAGCCCAAAATAAGCATTTAAAAGCAAAGGGGTAAAATAGGGAAAAGAAAAAAAAAAGAGCCCCCTGTGACTCTGGAGCACTTGGAGGCTTACAAAGGAATGCACTGGTGTGACTGTGTGACAAGAAGCATAACTTTAATTACTGACTTCCAGCTCCTGGGTGACAAGGTCACCCAGGATGAGCAGTAATTCTACCAAAAACACACAGGTGTAAAATCTACCCAGTTTTCACTTCCTGCTTAGCCCTTGAAGAGCATCATTGCCATCTCCCCCATCATTTGCTAAGCACTAGTTGGGGCAATGCATTGTTTTTCCCATTTGTACCAGGGGCTTCCTGAGTGATCCCCCTGGTGGTGGGACCTAGGGTACAGGGCCCCCAGGTATTAGCACTGAGGATGGAACCACTGAAGCCGCCTCTTCGCTTCCCTCCTCTCTCACTGCACCCCAACCACCCAAGGCCACACAGTCCACTGAGTGGGACCTTGCTTTGGTCCTGACTCTCAAGCCACACCAGGCTCCCTCTTTGTGCTCCATACTTGACTCTGATCTCCAACCCAGGGAAGGGAGCTTTCTAGGCTGCCTGGCTCTGGCCAGACCTTGGCCTTATGACTAGAACCTTGACTGATGCCCCAGAGAACTAGGACTAATAATCCAGAGGGACTCTTCACTGAGTACTGACCATTGCCTGGATTTCCAACTCTGTGTCCAATCTGCCAGGTTTAGAGCTTAACTATTATGCCCCAGCGGGCACTACACACAGCACCCACCAGCTGCACCTCCAGAGCTCCAGAGCCAGCCTCCACATGAATAGCCTCTTAGGCTTAGACACACCTTGAAGTGAGAGTCTTCCAAATTCTAGCCATCCTTGCCTTCCTCTTCAGAAATACGTGCAAAAGGCCTCATGCTCCAAGGCTTTAGGTGCATGTCACTTGCTCCACAGTTAATCGGTGGATTGGTCTCCTGTTGCATCAAGCAATCCTTTCCTCTGAGTAACAGAAATCGATCCCAGTGCATCTCACTGTGTGGTCATGGGATAAAACCAAGCTCCCAGTATTCCAGGGCTGAGAGTCACGTCCCAGATGTTAACAAGCCTACTGCAGTGTGCTTACCCTGGGGGGCTACTAAGTGCTCTGACACCACCTTCAATGAGATAATATTCCCCAAAACACAAGAGTCTTTCTCATATATTACATTTTGTCCTCCAAAAATGTTTGTAAAACCCTCTTGAAATGACTAAAATCTGCCCATGAAAAAACGTTCAAGTTACTCTTGGAACTAGCCATTCAAGAAGACCTAAGAAATAGTCATCACCTGTACTATCAATTGGTGTACTTGCTTATAAAAAGCATTTTAAAAGACAGATTTTTCCCAAAGAAGAAAGAGTCTTGTCATCTGAGGAATGTTTCCTTCTCACACACAGACCCGAATAACAAACACCAGGACCTGCCACAGGCAGAGGGGTGCCAACAACAGCAGAACTCAATACGATGTGTCAGCCGCAGGGCTTTGAACTTCCTGGCTTTGTCAACGGCTGTCACAACCTCTGTGTTATTTAAACAGATTTTGGTATTTAAAGCAGATCAGGTTTGTTTTTCAAACATTCATTTCAATCCTAAGACAAATTTTCCATTTAAGGGGAAAATGGTGGTGGTGGGGGGGTGTTGTAAGTAGGAACCTGCCAGATTATCAGGTATTTGGGAGACAATCAGAGATTTAGGTTGATTGTTCTATTGGTTTTTAAATGCATACGACTCTTAAGAAAAAAGTGATGCATACAAGGCTCTCCCTTGCCTGCTTCTTCAGCCCAGTTGCAGCCATGTACCTCCCTTTTAAAGGGGTTGCAATTTTTCAAACAGTTTCCTACCATCATCTTGCTTTTGCTCAGCAAGTTCTCTCTGCCTGGAAACATTTCATAGGTCCGCCAATATAGCCGACATAATTCCTACTCACCGTTCAAAAAATCCATCTTGAGAAAACTTTTACTGAACTTGGCCCCCGTCCACACACCCAACTGGATCAAGCACTTCCTCTCAAGGCTCCCATAACCCCTTGCCATTGCACATGCCAAACCCTATTTGCAATATGTGGTTTTCTCCCAATCAGGGCATGCGCTATTCATCTTTGAACATTCGGGGGCTAGCAATAGAGACCTGCATGTGATAAGGGCCTGATAACAGTTTCTGCACCAGATAATCAGAGCTGGTAATATAACCTTTAAGGTCACAATGCTGTTTTGTTTTGTTGTTTAATCCTTTTTCATATATTTGGGAAAACTGGAACCAAGGACTTGAGAACCACTGGGACATTCTCTCTACCCCTTATCCTTGACCAGTTCCCTCCACAGAGTTAGAAAGAGCTTCACAGAGAGGATCTAAGCCTAGATCTCTCTGGATTTTAGTCCCAAAATGCCAGGGAAGATTCTAATTGGCTCCTGGACCAACTGACTGTGGCCTGGGAGGCAGAGTCATATAAGAATATGGAAGCTCACTCAGGAACTTCATGGTTGGAAGAAGGAAGGAACATTTTATTGGAGGAAGGTATGGGAAGTGCTGGCAGGCAGAACAACAGGTAGCTTTCTTCTATCTGCCATGCAAAGTGTGGTCACAGACAAGCAGCATCAGCAACACCTGGGAGCTTGCACGAAATGCAGAATATCAGGTTCCACCCCTGACCTACTAAACAGCATCTGCACTGGCACAAATGCCCAGGTGATATGCATACACATTAAAATGTGAGAGTTCTGTTCTATACCCTCCAACTCCAGCCACAAGGCTCCAGAATGAGTTTCTCCAGCTGGTGTAGAAACACACTGCACTGCTACCTCTCCAGGGACGGGTGGACTCCAGCTCTCCCACAGGCCACAGAGTTGGAGGTGTATTTCAGACAGTCTTGGAGTCTGCCTGTGTTGCAGACTCACATATGAATGTTACTAACCTGGTCTTCCTTCCAGGTTAAAGAGTAAATCTAATATAAAATTTATCATCTGAGAGCAGGCTCTTTTTCTCCTAGAACCCATAGAACTATTCCAAGTCCACTAGATAGAAATCACAGCCTATACTCATAACTCTGGCATTAAAAAAATTTCAATTAACCCTTATTACCCATCCTATGATTTATTACACAGTCAGTGTAATTATTAACAAGGGACAACTCATGTTAAACTCCAGGCATGGCTATTAACAGTATTTAATACTGCCTCATCAAAATATATGAACCATTAATTTTGCCAGATATCAGAACAACATTTATTATAAGCACAATGGGATTGAGAACATAGATGAGGAACAAAAAGAGATTAGGTTCATGTGAAGGAAGGATAAATTTTAAACCTAGAGAAATTTTAGGTGACTTTTAACAAACTCCTACATCTTATAGAAGCATCAACAAGAGAATGAAACTAGAAAACTGTGACACGAGTATCTAGTTCATGAAAGATAAGGGAAGAAAGTAACCAAAATGTGATGAGGGCATAAAATGTCCCAGACACCAGGCTCTGCTGTGTCACAGAGAAAATCTCACATGATCCCCACAACATCCCTGCACAGGAGGCTGCTTGGCCCCATTTCTACAGATGAAGAAACTGAAGCTCACAGAGGATAACTACCCTGCTCAAAGCATACAGTTTAAACAAAGGAAGAGTTGGAACTAAAACCCAGGTTCCTGAGTGCTGTGGCACTCTCCTTTCTAACTCCAAGCTAACACTCAACAGTGGCTTTGCTTAATCCTGGCTCAGTAGTTCTCAGCCCTGATGGCACATCCAAAATCCTGGGAGAAGTTACACACACACACACACCACTAATATCCTGTTCCATATCAACCAAATAAAAATTTCTTGGGCTGAAGCCCAGGATTTAGCATTTTTAAAAAGATCCCCTTGTAATTCTCATAGGAAGATAGGATTGAATCCCTGATTATTGCTATGTTCCTAGTTTGAGTAAAAGTATCCACAAAATTGCCAAACGTCACAGAACCACTTCATGGCATCAATGAAATAGGCCAGAACCTGGTGAAACAAGGCATCATCATCACTATCTCAATCATCCCATCATCACTGCAGGTATCATTTACTGCACCATTTTACATTTCCACCCGCAGTGTGTGAGAGTTCCAATTTTTTTCTGCAAATATGGAATATTTAATATTTATTTATATATACCATGCATACAGAAATACATGCAAAAAGCACTCACGTAAACCTTAATAAATGATTACAGAGTGAATACATGTATGTAACCAAGGAACAGCATCAGTGTCACTTGTGTCCCCATACAACTACTTTTCTCCCTCCCCTCCAAAGATCTGAAGATCTACCATTGTAGATTAGATATACTTTGTCTTTTTATATATATATATATTTTTTTTCAGACAGAGTCTTGCTCTGTCCCCCAGGCTGCAGTGCATGGCCAATGTCTGCTCACTGCAACCTCCGCCTCCAGGGTTCAAGTGATTCTTGTGCCTCAGCCTCCTGAGTAGCTGGGATTACAGGCGTGCACCACCACACCCAGGTAATTTTTGTGTTTTTAGTAGAGATGGGGTTTCACCATGTTGGCCAGGCTGATCTCGAACTCCTGACCTCAAATGATCCACCCTCCTTGGCCTCCCAAAGTGCTGGGATTACAGGTGTGAGCCACTGCGCCCAACCCTATGTGTTTCATTATAGAAAATTTTAAATGTCTACAAAGAAGTTTCCAATTTCTTCACATCCTGGTTATCTTTCTTTTTAATTCTAGCCATCCTAGTGGGTGTGAAGGGATACCTCACTGTGGTTTTGGTTTGTATTTCCCTGATGACTAACGACACTGAGCATCTTTTTCATGGGCTTAGTGGCCAGTTGTTCGTCTTCTTTGGAAAACTGTCTAGATCCCTTGCCCACTTTAAAAATTGGGGTTTTTAAAAATGATTGAGGTATAAGAGTTCTTTATATGTTGTAGATATGAGTCCCATATCAGATATATGATTTGTTTGTGGGTTGTCTTTTTACTTTCTTGGTGATGTCCTTTGCAGCTCAACAGTTTTTAATTTTGATGAAGTTCACTTTATCTAATTTTTCTTTTGTTGCTTGTGCTTTTGGTATGTGCCATGGTCATATTTTACGTAGCAAGGAATTCTAAGTCACTATTTCACCCAACATCTTAATTAACACTATACACGTATCATATAGATATATCACGGTTTCCTTTTCATAGAGCCATTCATTTATTCTATCTTCAAACATTATATTTTACTTTACAACATGATCTATCCAAATTATGTACTACTGCCCTTGATTTATAATGAGCTTCTAATGTGATGTTAGGAAATAGTCAATATCATGCTATGTGATATAAACCCATCTATGTGATATGATATGTGATTCAGTAGACATTTGAGGGTTAGATCTAATAAGCATATATTAATATATTTAATAAAGGAGTCTAGAAACCTTATTTAGTAATTCTTCAAATTCTTCATAGTAATTTTTTTTTTTTTTTGAGATGGAGTCTCGCTCTGTCACCCAGGCTGGAGTACTGTAGCACAATCTTGGCTCACTGCAACCTCCGCCTCCTAGGTTCAAGTGATTCTCCTGCCTCAGCCTCCTAAGTAGCTGGGATCACAGATGCATGCCACCACGCCTGGCTCATTTTTGTATTTTTAATAGAGACAGGGTTTCATCATGTTGGCCAGGCTGGTCTTGACCTCCTGACCTCAAGTGATCCACCCACCTTGGCCTCCCAGAGTGCTGGGATTACAGGTGGGAGGCACCGCACCCAGCCTTCACAGTAATTTTGAAGAGGTTGGTGACCAGTTATTTTAGAGTCAGAAAGGAATGCAGTGTTGAGATGACCTAATCTCTCCCCTTACTTTATTTTAGTGCTTTATTTATTTACTTATTTGTTTGTTTGTTTATTTAGAGATGGAGTCTCGCTCTGTTGCCTGGGCTGGAGTGCAATGGCACAATCTCGGCTCACTGCAACCTCCGCTTCCTAGGTTCAAGCGATTCTCCTGCCTCAGCATCCCGAGTAGCTGGGATTACAGGTGCCTGCCACCATGCTCGGCTAATTTTTGTATTTTTTTTGTTGTTGAGATGGAGTTTTGCTCTTGTTGCCCAGGCTGGAGTGCAATGGCACGGTCTTGGCTCACTGCAACCTCTGCTTCCTGGGTTCAAGCAATTCTCCTGCCTCCTGAGTAGCTGGAATTACAGGCGTGCGCCACCATGACCAGCTAATTTTTTGTATTTTTAGTAGAGACGGGGTTTCACCATGTTGGCCAGGCTGGTCTCAAACTCCTGACCTCAGGTGATCTGCCCGCCTCAGCCTTCCAAAGTGCTGGGATTACAGGCATGAGCCACCGCGCCCGGCCTATTTCAGCACTGTAAAGATGTCATTTCTGCAGCCAAGGGCCAGATGCATAAAATAAAATAAAGATGTCATTTCATTGTCTATAGGTACTCTGTTTCAGGTAAAAAGTCAGCCATTGGCTTTGTGGTTGCTTCTTCTATTTAAGGTAATGTCCTTTTTCTCTAGTTGATTTTAAGATTTTTAAATTTATTGTTGGTTTTCAAAGATAAATTTGATAGTTTGAGTAGGATATACCTAAGTATGGTTTTATTTGTATTTTATACGTGGGGTTTGGAGAGCTTCTTGAATCCATGGGTTGATGGCAGTGAATAGTTTTACAAAACTCTCAGCCAGCATCCCTTCAAATATTGCTTCTGCCCAATCTCTCTCTCCTGTTCTTCTAGAACTACAATTCCACAAATATTAGATCTTATGAACATTTCTCTTGTGTCTCTTATGCTCAGTTCTGCTCTTTCCATCCTTTTTTCCTCTTTGTGTTTCACTTTGAGTATTTTCTACTGACCTTGAATTCACCAATCCTGCTACATCGTGCCCAGTGGGCTCTTAGACCCATCAGATAAATTATTAATTTCAGATGTATTTTTCAGTTCTATAATAGCTATTTGATTTTAAAAAAAAAACAGATTCTAATCTTGCACTGGATTGTCTCACTATTTTATCCATCTTTTCCTCTATTTTCTTTAATGTATTATCCAGTCATTTTTAAGTTATTGCTAACATCATCTGTAGTTCTGTTCCTATTATTTTTCCCCACTTGATTATCAGTTATGCTTTCCTGCCTATTTACATGCCTATGTCTTTGATTACATGCTGGACACAGGTATAAAAGAACTTTAGAAGCTCCAGAGGATAGCTTCTACCAGGAAGCATTCCCCTTTCCCTCTAATAGGGTGATGAGCTCAATCCAACCAGGGATTTAGTGACTCAGGAATAGCCTGCAGCTCTAGTAACTTAGCCCACCTCTATTTTATCTAGCCCCTTAGTTGTAAGCCCTCCCAGACTTGTGTTTAAGAGCTTAGTGGATCTCTCTCTCCTCATCCACAAAAGGTCTGCCTTTCAGAGGTTTTGACCTTAGCTTTTTAGCTTCTCATCCATGCAGGTTTAACACGTGGCAACTGTCTTTAGGGGAAGACTTGTGCTTTTGCTGCAGTCTCCTTCTTCTAGCAGGACTTTGTCTCCTAAATACCCCTAGGCTATGAGAGTTTTCACACCTGCAGCCTCCTACACCACCCCAGAACTCAGCAAATGCCTCATGGGAAAAACTAGACTTCCTTTGGGGCTATTCTAGCTTCCAGTCTATCAAACTGGTTCAATACGACTGCCTAAACTCTGCTAGTTTCTCTTTCCCTAATATTTCCTCTTTTTGGACCAAGCCAGATCCTTAGCCCACACCCAGAATCAACAACTATCCTCCTCCTTCCTTGCCCTTACCATGAGGAAAACAGCTTGGTTACTCAGTATAGCTAGGAAGGGTTCTTCCCTCTCTGGAAATTTGCTTAACAGCTCTCCAGTTTTCTTAAAAATATGATTTTTGCGATTTATTTATTTTTCCTCTAGTTGTTTCGGTTGAGTTACTGGCCTGTTACAAGGTACAACAGTCTACTCTGAAGTAGGTTTCCCTTTTTTATATACATGCAAAAACAGACCCAGAGAGATGGTCTAAGCTACTGGTTTTCAAACCAGGCTCAGCCAACCACTATTTCCCTAGAGCCACTGGATACCATCATGACACAAAGTGGGGAGTCTTTTTTTTTGAGACAGGGTCTTGCTCTGTCGCCCAGGCTGGAGTATAGTGGTGCAATCACGGCTCACTGCAGCCTCCACCTCCCAGGCCCAACTGATTCTCCATCTCAGCCTCCTGAGTAGCTGGGACTACAAGCATGCGCCACCACACCTGGCTAATTTTTGTATATTTCGTAGAGATGGGGTTTCACCATGTTGGCCAGGCTGGCCTTGAACTCCTGGTTCAAACAATCTGTCTGCCATGGCCTCCCAAAGTGCTGGGATCACAGGTGTGAGCCACCACACCTGGCTGGCCTTTTCATTTGTTCTGAACAACTTCCCATTCAGCAACAATTTTATTAACTCATCATGACAATTTTAATTAGCTTAAAAAAATCATAGTCTAGGTTTTTGTATACTCCAGCCTCGGGCAACAGAAATTTATCAAGGGCACACAGTCTTTTTCCCTTCGGATACAGGGTTTCAGATAAAGTGCAATTGATGGTAATGACTATGGCAGGCTGGAGGCAAGAGGAATATTCAGCTCCCTCTCCTCACGATTCCTTCTCTGCCCACGGAGGAGGGAACTCTTCTGCCTTCACTTGTATCATTTCCATATCTTCCAAGTTCATTCCAAGGGGAATAATTGTTTATCTGATTGTACATTTATTTTACACTAGTCAGTAAGACTCTAATTTTTTAAAGGCAGGAACCCAGACTCCACACAGTCTCTTCTCTTGAATCTATGCAATAACATTCTCTTGACTTTCCATCTCCACGGGTTGTGGTTTAGGGAGGAGGATGGAAAGGAAGCCGTGCCTTGCATGGGGAGCAGAAAGTCTCTGCTTCCAGCCAGGGTTGAGTGTTTTTGGTTTAACTCAACTTTGTTTCCCACTTACTATTCCTTGTCCATATGTTCTCTTGGTTTATATCCCGAGAAGGGAGGTGGAGTGGGTAGTAGAATTCAAGTACCAAAACTCTGAACTCTTTAACAAAGGCAAAACTTCAGAAACATGTGGGCCTTTTGGACTTGCAATCTTCCTGGCACAGTTATGCTAAAGGTGTTAGCTCTTCCCTGGGTTGGATGTCTGACTTTTCTCTGGTGCTTACATTTCTCAGAAGGCCATATTCATAGCATGTCTGCTGAACTGGTGTTTCACAGAACCTTTGGAGGACTTCTTCCTCCATCTTTCTCTTTGGGCATTCTACTTCAGCTTGTCCTAAAATACTTGATTGTGTTGTTTCTCTATTTGCTATTATAATTTTCTTTAAATAGATGGGCTATAAATTTGCCAAGTATTTCTTCTTTTCCAAGTAGTAATAAAAGGCGAAGTAATGTCGACATACTTAGAACACCCAATTGTAGAAGACAAATGGAGAGTTTGAGACTTCCCTAATTTTCCTTTAAACTCAAATCAGTGACAACCTGGTATGGAGTCTCTTAATTCCCCATTCTAGTATTTTTCACTTCTTGGTTTCATTTAACTTTGTAAATGTACTCTTCTACTGTCAGACATACTTTTAGAATGATGGATTTGTACCAGTTATTTTTTAAACTTTTGTCCTGCTAGCTAGAAAGTTCTACTAGTCTCCCAAGTTAAGCAGAACTCTGTGCTTGTGGAAAGGAAGGGCAGCATGTGGTCAGGATGTTTTTATTTTCTAAGTTGTTTTGATTTACTCAAAGCACAGATCTAATCTCTGCAGACTATTTTTAGAAATTACATGAATTTAAGCTCAAAGGAGTGTTCAATAAAAGCACCATAATTATGCTTACTTCAAGGCTGTGAGGATTTGTTCATCAACTTTTGGTATAACAATAACTTCAATTCACACTACTGTTACATTTAGCAGTAATGGAAGTGAAAGAATAGATCTGCCAAAAGAGAAATATCCAGACCCCAGACCCCGACACTTCCTTGTAACATTTAAGGTAGGAGATGTGGTTGCCCATTAGGTAAAACCCTGTTGCCTGCTTTTCACCTGCCTCCTTCCTTTATTTAGCTCAACACTTCCTGAAGAGCATCGGCTGGAAGAAGTGAGCCCTCTACGTGACATCAAGGACTGGACCCTGGCTCCAAGTCTGGTCACACTCAGTTTTACATGACCAGAGAGTGAGAACTTCTTAGGAACATACAAAACTTGCACAATACATTTACACAAACCATGAAGACCTTCCAGCTCTTGCCACACAACCTATTTGCCATGGACTGAATTGTCCATAATTCACATGTTGAAGCCCAACCCCCAATGTGATAGTATTTGGAGATGGGGCCTTTGGGAGATGATTTAGTTTAGATGAGGTCATGAACGTGGAGCCCTCACCATGAGATTCGTGCCCTTATTAAAAGAGATCAGAGGCCGGGCGTGGTGGCTCACGACTGTAATCCCAGCACTTTGGGAGGTCGAGGCGGGTGGATCACCTGAGGTCAGGAGTTCGAGACCAGCCTGGCCAACATGGTGAATCACCATCTTTATTAAACTACAAAAATTAGCCAGGCATGGTTGCGCAGCCTGTAGTTGTAGTCCCAGCCACTTGGGAGGCTGAGGCAGGAGAATCACTTGAACCCAGGAGGCAGAGGTTGCAGTGAGCTGAGATCACACCACTGCACTCCAGCCTGGGCGAGGGAGTGAGACTCTGTCTCAAAAAAAAAAAAAAAAGAAGAAACCAGAAAATAAATAAATAAATAAAAAGAGACCAGAGTTTGCGCTCCTCCCAGCTCCCCCAGGTGCACAAAGAAGAGTTCACGTGAGTGCACAGGGAGAAGGCAGCCATCTGAAACCCCAGGAGGGAGCTCTGCCACCCTGCTGGCACCTTGCTCTTGGCTTACTCTTGGACATTGCAGCCTCCAGAACTGTGAGAAAGTAAATTTCTATTGTGTAAGCCACCCAGTCTGTGATATTTTGTCATGGCAATCGAGCTGAGACACCTTCCCTTGCTCTTTTGGAGAGTTAAAAAAATGAAAGTTTGTTTAAAAAGGCTGAATATTTCAGAAGACGCTTTCATTGAATTAGAAGTGAAAAACGAAAAGAGCTTTGGGTTTTTGCTGGGTTGAAGTTGAGGCCAAATTACGTTCACTGAGAACCACACAGGGCCCTAGAGAGGCGACATGAAAGGTGAGATCTGCCCTCGCAACACCCCACGCTGGGTTAGCTAAAGCAAAGAACGTCAATATTATCATAGGGTAAGTGCTACGACATGGGCAGACTCTGAATGTTATGGGAACAAAGCCCACTTAGGGCTGAGTCCTGTGCTAAGCCTGAAGGGCACTCAGGAATTACCAGGGGAGGAAGAGTGGGAAGGGCATTCTACGGAGGGGGAACAGCATGAACGAGCCCAGCACAGTCTACGTCACTGAGTGTAAACTGGAATGCCAAGTGTGCGGTGGTTGAAGGCCACTGCTAAAGCCAAAGGAAAACTGAAGAGAGTGAAAAAATCAATAGTTTAAAACCCCTTTTTCCTAGTAACATATTTTAAAAGTCCCATGGAGAATCCTATTCATTTAAAGAAGAGGGGCAGCTGGTCCCAGAAGATTAGGCATGCAGTTTTATCAGCAGACCAGGGGCAATCCTCTGTACGGATGCCAAGAGAGCGTCTCCGAGCCCCGTGTGTGTCTGTGAGAGAGCAGCGAGCCAACAGGGAGAGTCCTGGGTGCTCCCTGGCTGGGTCACAAACTCACTGAATAACCTCAGGCAGACCCATCCCCATCTCTGGATTTCAGGTTCCTCTATAAAATAAAGGAACCATCTAGAAAGTATTTCTCAGGGACTAAATTCTGTTCTTTCCCTTATTATCTTTCTTTGAAGGGGTAGGGGATTTTGTTCATTTCCTGACTTGTTCCATTGAGAATTTTCAAGAAGCTTAAAAAGATAGATCAATTCAGACATAAAATATCAATCAGAAGTAGGTAAGAAACATGAAGGAAAGGGGAAACCAAGGAGAGGAAGGCAGAGGGAGGCCAGGACAAAATCCACACCAGGGTGGCCACCATGCACGGGAGTGGCTCGAGTGTGGCCACATGATTCCTGGCAGCCAAAGCG
Source organism: Nomascus leucogenys (assembly GCF_006542625.1). NCBI lineage: Eukaryota > Metazoa > Chordata > Mammalia > Primates > Hylobatidae > Nomascus > Nomascus leucogenys. Next base: position 56,548,424 of record NC_044384.1, on the reverse strand, counting down.
AAGAAGGTGCGTGATCAGTTGCACACTGAGTGTCCCTAAGATTCTGGCAAACCAATGCTTGGGAGAAGCCATTCAATGTTAATCTATCTTCTAAGTTTAACATGAGAATGTTGTTACAGACATTCAAGTATATGTTCCAAAGAGAGCAGAGCGCCTTTAACGTAATAAATCTGTCAGCTGCCATATCAAGGTCCAATGTAAAGACTCAGAGTAAAGAAATGTGCTATCTTGTCCCCTTCAATGTATAAAGTACCCCTCTTCATGAAAGCTAAATATATAGAAATATGAATTGTGGCCTTTCTCTGGTCCCACAAAAGGAACATCAGCTGCTGGCAAGGGCCCCCTCACCCCGTCTGGGTACAGCCAGGAGCCTATCAAGTGTCCTTCTCTATCAAGAAGAAAACAATGCCCATCAGTGGCTACTTTTCATAAAGATCTCTTAAAGCCTGTGGACAAGGCACATGCACATTTTCTGAAGGCAAGGAGTATGCATTTCAGAATCCCCTTGCAGCACCCCTTAGTAACTCAGTTTATTCATCTCTACAGCAAAATGTGATTTGCTGATTGTGTGGCCATCTCCAAAATGCTGGGGGACCAGCAATATGCCGGGTGGCCCTGCCATGTTTCCGGTGGTCACTGACTGAGCATGTGCTCAGGACAAAGCATCTAGTCCCTGCTCTGTGTGATAGCAGGATCAAATTCACACATAACAATATTAACCTTAAATGTAAATGGGCTAAATGCCCCAATTAAAAGACACAGACTGGCAAATTGGATAAAGAGTCAAGACCCATCAGTGTGCTCTATTCAGGAGACCCATCTCACGTGCAAAGACGCACATAGGCTCAAAATAAAGGGATGGAGGAAGATCTACCAAGCAAATGGAAAGAAAAAAAAAGCACGGGTTGCAATCCTAGTCTCTGATAAAACAGACTTTAAACCAACAATGATCAAAAGAGACAAAGAAGGCCATTACATAATGGTAAAGGGATCAATTCGATAAGAAGTGCTAACTATCCTAAATATATATGCACCCAATACAGGAGCACCCAGATTCATAAAGCAAGTCCTTAGAGACCTACAAAGAGACTTAGACTCCCACACAATAATAATGGGAGACTTTAACACCCCACTGTCAATATTAGATCAACAAGACAGAAGGTTAACAAGGATATCCAGGACTTGAACTCAGCTCTGCAACAAGCAGACCTAATAGACATCTACAGAACTCTCCACCCCAAATCAACAGAATATACATTCTTCTCAGCACCACATTGCACTTATTCTAAAATTGACCACATAATTGGAAGTAAAGCACTCCTCAGCAAATGTAAAAGAACAGAATCACAACAAACTGCTTCTCAGACCACAGTGCAATCGAATTAGAACTCAGGATTAAGAAACTCACTCAAAACCGCGCAACTGGAAACTGAACAACTTGCTCCTGAATGACTACTGGGTAAATAACGAAATGAAGGCAGAAATAAAGATGTTCTTTGAAACCAATGAGAACAAAGACACAATGTACCAGAATCTCTGGGACACATTTAAAGCAGTGTTTAGAGGGAAATTTATAACACTAAATGCCCATAAGAGAAAGCAGGAAAGATCTAAAATCAACACCCTAACATCACAATTAAAAGAACTAGAAAAGCAAGAACAAACAAATTCAAAAGCTAGCAGAAGGCAAGAAATAAGATCAGAGCGGAACTGAAAGAGATAGAGACACAAAAAACCCTTCAAAAAAATCAATGAATCCAGGAGCTGGTTTTTTGAAAAGATCAACACAATTGATAGACCACTAGCAAGACTAATAAAGAAGAAAAGACAGAAGAATCAAATAGACACAATAAAAAATGATAAAGGGGATATCACCACTGATCCCACGGAAATACCATCAGAGAATACTATAAACACCTCTACATAAATAAACTAGAAAATCTAGAAGAAATGGATAAATTCTGGACACATACACCCTCCCAAGACTAAACCAGGAGAAGTTGAATCTCTGAAGAGACCAATAACAGGCTCTGAAATTGAGGCAATAATTAATAACCTACCAACCAAAAAAAGTCCAGGACCAGACGGATTCACAGCCGAATTCTACCAGAGGTACAAAGAGGAACTGGTACCATTCCTTCTGAAACTATTCCAATCAACAGATAAAGAGGGAATCCTCCCTAACTCACTTTATGAGGCCAGCATCATCCTGATACCAAAGCTTGGCAGAGACATAACTAAAAAAGAGAATTTTAGACCAATATCCCTGATGAACATTGATGCAAAAATCCTCAGTAAAATACTGGCAAACTGAATCCAGCAGCACATCAAAAAGCTTATCCACCACGATCAAGTCAGCTTCATCCCTGAGATGCAAGGCTGGTTCAACATACGCAAATCAATAAAAGTAATCCATCACATGAACAGAACCAACGACAAAAACCACATGATTATCTCAATAGATGCAGAAAAGGCCTTCGACAAAATTCAACAGCGCTTCATGCTAAAAACTCTCAATAAACTAGGTATTGATGGAACGTATCTCAAAATAATAAGAGCTATTTATGGCAAACCCACAGCCAATATCATACTGAATGGGCAAAAACTGGAAGCATTCCCTTTGAAAACTGGCACAAGACAAGGATGCCCTCTCTCACCACTCCTATTCAACATAGTGTTGGAAGTTCTAGCCAGGGCAATCAGGCAAGAGAAAGAAATAAAGGGTATTCAATTAGGAAATGAGGATGTCAAATTGTTCCTGTTTGCAGATGACATGATTGTATATTTAGAAAACCCCATCGTCTCAGTCCCAAATCTCCTTAAACTGGTAAGCAACTTCTGGAAAGTCTCAGGATACAAAATCAATGTGCAAAAATCATAAGCATTCCTATACACCAATAACAGACAAACAGAGAGCCAAATCATGAGTGAACTCCCATTCACAATTGCTTCAAAGAGAATAAAATACCTAGGAATCCAACTCACAAGAGATGTAAAGGACCTCCTCAAGGAGAACTACACACCACTGCTCAACAAAATAAAAGAGGACACAAACAAATGGAAGAATATTCCATGCTCATGGATAGGAAGAATCAATATCGTGAAAATGGCCATACTGCCCAAAGTAATTTATAGATTCAATGCCATCCCCATCAAGCTAACAATGACTTTCTTCACAGAATTGGAAAAGAACTACTTTAAAGTTCATATGGAACCAAAAAAGAGCCTGCATTGCCAACACAATCCTAAGCAAAAAGAACAAAGCTACCTGACTTCAAACTATACTACAAGGTTACAGTAACCCAAACAGCATGGTACTGGTACCAAAACAGATAAATAGACCAATAGAACAGGACAGAGGCCTCAGAAATAACACCACACATCTACAACCATCTGATCTTTGACAAACCTGACAAAAACAAGAAATGAGGCCGGGCGCGGTGGCTCACGCTTGTAATCCCAGCACTTTGGGAGGCCGAGGCGGGTGGATCACGAGGTCAGGAGATCGAGACCATGGTGAAACCCTGTCTCTACTAAAAATACAAAAAAAAAAAAAAAAAAATACAAAAAATTAGCCGGGCATGGTGGCGGGCGCCTGTAGTCCCAGCTACTCAGAGAGGCTGAGGCAGGAGAATGGTGTGAAGCTGGGAGGTGGAGCTTGCAGTGAGCCGAGATTGTGCCACTGCACTCCAGCCTGGGCGACAGAGCGAGACTCCGTCTCAAAAAAAAAAAAAAAAAAAAAAAAAAACAAGACATAGGGAAAGGATTCCCTATTTAATAAATCGTGCTGGGAAAACTGGCTAGCCATATGTAGAAAGCTGAAACTGTATCCCTTCCTTACAACTTATACAAAAATTAATTCAAGATGGATTAAAGACTTAAATGTTAGACCTAAAACCATAAAAACCCTACAAGAAACCCTAGGCAATACCATTCAGGACATAGGCATGGGCAAGGACTTCATGACTAAAACACCAAAAGCAATGGCAACAAAAACCAAAATTGACAAATGGGATCTAATTAAACTAAAGAGCTCCTGCACAGCAAAAGAAACTACCATCAGAGTGAACAGGCAACCTACAGAATGGGAAAAATTTTTGCAATCTATCCTTCTGACAAAGGGCTAATATCCAGAGTCTACAAAGAACTCAAACAAATTTACAAGAAAAAAACAAACCATCCCATCAATAAGTGGGCAAAGGATATGAACAAACACTTCTCAAAAGAAGACATCTATGCAGCCAACAGACACACGAAAAAATGCCCATCATCACTGATCATCAGAGAAATGCAAATCAAAACTACAATGAGATACCACCTCATGCCAGTTAGAATGGCAATCATTAAAAAGTCAGGAAACAACAGGTGCTGGAGAGGATGTGGAGAAATAGGAGCGCTTTTACACTGTTGGTGGGAGTGTAAATTAGTTCAACCATTGTGGAAGACAGTGTGGCGATTCCTCAAGGATCCAGAATTAGAATTACCATTTGACCCAGCAATCCCATTACTGGGTATATACCCAAAGGATTATAAATCATGGTACTATAAAGACACATGCACATGTATGTTTATTGTGGCACTATTCACAATAGCAAAGACTTGGAACTAACCCAAATGTCCATCAGTGATAGACTGGATTAAGAAACTGTGGCACATATATACCATGGAATACTATGCAACCATAAAAAGGATGAGTTCATGTCCTTTGCAGGACATAGATGAAGCTGGAAACCATCATTCTGAGCTATCACAAGGACAGAAAACCAAACACTACATGTTCTCACTCAGGTGGGCACTGAACCATGAGATCCCTTGGACACAGGGTGGGGAACACCACACACCGGGGCTTGTCGGGGGTGGGAGGCTGGGGGAGGGATAGCATTAGGAGAAATACCTAATGTAAATGATGAGTTGATGGGTGCAGCAAACCGACATGGCAGGTGTATACCTATGTATCAAATTTGCATGTTGTGCACATGTACCCTAGAACCTAAAGTATAAAAAAAAAAAAAGAAACCCAACAGGTGAAGAACAATCCCATTTCTGCAAAAACAGATAGAAAACCTCAGGAATGTGTGTATAAAAAAAATTTCCCAAAGAATATACTCTAAAATGCCTATTATGGTAGAGTCCCATAAGCTTTTTTTTCATTACTTTCTACATTTTCTATAATTAGCCTTTTGAACTTTTTAATGAAGATAGTGGACTACATGGTTTCCAAGGTTTTTTTTCTAGAGATGTCATGGGTCAAAATTAAAGTCACGAGTTAAGGGGAAAGTTATTTGCTTCAATAATGATGAATACTCCCTACATTAAATACCTACAGGAAAATTCAAACTCTGACCAGGAAACCACACCATTTGCATTCCCACACCCCGGCCCATGCCTGCTCATGTCTGGCATTCATCTCTGGATGGTTGGGCTGCAGGTGTCCCTAAGGTGCACCCTGACGGCCTGGCTCTGCTCTGCCGAGCTGCAGAGTGAGTTCCTGGCTCCCGTGACAACCTACTTCCCTTACGTTCATCTGTTCTCCATTAGTCTCCACCAGCCTCTCAGTTTCCTGGAGGTGTTTTCTACATTGTACAGTTACATGTAAAGAAAAATTCAACAGCAGCAAAGCACGGGCGGTCCAAACACAAGCACCCCTTCCCTAGGAGACTGCTCACCACCATCACAGTCAGACGCTCAAGCAGCACCCACACGAGAGGAGAGCCACCAACGCGGAGCCTTTCAGAAAAGGCCCACGGGCAGCCTGGGCAACTAGAGAGACCCCATCTCTACAAAAAAATTGAAAAATTAGCCAGGCGTGGTGGCTCATACCTGTACTTCCAGCTACTCGGGAGGCCCCAGCCCAGCAGGAGCGTTCAGCGAGAGGCAGAGCCCCGGAACAGCAGTGTTCACTCAATTAAACCTCATGGTCTGAGAGAGTGGCAGGTGTGCCGTTTTCCATAATTAGTCACAGCCCCTGAAGGAAAAGCGCGCATGTGTGGGGCACGAACAGAGGAAGAAACGCTTCTGCAATGCTACCGGGAAGTCTGAGCTCACCTTCTTTACCTTGGCACCGAGCCGAAGATCTGTTAGAAACCCTCTCCAACCACGATGTTCAGGAGAAACGGTGGCCACCACCCAGAATAACAAGGCCCCAGCCGCAAGGTGTCCTTTTCCCAGCAAATGAAACCCGCCGCCCCCGCCACCACCTGTAGTACAGGAGACACCACAAAGCAAGAGGCCCCAGGGCTCTGCTCGAGAAGCTGCCGGGCCTGTTTTTCCTCCCAGTGGCCAACAAACAGGAGGGCAGGTTCAGCACGTGGGGTTCTGCTTTCTGAGCGCGGCACCATTACAGCATCCACATCCGATTTTTAAAACTGAAGTATAACATAAATACCGTGTAGTGTTTGAGGCACAGGAATCTCAAGTACACGGCTTGCTGAGCATTTATACCCATTAACACCCACACAGCTGCCACCTGGACAGAGAGACCAGCCCTTCCCAGCATTGCACCAGGCTCCGCAGACTCCTCCCAATCCATTCACCCATCCTGAATCCCCTCTGTGGCCATGTGCCCTTTCCTACTGCAGTGAGGATTCCATTGTACGGACAGATGAAATTTACAGACTATTTCATCTAGTTAGGTGCTATTATGAATAAAGCTGCCATGGATTTTCCTGAACATGTCTTTTTTTTTTTTTTTTTTTGAGTCTTGCTCTGTTGCCCAGGGTAGAGTGTGGTGGAGTGATCACAACTCACGGCAGTCTTGAACTTCTGGGCTCAAGCAATCCTCCCACTTCAGCTTCTCAAAGAGCTAGGAGCACAGGCACACACCACTACACCTGGCTAAAAAGAATTTTTTTGGCCGGGCGCGGTGGCTCACGCCTGTAATCCCAGCACTTTCGGAGGCCAAGGTGGGCGGATCACGAGGTCAGGAGATGGAGACCATCCTGGCTAACACAGTGAAACCCCATCTCTACTAAAAATACAAAAAATTAGCTGGGCGAGGTGGCAGGAGCCTGTAATCCCAGCTACTCAGGAGGGTGAGGCAGGAGAATGGCGTGAACCCCGGGGGGCGGAGACTGCAGTGAGCCGAGATCGCGCCACTGCACTCCAGCCTGGGTGACAGCGAGACTCCGTCTCAAAAAAAAAAAAAAAGAATTTTTTTTTTGTAGAAATGATGTCTCACTATGTTGCCTAGCTGGTCTCAAACTCCTGGCCTCAAGCAATCCTCTCACCCTGGTCTTCCAAAGCCCTGGGATTACAGGCATGAGCCACCACACTTGGCCTTGAACATGTATTTTTTTTTTTTTTAAATAACAGGCTTACTGAGATATAATGCACATACCATAAAATCACCCTGTGGAAGAGTACAATTCAATAGCTTTTAGTATACTCACAGTTATGCAGCTACCACCACCATCTAATTCCACAACATTAAACATATCTTGTTGTGAACATATGTCTTTGTTTCTCTTGGGTAAATACTGAGGAGGGGGATTACTGGGTTATTATGTAGATGTTGTTTAGCTTTGGTATCTTCTAAAGCATAAATGTCATTCTACAATCCTCACCAACATTTGATATTGCCAATTGTTTTCACCGTAACCATCTTTTGGATGTGTGATTCCACATCAGAGTTAATACAACATTTTCTCAATTCCCCATTCTCTTACTACCAACCAAATATAAACTGAAAGCTGAAATTTCACCTAACAACAGAGGACTCATCTAACAATCTTCAGGACTCACTTTTTTTTCCCTTTTCTTTAAACACCAGTGTAGCACTTCCAAAATGTTAGATAAAATGATGTATCAGGTCCGCTGAGATACTTCAAAAATTGAAAACAAAAAAAAAGCTAACAGTAACTGCTTAACATACATTATTTTAAATAATTCTTGCAACATTTCTGTGAAGTGTATGCAATTATTCCTATTTTACACATAAATAAGTTATTTGATTTTTCCAAGGTCATATTGCCAGAGAATGAGATTCTTACCCAGGTCTTTCTGTCTCCGAAATGCTGGGCTGCTTGTCACTACTCTCTACAGTCTCATCTCCATAGCCGGTTATAACACAGGATACTCTATACACCTGCTGAATACATTTGCTGACATAATATCTTTGCATAAAGGAATATGAAAAAAAAATTTCAGGGAAAAGAAAACCTTCATAAAAAGCATAAGTACTGAAACCAGGTTATATATTACATAATTCTTAGGGTAAACATTCTTTAAAAAGCCCAACTATAATCTGATGAAAATAATAGTAAGCATGGCTGACTTCATAGAAGATACAGGCTTCAAATAATTAGGACTGATGAGATCTGGGTGGTTCACACAGCAATAGCTCAATAACCCAATCAAAGATACATCTACTGTCTGCCTATGGGCTCAAAACTGGGCTGGTTAACTGTTGGGGATAAAATAAGGCACTCTCTCAGTGCTTAAAAGTGAACTCCTATTCTGATTTATGGAGTGTTCTAGCTATCTATAAAGCACAGAATGTATATAGCATACTCCAAAGAAAGATGAAATTTAATAACTGCCACAGTGTCGTACTGCCTTACCCTAACATTTTAAGAGTGCATGAAGGAAGCAAAGTGCTCTGAATGGCACAGCCAAATGGCAGCAAATGTTTGGCAATTTGGAATAATAGGATCAACACTGCTCCCAGTGAAATTCCCAAGGTGGGAATGCAAGGCCTGAAGTTACCAGAACACCCCTACTCCCATCTGAAGAAAAAAATATGTTTTCACAGATAACAAACCCTCCCTTTTTGGGCAGAGGGCAAGGCACAGGTAGCAACTGGTGACTGCATCACTGAAACTGAAGACTTCAAATTCCAAGAAGATAAATCTAACATTGAAAAAATAAATTATTTTGTTCTTTTCTGGAGGGGGAGGGGTAGTCATTGTACAAAGGACTAACCTGAGACTTGAAAATAATGGCTCCTAATTCCATTTGGACTACAAATTTTGGAAGTACTGTAAAAGTCACCAACTCTTTTGCAGTTCAAATTATGCCTCTGGGTGCTCTGCTAGGTGCTGGGGATATAACCCTGAGTAAGATGTGCCCTGCCTTCCTTGGGCTCACAGGCTGATACAGCAGGTGGATTGCTGGGAAGTACAGTTACCTGATTATTATTATTTTTCTGTTTTCCTTTACTTTTCTTCTCCTGAAGGGGAGAAAAGGGAAAGTGGTGGGCATTTGATATACCAAATCTTGACTAATAACCTACTATATTCAAGGCCAACCGTAACCACACCAGAAAATTGTGCAGAAAACACATAAAGCCCCAGGTAGGGAATAATGGCCTGAGGGTGAGGCAGGAAAGAAACAAGACAGAATTCTTCTTGGACACAGATGCAATCCTGGGCCTGCTCCTTGTGCAGCAAGCCCCACCCCACCCCACCCCAGAGCTCACACAAGAAGACTGACATGGAAATGTGGCCAAGGAGACCCTGTTCCCCACACAATGCTCCCCCTCAACCCTTCTCCTGTCAAACTGCACAGAAACAACCAAAATTACAAATTCAGTCTCATGGCTAGCTGTTATTTACATGATACAAAGCAATTAGTTGTTGACTTAAAAACTTTTCTTGTTGCATACTTGACTAACTGGCTATTTTGGAGTCCTATAAACAAGCACAATTTGCTCATACTTCACTGTCTGGCCTTAAAATCAGACACAGTCTACTTATACATAAACAAAACACCACCAAAAATCTTCACCTAAAGAACATCCAGGTTAGCACAAAATGCCAACGCTGAAGAAGGGGAAAAGGGGCCGGCTGGGCACGGTGGCTCATGACTATAATTCCAGCATTTTGAGAGGCCCAGGCAGGCGGATCACTTGAGGTCAGGGGTTCGAGACCAGCCTGGCCAACATGGTAAAACCCTGTCTCTACTAAAAAAAAATACAAAAATTAACTGGGCATGGTGGCGCGGGCCTGTAGTCCCAGCTACTCAGGAGGCAGAGGCAGGAGAATTGCTTGAACTGGGAGGCAGAGATTGCAGTGAGCTGAGATCGCACCACTGCACTCCAGCCTGGGCGACAGAGTGAGACGCTGTCTTAAAAAAAAAAAGAAAAAAAGAAAGAAAAAAGGAGAAAAAGCAAATTTGGACTACTTTTTGTAAGAGAGGAGAGCAATTTTAAGCAGGAAAAAAATGGGCGAATAACTACACTTTACACAAATTCCACTTTTGAGGATAGAACAGGAAAACAAGTGTGAGGAAGCATCCGGGTACCAGGCCACAACACTGTGTCTCTAAGGCACAATGTAACAGAACAGTTATTTTCACAAAATTGCACCAAGTAAATATCTGCTAAAATTGTTTCGAATTTACACGTCATGCCTTTCTATCATTGATGCATCCAAACTCAGCTTTCCCATAAAAAAGTCTACTCCTTCAAATTTCCCAAGAGCTGCTTCATCTAGGTCTGCTTTGACTATGGCAGTCACTCTGCTGACACAGGCCATCAGTCCTGGCCATGGTCTGCCCTCGGGTTTGGGCACCAGCAGAACTTGCTGTGCTCTTTGCTAACTACCCTATGTTCAGCCACACCTTAGGGAACTTAATTTTAGGGATACACACAGAGGGTCTTTACAAAGAAAACCGAACCCCTATAGAATAAATGGCACAAAGAAAGGAAGGAATGGGTATATCACAAGAAAATGGGCAATGAAGTTACTTTACGAGATATGTGCAGAATTCCACCTTTCTCTGTTTCTGACGGGAGTGCAAAGATGCACAGAATAAAATCAGTTTTTGAGTGAGTACTCACCCCATACTCATTTATTGGATACCATACTACAATAAACCAAGCACACATCAATTCATCCCCTAGAGGAAGCTGTGCAAATGTTCCCAATTAACTGGCCTTTATGTTGCAAAAATGACTTTCATTTTTTAAAAAATTATCTGGGATACTAACGGCACCCATAAAAACCTTAGAGTCGGGAAGTTTACAGAAAGTAATGACATCTCCCCAGTAAACGAACAAATGATAAATGAGCGAATTCATTCAAGTCAGAAGTTGTGAAACAGAATTGTTATCCTATTTTTGCAACACAGAAGATTGTGATGATCAAAGGCACTAAAAATAGCTCGGAAAAAATGAAGACAACATAACTAGAAATTAAAAAAAAAAAACAAGAACCTTATTCAAAACAGCAAAATGTCCACTCATAGCACTCATTTCTCCATGAATTATTTTGACAATAGGAAATGGAATTTAAAAATTTTTCCTGAATCCAAAACTGTATTTCCCCTCCCACGTTCCCTGCAGGAAAACCTTGTTCATAAACAAACAACTCCCAGATAACTAACTTCTTGGCTGGCTGTTTCCATGCGAATGGCAGCTCCCAAACTTGCCACTTCATGTTCCTGTCGCCTCATCGGTGATGTCATGGAAAGACATCAGACATGCTGTTATTATTGCTGAGCGAGAGTCTGCAAAGGAAATTATGCTGCTGCCTCTAGGTTTTAATTTTCCATGAAAAATTATTCTCATTGCCATAGCCGCTGAGACAGTGAAAAGAAAAATGATTTAATTAGGGAACAGCCATAATTAGATTTTTTTAAGCATGGTCTTTCAATATAAAAGTTACATTACAGTACAGCTTCATGTGGTTTAACAATGTATTTTCATCAGACCCTTCCAGAACATATGAAGGTGTTGAATAACAACTGAAGGAAGAAAAGGAATGCTAAACTGCTATGAGAAAGTTATATCTGAAATGAGCTTAGAAATGTGATGGGAAGGAGGAGTGAGGTGTCTTCAGCAGCTAAGATGGGAAGAACCTCAAATAGTGAACTGCGGAGAGGAGCCCCCTCTTTTGTGATTATCATTCACCATCCAGGGGGTGGAGAAAGACAGTAACAGGCTCCCCACCCAAGAGATAGTGGGAATCAGGATGAGAATGCAAGGATGACTAGAAAGAAAGAAATAACAGTAGTAATAGAATACAAAGTAGAAAAATGAAGAGAACCAACTCTGTTCAGCATAGACTTGACCCAGTGAGAGCAAAGTGTGATGGGCTTCGTAAACATACTTCTAGGATTTCCCTTGTAGTGTGTTTGTGTGTGTGTGTGTGTGTGTGTGTGTACCAGAAATTGAACCTATAAGAACTATGATTACAGACTATGAGAGATTTGTTTACTTGTCACCTCCTCAGAAGTTCAAGGTATGAGTCAATGTTAAGCCTTGAAACTTCCCTACAAATGTATCTCAAAATATTAGTGAAGGGGAAAAAATTACATTATTTAGGCCGGGCGCGGTGGCTCACGCCTGTAATCTCAGCACTTTGGGAGGCCGAGGCGGGCGGATCACAAGGACAGAAGATTGAGACCATCCTGGCTAACATGGTGAAACCCCGTCTCTACTAAAAATACAAAAAAAATTAGCCGGGCATGGTGGCGGGCACCTGTAGTCCCAGCTACTCGGGAGGCTGAGGCAGGAGAATGGCATGAACCCAGGAGGAGGATCTTGCAGTGAGCCGAGATCGTGCCACTGCACTCCAGTCTGGGCGACAGAGCAAGACTCCATCTCAAAAAAAATTACATTATTTAGAAGTCATGAAATCTGTGTGATTATTCCACGTTAAAAAAAAATTCACCTTTTTCTCTTAATTCCACCAGAAACATCGACAGTTTTACCAATGGTCTTGGAGACATTCTAAAATTCTGAACATGGAATCTTAATAACATCTGTTGACAACACTTTCATGAGTTCATTGTATATTTCAAACAGGTTTAATTTTATCTAGTAAAGTGACATAACCAAGACTCCTTCTTAGTTCAATATTGTGGCAATAGATCAAGACACATGTCAATGTCAACATGTCACTGAAGAAAGAAAGACATTAGGCCTTGCTATTACTTTCACCCAAGCTCCTGGAACCTGGAAAAATAGCAGGAGAGATAGGCAGTTGAAACTCAGAAAAATTCCTAGGCCGCTAAGAAAGAGATCTTCATAAGGATACATCAAAAAGAGGCTGAAATTAACCAGCTGACTCTTTTCAACTCTTAAGGGAAACTTCTATATGGGAGACATGGTCAGGGATGGCGGTCATGTTACCCACAAGGAGGCGTTGTTATGGAGACAGCTTTGAAGGATCCCTGGCAATTCCAGTGTATAATTAAGGCTAGTGAGTGATCACAGAACAGCCAGCAGGGTGGTCTCCATGGAAACCACCAAACATACATTTTCACATGCAGAGCAAATGTTCTGAATCAATGACTCTTTATATAGGTTTAAAAACATTGTGAATGATGCATCAATTGCTTCTTTTGTGAGACAATAACTGATTAAATATGCAGTGAGAGACCTTGTCCTCATGCATGCTGAATTCTGAGTAGTGTCTAGAATAGACAGTCCACAACTAAATTCACTACCTAGAACTAGTGCATACAAACAGTAAATTCAGACCCAGGAAATCACTGGTTAATTTCATGAGAGAATTAAAACAGCAGATTGATGGGAGTCAAGGAAGATCTGCCAACTGCTGGCTCTCATTAATCTAGGGCTGTCTACATATTATTTAATCCTCTCAATAACATAGACATTATTATTGCATTGTTTACAGATGAGAAAAAATGATTCATACACCTAGAAAGTGGCAGACAAGACTCAAAAGCTCGGTTCAAATTAAGTCTTGGTCAAGGTCTGTATGACTTTACATAATGCTCTGTGTCTGCAGAGCACTTTTCCACCCCCCAGCCATTTTCACATACATTATCTCATATAGTCTGCTTTGAAACACTTAGGATCACAGGTTCTAGCATTTTCTAATTTTGCAATATGTCCCCCCCGGGTCCTTGACTCTGTGCCCAACTTCTGTACCCAGAATGCGCTCCAGGTTCTAGAACTTACATGGGACCATATCTAAGAAGGCTTTGCCCGTCTTTCACTTTGACAGTATGAACAGCATTCCATCCTAAGGAGCAATGGGAAGGAAAATCCCATGCCATAAGTGTAACAAGGTCTCACTCTGTGGCTCAGGCTGGAGTACAGTAGTGCAATCATAGCTCATTGCAGCCTCAAACTCCTGGCTCAAGCAATCCTCCTGCCTCAGCCTCCCAAGTAGCTGGGACTACAGGTACAAGCCACCATACCTGGCTAATTAAAAAAAAACATTTGTAGAAATAGGGTCTTGCTATGTTGCCCAGGCTGGTCTTGAACTCCTGGCCTTAAGCAATCCTCCTGCCTTGGCCTCCCAAAGTGCTGGGATTACAGGCATGAACCGCTACACCCAGCCTATAAGTATAAATTCTGACTGCCCAAACAAAGCAAAAAGAGAGATAAACAATCCAATTAACTGCTTGTAGCATTTACAACACAATCGCCCACAAGAGAAGGTAGAATTTGGAGACAGGGGTGAAAGAAGGTCAGATTGCTGCATATTTCCTACTTTAATCAGTCTATTACATAATTTTTAAATCTGGCAAATGCTTTATTAAGTAGGCACTGATAATTAATAATATAGTTCCTAGCAGATCACTATATAATGCTACAATTGAATGTAAATGTGATTAGCATTTAGTCTTGAATACCAGATACAACAGTCAACACTGGCCTTCCCTCCCTCCCTCCCTCCCTCCCCTCCCTCCCTCCTTCCCTCCCTCCTTCCTTCCTTCCTTCCTTCCTTTCTTTTTTTTGAGACGGTCTCCCTCTGTTGCCCAGGCTGGAGTGCAGCGGCATGATCTCGGCTCACTGCAGCCTCCCTGCCTCAGGCTCCCGTGATTCTCCTACCTCGGCCTGCCAAATACCTGGGATTGCAGGCGCACACCACCATGCCTGGCTGGTTTTTGTATTTTTGGTGGAGACGGGGTTTCGCCGTGTTGGCCAGGCTGGTCTCCAACTCCTGACCTCGAGTGATCTGCCCGCCTCGGCCTCCTGAAGTGCTGGGATTACAGACGGAGTCTCGCCCACTCAGTGCTCAAAGTTGCCCAGGCTGGAGTGCAGTGGCGTGATCTCGGCTCGCTACAACCTCCACCTCCCAGCCGCCTGCCTTGGCCTCCCGAAGTGCTAAGATTACAGCCTCTGCCCGGCCGCCACCCCGTCTAGGAAGTGAGGAGCGTCTCTGCCTGGCCGCCCATCACCTGGGATGTGAGGAGCGCCTCTGCCCGGCCGCCCCGTCTGGGAAGTGAGGAGCGCCTCTGCCTGGCTGCTGTGCAAACTTCCAAGTGTGAACTGACAGCCTTCGTTGTAGAATAAATGAAGACACTGGCACTGATTATATAACACCTTGGCAGCTATCTCAAGTCGTTGATGGTGGAGGTATTGGAATTACAGAAGAAAGCAAACACACACATTTGACTAAAGGCGATTTTGTGACTTCTTTCTATTGGCCCTGGCAAACCAAGGTTATTCTGGATGGAAATAGCCTTGAAAAGGTGATATATATATGAACGTATCTGATTTTTTTTCCCTGTATAATTCTTACTTTGTGCATTTGATATTCAGTTGTGTTTGTAATCACGGAAAAATAAAAGCATATATTTTCTTTAAAAAAAAAAGAAAAAATAGTTGACACTGTCAGAGCTTGTTATCATCATAACGTTTGTGTGCTATCTTTGGATATCTTTCTAGTTCAGACTCCTTGCTTTACAGATGAAACAATGGAGGATTACAGGGTGTCTTAGTCCATCTGGGCTGCTATAACAAAATTCTATAGGCTGGGTAGCTTACAAACAATAAAGATTTGTCTCTCACAGTTCTGGAGGCTGGTAAAGCCAAGGTCGCAGCCCCTGCAGATTCTGTGTCTGGTGAGGGCTGCTGTCTCAGAGATGGCAATTTCTCACAGCGTCCTCAGGGTGGAAGAAGCAAGGCAGCTCTCTGGGACCTCTTTTACTAGGACACTAATGCCCTTCATGAGGGCTCTGCCTTCATGAGCTACTCATCTCCCAAAGTCCCCGCCTCTTACTACCATCACCTTGGGGCTTAGGATTTCAACGTATTAATGTTAGGGGAACACAGACATTCAGACTAGAGCAGAGGGGTTCCGCCAATAGTGACCAAAGTCAAACAGTGAGTACTTCTTCTTTTCCTTTTCCCCCCTGAAATCCCAGTCTCTCTACCACGCACCTCATGGACAAGACTAGAGCCTCTGTGTATGCCTCTCTCCTATCACTGCCCAGGACATTTCTAGTACCACCCAAACTGTAAGAATCTAGTGCCTGGGCAACATAACAAGATCTCATCTCTACAAAAAAAATAAAATTAGCCTGGCATGGTGGTGTGTGCCTATAGTCTCAGCCACTGGGGAGGCCGAGGCAGGAAGATTGCTTGAGGCCAGGAGTTTGAGGATACAGTTGCATGATCACATCACAGCACCCTGGCCTGGGTGATACAGAGATCCTGTCTCTAAAAAAAAAAAAAGAGAATCGAGTATATCTTAAATCCCATGGAGTTGCCAGCTGTTTCAGGCCAGCAGTACATTATGACATAGTTTTAGGGAAAGGATAGGGGAGGCAAGTGAGGTGCCTAGGCTGTGGCATTTGAGGAGGTGCTTGTTCACACTCAGGCACCAATCCAGCACTGCACGGCCCAAGAGTCAGGGCCACCTTCATCTTGGTCCTGTGTGTATGAAAGATGAAATTCTAACAATGGAAAATATAAATGAAACCAAATCAAGAGACTTATTCTGACCAAGCTACAAAAAGTTATTTCCCCAGGGCCATAGAAAAAAACAGACAAAGGCTGGGTTTTCTGCCCATCATTGTCTTTGGGACATGAGATGGTGGTAGCAGTTATGGCATCAGCTTTAAAGGAAGAAAGTGACCTTCTAGAGGCAGCTTTGAAAGGAGGAGCACAGGCTGGCTCCTCACGCCCCACGAGCATTGCCGCTGCTGGCCAGGGAAGCTTCTCCACCCCTTGCTCTTGTGCCACACAAACTCACTCTGACCTCCGCTGCTTCTTCCCAGTGATGCTGAGAACTCAAGTCAGTGTGAAGTTAACAAGAGTAAGACAAGGCACTACTCAATCCAGGAAGAATTCTCCTGTGAGGATTGAAATCTGCTGGAGAAACTGACTAGGAGAAAACCATAAACTCACACACACCACATCTTCCTTACACGTCTACACACGTCCCTGCATTTCTCTTCAATTTGTTGGCTTTGTTCTGCCTGAGTGCTTTACATCATATGTGAGAGGGGATCACAAGATTTTATGAAGATGCAGTTAGATTTTATATGCCCGAATTTACCAAAACAAGAAATTATTTTTTAAAGGGTTGCTAAATATTCCGATACTTTTGGCTTCTTAAATTTTTTCTCAAATGCCCAGAGAGAAAAACAACAATAATAGTGATAACAACCTAAAATGACTTCGAAGGCACTTTTTCCCCATGCTAAGTATTCTCAGATCTGAGGAAGATACTGAAAAAGGTGAAGACCAGAGAGAGACATGGATGCCTTCTCTCAGAACTTGGAACTGACGAAGTTGATGTGACATCTTCGAAAACAGCCCCCAAATGGGTCCTTTTGGAGCAGTGAAGAAGGCCTCTTGGCCCCCTGAATGACCTCCCTCCTGTGTATTTTTTAATCTTCACATAAGCCCGATTCTCCTCTGGCACCACTGAAACATCCTTCTGAGTCACTTTCTGAACATGCTGGCACCCAGTGTAGGCAAAATGACATCATGGGAATGCTGTATTGCTAAGTACGATTTTGTCGTATTTCAAATGTCAGCACGTTTTGATGTGTAGGTGGTTCAAAGAATGGATACATATTCTACCATGGAGGATCACAAGCTTATTTTCAAATAGGAAAAAGAGAGAGAGAGGGGAGATTGCTTGATG
The DNA here is from genome assembly GCF_006542625.1 of Nomascus leucogenys. Taxonomy (NCBI): domain Eukaryota; kingdom Metazoa; phylum Chordata; class Mammalia; order Primates; family Hylobatidae; genus Nomascus; species Nomascus leucogenys. The sequence continues at coordinate 56,530,629 of NC_044384.1, read as the reverse complement.
TACCCGAGCCTGGAAGAGATAGATCTTAATGGCTCATTGAATCCAATTTTCATTTAAGAAGAATTAGCATTAAACCACAGCAGCCAATTAAAAATCCTCCCTCTTCTGAATGAAGTATTGAGGAGAAAATTATAAACTTCCCTCAGAATTTAAGAAGAAAAGAAAAATACAATAAATAAAAAAGAGACTTGAAACTAGTGGTCAAATAGGTAAAGTCATATACACAGGAAAAAAAATGTTCTAAATCCTAAAGGACAGGATTTAAGCACTATGCTTTGAGCACTATTACTTTATAGCTTTCAGGGATGATTTGCATGCCATAAAATTCACTTATTATAAAGTGTAATGATTGTTAATGAACAAATTTAATAAATTAACTTAAATGATGATGCAACCATCACCACAATCCAGTTTGAAAGTTTCCATTAGCCAAAAAAACTTCCCTTGAGTCTATTCGCAGTCACTTTCTCTAAGAAACCACTGGTATACTTTCTGTCTCTATAAATTTGCCTTTTTAAGGACATTTCACACAAACGAAATAATACTATATGTATTCTTTTGTGACTGGATTCTTTAGCTTAGCATAATATTTTTGAGGTTCATCCACGCTGTAGCAATGTATTAATAGCCCATTCCTTCTGATTATTGAATAGTATTCCAAATTGTATATATATATACTATATCTTGTTTATATATTCACTAGTTGATGGACATTTAGAATTATTTCCAGTTTGGGTTTCTTATGAATAATGCTAATATGGGCCGGGCGCGGTGGCTCAAGCCTGTAATCCCAGCACTTTGGGAGGCTGAGGCGGGCGGATCACGAGGTCAGGAGATCGAGACCAGCCTGGCTAACGCGGTGAAATCCTGTCTCTACTAAAAATACAAAAAATTAGCCGGGCGTGGTGGCGGGCGCCTGTAGTCCCAGCTACTAGGGAGGCTGAGGCAGGAGAATGGTGTGAATCCGGGAGGCGGAGCTTGCAGTGAGCCAAGATCATGCCACTGCACTCCAGCCTGGGCGACAAAGCGAGACTCTGTCTCAAAAAAAAAAAAAAAATAATAATAATGCTAATATGAACACTCATGTATGAGTTTTTTGTGGCCATATATTTTCATTTCTCTTGGGTAGATTCTTAAGAATAGAATTGCTAGGTTGTAGTCACTTTATGTTTAATCTTCTAAGAAACTACCAAACTGTTTTCGAAAGTGGCTGTATACATGCCTACCAGCAATTTATGAATGTTCTGGTTTCTCCACATCCTTGCCAACATTTGGCACTGTCTGTATCTTTTTAAAAAATTATAGTAGTGGGTGTGTGGTGATATCTCATCATGGTTTCAATTTGCATTTCTCTAATGACTAGTGATGCCAAACACCTTCCTATGTACTTATTAACCATTTAGATATTTTCTTTTATGAAATATCTGTTCATGTGTTTAGACCAGTTTTATTTTTTATAAGTAACAACATTTTTTTTTTGAAATGGAGTCTTGATCTGTCACCCAGGCTGGAGTGCAGTGGCACAATCTTGGCTCAATGCAACCTCCGCCTCCTGGGTTCAAGCGATTTTCCTGCCTTGGCCTCCCAAGTAGCTGGAACTACAGGCATGCGCCACCACGCCCAGATAATTTTTGTATGTTTAGTAGAGACAGGGTTTCACTATGTTGACCAGGCTGGTGTCGAACTCCTGATCTCAGGTGATCCACCTGCCTCGGCCTCCCAGAGTGCTGGGATTACAGGCATAAGCCACTATGTCTGGCCTCAACATTATCATTTTATTTATTTATATTTTTTATTTTTATTATTAATATATATTTTTTGAGACAGAGTTTCACTCTTGTTGCCCAGGCTAGAGTGCAATGGCGTGATCTTGGCTCCTGGGTTCAAGCGATTCTCCTGCCTCATCCTCCTGAGTAGCTGGAATTACAGGCATGCACCACCACACCTGGCTAATTTTGTATTTTTAGTAGAGATGGGGTTTCTCCATGTTGGTCAGGCTGGTCTCAAACTCCCGACCTCAGGTGATCCGCTCACCTCTGCCTCTCAAAGTGCAAGGATTACAGGTCTGAGCCACCAAGCCTGGCCTATTTATTTTTAACTTGTATTTTTTTTAACTTTTATTTTAGGTTCAGGGGTACACGCCCAGGTTTGTTATATAGGTAAATTGCATGTCACAGGGGTTTGATGTACAGATTATTTCATTACCCAGGTAATAAGAATAGTACCCAAGAGGTAGTTTTTCAATCCTCTCTGTCCTCCCACCCCTCACCCTCAAACAGGCCCCGGTGTCAGCTGTTATTTTCTTTGCGTCCATGTGTTCTCAATGTTTAATTCCCACTTATAAGTGAGAACATGCGATATTTGGTGTTCTATTCCTACGTTAATTGGCTTGGGATAATGGCCTCCAGCTCCATCCATGTTGCTGCAAAGGACATGATCTCATTCTTTTTTTTTTTTTTTTTTGAGATGGAGTTTCGCTCTTATTGCCCAGACTGGAGTGCAATGGCGCTATCTCAGCTCACTGAAACCTCCACCTCCCAGGTTCAAGCGATTCTCCTGCCTCAGCCTCGAGTAGCTGGGATTACAGGTGCGCACCACAACGCCCATCTAATTTTTGTATTTTCACCGTGTTGGTCAGGCTGGTCTCCAACTCCTGACCTCAGGTGATCCACCTGCCTCTGCCTCCCAAGGTGTTGGGATTACAGGTGTGAGCCACCATGCTCGGCCAATCTCATTCTTTTTTATGGCTGCATAGTATCCCACGGTGCATATGTGCCACATTTTCTTTATCCAGTCTACCATTGACGGGCATTTAGGTTGATTCCATGTCTTTGCTATTGTGACTAGTGTTGTGATGGACATACATGTGCATGTGTCTTTATGGTAGAACAATTTACATTCCTTTGGCTATATGCCCAATAATGGGATTGCTGGTTTGAATGGTAATTCTGTTTTAAGTTCTTTGAGGAATCAACAAACTGCTTTCCTTTAGACCATTTTTAAATTGGGTTGTAGGTCATCTCATTGAGGTATAAGAATTCTTTATATATTCTGGATATAGTTCCTTTATCAGACATTATGATTTGTAGATATTTTCTCCTAGGCTGTGGCTTACCTTTTAATTTTCTTTTTCTTTTTTTTTCTTCTTTTTTTTTTTGTTTTTTTTTGTTTTGAGACAGAGTCTGGCTCTGTAGCCCAGGCTGGAGTGCAGTGGTGTGATCTCGGCTCACTGCAAGCTCCGCCTCCTGGGTTCATGCCATTTTCCTGCCTCAGGCTCCCGAATAGCTGGGAATACAGGTGCCCGCCAGCACGCCTGGCTAATTTTTGTATTTTTAGTAGAGACAGGGTTTCACCATGCTGGCCAGGATGGTCTCGATCTCCTCATCTCGTGATCCGCCCACCTCGGCCTCTCAAAGTTCTGGTATTATAGGCGTGAGCCACAGCACCCAGCCTACCTTTTCATTTTCTTAATGGTGTTTTTTGAATTGTAAAAGGTTTTAAGTAAACTACATTTTATCAATTATTTTATGACTTATGCTTTTGGTGTCATATCTAAGAATCTGCCAAACCCAAGGCCATTAAGGCTTTTTGTTATGTTTTCTTCTAATAGCTTTCCAGTTTTAGCATTACATTTAGGTCTGTGATCCATTCTAACTTAATGATGTCGAGCAAGGATCTAAGATTGTTTATTTGTAGGTTGGTTTGTATATGGATATCTGATTGCTCCAACACCGTTTGTTGAAAAAACAATCCTGGCCAGGCGCGGTGGCTCACGCCTGTAATCCCAGCACTTTGGGAGGCCGAGATGGGTGGATTGCCAGGTCAGGAGTTCAAGACCAGTCTGACCAACATGGTGAAACCCTGTCTCTACTAAAAATACAAAAATTAGCCAGGTATGGTGGTGGGCACCTGTAATCCCAGCTACTCAGGAGGATGAGGCAGAAGAATCGCTTAAACTCGGGAGGCAGAGGTTGCAGTGAGCCAAGATCACACCACTGTACTCCAGCCTGGGTGACAGAGGGAGACTCCATCTCAAAAAAAAAACAACAAAAAAAACAAAAAAAACAATTCTTTCCTCATTGTGATTGGCACCTCTGTTGAAAATCAGTTGACCATAAATGTCTATCCCTACACCAGTACCATAATGTCTTGATTATTCTAGCTTAGTACTAAATTTTCAAATCACATAATTTAAGTCCCCCAACTTTATCTTTGTCAACATTGTTTTGGCTATTGCATTTCCAAATAAATTTTAGATAAATTTGTGAATTTCTACCAAAAAAAAAAAAAAAAAAGCCTGCTGGGATTTTGATAGGGCTTACATTGAATCAATTTAGGAAAAATTCCCATCTTAACAATATTGCATCTCTTGATTTTTTAAGATTTTATTTAATTCCTCTCAAAAAGGTTTTATAGTTTTCAATGTATAAATCTGATACTTCTTTGTTGTTAAGTTCCAAAGTATTTTTTCCTTTTTGATGCTATTGTGAATGGAATTGTTTTCTTAATTTTATTTTTATAAATATGACTTTTCATTACTAATATATAAAACTTTGAGCTGGGTGCACTGGCTCATACCCTTAATCCCAGCACCTTGGGAGGCTGAGATGGGAGGATTGCTTGAGGCCAGGAGTTTGAAACTAGCTTGGGCAACATAAGACCCCATCTCTGCAAAAAAAAAAAAAAAAAAAAAAAAATTTTAAGTAAAACTAGTTTTATTTATTTATTTAAGAGACAAGGTCTTGCTCTGTCACTCAGACTGGAGTGCAGTGGTGATAATAGATCACTGCATCCTCAAACTCCTGAGCCCTGGTGATCCTCCTGCCTCAGCCTCTTGAGTAGCTGGGACTATAGGCACATGCCACCATGCTAGACTACTTTTCTTATTTTTTGTAGAGACAGGATCTCACTATGTTGCCCAGGCTGGTCTCAAGTGATCTTCCCACTTCAGTCTCTGAAAGTGCAAGGATTATAGGCATGAGCCACCACACCCTGCCTTCAACTATTTTTATAGTTTCCTTGGGATTTTCTATATATACGATGGTCTCATTTGTGAATAAAGACAATTTTATTTCTTCCTTTCCAATCTGGATGCTTTTTTTTTCCTATTGCACTGCCTATTGCATTCCTAAAAACTCCATTCCAATTTTCAATAGAAATGGTGAAAGTGGACATTCTTATGTTGCTCCTGATCTTAGGGGGAAAGTATTCAGTCTTCCCTTGTTAAAGATAATGTTAGTTATAGGATTTTCACAGATTTTATCAGGTTCTCTTATATTACTAGTTTTTTGAGAGTTTTTGTAATAAATAGATGCTAGATTTTGTCATGATTTTTCTGAACCTATTGAAATGATCATGTATTTTTGTTTTTTATTCTGTGAAAATAAGGTATTACATTAATTAATTTTCGTATGTTAAACCAACTGTGCATTCCTGAGATAAATCTCACTTGATTATGGTGTATAATTCTTTTTATATGTTGCCAAATTTGGTTTGCTAAGATTTTGCTAATATATTTGTCCCTATGTTCATGAGGAATATTGGTAATTTTCTTATTATTTGTTTTATCTGGCTTTACAGCTGGGTAACTCACCTCACAGAATAACTTGGGAGTTATTCCCTCTTCCTTTAGTTTCTAAAAAAATTTGTTTTAAAAAATTTCTTCTTTAAATATTTGATAGAATTCATCAATAAAGCCAACTGGGGCTGAGCTTTTCTTTTCCTAAAAACCTAAGAAAGATTTTAAATTATGACTTATTTTTATTTACTTGTTATAGATGTATTCAGATTTTTCATTTCTTCTTGAGTCAGTTTTCCTTATTTGTACCTTTCTGGGAATTTGCCCATTTCATCTAAATTGACTAATTTTCTGTCATAAAGTTATTCAAAATCTGAAGTTATTTACAATATACAATCCTTTTAGCTTCTATAGGATCAGTAGTAACATCATTTTTTTCATTTCCAATTTTGATAATTTACACCTCTCTCTCTCTCTCTCTTTTCTCTCCTATCTCTGTCTGTCTCTGAGACAGGGTCTCACTCTGTCACCCAGGCTGGAGTGCAGTGGCATGATCATGGCTCACTGCATCCTTGACCTCCCAAGTGAGACTCCCATTTCAGCCACCCAAGTAGCTAGGATTACAGGTATGTGACACCATGTTCAGCTAATCATTTAAAAATTTTTTCTTGTAAAGATGGGGTTTTACTACGTTACCCAGGCTGGTCTTGAATTCCTGGGCTGAAGTGATCTTCCTGCCTTGGCCTCCCAAAGTGCTTAGATTATAGGCATGAGCCACCATGCCTGGCCTCTTTTCTCTTATTTTCTTGGTCAGTCTAGCCAGAGGTTTGTCAATGTTGCTGATGTTTTCAAAGAATCAACATTAATATTCTACATTATTTTTCTGTTTTCTATTTCATTAATTTACACATTAAACTTTATTATATCCTTCCTTCTGCTTACTCTGAATTTAGTTTGCCCTTTCTTCTTTTCTAGTTTCTTAAGATGGAAGCGTAAGTTATTGATTTGAGATCTTCATTCATTTCTGATATAGGTGTTTACAGATATAAATTTCCCTTCAAGCACTACTTTAGCTGCATCTATAAATTTTGATATATTTGTTTTCATTTGATTCAAAATATTTTTAATATCCATTGTAATTTCTTCCTTGACCTACAAAATTTTTAGAAGTATATTTAATTTCCAAATAAATGGGGTTTTCCTAGATTTTTTCTACTGTGAATTTCAAATTTAATTCTGCTATGGTCAGAGAACATACTTTATATGATTTCAATCTTTTAAAACTTGGGAGTTGTTTTGTCAACCAGCAGACTATCTATTGTAGAGAATATTCCATGTGCACTTGAGAAGAATGGCTATTCTGAAATCAATTGGTGGAGTGTCACATAAATGTCAGTTATGTCAATTGGTTGATAGTGTTGTTCAAGTCTTCTATGTACTTCTATATTCATGCTTTTCTACTGAGTTGTTCTGTCAACTGCTGAGAGTGCAGTATTGAAATCTCCAATTAGTATTGTTAAATAATCTATTTATCTTTTCTATTACTTGTTGCTTCACATATCTTGGGGTGCTGTTTTAGGTGTACATATATTTAGAACTGTTATATCTTCCTAGTGTATTAACACTTTTATCATTATTAAATGTCCCTATTTTTTTCTCTAGTAATACTTCCTGTTATAAAATCTATTTTGTCTGATTTTAATATAGCCACTATACCCAGCTCTCTTATGGTAATTGTCTGTGTGATTCTTCCATCCTTTTACTTCCAGCCTACTTGTGTCTTTTACTTTAAGGTATAACTGTTATAGACAGCATATAGCTCATATAGCTGGGTTTTGTTTTTAAAAAATCCAATATGACAATCTCTATTTTTTGTCAGGTATTTAGTCTATTCATATTTAATGTAATTACTGATATGGCTGCTAGCAACAAATCTCTTAGTTTTTATTCATCTAGGAACGTTTTTATTTCTCTTTCATATTTGAAGAATAGTTTTGCTGTATATCAAATCCTTTGTTGACAGGTTTTTCTTTCAGCATGTTGAATGTGTCACCCGACTGCCTTCTGGCCTCCACTGTTTGTGATGAGAAGTTAGACATTAATTGCACTGCTGTCCCACCATATATGTTGAATAATTTTCCTCTTGCCACTTTCAAGATTTTCTCCTTTGTCTTTCAACAGTTTGATAGTAATGTGTCTAGATCTCTTTTTGTTTATCTTACTTGGGACTCACTGAACTTCTTGAATCTGTAAATTAATATTTTTCAACAAATTAATTTCTTCAAATATTGTTCAAACCCTTCTTCTCTTCTGGGATTCTTATTACACATATGTTTGTTGCTATATTTGATGTCTCACAGGTCTCTGAGGCTCTGCTCACATTTCTTCAATTTAAAAAAAAAAACTGTTTTTGGCCGGGCACGGTGGCTCACGCCTGTAATCCCAGCACTTCGGGAGGCCAAGGCAGGTGGATCACGAGGTCAGGATATCGAGACCATCCTGGTTAACATGGTGAAACCCCGTCTCTACTAAAAATACAAAATATCAGCTGGGCGTGGTGGCACGCACCTATAGTCCCAGCTACTTGGGAGGCTAAGGCAGGAGAATCACTTGAACCCAGGCAGTGGAGGTTGCAGTGAGCTGAGATGGCACCACTGCACTCCAGCCTGGGTGACAGAGCAAGACTCCGTCTCAAAAAACAAAACAAAACAAAACAAAAACCTATTTTTTTGATTGAATTATTTCATTTGCTTTACCTTCCAGTTCACTTATCCTTTCTTCTGCCATGTCAAATCTGTTGAGTCCCTCTAGAGCATTTTCAGTTCAGTTATTATACTTTTTACCTTTAGAATTTCCATTTGGTTCTTTCTTTTCCTTTCTGTAAATAATTTATATCTCTTTATTGAGATTCTGTATTCACTGAGTCTTTGCTTCAATTCTTTAAACATGGTTTCCTTTTGATTTCTGAATAAATTTAAATAGCTGCTCTGTAGACTCTTTAGGCTAAATCCTACTTCTGAGGACAGACACCCAGAGATAGTTCCTACTGACCGCTTTTTTACTACACACAGATCACATTTTGCTTCTCTGAATGTCTCTCATGTTTTTGTTGAATACTGAACCTTTTACATAACATACGGTAGCAACTCTGAAATCTGACTCTCCCCACAAGATTTGTTGTTATTGTTGTTTTGCTTATTTAGTGATTTTCCTGGACTAAATCTGTGAATGTGAAATCTGTCTCCCATATAAGCTACAGTTGCTGATGTCTTTACTCAAATTTTTTTCTTGTTTTTATTTTAAATTCTGGCATCTAAGGGTCATCCTCATGTCTGCATAGCTTAGTATTCTGGCAAAGACTAGTCAGAAATTTTGCTCCAACACCTTGGGCCAGAAAGGCTTCTCCCTGCTCCTGACTCTGTGTGCAGGCTGGGAGAGCACATTCAAACCTCAGGCTGTTTTCACATCTACCCTGGCTTTTACTTTCTGCTAGCTCTTTCACAGCTCCTCTGTGTGTGTATGCAGGCTCTGCTGGCCAGGAATATGTGAGCCTATTCTATCACTACTGCTCATATACAAAGACTAAGTTCAATCTGGGACATATTAAAAATAATCAAGCCCCTGATAGCTGTCTCATCTCTCAGAACTACCTATTAAGTCCCCCACTAGACCACTGGTCCACTGCTTGTTCCAAAGAGGACTATCAACTCAAGCTAGTAAAGCTACTGGCCTTTCGTGTTCATGCACCACCGAGTTGGTCTATTTAACAGACAATCCTCCAAACAGAGTGAACCCACTCTTGGAAGTGGTGGTAAGGCTGCTGGTTTTCACAGCCTAGCCTGCTCTGGTTGAACTATCACACTGGGGAGGAGGGAATGGGAGTGATGATAGGCAAGAACACCACAGATTCATTCTGTTCCTACCCAAAGGTTAATAGTTTTCATGAACAAATGCGTCTCAGTTTATTGTATGTATTTGGTCAATTTTTAGGGAACTGAAATGGATGTTTTTGACAGTTTTCTTCCAGCTTTCTAGCTGTTTTTTGGGAAGAGGTTTCATCAACCTCTTCACTTTGTCATGCCAGAAATCAATATCTCAGCTACTTTTTACATTCTGCTAGAATTGGAATTATTAACACTATTAAAAAATAGGCCATGTGGGCCGAGCACAGTGGCTCACACCTGTAATCCTAGCACTTTGGGAGGCTGAGGTGGGTGGATCATTTGAGGTCAGAAGTTTGAGAACAGCCTGGACAACATGGTCAAACTCCATCTCTACTAAAAATATAAAAATTAGCTGGGTGTGGTGGCACACACCTGTAATCCCAGCTACTTGGGAGGCTGAGTCAGGAGGATCGCTTGAGCCTGGGAGGCAGAGGTTGCAATGAGTTGAGATCATGCCACTGCACTCCAGTCTGGGCAACAGAGTGAGACCCTGTCTCAAAAAAAAACAAAACAAAAACAACAACAAAAAAAAACACATGTGGGTGAAAATATAATTAAAAATCTTATTTTCAAAGCAAAATGTTTGAGGTTTTTTTCTGGAGAAAATTCAACCCAAAAAACACAAAGATGACTAAAAGCCCAAGTTAAATAACGATTTCATTAAATTAAATTTAATTAATTAAGGAGGCTTAGTCCTTGAAAGCAGCATCTAGAGCCCTACAACTTGCCTCCCTCACAGGCACTAAGGAAATGAAACATGCCAATAGAAGTTGGCCCCACCATGCTTCAGTTAAGATTGGGCATCCCACAGCCACTTCCCCGCTCCTTCTGTTTCTTTGTGGTTTCCCCACCACTTTATCTTATGCTTCCCCTATAGTCATTTGGATACACAGAGGTCGTTGTTAGAATAATCCCTTTTCTAAGGTTTCATAGAAATGCCCCAACCTGGCCATTTGTCTATCTTCCTTTCTCTATCACCTTGGATTGACTGAGTCCCCTTGTGTAAGTCACTTGAGCTCTGGACACCTGCACAGCCTCCAGGAAGGAAATGAGGAGCCTATCCATGATTGTCTTCCAGGACTGTGAGAAAGATGAAATATGCCATGTTGATAAAATGAGCAGGCCTCAGAAATCGTTACCTGAATGCAGGAAGGATCAGGCTCAGGGACAGTGCCTAGAAGTGGTCTCATGAAGCTCAAACAACTTCACATTACCCAGGCTCTGAGATCTTTGGATACACAGGCTCTTGAGAGAGAATTTCCCACCCCTCTTGTCTCTTACCTTAGCAAAGAAAATCCAGGCTGCACACTGCCCTGGGGCCAGAAGGTTTTTTAGTTTCACTGTACTGAACATGAGAAAGAATCCCAAAAATCCACTGGAAGGAGAAAAGATTCTTTTGTTAGTGAGGCTTGTCTTCCCTTAGCCAATGGCTGACTAGTTTCTCCTACATTTTACCAATCAATTTCAAATTATTATGCAACCTCTACCTCATCTGTTTTCTAGATCTGTGATCTCTGGATGAAAATAAAAAAAATTTTAAAGTCATTAACCTCTGCTTTTCTAAAGAGCTATGGTGGGAGAATTTTGATTAGAGGAATGGTGCAAAGAAATTTCAGAGGCCTCTGGCTAAATCACGAAAGAAAAAAAAGGTGGAGGACAACACCTCCTGTTCCTTCCCATAGAACTTCTTTGAGTTCCCATAGAACTTCTTGGCAAGGCAGAGCTTAAATTTTTTTCAAGCAAGACAAACTGGCAGGAAAAGACTTCCAAAGGGAAACTCACCATATGAGAAGAGAGAGTCTGGACTGACCTCCAGGCTCATAAGAATCTGAAGGGGAAGGCTGGCTTCAGTGACACATATGGCTGAGGCCAGAAGTCCCCCAAACCAGGCTGTCCTGCCATAGGAGATATGCTTTGGAAATTATGCTTACACATGTGTGTGAATGGAAAGATCCCCACTCGAGAACCTGAGGAAGGGCAGCATCTTGGGGCTATTCAGAAGTCTGGACCAGCAAGGGCGAGGGCACAGCAGTGGACGGAGATGTAGTTGCCTGTGCTGGAACTATTTTCAAAAGTGCCCTGTGTGGCCAAGGCCAAAGCAAAGGGAGCTCCAAATGCTTCCTGGCATTTGAAGGCAGGACAACTAGGGAAGAGGTGAGACAGACAGTGTGTGTGTGTGTGTGTGTGTGTGTGTGTGAGAGAGAGAGAGAGAGAGAGAGAAAGGCTGACTTCATGCAAATATGTGCAAGTGGTGGTTTGAGTGTGACTGTTATTTGAACTTGAAAATTGCAAAGTAAGAGATATGACTGCAGTTGTAACTCCAAGCTAGAGAGGCAAGCCCTGTGAGTTGTACTTTATTTGCATCTCCAGACCCTTGACTGCCACACTTCCATCTGACCTTATACAGGCACTGGCGCGCAGCTCCAATGCTGATCATAAACTCTGAGCAGGAAAAGCCCAATATTGGGCTGCTCTTTGTATTTTCAACAGAGCCTAATATGGTGCCTGAGTTACGGTACACATTAACTAAATGCTTGTCAGGTTGAATTGGAAGCAGATTGAATTGAATTGAACACACCTAAGGCCAAATGTCACAGAAATGTGTATCTTCACTTCATTAGATTAGACTAATTCATAGCCACATTCTTGGGGCAGGACTAAAGACAGGCATTAGGTTTCCCCTGTGTGTATTTCAGCCGGTTTGGCCCTGATGACCTGCAAAGTTTGTTCCGATTTGCATCAGCAGTCATGGGAGGCTGAACAGCTATGGATTAAGATGTCAAGTTACTCACACCCAAAAGGCAAAGAGGCCCCATGGGTAAGCAGCAGACCTACCCAATCACACCCAGTGCCTGGATTTCTATTCCTCACTGTGCTTACTGACCCTGATAACATTAACCAAATCCCCCTTCCCACCTTTTTGTCTCAGGTTCAGTTTCCTTAAAGTAGAAATAATCATAGAAGTCCTCATCCTATCTTAATGGAAACCAGAGGCTTTTAGAACAATAAGATTACCTATCCCAAAGTCTCACTTTATTAACAATGAAACTGGAGCACAGGTACAATTAGAATCCAGGTCTTCATGGCTCTTCAGATCTCTGGACCAGCAAGGGCGCTGGCACAGCAGTGGACAGACGTAGTTGCCTGTGCTGGAACTATTTTCAAAAGTGCCACTGTGTGGCCAGGGCCATAGCAAAGGGAGCTCCAAACTCTTCCTGGCATTTGGAGGCAGGACAACTGAGGAAGATGTGAAGCTTCATGGAAATGTGTTCTTGACCGGCTAGACAAAGAGTGAGATGTGGCTGGGCGTGGTGGCTCATGCCTGTAATCTCAGCACTTTGGAAGGCGGAGGCGGGCAGATCATGAGGTCACGAGATCGAGACCATCCTGGCTAACACGGTGAAACCCCATCTCTACTAAAAATACAAAAAAAAATAATAATAAATTAGCCGGGCGTGGTGGCAGACACCTGTAGTCCCAGTTACTCGGGAGGCTGAGGCAGGAGAATGGTGTGAACCCGGGAGGCAGAGCTTGCAGTGAGCTGAGATCGCACCACCTGGGTGACAGAGTGAGATTCCGTCTCAAAAAAAAAAAAAAGATGTGCCAGGCACTGGTGGTCATGAGGGTGGGGCTGAAAAGGGAGGCAGCAGTGCTCCAGGCTCCTCTTGGTGGCTCCCACCTCTGCAGCGAAGGAAGTAACAACTTCACAGGTGCCTGCCCAACCTCCCAGACTTCCTTTCCCTTGAGTCGTTCCCTCTCCTCTATGCCTCTAGCCACAGGGGTGGCATGATTGCATGTTGACCTGTCCTCTCAGTGCAGACTCTGGGCCAGAAAAGCTCATGCGGGTTTGTGACTGACAGGCTTCTGGAAGCATCTGGGCTCTTTTCCAATGCTTGACTTCTATGTCTGTGACTCATTTTTACGTTACTCATGGATCTCTTATCTTTCTCCTTGCACTTTCAGCCCATCTACCCCTTGCTAAGGAGGCAGATCTGAAAAGCAGAGGGAGGCTCCCAGAAATGAAGGAATCTGGGAACAGAAGACTCCCTGTTAATGGAGTCTTTGGGCTATGGCTACCGTGCCCCTCCTGAGCTCCCCCAGAACCTCCTGAAGGTAATGCTCAGTCTGAGATATGGTGGAGCCTCTGAAATGACACAGGGAAAACCAATGCATTCCTCAAAGAGGCTGAGCTCTGTACAGAAGCACGGGTAAAATGTAACAGAGTCACATCAATTCAAATACAGATTTCCAGATCTTTAGAATAAAACAAAACCCTGATTTATCATGTTGCATTATGAGAAAGCTGCAGATTAAAAGGGGCAAAAATAGAGCCCAATTGTCACCCCACAAAGCCAACATCAATGGGCTGTGAACTGTGCTGCTCTGTTCCAAATAACCAAACAATGGTTGACCTCCCCTCTACACCCTGCTTGCCCATGCTGCCAAATAACCAGACTCAAAGGGAAACAAGTCCGCAGCCGCCCGCCCAGCACGAAGACTCACGCCATGTGATCCCAGCTAACGGGCAAGGCCTAACCAATTGACAGGAACTAGGAAAGTGAATTGTGTCAGTGTTTTCCCGAAACTTTTCTGAGGGTGATAAATAAATCATTCCAAGGCTCAAATGCAGAAACAAACTCTGTAATATTAATTCTTTTTTTTTTTGGCCCAAACACACCAGAGGAGCAGGACATATCCACTAGCCACATAGCAGATTTTTAACATTGTAAAGGATCACTGCTTCACAAGGCACTGTTTGATATGTGTGGGAACAGGTGGCCTGATTTTTACATAGCAGTTCTTCATGATTGACAGTGTATTTACAATCAACCTGAGTAGATCATCATAATGACCACCATTTACTGGGCCAGGCACAAAGCTTAAGACCCAAAGATCACACAATTAGCAACAGCAATTCTGGGGTTCAACCTGGGTCAGTCTTTCTACCATATCGGGATACCACACATGCTTTGGACCTATCCACAGAAGTCTTTCCACTTCTTGGCATGATGAGGTCAAGCAGAGTGATGATCATGGCAGGACATGGGGAGAGGGTGAGGATACACTTCTGTGTGTTGAGATGTAGCCCTCCAACTGGCCTATATCCCTGAGTCATTCCCAAGACCAAGCACTAATGATCACCTTGTTGTCTAGACATCTCCTAGCCATCAGTTTCCAAAATCTATTTCCCAGAGTCTTCGGGTTTGGTGGAGGTTATTTTGGAGGTTGCCTTAAAGAGCAAGAAGGAGGCCAAGGGGAAAGCTGAGCGGGTGGGATTCTGAACCCAAATCTTCCCTTGAACTGGACCCATTTAATCAGTTTTATATATTGGAGTTCTATGTGAAATTTGCTTGTGGAGGGAGAAAAAAGTGGGAGAATCCTAGCTCTAGAGCAAGTGCGAAAACCACTGTCTTGGTGGAGGCACTTCCATGGGCCAGGGGTCCTGGCAGGACCCAAGCTGGCCCTGAGCATCTAAGGGTGCTAAGTGACAGCCTGCTGGTGACATAATGACTGCTTCCTCGCCTGCATCCACCACCACTCTCTCCTGCCACTCACTCAGGTCACTGCTAGTGACCCTGAACTTCACAGAGAGGAAGACACAGCGGACAGCACAGAAAGCATACAAATGAGTGAGCTTAAGATTACCTGGCACAGCAGCTGCCATGGAATCTGTAGAAGTACAGGAACGGGAAGTCCAGGACGCTGACGAGATCACCTGAGGGGAACAGCAATGGTGAAACAGTGACCCATGAGGCCTCACATGACCCTCTGCCCCATTGCCCCAGCAAATATAAGGAAGGCGTCTTTAGCAGTCCTGTGCTTTCAGTCCCCTGGCATTGAATTCACTCCAGCATTCCCAGGGATTCTGTTACTGACATTGTCTTATCATGATAATAACAGTATGATAATAATAATGCCCATTTAGTGAGAGCATGCCTTGTGCAGGGCCCAATGCTAAAATCTTTATGTATTTATCTTTTTCAATCTCAGTAACAACTCTGTGAGGTTCTATTGTGCCCATTTAAACTAAGGCTCAGAGAAGTTAAGAAACATAGCTAAGATTGCACAACTCTTAAACTATGGAGCCAGAATGTGAACTCCAGTCAATCCAAACCTTAGGCTGTCTCCTCTCTACCAGGCAGCCAACCCTGCACAAGGGAGTGTTCAGGATAAAAGAATCTTTTTCAAGACTCTTTTCTACTTTTCTGCCTTATATCTAAAAAAAGGTCATGAATGCACTGCCCTGACATTTTTTTTTCATTTTTATGTTTAATGACTGCAAGAACAGCACAGGGGCCAGACCAACTGTGCAAATTCATTTTAGTTTGAGGTCCAAAGGGTACATTTATTTCTTGTGAAGTAAGTTCATTCTTTTAGTTCCACTTGGTGCAAGAGGAAATAATCACACATATTGGCTGCTTCCCTCTCTGGAATTTGAACTTGGTCACAAACAAGAAGTCAGGAGATTAAAAAAGCAGAAAGCCTTCCAAAAATGTCCGGAGAAAAGGAATTAAGCATTTCCACAGCAGATAGCTTGAGTCTTCCAAATCTGGAATTTCTGAACCTCTTGGAGAGCCTGGTCTTCCAGACCCCTGGGCCTTGGCCTGTCTCTCAGTTCTGGGGGCCTCGGGGGAGAGGGCTGATTTTCCTAAGTATTGCTAGTATATTAGGTGTGCAGTGGAACACACAGGCAGCATTTCCTTCACCACTATGCTATTAATCAAGGGTTTCAGATCAAAAGACACGATGGGCTCCTATACTTTCTTGGAGACCCAAATGATCTCAAATGATTCAACTATCTATTGGGAAGGAAAATTCTGAGTTCAATTTCTTTGGAGGGTTTTTTAAACTTATGACTGTTATTTTCTTTGTTTTGTTTCTGTGAGTGAGCGTGTGTTTTACTACAAGGAGGGGATTTCTTGGGATCTGGTTTTTATGAAGCCCAACAAGATTTCTTGTTCTCTTTCAGCCACGATTCCTCTGAATAGCTCTACTGTCAAACTGTGTTGGTAGAGGGAATTTGTAAATGACAACACCAGTTGTCATTTAGTGTGCGAAGAGCGTGGATATATTCGGAAGTCCCTTTCCCCATAGAAGTGATAGGCAAGGGTGCCCTGGGGACCCCAGACCTAGAGAGTGGCCAGAGCCCTCCATTCAGGCAAAGTGGAGGGAGAGTCTGTCCACGTCCATGGAGAATTCGTTCCGTCTCTTTGGCAGCTGTGTGCTCTTGGCCCTTTCCCAATTTCCTTCTCAGTGTGAGAGGAACTGCAGCGTAGCCAGTGTGATAATGAGGAACGGTGGAGAGGGAGACGAATGAAACCTAGGACCTTGAGTCCTCTCAGGCTGCGCCCCTCTCAGCACCCAGTCTTTCATCAGAAATGCTCCAGCAGGGTGAACAGGACTCACGGCGCGTGGCAGCTTTTACAGCCCAGCCCAGGCTTTGGAGGGGGTCTAAAGAGCTGAAGTGTGGTCAGAGGAAGACTAGGAGGGAGGAAAAGAAAGAAAGAAAAAAAAAAAATACAGTCCTCAGGAAATAATAACCCCCGCCCAAATCCTGAAAACTGACCCCATAATGAGAGAGAGAAAATAAGAATAGCTAGCCCTTACCTTTGAGCCATTCCTAAAACCATCATACCTTGGTTTCTCACACACCACTTAGCTGACTTCACACCGGTCCCTCCTCCTAGAATTAGCGAGTCCTTGAGAGTGGGGATGCTATTTTCCTGACCCCTGCACCCACTGTGTGTCAGCACCATATCCAATATACCCAGCACACAGCAAGCACTACCAAACCAAGAGTATTGGAAAGACCTGATCATCTCTTGCCTTCCCTAGAGCTAATGTTCTAGTTTCCAGCTGGCTCTGTGGTCCTCAATTTCAAGCTCACCTCAAATATTCCCCTTTGATGCCTTCCACCTGCTTTCTCTTTTGCTAAAGTAGTCCTCCTAAGCAGAGAGGGTGCACGACAACCCCAGAACAGCAAATGTTAGTGACTGTGCTATAAATACCCCCGGAAGAGGTTGCAGCGTGTGGCTGGCTGGCCCCAGCCACATGCAAACTTGATCCAGGAGTTTGCTGCAAAACAACACTCCTGCACCATCTAGTGCTGAACTACACAGCTTAAGCACAAATCAAGTGGCTAAAGAGTTGTAAACAAGGCTGGGTGCGGTGGCTGATGCCTGTAATCCCAGCACTTTGGGAGGCTGAGGCGGGTGAATCACGAGGTCAGGAGTTCAAGACCAGCCTGGTTAAGATGGTGAAACTCCATCTCTACTAAAAATACAAAAATTAGCTGGGCGTGGTGGTGGGTGCCTGTATCCCAGCTACTCAGGAGGCTGAGGCAGAGAATTGCTTGAATCTCGGAGGCAGAGGTTGTAGTGAGCCGAGATTGCACCACTGCACTCCAGCCTGGGTGACAGAGTGAGACTCCATCTCAAAAAAAAAGAGTTGTAAACATGTTTTGCTACAGCAACATGCAGCTTATGTAATGGAGTCTGAGTTAGGCCCTCACTGTTGGGTTCTGCAGTTAAAATTCCACTGACTCTGAGCGAGTGAATCCCATCTCTCCAAAGATTATGAAGCATGAAATTGCCACGGTGAAAAGTGTGACACAATATTACCACATTCAACACTAATTGATATTTGAATGTGAAGAAAATTTCCTCTCATGTTCTCGCCCTCAAAACTGGCAGGAAAACAGGAGGTCAGTTCCAAGCAGTAATTAGTGCTGCTTGCTCTGTCTCACACATGAGCCACAGACACACCAGGTAACAAGGTTGTTTCTGGGTCAGATTCCTGAGTCTCCCTGCTCCTTTTGTTCCCTGAAATTCTCTAGAGCTCTCTTGAACACCACAGCTAAGGGGCCCCATACAAATAGGAAGTACAAACTCTTTAACAGGGGAAATTTCCTCTTCTCTACTATATTTAAAAGAGTGCAAGGGGGAAAGGTGATCCTCTTCTCAAGGAAGGTTCTGAGATTCTCGGAGCAAACTCTGTGGTGGTGCCCATGCTGAGGGCATGAAGAACTGTCTGCCTGAGTCCCACCACTGCTGCCAGCGCACTCCAAAGGTGCACCTGCAAGAGAGCTCCTCCTTCCAATCACTCAGGAGTAAGTGAGGAGGGAAGCTCAGTCAAAAGCACTATCCAGAAGCCCTCACACACCCTCTAGAAGAGTTAAAATAGGACTGACAACGTTAAATGCTGGTGAGGATGTGGAGCAACTGGAACTCTCACACACTGCTGGGTGGGAGTGGAAAATGGTACAAACACTTTGGAAAACATCCTTTCTTAGAAAGTGGAACATACATCTACTCTAAGACCCAGTAATCCTATTCTGAAATGTTCATCCAAGAGATGTGAAAACATAAGTCCACAAAAAGGCTGGTATGAGAACGTTCAGAGCAGCCACAAGCTGGGAACAGCCCAGGTGAGCATCAACAGGTAAACAGAAAACAAATGTGGTATATGCATACAACGGAACCCTACCAGCAACAAAAAGGAACAAACTCATGATATACACAACAACATGAATGAATCTCTAAACATTGTGCTGCATGAGCCAGACACAAAAAGTACTGATGATTCCATTTATAATGGCTTGAGAATAGACAGAACTTATCTATGGTAACAGACATCAGATCCATAGAGGCCTTCATGGTGTGGAGAGGGAGTGACTAGGAAGGGGCAGGAGGAAGCTTTCTGCAGTGATAGAAATGTTCTATATCTTGATGGGGTGTAAGTTACACAGGTGTGTAAATTTGCCAAAATTGATCGAGCTGTACATTTAAAACGTATATTTCATATATGTAAATTATACAACAATTTTAAAATGTTTTTAAAGTACTACCAAATAACTAAGATACAAGTAATAAAAGAAGAGGGCTGGGTACAGTGGCTCACGCCTGTAATCCTAGCACTTTGGGAGGCCAAGGTGGGTGGATCACTTGAGGTCAGGAGTTCAAGACCAGCCCGACCAAAATGGTGAAACCCCGTCTCTCCTAAAAATACAAAAATTAGCTGGGCATGGTGACGGGCACCTGTAATCCTTGCTATTCCGGAGGCTGAGGCAGGAGACTCACCAGAACCCGTGAGGCAGAGGTTCCAGTGAGCACAGATCGTGCCACTGCACTATAGCCTGGGCAAGAGAGTTCGAGACTCTCTCAAAAAAAAAAAAAAAAAAAAAAAAAAAAGAAAAGAGAAGAAGAAAAAAAGAAGGGGTAAGAAGAAACCAAAAAGAATTGAGCCCTGCTGTAAAATGTCAGAAAGTATGAACAGATTCCAAGAAGACTGTCCTAATGGAGACTGACTGTGACTGTGTCTTAACTGGAGCAGTAGGGAACCAGGAAGACAGCTCACCCAATACACACTCAGGCCCCACTGCAGACGTTCTAGATAGCAAGTGTAATAAGCAAGTGAGAAAGAATAAAGTGCTGTTCTACCTTGAAGTGGGCTAGACTTGGTCCAATCAGAAAGCTAATGAATGAACTGGCAGGAATTGGAGCCACCCTATAAGAGTAGTCCTGCTCCCTTACAGCAAGGGAGCCCACAGCCACTTCAGCAGTGCCATGGCCCAGCAAAACCCTTCTTATAAGCCCGACTTTCTGTACCTGGCCTCTGCAATGACACCACCTCAGCTAGCAGGAAACTTCAACAAATCGAAGTTGCAGAGAAGAGTCCTTCAAGAGCAGTGTCCCAGGACTCTCTCTGATGAATCCAACAGGCTCCACAATGCCCTGGGTTGCCCACTGCAGACCCATCCCCTATCCTGCAGGAGATGGAAGGGAAGGTGAACATTTGTGTCCATTCTTTTTCAAAAATTATGAAAATATAACTTGAAGGAAAATTAATCCATGCAAGTATCCCTTCTGGCATAATTAAGCTCCAAACAGGTTTTCAAATGAGAAAGATGTCCTTTTATTCCCCCAATACATTTTTTTATTGAGATATAATTTGCATACTATAAAATTCACCCTTTTAAAGTGTACACTTCAGTGGTTTTTAGTATATTCATAGAGTTGTGCAACCATCACCACTATCTAATTCCAGAACATTTTCATTACCTCAAAAAGAAACTGAAGCCTATTTCAAATTACTCCTCTGCCCAGGACATTCTACAATCATATACTTCTGACCACTTTGTATTCCCAGGGAGTAATTAAGTGTCCAAGGTATTTTTGTATTGACCTGAAAGTTTAGCAATAACTCAAGGTAAAATGTCAGACTGTTGGCCAAAATGTCTAAGCTATTACCAGCAGTCACCATGTTCAGAAACTGGTGGCTAAACACATCCCCCAAACCAAAAGCAGCTCCAGACCAAAATTTAGGAATGTCGTACAAAAGCATTCACTGGAGTGGGATACTTTACAGTAAAGTGTAGGGGGCTGGGCGTGGTGGCTCATGCCTGTATTCCCAGCACTTTGGGAGGCTGAGGCAGGCAGATCACCTGAGGTCAGGCATTCGAGACCAGCCTGGCCAGTATCGTGAAACCCCGTCTCCACTAAAAATATAAAAATTAGCCAGATGTGGTGGCAGGTGCCTGTAATCTCAGCTACTTGGGAGGCTGAGGCAGGAGAATCACTTGAACCTGGGAGGCGGAGGTTGCAGTGAGCCAAGATTGCACCACTGCACTCCAGCCTGGGCAACAGAGCAAGACTCTGTCTCAAAAAAAGCAATAAAGTGTAGGATCACTGAAAGAGCAGCAGCATTTAAAAAGAAAAACTTAGAAAGAGGGTCAGGAGACCTAACCCCAGTCTCCCTCTGCTACTCGCCTACTCTGCATCATCTTGGTCAGGAGACCTAACCCCAGTCTCCCTCTGCTACCCGCCTACTCTGCATCATCTTGGTCACATCACTTAACTCCTCAGGGTTTCAATCTCCTCATTTGTATTAGGATGGTTCACAAGTAATTAATACAATTTGGTGGCACCTGGGATAATCACTAAGATTCCTTCCAGCTCTGACCATCATAAGTTTAACAAATGAACAAGCACAACATCTTAGCTGAAGGGCAGCATGATTTCTTTAGGTAAAAATTATTCACCCAGCTGGGCACAGTGGCTCACGCCTATAATCCCTGCACTTTGGGAGGATGAGGCGGGCAGAACACTTGAGGTCAGGAGTTCCAGACCAGACTGGCAACGTGGTGAAACCCCGTCTCTACTAAAAATACAAAAATTAGCCGGGCATGGTGGTAGGTGCCTATAATCCCAGCTACTCAGGAGGCTGAGGCAGGAGAATTGCTTGAACCCGGGAGGCAGGGGTTGCAGTGAGCCAAGATACATCACTGCACTCCAGCCTGGCCAGCCTGGGCAACAGAGCAAGACTCTGTCTCAAAAAAAAAAAAAAAAAAAAAAGAATTATTCACCCAAGTCCACTAGAAATAATTCAGGATGTAAACCAAGGAGAATCTGTGAACATAACTTTCCAAAGGCCTTTGACAAAAGCACGTTTCTTTTTTTTTTTTTTTTTTTTTGAGATGGAGTCTCACTCTTGCCCAGGCTGGAGTGCAGTGGGGCGATCTCAGCTCACTGCAAGCTCCGCCTCCCAGGTTCATACCATTCTCCTGCCTCAGCCTCCTGAGTAGCTGGGACTACAGGCGCCTGCCACCACGCCCAGCTAATTTTTTGTATTTTTAGTAGAGATGGGGTTTCACTGTGATAGCCAGGATGATCTCGATCTCCTGACCTCATGATCTGCCCGCCTCAGCCTCCCAAAGTGCTGGGATTACAGGTGTGAGTCACCGCGCCCGGCCGACAAAAGCACATTTCAAAGGGGCAGGACACTTAGTAGGCTCTTAAATGTCTGCTGGGTGGCAGCTACCTGGCTGCATAAAGGAATGATAGGAGACACGACTGAAAGGCAGACAACCAGCAGTATGGGTAAGCAGAAGCCGTTTAGGGTTACCAGTATGGCTTCACAGGACTTATTATTCCACAAAGGATAGACTTTCAGCAAATGACAGCAGAGAGGGGACTCAACAGCAAACCTTGGAGTTTTGAGAAGTCATCGTTCATAGGAGCAGGCAGACAATAGGAACTGTGCTTTCATATGGCAAGCGGAGTGTAATGTATTAAGAAAATGCATTCAAGTTATCCTTACAAGACATGGATTCAGATATGTCATATACAATCTAGAAGCATTATTCCTGAGTCACTATCAACAACTCCCTGAGGATCCTCGCTCAGATAGCAGGTAAAACACCAACAGAAAGAAGCAGCTGAAAATGCCAACAGAAAGCTGTTATTGCTTTAAGCACAGGATGAGAGCTAGAAGGGACCTTAGAAAGCAGCCAGTTCACCTTTCTCATTTTCTAGATGCGAAAACTGAGACCTAGAGGGCTTGGGTAATGCTTTATGCATAGCAAGTGGTGAGTAAACATTCGTTTTGTGGTTTGTTTTTTAAAAACAAAAACAAAAAACTATCTTAAGGCCACTCGGTGGGGGAGCCAAGGAAAGTTCCAATCCTTCTGAGTCTATTCTTTGCACCACACTCCACGAAGCCACAAGGAGCACAACCAATATAACTTGTATTTTCAGCCGTGCCACACACAGACACTATTGTTTTATCTTTTGGCATCAATTTCAAAGCCTTTCAAAGCAAAAAACTGTGATGGAATAGGGTCTTGTGGGCAATTCCTTAATCTGAAAAGCAACAACAGAGTAATTGAGGCAGCAAGATACATTTTAAAAATTGACTCCTGGCCGGGCGCGGTGGCTCACGCCTGTAATCCCAGCACTTTGGAAGGCCAAGGTGGGTGGATCATGAGGTCAGGACATCGAGATCATCCTGGCTAACATGGTGAAACCCCGTCTCTACTAAAAGTACAAAAAATTAGCCAGGCATGGTCTCACGCGCCGTAGTCCCAGCCACTCGGGAGGCTGAGGCAGGAGAATTGCTTGAACCTGGGAGGCGGAGGTTGCAGTGAGCTAAGATCATGCCACTGCACTCCAGCCTGGGCAAGAGAGCGAGACTCTGTCTCAAAAAAAAAAAAAAAAGAATTGACTCCTTTCTTCTGGAATTATGAGAATTGGATGGTGACATATGATACAAACTTTAAAAATGATGCCAGATAGAAAGAGGGTAACTTAACAATATATTTGCAAAATTCAAACAAGAATTAGAGAACAAACTCCTTCACTTAATTATTTCTTCTATTTACCCCCTAGTATTTTATTTGAGGTTACCCTTTGGGATGATTCTGATGATGGGATTTGGGGTACCATAGCAGGCCTTGGGAAATATTATGGGATGGCAAGAGGCCCCTCATATTCTGCTATAAGAGCAATAACTTCTGCTCCTGAAGTTATCACCAAAAAGGGATTCAGGGAGTTTTTTGAACTTTTGAACTTTTTCACCAAATTTTTTAACACTAGAAATGAAGAGCAATTCAGGACACTTGGAAAAGGAATTTTGGAAGCGGGCAAAATAAGCCCTAGTTTACTTGGCAGGAAGTAGACCTGTCTGTATATCTGAGATCATACTGGATGAAAACACAGACAACAAGAAGGGGTAAGAATAAATTCCTGGGTGATAAATTGGTTTATTAAGAGCAGTTTCAAATAGATGGGACCTTCCTGCCCTTGCAGTCATCCTAGGGGGCAATGACATGCTCTTACGAAATGTCTCTGAGAGACAGGCTCACTGGGTCCAATGAGCAATGTCAAACACAAACAAAACAACACTCCGGGGGCATTTACCTGTGGGATGAGATGCAAATGCCAGGAGCACCACACTGGAAAAGAGACAGCAAAGTAGTCAAGAAGTTTCCCTGGCACCAAAAACCCCAGCTGTTCCCGCCCATTTTACTTGGAAATAGTTAAATTTCCCTAAAAGCAAATTATCTGCACTGACTCATTCTGCCTAAATCCAGCTTCTCAGAGAGAGTAAGAATGTCTTGAAATGTCTCATGTTTTGGCAAGAAGATTGCCTCTTGGGACAGGCTTGGGACAGAGTATGAATCCATGTCTCAACCTGAGGGTCCACTGTGTCTCTTTTCTCAGTCCTGGCTGACCCTAGTTATGATCATACCCACCTTATCTACCAAGAGTATTTATAAGCTAAACAAAGCAAACTCCAAATTAAAATAGGTTGCAATGTAAAAGCTAGCTGTTGTGTGAGCTACATATATTTTTGCCACAAAATTAACTGTGTAGAAGATAGTTACATTTCCAAAAGGCTAGCCCACAATTGATCCAGCCCATCCACCATGTGGCTGAAAACTACCTTTACTGATTTTCAATAGATGCCACAGAGGGGAAAGGATGAAAAGAGGATGAAGAGGAGTGTTCCTTTCATGTGAGCCCTGTTCATCCTTGACAACCTCCCATCGTCCTCTCTGAAAACCCCTCCCGTCCTGCAGTACCCCTCTAAAGTGCCTTCACGCTGCTGAACCCCACTTGGGGGGCCCAATCCCCCACCTTCTGCAACCTCTTCTATCAAAACTCATGCCATCCAGGCAGCCAATCAAATTAGAGAATTAGGAATAACACATGTTATCCAAGTATGGCAGGGAATTTTTTAAAGTGCTACTCTGGTTCTAAACCCTGGCTGCATATCAGAATAGCCCAGTGTCCTGGCTTAAATCAGAATCTCTGAGGTGCAGGCATCAGTTGTTTCATTTTGTTATGGCCCCTCAGTGGCTCTAAAGTACACCAGGATTGGGAACCACCACAAGGAATCCCTAGTTGGTGGTGACATCCTAGGCAGTGTGGAGGAAGACGGCTGTGAGCAAAAAAACCACTGGGAGCCTGCCTGCTCCAGGAGCTGTCTCCTGGAGCCATTTCTGTGTTTCTCGTGTTCTTCCTTTGCTCTTCCTCTAAAGCTAAGTTTCTCTGATGGCCCCAGGGCAGCAGCAGTGTGGACAGAGGCTAGACAGGAGGTTTGGGAGAAAGCCAATGGGAAAAGCCACACATCCAGTCATTGAGAAGTTGTAAGTTTGTAAGACAGGGCTGCATGTAGCTATAAACAAGACTGGGGACTTCGCAATGATTAGCCCTTTGCATAAGCTCTCTAAGTCTTTGCTTCCATCTTGCCTTTCTTTGGAAAACATATACCCTGTACATACTCCATTATTTTACCTCCCTGAATCCCTTTTTGGTTATAACTTCAGGAGGAGAAGTGATCACTCTTATGGCAGGATATGAGGGGCCTCGTGCTATCCCAAAACATCTCCCAGAGCTTGTCATGTACCCCAAATCCCATCATCAGAATCACCCCAAAGGGTAACCTCAAATAAAATATTAGGGGATAAATATAAGAAATAATTAAGTGAAGAGTTGGTCCTTTAATCCTTGTTTGAATTTTGCAAATATAGTGTTAAGCCACTCCTAACTCCTACCAAAGCAGGCCATTCAGCACTTGAAAAAAAAATTCCCTCCGATACTTAGATAGCATGTTTTATTCCTAACCTCTAACTCAATCGGCCACCTGGATGGCATGAGTTTTGATAGAAGAGGTTGCAGAGGGTCGGGGATTGGGCCCCCCACAGTGGGCTTTAGCAGCATGAAGGCATTGCAGAGGGGCGCTGGGGGATGGGAGGGGTTTCCAGAGAGGGTGATGGGAGGGTGCCAAGGATGAATGGGGCTCACATCAAAGGAACACTCCTCTTCATTCTCTTTTCATCTTTTCCTCTCTGTGGCATCCTACACTTCGACCTCCTTGGGGGCAAGAACCATATTTTATTCATCCTTGGATCCCTAGCAGTGCCAAACATCATGTGGCATTCAGAAAACTCAATACGTTTGATGAACTGCAATTAATCACCTCTAGGTGTACTGTGGTGGGACCATGTTTGAAGAAAAATGTAACTTAAAGCCCTGTTGCCCAGGCCGGAGTGCAGTGGCTCAGTCATAACTCACTGTAACCTTGAGCTCTGGGGCTCAAGCGATCCTCCTGCCTCAGCCTCCCAATGCAGAAACCCCTTATAGTTGTAAGATTATAAATTACATGTAAGTTATAATGATATATAATTATCATGTAATATAAATTATAATGAATTATAATAAATTACATGTAAATTACATGTAAATTAAATTATAAATTATAATTACATGTACATTATAATTATAATACTTATAAAGTATAAAGAAATTATACTAATATAAAAAGGGTGTATCATGCTGTTCTAGTAAGCAGGCTCATTCTCTGCTTGGCTTGGGACAAGGATACAAACAGAAGTCCACATACCATATTTAAAAGTTATAAATCAAGCCTCAGACTTCATCCCACCTTAACAAATACACCTTCAGAATAACCTGAAAGTCTAGTTTAAAATGTAGAATTCTTGGGCTCCCTGGTGCTGCATGTCAGAATGTAGCAGTCCAGGGCAGCCTCTGACTCCTGGTTGCCAATGCCCCCCTTTTCTTTCCACCCCAGGCTTCATCCTGCAGCCCAAGGGCCTCACACATGTGTGTGGACACCTGAGCCTGCAAGGTCCTCTCCACCTACACTCCTGCCCATTGACAGCCTTTCTTTGGACACCCCTTGGGCCTGAGAATGAGTTGGGAAGACGGACCCAAGGAGCCCTGGAATCGAGCCCAGAGACATGGGTGGGGGATTCAAGGACACAATCTAGAAGTGAGGGGTGTGGCCTCTGGGATGACAGAAACATCCCTTAGCCTCACAGATGCCACATCCTGGAGGAGGGATGTGGCCCTCTGAAGTTTAGGGCCTGAGAGAGGCCCCTCTTGCCTGGTCTAAGGGCAAGACTACTATTTGGTCTCCTCAACTCTGTCATCTCACAAGTTCCGTAACTTATCTTCCTGGCAGGCACATTGGCTCAGAACTCTTCGATCAAAATATTATTGGAAAATAAAAATCCGTTAGCCCTAAAAGGATATGAATTGTTCTTTAAAAATGTAAATTATATTTTACCTGAATATATAGTTTAAGTATTGCTGGTCAATGTCACTAAGGAATGAGAGAGAAAAAAAAGATAAATGAAGTAGCAGAACTATGTTAAATACATAAAATAATCATTATCTTCTATTAATAAATTCGATTTTAGTTACTACTTTTATAAATTATCCATAAATAGAGGGAAACGTATTTAATATTCAAAACCAGTTACTAGTTCATTTTAAATCACACACATTGTCACCTGTGGGCAACTGTTTCCCACGTGTACATTTGTCACTTTCAGAGGAGTGTCAACTATCTCAGGCCACTGGACTGGATTTTGGGGCTACCATATTTAACAAGTAAAAAGACAGGGCAATCAAATACATTTGAATTTCTGATAAAGAGTAATGTTTTAGGGTAAGTACTATATGTTCCGAATATTACAAAAATTATTCGAGGCTTATCTGAAATTCAAATGCAACCAGGAATCCTGTATTTTATCTGGCAACTCTGCTGGCTTCTTGCTACAAAAACACTTTATTAAAAGAACAAACGGTGCTCCAAGGAGTGGAAGCCCCACATTCTCAGAGTGGATGACCTTCTCTCAGGAGTCATTCCCTTCAGACCTTTTCTCTTTAGGCCTTCAGCAGGCCCCAAAACCCAGAGGCCAGCTGGCCGGTCTAGGGGCACTGGCCTCACAGCTCCAGGCCTGAAGTCTTGTCTTTTCTCATTTACATTCACCAAAGCTGCTCCATTGACTGCCTGCAACAAAGGCCTCATTTTGCCCAAGAATGAGCTAGTAAGTGGAGAGACTTCTGGGTCTAAAGTAAGTCAAATTAGGACGGGGCTGGGGAAACAAGAAAAAGTACTGTCCCTCTGTGCTCGATGCAGCCGATCGGCACCCAAAGCAGCTGGCCACATACATCGCATTCACGTGTCATCTGAGGGGTGACATGTGAATCCCCTGAAGGAAGGGGATTGCGACTTCCCTGCCTCTTCACACACGGCTAAAGGCAGACATGTTCCAGGTGTTGGTGGACACAGCCTGGAGTGGCCCAAACAGCAAGAAGAGGGCTGGCTTCAAGGACTAAGTCCCCTGCCCTCACCACAACCCAAGCCTGCAGAGTCTCTGGCTGAATGGAGGAATCTCATCATACCACAAGTCTCAGCCCTTTCCTTTAACCCAACCACAGCTCACCAAACATTAAGAGTTTATCTCGGCCGGGCGCGGTGGCTCACGCCTGTAATCCCAGCACTTTGGGAGGCCGAGGCGGGCGGATCACCTGAGGTCGGGAGTTCAAGACCAGCCTGACCAACATGGAGAAACCCCTCTCTACTAAAAATACAAAATTAGCCAAGCGTGGTGGCGCATGCCTGTAATCCCAGCTACTCGGGAGGCTGAGTCAGGCGAATCGCTTGAACCCGGGGGGTGGAGGGTGCAGTGAGCTGAGACCGCGCCATTGCACTCCAGATTGCACCATTGCACTCCAAGAAGAGCTAAACTCCATCTCAAGGAAAAAAAAAAAGAGTTTACCTTAATGCACTGGGTTTCTGGGACTTCTGTAGAATTTTATAAGCCCCTGAAAATGAAATAAAACATATCACTGGTCATGGTATTCTGCTCAAGGAGCTGCTGGCCTGTCCAGGGAAACACAAAATCCACATGGATAAAGGCTCCCAAAAGCACGACTGCTGGTCCTTTTCCCTACGAGGGTCACACCCAGCTGACAGGAGAAGACCATCAACATTTGGAAGGCTTCAAGGATGCAAATTCAATAATCGTCTATGATAACACAGTTAGTCCTTCCAGTGGTCCCCAGAGTGCTGGGCATGGAAAGCATCATGATAATGAAGGACACAATTAACAGGAAGGTTTTACTTCCTTGACATGATGCACATGAAAAGAGAAACACCCCTGGATTTCTGAACATTTCTGAGCTGTGTTAACAGTCAGGGCACTGTTTTTCCCCCAGGACTACAGACAAGCAACACTGAACATGTGATTTGTAATAAAATCAGATGGTCCCTTTATTTGAACAACTTAAACTTTTTTGGTAAATTACTGAAAGAAAATGTTTTTGACATGAACTTCTGGATATCTTCCCACCATTTTTAGAGAAGACCAATCAGCTTTCCAAAAGTTGACTTGAGCAAGTGAAACCCTAAGCCACAGTGAGTTAGTTCATATTTGTCATGAAAAAGAGGAAAGTATATTGGAAATGGAAACATTCGAGGAAAAACTTCAAAATAGAAAATCAATCCAGAAAATGCCCGTTTAATTTTTACCTTCACACCTTGGATTTAATTTTCCAAGGTCACCAAAAAGTGAGTATACAATAAACCTCAATTATTCAAGTAAGTTTCCCTCCCTCCTTCCCACCCTCCCTCTCTCCTTCCCTCCCTCCCTCTCTCCTTCCCTGTCTCCCTCCCTCTCTCTCTCTCTCTTTCCATTTTTTTTTTTTTTGACAGGGTTTCCCTCTTTTGCCCGGGCTGGAGTGTGGTGGTGTGATCATGACTCCTGCAGCCTCAACCTCCCTGGACTCAGGTGATCGTCCCACCTCAGCCTCCTCAGCAGCTGGGACAACAGGCATGTGCCACCATGCCTGGCTAATTTTTGTATTTTTTGTAGAATGGGGTTTCTCAAGGTTGCCCAGGCTGGTCTTCCATTCCTGGGCCCAAGGGATCCACTTGCCTTGGCCTCCCAAAGTGCTGGGATTACAGGTATGAGCCACCATGCCCAGCCTTACATAAGAATTCTTTTAAAACTTACCTACACAGAATAAGTGAATTATAGCCCAAAAATATCCATCTGGATCAAACTGAAACACAGAATTAAAAAAAGAAAAAATGGCTATAAGTGCAAGGCAAACGGAATCCAGTGTGGCCATCAGAAAACCTGTCATCAATGCTCAGTGCCAAGCAAGGGTCCCAAAACAGGACTCCTGGGGCCTTACATCAGTTCCTCAGTTCCCTCTCATTCCTCACCCAGAGTACCTAACAGGACTCTGCCTCCAACACCCCATGCCGCACACTGCCATCACAAAGTTCAAATCCAAACTCATGACACCCCAAGACCTCTGTGACAAGCCCCCATCAACCCCTCCGGTTGTAGGTACAGCCCCCTACTGTCCCTGAATAAGGATAACTTGCATTTTCCCAAGCATGACTGCTTCCCCCTACAACTCAACCGAGGGGACCCTCTACTTCTTCCCTTACTATTCTCCACAGGACTTAGTATCACAGGACACATCCTATTTATTTCTTCCTTATTTGTTTATGTGTCTCTATCTCTCCCTGCCCTCCGCTCTCCTAGATTGTACATTCCAGGAGGGTGGGCATTAGAACAGGGGTAGACACATAGCAGGTGCTCAATGACGCTGGATCACAGGATACTCATGACACTCCAGGACTGACCTCGCCTGCTTTCTTCTCCTGGCTAACTCCTCCTCATTCTTCCAGATGTAGGTCCTGTAAGCAGAGTCTGGCTCTAGCATCAGAGAGATCTGGGATAAATTCTAAAATCCCCACTTACTTGTTAGCTGGTGACCTTTTGGGCCTCCTTATTCTGTGCTATGAAATGGAGATAATAATGCTCCCACCCTCACAGAAACGTTGTGAGATTTTAAATAACATAAGGCACAGAAAGCATTGGCACAGAGGCTGGCACACAGCAGACTCCCTGTAATTATGGCTACTCCTACTTTCTGAGGCCCCACGTCTTCTTAGGTGCTTCAGAGCCTCCTGTCCTGTCCAGGACAGAGCCCTGGCCTCCCTGTGTGATAATGATCTGTTTACTTGACTGTTTCCCTCCCCTTTGCTCCAAACAGGTTTGACTTCTGCCTGAGCAAAGATTAATTTTCCTCTTTGTGTCCCCAGAGCCTGGCTCAGTGCCTGACACTTGGTGGGGACCTAATAATGCTGGGGGAGAAAAGGAGGGAGAAAAAAAGAAAGGAAACCCAGAAATGAGATGACTACTGGGGGCGGGGGTGGGTCCTCAGCACCTCATAAAGAAAACTCAACTTTAGCACAGCATAATAAAATAAAAATCATTTTGCAGGCCAGGCACAGTGGCTCACGCCTGTAATACCAGCACCTTGGGAGGCCGAGGCGGGCGAATCACTTGAGGTCAGGAGTTTGAGACCAGCCTGGCCAACATGGAGAAACCTCATCTGTACTAAAAATACAAAAAATTAGCTGGGCATGGTGGCGGGCGCTTGTAATCCCCGCTACTCAGGAGGCTGAAGCAGGAGAATCGCTTGAACCCGGGAGGTGGAGGTTGCAGTGAGCCGAGATTGTGCCACTCCACTCCAGCCTGGGCAACAGGGTGAGACTCTGTCTCAAAACAAAACAAAACAAAAACAAAAACAAAAACAAAAAATCACTTTGCAGGAGATGAGGCCCTTGGGAGGAGAGGAAATCAACTTTGCCTCCATGGCTGAGGCTGGGGCAATTTGGTGTTGGCTTGCAGGTTCACCAGGCATGTACAGAGGACAGATGGCAGGCACCACAGTGCCCAGGGACCACAGCTCTGCAGGCCACGATGCCTGCAGCCTTGGGGAGAAGGCAAAGGCCTGGGGAAATGGTGTTGCCCAGGCCCAGAGCTACCCAGCCTGCAAGCTTTGGAATGCTTCTGCATAGGCCAAGTTTTCCTGCTTCTAAAAGGAAGGACTAGGAAATTCTGGTCATACACCCAGGCTTCAGAGAATAAAAGACACTTTGAAGGCAAATGAGTTCACCTGGACTTACCTGGGAGTCATTGAAGGGAAGGCATCCTGCTGTGGCCAGGAGGAAGAGGGCACTGTGGAGAGGGAGATAAAACACTGCAGCTTCACCTTTCAACATCAAAGGTTTCCCCAAGAGTGTGGAGGTGAAAACACATCCTCTGGAGTTGGATGAAGCAAAGATCCTGCGAGACCAACTTGGTTCCTCTGTCCTTCCTCTGTGAACCTGACTACCTGTGTAGTTTTCAATTATGTGCTCTACTCATAAGCAGACATTTCCTTCTCTGGACCTCAGCTAGCCGTTTCCCAGAGTCAGGCATTTACAGGACATCTGCAAAACCACAGCTGGCTCACTCGAGGAAAATAGTGTGCCTGTGAAACATCTAATAAAACAAGTGTTTTTTCAACTGCAGATCCCCAAAAACATGCAAGTGAAAAACTGGGGAATCAGACCACAAATATGCCCGTTTCAAAAATGAAAACACTATGGAAATCGCATTAAAATTCTCTGTGTACCCCCACAACTGAATGATCAAACTTAATACCACCAATAATGAGGCAGATCCACATTGTGTGCCTCTTGATATAAAGCTCAGAAGGACACAACATCACTTGGGTGGTATTCCTGCCAAACATGCACGGCATGGATTGAACCACGAGGAAACACTGAGACAAACC
This sequence comes from Nomascus leucogenys, assembly GCF_006542625.1. NCBI lineage: Eukaryota > Metazoa > Chordata > Mammalia > Primates > Hylobatidae > Nomascus > Nomascus leucogenys. The sequence continues at coordinate 56,497,930 of NC_044384.1, read as the reverse complement.
CAAATTTAGGACAGTTCACAAAACAGCAGGCCTGCCCTGTTCAAAAATGTGAAGGCAATGAAAGACAATAAAAAGCTGAGGAACTGTTCCAGATTAAAGGGTACAAAAGAGATATGACATCTTTTTTTTTTTGAGGTGGAGTTTCACTCTTGTTGCCCAGGCTGGAGTGCAATGGCACGATCTCGGCTCACCGTAACCTCCGCCTCCCGGGTTCAAGCGATTCTCCTGCCTCAGCCTCCCGAGTAACTGTGATTACAGGCATGCACCACCTCACCAGGCTAATTTTGTATTTTTAGTAGAGGCGGGGTTTCTCCATGTTGGTCAGGCTGGTCTTGAACTCCTGACCTCAGGTGATCCGCCTGCCTCGGCCTCCCAAAGTGCTGGGATTACAGGCCTGAGCCAATACGCCCGGCTTAGACATGACATCTTTAGGGGAAAAAAATGTTATAAAAGATAGTATTGTGCCAGGTGTAGTGGCTCATACCTGTAATCCCAGCACTTCAGGAGGCCAAGGCGGGCAGACCACTTGAGTTCAGAAGTTTGAGCCCAGCCTGGTCAATATGGTAAAACCCCATTTCTACTAAAAGCACAAAAATTAGCCAGGCGTGGTGGCACATGCCTATAGTCCCAGCTACTCAGGAGGCTGAGGCAGGAGAATCACTTGAACCTGGGAGGCGGAGGTTTCAGTGAGCCAAGATGGCGCCACTGCACTCCAGCCTGGGCGACAGAGCGAGACTCCATCTCAAAAAAAAATAAAAATAAAAATAAATAAATAAATAATAATAATAATATTGTGGCCAGATAATAAGTGGCAACATTTGAACATGGACTCAATATTAAGAAACAGTATCATATCAGATGTTATTTTCTAAATTCAATGATTGCACTTTGGTTATCTAAGGGATTGTTGTTTTTAGGAGACACAGCTTGAAGTATTTAGCAGTGGAGTCATGACCTCTACAACTTATTTTCAAATGATTCAGAAAAAAAAGAGCAAGAATAATATCTATATTATCATATATTTATGTGATATTTATGTATGTTTACGCATGTGTATACATATATACACTGAGATAGCAAGAAAGCAAATGCAAAAAATGTTACCAATGGGTGAATCTAGGTGAAGAATACATGGGAGCTCACTGTAATATTCTTGCAACTTTTCTGTAGGTTTAAACTTTTCCCCCTGTAAAATGTTTTATTAGAAAAATCTCTTATACATACTAAAATATTTACAGATGAAATGCTAAGGTGCCTGGAATAAATACTGAGCAAGGCAGTGGGTGGGGCCAGAAGCTGAAAATGGCTGAAGCTGGGAACTGGGCACACAGAACTTCATTCATTACATTATTCTGTTTACTTTGATATGTCTTTAGAAATTTCCACAGTAAAGCAATTTTTAAAAATTCTTGCTCAAAAAAGTAACACTGCCAAACACAGATATTTTCAGGAAGCTATCCTCACTCATTAGAAAGTCAATTTGGAGCTGGTTCAGTAATCCCTGGTTTACGGCCTATTCCTTCTGAGCTTCATATGCCAAAAGCTCTTGCCTCTAGCTTTCCCCACTCTCTCCTCCTAAAAGAAGGCGCCAGAAAGCATAAAACCCAAATTATCACTTAGTCTCTCTCCTCTTTCCATTTTATAGAGGCAACATATATATAGTGCCCCTTAACTACGGACTATTCCATCAGGCAGCAAACAGCAAAGGATCAAAGGCGTGAACAAAAGCACCGAATATAATGTTTTCACTTTCAGGGAACTTTGCCATATGCCATCTCCTACCAACACACATTCTGTATTTTATATAGAGACTACATGTTTTTATATGTACATATAAACATATATATGTAACACACAACAACTTGGCATGTGTAATCTTAGTACACTGAAAACAGTGGTGCTGATCAATTCTGACGGTCCTCACTGCTGTAACCATGTGTAGATGTCACTGTACCCAATAGACCAGCACTGACCGGCTGGGCCAGAAGCAGGAGGACTGGCAGAGGGGCCTTCGTAGCTGAGGCCCCACAGCCTTGGGAAGGTCAGGACAACATGGAGCAGCCTGAGGCTCAGGACACTTCTCTACCTCAGCCTGCCCTACTCCTATAGCCTTGCTGACTTTCAAGGCACCCCAACACACAAATGACCTAGAGAAGAATCCAAGGCAAACAGTGGGGTGAGTGGAGAAGAGAGTGTCAGGGGAGCTTCTTGGGCCTGTCTAGGAACAGGAAGGTTTTGTGGTGGGAGGAGAGGAGAATCCTGATGGGTCTGGTGTCTACCTACAGTGAAAGCCTTTATAGAATAGAGGATGCTTCCCCATCCATGGGGAATGAGCATCAGAGATCACCCCAAACAGACAACCTCTTGGAGTTGTGGAAGACGGGGGATACCCAAGAGTGAGACACCTGCCTGCCTTCCCACGCCACCTGGCCTCGAGCAGTACCTGATTACATCAGGTATCATGAGGTTTACTGCCTCTTTTTGACACCTGCTAATCTCCTTTTAAACAGGAGCATAGTCCTGAAGTTTGGTTTTGTCTTGTTCTTCCAAGATGCAACCTGTAATAAAGGAATAAAAGGAGGGTGGGGGATTGGATGAAAGCCCAGAAATATCTGCAGTAGAAATCCTATATCCATCTATCAAAGCACTCTGTTGGTTTTCTGTCTCCAGGACTGAGCTGCCTGGCCTGCAGAGGAAGCGGGAAGCAGTCAGATGCAAGGCACCCAGGTTAGAATCCAAATGCTGCAGGCACCCGGGTTAGAATTCAAATGCATGAGAGGACGGCCCAGTTTACACCCTAGCTGAGGAAACTGAGGCAAAGAGGACGAGGAAAACCACCCACGATCACCCTGCTGTGGCCCAGGACTGCAGTTCAGATCCCAGGACTTACAGGCTGGTGCTTTTTCCACCATGGAAAATATTAAAGACCAAATAAACTGCAAACGTTACTTTTAAATTTTTAAGTCATTTCCATGTTTTTCATTTTCATTCTCCATCAGTATTACACAACTGTTAGTAAAGTTTTGGGCATCAGTGACTGAAATCTAGCACAGGTTGGTTCTGGTGTTTTCTCTTTTGGAATAAAATATTTCAGAAAGAAAAGAAAAACATAGGAAATTTTAGACTAAGACACAAATTAGGGATATATGAATGTTTACAATAAATTCTTCTGCCACCTCTTAGAGTATGAATCTTGAACAAACAGTTTATCATCCAAGTTAAAATTAGGTTAAATCTTATATTAGTGCTTTTTGGGGGGAGGGCAGTAAACTTACCTACAGATCTTTGCAGGAGATGTTTTCTGCATAAAAGTAAAGAAACATACAAATTAGACTTTTAAAACTTTTAAAATTCCTCTTAAAAGGAAACATTTTGATCAAGAGGCAAATAAATTATGAGTAGGTTTATCAAGGGCTTAACAGCTTGCTGCAGTTTAGTATTTATTGAGGCTTTTTCTGCTTGGACCAAATGAAAGATGACTCAGAATTCCAGAGTTGAGTCACTTCAGCAAAGTACTTTCACCATTAGAATGATGTTTACTCGTGAAAGACAAAATGACGCTGGGGCTGTGTCTTCAAAAATCTTACACGCTAAGAAGAGGAGAGAGAAAGAAATAGATGTAACCTGTATTTTAAAAAGCAATTAAGCTCTTGTTCTATCTATCCATTTATCTATCTATCTATCTAGTCTCACTTTGTTGCCCTGGCTGGAGTGCAATGACATGGTCACTGCAGCCTCAAACTCCTGGGCTCAAGCAATCCTCCCACCTCAGCCTCCTGAGTAGCTAGGACTACAGACATGAGCCACCATGTACGGCTACTCTTTCTTTCTTTCTTTTTTTTTTTTTTAATTTTTGTAGCAGCAGGATCCCACTATGTTGCTCAGTGGTATTGAATTCCTGGCCTCAAGCGATTCTCCTGCCTCAGCCTCGTAAAGCACTGGGATTACAGGCGTGAGCCACTGCACCCAATCTCAACTTCTGTTTTAGTTCTGTCTCTTTAAATATTCCATTCACTAATCCAGCTGACTCAGAGCAGTCCTATATACTATCTGGTGTGATATGAAAATAAAAAACAGAAAAAAGGAGAAGGGACATTTTACTCCACCCCAAGAGACAAGGGAAAAAAAGGCAGACTGGGGGAATATAAACTTGGCATTTAAATTACCTGAAATGAAGAAATTCTGATTTGGACTCACCCTTATAACTCCTTTTGATGAGTCAGTTTAAGGAAATCAGACTTTCGTACTGAGAACTCATTTGTACATGTTAGCAGAGAGTAACACGTTAGCAGAGGGTAACACAGATTTTTCTATATTTGAAACAGGAAACGAACAGGTACAATTAAACTTTTGATGAATTCTAAACATTTCAGAAGGATTATTCTGCTAGCTGGAAACAAACTACAATTTTTGACACCAGTTCAGGCAGTGTGAAGTATAAACATATTGTTTAGAAGTGAAGCGCTGACAAGAGAAACATGTGGCTTACTACAAAGGCTACCTTAAGTTTTCATGTGTGCCTAAATAATAAAGTTTCCCCTGTTTTAATGAACAGATTCTATTTTTGCAACTTTAGACTCTAATCTTGATCTTTGTGCAACTCTGCCTCTGCAGAGCACAGGACGCGAGGCCAACTGTGCTGTACTGCCACCTGCTGGGAAGTTAGCCCTTAAGCACTGAAAGGAGGAGGGCAAAGGTGATCTGGCTCACACCTGCGTAACTGCCCCCCCCCGCCCCGTACTGTAAATGTGTTATTCAAAAATCCTTTTTTTTTTTTTTTTTTTTTTTGAGACAGTCTTGCTCTGTTGCCCAGGATGGAGTGCAGTGGTGTGATCTTGGCTCACTGCAACCTCTGCCTCCTGGGTTCAAGCAATTCTCCTGTCTCAGCCTCCCAAGTAGCTGGGATTACAGGTGTGCACCACCATGCCCAGCTAATTTTTGTATTTTTAGTAGAGATGGGGTTTCACCATGTTGGCCAGGCTGGTCTCGAACTCATGGCCTCAACTGATCTGCCTGCCTTTGCCCCTCAAAGTGTTGGGATTACTGGCTTGAACCACCATGCCCAGCAGTTACTCAAAAATTGAGCTAAATGTAACCAAAACCTCAACAGCCTGGTGTAAGAGCAGAAATAGAGAGGAGGGACTAAAGGGATGCTCTTCCACTTCTGTGAATAGCGTGTTCACCCAGTAACTTCCAGGGCTAACGTTTCAGGCCAAAAGAAAAGGCCACTTCTATGGAGGAGAGTAAAAGAGCACAGATCCTGGGATACAGAGAGTAAAAACAGGCAATATGTTCATTACTCAGCTCCATCTCCCAGAGCTCTGGATATGACTGAGTTCATGGCAGTCATTTTCCTTTTCAGGATACGCAGTCCAAAATAACCTAGTAACAAGTCCTACTGAGGTCTCAGGGTTCTGAATGGGTTAATATAACTCCTCAAAAGTCATGCTGCCAAAGGGCCAGGGGTGGTGGCTCATGCCTGTAATCCCAGCACTTTGGGAGGCTGAGGAGGGCGGATCACTTGAGGTCAGGTGTTCAAGACCAGCCTGGGCAACATGGCGAAACCCTGTCTCTACTAAAAATACCAAAAATTAGCCAGGTGTGGTGGCGCACACCTGTAATCTCAGCTACTCGGGAGGCTGAGGCAGGAGAATTGCTTAGAACCGGGAGGTGGAGATTGCAATGAGCTGAGATCGCGCCACTGCACTCCAGCCTGGGCGACAGGGCGAGGCAGTCTCAAAAAAAAAGAAGAAGTCATGCTGCCAAAATTAACAATAAATAGCTGACATTCCTCTGGGTTAGCTAACTGAACTGTGAGGGCTACTCACACTGCCAGGTGCTGTTCTAAGGGCTCTGCATGTACTGAATCCTTTAATCATGGGGTAATTAACAGTCATCGGTTCTATGTTACAGAGGAGGGCACTTGAGGCACTGAGGAATGAGGGAAGCTGCCCACCTCCCACCTGCCAGTCATGCAGTGTCACCCCTGCTGGCACCCTTAGCCACCACTTGATGCTCCCTCTGCCTGCCTGACAAGGAGAGCCCTTTCTCCTTATCAAACTGGAAAGTCCCTTCCCATTCTGCCTGACTCAGCTCAAATCTACCCACCAGGGAAGCTTTCCTTGCTCAAGGCATATCCACAGGGTTTTGCTTCCTGACGAGCAGGTCAGAGCCTGTAGATGTGGGTGACTGTAGGACTGAGGGTTAGAAAGTCCTTAAGTCCCATGCCGACTTACTGGAGCTCACCCGCTGGCCCACCCATACCCTGTGCCAGCCCTAGTGTACAGGCCAGCCCCACTGTTCCACTCTGGGTTAAGGCTAAGAAATGTGTCTCCTACATCTCTGCAGCTTTAGGCCTAGCAAAATGTTTGACATTTCATAGGTACTTGATAAACGCTGAACAAATGAATAAACAAACAGGAGTATTCTAATATTAAACTGTAATAAATAAGTCTGCAAGGTAGTTAAATTCCTCAAGCCACGTATTGCCTTACAGTCAAACTGTGTGTGTGTGTATGTGTGCGTGTGTGTGTGCAACGTGTGTGTGCATGAATACACAAAGACCTTGCTGTGGATGGTGAAAATGAACTCTACAGCTCCAGATAGTTTATTTTCATAATCTGAGAATGAAGTCACAAGGAGGTCAACTTTTACTCTCCGAAAATGATTCTAGTAAAATCTACACATAGTAGACAAAATAGCCCTCATGGTAACATTTAACAGTCTGTGAGGTGGCGTGCAAGTGTGTTCTTTATGGTAAGGGATGACTTCATCAAGGCTCCTAGCTGTATCATCAGAAATGTAAGTCTCATCAACAACATATCACAGCAGCATCATGGAGCAGATTTTAACCCTAAACTGCTAAAAACCACCTACAATTCTATAAATAGGGAACAGCCAACACATGCTTCAACCAATGTGGAATGATAGCTTTAATAGGGATTCCTGACAAACTGTTAGATGGAAAAACAGGATGTATCTTACCATTCGTGTAAATACATCTATATATGTGCATAGGAAAAAAGTCTGAAAGAATAGAGTGGTTTCCTCAGGGAAGTAGAAACACAGTTGATTTTTGGGTTTTTAGAGTCAAGGTCTCACTGTTGCCCAGGCTGAGGTACAGTGGCACAATCATGGCTCACTGCAGCCTTGAACTCCTGGCCTCAGGTGATCCTCCTGCCTCGGCCTCCCAAAACTTTTGGATTACAGGCATGAGCAACTGTGCCTGGCCTCCCTCTGTATTTTCTACAACCTCTTAAATCTTCTTAGATTTGTAAAGGAAAGAAAGGTTTGTTTTAATAACAACGACAACAACAAAGTTACCCACTCACTTTTTTTCTAGTTTGCCCTGACAAGAAGTGATGTTTTGTGTTAGTGATGAAATGGAGTTGAAGATTCAAACACTTATGGTGTTCACTCAGTTATTTCCAAGGACAGGGCCTCTCAGCCAGACATCTGCCTTCGTCTCTAGAATGGAAGAGGTCCCCTGCTAGAGGGAAACATCCCTGAAGGACTTTCTAACCCTCAGTCCTACAGTCACCCACATCTACAGGCTCTGACCTGCTCGTCAGGAAGCAAAACCCTGTGGAGATGCCTTGATCTTATCCTTAGACCGGGTAAATCTTCATTTCTAAATTCATAAGAAAGTATCCCAGCCAGGTGCAGTGGCTCATGCCTGTAATCCCAGCACTCTGGGAGGCCGAGGTGGGTGGATCACGAGGTCAGGAGTTCGAGACCAGCCTGGCTAACATGGTGAAACCCCATCTCTACTAAAAATACAAAAAATTATCTGGGCATGGTGGTGGACGCCTGTAGTTCCAGCTACTCGGGAGGCTGAGGCAGGAGAATCACTTGAACCTGGGCAGCGTAGGTTACAGTGAGCCAAGATCGCACCACTGCACTCCAGCCCGGGTGACAGTGTGAGACTCAGTCTCAAAAAAAAAAAAAAAAGAAAAGAAAGGATCCCTTTGGAGAATATGAGCTTTTTTTTGAATTTGGACAGGTCAGACTCCCAGAGCTAAGCCACTCTCAGGGAAGTTCTGCCCCTGAACCTCAGTGACCATTTAGTGACTCTTTAGCTCAGTCCCAGTTCTGGAGGCTGAGCCCAGAGCTCTGAGGAGAACCACCACATGGTTCCTGCCATTGGAAGACTCAGGGAAGCAGGCCTGAGACATGGGGAAAATCATGCTGTATCTCATTGATCCTAAGACATCATTGATTGTAAAACTTCCACTTATTTTTTTATTAGGGAGAAAGAAAAAAAAATGACACCACGACACACCATTGATTGTAAGAGCCTTCCCACTGTAGATATTCGATTAAAATGTGAAAGAAAAGAAGCACATGTTAGAACTGACGGACTATGGAAACTGCACGATGGTGTTGTAAGTAAAGTGTCAGAGAAAGGTGCCCATCCAGGGAACCCTCCAACTGCACAGAGATCAGCCCAAGTGCCGAGAGGCCTCCACCTCCCAGCTTTGGCCGTGGGACTGCCAAATAGAAAACAACAACTGTCTAAGCCCAGGGCTGCTCACTCCGGGCCCTGCCTAAGGGCTCAGGGGATCGAGCTCTTTTTCCTCAGGCCCAGCCAGGCAGCCGCCTGGAGAAGATGAGGACTGAACTAGGGCGGCAGCAGCTGTGAGGGTGGAGGAGGCACGGGCTTGGTAATAGGCTGGATGTGGCGGGGAGGGGATACTGGGGAGTCCAAGGGGCCTCCTAGGTTTCTGACTTGGGTGATGATGACCACGACTGGGGCTACGAAGTGAGAAGCAGGTCTGGAGAAACAGATCAGTTTCATTTCAGATGTCCGGGGAGAACCACAGGACAGCAAGCCCCAGGGCTCTGCAGGGGAGCTGAGCTCAGCAGGGAGGTATGGGCTGGAGATGGAGACTTGAGGGTCCTCTGTGAGCAGCAGGTGGCTGGCACAATGGGCGTGGATGAGATTTTCCAGAGAGTGTGTGGCATGAGGACAGAGGCTCCTAAGAAAACAGCCCAGGGAAACCCTGAAGAGGCAGACAAAGGAAAAGGAAGAGAAAGATGGATGAGGGAAAAGCCCAAGACACAGGAAGGGAACCAATCAGGGAGGGGGCATGAAGGCCAAGGAAGGGGGCTCAGAGAGGCCAGAGGAGAAAGTGGGGGGAATGGTGGAAACAGACACGATGAGTTGCACAGACAAAGCCACCAGTGACTTCAGCCAGGGCAGTTTCAGGGGAACAGTGGGGGCAGAAGCAGGAGCAGCAGAAGGTGACAGGGACAAGAGGGCATGGACAACACCAAGTCCAGCCCTGTCTGAGGCCTGTGGCATGGAAGGGGAGAGAAGGGATGAGGCAGAGTGGGAGGTGCACGGGCAAGGCAGCTTAAGATTTTCCTGTACGAGCCCTTCCAGGGCTGGGTGAAGTGAGTCTCTTCTGTCTCTCATTGTCACATGGGAAGGAGAGCCCATCCTCTCCTCGGTGCACTGATAACACCAAGCATGTTTATGCACCCAGGGAAATAAGCCAGCGGCGAGGGAGAGGCTGACAGTGTAGAAGAGAGGAGAAACGATTGACAGGGCCACCTCCAAGGAGCGGCGGGATGATGGGGGGAGATCGGGTATGGTCATGGCCTCCTTTCCTGCACACCTGTAAGAAGCATGTGGCCTGAGGTGACCAGCTGGCCTCTCTATAGTTTAAAAGTTCCAAAAATTGGGCAGGGTGTGATGTTTTACACCTGTAATCCCAATGCTTTAGAAGGCCGAGGCAGGAGGATCCTTTGAGCCTAGGAGTTCAAGAATAGCCTGGACAACATAGCAAGACCCTATCTCTATAAATAAAAATTAAAAAGTAGCCAGGTGCAGTGGCTTGTGCCTGTAGTCTCAGCTGCTCAGAAGGCTGGGGCAGAAAGATCACCTGAGCCCAGTAATTTGAGGCTGCAGGGAGCTATTACTGTGCCATTGTACTCCAGCCTGGGCGACAGAGCAAGACCCTGTCTCTAAAAATAAAAATAAATTAAAGTGTTCCAAAAATTCGTATGAAATCAAATAGCAAATGCCAGAAGAAAAAACTCCAAAAAGAAAGACCAAATTAAAACCACCTCTAATAACATTACTAATTGTTGCTGATGTGCAGAGCACCTACTGCATGCAGGAAATGGCTAGAAGCAGTTACTTAACAGTGATAGTTGCTGTGTTCTTCGAAAAAGCCTTAAACAAGCTGGTGTCATTATTACCACCATGCACAGATGGAGGCATGGAAGGTGAAGGAGCTTGTTCTAGCTGGTATGAGGTATAGCTGATATTGGAGAGAAAAGCAAATTTCCCTGCGGTGGGCTAGTGCCGCGGCACCCTGTGTAAAACTCTGCTACGCCTCGTCCTGTGGTGCTGGATTGGCTGGGGTAGGAATGCTTCCCCAGGAGACCCACAGCAAACTCCTCTTTGTCTCCCGAGGGTCTGGGTCAGCCTGACCTGGATCTGAGTTCAGTTCATATCAACAATATTCCCACGTATGTCTGGTGAATTGCAGCAAAGTCAAAACTGTGTCCCATGATATCAGTGACCACTATCAGGTAATCTTGCCTGGAGATTGGTGGCAGGAAAAGGCAGACACTAATCTGGGCCATAAAAAGAAGAATGCTTCTTTGAAATTTAAAACAAGGAAGTAACACTAGCATTTTGCATGATCGTTTACCTCTTTCCGAAAACACTTCTGGTACCCACAGATGATAACTTCAGCTACATTATGCAAAGTGAGAAACACAGGAATGGCCTGAAAGAAAACAGAATAAAAAACATGAAAATATTTTCTTCGATCTCATAACCACATGGTTGATTTTTTTGCTTAAAAATAAAGAGCTGTGGAAACTTTTGGCATCCACATATATAATCACTCCAGCAAAGATTTCTACGTGGATTAGCACTCTTTGCTGCAGTATTTCTCTGTAGGTGGATGTAGAGGTTCCCCTCCTATGGGCATTCTCATCAACAAACATTTAAGTCTCCTGTGTGTCAGGCACTGTGTTAGGTGCAGGGAACACATCCCATGACAAGGTAAACATGCCCCCTCAGGCGAGAGCTCAGATGGGGCAAAAGTGCACCCCGCCCAGCACACGCAGAGCAAGCTTTCTTGGAGGAAGTGAAGTCCAAGAGGACTTGGACTTCAAAGTGAAGTGAAGGAATGAGAACGGAATGATGAACTGGCATGGGCCAAACAAAAAGCGAGGAGGTGGCAAAGTGGCCCAGGCAGAGGAGCACACCAAGATCCAGAGGAGAGAGAAGATCCAGCTTCTCCAGGGAATAGGAAGAAGTGGGGCATGGGTGAAACATAATGAGGAAGGGGGAAGTGAGGGACAGGAAGGTAGAGAGGTATTCACAGGCCACACTGGGAAACAGGATGGTTCTGAGGGCCCCAGGAACCACTGAAGAGTTTTAAAGCTGACCTTGACATGATCTGCATGTTTAGAGGAACTCGGGCTGCAGGGTGGAAGACAGGAGACAGAGAGGGCCTCAAAAGTCTAGGGGTGCCATAGGATGAAAAATGGCCCCCTAAGGCTGGCTGCGTTGGCTCACGCCTGTAATCCCAGCACTTTGGGAGGCCGAGAAGGGTGAATCATGAGGTCAGGAGATTGAGACCATCCTGGCTAACATGGTGAAATCCTGTCTCTACTAAAAATACAAAAAAAATTAGCCGAGCATGGTGGCAGGTGCCTGTAGTCCCAGCTACTTGGGAGGCTGAGGCAGGAGAATGGCATGAACCCAGGAGGCAGAGCTTGCAGTGAGCTCAGATCGCACCACTGCACTCCAGCCTGGGTAACAGAGCGAGACTCCGTCTCAAAAAAAAAAAACAGAAAGAAAAATGGTCCCCTAAAAGACATCCCCATTCCAATCCCTGGAACCTGTAAATGTTGTCTGATATGGCAACAAGGGATCTTTGCAAACGTGAGTAAATTGAAGATCTTGAGACAGGAGATTATCTTGGATTATTGGGTGGGCCCTAAATGCAATCACACATATCCTTATAAGAGGAGACAGGTTGACATGCACAGAGAAGGGGCAATGTGACCACAGAGGCAGAGACTGGAGTGATGAACCACAAACTGGGCAATGCCGTGGCCACCAGAAGCTGAAAGAGGCAAGGAACAGATTATCCCCTAGAGGCTCACACCTTGATTTCAGACTTCTGGCCTCCAGAACTGTGAAGGATACATTTCTGTTGTTTTAACTCACCCAACTATGTGGTAATTTATTACTGTAGCCACAGGAAACTAACACAAGGAAGGACAGGATGGTGACCTGAACTTGGTACCGGCAGCGAAGATGGAGGAAAGGGGCCACATCAAAGGAATATTTAGGAGACTGAACTGAAGTAAACATTTGAATAACTGGATAAACTCTCACCAAAAAAAAAAAAAAGGGAGGAGAAAATATAAAAAATGTAACAGTGCATTATTAGGATATACTGGTACCTACTGCACATTTCCCATTGCTGGGACATTTGTTAAGAGTGGCATACTCTCCTAATGGATAGGTAACCTTGACAAGGTGAGGGGGGAGAATGAGGAGGAGAGGAATTCTGTTGCCTTGTTTTTCGTTTTTGTTTTTTGAGACAGAGTCTCGCTCTGTCACCTGGGCTGGAGCATGGTGGTGCCACCTCGGCTCACTGCAACCTCCACCTCCTGGGTTCAAGCAATTCTCCTGCCTTAGCCTCCCAAGTAGCTGGGACTACAGGCACCTGAAACCACGCCTGGTTAATTTTTGTATTTTTTTAATAGAATCAGGGTTTCACCATGTTGGCCAGGCTGGTCTCGAACTCCTGGCCTCAAGTGATCCGCCTGCCTTGGCCTCCAAAGTGCTGGGATTACAGGTGTGAGCCACTGCCCCTGGCCTGTTGTCTTTATTGTTGATAATGAAAATGATGCTTCCTGGAAGGCAGAAAATGAGAATAAGAGCACAGGTTTTGTCATCACTCTGGGCTCCAGCTCCACCACCTGCTAGTGGGGCAAGGCATGCATCCAAACTTTTGTTTCCTCCCCTGTAAAGCAGGGATAACAATACCCCATAGCCTGGAGCTGCCAAGAGGAATGACCCAAATACTACAGGTTAAGGACCTTGAAGAGTGGCTCAGGAGCACTGCACAAAGGGTGTCAAGAACATTAACTGGTGGCCCCGCCCTCAGGAGCCTCTGCAGAGGACCAACCTGGGTAAACTGCTCCAGTTTGGAGGACCTGCTTCAAAATTATGCTGCTTGCCTACTTTCAGATGAATTTATTCTTTATCTTTATGGAAGACATATTTTTACCTTGTTTTTAAAACTTCTATACCTTTATATAGCTGTGCCATTTTAGTAATCTGTTCTAACTCGCACTGTTTCATTTCTGAGTTCTTGCCTTACATTTTTCTTACCTTTTTAAAAAAACATTTTCTATTTTTATCTTTCATTAAAAGTTCAACTCAAATTGTTTTTTCTTTTAAAATAGAACAATTTTAGTTTCTATTTTTTCTTTTATCTTTGTGTTTCTTTTTATTCCTCTTAAACTTTTAGATTTTAACTTATTTTTCATGTTTGTTAAGATTATTAAAGACATTACATATTTTAAAGTTGGCTTTCTCCATTAGGCCCATGTTTGGCAAACTTGGGCCCTGGCCTTCCAATTCTTGGTTTGAAAGGAAAGCAAAAAAAATCTTGGACAGGTTAATCACATGACACATGGAAGCTAATATTAAAGTGGGGGCTGGATCTTACTGACTTAAGACCTTATGTGAATGTTTTTTGCCTCCTTGGCTATAAAATCAGTAATGAGGTCAGATAATTCTAGACCCAACTTTAGACTTCAACGAGGCTTAATTTTCTCAATTTTAGGACCTGCAGGCCGTTTTCTCAATCTTCCTAGGCCCTTACTCTGATCAGATTCTGGAAAAGGATATATTTATATATGTAGAATTAATTTTAAAGTACACTAACAATAGCCACCAACAATATGTTAAACATAGTGCTAAGTATTTTATGTGTATTCTCTTATTTAAACCTCCTCCCAGCACCTCTCTTACTAGATGCTATTACCCTGATTTTATAAACAACAAAAATGGGGCTGAGAAAGACTGGCCACTTGCTCGAGTATTCACAGCTGGTTCAGCGGCAAGGCCATGACCCAAATCCAGGCCTGTCTAACTGCAAAGCCCACACCTTCTAGCCTTGGTGTTATGACACACAAATTATGTCAAGCCACAGTGAAAACTTCCTGGACCTCCAACTGTCCAAAGTTCAATATGAGTGGGTGTGTTCCAAATCCTGGCCGTTTGCTTACTCCAGTAATAAACCTGCTGATATGGTTTGGCTCTGTGTCCCCACCCAAATCTCATGTCGAATTGTAATTCCCAATTTTGGGAGAAAGAACAGGTGAGAGGTGATTAAATCATGGGGGTGGATGTCCCCCTTGCTGTTCTTGTGATAGTGGTTCTCATAAGATCTCATTGTTTAAAAGTGTGTGGTGCTTCCCCCTTCATTCTCTCCTGCTCCGCCATGGTAAGAGGTGCTTGCTTCCCCTTCACCTTCCACCATGATTGTAAGTTTCTTGAGGCCTTCCAGCCATGCTTCCTGTACAGCCTACAGAACTGTGAGTCAATTAAACATCTTTTCTTCATAAATTACCCAGTCAGGTAGTTGTTTTTTTTTTTTTTTGAGATGGAGTCTTGCTCTGTCACCCAGGCCAGAGTGCAGTGGTGCCATCTTGGCTCACTGCAACCTCCACTTCTCAGGTTCAAGTGATTCTCCTGCCTCAACCTCCTGAGTAGCTGGGACTACAGGCCCTGCCATGACGCCCAGCTGATTTTTGTATTTTTAGTAGAGACAAGGTTTCACCATGTTGGCCAGGTTGGTCTCGAACTCCTGACCTCAAGTGATCTGCCAGCCTCAGCCTCCCAAAGTGCTGGGATTACAGGCACGGGCCACCATGCCTGGCTTGTCAGGTAGTTCTTTACAGCAGTGTGAGAATGGACTAATACAGCTGGTAAGAACTAAAATGGATGAACTCAGAGTAAACCTATACCCTTTTTGAAAAGGCTTTCTTCTACTCCTGCTTAACAAATTTTAAATCTGATTTTCTCAAGCCATTTTTTCTACTGAGAAGCTAACAGGCTTTAAAGACCATTATTCTACAATTGACCAGTTGCACTCTATCAGCCTGTGTAGGGCTCTATTAAAAACAATATTAAGACAGTTTGCACCTTTTTTTTTTTTTTGAGACGGAGTCTCACTCTATTGCCCAGGCTGGAGTGCAGTGGCGCGATCTCGGCAACCTCTGCCTCCCAGGTTCAAGCAACTCTCCTGCCCCAACCTGCTGAGTAGGTGGGATTACAGGCATGCACCACCACGCCCAGCTAATTTTTGTATTTTTAGTAGAGATGAGGTTTCGCCATGTTGGTCAGGCTGGTCTCCAACTCCTGACCTCAGGTAATCCACCCGCCTCGGCCTCGAAAAGTGCTGGGATTTACAGGTGTGAGCCACCACACCCGGCCAGTTTGCAACTTTAATTACCAAACTTTCCCTGGCCTCTAACTCTGTACAATTCCTAATGTGAACTATAACCCATTAGTTCAGGAGACCCCTAGTGACTGATTCTTTCAGAAAATCTGCCCTTTATTATCTTTAAGGAGCCAAGCTCAGCAGGACTTATTTTTGTTAAATCAAACAAAAATGCTAAGAAATGACAAAAGCAATAATAGTAGCTAAGATATCTTGAGTGCTTACTACGTGTCAGACACTGTACCACTTTTATATATTTAAACTTCATAATAACCCTATGAGATAGATATTATTAACATCCCTATTATACAGTCAAGAAAACTGACGAATATGTTCTGGTTCTCTTTTTTACCTGACTCTTCATGATTTGAACCACTTTTGGATGACCTAGATATCTGCTAAAGAGAAACAGAAAACTAGGTGATGCTCTTCACCACTGTCAAGATTGTAGGAATGGCCTCAACATCAAAAGGTCCTACTCTCCTTCATCAGGGAAAATGGCACATCAGGAACCATAAAGCCCAAAGCAGCATTTTTGAAATAATTCTGTAAAAATGTAATTGACCAAATTAAACTATACTGCAGGAAAATGCATTAAATTACTTAGAGACACAATTTGCAACTACTTTATTCCTAGAATCCATTAGCTGAAAATTCAAGATTTCATCCATGCACCATTGAAATTTTTCTCTGGCTATGAAGAGAAATTGGTAACTCTCACTTAGAAATATTTCATTATTCTCATACTTCCTAGAGTGGAATTTTGAAGGCTTGGTTATTTGTTCAGGTGTTGGAACTGACTTAGAATGGTTTCCCATGGAAAGTCTTGACCCTGCTCACAGGCACAGCTTGGGTCACTCTGCAGAGGTGTGAACGACTCCCCTATTCAAGCACAAGTTCTGAGTCAGCTTCTCAATTTTTGTAAAAGAATGTCAATCCTACCTTTCTATCTGGGTGATTTTTAAATATGCAGGTGTGTCCTTAACCTACAATACAGAATAACTGACCTCCAGGTCCTTGTCAAAGAAAGTAACTCTGAACTGTCAGCTGCCTAATTTTTACCAAAATCGTGCATGCAAGAAATAATGTTCCTAGGCCGGATGCGGTAGCTCATGCCTGTAATCCCAGCACTTTGAGAGGCTGAACCTGGTGGATCGCCTAAGGTCAGGAGTTCGAGACCAGCCTGGCCAATATGGTGAAACCCCGTCTCTACTAAAAATACAAAAATTAGCCAGTCATGGTGGCAGGCACCTGTAATCCCAGCTACTCAAGAAGCTGATGCAGGAGAATCGCTTGAAGGGAGGCAGAGGCTGCAGTGAGCCAAGATGGCACCACTACACTCCAGCCTGGGTGACAGAGCAAGACTCTGGAAAAAAAAAAGAAAGAAAAGAAAGAAAGAAAGGAAAGAAAGGGAAGAAAGAAAGAAAGAAAGAAAGAAAGAAAGAAAGAAAGAAAGAAAGAAAGAAAGAAAGATCCTAGAGGATTGTCTAAGGCCCTGAACGGAGCCAAATAACCAGAGATGCATGGATTTTACCCCAGAGAACTGCTCCTACTGAATAGTGCTGTGTCATCATTCTGTCTCCATGGGCATTAAGAATTTTAGACACTGGTGACTATTGTGAGTGTTATAAGGACATTATAAAAGACCTGCCTCACTGAGTCACCCAGGCTACCCTTTATGAGGCCTCAGGAAACTTCAATTAGTTGTAATTGTGTTTTAAGTTGACTTTTTTTGCTGGAATGCAGTGGCGTGATCATAGCTCACTGCAGACTCAAACTCCTGGGCTCAAGTGATCCTTCCACCTCAGCCTCCTGAGTAGCTAGGACTAGAGGCACATGCCACCAGGTCAGGCTACTTATTTTATTTTTTGTAGAGATGAGATCTGACTATGTTGCTTAGGCTGGTCTCGAACTCCTGGGCTCAAGCAATTCTCCTGTCTCAGCCTCTTAAAGTCTGGGATTACAGGCATGGGCCACCGTGTCCAGACTTTCATAACTTTTTTATTTGGCTGCAGAAAGCTCAGAGCTGAATTCAGACCCAATTGTAATTATGTTGTGAGACATTACAATATAAATTGCTAGGTGCTAAATCTCTCTGCCACATCATCTGTTACCTTTACTTAGATTTGTTTTTTTTTGTTTTGCTTTTTTTTTTTTTTTTTTGAGACAGAGTTTCACTCTGTTACCCAGGCTGGAGTGCAGTGGTGCAATCTTGGCTCACTGCAACCTCTGCTTCCTGGGTTCAGGCAATTCTCCTGCCTCACCCTCCCGAGTAGCTGGAACTACAGGCGCATGCCACCATACCCGGCTAATTTTTGTATTTTTAATAGAGACGGGGTTTTGCCACATTGGCCAGGCTGGTCTCGAACTCCCGACCTCAGGTGATCTGCCTGCCTTGGCCTCTCAAAGTGCTAGGATTACAGGCATGAGCCACCATGCTGGCCCTTTTACCTAGATTTCTTATACAATTCTCTTCATAAGAGTGTTTATCTTTTTTTAACTGTAATTATTTTTGTAAGCTACCACACATCCTCTCTGGAAGAAGGTGAGGTATCTGAATATGCATATGTGCACATATAAGTGAATACTTATAAACTGACTTGCATGAAATAGACTGTAGTGTTTATTTACATTCATCTTACTATTCTGCCGTTAGATGGCAAACTCCTTGAGGGCAGAGGACCAGACTGCCTTCTTTCCTAGCCTCCAGTACAAGCTGGGAGGTCCTCTTTGTCCTTCATTTGAGGATCACATAAAGTAGCTGCCTGGTGTGTAAGGGCCTCAACATATGGAAAATAGATACCTTGCAGTAACAGGAGCTGCTCCAATTTGGCAAAATACTAATCCTTAGAGAGATGCCAGGGAATCAGAAAAGGCCTAAGGGGGCCTCAGTCTTCCAGCCTGGCATTAACACATGGGTGGGAATGGTGGGCGGACTTGCCTGCTCTCAGAGAATGGCTGTTTTCTTCACACTTTACCCAAGTCCACTAACTGAATTCAGTTAAATATGCATATCCCACAGGAACACAGAGGAGTTCTGAGTGAGACAAGTAAGAACACATTATCACCCCCTCCTTTTCATACAATCCTCAAGAAAACTCCTACTGGAACCCAGGTGATTTTTATTTTTATTTATTTTTTTGAGACAGAGTCTTGCTCTGTCTTCCAAGCTGCAGTGCAGTGGCATGATCTCAGCTCACTGCAACCTCTGCCTCCCGGGTTCAAGCGATTCTTCTGCCTCAGCCTCCTGAGTAGCTGGGATTACAGGTGCATGCTACCATGCCAGGCTAATTTTTTGTATTTTTAATAGAGTCGGGGTTTCACCATGTTGGCCAGGATGGTCTCGATCTCTTGACTTCATGATCCATCCACCTGGGGCTCCCAAAGTGCTGGGATTATAGGCGTGAGCCACCGAGCCTGGCCTAGATTATTTTTTTTATTGTGGTAAAATATACATCACAAAAAGTTGCCACCTTAACCATTTTTAAGAGCATAGTCCATTCACATTGCATTATGTACATTCACACTGTTGTACAACCATCACCACCCTCCACTGCCAGAACTCTTTTCATCTTGTAAAACTGAAACTCTGTGCCCATTAAACACTATCTCTTCATTCTCCCCTATCCCCACCCCTGATAGCCACCATACTACTTTCTGCCTTTATAAATTTCATTACTCTAAGTACCAGATGTAAGTGGAGTCACACAGTATTTATCTTTTTTGTGACTGACTTATTTAGCATAATGTTCTCAAGGTTCATCCATGTTGCAGCCAGGATTTTCTTCCTTTTTAAGGCTGAATAATATTCCATTGTTTGTATTTTTATGTTTATTTTTTTGAGACAGAGTCTTGCTCTGTTGCCCAGGCTGGAGTGCAATGGTGCAATCTTGGCTCACTGCAACCTCTGCCTCCTGGGTTCGAGCAATTCTCCTGCCTCAGCCTCCCGAGTAGCTGGGATTACAGGCACTCACCACCATGCCCAGCTAATTTTTTGTGTTTTTAGTAGAGGCAGGGTTTCACCACATTGGTCAAGCTGGTCTCGAACCCCTGACCTCAGGTGATCCACCCGCCTTGGCCTCCCAAAGTGCTGGGATTGCGGGTGTGAGACACCGTGCCCAGCCCCATTGTTTGTATTTATCACATTTTATCTATTCATCCATCAATGGGCACTGACATTGCTTCTACCTTTCGTCTATTGTGAATAATAGCCAAATGAATATGGATGCACAATATCTCTTCCTGTCCCTTCTTTCAATTCTTTTGGGTATACATCCAAAAGTGGAACTGCTGAATCATATAATAATCCTACTTTTGATGTTTTGAAGAAGCACCATACTGTTTTCCATAGCAGCTGCACCGCTGTGCATTCCCACCCGTGGTGCTCAAGGGTTCCAACTTCTCCACATCTTTACCAACACTTGTTATTCTCTGGTTTTTTGGTAACAGCCATTCTCATAGGTGTGAAGTGGTATCTCCTATAGTTCTGATTTGCATTTTCCTAATGATTAATGATGTTGAGCCTCTTTTCATGGATTTATCAGTCTTTAAATGTCATCTGTGGAGAAACATCTATTCAAGTCCTTTGCCCATTTTTCAATCAGGTTGTTTGCTTTTGTTCTATTAAGTTTTATGAGTTCTCTATATAGCCTATAAGTGAATCCCACAATTGATGAGTGATTAGGAAATATTTCCTCCTTTTCTGGGGGTTGCCTTTTTACTTTGTTGATAGTATCCTTTAAAGCACCAAAATTTTTCATTTTGATGAAGTCCAATTACTCTATTTTTCTTCTGTTGCCTGTGCCTTTGGTGTCATATCCAAGAAATCCTTGCCAAATCCAACGTCATGAAGCTTTTCCCCTAGGAGTACAATGTTAATAATAAGCCGTTTTATGGCTGTGTGCGGTGGCTCATGCCTGTAATCCCAGCACTTTGGGAGGTTGAGGCGGGTGGATCATCTGAAGTCGGGAGTTTGAGACCAGCCTGACCAACATGGAGAAACTCCGTCTCTAGTATTTTTTATACTAAAAATACAAAAGTAGCCAGGCGTGGTAGTGCATGCCTGTAACCCCAGCTACTCGGGAGGCTGAGGCAGCAGAATCACTTGAACCTGGGAGGCAGAGGTTGCAGTGAGCCGAGATCACACCATTGCACTCCAGCCTGGGCAACAAAAGCAAAACTCCATCTCAAAAAAAAAAAAAAAAAAAAAAAAGCCATTTTATAAGAGTTACAGGACAATTTTTAGAGGGAGCAAGATGATAAGAAAAATCTGGGGAGGGTCAGGCGCGGTGGCTCACGCTTGTAATCCCAGCACTTTGGGAGGCCGAGGCAGGCGGATCACGAGGTCAGGAGATCGAGACCACGGTGAAACCCCGTCTCTACTAAAAATACAAAAAAAAAAAAATTAGCCGGGCATGGTGGTAGGCGCCTGTAGTCCCAGCTACTCGGAGAGGCTGAGGCAGGAGAATGGCGTGAACCCGGGAGGCTGAGCTTGCAGTGAGCCGAGATTGCGCCACTGCACTCCAGCCTGGGGGACAGAGCGAGACTCCGTCTCAAAAAAAAAAAAAATCTGGGGAGGAGTTTACTGTATTGCCACTGAGCCCACATTTTAAAAACTAATCCTTGTAGTTGGACTCTGATCACCTGTGATGAAAACACAATGTGACAGAGGGAGCTGCCTCTCATCAGCAGTAACAGGGACATTAGGGGCAGATGCTCCATTCTACACCAACATTTACACTCTTCCTTTGTGGATCCAACTTCCTTTATGATATTGGAGCCAAACAAAGAGAGAGAGGACCCACGGGTACCATTTTGCTTAACTGAGTAACTCACTCCACATGGGTTTAATGATCCATGTGTGTTTCCTCACCAACGTCCCCCCACCGCACACACAATCCCATCTCCATCCCCAGTATGTTGAGTGAATATTGTGCTCATGGAAGAGAGAAACAAGGACAAGCCATTAGGAAGGACCAAGATCAAAGAGCTGGGCAAGGAAAACAATTCCTGTCCTGTCAAGGTGCCTTGACCTAGACTTGTAGGGTCCCTCCAGCTGCAGACCCTGGCCTCCCCCAAGCAAGAAAACAGCATGGCTTGAGCCAAATCGCCAATGCCAGGATGGCCTCTCTCCACCAAGCTCAGTAATGTATGAATTTGTACATCTGTTCTGAACACTGGCCAGCACAGGCTGAGGCAGTCCTGTCCAGCTGAGAAGGCTTTTGACCAGGAAATCATAACAAGAGTCATGAGCCATCAAAGTCATACTGTTCCTCTAAGACTGACACTCATACATCAGAGCCATCATCACTGTGACCTTACTCAGCGTAGGAAAGCTGGGCAAGCAGGCCCGAATCAGCCCAAGTCCAACTCACATTTCATCAAGGTTGGTGACAGTAAGTGCCTGGCACATGCTTAACATCCAATATTCATGGTGGCTGTTCCCATGGTGAGCTGTGTGTCTTTCACTCCCTGCCCCATCCCCTTCAGTTCCTCAAGGTCAGAAACCAGGTCTTGTCTTTATGCCCCCAGCACATAGTAGGTCCCAAATGACTATGTGGTGAATGGATAGCTATAAGAAAAATCTCCTTTCCCTTAGCTCTGTAGATCATTTGGTTGTGAGTCTGAGGTAGAAAAACCAACCAAGAGCTTTTCCCATAGCATCTGTGCAGAGTTAACTCAGCTTCCTCCCAGAAGCTACACATCAGGAGAACAGAACTTCAAGGCCTTGTCAGGTAAAGGAGGGCTTTATGGAGCAGAGCTACCCCGAAAGTATTTTGCATAACAATACATCTACGGATTTTAATGGAGCACTTTTCCCACATTCCTTATGGATTCATTAAACTGACAGCTTGGCACCAGCATATTGATGCCTGTTTTCTATCCAACACAAACTGTACAAGTGCCTCATGTTTATCCACCCTATGAATTTCTAAGCAACGATGTAAAAACAAAGAGCTCAGAAACAAAGATGCTGGGTTGAGTTATTTTACTGTAAAACAATAATAAGCATCTGCTTTCCGCCCTCCTCCCACTCTAATTTGGTGTATTTGGTTTTTGGTTGTTTCCCTTTGTTCAAAGATTTTGAATTGCCAACAGCTTCTTTTTGCTTATTTAAGAAGAATGTGCTCTCAGCAGGGTGCAGTGGCCCATGTCTGTAGTCCCAGCTACTCGGGAGGCTGAGGCAGGAGGATGACGTGAGCCCAAGAGTTTGAGGCCAGCATGGGCAACACAGTGAGACCCCCACTCTAAAAAAAGGCTGTGCTCTAGGGGAATGCCACTCAAAGTGCTGGTCCTCGAGAAGATAAGGAGTTGGCAAGAGAATGTAAACTCAATGCATTGCTTCCTTCTTCAAAATGTCTTGCTATGAAAAAGAAAGCCAGCTCAATTAAACAGTGTGATTAGTGCCAAAGTCGATCTCCTCACGGACAGGTAACAAAGAATTCAAAGACTGGTACAGCTGCAGATCATAGCTCAAGAAGCATTGCTGAAGGCTGCAGAACTCCCCAACAGCCTGAAAACACACTAGACTGACATTTACCATGGTCTTCTGAGAGGGTCTGGCAACTTAGTATCAGTACCACTTTGTGTGTGTGTGTGTGTGTGTGTGTGTGTGTGTGTGTGTGTGTGTGTGTGTGTGTGTGTGTGTGGTAAAGCACTCCAGTATTGAGGATCCATCACAGCCTGCTCTCCATATCTGGGACCCAGGCAGAGATCCTATATGACTAGGCCTCCAACTGTCTCCAACCACAGGGAATGGTTCAGGGAAGTCTTGAACCAGGGCTGGCCAGTCAACATAATTCCAACCTTGTGGTCAGTTTTCAGATCAAGGATGGGCAGTGGCCCTGACTGAAATCAGAGTGAAGCCTGGGACTCATGCAGGAACTACCAGAAAAATGGTCTCTTTCCACTAAAGTTGTGAGAATGTGAGGCTGCAGTTGACACCCATTGTTGGGGGCAGCTGTACAACACTCATTGTTGCTATAAGGCGTGGGCTGGATGTGAAAAGAAACAAAGACGGGGAGCAGAATTGAAAGACAGAGAAACTGGATTCTGAGTATAACACTGGAGCCTCTGGACAAAGCCATTCGTGAAGTAGGTTTCTACCCCAAGACTTTTCAGTTATATGAACTGGTAAATCTTCCTTTTGCTCAGACCAGTTTTTGAGCTTTCTAACACTTGCAACTGAAAGAGTCTAATGTTATACAATGACTACTATACCCTGGGCTCACTCTAAAATCCATACGCATTGGCCCTAAAGAAACAATTCTGAAAAGGCAAAAGGTGGGGAGTTAGAAGAGCTTCCATGCCAGGTGCAGTAGCTCATGCCTGTAATCCCAGTGTTCTGGGAGGCTGAGGTGGCAGGAATGCTTGAGCCCAGGAGTTCAAGATCAGTCTGGGCAACAGAGCAAGACCCCATCTCTAAAAGAAAATAAATAGCTGGGTGTATTGGCACGTACCTGTATTCCCTGCTACTCGGGAGGCTGAGGTGGGAGGATCACTTGAGCCTATTGAGCCCAGAAGGTCGAGGCTCCAGTGGGCTGTGATTGTGCTACTGCACTCTAGCCTGAGCCACAAGACCACAACGGCAAGACCCTGTCCCAAAACAAAAACAAAAACAAAAAAACGAGAGCTGCCACCATCTGAGACTAGAGGCAGGTTTAGCAAGACTTTCCACACCTACATCTCTTCCTCTGTCAAGTGGTTAGCAGCTGCCTCACCTATCATCTGTCAAAAGATTGCAAGAATCACATAAAAGGACATGAAGGAAATCACTCTGGAAGCCTATGGAAAAAAAGCACTGTATGAACAAAAAGTATTATTATTATGAACATAACACCTTGTTATTCAAACTTCAAAATTCTGGCAAATGTAACTATCCAGAGCCTAGAAAAAAATTTAAAAGCACTTGAGCAACACATTGCTTTTACCAAAATCCAATAGTCTATGGCATAGGAGAGGAAACACTCTCTGCAGGCCAAAGGGTATAAACTGAGGCGGTAGGAGCCTGAGAACAAAGAAGGCGCAGCAGACAGCCAGGGCAAGCCTCGTGGTCTGAGCTGAGCAGCAACGTGCACCGTTGGTCAGTTCTCAGGCCCACCCAGGAAGGTTCTTCCCCATTGCATATATCACCCCATCTACTCAAGCTTATGAATCATGAAAGAAAAATGATTATTTAATTTCAAAATTACAGTCCTCACTGCTATTTTGCAACTTTGGAGTTGCTGTCCTAACAATAACATTGTTATCCAATTAGGCAGATTTTATTTGTTTTTACTGTTTTTATAGCTGAGATCTAAGGGGCTAACATAACAAGAATTTTACATTAAAAGACTAAAATGTTTTGCACATTGTGTACTTTCCCCAAAGTCAGAATACAACTATTTTCTAATAGGTAAAAACAGCAGTCATGGTACAAGATTGGAGGAGGTATTAACATCATTCCTGATTTTTAAGCCACCTTCTGTTAATGATGGTTTTAATGGATTCTCTTTTGATGGCAAAATAAATAAATTTTTGGAGTTCCAAATAATGTATCTGGAAGTAGCTTAGCTCTTCACAGTTCCTGCATTTGAGGAGCTCAGTCCTGTGGGGAAGTGGTGGGAGGACAAAACAGTCAGCTTGTTTTACTAGCTTCCCCGTGTACAGGACATCAACCCCGTGCCAGGCATTTGCATCCATGACCAAGCTCAGTAGGCCACATTACCAATGGGCAGGGTTTGGTTCCTCAGAAGCAAGGAGTAGTTTGGGCCCTGCCTCCCTGCTCCCGTGGACAGCTTACATTCAGGCAGAGCTGTGGCATTCCCACTCTGCCCATCTCCACAGGGAAGCAGTCCCAACAGGGCCTGTCTCTGGCCAGCTCTACAAATACCACTACTCTTTCTTCTGCTTCTCCCTGTGCATCCCCACCTTGTAACACAAGTTGGCCTTCCCTGTTATCTGATTATCTTCAACTCAACAAAAGGGAGTAATAGGTCCCATGTTGGCCTCAGGCCCAAGACTTGCTCTCCAATCTAGCTTTATCATTATTAAAGTGATTATTTGCCCTTATTGATCTGAGGCACGATAAGTTAAAAGGCAAAGGGGAAAGGGAGAGAGGAGTTGTTTCCCCTGAACCTCTAATACTTACCAGTCTGGACAAGGCTCTGGACCCAGCATAGATTATACCCACAAACAGCACTGAAGCAGGAAGCCATGCCAGAACATGAGATCTGAAAAGAGGGGAAAAAAGCAATAACACTTTTGCCACTTTTTGTTAAGAAAGACCTTGCTGGAAAGGTTGACCCTCCAGATGCATCAACTACAGCAACAGAGGCTGTCTAAACATCCCTGGCAGACTTGTTAAGTGAGATGTGTTCTTTATCCATTGAGTGGTAGAGGCAGGTAAAGCCATCCTACCTACCATTCCATCATTGCTGATCAGCTAGCCTAAGAGACCCCAGAAATGGAAATGGTAAACGCCTTGCTGCAGCTTGGAAGAGAGAACAGATCTGGTTTATTCCAAGGGCAGTGAACATTATCCTTTGGATTTTAAGTAACCAAAAGTTTTGAATCCACTACAAATTATTAAAAATTGAAAAGGTTATTTACCCAGGCTACACCAAACAGCTCCGTGGAATCACAACAAAAAGAATCAGTTTCAAGGGACGAAATCGAAAAAAAGAATCCCAGAACTTCAGTTGGGTGGCCATAGGCTGGTTTTTTCAACCATTAACCTGGCATTGCTGGAATTCTGGTTCAGGGACTCTTCAAGAACTTGTGAAGGGTACATTTATTTTTCAATTGTAGTCACAACGGGAACTGCTTTTCTCTTAAAATTTAGAATCAAAATCCTAGTTCTCACACGCAGTGCATATCACAGAGGTTGCAACCTGCTTCTCTCATCAGTTAGAAATGCATTTTATTGGCTGGGCACGGTGGCTCAGGCCTGTAATCCCAGCACTTTGGGAGGCTAAGACAGGTGGATCAGTTAAGGTCAGGAGTTCTAGACCAGCTTGGCCAACATGGTGAAACCCCATCTCTACTAAAAATACAAAAGTTAGCCGGGCATGTTGGTGGCGGGCACCTATAATACCAGCTACTCTGGAGGCTGAGGGAGGAGAATCACTTGAGCTCAGGAGGCAGAGTTTGCAGTGAGCCAAGATCACGCCACCGCAATCCAGACTGGGCGACAGAGCAAGACCTTGTCTCAAAAAAATGAAAAAAGAAATACATTCGATCTACTAATTCAAGTTCCCAGAGTTATCCTAATAATGAATAAAAATAAATGAAACCATTCCAGCAGGATATAAGATAATAATCCCAACTAACTCAATGAACTGATCTCCTGGAATGATGCCTGCTCAAGAAATGGTCTTTGTTAATTTTATTAGCATGGGCAGGCACTCCATCCAAGATCAGGTCTGATCTGTACAACTTCCCGGAGAGCCTAGCATTTAAATGTTTCCAGTCTAGTAAGGGCTTTCAAACCTTACTTGCTGCATAAACTCATTGTGAAAATACAGCAACTTACAAGGTGCTGAGAATTACCATTAACAGCAGCATCACAGGTAATATTTATTGAGCACTTGCCACAAACCAGGCACTTTGCTGGTTTTTTGTCTTATATGTTTTAAATGTGTTATATGCTGCATTTTTTGTTTTAAATGTTTTATATGTTGCATCTTTCTTAAAGTTGCACAATAATCTTATGAGGAAGGTATTTATTATTATTACTCTCATTGAACAGATGAGGAAACTGAGACACAAAGAGTTTAGATAATTTGCCTGTGGTTAAAAGAGCTGGTAAATGCCAAAGGCAGAATTTGAATTGAGGTCTGTCTCACTCCAAAGCCCTACCTGTTAAACGCCCATTCGTATTTTGCCTTCATGGACCTCATAATCTAATGGGAGACACTGACATACAAATAGATAAGCTGCAAATACTCAGATAATTGACCAAGCAGCCAATTATCTGAGGGATATTCTGTTATCACTAGTCCTGCTGCAATAGATGTCAGCACCCCCAACCAAAAGATGAACAGAGAAAGGAAGATCCCATCCTGCATTGCAATGGGTCAGGGGTGACATCAGTCAATTGCTATTCTTCTAGGAAGTGGCTTTTCCCACTTGACATTAAGCTCACATGAATCAAGGGAGGCAGGATACAGGCCCATGGCCTGTTGTGCACCAGAAGGAAGCCCAAAGAGCACATACAGCAGGCAGGGCATTGAGGAGGAAGGAGGAGGTGCACTGGGTGAAACGGCAGCTGGCCTCACTGCAGGAGGCCCAGGACTTTGGAATGTAAGGTCAGCGAGGCCCCAGACATGTGTACTCCATGCCCTCTTAAAACAAAGAAAACTGCTGAGTTATATATTCCAAGAGGCATCAGGGTGTTTGAATGGCCATGGACGTGAGGAAAAGAAAACATGCCTAGGGAACACCTTGTATTTTAACCCTCCTACCCTCAAATATAAAGAAATAACTTTAACTAGAAAAGAGATAACACAGGACTAGTAGGACCAAACAGACTTCTGGGAAGTGTTAGCGGACAGCGGAGTGAGCGTCTGCCTCCAGACGTGGGACCACCTCCCAGGCACAGGACCCCGGTGCTTGTGTTCTCCAAAGTCATCTCCCTCAGGGGCAACAGGGCCAAAGCAACACACACTCATGGCACTTCAGACACACAGGAGAGGCGGTGGACTGCGGAGCCACCATGCTGTCAGTGTGACGGCTGTCTTTCCCCACACACACCAACCTAAGACCATAGCCACTGCTAAGAATAATACAGTTGAATCACTGGAAAAGTTGCTGACAAAACAGGTGTGGGCAAGGCAAGTGTGAAGGGATAGGGCAAAAAGGAAAAAGAATTAAAAATCAAAGACTCTGGATTTATATTGTTTCAAAGTATCAAAGGTCTCATTCTACTGTAACCATGTATTTCAATGGAAAATCATAGCGTATATGCAAGAAAAGGACACCAGTCAACAATCCACACACAAACGAAAAGCCTTACCACAAAATCAGCAAATTAGTGCACACTTATATGTCTTTAATTAAAATAAATAGATTGTTTCAGCAAAAGATGATTCCCTAGGCCAGGTGCAGTAGCTCACACCTATAATCCCAGCACTTTGGGAGGCCAAAATGGAAGGATAATTTGAGGCTGGGAGTTTCAGACCAGCCTGGGCAACACAGCAAGCCTGTCTCTACAAAAAATTTAAAAATTCAACTGAGTGTGGTGGGTTGAGACTGTAGTCTCAGCTACTTGGGAGGCTAAGGTGGGAGAATCATTTGAGCCCAGGAGGTCAAGGCTGCAGTGAACCATGATCATGCCATTGCACTCCAGCCTGGGCAGCAGGGGTAAGACCTTGTCTCTTTAAAAATATATAAAAATAGGCCAAGCGTGGTGACTCACGCCTGTAATCCCAGCACTTTGGGAGGCCGAGATGGGCAGATCACAAGGTCAAGAGTTCAAGACCAGCCTGGCCAATATGGTGAAACCCTGTCTCTTACTAAAAATACAAAAATTAGCTGAATATGGTTGTGGGCGCCTGTAGTCCCAGCTACTCAGGAGGCTGAGGCAGGAGAATCACTTGGATCTGGGAGGTGGAGGTTGCAGTGAGCCGAGATCGTGCCACTGCACTCCAGCCTGGGCGACAGAGTGAGACTCCCTCTGAAAAAAATAAAAAATAAAAATAAAAATAAGATTCCCTGATTTGTGTGACTTTCAATTAACCCACTAATTATCTGACTGACACAGTCAGAAAAGGGAGCTCCTGGATATATTATTAATGTCTCCTCCACCCCTCAAATACACTGTGTCACATGGGTGGGAACTGTATGTGTTTTGTTCATATAAAATAAATGAAAACACTACATTGATAGCAGTTGTAAAGGAGACTAAAGGACCATGCTATACCACAAGGGAAACTGACCTAATCAGTGAGAATAGAGAAACCTTCCCCATATACGTGATGTTTGAGATGAAATTCAAAGTTAAACTGGCTATAGGAGACAGGGTAGAACAGTGCAAGGGATGAGACATTCCAGACATAAACGTGGCATGTGCAAAGGCCCTGTGGCAAGAGGAAATTGGAGGAAGGCAAGTGTAGCTTGAGTAGATGGAGGAATAAACCCAGGGTAGGGAGGCCGTAATATGGTCTAACTTGCATTTTGACAAGGTTGCTCTGGCTATAGTATGGAGAACACGTTGGAACAGGGTTGGGGTGGTGCATTAAGACAGGAAAAAGTTGAAAACGCTTGACTGGAGAAAATAATGAATTCAGTCTTGAAAATTATGAACTTGAGATGTTTTTGGGACACCCAAGCAGAGATATCAAGTAGGCAACTGGATCAAGGATCCTTTCCTGTCCTCTAGTGAGCAAGAATGCACTGTTAAGTATGTCTTACATTTGGTTTTACTGTATTTCCTTATCCTTCAGTTTTGAGAATAAAATATACAAGGTGGGTGGATCATGAGGTCAGGAGATCGAGACCATCCTGCCTAACATGGTGAAACCCCATCTCTACTAAAAATACAAAAATTAGCTGGGCATAGTGGCTCATGTCTGTAGTCCCAGCTACTTGGGAGGCTCAGGCAGGAGAATCTCTTGAATCTGGAAGGCAGAGATTGCAGTGAGCTGAGACTGCGCCACTGCACTCCAGCCTGGCGACAGAGCAAGACTCCGTCTCAGAAAAAAAAAATAAATACACATAACATTTTCTTTAACATAAGGTCTCCCTTTAGTTTATTATTACAGCAATAAGAGCCTTCTGTGGCTTGGAAAGACTTTGTCACAAACCTATTCTTCATTGCTATGGTCTGAATCTGCGTCCCCTCAAAAGTCATATGTTGAAGTCCTAACCTTCAAAGTGATGGTACTAGGAGGTGGTGTCTTGTGGGAAGTGATTATGCCATAAGGGCAGAGGCTTCATGAATGGGATTAGTGTCCTTATAAAACAGCCCCAGGCAAGGCGCGGTGGCTCACACCTGTAATCCCAGCACTTTGGGAGGCCGAGGCAGGAGGATCATGAGGTCAGGAGATCGAGACCATCCTGGCCAACATGGTGAAACCCCGTCTCTACTAAAAATACAAAAATTAGCTGGGCATGGTGGCCCATGCCTGTAGTCCCAGCTACTCGGGAGTCTGAGGCAGGAGAATCACTTGAACTTGGGAGGCTTGCAGTGGGCCGAGTAGAGGTTTCAGTGAGCCGAGATCACACCATTGCACTCCAGCCTGGCGACAGAGCGGGACTCCATCTCAAAAACAAACAAACAAAAAGGCCAGGCATAGTGGCTCACACTGGTAATCCCAGCACTCCTAGCACTTTGGGAGGCCGAGGCAGGCGTATTACAAGGTCAAGAGATCGAGACCATCCTAGCCAACATGGTGAAACCCCATCTCTACTAAAAATACAAAAATTAGCTGGGCCTGGTGGCCCATGCCTGTAGTCCCAGCTACTCAGGAGGCTGAGGCAGGAGAACTGATTGAACCCAGGAGGCGGAGGTTGCAGTTAGCTGAGATTGCACCACTGCCCTCCAGCCTGGGCAACAGGGCGAGACTCCATCTCAAAACAAAAACAAAAACAAAAAAAAATCCAGGCCCAAGGGAGCTTGTTCACTTCTTGTACCAAGTGAGGACACAGATGGAAGGCACCTCCTATGAACCAGAAAAGTGGGCCCTCACCAGTCATCAAATCTGCTGGTGCCCTGATCTTGGACTTCACAGCCTCTAGGAGCTGTGATAAATAAATTTCTGTTGTTTATTTATTTATTTATTTGAGATGGAGTCTTGCTCTGTCACCCTGGCTGGAGTGCAATGGCACAATCTTGGCTCACTGCAACCTCCGCCTCCTGGGTTCAAGTGATTCTCTTGCCTCAACCTACTGAGTAGCTGGGGTTACAGGTGCCCACTACCACGCCTGGCTAATTTTTGTATTTTTTAGTAGAGATGGAGTTTCACCATGTTGGTCAGGCTGATCTCAAACTCCAGACTTCAAGTTATCCACCTTTCTTGGCCTCCCAAAGTGCTGGGATTACAGGCATGAGCCACCACACCCGGCCAATTTCTGTTGTTTATAAGCCAGCTGGTCTATGCTATTTTGTTACAGAAGCCCAAATGAACTAAAACACTCGTTAACTCATTCATATTGATTAAGCACCCATTATATTCCAATATTCTAGTCAATGAAGACACAGCTCTTAATATGACAGACCAAGTCCAGTGGGAGAGTTAGGCAATAAGTAGATGGTAGTAGTCATGGGAGGAGAGAGATGGGTGAGGGGGAAGGAGAGAGAAAGCCTGTTGCAATGGCTGACAGCTCCATGTACATAATTTGAAGAACTGTTGACACTTATTCCTGCTGCTCAGGAATAAGGATTTGGATCTCTGGCTTTACAGGTTCCACAACTGTTACTGTGCTGTCACAATCCAGTGGGGTCAGAACTTTCAATAGTTAGTCACCTGGTATGTGTACAATCCATGACAACTGAGATTTCCATACTTTTCCAGGTAGCATAGAGACAAGGTAAAGACATGAGCTACAAGTGTGGTGCTTCTTTGTGCTTTTGTCATCTCCTGAAATATTTTTTAAAGTCATTTCTTCAGGAAGAAATGAAGCTACAACTTTAAAATCGTAGTTAGTTCTGCTGTACCTAAGGATTATTTTGTAGGGAGATATAGCAACAAGTGATACAACTCATACCCAATTCTGGGCACTAGAGAGTATAATCTTATAACATTTACATGGTTATCCAAATCTTTTGAAATTATAATTAGTTTTCTTGCTCCCAAGGAACTGCCAGCAATTTGCAGATTAACTTTAGCCAATAGCTCTACGAGACAGAGAAACTTCACACATTTCCCTGGGCTGGGCTATGTTCTCAGTTCTAGTATAAGCCAGGTCATGTAGGGGTGAGGGGGAAGGATGTACAAGTCCAGGGCAAAGGGTTTCATACAGTGGAAAGAATGTGACCTTTGTGGTGTTAAAGCAGATAAGTAGAAGGCCATTAGCCTGATGCTGTCTCTGCACTAGGAGCTCTTAAGTAAGCAGACCACACCTAAACTGGGATGCATTTCTTGCAACTGACTGAAAAAGAAAAACCAAAACTGAGCCTCAATCACAGTCAACCAACCAACTGGTTAAAAATCAGGGACCTCCCACTGAACTATACCCAAAGAAATCCAATGCCTAGCTATAGCCAATTACATAATATCTTTATTTCCACATTCAGCTACTTCACCTATAAAAGCTCACAGCCAGGCTGCTACAGTAGAGTTCTCTAAGCCTCCTCTGGTTCTGAGTGCTGCTTGAGTCATGAATTGTTGTTTGATCAAATAATCTCTGTTAAATTTATTTTGTCTAAAGTTTTTCTTTATTTATTTAGAGATAGGCTCTCGCTCTGTTGCTCAGGCTGGAGTGCAGTGTGCCATCACGGCTCACTGCAGCCTCAATCTCCCAGGCTCAAGTAATTCTCCCACCTCAGGCCTCCTAAGTAGCTGGGACTACAGGTGCACACCACCACGCCATGCTAATTACCTTATTTTATTTTTATAGAGACAGTGTCTCCCTGTGTTTTTCTCAGGCTGGTCTTGAACTCCTGGCCTCAAACAACTCTCCCACCTCAGCCTCCCAAAGTGCTGAGATTACAGGCATGAGCCACTGTGGCCAGCCTAAAGTTTTTCTTTTAATGTGGTCAGGCAAAACTGGATCCATATCCATAGTTTGCAATGAAAACTCACTTTTTTCTTTATCAAATGGGGATAATAATGCTCAGAAGGATTCTGAGAAGATAAGAGAATGAATATACAGTATTTGGGGGCAGTGCATGTCACATTAAAAACAACAACCACCTCAATAAATGTTGCCCTTCTGGCTTTTCTATACATCACTACAAGGACAGAAACCATCAAGGAAGACTGATAGATCTGTCTACATAAAATGCAACAGCTAAAAACACCATAAAGAAAATCAACAGAAAATTAACAAACCAGGAAAAAACACTGGCAACATATGAAACAGGCTGGATTTTAGTATCCTTAATGTATGATAAATCAATGAGAAAAAAAAAATCAGCTCTCCAAAAAAAAAAAGTGGACAAAAACAGGTAATTCTGTCTGTCTGTCTGTCTCTTTCTCTCTCTCTCACACACACACACAAGAAATATAAATGGCCAATAAACATATGAAAAATTATCCAACTTCTCTAATAATAAAAGAACTTTAAATAATTTTGAATTAAAGATATATCATGCTTTGCCCAAGAAACTAGCAAGTTTTTAAAGTTATATCCAATAGAGAGGATAGTGAAACCAACACCTTCACACTGCTGTGAGATATAGACTGGTATCTTTCCGTAGGGTATGTATGTACTACTTGGCTGCATTTATCAAAAGCCTTAGTATGCATACTTTTTGAGCCAGAAAATTCACTTCCATGACTTTATCCTTGGAGATGAGTAAAGTTACCTACAATAAAGTTTTCATTTATAGGAGGAAATAAAACAGCATTCTGACCTCTTTGCTGGTCAGCAAATATGCCAAGCACCTCAGGGCTGGCTACTGTTTCCTCTGCCAGGAACCCTCTCCCCACAAATCACCTGCATGGCCTGTTCTCTCACAGACTCAGATCTCTGCCTAAAAGTTATTTTATCTGTGAGTCCTTCTTACCCACTCTATATAAAATAACCCCCTATCCACTGGCCTGAGACACACACACACACACACACACCCCTAACCTCTTACTTGGCTATATTCTCTGCATGTACCACAATTGGACACATTATGCACTTACATTTTCACGTGTTTATTGTCCGTCTACCTCAACTAGAATGTCAGCTCCACAAGGGCAACAATCTTTGTTTTGCTCCCTGCACATCTCCAGCACCAAGAACAATGCCTGGCATATAGCAGACACTCAAATATTTACAGAATGACCCTCCAGGTATTACTTTGGTATCTTAAAACTTTCTTTTTGTCTTCTCTCTCTAGATTGTTACAAGAGGAAAACAACATCAACAAAATCCAACCATGACCACAACTGACATTTCTTCTTTTTCTCCAGTCCTTTAGAGACTTTGCTCTGAACAGAATTGCTGGTGTTGACAGCTACTTGGTTTTCAAGAGCAGGGATAAGAACAAAAAAGGCCTATATCCCACACCTGTCTCTCTGAAATGGCCCTAATGCGGAATCTAACAATTTCAAATTCAATACACATTTATTAACAATCATGTTGTAACCTAGAACTGTGACAACAACAAACTAACTGCATTAAAAAACACACATATTTTCCTTCAATAGACATGAACTTAAACTTAGAATCTTGGAATAGAGGTAGTTATTGTGGTTTCTATATCTTATCTCTCTTTTTTTTTTATTAAAAAGTAGTACCTGCCTGGCGCAGTGGCTCAGCTTTAATCCCAACACTTTGGAAGGCCAAGGCTGGTGGATCACCTGAGGTCAGGAGTTCCAGACCAGCCTGGCCAACATAGTGAAACCCTGTCTCTACTAAAAATACAAAAATTAGCTGGGCATGGTGGTGGGCACCTGTAATTGCTGCTACTCGGGAGGCTGAGGCAGGAGAACTGATTGAACCCAGGAGGCGGAGGTTGCAGTTAGCCGAGATTGTGCCACTGCATTCCAGCCTGGGCAACAAGAATGAAACTCCATCTCAAAAAGAAAGAAAAAAAGTAGTATCTATCTATACTAGAAATTTTTGAAAATACAGATAATCAAGAAAAAGATTATAATTACAATGTCACTATCCACAGAAAACCACTGTTAATACCTTACTATATCTCCTTCCAATCAGTGTCTATATGCACACATATGAACACTCAATAAAAACGGGATGCTATTGTACATATTATTTACAACCTGCTTCACTTCACATCTTTCCATGTCAAAAAAGTCATCCCCAATTTATCAATAATTGAATACCAGCCCTACTGCTGGACATTTAAATTAATCCTACATTTTTACTATTCTAATACTGTATGGTTACCCTTAAATATACAGCTGGCCCTCTGTATCTGTGGGCTCCACATCCATTGATTCAATCAATCACAGATCAAAAATATTAGGAAAAAGGCCAGGCGAGGTGGTTTACGCCCTGTAATGCCAGCACTTTGGGAAGCCAAGGCAGAGGATCACCTGAGGTCAGGAGTTCAAGATCAGCCTGGCCAACATATAGTAAAACCCCGTCTCGACTAAGAAATGCAAAAATTAGCTGGGCATGGTGGCACATGCTTGTAGTCCCGGCTACTTGGGAAGCTGAGGCAGGAGAATGGATTGAACCCAGGAGGTGGAGGCTGCAGTGAGCCGAGATGCCGAGATCTCACCATTGTACTCCAGCCTGGGTGACAGAGCAGGACTCCGTCTCTTGAAAAAAAAAAAAAAAAAGGATGGTTGCATCTGTATTGAACATGGACAGATCTTTCTCTTGTCATTATTCTCTAAACAATACAGCATAACAACTACTGACGTAGCATTTACGTTGTAACCTAGAGATGATTTAACATATATGGGACGACATGTGTAGGTTATGTGCAAATACTGTGCTGTTTTATATCAGGAACTTTAGCACCTGGAAATGTTGTTATGAGAGGGATCCTAGAAGCAGTCCCCCACAAATACCAAGGGTCAACTGTATTCTTGTCTCATATTCATGGTGTTTTTGTGATATGCAGGATAAATTCCCTGAAGTGGAAATGCTATTAAAAGATATGTGCATTAGGCTGGGCGCGGTGGCTCACGCCTGTAATCCCAGCACTTTGGGAGGCCGAGGCGGGTGGATCACGAGGTCAGGAGATCGAGACCATCCTGGCTAACACAGTGAAACCCTATCTCTACTAAAAATACAAAAAATTAGCCGGGCGCGGTGGCAGGCGCCTATAGTCCCAGCTACTCTGGGAGGCTGAGGCAGGAGAATGGCGTGAACCCAGGTGACGGAGCTTGCAGTGAGCCAAGATGCGCCACTGCACTCCAGCCTGGGCAAAAGAGTAAGACTCTGTCTCAAAAAAAAAAAAAAAAAAGATAGGTGCATTAAAGTTTGTAACTGGGGTTGGGGGCTGGGCGTAGTGGCTCACGCATGTAATCCCAGCACTTTGGGAGGCTGAGACGGGCAGATCACCTGAGGTCAGGAGTTCAAGACGAGCCTGGCCAACATGGTGAAACCCCTAAAAATATAAAAAGTAGCCGGGCATCATGGTGGGCGCCTGTAGTCCCAGCTACTTGGGAGACTGAGGCACGATAATTGCTTGAACCTGAGAGGCAGAGGCTGCAGTGGGCCAAGAACACACCACTGCACTCCAGCCTGGGCGACACAAGTGAGACTCCATCTCAAAAACAAAAAGAAAAAAGTTCATAACTGGGTACCAAATCACCTTCCAGAGAGGTTGTAATGACCTGCCCTCCTTTACAGATCTAATGCTGTCTGATTCTAGGATAGCCAGAGGCCTGAACATTAGGAACAAACTAGGCACATGCAACTAATGCAACAATTCCCCACCTCTAATTCTTCAGCTGGTGCCATCTGGACCTCCTGTGCTGGTTTATTCTTTCATTGTCCTGCTGGCCCACAAAGGAGGCAAGATGGAATTAAATCCTGAGACAGTCCTGGTGGGATCTCGGGTCCCTGTGGTGTGCGGGCCTCTAGGGAGCTACTGAGCTACAGAAGAAAGAAAGAAGGAAGGAAGGAAGGAGGGAAGGAGGGAAGGAAGGAAGGAAGGAGAGAAAGAGAAGGAAGGAGAGAAAGAGAAGGAAGGAAAGAAAGAGAGGGGAAGGGAGGGGAGGGGAGGGGAGGGGAGGGAAGGGAAGGGAAGGGAAGGGAAGGGAGAGAGAAGGGAAGGGAGAGAGAAGGGAAGGAGAGAGAAGGGAAGGAGGGAGAAGGGAAGGGACAGAGAAGGGAAGGGAGAGAGAAGGGAATGGAGAAAGGAAGGGAGAGAGAAAGAAGAAAGACAGAGAGAAAGACAGAAAAAGAAAGAAGGAGAGAAAGAAAAAAGAAGAAAGGAAGGAAGGAAAGAAAGAAAGAGAGAGAGAGAGAAAGAAAAGAAAAAAAAAGAAAAGAAAAGAAAAGAAAAGAAAAGAAAAGAAAAGAAAAGAAAAGAAAAGAAAAGAAGTGTGTGCTGTAGGGTCTCCCAGCAACTCCTAGCCACAAAGATTGCAGACCTTACCATGTTGAAGGACTATTTGCCAAGGCGTCTAATTTGAAAACTGTGGTAATAGATGATCTTTCTTAACTATTTATAAGCACAAATACTGCATCTTGTTTGAATCATGGGCCTGTTTTTTGTTTGCATACACACTCTATCATCCCTAAGAACCCTGATGAACAAAGCATTTTACAAGAAGCTAACAAAAGTCTGTTGGCACGATTTACAAAACTGTTGTTATTGAGATGAAGGCTAATTAAATTAAATTATTTGTTTTTCAAATAGAGCATGCATTATTGAGAGAACATCTGCTCCCTGAAAACAATTTGCAGTTTAGCTCTTCGTGGGTGCTGAAAAGGCTCCTGAAGCTGAATTTTTGAAAATTCTATGTTACCCTGACACCTAGTGGACCAAAAAATAGTTTCCAAACATGAAAATAAGACAGCAAGAGGCCAGGCATGGTGGCTTACACCTGTAATCCTAACATTTTGAGAGGCCAAGGCGGGAGGATCACTTGAGGTCAGTTCGAGGTCAGCCTAGCCAACATGGTGAAATCCTGTCTCTACTAAAAATACGAAATTAGCCAGGCGTGGTGGCACGCATCTGTAATCCCAGCTACTTGGGAGGCTGAGGCAGGAGGATCCCTTGAACCCAGGAGGTGGAGGTTGCAGAGCCAAGATCATGCCACTGCACTCCAGCCTGGGCAACAGAGCAAGACTCTGTCTCAAAAAACAAAAAGAAACTAAGGTTCATGTTGACTACTGGAATTGCCTAAAATACTAATACCTTACAAATGTAAAGTCAGTATTTTCTTAAAAGTTGGAAAGGACTTCTGCATATTACATCACTAATTATAGAAGACCCCTAGGTTTCTTTTTCTTTTTCTTTTTTTTTGGTCCACTACTGGTGACTATGCTCGTCAGTCTTATTGCCCCCTTTCTCCCTTCTTCTCACTTTCCTTAGACTTTCCTCTTTCATTCTTCACTCTTCCTCCTGACTCAGAGAGGATCACATTCCCTTGACAAAGTCCAGCCCTAATATTTCTTGAACCCAAGAGCCCTGTGATGACAGTTTCTCACAGAGCATAATTTAGAGATGGAGTCAAAGAACTATGGCCCATAGACCAAACCCCACCTGCTGCCTGTTTCTGAAAATAGCATTTTATTGGCACACTGTCACACCCAACCGTTTATGTATTGCCTATTGCTATTTTTATGCTCTAACAGCAGAGCTGAGAAGCTGCAACAGAGATAGAAGAGCCCACAAGGCTAACATATTTACTCCTGGCACATCTGTTGGCCCAATTTAGAATAAGGCAGTCTGAGTCCCAACCTCTGGACCTTACCAGCTGTGGTGCTCAAGGCTTCACACACTAGACAGTGCCCTGGGCTATACACAAAGGACCATGTGACCACTGGGTTTCTGTAAACTTCCTTTTATTTTTAAAGAGATGGGGGTCTCACTATGTTGCCCAGGTTGGTCTCAAACTTCTGGGCTCAAGCAATCTTCCTGCCTCAGACTCCCAGAGTGTTGGGATTACAGGCGTGAGCCACCGTGCCCAGCCTCAAGCTCCATTTCTCAAGGCACTTTCTTCACTGGTTCTTCCCAGCTCTCTGATCATGCAGAATCATCACTTCTTCCCACTTCATGTTTCATTTTTTCTGGTCCAAGATTCTCAACATGTAATCTAGTTTATGCTGAAATGGAAATCTTGTCATCTTCAGACAAGATTTCTGACAATCCCTAAAGCCTAATAAGAGCTTCAAAGAAACCAGTCTACAGCTCCCAACACCACAGTGTTTGAAAGGCCACTGCTCTCCTTCCCCACCAGGTGGTCAGGCTTTGACCCTGCCGCAGTGCTAGGGGCTGTTACCCTGTACCCTCCACTGTCAGGGCAGTCACCTCCTCCAGCACCACCTTATCTACCTCACCCCTTTCTGGGGGGACCAAGGCTAGATGTGTCACTGAGTGAGCCTCAGGAGATGGACTGCAGGAAAAGCACAGAACAGAGGCAATGTTAGTATTAAGAAATAGAGTTGGCCAGGCATGGTGGCTCACACCTGTAATCCCAGCACTTCGGGAGGCTGAGGCGGGTAGATCACCTGAGGTCAGGAGTTCGAGACCAGCCTGGCCAACATGGTGAAACCCCGTCTCTACTAAAAATACACACACACACACAAAAATTAGCCAGGCATGGTGATGCATGCCAGTAGCCCCAGCTACTTGGGAGACTGAGACAGGAGAATTGCTTGAACCTGGGAGACGGAGCTTGCAGTGAGCCAAGATCATCCCACTGCACTTCAGCCTGGGCGACAGAGGGAGGCTCCGCCTCAAAAAAAAAAAAATTAAAAAAAAAAAGAGGGCTGGGCACGGTGGCTCACACCTGTAATCCCAGCACTTTGGGAGGCTGAGGCCAGTGGATCATGAGGTCAGGAGTTCAAGACCAGCCTGGCCAAGATGGTGAAACCCCCGTCTCTACTGAAAATACAAAAATTAGCCAGGCATGGTGGCAGGAGCCTGTAATCCCAGCTACCTGAGAGGCTGAGGCAGGAGAATCGCTTGAACAGGGCGGCAGAGGTTGCAGTGAGCTGAGATCAAGCCACTGCACTCCAGCCTGGGCAACAGAGTGAGACTCTGTCTCAAAAAGAAAGAAAAGAAAAAAAAGAAAAAGAAAAAGGAAAGGAGGAAGGAAGGAAGGAAGGGGAAAGAGAGAAAAAGAGAGAGAGTTGGGGCAGGTCGCGGTGGCTCATGCCTGTAATCCCAGCACTTTGGGAGGCCGAGGCGGGTGGATCACCTGAGGTCAGGAGTTCAAGACCAGTCTGACCAACATGGCGAAATCCCGTCTCTTCTAAAAGTACAAAAATAAGCCAGGTGTGGTGGTGCCCACCTGTAATCCCAGCTTCCCGGGGGGCTGAGGCAAGAGAGTCACTTGAACCCAGGAGGCAGAGGTTCCAATGAGCCAAGATCATGCCACTGCACTCCAGCTTGGGTGACAGAGCGAGACTCCATCTCAAAAAAAAAAAAAAATTAAGTACAGCCAGACACAATGGCACACACCTGTAGTCCCAGCTACTTCAGAAACAGAAGGGAGGATCACCTGAGCCCAGGAGTTTGAGGCTATCATGTACAACATAGCAAGATCCCGTCTCTAAAATAAATAAATAAATAAATAAATAAAATGTATGGCCAGGCATGGTGGCTCATGCCTGTAATCCCAGCACTTTGAGAGGCCATCAGGAGGACTGCTTGAGGCCAGGAGTTTGAGACCTACCTGGGCAACATAGTGAGATGCCGTCTCTACAAAAATTTTAAAAATTAGCCAGCACGATGGCTCACACCTATAGTTTCAGCTACTCAGGAGGCTGAGGCAGGAGGATCTCTTAAGCCTAGGAGTTGCCGGCTACAGTAAGTCATGATTGCACCACTGTACTCAAGCCTGGGCAACAGAGCAAGACTCTGTCTCTAAATAAATAAATAAATAAATAAAATTTTTAAAATAAATACAATCTGAACCCTAAACGATTGGTTAACTGTTCATTTCTTTATAAACAGTGCTAAGTTAATTTGGAGGCTTTATGAAAGATACTTGTTACAGTTCTCCAGCACAGACTCTTGATGGAAAATTAAGGGATGTGGGCTTCTGTTTCATCTCAGAAATTTCTGGTCACAAAGGTGTTGTAGCATAAAATTTTTAACTTAGAATTTTTCATCTTTGAAAGCTTGAGAGTTCAAACTTTGCTCTCTTACTTACAACAGACGAAAAGTGGCAAGTAGGTTAAAAATTACTTTCAAAGTGTTTTTATTTAAACCTGTAGCCTGGCAATACAGGAATTATAGGACTGCATCTGAAGTCTCCAATGAAATTACACCTGAGCCTGCCTTCTGCAATGGTTCCAGAATTCAAAAAAGAATGTCATGGTCTCACGGTGCTAACAGATGTCCAGTCAGATAAAACGGGTCAAAATGTTCTTTTAGAACCACTTTTTGCAAATACAGGAAGCCTTTAGCAGAGGATTTCAGCATCTGCTGGAAAAATTGCTTCAATGTTCTGCAATGGCTTGGCAACAGCAGTAACTGCCATGTATTGACAAGCTTACGGCTGTACAACAGCGCTATCTGTCCCAAGACAGAAGGTTCCAAGAGCATCATCCAAGACTAGGTGGCAACAACCAGTCACCAGGCAAACACCTAGGCAAGAGAATGACCCCATAAGGTTGTTATGTAGAGCCAATACTGGCAGGCACAGCAGATATGGCCTCTTTGCAATATAAGAAATGTGTTGGCCGGGCACGGTGGCTCATGCCTGTAATCCCAGCACTTTGGGAGGCCGAGGCAGGTGGATCACCTGAGGTCAGGAGTTCGAGACCAGCCTGACCAACATGGCGAAACCATATCTCTACTAAAAATACAAAAAAAAAAAATTAACTGGGCATGGTGGTAGGTGCCTGTAATCTCAGCTACTCAGGAGGCTACGGCAGGAGAATTGCTTGAACCCAGGAGGCAGACGTTGAAGTGAGCCGAGATTGTGCCATTGCCCGCCAGCTTGTGTGATAAGAGGAAAACAGGTTCTGAGGCTCATTTGACATTTGAGAGGGAATGGGGGCCTCTTTGAGCTCCAGGTTAGAAGGGCAACCTAAATGAGTTCTTCATGGCCTATACTGCCCAGTCTTAACTTAGGACCCACTCTCCAGCCCCACCATTACAATCCCCACCCCATGGTAACCTCTGGGACTCCAAACTGTCTTCCTGGTATTTCCATTTTTAGAAGAGCCAAACTTCTGTCATCTCTGCATTCATAGTTACTCAGTAAAGCTGGGCTTCACTTCCCTAATGACATAATCAGAAAACCAAGCCCAGGAGGAAACAGCAGCCACAGCAAATACAAACCCAGCCCAGCACACACGAAAGAACGTGGGTGCTGGATCCTTCTGCTAAACATCTGGTAATGCTCCTTTGCCAAGGGCCATGGCAACTAGAAATCCTGAGCTGTACCAGCAGTTACAAGATCCACCAAAAACCCAGATATGGGGATCTTGGACAAAAAGTTTAATGGAGCTATGGGTGGCTGTGAATACACCTACAGGAGAGAGTGGTGAAAAGAATTCTGTGGAGTTTAGCTAGGAGCTGAAAAGAAGATGTGATCACAGATATTCCGAGATACGCAGAACCTAGCAGCACACTGTCAAGTCCAAGGGACAAGTGTCTAGTGGGTCTCAAACTTCTACAGTCAAAGGACAACTTCTTCCAGGGAAGCAATCTTGAGAATCTTTGGCCAGTTCTACTAGTCATTACCTGCCCTTCAAAACATCAATTAGAAGGCTGGGCACAGTGACTCATGCCTGTAACCCTAGCACTTTGGGAGGCTGAGAGGGGAGGATTGCTTGAGGTCAGGAGTTAGAGACCAGCCTGGGCAATATTGCAAACCCCCATCTCTACAGAAAATTAAACAATTAGCTGGGCATTGTAGTACACACCTGTAGTCCCAGTCACTTGGGAAACTGAGGTGGGAAGATAGCTTGAGCCCAGAAGTTCAAGGCTGCGGTGAGCTAAGATTGAGCCACTGCACTCCAGCCTGGGTGACAGAGCAAGACCTTGCCTCAAAAAAAAAAAAAAAATTAATAAAAGTATGGAGAATTCTATCAACAGATAAATGCATAAACAAAATGTGATGAATACATATAGACATTGTTCAGTCTTCATAAGGAATGAAATTCTGATTCATGCTACAACATGCATGAAACTTGAAAACATTAATGCTAAGTAAAATAAGTCAGACACCAAAGAACAAATATTGTACAACTCAATTTATACAAGGTACCCAGAATGGGCAAATTCATAGACAAAGAAAGTAGAACAGGGGTTACTAGCAGCAAGTGGGAGGGGAGAATGGGAAGATATCATTTAATGGGTACAGAGTTTATGTTTGGAATGATGAAAAAGTTCTAGGCAAAAATAGTTATGATGATTATACAATATTGTGACTATAATCAATGCCAATGAATTGTACACTTAAAATGGTTAAAATGGTAAATCTTATGTTATATCTATTTTATTAATAACACAATAAACAAAAAATTTTTTCATGTGAAAAATGGCATTGCTTTTAAGAAAATATGAGTAAGGTAATTTTTTTAAAGACTACTATTAATAAGTAAATAATTTACATCAGATATTATGTGATAATTAGAATCAGCAAGGAAGACTCAT
The DNA here is from genome assembly GCF_006542625.1 of Nomascus leucogenys. Lineage (NCBI taxonomy): Eukaryota > Metazoa > Chordata > Mammalia > Primates > Hylobatidae > Nomascus > Nomascus leucogenys. The sequence goes on along the minus strand of NC_044384.1, from coordinate 56,454,097 downwards.
GTTGATCTGCACCAGTGGTCCCTAGGCCATAATGTGATAGCCAATTCCCTCATTCTGGCCCAAGCTCCTGCTTCTCCAAAGGAATACGTTTACCCATTTGGAGCCAGGGTCCTTCAGTATTTAAATATTGCAACTATCTCAGGCCTCGTGAATTCTGTATTCATATTTGTTTAAAGGAAGCCCAATTCTTACTGAACTATCCACGAAAACAATGGAGTATTTAGTAAGACTTGTGCTTAATGTAACATATAAAATCCCAAAAGTATCTTTATTTCATCCAGTTAAGGATACTATATCATGAAAATGCAAAACTGTGACTTAATGAACTTCTCCTCTCGATTAGCTAAGCATATTGTGTGGAATATTCTTTCTGAATATGGATTATGATATAACATGGGTCAGGTACATTAATGTACACCTGTGTTCCCAGGATCTCTCCTTCATAAAACTTCTTAATACTAGTTTTTTGCTCTCCAGTTTTAAATTTTCAGGAGAAGCCAAAATTATTATTTTTTTGTTTTTTTTTTTTTGAGACAGTGTCTCACTCTGTCACCCAGGCTGGAGTGCAGTGGCGTGATCTCAGCTCACTGCAACCTCTGCCTCCCTGGCTCAAGCAATTCTCCTGCCTCAGCCTCCCAAGTAGCCATGCTGGGCTCATTTTTGTATTTTTAGTAGAGATGGGGTTTCACCATGTCGGCCAGGCTGGTCACCTCAAGTGATCTTCCTGCCTTGGCCTCCCTAAGTGCTGGGATTACAGGCATGAGCCACCACACCCGGTAGAGGAGCCAAAATTATTAATATTGTGCTGAACATGTTCTCAAATCTCCAGAGTGCCAAAGGAATGACTTAACAATTAAGCAGTTGGCCGGGTGTGGTGGCTCACGCCTGTAATCCCAGCACTTTGGGAGGCTGAGGTGGGTGGATCACGAGGTCAGGAGATCGAGACCATCCTGGCTAACATGGTAAAACCCCGTCTCTACTAAAAAATACAAAAAATTAGCTGGGTGTGGTGGCGGGCACCTGTAGTCTCAGCTACTTGGGAGGCTGAGGCAGGAGAATGGTGTGAACACGGGAGGCGGAGCTTGCAGTGAGCCGAGATCACGCCACTGCACTCCAGCCTGGGCGACACAGCGAGACTCCGTCTCAAAAAGAAAAACAAAAAAACAAAAAAAAAACAATTAAGCAGTTAATCTGATTGACGGAGAAACTGGGCAGAGTCATCACAAGGTGAATGACTTGGCCTGCTCATTCAGCCGGGATGTTTATTCATATTAACCTTAGCTTAGTTTTCTTTTCACTTTCTGCATCATTTCAGGATAAGAAGGATGTTCTTAAAGAATCAGGAGGATATCTAGGTGAGGCAGGAGTAGATAACCAATTCAGATTACAGTTTTGGCTAGATAATGTCATGGTCTTTAAAATTTCTTTTTTCTTTCTTTTTTTTTTTTTTTTTCTGAGACGGAGTTTTGCTCTTACAACTCAGGCTGGAGTGCAGTGGAGCAATCTCAGCTCACTGCAACCTCTGCCTCCTGGATTCAAGCGATTCTCCTGCCTCAGCCTTTCAAGTAGCTGGGATTACAGGCACGTGCCACCATGCCCTGCTAATTGTGTATTTTTAGTAGAGACAGGGTTTCACCATATTGGTCAGGCTGGTCTGGAACTCCTGACCTCAAGTGATCCACCTGTCTCGGCCTCCCAAAGTGCTGGGATAACAGGCGTGAGCACTGTGTCTGGCCTAAATTTCTTTTAAACATATTTAAAAGGCTGTTTTAATAGAATCATAACAACTAATGTAATGTGTGATCTGGATTGGACCTCATACTAGAATTTTGGAGTGGAGGGCTATAAAGGATACCATTGAGATAACTGGCAAAATATGGTCTTTAAATGAGATAATAGTATTCTATCAATGTTAATATCTCCAGATTTTGATAATTTCATTGCAGTCCTCTAAAGAATGTCCTTGCTCTTCGGAAACACTCCCTAAATAATTCAGAAGTAAAGAAAAGAGACATTTCCTGTCAAATCTACAACTTACTTTCAAAACGTTCAGGAAAAAAAGTTTATATATTTATATACGTATGTATGCATATACATATACATATATACATGCACAGTACATCAAGACAAAATGATAAGCATGGTAAAATAAGGGAATCGCCAGGCATGGTGGCTCACGCCTGTAATCCCAGCACTTTGGGAGGCTGCATGGATCACCTGAGGTCGGGAGTTCAAGACCAGCCTGACCAACATGGAGAAACCCCGTCTCTACTAAAAATACAAAATTAGCCAGGCATGGTGGCGCACGCCTGTAATCCCAGCTACACGTGAGGCTGAGGCAGGATAATTGCTTCAACCTGGGAGGCAGAGGTTGCGGTGAGCTGAGATTACGCCATTGCACTCCAGCCTGGGCAACAAGAGTGAAACTCCATCTCAAAATAATAATAATGATAATAATAACAATAATAATAATGAAAGCTGAGTAATGGGTAGGGGAGTTCATTGTATTATTCTCACTTTTCTATAGGTAGGAATTTTTTTTGAGGTCTCTGCTGTGGCTAAGGCTGGAGTGCCGTGGTGCAATCACGGCAAACTGCAGCCTTGACCTCCCAGACTCAGGTGATCCTCCCACCTCAGTCTCCCAAGTAGCAGGGAACACAGGCATGTACCACACCTGGCTAATATTTTTCTTATTATTTTTGTAGAGGTGGGGTCTCCCTATGTTATCCAGGCTGGTCTCAAACTCTTGGGTTCAAGTGATCTTCCCGCCTTGGTTTCCCAAAGTGCTCGGATTACAGGCATGAGCCACCATGCCCAGCCAGAAATAATTTAAAATAAGAAATTTACTAAAAAAAAATTTTTAAGCTAATATAATTTCATTCATCATATCCTATGATCTAAAACAAAGCAAAATTAATTTGACATTATAAAATATACATCTCAATTAACTTTTTTCCCCACACTACATCAATGTATCAGTTAATACTACATTAGTGGCATTATTACCCAGGAAAATACTATTTGAATTTTATCTGAAAATAAAATCACTAAACCTCACGGTTAGAAGGGAACTAAGAGATCAAACAAATCAAACAAACCTCTGTTTTGGCCGGGCATGGTGGCTCACGCCTGTAATCCTAGCATTTTGGGAGGTCAAGGCAGGTGGATCACTTGAGGTGAGGAGTTCGAGACCAGCCTGGCCAACATGGTGAAACCCTGTCTCTACTAAAAATACAAAAATTAGCTGGGCATGGTGGTGTGTGCTTGTAATCCCAGCTACTCGGGAGGCTGAGGCATGAGAATTGCTTGAACCTGGGAAGCGGAGGTTGCAATGAGCCAAGATCATGACACTGCACCCCAGCCTGGGGTGACACAGCGAGACTCTGTCTCAGAAATAAATAAATAAGTAAATAAATAAACCTCTGTGTTTCCAGTGTAACACCATATGAAATTACATAATATCAAAAGCAAACAGAGTGTGAATCATGCATGAGTCCAGCACAGAGAGGTTATACCTTGAACTGCTGTTGATCTCTACCCAGCCCAGTTTCCAGGACACATGAAGCAAAAGTCCACCAATAAGCGTCTGCCATCTGGAAAGGACAAGGGGCAATGTGAATTTCATAGAGTGCAAGAGTCTCCAACACCATCCAGCCCCAGCAGATCTGCTGACTGACACAAAGAGACAAGTTCAACTCTATTTACTACTCTTTTCTCCCACTCTCTCCCAATTATCCCATTTCTCAGAACTTTCCTTCTTAATCTCTAATTTCCTTGAGTCCAGCTGTCCAGCAAGTACTGACATTGACATTCTTCTCCCCTTTTTTTTTTTTTTTTTTTGAGATGGAGTTTCACTCCGTTGCCCAGGCTGGAGTGCAATGGCACAATCTCGGCTCACTGCAACCTCCGCCTCCCAGGTTCAAGCAATTCTCCTGCCTCTGCGGCCTGAGTAGCTGGGATTACAGGCGCGTGCCATCATGCTGGCTAATTTTTTGTATTTTTAGTAGAGATGGGGTTTTACCCTGTTAGCCAGGGTGGTCTCGATCTCCTGACCTCATGATCCTCCTGCCTTGGCCTCCCAAAGTGCTGGCATTACAGGCGTGAGCCACCATGCCTGGCCCCTTCTCCTCTTATTCTAGACTTTTCCTGAACAGCCTCACTCATAGCTACTGCTTCTCCCACTGCCTCTACATTGATGATTCCCAAATCCCCGTTCTTACTTGGATACTGCCACAATATCTCCCACAAGCTCTCAATGATTATTATTATTGTTATTATTCATAGATTTGGGGGTATATGTGCAGGTTTGTTACATGGATATAGTGAGTAATGGTGAGGTTTGGGCTTCCAGTGTCCATCAACTGAATAGTATACATTGTGCCCAATAGATACCGTTTCAACCCTCAGCCCCCTCCCATCCTCCCTGCCAAGCTCCCAGTGATAACATGCCTAAATCATTACCCTGAACCTCTCCCTCAAATCATCCTCCCTATCCCCAATCAGCCAAATCAGAAACCTAGGTGGCATTCCACCTCACCTCTTCGGCCTTCACCTCCCTCATCTAAGCACAATATCCTATTGATTTTATTTATCCCCATAACAGCATTCAAATCTGAAGTCTTCCCCACAAACCCTCCTGCCTCTGTCTCAATTCAGGCTCTCATCATCTCATGCCTGGCTCACAGCATTAGGCCCTTAACTGGTCCCCCTCTCTCCAAGGTTGCCCCCCATCCATTCTTTACTTTGCAGTCAAAGGGTTTGTCCTAAAATGCTAATTTAATTGTGCTACTCGCTTGTTTTAAAAACAGATGATTCTTCCTGGTGCCACAGGCAGCAACCCTCAGCCTCTTTTCTGCCAACAACACACTCGGGGTCATGAAGCTCACCCGAGACACACGGCCCCCAGCATGCACAGTGCAGGGGCAGCACAGGTCACAAACACCCCTCCCCCTCCCAATGCAGAAAGCACATCAGAATGCCAAATGAGTGAGAGGGACAGCTGCTTGCTCTAATTGCTTTTTTATTTTACTTGAGTCATTCATAAATGTCAAAACCCTGTTTTTCATGATAAATGACTTGAGACACCTCATCTCGGAAGTGACTATGACCACAACACACCCATGTGTTGCGACACTACAGTTGAGAACTCTGGCCTAAAGGACAAGTCACTTGGGTGTGACACATAAAGTCCTTTGGGACTTTCACCCACCCCTCTCCAGGGTCAGCTCCTGTCTGTCTGCTGTGTGCAGCCACATTCCAGCCACAGCAGATGGCCCACAGCCTTGGGAACATGCCAGGCCATGTCATACTTCTAGGAGTCTGGGCGTGCCATCCTCTTGCCCCATAATGTTCTTCCCATCTCTTTGTCTGTAGTGAACACCTGCTCAGCCTATAACACCCAGTTTGCCCATATCCTGTGTGAAGTTTCACTGACCCAGCCAAGCAGAACACACCAAATGTGGGTCCTGCCTTCAAACGGTTTGGTCTACCACAGTGATTCTCAACCAAGCGATCTTCCCCTCCAGGGGGCATTTGGCAGTGTCTAGGGAAATGTTTGGTTGTTACAATCGGGGAGAGGAGCGGAAGGTATGCCACCGGAATCTAGCCAGTAGAAGCCAGGGATGCTGCTAAACATCCTACAATGTGCAGGGTAGTCCCCACTGCAAAGAATTATCCAACTCAAAATGTCAGTGGCTGGAATGTCATTCCAAGGTTGAGAAACCGCGGTCTAGTGAAAGTAAGGTAATTAATCAATAATTACAAGAAACTGTGTGAAGCCCTAAAAGGAAGTGTACCAGGTACTATAAGCCACTCTACTGAGGGCAACTAACCTAGTCTACTGAGTGGGTAAGACTTCCTAGAGAAAATAAATTTGAGCAAAAACCCAAAGTGTGTTCAAAGCAGGAGACCCAGAAGGGACAAAGGCCCAGAAGTGACAGCAACAATGGCTTGGTTCAAAGCTTCTTGGAGAAGTTCATTTGGTCTGGACCCCAGCACTGGAGCACTGGAGAGGGGGCAGCAAGAGCTGACCCTGGAGAGAAGGGGCTGCTCCTGAAGGACCACATCAATCATAAGGAGCTGGGACTTCAAACTGGGGACTCACTGAAGGGTTCCAGGCATGGGAGTGACACGTCGCATTTACATTTGGGGAAGCTCCCTCTCTTTACAAAGGAGGGAATGTTACTGACAGAAGCAAGACTAGGGGCAAAGAAGTAAGTTAGGAGTTTTTATAGTAATTGGAGAGATGACAGTGGCCCAGAAAGGGGCAAGACGGATGAAGAAAGTGGACAGATGCTGAAGATGTCTAGGAAGCCCTGGTGGTTAACTGCATGTTGAAGATGAAGGAGACAAAGGAAACAAGAATCACTCCCAGGTTCTGAGTTGTACAGTTAAATGGAGGGTAACCATTCACTGCAGGTGAATTTAAGGAACAGATGGAATTTAAAAAGCAAGCTCCATGAGGGCAGGGATCTGTTTTCTTCACTGATGTAACCCAGGTGTCTGCAGAATACATTACTCTGCCCTACCAGACACCAAGCATTGTTCTAGGCACTTGGAATACTCCAGTGGCAAAATGGGTAAGTCAAAATTCCTGCCTTTGTAGATCTTACATCCTATGGGGGAGGTGCATTCAGTCTGTCTCATCCAAGGACAGGGAGAAGAATGGCAATCCAAGCGTAGAGATCACCCTTTCCTATGAACATTCGCTAAGTCCCTCTACCTTTAGGGATGTGGAAAGACAACCAGAACCAAAAAAACACTTGCTACTCTGTAAGAGAGAAACCAGTATCCCAGCTTTATTGACTAAAATACCCATAATCACAGAAGATACTTTAAAACTTTTGTTATGAGGCTGGGCACAGTGGCTCACACCTGTAATCCTGGGAGGATCGCTTGAGGCCAGGAGTTCAAAGCTGCAGAGAGCTATGGAGTGCATGCCACTGTACTCCAGCCTGGGTGACAGAAAGGGAGCCTGCCTCTACAAAAACAAACAAACATGTTTGCTATGAAATATTAGGGAGGAGCTTGACAAAGTATTTTAAAGTTCACCTGAAATAACATAGTGGTGATAATATAATAAACATTTTTTTAAAAGGAGAACAAGGGATGGCTTGCTCTACTACATATTTAAATGGTTTAATAATTAAAACAATTCAGCACTAGTCCCTTAACATCAAAATTGACAAATACCCAAAAAGAGACCCTAGAAAAATGACTTTATTATTTTTTATCTTTTATTTTTGGGACAGTCTCGCACTGTTGCCCAGATTGCAGTGCAGTGGCACGATCTCAGTTCATTGCAACCTCCGCTTCCTGGGTTCAAGCAATTTGCATGTTTCAGCCCCCCAAGTAGCAGGGACTACAGGTGCTCACCATCACACCTGGCTAATTTTTGTATTTTTAGTAAAGACAGGGTTTTGTCATGTTGGCTAAGCTGGTTTCAAACTCCCGGCCTCAAGAGATCCTCCCACCTTGGCCTCCCAAAGTGCTGAGGTTGCAGGTGTGAGCCACACTGCCTAGCCAAAAAAATGACTTTATACAGATGCTCTTCAACTTACAAGGGGGTTATATCCCAACAAATTGATCATATGTTGAAAATGTCATAACTGAAAAAGCACTGAATACACATAACCTACCGAACACCAGAGCTTGGCCTCGCCTACCATAAACGTGTTCAGAACATTTATATTAGTGTGGCTGGCTGAGAGCTGCAGCTCACCACTTGCTGCTACTGCCCAGCATCAGGAGAGAGTATTGTATGGCATACCGCTAGCCTGGGAAAGAGCAAAACTCAAAAGCTGAAGTATGGTTTGTACTGAAAGCATATTGCTTTCACACCATTGTACAGTCAAACAATTGTAAGTCCAACTGTTGTTAAGTTGGGACAGTCTGTATATGATATTAACAATCATATACAGATTATTATACCTTTGGACATAAGGCCAAAGGAAGGATTATACAATAAATGAGGCTAGTATAAATTAGTTAACTACTGGGGAAGGGACAATTTCCTTACATTGCACCATATACTAAATTAAACTAATAACAATTAAAGCTTGAATAAAGCTTTAAGGAAATACAGATGAATATCTAAATGATGATTATGCCTTTGGGCATAAGGCAAAAGGAAGGATTGTAGAATAAATGAGGCCAGTATAAATTACTTAACTACTGGGGAAGGGACAATTTCCTCACATTGCACCATACACTAAATTAAACTGACAATGATTAAAACTTGAATAAAGCTTTAATGAAATATAGGTGAATATCTAAATGGTTTTATGATGGAGAAGAAAAAAACATAAAAGCAATGGAAGCAATCATGAAAGAAACAATCAATATATTTGACCATATAAAATATTTAAATAATCAAAATAATTATAAACAAGTTAAAAGGCAAAGAACAAATTACAAAAATTATTTCTAAAAACATGATGGACAACAGGTTGAGCTCCTTAAAATAGAAACAATTTATTAAATTCACGTACACCAATAACAGACAAACAGAGAGCCAAATCAGGAGTGAACTCCCATTCACAATTGCTTCAAAGAGAATAAAATACATAGGAATCCAACTTGCAAGGGATGTGAAGGACCTCTTCAAGGAGAACTACAAACCACTGCTCAACAAAGTGAAAGAGGACACAAACAAATGGAGGAATATTCCACACTCGTGGATAGGAAGAATCAATATCGTGAAACTGGCCATACTGCCCAAGGTAATTTATAGATTCAATGCCATCCCCATCAAGCTACCAATGACTTTCTTCACATAATTGGAAAAAACTACTTTAAAGTTCATATGGAACCAAAAAAGAGGCCACATTTCCAAGACAATCCTAAGCAAAAAGAACAAAGCTGGAGGCATCATGCTATCTGACTTCAAACTATACTACAAGGCTACAGTAACCAAAACAGCATGGTACTGGTACTAAAACAGAGATATGGACCAATGGAACAGAACAGAGCCCCCAGAAATAATACCATATATCTACAACCATCTGATCTTTGACAAACCTGACAAAAACAAGAAATGGGGAAAGGATTCCCTATTTAATAAATGGTGCTGGGAAAACTGGCTAGCCATATGTAGAAAGCTGAAACTGGATCCCTTCCTTACACCTTATACAAAAATTAATTCAAGATGGATTAAAGACTTAAATGTTAGACCTAAAACCATAAAAACCCTAGAAAAAAACCTAGGCAATACCATTCAGGACATAGGCATGGGCAAGGACTTCATGACTAAAACACCACAAGCAATGGCAACAAAAGCCAAATATGACAAATGGAATCTAATTAAACTAAAGAGCTTCTGCACGGCAAAAGAAACTACCATCAGAGTGAACAGACAACCTACAGAATGGGAGAAAATTTTTACATTCTACCCATCTGACAAAGGGCTAATTTCCAGAATCTACAAAGAACTTAAACAAATTTACAAGAAAAAATCAAACCACCCCATCAAAAAGTAGGCAAAGGATATGAACAGACATTTCTCAAAAGAAGACATTTATGTAGCCAACAGACACATGAAAAAATGCGCATCATCATGGGCCATCAGAGAAATGCAAATCAAAACCACAATGAGATACCATCTCACACCAGTTAGAATGGCAATCATTAAAAAGTCAGGAAACAACAGGTGCTGGAGAGGATGTGGAGAAACAGGAACACTTTTACACTGTGGTGGGACTGTAAACCAGTTCAACCATTGTGGAAGACAGTGTGGCGATTCCTCAAGGATCTAGAACTAGAAATACCATTTGACCCAGCCATCCCATTACTGGGTATATACCCAAAGGATTATAAATCATGCTGCTATAAAGACACATGCACACGTATGTTTATTGCGGCACTATTCACAACAGCAAAGACTTGGAACCAACACAAATGTCCCTCAATGATTGACTGGATTAAGAAAATGTGGCACATATACACCATGGAATCCTATGCAGCCATAAAAAAGGATGAGTTCATGTCCTTTGTAGGGACATGGATGAAGCTGGAAACCATCATTCTGAGCAAACTATCGCAAGGACAGAAAACCAAACACCGCATGTTCTCACTCATAGGTGGGATTTGAACAATGAGAACACTTGGGCACAGGGTGGGGAACATCACACACCGGGGCCTGCCATGGAGTGGGGTGCTGGGGGAGGGATAGTATTAGGAGATACACCTAATGTAAATAACAAGTTAATGGGCATAGCACACCAACATGGCACATGTATACATATGTAACAAACCTGCACGTTGTGCACATGTACCCAAGAACTTAAAGTATAATAAAAAATAATAAAAAGAATGTATTAAATTAATAAGAAAAACACTAAAACCTCAATGAAAATAAATGGATAAAAGGCACAACTAGGCAATTCACTAAAAAAGAGATACAAGTGGATAATATGCATGAGAAAATTGTCCAGCTTGATGAATAACCTAAAAAAATTATACAACAAAACAATATACCTTTTGCTCATGAAATCAGCAAAGAGCATCACAGTTTGAGTGCAATATTATAGAAATGTTCATATAGAGGCTGGGTGGGAATGTCAATTGGTAAAACATTTTTGGAAAAGAATATGTTAAATTCAAGGAGAATACTAAAGAAGTTCATGCACTTTAACCCAAATTTATTAATTTTTATGTTTTTAGACAGGATCTCACTGTCACCCAAGCTGGAGTACAGTGGCATGATCACAGCCCACTGCAGCCTCCAACTCTTAGGGTCCAACAATCCTCCTGTCTCAACCTCCTGAGTAGCTGAGACTATAGGTTCATGTCACCATGCTCAGCTAATTTTTTTTTTTTTTTTTTTAAGATTCAAGGGGTGCATGTGCAGACTTGCTACACGGGTACATTGCATGATGCTGGTTTGGGCCTCTATTGATCCTGTCACCCAAACAATGAACACAGTACCTAATAGGTAGTTTTTCAATCCTTATTTACCTCTCTCCCTAACTCTCTCCTTGGGGAATCCCCAGTGTCTACTATTCCATCTTTATGTCCATGTGTACCCAAGGTTCAGCTGCCATTTATAAGTAAAAACATGCAGTATTTGGTTTTCTCTTAATGTGTTAATTCACTTAGGATAATGACCTTCAGCTGCATCCATGCTGATGCTAAGGACATAATTGTGCTCTTTTTTATAGCTGCGTAGTATTCCATGGTATATATATACCAAATTTTCTTTATCCAATCCCCTGTTGGTGGGCACCTAGGTTGATTCCATGTCTTTGCTATTATGAATAGTGCTGTGATAAAATACACGTGAGTGTAGGTATATTTTTGGTAGAAGAATTTATTTTCCTTGAGTATATATCCAGTAATGGGATTGCTGGGTCAAATGGTAATTCTATTTTTCATTCTTTTAGAAGTCTCCAAACTGCTTTCCATAGGGGCTAAGCTAATTCACAATCCTACCAACAGTGTATAAATGTTTCCTTTTCTGCAAAACTTTGCCAACATGTTATTTTTTGCCTTTTTTTAGACGGATTTTTACTCTTGTTGCCCAGGCTGGAGTACAATGGTGCGATCTCAGCTCACTCCAACCTCCAGCTCACTCCAACCTCCGCCTCCCAGGTTCAAGCCATTCTCCTGCCTCAGCATCCCAAGTAGCTGGGATTACAGGAATGTGCCATTATGCCCGGCTAATTTTTTTGTATTTTTAGTAGACATGGGGTTTTACCATGCTGGTCAGGCTGATCTTGAACTCCTGACCTCAGGTAATCCGCCCACCTTGGCCTCCCAAAGTGCTGGGATTACAGGAATGAGCCACCACACCGGCCATTTTTTGACTTTTTAATAACAGCCATTCTGACTGGTATGAGGTGGTATCTCATTGTGGTTTTGATTTGCATTTCTCTGATGATTAGTGATGTTAAGCATTTTTTCATATGTTGGCCACTTGCATGTCTTGTTTTGAGAAGTGTCTATTCGTGGACTGTGCCCACTTTTAAAGGAATTATTTAGTTTTTTTCTTGTTGATTTATTTAGGTTCGTTACAGATTGTGGATATTAGTCCTCTGTTGGATGCATAGTTTGCAAATATTTTCTCCCATTCTGTAGGCTGTCCGTTTACTCTGTTAATAGTTTCTTTTGCTATTCAGAAAGTCTTTAGTTTAATAAGGTCCCAATTGTCAATTTTTGTATATGTTGCATTTGCTTTTGAGGACTTACCAGAAATTCTTCATTTAAGTCAATGTCCAGAAAAGTATTTTCTAGGTTTTCTTCTAGGATTTTTAGGGTTTGAGATCTTACATTTAAGTCTTTAATCCATCCTGAGTTAATTTTTGTATATGGTGAGACATGGGGGTCCAGTTTCATTTTTCTGCATACAGTTAGCCAGTTTTCTTTTTTATTTTTTTTTGTAGACAGCGTCTTGCTATGTTGCCCAGACTGGTCTTGAACTCCTGGCCTCATACAATCCTCTTGCCTCAGCCTCCCAAAGCGCTGAGATTATAGTAACGAGACACCATGCCTAGCCTAAACCAAATTTCTTATGTAGGAATCAATCCCAAAGAAATAGTTGGAAATTTGGCAGACTTTAACACAAAAATGTCTAGTAACATTGTTTTCATACCCCCAAAATAGAACATAAATATCTGTTAATAAGGTGGCTAAGTATCTTACAATATGTCCATTTGACAAAAAAAAAATCTATGCAGTTATTAAAACTATTTCAAAGAATGACGTTGGTTAGACATTTCCTAAAAATGTATATAAAGAGCAAAGAAGATACTCACCCTTGGAATAATGTAGGGTAGGTAAATTTCAAGACAGACAGCACATACTGAAAAACAAACACCAAATTATTGGACATTTCAAATGATGGAAAATTGACAAACCATATAATCAAAGACATTTCCATTAAAAAAACATAACCACATAACTTAAGTAAATTCAAGTTTTAAAAAGGCCATTATTCCCACCAAAATCACAAACTGGGCAAACAAATGACCTCCCAAGTCATACTAAAGAAATTGAGCTGGCCAGGCACGGTGGCTCACGCCTGTAATCCCAGCACTTTGGAAGGCTGAGGCAGGCGGATCACAACGTGAGGGGTTCGAGACCAGCTTGGCCAATATGGTGAAACCCCGTCTCCATTAAAAATACAAAAATTAGCCAGGCATGGTGGTGCTCACATATAGTCCCAGTTACTCAGGAGGCTGAGGCAGAAGAATCGCTTGAACCTAGAAGGCAGAGGTTGCAGTGAGCAGAAATCGTGCCACTGCACTCCAGCCTGGGCAACAAAGTGAGAGTCTATCTCAAAAAAAAAAAAAAAAAAAAAAAAAAAAGTAAAGAAAAAGAAAAGAAAAAAGAGATTGAGCCGCTTTTTCCCAGGGCTACCAGAAGCCTGGCTGCCTTTTGGTTGGTGAAATGGAGCTGGCATCATGAGCAAACAGGGAAGCGTAGCAGCTGGGTCTGACGTTACAGATGCTGGAACACTCAGCACCTTCCCAGATGTCAGAAATGTCACATTGTAACTGTAGCAGGCCCAGAGTAATTCAGACAAGTCCCCGGACACAGTCTGTTTTCTCAGGGTATCCACTTCATCTGTGGTCCAGTTTACCTAAAAATCCAGTCCTTTCTTTGTTTCTTTTCAAGTAAAACCACATCCTAGTCTTTCTTTCCTTTGTTGTCCTTCAATTTTTAGGGTTTTGTATGTCTTTTGTATTAAATGATTTTTTTTCAAACTAATTCTGCATTTTAGGATTTTGTATGTTGTTTCCATTAAATGATTTTTTCAAACCAATTCTGCATAGGAGTCATAGTTTTTGCTGTGTTTTAGCATGTTACGGACTTTTTTTAAACCAACTCAGTTAAGGTCAGTTTCTATTTCTCTTATGTATATTTATGTATATTAATTAAATTTACAGCACTTTATGAGTGAAGGAATTGTGTTTTATCCTTCTGGGTATCTTTTCCATTTTTTTCCTATTATTGACCACTAAGAATTTACTTTTTTAAGTCTAAAACCATTAAATGGCTTTAGGCAAGGACTCTACTGATCCTTCACATGCTCTAAAAAAATGAAGTGGACAGGTGCTGGGCAAGTTTATATATCTACTTTTTTCCCAGGGATTAGTCCACATAGAATTCCCCTTGTTTGAGCTCCTAAATGCCACAATTATGGCTAACTGCTTATGCGTTGTTCTACACTTCCTCTTCTTCCTTGAAATCTATTTACTACATAATTCAATATGTTCTTCCCTACTTTTCTGATATTTTTATTCTTACATGGAGAAAAGGAAAGGATTAAGTGAGCATCTGAGTCACAGCCTGAAATACCCTTAACAAGCTTCATTATGACAATAAATATTTAGTTTATTGTGTGCTTAGCTTTGGCCTACATACTGGGGGAAATCAAAGATCCTGAAGCTCTTGCCTCACCTTGCTAAAGAACAGAGAAAAAAGAAATCCAATTCCTCACGTCACTGAGAAGTGTTGCTCAGACAAAATGCTATTCTATTGAACAGCAAAGCCCTAGCAATGAGGTTCTTGAGGAAAAAGAAGGAGCCCCGGGCGCGGTGGCTCACTCCTGTAATCCCAGCTCTTTGGGAGGCCGAGGTGGGCGGATCACGAGGTCAGGAGTTCAAGACCAGCCTGACCAACATAGTGAAACCCCGTCTCTACTAAAAATACAAAAATTAGCTGGGCATGGTGGCGTGCACCTGTAATCCCAGCTACTCAGGAGGCTGAGGCAGGAGAATCGCATGAACCCGGGAAGTGAAGGTTGCAGTGAGCCGAGATTGAGCCACTGCACTCCAGCCTAAGCGACAGAGTGAGACTCCATCTCAAAAAAAAAAAAAAAGAAAGAGAAGGAGCAATTTGGGAGCCATTCATGCCTGTAATTCCAGCACTTCTGGAGGCCAAGGTGGGAGCTCAGGAGTTGAAGACCAGCCTGGGCAACAACATTTTTATCTCGACAAAAAATACAAAAATTAGCCAGACATGGTTGTGCAAGCCTGTAGTCCCAGCTACTTGGGAGGCTGAGGTGGGAGGATCACTTGAGCATGGGAGGCAGAGGTTGCAGTGGGCCAGGATCATACCACTGCACTCCAGCCTCGGCAACAGAGCAAGACTCTGTCTCAAAAAAAAAAAAAAAAAAAAAAAAATTGGAGCCATTGAAAGGCATGCAAGCAAATTTCTTATACTTATTATCCACTTGTAACTCTTTTTTTTTCTTTTTTTTTTTTTGAGATAGAGTCTTGCCCTGGAATGTAATGATGCAATCTTGGCTCACTGCAACCTTTGCCTCCCAGTTCAAGTGGTGTTCCTGCTTCAGCCTCCCAAGTAGCCATGACTACAGGCATGCACCACCATGCCCGGCTAATTTTTGGCTACTCTCAAACTCCTGATCTCAGATGATCCATCTGTCTCGGCCTCTCAAAGTGCTGGGATTACAGGCATGAGCCACTGTGCCTGGCCTTGTATCTCTTTTTTCAGTGAATTGTCTACTTCTGCCATTTACCCATTTATTTTCACTGAGGTTTTAGTATTTATTAATTTAATAAATTCTTTGTATTTTACAGATGCCAACCACTTGTCCAGAACAGAAATGAACTTTGCCTCTGAGCTGAAGGCTCAATTGCTATGAGGGGAAGAAGGACAGCTGGCTGCCTAGGGCCTGATTACAGCTGGAACCTCCCAAAGGACGGAGGAACATGTCATCAGCCTGGGCCAACCCAGGCCACCAAGCCAGAGCTCAAGGGTGTGGTGCTTTCTCCTCCCTCCCTACCTAGGGCAGCTTCCTTTGACAGCACACTTGCTGCTTCAAACTCCTAACAAATGTCGACCATTCTTTCAAACAATAGAAGGGGGTCAGAATGAGCTATATAAGATCTTTTTCAAAAGAATTTTCTTACTACAAATAAATAGGGGAACAGCTGAAGGAGAAAATTACACTAAGAAATATGGAAATAGGCCGGGCGCGGTGGCTCACACCTGTAATCTCAGCACTTTGGGAGGTCGAGACGGGCGGATCACGAGGTCAGGAGATCGAGACCATCCTGGCTAACACGGTGAAACCCCATCTCTACTAAAAATACAAAAAATTAGCCGGGCGCAGTGGCAGGCGCCTGTAGTCCCAGCTACTCGGGAGGCTGAGGCAGGAGAATGGCGTGAGCCCGGGAGGCGGAGCTTGCAGTGAGCCGAGGTCGCACCACTGCACTCCAGCCTGGGTGACAGAGTGAGACTCCGTCTCAAAAAAAAAAAAAAGAAGGGAGCCAAGATGGCCGAATACCAACAGCTCCGGTCTCCAGCTCCCAGCCTGAGCGACACAGAAGACTGGTGATTTCTGCATTTCTGCTTGAGGTACTGGTTTCATCTCACTAGGAAGTGCCAAACAGTGGGTGCAGGACAGTCGGTGAAGCGTACTGTACGCGAGCCAAAGCAGGGCGAGGCACTGCCTCACTCAGGAAGCGCAAGGGGTCAGGGAGTTCCCTTTCCTAGTCAAAGAAAGGGGTAACAGACGGCACCTGGAAAATTGGGTCAGTCCCACCCTCATACTGCGCTTTCCCAATGGGCCTGGAAAACGGCACACTAGGAGATTGTGTCCCGCACCTGGCTCAGAGGATCCTATGCCCACGGAGTCTCACTGATTGCTAGCACAGCAGCCTGAGATCAAGCTGCAAGGTGGCAGCGAGGCTGGGGGAGGGGCGCCCGCCATTGCCCAGGCTTGCTTAGGTAAACAAAGCAGCCAGGAAGCTCGAACTGGGTGGAGCCCACCACAGCTCAAGGAGGCCTGTCTGCCTCTGTAGGCTCCACCTCTGGGGGCAGGGCACAGACAAACAAAAACTCAGCAGGATCCTCCAGAGACTTAAATGTCCCTGTCTGACTGACAGCTTCAAAGAGAGTAGTGGTTCTCCCAGCACACAGCTGGAGATCTGAGAATGGACAGTCTGCCTCCTAAAGTGGGTCCCTCACCCCTGAGCAGCCTAACTGGGAGGCACCCCCCAAGTAGGGACAGACTGACACCTCACACGGCCGGGTACTCCTCTGAGACAAAACTTCCAGAGGAATGATCAGACAGCTGAATTTGTGGTCTCACGAAAATCCGCTGTTCTGCAGCCACTGCTGCTGACACCCAGCCAAACAGGGTCTGGAGTGAACCTCTAGTAAACTCCAACAGACCTGCAGCTGAGGGTCCTGTCTGGTAGAAGGAAAACTAACAAACAGAAAGGACATCCACACCAAAAACCCACCTGTACATCACCATCATCAAAGACCAAAAGTAGATAAAACCACAAAGATGGGGAAAAAACAGAGCAGAAAAACTGGAAACTCTAAAAAGCAGAGCACCTCTCCTCCTCCAAAGGAACGCAGTTCCTCACCAGCAATGGAACAAAGCTGGATGGAGGATGACTTTGACGAGTTGAGAGAAGAAGGCTTCAGACGGTCAAACTACTCTGAGCTACAGGAGGAAATTCAAAACAATAGCAAAGAAGTTAAAAACTTTGAAAAAAAATTAGACGAATGGATAACTAGAATAACCAATGGAGAGAAGGGCTTAAAGGAGATGATGGAGCTGAAAGCCAAGTTTCGAGAACTACGTGAAGATTGCAGAAGCCTCAGTAGCAGATGCGATCAACTGGAAGAAAGGGTATCGCTGAGGGAAGATGAAATGAATGAAATGAAGCGAGAAGGGAAGTCTAGAGAAAAAAGAATAAAAAGAAATGAACAAAGCCTCTAAGAAATTTGGGACTACGTGAAACGACCAAACCTACGTCTGATTGGTGTACCTGAAAATGACGGGGAGAATGGAACCAAGTTGGAAAACACTCTGCAAGATATTATCCAGGAGAACTTCCCCAATCTAGCAAGGCAGGCCAACATTCAGATTCAGGAAATACAGAGAACACCACAAAGATACTCCTCGAGAAGAGCAACTCCAAGACACATAATTGTCAGATTCACCAAAGTTGAAATGAAGGAAAAAATGTTAAGGGCAGCCAGAGAGAAAGGTTGGGTTACCCACAAAGGGAAGCCCATCAGACTAACAGCTGATCTCTTGGCAGAAACTCTACAAGCCAGAAGAGAGTGGGGGCCGATATTCAACATTCTTAAAGAAAAGAATTTTCAACCCAGAATTTCCTATCCAGCCAAACTAAGCTTCATAAGTGAAGGAGAGATAAAATACTTTACAGACAAGCAAATGCTGAGTGATTTTGTCACCACCAGGCCTGCCCTAAAAGAGCTCCTGAAGGAAGCAGTAAACATGGAAAGGAACAACCGGTACCAGCCACTGCAAAAACATGCCAAATTGTAAAGACCATCGAGGCTAGGAAGAAACTGCATCAACTAATGAGCAAAATAACCAACTAACATCATAATGACAGGATCAGATTCACACATAACAATATTAACGTTAAATGTAAATGAGCTAAATGCTCCAATTAAAAGACACAGACTGGCAAACTGGATAAGGAGTCAGGACCCATCAGTGTGCTGTATTCAGGAAACCCATCTCACGTGCAGAGACACACATAGACTCAAAATAAAGGGATGGAGGAAGATCTACCAAGCAAATGGAAAACAAAAAAAGGCAGGGGTTGCAATCCTAGTCTCTGATAAAATAGACTTTAAACCAACAAAGATCAAAAGAGACAAAGAAGGCCATTACATAATGGTAAAGGGATCAATTCAACAAGAAGAGGTAACTATCCTAAACATATATGCACCCAACACAGGAGCACCCAGATTCATAAAGCAAGTCCTGAGTGACCTACAAAGGGACTTAAACTCCCACACAATAATAATGGGAGATTTTAACACCCCACTGTCAACATTAGACAGATCATCGAGACAGAAAGTTAACAAGGATATCCAGGAATTGAACTCAGCTCTAAACAAAGTGGACCTAATAGACATCTACAGAACTCTCCACCCCAAATCAACAGAATATACATTTTTTTCAGCACCACACCACACCTATTCCAAAATTGACCACATAGTTGGAAGTAAAGCTCTCCTCAGCAAATGTAAAAGAACAGAAATTATAACAAACTGTCTCTCAGACCACAGTGCAATCAAACTAGAACTCAGGATTAAAAAACTCACTCAAAACCGCTCAACTACATGGAAACTGAACAACCTGCACCTGAACGACTATTGGGTACATAATGAAATGAAGGCAGAAATAAAGATGTTCTTTGAAACGAACGAGAACAAAGACACAACATACCAGAATCTCTGGGACACATTCAAAACAGTGTGTAGAGGGAAATTTATAGCACTAAATGCCCACAAGAGAAAGCAGGAAAGATCCAAAATTGACACCCTAACATCACAATTAAAAGAACTAGAAAAGCAAGAGCAAACACATTCAAAAGCTAGCAGAAGGCTAGAAATAACTAAAATCAGAGCAGAACTGAAGGAAATAGAGACACAAAAAACTCTTCAAAAAATTAATGAATCCAGGAGCTGGTTTTTTGAGAAGATCAACAAAATTGATAGACCACTAGCAAGACTAATAAAGAAGAAAAGAGAGAAGAATCAAATAGATGCAATAAAAAAATGAAAAAGGGGATATCACCACCGATCCCACAGAAATACAATCTAGCATCAGAGAATACTACAAACACCTCTATGCAAATAAACTAGAAAATCTAGAAGAAATGGATAAATTCCTCGACAAATACACCCTCCCGAGACTAAATCAGGAAGAAGTCGAATCTCTGAATAGACCAATAACAGGTTCTGAAATTGTGGCAATAATCAATAGCTTACCAACCAAAAAGAGTCCAGGACCTGATGGATTCACAGCTGAATTCTACCAGAGGTACAAGGAGGAACTGGTACCATTCCTTCTGAAACTATTCCAATCGATAGAAAAAGAGGGAATCCTCCCTAACACATTTTATGAAGCCAGCATCGTCCTGATACCAAAGCCAGGCAGAGACACAACCAAAAAAGAGAATTTTAGACCAATATCCTTGATGAACATTGATGCAAAAATCCTCAATAAAATACTGGCAAACCGAATCCAGCAGCACATCAAAAAGCTTATACACCATGATCAAGTGGGCTTCATCCCGGGGATGCAAGGCTGGTTCAACATATGCAAATCAATAAATGTAATCCAGCATATAAACAGAACCAAAGACAAAAACCACATGATTATCTCAATAGATGCAGAAAAGGCCTTTGACAAAATTCAACAACCCTTCATGCTAAAAACTCTCAATAAATTAGGTATTGATGGGACGTATCTCAAAATAATAAGAGCTATATACGACAAACCCACAGCCAATATCATACTGAATGGGCAAAAACTGGAAGCATTCCCTCTGAAAACTGGCACAAGACAGGGATGCCCTCTCTCACCGCTCCTATTCAACATAGTGCTGGAAGTTCTGGCCAGAGCAATCAGGCAGGAGAAGGAAATAAAGGGTATTCAATTAGGAAAAGAGGAAGTCAAACTGTCCCTGTTTGCAGATGACATGATTGTATATCTAGAAAATCCCATTGTCTCAGCCCAAAATCTCCTTAAGCTGATTAGCAACTTCAGCAAAGTCTCAGGATACAAAATCAACGTACAAAAATCACAAGCATTCTTGTACACCAATAACAGACAAACAGAGAGCCAAATCATGAGTGAACTCCCATTCACAATTGCTTCAAAGAGAATAAAATACCTAGGAATCCAACTTACAAGGGATGTGAAGGACCTCTTCAAGGAGAACTACAAACCACTGCTCAATGAAATAAAAGAGGATACAAACAAATGGAAGGACATTCCATGCTCATGGGTTGGAAGAATCAATATCGTGAAAATGGCCATACTGCCCAAAGTAATTTATAGATTCAATGCCATCCCCATCAAGCTACCAATGACTTTCTTCACAGAATTGGAAAAAACTACTTTAAAGTTCATATGGAACCAAAAAAGAGCCCGCATCGCCAAGTCAATCCTAAGCCAAAAGAACAAAGCTGGAGGCATCACGCTACCTGACTTCAAACTATACTACAAGGCTACAGTAACCAAAACAGCATGGTACTGGTACCACAACAGAGATATAGATCAATGGAACAGAACAGAGCCCTCAGAAATGATGCCACATATCTACAACCATCTGATCTTTGACAAACCTGACAAAAACAAGAAATGGGGAAAGGATTCCCTATTTAATAAATGGTGCTGGGAAAACTGGCTAGCCATATGTAGAAAGCTGAAACTGGATCCCTTCCTTACACCATATACAAAAATTAATTCAAGATGGATTAAAGACTTACATGTTAGACCTAAAACCATTAAAATCCTACAAGAAAACCCAGGCAATACCATTCAGGACATAGGCGTGGGCAAGGACTTCATGTCTAAAACACCAAAAGCAATGGCAACAAAAGCCAAAATTGACAAATGGGATCTAATTAAACTAAAGAGCTTCTGCACAGCAAAAGAAACTACCATCAGAGTGAACAGGCAACCTACAGAATGGGAGAAAATTTTTGCAACCTACTCATCTGACAAAGGGCTAATATCCAGAATCTACAATGAACTCAAACAAATTTACAAGAAAAAAACAAACAACCCCATCAAAAAGTGGGCAAAGGACATGAACAGACACTTCTCAAAAGAAGACATGTATGCAGCCAAAAAACTCATGAAGAAATGCTCATCATCACTGGCCATCAGAGAAATGCAAATCAAAACCACAGTGAGATACCATCTCACACCAGTTAGAATGGCCATCATTAAAAAAGCAGGAAACAACAGGTGCTGGAGAGGATGTGGAGAAATAGGAACACTTTTACACTGTTGGTGGGACTGTAAACCAGTTCAACCATTGTGGAAGACAGTGTGGCGATTCCTCAAGGATCTAGAACTAGAAATACCATTTGACCCAGCCATCCCATTACTGGGTATATACCCAAAGGACTATAAATCATGCTGCTATAAAGACACATGCACACGTATGTTTATTGCGGCACTATTCACAATAGCAAAGAGTTGGAACCAACCCAAATGTCCAACAACGATAGACTGGATTAAGAAAATGTGGCACATATACACCATGGAATACTATGCAGCCATAAAAAATGATGAGTTTGTGTCCTTTGTAGGGACATGGATGAAAACATCATTCTCAGTAAACTATCACAAGGACAAAAAACCAAACACCACATGTTCTCACTCATAGGTGGGAATTGAACAATGAGAACTCATGGACACAGGAAGGGGAATATCACATTCCGGGGACTGTTGTGGGGTTGGGGGAGGGGGGAGGAACAGCATTAGGAGATATACCTAATGCTAAATGACGAGTTAATGGGTGCAGGAAATCAACATGGCACATGGATACATATGTAACAAACCTGCACATTGTGCACATGTACCCTAAAACCTAAAGTATAATAAAAAAAAAAGAAAAAAAGAAATATGGAAATAAACTGAAGTGGAGGCTTCAAAAAACTAGAAGAGAGCATCCTCTACTTTAGACAAAAAAAAATCTTCACTAACTCAAAAGAAAATTAATATAGCAGAGAAATTACATGCTCTCTGCCACATTAGAGTAGAATATGCTCATACTAGGATATGCTCATAGTAGAATGAATATGCTCATGGGTGTCTACTGCAGATTTCTTCCCAGTTGGCCTCTACTTAGTCCAAGCCGACCCACCCAGCCTTGGTTACCAGAAGGGAGCATCACCATCCTGGTTGAGAAGACGAAACAATGGCCATAAAAGGTTCAAGCTTATAAGAGATATAAAGTTCCTCACCAGAGTCCCATAATGTGCAACCTACCTGGCTCTCCCATCTCCTCTCCTCTACTCTGGAGCTCACCTCCTCCTCCCTCTGTAGACAATCTCCTTGGTCTCCCCTTCTTTTCTGCCTTCTGCTGTTCTTGACCTACTCTTTCCACTAGCTCTGACACTTCCCAACATCCCCAAGCTAAAGCATTCCAAACCATCATATTTACATTCTCGGGACCCTTGGTCAGCTATGATTTCGATTATTCAGATTATATATTCCTGGGACCAAACAATTTGGTTTAATTTCATCTAACAGCTAGACGCATTATGCACATGGAAGGTATTTTGTCTTTTTATTAAATTTGTTGGCTGGGCATGGTGGCTCATACCTGTAATCCCAGCATTTGGGAGGCCAAGGCAAGGTGGGCATATCGCTTGAGCCCAGGAGTTAAAAACTAGCCTGAGTAACATGGCAAAACTTCGTCTCTATAAAAAAAAAATACAAAAATTAGCCAGGCATGGTGGCGCACACCTGTAGTCCCAGCTACTGAGGAGGCTGAGGTGTGTGGATCGCTTGAGCCTGGGAGGCAGAGGTTACAGTGAGCCATGATTGCACCACTGCACTCCAGCCTGGGTGACAGAAGAAGACCCTGTCTCAAAAAACAAACAAAAATTTATAAAATGCCGTGGGGCTCCAAAAAATTTTGTAAAAGTACCACAAATGAAAATGTACATCCAGGCCAGGTGTGGTGGCTCATGACTGTAATCCCAGCACTTTGGGAGGCTGAGGCGGGTGGATCACCTGAGGTCAGGAGTTTAAGACCAGCCTGGCCAACATGACGAAACCCCATCTCTACTAAAAATATAAATATTAGCCCAGCATGGTGGTGCACACCTGTAGTCCCAGCTACTCAGGAGGCTGAGGCACTAGAATTACTTGAACCTGGGAGGCGGGGGTTGTGGTGAGCCGAGATCACACCACTCTCCTGCAGCCTGGGTGATAGAGTGAGTCTGTGTCTCAGAAAAAAAAAAAAAAAAAAAAAGAAAGAAAAAGAAAAGAAAGAAAGAAAATGTACATCCAGCCGGGCGTGGTGGCTCAAGCCTGTAATCCCAGCACTTTGGGAGGCCGAGGCGGGAGGATCACGTGGTCAGGAGATCGAGACCACCCTGGCTAACATGGTGAAACCCCGTCTCTACTAAAAATACAGAAAAATTAGCTGGGCGTGGTGGCGGGCGCCTGTAGTCCCAGCTACTCGGGAGTGTGAGGCAGGAGAATGGCGTGAACCTGGGAGGCGGAGCTTGCAGTGAGCCGAGATCGCGCCATTGCACTCCAGCCTGGGCGACAGAGCGAGACTCTGTCTCAAAAAAAAAAAAAAAAAAAAAAAAGAAAATGTACATCCAAAGAGGGGCATAAATTTCTATGAACTAAATGCTATTTGTCTGCTTTTTTTTTGCTTAGTTAAAATGATTTTATCTAACCAATGCCATGGCTCATGGGCTTTCATGACAGATGTGTTAATCTAGCCCTTCTAGTGATTATATGGAAATAAAAGAAAGATTATTCTGTTTTAAAGTAAAATTTTATCATTATATCCATCAAGTTTGCTAGACAAATTAGAATAGTTAAATTGAAAAAGCCAGATATTTCACAAATTCACAAATTTCTGAGTAGGTGCTACAACAAACAAACAAACTGCCTTTAGTTTAGCTACTCGTCCCATGAGAAGAAAACAAATCTGTTAAAAGTTACTAATTACTGTCACAGTATAAACAAAAGATTGTCCTTACTTTTTTTCCAGAGTAACGACCACTTATCTTATAGTTTGCCACAATGGCAAGCACTAGGCCACCTACCTTACAAACATTATTTCTTTTGTTGTTGTTGAGACGAAGTCTGGCTCTATTGCCCAGGCTGCAGTGCAGTGACGTGATCTCCGCTCACAGCAACCTCCGCCTCCCCGGCTCAAGAGATTCTCATGCCTCAGCCTCCTGAGTAGCTGGGATTACAGGTGCCCACTACCAAGCCTGGCTAATTTTTGTGTTTTTAGTAGAGATGGGGTTTTACCATATTTACCAGGCTGGTCTCAAACTCCTGATTTCAAGTGATCCGCTCACCTCAACCTCCCAAAGTGCTTGGATTACAGGCCTGAGCCACTGTGCCTGGCCAACATCATTTCCATTAACTCTCACAACAACACTTTCTCTTTTTTTTTTTTTTTAAGACTGAGTCTTGCTCTGTTGCCCAGGCTGGAGTGCGATCTCGGCTCACTACAACCTCCGCCTCTCAGGTTCAAGTGATTCTCCTACCTCAGCCAACTGAGTAGCTGGAATTACAGGCGCCTGCCAACACGCCCGGCTAATTTTTGTATTTTTAGTAGAGATGGGGTTTTGCCATGTTGGCCAGGCTGCTTTCGAACTCCTGGCCTCAAACAATCCACCCGCCTCGGCCTCCCAAAGTGCTGGGATTACAGGTGTGAGCCACTGCGCCCAGCTACAACAATTTCAAGAGGACTCTTTGTCCCATCTTAAAGTTAAGAAACTTAGGTTTAGAAAGAGTAAGGTTCCAAACGCCAAGTAAGTGGAGCCAGGAAGTAAAACCCATCAATGCCTCCCAGGAAGGCTGCATTTATGGACCTTCAAAGGCTTATCGCCATAACTAAAAATCAACTGGAGGCCGGGCGCAGTGGCTCACACCTGTAATCTCAGCATTTTGGAAGGCTGAGGCAGGCGGATCACCTGAGGTCAGGAGTTCGAGGCCAGCCTGGACAACACGGTGAAACCCCGTCTCTACTAAAAGTACAAAAATTAGCCCGGCGTGGTGGTGCACACCTGTAGCCCCAGCTACTCGGGAGGCTGAGGCAGGAGAATCGCTTGAACCTAGAAGGCAGAGTTTGCAGTGAGCCGAGATCACGTCACTGCACTCCAGCCTGGGTGACAGAGCGAGACTCTATCTCAAAAAAATAAAAATAAAAATAAAAATCAACTGGAGAAGGAAAGGGGGTTGGGGAGCATCCTCAGAATATATAGAGGCAGCCATTCATTGTAGGAGAGGAGGTAGAAGGAAATGCTGTTTGTTGGTGGTTCTTTTCCGGAGGAGAAGAGAGGGGAAAGGAAGAGCGGGGAGCAGGTGGGGAGCCCGCAGTAAGACCCCACAGTGGGGCCAGATGGTCTTGCACTCTGTATTCCCACTTTGGCTGGGGCCAGCCCAGAGTCCAGGCCAGCAGGTAATGCCCCAGCCATGCCCACTCGGTCCTATTGGGTCCAACCTTTCCCTGCGTGGTACCAAACCTAAAGCCAGCTTCCCTCTCCTTGCAAAACAAAACCCCAAACCTGGCACCACTGCTTCTCTGCCTCCTCACCAAAAGGTTTTCATGATGTCATGACATTAGTTTAAACCTAAAACTAAATGTACGTTTTATTTTAAAAAATAATAATTCCATGAAAAACTCCTGAAGTGCTTACAGTGGAGACGTACAAAAAAATTGATTAGGGAATAAGCAGTGTGAGGGGGAGACGGCTTAATCTCTTCTATTTAAAGGCTTCTGGAACTTCACAGGGGCTCTGGGACAGGGACGTGTTTAGAAAAAAGGCAGGATGTGTCAGATGTCTTCTGACTCTTCTTCCCCGGGGGAGCAGGAGCCAATTGCTTGCTTTCTCTTAAAACTAGTCCACACAGCCCCAAACCAAGTTCCCGGGAAATGGCCAGCCCAAAAATCCTGTTTCCCTGGAGATGTACCGTGCTTTACAGTGCAGGAAACGGGGACAGTACAGGCCGGCAAATCCTATTTCTAAAAGAGAGTCCCACACACGGAGGAGGTTCGCTCTCCATCTCCATCGCCACCAGGAAGAATGAGGTAAAAAGCGGGAGGAGGCTCCGTTTGTCACGGGAAGATTATCCGACTCAAACCTCCCACGAGCAATCGCTGCCTCCCGCGCCCGCCCCCTCACCTTGTTCGTGAGGTAAGAAGCCAGGTAGCAGGTACAAAAGATAAGGCCGACCAGGGACCTCCTCACGCACATCTGTCAACTCGTCCCCTTCCCGGGGACCCGCGGTGCCTGCCCAAATCCCCTGGCCGCCGCCCGACCCCCGCAGCAGCAGCAGCAGCAACAGCAGCAGCAGCCCCGAGACGGCCACGTGGCTCCGAGCTCCGCCAATCAGCGCGGGGACCGCCCCCGGCGTCTGCCTCCTTAAAGGGGCCGCGCCCGCGAAGGACGGTCATCCTTCTTTTAAAGAGTAGAAAGTGGCAGAAGAGGAAAAAAACATACCGCAGTTCACAATACCCCATAAGTATTTAAAGAAAAATGTTCATTGCTATCTCTAAACTATGAGACCAAAATATTACCCGTGCTTCACTGAATTTTCCCAATTTTCTCCACTGAGTCTGTAGCGCTTTGGCAAATGACACAAAAAAGGTAACAGCAAAAAATGTTCATTTAAAAGAGGGAAGGTGAAGGAAGAAGGAACTGGAATTGAGTATAGGTTTTTTGAGTTTTGTTTGTATTTAAGTAAAGTCATTCCATTCTCTTGACATTTCCATAAAATAAGAACCTTTTCCCAAGCACAGCCCCTATTCCTATTCCTATTCCTAGTCTCTAGGGTGGAAAATTGGACTCATGAGGCTTCTGGCAAATGTTAGTAAACATGCAAGAAAACCTATTGATGGACTTGGACAATAGCAAGAAGTGCCAGTGTTCTCTGCCTGTAGAAACACACAGATTTTCAGAAACACCCACACACGGGGAAACCATCACTCTTAAGCCACAGCAAAAGTCCTCCTGGCTCTCGGTGCTGGAGCAGTGGATGGAAAACGACACACCATCCCTTATGTAATTTTTCTGTTTTTCAGAAGCATGCCTTGTTTCTCTCTGCTCCCTCCAGCATTGAGGGAGGGCTGACCTCGGCTTGTCCCCTTGAAGCCACTCCCCAGCCACCACTGTCTCATCGCAGTCCTTTGCCTCTGCTCACTTTTCCACAGGTCTCTTCCTGGGCCTGCTGGTTGGTCTGCTGAGGGGACCAGCATAGAGATGGAGGTGAGCTGGTCACCCCTTCCCTCCCTTCTCTCCCAGTCTCCTTCAAACCACTTGTACAGATGGATATAGCTTTCTCTACCAAGACTGGATGATATGGTTTGGCTGTGTCCCCAAATCTCATCTTGAATTGTAGCTTTCATAATTCCCACATGTTATGGGAAGGACCGGTGGCAGATAATTGAATCATGGAGGCAGTTTCCCCCATACTCGTCTCATGGTAGTGAATAAGTCTCACGAGATCTGATGGTTTTGTAAGGGGAAACCCCTTTTGCTTGGCTCTCATTTTTTCTTTCTTGCCTGCCACCATGTAAGACGTGCCTTTTGCCTTCCACCATGATTATGAAGCCTCCCTAGACCCGAGGAACTATGAATCCATTAAACCTCTTTTTCTTTATAAATTACCAACTCTCGGGTAAGTCTTTATCAGCAGCATGAAAACAGACTAGTACACTGGGTTATTAAAAAGGAAAAATACAGAACAGGAAGAGAGGAGATGAAGCTTCAAATGCACTAAATTTTCCTCTCCGTAGAAATAAAATCATGTAAGAAGTTAACACTTCACAAGGAGGCCCCTTCACAAGCCTACACTCGCTTCTCACCTATTGCTCTTGCCCCAGGGTTTGTGTCTCCCTCTCCAAAACACCAGTCTTTAATGACAATTTAAAAAGATCATTGTGGCCAGGGCGGTGGCTCATGCCTATAATCCCAGCACTTTGGGAGGCCGAGGCAGGCAGATCACGAGGTCAGGAGATGGAGACCATCGTGGCTAATATGGTGAAACCCTGTCTCTACTAAAAAAATACCAAAAAAATTAGCCGGCCGTGGTGGCAGGCGCCACCTACTAAGTAGTCCCACTACTACTGGTGAGTGTCCCAGTACTCACGACTGAGTAGTCCCAGCTACTCAGGAGGCTGAGGCAGGCAAATGGCGTGAACCTGGGAGGCGGAGCTTGCAGTGAGCCAAGATCACGCCACTGCACTCCAGCCTGGGAGACAAATCGAGACTCCGTCTCAAAAAAAAAAAAAAAATCATTGTAACAAGACCAATAGAGATGTATAAAAGAAAAATTAGCAAACTAATACGACACTCTTAACCACCACTACCCACATAACCAATATTAACAGGTTGGTGTATCCTTCTACACCTTCCTCTGTATTCATAGATCAACATATACCCATTTATAATTTGTTGCCTCATGAAAATGGATCTAGCTATTCACATTGCTAAACAACTTACTTTTACAACTACAGGTCAACACATAGAGATTCCATTTTTTTAAAAAAGCTGCAGGCATTCCATAGTATGGATATACCATAATGTATTCAACCATTCTGCTGTAGACGTAATTATGTTGTTTCTAGTCTTTTTCTACAACAAACAAGGCTATAATAAACATCTTTGTACATATGTCTTTACTTCCTGCTGGCTTAATTTCTATAGAATAGATTCACAACAGGAGGATTGCAGAATCACAGTGTGTGTGTATTTTCTTAAATCATTACTTTCCACTTCCCTTTACTTTCTGTCTGTGGGAATCCTACTTAGGTCTAGCTCTTCTCAAGCACTTCAGGCATAACTTATTCTCCTCTCTTTTCCAGTACTACTTTTTAATACGTGTTACAATAATTAGCATCTTACATTTTTTCCATATGGTGGTTCATGAAGAAAATGATAGTATTTGTTCAGAGCCCCAGGCTAAATTGCTGACACTGCTTGGAGTCTGAAATGCTGTCCAGGCCTCCCTGAAGATGAGGAGGAACTCCTGTAACTTTTGCCCAGCCACACCAGTTAAGAAGCTGTATTAGGCTGAGTGTGTGGCTCATGCCTATAATCCCGGCACTTTGGGACGCTGGGGCGGGTGGATCACCTGAGGTCAGGAGTTCAAGACCAGTCTGGCCAACATGGCGAAACCCCATCTCTACTAAAAATACAAAAAATTAGCTGGGCATGGTGGTGTGTGCCTGTAATCCCAACACTTTGGGAGGCCGAGGTGGGCAGATCACCTGAGGTCAGGAGTTCAAGACCAGCCTGGCCAACATGGCGAAACCCCATCTCTATTAAAAATACAAAAGATTAGCTGGGCATGGTAGGGTGCACCTGCAATCCCAGCTACTTGGGAGGCTGAGGCAGGAGAATCATTGAACCTGGGAGCCGGAGGTTGCAGTGAGCCAAGATCACACCACTGCACTCCAGGCTGGGTGACAGAGCAATACCCTTTCCCCCCAAAAATTAAAACAATAAAAAGAAGCTGTATTAGAGTCAAGGTGTTGCATACCCTCTCTCCTCAGCCACATGGCAGCTCTTGGAGCACATAGGCACCCCTATGCTTAGCTCAGTGCCTTACACAAACTAGGTACACTGAGAAAGGCATGATGAAGGAATCTATCAACTGAATGAATGCATCAACGAAGTGATGTAGGAATGGGATTTTAAAATGTCAAATAGCATGGAACACATATAATACCAAAAAGGCCTGGAATCCATAATGCAAAAGACACCTACAGTCACCAACTTGCCACATAGGCATCAAACAACCTCACAGGAGATTGCCTTTAAAGGGATATTGCTATTAAGAGGATAACAACTACAGCAAATGAGTAACTTAAATTGCATTGGCAGAAACACTTTTGTTGGTAAACTTCTTTGATAGTTGTTATTGCTTTGTTTCACTATTTGTCCAGGCTTTGTACAGTGTTGCCTAAAAAGTAATGAGTATGCCAATTCAGTTCCTAATTAAAGGTATTCATACTATATTGAGTTTAATCACACTTCTGTTACATATTATTATCAAAGAAATCTAATCATTCTTTTCTTTTTTTTTCCTTTGAAGTGAGGTCTTGCTCTGTCATCCAGGCTGGAGTGCAGTGGCATAAACTTGGCTCACTGCAATCTCTGCCTCCCCGGCTCAAGCGATCCTCCCATCTCAGTCTCCTGAGTAGCTGGACTACAGGCACATGCTACCATGCCCAGCTAATTTTTGTATTTTTTGTAGAGATGAACTTTTGCCATGTCACCCAGGCTGGTATCGAACTCCTGGACTCAAGCCGTCCACCTGCCTTGGCCTCCCAAAGTGCTGGGATTACAGGCATGAGCCACTGCGCCCAGCCAAAATCTAATAGTTCTAATATAAGATTGTACTATTTAGTTATCTAATTTTATTTTAAAGTGTCAAAAAATAGGCAGAATGTGAAATTGGTTTCTGATCAAATGCAGAAATGCCAGTCGAGTGGTATGTATAAACGTACGTGATGGAAGATTATTAACATTGTTTTCAGATGTGTCGGGGAAATTCCAATGGCTTCAAAACAGAGAAGAAATTGGAAAGAAGTTGAGAGACTACATTAGTTAGGATGTTTTCTAGTGTAAGTCAGAGAACTTCTAACACATATTGGCTTAAATGATAAGAATACATTGGTTCATGTAACCGAAAAGTCCAGATAGATCAGGCTTCAAGTATAGTTTGGTCCAGGTATTCAACAATATCTGGGGTATCGCCAAGAACTAGGGTGACCATGGATCCTGATTTGCCTAAAACACTTCTGATTTATGCTTTTGTCCTAGCATAATTATTAACAGCACCCCTTTCATTCCTACAAGTGTCTTGGTTTGGATAATAAATGGTCACCAACCAAGAACCTAGTTTCTTCCTACCCTTGGCTCTGCTTTCCAGGGGGCCTGGGTTCTCACATGATTACTGCTGCCAGAGGAACCAGGGCTACCTGTGGCTCATTCAGCTTCAGAATGAGAATTTCTCTTCCCCCATTCAACAAACAACAAGCCTGTGGTTCCTTAAAATTAGACCATCTCAGGACAAACGCCTACCTGGAAACAATCACTGTGTATAAGACAATTTAGACTTCTTTAGTTACATGATTAAAATTTACAAAATTATTTAGAGATTGTATAGCCAGCAAATAAAGAACTAATTATGGCCGGGCACGGTGGCTCACGCCTGTAATCCCAGTACTTGGGGAGGCCGAGGCGGGCGGATCACGAGGTCAGGAGATCGAGACCATTCTGGCCAACACGGTGAAACCCCGTCTCTACTAAAAATACAAAAAATTAGCCGGGCGAGGTGGCGGGCGCCTGTAGTCCCAGCTACTCGGGAGGCTGAGGCAGGAGAATGGCGTGAACCCTGGGGGGCGGAGCCTGCAGTGAGCCGAGATCGTGCCACTGCACTCCAGCCTGGGCGACAGCGAGACTCCGTCTCAAAAAAAAAAAAAAAAAAAAAAGAACTAAATATTTGTTTCCCCTAAGTAAACTGCTTATCAAACTATATTATCCAAGCAAACACCGGATGTATAGTCTCTACATCAAAGGTAAATAAACCTTTGGAAAAGATAAATACAGCTTAAATCACATAAATAGCATAAAGCATAAATCGGATAAATAAATAGTTATTTTTCCTTGAAGTTACTTTAGGAAACTCATTTCAGAGCTAAAGAGTCCTTACAAAGAAAATTTTTGCCCAGTAGAATTTGCTTGAAATCAATGGTTCATATTTACCTGAGATTTCTCCGAGCTCTTTCAGTAGAAGAGCAAATTCAATTCAGGCCTTATTATTTCCCAATCATTGCTTAATTTGTTTTCTTTTACAATTTTTGCTTATCAAGCGGGAACAACCAGAACAGTGAGTCATGAAAATTGATACTGACATTAGCAGTAAAAGTGCTGAAAGATATTGCCAGAGGTATTGATTTTTCCAAAGCTGTAGTACTCTGTTACACAAACAAAGACTGAATTAAAACAAAATCAGCAGATTTTACATTGACGAACCATAGCTGTTAATGTGAGATTGAGGTAAACTTGCTATGCACATGAAAATATGTGCTTGTATTATTAATTGAGATGTTTGAGACCAAAGGGGCATTATCATTAATTAATTAATTAATTTATTTATTTATTAAGATGGAGTCTCACTCTATTGCCAGGCTGGAGTGCAATGGCACGACCTCGGCTCACGGCAACCTCCGCCTCCCGGGTTCAAGCGATTCTCCTGCTCAGCCTCCCGAAGAGCTGGGACTACAGGCGCCCACCATGCCCGGCTAATTTTTTTTGTATTTTTTAATAGAGACGGGATTTCACCATGTTGGCCAGGATGGTCTCAATCTTTCTCTCTTTTTTTTTTCTTTTTGAGACGGAGCGTCTCTCTGTCGCCCAGGCTGGAGTGAAGTGGCGCGATCTCGGCTCACTGCAAGCTCCGCCTCCCAGGTTCACGCCATACTCCTGCTTCAGCCTGCCGAGTAGCTGAGACTACGGGCGCCTGCCATCATGCCCGGCTAATTTTTTTGTATTTTTTTTTTTTTTTAGTAGAGACGAGGTTTCACCGTGTTAGCCAGGGTGGTCTCGATCTCCTAACCTCGAGATCCGCCCGCCTCGGCCTCCCAAAGTGCTGGGATTACAGGCGTGAGCCACCGCGCCCGGCCGGTCTCGATCTCTTGACCTCGTGATCCGCCCGCTTTGGCGTCCCAAAGTGCTGGGATTACAAGCGTGAGCCACCTCGCCCCGCCCATTAATTTTTTTGATAATATATTTATAAATACTCAATAAATGTTTATTGAATGAAAACAGAGGGAAGCTTGGGTAAAACAATGACTTGTGGAATTTTTCCCCCACAAATCTTTTTTTAACAATAAATTTTTATGATAGCACACATGCAGAATTCTCAAAAGATGGTAGAAGCAGTAGCACACATTTTGAAACTCCTTAAATCACCCTTAAAAAAGAGAGAATATAAATATCTCCCATGAATATAGATGCAAAAATCCTCAACCAAACACTAGCAGAAGGAATTCAGCAACATGGAAAAGGAATATACAGCTTGACCAAGCTGGACTTATCCCAGGAATGCAACGTTGGTTTAACATACAAAAACCAATTCATATAATACACAATATCTAATAAAGGATAATTTATTATATTGATATAATAAAGGATACCTAGACATAGATAAGGCATTTGACAAGATTCAACACCCCTTCACAATAAAAACATTCAGAAGCTATGGCCAGGCTCGGTGGTTCACGCCTGTCATCCCAGCACTTTGGGAGGCCAAGGCAGGTGGATCACGAGGTCAGGATATCGAGACCATCCTGACTAACATGGTGAAACCCCGTCTCTACTAAAAAAAAAAAAAAAAAAAAATTAGCCGGGCGTGGTGGCAGGCGCCTGTAGTTACAGCTACTCTGGAGGCTGAGGCAGGAGAGTGGCGTGAACCCAGGAGGCGGAGCTTGCAGTGAGCCGAGATCGCGCCACTGCACTCCAGCCTGGGCGACAGAGCTAGACTCCTTCTCAAACAAACAAACAAACAAAAATTCAGAAGCTAGAAGTAGGAGGGAACTTCCTCAATATCATAAAAGTTTTCTATAAAAACCCACAGCCTAACATCATAGCTAATGATGAAAGAGCGCTTTCCTCCCTAAGATCAGAAGCCAGACTAGAATAACCACCTTGTCACTTCTATTCAACACTGTGTTGGAGGCTCTAGCCAGGACAACAAGGCAAGGAAAAATAAATAAATAAAAGGCATCCAGATTTCAAAAGAAGAAATAAAACTCTCTGTTATACAGAAGACAAAATTTCACGCATAGAAAACCATAAGCAATACACTAAAATACTGTTAGAACTAGTAGATGAATCCAGCAAGTTGCAGAATGCAAGATCAATATACAAAAATCAATTATATTTCTGTACACTTGCAATGCACAATCTGAAAATAAAACTAAGGAATCAGTTTTATTTAAAATACCATAAAAAACATAATACTTAGGAAAAAATGGCAAAATAAATGCAAAATTTATTATCTGAAAACTACGAAATATTTTCGAAGGGCATTAAAGAAGACCAATTGAATTAATTAATAAATAAATAAAATTAAACAGAAAAATATCCCATGCTTATGGATTGGAAGACTGGATATTATTAAGATGGCAATAATCCCCAAGTTGATCTACAGATTCAATACAGTCCCAATCAGAATTCTAGCTGGTTTATCTTTCTCTGCAGAAATTAACTAACTGATCCTAAAATTCATATGGAAATTAAAGAGACCCTTTATAGCTAAAAATCTTGAAAGAGAAGAACAAAGTTAAAGGATTCATAGTTCTTAATTTCAGAGATTATTACAAAGCTACACTCAAGACAGTATGGTACTGGCATAAGGATACACACATAGACCAGTGGAATAGAATTGAAACCCGTCACATTTATGGCCAATTGATTTTTGACAAGACAATCCAATGAACAAAGAACAGCACTTTTTAACAAATGATGCTAGAAGCCAGGCACAGTGCTTCACATCTGTAATCCCAGGACTTTGGGAGGCCAAGGCAGGAGGATCACTTGAGCCTAGGAGTTTGAGACCAGCCTTGGCAACATGGTGAAATCCCATTTCTACAAAATATAAAAGTAAAAAAAGTAGTCAGGTGTGGTGGCGCACACCTCCCAGTTACTCAGGAGGCTGAAGTAAGAGAATTGCTTGAGCCTAGGAGGTCAAGGCTGTTGTGAGCCATGATTGTGCCACTGCACTTCAACCTGGGTGACACAGCAAGACTCTGTCTCAAAATAAATAAATAAAAATAATTTTCCTTTTGTTTATCCCTCACAGTCAGATCATTATATATCAATTTTAAAAGATACTATGCAGTAAAGGGAGCAAAACAAAATCTCTGTTATTAAAAATGGCAATGGGTTAGATAGGCTTAAGAACCGCTGAGTCCCAGCTGACCCTAACTGAATCATATCTGTAGCATTTCATCTAACAATCTTATGAAACTACTCAGTAGTCACTAAATATACTGTGGGCTTTCCTGCCCCTATGCCTAGTCTTAGGCTGTTCTTCCACCCAAACCAGCGTTACAGCTTCTCCCCAACCTTCATGACCTACTTTGGTGCCATGCAGCCTTTCCAGATCTCACTACCCCACAATGAATCCTGAAATGTTTGTGTCTATAGCTGTCATTTGGAAACAAATCATGCACTCTTTGAGATAGAAGTGTTATATTGTTATTTAATGTTATTGTGTGACTATTGTTATCTCTCCAAGTGCTATCTCACAGTTCTTTGTTTTTCCCAAAGGACTTTGGGGGCATCCTAGGTAGTTAATAGACAGTTGTTCATTGCCTGAAACAGCTATTTGCAGAATAGACTTATTTCAATATTAAAAACTAAAGAGCCTTATTTCTGTTCTCTTTAGAGACCAAAGAATCTGCTGATTCATGTGTTTAGACAGGGCCGATTCTCGAATAGTTTTGTTCCTGCTGAGAACCAGTGAGTTTGGCCGGGCGCGGTGGCTCACGCCTGTCATCCCAGTACTTTGGGAGGTCGAGGCGGGCGGATCACGAGGTCAGGATATTGAGACCATCCTGGCTAACACGGTGAAACCCTGTCTCTACTAAAAAAAAAAAAAAAAGAATACAAAAAAAATTAGCTGTGTGTGGTGGTGGGCGCCTGTAGTCCCAGCTACTCAGGAAGCTGAGGCAGGAGAATGGCGTGAACCCGGGAGGCGGAGCTTGCGGTGAGCTGAGATCGCGCCACAGCACTCCAGCCTAGGTGACAGAGCGAGACTCTGTCTCAAAAAAAAAAAAAAAAGAGACAGAACCAGCAGTGAGTTCATCAGCAGAGAAGACAGGGAGTAGGAGCTGGAGCCAAAGCCTCTAAACATTGTGCTTACTCTGCCTGACAGCAATACGGCCATTTCCCCATTCAAGGACCCACTATTAAATCATGTAGGACTAAATGCTGTTATTGGTAAACCACATTTTTCCTATTAGCAACATTTGTAAATGTAGAATTTGTAAATATTGTGCATGTCCTTCTATCTTCCTTCTGAAGGAGTGCATAGTTGGTGGCATCAGGTATGTATCTTAACTGTCAACAAGCAACCATTAAAATTGTTAAACCACAAAACCCATGGGAACTCATTACATAACAAGGGATTAATCAACTTCCCTTGTCCTTACAGCCTGCCCTCCCTACTTCCTTGCCTCATTTAAAACCTTAGGGTCTTCTGGAACTATTCATTTCCCTCCAGGGCAGGGCAGCATTCTTCACTCTCCCCAGCACAGCTCCCAAAATGTTATTCCTGGCCCCTCAGGTTGTCAGGTCTCTCGAGTCTCTAACCATTCCGTTATCATGACCTCTAAATTTCTTTATCAGCATCATCTACCAATCTCTTGGGTACAATCTGCACATTGTCTAAGACTGTGGCACCGGTACATTCTCTTCCACTCTACCTCAAGTCCTGCCGTCTTGCTGGGTGGTTTTAGGGTCCGCGCATATCACCCATCCAATACACTGACATTTTTATCCTGATCCGTTAAGCTTCCCAACCTCAACCTCACCACCTCTTCATTATGGCTTCCTCTGACCTCAGAATTGCTGCATCTTCCCTACCTCTAAAATCCTTCAACAGCCCACTATCTTTGTCACTTTTTTTAAAAAATTGAGGTGAAATTCACTTAACATAAAATTAACGTTTTAAAGTGTAAAATTCAGCATTTAGCAGATTCACAATGGTGTGCTGCCACCACCTATATCACCCCTAAAGAAAACCCCATTAAGCTTACCCTTGAAGCAGTCACTCCCCATTATCCCCTCCCCACTCATTCCCTAGCAACCCCCAATCTGCTTTCCGTTATTATAAATTCGCCTATTCTGCATTTTTCATATAAATGCGTTCATAGAATATGTGACCTTTATGTCTGACTTCTTTCACTCAGCATCTTGTGAGTGATGCTCGTCCACATTGTAGCATATATCAGTACTTCAGTCCTGTATTAGCTTGCTAGGCTGCCTTAACACAATACCATAGACTGGGTGATTATACAACAAACATTTATTTTCTCATAGTACTAGAGATTGGAAGTTCAAGATCAAGGTACTGGCAGGGTTGGTTTCCTCTGAGACCTCTCTTCTTGGCCCACACATGGCTGCCCTCTGGTTGCCTCTTCCCATGGTCATCTCTGTGTGTATGACTATGGTGCTAGGGTTTCTTCCTCTTTTTATAAGACCACTAGTCATACTAGGTTAGGGCCCCATCCTGATGGCCTTATTTTAACATAATCACCTGTTCAAAGACCTTATCTCCAAGTATGGTTACATTCTGAGGTACTGGGAGTCAGGACTTCAAATATGAATTTTGTGGGGACACAAAATCAACCCATAACTTTTCCTTTTTGTGACTGAATAATATTCTATTGTTTGTATATATCATATTTTGTCCATTTATCCACTAATGGACATTTGGTTTGTTTCTACCTTTTGGCTACTATGAATAATGGTTTTGCAAACATTCACATACAAGTATTTGGTTATCTGTTTTCAGTTCTTTGGGGTATATACCTATGAATAGGATTTCTGGGTTATATGATAATTCTATGTTTAACTTTTTGAGGAACTGCCAAACTGTTTTCTACAGCAGAGCACCATTTCACATTCCTACAATCCATGTACGAGGGTTCCCATTTCTCCACATCCACACCAACTTAATTCTTTAGCTCCAGAAAGTGTCCTTTCTCCCACTGAATTTCTTTACTCCAATGCATCAAAATCTCCTGTCCCTAACTCCCTACATTCCTCCTAACAACCAGCTCCTTTTAAAGTTACGTCCAGCCGGGTGCTGTGGCTCATGCCTGTAATCCCAGAATTTTGGGAGGCCGAGGCGGGCGGATCACCTAGGGTCAGGAGTTCAAGACAAGCCTGGCCAACATGGTGAAACCGCACCTTTACCAAAAATACAAAAATTAGCAGGGTGTGGTGGCACATGCCTGTAATCCCAGCTACTCAGGAGGCTGAGGCAGGAGAATCACTTCAACCTGGGAGGTGGAGGTTGCAGTGAGCCAAGGTCGCACCATTGCACTCCAGCATGGGCGACAGAGTAAGACTCTGTCTCAAAAAAAAAAAAAAAAAAAAAAAAAAAAAGAAAACAAAACGTTATGTCCACAGCCATTATAAACCACATAATTCATTCTGTGTTACATCAGGCTCTCCAACTTTCAGCTTTCTGATATAGGAATAACAATATCCCCCAGAATTGTTGTAAGAATCGGCCAGGAGTGGTGGCTCATGCCTGTAATCCCAGCACTTTGGGAGGCCAAGGTAGGAGGATCACTTCAGATCAGGAGTTCAAGACCAGCCTTAGCAACATAGTGAGACCACATCTCTACTAAAAATTTAAAAATCAGCCAGGCTTGGTGGCACGTGTCTTTAGTTCCAGCTATTCAGGAGGCTGAGGTGGGATGATCACCTGAGCCCATGAGTTCCAGGTTGCAATGAGCTGCCACTCAGCCTGGGTGACAGAGGGAGACACTATCATGAAAACAAAGCAAAACAAAAAATAGAACCTAATGAGCTAATGTATTTGAAATGTTTAAACACATAGTAAGCGTTCAATAAATGGTAGTTATGATGATGGCTACTGAATTTTTGTTTTCAGCCCCTATTTTTTCTCATAAACTCTAGACTGCCTATTGGCCACTTTCAAACAGCATCCATACAGTTTGTTCATTTGCAAATGTTTATTTATTTTCTTTTCTTTCTTTTTTTTTTTTTTTTGAGACGAAGTCTGGCTCTGTCTCCCAGGCTGTAGTGCAGTGGCATGATCTCGGCTCACTGCAAGCTCCGCCTCCTGGGTTTTATGCCATTCTCCTGCCTCCGCCTCCCAAGTAGCTGGGACTACAGGCATGCACCACCTACGCCCGGCTAATTTTTTTTGTATTTTTAGTAGAGATGGGGTTTAACCGTGTTAGCCAGGATGGTCTCGAACTCCTGACCTTGTGATCCGCCCACCTCGGCCTCCCAAAGTGCTGGGATTACAGGCGTGAGCCACCCACCCGTCTGCAAATATTTATTGAGTGCCTACTATATGCCAGCCACCATGCTAGGCACTGGTTTACAATAGTGAACACAATTCCTGCTCTCCTGGGAGGAAAAAAAAACAGGCAAATAAATGTATATTTACAGTTTTTGATAGCTGCTGTGTTCCATAAACAACCTAATTGTGACATGTATAGTACAAAATTAATTCTATCATCTTCCCTTCAAGCCATATCTCCAGGCGCCGCCTTCCACCCAGTCAACCAATCAAAAAACGGAAGTTATCTCAGACTTCTTGACCTCCATTGAGGCATCTGCCTGCCTCCCATCCTGCCCTGCCCCCATCTGGCACTGCCAACATCGGCACCAAAAC
The DNA here is from genome assembly GCF_006542625.1 of Nomascus leucogenys. Lineage (NCBI taxonomy): Eukaryota > Metazoa > Chordata > Mammalia > Primates > Hylobatidae > Nomascus > Nomascus leucogenys. The sequence continues at coordinate 56,414,178 of NC_044384.1, read as the reverse complement.
CCAAGAATCAAATCTTGGAAATAAGAGAAATTGAATCAGAGTTGGAATAAAGAAAGAAAAAGTTTCTGAGACTTGAAATTAGACTGAAGGTATTAACACATTTAAAGACTGTGTCGGCCGGGCGCGGTGGCTCATGTCTGTAATGCCAGAACTTTGAGAGGCCGAGGCAGGCGGATTACCTGAGGTCAGGAATTCGAGACTAGCCTGGCCAACATGGCAAAACCCTGTCTCTTAATAAAAAATACCAAAAAAAAAAAAAAAAAAATTAGCCGGGCGTGGTGGCAGGCGCCTGTAGTCCCAGCTACTCGGGAGGCTGAGGCCAGAGAATCGCTTGAACCTGGGAGTCGGAGGTTGCAGTGAGCCGAGATTGCGCCACTGCACTCCAACCTGGGTTACAGAGTGACATTCTGTGTCAAAAATAATAATAAAATAATAATAATAATAATAATTACCTGGGTGTGGTGGCACGCGCCTGTAGTCCCAGCTACTCGGGAGGCTGAGGCAGGAGAATTGCTGCTTGAACCCGGGAGGCGGATGTTGCAGTGAGCCGAGATCCTGCCACTGCACTCCAGCCTGGGCGACAGAGTGAGACTCCGTCTCAAAAAACAAAAACAAAAAAACTCTTGGACCTGGACCTTTCCTGCATTCTCCAACCTATTCTCTCACTTTGTCCCTGTTGAACCCTACATCTGACCATGCCAAACCACCTGGCCTTTTCCGAGGTACCCTGAAGACTGCTACCATTGTACAGAAGGTCCCGCTCCACCTTACAGCCCATCTCACCAATGCCTGGTCATCTTGTGAGGCTGAGATCAAGTGTCGTCTACTCTAAGGAATCCTTCCTGACATCTGGGTAGATCTGACCTCTTCCGGCTGGGTGCAGTGGCTCACACCTGTGATCCCAGCACCTTGGGAGGCCAACGCGGGTGGATCACGAGGTCAGGAGTTCGAAACCAGCCTGGCCAACATGGTGAAACACCGTCTCTACTAAAAATACAAAAATTAGCCGGGTGCAGTGGCACGCGCCTATAATCCCAGCTACTCGGAAGGCTGAGGCAGAAGAATCGCTTGAACCCACGAGGTGGAGGTTGCAGTGAGCCTTGATCATGCCACTGCACTCCAGCCTGGCAACAGAGCGAGACTCTGTTTCAAAAAAAAAAAAAAAAGAAAGAAAAAAGTTTTTTAAAAAAGATCTGACCACTCTCCTTTACATTCAAAACAAAACAAAAAGAATATTCAGATTCTTAGTTTTATTTTCGACTTCTTGCCCTTTTCTGATATATCTCCCAAATAGTCTCTCACTGGCACATTTTTGTCATACACTGCATCTCAGCCTTTCTTTCTGGTCTGATCTTTTCCTTTTAATCTTTTTTTTTTTCTTTTTTTTTGAGACGGAGTCTCTCTCTGTTGCCCAGGTTGGAGTGTAGTGGCATGATCTTGGCTAATTGCAACCTCCGCCTCCCGGGGTCAAGTGATTCTCCTGCCTCAGCCTCCTGAGTAGCTGGGATTACAAGTGCGTGCCACCACACCCAGCTGATTTTTGTATTTTTAGTAGAGATGGGGTTTCACCATATTGGCCAGGCTGGTCTCAAACTCCTGACCTCAGGTGATCCACCCGCCTTGGCCTCCCAAAGTGCTGGGATTACAGGCACGAGCCACCATGCCCAGGCCTTTCCTATTTTTTCCTAACCAAAATTGAGAAGTCCATTTCTATTAATAGTTACACCCATTTTTCTTAAACTATGTATCCTCCAATTATAATCCTTTGAACACTAGGAAGGAACACAATTTCCACACACGTTCACATATATATGCAACATTTGCCAAGCACACGTCTACATCCTATCATATGGCTATAGTTTGCCTTATTGCAGTAGGAGTGTTTGGAGGATTCAGAACATGTTTTCACCTGGAATGGAAAGGAGGCAAAGATTGCATGCTAATGGAAATCATTAAGATCAGTAACCCAGGGCTCTCAAGTGCGGACAGTTAGAGATACTAACTCCGAACTGAGATTTAGGGAAAACAGTTATTCAGTACCTATTTTTAGAATGTTTGAATATACAACATATAGACAGTGTATAGTTTATAGTCAAAATATAATGTACAGCCAGTCCAGTTCCCAAACCGATTGTCTGGGTTCACCCCTTATTAGCTTTGCCGCTTGTTATCTGTGTGACCTCAACTAAATTACTTTACCCCTCCGTGCCTCAGTTTCAATATCAGTAAAATAGAGATGATAGAATTTATCTCTCAGGATAATTTTGAGGACTAAAAAGTTAATGAAAGATTTGAACAGTGCATTGATATACTAAGTGAAATGCAATGCTTAGTTATCTTTTATTTGGTCATTTTATTAGAATCTGTCTACAAAATACAGAATCAAAAGTTTTATTATGCAGTCTTATTTTTGTTCACTGTTACATAACACATTTTACACATTTTCCGCATTCCAAGCCCCGCCCCTCAACAACCACCACCACAAACTCCGACCGTCCTCTCCAGGCCCTTTCCCTCTATAAACCTGCCGTTTTCTCTCTCCCAAGTCATCCCAGTTTTAGAACTGCTCCAGGAAATAATGAATGAACAGAGACAGCCTAGTGTGTTTATTTATTTACAATCCACCAGTCTAATCTAGTTTAGATCCAGCGGCAATTTTTGGGGTGCCAAGGAGGAAAGAAGGAGATGGCAGTGCGGGGACAGGGCAGAGCCTGGGCCAAAGGAAGCCACACCCAGTTCTTGCCCTGCCCTGCCCGACACAGGCAACGTGACCCCAAGCGACAGCCAGCTGATCCTTGCTTCCCTGCGCCCGGCGGTCAGCGGCCGGAAGTAGCCTGCCCGGGGGCGGGGAAAGGTGCCTTAAGGAGGAGCTAGGGGCGTGCGGCCAATTGCAAGCGACTGTCCTAGAGAAGAGGGCGGAAGAGAAGAGATCCAGTTCCGGACGCGGCCGCCGCCGTCGCCGCCATCTGTCACCTCCACTTCGGCATCAGCAGCCAGTCGCCCTTGCCCCGCCTGTCTCCTCGGCGGAGCCTGCTTCCCGTCCTGCCACCTCTCTGCTCTGTTCTTGTTTCTGCCTTCATCCCCGAATGGATCTGGTAGGAGTGGCATCGCCTGAGCCCGGGCCGGCAGCGGCCTGGGGACCCAGCAAGGTAAGTGGCAGACGAGGCTGGAGTACTTGCCTTGGTCACACGGGCTGGTTCTCTCGGAAAGCTTGGAGAGGGCGGCATCCTAGGCGACTCGGGAAGTTCTGGGGCGGGACCCCGCCGATCTCGGCAAGGGGGCACTGGCCGCGGGGGTGCCGGGATGGGGATGGAGGGAGCAGAAAGAGGGGCGGAGGGCGGCTGGATCTCCCAAAGGCCACCTTGAGTGGTTAGGGCTCTCTATTTCTTCAGCGTACTTTCTGTATCACCGTAGCATGTATTTGAGCAGGACTGGCTTACACACGCTGATACTGGAGGGGAAACAAGCACGATCTTGTTTTTCACTGGCCAAGTGAGTCAGCCGAATACACAGCTGGTCAGACAGAAAGTTGGTTTAGGAAGCTGTTTACTTAATTTGACAAGTGTGGTTATCCCAGTTTGGAAATTTCTTGTTTTTGAAGTAGTAAAAGATAAAACCCAGGCACACCCTCCTCCCTCGACGCTAAAATTCAAGTGCGCACCACGGACTGTAAAGTGCTTATGAATTTCATTATCTGCCTAAGCTTTGACGTTTAAACTTTTTCATAGAGTGGCAAACTAAAGACCTTTATTTCACATTTGCTTTCTGGTTTCCAGGCAGATCTTTTTCATGATACTTTGATTATACGGATGAAAATACTTGTCTGCCACTTTATGGAGGGTCTGCTTGAGAGCAGAGTGCTTCCGTTGAGATTTTTTGTTCCACAAATTAAGGTGGTGAAGGAGTCTAGTTTTTTTAGCTTCATAATTATTCTTTACGTGCTAATACAGAATATTTGTTCCCATTTAAAAGGTCACCTGTGAAACTTATTAGATCTTCAGGCTAGGCCTTAACAGGAAAAGGGGTCAATAATTAGCTATTAAGTAACCGAAAGTTAATTTTGTAAAAGTTCTCATACAACTGTTGGAAGAATCTGAGATACTGCATTGGCAAATGTGGTTACGTCTGCATGTTATTTTGTGTTATTTTTCCTTAAGACCTTGTTTACAAGTTCAAGATTAGCAGACATAAAAGGATGAAATCAGTAGACAGACTAGTATTATAAATATATACTCTGTATGTTAAAGTCCTTCAGTTAAGCATTGGCAAAGGCTGGTAAAAATGTCAAATGAGACACACTCTATTCAGAATACATCCTAATCTCAGAACAAATTTCACTTACAAAACTAATTCAGTAATAAACTATTTAACAGTCATATTTTTATTTAAGTGTACATCATCAGAACTATAAAATTCCATTTTCATTGTGCAACAAAAATGCTTCTGGGATTTATAGACGCTCTATTGGGAGGACAGTGTTTTGAAAGGCAAAACAATTAGAAACAGGCTGAAAGTACTATAATTAATCCTTTTTTCCTCTAACCTTTTGGAAAACCAAAGTGATTACGGAAGCCTACATAGAGGAGGTGAAGATTTGAGGAGGGTTTTGAAAAATGGAAGGATTCTCAAAACTTTTTAGTCAGGACTTCTTTCCTTCCTTTCCTTCATTTCCTTTCTTTCCTTCCTTTCCTTCATTTCCTTTCTTTCCTTTTCATTTATTTATTTATTTGAGATGGAGTCTCGCTCTGTCGCCCAGGCTGGAGTACAGTGGTTTGCCCCCAGCTCACTGCAACCTCTGCCCTCCGGGTTCAGGCAATTCTTGTGACTCAGCCTCCTGAGTAGCTGAGATTACAGGTGCCCGCCACCACGCCCATCTAATTTTTGTATTTTTTGTAGAGACGGGTTTTCACCATATTGGCCAGGCTGGTCTCAAACTCCGACCTCAAGTGATCCACCCGCCTTGGCCTCCCACACTGCTGGGATTACAGACATGACACCATGCCCAGCATCTTTCTTTTTTTTTTTTTTTTTTTTTTTTTTTTTTGAGACGGAGTCTCGCTTTATCTCCCAGGCTGGAGTGCAGTGTTGCGATCTCGGCTCACTGCAAGCTCCGCCTCCCAGGTTCAAGCAATTCTCCTGCCTCAGCCTCCCGAGTAGCTGGGACCACAGGTGCCCACCACCACACCCGGCTAATTTTTTGTATTTTTAGTAGAGGTGGGGTTTCACCATGTTAGCCAAGATGGTCTTGATCTCCTGACCTCGTGATCCGCCCATCTTGGCCTCTTTCTTTTTTAATTGAGACAGGATCTCAGGGTGAGACTAGATCAGGCTGGAGTGCAGTGGCATGATCACAGCTCACACTGTGCCTTGACCTGGCAGGCTCCCACCTTGGCCTCCTGATTAGCTTGGACTACAGGCCGGTGCCACCACACCTAGCTAATTTTTGTTTTTTTTTTTTTTGAGATGGAGTCTCGCTCTGTCACCAGGCTGGAGAGCAGTGGCATGATCTCAGCTCACTGCAACCTCCGCCTCCTGGGTTCAAGCGATTCTCCTTCCTCAGCCTCCCGAGTAGCTGGGACTACAGGTGCATGCCACCATGCCCAGCTAATTTTTGTATTTTTAGTAGAGATGGGGTTTCACCATGTTGGCCGGGATGGTCTCGATCTCTTGACCTTGTGATCCTCCCGCCTTGGCCTCCCAAAGTGCTGGGATTACAGGTGTGAGCCACCGCACCCAGCCAATTTTTGTATTTTTTTGTAGAGATTGGATTTCACTGTGTTGCCTAGGCTGGTCTTAAACTCCTGGACTCAAGCAGTACCCCACTCCCTTCCGCCCTGGCCTCTCAAAATGTTAGGATTATAGGCGTGAGCCACCATGCCCGGCCCAGACTTCTTTATACTCTTAAAAATTGAGGACCCCAAATATCTTTTGTTTACATTGATTATATCAATTGATATTTATCAATCTGAAATTAAAACTGAGAAATAGAAAAATTTTAAGTCATTTAAAAGTCATGCTAGTGTGATGGTAGTGGGTTATCAGAACTTATTAACATTAGTGTCATTAAAGTAGATATACAACCTCCCCACTGCTAAATTTGGCTGGCTTTAAAAAAAAAGTCATATGTTAACATAAATAACATTTTTATATTTAAAGAAAACAAAAAAATAGATTAGAATATGTGAGAAAAGTAGAAAAAGAAAACAAACAAAAAAATAGAGTTGAGATCTCACTGTGTTGCTCAGCTGGTCTGGAATGTGTGGCCTCAAGCAGTCTTCCCACCTTGGCCTCCCAAAGTGCTAGAATTACAGGTGCGAACCACCACACCTGGCCAAAAGAAAACTATATTTGAAAACAAAAATTAGTGAACAGTATTTTATATTTTTGCAAATCTCTAACATCTGACTTATTAGAAGATATCTGGATTCTTCTATCTTCTTTTTTCATTCAACCTGTTGTGAGGTTGAAGTATTTGAAGAAAATCCATCCTCACAGCTAAGTAGAAGGTGGGTAATAAGAGCATAGTAGAAATACTGAGAACAAACTGGGTTAAATATCTAAAAATGCATTTATATCTTAAATCTACTCTTTAGAAAATTTTGGAAAACATGAGAATACCAAGCACACATTCCATTAGCCATCAGTGATGATGTCATCACATCTGATGTAGACTCTGGAAAACTCCACACTCTTGGGAGAATGAGAGTTAAAAAGACAAATAATGTATTATTACTATTTTGAAAATTTTGACTTCGTAGACCCTCTGAATGGGTCTTGGGGATCCTTCTCCCAGAGTACCAGGGTACAAGTTACAAAATGCTGAACTACTATTATGGACAAAGAATTTTAGGGAATATTCCAAGAAGGGAGGATTGGCAAAGTGTAAGCAAAAGTGAGGAAGCGTGTAGCTCTGTTGACAGAGAGTTGTAAAAAAAATAAATAAATTAGCAGTACTCCTCAAAACCGTCAAAGTTATCAAAAACAAGGAAAGTGAGAAACTCAAAAGCCTAAGAGCTTAAGGAGACGTGGCAACTAAATGTAATGTGGTATTCTGAATGGGATCCTGGAACAGAAAAAGGATGTTAGAGAAAAACTAAGGAAATCTGAGTAGAGTATGGACTTTAGTTAATAACAATAATGTATCAATATTGGTTCGTGAACTGTGACAAACGTATAATACTAATGCAAGATGTTGATAGGATAAACTACCGAATGTAGTATTTGGGAACTGTACTGTCTTGGCAGTTTTTTCTAGTTTTTTAAAAGTAAGACTATTCTAAAACCAAAAACATTTTAAAAAATGGATTAGTGTTGTTATGTAGTCCCAGATTATTTTTTTCAGAGACACTTGTCTTGAGTTGAAAAATTACTTACTTAAATATTCTACTTAGATTATGTCTTCTAGCTGTATGGTTAGAAAGGGGAACTTTCTGTAGGTTATGTTTCTCTTGACTCGCTTCCAGTAGAGGACTGAATTTTTGTTACTGTGTGCCTCTTTCATGTTTGCTGGTTTTCTTTTTTTTTTTTTGGAGACAGTTTCACTCTATCGCCCAGGCTGGAGTGCAGTGGTGCAATCTCCCTGCAACCTCCGCCCCCTGGGCTCAAGCAATTCTCAGTCACCAGAGTAGCTGAGACTACAAGTGTGCATCACCACACCTGGCTAATTTTTTTTTTTTTTTTTGTATTTTAGTAGAAACGGGGTTTCACTATGTTGCCCACGCTGGTCTTGAACTCCTGAGCTCAAGCAATCCGCCTGCCTCAGCCTCCCAAAGTGCTAGTATTACAGGCGCGAGCCACTGCGCCTGGCTGCTGTTTTTAATTTTACTTGATTCTTTACCCATAATTGACTTCAGGAAACCTTTAAAAAAAATGATACAAGCAGTGAAGGTCATATCTTTAGGAAGCGGAAGGAAAGGGAGATGATTCCCCACCAATGTGCAGCCAGGCAGGTGGGGGAGAATGCGGTAGTAGTGAAGAACCCCAAGGAACAGAGTTCAGTGGTGGCGGTTTAACAAAGGAGAGGAAAACAGGGTGGGTCTTAGGGTTATTTAGCAACAGGAAAGAAAGAACCAAGAGGCTGGTTAAAAGCTTGATGGATGTCCTTTGAAGAAGAATCGCTGACTGGAAAGGATTGTATGGGGTGTCCCATCAGATTGTGACACTATAGGGAGTTTGTGTTGATGAATGGAGTAGTAGGAAATGACTTTGGATAGCTAGGACAGAGCAAGATTATGGAGGGCGTTTCCCCCATCTCGTTAGATTTTTTACAAAGAGTGGTTTACTGAAGAGTCACAGATGACAGAAGATTCCCTTACATACAACCTATGGTACCTGTTCATAGGAGGAGCCTGCAGTAAATTTTCTGAGCACTTGGGATAGCAAACCTCTGTGCCTACAGGGAAAACGCAGCGAGTCTTCCCCCCACCCCCAAAGCTGTCCCTCTCACAGCCTGGAAAAAGTGTATGGAGGGCTTTTAATTGTTGGCTTGAAGAGTCTGGGTTTGATTTCAAAGTATGGGAGTGGCAGCCGTTCTGAAATCTTTACTTATTTACCTCACCCAAGGAAGTTGCCTCAGTGTGAAGTGGACCAGTTGAGCTGGTACAGGGTAGTATAGTCTCTAGAGTCTAGGGTCAGTAGGAGTGGACAGCGAGGGTGCTTTGGTGCTGTTTGAGGTCTCTACATGTTTCCCTTTCTGATTCAGTGTATCTGTGAGTAGGTCAATCTCTGCCTCAAAATAACAAAATTCTGCCTGTCATTTTTGCCTCTTCTGACAAATCGTCAGCTAATACTTTAATACCTTAGCAGAATTAATTGACAGATGGCAAAAGACTTGAAACCTCAGAAGTGGGCAGGCCAAAGGGCAGACTTTCCAAGTTGGGGGAAAGGACATTAGGTTAGTAGGGATGTAGAAAGGCATCAGACCTCTGCAGCCAATCACTCCAGTGTTTTCTTTTGGCACATACTGCTTAGGAAATACTGGAATGCCTCTTTATATCCAAAGCTCTATGCTGGGCTCTGAGGGTGGATGAGAAGTCTTTACCCTTCAGGGGGCTCATGCTCCATTGTGGCTAATGCAGGAACCCTAATACAGTGATGAGTTCTGCATTAACAGTGTTTGCGTACTGCTATGGGAACACAAAGGAAAGGATCCAACTTTGGTAACATTGAGACAGCCTTATAGAGGAGGTGACATTTAATTGGTGTAAATAAGGAAGAAAAACCAATGGTAGGGAAAGGAATGTGTGAAGGCATGCAGCGGGGAAAGTATGCCATCTTTTTTGTTTGTTTTTGAGACAGTCTCGCTCTGTCACCCAGGCTGGGGTGAAGTGGCACGATCTCAGCTCACTGCAACCTCCGCCTCCTGGGTTCAAGTGATTCTTCTGCCTCAGCCTCCTGAGTAGCTGGAACTACAGGCACCTGCCACCATGCTTGTAGTGTAAATTAGTATAAAAAATACTAATTTTTATATTTTTAGTAGAGATGGTGTTTCTCCATGTTGACCAGACTGGTCTCGAACTCCTGACCTCAGGTGATTCGCCTGCCTCGGCCTCTCAGAGTGCTGGGATTACAGGCGTGAGCCACTGCGCACGGCCTGAGTATGCCATCTTTGGCATATAATTAGTGTTACTAGAGTGTAGGATAGATGAGGGTTGAGATTGGAAAGATAAATCAGGGCAAGTTGTAAAGGTCATCCCTTGCTGAGGAATTTTGATTTTATTTATTTAGAGACAGGGTCTCACTCTGTCACCCAGGCTGGAGTGCAGTAGCACAATCATAGGACTCAAATGATCCTCCTCCTACTTCAGCCTCCTGAGTAGCTGGGACTGCAGGCATTTGCCACTGTGCCCAACTAATTTTTAAATTTTTTTGGAGAGATGATATCTTGCTGTGTTGCCTAGGGTGGGGAATTTGGATTTTATATTGTAGGCAGTAGGGCAGTTTGCTTCACACATTTCAGGGTGAGATGATAGGGAAGCTGTACAGCAAAATGCTAAGAGTGCAGCCTGGCATCACCTGGTTCAGCTTGGTACTTCCATCTATGATATTTTCTTGGGTTAAAAGAAAAGCCTTTGTGTATCTCAGTTTTAAAATCCATAAAATGGGGATGGATTGCAACTACTCAATTGTTGTGTGATTTAAGTAATCTATGTAAGTTATGTATATTTAACCAAGTGACTTATATATAGTGAATATTCAGATATTGTCTGTTATGCAACTGTTAGTCATTGCCAAATGTGATTGAGAATTCTGAGTTAGACAGTCACCTGCCTTTTTGAAACTGATCAGATGAAACATTTCTAGGCTAAACAACATTGTATCTTCTACCTAGAGGATACAGAAGGAAGTCAGCAGAGTCATGAGGCCAAAAAATTAGCTATGTTCTCCAGATGATAGAAAGCTTCAAGATTCTAGACCTTAAAATCCTTACCAGGAGAGTTCTCCACTCAATTACAGATAAGCTCTGAGTGAATGAAAGTCACACCAGACCTTCAAGAAGCCTCTTCTCTCTCAAGTCTGGCCTTACAGAAGCCTGGAAGAGTTCTGTGATAGTGTATTGTAGGTACGTGCTAGGTACCAGGTGTATTTCCTCAATCTCAGGGTGAGACTAGATAAAACTTGATTCTCATTCACTCAGGCATAAATATAATTATCATTCGTCGCCCTTAGGTGCTCCACCCAAACAGCGTGAGCTAAGTAAATTCCTGAATATCAGTACTGTGGAACCTGAACAAAGGTCACTTGCTCAGTTGTCTCTAAGTGTCATGCAGCAGGCCTTTAGACCAACTAGAGGGCCTGTACTGGCTGAACTTGATCAAATAATTTTGTGGCTAAAACAGATACCATTTTATGCTATATTCTAAATTAGACACTCAGTAGTAGTTAAGGAATGAGTTTTGGACTTTATCCTAAAAGCAATGGGAAACAATAAAAGAGATTTTGAGTAAGGAGATGGAACCCATCACATCTGCATTTTAGAACAATTACTGTGCTACAGTGTGAAGAATAGAAACTACCAAGATTGAGAGCAGAAAGATTCGTTAGGATGCTCTGAAAGTAACCCAGCGAATGGGATACCTTGGAGTAGAATTATGGAAGAGGGATGGAAAGAGCTGGACAAGTTCAGGAGATGCTTAGGCATCTTACTAAATATTAAAGGTCTTAATCAGTAGGCTATAAAATGTAATCATTTGCTGCTGCTAAGTAAAGCATCTTGCCCCCTCAAAAATTATGAATTTGAAATAAACCTACAGTTTGATTTCAAGAAGGCTGAGGCAGGAGTATGTCACTGAGGAAGGTCAACTGGGTCTGACAGCATATTACTGTGTGTATTGGTATTGTCTTAAGAGCCTGTTTCTCAGCTTCTAAAGTTCAGAAATAAAATTTGGGGGCTAGGCTTGGTGGCTCACACCTGTAATCCCAGCACTTTGGGAGGCTGAGGCGGGCAGATCACCTGAGGTTAGGAGTTCGAGACCAGCCTGGACAACTTGGCAAAACCCTATCTCTACTAAAAATACAAAAATTAGCTGGGCATGGTGGCTTACACCTGTATTCCCAGCTACTCAGAAGGCTGAGGCAGGAGAATTGCTTGAACCCGGGGAGGTGGAGGTTGCAGTGAGCCGAGATCACCCCACTGCACTCCAGCCTGGGCAACAGAGGAAACTGTCTCCAAAAAAAAAAAAAAAAAAAAGAAATAAAATTAAAAAAAATTTTGTTGTTTGTTCTTGCTATTTTTTTTTTTTTTTTGGCAGGGGATCTCATTTTGTCACCCAGGCTGGAGTGCAGTGGCGCGATCTCGACTCACTTCAACCCTAATCTCCCGGGTTCAAGTGATTCTCCTGCCTCAGCCTCCTGAGTAGCTGGGACTACAGGCACGCACCACCACAGCCCGCTAATTGTTTGTATTTCTGGTAGAGATGGGGTTTCACCATGTTGGCCAGGCTGGTCTCAAACTCCTGACCTCAGGTTATCCACCCGCCTTGGCCTGCCAAAGTGCTAGGATTACAGGCGTGAGCCACCGCGCCTAGCCTGTTCTTGTTTTTGTTTTAGCATATCCTAAGATGTTTTGAGAGGGGCTGACATAATTTGTACACTTAGATGACTCAATGCTTAAATTAGAATGAGATATAACTTTTCATTAGGCTTCAAATTGTGCTAGTTGGTATAGTCTATTTCTATAAGAAAATCTACTTGGGAAATCAGATTATAAGCAGAAAGTAGCTTGGTGAGCCAAGGATTGGAACAAGAGGAATTACATGAACTCATTGGCTAGTGGGGGGATGCCAGTGGGCCTGATGCTTCCCCTCAGCTTTAAGGATATACCTACTTAGCAGGCTAGAAAGTGCTTTTGGCTGTTTTAGTTTACATATATCCTTGACTAAATTTGACCTGGGAGATATTTTTACTTTTGAGATGATTTCTGCAAATAGCTAGTTATTCATTTCTGGTTTTTAACTACATAGTTTAATTCTCAAAATATAACCTTATTTGTAAAATGAGAGGTGCTTTGTTTCATTATGATGAATTGAGCTGTTCTTTTTTCTTTTTTCATAGTGTCCATGGGCTATCCCTCAAAATACAATATCTTGTTCTTTGGCTGATGTAATGAGTGAACAGCTGGCCAAAGAATTGCAGTTAGAAGAAGAAGCTGCCGTTTTTCCTGAAGTTGCGTAAGTAAAATTCACAAAGCACTTTATCTAGCAACTTATAGCAGAGTTTTAGGATTTGATGAGTAATTGTCATGACAAGTGGTTTGGAAAAAGCAGTGCAGAAGAAAGCACCATATTGAGAGTCCACTGATACTTGAATTTTGGTCCTGATTTTGCATTGGTTTTCATTATTATCTTGGACAAGCCACTGTTTCTGTGGGTTTTAGTTACATCATGTTAATGCCGCAGTTGAACTAGATGAGGTACAGTTTTGATCAAGTGTTTGTAGTTTATCTTTTCATGAATGTGTATCTGTTCTTTCATTATGGGTGAATGAAACATCCAGACTTTCTTATTTTTTTTTGGAGATGGAATTTCGCTCTTGTTGCCCAGGCTAGAGTGCAATGGCACAATCTCGGCTCACCACAACCTCCTTCTCCTGGGTTCAAGTGATTCTCCTGCCTCAGCCTCTTGAGTAGCTGGGATTACAGGCATGTGCCGCCACGCCCAGCTAATTTTGTATTTTTTAGTAGAGACGGGGTTTCTCCATGTTGGTCAGGCTGGTCTCAAACTCCCTGACCTCAGGTGATCCACCAGCCTCAGCCTCCCAAAGTGCTGGGATTATAGGCATGAGCCACTGCACCCGGCCTCATACTTTCATTCAGAACAAATGAATTCTAGGTTTAGCTTTCTCTCCCAGTTCTCTTAATCCTAGTTGGTACTCCCACAGGTGCATGCCATTGGTCTTAAGGCTAGCTGTGCAGGAGAAGGTAAATGGTTTGATAGAGTTCTTTCCCATTATTCAATTTTAACATGGAAAAGCCACCTCCTACTCTCATAATTTATATTGCCTTATTTTGAATAGTGTTGCTGAAGGACCATTTATTACTGGAGAAAACATTGATACGTCCAGTGACCTTATGCTGGCTCAGATGCTACAAATGGAATATGACAGAGAATATGATGCACAGCTTAGGCGTGAAGAAAAAAAATTCAATGGAGATAGCAAAGGTACTATAACCTTATTGTGACAACTCCATTGGGTGATAGAAAACACCCATAATGTGCTCCTAAGTAAATCTTCAACTATTTTTGCTTTTTAAGTTTCCATTTCCTTTGAAAATTATCGAAAAGTGCATCCTTATGAAGACAGCGATAGCTCTGAAGATGAGGTTGACTGGCAGGATACTCGTGATGATCCCTACAGACCAGGTACCAAAGCTTTTACTTTCTGGGGGCAGCAGAATAGATATATAGGAAGACTAATCTTTTCAATGAACTCTTTTAGTTTTATATTTTTCTTTGAATCTCATTTGGTAATTTACTCTTAGATTCAAATGTCTTTTCAGACAATGTTGAATGCAGCAATGTAGTCTTTGCTATTTTTATATACCTGGCTTATTTCAATTGCCTTTAGCAAAACCGGTTCCCACTCCTAAAAAGGGCTTTATTGGAAAAGGAAAAGATATCACCACCAAACATGATGAAGTAGTATGTGGGAGAAAGAACACAGCAAGAATGGAAAATGTAAGTTACAGAAAGTATCTATCTCTGAATTTAGAGTTTTGTTTGAATACCTTTTAAAAACAGGATTCTAAATATAATACCTTAGATTTCTAAAAATGTCTTGCTTTCTAAAGATGTTTTTAGATAACAATATAGCAATATCATAGAAACTGAGACATTAATGAAAATATAAAGTACCTCAGAATAAAATTCCATAACAGTGTTGAAAAACTATTTTGACTCACATTGATTCTAAAATTAATAAATAGTTATGAAAATAACATTTATTCTTCATCATATCTCTATAAAATAGCATCCCTACCCAAAAAACAGATAACAGTGGTGATTGGGGAATACGAATGGGAGGGAGAAATACTTTTCACCATATACTCTTTTGTGCATTTTGAATTTATTATCTTGTGCCTGAACTACCTGTGTAAAATCAGAAGTAAAGTGTAACTTTAAAAAGTAGCATTCTAGGCCAGGCATGGAGGCTCACGCCTGTAATCCCAGCACTTTGGGATGCCAAGGTGGGCAGATCACCTGAGGTCAGGAGTTCAAGACCAGCCTGACCAACATGGAAAAACCCTGTCTCTACTAAAAATACAAAATTAGCCAGGCATGGTGGCGCATGCCTGTAATCCCAGTTACTCGGGAGGCTGAGGCAGGAGAATTGCTTGAACCTGGGAGGCAGAGGTTGCAGTGAGCCGAGATCGTGCCACTTCACTCCAGCCTGGGCAACAAGAGTGAAACTCCGCCTCAAAAAAACAAACAAAAAAAGCATTCTAAATCCTTCTTAAATATTGTGGTTAATATAATATATTAGATATTTAGATTTTAAAGCACAAATGCTTGTTAAGTAAACATATTCATCATTTCTAGAAATATTCCAGATCTAATTCTAGAAGAGTTCTGTCCAATAGAACCTTCTGTGGTAATGGAAATGTTCTATATGTGTGCTGTTCAATATGGTAGCCACATTTCCTGTTGAGCACTTGAAATTTGGGTGGTATAATAGAGGAACTGAATTTTTAATTTAATTTTAATTAACTTGAATATCCAAGTGTGGCTAGTGGCTACCTAACTGAATTGCACAGTTCTAGAACATAATTGTCATGGTGTGAACATAGTCTGCTATAACAACCCCCTCTCCACAAATAATTACAAAATTGTATTTCTTTAGTAAGATTTGGTGTAGCCTTCGCAGTTCAATATTGTGTCGTTTGGCTAAAAGCAAGGTACAATGCACATGCTGAAAGACCTTAGTTTTGGATGTGATGAGATGTTTTCTATGCCTGGAATAAATGCCTTCCTTTGGGTTGTAATTTCTTAAATAGTATTGCTCCTCTTTCTGTGAGTAATTTTTTTCTCTATAGTAGCTATGAGTTCTGGTTTTCTAGTGTGATCATCTATTGAGTAAGAAATTAAAGACTAATCTTCTCATTTCATTGTTTTTGTTTTTAACTGTCCCTGTTTTAAAATATTTAGATGGTAATTCTTCTTTTTGGCAGTTTGCACCTGAGTTTCAGGTAGGAGATGGAATTGGAATGGATTTAAAACTATCAAACCATGTTTTCAATGCTTTAAAACAACATGCCTACTCAGAAGAACGTCGAAGTGCCCGCCTACATGAGAAAAAGGAGCATTCTACAGCAGTAAGGATTTATAGATTTTTTTTTTCTGTTTTACTAGAAAGATTCGTATTAGAAAACTTTGGGTGAAGAAAAAAAAACTTCATGTTTGGTATTTTTTCATGAGATTGGCTTTTTAAATCAAAGATGTAAATAAATCCAGCCACTGTGGTGCCTGCCTGTAATCCCACTACTTTGGGATGGGAGATGAAGACAGGAGGATTACTTGAGCCTAGGAGTGCGAGAACAGCCCGGGCAACATAATGATCCCCAGCTCACAAAAAAAATTAGCTGGGCATCATGGCACACGCCTGTGGTCCCAGCTACTCAGGGGGCTGAGGTGGGAGGATTGGTTGAGCCCAAGAAGTTGAGGCTGCAGTGAACCATGATTGCACCACTGTATTGCAGCCTGGGTGACAGATTGAGACCCTGCCTCAAAAAAAAAAAAAAAAAATGTAAATAAGCCAGGCGAGGTGGCTCCCAGCACCTTGGGAGGCCAAGGTGGAAGGATCGCTTGAGCCCAGGAGTTCGAGACCAGCCTGGGCAACATAGGGAGACTCTGGGAGACCCTGTCTCAGCAAAAGTTTTAAAAAATTAGCCGGGCATGTTGGTGTGCACCTTTAGTCCCAGCTGCTCAGGAGGCTGAGGTGGGAGGATCACTTGAGCCCAGGAATTCGAGGCTGTAGTGAGCCATAATCATGTCACTGCATTCCATCCTGGACAACAGAGTGAGACCCTGTCTCTCTCTCTCTCTCTCTCTCAAAAAAAAGATATTAGGCCAGGCGTGGTGGCTCACGCCTATAATCCCAGCACTTTGGGAGGCCAAAGTGGGCAGATCATGAGGTCAGGAGTTCGAGACCAGCCTGGCCAACATAGTGAAACCCCATCTCTAGTAAAAATACAAAAATTAGCCAGGTGTGGTGGCGGTGCCTGTAATCCCAGCTACTCGGGAGGCTGAGGCAGGAGAATCACTCGAACCCAGGAGGCGGAGGTTGCAGTGATCAGAGATGGTGCCATTGCACTCTAGCCTGGGTGACAAGAGCAAGACTCCGTCTCAAAAAAAAAAATAAAAAGTTATTAGAAGTGGCTCAGAAAATATTTTGTGATTAGCAGTCATTTTCACTTACAGTGCTTTATCTCTTGCAGGAGAAAGCAGTTGATCCTAAGACACGTTTACTTATGTATAAAATGGTCAACTCTGGAATGTTGGAGACAATCACTGGCTGTATTAGTACAGGAAAGG
Source organism: Nomascus leucogenys (assembly GCF_006542625.1). Classification (NCBI taxonomy): domain Eukaryota; kingdom Metazoa; phylum Chordata; class Mammalia; order Primates; family Hylobatidae; genus Nomascus; species Nomascus leucogenys. Next base: position 56,397,151 of record NC_044384.1, on the reverse strand, counting down.
AGTCTGTTGTCTTTCATGCATATGGAGGGAGGTAAATGAGCAAAATATGATACCATGATATGAAAACTTAGTCTCTTCTCCCCAAGATTAATGAATTTACACAGAATCAAAATAATGCTGCATGGCAAGCAGAGTAATTTTTAAAGTGTTATTGTAGAAAGTCTAGGCAGTGTAGGAATGTATAAAAAACACAATCATCCTAATACCACCACCCAGAGATAATCATTAATAATTTTGGGTAGACTTCTCCAGTTTTTTTCAATGCGTATATTATTATTATTGTTATTTTTTGAGATGGAGTTTCACTCTTGTTCCCCAGGCTGGAGTGCAGTGGCGTGATCTCGGCTCACTGCAATCTCTGCCTCCCGGGTTCAAGCAAGGTCTCCTGTCCCAGCCTCCAGAGTAGCTGGGATTACAGGCACATGCCACCACGCCTGGCTAATTTTTGTATTTTTAGTAGAGACAGGGTTTCGCCATGTTGGCTAGGCTGGCCTCAAACTCCTGACCTTAGGTGATCCACCCGCCTCAGCCTCCCAAAGTGCTGGGATTACAGGCGTGAGCCACCGCTTCCGGCCTTCCTCATCTTTATCAGTGTTTAGTATTATCAAATCTAATGCTTTTTGTCAGTGTGAAAGATGAAAAGCAACATCTTGGTATTTTGGTGTGCATTTATTTAATTATGATTAAGTTGTACATTTTTTTCAAGTGCTTTATTGGCCATTTGTATTTCTTTTTCTTGTCTTCTCTCTTGTTTATCCTTTGTCCATTTTCTGTTATACTCAATATACTCCTCTTTTTTTTTGGGTGGGGGGATGGAGTTTTGCTCTTGTTGCCCAGGGTGGAGTACAGTGGCGCAATCTCGGCTCACTGCAACCTCCACCTCCTGGGTTCAAGCGATTCTCCTGTCTCAGCCTCCCAAGTAGCTGGGATTACAGGCATGCTCCACCACGCCCGGCTAATTTGTGTGTTTTTAGTAGAGACGGGCTTTCACCATGTTAGCCGGGCTGGTCTCAAACTCCTGACATCAGGTGATCCACCCGTCTTGGCCTCCCAAAGTGCCAAGATTACAGGCGTGAGCCACTGCGCCTGGCCTGTTATACTTAATATACTCTAATATAATAAATGATCAGTCTTTCTGGTGGAGTTGGTATCATAATCTGTAGTTTGACATTTCTAAGTTAGCAAAACTAGAGAACATTCAGTTTTCTACAGCTAAAAGTAAATGCTTTTAAAAGTTTGTTAGTTTTCTGTGGTACATAACAAATTGCCACAGACTTAGCAGCCAAAACAGCATCCATTTATTATCTCGTAGTTTCTGTTGACAGAATCCAGGCACGGCTTAACTAGGTTCTCTCTTCAGGGTTTCACAAGCCTGCAGTCTAGGTGTTGGCCAGGCTGTGTTCCTTTCTGGAGCTTGGCGTCCTCTTCCTTTGGCCACCTTTCAGTTCTTTGCAGCTACAGGACTGAGGTCCCACTTGCTTGTTGGCTGTCAGCAGTGGGCTGCTCTCAACTCCTCTAGGCCCCTGCAGTTCCTTGCCATGGGGCCGTCTCACAGGCCCCTTCACATACAAGCTCTCACACCGTCAAAGCCAGCAGGAGAATCTCCCCAGTCTGCTAAGACTGAGACTTAGTGGGATGTTATCATGGGAATGACTAGACCATCACCTTTGCCACATAACCTAACCAGGGAGTGGCTATCCCACACGTGCTCAAGGGAAGGAGGTATTATGCAGGGTGTGCACACCAAGGGGGCTGGGAGTTTTGCTTTCCACAAAGCTCTGGTTTCTTTCTTTCTTTTCTTTCTTTTCTTTCTTTTCTTTCTTTTCTTTCTTTTCTTTCCTTTCTTTCCTTTCTTTCCTTTCTTTCCTTTCTTTCTTTCTTTCTTTCTTTCTTTCTTTCTTTCTTTCTTTCTTTCTTTCTTTCTTTCTTTCTTTCTTTCTTTCCTTTCTTTCTTTCTGATGGAGTCTTGCTCTGTCACCCAGGCTGGAGTGCAGTGGCGCAATCTTGGCTCACTGCATCCTGTCTCCCAGGTTCAAGTGATTCTCCTGCCTCAGTCTCCCCAGTAGCTGGGATTACAGGCGCACACCACCATGCCCGGCTAATTTTTGTATTTTTAGTAGAGACGGGGTTTCACCATTTTGGCCAGGCTGGTCTCAAATTCCTGACCTTGTGATCCACCTGCCTCAGCCTCCCAAAGTGCTGGGATTACAGGCGTGGGCCACTGTGCCTGGGTCAAAGCTCTGGTTTCTGTCACTCTCAGGTTGGTCAGGCAATCAACAATTATTCAAACAGTAATTTGTGCTAGATTACTCAGGGAATAAAATATAAGACATATTTTTTACTCTCAAAGAGCTTAAGCTTTAGCTAAAAGGAGAACATTACAGTAAGAACCATTATGGTCAATGAAAGATAATTACATAATAGAGTACCCAGTTATGCAAACGAGACCTTATATGGGATAGGAATAGCGAATAGAACAAGATCATTGCCAGGCACATTCAGGGAAGATATCATAATGAAGTTGGATCTCAATCTGGATTTCAAAAATAGGTTAAAAAAAAAATCCATTGGGGGACCGAGGCGGGCGGATCACGAGGTCAGGAGATCAAGACGATCCTGGTTAACACAGCGAAACTCCATCTCTACTAAAAAATACAAAACAGTTAGCCGGGCATGGTGGTGGGTGTCTGTACTCCCAGCTACCTGGGAGGCTGAGGCAGGAGAATGGCGTGAACCTGGGAGCGGAGCTTGCAGTGAGCCGAGATCGCACCACTGCACTCCAGCCTGGGTGACAGAGCAAGACTCCGTCTCAAAAAAAAAAAAAAAATCCAATGTTGAGCATAAAAAGCTAGTTGCAGAATATATATACAGTATATCATCTATTTAAATTTTTTAAGTCATACAGAAAATTACAGAGATGTTTATAGATGCTTGTGGATACTTATATATTATCTTTTAAAAGAGACTAGAAATACAGCATTTATGATAGTTATTGCCTCTGGTGAGTTAAGATGGGGAATGGTAATCAGAGGGCACTTCAGCATCATCTGTAATGTTTAATTCTTTAAGAAAAAGGCTAAGGGTGGGAGGGTTGAAGTTGAGGCACTGAGAAGATTAGGAAGGTATGTGCTTAGAGGTAGTAGGAAGTAAAGTGGTGTAAGCAAACTGGAAATTGGTAAGGAGAACCTTAAAAGCTAGGCAGAGGGATGTGTCATTTGCTAAGAAACAGGATCTTTTGGTAGTAGGACAATGACAAGGCAAATCTTACAAATTGGACTCGACCCTAGAGACCTTCCAAGTAAGGGATCTCTTGTATGGCATTTTTGCTAGGGCCTCACCTACTATGTGGTTAAACTAGTCCAATGAAAGGAGCTTATCTCAAAATCTAGCCTATTCTGTCATAATGTCTTTTAAGTTATTAGAGATTTCTTCTCTGAATAGAGTCTCTAATCTGTCTCCCTGAAAATTGTGTCATCTGTTAACCAAATAGTTGAGCAGGTACTAGGGATACAGCAATGAATGGTACAAGGAAGGTCTCTGGTCTAATGGAATGTGCTTCCCCCATCAACCCCTCTCCATGACAATAATAAACAAAAAATATCAGATATGTGCTATGCAGATAGTTAAAATAGGATGATGTCATAGTGACAGGCTGACTAGCTTTATTAGTAGGACAGGGAACGCTTCTCCAATGAAGTGACATGTGAGTGACACATCTAGGATACATCAAAGATCAGGTGGATGGGCATTCTGGACTAGAGAACAGCTAGTGCTAATGCCTTAGGACAGGTACAAAGTTAGTATCTTTGAGGGAAGCGTAAGAAACCCAGTCTCCCTGGAGCATAGGATGTGAATGGGAGAGAGGGGGCTGGAGGAATAAGCAGGGGCTGGACCAGGTAGGATTTTGTAGGCCAGGGTAAGGAGTCTGCTCTTTGACTGCTCTGGAACCAAAGCTATGAGTTGATTCTTATTTTAAAAAGATTGCTGTGTGGAAAATGAGTTATAGGAGGAGAAGAGAAGAAGCAGTAAGATCAGTTAAAACGTTGTAGTAGTTGAAGTGAGAAATGGCGAAGGGTTGGACTAGGGAGGGCGGTAGTGGAAGTGAAGAGTAGGAGAGCGTTGGTGTGTGTTTTGAAGGCAGAGAGAACAGCACACGCTGTTGGATTGGAAGTGGGTGTAGGAGGATAGATTCTGGGCTAGAGCAGCTGATGGTGGTGCTGTTTGACGAGGTGAGAGCCTGGGGAAGGGTAGGGTGAGGACTCAGCATGAGTTTTGTTTTGGGCATATTAAATTTGAGATGCCTGTTAGACTTCTAAGTGATGTCACGTAGGTGTTGGATAAATGGGCCCGAAGTTCTAGGGAAAGTCAGGACTGAGATAGAAATGTGGGAGTTATCGGCCAGGCACGGTGGCTCACGCCTGTAATCCCAGCACTTTCGGAGGCCGAGATGGGTGGATCACCTGAGGTCAGGAGTTTGAGACCAGCCTGGCCAACATGACGAAACCCCGTCTCTACTAAAAATACAAAAATTAGCTGGACGTGGTGGCACGTGCCTGTAATCCCAGCTACTCAGGCGGCTGAGGCAGGAGAATAGCTTGAACCCTGGAGGTGGAGGTTGCAGTGAGCCAGGATCACACCACTGTACTCTAGCCTGGGTGACAAAGTGAGACTCTGTTTCAAACAAAAAAAAAAAAAAGAAAGAAATGTGGGAGTTGTCTATATAGAGATGATATTTAGAGCCATGGGGCTAAGTGAAATTGCCCAGGAAGAGAAGGGAGGTTTCTTAGAACCAGGTGAAGGACTTTAACCTTTTGAGACTAAACGGAAGAGGAGTCAGCTGGGAGAATATGGTACAGCAGGAGGTTTGATTCACATTCTGTCCTTTGGAAATATAGTTCGTTTCTTTCCCAGATTAACATCCTATCAGATGTTTAAAGGTAAATATTAATACTGTTTCTCATTCCATCCACCTTTTCATTCCCACTGCCACCATCATGACTGAAGTTCACTATTGGGGGACTATTGCAGTAGCATCCTGAGTCGACCCCACACCTCTAGCCTGTCCCTGTGCCCTTCCATGCTGACAGTATCGTTCACTCGATCTTCATGAAGCACGCATTTGAGAGTGCCATACACAGAAACCCTTGCGATTCCCCATCACCTCTAGGAATTTGTCCAGGCTCTTCACAGATGTGCCTCTGTCCTGTCCTTTAGCTCTAATTTTTTTTCATTCTCTCTCTCCAGCCAAGTCTTAACTATAGTGTTTGTTGTTCCTCAGACATGTCCTGTGGTTTCCTGCCTCTGCTTTTGTTCATGCTGTTCAAATCCTACCCATTGTCCTGTTTCTGTTTCAGATGGCACTTGTGCCGTGAAGTCTTGCCTGACCTTTCCAATGAAAAGGGACCTTTCCTGTTCATGTACTTCTTTTGTTCTCTGTTGCCACTTCTTGCAGACTTGTGGGGCAGGAACCATTTGATTCACCTTTATATGTCTGCTAGGAGTGAGAGTTATGTTTTAAAAAGCTGTTTTATTTGTTGCTTTTATTGAATTTTGCTCCTGAACCATATTGGGAAGACCGTAGCCTATTTTCAAGTGCATATGTCTTCATTGTATCTCAAGCTTGATTCCGTAGTCATTAAGTGAAGAACATTATGTGATAGATGGTTGAAAATTGGTTGACAATTTATTTGAAAGTATATTTTATTTAAACAATCAAACCAAAACCTAAGGCTTTATTAAGATCCAAAACCTAAACGCTTAAAAAAACAAGACTTGACACTGAGAGAAGGTAGATCTAATTTAATGTTACAGAATCTTTATTTTGAAATTGTTGTACTAGTGAGCTGGCAACTTGTACTGACTTGATTTTTTTTCTTCCACTTAGCATGGAAGATGAAAAGGAAGATAGTAAAGTTATACCTACAGAATGTGCCATCAAGGTATTTAAAACAACCCTTAATGAGTTTAAGAATCGTGACAAATATATTAAAGATGATTTCAGGTTTAAAGATCGCTTCAGTAAACTAAATCCACGTAAGATCATCCGCATGTGGGCAGAAAAAGAAATGCACAATCTCACAAGGTAAAGAAAATATTGTGCTAGACGTAATCTTGGGTAAATACCTTTTTCGTTAGGATAAAAAAATCCATGCTTTCTTTTAAATTCATTTATAGAAATAAAATGAAAGGCCAGGTGTATGACCTTGATTCATACTTTTAGGATGAAAAAGCCATTTTCTTTTTTCTTTCCTCAATGAAGCTTGAGGGAAATCTGGGCATTTTCTGCCTTAGACACTTTATCATATATCTAAATGCCATTTTTAAATTGCTTTTATCAAGAAGTAAAACTTCCAGCATCCAATTAGGCTTAGCATAAAAAAAAAGGTTTCTTTTTTGTTTCAGAAAATGTTTGTTACTTTTGTTAATTTTGTGGGAGTAAGTTCTTACCAATCAAATTACATTTTGTTTTAATTTTTATACTTGTATCTGAATTTTCTAAGCAATTCATTTTCTATCAAAGAATTTGTTTTATCAACCAAGAAATTCAGTAATAGTCCTTCTCATTAAAAACCTTTCTATTATCTTAATTTATTAAAAGCTTAATTTTAGTTTGTTATTTTCTAAAGATATTTGCTTTCAAAAGTAACTATTCATATATATCAGTTACAAAATTCTTCTACTGGGAGTTCCCCACCAAAATAAGCCAGGCATGGTGTGCACGTGTACTCCCAGCTACTTGGGAGGCTGAGATGGGAGGACTGCTTGAACCTAGGAGTTCAAAACCAGCCTGGAAACATTAGACTCCCGAGACCTTGTCTCAAAAAAAAAAAAAATGTTTTTTCAATTAATTAATTAATTCCAGGTAGAATCATTTTCTAGAAGGTCTTGCTGTCCTCCAGTCTCTTTTCTGTACTCCTGAAATTCCTGCCTTTCTTAAAATTCTTCAACAGTTTTCCATAGTGGAGCTTGCCTGTCTCTGTAGCCTTAGCCCACATTGCCCTTCCTCCTACTCACAGATCCAGCTATGTTGATTGATATACATTCCCCAAATGGACTGCTCTTGAACACCTCCCTGCATTCCCTTGCACTGTCTTCATGTGGCTAATTCCTGTTTCCTACCTCTTCTTCTAATAAGCCATCCTTGGTGCTGTGTGCTCCTGTAGCTCCTACCCACACCTCTGCCAGTGCGTAACTGTAATTGTCTCTTTACTTGTCTGTCATTTCCATCAGTCCCTGAGTTCTCTACGGGCAGAGGCTGTGTTTTACTGTCTTTGTATTCCCACATCACCAGGGTAGAACATAGTGCCAGCTCATTGCAGGCCCTGATTAAATATTTATTGAATAAATGACATATTTTATCTCCTTCTGATCTGTATATTCTGAATCATTTCTTTCTGTATAGAATGCAGAGAGCTGGAATTCCTTGTCCAACAGTTGTACTACTGAAGAAACACATTTTAGTTATGTCTTTTATTGGCCATGATCAAGTTCCAGCCCTTAAATTAAAAGAAGTAAAGCTCAATAGTGAAGAAATGAAAGAAGCCTACTATCAAACTCTTCATGTAAGTTGTGCTTTTAAAAGCATTCACACACTACCTTTAAAAAATATTTCCTCTAAACTTTAAAAAAATTTCCTTAAAGAAGCCAGGCATGGTGACTCACACTTGTAATCTAGAACTTTGGGAAGCTGAGGCAGTAGGATCACTTGAGCCCAGGAGTTTGAGACCAGCCTGGGCAACATGGTGAAACCCTGTCTCTACTAAAAATACAAAAAAAATTAGCTGGGCTTGTGCCTATAATCCCAGCTACTCGGGATGCTGAGGCACAGGAATTGCTTGAACCAGGGAGGTGGAGGTTGCAGCGAACCAAGATTGCACCACTGCACTCCAGCCTGGGTGACAGAGTAAGACTCTGTCTCAAAAAAAAAAAAAAAAAATTAAAAATTAGCTGGGCATGGTGGCACACACCTGTAGTCCCAGCTACTCGGGAGTCTAAGGTGGGAGGATCACTTGCACCCGGGAATTTAAGGCAGCAGTGAGCTATGATTGTACCACTGCACTCCAGCCTGGGCAAGAAATAGAGCAAGACCCTATCTCTTAAAAAACAAACAAAAAACCCCAAGTTTCTTAAATAGTGCTATTTCAAGGTGCTATAACAAAGACAAGCTGAAGTTTGTGAAAGAATGTTAACACTGAAGAGTTGTTTTTCTATCAATATATGCGTGTCTTAAATAGTTTTAGAAAACTTACAGACTTAACCAGGGAAGTCGTCATTGCTAGGATTAGTGACATAGTGCATGAAGCTATTTTTCACCAAACTTCATTAAATAAAATTTGCTGTTAGTACATTTAGCAAAGTGCCTCATTAGTTTGTGTGCTTTCATGAATGTTACAGTTTTTTGGGACTTTTTTTTTTTTTTTTTTTTTTTTTCAAATAAGAGACAGGGTCTCACTATGTTGCTCAGGCTGGTCTCAAACTCCTGGGCTCAAGTGATCCTCTTGCCTCAGTGTCCCAAAGTGCTGGGATTACTGGTGTGAGCCACCACACCCAGCCATTGAATGTTATAGCTTTAACAGTGAAGGAAAGAAAGCAGGTCTGGTCTCATCATAAGAGAGTGATGATGAAAATTGAAAACAGTAGGGAATACAGGTGTTAAGTTGGAAGGCACATGTCGGGAATCTCAAGGAAACTACATGCTTTGAAATAGCAACTGAATTCAATCTGAGGGCCTTCTAGGTTGAGAAAATGCTTCTAATACTGCCATTATCCCTCTGTGTTTTAATTGAACACTGGAGGAACTTAATGTGCTACTTTATGCAATCTCCACTTGAAGCTGTCATGTAATGCAGCCATTGATCTAGTTATGGAAATTTTAATCCAAATTAATTTTTAAAGATATAGCTAGAAAGGTGACCCACTTTCTCTGCCTCCAAAGGTAAACATTGAAAGGAAAATCAAGTATGTTTTTCTGGCCTCTTTGGGAGGTGGAGTGGCTGGGGAAGAGATTAAATAGTGATGAAACTTTTCTATTTAATTCTATTAAGGCTGTCAAACAAATGTATTAATGTTGATTTCTACTATAAGACTTTGCGGGGGCTGGGCACAGTGGCTCATGCCTGTAATCCCAGCACTCTGGGAGGCCGAGGCGGGCGGATCACGAGGTCAGGAGATTGAGACCGTCCTGGCTAACATGGTGAAACCCCATCTCTACTAAAAAAAAAATACAAAAAATTAGCCAGGAGTGGTGGTGGGTGCCTATAGTCCTAGCTACTTGGGAGGCTGAGGCAGGAGAATGGTGTGAACCCGGGAGGCGGAGCTTGCAGTGAGCCGAGATCACACCACTGCACTCCAGCCTGGGCGACAGAGTGAGACTGTCTCCAAAAAAAAAAAAACTTTCAGGGTTGTCATCATCAATAATACCACTTAATTTATTAGTTTCCTAATGTGTGCCTTCACAGTTGATGCGGCAGTTATATCATGAATGTACGCTTGTCCATGCTGACCTCAGTGAGTATAACATGCTGTGGCATGCTGGAAAGGTGAGGAGAACATTTCGTTAACATTCAGATTTAATTACTTTAAGTAAAATTTAAAATGTAAGTACATCAGTTTGTGTTCTGTATTGAAATAGGTCTGGTTGATCGATGTCAGTCAGTCGGTAGAACCTACCCACCCTCATGGCCTGGAGTTCCTGTTCCGGGACTGCAGGAATGTCTCGCAGGTAGATGTGTAAACCAATATGCCTTTTTTTGTTGGATGTAACAGCTGCAGGTATTTTTCTCACTCCTAAGATAAGTAAGAGGACCATATTCTTAGAAATTGAAGGAAGGGATACGGGCTGCTTTCAGGACAAGGATATAAAGATCAATTTGTCATATTTCATTTTGCAAGAATTTGATTCCATGTCTCACAGTTGGGTAAAATGTTCAAGGGGTGCCAGGCACGGTGGCTCATGCCTGTAATCCCAGCACTTTGGGAGGCCGAGGTAGGTGGATCACTTGATGTCAGAGGTTCAAGACCAGACTGGCCAACATGGTGAAACCCCATCTCTACTAAAAATGCAAAATTAGCCAGGCGTGGTGGCAGGCGCCTGTAATCCCAGCTACTTGGGAGGCTGAGGCAGGAGACTCACTTGAACCTGGGAGGCAGAGGTTGCAGTGAGCCAAGAACGTGCCACTGCACTCCACCCAGCCTGGGCAACAGAGCGAGTCTCCGTCTCGAAAAAAAAAAAAAAAAAAAATGCTGGGTGCGGTGGCTCATGCCTGTAATCCCAGCACTTTGAGAGGCCAAGGTGGGTGGATCATCTGAGGTCAGGAGTTCAAGACCAGCCTGGCCAACATGGTGAAACGCTGTCTCTATGAAAAATACAAAAAAATTAGCTGGGTGCGGTAGCGTGTGCCTGTAATCCCAGCTACTTGGGAGGCTGAGGCAGGAGAATCACTTGAACCTGGGAATCAGAGGTTGCAGTGAGCCAAGATTGCGCCATTGCACTCCAGCCTGGGTGACAGAGCAAGACTCCTTCTCCAAAAAAAAAAAAAAAAAAAATGTTAAAGGGAATAAGTGAGTGTTTTGGCTCCTTGCATATAAGCAGTCGAGCAGACATTTAATGTGTGCATAGTGCTTAAACAGAAGCTGGTATATGGTGTGCCTGTATGCTTGCTGCCATTATTACCATTGAAAGAGGGACAGTCTCCATTGTGGGACAGTGTCTGATCACTGTCACTGTGAAGCAGGGTAAGAAGATTAGGTGGCTGGGCATGGTGGTTCACGCCTATCATCTCAACGGTTTGGGAAGCCAGGGAGGGAGGATTGCTTGAGCCCAGGAGTTTGAGACCAGCCTGGGCAACATAGTGAGACGCCTATCTCTACAAAAAAATTTAAAAAGTAGCTGGGTGTGGTGGAACATGTCTGTAGTCCTAGCTGCTTTAACTGGGAGGCTGTTTTACTAGGGAGGCTGAGGCAGGAGGATTGTTTGAGTCCAGAAGTTCAAGATTATAGCGAGCTATGATTGTGCCACTGCACTCCAGCCTGGATGACAGTGCTAGGCCCTGTCTCTTAAAAAAAACAAAGCATATATATATATAAGGTAAAATTTAGTAAGCACAGGGTTGGGTCACACTTGTTTGGTATTTCTAAGGGAAATGAATTGTTGGCAGTAGATTCAGATAGGAATGATCTTTCTAAAGGATAGAGTGACTTCATATTGGAAATAACCTCTGAGCCTGCTTGAAATTTTTAATTTCTGGGGTTTAGTGAAAGTATTTCCTTTACATATCCAAAGCAATGCCAAGTGGTTTTATATATAGCACTCATTTTTATAGCTATAGAAGGTGCAGTGGTATGAGCTAAATCCAGAAGGCAGAATGGATGTGTGAGACGATGAAAAGCAACTAGAACCTGAGCATAGTCCAGCTTGGAAGTAGGAAAATCGATGGTTGAGAAATGAGAGAAGGAATGTAGTGGCTCAAGAGATCCTCCCTCCTTGGCCTCCCAAAGTGTTGGGATAACAGGGATAACAGGAGTGAGCCGCCATGCCTGGCTGAGCCAGTAATTTTTACTCTCTTAAAAACTAGGTTATTCCTACCTAATGATTCTGCCTTTGAGTTGAAATTACTGTGTGTGTGTGTGCACACGTGCATGCATCCAAGTCTTTTTATAAATGTGCTGCTCCCTGTTTTTAGTTTATAAGAGAACATTGCTAATACTTCTTACTGACTTTCTTGTATTTCCTTGCTAGTTTTTCCAGAAAGGAGGAGTCAAGGAAGCCCTTAGTGAACGAGAACTCTTCAATGCTGTTTCAGGCTTAAACATCTCAGCAGATAATGAAGCTGACTTTTTAGCTGAGGTATGTGATAAACTGCTGTTTTTTACCTTGCTGGTCATGCAGAACTGCATAGAGGAGATAACTGAAACCCAGAGCTAGTTTTATCCTCCCTTTCCCAAAAAACAAAATTAATTTGAGATTTTTCTTTTCTTAAGATGTTTTTGGTTTTTTCTTTTCTTTTTTTTTTTTTTGAGATGGAGTCTTGGTTTGTCACTCAGGCTGGAATGCAGTGGCGTGATCTTGGCTCACTGCAACCTCTGCCTCTTGGGTTCAAGCGATTCTCCTGCCTCAGGCTCCTGAGTAGCTGGGATTACAGGTGTGTGCCACCATGCTTGGCTAATTTTTGTATTTTTGGTAGAGACAGGGTTTCGCCATGTTAGCCAGGCCGGTCTTGAACTCCTGGCCTCAAGGGATCCACCCCCCTTGGCCTCCCAAAGTGCTGAGATTACAGGCATGAGCCACTGTGCCCGGCCTGTTTTATTCTATACTTAAAATTCAGAATACACACACAGCAAAACATTTCTTCACGGAGGGCACCATTTGGTTAAGATGGGCAAACTGTACATTTCCAGTAGACTCCTATTTCCCCTATTTAATGAATGAGGAAGTTGATAAACACTGAGTGATAGAAAAAGCAGTAACATGTGGTCCCTGCCCTTTACTAAACATAGAAAGTTAGAAGTGCCCATCTTTGGAAATACCCAGTTATAATATCAGATCTAGAGAACCATGAAAAAGCTTCCTCCAGAGAAAGTCTCTTAAAATTGAACAAAATCTAAAAGGTGAAATAGCAGTTAATTCTTCCCAACATTATACCAAAGCGGAGAGTGATTACTGAGTCTGTTCCAGAAATTCCCGGGATGACTTGAGTTTGGGTAAGCTGTGCCTAGCCTAAGGCTAGAGAGAAATAACAGAAAGATGGTAAATTCAGCTTCCAGCACAATACAGTTGCTCAGTGAGTAAGTGATACTGTTGTTTGATGAATGCTGAATTTTCTTTTTCCTGTTTCTGGAATGTTTTATAGAATACATTTCAAAACATAGATGATTCCAATTGCTAGCTGGATAAAGATAGTAAATACTGACCCTTGTAATCAAGTTAAAAAAAATACATGTATGTATGACTATGTGTGTATACTTGGACGCATGCACGTGTGTGCGTGCACACACACACACACACACATACACACACACAGTAATTTCAACTCAAAGGCAGAATCATTAGGAATAACCTAGTTTTTAAGAGAGTGAAAATTACTGGCTTAGTCAGGCATGGCGGCTCACTCCTGTTATCCCTGTTATCCCAACACTTTGGGAGGCCAAGGAGGGAGGATCTCTTGAGCCCAGGAGTTTGAAACCAGCCTGAGCAACATAAACTCCATTAAAAAATAAAAAATAAAAAAATTGGCTGGACACAGTGGCTCACGCCTGTAATCCTAGCACTCTGAGAGGCCAAGGCGAGTGGAACACCTGAGGTCAGGAGTTCGAGACCAGCCTGGGCAACGTAGTGAAACCCGTCTTTACTAAAAATACAAAAATTAGCTGGTGTGGTGGCACATGTGTCCCAGCTACTAGGGAGGCTGAGGCAGGAGAATTGCTTGAACCCAGGAGGCAGAGGTTGCAGTGAGCCGAGATTGCACCACTGCACTCCAGCCTGGACAGCAGAGTGAGACTCCATCTCAAAAAAAGAAAAAAATTACTAGCACAATCTAAAATATGGTTTCTGTGAAAAGTAGGATTTTGACAAATGGATTCAATGTATTATTTTTGTAGATAGAAGCTTTGGAGAAAATGAATGAAGATCACGTTCAGAAGAATGGAAGGAAAGCTGCTTCATTTTTGAAAGATGATGGAGACCCACCACTACTATATGATGAATAGCACTAATACCCACTGCTTCAGTGTTAACACGGCAGTGATTGTCAGCTGCCAATAGCAAATGAAGTTATGGGTGACCTGAAATACCAAAACATGAGGAGTGGGCAATGGTGCTTCTGTGCTTTTCCCCCTTGTAACCCATGTGCCAGATGTGTGGAATTTTTAGCTCGGCATTGAGAGAATAAAATGTCACTACCTCTCATCTTATGAATAGGATAATATAATTCTTTAACAGCTATAGGTTATCTGGCTGAAGTAGACCTAATTTTATGTGACTTGTGGTGTAAAATATCTTGATGATAATTTTTAAAACTTAGGTAACATTTCCAAATATGGGAGGAAAGGACAGATGTGTTTACAAGGGAGGATTTTACAACATACTTGCTTTATTCACCTCCCTGTTTTGTGTTGCGTCTTTCCTTGAATATTTTATTGGCCCAGAGTTAGCCTTTCTCAATTATGTTTCCAGACTGTGGCCATGATTCTAAAGGAAAATGTGTGCTCTTTAGTGGGTAGAACAAATGGAAATTTGGTTTCAGAATGGCTGACAGAAATCGACATAAGTCATGTAATTTTTGTTGATATATCATGAAAATGAACAGAATTCTTTTTCCATACTTATATCTAAGAAAAGGCATCATAGGTTTCTGAAAGAGATAACTATATAACAGCTTTTTAACTATCCAGTCAACTTTCAGCTTTTCTACATTTAGGTAAAATGGTTAGGATATAACTCATGGTGTGGCTAATCTACATTTATCAATAAAATGTAAATTATCTGAAAGGACAGAATATAAGATTTAACCATGTTTGACATATTTTAATTTAGTTAATGAAGCAAAATTCAGTTTATATTTCACTAAAACTGTGTACTTGATTGATTTTCAGGGAAATATCACAAATTAGAAATATTAAATCTAAGGATGAAAGGTATATATAAAACAATTTGGGGGCCAGGCACGATGGCTCAAACCTGTAATCCTAGCACTTTGGGAGGCCAAGGCGGGTGGATCACTTGAGGTCAGGAGTTCAAGACCAGCCTGGGCAACATGGCAAAACCCTGTCTTTACTAAAAATACAAAAATTAGCCGGGTGTGGTGGCACGTCTCTGTAATCTCAGCTTCTCAGGAGGCTGAGACAGGAGAATCACTTGAACCCGGGAGGTGGAGGTTGCAGTGCGCTGAGATCATGCTACTGCGCTCCAGCCTGGGTGACAGAGGGAAACTCCGTCTCCAGGAAAAAAAACAACAAACCCAATTTGGATACCAAATTAATCAACTAATTTGAGCTATCTGGCCTTACTCTTAGTAGTTTTTAGTACGTGCTGGACACCACTTTGAAAAAGCAATCACTGTGCTAGAAAAGTATATTGGCTTTGTTAGGATTGAAGTTCATTAACTTCAATGTAATCATGCCTCCTATTACTGAAGTCAGATTGGAACCACTAAAGATCCAAACCTTCTGTCTGGTAATAGAAAGTAAAAATCTAGACATCATTTACATTTGAGAAAGCTGTTTTTAACATTATTTTAAAATGCCAAATATGTTCTTTCTAGAAAAATATTTATTTTTGTTTTTGTTGATAGCTTTTAATTGCATTTCAGAGAGGTGTGATTTTGGGTAGATGCTGATTACATTTTTGAAAGGTTTACTATTCCAAAATAAAGATTTAGAGGACTGGTGATACTGGCTTTACAGAAATTTCAGAGAACTAATTTTTAAAACCTTTAGCATTTAAAACTTTCTTTGTTTTGTTTCCTGACATACTCTGACAGAGCAGCAAACCACTGCTGTGTGGCATTCTTGGAGTGTGCTGTGAATGTGCTTTTTAAGAAATTAAAAAGAGATCATTTTAAAATTGGTTCTTCGTGTGGTGTCTTCCTGTTCCTTATATTAACTTATGTCCTGGTACCAAGTTGCCGTTTCTGTATAAAGTTAAGCAATACTATTTTAAGTAGATTATTCCCCATCAACTTCTCATTGTTAGATTTCAATCTCAAATGGCCTACTTCACATTACAAATAGGTTTTCACGCCCCCCACCCCACCTTGTAGATTAGAGAGTAGATTTTTTCCCACAGTAGAAAAAGAAAGTGAAAAATATTGGTTTGCTAAGTAAATAAAAAGTCAAATACCAGCTGGGCGTGCTGGCTCACACCTGTAATCCTAATACTTTGGGATGCTGAGGCAGTATGATCACTTGAGCCTAGGAGTTTGAGATCTGCCTGAGCAGCGTAGCAGACCTCATCTCTACAAAACATTAGGTGGGTGTGGCGGCATGCATCTCTGGTCCCAGCTACTTGGGAGGCTGAGGCAGGAGGATTCTTTGAGCTCAGGAGATCAAGCCTGCAGTGAGCTATGATCACACGACTACACTCCAGCCTGAGTGATAAAGATTTGGTTTCAAATAAATTAATAAAATGAAAATATATAAAATACGGAAATAGGGATATTTTATCTCCCATTAAGTTATCAAAATAAGGATGACTAGATAACTTTTATTTCAACAAGATAATTACCAGTTTCCTTTTCATAAAAATTAGTTTTTCTTGCTTACAAAAGTAAGTCATTTATTTGAATTTAAATATTGTAGGAATTCAGAAATGTTCAAGTAAAAGTCCCTCGGCCAGGCGCAGTGGCTCAGGCCTGTAATCCCAGCACTTTGGGAAGCCAAGGTGGGCAGGTCACCTGAGGTCAGGAGTTTGACACCAGTCTGGCCAACATGGTGAATCCCTGTCTCTACTAAAAATACAAAAATTAGCTGGGCGTGGTGGCACATGCCTGTAATCCCAGCTACTTGGGAGGCTGAGGCAGGAGAATCACTTGAGCTCAGGAGGCAGAGGAGCTGAGATGGTGCCACTGCACTCCAGCCTGGGCAACAGAGCGAGACTCTGTCTCAAAAGAAAAGTAAAAGTCCTTCATATTCCAAAGACTATTGTTTACAGTGTGGCATACATCCCTGCAATTTTTTTCCCCTTGGCATATGGTATTTCCTTTTTAAAAAAACCTTTGAACAAAAAGGATGAAGCAAGGCAGCTGATGGGGAAATGTTGAGCACGGGAGACCCTAAGGAAGATGAAGACGATAGGCCCTAAGATGTGTTAGGAGTACGTTTCTTACTGCTCATTCGGGCTCTGGGCATCAGAAGAGATTGTTTTCTGTACCTTTTGAAATTCCAAGCTCTATAGGAGCAGAGAAAAGCTCATCTGATTATATTTTCAAACCTTGATCCTTAGGTTTTTGAAGACAATATTTTTCTATTGGATTTTTGTCAGGATTACATAAAAATAAGTTATCAAAGTGTGTTTTATATTTGGAGACATCGGTTTACTAATTTGAAAGCCTGTTGTTTGTATTCTTTTCCGATTTGTTTCCAGTGTAAAAATAATACAACGTTGCATTTGGAACAGCTTGGAACAGCGTTACTTTTACCATCCTAAACTTTCCAACTTTCTCCCGGACTTGGCTAGCTTTTTGAGGAGTTAAGATCAAATTCGTTAGATAAGAAAGTGGCAGATGGAGGGGTGGGGAAGGTGGGGTATTCATTACAGAATACATGAGTGAGCTACTACAGATAGCGCTATAAACTTGAGGGAAAAAAATCTGTGCCACAGGTCTCGGCAGCTTGGGTGGTGGGAGGAACAGCAGTAGCTGGTGAGCCCAGCTTCCAGAAGGCTCTGGTTTCGCCATTGCCCGTAGGCACCTGGCAGGCCCCCTCCCCACCACCAACATGCCCAAGAGGAAGGTCAGCTCAGCCAAGGGGGCCGTGAAGGAAAAGCCCAGGAGGAGATGGGCACAGTTGTCCGCTAACCTTGCTCCTGCAAAAGTAGAAACGAAGCCAAAAAAGAAGGCAGCAGGAAAGGACAAACCTTCAGACCTAAAAGTGCACACAAAAGGGAAAGGGGGAGCAAAGGAAAAACAGGCTGGAGCTTGAGTCCCTGCCCACCTCCATTCCTATCTGGTCTAGAATGTTTAGTTGGCAATAAGTTTTTTTGACTCTTAAGTCTCTTGGCCATAGGGGCCCCACTAGGGGACATGAGGGACCCGGGGCCTGTAGCACGCCACCCCCGCATCAATATGGGCCAGAATGAAAGCTTGGCCATCAGCACTGCCTCTGGGATACGCTGGCCTCGCCATACCTTCCCCTACTTTGGAATTCAGGCACAACTGACCAAGCAAAAGGACTTCACACCTTTGGAAAGGAAAACCTTTTGGCCAATTCCGAAGGGAATGCGTTAAGGCTGCTCTACTTTCTGTTACCTGGTTTTACCACTTTTAGTCCCATTAATGGTGATCTTATTGTTAGTATTTGGCCCATTGGGCCGAGCATGATGGCTCACGCCTGTAATCCCAGCACTTTGGGAGGCTGAGGCAGGCAGATCATGAGGTCAAGAGATTGAGACCATCCTGGCCAATATGGTGAAACCCCTTCTCTACCAAAAATAAAAAAATAAAAAAATAAAAAATAGCTGGGCATGGTGGCATACGCCTGTAGTCCAGCTACTCGGGAGGATCACTTGAGCCCAGGAGACACAGGTTGCAGTGAGCCGAGATCACGCCACTGCACTCCAGCCTGGGCAACAGAGACAGGGTGACATGTCCATGACTCTTCAGTGCAAACCCAAATCAGGGAGAAAGGGGGTGGTACCTGGGGGTGTGGGACAGAGGGGGGTCCCTGAAATCCCCCCTCTTCCAGAATACCAAATGATTATTTCACCCCCTAATTAAAGAAACACCCATAAAATTAGAAACCCAAACTTCCTCTGTGTGACTCATTCTCACAAACATGCCTGCACTTCTCTCTTCAGTGCATACTGTCACTTTGCAATAAAAGCTTTTTGCCTTTCCCTTCATTCTGACTTGTCGCTGAATTCTTTCTCGAAAAGGTGTCAAGAACCTGGAAACCAACTGGGGCGGGGGTCTCACCAGCATCTGGAGACCCTCCTGAACCTTCTGGCAACCGTAGGGGAAAAAGAGCAGAAATCACCCACAGTACAAGACAATCACCATATACATTACTCCTGACACTTGTTATATACATATGTACATGCAAATGCAAATGTAGAGAGACACATGCATTCAGGCCCGGCACGGTGGCTCACGCCTGTAATACTAGCACTTTGGGAGGCCGGGGCATGTGGATCACCTGAGGTCAAAAGTTCAAGCCCAGCCTGGCCAACATGGCAAAACCCCATCTCTACTAAAAATACAAAAATTAGCTGGGCATGGTGGCAGGTGCCTGTAATCCCAGCTACTCGGGAGGCTGAGGCAGGAGAATCACTTGAACCCGGGGGGTGGAGGTTGCAGTGAGCTGAGATTGCACCACTGCACTCCAGCCTGGACCGCAGAGGGAAATTCCGTCGCCAAAAAAAAAAAAAGAAGAAAAAGAAAGAAAGAAACAAAGAAAGAAAAAGAAAGAAAGGAGAAAGAAAGAAAGAAAGAAAGAAGAGAAAGAAAGATGCATTCAAACATAAAACACTTCTGAAATGAAAAAGCAGGTTCCAAAACAGTGATACATAGTCAAAATTTGCCAGCAAATACGTACTTTAGAAATAGCTCTTTGTAAATATTATTCATCCTCATTTTAAAACAAAAAGGACTTCAGAAAGTTTAAAGAACAAAGTAAAAGCCATCTGAAAACATGCCAAGTAGTGAGAGCCACTACACAAATATGGCTACATATGCCTTCAGACATCTGTCATAGAGTCTAACAGAGACTATAAAACAAAAATTAATGCAAACAAAACTCAGCAAAACAGAAAAGCGGAACTTAAAAATAAGAATAAAAATAAACAGAAAAGCCTATGTGTTGTTTTAGGTTTTAGAAACTGTCAGACGCACATTTTAAGCTGCTATAAAAGGAAAACAAGCATGTCAAGTGCTTATCTGAAACACCAGGAGGTACACTGAGCTTTTTTGGTGGCTCCGGAAACATTGGCTCATAGTAAACTAAGAAAGGAGAAGAAAAACAAACTAACGAACTCAGTGCTGATTCAGTAACCCCAGCGGTGGGCAGGGCAGCCAGGTATCCATCAAGGGTAGAGCTGGCTCGAGGCTGCACTTAAGTTTTCCCCCTATTTTAGTTGACCTGTTCCTAGGTAGGAGTCCCCTCCAGGGCCCCAGGACTGCCTCTAGCAGGCTCTGTACCCCAGATTTTACTGTTCCAGTCCTGAATGTGCCTAAAAAAAGTTTTAACAGCTTTTCAGCTTCTTAGCTTTCCTTTTCTGCTCAGCGTCTCAACCTCTCAGTCACTGCTTTCAAAGCAGCAAGTTCATTGTGGAAAGAAGTGGCAGCAAATGTCCTCCTCCGGCTGGCTGAAGTAGCTCATGCCTGTAATCCCAGCACTGTGAGAGGCCGAAGTGGGCGGATCACAAGGTGGGGAGTTCAAGACCAGCCTGGCCAACATGGTGAAACACCATCTCTACTAAAGATACAAAAAATTAGCCGGGTGTGGTAGCAGGCGCCTGTAATACTAGCTACTTGGGAGACTGAGGCAGGAGAATCGCTTGAATCCAGGAGGCGGTGGTTGCAGTGAGTCAAGATGGCACCATTGTACTCCAGTCTGGGTGACAGGGCGAGACTCCATCTCGAAAAAAAAAAAAAAAAGTGAGCCTCCCTTCTCCAGGCTTCCCTCTCTACAGAATCATGGCTTCTCAGGTTCTAGCTGCCTTGTTCTCCAATGTCTTCACAAAAGGTAAAAGAACTGCCTTCACAATTAATGAAAACGAAGATCTTAATTAATTTGCTAATTGTTTTTTCATATTCTAATGTTTTTGGGTTCCACCTGCGCCAAAACTTGAGGATTCATGAGAAAATCTTTTATTTTGATTTTATTTTAATATTTTATTTTGATTTAGTTTATTTATTTATTTATTTATTTTTTTGAGACGGAGTCTCGCTCTGTCGCCCAGACTGGAATGCAGTGGTGCAATCTGGGCTCACTGCAAGCTCCACCTCCTGGATTCAAGAGCTTCTCCTGCCTCAGCCTCCGGAGTAGCTGGGATTACAGGTGCACGCCTCCACGCCTGGCTAATTTTTGTATTTTTAGTAGAGACGGGGTTTCACCATGTTGGCTAGGATGGTCTCGATCTCTTGACCACAGGTGATCCGCCCATTTCGGCCTCTCAAAGTGCTGGGATTACAGGCGTGAGCCACTGTGCCTGGCCTTGATTTAGTTTAACAGTTCATATTCAGGTTTGAATTTCACAACTAACTAGTGGTCCCCATATGTTTGTCTGTGAACAGGTGTCAGTTTGGCTGAAAATAATCATGTGATGGGTTTACTAAAAGTATACGTTCCCAAGCAAGGATGTCAGAATAGGGCCCAGGAATCTGAATTTTAGGAAACAGCACTTCTTTTTTCTTTCTTTCTTTCTTTTTTTTTTTTTTGAGATGGAGTCTTGCTCTGTCACCCAGGCTGGAGTGCAGTGGTGTGATCTCAGCTCACTGCAATTTCTGCCTCTTGAGTTCAAGTGATTCTCCTGCCCCAGCTTCCTGAGTAGCTGGGATTACAGGTGTGTGCCACTACACCAGGCTAATTTTTGTATTTTTAGTAGAGATGGGGTTTCATATGTTGAACAGGCTGGTCTCAAACTCCTGACCTCAAGTGATCCACCCATCTCGGCCTCCCAAAGTGCTGGGATTACAGGCGTGAGCTACCGCACCTGGCCAGAAATAACATTTCTGATGCTCATTAAAGTCTGAGGGAGAAAAAAAAAGGCATGACTAACCCTGAAATGCAATGAAAAAAAAAAAAAAGGGCTGGGTGCAGTGGCTCACGCCTGTAATCCCAGCACTCTGGGAGGCCGAGGCAGATGGATCACAAGGTCAGGAGATCAAGACCATCCTGGCTAACACGGTGAAATCCTGTCTCTACTAAAAATACAAAAAATTAGCTGGGCTTGGTGGCAGGCGCCTGTAGTCCCAGCTACTCTAGAGGCTGAGGCAGCAGAATGACGTGAACCCGGGAGGTGGAGCTCGCAGTGAGCCAAGATCACGCCACTGCACTCCAGCCTGGGTGACAGAACGAGACTCTGTCTCAAAAACAAAAAAAAGTCCATTGCTAGTTGTTAACCCAATATTCATTTCTACCTTCTTCCCTACTAAAACCTCCAGTTTCTACAGGGCATGATATATTCAGCTACAAACTTCATTTCTCAAGCTCCCTTGCAGCTAGGGTGGCTACTAGACACAATTTTGGCCAATAAGACGAAACAGAAGTCACTGGGTGAGAGCCTCTTAGAAAGTTCTTTTGCCCTTCACTCTTCCCCTTCTTCCTGCCTGGGGACTGTGGGCCCCATCTGAGAAGCAAGCATCCATTTTGAAATTATGATGTGATGAGCATGAGTGGAAGTGACACTATAGGGAGAGATGGGTAGGGGGAGCGAAAGGAGTGTGAATCCCTGAGGCATCATAGAACCTCAGTAACAGGCCTAGATGGATTGCCTGCAGACTTCTTATTCCTAGAGAAAAAATAAAGTTCTGTTTGGTTGTTACTGTGAGTTGGTATTTCTTGCAGTTACTTTCAGTGAATGTAATTCTAGCTGATACAATAGCTGGACAATCAAGACATGGAATAAGATGGAACCATAAAAGACCCAGAATAGCCAATGCTAGCCTAAGCAAAAAGAAACAAAACTGGGGGAATCACATTATCTGACTTCAAATTATACCACAGAGCTATAGTAACCAAAACGGCATGGTACTGGCATAAAAACAGACACACAGACCAATGGAACAGAGTAAGAACCCAGAAACAAATCCACACACCTCATTTGACCTTTGTCAAAAAATGAGTTCACACCAGTGAACTCATTACTAGTGAACTCATTTTTGACAAAGATGCCAAAAACATACACTGGGGAAAGGACAATCTCTTCAATAAATGGTGCTGGGAAAACTGGATATCCATATGCAGAAGAATGAAACTAGACCCCTATCTCTCACCAAATACAAAAATCAAATCAAAATGGACTAAAGACTTAAATCCAAGACCTCAAACTGTGAAACTACCACAAGAAAACATTGGGGAAAATCTCCAGGACATTAGTCGGGGTAAAAAATTCTTGAGTAATTCTCCAAAGGTAACCAAAGCAAAAATGGACAAATGGGATCACATCAAGTTAAAAAGCTTCTGCACAGCAAAGGAGACAATCAACAAAGTGAAGAGACAACCCACAGAATGGGAGAAAATACTACCCATCTGACAAGGGATTAATAACCAGAATATATAAGAAGCTCAAACAACTTCAATAGAAAAAAATCTAGTAATCTGATTTAAAAAATGGGCAAAAGATTTGAACAGACATTTCTCAAAAGAAGACATACAAATAGCAAACTGGCATATGAAAACATGCTAAACATCACTGATCATTAGAGAGATGTAAATCAAAATGACAATGAGATATCATCTCACCCCAGTTAAAATGGCTTCTATCCAAAAGACAGGCAATAACAATGCTGGCGAGGAGATGGAGAAAAGGGGACTCTTTATTTTATTTATTTATTTATTTATTTATTTATTTATTTTTTTGAGACGGAGTTTTGCTTTTGTTGCCCAGGCTGGAGTACAATGGCGTGATCTCGACTCACTGCAACCTCCACCTCCTGGGTTCAAGTGATTCTCCTGCCTCAGCCTCCTGAGTAGCTGGGGTTACAGGCATATGCTACCACGCCGCTAATATTGTATTTTTAGTAGAGACGGGGTTTCTCCCTGTTGGTCAGGCTGGCCTTTAACTCCCCACCTCAGGTGAGCTGCCTGCCTCGGCCTCCCAAAGTGCTGGGATTACAGGTGTGAGCCACCACTCCCAGCTGAAAAGGGAATGCTTGTATGCTGTTGGTATGAATGTAAATTAGTACAACCATTATGGAGAACAGTTTGAAGATTCCTCAAAAAAACTAAAAAAAGAGGGCTGTACCTGTAATGCCAGCACTTTGGGAGACTGAGGTGGGAAGACTGCTTGAGCCCAGGAGCTCGAGACCAGCCTGGGCAACATAGTGCGACCCCTATCTCTCTCTTTTTTTTTCTAAGTAAATACAGGTGTGGTGGCTCCCACCTGTAATTCCAGCATGTTGGGAAGCCAAGGCAGGCAGATCACTTGAGGTCAGGGGTCTGAGACCAACCTGGCCAACATGGTGAAACCCTGTCTCTACTAAAAATACAAAACAAAAAAATTAACTGGGTATGGTGGCACGTGCCTATAATCCCAGCTACTTGGGAGGCAGAGGCAGGAGAATCACTTGAACCCAGGAGGTGGAGGTTGCAGTGAGCCAAGATTGCACCACTGCACTCCAGCCTGGGTGACAGAGTGAGAATCTGTCTAAAAAAAGAAAGAAAGAAAGAAAGAAAGAAAGAAAGAAAGAAAGAAAGAAAAAGAAAAATAACTGTAAGAGTATAATTGGATTGTTTGCAACACAAAGGATAAGTGCTTCAGGGGATGGATACCCCATCGTCCACAATGTGGTAATTATGCATTGCATGCCTGTATCAAAACTTCTCTTATACCCTATGAATATATGCGCCTGTGTACCCACAAAAAGTAAAAATCATAGAAAACATGGAATAAGAAATGAGAGGGCTCTGTGTAGAATGTCTGCAAAATGATGTGGAGTATACTATACAAACTATATAATTAACAAAAACCTGGAAGAGGCTGGGCACAGTGGCTCATGCCTGTAATCCTAGTGCTTTGGGAGGCCAAGGCAGGCAGATCACTTGAGGTCAGGAGTTCGAGACCAGCCTGGCCAACATGGCGAAACCCCATCTCTACTAAAAAATACAAAAATTAGCCAGGCGTGGTGGTGCACGCCTGTAATCCCAACTACTCAGGAGGGTGAGGCACAAGAATCGCTTGAACCCAGGAGGTAGAAGTTGCAGTGAGCCAAGATCATGCCACTATTCTCCAGCCTGGGTGACAGAGCAAGACTCCATCTCAGAAAAAACAAAAACAAAAACAAAAAAAAAAACTTGGAAGAGTTTAAAGATACAATAAAAGCATAGTCCCTTTTATCAACAACCACAAAAAATGAAAGGCAATTAAAAACTCCAGGAAAAACAAGCCAAAAACTTTTCTTAGTTTGTTTTCTTTTGCTAACAGAATACCATATCCTGGGTAATTTATAAAGAAAAGAAATTTATTCCTTACAGTTCTGAAATCTGGGAAGTCTAAGAGCATGGCACTGGCATCTTATGAGGGCCTTCTTGCTGCATCTTAACATGGTAGAGGGTATCATGTGGTGGGACAGCAAGAGTGTGTGTGTCAGTGTGTCAGCTCAGGTCTTTCCTCTTTTTCTTTCTTTCTTTTTTTCTTTTCTTTTCTTTTTTCTTTTTTGAGGCAGAGTCTCGCTTTGTCGCCCAGGCTGGAGTGCGATGGCGCAATCTCGGCTCACTGCAAGCTCCGCCTCCCAGGTTCACGCCATTCTCCTGCCTCAGCCTCTCCGAGTAGCTGGGACTACAGGCGCCCGCCACCACGCCCGGCTAGTTTTTTTTGTATTTTTTAGTAGAGACGGGGTTTCACCGTGGTCTCGATCTCCTGACCTCGTGATCCGCCCGCCTCGGCCTCCCAAAGTGCTGGGATTACAAGCGTGAGCCACTGCGCCCAGCTTTTCTTTTCTTTTCTTTTTTTTGAGACGAAGTATCACTCTTTTGCCCAGGCTGGAGTACAGTGGCACAATCTCAGCTCACTGCAACCTCCGCCTCCTGGGTTCAAGTGATTCTCCTGCCTCAGCCTCCCGAGTAGCTGGGACCACAGGCATGTACCACCATGTCCAGCTAATTTATTTGTATTTTTAGTAGAGACAGGTTTTCACCATGTTGGCCAGGCTGGTCTCAAACTTCTGACCTCTGCTAATCTGCCCACCTTGGCCTCCCCAAATACTGGATTACAGGCATGAGCCACCACACCCAGCCTCCTCCTTTTCTTATAAAGCCACCAGTGCCATTGTGGGGGCCCTACCCTGATGACCTCATCTAATCCTAATTACTTCCCAAAGGCCTCACCTCCAAATACCAACAATATATGAATTTGGGGATTAAGTTTCCAACACTTGAAATTTGGAGGGCATGTTCAAACCATAGGAAAGCTGTATAACAAAGTCAGCTTTTAGTATAAGCAAACCAAAATGTAGTATGATATTTGAGCAAATGGTAGAGGATTTTTACCATTCTCTTTCAAATATTCGAGTTCAGCAATGAAAGATCACATTTCTTTTTCCAAAGACTCAATCATTCTATGGTTGTATATATTGTTAAAAATAATAAAATTTTTGCCTGGGTGCGGTGGCTTATGCCTGTAGTCCCAGCACTTTGGGAGGCTGAGGTGGGCAGATCACCTGAGGTCAGGAGTTCGAGACCAGCCTGGCCAACATGGCAAAACCCCGTCTCTACTAAAAATACAAAAATTAGCCAGGCGTGGTGGCAGTTGCCTGTAATCCCAGCTACTCAGGAGGCTGAAGCAGGAGAATTGCTTGAACCCAGGAGGCGGAGGTTGCAGTGAGCTGAGATTGTGCCATTACACTCCAACCTGGGCGACAAGAGTGAAAACTCCATCTCAAAAACAAACAAACAAATAAAAATAATAGTATTTTGAACACTATATCCAAGATCAAGGTACCAGCTAAAAAGAAAAAAAGGAAAAAAAAATATTTTATCGCTTTTTTAAAAAAGGTGTGGTCTTGTTATGTTGCCCAGGCTAGTCTTGAGCTCCTGGGCTCAAGTAATTCTCCTGCCTCAGCCTTTCAAGTAGTTGAGACTATAGGTGCATGCCACTGTGCCTGGCTTTAGTTTTCAAATTTTAGAATTAATCGTTATACAAGTCACTGAATTTATACTTATGGAATGTAAATGTCCTAAACCATAACAATGTGTATTAGTTAGTGTTCTCCAGAGAAAGAGAATATATATATTCCAAATATACATATATATCTATTCCAAATAAATAGAATATATATATATGTCCACCATGTATACACACATGCTGGACACCCCAGAAAAGCCTGCATTTCAGTGTAGGTCTAAAGGCAGGGAAACAAACTGATGTCTGAATTCAAAGGCTGTCAGGCAGCCAGAATTCTTTTTAGCAGGGGAAGTTCAGCCTTTTTGTTCTATTCAGGACTTTGTTCTAGTCAGCTGATTGGATGAGGCCCACTCACATTAGGAAGGGTCATCTGCTTTACTCAGTTCACTGATAAATGATAAATCATCCAAAAACATCCTCACAAACACACCCAGAATAGTGTTTGACCAAATACCTGGGCACATCCTGTAGCCCAGTCAAGTTGACACATGAAATTAACCATCACACAATGTAATGGCAGGTAGGGAGGAGGGAGGAGAGAAGGGGAGGGCAGTATAAGAACCCACATCTCCCCTTTTTATACAGTGGGGAGACACTAGAACTTCCTAACCCTGATGGATTAAAAAATGTAATTCAATGGATATTATAAAAAGCTACGCGAGTAAATACTAGAAGAATGAAAAATATAACAAAAATTGAGAGGTATGGAGGAAAAGGAAGTGACAGGCAGATCAATGCACTAAATTCCTCATTTTCTTCTTATTATTACTATTTTTGAGACAGAGTCTTACTTTGTCACTCAGGCTGGAGTGCAGTGGCACGATGTTGACTCACTGCAATCTCTGCCTCCCAGGTTCAAGCAATTCTCCTGCATCAGCCTCCTGGGTAGCTGGGATTACAGGCGTGCACTACCACACCCAGCTAATTTTTGTATTTTTAGTAGAGATGGAGTTTCACCATGTTGGCCAGGCTGGGCTTGAACTCCTGACCTCAGGTGATCCACCTGCCTCAGCCTCCCAAATTGCTGGGCATACAGGCGTGAGCCACCACGCCTGGCCATTTTTTATAGCAGGTGTGTTAGTCCGTTCTTGTGCTGCTATAAAAAAATCCCCGAGGCTGAGTGATTTATAAATAAAAGAGGTTTAATTGGCTCGCAGTTCTGCAGGCTGTACAGGAAGCGTGGTGCCAGTGAAGAGGAGCTGACGTCTCACTTGGCAAGAGTTGGAGCAAAAGAGAGAGTGGGGAGGAGGTGCCACAAGCAGATCTCAGGAGCGCTCACTCAGTATCGGGAGGACAGCACGCAGGGAATGGCTCTAAACCATTCATGAGAAATTCGCCTACATGATCCAGTCACCTCCAACCAGGCCCCACCTCCAATATTGGGGATTACAATTCAACATGAGATTTGGAGGGGATAACATCTAAACTATATCCTCAGGAAATAGCAGATACTTCTGAAGCTGATAAAACAAGATAAGTATACGAGAGTTATGCTGTGACCATCAGGGCTAAAACCGGAAATTGGTAACAATGCTTTCTTCTGGGTCGTGCCACTAAGTATTGTTGGGGAAGAAGGAGAGATTTTTTTTTTCACTTGCTATTTTTCCGTACTATTGAAATTCTTTAACATGCATGCATTTCTTTCATAATTACAATATAGTGTGATTTTATTTTGTAATTTTTGACTCCTTGGAGTCTGATAACTAGCTGGTCTGGTGAGCCATTGAGCTAGACAGTCTCTGGAAATGTTTTGGAGTTTAAAACTCTTATGACCCCAGCAGAGTCACAGGCAGGGGCGAAGAACCTACTGGTAGTTCCGTGGGTTTTGATGTAAAAACAAGTCTTTAGATTTTTTTTTGCTTGAATGTTTGCTTAAATGATCTTCCAAGACAGCTACATGCAATTAAAAGAACAATGTTTTGAGATTGCTTAATGAGTTTTTTAAAATACAAGTTTTGACTGGGTGCAGTGGCTCATGCCTATAATCCCAGCACATTGGGAAGCTGAGGTGGAAGGATCACCTGAGGTTGGGAGTTTGAGACCAGCCTGACCAACATGGTGAAACCCCATCTCTACTAAAAATACAAAATTAGCCAGGCGTGGTGGCGCCTGCCTGTAATCCCAGCTACTCGGGAGGCTGTGGCAGGAGAATCGCTTGAACCAGGGAGGCGGAGGTTGCGGTGAGCCGAGATGGCGCCATTGCACTCCAGCCTGGGAGACAAGAGTGAAACTTCGTCTCAAAAAAAACAAAAACAAAAACATAAACAAAAACCAAGTTTTTATTTCCAATAAAAGTAAATTTAACTTATTTAATTTTATTTACAAATTATTCCCAGGTCTAGCTTTGACTTTAAAAAGTGAATTTTAAATGTTAAACATGTGAATTATTCTAATTTGTATTATAAACTTAAATTTTCCTCTGAAAATCAAATCAAGAGCAGGGAAAAGCATGCCAGTAATGAAGAGAAACCAAAACAGAGGTACAGCTTTGCATCCTTTCTTCAATTTAATGTTTAAAGACGTAACTGCCCAAAGGGTTCACCTTGCCTGCTGCCTAGACAGAACCAATTTATCAAGACAGTGGAATCGCAATGAAGAAAGAGTAATTTCACGCAGAGCTGGCTGTGAGGGAGACAGGAGTTTGATTATTACTTAAATCAGTCTCCTCGAGCATTTGGGGATCAAAGTTTTTAAAGATAATTTGGTGCTGGGCGTGGTGGCTCACGCTTGTAATCCCGGCACTTTGGGAGGCTGAGGCAGGCGGATCACCTGAGGTCAGGAGTTCAAGACCAGCCTGGCCAACATGGTGAAACCCCGTCTCTACTAAAAATACAAAAAATTAGCTGGGCGTGGTGGCACGTGCCTGTAAACCCAGCTACTCGGGAGACTGAAGCTGGAGACTCGCTTGAACCCAGGAGGCAGAGGTTGCAGTGAGCCGAGATTGTGCCACTGCACTCCAGCCTAGGCAACAGAGTGAGACTCCATCTCAAACAAACAAACAAACAAACATAATTTGGCAGGTAGGGGCTCAAGAAGTGGAGAGTGCTGATTGGTCAGGTTGGAGATGGAATCCTAGTGGGGTCGAAGTGAGGTTTTCTTGCTGTTTTCTACTCCTAGATGGGATGGCAGAACTGATTGGCCCAGATTACCGGTCTGGATGGTGTCAGCTGATCCATCCAGTGTAGGGTCTACAAAATATCTCAAGCACTGATGTTAGGTTTCACAATAGTGATGCTATCCCCAAAAGCAATTTGGGGAGGTTCAGACTCTTGGAGCCAGAGGCTGAATGACCCGTAAACCGTAATTTCTAATCTTGTAGCTAACTTGTTAGTCCTGCAAAGGCAGACTGGTCCTCAGGCAAGAAGGGAGTCTTTTCGGGAAAGCGCTATTATTAATTTTGTTTCAGAGTCAAACTATGAACTGAATTCCTTCCCAAATGCCCAGGAATGAACAAGGACAGCTTAAAGGTTAGAAGCAAGATGGAGTCGCTTAGGTCTGATCTCTTTCACTGTTATAATTTCCTCAGTTACAATTTTTGCAAAGGCAGTTTCAAAGACACAGCAGAAACATCTGTTACATAAACAACAGAAATGAGGAAGAAAGTATCTGACTCAGTAGCAAAGGAAATCCATAGAAACAATGTTCTGAGAACGGAAGCAATGATCAGGCCAGGTAGGGATATGATAGAAAGAAAATTCTCATCTAATTCAAATTCTGGCCAGTCCTTTTGGTGATTTCCATACTGATACTAGGCACTTTAAAATGTGAGTTCTGGTAACACACGGAACCTCAAAGTAGAAATGTCTGTTGTCCATTTTTAAAAGACTATTTGCAGAGTTTTGATGTTTGTCAATAAAAAGGGTTTTTTTTTAAATTTATGAAGAATAGGGAATCCTATATGGGCATGGGGCAAATAATCAAACTGTTTTAATGCAGAAAAAAATGTGCAACAGAAAGAGATAGCTCATGGAGGGATAAAGACTTTATTCTGGACCCTCTAGATTCTGTGGGGCCTGCAGTGGCTTCAAGATGCCCCAGAAACTCCTGCACCCACACCCCCTGTCAAGATCACTGTGGTCAGGGCCTCTTGCCCATGGCCAGTGTATTAGTCTGCTTGGGCTGCCACAACAAAATACCACAGACTGAGGTTGAAAACATTTATTTTCTCCCAGTTTTGGAGGCTAGGAAGTCCTAGATCAAGGTGCCAGCAGCGTTGCTTCCTCTGAGGCAGCTCTTCTTGGCCTGTAGGTGGCGCCTTCTTGCTGTGTCTTCACATGGGCGGCCCCTCAGTCTGTGTGTCTAGGTCCTAATCTTCTCTTACAAAGACACCAGTCATACTGGATTAGGGTTCGTCATTTTACCTTAATGGCCTATTTAAAGCCTTACCTCCAAATACAGATGCATTTTGAAGTACTAAGGGTTAGTACCTCAACATCTGAATTCTCGGGGGACACACTTCAGCCCATAACATGCGGGCAGACCTCAATGCTGCTTGCAGACCCAAGGCAAACTGCACAACAATCAAGCCTGGCTCTTAGGACAAAAACATCTGCCAGAGTCAACTGAACCGAATTCTCTGGGAAGGACGAGATGCCCGGTGTCATGAAAAGACCAGTCTTTTTTAAGTGTGATGCATGCACACACAGGCACACACACACACACACACACACTGCACTGCTGCCCTGTCCTTGGCAGACATCCCTGTGGGGTCATGTTCGAAATATGCACTTCTGTGGAGAAGCTCGGGTTTTCTTGGAAGTCTCTTTTTCTAAACTTCTACCTAATCTGATGGCCTGTCCCTGCTTGGGCATGAGGTGTCGGAGGGGGGATGGGTCAAGACCGACTCCTGTTAACTGTGAAGTAGAGGAAGGCAGTGATAGCCAGACAGGGACGTGTGTTTTAGGGAAGTCCTCTGTGTTTTCAGTTCTGTTTTTGTTTTGGTTTTATGATGGGAGAGATGAGCAAATATAAAGGCTGCTTCTAGGAGCAGGAGTGAGGAGAGGTTGCCTATATGAGAGAAACAGGGGATGGTCAATACTGTAGGTTTTTTTGAGAAGGTGAAAGATGGAATTCATTTTTTAAATTTAAAAAAATTTTTTTGAGACAAGAGTCTCGCTCTGTCACCCAGGCTGGAGTGCAGTGGTGTGATCTCTGCTCATTGCAACTTCTGCCTCCTGTTTATATAAACAGGCCCAACCCTGTATGTATGTATGTATGTATGTATGTATTTATTTTTGAGATGGAGTTTCGCTCTTGCTCCACTTGTTGCCCAGGCTGGAGTGCAATGGCACGATCTTGGCTCACTGCAACCTCCAACTCCTGGGTTCAAGTGATTCTCCTGCCTCAGCCTCCCAAGTAGCTGGGATTACCAGCACTCACCACCACACCCGGCTAATTTTTTTGTATTTTTAGTAGAGATGGGGTTTCATCATGTTGGCCAGGCTGGTCTCGAACTCTTGACCTCAGGTGATCCACCTGCCTCAGCTTCCCAAAGTGCTAGGATTACAGGCATTTCACCCAGCTGAAAGATGGAATTCGAAGAAGTGCTGATAAGTCACTGTGGTATTTGTGAAAAAATATAAAGAGGGTTTGGGCTAGGCGCGGTGGCTCACGCCTGTAATCTCAGCACTTTGGGAGGCCAAGGCGGGTGGATCACCTGAGGTTGGGAGTTGGAGACCAGCCTGACCAAGATGGAGAAACCCTGTCTCTACTGAAAATACAAAATTAGCCGGGCGTGGTGGCGCATGCCTGTAATCCCAGCTACTCGGGAGGCTCAGGCAGGAGAATCACTTGAACCTGAGAGGTAGAGGTTGCAGTGAGCCAAGATCGTGCCACTGCACTCCAGCCTGGGCAATAAGAGGAACAAGAGCGAAACTCCATCTCATAAATAAATTAAATAAATAAATAAATAAATAAAAACAGGGTTTGGCCTTGGGCAGGATGGACCATTTTCTAGAGGGACAGCCGTGGTGGGCTGCACAACTGGTATGAAGCCCAGTTTCCATCTGAAGTCCTCGATGTTCATGGAAATAGGGGCGAGACAGTCTGAGGAGTGTGGAGAAGGCCTGAAAATGTCCTTGCAGAGAATAGGAGAGACAATGACTGGGACAGCCAGGCAGGGCTGAGGGCCCATTTGGATTTCCAGCAGCGCCCTCTGTCCTGTTGTGTGACCCCTCCAGCAGTAGGTACTGGGAAAGCAGGTGGCTGAGTTCATCCAGGGCTGAGGCTCTGCCAGACAAGAACAGTGCAGCAAGGATGTTGAAGGTAATGGCAAAAAATAACTGGAATGCAGAGAAATGAAGCCAAAGCTGATGAGGAGGGAAGGGAAGAGAGGAGAGGGTGGACAGACTTGGGTAGAGAGGACAGAACAATGACAGGGCATCCTGGTGATGTTGAGGAAAAGTCATGGGAACAGCTAAACAAGCCAGCTGCAGGGATGGCACCGTGTGGCTAGAGAGCAGGGTTCTGGAGTTATTGATTTTTCCATGTGTGGCATGGGCCTGGGTAGGTGAGGCTGAGTGGAGAAGTCTTACATTTCCAGTCTTGTCACTCCTCTAATGAGTTTCAGACCAATATATCCATCTGCCTAGATGTCATTTCTCCTTGGATTCACATGCTCCAAACCAAACTCTCGGGCTCAGACATCAAAGCCACTCAAAAATGGCTCTCTGAGAAATAGAACTACCATAGGATCCAGTAATCCAACTTTTGCGTATAGACCCAAAAGAATTAAAAACAGAATATTGAAAAGACATTTGCATAGCTTTATTCACAACAGCCAAAGGTGGAAACAACCCACATGCCCATCAGTAGATGAATGGATAAACAAAATGTGCTATATACATAAAATGGAATATTATTCGGCCTTAATGAAGGAAGGAAATCCTGACACATGCTACATAGATGAACCTTGAGGATATTTTGTTAAGCAAAAGAAGCCAGACACTAATGGACAAATACTATAAAATCCACTTATATGAGATACTTAGGGTAGTCAAATTTAGGGACAGAAATCAGATTTGCAAGATAAAAAGTTTCTGGAAATGTATTTCACAATAATGTGAATATGCCTGATATTGCTGAACACCTCAAAAAGGGTTAACATGGGGCCGGGCGCGGTGACTCATGCCTGTAATCTCATCACTTTGGGAGGCCAAGGTGGGAAGATCACCTGAGGTTAGGAGTTGGAGACCGGCCTGGCCAACATGGTGAAACCCGGTCTCTGCTAAAAATACACACAAAAAAATTAGCTGGGCATGGCGGCAGGTGCCTGTAATCCCAGCCACTTGGGAGGCTGATGCGGGACAATTGCTTGAACCCGCGAGGTGGAGGTTGCAGTGAACCGAGACAGGGCCATTGCACTCCAGCCTGGGCAACAAGAACGAAATTCCGTCTCAAAATAAAATAAAATAAAAAATAAAAATAAAGGGTTAACATGGGGGCTGAGCACGGTCAGCGAGAGAATCACTTGAGGCCAGGAGTCTGAGACCAGCCTGGGCAACAGAAAACTCTGTCTCTACAAAACATAATAATAAAAAACTGAGCCAGGTGTGGTGGCATGCACCGGTGGTCCCAGCTACTTGTGAGGCTGAGATGGGAGGTTGAGACTGCAGTGAGCCGTGATCGCATCACTGCTCTCCAGCCTGGGCACAGAGAGACTCTGTCTCTGAAACAAACAAAACAAGAGGGGCTAACATGGTAAATTTCATGTTTCTTATCAAGTAAAAGGCTTGCTGACCCACAATCTAAATTAGGTTTCCCTGTTACTAGCAAGGAGTGAAGGATGTGCTATCCCAAAATATGTCCAAAAATTGGTATATTATTTTGAGCTAAAAACACTGGAGAAATTGTAGTTTCAGAAAGGGCTAGATGACTTGTCGTTTCCTACAGGGAATAAGCAGTAAAGATTCCTCTGGGAGTGGCACCCTCTCTGTACCCGGGTCAGAAAATAGCCCTTATCACCAGAGACTGGGAGTTGGGGCTGCAATGGACCTGAATAAATAAACTTCCCAAGTAACACTTATCTTCCACTAATTTTACACCCTTCCCAATATTTCTCCTAGTGACTCCCTTAGAAATGTATCGCCCCTGGCCAGATGCCTTTTGTGCTTTCTTCTCAAATGCATCATTCTTTGTCTAAAAATAAAAGCATCTTGCTTTGGCCACTTCTTCAGACCTCACTCTCTTGAAGGTCCCCATGAAAAATTAATAAAGTGTGTATGCTTTTCTTTTGTTTATCTGCCTCTTGTCAATTCGGTTTCTGGCTCCAGCGGAAGAGCCCGCAGAAGCGCTGAGGGGGTTGGAGACGGTCTCTGGCGCCCCTACACCTGCTCAGCGAGCCTTCAGCCCCTTCTCCCTGACGAAGCTCCCAGAGGCTGGAACTCTGGCGCGGGAGGCGCTTGGGAAATCCTCCCGAAAGCAAGGAGGAGCCTTTCCTAGACCGGGAACGGTCCCACGCGGGGGGACAGGCTGGCGCAGGGGCGACCGAGCCGGGCGCAGGAACCGAGCCGGCCACGCCGCCCTCGGTCCGCGGGGAACCACGCGGGCTTCCGGGTCACGCCGCCGCGTTCCGACCGCCCTCTGGGAGAGGGGAGGAGCCTCCAGCGCCGGGCGGGGCGTGGTTAAGGCCGGTGGGCCCCACCGCAGCCAGACGCTGCCCGTTTAAGCACAGAGGGCCGCGGGTCACGTGGTGGGCGGGGTGGGGGCGTGGCACCAGGAAGCGGCGTCCGCGCCGGGCCCAGAGCCGCAGCCGCAGCCGCCGCCACAGTGCGGGCCGGGCTCCACCGCGCGTCCC
The DNA here is from genome assembly GCF_006542625.1 of Nomascus leucogenys. NCBI lineage: Eukaryota > Metazoa > Chordata > Mammalia > Primates > Hylobatidae > Nomascus > Nomascus leucogenys. The sequence continues at coordinate 56,361,863 of NC_044384.1, read as the reverse complement.
GCTCCACGCTGGCGACCGCCCCTGGTGCCCCCGCCTCGGGCGCGGCGCCCGCCATGGGCGAGGAGGACTACTACCTGGAGCTGTGCGAGCGGCCGGTGCAGTTCGAGAAGGCGAACCCTGTCAACTGCGTCTTCTTCGATGAGGCCAACAAGCAGGTCCGCCGCGCCCGCGCTTCCTCCCCCGCGCGGCCCTGCCGGGGTCGTGGGCGCGCCAAGGCCGGTCCCGCGCGACCAGGCCCGAGCGTCCCCTCCTGTCCTGTCCCGTCCCGTCCCAGCGCGGGAGGCGGCGCGCGCTCCTTCCTTGTTGGGTGGGCTCAGCCGCGACCAGGTGTCCTCGCAGGTGACCTCGGGGCTAGACCCCCGAGCCAGCTGCGCGGACGCAGTGGCCCCGTGGCCGGTGTCTCAATTGTTGGCGCGCCCGTCTTATCTAGGTTTCTTTTGTTGTCTTTGTCATTAGTTACACTCGTAGTCGAGGGTTTAGACGTCGAGATTTTCATTTTCCTTGGAATTCTGTAAAGGGGGAAAAGACTGTACTTCAGGCGTATCAGCGGCGCCGATGCGCGAACTGGCCTTAGAACTTTGGAGCCTCGGGGACCCGACCCGGTGTCACGGTGGGCCACACTTGGAGTGGCATCCTTTTCGCTCTCTGCTCTTGGATTTTAAAATTCACATGAGCAGCCAAACATCTGTACCCTGATATGTGCCTTGTTACTTTAGTTGAACCCAGGGTGGTGTATAACAGAAATAATGGCTTGAGGGTTGGCTTATGAGTTTAGATCCTTTCAGAGTTCAGGCTGTTAACCTTGCTGCTTTTCTCTCTCAGGTTTTTGCTGTTCGATCTGGTGGAGCTACTGGTGTGGTAGTTAAAGGCCCAGATGATAGGAATCCCATCTCATTTAGGTAATGGTATAGACACTTTCAGATCGTTTTATCATGTAAACAGAATGATGTTTTTCTAATTCAAAAGGTTTTTTATAATTTTGTCATTTGGTCTGCCCTAAGAGGCCTGAAGTGTGTGCGCGCACATGGAATTCCTGTCTGTAGGGAGGGTCTTGGTGGCACTTACTAGCACCTCTTGTCAGAGTGGAATATCTGGAGCAGTTGATTTGGGAGCCAAATACTTCAAAAGTGGGACAGCCACTTCCTAGCACTGGAAATTAACAAGTCAGCGTGATGATGTGCCCATTTCTGGTTTGTCGACAGAGGAGGGCGTTCATTTCTTTAGCCCAGGTTTTTCCAGAGTGGCAGGTAGAGGAGATTCATTGTTTCTCATGTAATAATACAAGAAAATCATGGCTTCCACTATACTTAAGGTGACTGCATAGTCCCAGTTCGCACTGTTGAACAGGTGTAATGATCAGTAGCCCCTTTCACTTTCAGAAGTGTCTCGATTTGGATGATAAGCTATCTGGCCACCGTAAAACTGGTGCTTACAGAAGGTGAAAGTATAATGTAGGCCCTCAATTCAGTAGTGACTTAAAAAATTTTACTGTTGGTCTGTGTTAATGAGAAACTGTCCTTTTTTGAGAGGGAGCCTCCTTCTGTTCCCCAGGCTGGAGTGCAGTGTGGTGCAATCTTGGCTGACTGCAACCTCCGCCTTCCAGGTTCGAGTGATTCTCCTGCTTCAGCCTCCCAAGTAGCTGGGATTATAGGCGCCCACCACCACGCCCGGCTAATTTTTTTGTATTTTTAGTAGAGATGGGGTTTCACCTTGTTGGCCAGGCTGGTTTCGAACTCCTGACCTCAAACTATCCGCCCACCTCGGACTCCCACAGTGCTAGGATTACAGGCATGAGCCGCTGCACCCGGCCTGAGCAAGGTTTTAAAGTATGGATAGGGTTCAAGCATGGTGTTTTGGGGAACTCTGGGTCTGTGTAACTGAGGGTTACACAGCGTGTCTCCACAGGGAAGGGGAAATGGTGGTGGTGTGGCCACTGGCAGGGGCCAGCTTGAACCTTACATATTCTCCCATGGAATTAGAGCTTTATCTTCTTGAAACTTGTCAGGTGGGGTGTGGGATGATCATGTCAGTGTTTGGAAAGATCATGCTGTTCAGATGGGAGCCTGTCAGAGTTAGGGATACTATGGAGAGTAGCAATCAGTGAGCCATGTGTGGTGAAGAGCAGCGCTCTGGTGGTGTAGAGTGGCATTGCATAGGCAATCAAGGGATACTTAGGAAGATGGGTCTCTGGTAAGACTTGGGGGTCGATTGGGTGTGGAAAACGAGTGAGCCCGTAATAATCTAGATTGGGGGCTCTAAGAAGTTTGTGGGGTCGGGGGAGGTACTGAATTTAACTTAAAAAGAGTTTTTAGACTGGGCGCCATGGTTCACGCCTGTAATCCCAGCACTTTGGAAGGCCGAGGCGGGTGGATCACCTGAGGTTGGGAGTTGGAGACCAGCCTGACCAAGATGGAGAAACCCTGTCTCTACTGAAAATACAAAATTAGCCAGGCGTGGTGGCGCATGCCTGTAATCCCAGCTACTCGGAATGCTGAGGCAGGAGAATCACGTGGACCCGAGAGGCAGAGGTTGCAGTGAGCCGAGATCATGCCACTGCACTGTAGCCTGGGCAACAGAGCAAGACTCCGTCTCAAAAAAAAAAAAAAAAGATTTTTAAAAGCAGCTTTATTGAGGCATAGTTGACACACAATAAACTGTACACACTTAATATTATACAATATGTGAGTTTTGACATGTATACACCCATGAAACCATCACCACAATCAAGGCAATGAACATGTTCAGACCCTGAAAAGTTTCCTTGAGCCCCTCTGTAATCCATCCCTTGAGTTTGCTTTTTTTAAATGAAGTTTTAATTTAAAAAAGTATGTATTTGAATAGAGACGGGGTCTCACTGTGTTGCTGAGGCTGGTCTCGAATTCCTGTGATCCTCCTGCTTCATCCTCTCACAGTGCTGGGATTACAGGTGTAGGCCACTGTGCCCAGCTGAGTTCACTTTTTAACGTCTGTCTGAGGCAATCATGAGACACTGTGGTGGAGCCATCTGGGTTGCATAATGAAGGTGCTGTGAGATGCACAAGTAGATAGTTCTTTCCAGAAGCTTTGCTGTGAGAGAGAAACAGCAGTCATGGAGAAGGCTCCTGAGCAGGTCTATAGTTATTTATGTTGCAAACAATTCTCAGGTGATATGTGTGTGTAATCTCAATTCTTCAATCACTTTTTACCCGTAATACTGTAAGTTTTCCCAGCAAGTTCTTTCCAGTTGGATTTGGTAGTTTGAAAAGAGGTCCTGCTGATGGCTTCCGAAACATAATTTTAATTTAAGACTAGAATTTGCTGCCTCCTGAATATAGGTTGTGTCTTTTGCCTTTCCAATAAATGATAGTAGCTAGAATTCGGTTATTTAACTACTAACACATTCTTTTTTCTTAAAGAATGGATGACAAAGGAGAAGTGAAGTGCATTAAGTTTTCCTTAGAAAATAAGATATTGGCTGTTCAGAGGACCTCAAAGACTGTGGTAAGACTTATCTTTAAAATATAGCATTAAAGGGCATTAGAAATACATTTGGAAGAGAAGAAATGGCAAATTTTCAGTGTTAAAGGAAACTTGTATTATCTTACTGTTGTGAAAGGTATAGTTATGTTGCATTGTATTAGAGCCTTCCAAAATGAAAAAGACATTTGAGTGGGTTAAAAAAATGACCTTAGTTTGATTTTTAAATTAAATTAAAAATTTTTTTTTGAGCCAGTTTTCCTTTGTTGCCCAGGCTAGAGTGCAGTGATGTGATCTCGGCTCACTGCAGCCTCGATCTCTCAGGCTCGAGTGATTCTCTCACCTCAGCCTCCCTTAAAAATTGTTAAAAAATAATTTGGAACTTCATGTGTCTTTTGTATTGCTTGATAGCTAGCAGCATAGAATATGTGAGATATTTTTGGCTACCTTGTGAATTAGCCCTTTCATCTCTCATTTCTGAGTGCTAGATCTGATAGGAGCAGATATTCCAAGTTGAAGCAGCCTACAGGCACTTTAGGCCATGTAAATGTTCACCATTGCTGTTTGTAGAGTAGAGGGAAGGCTATTAGAAACAGGCAGGATCTTCTGTTAGTTTCTTCCATCAGTTTTAAGTGTTAAAGTCTTGGGGAAGCCTCTTAGTGCAGCAACACATTTCTCTGACATCAGCTGCTTGAGGAATGAATTTTCGGAAGGAGTTACTAAACTGTAACTGAATATTTGTGTTAACTTAAATTGAATCATAAGCCTGCTGCTGTTGAGACAGATGATCCGAATTGGTCTTTTTAACTTTCCTGTGTTTTGGTTGTCTTCAGTTATTTTCTGGTCACTTTTTAAGTTAATATTTATTTTTCTTGTCTTGTAGTATGCCAACGTAGGTTGGCAGTATGCTGCCTAATCCAAATTTGTGTGTGTGTGTGTGTGTTTTTCCTTTCAGGATTTTTGTAATTTTATCCCTGATAATTCCCAGCTGGAATACACACAGGAGTGCAAGGTATGACCCCAGACCCTTTCTCAGCTGCTGGTGTCAGTGGTGTTGAGCTGGGTTATGTCGTGGAGAGCGGGGCATCGGGGTCGCAGGGAGCACAGACTTGAAGTCAGACTGTCCCTCATGTTGATTCCCAAACGAGTCAAGCGGGGTGTTTGCTTTGTGACACTGAACAGTTTTCTAAGTTTGAAAGCTTATTCCTTTGGAGGGGGAGGGTTCAATGGAGGACGCATGGTGAACACCCAGTGGTGCTAGCCCTTGGAGCTGTCGTCTGTCTTGCCCTTTTTCTCCTCACTGGGCCAGCAGCACATCTGGGTCTGGGCCCTGGGATCCCTCACAGCCACCTGGAGTGGAGGTTTCTGGTGAGGAGTTTCTTTTTCTGTTTCCTGAAGTTTTCTTTCCTCAATTTGTTGTCTTTGTCTTGTCCTTACTCTTTCTTTCTTCTCCTAGGTGTTGATTCTAATCCACATTAATGAGATTTGCTGGGTGTAGTAAACTAGGCTAGAGGGAGCTGAGCTAAAATTGGCAGTGTGGCACCCTGGGCGCTGACAGAAGCTGCTAGTGGTTGGGGTAGGGCTTTCTGCATCTTTGTGACTGTTTTGCTCAGTGGAGTTCAGGGCGGACTCTTCAGTGAGGAGAGGTGCATCCCCACCACTGTCCTCCCTGCCCTGCGGTGGCCTCGTGTGAAGAGACTCTCAGCCGGCCCTGCTCAGCTCTGTCTGCCCTCAAGCGAGTCGGGTGTGTGTCTCAGGGTCCTCAACCCATTTTAGTCAACACTCGCTAAAGACCCTTAGGCCTTTGTACATCTTTAATAACCGTTTTTATAACGTGGGTGACTAAGAATGTCGGCAGTATGGTGATTCCTGCAGGTAGAAGCTGCTGTCTGTGAGCTTTGGTCAGTTACTTTTCTACAAAACACAGACTTCCCCTGTTCTGTTTGGTAGAAGGAATTAGGATTCAGGTTCTTGAATGAAGAGTTATGGGCAAAAATCAGGGAACATTGTATTTAAAAGAAAATTTGTTTTGTTAATTAGTAAACATTCCGGGGAACGTTCATTAAAGAATGACAAACTGTAGAGTTTGTGAAGCTTTTGAAGAGAGTTATATGTGTTTTTTCTTATTAATTAAAAATATTTAAAAAACATTTTTCTTAGACTAAGAATGCCAACATTCTAGGATTCTGCTGGACTAGTTCTACTGAAATTGTCTTCATAACAGATCAAGGAATCGAATTTTACCAGGTATTATGTTTATCATTTATGTTTGTTGGTTAAAGTTCAGTGATAGCATTCTGGCAGCCTTTTGAATTCAGTACTGAATATATATAGATATAGTTTAAACATTTTCTAGAGATGGAATCTTGCTCTGTTGCCCAGGCTGCAGTGCAGTGGCATCATCATGGCTCACTGTAATATCAAACTCCTGGGCTCAAGCAATCCTCCTGCCTCAGCCTCCTGAGTAGGTGGGACTACAGGCATGTACCACCATGCCTGGCTAATTTTTATTTTTATTATTTTATTTTATTTTATTTTTGAGATGGAGTTTCGCTCTTGTTGCCCAGGCTGGTGGAGTGCAATGGCGTGATCTCGGCTCACCACAACCTCCACCTCCCAGGTTCAAGCGATTCTCCTGTCTCAGCCTCGTGAGTAGATGGGATTACAGGCATGCATCACCATGCCCGGCTAATTTTGTATTTTTAGTAGAGACGGGATTTCTCCATGTTGAGGCTGGTCTCGAACTCCCGACCTCAGGTGATCCGCCCGCCTCGGCCTCCCAAAGTTCCGGGATTACAAGCATGAGCCACTCTGCACCCGGCCCTGGCTAATTTTTAAACTTTTTTGTAGAGACGAAGTCTCGCTATGTTGCCCAGGCTGGTGTCAGACTCCTAACCTCAACTCCTGCGTTGGCCTCCCAAAGAGCCAGGATTACAGGCATGAGCGGCAGCACTCAGCTTTAGTCTCTTGCTGGGGATTTTATTCTTTTTTTTTTCTAATTGCAAGTAATACATTTAAAAAAAAAAAAAAAGGGCTTGGTGGCCCATGCCTGTAATTCCAGCTCTTTGGAAGGCCAAGGTGGGCGGATGGCTTGAGTCCAGGAGTTTGAGACCAGCCAGGCCAACATGATGAAATCCCATCTCTATAAAAAATACAAAATGTTAGTCAGGCGTGGTGGTGTGCGCCTGTAGTCCCAGCTACTTGGGAGGCTGAAGTGGGAGGACTGCTTGAGCCCGGGAGGCAGGAGGTTGCAGTGAGCCAAGATCACAGCACTGCACTCCAGCCTGGATGACAGTGAGACCCCATCTCAAAAAAAACAAAAACAAAACTTCATTAAAAAGTGGGCAAAGGCCAGGTGCAGTGGCTCACCCCTGTAATCCCAGCACTTTGGGAGGCCAAGGTGGGCAGATCACGTGAGGTCAGGAGTTCGAGACCAGCGTGGCCAACATGACGAAACCCCGTCTCTATTAAAAATACAAAAATTAGCCAGGTTGGTGGCAGGCACCTGTAATCCCAGCTACTAGGGGAGCTGAGGCCGGGGAATTGCTTGAACCTGGGAGGCGGAGGTTGTAGTGAGCTGAGATGGTGCCACTGCACTCCAGCCTGGGCAACAGAGCGAGACTCCATCTCAAAAAAAAAAAAAAAAAAAGTGGGCAAAGGACATGAGCAGACACTTTTTAAAAGAAGACATACATGTGACCAACAAACATAAAAGAGCTCAACATCACTAATCATTAGAGAAATGCAAATCAAAACCACAGTGAGAAACTATCTCACACTAGTCAGCATAGCCATTATAAAAAAGTCAAAGAATAACACATGCAAGGTTGTGGAGAAAAGGGAACCCTTACGCACTGTTGCTGGGATGTCAATTAGTTCAACCTTTGTGGAAAACAGTATGGTGATTCCTCAAAGAGCTAAAAGCAGAACTACTGTTTGACCTAGCAGCCCCATTACTGGGTGTGTATGCAGAGGAATATAAATTATTCTACCATAAAGGCACATGCACGTGAATGTTCATTGCAGCACTGTTCACAATGGCAAAGACATGGAATCATCCTAAATGCCCATCAGTGACAGATTGGATAAAGAAAATGTGGTACATACATACCATGGAATACTGTGCAGCCATAAAAATGAACAAAATCATGTCTTTTGTGGGAACACGGATGGAGATGGAGGCCATCATCCTTAGCAAATTAACACAGGAACAGAAAACTAAATACCACATGTTCTCACTTCTAAGTGGGAGCTAAGTGATAAGTTATGAATGCAAAGAAGGAAACAACAGACACGGGGGTCTACTTGAGCAGGGGAGGGTGGGAGGAGGGAGAGGAGCAGAAAAGATAACTATTGGGTACTGGACTTAATACCTGGGTGATGAAATAATCTGTACCACAAACCCCCGTGACATGAGTTTACCTATGTAACAAACCTTCACATCTATCCCCGAACCTAAAAGTTAAAACAAAAAACATTCAAACATTGCAAGATACATAATATGGAAAGCAAATGTTCCCTATAATCCCGATAAATAATTATTGTGAAGAGTTTGGTGCATATTCCTCTATTTTTAAAAATAAATACATACAAACTTCTTTTTAACAAAAAGGGGAATGTTGTATATAAACTTTTGCAGCTAACTTTTTTATTTTTTTTTTTTTTGTCCAAAGTGTATCTTGGACATCTTTCTATATTTTATTCTGACTGGGTAGTATTCCACTGTATGGATGGACTACAGTTTAACCAATTTCTTGTTATTGGACATTGGCTGGTTTTCCCTTTTTTTGTGATTACAAATAACCCTTCAGTAACATGCTTGTACACACTTCTTTATGTTAGAGGGAGAGTTGCAGTATAGGTATGAACATCCGAAAAGCTGAGCCGGTATCACCAAATTTCTTCTAGACGTGTATTTTCACTAGCAATATAGGAACTTCTGCTTTTCATACCTTTAGGAGAACTGGATATTATCAATCTATAGACATTTGCCAACCTGAGAGGTAGAAAGACTTTTTTTTTTTTTTTTTTTTTTTTTTTTTTGAGACAGAGTCTCACTCTGTCGCCCAGGCTGGAGTGCAATGGTGCAATCTTGGCTCACGGCAACCTCCACTTCCTGGGTTCAAGCAATTCTCCTGCCTCAGCCTCCCAAGTAGCTGGGTCTACAGGCGCCCAGCACCACGCCTGGCTAATTTTTGTATTTTTAGAAGAGGTGGGGTTTCACCATGTTGGCCAGGCTGGTTTTGAACCCCTGGCCTCAAATAATCCACCTATCTCGGCCCCCTAAAGTGCTGGGATTACAGGTGTGAGCCACCATGCCTGGCCGAAAGACATTTTAATTTGCATTTTACATTACTAGGGAAGTAAGCATCTTTTCATTTGTATATTGTCCATTTGTATTTTGTTAACTTCCTCTTAAAATTTTTTTATTTTGTAATAATTATTTTGAGACAGGATCTCTGTCACCCAGGCTGGAGTACAGTGGCACAATCACGGCTCACTGCAGCCTCGACCTCCTAGCCTCACGTAATCCTCCCACCTCAGCTTCCTGAGTAGCCGGAACTACAGGTGTGTGCCAGCACGCCCAACTTAATTTTTTTTTCCTTTTTTTTTTTTTGTAGAGATGTCGTCTTGCCATGTTGTCTAGACTGGTCTTGAACTCCTAATCAAGCCATTCTTCTGCCTTGGCCTCCCAGAGTGCTGGGATTTATGGGCATGAGCCACTGTGTGTGGTCAAAAAATTTTTTTTTACTGTGGTAAAAAACATACAACATTTATCATCTTAACTGTTTTTAAGTGTTCAGTTCAGTAGTGTTAAGTATATTCATTCACATTGTTATGAAATAGCTCCAGAACTTTTTCATCTTGTGAAACCAAAACTGTATCCAGTAAACAACTCCCCTTATCCCTTCTCTGCAGCCCCAACAATCTCTATTTTACTTTCTGTTTCTATGAATTTGACTCCTTTTTTTTGAGATGGAGTCTCACTCTGTTTCCCAGGCTGGAGTGCAGTGGTGTGATCTCAGCTCACTGCAACCTCTGCCTCCTGGGTTTAGGCGATTCTCCTGTCTCAGCCTCCCGAACAGCTGGGATTACAGGTGTGCGCCACCACGCCTGGCTAATTTTTGTATTTTTGGTAGAGATGGGGTTTCACCATGTTGGCCAAGCTGGTCTTGAACTCCTGACTTCAGGTGATCCACTCACCTCAGCCTCCCAAAGTGCTGGGATTACAGGCGTGAGCCACTGTGTCCGGCCGAATTTGATTACTTTTTATACTTCATATAAGTGAAATTATACAGTATTTGTCCCTTTGTGACTGGCTTATTTCATTTACCATAATTTCCTACAGGTTCCCCCATGCCATAGCATGTGATAGGGTTTCCTTTTTAAGGCTGATAATACCGCATCGAGTGTATACACCACATTTTGCTTATCCATTCATCTGTTGAGGGACATTTGGGTTGCTTCCACCTCTTGGCCATTGTGAATAGTGCTGCTGTCAATACAGGTATGCAGATACCGCTTCAAGATCCCATTTTCAGTTCTTTTAGATTTATACCTAGAGTGAGATTGCTGGAGCAGATGGTAGTTCTGTTTCTTAATATTTTAGGAAACTGCTATACTGTTTTCCGTAGCAGTTACACCATTTTGCAATCCCTCCAAGTGTACAAAAGTCCCAGTTTCTCCATATCCTCACCAACACTTGCTGTTTTGTTTTGTTTTTGATACTAGCCATCTTAATTGTGGTTTTGATTTGCGCTCTTTGTTGATTAGTGATGTTGAGCACTTTTGTGTGTGTGTTTTGGCCACTTTGTGTATCATCTTTGGAGAAATGACTAATTCGGGTCATTGTGCCTATTTTTAAAATCAAATTGCTATTATTTGTTGAATTGTAGTTCTTTATATATTCTGATATTAACACCTTCTTAGAGATACAATTTGCAAGTATTTTCTCCGAATCCGGAGGTTGCCTTTCCACTCTGTGGATTGTGTCCTTTGATGCACCTGCCTGTTTCTTTTCATCTGTTCCAGCTTCCTGACCTGTTAAGCATGCTTCTGAGATCTCTAAGTGGAACTAATTTAGAGGGTGTTAAGAGTTCTTTCAGGTTTTAATTTTGTTGACCTAATGAAAGCAATATAATTTAGAATATATGGTTAGAGAAAATATACCTGTGTGTTAATGCCATGGTGCTTTGCTGTAAGGCCATCATCAAAATCTTAGTAATGATTGGCTGGGCACGGTGGCTCATGCCTGTAATCGTAGCACTTTGAGAGGCCGAGGTGGGCGATCACCTGAGGTCAGGAGTTTGAGACCAGCCTGGCCACCATGGCAAAACCCCATCTCTATTAAACTCCATCTCTACTAAGTGCCATCTCTACTGTCTCAAAATAAAAATACAAAAATTAGCTGGGTTTGGTGGTGGGCGCCTATAATCCCAGCTACTTGGGAGGCTAAGGCAGAAGAATCCCTTGAACGTGGGAGGCGGAGGTTGCGGTGAGCCGAGATTGTGCCACTGCACTCCAGCCTGGGCAACAAGAGTGAAAATCCGTCTCAAAAAAAAAAAAAAAAATTTGTAATGACCAATAGGAGAACTTTAAACAAACTTTAGACAAATTCCATACACACAGAAATAGAATTTTGTACATGTGATTGCATGGGAAGGGTGGCTTGCTTTATGGAGGAGTTCCCTATGGTAATCATTTAAAAGTCTTCCTTTCTGTTCTCTGCAGTGGGAAAGTATACCTTAAGGTTACCTAGATGGCTTCAGATCTTCAAGAAAAAAGTTAAAAAGAAAGAAGACTCTAGCACATCCTAATTATTATAGTTATTAAGAAGCTTACGGCTCCTGCCCCTGACTTGCGCAGCAGTTCTTTAGTGCAGTGTACCATGAGCATTAATGTCTTGGGGGCTCTATACAGTGTTCTGTAATATCAGAATATTTAGAGTACATTTAAAATGTGCCTGGATTATAAAGTACTGCATTTGTATGCAGTGTTATGAACACATCTGCTAGAAGAAGGGAGCTCCTCCCAGGCCCAGTGTAGACTGGAGTCGAGATGGAGGCCAAGCAGAAGGCAGATCTGCCATGGGCTGGGAGGTGGTCGAGTTAATACATGGGGTCCTGGAGGTGTCAGTTTCTTTTGGCCATTTCCTGGATGAGGAGAATTTTGTTGTAAATTGCTTTTAGGTGTATCCATGTGCTCCACATGTCCAAGCATGTGGAGGCACAGATAAGGATTTTGGAGGGAAACAGCCTACCCAGGCTATAATTGCTTTGTTAAGGGGCAGGTTCCCTAATCCACTCTTGGAGCCTTGTTTCTCATCTGGCTAATAGGGCCAGTGGTGCCTGCCTCTCAGTCGTGGCAAAGAGTAAATGAGTTAGGAGGCTCTGTAAAGCACCAAGCATAGGGCTGGTTAAGTAGTTGCTATAATAAGTACAAGTGAGAATGTTCATTTCACTTAGTGGGTTTCTTCTGCTTTTTATTCTCAGAGTGCGCTGTAAGAATCTTCTGACAGTTTGATGTTATTGATTTATTTATTGAGACTGAATCTCGCTCTGTCACTCACGCTGGAGTGTGATGGTGCAATCTTGACTCACTGCAACCTTCGCCTCCTGGGTTCATTCAAGCAATTCTTGTGCCTCAGCCTCCTGAGTAGCTGGGATTACAGGCATGTGCCACCATGCCTGGCTAATTTTTGTATTTTTAGTAGAGACGGGGTTTCACCGTTTTGTCCAGGCTGGTCTCAAACTCCTGACCTCAGGTGATCTGCTCACCTCGGCCTCCCAAAATGCTGGGATTAGTTTGCTGTTTTTAAAATGAAGATCCTGTTTTTTAAACTCTGCTTTCAGGTATTACCAGAGAAACGGAGTCTGAAACTCTTGAAGAGCCACAATCTCAATGTAAATTGGTATATGTACTGCCCCGAGAGCGCCGTGATCTTGCTGTCTACCACGGTCCTGGAGAATGTCCTGCAGCCTTTTCACTTTAGGGTAAGAGGAAGCCTCCCCTGAAAACAACACCTTTCCCCAGTTGTCCCCCGTTCCTGTAGCATCCTAATGTGTCAGGCACGTTAGGGACAGGTTCCTCCAGCCGTAACGTCACCGTTCTGACCACTAGAGGGCACTCTGTGTACCCGTCAGCTCCTGGAGCCATTCATTCTATGCTGGGCAGACAGGCTGTGAGAGGACATGGGGGACGGTGGAAAGGATCCAAAGACGAAGTCTGTGTTTATCCTTGTTGGTTTTACACAGGGAATGTGAAACATCGAAGGGGTTTAATAAGCTTTTCCTAAAACTTTTTCCCCCTAACCAGGCTGGCACTATGTCGAAGCTGCCCAAGTTTGAGATTGAATTACCAGCTGCGCCTAAGTCAACTAAACCCAGCCTTTCTGAAAGAGACATCGCAATGGCTACCATGTATGTCCATGTCAGAGAGCATTCCATCCTGCAATTGCTTTCAGTAATATAAATAATAGAAGGAGTGTGTTACAAGCACCACGTGATGCCCTGACCCCTAGAACACATAAGGAGGACTCCCCTTGTCCTGGGTATTCAGTGTACAGATCCTGTGAACATGGAAAACCTGCAGTGTTTTTGGCATTCCATTTTGATTTTTATCAGCTTCGTGATGCTAAGGAATTCCTTTACCTTTCTAGCCTGATAAAGCAAGAACATTGAACCAATTTATTTCTTAGTATCTTTGTTTTAGAATTTCTTCTTTTTTTTTTTTTTGAGACAAGAGTCTTGTTCTGTTCTCTAGGCTGGAGGGCAGTGGTGCAATGTTGGCTGACTGCAGCCTCCACCTCCCAGGCTCAAGCGATTCTTCTGCTTCAGCCTCCCAAGGAACTGGGATTACAAGTGTGCGTCACCTCGCCCGGCTGGTCTTTGTGTTTTTGGTACAGACAGGGTTTCGCCATGTTGGCCAGGTTGGTCTCGAACTCCTGACCTCAAGTGATCCACCTGCCTTGGCCTTCCAAAGTGCTGGGATTACAGGCATGAGCCATTGTGCCTGGCCAAGTTTTTTTTTTTTTAAAGCTAAGTTAAATAATAATTGTTCTAAATAAGAAAATAGATTAAGATTTTTATATAACAGACATGGAACTAAATTACTTATATATCGAGGTATATTTTCTTTTTCTTTCTTTTTTTTTTTTTTGTGACGTAGTCTTGCTCTGTTGCCAGGCTGGAGTACAGTGGCACGATCTTGGCTTACTGCAACCTCCACCTCCCAGATTCAAGCGATTCTCCTGCCTCAGTCTCCCGAGTAGCTGAGACTACAGGTGCGTGCCACCATGCCCAACTAATTTTTGTATTTTTAGTAGAGACAGGGTTTCACCATGTTGGCCAGGATGGTCTCGGTCTCTTGACCTTGTGATCTGCCCTCCTCAGCCTCCCAAAGTGTTGGGATTACAGGTGTGAGTCACTGCGCTCGGCAGTACGGAGGTATATTTTCATTTGAAAAAGTGGATATCTCAGTTTTTCAATTTGTAATGAAAATTTTAAACACACAATAGAGACTAATAAAAAAGAACCCCCGTATGCCTGTATCTGATTCGACAATAGTCAAAATTTTGCTTCTAAGTTACTTCTGATTCTTCTGTGGCCTAAGACAGTGGTTTCCAAACTTTCAAACTTTTTGGTAGTTAGTATAATCTTTTATTTCTTCTTCTTTTTTTTTTTTTTTTTTTAAGGTACTCTTCTGTGGCATTCCTGTTTATTTTTAAATTTTTTTTGGAGAGTCTCGCTCTGTTGCCCAGGCTGGAGTGCAGTGTTACAATCTCAGCTCACTGCAACCTCCGCCTTCTAGGTTCAAGTGATTCTGCTGCCACAGTCTCCCAAGTAGCTGGGACTACAGGCACATGCCACCACACATCTGGATAATTTTTGTATTTTCTGAAGAGATGGAGTTTCACCATGTTGCCCAGGCTGGTCTTGAACTCCTGGGCTCAGGTGATCCTCCCGCCTCGGCCTCCCAAAGTGCTGGGTTTATAGGCATGAGCTGCCATGCCCAGCCAGCATTCCTGTTTAGACAATAGATAAAGTGAGAGCAGTCCTGGCTGAAGTGGAAGTGGGGACCTATTCCCTCCCACCTTGGTCTCCTCCTTGTCCCTGGGCAGGCCCAGCACAGAGTTTACCACTGGACTAGAATATGCATTCAGGAACTGTTCACAGCAACATTTATTAGATGGCACTTAAATAGAAAAGGCTGAGCATGGTGGCACACACCTGTAATACCAGTGACTGGGGAGGCCAAGGCAGGAGGATCGCCTTGAGGCCAGGAGTTCAAGACCAGCCTGGGCAACATAGTGAGACTCTGTTTCTACAAAAAAATTTAAAAATTAGCCAGGCACGGTGGCACATGCATGTAGTCCTAGCTACTGGGGAGGCTGAGGTGAGGGAAGAACGCCGAAGCCTAGGAGTGGGAGGTTGCAGTGAGCTGTGGTTGCACCACTGCATTCCAGCCTGGATGACGGAGGGAGACCCTGTCTCTGAAAAATGAAAAAAAAAAAAAAAAAAGTGATTATATTTTCTGTTATTAAGGAATATACATTCATTATACAAAACTTGGAAAACAGAAGAAAATGAACTTAGCATATCACTCAAGTATAACTATTAACGTGTTTCTTTCCAATCATTTCAGACTCTATGCTTAGGTTTGGGGTTTTCTTTTAAAAGATTATGATCAAGCTGTATTTAGTGTGTGTTCTCTTTTCCACTTAACTTTATAATAGGCTTTGAGTAACTCCATGTTTCTTTGTAAACACTTTTGTTGGCAGCAAAATACTCCATTAAATGAATATCTCATAATTTACTTAACCGTGACGCCATTTAGAACAAAGGAATTTTGAATGGCCAGATGTAATTTATGTCTGTTTGTTCCCTAATTAGATACGGGCAGCTGTATGTTCTCTTCTTGAGGCATCATTCTCGGACCTCCAACAGCACAGGAGCGGAGGTGGTCCTCTATCATCTACCACGGTAGATTTCATGCTTTGTTTCCCCTCTCTCTGTGATTTTAAAATGTGAACTGCAGCTTGTTGATCTGTTTTTTGCTTTCTATCCTACAGAGAAGGTGCCTGTAAAAAGATGCACATATTGAAGTTAAATAGGACGGGAAAGTTTGCCCTGAACGTGGTGGACAACCTGGTAGTCGTACATCATCAGGATACAGAGGTACAAGCTGTCTGCGTTTCTACCAAAGTTAAGGTTGCTTAAAAGACTTGTGAAAATTGGCGGCTGGGCACGGTGGATCACGCCTGTAATCCCAGCACTTTGGGAGGCCAAGGCGGACAGATTGCTTGAGCCCAGGAGTTCGAGACCAGCCTGAGCAGCATGGCAAAACCCCACCTATATAAAAAATACAAAAATTAGCCAGGCGTGGTAGTGCACGCCTATAGTCCCAGCTACTTGAGCCCGGGAGGTCGGGGCTTCAGTGAGTGGAGGTCGCGCCACTGCACTCCAGCCTGGGTGATGGTGCAAGATCCTGTCTCTGAACAAAAAAAAAAGAAAATTGGCAAGATGTCTGAATAAGACTAGAAAGTGCATTTTTATGCTAAGAGTTTTGGTCTTCCAGATGGAAATGGGTTTGGTAGTCTTAAGTAGTTTAGAAAACAGTGATTGTGTCAGTTGATTAAAGATAATTCAAAACTATTTCAGAAACTAATGCTTGAGATTTGACCTTGGAAGAAGGTGGGAATCCGCTCCGTTCCATGAGTACTTGAACTGTCTGTTGCAGTTGTGAGCATGGATGACAGTGCTGGGGGATAATGGTTCTGAGGCCTGTGGACCAGGACAACTAGAATGGGTCCTGTGGGCTGGGCCTCTGATATAAAGAAGCTATTTCCCTTCTCTACCCTCCCAGAGGGTGGTGACGCTAACTCTTAGCTCTCTGACACGTGAGGATGTTTCCAGTTGAAATGACAGAGATCTGCTTAGGTCACTTTGAGTGAGCTCGTCAAAGGAAGTGTGTCATAAATGCAGGAAATACTTGTGAGAGGAGATAAAAATATTAAAAGAGAGTTGTGATGTTAATGACAAATTCCTTCTCAAGTAAGAGCTAGCGCCTGTAGGGAGGAAATGCAAACACAGGCTTTTAAACTGATTTAAACAGCAAGATGGGATGGAATGAAAGCGACTGGGCAAACGATGATTGATTTTGGCCTCAGTCTTATCTTTTTCCCCCCGTAGACATCGGTAATATTCGATATCAAGTTACGGGGAGAGTTTGACGGCTCCGTTACCTTCCACCACCCAGTGCTTCCCGCTCGATCGATCCAGCCCTATCAGATCCCCATCGCAGGTAACGCGGGTTTTGTAGAGGAGTCTGTGCTGCCGTTTCACCGTGTGGCTGTGTTCTCACCATGATCTTTGGGAGTCATGTTAAAAGTGGAGTGAGGAATAAACAGAGATTCCCAGATCTGTCTGATTTTGCCAGGGGCCATTTGTTCCAGTTTTGTTGTTGTTTTGAGACAGAGTCTCACTGAGTTGCCCAGGCTGGTAGGTAGTGGTGTGATCTTGGCTCACTACAATCTCCACCCCCTGGGTTCAAGTGATTATCCTGCGTCAGCCTCCCAAGTAGCTGGGATTACAGGTGTGTGCCACCATGCCCAGCTAATTTTTGTATTTTTTTAAATTTATTTTTTTGACAGAGCCTCACTCTGTTGCCCAGGCTGGAGTGCAGTGGCATGATCTCAGCTCACTGCAACCTCCGCCTCTCACAAGGTTCAAGGTTGTGAGGTATTCAAGCACTTGAACCAAGTTTTCAATCGCTTAAATACTTGTGAGAGGAAATAAGGTTCAAGTGATTCTCCTGCCTCAGCCTCCCAAGTAGCTGGGATTACAGGCGTGTGCCACCACGCCCAGCTAATTTTTTTGTATTTTTAGTAGAGATGGGGTTTCACCATGTTGGCCAGGCTGGTCTTGAACTTCTGGCCTCAAGTGATCTGCCCACCTTGGCCTCTCAAAGTGGTGGGATTACAGGCATGAGCCACCACGCCCGGCCCAAATTTTTATCTTTTTGGTAGAGATGGGGTTTTACCATGTTGGCCAGACTGGTCTCGAACTCCTGACCTCAGGTGATCTGCCTGCCTCGGTCTCCCAAAGTGCTAGGATTACAAGTGTGAGCCACCATGCCCAGCCTGTTCTAGTTTTTTAAAAAATGCAGCTACTGATCCTATAAGCTAAAATTATGTTGTGAAAAAAGTATTTTCTAGGCCGGGCGCGGTGGCTCACGCTTGTAATCCCAGCACTTTGGGAGGCCGAGGCGGGCGGATCACGAGGTCAGGAGATCGAGACCACGGTGAAACCCTGTCTCTACTAAAAATACAAAAAATTAGCTGGGCGTGGTGGCGGGCGCCTGTAGTCCCAGCTACTCGGAGAGGCTGAGGCAGGAGAATGGCGTGAACCCGGGAGGCGGAGCTTGCAGTGAGCTGAGATCGCGCCACTGCACTCCAGCCTGGGCGACAGAGCAAGACTCAAAAAAGAAAAAAGTATTTTCTAAGATAGATGAATCTCCCTTGGAAGGAAAAAGAATAATTTATTTTCGCTGAGCTTTAGAATGGATAGTTTTGATTACCTGTTGATGGTGAAAGATGTTTTAATATTGAATACGCCCGTAACGTTTTCTGTTTGCCTTAGCTCTATAATGCTGAAATTAACTTTGGCTGTAGGTTTCTTACTGTAACCTGGGATCACTTTTCTGTTTCTTAACATTCCGTGTGACAGTGATGATGAATATTGCATTCTTTGGGACTGACAGTCACAGTAAGTGCTTCGGCTGTGGCTCTTAGGCTTACCCAAATCAATCCTCCTTCTGCCTGGAGAGGTGAGGTTGGGAAGTCAGAAGAGTAGAGGTCAGGAATTCAGGAAAAGGGAAAGAAGTCATTTATTTGCTTCGTTTTGCCTTTTTCCAGTGTAATTGATTTTAAGATAGAACTGACAGAATATTCAACACACACACTCTCGCTCTCTTTTTTTTTTTCCTTAAACAGAACTTTATTTTCTTACAGTTCTGGAGGCTAGAAGTTCAAGATCAAGATGTCTGCAGGTTTGCTTTCTTCTGAGGCCTCCCTCCCGGCAGGCCTCTTTGCAGATGGCCACCTTCTCACTGTGTTCTCACAGGGTCTTTCTTCTGTGCCTGTCCCTTGCAGCAGTCTCTCCCGGCTCTCTTTTGAAGGAGATTGGAGTGCAGAGTTGGCTAGTCTGAGGTTTCAGTGTGCAAGACGTAGTCAGATGGCTCACCTTTGGAACCTTGGTACTAATGTTTTATTCTTTGTCAGATGGCATTGGGCGGGTTGACCCAGGCTGCAGTCAGGATTTCCTTGTACCTTTCACCCAGGAGATTCAGAATTGGGCTCTGGCTGAAAGTTTAGCAAGAGCACCATCGTCAGCCTGACTGCCCTGTCTTGCTAGATCAGCCAAAAGTTTAGTTACTTTCTGGCACAGTTGGAGGAAGGAGCTGGTTCTTAACAGACGTTCAATTAGGTCTTTTGGCTTTCTGTGTTCTTTCGAGCTTCTTCCTTTTCCTTTGTAAATAATGTTAGCATTGAAAGAAGAGATTTTGCCAAGTGATTGTCTTGTGTCTGCTGCCCACTTGGCATGAAGGTAACTGCTGGTGAATTGGGGAAAAAAAACTAAACATTTAGAACAAGCCTGTCCAACCCATGGCCTGTGGGCCACATGTGGCCCAGGACAGCTTTGAATGCAGCCCAACGCAAATTCTTAAACTTTCTTAAAACATTATGAGATTTTTTAATGATTTTTTTTTTTAAGCTCATCAGCTGTTGTTAGTATTAGTATATTTTAGGTGTGGCCCAAGACCATTCTTCTTCTTCCTCTTATGGCCCAGGGAAGCCAAAACATTGGACACCCCTGGCTTAGAACCTTCAGCTCTGTTCCAGTGGTACAGGACCAGTTAGGAGGCATCAGGTTCTAACCATCTGGTTTTAATGGAACAGATGCGAGGCCTGGTCACAGTAATAGCCCATGCAGAGATCAATAGGAGGAAGTCAGGAATCCACTGAGGGTCTGGGGATCTAGGTGGTGTGGGCTGCAAAGCATTTTCAGAGGTTAGTGACTCTCCTTTCGTTTCCTGCTGGGCTGTGAGTCCTGGCAGCTTGATACATCCGTGTGTCTTGCCCACTGTGCTGCCACTGGGTGGGCGTGCTCAGGAATCGAATGGGCCTGTTTAGAAAGATATAACCAGCACTTTTGGGAAGAGTCAGCCACCCTTTTTCTTTTTGTTTTGGGCCTGTGAGAACAGTGGGTCTCAATCTGACTACAAATTAGGATCATCTGGGGGGCCTTAAAAATGAAAGCTCTCACCTGACAGTGTGCAGGTCAGCCACCCAAAGGTGAGGGCTGTGCACTTGGTGCAGACCTTGACCCTTAGGTCCAAAGCGCGAGTGCTGTTCGCCAAAGCTTGTCTGCCTGGGCTCTTTCCTACCTTTGGGTGGTCTGTTCACAATGACCTTTTCTCTGACCAGCTGATTGAAACCTGCCTTCTGATTGTACCTGGGTAATTGGAACAGAACCAGGAGTCATGGTTAGCTTGTAGGGCTGCCTGCATGGCTCATGAGCAGTATAACTGTTTGTTAAGGGTCCCTGTCATGTGAGGTTTTGGGGGTCTGCTTCCCAGACGAGCTCACTGTGCCTGGACCTACTCTATGCAATGGATAATCGAGCTAATTATTTAGATAATTAAGTGGCTGGGCACAGTGGCTCATGCCTGTAATCCCAGCATGTTGGGAGGCTGAGGTGGGCAGATCACTTAAGCCCAGGAGTTTGAGACCAGCCTAGGCAACATAGACCTTGTCTTTACAAAAAAAAAAAGTTAGCAGGGCATGGTGACATGTCTGTAGTCCTAACTACTCTGAAGGCTGAGGCAGGAGGATCACTTGAGCCAAGGAGTTCGAGGTTGTAGTGGGCTATGATCAACTACTGCACTTAAGCCTGGACAGCAGAGCAACACCCTGTCTTAAAAAAAAAAAAAAGATAATTAAGCTACAGTAAGCTACAAGCCACATTTATTTGAAACATTCTCCATGGATGATCTGGGTATTTGATTTTGAATCCTCCAAGTAAATTTCTCAGTTCCTTAACGTGCATATGTAAATGATCATGAGTCATCTTTGGTTATTAAAAAAACCCAAACCACAGTGATTGAAGCCTTGACATGCTTTCTTTTTCTTGGTGAGATTTTCCTGGATTGTCAGCTCCTTCCCCTTCCTCCCCATATGTGCTATCAGTGAGATGGAACAGTTCATTTCTTCTTTAACTACAATTGAATAAAAATTTTGTAATGACATTAAAAAGTACTGACTTTTGCGTCATAAGTACCAGCATTTGAAGCATTTTCTGACTGCATCATTGCACTTATGTTTTCTCAATTTGTAGGTCCTGCTGCCGTGACCAGCCAGTCTCCTGTTCCGTGTAAACTCTGTATCCTTTACTAAGGTGTTGGCACTGTGCACAACAGGGCAAGTGGTCACCCCCAGAGAGTGGTCCTGAAGCCCTCCTCTGGGCAGCTGTGAATAACGCTCTGAGAGCCACCCCACAGGCAGCTTCCCTGACTGTCCAGGGGCCCCGTGTTTAGCGTGGACTCAGGACATGGGGGGCAGGGGCATGTGCTAACGGAAACGGTTTGCTTTTTGTTTTCGTCCTTTCCTGGTTTAGAATTTCCTATAACATGTGGATTCTTCATCCTGGATTGTCTTTCAACCTGACATCATTATCAGTGCAAGCCAAGGTAGGTCAGCGGGGACAGCTGTCGTGTTACAACATGGTGCTTGTTGACTTTGGATCCCAGTTGTAGCCAGGGACGTTTTCAAGGTTAATCTCTTAGAAACGACCCCTCCTTTCAACCTTGGGAATGGGATTTTTTTTTCACTTTATAATGTTTTCTACTATATGTGCATTTTATCAAGAACATATACTACTTTTAATAATTAAAGCAACAACTAAGAATGCCATTCTCCTGCTTAAGCCCATTCTGGAAAGCCAGACTCCACCCCCGGGTGTCTCCCTTCATTCCTCCCATCGACCTTCCCACCGGTGCCCATGCCCTTTTCTGTTCTGCGTGAGCCCAGGAGGTGTGCTTCTCTTTCTGGCCTTGCTGACGAAGCCTCCTCAGTCTGTTAGTTGTCTCTTTATTAGAGAAGTCTTTTTTTTTTTTTTTTTTTTTTTTTTTTGAGACGGAGTTTTGCTCTTGTTGCCCAGGCTGGAGTGCAATGGCGCGATCTTGGCTCACTGCAACCTCTGCCTCCCGGGTTCAAGCGATTCTCCTGCCTCAGCCTCCCGAGTAGCTGGGGTTACAGCCATGTGCCACCACGCCCAGCTAATTTTGTATTTTTAGTAGAGATGAGGTTTTTCCATGTTGGTCAGGCTGGTCTCAAACTCCCAACCTCAGGTGATCCACCTGCCTCGGCCTCCCAAAGTGCTGGGATTACAGGCATGAGCCACTGTGCCCGGCCTAGAGAAATCTTATTTTTTTAAGGCAGGGTCTTGCTCTGTCACCCAGCCTGGAGCACAGTAGTGCTATCTCAGCTTACTGCAGCCTTGAGCTCCTGGGCTCAGGTGATCCTGCTTCAGCCTCCCGAGTAGCTGGGCCTACAGGCACACATCACCATGCCCAGTTAATTTATTATAATAATAATAATTATTATTTTGAGATGGAATCTTGCTTTGTCACCAGGCTGGAGTGCAGTGGCGCCATCTCGGCTCACTGCAACCTCCAACTCCTGGGTTCAAGCGGTTCTCCTGCCTCAGCCTCCCCAGTAGCTGGGATTACAGGCATGCGCCACCACACCCAGCTAATTTTTGTATTTTTAGTAGATACGGGGTTTCACCATGTTGGCCAGGATGGTCTCGACCTCCCAACCTCGTGATCTGCCCACCTTGGCCTCCCAAAGTGCTGGGATTACAGGTGTGAGCCACTGCAGCCGGCCTATAATTTTTTTTTTTTTTTTGTAGAGACAGGGTCTTGCCGTGTTGCCCTAACCTGTGTCTCTAATACCTCGCCAGGCTGGTATTAGACAATGTCCTATGTTACTCTTTAATCCTCTGTGTATTTTCCTGCCTTTCCTCTGGAATTCCTAAGAACTCTTGAGGAGAGAATTAGCCCTGATGCTGTAGGCATCCACTGTATGTAATGCATTGTTGTGCCTTGTCTGTAACCCATAGCCTCATGTGACATCCACTGTATGTATGTAATGAAGTCATTTCTCTCCTGTGCATCTCGCTGGTGTTTTCCTGTACAGCTGCTCTGTACCTGCCTTGGGACAACTGAAAAAGGGATCACCCAGATGATTTTTTATGTGGCACTTCATTCTCCTGTAGCAGCCCAATTGGGAAAGGCCACACCAGATGCTGGCAGTGTGGGTTGATTGTACATTTATGGGTCGATGAATGGATGAGTTATGATGTTTCATTGAGAGCCTCTGGAGTTACCTTTTAAACTAATGAGCCGTTGTAGGAGAAACCAAAGCACAGGACTGAAGTTGATGCCACGTGTTGACATCTTTTTCTATTTTAAACGTTAAAAGAGGGACTAGGTCTAGGGAAGGCCCCGTTTGGAATGAAGGACTAGGAGCTACACCTTTGATGTGCCCCTGAATGCAGAAGTTACTTGGAAAGAGTCAGCCAAGCGTGCGGTGGCTCGGCCGTCATCCTCCTGTGGTAGACATGCTCCTGAATTGCTCCTGAATGGCTCGGCTCTGCTTCAGTTAGGAAGGAAAAGCTACATTGACCGTACTTTGCGGCTTTTTATCACCACCCGCCACCCGCCCCGCAGATGTTTAGGGGAACCACTTTTGGGCTTTTGTTATGGTTTGCATCATACTGTTTTATTTGCTGCCTCTTAAAATCCAGGTTACCTCTGGAACCTCCAAGTGAAACTTGAGCCCATAGTAAATCTCTTACCAGACAAAGGAAGACTGATGGACTTTCTCCTCCAGAGAAAGGAATGCAAGATGGTCATCCTGTCTGTCTGTTCACAGAGTAAGTTGAATCCTTCCCCCTTGGTCTGGTTCCAGTGTGAGGCCTGTGCTGCCCAACACTTTTTATCGGGATGTGGGCTACATTGTTGTGCCTTGTCTGTGACCCACAGCCTCATTCTTTATGTGAGGGGTGGCTATGTGACCCTCTAGGAAAGGCTGCTAAATGGAAAGATGACTTGTAGAGATACTGGTAGAAAAGAACAATAAATGGGATGGTTCTGAATGAACGTGGGCACACAGGAGGGGAGTGGGCCACCACCCCTGGCCTTCACACACACCTCTTTCAAAATCCAAGCCACTCACTGCATATGTGTCTTCTTTAAGAATCCCCTGCTGAGGCCAGGCATGGTGGCTCATGCTTATAATCCCAGCACTCTGGGAGGCTGAGGCAGGAGGATTGCCTGAGCCTAGGAGTTCGAGACCAGCCTGGACAACATGGCGAAACCCTGTCTCTACAAAAAAAAAAAAAAAACATCAGCTGAGTTTGGTGCTATACACCTGTGGCCCCAGCTACTCCAGAGGCTGCAGAGGGAGGATTGCTTGAGCCCGGGAGGACGAGGCTGCAGTGAGCCATTTGTGTCAGTGTACCTCCAGCCTGGGCGACAGAGCAAGACCCTGTCTCAAAAAGAAAAAAAGAATCCCCTACCAGTATGTGCTGTTGGTGTTGGTTTTTGTTTTGGTAGAAATGGGGTCTTGCCTTGTTGTCCAGGCTGGTCTCAAACTCCCAGCGTTAAGTGATCCTTCTGCCTCGGCCTACCCAAAGTACTGGGATTATAGGCATGTGCCACTGAGCCTGGCCTGCTATAGCTTTTTTTTTTTTTTTTTTTAACTGTAACCAGAAAGGGGTTGCGAATGACATCTAGGTATCAGGTCTTTAAAGTATTGAATTTCTTAGAGTGTCCTCTAAAGGTACTTTTGCATTGGTAACCTTTTAGATTAGTTTTTATCATAGCAACGTGTGGAAATTCTGAAGCTGACATGAAGTTGGTTTGATCCGTGTGAACATTGTGCCTTTCCAGTGTTAAGTGAGTCAGACAGAGCATCGCTGCCCGTGATAGCCACTGTTTTTGATAAACTCAACCATGAGTATAAAAAGTACTTGGATGCCGAGCAGAGTTACGCAATGGTGAGTTACATGGAGTATGACAAAGGGTCCTCCTCCCCCACCCCCTCCCTGGTATTTTCTAAGTAATTATGATGCAAAATTGTTTCCTATATATTAGAATAAGGTCGCTGAGATTTGCCGCCTGCCATAGGGCAAGGTGGCAGTAGTCGGGGATAGTGGAGGAGTAGTAAATTCAGGGTCCCTGCATCCCATGAGCTGGAGGCTACATCTCACTTCATACCTTCACTGTTTTTGTTTTTCCCATCTGTGTTCGATCTTGCCTGTAGATCCCTGGTCTACTGTTAAAGATGAGAAAAATCAGTCTCTGCTTTGCAATATTTTGTATATTTTTCTGTTGTGCCAGAGTGAGGACTTAGTAAATTAAATTAGAAATATTTATATTTGCCACAGCTTTCTTCCCTTTTGGGAAAGAATCCTGTTGAGATAGCATCCTGTTGAGATAGTGACGATTCAATGTTAGCACTTAGCAGGCGTGTTTGTAGTGAAAGTAATAACCATGGCTTATTGCCACCAATTCCCGCTGTATTACTTGTACATCATATCTTCTGAAGCCAGAAGAAAAGTTTAGGACAAGGAGAATGATTTATTTCACTTCCAGGATCTGATTAGTCCTAGGCTGAAAATGGTTTTAAACCAACAAAAGCCCCAGAACTCCACTCCCCTTTAGCTGTTCATGGAAGGGTAAGAGGTCTGAGACAGGCACTGAAGAGGGCCGGTTGCCTGGACAGTGTCCATTCCTACCCTGCCAGACATGAGGGGTGGCTGAGTCCTTTTGGACTCTATTGCTGTGGGTGTTCTGGGCTGTGGGAATCAGTAGGTCTGATCCCAAATGGTAGTTTCTGTGCTGTCCCACACTGTCTACTGGGCTCCAAAAACCGTCATGACTCAGCAGTGTGGGCCACTGACCAGCCACGTGAGCAGCATCTGGAGTTTCTTGGAAATGCAGGTTCTCAGGCTACACCCCACAGCTATTGCATAATCTGCATGGATCTGAACTGCTTTTTTTTTTTTTTTTTGAGATGGAGTTTTGCTCTTGTTGCCCAGGCTGGAGTGCAATGGCAAGATCTTGGCTCATCACAACCTCCACCTCCTGGGTTCAAGGGATTCTCCTGCCTCAGCCTCCTGAGCAGCTGGGATTACAGGCATGCGCCACTGCACCCAGCTAATTTTGAATTTTTTTTTTTTTTTTTTTAAGTAGAGACCGGGTTTCTCCATATTAGGCTGGTCTGGAACTCCTGACCTCAGGTGATCCACCTGCCTTGGCCTCCCAAATTGCGGGGATTACAGGTGTGAGCCACCGCGCCCGGCTGGGACTGCTTTCAAACGTTAGGTGAGGTCGTCAAGGTCTCACAGAGCTTTCCTATTCAGAAGGACTTGTGCTCTGGCTTGCCACTTAAAAATCCCCGGAGATTCCATGCAGGAGCTACTCATTTATTGTAGGATCCGGGCTTCATAAAGCAGGGATGCAGCAGGCCATTTCATTTTTGCCAGATAACAAATGCCCATGGTCCAGGATTAAGAAGCTTAGACAGGAAGTTAAAAAACTGCAAGAGGCTAAGTATGATATATCTTAAGAGAAAACTCTGACACATGCTTCTTTAGTTTCATCTACCGTGAACATTGGAGTGTTTTCAAGATGACCAATTCTGACTTCCTAGACTCTCCCCCAGCCAGCACAGGAAAAAGTTGTATCTAAGTAGAGAAAGTGTTTTCCGCTCGTATCCTGGGTCCACATCGAAGAATTCAGTCCTTGTGTATGAACTGTAAACAGCACCCTTCCTCTAAGATGCCGAAGATCATAGTTTGTGGTTTCTTCTTTCAGGCGGTGGAAGCAGGGCAGAGCCGAAGCAGCCCGCTCCTCAAGAGGCCGGTGCGGACCCAGGCGGTGCTGGACCAGTCAGATGTGTACACCCATGTCCTGTCAGCCTTCGTGGAAAAGAAGGTGGGCTGCAGCTTTCCGCCTCTTCTGGACTGAGAATGCTCAAAACAAGGAAGTTGCAGAAAATGAGGAGACTTCATGTGATTAGAATCACTGGAGTTTCCTTGGGTGAGGACCTAGAGCTGGTAGTTTGGCTTCTAATACTCAGGCGTAAAGCATAATCGTTGATGGGTGGTTCTGGAGCGATTTGTGCAAAACCAGTGAAAGATGAACACTGGGCCATTTTAAGATGGAAACAAGGCGGGGATTGGATAGAGAGTTATATGCAGCCCCTTTTGCACCTCGTTGGTATTTATAAGACCACATTTTTTTCTCCCTAGGAGATGCCTCATAAATTTGTGATAGCCGTGCTGATGGAATACATTCGTTCTCTTAACCAGTTTCAGATTGCAGTACAGGTACCTTCAAATCAGCTGGTCCCAAGTTAAAGCAGCAGGAATTAAAAAAAAAAAAAAAGACACAGTCACTGTCTTAGAAGATGACTCATATGCTAAATCAGGTCTGCCTCCCCGACTCAGAATGCTGAGTGACTCTCCTGACATCATTAGTTGGAATGGGAAGTGTAATGTCAAGTTGGGGTCTTTACCTGCATGATGAAACCACTTCTTGTAATGACAGACTTTTACCTTGGTTAGAATAGCCAGTCCTTGGGGAGCCTCTAGTCTGTTGTAGCTGAATGATGTGGGAAGTGTTCTTTCACTTTTTACTTTTGTCCTCAGCATTACCTACATGAACTTGTTATCAAAACACTTGTCCAGCACAACCTCTTTTATATGCTGCATCAGTTCCTGCAGTACCACGTCCTCAGCGACTCCAAACCTTTGGTATGCATTGCCAGATTTTTTACTTCCATTGTGGTTAAAAACGGAAAATTTTAACCGTTATCCTTCCAACTGAAGCGGGTCTAAAAATGTCTTTCAGGCTTGTCTGCTGTTATCCCTAGAGAGTTTCTATCCTCCTGCTCATCAGCTGTCTCTGGACATGCTGAAGGTAACTCTGATGTGTGAGGTTTTCGACTGTGGAAACTGACTCTGTTCCTGTTGTTTGCACTGACCTGGACTTCTCTCCCTTATTCCTAGCGACTTTCAACAGCAAATGATGAAATAGTAGAAGTTCTCCTTTCCAAACACCAAGTGTTAGCTGCCTTAAGGTTTATCCGGGGCATTGGTGGCCATGACAGCATTTCTGCACGAAAATTTTTAGATGCTGCAAAGCAGACTGAAGACAACATGCTTTTCTATACAATATTCCGGTTTTTTGAACAGCGAAACCAGCGGTTGCGAGGGAGCCCCAATTTCACACCAGGTGAGAATGCAGTGAAAAGACTTGGGGTAACCATAGCCTCAGAGAGTAGCAGAGGGCACTGGCAGCTGGTGGGCGAGGACCCCGGTTAGCATTTTTGTAAACAGCACAATTTGATAACAGCCCGCCTAGCCCTTGGCCCATTATTTGTAGTAGAGTGAATTCAGTATACTGACAGAATCTGAATTATGCTCTGGAACTCACCGAGGAAGTGTGTTTTGAGTCAAGACACATTTAGGACCCAGATCAGGCACAGCCCATCTTGGAATATCTCTTGAAGCCAGGAATAAGACGGCAAAGGGTGGCTAAGGGTTTTAAAGGGCCTGGGGCTTATTAAGGTTTCAGTTTTATGAAGTATACATTGGTTGATCATTCTCATTTTTTTTTATTTTTTTCATTGAGACGGAGTCTCGCTCCGTTGCCCAGGCTGGAGTGCAGTGTTGTGATCTCGGTTCACTGCAACCTCCACTGGGTTCAAGTGATTCTTCAGCCTCAGCCTCCCGAGTAGCTGGGACTACAGGTGCGTGCCACCACACCCGGCTAATTTTTGTATTTTTAGTAGAGGTGGGGTTTTACTATATTGCCCATGCTGGTGTCAAACTCCTGACCTCATGATCTGCCTGCCTCAGCCTCCCAAAGTGCTGGGATTACAGGTGTGAGCCACTGCACCTGGCCCTGGTTGATCATTCTCATCTCCAAATAGTTATACAACCTAAGACATCATCTTTAGGATAGGGAAGGATCAGGACTGTCTAATGAAACTTGTAGGTCTAACTAACTATTTCTAGCTCAATGTAAGACGGCATTTAGTTACCGTAAGGACAGGTTAGATACAATCTCTTCCATTTAGCTTTTCTACTTGTCTCTCAAAGCAGATAGGGCAACCCCCAAACCTAGGAAAACAATGTATTTTATTAAAGAAAAATAAATAAGTTAAAACCCAGTAGACACATCTACGAGATGCTTTCTTTGTCCCTCATTTCATGCCACATCTAACTGGCGATTAATTCTCTTCCTTTCTAGGGGAACACTGTGAAGAACATGTTGCTTTTTTCAAACAGATTTTTGGAGACCAAGCTCTAATGAGGCCTACAACATTCTGAAATCACTTGCTGGTTTTTTATATAAAATATGTACAAAGTTAATTTATTGCATTAATAAAGCTCTTTAAACTATAAAATGTTATAAAGTGTATCATCTACAACCTCAAATGTCACTAAAAATACGGTATAGAACTTGTGGGATGGCTTACTCCTAAAAGGAGAGACAGTGCATTGATTGGCCTTTACAGAGTGTCAGTGAGCGGATCACATTCACAGCCCAGAGTGTCAGTGAGCGGATCACATTCACAGCCATCTAGTGTCACCTCCTGCTTGCTAAAGAATGAGGTTTTCTTTCCTGAAGAAGCTGGGAGAAGTTTAGTGTCCCGTGGTTGCCTCCAGATTTCATAATACTGCTTCCCAAGTCAACTGTGCATTCCTGAGTTCACAGGCGCTACGTTCAAAGCTGCTGCCAAACAGCCGATGGTTGGCACCATCCGGTGTTCAACTTGGCCTTGCCGATGCAGCGCCCGTCCAGTGGTAAACCGACCGACCCTTAGACACAGTTCAGTCAGGATGCCCTGCGAGAGGGCTAGAAATTTAGAAGCCGTTCGCGCTCTGTTCCTTTGTATCGCTCTTCAGTGGCACAACTTCTGGCTTTATTTACTGATGGCCCTATGAGAGAGAAAAAGACTTCTTATTTCTGCAGGAGAAAGGGAGCTAGTTGGCTGGGCATAGTGGCTCACGCCTGTAATACCACTTTGGAAGACTGAGGCAGGAGAATTGCTTGAGACCAGCCTGGACAACAGAGTGAGACCATCTCTCCCTCTCTTTTGGAGATGGGCTCTTTGCTTTCTTCCTCAGGCTGGAGTGAGTGGTATGAACACGACTCACTGCATCCTGAGCCCACCCTTCTGGGCTCAAGCAAGCTTCCTGCCTCAGCCTAACAAGTAGGTGGGACTGCAGACGCACACCACTTCACCTGGCTAATTTTATTTTTGTAGAGATGGAGGCCTCACTATGTTGCCTAGGCTGGTCTCAAACGATTCTCCTATCTCAGCCTTCCAAAGTGCTCATTTTTTTTTTTTTTTTTTTTTGTCTTAAAAGGAGCGAGTATATTAGATTGTAACAGAACCACTTCCTATCTCCCGGAGATGATAAAAAGCCCCTCATTTTCTTATTCTTCTACTTCAGTGCTTCAATTTAGTGACAAAGCTATAAATCAAGCAAATCAGTACTGTTATTTCAACCGTGGGTCATTTTTGTGCAAGGTGAAGTGGC
Source organism: Nomascus leucogenys (assembly GCF_006542625.1). Lineage (NCBI taxonomy): Eukaryota > Metazoa > Chordata > Mammalia > Primates > Hylobatidae > Nomascus > Nomascus leucogenys. The sequence continues at coordinate 56,331,723 of NC_044384.1, read as the reverse complement.
CATAGAAGTAAAAGGATCAAGACAGTCTTGAAATGAACAGAGGCAGCACTTTGCTAAGAAACGGGAAATCCATGAGGGACATAAAAAGCTGTTCTGCAGCATTGCTGGTGTGAGAGCCGGCTGCCAGATGGACTCCATCTCAGTGGCAGGGAGGAGCTGCCCTGCCTGCTGACACTCAGATCCACTCAGGGACTGGCTCCAGGCCTCTGTGAAGCAGACAGATCAGGCCTCCAGAAAAAACATCAACAACTTCCTAATAAAGTAGTCTGCACCATCAGGAAGCCCCTGGATGGGTTTTTTCTTTTAGAAGAAATTTTTTTACTCAGTATCATTTATCATTATCAAATGACCATTAATATGAGTTCAAATACTTGAAAAGAATGCCTCAGGACAGAATTCCCTTTCAGTAATGTGCTTCCTCTTGTGCCACCCTTTTAAGATGAGAACTCTTACCTATGTAACTGAGTAAGACAGGGAGAAATATTAATCCGTGAGTGGCTCCCAGTAAGACCATGGCCAAATACATCCTGAAGTAGAATATCTGGAAAATTTGAGATTTGGCAAAAGCCAACACCACAATCCCTCCAAATTTTGTAAGTGTGATTCCACTGAACACCTAAAAGAAGAGATACTGTGTTAGAAACCACTTTTACCAATCTGTAATTGAACAAGAACACTTCCTTACAAGGATTTCTCCCAGGTTCAAGTGATTCTCCTGCCCCAGCCTCCCGAGTAGCTGGGATTACAGGTGCACGCCACCATGCCCGGCTAATTTTTGTGTTTTTAGTAGAGATGGGGTTTCACCATGTTGGCCATGGTCTCGAACCCCTGGCTGCAAGCGGTCCGCCAGACTTGGCCTCCCAAAGTGCTAGGGTTACAGGCATGAGCCACCATGCCCAGCCCTTATGGGGATTTCTTAATACTCAAGATTCAAAGCAATGGGAACTGAACCCAGGTAGCATCATCTACTACCTAACACTATTTTATTTGCTGCCTTATGATCCCGGAGGAGAGGTATGACCAAGGTAAAAGCTGTGTATTCTGCATAGACGCTGCATCGTGTCTCTAAATTGATTATCTTTCTTTATATTCTCAGGTGAAAACTCAAATATTTAAAAGTGTTACGAAGCAAAGTTTTAGTTTTTACTCTTTACCAGGTATTTTCTACAGTGGTAAAGAGATAGACTAAGCCAGGCTGTAGAGTTGAACCAAGACGACTCTCCAGGCACCAACCGCACATCACACGCTGGGTTCTGGCCTGGGCTCTCCTGCATTTTAAATGGGAAAGACTGCCAGCTGTCTCATGTTTAACTTTTCTGTTACTTTCCTGCTTCAGCACACTGCCACCTAAAAAGGAGCCGTACCAACAGGTACAGTTCCACAGAACGTCCGTTCTGTCCACGATGTGGCAGCTAATTCATGAATTGCCTGAAAGCTTGCAATCCATTAGGAGCTGCTTTGTAAGTACAGGATCCAGACTCTTCAGTCACTGAGCAGGACACTTCATGGTGCGACTCTGCCGGCGTGGCCCTGCTCAGGGTACTCACGGAGCTGCCCATGTGGGCGAGTGCCTCTTCTGCGCGCTCCACGCGGCTGCCTTTCGTGCTCACCGTGAACGCTCTGGTTATGTGGCTGCAGAACTCCACAGAGATGCCACAGCTCTGAAATAAAGCACTTCCTTTAGGATGGCTCTCTTCCTGTTGAAGACCCTAGGCAGCCACCCCGTTCCGAGGATGGGTGCTAATTACCAGGGCACCCTGGGTGCTAGAGGAGGCCAAGCATCCCATTGGACTTACAAGGCCTCCATCACACCAATCTGTACTGTACCAGGAACTTTTTGGGGCCCTCTCTACACACAGCCAAAAGCCTGGTTTTCTGTGGCACGTTTGTGTTGACCAGGAGAAACTGCTAGAACCCCTTAAGGTCACCCCACCCGCACCGAGCTGGCACATGGTCACAACTTCTTTTCTTGGACCTCAGTGCTCCCCTATCTGAAGCAGGGCTCCTATCTCAGAGTACAGATACACTGTTCTATTTTCCATGAATACCTTCCGAGTGCTCTCATCTTTAATGACTAAAAGTACCCGACAACCACATGGGAGGCAAAAGGCACTAGTCAGGGAGCTCCTGGGGCGGGGTGCAATTTTCTAAGTAAAAAGTGAACATCCTGCTGTCATTAGGCTACAGGCTTGTGCAATCTCTATAAAGAATAACAAATTACAGGCAGACTAGCCCAGAACTAGGCCAGGAAATCACAGTTCCATGGTCAGAGGCACCATCAGGTACACTAGTATAGCCGCAAGGAATGGGACAAGAGAAAAAATTGAACAGAAATTCCCTGTAATGTGCCTATGCTCCCAGATGTCCAACTCAATGCTCGCTCCCTCTATGCCCTGTCCCACCACCATCCAGCACTCCTCCAGCACTCATCCTGCCTCTCCATGTGTGCCAAGAGCAAGCGCCAGACTTGGTATCTTACTCCATCTTTAGGGTTTACATGGAATCCAAGACAGCCAATTCCCCTAAGTGAAACAGGGGCTAGGGACAAATTGAGACTGGATGAGGACTCACCATCACCAGGTTGACCAAGGATACAGCGTTCAGACTGATGCCCCAGAGCCACATAACTCCAAACATGTTGACCAAGACCATGGCGATGGTGGCACACATGATGACTGCGGACCAGAGCTCACAGCCCAGGAGGACCATGGTCACCAGAAATATCGCGCCCAGGGACACACCGAGGTTGAAGATAGTGTCGTCAATGATGGTCAGGTACTGTTCGTAGAAGACATAAAACACACTGGAGAGGAGAGGGGAGGCCTCGTTAAAGCTCGCTGTCACTCCCCAACACTGTGTGTTCACCCTGTCACCACTGCCAAGTGGTCAGACTCCTTTGGGAAACATCCCTTGCAGAAAACCTTGCTGGCTGTCTACAAGACTCACCTAAAGCAACTCACTCGACCTCTCATGGCCACTGACCACCCAGAGAAGGGCCCAGCAGTGATGCAAAATGTGTATTTTTGATAAAGTTTTTGTTTATAAGCCCAATCTATGCTATTTTATAGACATTTACAGAGAGCATTCCACAGCATTCTGGAAAAAAAAAAAAAAACCAACAACAACAACAAAGAATCCTGATCTATCCTGAGACACTACCTCAGGCTCAGCAGGGTCCATGCAAGGCCTGAGGAAAAAATGCTTTCATTTATTTTTTGGCAGAGCTAACTGGCTCTTAACTTCTTCCAAACAAATCCAGGCCTTCTTGCTTTAAGCGAGATCATGGGGAGGCAGGAAAAATAAATCACTTGTTTCTCCTATCTTTCTCCAGTTTCCAAATTCACTATTTCATACATAATACTTTTCTTGCTGGGAAAAAAAAACCCTAACAATATAAAAAGTCTACATACAGGCAGCATCCCAAATAACCAGCAGTTGGGGATTCTGGTCTGTTGTTGGCCAAGAACGCGGGCCTGGCCCCGCTCTGAGCCACCTGCTCTCCAAGCGCCCCCTGCCTTGAGCCATTTTCCAGTGTGTGTCTCTTGCAGCTGTGCAGTAGCGCAGAGATCAAGTTCTGTGTCTCTAGCCCTCAGGCCTTCATAGAGGCTTTAGATTCTGAACTCCCTTGCCCAGCACCCATGTCCTTTGATATACTGCCCTGTGCTCAGAATGAAGCAGGGGCCAGAACCCAACCTGAAAATCAGCATCTTGCCAAGGGAACCCTCCCCACTCCCACCTAGTGTAAGCCCTTTGCTAGGTAAACCCCACTGAAAAAAGGGCAGGCTTTACCTGTAAGGAAATACCCGGTAGGCACTGCCGTTAATGCCCATGGTTTCGGTGACATTAGTGGCTATAAGTCGGGCTTTCTTCAGAGCGTCAATAAAGTCAGCAGAGGTCTGCAGCACGGTGTGGTAGGTCATGAAGTACGTGGCTCCGACCCTGGTGCCATTGCCAAGGATGTTAACTGCAGAACTATAGGCAGCATGTCCCCTGAGAAAAGAATCCCGGGTGTCAGAGAGTCCAGGTCTTGCAAAATATCAGCAGAATCTGAGCACTTGAGGCTAAGCAAAATCACCTGACCCTGGCCTCGGAGGTCAGACCCAGCTGTACATTTCAGGGATGAAGAAGGCCCCCAGATAAGGGAACATCAAAGGTTTAGCTTGTTCTCTCCCAGACTGGCTTTTTTTTTTTTCTTTTTTGAAACAGTCTTGCTCTGTAGCCCAGGATGGAGTACAGTGGCATGATCTCGGCTCACTGCAACCTCCGCCTCCCGGGTTCAAGCAATTCTCCCTGCCTCAGCCTCCCGAATAGCTTGGCATTACAGGCGCCTGCCACCACGCTCGACTAACTTTTTTATTTTTTCAGTAGAGACAGGGTTTTGCCATGTTGGCCAGGCTAGTCTTGAACTCCTGAGGTGACCTCAGGTGATCCGCCCACCTCAGCCTCCCAAAGTGCTGGGATTACAGGTGTGAACCACTTCGCCTGTCCAAATGGGCTTTTCTTGATTGCTCTGGGTTCTTTGGTACATAGCTGCTGTTTCTCTACCTGGTTTCATGTATAATCAAATGTACAGGGTTTACTCAGTCCTGTTGTGTAACAGGAGGCAGGAAAGGGCAAGGGCCCTGGGAACAACCTCAGCCCTGCCACTTACTGGTCATGTAACCCCGAGCAAAATGACCTCCTCTGAGCCCCAGTCTCCTCTTCTGTAAATGGGTATACCACCACCTACTCATAGGCTGCGTGATGATAAACGGTAACGTCAGGGAGTGCCTGGCATGACGCTGGCACCCTGCAGGCTCCCCAGGAACGGTGGTTACTGCCTTCAGAAAAACTGAATCTACTTCAACTTATTTTACGTAGGCCAAAGCATCCAGTCAGTGAGTAAATCAAGCTGCAAGATTCATTTCTACTTAACTTTTAGGGGGAGTCATCCCATGATACCTAGAATAGGTCGCAAAGCACATGCATGATATAAATGATTCACTGATATGACTCTGGTCAGATATATGTTCTTATGAAAAACCTAAGTTCAGAGTTTACCTAACACACATGGGGATACTCATCTTCCGCCTCCCAGAGCTTCCAAATCAACCCCAGAGAATTCCAGTCATCGTCACTATTTTTGGGCCATACATCTGGCTTCCATGGGTAACTGGCTGCCTGGCTGGATGAGGGAGTGAGACAGCCCATAACCCCATACATGGATGGGCTGGCAAGGAGCATGACGGGGCTAAAAGAATCGCAACCTTAATGTGGGATAACGTTATTAAAGCTAAGATCACACCCCAGCTGCCATCAGTACAACTGAACAGTTCCTTCAGGCCTGGATTACCAGCAGGCCGTCCTCTCCCTCAGCCCCGCTTGGAATGTGCACAGGAATCTGCGTTCATTCTCATGCCCGGCGGGGGGCGGCCAGGACACAGAGAGAGCATGAGATGTGAATGCCCACGCTAAGACAGAATCAGTTGAACACTATGAGGCATTTTCTTAAAAAGGTGTTTTTGGTTTTCCTGCTTCCACCAAAGGACCAGGACAGGGTGGGATGGAGAAGAGACGTTCCCATGCAATTGTCTTAGCCCAGTCCTCTCCTAGTTTTCTATTGCAAATTAAAGTTGCAGTGGATGCTTATCTGGAATGGCAGCAGCACTTACCCTTTGCCACACTTGGGGTTAGGGTTATCCGAAAGGAACATGGGCAGGAATCTCATGAAGTCTCCACCCTGAGGCCTCTGTTTGCCTTCCGGAGTCAGAGGCCTGCAGCGGACGCAGGCAGGGTCAACCACTGGTGGAGACATGCAGGGAGGACTGTTAGAAGAATAGGTCTCCAGATTTTTTGTAAAACATTTAAAAATACTGACTATGAGGGGCATTACTTTCTTCTCTATCAATTACTTTCCTTACTAGTGAGGGATAATCTTTCCCCTTATCTAAAAGCTTCAGCCACATGTCACTTTCATAGTTTAATGAATCTGAAATACTATTTTCATCTTAGGCATACTATGCATCATTTTCTGCCCTGAAGTAGATCTCCTCCTTCAAGGATGGCCTTGACTGGTCAGAGCCCGGGGCTTCCATGTTTTTATTAAGAAAATTCCAGGGCAATCTCGACGCTTCTACAAAACCATAGGGTAAAGTGATAAAGAAAAGCCCTCCTTTGAGAAGCTAAGGCCAGATACCAATCCTGAGAGGCAATCGCTGGAGTTAGGACAGGATGAGAAACCTTATCTGGAAACCACACTCCGAAGATGTGGACCTTGTTCAGCCTGCAGCCCCGAGGGCGGCTGTCTGAGCCAGGAACAACATGACAATTTCAGAATGAATGACTGAGGAAAGGAATGATGACATAGGGAGGGAGGCCCAGCTTTGATATACAAATAGGTATAAACTGAGGCACGATGCAAATGATTTTTAAATGATAATTTGAAAATTTTTCAGCAAAACGGGAAAGATTTGGTAAAGGAGAAAGTACCTGAAGCATTGCAGAACTGGTCAGTGATATTGTCCACTCGACAGCAAGACGACTGTGGCTTCACCCAGTCGAAATAATCGTCGATCCAGGACGAGGGGGCGAAGCCTATTCGGGTACTAGAGAGAAGAGACAGGGTTACTGACCTGCTCCATAGGGAGGAAGTCTTTAGTTTCAGTACTTTTTCTTAAAACCTAACTTCCTTTTCTACATTTTATACTGCTAACGGTCAAAAGAAAAACTACATGAGCACTGAATGAAAAAAACCTTTGAAGCATTAGGTGGTAAACTAGTCCCTTCAAAGGTTTTGTTAAGGTAAAGCCAGATTTAACATACATTTTGCATAAAAACAACTTTTCCAAGAAAGTCTATTTTCAGTGAGACATTTCAGGCCTGAGTTGACTGCCTGGCTGAGAGCCCCCTCCGCTGCTTCTGAAGTACAAGACAAGGCGGTACTGACTAGTTGTCCAGCTGCGCCGCGTTAAATATCTGCTGCACCAGGGAATCGTTGTTGCAGCCCGTGCCGCCACACACCATGTTCTGCCCCTTGGGAGAAGTGTAGTTGTGCCCTTCCTCCAGGACAAAGTACACAGGCGGACCCGCATGCAGGTACTGACTGATGGATTTGAAATAATCCACCACGTAGGAGTCCTGAAAGAAAGATAAAAAAAATAGGAGAGAGTGTGAACACTCTGATAGTAACTAAGCAAGGCGAGGATCACAGAGAATAAGACGGTGCCAGGAGGTTCCTGGCTGAGATGCCTCCAGCTGGACTCATGATTCCTAACACTGCCAGTCTTCCCCCCAGGGCCGCAGGGTGCTCCTCCTGCTAGCCCCACAATCAGGAGAGCAACTCATAAGGTAGCCTCATAAGACTGGTTGTTCGTTTTCTGCAGCTGTGCCCAGAGGGGCTCAGTCAGAATCCCAAACAGCCCACACCGGCACTGCACTGGGGCAGTTCTCCTAACCCTGGAAACCCTGTCACCATTTGCAGTTAGAAGCAGGCACTTGCTTTAAACACCCAAGTGCATGTTTTGAAAAATGTATTCATCATCAGCTAAAGAAGTTAAAAAAAAAAAAGGAAGTCGTCTTACATCTGGCATCGAAAGAGACTGTTCCAATCCAATATCTACTTTGTTCAGGACTGCGATGCTGAATGACAGAACACCCACAAATATTGCTATCTGGAACAACAAATCAATCATAAGACAGAGACTGCTTAGTATAATAAGCTTACGACCAGAAATAAAATCTTAAGCACACACAAAAAGCAGGATTTTTTAAAATGGAAAAGCTTAAATGACAGGCTAATAGGGAGTGCATGGCAGTGGGTGAGACCACAGCACCAGGAGTCCAAATTCCTGGGTGCAAATCCTGACTCTGCCACTTACGGGCTGAGTGACTTGGGGCAAACCACTTCACCTCTCTTGGCTTCTATTTCCTCATCATTAAGAGGAAAAATAAAAGTTTCTTTGCAACTTTTTGTGAATCTGAAACTATTTCAAAATAAAAAACTTAAAACTCTTGTTTATATGGACTGATAAAAGCTCATGGGGAAAACATTTTATCTACTGTTCCATATTTGCTTTTGCTTTTCTTTTTTAGATATATTTAACAGCTTTAAGAATCTCCTTCCCAGGCTGTCTGGCTTCTTAGAAGGCATGTGATAATCTGTTTCAGTGAGAGGAAAGAGAAAAACCACAGATAAGCGCATACCACAATTGGTCTCATCCAGTCCTTTAGCAGAAGTGGAGAATAGGAGTTTTTGAAGAAGCGAAACAAACAGCTCTCTGAGGCTTGGACGCTTGTTCCATCTTCAGCACCTCTGACACAGCAAAAGATGTCCAGCCGATTTTTCTGAGGGGACAGTGGGGAACAAAGGTTATACCCACTAGCTGCTTCCTCTAGATTCTAGACTCAAATTAAATAGACTATAATCCTGACACCAACTTACCTCTTGACGTTTAATGTCTAACCCCAAGAGACTCACAAAACAGGTAATCTGCAGAAGAAAGTCAATGAAGACTGCCAATCCCGCAAAGAGAGAGAACGTGTGCACGGCTGGCATCACGGACAATGCTCCTGTCGGGGAGAGAAGGGCTCTGCGTCACTTCTGTTTACAGCAGGGGGCTCTCTGCAGGTCTTATGTTCATGTGCATGTACAGATACAAGGAGCCAGCACAGGCCAAACGCATGAGAACGCATGCTGCGGGTGGACATTACACCAGAACTGGGACAGGAGGTGATAAGCCAGTGCCTTTCAAAGTGCACTCAACACCAGACCATTTGGGAAGCCCCATCCTAGTTATGACAGGAAATCAACCCCAATTCTACCATACTCAGGTTCACGGCAAATTCACGCACATTAAAATTTGAGAACCACAAATACAGGCCATTTCTTATAGTACTTTCTATGCTTCACTGTAAGAAATGGACAGTATTTTCCATTTATTACATCAACACTACTAGCCTCCCAATTTAATTAAGAGATAATTGACAATCGAGTGAGGATCAAAGGCATGAGGGTAAGACTTGGTTCCTGTTTAGCCCACACTGTATCAACCCATCTTGGCAGGAGAATGGCATGAGCCCGGGAGGCGGAGCTTGCAGCGAGCCGAGATCGCAACACTGCACTCCAGCCTGGGTGACAGAGCGAGACTCCGTCTCAAAAAAAAAAAAAAAAAAGATTAAAAAACTATTTTTTTATAAGTTGCCAATATTTAACAATGCCATTTTACACAAAAATCTAGATTCACAACTTTGCTTGGAAGAAAAACAACAACAACAACAACAGCAGCAACAACAAAACAGACCTTGTAGCACTGGGTTGGCCACACATAACTGTCTTTTTAGATAGGACATGTGCACTTGGGGTGCCACAATCCCTACTCACTCCTACGGTCCCAAGGTCACTCCAACCTTGAGGCACAGTCTCTGCTGCTATTATCATCACACTTGCACTGGTTTTCTTACAACAGTAGTGAAAAAAAGAAAGTTTTTTTTTGGTTTTTTTTTTCACCTGTGTTTGTCAAAAGGAACTACAGGGCTACAGGTTTCAAAAGCACATGGCTTTGTGGAGATGAAGAGTAACAAGCCAGCAGTGTATCTGTGGTGAAAGACTACCACCTACAATGACCTTACAATGGCCCTGATTAAGCTGACCTCGCAGCCACATAGGCATTGCAGTTTGTGGCCCGTGGATGGTCTTCTTTGGACTGAGTGATTCCAGTCCAGCCTCCTCTATAGTGGACAGAGTAACTCTGCTCTTACTACACTTCAGAGATGGGGCAGACAGCCCCACTAGTGAGTCTATTTGATGATTCTCTATGTGAAAGAAACACAGAAGTGCTGACTTTGTTCCAGCTTATTCTGGCTCCTTATAATGTGGTGAGTCAAGAGCTTCTGGTCATTAACAAGGCTGCTTCCCCAATGAGTTGTGCGCACAGAAGAGAAAGGCTGCCTTTGAAAACGACAGCAAACATCTTGTAAGCGAGTGCCTGTGGATTTCGGAGCTGCTGCTTAGAGTGTCATGTGGAGAAGGATTCAGTGGCTACTCTAGGATGCCATTTTCAACTATCAACATTCCCAGTGGCTACCAAAAGGGGAAAGTGGCAAGACGAACTGTAGGTCTCTTTCACCCTGAACCCCAACATCAATGCTGTCCTGACAGTTAAATGAGAAGGAAGCCACTTGCAAAATCACACCTAAGTTACTGCTGCCAATTTTTCTGTGGTCCATTCAGTGATACTTTCCCAGTGCAGAACAAAGCTTAAAAAAAGGAGACAACACGGGCTGGGCACGGGGGCTCACGCCTGTAATCTCAGCACTTTGGGAGGCCGAGGCAGGTAGATCACCTGAGGTCAGGAGTTCGAGACCAGCCTGGCCAACATGGTGAAACCCCATCTCTATTAAAAATGCAAAAAGTTAACTGGGCATGGTGGTACGTGCCTTTAATCCCAGCTATTTGGGAGGCTGAGGCAGGAAAATCACTTGAACCTGGCAGGCGGAGGCTGCAGTGAGCCAAGACTGCACCACTGCACTCCAACCTGGGTGGCAGAGTGAGACCCCATCTCAGAGGAAAAAAAAAAAAAAAAGAAAAAAAAAAAGGAAGCAACACAAAGGGACATGTTCAGATAGCCAGCTCCTTCTTTCTCCAGGCTCAGCGAACTACAGGACTGGTAGGATTGAAGGCATAATTACCTAAGAAAAATGCTATGGTCTCAGAAAAGGATGACAGGAACATACTGGGAGCCACTTCTCCTAGGACCCTGCCCAGCTGCTGATCCAGGGTTTCCCCTTGAAGACGTTCATCTCTCTTAAAAAAAAAAAAATTATGCGACATTAAAATTTCTCAATAACAACACCACTTCTTGCTGCCTTGTGTTAACTCAAGGGTAAAAATAAATGATTAGCAGACGATTAGCAGTGTCTTCTAAGCATATAAACTTCGGTGGGGACTCCAATGTTCTCAGAGTATTTCTGCACTACAGAGCTAGGTACCAAGTGAGAAACTAAAGGGAAAGCTGAGCCACATTACAGGAAAACACACGGAACACAGGCGGCAGGGGACTGGACCACTGAACATCACTCTCACGTGCACTGAGTCTCCGCCCAGGTCGGGTCTACAGGACGACTGAGACCACCTTCTATAGCAGCGGGACACGTGTTGACCTTTTGCCTTTTTAGTGGCACCTTTGAGCAAAATGAATCTAACATTCTATACTATGCTGAACATCATTTTAATAGCAGTCGTACCCAAAATCTTTTCCAAAAGTGTGTTAGCCCTTCTTGTACACATGATACTATTTAAAATGAAAAGATACTATTAAAAGACACTATTTAAAGATACAATTTAAAACAAAATTCTTACTTTATATCTACTATTTCATCAACCAAAAAGAGGGGTGAAATTCTTGGTCCTAAGATGTCCATAGCGAGTCAAGAAGACCGATGAGCCACACAGGGAAAGGAAAACGCTCTCACAGGCCGCACTCACAAATGCGGAGCCCAGTAGCCATTCACAGACCCTGAAACTTGAACAGATGCTGAGCCCTGTGAGAATATGGAAGTATACCTGGTAGGCCTGCACCAGAATGAAGATGTTGTCCACTCCAACAGCCAGCACCAGGAATGGGATGACTTCAATCACAATGAGGGTCAAGGGCAACCCAATGTAGCTGAAGACGCCCAAGGAGCAAGCCACCGAGCTCAGCACGATCAGGATGCCCGCGATGCCTAGTGAGACCTTCGAATCCACCTGAGCAGGGCGACAAAGACAAAATCACCAGTTAGTTACAGGGCTGTCTGTCCCACCTGTTACTAAAAGGTCCTCCTTTTTACTTTACAGGGCTGTATCAAACCTAGAGTTGAAAGTACAATTCTGTGTTTCAGAGAGGACTTGTAAACATTTCTAGGTCTGCCTGGGCAACACACATTATGAGTTTGCATTCTTAGGTGATGGACTGGACAAATAAGAAAAAACTGGATTATGCGAAGTAAACTTTAAGATAAACCAAAGTTGGAACTGAAGAAAATAGATGTAGGCAACAGAAATGTTACATACAATTAAAACATGGGGGAATTTATGGCAGTTTTAAACATAATGGATTAAGAAGAAAGAGGCAAAAATATGATGTTACACTGCGCACTGCTGTTAACCTCTAACATACATACACCCCCTGCTTACCAGAAGCCTACGACAGCTTTTGATGTGCCCCAAGGCTAGGGAAATATACAGAAACATGATGGCATAGCTAATCACAACGGTGAAGACATCACTGTCACTTTCACGATTTAGTTCATCTTCAATACTTCGTTCAGCAGTGAAGGAAATGGTCAGATTGGGATTCTTGTAGCTTTTCACAAAATTAATAAACCTAAAAGGTAAGCAAAATGTTATATTTTTAGTTAAAACTTACTGACAGCTAAGTAAGAAACTTCTTCCTAATTTTCATGATACAAAGGCCTCGTTTTCTTTTTTTTGTTTTGAGACGGAGTCTCGCTCTGTTGCCCAGGCTGAAGTGCAATGGCGCAATCTCAGCTCACTGCAACCTCCACCTCCCGGGTTCAAATGCTTCTCCTGCCTCAGCCTCCTGAGTAGCTGGGACTACAGGCATGCGCCACTAGGCCGGGCTAATTTTTGTATTTTAGTAGAGACAGGGTTTCACCATGTTGGCCAGGCTAGTCTCAAACTCCTGACCTCAAGTGATCCATCTGTCTCAGCCTCCCAAAGTGTTGGGATTACAGGCGTCAGCCACTGTGCCCGGCTCAAAGGCCATGTTTTCTTAACCTTTATCCTGCATTAAGATCCTTCGTTTGCTTTTGTTCCTGTTTTGAAATAGAGTCTCGCTCTGTTGCCTCAGCTGGAGTACAGTGGCGCGATTATAGCTCACTGCAGCCTCGAACTCCTGGGCTTAAGGGATCCTCCTGCCTTAGCCTCTTCAGTAGCTGGTACTACAGAGACATATCCCCATGCCTGGCTAATTTTAAAAATTTTTTGTAGAGATGGGGTCTTTGCCATATTGTGCTTGCTGGTCTCAAACTCCTGGCCTTAAGGCACTCTTCCTGCCTCCACATCCCTAAGTGCTGGGATTACAGGCACCATGCCCAGCCACTGCAATAGGATCTTCTACACTGGAGACCATCAATCAGATTACAGCTAAGGTTCCATACATGCTAAATTAAAGTAAGTTTAGGGCTCAGTGGCTTATGCCTGTAATTCCAGCACTTTGGGAGGCTGAGGCTGGCAGATTACCTGAGGTCAAGAGTTTGAGACTAGCCTGGCCAACATGGTGAAAGCCTGTCTCTACTAAAAATATAAAAATTAGCTGGGCGTGGTGGCAGGTGCCTGTAATCCCTACTACTTGGGAGGCTGAGGCACGAGAATCACTTGAACCCGGGAGGCAGAGGCTGCAGCGAGCTGAGATCATGCCACTGTACTCCAGCCTGGGTGACAGAGCAAGACTGTCTCAAAAAAAAAAAAAAAAAAAGAAATGCATTCAGTCTACTAAATCAAAACCACAATGAGATACCACTTCACACCCAATGAAGATAGCTAGAATCACAAAGTCAGATAATAAAAATGCGAAGAAATTGGAAGTTTCATGGACTGCTGGTGGTGACGTAAAGCGCTATAGCCACTTTGGAAAACGGTCTGGCAGTTCTTCAAACTATTCAAGGTGGACTTACCCTATGACTCAGCAATTCTACTACTAGGTATGTACCCAAAAGAAATGAAAACTCACATCCACAAGAACTTGTACTCAAGTGTTCATGTCAGCATTATTCATAGTAGCCAAAATGGAAACAGCCCAAGTGTGCGTCAGTTGATAAATGCACACAACGTGGTATATCCATACAATGGAATGAAAAGGAATGGAGTACTGATACATGCCACAACATGAATGAACCTTGAGAAATTATGTTCAATGAAAGCCAGACAAAAAAGTCCACATATTATTCTATGCACATAGAAGTCCAGAATAGGAAAATCTCCAGAGACAGAAAGTATTTTAGTGGTTGCCTAGGGCTGTGGATAGGAGGATGAAAAGATGGAGGGTGTTAGTTAAAGGGTACAGAGTTTTATTGTGGAGTAATGAAAATGTTCCTAAGATTGACTGTGGTGATGGCTGCACACATATGTGAATATAGTAAAGCTATTGAATTGTACACTTTTTTTTTCTTTTTAAATTTTCCTTTTTTCTTCTTGTTTTTTAGAGACATGCAAACATTGCCTAGGCTGGTCTTGAACTCCCGGCCTCAAGTAAGCCTCCTGTCTGGGCCTCCCAAAGTGCTGGGACTATAAGTGTGAACCACCGTTCCCAGCCTGAACTGTATACTTTAAGTGGGTGAACTGTATGATCCCTGTACCATATCTCAATAAAACAATTTTTAAAAAGTACTGGAGGGTATAAAGTGCAACCTGGCCTCCTAAGTCCTCTCTTCCCATTCTCTAGAGGTCACAAACACAGTTAATTTCTCAGGTCATTTGCTTGATATTTTTTTCTAAGCATGGACAGCAGCATAAACAATATATATTTATACAAATACACATCGTGAACCATTTATTTACTTCACTGTCTTTTATGACAGCACAATATTCTATTGTATTCATTCCTTATTAAATACATTCAGCATGCTCCCAAGTTCTGCTGGTAGAAAACAATGCAGGTGGCTGGGTGCAGTGGCTCATACCTATAATCCCAGCACTTTGGGAGGCCGAGGAGGGTGAATCACCTGAGGTTAGTAGGTCGAGACCAGCCTGGGCAACATGGCAAAACCCTGTTTCTACAAACAAATACAAAAATTAGCTGGGTGTGATGGCATGCACATGTAGTCTCAGCTACTCGGGAGACTGAGGTGGGAGGATCACTTGAGCCTAGGAGGTTGAGGCTGCAGTGAGCTGAGATTGAGTCACTGCACCCCAGCCTAGGCAAGAGTGAACCCAGTCTCAAAAAATAAATAAGTAAAAACAATGCAAGGAATCTTTTTTTGCACACTTTAGCATTCCTGTGGAGGAAGAGCTGTTTAAAACATCTGTTCAAAGGTAAATGTGTTTACAGTTTCTTCTTAGCATCATTGGCACCAAGTGAACAAAATTACATAACTCAGATCTGCCACTGGTTAATTTAGAAAATGAAGTTTAAGTGCTTGCTGCGAGTGTCTAGCTTCCCACAATGCAAGGACAGTCTGCTCACACCCATGAGTGACTCACTCTTTTTCCCAGGCCTGGGCCCTCTGGAGCTTCTCTGTATCATTATAGTAATTATTGACAGGGAAGGTAATCACAAGGGCAGTGGCGTTATTGTAGTTTTGATCTAGAAAGGAAAAATGTGACATCAAAAAGCAGATTACAAGCATGCAGAAAATTAGACACATACCAGGGGAAAAATCACAACACAGATTTCTCACTGGAACTATGGACTGTATCTCTGGGCTCTAAGAATTAAACAAGAGTTTGCTGAAATTGTCTTTATGTACTTCAGTTAATGAATAAAAAGGATTTTTTATCTGAGGTAGGCATGGTTATCATTCAGGAAGAGTAACTTTTTTTTTTTTTTTTTTTAAAGGATACAGTACATGCATGTTAACAATTTCAAATAGAACAGAAAGGTGTTTATTGAAAATTCTCTCTGCTTCTCCAACATCTATTTCATTATCTTAGTTCTCCTCCCCATACTGTGACCATCTGCGAATCTTTCCAGAGCCGCTCCACACACACACAAGCAAACACACAGATTCTTCCCCTTTCCCTCTTAACCACACAAACAGTAAAATACTATTCTGCACATTACATTTTAAAATTTTGTATCTTGGAGACTGCTCCGTAAAGAGTTTCCTTATTCTTTTCCTACAATATTTTCTGGTATACTTTAGCCAATCCCCCCCACTGATGAGTAGTTTTGCAGTTTTTTCTATTACAAAGTTACTATAAATAGCCTACAAATATTTTAATGTGTAAAACACATACTTGTAGAAACAAATCTTTTTTCCTTTTTTGGGGTAGGGGGCAGGAGAGGGGGACAGTGTCTTGTTCTGTTGCCCAGGCTGAAGTGCAGTGGTGCAATCACGGCTTTTTGTGGCCTTGACCACCTGAACTCAATTGATCCTCCTGCCTCAGCCTCCCAGTAGCTGGCACTAAAGGTGTGCACCACCATTGCCGGCTAATTTTTGTATTTTATGTAGAGACGGGATTTTGTCATGTTGCCCAGGCTGGACTTGAACTACTGGGCTCGAGCGATCCTCCTGCCTTGGCCTCCCAAAGTGCTGGGATTATAGGCATGAGCCACTGCACCTGGCTAGAATCAATTCTTAAAGCATAATCAATGAATCAAAAACGATGTATATTTCTAATTTTGATAAATTCTCCCAAACTGCCTTCCAAAGAAGCTGAACTATTTTTCATTCCTTTCTTTCTTCTTTTTTAGAGACAGGGTCTCACTGTGTTGCCCCGGCTGGAGTGCAGTGGCACAATCATGGTTTACTGAAGCCTTGACTTCTCAGGCTCAAGCAATCCTCCTGCCTTAGCCTCCCTTTTCATTACTTTAGTCAAGAAAATATTTACTGAGGCTGAGCGTGGTGGCTCATGCCTATGATCCCAGCACTTTGGGAGGCCAAGGTGGGTGGATCACCTTTGGTCAGGAGTTCAAGACCAGTCTGGGCAACAAGGCAAAACCATGTCTCTACTAAAAACACAAAAAATTAGCTGGGCCTGGTGATACATGTCTGTAATCCCAGCTACTCAGGAGGTGGAGGCAGGAGAATTGCTTGAACCTGGGAGGCAGGAGTTGCAGTGAGCCGAGATCACACCACCGCACTCCCGCCTGGGCAACAGAGCACAACTCTGTCTCTGAAAAATAAAATAAAAACCTTTTTTTGGTATTTCTCCTTTTGTTAACTTTCACATGGCCTCACCCACTTTTCTTTCAGGTTATTGATCATTTTTTCATGTGTTTTGTTTTTTTTTTTTTTTAAGATGGAGTCTTGCTCTTGTCACCCAGGCTGGAGTGCAATGGCATTATCTCGGCTCACTGCAAACTCCACCTCCAGGATTCAAGCGATTCTCCTGCCTCAGCCTCCTGAGTCGCTGGGACTACAGGCACACACCACCATGTGTGGCTAATTTTTTTGTGTTTTTAGTAGAGACGGGGTTTCACATTTTGGCCAGGCTGAGATGAGATCTTTATTTATTAAGAAAATGCTGTCTGCTATGCATACTAATATTTTTGTCCAGTTTTTTTTTTTTTTTGGCAAGGTCTCGCTCTGCCACCCAGGCTAGAATGTGGTGCAATCTCAGCTTACTGCAGCCTCAACCTCCTGGGCTCAAGTGATCCTCCCACCTCAGCCTCCCGAGTAGTTGGGACTACAAGCATGCACCATCATGCCCAGCTAATTTTTGTATTTTTTGCGGAGACGGGGTTTCTCCATGTTGCTCACGCTGGTCTCAAACTCCTAGCTCAAGTGATGTGCCCGCCTCTGCCTCCTAAAGTGCTGGGATTACAGGCATTAATAACTCTCGGCCCAGTTTTGTTTTTTTAACTGTATGTTTGTTCTCCACAAATGAAAATTTTCATGTACTCAAATTCATCAGTCTTTCCTTTTGGGGTTTCTGAGTTTTGTGTCTTGCTTAGAAATATCTTTTCCACTTAAAAATTATTTTAAAAAATGCCTCCTGAATTTTCTTCCAGTTCTTACATTTCTTTTTCTTTTTTTTTTTTTTTTTTGAGACGGAGTCTTGCTCTGTCGCCCAGGCTGGAGTGCAGTGACTTGATCTTGGCTCACTGCAAGCTCCGCCTCCCGGGTTCATGCCACTCTCCTGCCTCAGCCTCCTGAGTAGCTGGGACCACAGGCACCTGCCACCACACCCAGCTAATTTTTTATAACATATTTTTAGTAGAGATAGGGTTTCACCGTGTTAGCCAGGATGATCTCGATCTCCTGACCTCGTGATCCACCTGCCTCGGCCTCCCAAAGTGCTGGCATTAGAGGCGTGAACCACCGCACCCGGCCCAGTTCTTACATTTCAATCTTTTATCCATCTGGAATTTATTTTGGTAAATGAACAAGGTAGAGATCAAAGACAATTGTTTCCCCTATGGCTAGCCAGTTGCTGACACCATCCCTTTTCCATCAGTTAGAAATGGCATTTTCCTCTAAGATACATAGTAAATTTTAAATACAGATTGCAACTTCTCCCCTGCCACTGAGTGAGGAGAAGAAAACCTATCTGGATTCTTCACTGGCTGAGCAAAACCTGTTGAGCCTGTAATTTGGCTTAAGATGCCAAACGTGTCACATGAATCATCACCTTATTTTATCAAGTACAATTGGTTCTAAAGTGCTACAGGAACCAGCAAAGAGCAAACCAGCTGCTCTTCACACTGTAAGAGTGTCCAAATACTCAACTGACCAGCTTAGAAGAAAAAAAATCCATCAACTTTCTTTCTTTTTCCACATACCTCACATACTATCTTTTCTCTATCACAGGGGTTCTTACCTGAGGTCCATGAGCTCCCTAGAGGGTCTATAAATGAGCTTCGAAGGCCCATGACCTCCTTGAAGCTGAACAATGCAGAGATTTGCAATTGCATTATTCTGGGGAAAGGTACTTAGCCTTCGACAGCTTCTCAAAGGCATATGTGATCTAAAAATGGCTAACCCAATCCACTTCTTTTAAATCTGGAATGAAATCCAAACCCGAAGCCAAAGGAGATACTATTTTAGGATTCAAGAGGTAGGAAATTAACAAAACTGCCCAATTTATGAAATCTTCATAATTACCACTTGACGCTAATGACAAAACAGAGATGACTTTACCTAAAAGGAAAAGTCAAAGCTTCTCTTACTTACCATTATAGCCTCCCAACACAAGCCACGGGAACACTGGTCCACCAAACGTACCCAGACAAGGGTCATGGAGCAAACTTGTATCATTCAGAGAGGCAGGAGCCCTGCCAAAAAGTTTAGAAAACACCTCCCAGTTAGAAGGGCCTCAAGACATCAGAGACCTAAACATTTACATAACGAACATTTGATGAAGCTGGCTGTATTCTAAGGACAACATGGGCTCTGAGGTTTCTCAGTTGAATAATACAGCTCAGCACTCACCTTTGGGAGCTCGAATCACTGGGCAAGAGGCAGGCAAATACAGCCCAGTGCCATCAATGGCACATGGTACATGGTGCTCTGCAGGCACAGAGGAGGGAGCAAACACTAAAAGGCAAAATTATAGCCAAGAGGAAGAGACTGTACAGACCCAGAGCTCTGAGGATGAGGGGGATTTCACCAAAGAGGGAGGACAAAAGGGTGTCTCACACAATTACAACTATGGGAGGAAAAAGGGAGCGAGAGAGAACAGTGAGAGGGAATGAGAGCAAGATGGTGGTTTGGCAAGTCCTGTATGCCGGGTATGGCGGCACGCCTAATCCCAGCTACTCAGGAAGCTGAGGCAGAAGGATGGCTATAACCCAGGAGTTTGAGTCCAGCCTGGACAACATAGCAAGACTCCATCTCTAAAAAAAAAAAAAAATGATAATTCAAAGAAAAGACATCCTCTCCTAGAGCACGGGGTGCCCACCAAGGGGGCTCCTGAAGGAGGGGGCCGGTCTGGGAAGAGTAATGGACAGACAAATGCAAAATAAAAGGACTCAGCGCCAGTTAGGTAGTTTGGATTTTTATTCTGGAGGCACTGAGGAACAATTAGAGATTTCTGGGAAAGAAATGTCATGAGCTGTTTTACAAAGATAGCTCGCATGGCAAAGTGGAAGGTTTGGAAATGGCAAAGAAACAGGAAGCAGGTGGAACAGTAAGTGGAGATGTTAGCGCAATGGCCCAGGCAAGAGGCAACTGGCAGTGCAGTGCAGACAGACAGTCGGCCAGTGGAGAGGGAACCAGCATTTTCAGACAGACCATCAGCTACAACTTGGCCAGGTGCTGAGAAGCTTCTGCATATGACCCACCCGTCAGAGCGGATGGGTGACGGCATGAGGGAGGTCAGGTGACCTGCAGCGAGCAGCTGAGTCCCTTCATCCACAGCAGAAATCTGAGAGACCATCCAGAGGCTCAGACCCGTAAGAACCCCATGAGGAAGGCGAGGGCGAGGCAGAATTCAGGGATAAAGCCTCAAGCCTGAGTAACTGGTAGCTGTCACTGCCTTTAAACGAAATGGGGAAAAGCAGGTCAGGGCATGGTTCTGGGCAGGCCAGGCCACCTGCCATTACTGCAGGACCCTCAGGTGAAAAAGTCCAGGAAAAGTGGAGGGAGAGGAAAGGGGACATCGCTAGGGCGGGCCTGGCGTTATGAGGATGCACACAAGCTTAACTACAAACCAATTCAGGTCCCTACCGCCAGGAGCCTGCCACTCCCGGCACCGCTTCCACACTGGTGGGAGCCACACCCGCTTTGAGGAAACACAAGGCTCACGCACCTCTGGCCCCCTTCATTTTTGTTGACTTTAATCTTGTGCAACAGAGAGTAAACTATAAAATTTATGTAACATTAAATGGTCGTCCAATTATAAAAATTATGTAACATTAAATGTTTTTTTTTTTTTCTTCAAATTACCCATGGCTCGCCTGCACCGTCTACCCTGTGGAGAATGCCGGTTTAGGGTACGGAGCATAAGCTATTGTGTTTTCATGAGTATAACTCATGTTTTTAGTGGTGATATTCTTGAAACAGAGTAAATATAGCCCAACTGCATAAAAAGTCTTGTTGTTACTCCAGTAACAAACAAACAGAGCTCAAGGTCAAAGTTCTTTAGAACCAGAAGTGAGAGTCCTTAGCTCTTGAGAAGTAGTCGGCTGAGCAGTGTCCTTAAAGGCAACAAGGAATAATTTCTCTGTTCCCATGCTGAAGAAATAGCCACTGTGGTTGCTCAACTGGCTGAACAAATGTCCCTAGGCCAGGTCCCAAGCATTCAGGGAGAGCAGGCCCATCCGGCATCATGGTGCTCTTCCCCTACCGGGAGAAGCCTTAAGATTCCCCTACAGGTCACCCAAGCACCGCTTCCTGGGGTGACTATTCCCAATTATAAATGCTCCCTGCCCAGCTAGACACGCCTCCTAAGGGAAGCAGCTGCAGGGCCCTCCAATCTAAAGCTGCGGAGCTGCAGACCCATCCTGCCCCAACTCCTCAGAGGGAGGCTGCCTCCCAAATAGCTGGGGCAAAGGGTACTGGGCTATGTATCTGAGAGAGAAGAAAAGGCACCAAAGGCTCTTCTATCTTCAAATCTTGTGGGGGATGTGATACATGACACTGTGTTAGCGACCCAGGCACGAGGTAAAAGGTGAGAGGCAGCTGCACTCCTCAATCATACACCACGAGAGCTCCCTCCCGGGGCTCTGCACTTGCTGCTGGTTCTGCCGGGAACACTCATCCCTGTGATGTGCCCAGCTGTCCTTTCCTCTCCCTTTGTGCACATCTCCATGCTTAAGCAGTGCACCCCCCCACTCTGTCCAGCCTTATTCTTCCCCTCACAGCACTAATCTCTAGCTGGCATGATACCATATGTTATGTGCTCATCATCCGTCTCCCTCCATTAAGATGTAAGCTTCCGGCCGGGCGTGGCAGCTCACGCCTGTAATCCCAGCACTTTGGGAGGCCAAGGTGGGCGGATCGCCTGAGGTCAGGAGTTTGAGACCAGCCTGGCCAACATGGCGAAACCCCATCTCTACTGAAAATACAAAAAATAGCTGGGCGTGGTGGTGCACACCTGTAGTCCTAGCTACTCAGGAGGCTGAGGTATGAGAATCGCTTGAACTCGGGAGCTGGACACTGCAGTGGGCCAAGATTGCACCACTGCACTCCAGCCTGGGTGACAGAGCTGGAGATGTAAGCTTCACAGGGCAAGGTCTTGCTCTGTTTGCTCACCTCTGGGTTATGCTGATAAAACAAGCTTATGCCCATATACCCTAAGTCAGACCCAAGAATGATGTCTACCAATGACTGTCTCTTGCCACTTACCGTACGCAGTACAGAAAGTGCGTGTGGTAATCGGCATACACAAAGAAGTCGTCCCCTTTCTTGTGGTCCAGCACAGAATGGCTGTTCTGGAAGTAATTTAACACACTCATAATGGTGCAGTTCGTGTTATATGGTGAGAGAGGGGCCAAGCAGATATCTTGAAGTGTCACAGTCTCATTGTTATAAGAGGCAGTAATGTTTTCGATGGCTATTTGTAAGTCAAGAACCTGAAAGAAGATTTTAAAAATAAGCAAACCCAGAAACATGTCACATTTCTCTCAGATCTTGACTAATCAGTATTGCCCTGAGAGGTCAGAAG
Organism: Nomascus leucogenys; assembly: GCF_006542625.1. Taxonomy (NCBI): domain Eukaryota; kingdom Metazoa; phylum Chordata; class Mammalia; order Primates; family Hylobatidae; genus Nomascus; species Nomascus leucogenys. The sequence continues at coordinate 56,309,477 of NC_044384.1, read as the reverse complement.
ACAAAGAGTATTTGGGGAAAATACTTCCTAAGATGAGGGAGAGAATTAAGGAGCAATACAGTAAGAAAACTGGTCAGGCCACAGGCCCACTCTAACAGCAAACTAGTTAGAGGCGTCCACAGAGGCGGCGGGGGGTGGGGGGAACACCATGACCAGAACAGCTATCAACATAGGACACACAACCATCTCCCCTCCACCCTTCTCCAGCGGTGGCCAGCAGGACAGAGGGGAGAGTGGAGGGGGACTCCTGGTCTCCCTGACCCTCCCCTCAATAGTAACACAAAAACTCCTGCCTTGCTCTGCACTACAGCCATTTATATATGTCCCCTTATTTCCTAACAGAGAAGATGATCTTGGAGGTAAATGACTATGCTGTTCACCTTCAGCAACAAGCTGGAAAAAGCAACAGACAGTGACCGGGTAGAGAAAAGATTCTATTCAAGTCTTGGGACCATTTTAATGCTTTTCAAGATTTCAGACTTTTTTGTAGACATGAGCAATGTTTAAAGGAAAAACATGTGATTATACATTCATTAAAAAAGAAGCCGGTACAGTTTATGCACAGGCACAGTTCTCCAAGGCAAGTGTGACAGGGACAATAGGAAGGTTTACATGCCTTTCTAGGAGCAATGGGATGGATCTTGCGCCAAATGCGCCTCTCACCAAAAACAGGCTGGGTGCCCATGTTCAGGCAGTGGTAAGTTCATTCCTACAGGTTGGATCAGGGATGGTGATCTGGCAGCTCCTTCCTCAGCCCCCAGGACAGCAGTAAGGGCTTCATGCCTCTGGGTCCTTGCATATTACTTTCAAATACCAACAGAAAACATTTCACAAATTCCTAAGGTGACTTCCTAATAAATATATCCTGCCTCAATAGAGAAATGCCACTGAAGTCTTCTTTCTCTGCTCATCTCAGTTTCAAGAAAAAGGCAAAGTCTACTATCTGAAGTAAATACAAAAGTGAGCAATAATAAATATTTCATTAAGTTCAACATCATTCACTTTCTTGAAACCTAACTTAAAGGCGGCTTTGCCATTATACTCTAAGATTTTCAAGATATACCATGATATTCAGCCCCAAATCCCCATCCAGCAGTAGTTAACATGTAAAAGCCAGCAAACCACAAGGTCCTCTGGAATGACTTATTTCTTCAAACAGCAGGTTACCTGGTGCAGTATCTGTATGTCAAGCGGAGGTCCAAAGGGTACATCAGCTCCCGAAGGGTATGGCTGGTAAGTGTGTTTGTCAGTGAGAGGGGCCCGGATGATGAGCTGCTCCGTCCGGAAGAAAGGCCCAAAGTGCTGGTCAAAGTACTCTTTTTCCAGGCGAGCCTGGCTGCTGGGGGCTGACCAGAGGTCAACTGGATTGGTTGTGACCCGGACAAACACCAGGCCTGATGAACACGCAGTAATGAAGACCAGAGAGAAGAAAATGACACAGCCAGGGTTTCGGACACAGAAAGACCCCCAGCGTGTGAACAGCTGCCTCAAGCAGCCCTCAAATGCTGCACTGACAGGGTCACAGCAGGACGCCTCTCCTGGAAGAGTGGGAGAGGAAGGGAAGGTGGAGGTTAAGAGCCAAGCCGTTCCTGAAAGTTGGAACAGGGAAAGCATTAGCTGCTGTCTCATGGCAGGAATCAAGCCCACCTGGGTACACATGAGACCCCTGCCCTCAGCTACCTATCTGCTCAGCAAAGCCACCTTTGTTGGCTGCCCTCAAAGAGTGCTGTTCCCACCCCACAGAGGAGACGCCGACACAGGAGCCTCTGAAGGGTGAGGTTCAACCCTGCCCTGCTATTCCCACTCTTGTCCTGCTGCTTTCACACCTCCCCAGCTATGATTAATTACTTGGTTCTGCTGTGCCTCCCTGACTAGATGGTAGGGCCACAAAAGCAAGGACCATGTCTGCCTTGGTCGCAGCCATGTCCTCGGCACTGGCACACCACCTCACCCACTGCCGCAACCCCGCTGAGGAAACGAATGCTCTCATGACAGACAGCATCATCTGAACCCTTTTATTCAGGACAAATATGCCTACCTTTGTCACTTGCATTAACAGAAAAAGCTATATTGCTATCGATGGGAGTGTACTCGGAGACAAAATACCGTTTTCTGAAAAACAGAAATGAGGAAATAGTATTAGTGGACTTCATCGCAATGAGGTTGTTTTTGGGACATTCCTGTAATCCCATGAAATGCTTTCTTTCTCCTCCTGGCCTCCTCCTCCCTAAGTACTGCCTTCTTTCCCTGAAGGTCCCTTGCTCTGGGTCCCTCTGCTCACCAGTCTCAGGAGAAAATTTAAGAAGATGTTAATAGAACAATTAATAAAGGATAATTTCACCTTGTGGCCCTCATTTTATTTAAAACTTTTAGGTCCTTTAAAAATATGCTACTGGGCTGGGCACGGTGGCTCACGCCTGTAAATCCAGCACTTTGGGAGGCCAAGGTGGGCGGATCACGAGGTCAAGAGATCGAGACCAACCTGGCCAACATGGTGAAACCCTGTCTCTACTAAAAATACAAAAAGGTTAGCTGGGTGTGGTGGCACGTGCCTTGGGAGGCTGAGGCAGGAGAACTGCTTGAACCCGGGAGGTGGAGGTTGCAGTGAGCTGAGATTGCGCCACTGCACTCCAGCCTGGTGACAGAGCAAGACTCTGTCTCAAAAAAACAAACAAACAAACAAAAAAACACATGCTACTCTTTCCAGTAGCAATGAGCATACCTAGTGCCCAGATCTTCATTTCTACATACCACTCTCCAATAAAAGGAACCAGAGCTCCTTGCAGGGTAGGGACAGGGAAAATGTAAGATAAAGCTGGGGATGGGCGGTGTATGTAAGAAGAACACAGAAGCCAGCCAGAAGGCACTCCCAATGGCCCAAACTGGAAAACTTTGAGTAAAAACATAAATGACAGTGTTGGATACAGCCCACAGAATTAAAAGTCCATGATGTAAATAACTAAGTAAATAAATGAGGGAGAAGGGATAGCTTTCTGTCCAGAAGTGCAGTTAGTAAATGCAGAGGAAGAGAGAGAAACAGAAAAAAATCACTATTAGGCAAACACCTTAGTTATAACTATTGCAGACAAGACCCAACAATGAATGCTAAAAGCAGTGGTTGACAGTTTGAGGAGGAACAAAATATTAGTATAGTCTCAAAGCATCTTCCTCCAAGATATTTATCATTTACGAAGGGAAAAGCAGTAACTTCACAGTGGAGATATCCAGCAGACATCACCTTGAGCAAGTGATAAAGGTTAACATCACCAGGAAAGAGACGCATCAACATCAGGGATCCCTGACATGATGCACCGAGAAAGACATGACATGGCTTCTGTGATGTACTTGTCAAAACACCTCATTTCAATCTCATCATGAGAAAATACCAGATAAAGCCAAATGGAAGGACATGCTACAAAACACCTGAACAGTATCATCAAGAGTGTCAAGGCCAGAAAAGGAAAGACTGAGGAACTTTCTGTCACAGATTAGAGGGGACTCATAAAATACAAAAATGTAATATGGGACCCTGAAACAGGGAAGGGCATTGGATAAAAAGCTGGTGAAATCTGATTAAGATCTGTGGTTTAGCTAATAATAATGTAATAATAATGGCATGTTCGTGGTTTTGATCATTGTACTATGAGTTATGTAAGTTGTATCATCGGGGAAACTGGGTAAAGGATATACATAAATTCTACCATTTTTGCAACTTTTTGGTTAAGTCTAAAATTATTTCAAAATAAAAAGTAAAAAAAGTAGTGTCCTAAATTAAGATGCAAATATCTAAAAGGACTATAGTACTCCATTTAATTAGATTTGAATCTGATTTCACTCATTTGACTCTGACATCTTTTTTTTTTTTTTTGAGACACAATCTCGCACTGTCGCCAGGGCTGTTTGCAATGGACTCCTGACCTCGTGATCCTCCTGCCTTGGCCTCCCAAAGTGCTGGGATTACAGGCGTGAGCCACCGAGCCTGGCCTTGACTCTGACTTTCTAAAGAATGAGAGGCCGGCTGGGTGTGGTGGCTCACGCCTGTAATCCCAGCACTTTGGGAGGCCGAGGCGGGCAGATCACCTGAGGTCAGGAGTTGGAGATCAGCCTGGCCAACACGGTGAAACCCCGTCTCTACTAAAAATACAAAAATTGGCCAGGCATGGTGGCGGGTGCCTGTAATCCCAGCTACTCAGGAAGCTGAGGCAGGGGAATTGCTTGAACCTGGGAGGTGGAGGTTGCAGTGAGCTGAGATGGCACCACTGCACTTCAGCCTGGGCGACAAGAGTGAGACTCAGTCTCCAAAAAAAAAAAAAAAAGAATGAGTGGCTCGTGCACAGTGCTTTAAATAACACATCATTTTGAACAAATCAGTAAAATTCATTTCAGATGTTGCAGTGTTAAACAGAACTTTGATGGTTTACTATAGAATAGCTGTAGGACACAGTAATCCATGCAATGGTATTCATGTAGGTATTTGTTTCTTGTCCTAAGTAACCAAGGTCTGACAAATGAAAGCTCAAAGTGCCAGTGGGCAATTTTGCTCTTCTTGCCCTGGATGACAAACAAAACTGCTTACCTGTAGCACCACACTGCAAAAAATGCTCCAAAAAACACAAGCAAAAACGCCATGTAGGTGATCCACATGATGACATACATGGCGTCCAAGCCAAGGATCATCCAGGGAGCAGGAGGAGGCGGGGGCTGGGGCTTGGGGCCACAGACAATAGAGCAGTCTTGGCAGCTACATGGCGCTGTGACCTCATCCACAGACTCGTCACAGCCTTTGGTGGCATTATTCATGGGCTCCATCCCATGGACTGGAAAATCTACAGGAAGGAATTGTGTTGAGTACAAATCTCAATTAAAAACATCCAAAATTTTGTATAATACTTAAACCCAATGAAAAGCCCACTGAAATATATAAAACAACTGAAATAAGAAAAAGAATTGGAGGTTTTAGTTTAATTAAATTATGTTTGGCTGCTTCATCCTGTGGAATTTTAAGTTACCTCAACAAACTTGCACGTAGGGGTTTGTCACTGATAGAGCAATCCTCCAAGTACACCACATACCAAGGTAACCCTTCAATCATGTCCCATCTCCATTCTCAGGAGCTCATACTATAGCAGAGCTCTGGAAAAGCTGCCTCCCGCCCTCTTTTTAATGGTTTATTCTTTCAATTATGACAGCAATGCCTGAAGGCAATTCATTTCCTCCTCCATTCCCACTCCCAGCACCCCCTAAATTAGCCACAGCAGGATAAATGTACCAGTTACCTCTCTTACTGGGAGAAACTATGAACTAGTTACCTGAATGTGTTTATCTTCCTATTGCAGATTATGATTCCTCAACTAAGATTCATTCATTCATTCATGGAGACAGTGCTTTGCCCTCACCAAGGCTGGAGTACAATGGGATGATAACTCACTGCAGCCTTGAACTCCTGAACCCAAGCAATCCTCCTGCCTCAGCCTCCCAAGTAGCTGGGACTACAGGTGCATGCCACCACACCTGGCTAATGTTTAATTCTTTTGTAGAGATGGGGCCTCACTACATTACCCAGGCTGGTCTGGAACTCCTGGTCTTAAGCAATTCTCTTGCCTCAGTCTCCCCAAGCACTGGTGAGCCACTGTGCCCAGCCAGTTCCTTGGCTTTAAAACAATATCATAAACACACCAAACTTGGAATCTTTATACCTACCTGAAAACATGGGAGTGATGGTAAAAGGTGCCTGTCCGTTGTCCTTATTGAACATGTATTCAATCCAGTTGGTGGCATTACAGGCATCAGCATCCTTCCCACACAGAAGTCCCAGGGCCTTGTCATTACTTGAGGGGGCCTCCACGTCCCGGCAGGCATTGTACATTGCTAGAAGAGGAAACCCAAAAGAAAAAGGAGACAAGATGCTTGCTGTAATTCATGAGGCAAGATCTTACAAAAGGCCTCTTGAAGGGAAACACGAACTCCATATGCACCATGCTGGAATGCTGGACAGCAAACACTAAGGGCACGAACAGAGATTCACTTTAAATTGGCTTATCGCCCTGCAAATAATATGGAGGCCCAATTCCGAGTAACTTAAAAGTAAAAAATAGACAGGAAAGGGAAAGGCACACAATATCTCACAGCTCTCACAACAGCTTGGAGAAGTCGAATCCCCACTGTACAGAAGAGCATATCAAGGCCCAGGAAGACGCAGCTAAGAGCCTTAGTACTTCTTCAGTTAATGAAGCTGGTTCCAGAAAACCTCTGCCGCAGGAAGCTACACAGCCAGAGAATTATGGAACTTACTTGGAAAACTGGTTTTAGGGCAGAGGCAATGTGTCAATAAACCTAATATTGTTGGCTGGGCGCAGTGGCTCACGCCTGTAATCCCAGCACTTTGGGAGGCTGAGGTGGGTGGATCACGAGGTCAGGAGATTGAGACTATCCTGGCTAACACAGTGAAACCCCATCTCTACTAAAAATACAAAAAATTAGCCGGGTGTGGTGGTGGGCACCTGTAGTCCCAGCTACTCGGGAGGCTGAGGCAGGAGAATGGCATGAACCTGGGAGGCGGAGCTTGGAGTGAGCCAAGATCGCGCCACCACACTCCAGCCTGGGCAACAGACCAAGACTCCATCTCAAAAACAAACAAACAAACAAACAAAAAACCAAAACAAAACCAAACCTAATACTGTCATCTTTTTGGATTTTATTTTATTATACATAAAGACAACATATTACATAAGGATAGTACCAGTGTATTACACCTAAGAAAATAGCTGGAATGGGTCCTGTACCGTTGATTCTCATTTACCAGTCCCTGCTTGCTAGAAACGTCCCAGGATCTTCTTTCCCTGATCTTCAAGGAGATGCTTACACATTCATTTTATTTTACCCTTGCTCTGGAAAGACAGGTTAACTAGGGTGACAGTCATCTCCCTCAGAATTCTCAATAAATTATTCCATCGCCTTCTGGGCTCTATCACGGCTGGTAAGAAAATCTCCAATTATCATTGTCTTAAGGTGATTTGTGTCTTGTCTCTATTTGCTTTTAAGATATTTGTCTTTGGGCCAGGGGTGGTCATGCACGCCTTTAATCCCAGTAATTTGGGAGGCCTTGGTGGGTGGACTGCCTGAGCTCAGGAGGTCCAGACCAGCCTGGGCAATATGGCAAAACCCCGTCTCTACAAAAAACAAAAAAATAAAAAAAATTAGCCAGGTGTGGCGGCGCAATATAATTTACAATAGAATTACATGTAATTTACAGTTTATCGCCTTAAACTATATAATTTAATGGAGTTTAGCATATTCATAGATATATGCAACCATCACCATAGTCAATTTTAGAACATTTTCATCACCTCAAAAGAAATCCTGTATTCTAGCTATGCTCAACTACCTCCCCACTTCCCTAAGCCCTAAGCAACCACTGAACTGTCTCTATTTATTGACTATTTCAGACATTTCACATAAATCCAATCATATAATATGTGGTCTTTCATGACCAGCTTCTTTCATTTAGCATGTTCTCAAGGTTCATGCATATTGTGGCATGTATCAATACTTCATTTCTTTTTATGGCCAAACAACATTTCATTGTATGGACATATGTTTTGTTTATCCATATATCAGCTGATAAATATCTGAGTTGTTTCTGCAGTTTGGCTACTATCAGTAATGCTGCTAGAAGCATTTGTGTATAAGTTTTTGTGTTGACCTATATTTTCATTCGTCTTCTGAGTGGAACTGATGGGTTATATGGTAGTTCTATGTTTGTTTCAGGAACTGCCAAACTGTTTTCCAAAGTGGGGTCTCACTCTGTCACACAGATTGGAGTGCAGTGGTGTGATCTCGGCTCACTGTCAACCTCTGCCCCTTAGGCTCAAGTGATCCTCCCACCTCAGCCTCTCAAGCAGCTGGGACTACAGATGTGCACCACCATACCCAGCTAAGTTTTTGTAGAGATGGGGTTTCACCATGTTGCCCAGGCTGGTCTCAAACTCCTGAGCTAAGGTGATCCACCTGCCTTGGCCTTCCGAAGTGCTGGATTATAGGCATGAGCCACTGTGCCCAGCTGTTTTTGGTTTTTGGATTTCTTTTTAATAAAGGTTCCTATTTTCCACAGCCTTGTCAACACTTCTTGTTATCTGACTTTGGTTCTAGCCATCCTGGTGGGTGTGAAGTGGTATCTCATTGTGGTTTTGATTCGTATTTCCCTGATGACTCATAGTACTGAACATCTCTCATGTGCTTGTTGGCCATTTGTATATCTTCCTTGGAGAAATGTCTACTCTATTCAGATCTTTTGCCATTTTAAACTGGGTTATTCATCTATTTATCATTGAGTAGTAAGAGTTCCTTATTTTTTTTTTTTTTTTGGAGATGGAGTCTCTGTCACCCAGGTGTTGTGATCTCAGCTCACTGCAACCTCTACTTCCCAGGCTGAAGCAATTCTCCTGCCTCAGCCTCCCGAGTAGCTGGGGTTACAGGTGCATACCACCATGCCTGGCTAATTTTTCTATTTTGGTAGAGACAGAGTTTCACCATGTTGGCCAGGCTGGTCTCGAACTCCTGACCTCAGGTGATCCACCCACCTTGGCCTCCCAAAGTGCTGGGATTATAGGCATGAGCCATTGTGCCCGGCCAAGAGTTCTTTATGTATTCTAGATACAAGTCCCTTATCAAATACACAATTTGCAAATATTTTCTTGTCCTTTTGTTTTTTTGAGACAGGGTCTCACTCTGTCACCCAGGCTGGAGCGTGAGGTACTTAGTGCAGCCTCCTTGGGCTCAAGCAATCTTCCTGCCTCAGATACCCATGTGGCTGGGACCATAGGTACATGCCACCATGCCTGGCTAATTATTTTTTGTAGACACAGGGTCTCACTTTGTCACCCAGGCTGGTCTTGAACTCCCGGGCTCAAGCAATCCTCCTACCTCAGCCTCCCGAACTGCTGGGATAACAGGTGTGAGTCACTGTGCCTGGCCTTTTTGTCTTTTCTTGATGGCGTCCTCTGAAATACAAACTTTTTATTTTAATGAAGTCCAATTAATATTTTTTTGTTGTTGCTCTTGTTTTTGGTGTCATATTTAAGAATCAAGTGCCAAATATGAGGCCATGCAAATTAATCCCTATGTTTTATTCTGTTTTATAGTTTTTAGCTCTTACATTTAGGTCTTTGATCCACTTTGAGTTAATTTCTTTAACATATGGCATGAGGTAGGGCCCAATTTCATTATTATTTATTTATTTTTTTGCATGTGTGTATCCAGTTATTGCAGCACCATTTGATGAAGAGTATTCTTTTCTCATTGAATGGCCCTGGCACCCTTGTCAAAAATCAGTTGACCACAGATATATTATTTATTCTCAGTTATATTCCGTTGATCTATATGTCTATCTTTATTCCAGTACCACACTGTCTTGATTTCCGTTGCTTAGTTTTGAAATTGAGAAGTGTGGGTCTTCCTATTTTGTTCTTTTTTCATGGTTGTTTTACTATTCTAAGTCCCTCAAACTTCTATGTGAATTTCAGAATCAGCTTGTCAATTTCTACAAAGATGTCAGTTGGGATTATAACAGGGATTGCCCTGAATCTATAAAACAACTTGGAGAATACTGATATCTAAACAATATTAAGTCTTTTGATTGATAAACATGGAATATCTTTCCATTTATTTAGATCCTCGTTAATTTATATGAATAATGTTCTTTAGTTTTCTGTTTGTTTTTCTTTTTTTGAGATGGAATCTTGCTCTGTCTGGAGTGCACTGGCACAATTTTGGCTCCTGCAACCACCGCGTCCCAGGTTCAAGTGATTCTCATGCCTCAGCCTCCCAAGTAGCTGGCATTACAAGCAAGTGCCACCACGCCTGGCTAATTTTTGTATTTTTAGTAGAGATGGGGTTTCACCATGTTGGCCAGGATGGTCTCAATCTCTTGACCGTGTGATCTGCCCGCCTTGGCCTTCCACAGTGCTGGGATTACAGGTGTGAGCCACTGCACCTGGCTGTTCTTTAGTTTTAAAGTGTTTTGCCTTCTGTTATAGTTACTCCTAAATATTTCCCATACTATAGTAAATGGAATTGTTTTATTTTCACTTTTGAGACTGTCCATTGCAAGTGTACAGAAATACAACTATTTTTGTATACTGAATTTTCTCTAAGTCTCAGGGTTCATCCCTTATCCATTCTGGAAAATCCTCATTATCCCTTTGATTATTACTGTCTCTCCCCAACTCTCTGGAGCTTCTCATGTTATCCTATATGTCATTTCTTTAATGATTTATAGATCTTTGTATCTGTATGCTGTTTTCTGGGTAATTCTCTCATATCTTCCAGCTCACTATTGGTTTTCAGGTTTTATTTTATATTTCAAGCATACAAAAAACATGAAGAATAATACAATTCTCATTTCCTCATTACCCAGTTAATTATCAGTCATACCATTTTACATTTGCCTCAACATTAAAAAAAAAATGGACTCGGCCAGGTGCTGTGACTCATACCTGTAATCCCAGCACTGTGGGAGGATCGCTTGAGGCCAGGAGTTTGAGGCCAGCCTAGGCAAAAAAGCAAGAACCTATCTCTACAAAAAAAAAAAAATTGTTTTTAATTAGTCAGGTGTGGTAGCATATGCCTATGGTTCCAACTACTCAGGAGGACTGCTTGAACCTAGGAGGTTGAGGTTGCAGTGAGCCATGATTGCATCACTGTATTCCAGCCTGGGTGACAGCATGAGACCTTGACTCTGTTTTATAGCAATGTACTATTCAGAACAACTGGCTATGGCATAATTTAAAAAATAAATAAAAATAATAACGCACTATAGGACAGGTGTGGTGGCTCACACCTACAGTCCCAACACTTTGGGAGGCCGAGGCAGGAGGATCACTTAAGGCCAGGAGTTCAAGACCAGCCTCACCAACACAGTGAGGCCCGTCTCTTCCAAAAAATAAAGAAATACTTAAGACACACACACACTCTATAGATTCAGCTGAAGCTCCCCAATTACCCCTCCCTAACAGTAGTCCCTTCCCTAAGGTAACACAATCCTGAATTTGATGTTTATCCTTCCCATGCATGTTTGTGTACTTGTTTTAAGTATGTAGTACTTTTGTTTCAAAATGTCATATAAACATGTAACCGCCATTATGGTATCATACAGAGTACTTTCACCACCTAAAAATCTTCTGTGCTCTACTTATGCCTTCCTCCCTCCTAACCCATGGCAATCACTGACTTTTTACTGTCTCCACGGTTTTGCCTTTTCTGGAACGTCATATAGTGGAATCATATAGTGAGTAGCCTTTTCAGATTGGCTTTCCTTAGTAATAGGATTTAAGGTTCGTCCATGTACTTTCATGGCTTGATAGCACTGAATTTTCATAGCTTTTTAGTACTGAATAATATTCCATTGCATGGATGTAGCAGTTTATTTACCCATTCACCTACTGAGGGAAATCTTGGTGGCTTCCAAGTTTTGGCACTTATGGACAAAGCTGCTATAAATATCCACGTGCAGGTTTTGGGGTAGACACATTTTTAACTCATTTGGGTAAATACCAAGGAGTATAATTAGTTTTGTAAGAAACTGCTAAACTATCTTCCAAGGTGGCTGTACCATTTTGTACTCCCACCATCAATGAATGAAAGTTCACTGCCAGCATTTGGTGTTGTAAGTGTTTTGAATTTTGGCCATTCTAATAGATGTGTAGTGGTATCTCATTGTTTTAATTTGTAATTCCCTAATGACATAATGTTGAGCATCTCTTCTCATGTACTTGTTTACCACCTGTATGCCTTCTTTGGTGAGGTATCTGTTCAGGTTGTTTTGTTCATTTTTCAGTTGGGCTGTTTGCTCTCTTATTGTTGAGTTTTAGGAGTTATTTGTATATTTTGAATAATAGTCCTTACTAATATATGTCTTTTGCAAACACTTTCTCCCAGTCTGTGCCATGTCTTCTCATTCTGTTGAGGTCTTCAATTTTTCACAGTCACAATAATGTTACAGTGGGTGTTCTTATATGGGTCTCCAGGTTTATATGCATTTAGAGTTTCTCTAAGGCAGGCATCTATAAGTGAAATTTCTGGGAGAAGGGTTATCTTCAACTTTACTATGTATTGCAAAGTTGTTTTTCAAATAGTTTTCAAACAATTGTACCAAATTATGGTTATAAGTGGTGGAGTATATTAGTATTCCTACTGCTTCACATTTTCACCCACAGTTGAAACTGACCAACTTTTTAATTTGTGCCAAGCTGATGAGGTGTGAAATGGTAGTTTACTGTTTAAATTTGCATTTCGCTGTCTGCTCTAGATAACAGTTGTTTATATTCATAAATATTTTCCTTATGGTTTCTGCTTTTCCTCTCCTGTCTAGAAATCTTTCCTTTATCTTAAAGTCATAAAGATATTCTATATTTACTTCTAAAACTTTCCAACTGGGATTTTTAATCTATACAATGATTTTTTTATATCTATAAAAATTTAAATCAGATAAATATAATCTATTTTCTCATCCCATTTATCAACTAGCCCACCTTTTCTCTCAGTGATTTGTAATGACACACATGTTACACATCCACTTTCCATATATGCAGGCTTCTGTTTCTGGACAAAATGACCTCTCTCCATTCAGTCAGGTTGCCTCGTGTGTCACATCTTTTGGATTCCTAAGTGCCTTATTTTTTTGTTGCTTTTGTGAGTGAGACCTTTTTTCTATGGAAATTTTTTGTTATCTTTTTACTTTGTCATTATAATTAAATGTTGCATGTTGGTCAATGCTGGGGGATCATTTCTGCTATCTGTTAGACCTGCTGACTTTCCTTTATGGTGATCTGATTCTTCCGAGTCATGACCTCTTCTCTGTCAACTTTTTTGTTTTTTTTTTTTTTGAGACAGAGTCTTGCTCTGTCGCCCAGGCTGGAGTGCAGTGGCGCAATCTCGGCTCACTGCAAGCTCCGCCTCCCGGGTTCACGCCATTCTCCTGCCTCAGCCTCTCCGAGTAGCTGGGACTACAGGCGCCCGCCACCACGCCCGGCTAATTTTTTGTATTTTTAGTAGAGACGGGGTTTCACCGTGGTCTTGATCTCCTGACCTCGTGATCCGCCCGCCTCGGCCTCCCAAAGTGCTGGGATTACAAGCGTGAGCCACCGCGCCCGGCCTCTGCCAACTATTAATAGTTCTATCTTCCCAGTCTTGCAGTAATTTATGATATTACACAACTCACGTCTGTTAGAATCAAAGATCCAAGGGTTACTGAAGTGTATGGATGCAAACTTGCACATACTAAAATTTTCCATGTGGGAAGTTAAAGTTAGGGGGAGTTAAAGCAAGTGCTTTAAGGAGATTGTTATATTCGTTGTAGTTCAAGTCCTAGGATACAAGCAAAGCAACAACTCTTATTTCCTGGCCAATGAATCTGAAAATTGTGATTTTCCACAGAGTTGACAGGACAACTAAAAGGAACAATTTGCTCTGCTGTCCTGATGCCAGCTGTAAAAGAGGAATAATTAACAGTTTACTTACCACTGGCAAAACTCTGTCCAACGTAGTATTGTAACTCTTTCACATTTGTTTTCGTCTGGTTTGTAACAGGATCAACATAATCTTCAGTTGCTGTAACATTCAAAAACTGACTCTGTCGAGGGCTACATGTCAGCTCACAAAACAGGTTCAGTAGGTTATAAAAACAGGATGGACATCTAAAGGAAAAGTAAATTATATTCTGCATGATCTCACACGTAATAGGGCCAGCGAGAACGATTTTAAATAGACAAAGAATATTTTAAACTTACTGTAAAGTGACAAATTACCAAGAGAACATATTAAAAATCAGCAATTCTAAACTTAAAACTTCATGTTAAAATAAAGGCACACCTTTAAAAAATGCCCTAATTACTTTCTGCATTTATTGTGTCCAATTATAATTTCAAAAAGAGAGAGATGCTTCTCTGAATTCTGCACTTTATAATTTAGAAACATACATTCTCTGACCTAGAGTAAAGGGACTTTGGAGCATCAGGAAGACAATTATTATTATTATTATTTTTTGAGAAAGGGTCTCACTTTGTCGCCCAGGCTGAGTGCAGTGGCGTGATCACAGCTCACTGTAACCTTGAACTCCCAGGCTCAAGCAATCCTCCCACCTCAGACTCCCAAGTAGCTAGGACTACAGGTGCACACCACCACACCTGACTAATGTTTTAAATTTTTTTGTAGAGATGTAGGTCTCACTGTGTTGCCCAGGATGGTCTCAAACTCCTAAACTCAAGCAACCCTCCTGTCTTGGCCTCCCAAAGTGCTGGGATTATCGACATGAGCCGCTGCACCAGCTGACAGTTTTGATTAAGAGGAAAATAAAATAAAATAATGAGAATTATCATGGGAATCTTCATCTTATAACCTATTGAAAGGTTTTCTTTCAAGCCCCAGAAAATCACTAGGCCCTCCTGAAACACAAGGAGAAATCCCCATGGTTTGTAAAGACAGAGAACAGCAATGTTGTTCTCTGGTTGCATGCACTTCAGGAGCACACAACTGCACAAGAACCATAAGCTGCCTGCTATCCTTCAGGTTCAAAGTTTAAGCTCCTAATGTTGACTTGTTACATGATAAAAGAGCTCTCTTTTCCCTTCGGTCCACTGTTACCTGCAAAAGCTGTTGTTTCATTAGACTTGCATTCTTGCAATTAAGATTACTTTATACTCCGATCCAGTCCCAATGACCATGTAAGACAAAGAATGAAAAAAGTGTGTCCTGGCCTTCAAGAGCCTCTGTTCTAGTGAAGGAGACAGAGAAGCACAGACTCTCTTTCTTTCAGGAGCCCCACTGCTTTACTGCAACAAAGCCAGAAACCACAATTACATTATTCTAATAGGAATCACTCTTGGGGTGCACAGTTTTCAAACCTTTTCCATGTTACTACATTTAATGCCCACAATCACTAATTTTGACAGTTGTATATTTTTCCAAATATCAGGTTGTTTCTCCTATTTGCTATTATAAATCAAGCTTTGGTACCTCTGATAATATGGAGAAAGATTGGCTATCTTTTTATGTTTATGTCCCTATATCCATAATGCCTCACCTAGGTGGATCCTAAATAAATGTGTTTTGACTGAGTGTACAAGGCTCCAATTTGGTTCCATCAATGTCCACGAGCCTTTTATAGGATATGCTGGCCCAATTACAGTCTCAACTTCTGTTGTTCTGAAAAAACAATTTAGTGGTGGTTTTCCATTCTCTACGGTCAACTTTTGGTAAGAAGCAGAATTTCTTCACTGGAAGCCAACTTGTGCCCTATCACCATCTGCAGTGATATTTGTGCAGATAAGCATTTTCCCTTTTTAATATTTGCTTCCCAAACACCTTTATCAGTGTGCTGAAGTCTGTAAAATTTAGAAAGATACCACAATCTGTTGTTCTAAAGACCACCACCAGCTTGCTCTTTTGCATATTTGAGAATTGCTGGCTAGGCCTAGAGAAGAACATCTATTACCAAGCGCTTTTTCACTGCTCAGGGTCATAGCCAACAGATCAGATAAAAAACTAAGTTTGACAAAACTAGCCAGCTACAGCAGAACAAGCTTGTTAACAGTTCTCCGAGGCCGGCTCTACTGAGGACCTGACTCTACCACATCCCTTCACCAGAGGGAGAGACAAGAATGATGCGCAAAGCAAGGCATGGGGGTAGAGGAAGGACTGCATGATGAGTCTCAGGCCAGGCACCTGAGCAGGACCCCTAGGAACCTCTCTTCCCCACAGTGCACAGCTCAAGTTTGAAAGGAGCCTGGCCGCATTGCAGACATTGCAGAGGAAACCAAGCATCAACTTTGAATGCAACTGGGAAGTGAACCAAGTCTGGTAATTATTGTTTTTCTCTTTATTTCTGACAAATTGTAAGAGTGCTTTCTTAAAATAAAACAAAACAGAAACTGACTTAAAAAAAACAAAACTGCCTGGGCACTGTGGTTCACACCTATAATCCAGCACTCTGGGAGGCTAAGGTGGGAGGATCATTTGAGACCATGCCTGGCCAACATGGTGAGACCCTCATCTCTAGAAAAAGAATAAAAATTAGGCTAGGTGCAGTGGCTCATGCCTGTAATCCCAGCACTCTGGGAGGCTGAGGCGGGTGGATGACTTGAGGTCAGGAGTTGGAAACCAGCCTGGCCAACATGGTGAAACCCCACCTCTACTGAAAATATAAAACTTAGCTGGGTGTGGTGGCATGTGCCTGTTGTCTCAGCTACTTGGGAGGCTGAGGCAGGAGAATCGCTTGAACCCGGGAGGAGGAGGTTGCAGTAAGCTGAGATCATGCCACTGTACTCCAGCCTTGGTGACAGAGCAAGAGTCTGTCTCAAAAAAAAAAAAATTAATAAAGAAAAATATAAATAAAATTAGCTGGACATGGTAGTGCATGCCTGTAGTCCTAGCTGCTCAGGAGGCTAAGGTAGAACAATCACTGGAGCCTAGGAGGTTTAAGCTGCAGTGAGCTGTGATCACACCACAAACCACTGCACTCTAGCCTGGGCAGCAGGGTGAGACTCTGTCTCTATTATACACACATACATGCATACACATTATACATACATGTATTTTTAATATATAAATATATATTTAAATATATATTCACCTATTTTAAATGTATACATATATGTATAAATACATAAAATATATTAATATACAGACATATATAAATAAAAATATGTAAACAAAGAAAGAATAAATGGAAAGCTGAGCATTACCAGTTCACAAGTATCTATAGCCCAGTTGTTCTGTTTCCCCAGCAGAACCTACCTGGACAGAAACTGTAGGGGCAGCTGCAGGTTGTCTTTTAGTGTCTGAAGCTGCTGAACATCACAACAGAGACTGACATTGCCAAAGAAGAATCCCGGACAGAGTTCCTTCCAGGTAAAAGAGCACAGACACGGGAGTAGGCAGTAGTTAAAGTAAGGTCAACATTCCTCAGTGAACTAAGACACATTCATTCATGTAATCCTTTTCAAGTACAAAAGGGTAAGACACATCCTGTATTTGCAAAGTTCTTATAGAATTATTTTAAAAGGCTACACATTTACTACTTATTCACCAGTAGAGACGTTTCTAATTTTCTTTTTATTTGGAAGCTTTCTCTCCTCTCCTGACCATCATTTTATGTCTTCTTAGGGGTTTTTGTTTGTTTGATTCAATTCAACCAGAGTGCTACTATTTCTATTAGTAATTCCAGGGAAAGTTGAAACCTTTAATAATTATGATGACAGCAGCAAGTGAGGACAGGTGCTGTGGCTCATGCCTGTAATCCCAGTACTTAGGAAGGCTGAGGAGGGACGATTGCTTGAGCCTAGGAGTTCGAGACCAGCCTAGGCAACATGGTGAAGCCCTGTCTCCCCAAACAATTTTTAAAAAATTAGCCAGGGGTTGTGGCACGTGCCTGTAGTCCCAGCTACTTGGGATGCTGAGTTGAGAGATTGCTTGAGCTCAGGAGGTCGAGGCTACAGTGAGCCGTGATTGTGCCAGTGTACCCTAGCCTCCGGCCAGGACAAAAGAGCAAGGCTCCTTCTGTCTCAAAAACAGAAAAGAAACGAACAAGTGAGCCTAGGAGCTCTGTTATCATGTCAACTTGACTTTTGATTACTTTAAGCCTCTAAAACCAGGCTTTTCACATGATTTTTCCAGTTCTAATATCCCTGTGTATCACAGGATGGTAAAAAAAGAACAGAAATCAGAATCCTGGTAGCAGCCAAAATTCACAGGCTCTCAGTGGAACACAGAGAAAACACTAAAATGACCAGGGGACAAGGACGTCAAAGCCACTTAGCAACAGAGTCCATTTGAGTCCTGAAATCTAGGAATCAAAAACAGCTAACTCCTAATATATTTTGCAGATGCTGCAAGGGCAACATATGAAGTGCCAAGGTCAGTCTCTAAATAGTAACCTGCTATTGGGAAATTTTACGAGAGGTATAAAGTCAGCCCCTGAAAAATTAAGCCTTTGGAGTTACGGTGTTCTTTCTCTGCCACTGTATGTTACAGGTTAGAGTTTTAGAGTCTGGGATAAGACTTAAGCCTATTAGTCTCACCTCCACCTCCACCCTGCAGTAACATTTAAGGAATAATTACAGAGGATCTTGTGATCAGCATTTTGTGTTCCCAATGCCTAAGATAATGAACTTACCTGCACCAAGTCATATCCATCCTTTGGCAATGGTTTTGGTGGGCCAGAATATTCGCAATTGTACCTCTTGTCCCCATATGCAATTCCACACTCTCCATACCAAACACAGGACTGTGAAAACACCTACAGAAAGTCAACACAAACTTCATTGTTACCAGGGTCTCAATGGCAAATTTCAACAAAAAGTGCCTACTCAAGTACAATCACAGAAACTTCCAATGCTACCTGCAAAATGAAGTGACAGCAATAGGCACTTAACATTTTGAAAAATATTAATTAAAGCAGACCAAATGCCTATTTGTCAAGTCAGTGAAGTAGGTAATGGAAATTGCTTATTTACATAATTTCTATTTCCTGCTTATTTGTTGATAAGAGGAAGCTATAGTTCCATGTAAGAAACACTCAGAATCACAGTAGAGAGAAAAGCAAGATAGTGACTTAGCAATTACTAAAGCACTATTTTTACACATCTGCACTAGGAACTATATAAGCTCTAAGTAATGAAAGAATATTTCCATATGTGTTTAGGTTAATTAATATCAATACATCATGAGTAACATGAAGAACAAAACAACAAAACCACAAACATCAACACCCCAATGTAAAGAGCAAGAATGAACTTCCCGTCCTTGAGACTGAAGTAGAAAACAAAGAATGTGCTAACTTTAAGGAAAAACACCGAGGCAATCTCAAAAGAAAATTTTAAAACGTCTTATGTAAAGATTTCTCAAAAGCCACTCACATTTCCCATGTGAGAGTCACAAGGTTGTCAGAAAATTCAGCGGAGGGGAGGGGTCAGTGTGAATCATCAGGTCAGTGCCTTGCTCTGAAGGCTGCTGCCCAAAACGCACCCGATCCTCTGCCTCACAGTGGACTCAGAAAGCCACAGAGGGCCCAGCTCACCAGGGCCCCGGGCTTGCAATCGTCTGTTCTACAGGGAAACAGAAGATATCAAGAAGCAGCCATGGCTTCCGAGAACCCTGATGGGAAAGCCATAAAAAAAAAAAAAAAAAATCTGAACAGAAGTCACAATATGAAATTCTCTCCAGTGACAGTGGCACATGACCTGCACACAGGCAAGAAGCTAAGTCAGGCTGTGTTGGTCCCTCAGTATCAAAATACAGATCCCACAACAGTCCCTGAAGCCCAAAAACATGAGAGAAAAAGTCAGCAGGAGATTGGGATTTGTATGTGTGGAGAAATCCAAGGCATCAATATCACTTTTCTCTGAATTCATTTTTCAGATGTTCTAAAATAAAAATTAGGACTTAACTCCTCTTGACTCTTTGAAAGTCATGTTTAGGCCACAAAGGAGGGAAATTATACAAATAAGGAAGTGACAACAAGCCTTCAACAAAGCCACATACGAACACTGTGCCAAGATTCCACCACTATTTTTATATAAAGAGAATCCCAACTGTTACTCCCATAAACCTGGCGATTCTAAAGAAAAAAGAAATGTATTGCAACTCTGGGTTTCCAACTAATGAATGGAAAAAAGTCCTAATGAGTAAAAGTCATTATCCATCTAACTGAAGTGTGAAAAGGCAGAAGCTGACTACACAGGCAGAGGAAACTGCTGAGGTTTACGTGAAATTTTAAATACAAAGAACTCCTCCCTAGACCTCGCAGAACTCTCCAGGCAGGCCTGTCTCTGCCTCAGGGGCACTCTGGCTGGTTACCCACAGGAGCAGGGGTGACAGAGACAGACGTGCGGTCAACACACTGCAGCTCTGGCCTGACAAACAGGACGGGTGTCTGGAGTCTAAATCCCCTTACTCAGCACTTGGTACTGTAGATGTGAATAAAGATGACCCATTGCTGTTTAGGTTCCTTTTCACAAAGATCATTCATTATCTATTTCAAAGCAAGTGCTATTTCCACCCACTTGGTGGAAGAGGGGTGGGTGAGAAGGCGGCACAGAGTGGGATCAAGTCCTGGGTTCTGATCCCAAGAGCTCCTGAGGCTCTCAGTGTGCTTGTTGAGCTGGATTGCACCTGGGATCACACCTGGAGCAGGTTACCTAACCACGTAGGAGTTTCCCCACCTGGGAAATGAAGCTCATAAGCTCTGCCTACCTCACAGGTTCCTGTGAAGATCAAATAAGGGCCTATCTGTACATATATAGTAAGTACTCAGTAAACTACACAGCACCATGCAATCAAATATAAGGGATTATTATTAATGTCTTCTACCTGCTTGAGACCTCGGCAAAGAGGTTCCAAAGACTTAAAAAAATAACACCTGAGCCCAGGAAATTTGGGCTTGAATCAACACTCAGGTTTGCTTCTCAAAAAGTCGTCTTCTAGAGACACAGCAGAGAAGACCAACAAACAAACAAACAAACAAAAGTCATCCTGGCCAGGAGTGGTGGCTCACGCCTATAATCCCAGCACTTTGGGAGGCCAAGGCAGGTGGGTCCCTTGAGCCCAGGAGTTTGAGACCAGCCTGGGCAACACAGTGAAACCCTGTCTCTTAAAAACAACAACAACAACAGGCCGGGCGTGGTGGCTCACACCTGTAATCCCAGCACTTTGGGAGGCTGAGGCAGGCGAATCACCTGAGGTCAGGAGTTCGAGACCAGCCTGACCGACATGGAGAAACCCTGTCTCTACTAAAAATACAAAATTAGCCAGGTGTGGGGGGTGCATGCCTGTAATCGCAGCTACTTGGGAGGCTGAGGCAAGAGAATCGCTTGAACCCAAGAGGCGGAGGTTGTGGTGAGCCAAGATTGTGCCATTGCACTCCAGTCTGGGCAACAAGAGGGAAACTGTCTCAAAAAACAAACAAAAAAACCAAAACAAACAAAAACAACAACAGCCAAAAATTAGCCGAGCCTAGTGGCACATGCCCATAGTCCCAGCTACTCCGGAGGCTGAGGTGGGAAGATCACTTGAACCCAGGAGCTTGAGGCTGCAGTGAGCTGAGATAGCACCTCTGCACTCCAGCCTGGACCACAAAGTGAAACCCTGTCTCAAAAAAAAAAAGTCATCCTGCCTAAAGAAGCGACCTAAGCCAGCAGGACCCAGAGACTTACAAAGCACTGGCAGTGTCCTAGGCTTAGGCACTGTTTTGAATGCTCTTCATATGTTAATCCAATTAATCCTACAACAGTTTGATGAGGGAGGAGTTATTATACCCATTTTACAGATGCAGAAACGAAGGCACTGAGGCTAAATAACTTGTCCAAGGTCACAGTGGCAAAGCCAGGATTCCAAACAGAGCAGTTGACTCCAGAAACAGACTCTCAATAAAAGAGAATCAGCTGCATCATTAAAGTCCTCCCTGTAGCATCACACCCTCCCCAAACCCCACCGTGTGCAAGAGCATGAGCACCTGTGCACTCAACAGATGCACAATGGGAGAAGCTCAGCCTTCACTCCCTTCTCACCAACAGCTGAAAGTGGAGAGCCAGCTTCCTGGCCCCCAGGCCTGCCTCTGCAGCTGCTCCACCCCAGGGGCCTCCACACCTCCATCTCTTTCTTCTGTGTTTTTAACCTCATCTCTAAGTCCCTTCACCTGCACCTCCCTACAAACACTGCTCTAATTATATCCACAAACCCCTCTCTCAGCTTCAGTCATCTCCAGCTTCTCTCCAGCAGCACTTTCCACTAGCTGCCCGACAGCCTCAGTGCTTGAGACGCCACTAGCTGCCCGACAGCCTCAGTGCTTAAGACGAAACCAATCTTTCCTCTATTTGTATTTCCTATTCCTCTTCAACAGAGTTTCAAATGAAAACCTCAGGCACCTTTCGAACCCACCTCCCATAGCGAACCTATCGCTCACTCCCAGGGAGGCTCCCTCGTGCAGCTTCCTGCTCTCACTCGGACCTGGCAGTGTCTCCCGTGCAGATGCCTGCCGCTTGCCTCTTCTGGAACAGCGCTCACAGTTTTCTGGTGCTTAGAAACCTACAACCCACCCTTCCCACTGCCTGTGCGACAAGCTCCAGACACCTCACTCTGGCTCTGCCCACTCTCCTTTCTACAGTATTCCAAACCTATCACTCTAACCGCCTACCCTTCCTTCCCTCTCTCCCACACGAAGTAGGACCTGCCTGCCTCTGCCTTGGTCATGCCCTAGGATCAAGCAAAATTTATGAGAATTGCAAAGTTGTGATGTTATGAGAAGTTGCAAGAGTATTTTCTCACGTTTGTCTCCACTCCCTTGTAAGATGGGAAAATCCTAGAGGGCAGAGCCTAGGTGTGTAATACTTCCTTTGAAATTCGCTACTGTATCGCATCTGGTGTTCATGGATGCAGAACTTGTCAAAACTCACAATGAGCTGAGGGAGTACAACTGGATTATCTAAGTTCAGAAATGAGAAGTGCTGACTGTTTTGGCTTCTACCCAGAATTTAGTAGTTACATAGCTAAAGAGTTTCTATTTTTAAAGGTTAGATCATATGGATATTTCACAACATGCTCAACATATTATGAAAATGACTGGATAGGGAAGCTTCTTTCAACAATGATAGAAACAGTTCAAGAAAGGTTAAAAAATGCCCCTTCTAGGCCAGGTGCAGTGGCTCACGCCTGTAATCCCAGCACTTTGGGAGGCCAAGGTGGGCAGATCACGAGGTCAGGATTCGAGACCATCCTGCCTAACACAGTGAAACCCCGTCTCTACTAAAAATACAAAAAATTAGCCGGGCGTGGTGGCGGGCGCCTGTAGTCCCAGCTACAGGCCGAGACAGGAGAATGGCGTGAACCCGGGAGGCGGAGGTTGCAGTGAGCCAAGATCGTGCCACTGCACTCTAGCCTGGGCAACACAGAGAGACTCCATCTAAAAAAAAAAAATGCCCCTTGTGCTATATGTCAGCAACTATGGCAACTGCTAAATTGGACCCCATTCAAGAGCTCCATAAGCACACATTATCATATGGAAAAGCTCTGAACTCAGTGAGAATTCTATTCCACTGCCTTTAGGAAATCCTAAAGCATTAACTAACATATTCAAATACTTACTGAACATCTATTGTTCTCTAGGCATGGAGGTAAAATAAATAAATGAAACTAAAATACTTACCGAACATCGACTGCATGCCTCATTTTCTCAGATACTCTATGCAGTAGCACAGCAGAATTTTACAGGTAAGTGAACTCACGCTCAAAGATACTCTGAGGTCACATGGCTCATAAATAACATGATTTTGAACACCAAGTTAAGCATTCTCCACCCATCCCCCTTGTCCTCCTGCCTCCCCCACCCCCAGCTTCTGTACCATTTAAACTCTAGTTCAGTTTGTGCAGTGATGTATCCTCAGAAATGGAGAATGCACTGGAGACAAACTGTCCCATCCACGATGATCCTATACAAGTGTTCCTTCCATATAAACTTGTTCACTTGTAGAAATAATGCCTCCCATTCCTATCTTTTAAAGTATCTCTCTAGGCAGTTGTCAAGCAATGACTCACTTACTCAGTACCACTGACAGTCCTCAACCCCAGGGTAGGACTTGGCCATCCACCAGAGCTGGGAGTACATGGCTTGGCACCAACACTTGTGCCCCTGTCCTGGATGGGTAAAGCCAATGGCAAAACATGGAGAGATACCCAGCTCAAGCTCCAGCGAGGGGATGGAGGAGAGGGGTTTGCTGGTTAACTTCCCTACCTCATTGCTTCTCCAGAGAGCAGAGGCTGGCCTGGCCAGTCAGGACAACACAGGCTGGAGTGGAGGGAGTGGCACGGAGAATCCTGTCCAGAGATTAAGCTGCCTGCTGTTTCTTTGGAGTCAGGGAGGCAGACCAAACAAATATGGCAGGATAGTTAGGGTGGAGGCTGCCGGGCTGGTCTGACTTCTATTGACGGAAATCTCTGGAAGTGTTTTATAGCCAACCTGGCATGAACATATCTACATAACAAAGGATAATTTGTGTGTGCACCAGGCCTGCCTGCATGTGGGTGTTTAAGTCATATATTTTGAGTGTTAGGTGTGCTCAGCTAGTCCAACTCTTCGTTTTACAGATAACCCCTTTAGCTTCCAGTTTTTTCTGTGACTCACCCAAGGTCATATTACTAGTTAGTCTTAGACATTTAGGAGCCACAAAACTAAAACAAAACTATGAAAGTGGGTGCCGGTATACACTGTCTGCAGTTTTTTCCCTATGGAATGTTCACAGTGTGGTGACTGAATCACGGGTCAGGCCAGCAGGCTAAACCCATTCCTGATCTATTACAGACTACTGCAAGAGCCACACAGGGGATGGAACCAGGCCTTGAATGAGACTGCTCTACTAGCCAAGTGGAATATCTGCTGAACACCCGTTCAATTAAGCTTGCTAAACACCATTAATCTAGTCTTGAATTTCAAAAAACTAGGGCACAGAAGTCAGAAGATGGCAGTTCAAACACCCAATCTGCCATCTACTAGCTAAGTGACCTTGGGACAAATTTGACCCTTGATGTCTGCATCTATAAAACAGGAAAAACAGCATTACACCTACCTTAAAGGGGCTCTGTGAGGATAAAACAAGATCGGATGTGATAGCAATGGAGTACTATGCAAAATTTGGCTAGCTTTTGTCTCTAGTCTTATGTAATCTAGTATATAGCACCCTGAAAATTTTTTTTAAGAGCTTTACTGATGTAATTTACATACCATAAAATTCACCCTTTTCAAGTGAACAGTTCAATAGTTTGGGGCAACAATTAGGCAACTCTCCCGGCTATTTTCTCTAGTTTTCCTCTTGTCCACCTGATACATTAATTTATCCTCCAAAGCTCAGCTCAAAAATGGACTCTCCATAACATTTTATCTTTATTCTTATCTGAGCACTTCTTACTGTATTACCATATTTTTATGAATCCAGCCTTCCCCCATCAACTATGAAGACAGTGATAGTAATTATGAACATTTACACAGCACTTTACAGTGTATAGATGGACCTTTTTTCTTTTTTTTACTATTTACTTATTGTTTTGGACTAGTCAAGTGCAGTAGTGAGAAGAAGGAAAGAGTAGATCAAGGAGTTTGATCTGTAACTGACTTTGATCAATTGATAACGCACTACCTTAGGACCAGCCTAGACTGATTTTTTTAAATGGGTTAATTCTCTTGATCTTATCCTTTGTTGTGTCCAGGGCAGCCAATTCATGTTTATGAAATTATTTTGAGCTCCTCTTGTGACCTAAGCAAGGGACAGTAATAAGATAAAATTTTAAAGCTTCTCTCAAATCCTCCAACAGAACACCTGCACCAGAGAGAGTTGGTTTTTTAAAAGTTTTGTTGCCAAAGCAAATGTTCCAAAAATTTGAAAGCGAGAGGCACAGTCCAGATGAAGAAAAACCTGGCTGGCCGCAGCTGATCATTGCCATCACCTAGAAACCAATTGTAAATCCAATTTTGATTGCCACTAGTTTCTAAGTCTCTCCCCAAAATCCATTTCAAGGCCCAAATATCTTATGATTAAAGAGTCCCAGTGGGCCAGGCATGGTGGCTCACACCTGTAATCCCAGCACTTTGGGAGGCTGAGGTGGATGGTATCACTTGAGCTCAGGAGTTCGAGACCAGCCTGGGCAAGCTGGCAAAACCCCTTCTCTACTAAAAATACAAAAAATTAGCTGGGCATGATGGTGCATACCTATAGTCCCAGGTACTCGGGAGGCTGATGTGGGAGAATCACCTGAGCCCGGGAGGTCGAGGCTGTAGTGAGCCAAGATCGTGCCACTGTGCTCCAGCCTGGGCAACCAGAGTAAGACCTGGTCTCGGGAAAAAACAAAAAAAAAAAAAAAAAGATTCCCGGGCCAGCACGGTGGCTCATGCTTGTAATCCCAGCACTTTGGGAGGCCAAGGTGGGAGGATCTCCAGCCCAGGAATTCAAGACCACCTTGGGCAACACAGCAAGACCCTGTGTCTACAAAAAATTTAAAAATTAGTTGGGCATGGTGGCATGCACCTGCAGTCCCAGCTACTTGGGAGGCTGAGATGGAAGGATAGCTTGAGCTCAGGGTCAACGCTGCAGTGAGCCACAATCACACCACTGCACTTCAGCCTGGGGGACAGTGTGAGACCCTGTTTCAAAAAAAAAAAAAAAGAGTCCCAAGTCAAGAGTCCTGGCCACATTTGTAGATGATATTGGAGAGCAATAGTTATTGCTCTTAAGGAGCCTGCAAATCGGTAGTTCAATTAGAAAATATTTGTCTTTCACAAGCATAGTTGGTACAGTTAATCCAATTTTACAGAGGAGGAAACTGAGGCTCCAGAGGATAACTGGCTTACCCAAGATCACTCTTGGGAACAGAGAAGAGTCAAGACCCACACCAAGGTCTTTTAATGAGGCAACAAATGCTGTTGCAGCAGTTTAAACAAAGATTCAGAACTTCAGAGGGAAGGCATTCTAGTTAGGGGAACAGGACAAGAATGTCGTAGATAATGTAGCATGTGAAATGGGGCCCTGGAAGACAGGCAGGATTTTGCTAGCAAGCAGTTCAATTTGACTGGAGAGCTGATGCCCTTCACAGTGCTGGAGGTCAAAGGGCAGAAAGGAGCACCTGAGATCAGAGACAACTGATCCAGGCTTCTGCTGTAGGTAATTTGCCATGCTTAGAATACTGCATCCCTTTTAGGAGTGGAGAGTGAGGGTTACCCAGGAAAGAGAGAGCACACTGTCTTCATGACCAGAGTGATTCTTTGTTCTGGGTAATATAACAAACACTGGAGGAATACAAAGGCCTATTCAGCGAGTCCTTTTCCCTCTGCCCACTGGCTCAAATTTAAAAAAATCTCATTTTCCCCTTGATTACTTATGTTAGTAAAATTTCTGATCACAGCATCAGTCAAGGAGTGGGAAAGATGGGGAAAGATTTCCCACAGTCATTCCAATTTCAGATAGTTGTTCTTAATCACTCACAGGTCAAAAGATTAACCATTCCCAGTCTTCTCAGGAAAAGCCATTTTAATGCTTAATTTCTACCCAAGCTTCTCTATGTTCCAAGTCCCTCAAGATAAAGCTTATCAAAATTACAGCCAGGAGAAATAAAGGCTACGTCTCAAAACTGCATATATTTTTTAGATGACTACAGCGTTTTAAAAACAAGGCAGTTTAGTAATGTTATTTCATCATCTGTACATATTGAACATTAAGAAAAAGCAAAAATCCCAACATGTATTTCAGACCTTACACAGGACTAGTCTGTAACTCCATGATAGAACTCTACTAGCGCTCAGACTGAAGCTAGATGAGCTGCTATCATTGGTATGAATTCTAAAAGCAGACTCTCCCAATCTGTTTGGCTTCAAGGCTCCACCCCTATCTGTTCAGGTGCACTGAAAGCTTTCAGACATGAGGAATTTTTAAAATAATAATAGGATTATTTCCAATTAAGGTTTACAGACCTTGAAAAGGCTTCCAGGCATTTTTGCTAGAGACTTACAACAAACCTCTGACGTATCCCAAATGTCATAGAAGAAGCACTCATTGACCATCAGCCTTGGGTACTTGAGATTTAAAAAATATTTGAGAGATAAACCTACTTAATAATGTGAAGCCTAGCTGGGCGAGGTGGCTCACACCTGTAATCCCCACGAGGCGGGCGGATCGCTAGAGGTCAGGATTTCGAGACCAGCCTGACCAACATGGCAAAACCTCATCTCTACGGAAAATACAAAAATAAGCTGGGCGTGGTGGTGGGCACCTGTAATCCTAGCTACTTGGGAGGCTGAGGCACCAGAATTGCTTGAATCCAGGAGGCAGAGGTTGCAGTGAGCCGAGATTGCACCACTACACTCCAGCCTAGGCGACAGAGACTCTGTCTCCAAAAAAAAAAAAAAAGGGGGGGGGGGAGCCTATTTAAGGTCCTGATCTAAAACTCTAGGTGGGGCCAGGAGTGGTGCTCACAATATCCCAGTGCTTTGGGAGGCCAAGGTGGAAGGACTGCTTGAGGCCAGGAGTTCAAGGCTGCAGTGAGCTATAATGGTGACACTGCCCCCAACGCCTGGGCAACAGAGCAAGAACCTGTCTCTAAAATAAATAAATTTTAAAAATAAATTTAAAAAAACTCTAGGGAAACAGAATAGCCATATTTTCTCTAAGCCACACAATTGCTATTACTTATTTCTCTTTTTTTTTTTTGAGATAGGGTCTTGCTCTGTTGCCCAGGCGTGATCACAGCTCACAGCAGCCTCAACGTCAACAATGAAAAGAAAAACAAAATGTTTTTAAGACGGGGGTTTCACCATGTTGCCCAGGCTGGTCTCTTAGTCCATTACTGGATCAACATCACCTATCCCCTTCTGAGAACTAAACAGAAGTCGAAGGAGAGTTTTTTCTAGCCCATGGAACCCCTTCTCCCCTGATTCACTACTTCCTATTGATGCCACACCTATGTGAGGGGCGTTAATGGGCACAAGGACACAATTCCCCGGAGGCACTCTCATCCTGATTTGGTTTAACGAGAGCCACAGCGTGACACTGCCCCACTCCAGTTTTAAAAGGAACCTACAGACACACAAATAGTGAGGTGCTCTTTCCCAAAGCTATTAAACCAAGCAAAAGCCCCCAGAAGGAGTCAGCAGGACACCGAGTTCCAGGCCCCATCCTGTCGCTGGCTAATATTGACAAGGGGAAATTCAATACCGCCCTGTGAGTCTCAGTGTCCTGAGGTGTAAAAAGAAGTTGATGAAAAGTAACCTGCCCTCTTTAGAAGACCAAGCTGACTTATGTCAAGTACTCAAGGCAGTTTCACTGGGTGCTTGAGGAAGTTTGTGTGTCTTCTTTACCTCTGCTTCCACCTCCATCCTCAGGTGATGAGAAGAGGAAATAAAGTGGTTAGAGCTCCTAAATTTTGGAGTTCGTGCGCATGTTGCAGAATTTTTTTAAAAGCAAGTAGTGTCCCTATCCCACTCTACCCACTTTCCTCCCTTCTTCTGGTGCCACATCCTACACAGAGAAATCAGGTGACCACAGATGGAACAAGCTCACAACAGGTCACCCAAGCCCCCACTGCCACCCTCTTCCAGACCACAGGAAAGAGAGCGTGGTCGGAGACAGAAAACAGGACAAGTGAGGGACCTCCGAGCTCTCCATCGCTAGACCAACTTCCCCAGGACCCGGGCCTGAGCCCTCGCTGGGCCCGTCGCCCTCCCCGGCTCTCGGCCCCGCCACGTCCCCACAGGGCGTCCCGGTGGCCGGCGACCGCTCACCTGCGCTGGACACAGTAGCAGCAGGAGGAGGCCAAGGGCCAGGCCGCGAGCGCTCATGCTGTGGCCGCGCAAGGCTGCGGACACCGGCGGCGTTCGGCTGGTTGGGCTCCCCGGCGGCCGTTCTACTTCCCCGAGCTGTTTCAGCAACCCGCGCAGGAGGAGCGGAGGAGCGGAGGAGCAGGAGCAGGCGCGGACCACGGCAGCAGGCTGCGCACGCAGGTCAGGAAGGAAGAATACGTCGTCGGCTCCGCCCCTTCTGGGAGGTGCCGCTGCCGAGACTCCCCGGCCCGGGCTGGGGCGGGGCCAGGGCCGCCGCGACCCCTCTTCAAGGTCCTCGCGTTGCCCTTCTCCTCGGCCCCTGCAATCTCCGGGGGCCAGGCGCGGGACTTATGGAGTCTGGCTCGGCCCGGGAGGGTATCTGTGGAGTTGTGCCAACAGTTTCTGGCCGTGATGCTTTCCCTTTTCGTCTCTGGGTTGGAGGGGGCGGGCGAGGTTTCAGCGAAGGGTAGTGCTGTTCTAGGAGACTTCCGGGTAAGGTCCCGCCCGGCCGCGGAGTCTCTGTTTATTTCTGCTCTGACAATTACGCTGAGCGACTTCTCCTCCCAACCCAGTCACCTGAAAGGAATCCGGATCCCGGCACTTTCTAGCAGAGCCCGGGGCGGTGACGCGCGGTGGCCTGACAGTGTGATGATCCACGAGTGTGGCGGGGCGGGGCGGGGCGGAGCGCGGGGTGGGCGGTGGCCTTGCGGCCAGGCCCGGGAAAAAAAGTGCGGGAGCCTCGCCACCTGCTGGCCCAGCCGCGCAGCGCAAGCCCGTGGGCGTGAGGAAACCCCGAGGTGGGGACCAGGGTCTATTTTAAGTTCTACGTGAAGGCTGGTAAAGAAGACGCATTGTCATTTTTGAGCCATGCATTTAATATATGTATTTATCTTTAACTCTAGTTGTATGTGTTTCTGGTAACATTTTCCCGCAAATTTCAAGTATTCAGACCCCTCAAAAGCATCTGTCATTTCCATTTTGAAGTTAAGAAAATGGAGGTAAAGATCTCTTTCCCAACCGTGAAAGCAAATTTACAGTGAAAAGACTAAACCTTCATCTGGAGCAATGACGGAACCCCGCCCCAAGGAGTCCCATGATGCAGATGACCGTCCCATCCCTACCCTATAAAGTGCTGTTTCACTTTCTGTCTTGCCTCCTCACCTCCTCAGCTCTGAGATGTCCACTGGCTGGCCTGGCAGTGAAACTATGGGGATTTCTTCAGGACCTTCAACCTAGGTCCTCCACAATGACCTCGTGGTCCTCATTCAGCTGCGTGCTCTCCCTTCCCACTCCCCAGGCTCCAGCTCCTGGTACCCCCACTGAGGATCAAGTCCCGTGTCTGCCTTCATGCAGGGAGCCTCAAACGGCCATCCCTAGACCAGCAGCAGGAGCATCTCCTTGGAACTTGTGAGAAATGTAAATTCTCAGCCCGGGCAATGTAGCAAGACTCCCTCTATAAAAAAAAAAAAATTTTTTTTTAAGTTAGCTGGGCATGGTGGCACACACCTGTAGTCTCAGCTACTAGGGAGGCTGAGGCAGGAGGATTGCTTGAGTCCAGGAGGCTACAGTGGGCTATGATCATGCTGCTGCACTCCAGCCTGGGTGATAGAGCAAGACCCTGTCTCAAAGAGAGAGATAGAGGAAAATGTTCCAGTAATATTTCCAAGTTTATGAATTACTTTGAAGGTTCTAAGTTTCCATAACCCTCCTTGGGGAAGAAGAATTCTGGTTCCTGTGACTTACTTCAGGGGTGCAGGAGGGCTGGAGGCAGGAGGGCAGGAGAAGGTCATGGGTAGACTTTGTTTCTGAGGCTGCTTCTGAGACCTTCTAATCTCCTTTAGTTCAAAGTACTTAGCATGCCAAAGCCTCCTACTTTGGGGTATCGTTTTCTGAGCTCCAGTAGTTGAGATCCAGAGGCTTTTTTGTTGAAAGAATATTCAATACCATCTTCATAAGGACTATTCAATGTTGACCTCAGAGCAATAAAGTAGAAAATGGGGGAAAATGAAATTATTAGACATGTGCATCTTTATAAATGTGCAGAAATATCTTCCAGAAAACTTACATGAAGTGGAAAGCATACATATGTGAATATAATATATAAACGTTTTAAACAAGTGGGCATATATAGCACACAGGTCTCATCTGGCTTCTTTGGTTTTAGCAGTATGCTTTCCTACCTCACTCCTTTTAATAGCTGTAAAGGATTTTTATTATGCATATGTAACACTTCTGAAGCCATACTCAGAGCAGTGTCTAAATCAATGAAATATAAATCACCAACCAACAAGTATTTCAAAATAACTCAATTCCTCTGCTTGCATTCCTGGTACATATGAAGGGTTTGTGTGGTCCCAGCAATACATTATAAATTTGTCTTTCCTTTTTATGTTGTTGTTTTTTTTTTTGAGACAGTCTTGCTCTGTCGCCCAGGCTGGAGTGCAGTGACATGATCTCAGCTCACTGCAACCTCTACATCTCAGGCTCCAGAGATTCTCATGCCTCAGCTTCCCGAGTAGCTGGGATTACAGGTGTGCGCTACCATGCCCAGCTAATGTTTTTTGGATTTCATTAGAGATGGGGTTTCACCATGTTGGCCAGGCTGGTCTTGAACTCTTGGCCTCAAGCAATCCACCAGCCTCAGACTCCTGAAGCGCTGGGATTACAGGTGTGAGCCACTGCTCCCAGCCCCCCTTTTCTTTTCCGTATACTTTGTCACATTCCTGAGCTTGCCTGGAGACCACAAAGCCTGGCATCTTTCTGTGCCCTCTGCTTTCCCGATCATGCTGCATCACCAAAGTCTAAACACTTTTGAACATTTCCCTTGTAGAGGGAGAGGAGAAAGTTGACCCAAGACTAAATTATCTGTAGCTGGCAGATGGTAGGGGAAGGCTGGAAATACTTATATTAATAATTTTTGATCTACTATGTAACTTATTTAATCAGTCTCTTCTTGGGCATTTAGTTTGTCACTAGTTATTGGAAATGATGCAATGAACATCCTTGTATCTTTTAAAAAAGTTTTTTTTCTGGGAGAGAGTCTCACTCTGTCGCCAAGTCTGGCGTGCAGTGGCATGATCATGGCTCGCTGCAGCCTCTACCTCCTGGGCTTAAGCGATCCTCTCACCTGTGCACTACCACTCCTGGCTAATTTTTGTATTTTTTGTAGAGACGGGGTTTCGCCATGTTGCCCAGACTGGTCTTAAACTGCTGGGCTCAAGCAATCTGCCTGCCTCAGCCTCCTAAAGTGCTGGGATTACAGGCGTGAGCCACCACTCCTGGCCCATTCTTGGATCTAAATCTTTGCAATCATGTACAAATAGAACTGTTGGAAATACTTTTATATTGTTGGATCAAAGGAAATGTGTATTTAAGTTTTGATTGTTGTCAAATTGCCCTCCAAAGAAATTGCAGCCAGCAATGTATGGAAGTGCCTAAATGGAATCTGTGATTTTATTTATTTTGTTTCTTATTTTAAAAAATATTGGGGCCAGGCACAGTGGCTCATGCCTATTATTTCAGCAGTTTGGGAAGCCGGGGCAGGTGGATCACCTGAGGCCAGGAGTTCGAGACCAGCCTGGCCAACATGGTGAGACTCCGTCTCAATTAAAAATACAAAAATTAGCCAGGCATGGTGGTGGATGTCTGTAATTCCAGCTACTCAGGAGGCTGAGGCAGGAGAATCTCTTGAACCTGGGAGGCGGAGGTTGCAGGGAGCCGAGATTGCGCCACTGCACTCCAGTCTGGGCAACAAGAAATTAGGCCGGGCACAATGGCTTACGCCTGTAATCTCAGCACTTTGGGAGGCTGAGGTGGGTGAATCATGAGGTCAGGAGATCGAGACCATCCTAGCCAACATGATGAAACCCCGTCTCTACTAAAAATACAAAAATTAGCCAGGGGTGGTGGTGCATGCCTGTAATCCCAGCTAGTCGGGAGGCTGAGGCGAGATAATCGCTTGAACCAGGGAGTCAGAGGTTGCAGTGAGCCACGATCGCCCCACTGCACTGCAGTCTGGCTACAGAGCAACACTCCGTCTCAAAAAAAAAAAAAAAAAAATTAGCTGGGCGTGGTGGTGCACACCTGTAATCCCAGCTACTCGAGAGGCTGAGGCAGGAAAATCGTTTGAACCTGGGAGGTGGAGGTTGCAGTGGCCGAGATCACGCCATTGCACTCCAGACTGGGCGACAGAGCAAGACTCCGTCTCAAAAAAAATAAAAAAAAAATTAGGATGCTTTGATTTGTATTTCTTTAATTATAAGTGAGATTAAGAATCTTTTCACACATTTGTAAGTAATTTTATTTATTTTTCTGTGCTTTTTTCTTTTTTCTTTTGAGACAGAGTCTCACTCTGTCACCCAGGTTGTAGTCTAGTGGCATGATCACAGCTCACTGCAGCCTTGACCTCCCTGGCTAAAATGCTCCTCCTGCCTCAGCCTCCAAAGGGCTGGGATAATAGGTATGAACCACCATGCCAAGCCAATAAAATTTTATTACCAAAAAAACTTTGATTTCTTCTAAAATTTTTTTAAAAAGCTTTTTAAAAAAATTTTTTCTGCTGCTGATCTGCAACCTTCAAAGTAGGTAGTCCTTCAAATAGGCAGAGAAAAAAAGAATGCCTACCTACCTAACAAATTGCAAGCTTGCCGAGTTCCTAACCTGAAGCCTAAAGTTCAGTAACAGAAAATGAAGATAGAACTAGGGTTTTGGGGTAATAGAATGTAATCAATGTCATTTAGTGACGTCTGAGGCCATTGCACAAAATACCAAAGACTGGTGTGACTTAAACAATAGGAATTTATCTGTTACAGTTCTAGAGGTTAGAGAGTTCACGATCAGCATGGGGAGCTTATTTGGTTCCTGGTGAGGGCTCCCTTCCTGGCTTGCAGACAGCACCTTCTCCCTGTGTCCCCATATGGTGTTTCCTTAAGTGTGTGCTTTCAGGGAGAAAGATTTCTCTCTCCCTTCCTCTTCTTCAACAATCCTATTGAATTAAGGCCCCTCCCTTATGACTTTATTTAACCTTAATTACCTCCTAAAAGCGTTATCTTCAAATACAGTCACCTTGGGGGGTTAGGGCTTCAACACAAGACATTTGGGGAAGCACAATTCATTCCCTAGCACCTTTCCTTTCACTCAGGGCTGCATTATGACTTGTGTGAGCCCCAGGCACCTTTGCCTTTAAGGACCCCTTTTTCCTTCAAAAAAAAATTTTTTTTTAATGAGAGTTTCCAATTGCATTATAAAGACACATATAACCCTGGCTGAATTCATTATTATATGCTCATTATTACAGTATTCTTATTTTTGTTCTGATTTCAAAAGAAATTAAAACATTTTCATGGGACAGTAAAAGTATCACTGTGTCCACTGTGCCTAATAAGTTGATCCGGTTTTCGCGGCCAGTGTTGTAGAACTATTCCCTATAGTAGTCATGGACATTGTAAAGTTTTCTGATCGCCTTCCCCAAAAAACCTTCAGGACCAGCAGTGGAGCTGGCTCTAAAAGAAGCACCTATAGAGAGTGGGAGGCTGTCCAGTTGAACACAGGGAACAGCTCACACCTCCCTTCCTCCGGCAGGCTATGAATTGCCAACACATTTTGGTGAAATATAGGAGAGCTTTAGTTAATGCTTCTGCCAACACCCTAAGGAGGTTCAGGTTGAGCATTTTTGAGAACTCTTTTTGTTAATAGACTTTTCCTTTTAATTAAGATATAATATTCATATATGAGATATACAGAACTTACATGTACAGCTCGATGAGTTTTCTACTTTTTTCTTTTTGAGACTGAGTCTCGCTCTGTCACCCAGGCTAGAGTGCAGTGGCGTGATCTTGACTCACTGTAAACTCTGCCTCCCGGGTTCAAGTGATTCTTGTGCTTCAGCATCCCAAGTAGCTGGGATTACCGGTGCACTCCACTATGCCTGGCTAATTTGTGTATTTTTAGTAAAGACGGAGTTTCGCCATGTTGCCCAGGGTGGTCTCAAACTCCTGGACTCAAGTGATCCACCTGCCTTGGCCTCCCAAAGATCTGGGATTACAGGCATGAGCCACTGTGCCCAGCCAAGTTTCTTCTATGTGTTAAACACTTTTATTAGTTGTCTATTACTGAATAACAGATTACCCCAAAACTTAGTATATTAAACGAACAAACATTTATTTTATCCCAGTTTCTGCCAGTCAGGGATTTGGGTGGTTCTAGGTGATTCTGGCTCAGGGTCTCTCCTGAGGTTATGGCCAAGAAGTTGGCCCAGGCTACTATCATCTGAAGGCTTGACTGGGGCTGGAGGATCTGCTGTTGAAGATGCTGTGGGAGGCTGGGCTTGGTGGCTCACACCTGTAATCCCAGCACTTTGGGAGGCCAAGGTGGGCGGATCACTTGAGGTCAGGAGTTCGAGACCAGCCTGGCCAATGTGGTGAAACCCTGTCTCCACTAAAAATACAAAAATCAGTCGGGCATGGTTGCACATGTCTGTAATCTCAACTACTCGGGAGACTGAGGCAGGAGAATTGCTTGAACCCAGGAGGTGGAGTTTCCAGTGAGCTGAGATCATGCCACTGCACTCCAGCCTGGGCAACTGAGCAAGACTCTGTCTCAAAAAAAAAAAAAAAAAGATGCTGTGGGAAGGAGGCCTCAGTTCCTTCTCTCTGTAGGCTACTGAGTGTCCTCAGGACTTGGCAGCTGGCTTCCTCCAGAAGGAGTGATCCAAAGGGATTGAGAGCAAGGCAGAGCCATCATGTCTGTTATGAGTTAGCCTCAAATGTTATATGCCATCACTCTGCCATGTAATCCTGGGCACACAGACCAGTCCTGATGCAGTGTAGGAAGGGGACCAGCCAAGGACAAGAGGAGGGGAGCACTGGGGCCATCTTGGAGGCTGGCAACCACAACATCCATGTAGCCAACACCCAGAGGAAGGATATGGAAACTTTAGCACTTCAGAAGGCTCCTTTATGCACCTTTCCCAGTCAGTATCATCACCCCTCCTTTAACCAGGAGGCAACCACTCTTCTGATTTCTCTCACTGTAAGTTGGTTTTGCCTGTCCTTGAACTTCATGTAAAGGGAATCATACTCCTCTGCGTCTGGTTTCTTTCACTGAACATTATGTGTGTAGCTCATCCACATCACTTGTGGTGGTAGCATCTTTTAAAAGAATTGCTGTGTAGTATTCCATGGCGTAAACATATCATGGCAGACATCTGGGTTGTTTCTTCTTCCAGTTTGGGCTGTTACAAACAAAGGTGCTGTGAGCACTCTTGTACATGTCATATGTTCAATATACATACTCAATGACCTTGGGTTCTGTGATAGACTTTTTAAACTCTGTACTTACGCAAGCCAAATTGTATAGACATCTTCATTTAAAATAGCTTACAGCTACAACTCATGACTTTAGTGCCAATGGTTATGACCGACTCGGAAATGGGGCGTTGTTGCTCAGAATTCTGGGAAAATGTTATTCATCCTAGTAAGGATGTTTGAGTTGGTGATTAATCCAGTCATGGGTTGTGGTGTAACTTCCACTCAGCTAGGATGCTACCACAGTGGGAATGACTTGCAGTTTAGCAGTCAGGGTTTCAAACTGGTGTTGCCTTCCCTGCAGGATTTGCTCACAAGACATAGTTTCCTTTGCCCGGGGTGGTTTTTGACCAAATGTTTCCTAAAATGGAGAGTCCAACTCCTGTAAACTGAAGACGAAGACTATTCTTAAAACTTGAAATGTAGGAATAACAACAGCATTTCACTCATTAAAGTTTGGAGGGTTCAATCCTAGTGAGGGAGGAAAGAAGAACCAAAGATAGGGGAAGGAATTTTTTCTGTTGACAGAGATAAGGCTGACATG
Organism: Nomascus leucogenys; assembly: GCF_006542625.1. Lineage (NCBI taxonomy): Eukaryota > Metazoa > Chordata > Mammalia > Primates > Hylobatidae > Nomascus > Nomascus leucogenys. Next base: position 56,272,285 of record NC_044384.1, on the reverse strand, counting down.
TCACCTAAGAACTGAAGATCTTTAATTAACTTCCTTTATTTTATTTTTGTTTTACTTTATTTTATTTTATTTTTATTTTTTGAGATGGAGTCACACTCTGTTGCCCAGGCGTGAGTTCAGTGGTGCGATCTCGGCTCACTGCAACCTCCACCTCCTGGGTTCAAGTGATTCTCCTGCCTCAGCCTCCTACGTAGCTGGGATTACGGGCGCCCACCACCACACCTGGCTAATTTATTAAGTTTTAGTAGGGACAGGGTTTCGGCATGTTGGCCAGTCTGGTCTCGACCTCCTGGCCTCAAGTGATCTGCCCGCCTTGGCCTCCCAAAGTGCTGGGATTATAGATGTGAGCCGCTGTGCCTAGCTGAATTCCTTTAATTGTTGAAACATAACCTCATTCATATTAATAAATGAGGAAAAGAATCGAAGACTTTCCAGACCCACTGATACATAGGTTATTTAACTGAGGGCTAAGTATAGTCAGAGGGCCCAGAGAAAACACCTTTGTGTTCATTACATTAAGCAGAAGAATAATTATTTTCACATTCCTCTACTAGAATGTCTAATGCTGATTTTGCCTGTCATTTTTTGTTTTTGTTTTTCTCCATGCTTTGAAGTACAAGTACTAGGGTGTGAGCTGCTATGACTCAATGGCATGAAATATCATAACATGGTGTGGCTTTGTTCACAGCCAGGCATGTTCTAAGCACTTTAGCATCTTTTCACAGTGAGATAAAATCCACCAATTTGACTGGGTGAGGTGGCTCATGCCCGTAATCCTAGCACTTTTAGAGGCCAAGAGGCAGATCGCTTGAGTCCAAGATTTTGAGACCAGCCTGCGCAACATGGCGAAACCCCAGCTCTACCAAAATACAAAAGTTAGCCAAGCATGGTGGTGCATGCTTGTAGTCCCAGCTACTTGGTAGGCTGAGGCAGGAGGATTGTTCGAACCCAGGATGTGGAGGTTGCAGTGAGTTGAGATCGTGCCATTGCACTCCAGCTTGGGTGACAGACCAGGACTCTGTCTCAAAAAAAAAAAAAAAAAAAAATCACCAATTAAAACCAATCAACCAGCCTAGGTATAGGTACGCCACCATAAATTATCTCATTTGACCAGGCCTGTTTGCATTGCACCACACCTATTTGCATCTCTACAGGGTGGTGCCAAGTCTGTTTTTTTCATGTTGCCTTAGTCTTGGTACAGAGCAGAGGCAATGCATACTGATAGTTGCCAGTGATTCCTAGAAAGCATCAGGAGTATCTTCACAAATACAATTCTATCCAGTGAGGAGTAGAATCATTTCAAGAGAATAATTTTATTTAATTTAACGTTAGCTCCAGGTCCACTCACCAATCCTTATCCATAATCTCCATTACAAGGCCAGAATTTTTTTTTTTAATTTTTTTTTTAGGTGGAGTCTCACTCTGTAGCCCAGGCTGGAGTGCAGTGGCATGATCTTGGCTCACTGCAACCTCTGCCTCCCGGGTTCAAGCGATTCTCCTGCCTCAGCCTCCCGAGTATCTGGGATTACAGGCACCTGCCCCTGTGCCTGGCTAATTTTTGTAGTTTTCGTAGAGATGGGGTTTCACCATCTTGACCAGGCTGGTCTTGAACTCCTGACCTCGTGATCCACCCTCCTCGGCCTCCCAAAGTGCTGGGATTACAGGCATGAGCCACCACGCCCAGCCACAAGGCCAGAATTCTTTGATGACTGAACAAGCTCATCAAAGACAGAGTGGTGGAGCAAAAGCAGCCTTGAGTTTCCCAGGCTTTGTGTCATATGGCCACACTTCTTCATGTGGTTCGCTGCCTGCTCTCTTCTCCTGGAGACCTTCTCCTTCCTCATTATGTTTCACTTCCTGCTCTTGTTCATTGTTTCATTCTCTTTGCTGAGTTCCCTTCTTTCAAAGTTTATTCTCAGTCTGCCATCCGTTTAAAAAAATATATATTAAATTTAGAGGCAGGGTCTTGCTATGTTGCCCAGGCTGGTCTTCAATTCCTGGGCTCAAGCAATCCTCCTGCCTCAGCCTCCCTTCAGACAGGAGCCACTACGCCAAGCCATTTTGCCATCTCTTTTACTCTCAGCAGATTCTCTGTGGGGACCTCATTCATCCCTTGACTTTGACCATCATCTCTATGCAGTTGATGCCTAAATCAGTAACAACGGGCTTGTCCTAAACATTAATTTGTTATTTCCAACTGCCTTCTAGAATCTATTTCACAGATCCTTCAAAGTGAACATGTCCAAACGCTCTCTCCTCACCCCAAATCTGCTATTCTTCCCTATTGCCTAACAAAGTTATTGGCTCATCCACCTTGTAAACTTTGTGGGCCAAGAAGAATGAACAAAGCCAGCCCAAGACTGCCTATGCTTAGGAAGTCCTGCTTACAAGGTTGGCCCTCAGCTGACAAACAGTTCCCTACACTGATACCAAACTTGCCCTAAATGATAAGAAGTGTTCACTTTGCCTAAACTATTTGTGCAAACAATGTGGTTTATACTGAATGCCTGTTTTCCTTCTGGAGGTCTTGATTTTTGGCAAATGCTAGGCAGAAGGGACCTATGTGACCAGCTCCCAGTTGAAACCCTGAGGACTAAATCTTCACTGAGTTTCCTTGATAGACAACACTTGCTGCCACAACTTGGTTGCTGGAGGAATTAAGCTCATTCTGTGGGAGAGGTTTCTCAGAAGCTTGCACCTGCTGTCTGCTATCTTTGCTCTATTTTCCTTTTCTCTTTGCTGATTTTGCTATGTGTCTTTTTGCTGTAATCTTAACCATGTATTTGAGTATACATGTATATGTAACCATGTATATGAGTATATACATGAGTAAACTAGATATAGGAGTCGTATGTCTTCCTAGCAAGTCACTACACCTGGGGATGATCTTGGGAATGCCTAACACACTTTAGCATAATTCTTAGCTCTCCTTTCTTTTCTTCATCCTCTATATTTGTCACCAATTATCATTAATTCTCCTGCAAGTATTTTCAAAAACACGTCCCATACTCTCCACCTTCACTGCTCTGACGCTACAACTGTGACTCCATCTGGGCACCACTGCCTCCTCCACCTTCCCCCAAAAAGCAAAAGTAAAATTCCCAAGAGGTAGACTGTCTTTCAAAGCCAGTTCCCTCAACTGTAAGATGAGGATGGTAATAGTGTTTATTTCACAGGGTTGTTGCCAGGTGTAAATGAAAAAAATGCATAACACTTTATAAGATTATCTAAAGTGCTTAGCACGTAACAATCCTTTAACAAATGTTAGTTGCTGCTTTTATTTTTATTGATTGATTTATTTTGAGACAGGGTCTCACTCTATCACTCAGGCTGGAGTGTACTATTGCAGCCTCGACCTCCTGGGCTCAAGCCATCCTCCCACCTCAGTCTCCCAAGTAGCTGGGTCTGCAGGTGTGAACCACCACGTCAGGCTAATTTTTTTTTTATTTTTAGAGAGATGGGCGTCTCACTATGTTGCCTAGGCTGGTCTTGATCTCCTGAACTCAAGTGATCCACCTTGCCTTGGCCTCTGAAAGTGCTGGGATTACAGGCGTGAGCCACCGGGACTCCTCACCTGGCCACTACCTCTGAAACATCCAATTCTAGCACCAAAAGCACTTTGTTAGGAAATTAGGAACTCAGCTTCTCACCCCTATAATCTGTAGCCCCCCACCAAAACACAGGCATCTCTGTCTGATTCTAAGTAGCCTGGTATTGGGGGGCACTCTTTTCTTCTGTGTATGTGTCTCACTGTGGGATTTATGAAGAGACGTAGCTTTCTTGTGGTGGCAGAGGGTGGATGGAGCAGATGGAAGCCAGGATGTCCCTGTAAATCTCCATATTCCTGATGTTACTGCTGCAAATTATTGTCTCCTACACCAGTAGTTCTGCAAAACCACCAGCTACTTCACAAGAGAAAGTTATTGCAAAGGACTAAAGGGCCAGGAGCATCATAAATAATACGAATCAGAAAATTTTCTATTTTCAGCGTCTTCAATAACTGTCCCAAGAATCCTTTTCTGAATGAAAACTTTTTGGAATCATTTCATTCTCTACAGCAGAGATAATGAAATCATAGGTCCATTACTAAAATAAAGTTTAAATGTCTATTTAGGGTCCCAAATATCAATATATTTACAGAGTTGAATTATTCACCCTAAAATTCCATGCTACTAAAAATCACATAGCAATAACTTGTGATTAAAAACAAAAAGAAAAAAGCAGCAAAGGCAAATGGGGTAGTATATTAACTTTATTTTGAATTATTATATAACATGTAATATGTCATCAAAGAAATGAATTAATGAAAAACGTTTGTAGTTCAGTTAAGCAGACGATTTGCATAGGAATTGCTAGTTTTAAGTCTTAGGATGTGGCGCTAACTAAATTGTCAATTAGATTAACATAGAATAATCATTTACATGTGTGCAAACTAAAATGCAATTTTAAAAATAACAGACCTTTCCGTACAGTCTTTGGTAGGTGATTAATCATCTTCCCTGCTATAATCTCATCTAGATCAAATGTGATCCTTTTAAGCTAGAGACCTCTTACCTACAGTAAGAAGGCCTCCATATTGTTAAAGCTACTGGCTTCAATTTTATGGCTCTAATATTGTTCAAGAACATTACCCACTTAAAACTATTGAAGTAATAGGCCAATGACATGTTTTAGTGAAAAACAGTAAGTCTGTGATTCATACCATTTTGTCTTTTGGAACTTTGTTATCAGTACCCATAATGTTTTGCTTTGTATCAGTGATTAGCAACTATTTTTCCCATAAGGGCTAACTAAGGGGAAAATATAAAGCATTTAAGGCTATATTATTTTCCTCTTCAAAATGAAATAGCTTTTTGAAATTCTCACAAGAGAAAATGTATATTTGTACAAATTTGCTGAATGAAAGAATGTCAATGAGGAAACTGGCACTGCTTTTTAGCCACCAAAATGTTTGCATCTGGGTGTTTTAGCAACAGAGAGCTTTCTAATATTTTATCCTAGAATCAGGTTGCAGGCTTTTTGTATAGCTGGTCAAGCTGTAGGCACCTCTGGGGCCTGTGAGTTGCTCATTCCCTTGAGACATTTATCAAAATATGCTGATGTTTGTTGCATTAATTGTAATAAATTTTAAGAGAATATCTTCTAATTTTGAAGATTATGTTCTATTATTTACTGAATTAAAGATAATCTTTTTAGTAACACTGAAAGTTGGTTAAACAAAAATTCTTTTGGGATTACAACATTTTCCTCTAAACATGTCTTTACATAGACACTGACTGAAAACCAGAGCAGAACATGAAGAAATAAGCTAAAGATGTGTTTAAATAGCAGAAATACCATTGCGTTTATTTTGGTAGATTCCAGAAAGAAGGTTTTATTTTTGTATGTGCAGTTAGGCACTGACTGAGGCATTTAGACACCATTAATTATAAAGTGCATTGAATATAAGTTTTGATCCCCTTCAAAGGAATAATTAAATAAACCTCATATTTCATTCTTGGAATCAGTCAACTCAAAAACATGCATAGATGAAGACTTACTAAGTGCTAATAACAGTCTTTTATTATTCATACTCCTGCAATAGTAATAGCAACATACTGTACTTGCATGTATCACATTTTATCTGAGGACCTCAAAGTCATTCTATCAAGCAACACGGTGTTGGAAACTCAAGATTCCACAGCATGTTAGGTATACTTACTTATGGAATAGGAAATAGATTCCCAACAATACAGCCAAAATAAAAGACCAGAGAGACAAGCCTATATATGTCTCGTGGTTTATAACTTTCTGAATTTCCAAATTTGCCACTGGTATCGTAACCTACCTACAATGTTGACTCTATGTAAAATTGATTTTTACATGTCAGGAATAAGATGAGGATCAACGAACAAATGCACAGTCTGTCTTTTCTATAGTTTCAATAGTCCATCTTTGAATAGCACATAATGGAATGTCAGAAGTGGTTTTTTAATAATGTATGTTTACACTTCATTGATTTATAACAATCATGGCTATGGTTCTTGGGTAGAGGAAAATGTTTTATACTGGAATGACATATATCTGTAGGTAAAATATGATAGATCTATATATTTTAGCACATCTACATTTAACACAAAAGCAAAAGTGCATCAATCCATTGAAGGTCAGCTTTTCGGTCTTTTAAAGGAACAAAGCATTCTGTCTCCTTGCTTAGTACTGAGAACCCTGTCTACCTTAGAGTTTAACTGAGAGGCCCAAGTTAGCATTGTTGAAAATGAGTTTCTGTGGAATCTGTGAACATGCCAGGCCCCCCGGGAGCTGAGTTACAGGACACCATGAGAAGTCCATGGTGAAGGGGCAAGAGGGTCCCTGAGCTGTTTGGTTCTTGACTTGGAGCACAGAGCGTAGCTCTTCTTTGTCAGGGACCCACAGGGTGGGCATTCTGGGCATTTTTTTTTTCATAAAAGAACTTCCAACACTGCTTGAAATGCAATTTCTTTTTGGACAATGTGGTTAAACTTTCTATCTTTCTGTCAAATATGGAGCTAAGTTAGCTCTTTCTGGGACCTTCTTTACTTCTCAGGAGACGCAATATACGTTCATTTTTGGTTAGTTCTGCCGGAAGTTCATTGGCCTGAAAGAAGAGAAGATGGGCATTAGTGAATCCCCATAGCTGGTGTGGTTTTAGGGATTCTAAAGAGGGGCATTTGACCCACCCTTTCTCCTTCACTAATGAAAAAAATCCACACTGGACTCACTCTTTTATGTAAAGGTATTACAAATCTTCTTTAAATGTATAAATATTACTTGTTATATCCTTATCTCATTCTTAGAGACATTTTCCAGCCAGATCCCTTACTAGACTGTAATCTCCTAGGGGGAAGGGTCCAGATCTAATTAATCATTGTATCCTTATCTCCAGCACAATGCCCAGCATGTCTAAAATGTGCTCAGTAAGTACCGGTCAAACTAAATGTTATACCTTATATGTATTTTATTATTTTATTATTATTATTTTTTGAGACAGGGTCTTGCTGTGTCACCCAGGCTGGAGTGCAGTGTTGCAATCATGGCTCACTGCAGCCTTGACCTCCCCAGCTCAAATGATCCTCCCACCTCAGCCTCCCGAGTAGCTGGGACCACAGATGTGCACCACTATGCTCGGCTAATTTCCAGAGATGGGGTTTGCCATGTTGCCCCAGCTGGTCTTGAACTCCTCGGTTTAAGTGAGCCTTCTGCCCCAGCTTCCAAAGTGTTGGGATTACAGGCATCAGCCACCGTGCCCAGCCTACCTTATATTTATTAATGTATGACATGAGGTAGTCTGTCCACTAAGGACTTGGGACTGAGTCAGGACTCAGCAGGTGTCTTTTTTGTTTGTTTGTTTTTTGAGATGGAGTCTCGCTTTGTCACCTAGGCTGGAGTGCAGTGGTGTGACCTCAGCTCACTGTAATCTCTGCCTCCTGGGTTCAAGCAATTCTCCTGCCTCAGCCTCCCGAGTGGCTGGGACTACAGGCATGTGCCATCATGCTCGGCTAAATGTTGTATTTTTAGTAGAGACGGGGTTTCGCCATTTAGCCAGGCTGGTCTTGAACTCCTGACCTCAAGCGATCCACCCGCCTCCGCCTCCCAAAGTGCTGGGATTACAGATATCGCGCCGGGCCAGATATCTTTTGATGAGAAGGCAGAGATAGGAAACCTCCAGAGCATAAGAGACACCTGGGAAAGAACAGCATTGGTGGCTAACACCTTCCACCTTACCCAGTATCACTTGAAGTCCTTTCTTTTCATATTGCTGCTGAGATACATCCATTAGGCATCTAGTGAACCAGTCCCTACCATTGACAACAGGTGTGATGTGGAAGTGGTTCTCAAACCTGTTGGTTTCAGGACCCTGTATACTCTCAAAAATTATTGAAGAGCCTAACAAATTTTGTTTTTAACTTATTAAAAATGAAAGCGGAGGGCTATGCACAGTGGCTCACACCTGTAATGCTAGCACTTTGGGAGGCCGAGGTGAGAGGACCACTTGAGCTCAGGAGTTGGAGACCAGCCTGGGCAACATAGTGAAACCTCATCTCTATTATTTAAAAAGAAAATATTTTCAAAAAGAAAAAAAAAGAAATTAAAAGTGAGAAACATTTAAAAATATATTTATTAATTCACTAAAAATAATAAATCCAAGTTAATATAGTTATGAAAAATTAAATTTTCAAAAGCGAGTAAAAATTCTGAGAAGAGTAGCACTGCTCAACAGCTTTATATATTTCTTTCATGTGTAGCTTAGCAGAATACAATTGGATTCTCATATCTCCATCTGTATCCTGTCTATTGTGATATGTTGTTTTGGTAGAAGGATATAAAGAAAATTAAGCTTCACACAGACATGTAGCTGGAAAAGGAAGGAGTATTTTAACAGTCTTTTTGGATTGTTGTAGATATTATTCTCTGACACCACATCAATACTCAACAAACGGTAATTTCTTGAAGGTTAAATGCAATGTGGGATTTGAAACCATATCAATGAACTTTAAAACCCACAGGTTTATTTATAGTTGGATCTTTTACCTATGCATGGTATGTAACATGCACTGCTCATTTGGGAAATATCAGTTCACTGAGTTTGTAGAATGTTGGCACATTTCATTGCGCAATATCAAAAACTCACATTCTGGCTGGGCGTGGTGGCTCACGCCTGTAATCCCAGCATTTTGGGAGGCCAAGGCAAGTGGATCACCTGAGGTCAAGAGTTTAAGACCAGCCTGGCCAATATGGCGAAAACCTGTCTCTACTAAAAATACAAAAATTAGCTGGGAGTGGTGGCGCATGCCTGTAATCCCAGCTACTCAGGAGGCTGAGGCAGGAGAATCCCTTGAACCTGGGAGGCGGAGGTTGCAGTGAGCTGAGATCACGCCACAGCACTCTGGCCTGACTGATAGTGAGTGAGACTCCATCTCACAAACAAACAAACAAAAAAACTGATCCATCAGAAAAGCCTTTAAGTTTTGGGAAGCTGTTAAGGTCATAGTGGTAGATACCTTGTTCTTTCAAGTAAAAATAGTGTTCTATGAAAAAAGTGGCAGGTTCACTTTGCAATTCAAACAACTGCACAGGGACTGTGGAGGCTAACGCAACTCCATCTTGGATGCTAATCTGCCATGTTTACTTCTTTTTTTTTTTTTTTTTTAAGACGGAGTCTTACTCTGTTGCCCAGGCTGGAGTGCAGTGGTGCCATCTTGGCTCACCGCAACCTCTGCCTCCTGGGTTCAAGTGATTCTCCTGCCTCAGCCTCCCCAGTAGCTGGGATTATAGGTGCGCACCACCATGCCCAGCTAATTTTTGCATTTTAGTAGAGATGAGGTTTCATTGTGTTGGCCAGGCTGGTCTTGAACTCCTGACTTCAAGTGATGGGCCTGCTTCGGCCTCCCAAAGTGCTGGGATTACAGGCATGAGCCACCACACTCAGCCTGCCATGTGATTAACCCTAGTTTTGGGAATGCCTCTAAGATTCCTGTTTTATCTACTTTTTTGTGTGTGTTTCCTACTGAAAATCCTGACCATAGGTCAAAACGACCTTGCCCATTAAGTCCTGCCCTTAGGCAGTCACATAGTGTTCTTGCCTTTCCCTGAGAGGTTGACTTCACTTGTCCTGTATATTCCTTCCCTTAGGCCCTGGGTCTAGGGGGTGATGTCCCGCGACTATGACTCCTGTCCCTGTTACTTTCTGAGAAACTGGATATGTCAGCCTGTTTTTATTTTTTTCTTCTTTTCTGCTGTGATCATCTGGATGCCAGCTTCTTTCTTGGCTTCTCAGCTTCCTCAGACTTTTGGGGGCAGGTTTGCCTGCTCACCACCCAACAGGTGCTTTTTTTTTTCTTTTTGAGTTGGAGTCTCACTCTGTTGCCATGCTGGAGTACAGTGGCGCAATCTCGGCTCACTGCAACCTCTGCCTCCCCAGTTCAAGCGATTCTCCTGCCTCAGCCTCCCGAGTAGCTGGGACTACAGGCACATGCCACCATGGCTGGCTAGTTTTTGTATTTTTAGTAGAGATGGGGTTTCACCATGTTGGCCAGGATGGTCGATCTCTTGACCTCATGATCCACCTGCCTCAGCCTCCCAAAGTGCTGGGATTACAGGCGTGAGCCGCCGTTCCTGGCCAGGTGCTTTTTCTTGAGATAATCATCATACTTCAGTACACAGCAGAAGTGCTGTAGGCATGCTTTCCATTTCATCACACAGAATTTTATTTTATTTTATTTTATTTATTTATTTTGAAACAGAGTCTTATTCTGTCGCCCAGGCTGGAGTGCAATGGCACAATCTCTGCTCACTGCAGCCTCTGTCTCCTGGGTTCAAGTGATTCTCCTGCCTCAGCCTCCTGAGTAGCTGGGATTACAGGCGCCCACCACTGTGCCTGGCTAATTTTTATATTTTTAGTAGAGATGGGGTTTCGCCATGTTGGACAGGCTTGTTGTGAACTCCTGACCTCAGGTGATCCACTCGCCTTAACCTCCCAAAGTGCTGGGATTACAGGTGTTAGCCACCATGCCCGGCCCAGAATTTTATTTATTTATTTATTTTTTTAGACAAGATGGTCTCACTGTGTCACCCAGGCTGGCATGCAGTGGTGCAATCATAGCTCACGACAGCCTCAAACTCCTTGGGCTCAAGCTGGGACTACAGGTGTGTGCCACTATCCCTGGCTTTTTAAATTTTTTTTTCTGGAGAGATGGGGTCTTGCTATGTTGCCCAGGGTGGTCTTGAACTCCTGGCCTCAAGCAATCTTCCCACCTAGGCCTCCTGAAGTGCTGAGATTATAGGTGTTGGCCACTTTGCCCTGCCATCACACAGAATTTTTTTATTATTATTATTGTCGTTATTATTTTTTGAGACAGAGTCTCGCTCCGTCGCCCAGGCTGGAGTGCAGTGGTGAGATCCTGGCTCACTGCAACCTCCACCTCCCGGGTTCAAGCAATTCTCCTGCCTCAACCTCCTGAGTAGCTGGGATTACAGGCATGCGCGACCACGCCTGGCTAATTTTTGTATTTTTAGTAGAGACAGGGTTTCACCACGTTGGCCAGGCTGGTCTTGAACTCCTGACCTCACGTGATCCACGTGCCTTGGCCTCCCAAAGTGATGAGATTACAGGTGTGAGCCACTGCACCCGGCCAATTACACAAAATTTTAAAAAGATGTATAGGAAGAGCCAAAATTTAATAAAATTGATGTTTTTACTGCTTCATCAGAGACATTCTTAAGTACAACTGGTATTTTTGTAAAGTAATTTACAAAATTTATAAAATAATTTACAAAGGCTTGTAAAATATTTTGCCAGTACAGTTTAGTGTTCCTGCTTTGAGGTGTACTAAGGCCCCAACAGTTTCACCCACCACTGCTTTTGCTTTTGTACCATTAGAGCAAATGTCAGCACAGTGAAAAAGGCAGATAAGATCTTGTTTGTTTTCTTAGGAGACAGGTTTTCTCTCTGTTGCTACGGCTGGAGTGCAGTGGCACAATCATGTAGCTCACTGCAGCCTTGAACTCCTGGACTCAAGCGATCTTTCCACCTCAGCCACTCTAGTAGTTAGGACTACAGGCACACACCACCATGCCCAGCTATGTTTTTTGTTTTTTAATTTCTTAAAGAGATGAGGTCTTGCTGTACTGCCCATGCTGGTCTTGAACTTTTGGCTTCAAGCGATCCTGCTGCCTCAACCTTCCAAACTGCTGGGATTACAGGCATGAACTACCTCAACTGGCTAACATCTTTTTATTATCAAGAATATGGTTTTGAATTCTCTTTTAAAATTGTAAATAGATTTTTATATTTTTTGTAGAGATGGGGTCTTGCTATATTGCCCAGGTTGGTCTTGAACTTCCAGGCTCAAGTGATCCTCCCACCTCTGCCTCCCAAAGTGCTGGGATTACAGGCATGAGCCCCTACACCCAACCTTGTTTTGACTTCTTAGACCCCCTGTATAGGTCATGAAGATCTTCAGGGGTCCAAGGATCCCACTTTGAGAACTGTTTGTATAGAGGAATCAGAAGGATGTTCTTGTGGCCGGGCATGGTGGCTCATGCCTATAGTTCAGCTACTCGGGAGGCTGAGACAGGAATATCACTTAAGCACAGGAGTTCAAGGTTACAGTTAGCTATGATGGCAACACTGCACTCCAGCCTGGGTGACAGAGTGAGACTGTCTCTAAAAAGAAAGAAGGATGTTCTGGGAATTTCAGGGGAGGCCATTAAAGGGTAAAGTGGCATGCAGAATGGGGGAGGGAGGCTTGGTTGTAGATGTTACCTGTCTCACCATATTTTTTTCTCCAGCAGCCAAGCCTGGAACCCCAGTTGCTTTATCTGGAAACTTGATCCCAGTTGAAGCTTCTGCAGTCCCCATCTTCTAGCTGGATCCTGCTCCCTGACCTCTATCTGCTGGCTGGGACCTCACTTGTTAGGAATTGTAAGTTTGCCACAAGTGGTCTGCTGTGCAGCATGTCCTGTGGCTGCACCCCTTCTCACCACATGGGACCCTTGATGCCGATGCTGGATTCAGTCACAGAGGAAATTATTATGCTATGCTACTACAGACCAGAGGCTCCTCTATGGGGTCAAGTTCTGTTAGCTTAGTTCCTGCAGGAACAGATATTGTACAGGCCTAACACCTGGGCCTGCACAGAAATGCTCCTGGTAAACAGACCTAAGCTTCACCCAGTCTCAGAGCAAACACTCAGGAATAACTGAGCTGTCTACATCAGTGGCTGGTCCATGGTAAGCAGACTGGCAGGTAGTTAGAGGAACCTCTACAGTCAAGGAGAAGGGAGCTTAAGAAGCTCTATCTCTGTCTACCAGCCTGCCAGCGTGTTGCCTTGTGTGACCATCTCCATGAATGTCCATATCCTCTGCTATTAAAAAAAGCTTTATACTTTCAAATCATGTTGTCAAGTTTTGGTCATTCACATCACCATTCTGTCTTCCATGTTGTTCTAGAATCCTGGTTTAATTCCTCTTCCCTCCCCGTTAGTCCCCACTAGATTCTCAGGTTGCTGAGATTGTAGAGATTGATGTGATGGCGAGTGCCCCAGGCTAGCCCCTAAAGGCTATCTCGTTCATTATGGAGCAGGAGCATAGGCCCATATTCATGATACTACAGTATCAAACCACCAAATCTCCCCACTGCTCCTGGGAGAAGATGTGCTCAGTCAAGGGTGTTGGAAACATAAGATCCCTGCACCCAGGGGTATGGCTACAACCTGAGGAATGGCTATAGCGTGAGGAATGGCTGTTGGGGCCACTGGTTGGCCTTCTCCTCAGGCATCTGTCTCGAAGCCCCAGAGCAGAAGTCTTGGAACTCCTGGAGCAGAAGAGTGTTCTGTACTAGCTGAGAAGTCACTTTCTCCCGGAAGCCTCCAAACCATTCTTTTACTCCCCTGCTTACAGCTCTTGTCACTCCGTATTGCAACTGCTTTGTTTAATTGTCTTTATTCCCCACTAAACTCTGAGCTTCATGAAAGCAGCAACTGTGAATCTTATTCACTACTGCATTCCCAGCACATAGCACAGTGCATGGTATCTAGTGTTTGTTGAATGAATGAATGAAAGCCAAGAATGCTCCTTCTGCAGGAATCCCAACACCCTTGCCTATGGAGCTGCTATTAGCAAGACTGGCTTCTAGGGAGTGGCTGGTAGGAAGCTGGGGTCTTCCCTGGCAGCTCCTCCCAGGTGTCTGAGGGCTTCTGCAGTATGAAGCTCCAACAGGAGCGCCCACACATGTTTTCAAGTTATTTTTAAGGGAGGGTCCAAAGCCTAGCATTTTGCCCACTGGAAAATACTTATAACTGGTGATTATTCCATTATTCTAGGAGATGCACAAGGAATTGCATTTTTCAGTTTCTATATATAGGTACTAATATTTCCTCCCTGTGAAACCGCCTTTGCAAAATTATAACTGAGGAAATTAAGACAGTGAAAGAAATCAGACCTAACCAACTCCATCTTGCTTCTAAACTTTAAGCTGTGCTTATTCATTGCTGGGCATAGGTCAGACTAACTTTGGGAAGGAATTCAGCTCATGGTTTGACTCTGAAACAAAACTGGTAACAGCCCTTTCCCGAAAAGACCCCCTTCTTGCCTAGGGACCAGTCTGCCTTTGTAGCACTAACAAGTTAGCTACAAGATTAGAAATTACAATTTAGGGCGAGGCGCGGTGGCTCACGCCTGTAATCCCAGCACTTTGGGAAACCCTGTTTCCCAAAGTGAAAGTTGGTGAAACCCTGTTTCTACTAAAAATACAAAAAATTAGCCTGGCATGCGCCTGTAATCCCAGCTACTCGGAAGGCTGAAGCAGGAGAATTGTTTGAACCTGGGAGGCGAAGTTTGCAGTGAGCTGAGATTGCACCATTGCACTCCAGCTTGGGCAACAAGAGAGAAATTGTTTCAAAAAAAAAAAAAATTACAATTTAGGGGTCATGCAGCTTCTGGCTCCAAGAGTTTGAACTGCCCCGACTTGCTCCTGGAGGTAACATCACTATTTTAAAACCTAAGATTAGTGCTTGAAATATTTTGCAGACCTTGCACTTGATGGATCAGTGACACCACCCAGACCAGTAATCTGGCCCAATCACTTCTGCCACCGCACCTAGAAACAGAAAACATTAAGAAAACCTACCTTTGACCCCCTATGATTCCATCTCCAATCTGGCCAATCAGCACTCCCTACTTCCCAAGCCCCTACCCGCCAAATTATCTTTAAAAACTCTGATCCCCGAATGCTCGGAGATACTGATTTGAGTAATAATAAAACTCCTGTCTCCCGCACAGCTGGCTCTGTGTGAATTACTCTTTCTCCATTGCAAGTCCCCTGTCCTGATACATCTGTTCTGTCTAGGCAGCAGGCAAGGTGAACCCATTGGGCGGTTACACTTGCTTGGATTCAGGAGGGTCCAAAATCCAGCATTTTGCCCACTTGAAATTACTCATAACCATTATTGTCGGTAGTTATTCCATTATTCTAGGAGACACACAAGGAATTACATTTTTCAGTTTCTATGTAAAGGTATTAATGTTTCCTCCTTGCCTTAATTCAGTACTGGATAGCTCACCAACAAAGACTGGTCTCTTTAGGAAGTCTGTGCACAAGGTCTAAAGATAAGATCTAAAGAAAGGCAATTGTGATTTCAACTGGCTTATCACACAGCCCGGCCAGCTAATGGAAAACAAATCCAAGTATCTAAGGAGAGATAAGCAGAAATGTTACAGACAAGCAATTCAACGGGAATGGGGAAGTAATACTTCTACATGCTGAGTCAAATGAAAAAAGTGACCCCTGGCATGTTGTTTAACTGGCACTTCTTAAGGTTTCTTTTCAAAATGTCATGAAATGTTATATGTTTTTGTTTCTAGTATTAAAAAAATTTTAACACAGTAATATACGCTTAGAAAAATTCAGAGTATGTTAAGTATAAAGTAAAGGTTGCTTTTCATATCCTTCTCTATTCGTAAACACCAATACCACTTCCTCCTCCAAAAGTTTGTAGTTTATGGCTGGGCGCAGTGGCTCACGCCTGTAATCCCAGCACTTTGGGAGGCCGAGGGGGGCGGATCACAAGGTCAAGAGATGGAGACCATCCCGGTCAACGTGGCAAAACCCCGTCTCTACTAAAAATACAAAAAAATTAGCTGGGTGTGATGGTGCACACCTGTAGTTCCAGCTACTCGGGAGGCTGAGGCAGGAGAATTGCTTGAACCTGGGAGGCGGAGGTTGCAGTGAGCCGAGATCGTGCCACTGCACTCCAGCCTGTCAACAGAGTGAGACTGTCTCAAAAACAACAACAACAACAACAAAGTTTGTAGTTTAGGCCAGGTGTGGTGGCTTATGCCTATAATACCAGCACTTTGGTAGGCCAAGGTGGGAGGATTGCTTGAGTTCAGGAGTTCAAGACCAGCCTGGGCAACATAGCAAGAACACATCTCTATAAAAAGAAAAAAATTTACATTTAAATAAATGATAAATAAGTAAATAAAGTTTGTAGTTTAGTGCATTTTCTCTCCACTCCGTCGTGCAGGGTGGAGTGCAGTGGCGTGACCATGGCTCACTACACCCTTGACCTCCTTGGCTGGGTTCAGGTAATCCTCCCACCTCAGCCTCCCCAGTAGTTGGGACTACAGGTGCACACCACCACACCTGGCTAATTTTCGTATTTTTTGTGGAGACAGGCTTTCGCCATGTTGCCCAGGCTGGTCTTGAGCTCCTGGGCTCAAGCAATCTACCCGCCTCAGCCTCCCAAAGTGCTGGGTTTACAGGAGTGAGACTCTGTGCCTGGCCCATGCATTCTCTCAAGATCTTTCCTAGGCTACTCTCCTCTGCTGCAATCTATACATGTGCCAGCTTAAGCAGATGTTGAAGAGGAGGAAGTAAAATGACAATCATTTAAAAAAATTCTTATTGTGTACCCTCCCACCGCGAAGTTTGGCCTAATTGTAAATGAAGAATTTAGGACTAGAAAAAAGTGGGTTTGTTTTGTAACAGTGGCATGTACTCCTATTAACAATACAAAAGCAACCAAATATAGCACAAGCAATTCTCAAGATACGAACATCGAACTTATGGGAATGGTGATAAACTACCAGAATTTTGGCATTTTTAGGGCACATCTTGGATGATAGAACGATACTCCCATAGTAACTGCTCTCCCTTTCTTCCTCACCTCCACCAGGAGAGTGCACCACTGATAATTGATAACCACCAGCCGGGTGTGGTGCCTCATGTGTGTAATCCCAGCACTTTGGGAGGCCGAGGTGGGCGGATCACTTGAGGTCAGGAGTTCAAGACCAGACTGGCCAACATGGTGAAACCCCGTCTCTACTAAAACACAAAAAAATTAGCCAGGCTTGGTGGTCTGTGCCTGTAATCCCAGCTACTCGGGAGGCTGAGGCAGGAGAATTGCTTGAACCTGGGAGGCGGAGGTTGCAGTGAGCCAAGATCGCGCCACTGCACTCCAGTCTGGGTGACAGAGCAAGACTGCCTCTCAAAGAAAAAAAGAAAACCATTGATAGCCCCCTCACCCATCACACAACGCACGTCCATGGGGAACCTGGTGCTAAACCATTTGTAAATGACCTGCTTCTGGGTCAGGGTTTCGTACATAGCAGAGCAGCTTCCTCGCTGCAATCTATTGAAAGTCAGCCCTTGACACAAGGGTTTGTTAAAAAAAAAAACAAAAAAACCCACTGATATGAGTCAGGGTTTTTATTAATAGTAGAATTTCCTGGGTCTAACTGTACTGCTCACTAATCACCTACTAATAGCAACCTTGAATGCCCTTACTATGCAAAGAATGAAGATGGTGACTGGAGCCAGGGAGATGTTTATCCTTCCTGGCCTAGGAGGACACTTCAAGGGGCCCAATCGAGTTAAAAGATTGCTTAGTGGGTACCTTGTTTCTCAGGGATGGGTCTGCCCCTGCTTCTAGGAGCAGCGCAACTGTTTTAACGTTCCCGCTGAGCACTGCTGCATGGAGTGCTGATGTCCCATTCTAAGAGAAAATGACAATGTGTGTCAGGAGTGAGCTCACAGCCATTGGCATTCAGCATGGCTTTCATCATAAACCATCTGGGCGATAAGACTGTAACCTCATACCCTTAACCTTCCTTATCTTGCCTTGTACTTTTCAAAGTCACATCAGCCCCTAGTATAGTGTCCTTGGATACACAACCAATGGTCAGTACAAATATTGCTAATGTTCTCTTACAAGTGAAATACGGAATAGGGCTGAGGGGGACACATGACTTCATGGTCACTCAGTGAAAAATGTTGGGCACGGCGTTGTTGTTTGGAACTTGCTGCAGAAGAACCAACAACGCCGTGCCCAACATTTTTGTTCTTCAAAGACAACACGTACAGTCTGTAGTTTTGCTGAGCCACTTCCAGCGAGGCTAGAGGAAGAGCTGTTTAGCCAACGGGCTGACCTGTCAGCCCAGCTACAGACACTCTGAGCACTCAGGCGGGCAGGGCTGTGATTGTGGAGCTACAGGGCTTAAGAGGAAGAGTATGTGGGGTGAGGCAATGCCCCGGAGCTTTGAGTTGGAGGATTTTTGAGCACAGAAGGGCCTCATAGATGAGTTGTTAATGTTTTATGACATTTACTGCAAATATTTATCAAAATAAGGAACCAGCTAAATGCAGCATGTAGCTGGACCAGAGAGAGGAGGGGAAGAGACTATAACAAAACTAAGAACAGTGGGCAGTCATAAGACATGGTTCCAGAGGGTACAAATGTCTATAAATAGGACCTAAATGCAAACTTAGTTTCCTGATTAATTGCTCATAATAAAAACCACTCTGATTTTGTAAAAGAGTAAAATATCATACCCAGAGAAAAATTCCAGCAAAGCAGCATTTTTCTATGGTTGCTTTTAAGTATGTATGATAATTCACTACCCTTGTAACAATTTACTTGTCTAAATCTTAGCCAATCTATCAACTTCACCTACGTGCAACACAGGTCAGAATTTTTTTTTTTTTTTTTTGGAGACAGTATCTCGCGCTGTCTCCCAGGCTGGAAGTACAATGGCGCAATCTCGGCTCACTGCAACCTCTGCCTCCAGGGCTCAAACGATTCTCGTGCCTCAGCCTCCTGAGTAGCTGGGACTACAGGTGCGTAACAGCCGCCCTGCTAATTTCTGTATTTTTTGTAGAGAAAGGGTTTCGCCATGTTGCCTGGGGTGGTCTCCAACTCCTGAGCTCAGGTGTTTTGCCCGCCTCGGCCTCCCAACGTGCTGGGATTACAGGTGTGAGCCACCATGCCTGACCAGGAGTTTTTAAAAAGCCAAAAAAGAGCTATTTGAAACAAGACTAGATTTTGCAAAGTCCAAGCTTTCTAAAGCTCGTTCCTTTTGTTCATAGAATTCATTTTCATAGATGGTTTATTCTTACTTTACAAACAATTTTAACAAGTGCAGCTTTCTAGCTTCTAAAGCTCACAGCAGGCCAGGCACAGTGGCTCACACCTGTAATCCCAGCGCTTTAGGAGGCTGAGGCAGGAGGATGAGAGAATCACTTGAGCCCAGGAGTTCAAAGGTCAAGACCAGCCTGGGCAACATAGCGAGACCCTGTCTCCGAAAAAAAAAAAAAAAAAAAAAGCTCATGGCAGATGAAAGTAGCTCATGAGCTCATTAGGGCAGGGGAGAGAGACCAACACATTGACAACAGCAGTTCTGTATTGACTGTCAGCAAGAATGGAATCTAAAAATATAAAGAGGAGACACAAAATATCCAAAAAGTGTCTGGGGTCATTCAAGGGCAAGTAGGTTTTATATACATTGATAGACCCTGAGAGGACAGCCCCAAAGCTAAGCCACCGGGTCAATTTAGAACAGATTTGGTGTCCTGTATTTAATAAAACAGGAGCATTATATCTCAGGGGTCAGCAAACCACAGCCTGCAAATCAAATCCTGCAAGCTAAGAACTGTTTCTACTTTTAAAAATTTTTGCAGAGGCAGGGTTTCACTCTGTTGCCCTGGCAGAAGTGCAATGATACAATCATAGCTCACAGTAACCTTGAACTACTGGGCTCAAGCAATCCTCCTGCCTCAGCTGGGACTACAGCCACACACCACTGCATCCAACTAATTTTTAAACTTTTTGTACAGATAGGGTCTTACTATATTGTCCAGGCTGGTCTCTAACTCCTGGCCTCAAGCAGTCCTCCTGCCTCGGCCTCCCAAAGTGCTGGATTATAAGGATAAATCACTGTACTCAGACTGTTTTTACATTTTTAAATGATTTTAAAAAGATCAAAAGAAGAAAAATATTTTGTAATATGTGAAAACATGAAATTCCATAAATACAATGTTCATAAATAAAGTTTTATAGGAATTAAGATTTTTTTTTTGAGACAGGGTCTCCTCTGTCACCTAGGTTGGAGTGCAGTGGCTCGATCACAGCTTCATTTCCCAGGCTGAAGCCATCCTCCCACCTCAGCCTCCCAACTAGCTTGGACTACAGGTGCATGCCATCACGACCAGTTAATTTTAAAAACATTTTTTGTGGAGATGGAGTCTAGGTATGTTGCCCAGGCTGGTTTGGAACTCTTGGATTCAAGCAATCCACCCACCTCAGCCTCCCAAAGTGCTGGGATTACAGGTGTGAGCCACCGCACTGGGCCTTTTTGTTGTATTTTCTATGGTTACTTTTGGATTACCACAGCAGAGTTGGGGCAGTTGGGAGAGACTTGTATGGCCCACAAAGCCTAAAATATTTGCTATCTGGTAACAGTAATATTTACTAACATTTCAGTAAATATTACTAGACATAAATATTTACTCTATAGTATATATAGTATATGTTTATATTATATAGTATATACTATATATTATATTGTATGTATTTACAGTATATAGTATATATTGTATAGTATATACCGTATATAGTAAATATATGCCATATACTAATATACCTCCTGGCCGAGGCAGGAGGATTGCTTAAGGCCAGGAGTTTGAGACCAGCTTGGACAATATAGTGAGACCTATCTCTACAACAAATTTAAAAATTAGATGGGTGCAGTGGTGTGTGGCTGTAGTCCCAGCTGAGGCAGGAGGATTACTTGAGCGCAGGAATTCAAGATAACTGTGAGCGATGATTGCATGGTTGTACTCAAGCTTGGGCAACACAGTGAAACCCTGTCTCTGAAAAAATGTAAATTTATACTATATATATACTATATGTATACTGTATATATATACTATATATAGTATACTGTATTTATATAGTGTATATATACAGTATACATATAGTATACATATATGTATATATAGTATAGTGTATAGTATATATATACTATATATACAGTATATACTATATATATACTATACACTATATATATAGTGTATAGTAAATACATTCTGTAGTATATATTTGCTATAGTAATATTTATATATATTTATATATTAATAAATATACTTTCACTGTAGTAAATATATTAGTAATATTTATTACTATTTACTATTTAGTAATATTTACTAAAATATTAGTAAGCATTACTATTAATATAATAATATAATAATAAAATCAATATAATCAATAATATATATTATATTAGTAAATACAAATACTAATATTTATTAAGCCTTTACAGAAAAAGTTTGCTGACTCCTGATATATACTATAGGTTAGAAATATTTTAATTAAAAATGATCAAAATTTAGGCCAGGTGGGGTGGCTCATGCCAGTAATCCCAGCACTTTGGGAGGCTGAGGCAAGTAGATCACTTGAGTTCAGGAGTTCGAGACCAGCCTGGCCAATATGGTGAAACCCCATCTCTACTAAAAATACAAAAAGCTGGGCATGGTGGCAGCGTGCCTGTAATCCCAGCTACTTGGGAGGCTGAGGCAGGAGAATCACTTGAATCTGGGAGGCAGAGATTACAGTGAGCCGAGATCACGCCATTGCACTCCAGTCTGGGCTACAAAGGGAGACTCCATCTCAAAAAAGCAAAACAAAACAAAACGAAAAGATCAAAACTTAAAAAAAGAGTTTTGGCTCTGTTTTTCAGGGGACCTGGGTCTCCATACTGACGTATTTTCTGAGGCTTCCAGGTGTTTGAGGCTTATTTTATTTCACTTAAGGGAACAAAACAGAGTGGTTCTTTCCTCAAGCAAATGAAGAGAATGGACATAAGTGTCTGTTCTTCTTCCTTGATTTCACAAATCCTCCAAATGGTGTCAATATGGTATACTTTCTAATTTAGCTATTTCATTACTACTGTCGATTTTTTTTTTTCTGGAAAACTAGGTAATGACAGACTGTGGTTCACTCTTTCTACCACCTCCCACTTCTACCAGTGCCCCTGGGATCTCCAGCATCAAGAAGCTGCAGGTGTGTTCTCTCAAGAATCCAACCAACCAGGCTAACTGCACCCAAGTTCGACACAGTGCCCAAGTGAGGACTTACTTTCTAACCTCTCTCTTACAGATTAGTAAAATTTATCTTTAGGTCTTACCTTCAAAATACCAAGAGTGGGTGAGAATTTAAGCAACTCTTCTATGACATCATTATACCCTTTGTTGGCTGCTTTCAATAATGCTGTTGTGCCATCCTTAACAGAAAGACAAAAATAAAAGTTGATTATTAACATATGTCTGTGTTGCTTGAGAGCTGTCAGTTGGGAGCTGGAAAGTACCGTTGTCAGAAACTAATGACATGTGTAAATTAAGCACAGATCAGCAATGTCTCTTAATCTAGGAGCATTTTAGAGAATATTAAGCAGTTAATTCTGCATGAAAGAGTATCAGATAAACCGTGACTTAGATTATGTTAGAACTCTGCCATTTGGGAATTCATACTCCTATAGTTCCTGAGAACACTGGGCAGGGGACAAGGGGAATTTCAAGAGCATATTTTTAGGCCATGGATGGACCAAAAAGGCATTCTCTGCTGTTCATAACTTAGGAGAAATGGTTAACTGTCTTTAATAATTTAGATCATTGTTGAGCTGTATTTACTGTTTCTAAAAAAATTTATACAACCTTGCCCTAGTCTGTGTGGGTAGTGGTGGTTAGGGGCAGGGGTGATAGATTAAAATCTGCTAGAAGGCCAAGTGCAGTGTCTCACACCTGTAATTCTAGCACTTTGGAAGGCCAAGGCGGGAGGGTCACTTGAAACCCCGTCTCTACCAAAAATACAATAGCCGGGTGTGGTGGCCTGTGCCTGTAGTCCCAGCTACTGCGGAGGCTGAGGCACGAGAATCACTTGAACCCGGAGGCGGAAGTTACAGTGAGCTGAGATCGTGCCACTGCACCCCAGCCTGGGTGACAGAGTGAGACTCTGTCTCAGAAAAAAATAAAATAAAACCTGCTAAAAAAGAATGAAAAGCCAAATTCAAAAATTAATATTTAGCTTCCGTCATTACTTTTTGGCTCAAGAACACAGTTTCCAAATTCCTTTTTCTCTCGCTTTCACGTATCAATCGCTGTTTGGAGGATTTAGTTCACAATTCTCCCGTAGCCAAGAAACCACTTCGGCCTGCCATTAGGGTTTATCTGTAACCAGAAAGAAGGAAGATGGAATTCGGGGGCGGGGGGTTCTTTTCTGGCTTCAGAGATTGTGGGAAGAAGAAGAGTGGGAGAGAGGGCAGTGAAATGGTGGCGAACGCGTCTGGTGATTTCCCTTTTTTGAAGCTTAGACTTGGATAGGGGAAGGTGGGTTACCTAAGCAAGGGTTATACAAAGGCCACAGCAAAACACAAAAAGCGAACAGCATAGGTGGTCAGGCTGTCTTCAAGCCTTCCTTATGGGGAAAAGGGCCTGCTGTGGAGCACACAGAGGCAGTATTAGGTGACACCAGCAGAGGCCAGTGGAGACTGGCGGGCCGACAGGGGTCGGGGTGCAGGGGGTCTGCAGCTCCAGGGAGCAGGGGCGAGAGGCAGGGCCTGCAGGAGGCGCAGCACCGGCCAGGGGATCCCCCTAGGACAGCCCCCAGGACAGCCGGGAGGCCCCGTCTCTACCGCCCCCAGGCCTGAGGCTATGATTCCACCCTCCCTAGTGCGTCCCGAGGTCATCTCGGGTGGAGGAGGAGAGAGATCGAGCGGCACCGAATCGGACTTCGACTTTGTTTTCCTGCTCAAGAGCAGGCGGAGGTTGGGAGGAAGCCCATGTGGGCTGCAGACTCAGTCAAGACCCGTTTTCTCCGCACAGGCGCGCTAGGAGGCTTCGCTCTGTGGCCGAGCGACCCGGGCACTTACGTTCCGCGCAGCGTCGCGGTCGGCTCCGCGCAGCAGCATCACCCGCACCACCTCGCTGTGGCCCATCTGGGACGCGATCCACAGGGGCGCTGTCCCGTCCTGCGGGAAGAGGAGGCGGCGGCCGCCGTGACTGGGGCGCCCGGCCCCACCCGCTCACAGAACGTCTTTTAACACCAGGGGTCTGAAAGCGAAAACCCCGGGAAGGCACTCCCTGACCACAGATCACACTCTCCAGCTGATCCACACCGCCCAGGAGTCAGTGAGAAAAGAGGGGGTGTGTGTAGTCCACGGACGCAGGCGGCACGTGGCTGAGCCTGGGCTACTTGAATAATTGCCAGTATTCAAATTTTGGCTTATAAAATCATCCATTTTGTGGCTGGATCTTTTACCAAAAAGGGTGGTACAGACTTCATGGAAGGATGCGTGGGAACCTTGCTTTGAAGGCTCGGGGGAGCAGCTGACCTGTATACATACACCACAGCAGAACCAAATTCCACAAACCCAGAGAGAAGCCGGCCTATTCCCCCCAGACTGTCCATTTCTTTGCTTTCCCAGTGGATCACACCTTAATGTTCACACAATATACCCTTCATTCCCATAGAAAGCAGGCAGTTTCCTTTGAGGTGGGGTCTGCGGGTCAGAGAACTCAAGTCATTTCTCCTACTCTTCTAGTCTGGTGTCCAGAACCTTCCACAGCCACCTCATTCCTCAGGGGGCTTAATTTTAGGTGGAATGTGTTGTTGTGTCTTCTAGGAAGTGATGCACATAAACTAGTTATGGCAGGACAGCATTTTGGGGAATATTTCCTCTGCATATATTTGGAAATATTTCCCCAATATTGCTTTCTCTGTGCACACTAGGCCATGAAGTGGAGATAATACTGCTCCAGAGGAGAAAAAAGTAAAACATGCAAGGGATGGAGAAGGATTTGACAGTAGGGTGGTTCCCAGCAGATGGGATGGAAACTGGGAAAGCCTTCCAATGTGTGAAGGAGCTAGAGAGGGAGGGGGAAGGCGGAGGTCACATGAGAGTGTCCACGTTTTCTTCTCCCTCTGCATTGAATCTCGGGCGTGTTGTTGGGGAGAGGTAACCTAGGTTGTGGTAGAAACATCAGGTCAGTTATGGGGAATTCCAGATGGGAAAGGATTTTCTCTTCTTTTGAGAAACCAGGAAAGTTACAAGCCCTTTAGAGAAGTTCTGCTCTCTGCTGGTGCCCAGGAGATAGGAGAGAAATGGCCGTGGGAGTTTCAGAGTCAGTGGTCCCCCAGTCCCCATGGCCCACATCCACCTAGCACCTAGGCATCCAGGAGTCCCGTCTGCCTGTGGGAAATCAGAAGCGACAGAGAAACAGTTGGCTGGAGTGTGCCTGGGGTTGGGAAGACAAGGCCACAGCACCCCGACTTCCTGAGTAGATACAATGGCCAGGCCAGCAGACAACGGCGAGACCAGCTGTGTCCTTGCGGTGTAAGAGTGCAGGACGCTTGCAGATCAGCACGAGGGCCATGCATGAGTCTCCCCACCCCCATCTCAATGCCAGGATGATAGTCTGACTCTTAGGTCCCTTCAGAGAGAAGGGCAGGAGGGAGCAGGATCCAGAATGGGCTAAAGGTAACCTCTGAGGTAATTATGGTAATATGCCCCAAGAGACTGTTTTAGCCAGATAAGACTGAATTACCCATCGGGGGAAGGGGGGCTGAAGATCAAAATGATTCAGTTATAGAATATAAAGTTACATTTTCTGCTGCAATGTGTAATTTCAACCTTAGCCTACTAGCAGAAGCAGGCACAAGATTGTTGCCCATTGCTGTCCTGGGAAAGGGAGAGAGGATGAAGACATCTGAGCTGGGTCAGGGAAGCTGGTGACTTGGGAGCCCAGGAGGATCTGGGGGTGCTGAAGAGCAGTCACAGGATGTTGGGACCTGTCTTAGGAGAGACAGTGGAAGAGGTGCTGAAACAAAGGATAGAGGGAAGCGGAAGACACTTTAACCTACTTCATAATTTTTCCAGGGTCCTCTTGGTGGAAATATTCTTGAATCTAAATATTATCATGAGCAATTTGTACTTTAATTTGTACTTTAGTTTAAAAGCACTTCCATATTCTTTGATTTTCCCAATTCAGGACTTAATTAATCAATAATTCAAGCAACCAATAACGATAATTATTATTGGAGACAGGACTCTGTTACCTAGACTGGAGTACAGTGGCATGATCAAGGCTCACTGTAGCCTCGACATCCTGGGCTCAAATGACCCTCCTGTCTCAGCCTTCCTAGTAGCTGAGACTACAGGTGTGCACCATCATGCCCAGCTAATTTTATTTTCTTTTTTTCTTTTTGTAGAGATGGGGCCTTGCTTTGTTGCCTAAGTTGTTCTTGAACTCTTGGCCTCCAGCGATCCTCCCACTTCAGCCTCCCAAAGTGCTGAGATTACAGGTGTGAACCCAGACTTCTAAGTCTCAAGCAGAGTGCTAAAAATAAGTCCTGGAGAAGAGACATGGAGGTTTCCATACGACTGCAGTGCCATCATAAAGTATGGACAAAAATGCACAAAATCAAACAGGAGGGAGGGCTGCTGCATGGGGAATGAGGGCTCAGTGTCCTGGATAAAAGTGCTATCTGATCCGGGTCTTGAAGAAGGACCAGGATTTTGCTAGGTGGGAGAAAGGGGAAGGGTCGTTTGAAGGAGAAGGAAAAGCAGCTACAGTCACAGTGGCTTGGACAGGCATGGCTCCTTCACGCAGAGTGGGAAATCCAGCTGCTATAGCCAGAGGGGTGCGGGTGGGACCCTGGGAGGCAGGAGGGGAGTGTGGGTCCAAGCCGGTGCCAATACTAATGCGCTTCTCCCTCCGTGCCTGCTCTGGGTCTGTTTTGTTCTTTGTCACTCTCTCCACCAGAGGGCGGGCAGGGAGAGGCAGCCAGCGAAAAACGGCAGCCAGCTGTCTATTCAATGTGCTTTTCCATGGCTTGGTCATTATTAGTAAACTTGTATTAACAATTGAAACTAATATGTGGGAAAATGCTAAAAGGTGCTATATTGTGAAAAATTGTCTGTCTGTCTGTCTGTCTATCTACCTACCTACCTACCTACCTACCTACCTATCATGGAGTCTTGCTCTGTTGCACAGGCTGGAGTGCAGTGGTGCCATCTCAGATCACTGCAACCTCCACCACCTGGATTCAAGAGATCCTCCTGCCTCAGCCTCCCGAGAGGCTGAAACTACAGGCATGTACCGCCACACCCGGCTAATTTTTGTATTTTAAGTAGAGATGGGGTTTCACCATGTTGGCCAGGCTGGTCTCAAACTCCTGACCTCAAGTGATCCACCCGCCTTGGTCTCCCACAGTGCTGGGATTACAGGCATGAGCCACCGTGCCTGGCCAAAAAATTATTATTATCAATTTAGAACATCAATGATAACACTCATCATATATATCATCTTAATTGGAATAGTCATGGGAGGTGGAAAAAGCAATCAGTTCTTCCTGGCTGTAAGACCTTAGGCAAATCACTCTCAGTCTGAGTGTCCTCTTAGGAAAAATTATTAGCTTCCCAGAGATAAATGAGAAAACATATACAAAGGTGGTGAGCATGAGCACTGGCTCACAGATGCTTAGGAAATGTTAATTGCATCTGAGTAGTATTTATCATGAGAAACAATAAGCCCCTTAATTTGTACTTTTGTTCACAAAATACTTCCATATGCTTTTTAATTTGATTCTTCCATCAACCCTGTGAGATAACTGACTGTGAGCAGGTAGGAATGAGTGGGAAAATGAGATTTGGGGGCCGCTTGTGTATTTCATTACTAGTAATTACATCTCCAAATCTGATTCTGGAACCCAGGGAGTTGCATGTGAGTTAGAGCATTATTGTCAGATCAGATTACCTATCAGTTGATTATTTAGTTTATGAATTAGGAGAGGTTTTCCTCTTTTGTACACCTTAATTTGTTTTCTCTTATTTTTTCTTTCTGGTATAATGGTTAGAGCCTTCATTTTCATCATGAAAATGATGGGGTGCAGTGGCTCACACCTGTAATCCCAGCACTTTGTGGGGGCCAAGGCGGGAGGATGGCTTGAGCCCAGGAGTTTGAGACAGCCTCAGCAACACAGTGAGGCCCCCATCTCTATAAAAAAAGAACAATGATTTTATATGGTTTTTTTTTTTTTGAGATGGAGTCTCGCTCTGTCACCCAGGCTGGAGTGCAGTGGCGCAATCTTGGCTCACTGCAAGCTCCACCTCCCGGGTTCACTCCATTCTCCTGCCTCAGCCTCCCGAGTAGCTGGGACCACAGGCGCCCACTACCACGCCTGGCTAATTTTTTTGTATTTTTAGTAGAGATGGGGTTTCACCGTGTTAGGCAGGATGGTCTCGATCTCCTGACCTTGTAATCTGCCCATCTCGGCCTCCCAAAGTGCTGGGATTACAGGTGTGAGCCACTACACCCGGTGATTTTATATATTTTTTAAAATTAAAGATATAAAAATAATTTTGAAAATGATGAAAAGTAAGTCAATTTAGCTCCTTTTTGTAGAGTTTTGGAATGTATCAAAATGTGAAAAAACATTCAAAAATATTCAAATAGGTTTTTGAATACTTCCATATACTTTGATATTTTTAATATTTTGATATTAAATCAAATAAATCATTGTGAAGTTATAACCTCTACAGCACTTTTTTTAAAAAGGTAATGGCTGGGCATGGTGATTCACACCTGTAATCCCAGCACTTTGGGAGGCCGAGGTGGGGCGAAATGCTTGAGGCCTGGAGTTTGAGACTAGCCTGGCCAATATGGCGAAACCCCATCTCAACTAAAAATACAAAAGTTAGCCGGGTGTGGTGGTGCACGCCTGTAGTCCCAGCAACTCAGGATTCTGAAGCAGGAGAATCACTTGAGCCCGGGAGGTGGAGGTTGCAGTGAGCCAAGATCATGCCTCTGCACTCTAGCCTGGGCTACAGAGTGAGATTCCATCTCAAAAAAAAAAAATAGAACATTTAGCTTGAAGAAGAATGAGATTCATAGGGTTATGATAGCTGTCTTTTACTATGTGTGTGTATATCAAGTAGAAAAGGATTTAGACCAATTTTTCAGACCAAGTGATAGAAAGAAGACAGATGGGTGAAAGCTGCATGGAGACTTGGGGTCAATGTATAAAAGTTTAATAAGTGTTGGCTAAGACCAAAGAAACTGATCAGAGAGGAGTGAGTTCCCCAAGCCTAGAGGTGTTCAACAGTAGCTGATTATCATAGAAAGGATTCGAGTACCGATGGATGGCTAAATTTAGAGTGAGTTTTGTAGTTTCCTCCAACTCTGTCATTCCCTCATTTGATTCGAGATCATTTTTACAGCCAGATCACAGCATGAGATGGAGTATATGACACAACCTGTATTAAAGACTAACCTTGTATGGTCTTATTTAGGCTCCTGAGAGTATTTGGAAAAAAGAACTAAAACCTTCCTCTTCTGTGGGAATGAGTATCTGAAGCGGCACTAACTCTTTGCTTCCACGATTTCCAGCCATCACACTTGGGTTACTTCTACCTACAGGGTTAGGCCAGTCAGAAGGTCTTGGGGACCAATTCTATTCTAAGTTGGGAGTCCAAGAGCTGTGAGGAACCTTGCCTGTGGCAGAGGGAGTTCAATATTGAGATAATTTTCTTACCCACCCTACCCTGACCTGGAGCCTATTTCTTATGATTGTCCCTTGCACCATGTGCCTGGCCCAGCAAATGGGTCTGTAAGAGATGTTACCAGATGCTCATTGCCCGTGGTCTGACTCTATCCTCCCCAGTCAAGGGTGATGGGACTGAGGATAGGCAGGCCAGCCAGTCACTGTGGCCTGGTGCACAAAGATGAGCTGTGACAATGACATGGCTATCCCCAGAGTTTGGCAGTCTGATCCATAAACCTGGGGACCACATACAAGATAAGTAAGCAGACGAAACTGGTAAAAAAAAGAAAGGAGTGGGGAGAGAAAGAGATATGAAGAGACTTTGAGATGACAGAGAACACATGGCTCACTAGAGAAAGTGCAGCCTTGATTTCTGATGGGTTTTCTGTTCCAATGAGGCCTTGTTGGAATAGAAATGATAATAATAGCAATACCTAACATTGCACTGGGTGTGTATCAGCTACTGCATTAAGAGTTTTGCAGGGATTATTTTATTTAATTCTCACAGTCGTCCTAAAATACTGAGATTCAGGGAGAGTAGGCAACTTGCTAAGGTCACACAATTAATAAGCAAAATGGGGCCTCTGTTTCATTTTAAGATATCCATATCCCCATAATTTCCAAGCTGCTCTCCACCCAAAAAATCTGGGTCTGCTCCCTAGCTGCCTCTTACAGTCTTCCTGGGGCTGATGTCCTGCTTATGAGTCTGGGCCCTACATCTGGAGCCTTCTTCTAACTCTCAGGCACTGATCACTAAATGCTGCAGGCTTCCAGACCTGCTCTGCACCAGCCATGGGGATCTTCTGGCAGTCGGCACACTTTTTCTGAGTGTGTACCACGTGCAAAGGGAACAAGACAGAGTCCCTGCCCTTGACAAGCAGCAAGGACTTCCTATGGCTGTCTCCTCCCATTTCCAAACCCTCAGGATTCTACGCCAATCTTTTGGCTCCTTCTCCCACTGCCATTGATGGGTTCACCTCTCCAAGCTTCCGACCTGGGAGAACATTTACTTTCTGGGCCCAGCTACTCTGTGTACAAGTCAAGGCTTCTGTTAGGAGAAGGCACTTTATTAGATGGCTTTTCCTCCAGGCTTCAAAGAAATACTGTTCAGCACATGAAAAAGACTAGATAGAGATGAGTTATGACTGACTAACCTCAGCTCTGGGTTAATAGGATCAGACCTTTGCATTCTATAAAAGTATTGTTTTAATAAGGTGGGTGAGTTGAGTTGGGAAAATATATGTCAAGGCATTTGGTTAATAGAAAAATAGAAATAGCCACCTCAGCTAGTGATTAAAAAGGTCTGACTCATATCAATTCAACTTGGTGAGGACACATGGAAAGAAATGAAAATGAATTTTTAGAGTGAAATCTGTATTTCAATGATCTCTGTGACTCTTGACCTTTTGGCTTAGGACAATATGGAAGGAAAATATTTTTTGAAGTTTCAAATCAAGAACATACTCTTCCTAATATCTGGCTATGACTAGCTTTGGGATTATGATTCCTCATCCCAAAGTACTAAAAAGGTCTTCATTTAGTTCTCACTGATAGAGTTACAAAGAAAAGCCATCCCACTACAGTTCAGATTCCCTGAAGCTCATGTCAAATGTCAGCTGAGTAATTTCAACGTAACTTTGTCAACATCCTGTTACAGGATATCATAATAAAATGGTAGGGCTTCATAGAATGTCAGTGCAACAATTACAAATCAGATTTAGCCAAAAGTATTAGGAGATTAAACCAGGCAGGTATCCCTGTCCTCATTTTGTAAATTCAAGGATTTTCCAATAATGACTCAATGTGTCAGCTGAGATTTCAGAATAAAACATTGGTTTCCAAATGCTCTACCTATAGAATATTTTACCATGTGCAGGCCATTTTAATAGAAACTTTTAATTAGACTTTTTTTTAAACCCCCTTATAATTTGTGACAAAGTCAGCCATGACTGGTATCACTTTTGTCACACGCATGGCACTGTTTTCTTGGAACATAATAAATATGCAGAGTTTACACTTTCAGAGAAGACGGAACTTGAGCTAGTCTGACCTGGATAGATAACAACCTCTAATAATGAGCTCACAGTAGGTAATAAAAATTATTATGATTTGAGGGCACAATGGGGTGAGTGTACTCTACAAAAAGGAAACATTCCATTGCCTTTTTTCCCCAAAGCAATTCTTATTTTATAAGATACGCTTTTCCTGAATAACAATTCTTTTAGGGCTAAACTCAAAATAATTCAAAACAATTGCATTAGATGCAGTCTTTAGAAGGTGTAGCACTTGCTCCTTGACCAGAGGGTGGATCCCTGCACTCAAAGACTAGGTCATCCACTTTGACCAGGTTATCCTAACTCTTGAGGAAGAAAAAACAGCTATGGTGTGTTGTGGTTACTGCTGCAATGTTGGTTTACTCTTTAACTTCTTGGCTTCAACATCACTGCATGACTCATTTTAGGTTTAAGTGGGCATGGCTCATGCAACATTTGAAATATAATCTCTTATATCGACTTGGTTTTTTACAAACAGTACTTTAGGCATATAAAGAATAAAATTCAAAGTGCCAGAAATTATTTTGGAAGGATGTACTAATAGAGAGACTTGATAATCTTGATAACCTCACATTCTAAATTCACAGTTGTATCTTCAATAATGGCCCCCAAATCAAACTTAGGCAATCTAAAAATAACCAATTCCTTTTACTAATTTTAGTAAAATGAATCCTCTGATTCAGAATCAATCAACAATAACAAAATAAGAAGGACCAATACGAAAATATTAAACTCCAATCCTCGAAAGTCAACTCTAGCAGGTACAGAAGTAAAACTTTTTCGAAACTGCTTCCTTTCCCAGGAGTATTCCTGGGGCCACCTAAGAATAACTTTACAATTCTAAAAATATAACCTTACATTGATAGCACTGTCTGGCACATGATAAGTACTCAAGAAATATTGATTGAATGCTGAATAAAACAATTATTTAAAATGTGGGCATTTGAAGAGATCATCACGTTCATCCTGCTCAGCCTCCTAATTTTCAGTGATGAAAGTCAGGCCCAGAGAGGTTGATTCACTTGTTCAAAACCACACAGCTCAAATTATTGGCAGAGATGGATCGAGAACTTGGGATTCCTGACCTCAAAACCACTTTGCTTTCCTGACTTCAAACCACTCTGCCCAAAGGCTCTTTCTTTTTCTCAGGCTCCTTATGTGCTTGGGCTTCTAAAGACCAAAGAAATCTGTGTCCAAAAGCTCAGACCAACCTTAAAGTTCTCATAGCTATTCATTATGTGAACACAGAGAGGCATTCCTGTATTAGGTCATATTACAGTGGAGATGTGCCCGGGTATGAAATCAGCTTGACTTTTTCCTAGGAAACTACCTTTATAGTAATATTTCCTTAATTTGAAATGTTTTGTTAAAAATAAATTAATCTGGCGCCAGGCATGGTGGCTCACACCTGTAACCCCAGCACTTTGGGAGCCCAAGGGGTGTGGATCACTTGAGGCCAGGAGTTCAAGACCAGCCTGGGTAACATGGCTCTCTACCAAAATGTATCTCTACTAAAAATACAAAAATTAGCTGGGCATGGTGGCACACACTTATAATCATAGCTATTTGGGAGGCTGAGGCACAAGAACCCAGGAGGCGAAGGTTGCCATGGGTCGAGATCATGCCACCACACTCCAGCCTGGATGACAGAGCAAGACGCTGTCTCAAAAAAAAAAAAAAAAAGCTAATCTGGGCAAAAATAGTACCTACACAAGAGAAGCTAATTATAATACTGTACATTTGGAAGGTTCTTCCATGTTTATAAAGTGCTGCCTGTATAATCTTGCATTTCTGTTCTTTTTTCTTCTTTTTAAAAATTATGACTCTTTTTTTGAGACAGAGTCTTGTTCTATTGCCAAGACTGGAGTGCAGTGGTGCGATCTCGGCTCATTGCAACCTCTGCCTCCCAGGTTCAAGTGATTCTCCTGCCTCAGTCTCCCAAGTAGTTGGGATTACAGGCATGCGCCACCACGCCTGGCTAATTTTTGTATTTTTAGTAGAGACGGGGTTTCATCATGTTGGCCAGGCTGGCCTCAAACTCCTGGCCTCAAGTGATCCCCCTGCCTCGGCCTCCCAGGGTGCTGGGATTATAGGCATGAGCCACCACTCCCAGCCTACATTTCTGTTCTTTTACTTTCAGTTAATTGAATTGCTGGCTGTTAGCTTGCTGTTGGTAAATGAAGTCTCAACAGCATAACAATTGTGAGAGATGAAGGTGCAGAACCTCCTAATGATTCCAACGGCATGGGCTCCTCTTTGGCTTGGTGGAAGAAGTGGCGGGCAGGTAGTAAGGCAGCATTATCAGCAGGGGCCAGGCTACCTGACCCACATCTGTTTACCTATGTTCCAGGCCAGCCTGCACTCATTAGATCAGTGCAGCCATAATTTGTTTGCACAGGAGGTGGCAGAGTGTGTACTTGACCCCAGACATCAAATACTTAAGTTTTGAAAGTACTGAACTGTGATGTCAGCTTGGTTTCATAGGCTTTCAGGTCAGCTCAGAGCATAGAACAGGAGATACCCTAATCAAAGATTAACTTTTCATCACAGAAGCAGAAGGGTTTAAAGGATGCCTTGAGCTTACTGGTTATCTCAGGTATGTGCTGCCAGGGGACACCCAGCCCTCCCCATGCTCCATGTGCTCGGGCAAATGGCAACAGTGGACATTACCTGCCTTGGCTGGTTGACTTTTGCTCCTGAAGCCAGCAGTAATCGAATAACATCCAAGTAACCACCTTGGGCAGCTAGGAAGAGGGCAGTGGCTCCATCCTGAGAGAGAACAAATTAAAAGCATTAAAAATATTATCTTTCACACTTATTTTAAAAGAAATTAGGGCGGGCGCAGTGGCTCATGCCTATAATCCCAGCACTTTGGGAGGCCGAGGTAGGTGAATCCAGGAGATGGAGACCAGCCTGGCCAACATGGTGAAATCCCGTCTCTGCTAAAAACACAAAAATTAGGCTGGGCACGGTGGCTCACGACTGTAATCCTAGCACTTTGGGAGGCCGAGGCAGGTGGATCACCTGACGTCAGGACTTCCAGACCAGCCTGGCCAACAGGGCGATACCCCATCTCTACTAAAAATACAAAAAATTAGCCGGGCGTGGTGGCGGGCACCTATAATCCCAGCTACTCCGGAGGCTGAGGCAGGAGAATCGCTTGCACCTGGAGGCAGAGGTTGCAGTGAGCTGAGATCGTGCCACTTCATTCCAGCCTGGGCAAAAGAGCGAAACTCCTCCTCAAAAAACAAAAAATAAAAAACAAATAAAAATACAAAAATTAGCCAGGTGTAATGCCGCGTACCTGTAATCCAGGTACTCGGGAGGCTGAGGCAGAAGAATCTCTTGAACCCAGGAGGTGGAGGTTACAGTGAGCCAAGATTGCATCACTGCATTCCAGCCTGGGCAACAGAGTGAGACTCTGTCTCAAAATAAATAAAATAAAATAAATTAGATTTAAAATATACACATTTAATATAATTTTCCATCTTCATCTCTTTGTAGTTTTCCACCTTTTTGTCAATGAAGAGCCAAATGTTAGATATACAAATCCCCCAAACCTCATTTTAAAAATATTTATTTTTAATGTATTTGTAAATTTCTAAAAATTCTTTTTTTTTAATTAGCTGGGCGAGGTGGCACGTGCTTATAGTCCCAGCTACTTGGGGGCACTGAGGCAGGAGGATCACTTGAGCCTGGGAAGTTGAGGTTACAGTGAGTCATGTTTGTGCCATTGCACCCCAAGCTTAGGGAACAAAGTGCGACCCGGTCTCAAAAAAAAAAAAAAAAAATGAAAAAAAGAATTGAGAGTAAAAGGTGTCCTTTTAATTAGATCTTTCCTACCCTTTTCTCTTTCTTGTCCCCTTATCCTTGTTCCCCCAACATGAGGGTTCTGCAAGGATTAAGATACAATATGCAGCTGGGTACGATGGCATACACCTGTGGTCCCAACTACTCAAGAGGCTGAGGCAGGGGGATTGCTTGAGCCCAGGAGTTCAAGACCAGCCCTGGAAACATAGCAAGACCTTGTCTCTCTCTCTCTCCTTCTTCTTCTTCTTCTTTTTTTTTTTTTGCAACAGGGTCTCCCTCTGTCACCCAGACCTGGAGTGTAGTGGTGCGACCACAGCTCAATGCAGCGTCAACCTCCTCAGCTCAAGCGATCCTCCCACCTCAGCCTCCTGAGTTGTTGGGACTACAGGCATGCATCACCACATCCAGTTAATTTTTTTAAAAAATTTATAGTAGAGACAGGGTCTTGCTATGTTGCCCAGGCTGGTCTCGAACGCTTGGGTTCAAGTGATCCTCCTGCCTCTGCCTCCCAAAGCACTAGGATTACAGGCATGAGCCACCACATCCAGATGACCCTGTCTCTAACACAAAACAAGACAAAACAAAACAAAACAAAACACAGAAGAACCCTGTAAGATGTTTTCAATACAACTGCCCTAGAAACCATCTCCACAAAGTGGCTCTCTGCCAGCCCAGCAGACACCAACAACACTTATAAACACAACAAAGCACTCCTGCATAAAGCCCAGAGCAAGTGGCCCTTTTCCAGTGCTCTTTAGTTTTCGTCTTAACTGAGTATCTATGCCTTCTGGGCATTTCGGTTTTCTTGGACACATGTCACTTGGTGCTTTCGGCAGACATGTGGATCAGCTGAGAGCATGCATTCTCCCCGGATGCTCCCTTCAGCCTGATAACATTTGCAGCAGCGCAGGGTGAGCTTCATTGTTTTCAGACCACAGTGGAAAACCAGAGCACACCCTGGAGGAAAACACCCAGCAAACCCAGCTAATTACCACACCTCCCATTGGGAACACTAACCTCGAGCAAAAATATAAGACATGTTTCCCTGCAAGTCCAGCCACGTATGTCACGTGGAGGGTCCTGGATTTCCAGCGGGCGTCAGCTGAGCTGCCAAACTGCCCTCCAGGCAAACATTAAGAAATTAATCAGCCTGTACAGATTTTCAAGCAGATGTTTTATATGGGGATAAAATTTTCGGAAAGTCTACCATGTCCTTAGCTGCTGAAAACTCTCAGGAATTTTCTTTTTCTTTTTTTAATTTTTTTTTAACTCTCAGGAATTTTCCAAGATGAACTACCCATGCATTGAATTTTTCACTGTGCATTCCAAGTTTCGGTTCTGCCCCGCCCATCCATATTTCAATTGTTTTTAAGAAAATATTTAGATTGTTTGGGTAAAGGTAAAGGTCTTAATATAAAATGGAAGTTATAATGCATGAAATTTCTTGAGTCACCTTAAAACAGAGAGGAAATTACTATGAGAAGGGGCTTTTCTTTTAACCAAACACTTTGGCTTTTCCTATTCAATGTGTATATATATATATACACACATATATATACACATATATGCACTACACACTCTCAGATATACTCTACCTATATATAGCCAAAGACATATCTAACCTTTAGACCTGTGCTTCTTAGATTAGGCTACATGTGAGAACTACCTGTTGCCCAAGCTGTGCCTTCAGAGACTCCAGTTTTGTTGATCTGGGGTGGGCCTTGAAATTGGTATTTTTTTAAACCTTCCCAGAGAATTCTAATGGGCAGCCAGAGTTCAGAATCGCCTCTTTAGATCATTATCAAGTAATTCAATCATTCTACCGGTAATGTTGCAGGCTCAAAGTGTGTTACAGATTCTGAAGTGCAGAGGGTGAGGCTAGCTGCCATGAATTTCAAAGAGGCCTGTGATTTGTCAGGGTTAACCATGTAAACTCTGGAAAGGGTGTTCAAATGGAAAAGTTCACACCTACAGAGCTCATTACATGTCTATGAAAGTATAGTGCCCCAGGCATAAGGGTTAAATGCCTAGCTGTAGGACAGCCTAAAATACGGTTCCTAGATAATTGGAAGTAGGAATTTTTCCACTCTTCACCATGAGACTGTCAAGTCAATTCATCTCCCTATATTCTATTTTCGCCTACAAAACTGGAGTAATGTTTGCCATAAATCCTATGGCATTATAGCGACAATCAATTGAAAGGCCCTTGGGTGATGTGCTAATTGACAGTTAGCTGCAAACAGACCGGCACTAGCAGTGGATGCCTTTCACAGGTCAACGGCATGTATATATTTCACAGAGGTCTTCATCCATCCAACCTCACTTTTCTAGCAAATACCTTAGATTTCTACTCTTTGTGCCCTTCCTCACAAATACTACAACAGTATATTTTTATATCCAATGAGCACATTTAGAAAAATTTTGTATATTTTGTTTTTCAACAAGTCCATATGCTGGGCTTTGTAGTTTGTCACGGTATGAATAAGTATCACATGATTTTTGAAGGTCTTAATTGCACAGGTACACGAAACAGATTTAAAAGGGAGAACAAAGATGGGTAAATAAGATAAATGGTTTCTTTTTTTGTCGGTGGGGGACAGAGTCTCACTATTTCACCTTGGCTGGAGTGCAATGGTGTGATCTCAGCTCACCGCAACCTTCACCTCCTGGGTTCAAGTGATTCTCCTGCCTCAGCTTCCTGAGTAGCTGGGATTACAGGCACCCGCTACCATCCCCGGCTAAGTTTTGTATTTTTAGTAGAGCCGGGGTTTCGCCATGTTGGCCAGGCTGGTCTCGAACTCCTGACCTTGTGATCCACCCACCTCAGCCTCCCAAAGTGCTGGGATTAGAGGCGTGAGCCACCGCGCTCGGCCAGATACGTGGTTTCTATATAATAAAAGCCCACCTGGTCTGCTATATATTTTTCTCTTGACTCAGACCCAAGTCCTACTCTCCATTAAAGTATTTTTGAAGTTGGCATTTCTTGGCATCTGAATTTAGACTGCAATTTTATGTGTGATGAGAAATGTCCTAATGTCCCCCTGAAAGGCACTCACATAAAGTCGGTCATGGATGTTTGCTCCGTGCTTCAGCAAGGTCTCCACCACCTGCATGTGCCCGTACTGACTGGCAGCCAACAGGGCGGTGCCCCCGTCCTATGGACATGCAAAGTATAAACACATTAGAGGTGGCGCAGGCACATAATTCACCAGCAGATGTTCCTCACATACATAGAATTTAGGAAGAGAGTTTTCCCAAAGATAATAACAAACTCACTTTCCCTGGTTTTTTTGTTTGTTTGTTTGTTTGTTTGTTTGTTTTGAGATGGAGTCTTGCTCTGTTACCCAGGCTGGAGTGCAGTGGCTTGATCTCGGCTCACTGCAATCTCCGACTCCTGGGTTCAAGCAATTCTCTTGCCTCAGCCTCCCAAGTATCTGGGACTACAGGCACACGCTACCATGCCCGGTTAATTTTTGTATTTTCAGAAGAGATGGGGTTTCACTATGTTGGTCAGGCTGGTCTTGAACTCCTGACCTCAAGTGATCCGCCCGCCTTGGCCTCTCAAAGTGCTGAAATTACAGGTGTGAGCCACCATGTCCGGCCTACTTTCCCTCTTTTATCCTTCTTACTTTTTCTTTATAATTATGGCAGAGTTCATCCTAAGGACATATTATGTTGTATATGTGGGCGGCTTGCTAGAGATGTATTACAGTTATTTGACCAAGTTATTTATTGTGAATTAACTTAGAAAATTCCTATGCCAAATGCAGCATCATCTATTTGCTTCTCAATATGAGAAACACAGAACAGAAAGTCTTGTCAGTTCTTGGAATTATCAGAAAAGCCTCCCAGGGCTTCTAGCCAGAGATTTCCCGGGGAAACGCCATCTTCTCCCTGTGATGTAACCCAGTGGTAGGCCACTGAGATTAAGGTGTTTTTATGGGGTAACCCTCTGGGGCCATTGCCCTCATGGGACAAGATCTGCTTCCATGAAAAGAGCGGATAGCTATGGCACATTCTGTGTGTCTCTCACTATCCTATTTAGTATTTTCCTTTTAACATGTGCCAATTTGTCCAGGGCTCTTTAAAAGTGTGGTCCTAAAAACTAAGCAGAAGCCTGAGCAACAAAAATTAGCCAGGGTGTGGTGGTGTGTGCCTGTAGTCCCAGCAACTTGGGAGGCTGAGGTCGGAGGATCGATTGAGCCTGGGAAGTGGAGGCTGCAGTGAGCCAAGATCACACCACTGCACCCCAGCCTGGGTGATAGGGCGAGACACTGTGTCAAAACAAAGAAATAAAAAAAGTAAAAAAAAAAAAAGAAACCAACTAAGCAGGGCACTGTAAAGCACACATGCTCTGATGTGGAATGGGATATTCCTGTGTTCCATCTACTCTACTTTTATCTCTGCAGCCTAAATTAGAGCTTTTCTACCAATCACATCACATTGCTGACTCACTGAGTTTGTGGTCAGCTAAAATCCTTAATGGTTTTCCTCAGGTGCTATAGCTAAGGCATTCTTTTTTCCCATCTAGTGTTGTTGAGTTGTTTGGCTCTCTGAACTGGACATCTGAGCTAATTACAAGTAATTCAAAAACACATAATCTGGTTCTAAAATATGAATCACAAATATAAGATACTGTAGTTTCTAAATTTGGACATAAGGTGTTTGTTCAAAATGCCTACTCATAGAGCCCCACCCTCAGGTCTGGGGTGAGATCCAGAAATATGCCTTTTGACCAGTCATGTGGGTTGATTGTGTAGGCAGGTGGCAGGTGGGCCTCATGTGCAGAAACACTGCTATAAGAGGTCTCGAGTTAATAGGCAGGTAACATCCTACGGGGCTGCCTGTGGCTGGGTAGGGCTTCCCCAGAGGCAGGCTCTGTGGTGGAGGAGGGTGCTTGAGATGGGCTTTGAAGAGTGGGGAGTGGAGAGGAGGGAGACTGAAGGCTGAGGCTGGTGGTAGATGGTAGTGGTGGGGAGGCATCACAAAATTGCATAACCGCAGGAATAAGCACCATTTCTAAGCTTTGTCCTGTCGATTTTCCTAGCTAATAAAGTAATAAATTTTCCTGCCTAATAAAGTAACAGAAAAGATAAAATATGATGATTCTCATAGATGAACTGCTGTTATTTTTGTATGTATGTATGTATGTCAGGGTCCTGCTCTGTCCAGGCTGGCTGCAGTGGTGCAGTCATGGCTCACTGCAGCCTTGAACTTTTGGGCTCAAGCGATCTTCCTGCCCTAGCCTCTTGAGTAGCTGGGACTACAGGTGTATGTCACTGTGCCAGCTTTTAAAATATTTTTTACTTTTTTATAGATGGGGGCATGCTATGTGGCCCAAGCTGGTTTGGAACTCCTGGGCTCAAGCAATCCTCCCACCTCAGCTTCCTGAGTAGCTGGCATCACAATACCTGACTAATTTTTTTAAAAATGTTTTATAGAGATAGGGTCTTGTGACATTGCCCAGGCTGGTCTCCAACTCCTGGTCTCAAGCAATCCTTTCACCTTGGCCTCCCAAAGTGCTGGGTTTACAGGTGTGAGCTATCACACCTGGCCTCTTTAATTTAATTAAAAAAATTTTTTTGAGACAGGGTTTCACTCTGTCACCCAGGCTGGAGTGCAGTGGTGCAATCATGACTCACCACAGCCTTGACCTCCCAGGCTCAAGCGATCCTCTCATCTCAGCCTTCCAAGTAGCTGGGACTACAGGCACATGCAACCATGCCTGGCTGATTTTTGTATTTTTGGTAAAGACAGGGTTTCACCATGTTGCCCAGGCTGGTCTTGAACTCCGGGCTCAAGCAATCTGCCTGCCTCAGCCTCCCGAAGTGCTAGGTGTGAGCCACCATGCCCAGCCTCTTTTATTTTATAAAAAACAGTTTTGGGGCATATAGATTTAGTAACAGTGAGAACAACTGTTGAAGCAAAGTTTTGATGACAGGATCATTTAAAACTGAAAGCCTCTCAGCCCTCTCTTCTTTCCATGGGAAGCTCTTGGATACCTGCAGCTGACCTAATGGAAACCTGTGGAATTGCTCATCCTGAGTTCCATGTTCCATAGATTTCTGAGATAGTACAAACTGGCTCATGTACAAAGGCTTTAAGCCAGTATTCACTCGTTAACCAAGAAGACTGAAGCAGCCACATATGGTCACTCATGATCATTTTGAGTTGAGATTTAGGTTCATAGGACTTTACTTTCTATTTTTAGTTATCACTTATATAATAGAAAATAAAATAATAATGTAAAAAAATATATATAGTATTACTGTATGTTATACTCAGTAAGTTTGGAGGCATATACATAGTACAATAGCAGGTTTCAGAAAAGACAAAACCTTATATGAAATTCACATCTACTTAATAGTTAGAATTTTAATATTTGATTTATTTTTTTGAGACAGGGTCTTCCTTCGTGACCCAGGCTGGAGTGCAGTGGCATGATCATGGCTCATTGCCACCTTGATGTCTCGGGCTCAAGTGATCTGCCCGCCTCAGCCTCCCAAATAGCTGGGACTACAGGCATGTGCCACCATGCCCAGGAAATCCTTTTTTTTTTTTTTTTTGTTTAAAATAGAGATGAGGTCTTGCTTTGTTGCCCAGGCTGGTCTTGAACTCCTGAGCTCAAACTATTCTCCTGCCTCAGCTTCCCAAAGTGCTGGGATTACAGGCGTGAGTTACCATTTTAACAGAAAAAAAATCCTACTGGAAATTCCCTTGATATCTAAATAGTCCACAAAAAGGATTAACTAAGAAAACCTAAAAGTTTCCAACTTGTGCACATTTTCAGGAATTTAAAAATTATAATTAGGCTAGAAATGAGTTGACAATTACAAAAATCTTATGGCAGTTCAAATTCTGCTACTACAAAATATTATCATGTAAAATCATACTGTGAACATGAAATTAATCTTTCTACATTCTCAGCTTTCTTATCTATATGTCAAAAATGAAAATCAATTACTTCTTTTTTTTTTTTGAGATGGAGTCTCACTCTGTTGCCCAGGCTGGAGTGCAGTGGCATGATCTTGGCTCACTGTAACCTCTACCTCCCGGGTTCAAGTGATTCTCCTACCTCAGCCTCCTGAGTAGCTGGGATTACAGGCATGTGCCACCACGCCTGGCTAATTTTTTTTTGTATTTTTAGTAGAGACAGGGTTTCACCATGTTGGTCAGGCTGGTCTCGAACTCCTGACCTCATGATCCCCCTGCCTTGGCCTCCCAAAGT
Source organism: Nomascus leucogenys (assembly GCF_006542625.1). Classification (NCBI taxonomy): domain Eukaryota; kingdom Metazoa; phylum Chordata; class Mammalia; order Primates; family Hylobatidae; genus Nomascus; species Nomascus leucogenys. The sequence goes on along the minus strand of NC_044384.1, from coordinate 56,229,803 downwards.
GTTGGGATTACAGGCGTGAGCTACTGCACCTGGCCAATTACTTCTTTAAAGGAAGAACCACTATATAGTTTCCCAACTATATAAACTGTAGCTATGTATTATGCATTTCAGTGAGGACAGCTCATGAAAGTAAGCTGCCTGCCAAACTACCCTCTTTAGAAATGTCTCAGATCTAGTAGGATCAGATTAATACTTCCAACAATTCCTATCAGTATCAGAATTAATCTTAAGTGGGAAAAAGAACATGGAAACAGGGAAAGTTAGAAAGCCACTGCTACTGTACCCCTCCTGGTTACAAAATTTAGTGTTCTACAGTAGAAAGGTATCAGTTCAGGAAAGGATAGAAGTAATTCCCCATAAAATGTGAGTTTGTGAGCCCAGAGTAAAAATGTAACGTTTTGAATAGAACCCTTAGAGCTACCCCTGAACCATTACAAGTAACCTTGAGGAAATCCACTTACTTAGGTTTGAGAATCTTGTAAAAAGGGAAACACAAATTCGTACCATAGATGAGGGGAAAAGCAATACCCATGTCTGCTGAAATTCTTCAACATAATACAAAATCAAGAAGGTTATCTCACTTTGGTCCTAAATTCAGTGGATGCTCCAAATCCAAAGAGAAATCTCACGACATCATTATGGCCTTGCTGGGCGGCAAAGAATAGGGCAGTTGTACCTGACTGGGAGAGAGGGAGAGGCTAGTTTTAAAAGACATTTGGTTATCTTACATTTGATTTGAACATCTGCAAAGAAAACAAAACAATATCCTTGCATAGAAACCTTCTAGCCTAGGAAGGGGCTAAATTTGAACAGATTCTTATTTTTTGGTCAGAGAAGTGACAAAATGAAAGGAAAACTTTATTCTTAGTGAAATGGGATGAATGGTGGCTCCTCAAAAGATCTGTCCCCATCCTAAAACTTGTGAATATTACCTTCTATGGCAAAAGATGTGATTAAGTTAAGGATTTTGAGAAGAGCTTATCCTGGGTTATCTGGGTGGGCCCTAAATCTAATGACAAGTGTCCTTCTAAGAGTGAGGCAGAGGCACTACTCACAATAGCTAAAATGTGGAAGCCACTGAAGTGTCCATCTGTGGATGAGCAAACAAGCAAAATGTGATGTATCCATACAACGGACTATTATTTAGCTAAAAACAAAGGAAATTCTGACATATGCTACAACATGGATGAGCCTTGATAACATTATGCTAAGTGAAATAAGCTAGTCATAAAAGGCCAACAACTATATATGATTCTACTGTGATTTTTTTTTTTTTTGAGACAGGGTCTTGCTCTGTCACCCAGGCTGGATGGAGTGCAGTGGCGCCATCTTGGCTCACTGCAACCTCTGCCTCCCAGGTTCAAGTGATTCTCATGCCTCAGCCTCCCAAGTAGCTGGGATTACAGGTGTGCACCCCCACACCTGGCTATTTTTTGTATTTTTAGTAGAAACAGTGTTTCACTATGTTGACCAGGCTGGTCTCAAAGTCCTGGCCTCAAGTGAGCTGCCCACCTTGGCCTCCCAAAGTGCTGGGATTACAGGCATGAGCCACTGCACCCAGCCTGCTGTGATATCTAAAGCAGTCAGAGTTATAGAACCAGAAAGTAGGATGCTGGTTGCCAGGGGCTGGGGGAAGGGGAGTATGGAAAGTTATTATTTAATGGATATGAAGTTGTGTAGTTTTACAAAATGAAAAGAGTTATGGAGATAGATGGGTGGTGATGTTGGTTGTACCACATTATGAATGCATTTAATAAGGCTGAACTGTACACTTAAAAATGGTTAAGAGGGTAAAGTCTACATTATGTGTATTTTACCACAATAAAAAATAATAATTTTTTTTTTTTGTAGTGAGGCAGAGGGATATTTGACCCAGAGAGAGGGCAACGTGACCACATAGGCAGAGACTGGAGAGCTGTGGCGATGAGGAGAGTGCTGACAGCCACCAGGGGCTGGAAGAGGCAAGGAAGGGAATTCCCCCAGGAGCCTCCAGGGGCAGTGTGGCACAGCCCACACCTTGATTTTGGACTTCTGGCCTCCAGATCTGACAGAATAAATTCCTGATGTTCGAAGCCACCCAGTTTGTGTTAATTTGTCACAGCAGCCCTTGGAAACTCAAGATATTTGGTATAGTGTTTGGTAAACACTAGCATTCATTAATACAGGGAAGAATTCAAATTACAAAGTTTAGTGCCCCAGAGTGGAAGACTACTTGTACAAGAAGGAAAATAAGTAATTCACCCACAAACTTCTCCAATTGCAAGTCCAGAGTCAAAATGAGCTCAAAACATTTCTCAAAATGGGACATAATAACAAGAAACAGCCTGATTCTAAAATTTAAACTGATCATGACATTCTGAGACACAGTTTTTAGCATCCTCCCTTCCTATCTACTTTTACAAGTCTACTCAAAGATTGGTACCCAAATCACTGTGTAATATGAGCAAAATCATGAACCATTCTTGTGCGTAACATACATTTTTCCTATAGAGGTACTCTTCACTTCTGATCTTGGAGCTTGGGACAAAGCTAATACCACACCTTACCAGACACAGTGAAAAGAAACCCCTTTTTCCGTAGTTTACCCAAAGCTGTTAAGATGGTAGGTCTCACTCATGTGTGAAAAGCTGAGGACAGCCTGGATTATAAGCTAGTTATCATGCTTAAAACTTGTTCTTAAGGGCCTAGGTGTCTCTGTGAATATGTATGTGTGTGCATGCATGTGTGGGATGGGAGTGGGGACAATAAGACCCACTGAGACAGGCAGGATCCACCCACTTGCTTGCCTGTTTTTAAATGTGGTCTAGAAAAAAAAAGCCCCTTACTCAAGCTGTAGCTTGCCTAACTTCTCACTGATGGCAGCGGTGGCCTGTCTGGAGCAGCAGCTGTGAAGATGCAGGCTGCCACGGGGGAGGTGCAGCTGGGGCTGTATGCTCCTCAGGTCCAGTGGGAGCTGAAAGCAGGTGGGAACCCCATCCCCTATTGAGTTGGCTGTGCAGGAGCAGCCATGCCCAGCTGCAGCTCTGGTTCTGGGCATCCCTGTGCTCTCTGGGCCTGGGAAGCCCCCATTACCCCTGCAGGCTTGGAAGTGCCTGCTCCTGCTCCCTGGCCTCTCCCCACTCCCGGCACCTGCTCCAGTGCAGAGTAAAGCTGTAGCCGAGCCTGGGTGCTGTCTGTCATGACCTGGCTAGGGGACTGCGTGCTTGAGGTGTGTATGCTTGAGGTGGTGCTGACATGCCAGCCTTGCCCCCCGACCTTGGCCCCCTCAGGACTTTGGGTGCTGACAAGCACAGGAGGGAGGCTGAGGGGCTGAGGGCAGCTAGGTGTGGGCCTGTAGGTGCCCCTTGGCAGGAACAGCCTGGGTGCCGTGGATGGCATGTTGATGGTGGGAGGCAGACACGTTCCCACCCATGGCTTCCCATGGACCAATCAGCACACACTCCCTCCTTTCTGAGCCCATAAAAACCTCTGACTCAGCCAGATTCAAAAAGATGTCCAGACTACCAGCTGCTGGAAGGATCTACCCATTGTGGGTCTCCTGTCCACTGAAAGCTGGACACAGAGGTCAGGACTACCAGCTACAGGAAGGAACTACACACTGTGAGTCTCCTCTCTGCTGAGAGCTGGACACAGATATCGGGACTACCAGCTGTGGGAGGAGCTATCCATTTTGGGTCTCCTCAGATCGTCAGGATGACTTGCCTGTGGAAAAGAGCTACCCACTATGGGTCTCCTCTCCACTGAGAGCTGACCACTTGTTAGGATGATCTGCCTGCAGAAAAGAGCCACCCACTTTGGGTCTCCTGGGAGGTGTTTTGTCACTCAATGAAACTCCTCTCCACTTTGTTCACCCTCCAATTGTTTGCATACCTCATTCTTCTTGGATGTGGGACAAGAATTTAGGACCTGGTGAATGACCCTGTTTATAACACAAACAGGGCTGAAACGTGCCTTCTGCTTGCCACATTGCAGGCAATGAGGAGAGAGGAGCTACAGCCTTTTGGGGAGCCTAGACCTAGGGGCTCTCTGAGCCAGGGCTATGATACCCTCTTTGGGGCTCTGCGGTTCCTGGCATCTTCAAGCTTCCAAGCACCACTACATTCCCTGGTGTCTGCAGCGGAAGCCACTTGTGGTACACCTGGTCCAGCCACAGCCTCACACAGAGCTGGCACCTGTGCCAGTGCCTGGAGCTACCTGCCTCACCACAGCTGGCATGACTGGTTGTGCGCAGTGGCTGGACCCCATGCTTGCTCACACACCTGGTTTGCCCTTGGCAGGCGTGGGATCTGGGCTGGTAGGGTGAACCAAGTGCAACCTGCTGGGCCAAGTGGGCAGAATGAGCCCAACGGGCCTGAGCAACACTTGGGCAGAAGGTTCTGCCAGCCATGGAGGTTTCCAGCTGGCAAAGTGACACCCTAAGGATCCTGTGACAGCCAATCAGCAACAAAAGACCCAAGAAACTATTAACCAGAAGTTCTCACTTTAGGTGGGTAGGGACTTCCTGGGGCACCACATGCACAGTTAGACTTAAACTTCAACTTATAGTCACCTCTTCCTTATCTTAATGCTAAAAATCACACCTGAAGGTGGAGATTTAAAATGCTAATCTTACATGCAATGATTACAAAGCATATTGAGCTACTGTGCAAGTGCTACAGAAACCCCTCCTATATACGCCCCGACTAAACCCTTCCCTGTAAAAAGACCCTATAAAACAAACTCATATACTTCTCTTGGGGAGCAGGCAACCCTTTTCCTTTCCATAAGGGAACCTGGTTCCCTTATGCACAAGCTAAACAAACTTTCTCTTTGCTATCTGACAATCTCTCTTGACTTCTATCCTGGGAGATTACAAGAATCTAGGGTGCTGATAACACCACCACTGAGGGAGAACATGTAACACCTTCCCAGTTAGATATAACCCACATCAGGCTGTACCCTCAGCCAGACTCTGTCCCAGGAAGGCACAAGCATCGTGACCATTCACAGGGCCTTTCTGCCTGCAATGCAGGTTCCCACAGAAATAAGTAGGAAGCATCCTCCCACTGTTTTGTTACAGTTGAGGATGCTGGGTTCCGGAAACCTTAGGGAATCAATAGTTCTGGAGGAAGAAACTTGGCTAGAATAGGAAAACTCTCACCTTCTCAATAGACATTAAATTTTAGAGACTACCAAAGGTCTTTTCTAGAAGTTGTTTCTTTAGTAAGAGAAATAATTTGTTTTTCAATAGGCTTTCTTGATACATTAATTACATAAATCATTATTAGAGCAGTGTGAGCTGATTTTAGAACATACATACTGCTATTAATCATTCTGTACCTCAATGCAGCAATCCATAAATAGGAGCTATACCTTAGTCTGGAATGTGAATAAAAGTTTTAAATATGTGTGCCTTACTTCAGGGATTCATGCCAATTGTATTTGTAGCTCCTATGCCTGAGAGGTGTCATCAGCCAATTGTGGGTTCTTTAAAGCAATAGTGTTTCAGGAACATTAGTTTCCAGTTTGTCTCTCTAGCAAGCTCTGTGTATCTAGAGAGCTGACCTAAGCAAGGAGTGGCAGGTAGTTTTTCAGGAGACAAATATTCTGATATTGCAAAGTGGATTAACAATGGATCAAGGCAGAAGTCTGCCATAGGAGTAAGTTTCAAAGCACTGCAAGGCACTCTTTTGGCTTCCAAAACTGGTGCAGGAGGCTGGGGTCTGCCATTGGCTTGGCAGCCCTCTTGCCCCAGACTGACACAGTCTCAGGAAATTCAGGGACTGCCAGGAACTTACATAGCACCATCATTTGAGCCACACAGGTTACCTTTAAGCTGAGTATACTTTGGTAAATCTTCAAAGGCATTTGTTCTCAGTGCTATGAGAGTTTTCATCTCCAAGATTAGTTGAGCAATTGGAACCAAATGGATAAATATAAAACCATAGAAACCATAGACTGGCTAGAAATCAAATACTTCTCTCTTCTTCTAGCTGCTTTTCTCAGTTGTTTCAGAGAGATTTTTGTGCATGTTGAATTTGTCCTTCAGGATAAAGTTTTTAAAGTAAACCAGATCTGGACCATATTGTTTTTATTAGAGAAAATCTGTCTTTAAAGTTGTAATAAACAAAGACTATAAAGCAGAGAGGAAAAATAAAAAGATTAAAGTAATTTTAAACTATAATTCTAAATGGGTCCAGATATTTTCATCCCACAGGAAAATTAAGTGCTGAAGTAAAAATGACCTCAGACAACAATCTAGTGTTATGGAAACTGCACCAAAGAATCTGTTTGTGAGAAGATTGCATTTGCTGTAGTCTCTTTATACTGCTCCTCTCAATAGACCAGGCCTGTTGATCCAGGGCTACAGAGACCCAGTCCCAGATTCTGCATGTCACTCTTTCATGGTCCACAGCCAAGGCCTCCAACACCCAGACAGGTGGTGGGAAGGACATCTGGATGTGTCTTGGAACTCTATTTTTGAGTCAGGGTCTCTCTGTGTCGCCCAGGCTGGTATACAATCATGGCTCACTGCAGCCTGTAACTTCTGGGCTTAAACGAGCCTCTAGCCTCAGCCTCTCAAGTAACTGGTACTATAGGTGTAGACCACCACGTCTGGCTAAATTTTTAAATTTTTTTGTAGAGATGGGGTCTTGCTATGTTGCCCAGGCATATGTTACACCTGGAACTCTTGACACAGTCCTGAGACCTGATGTGTCTTAATTTGCTCCACTCAGAGGTAACGGTCCAGGCTGGAAGAATGAGACATACGATATACTGGCTTGATGAAAGTTTGGTTGGTGAATTGTCTTTCTAAAATGTTGCAAGGCAGGACCTGGGATAAAATAAGGCTGGACCAAGGAAAACCAAGTGGTTCAGTCTGGACTTGCCCAGGAAGCCCATCTCAGGTCTGAGTCAGTATGAACTGAGAGGTCAGATGCACTCTAGGGATGACCTGAGCGTGTGTCTCCACAAAGATTAGTTTACCAGGTCCTGGGTCAGCTTGGAAATACATGGATGGGGCTTTCTCAGAACTGAGCCCCAAAGTATGTTAAAATGTCCCGGCCTAGGCAATCCCAGCACTTTGGGAGGCTGAGGTGGGCAGATCACGAGGTCAGGAGATCGAGACCATCTTGGTCACCATGGTGAAACCCCATCTCTATGAAAAATACAGAAAATTAGCTGGGCGTGGTGGCACACACCTGTAGTCCCAGCTACTCGGGAGGCTGAGGCGTGAGAATCGCTTGAACTTGGGAGGTGGAGGTTGCATGAGCCGAGATTGTGCCATTGCAATTGCACTCCAGCCTGGGCCACAGGGCAAGACTCCGTCTTAAAAAAAAGTCCCAGACTCCCTTCTGCTTCTCTAGATTAGACCAAGAATGGATCCTCAAGCAAGACCAAACTCCCAAGATTGTCCTTGAATGAAGTGTGGGAACAGGCTCACATTTTTGTCCAGTGTTGACCCATATGGCTTTTTCCAGGAGAGCTTATTTAATTCATGGCCAGTTAGAGAGCAGTCCTTTGAAAACATGGTTTGGGGAGGATGATTGAGACATCCTAGCAAGTGAGCCTCATTACAAATAGGCTGGTGACTCAGCTCTTCTAAAAACATAATGATCTATATGAAAATGCTATAAATCCTACAGTATCTCATCCCAAGGGAATAATAAAGAACTGACTTGGGCCGGTCACGGTGGCTCACACCTGTAATCCCAGCAATTTGGGAGGCCGAGGCAGGTGGATCACGAGGTCTGGAGATCGAGACCATCCTGGCTAACACGGTGAAACCCCATCTCTACTAAAAATACAAAAAAAAAAATTAGCCGGGCATGGTGGCAGGTGCCTGTAGTCCCAGCTACTCGGGAGGCTGAGGCAGGAGAATGGCGTGAACCTGGGAGCCAGAGCTTGCAGTGAGCGGAGATCGCGCCAGTGCACTCCAACCTGGGTGACAGAGCGAGACACTGTCTCAAAAAAATAAAAAGTAAATAAAAAAATAAAGAACTGATTTAAGCTTGACAAAAAAAAAAAGTGTGTTTATAGGCAGGTGGTAAGAGGTTTGGTTACCTCAGATATGCCTGACAGGCTACATTCAAATGCATAACTGCTAGTATGTTGCTGGACCTCATTGTAGGCACAATAAACTCTGCAATGGGCTTTAATGTGGGAGAAAAGTAATGATGGCTCTTGTCCCCCATACCAGTTCACTATCATGAAAACTTCAAATCTCTGAGCCTGGTCACTTTTCTTCAAGTGCAGAGCCTGACCTACCTCTCTCTGGAGATTGATGTCTGCTCCTTGCAGAACCAGTTCCCTCACACAGTCTATGTGGCCAGCGTAGGCAGCAACCATCAGGAGTGTGGTGCCGTGCTGCATGGTGGAGAGACAGATGAACAGTTAGGCCACGGCTATGTCAGAAAGAAGGGTCCTAGAGAAGATGCTGCAGAGATGTCAGCTCCACTCAGAACACATCCAAGGGCAAAATTCCCTGCAGTGATAAAAGTGCTCATGAATAATCTCATCATGCATCCTAGATGGGAAAAAGCAAAGTGACAAATTGCTGAGGTTGGAATTTTCGATGTAAAAATTCACTTACTTCCATTACCTTCAGAAGCACAGTCCAAATGAACCATAGTTACTGCATTTTAAGGCAGCGATGATATAATGCTCTCATTTTATGATTCCTATTAAATGATTCCTGAGCCAAAACATTGCTATTAATGCAAAAGAAAAATTAAATGGTACCATCTGATTTTCCGTATTTAAAAGTCTTCATCTTCAAAATGATTCAGGTAAAGATGTATGGCACCAGGTGAAATGAGAGACTAGAGAGCTGAGAGTCAGGAGCTGTGGGGGCTAAACCCAGGTGGCTGTCACTGACCAAAAGTGTAACCTGGGCAAGTTGCTTACAATTACTTGGACTCATTTATTTCATTTTTAAAATGAGGGGTTGGATGGGACAATCACCAAAGTCTGTCCCAGCTTTAAGATTCAAGGACTTGAGGTGTACCATGTGATATGGACCCTTCTAATTGAAGTGGGCATTTGCAGTTTGACTTACAGTTGTTTTCAAGCACTTGAAATTGTAGTCTTAGCTACCACCTCTGCATATTCAGCAACCTGCTGCTCAGAAGTGGATGATGAGAGAGACAGATGACTCTGCACATAGGGGAGGCTCATTAGGTATAGGGTAATTAAGTGAATTTTGGAGGCTTCGTGTTATTTTCATCTATGGGATTTTGTAGGAAGGCAGTATTGCTGAGCAGTCACTGACAGTATGATCTTGGGCACATCATGTAACCCTTCAGTCTCATTCTTTTCATCTGAAATATGGGGGAATAATAAAAGTATCCGCCTGATTAAATTAGTGAATGAGATAAATCAGGCAATATGGTTAACATAGTAATGGTAGATATTCATTCAGTAAGTGTTAGATATTAAAATAACATTATGATAATTCAATGTTAGGCTGTCATCTGGCTTTTGTTGACTTCTGTCAATGGCCATGCTAGTTTTGTGAAAGTCTTGTTGGCTTTATGTAAAAAGTACCAGTAAAATAACGAAGTAACAAAGTAACAAAAAGCTAATGGCTTCTTAGTGGTGCTCTATGGTATATATATTTTTTGAGTCGAAGTCTCGCTCTTGTCTCCCAGGCTGGAGTGGGATGGCACAATCTCAGCTCACTGCAACCTCCGCCTCCCAGGTTCAAGCGATTCTCTTGCCTCAGCCTCCTGAGTAGCTGGGATTACAGGAGCCTGCCACCACGCCCTGCTAAATTTTTATATTTTTGGTAGAGGTGGGTTTCACCATGTTGGCCATGGTGACAACTGGTGTTTCTGCCCTATAGTTTTCCCACTGTGGTGTAGGAAACAGCCCCGTAAAACCCAAATAAGACCAAGATGGCCAGTTCACAGATGCCCAAGACCCGACAGCAGCCCGAGTTCTGGCAAAGAACAGATGGTACATTCAAACTGGGATAATTGGAAGAAAGTGTAATAAAGAGACTATTAAGCTGAGGCCTGGGCATAGGGCATCTACAAAGAACAACACAGTACTGGGATCTAGGAACAGTGGGGGTCCATGACCAGCTGAGGCCTGAAGGTGCCAGGGGAAGGGAGCGGCTCCCAGGATGCAGAGAACAGTGGGGCGCTGCTGCCAGACAGAAACAGGGAGGGCGGTGGGCTCCCTGATGTCCCTCTCCTCCTACCGTCTGACTCCTGCAGATGCTCCTATGGGCCAGACACAACTGGAGGCCAGAGGAAAGTGAGTCTGCTGGAGCAGTACATACAGTTCAGACTGTGGGACTAAGAGCAAGAAGGGTGTGGAGTGGGTCTGGAGGTGTAACCAAAGATATCCCGTAAACCAAAGATATCCTGCCATGATGCCCCCACGGGGCCAACTGGGGCAAAGTGCTATTTCACTTTTGGGCTTGTGGTGGATTTCAAATTTGTACAATAAAAGCTGGAAATGGCACACCCTGTTTTCAGGAAAACAAAGCTCCTTTGAAACATTTTTATTCAAATCCTAAAATCAAAACATCATTGCTCGCTCCCTTTCCTCATTGGAGGTCCTCTTGGTCCCAGAGATGAGAAGTCTTGCTGAGGACAGAAAAATGATTGCCTCTAGCTGGGGATGGAAAGGCTCTCTAAGTGGTATCTGCCGGTGGGCAGTAGTATCTATTTTTGTTTCCCTTTTTAAATTGCCAATTAGTGTATTTATGTTTGCAAGAGGTAATGAAAGGATAAAAGGCCGGGGGAGGCTTCAATTTTTGTTTTCTCATCCTTGTAGAAGAAACATAACGCCCACATCCATGGCAGCCCACTTGTGCTCTAAATTATCTCCATCTTTTCATGAAAGTGGTTGGCTTGAATTCTTTCACTAAACAGGCTTTTCTTCTTGTAATCTGCCAATTCTGATTCCCAGTGAAGTGCCTCTTTCCCTACTGTGGTTGCCTTCTGTTTTATGCATTTAATTGTTTCCTTTTCTTTCTGACTTCCCCCAGCATGTTTTTAAGTTCACCACAGTACCTTGGATGTTTTAAAAAGGATAAAGCAAGCAAACACATGAACAAGTAAATAAGCATTGTAAAGGGGAATGTATTCCTGAGGTGTTCCTGTGCCCACAGAGGGCAATCGTGCACGCTGGGCGTGCATCTACCCAACCATCGTACGCTGTCTCTGCAGTCCACATCCACCCGGCCGCTGTTCAACAGCAGCTTCAGCAGCGCCAGGTTTCCTCTCCTGGCTGCCCAGAATGCAGCGTTGGCAAGTGGAGTTTCCTTCTGCAAGAACAAAATGAAACAGGATTTTAAAATTGATGTCAGTTAACATGACTGCTGCTATGCACATAAATAATAACATTCAGAAAGAAGAACATCCAGATGTGTTGCATCATTTGAAAGATTGCTCCTCCAGCAATAGACGACTGTAATAACAGAATGAACTCTGTTGGATTCCAGACACCTGAGCTACCATATGGCTATGAAGAGCAGTGTTGTTGATAATCCAGCACTATTAATAACCTATTTCCCACTAATGTTCTCACTTTCCTGCCTCTGTTGTGTTTTTGTTCACCCAGTTTCCTTTTTGCTTGAAATGAATTTTCCTCCATCCTTCAAGGCCAAGGCTCTGCTCAAATGCTATTTCCTCCCGGAAACATTCCAAATCTTTATTCACCTCTAAGTGGGGCAAAATTTCTCCCAATTCTGACCTCTCAAAGGAGTTTACCTGCCCTTTTCCTAAGCCCTCAATGCTTTCTATCTGATTCCAACTACCTGTGTGAATGTTTCACTTTCCCTCCCCCTGATTTTCTTTATTTGTTTGTTTGTTTTGTTTTGAGACGGAGTCTCACTCTGTCGCCAGGCTGGAGTGCAGTGGCATGATCTTGGCTTACTGCAACCTCCCCCTCCTGGGTTCAAGTGATTCTCCTGCCTCAGCCTTCTGAGTAGCTGGGACTACAGGTGTGCGCCACCATGCCCAGCTAATTTTTGTATTTTTAGTAGAGACAGAGTTTCACCATGTTGGCCAGGATGGTCTTGAACTCTTGACCTCGTGATCCTCCCGCCTCGGCCTCCCAAAGTGCTGGGATTACAGGTGTGAGCCACCGCGCCCGGCCCCTCCATCTAATTTTCTTTGCTTTAGCTGGAACTTGCTAGAGGTTTGACTTGAGACCAAGGAACTTAGGGCAAATAATGCCATTACATGTCCTCGTATGGATCCTTCATTCCACCGTTGGATCATTTTGTTTGTTTGAGACAGGGACTCACTCTGCTGCCCAGGCTGGAGTGCAGTGGCATAGTTATGGCTCACTGCAGCCTCGACCTCTCAGGTTCAAGCCATCCTCCCACCTCAGCATCCTGAGTAGCTGGGACCACAGGTGCATGCCACTATGCCCGGCTAATTATTTTATTTTTTGTAGAGAGGTTCTCGCTGTGTTGCCTAGGCTGGTCTTGAACTCCTGGGCTCAAGCAATCTACCCACCTCAGCCTCCCAAAGTGCTGGGATTACAGGCGTGAGCCACTGCACTGGGCCTACTGGGTTATTTTAAAGCTACAAAGTTAATTTTGGAGCCATACCTATGGAAAGCATGGAAGTGGAAAACAGGTCTTCCAAATGGGTGGCAGAGCTGACGGCAGTACAATCTTCTTCTCTAAAATAATTGATATGAGTTTGCAGAGAACAGTCCACAAGAGGGAGGAACTGGCTTTGGGACCAGACAGCTCACCCCAGCCCTGGACAAGTAAGTTGGCCCTTGGGAATCTCAGTTTCCTCTTGCTTAGATGGAGATCACAGTACCTGCCTTGAAGTTGACGGTATTAAATGATGCTGATTTTTGCCTAATACTGTACCAAACACACCATAAATGCTGATTAAGTGCCACTTTCCTCTCCTCTATTTACTTTTCTTTACAAAGTCAGAATCAATAGGCAAAATCAAATCCAGAGTATTGGTACTAATAAAGAATTTTGATGGTCTTAGGGAATTTTATGAAAGTATTCACATTGTTTAATAAAAGCATTTTTTGTGAGTGGGTTTAAAACATCTACCCGACTCAAAAGGCCTTTTGCATAATATGCCTTTTAAATATATTGATATCGTATTAAATATAGTGCTTTTTCTAAGCTCAAAAGAAAATACCAACAATTTCAGCTACCAACAAGCCCTCTAAAATGAAAGGACAGTGGCAGCAGTATTTGTGGGTGTGAGGATTTCATTTCAGAAGTCCTTCAGCACATACACAGGCATATGCCCTTGTGCATACTTGAATGAGAGAATGGCAAGGTGGGGAGTGATAAGCTAATAGCAAACATACTTTGAATAGTTTCCTGGCTCATTTAGAAGGAAAAAAAATCACCTCCAATTTCAGATTAACAATTTGCCTTTCCTGAACATGTAAATTTTGCTGTCCTGGAGTTTTCAAGGCAAACTGCAACCATGGTTTTCACACCAGCGTTGCAGCTTAGGCACCAGGCTGGGTCTAATTTGTTCCAGCTGTCAGTAACTAGGCGAAGAAATGGCCAGGGAGGTTTGACCTGTATAATGAATCATGAAACAAAGCCTTTTAACAAAGAGATTGCACAAGGCCAAAATGAAGTCTGGGAGGGTGAATCAGGCAGACAATGTAATATGCACCAGGGAACAGCTCTGCTAGCTTTTCCTGAAAGGTAAACACACAAGAATGATAAACTGTAATTCATTTTCAGGGACTCTGTCATTTCACTTTAACCCCAAATACCTTCAAAAGACCATCTGCAAACAGCAAGTGTCTATTGTCATAACAAGATCTCTAGTCAGGGCCTCTCCTCCCTTTAGGATGGTCTTGGGGATTCCTCTCCAGCTGGGTGGGCCATCCTGGTTTTCTATAAGGTTCTAGAAACCGAGGTTTGTGAAAAGCTATAAATATTCCATTTTCCTTCAAGGGCTTAATTTACTAAGAGGCAGCAACAGTGGGAATGGGAAGATTAGACAGACTGGAGACATTTTAAGGAGCTAAACTGCACAGCCTTGGTCTGTGATTTTATGTGCAAGAGAGGAGGGAATAGGAAAGTGGATTGACTCCTGATTTCTGGTTCCAGTGCCTGGCTGATCTTGGTGCCAATTCATGAAGTTTGGAAACACCGCATGAAGGACAGGCTTTGGAAAAAAATGATGAGTTCAGGGTTGGACATGCTGGGTTTCAAGTGCCTATGGGGCATCTAGGTGGCAATGTCTAGCAAAGAAATGGGCAGGTGATCCTGTCACCCTATGGCTGGCACATTTACTGAAGGTCAGGAATCTTGAGCTAATGCTCACTCAGTGCAAAGTGCTTACTCTGGACCACGTGGCGTATCTTCTGCATACACTAGCTTATTTCATCCTCATCCTTGCTCAGTGAAGTGGGCACTGGGACGATCCCATTTTACAGATGAGGAAAGTGAGAAATGGCAAGTCAGTCTTCAGCAACAGGCAGTCTCTTGCTTGAGGCTGCCCTTTAACTCCCTGTCACATTGTTCTGCCTCCTGTGGAATCTTCTGTGGATAGCAAGGAGTAAGGCAGCAGTGACCCCCAGTGACCTCCTTCCTATCCTCCATCCCAAGCTCCTCTCCGGCTAAGATGGAAAGTCCCCAACCTTCCTTCTGTTTGGGGTCTATACACATCACATTCCCTGGATAACTTCCAAATCTCCTCTCAGTATGATATGCACACAATCATAAATGGTGTGGAGAGAGATGGGGCCAGTCCTCTAGTCTTTAAAGGAGACAGTGCACATGAAAATACGTCACAGAAACTGTAAAGCACTTTACCAAGCGTGCTATTACTATTTCACCTCTTTCTTGATTTTTCTGATCTCTACAATAAAACCAAGGAGCTTCTCTCAGGCTTGCTGGTTCCAACTTTATACGTAACAACAAGGACAACTAAGTTAAGTTGAGATCTTGCTCTGTATCAGGCAGTGTGCTAAACAATTTACTGCTTTAACTCATTTCATTCCAGGAGCAGCCCCACGAGGTAGTACAGTCATGTAATACATAATGATAGGCTGCATATATGACAGTGGCCCCCTAATATTATGATACCATATTTTTACTGTACCTTTTCTATGTTTACATGTGTTTAGATATGCAAATGCTCACCACTGTGTAACAACTGCCTACAGTATTCCGTTCAGGAGCATGCTATAGAGTTTTGTCACCCAGGAGCAATAGGCTACACCACAGAGCCTAGGTGTGCAGTCGGCCACACTCTCTACGTCTGCAGTAAGTGCACTCTATGATGTTTGCTCAATGAAGGAATAACCTAACGTGCATTTCTCAGAATGTGTCCTTGTTGTTAAGTAATGTATGACTAATATAATTATTCCCATTTTTTCTTTTTATTTAAGATGGAGTCTCACTCTGTCACCCAGGCTGGAGTGCAGTGGCATGATCTCGGCTCACTGCAACCTCCGTCTCCTGGGTTCAAGCGATTCTTCTGCCTCAGCCTCCCGAGTAGCTGGGATTACAGGCACCTGCCACTATGCCTGGCTAATTTTTGTATTATTAGTAGAGATGGGTTTTCACCATATTGGCTGGGCTGGTCTCGAACCCCTGACCTTGCGATCTGCCCGCCTTAGCCTCCCAAAGTGCTAGGATTACAGGCGTGAGCCATCGCACCTGGCCTAGTCCCATTTTTTCTTTTATTTTTTACTTTTTAAAGGAAGGTCCCTCCCCTCCCCTCTCCTTCCCTCCCCTCCCCTATCCTTCCCTCCCCTCCCCTCTCCTTCCCTCCCCTCCTCTCCTCTCCTCTCCCCTCCCCCCCCTTTTATATGGAGTCTCAATCTGTTGCCTAGGCTGGAGTGCAGTGGCGCAATCTTGGCTCACTGCAACCATGCCTGACACTGACTATGCCTGGCTAATTTTTGTATTTTTGGTAGAGCTAGTGTTTTGCCACGTTGGCCAGACTGATCTCATACTCCTGGCCTCAAGTAATCCACCTGCCTCAGCCTCCCAAAGTGCTGGGATTACAGGCGTAAGAAACCATGCCTGGCCTATTATTCTCATTTTTAAGATGAGGAAATTGAGCATAGGAATGAATTAGTCAAGGTCACGCAGTAAGGATCTTGGCTCATTCAAATAACAGTGCCGGGATTTAAATCCAAGTTTGGGCTGGGCGGGGTGTCTCACGCCTGTAATCTCAGCACTTTGGGAGGCCCAGGCGGGCAGATCATGAGGTCAAGAGATCAAAACCATCCTGGCCAACATGGTGAAACTCCGTCTCTACTAAAAATACAAAAATTAGCTGGGCATGGTGGCAAGCACCTGTAGTCCCAGCTACTCGGGATGTAGTCCCAGCTACTCGGGAGGATGAGGCAGGAGAATTGCTTGAATCTGGGAGGCAGAGGTTGCAGTGAGCCAAGATCATACCACTGCACTCCAGCCTGGTGACAGAGCATGACTCTATTCCCCCACCCACCATCAATCAATCAATCAATCAATCAATCCAAGTCTGGACTGGACACAGTGGCTCACGCCTGTAATCCCAAGCACTTTGGGAGGCTGAAGTAGGCAGATCACTTGAGCTCAGGAGTTTGAGACCAATCTGGCCAACAACGTGAAACCCTGTCTCTACTAAAAATACAAAAATTAGCTGGGTGTGACAGTACACATGTGTAATCCCAGCTACTTGGGAGGCTGTGGCAAGGAATTGCTTGAACCTGGGAGGTGGAGGTTGCAGTGAGACAAGATGGCGCCACTGCACTCCAACCTGGGTGACAGAGCAAGACTCTGTCTCAAAAAAACACAAAAAACAGTCTGATAGTCTGTTTGGGTCCAGAGTCTGAGATCTTACATTTTACACCTTGTAGAAAATTGAGTGTAAGCTTCCACATTTGTCATATTTTCTTCTCTCCCTACTTGCCCCCTTCCATTTACTGTCAGAATTTTGGCTAATACACTGCTCATCTGTACACTTCCAGAAATTATACAGGAAGGAAGGGGAGAGGAAACACAGAGGAAACTTTATTTGTACAGAACTGGAATTCTAATTAAAAGCTAAGAGGGGGTAGGGATTTAAACTATTAGTTTAAAAAGGTTTAGAGTAATGTGGACTTCAATCATACACTTATTAATTCAATCAAGAGAATATTAGCTCTACTCAATAATGAATTTCTATGACATTAGAGGTGACATAAAATAAAGATGTAGTGATGGATTGCAAAGCTATATGCAGAAAGATGTTTTTGAGACATTACTGGCTATTCTAATCCATTGTCCCACTTTGTGCTAAGTTTTTACAATTTTAAGAATGCTTAATAAACATTAAGCCTGTAAATCAAAAATAAAATTTTAAGCCCCCCCACTGACTGAGTGGACCCCTCTCTTGGCCCAGGGGATCCCAAAAAAAACCTGAAAAGTTCAGGCCATGACAGGAAGGGAGGTCTGATATACGTCATTACACCCTCCTCCCTTTGGAACTTAGGTGCGACAATTAACCAGCATTAACATTAAAATATAGTTCATAAGATTCACAAAACAGACGCTTTGTAGAATAAGATACCCACTCCAACCTGGCTGGGGTATAGCATCATATGACAGATAGCAGACCCTGAAGGAAATATGAAATTCTTTTTTTTTTATTTTTTTATTTTTTGAGACGGAGTCTCACTCTGTCACCCAGGCTGGAGTGCAGTGGCGTGATCTCGACTCACTGCAAGCTCTGCCTCCCGGGTTCAAGCGATTCTCCTGCCTCAGCCTCCTGAGTAGCTGGAATTACAGGCACATGCCACAACGCCTGGCTAATTTTCGTACTTTTTAGTAGAGACGGGGTTTCACTGTATTAGCCATATTGGCCAGACTGGTCTTGAACTCCTGACCTCAGGTGATCCACCCGCCTCAGCCTCCCAAAGTGCTGGGATTACAGGCGTGAGCCACCACGCCCAGCCTCCTTTTACTTTAAAAAATAATTCTCTGAGTTTCGTTTTACTTTAAAAGATAATTCTAACAAACATGTGTCTGTGTTCTCAAGCAGAAGAGATTGGGAGTTGCCAGTTGTTAAAGGAAGTTTGCTGGAGGCAAAATGGTACCAGTGAGAAGTCACTGATAACAGCTTGACGGAAAAACCATCAAAAGTAGATGCAAAGGGGTCATGTGGTTCAGATGCAAGCAGCCCTACATACATTGATTCTGAATCATCAAGAAGAGCCTAAATTGTGGCTTATAATGCTCTATTTATTCTTCCACAGACTCGTCTAACAAACCAGGGCCTTTTTACACGTAGGCTTTGGAGACCCAGAGCCTAGGGCCTATGAGTCTTTCAGGAGCCTATGAAAATGAAAAAGTTAATCTGTGTTTCCCAAATCAAAGTTAATAAATATTCAATTAAATAGCTACAAAACATAACATCCTGTCAATTTTATTAACTGCTAAATTTGGTATTCATAAAATACTGATGCCACATGAAAATCATTGTAGGTCTGATTTGCTCACTGCATGAGAGTTACTGACCAACTATGACAACTGCAGAAAAATGGACAAAGGTAAATTAAATGAGTAACTTACAGCTTATTCATTTAAAAAGTAGTGTCACAAAATCCTTTCAAAAATTTTACAATAAAAAGTCTCTTTTATTATTGTGGCTGTGGGTGCATTTTAATATGTTTGATAGGATGGGAGGTGGATAAAAGAATGTTGCTAATGCCAATCTTAGACTGGCCTGGGACTCTGCTCTGGACAGACCTTCCCTGTGTGCCTTCTGGAAGTCCATTTCATAGTAAATCAACTCCTCTTCATCCTTAGCCTAGTGCAGAGCACTCCCTCTCTCCCTGCCTCAACCTCCCCAGTGCCTGCTCCTGGTGGAAGCAAGGCCTTCTCCCACATCAGCACTGCAGTGAATAGGCCCACCTGGCTTCCAGGCCACTGCCTTTCCATTCAGGGGTACAAATCTCTGCTCCTTCAAGACTCAGGTCGTCCCACCTTCCCATCCTCTACCTCACCTCACCTGGCAGTTGTCACCTCCTGATCGTTCTTCCTTATTCATGGAAAATGTTGGCACCTGGCTTGGCAGCCTCCTTTCTACCTACCCCAAATCCTGACTTCATCCTGGGCTTCACTTTACAAAACATCAACACTCAACCTCACCTCCTTTCCCTTTACCCCAATGGGAGAGGTTCCCTTCTGCCATTCTAGCTAATTCCACAGCAAATGGAGCCCAGCTCAGGCTCACCACCCCCAACTCCCTGAGAAATTCAGTCACTGAGCAAAATCATCCCCAAGCCTTCTCCACATTCCCTATTATGATTTAAAAATGCTTTAAAAAATTGAGATATAATCTACATACATAAAATTCATCCTTTCGAAGCATACAATCCAGCGGGTTTTGGTGCAATCATAAGGTTGTGCAACCATCACCACTATCTATTCCAGATTATCTACCCATCAACAATCACCTCCTCTTCCCCAGCCCCTGGCAACCACTAATCTACTTTCTTTTTTTTTTTTTTTTGAGATGGAGTCTTGCTCTGTCGCCCAGGCTGGAGTGCAGTGGTGCGATCTCGGCTCACTGCAAGCTCCGCCTCCCGGGTTCACGCCATTCTCCTGCCTCAGCCTCTCCGAGTAGCTGGGACTACAGGCGCCCGCCACCACGCCCGGCTAATTTTTTTATATTTTTAGTAAAGACAGGGTTTCACCGTGGTCTCGATCTCCTGACCTCGTGATCTGCCCGCCTCGGCCTCCCAAAGTGCTGGGATTACAAGTAATCTACTTTCTGTCTCTATGGATTTGCTGATTTTGGACATTTTCTATAAATTGAATTATACAATATATGGCATTCTGTGTCTGGCTTCCTTCACTGAATATGTTTTCCAGTTTCATCTATGTTGTAGTATGTATTAGTGCTTCATTCCTTTTTATGGCTGAATGATAGTACACTGTACAGATTACCATGTTATGGACTAAATGCTTGTGTTCCTCCCCAAATTCATATGTTGAAGCCCTAACCACCAATGTCTTGTGAGCCCAATCCCCTGCCCCAGTTGGTCCAGAAAGCAGGACCCACCACTCAGTGAGTTCAGAAGGCAAAGCACTGAACCAAAGAGGATTATTCTCAAACTTTAAGTTCTAATAATATTTGCCTTGCTAGGTATTGGACTTGTTTGTGACCTGTCATTCCTTTCTTCCAATTTCTCCCTTTTGGGGTGGAAACATGTATCCTATGCCTGTCCCACTGTCGTATTTTAGAACCACAAAACTTGTTTGAGGACTAGGCATGGTGGCTCACGCCTGTAATCCCAACACTTTGGGAGGCCAAAGCAGGAGGATTGCTTGAGTCCAGGAGTCTGAGATCAGCCTGGGCAACACAGGGAGACCCCCATCTCTACAAAAAATATATATATATATATTAGCCAGGCATGGTGGTGCAAGCCTGTAGTCCCAGCTGCTTGGGAGACTGAGACAGGAGGATCACTTGAGCCCAGGAGGTCAAGGCTGCAGTGAATCATGATTGTGCCAGCCTGGGCAGGCGACAGAGTGAGACCCTGTCTCAAAACAAAAGCAAAAACAAAAAAAAAACTTGTCTGATTTCACAGGCTCACAGCTAGAGAAGAAGTTCACTTGGGATGAATCATACCTTGAGTCTTACCCAATATCTGATTTAGATATTTAGATGAGACTGTGGATTTTAGAGTTGATGCTGGAACAAGCTAAAACTTTTGGGGATGGAATGAATATATTGTGCATGCAAGACAGACATGCCAGGAGGACAGGGGCTGAGGACTGAATGAATGTTTGTATCCCCCCAAAATTCATGTATTCAAGTCTTAATGCCCAGTGTGATGATTTTAGGAGGAGCAGTCTTTGGGAGTTAATTAAATTTAAAAGAGGTTGTGAAGGTATAGCCCCCATGATGGAATTAATGCCCTTAAAAGAATTAGAGACACCAGGGCTTTCTCTCTCGGTCATGTGAGGAAACAGGGCACGCACAGGTGGCCATCTGTAAGTCAGGAAAAGAGCCCTCACCAGCCACCTTGATCTCAAGACTTCCTAGCTCTAGAACTGTAAGAAATAAATGTCTGTTGTTTAAGCCTCCCTATCTATGGTATTTATAATATAAAACACTTTATTTTGTTTGTTTGTTTTGAGACAGAGTCTCACTCTGTCATCCAGGCTGGAGTGCAGTAGTACCATCTTGGCTCACTGCAACCTCCGTCTCTAGGGTTCAAGTGATTCTCCTGCCTCAGCCTCCCCAGTAGCTGGGATTACAGGCACCCGCCATGACGCCCAGCTAATTTTTGTATTTTTAGTAGAGACGGGGTTTCACCATGTTGGCCAGGCTGGTCTTAAATTCCTGACTTCAGGTGATCCACCACAGCCTCCTAAAGTGCTGGGATTACAAGGATGAGCCACTGTGCCTGGCCCACGTTTTGTTTTTATCATCAGTTTATGGACATTTGGATTGTTTCCACTTTCTGGCTATTATAAATACTATTGCCATGAATCTTTATGTTCAAGTTTTTGTGTGAACACGTTTTCATTTCTCTTGGGTATATTCCCAGTAGTGAAATTGCTGGGTCACGTGGTAACTCTATATTTAACTAAAAAGCCTCAAAAGAGGCTGGGTGCGGTGGCTCACGCCTGTAATCCCAGCACTTTGGGAGGCTGAGGCAGGCGAATCACGAAGTCAAGAGATCGAGACCATCCTGGCCAACATGGTGAAACCTGGTCTCTACTAAAAATACAAAAATTAGCTGGGCATGGTGGCAGGCGCCTATAGTCTCAGCGACTCAGGAGGCTGAGGCAGGAGAATCACTTGAACCCAGGAGGCAGAGGTTGCGGTGAGCTGAGATCATGCCACTGTACTCTAGCCTGATGACAGTGAGACTCCATCTCAAAAAAGACAAAAAACAAAAAAAAACACAAACAAAAAAACTTTTTGAAGAAAGACAAGCATGGTTTTAAAAATGACTGCATCGGCCGGGCGTGGTGGCTCACGACTATAATCCCAGCACTCTGGGAGGCCGAGGCAGGTGGATCACCTGAGGTCAGGAGTTCAAGACCAGCCTGGCCAACATGGTGAAACCTGTCTCTACTAAAAATGCAAAAATTAGCCGGGCGTGATGGCACATGCCTGTAATCCCAGCTATTTGGGAGGCTGAGGCAGGAGAATTGCTTGAGCCTGGGAGGCAGAAGTTGCAGTGAGCTGAGATCGTGCCATTGCACTCCAGCCTGGCTGACAGAGCAAGACTCTGTCTCAAAAAAATAAAAAATAGAAATAAAAATGACTGCATCATTTCATACTCCTACCAGCAATGCATGCAGATTCAATTTCTCCACATCCTTGCCAACATTCGTCACTGTCTTGCTGATTAAAGCCATCCTAGTGGGTATGAAGTGGTATCTCATTACAGTTTTGTATTTGCATTTCCAAGACCATAGCTAATAATGTTAAGCATCTTTGCAAGTGCTTACTGGCCATTTGTAAACTTTTTGGGAGAAATGTCTATTCATATGTCCACTTTAAAATTAGGCTTTATTTGTCTTTTTATTGTTGAAGTGCCTATCGTCATTTAAAGATGCTCAAGTCTCTACCATTTTAAAGCAAACAAACACTTGGTCAATTCCAGATCCTTGCTGCAGCCACTGCCTTTTAAAAACAATCTCTGGGTCGGGTGCAGTGGCTCATGCCTCTAATCCCAGCACTTTGGGAGGCTGAGGCAGGCGGATCACGTGAGGTCAGGAGTTCGAGACCAGGCTGGCCAACATGGCGAAACCCCGTCTCTACTAAAAATACAAAAAATTAGCTGGGCTTGGTGGCAGGCACCTGTAATCCCAGCTACTCAGGAGGCTGAGCCAGAAGAATCGCTTGAACCCGAGAGGCGGAGGTTGCAGTGAGCCAAGATTGTGCCACTGCACTCCAGCCTGAGTGACAAGAGCAAGATTTTGTCTCAAAAAAAAAAAAAAAAAAAAAAATCTCTATTTCTTGCAGAATTTCTTGAGAGTTCTCCACACTTGTGGATTCTACCCACTCTTTTTCAAGCTATTGCAATCTGGCTCCTGATCCTAACATCACTGAAAGTGCTCTTGGCAAGGTCACCAGTGCCTATTCTGTTACTAAATCCAATGGACTTTTCAATTCTTTGTTTATTTGATTTCCCCGTGGCATTAATAAACATCAAGGCCCTCTTCATCTTTGTTGAAAGATTAGAGATCCTTGGTGTAAGTGACAGCGCATGCTTCTGAATTTTCTCATTCGTCTCTGACTGCTCTTTCTCAAATCTTCTTCAAGATTTTGTCCTCAGTCCTCTTATTTTCCACCTTTATATGGTTCCACTGGGCAATCATGTTCATTCCCATGGGTGCCTACTTAACACTGCTGACTCCTAAATCTCATCTCTAGCTGCTGCCCAGACTTGCCTCCTGGGATCGAGGAGTGTATATCTGTCTAATCAACATCTCTGCTTGGATTCCCATCCATCCTCAAACTTTATCCCAAACCAAACGTTTTATCTTTATCTCTCTTGCCTTCCCTACTGAATTATGCCGATTTAAAACTTTTAAAGTCAGCCGGGTATAGTGGCTCATGCCTTTAACCCCAGCACTTTGGGTGGCCAAGGCGGGTGGATCACCTGAGGTCAAGAGTTCAAGACCAGCCTCACCAACATGGCAGAACCCCGTCTCTACTAAAAATACAAAAAATTAGTTGGGCATGGTGGCGCACGCCTGTAATCCCAGCTTCTCTGGAGGGTGAGGAAGGAGAAATTGCTTGAACCCGGGAGGCGTTAAGTTGCAGTGAGCTGAGCTCACATCATTGCACTCCAGCCTGGGCAACAAGAGCGAAACTCCGTCTCAGGAAAAAAAAACTTTTAAAGTCATTCACATTCGTCTACTTCGTTCCACTCTCACCACCTATGCACTGGTCCAGTACCATTTCTTAAAAAGATGACAACATCTTCCAGCTCCAACCCTCTTCTCCAAACCTAGCCAGAGATCTTTACAACATGCACATCTCACCACGTCACTCCTCTGCTTACATGAGCTATTGTCGGCAACGGGATTACAGTGGCTTCGGTGTCAGACACACTTGGGTTTCAGTCTTAACACCATAACTTATTGGCTGCAAAACCGTGGGTGAGTTGATTTCTCTATATCTTAGCTTTCTCATTTGAAAAAAAAAAAAGAGCCACGAAGAGCACCTCCCACAGGTCTCCCCCAGGATTGAGACCATACACATCATGTCCTTGGTTCAGAGTCAGGCACATTTGAACTGTTTAATACATTTTAACTACTATTTTTATTAAACCCTTTCAATCGAGGCAAATCAACCTCTTTCATCCTAAAATGTGGGGATTAGATGGAATGACTTGATTTAATCAACTCTTTTGAGATAAGACACCTTTGGACCCTGAAGCCTCCCTGGGTGCTGGCCACCCCTCCGGGGAGGAGGCACCCGTGGGTGCAGCTGGTACTCCTGCATGAGGACGCAGAGGGTCAGGGTCCGGGACTCCTTCTGCTGCAGGACAGCGCTGACCCTAGGCTTCTTCCCCGCCCCCGACCTGTTACCCGGCGACAGTCCCCGCCGCCCCGTCGCCGGGCACAGACTCAGCCGATCCACAGCCATGAGTGCGAAGCCTCTCAGGCAGGGCAGGCAGGCAAACCGCAAACCCACAGGGCGCACCCAGCCCCGCCGCTTCCTCCCGGGCCTCGCCCGCAGCTGGAGGAGAGAGGAAGGAGGAGGCGGCGGGCGGCGGGCAGCGGGGGCGCCCACCCCATCCCACCCCACCCGACCCCGCGGGCCCGGCCCCAGTCCCGGCCCCGGAGCCCGCGGCGCTCACCTTGAAGGACATCCTGCACATGTCCGCGGCCGCCCCAGCGGGAGCCGGCGCGCTTCGGGCCCCGGGCGCCTTGTCCTCCCCGGCCCTTCACTCTCGGCGGCGCTCGGCGTTCCGCAGAGGGGCGGCCTCCGACGCCGCGCGCTCCCGCCGCCCGGCCCGGCAGCAGCCGCCGCACACAGGGCCGGGCCGAAGGGGCGGCGCGGGCGCGCGCTCCGCTCGCGCGCGCGCACAAGGCACATGGGGTGCCGCGTGGACGCGCTCCAGGACCTGCCACACACGCGCGTGCACAAACACCCCAAACTCCGCACGCACTGCACTATGCACTTTCCACACACGTCCACACTTCCACACTCACTCGTCCACACACACACTCCAAACTCCACACACATTGTGCATACGCTCCACATTCCACACACACAGAGGTTCCACACACACTTTCCACACTCATGCCCAATCACCCGCATGTACTCACACACAAACTCCATACATATCCTCCCAAATAGACTGGTGTGCCCCAGAGGACTCCCAACCTTCATTACAGCACAAATATTATAATGATGTAAAAATGAAGCTTGAGGAAAAAATTCATCCAATAGCTATTTTCATTATAATTTCTTTCTCGGTTTCCTGAGAAACTTTCTTTCTCCTGGGGAAAATATCTAGGAAACAAACCTTTTGATTGCACAAACAATAAATGGTCTTTTCCTTTTTGAAGGACAAACGCCAATTTTGGAATAGGCTCATACCCCTCCTCCTCCTCCTCATTATTAATCCAGCAGTTCCCTCCTCCTCTGGGTCTGATGCTGCAGCCCTGGAGTATTGCAGTATGTGTGTCCACTCCTGCTGCCTGCCCAGGATTGGTTTGGGCGAAGTAAAAGTGGGAGTTTTAAGTATAAACGGCAACAAGAGCTCTTCGAGAGCATTTTAGAAAAGTTAAAGTAAAAAAGTAGCCCAGGCACAGTGGCTCACGCCTATAATCCCAACTCTTTGGGAGGCCAAAGGCGGGCAGATCACTTGAGTCCAGGAGTTCGAGACCAGACTGGGCAACATGGCAAAACTCTATCTCTACTAAAAATACAAAAATTAGCCAGGCGTGGTGGTGCACACTTGTAGTCCCAGCTACTCAGGAGACTGAGGTGGGAGGATCGCTTAAGCCTGGGAGGTTGAGGCTGCAGTGAGCCAAGATTTGGTCACTGCACTCCAGCCTGGGCAACAGAGCAAGACTCTGTCTCAAAAATAAAAATAAAAACAAAACAAAAAAGTAGTATAAAAGTGGATGTCTTACCCCCTCGAACTATAAGAATCCACTCATTCATTCTCCCCCTCCTTCCCTCTTCTCAATTAAATTTGTAACGAATATTTAATTTAAAAGGTAAAAAACAATTACAAATAAAAGTTAATAATAAAAATTAAAATGTTTAACCTTCATGGATAAATTGTATTACTTTGTGCTTAAAACAACTTTAAATTAAAAACATTCTGAACTTTTATAGAAAATTCCAATTTTAAAAATAAGGACTCTAAACATTTTCCTTGCCTTGAGTGCCTATAAATGACACAGTTTTTAAGTTGCCACACAACATTATTAATAAAAATCAAGCATCAGAGGTTTTGCTTTAATAGTTTTTTGTTTGTTTGTTCTTTCTTCTCAGACAGAGTTTCGCTCTTTCGCCCAGGCTGAAGTGAAGTGGCACGATCCTGGCTCACTGCAACCTCCACCCCCCGGGTTCAAGCAATTCTCCTGCCTCAGCCTCTCGAGTAGCTGGTATTATAGGCGCCTGCCACCATGCCCAGCTAATTTTTGTATTTTTAGTAGAGACAGGGTTTCGCCATGTTGGCCAGGCTGGTCTCGAACTACTGACCTCAGGTGATCCACCCGGTTCGGCCTCCCAAGGTGCTAGGATTACAAGCGTGAGCCACCGCGCCTGGTCTGCTTTAATAGTTTCGATAAGTAAAAGGGAGAAAGGAAAGAACTAATATTTTGAGTGTTTTCTAGGTACAAAGTGCTTTCCTTAAAAACATTTTATGGGGTGAGTATTAACACATTCCATGGATGAAAAAACTAAGATTCTGAGAGATTGGAGTAATTTGCTAATAAGTGATAGGGCTAGGCGTTTGTCTAGCTCCAGAGTCTGTTTCCTTTCCGTTACACTTGAGCTCAAAGCTGTTTTTCTCTGGCCTGAGAAAACAGGGTGCTGATGGGATTCTTGTCAGTCTCTGGAAAGAATGTGCCTAACACCGTCTCACGCACACGGTTAAACTCATCTTCATATAAATAGCTCTGAAATGGAACAAAGCTCTCATGGTCACAACAGGCAATTCTTTCTAAAATGGTCCACTCCAAACTTTAATAGTGACCCACCGGACCTAATACAAAATTTAATCTGCACAGCCCAGTTTCCTTATCCAAACAACTCACTACCCAAACAGAGCCTCTCCATCCTTGTCATCCTGTCAAACAAATGGGATAAAGGAAAAAGCTAATATTTTGAGTGTTTTCTAAGTACAAGGTGCTTTCCTTATAAACATTTTATGAGGTAGGTATTATACCTATTCCATAGATGAAAAAACTAAAGTTCTGAGAAAATGGAATAATTTGCTAATAAGTGATAGAGCTAGGCATTTGTCTAGCTCCAAAATCTTATCACTGCTCTCTTCCCACTATGGCTGTCTTTTATCTCCTCTCTTTTGTCTGCCAAATCCCAACCTGCCCAGGGTGTTATCCCCAGCTCAAGTTCCTCTTCCTAAACCCTGGTCCTCAGTCATCTTCCTCCCAACTTTGCTGAGCTCTTGCCATGGTTCTGCTCTACACCACATCCCTCAACCCTGATTCCACAGGGTCTGGTATTGCTCTCAGTTCTACTTCTGTTGCTTTTGACTTCTTCAGCAGAGTTGAAATTCTTCAAGGCCAGGCCCTGTGTCTTACGTATTTTTTATTTTCCCCAGGGGCTAATTTACGGCTGGAGGCATGGTAGGTGGTCAAAACTTATTCATCACTGAATTAGGAAAAGAGTCCGGGGGTTGTGTTATACAAATCTACCAAATCAGAAGACCCACTCTTATCCACAGACACGCATTACTCAGATGCACAGACATCTGTGTTGATGTCAAATGAGGCCATAGTTGGTCATTGTCACCTTCTGTTCATACCAGCACAGACCTTGATGTGTTTGGCCTCTATTTTGCACTGTCCCAGTTGATGGTCCAACAGGATTTGCCCTCGACAGAATTGAGAAGTAGGTCAATCTGGAATATTGAGCTTTCCTTTTTTTCTTTTTTCTTTCTTTTTTTTTTTTTTTTCAAGACAGAGTCTTGGTCTGTTACCCAGGCTGGAGTGCAGTGGCATGATCTTGGCTCACTGCAACCTCCACTTCCTGGGTTCAAGCGATTCACCTGCCTCAGCCTCCTGAGTAGCAGGGATTACAGGCATGGGCCACCAAACCCGGCTAATTTTTGTATTCTTAATAGAGACGGGGTTTCACCATGTTGGCCAGGCTGGTCTCAAACTCTTGACCTCATGATCTGCCAGCCTCTGCCTCCCAAAGTGCTAGGATTACAGGCATGAGCCACTGCGCCCAGCCTACTGAGCTTTCTAACTCCCTTTTTG
The DNA here is from genome assembly GCF_006542625.1 of Nomascus leucogenys. Taxonomy (NCBI): domain Eukaryota; kingdom Metazoa; phylum Chordata; class Mammalia; order Primates; family Hylobatidae; genus Nomascus; species Nomascus leucogenys. The sequence goes on along the minus strand of NC_044384.1, from coordinate 56,201,440 downwards.
TAATCAGACTCCTTCATCCAACTAAGAGTTCATCCTGGACATCTTTTCTGTCTTTATTCTCTGTCTACTTCTCCATCCCACATCTTTAAAAATTTTTGTATCTATTTATTTTTTATAAGGATAGGGTCTCTGTCACCCAGGCTGAAGTGCAGTGGCAGGATCATAGCTCATTGCAGCCTGGAATTCCTGGGCTCAAGCAATCCTACTGCCTCTGCCTCCTGAGTAGCTAGGACTACAGGCACATGCCACTATACCAGCTAATTTTTAAAAACATTTTTTTACAGATAGGGTCTCGCTATGTTGCTCAAGCTGGTCTTGAACTCCTGCCTCAAGCCATCCTCCCACCTCAGCCTCCCAAAGTGCTGAGATTACAGGGATGAGCCACCATGCCCAGCCCTTATTTAATTTTTAATTTTTATTTAACTTTATCTTTTAGAGATAGGGGTTTCAATATGTTGCCCAAGCTAGTCATTAAGTCATAGGCTCAAGTGGTCCTCCCTGTCAGCTTCCCAAAGTGCTGGGATTACAGGTGCATGCCACTATGCCCAGCTTCCACCTCACATCTCCCAGGTAGTTAGCTCAGTCTCTCCTAACCTATTGGAATTTACCCTAGATGAGGCTTCTTGCAGTGGGGACTGTAGCAGATACATCTTTCAGTAATCTACCCAACACCCATTGCTCCCTTCCTTTCCCTATCAAAATGTCAGTTTTGCTCAGTTTTGTCCATCATACTTCCCCTGGAGATTTGCTTAAGGGGAACATAGCCCTTTGTTCCATCCAAAGTCCTCTTGTTTAGGCCGGTGATAGTGCTTGAATTAGGTGTGGGCAGGTGACAAATTCTGATCTTTGAGATGTCAGAGGAGGTGTGTTGGGGGCTTTTGAGAAAGGTTTCCTTGGTTGTAAGACATACCCAGGAGAAGATGGTCCCTCTTCCTTGGGACACTGTACTGTACAAATACAATGCCTGGAATGTCTGCAGCCACCTTGTGACCATGAGGAAAACTACCCCCTGAAGGTGGCAGAGCAGACCATAGTGTCACTAAGGCCCTGTGTTGACCAATGGGGAATTCTTATTTCTTTCTTTTTTCTTTGAGATGAAGTTTTGATCTTGTTGCCTAGGCTGGAGTGAAATGGCATGATTTCAGCTCACTGCAACCTCTGCCTCCTGGGTTCAGGTGATTCTCCTGCCTCAGCCTCCCGAGTTGCTGGGATTTCTGGCTCGCGCCAACACGCCTGGCTAATTTTTGTACTTTTAGTAGAGACGGGGTTTCACTATGTTGTCCATGCTGGTCTCAAACTCCTGACCTCGTGATCTGCCCACCTCAGCCTCCCAAAGTGCTGGGATTACAGGTGTGAGCCACCGTGCCCAGCTCACAATCTTTCTTAAGCATACAGTAACATAATGGGAATATGTATATTCTGTTCTTTACAAAGCATGATAATGTGAGCATTTCCTCCTAGCATTAACAGTTCTCTGAAAATCCGTTATTTATTTATTTATTTATTTATTTATTTTGAGATGAAGTTTCGCCCTTGTTGCCCAGGCTGGAGTGCAATGGCATGATCTTGGCTCACTGCAACCTCCCCGTCCCAGGTTCAAGTGATTCTCTTGTCTCAGCCTCCCGAGTAGCTGAGATTACAGGCACATGCCACCACACCCGGCTAATTTTTGTATTTTTAGTAAGACGGGGATTCATCATATTGGTCAGGCTGGTCTCGAACTCTTGACCTCGGGTGATCCTCCACCCCCCTCCCGGCCTCCCAAAGTGCTGGGATTACAGGCATGAACCACCGTGCCCAGCAAAATCTGTCTCTTAATGGCTGCATTTATATTGCATATACTATAATTTAATCAACCTTTCTCCTTTTATGAAACCTTTATGTAGATTTTCATTTTTATTATTAAAAATAACTCTACTCAGCCAGCCTTCACTAAAGGCATTTCTACTTATTGTGATGACACACACCGGCCAGGCACATTGAAAACCAGAGGAAACTAGACAATGTGTAAAGTTCTGCCACCCAATTTTTTAGCATCATTGCAAACCCTACGATGGAAAGCATCTTTTGGAACCCTGCAATTCTACCATCCAAGAAAAAATATTCTTTTATTACTCTTCTACGGTGGCTCACACCTGTAATCCAAGCACTTTGGGAGGCCCAGAAGGGCGGGTTGCCTGAGCTCAGGAGTTTGAGACCAGCCTGGGCAGCATGGTGAAACCCTGTCTCTACTAAAAATACACAAAATTAACTGGGTGTGGTGATGCGCACCTGTAGTCCCAGCTACTCAGGAGGCTGAGGCAGAAGAATCGCTTGAACCCAGGAGGTGGAGGTTGCATTGAGCTGAGATCGCACCACTGCACTCTAGCCTGGGTGACAGAGCGAGACTCCATCTCAGAAAAAACAAAACCAAACAAACAAAAAAACCTCTACACTTCCAGCCTGGGCAACGTGACGAAACCCTACCTCTAAAAAAATACAAAAAATTAGCCAGGCTATAGTTCCAGCTACCCTTGAAATGAGGCTTCCTGCAGCGGGGATCTCATTTGCTTAACATTTTTCTATTGTTCTTTGGTTCACTGCTAACAGTCTTGTAAATCCTTGCCTGCTTGCTGAAGCACTCTCTTCTTTTGGGTGGGGCATCCGAATGTTGCCACCTGGCAGGGTGCCCTGGCCCATGGAAGGCTGGTCCTGGCTTGGCTTTATGTGAAGATTCCACTGCACTTCCTTCTTTTCCCCGGGGAGGAGGAGTCCCACACTGACATGGAGGAACTCTACAAAATGGCCCAACGATCCTCCAAGTAGCCAATAACCGTCTAGGTCTTTTTTTACTGTTTGCTTTTTGGTATATTCTTTTCATTTATTTTTATTTTTATTTTTTAAGAGGTAGGGTCTCACTCTGTCACACAGACTGTACTGTGCAGTGGCATAATCAAAGCTCACTGAAGCCTTGAATTCCTGGGCACAAAGGATCCTCGCGCCTCAGTCTCCTGAATAGCTGGAAGTATAGGTGCAAACCACCATGCCTGGCTAATTTTTGCCTGCCTGCCTGCCTGCCTTCCTGCCTTCCTGCCTTCCTGCCTTCCTGCCTGCCTGCCTGCCTGACTGCCTGCCTGCCTGCCTGACTGCCTGCCTGCCTGCCTGCCTGCCTGCCTGCCTTCCTGCCTTCCTGCCTTCCTGCCTTCCTGCCTTCCTGCCTTCCTTCCTTTCTTCCTCCCTTCCTTCTTTCCTTCTTTCCTCCCTCCCTCTCTCTCTCTCTCCTTCCTTCATTCCTCCTCTCCTTTTCTCCTTTCCTCTCCTTTCCTTCCCTCTCCTTTCCTTTCCTTCCCCTTCCTTTCCTTTCCTTCCCCTTCCTTTCCTTTCCTTCCTTCTTTTCTTTTCTTTTTTAGATAGGGTCTCGCTATGTTGCCCAGGAGGATCTCGACTCTTGGCTTCAAGCCATCCTCCCACCTCAGCCTCTCAAGGTGTTGGTATTGCAGGCACGAGCCACTGCACCTGGCCTCAGATGCACTAGTAATTTTGCTTTTATTATCCATCATAGTGATTTAACAAAGTGTTAGATTTCCTTCACTCTAGTGATGGAATGGAGGGGGCTCCATTGGGGTCAGTTGCCCTTAGCACTGCTCCATCAGATGCTTTGCAGTTGAAAACATGCAGTGATGAGCCCTGAATACATGGCAGGATTTCTGGGAGCCTCATCTGTGACCCAGTGGACGAGGCATAGGTGTAAAAATGCCAGCCTTAAGGAGCCTTCAGTCCCTGGCCAGACATCTAGCTGTTGCCTGAGTGTTTGATTTTCATTTGGATATTTAGCATTATTGTGTAACTCTCAGCTTCCAACCTTTGTTTAAGGAGAGTCTGGGCTAATGGTTGGAAAGTACCCTATCACTAATCTGGCCCTTGGGAATAGAAGCATCTATTATGAATGGGCCCAGAGGAGGCATCTCATAAGTGAAGCTGCCTTCAACATTTTGCTGAGGGTTCCAAGTATTCACACAAGAGCAGTATCTTTGAATGTACTGGGGACTCTGAATTCTGTCTAGTTGATATATCAGTCCTTAGATTCTACTGCCAAGTTGCTAAACCCATATGGGGTAAAATGCAGGAGATAAGTACACACAGACTTAGTTCTCAATTATCTGCCAATTGGCACTTGTTTCATTTAATCTTTAATTGAGCCAAAACCAAGAAGCCAAAAAAGCTGAGTTCAATCATTAGGGAAAATGGACAAAAAGACTCCTGTGCTATGGAAATTGTCTCATCGCTTTACATGGGAGCAAGAGTGGAATGCAAACTTAATTTTGTTTATGGCAAAAACCGATCTCCTGGCCCCATGGTTAAAATGCAGAAAGTAATATTTGTATTAACATTTGACTTTTGGGGCCCTGTTTGGCAATTCTATAGTAATGTCACAAACTATATGTAATATACCAGATTATAGTGTACATCTCAAGTGTGGCTGGAGCCTCATTCTTTCAATGAGGCTTAGTGGTCTTCTCACAGCTTAGAGGTAATATGGCAGCTTAGAGTTGAGGGACCTCAGTGGGCTGAACATCAGATGATGAGCCACATGGGGGCAGAAGCTGTGTGTGCCTCCTTTTGGCAGCCCCGATGCCAAGTCCAGAGCCTAGCACACTGTTGGTGTTCACTGAGCACTTCTGAATAAATGAATGAATAAACGAATCCTCACAGATTATCTGAGGATCCACAAACCTCTCAAATGTGAAATCAAAGTTTCTGAGGCACTTTCCTCTAACGAGATTGGGAGCCTGTGTTTGTGCAGTTCTTCTCATATTCAGAAATCTAAGGCATGTGGCCACCAGCTTCCAAGTGAGGCCACAGGGCAAGTGACAATAAAGGACATCATCCTATTTTCACAGGAGGAGTATTGCCTGGTAGAACAACTATTGCAGCTTCACTGAAGGCAGCGCCTTCTCCCCTCCACCCCGCAAAGACCTGCCACTATGGGTCCCCAGCATGGGGCTTGGAGGGGCCTGAGGGGCCTGAAAGTAATTGCTAAGGGGTCATGACTCCATCTCTGTGTATGTCTATGTATGTTTTAAATTAAATGATCACGTGTGTGTGTGTGTGTGTGCGCGCGTGTGTGTGTGTGTGGTGGGGGGGGGCTCAGGAATTTTGAAGTTGTACAAGGGCCCTTGGACTTTTACAGGATGTCTGCTCCCCCTTCCCCTACTGTCCCAGTGATGCAGGTCAAACTAAGCTCAGGCCACAGCCCTTCAGTGAGCATGACTGGCTTTGATGCCTTCTGTGAAGGTGTAGAATTCTTAGTTTCCCCAGCAAGTAGAATGGGGCTGGAGAAGGAACAAGAAGTGGAAAACAGTAGGGTAGAAATCCAAGTGATTTCACTGGAAAGAGAAATGTCAGAAGCTCCCAGAACAGCCACCATCAAACATGCCTTCTGGACGAAATGGTTCTTATAACATCCGCCTTCAGTCTGGTGCCAGAATTGTGACACAGTGGTAACGTGCTGATCTCAGGGTGGGACGCATGCCCTGAGTCTTTCCTAGGCAAGTCCTGTGCCTGCTGGGGCTCAGCAGGTGGCCTAAGGGCCAGACTACTCTGCTCAATCATGAGCAGACTACTCTGCTCACTGAGTGGGCAGGGATCTGGGAAGCTTCGAGCAGGAAATGAAGAAACCTAAAGTCTGGTTCAGTGTCATGGGGGATCTGGGGAAGACAGTAGGGGGAGGGTGATCAAGGCAGACCAGTTGGTGAGAGGAGATTAGGGCAGTGACAGCTTCCATGGAACTCCTGAAAGGCCCTCCAATGCCCTGGGGCTCTGGCAAGGTCAAAAAGTGGGGAGCAGTGAGCTATGTCCAGCACAGGAGGCCAGCAGGTGGATCTCTAAGGACTGATGCAAAGAATGCTTCCAGGTTCTGAGAAATTGGCATACCAGGCAGGCTCCTGGACAGAAATTGAGGCACAATGGCTCAAGACCTGTGTCTAGAACTGCACATAAAATCAATCAGTAGCTTTAATTGGAGGCGTACCATGTATTAGCATTGCATTTGGCCCTTTCTAATTATTACTTCCTTCAGTATTCACAAATCTTTTTTTTTAAAAATTTTTGGCTTTAAATTTATTCAATGCAAAATAATCCTCTCCAATTTTACTGAGGTGACCGACCACGTCCATGACCAAATCTGCCCCTAAACTCAAATTCGGTTGCTGACCCAGCCCCAGCCTTGGCTTTCTTGTCGGCAACCAGGGGGCACAGCACTCCATCTGTAGGTAACTCTGTCGGCTTCTCCTCTTGTGAGTCTTGCAGGTTGCTCAGCCTCCAGGCCTTTAGGCCGAGACCTGCCAGTCTCTGGACGGCTGCAGCATAGGATGGCAGGCACAGTCTCCAGGGGAAGATGAAGGTAATCACAGAGATACTGGATACCCTCATTGGTAAGTTACCAATAGAAATGTCTCCAGGCAAACTGTTCCTTCACGTAGCCTTTGGACTTGAGAGACTGCATGGCCTTCATGACATGAAGGTTGGGCACATTCCTGTCTGCCAGCTGTGGGTGCTTAGGCATGTGGACATCCTTCTTGGTCACCATGACTCCCTCCTTAAAAAGGAGTTCATAAATGGCAATCCGGTTCTTTTTAGGCATCAACATCTCGGCGGCTGTAGGGTCTGGAGCCGAGGCTGGAAAGAGTGTTTACAAATCTTATGCCATGGGCAAAATTTTTCACATGAAAAAACTGAGACTTGGCTGGGTGTGGTAGCTCACGCCTGTAATCCCAGCACTTTGGGAGGCAGAGGTGGGTGGATCATGAGGTGAGGAGATAGAGACCATCCTGGCCAACATGGTGAAACCCCATGTCTACTAAAAAAAAATACAAAAAATTAGCTGGGTGTGGTGGTGCGCACCTGTAGTCCCAGCTCTGGAGGCTGAGGCAGGAGAATTGCTTGAACCCAGGAGGCAGAGTTTGCAGTGAGCTGAGATCACACCACTGCACTCCAGCCTGCAAGACAGAGTGAGACTCAATCTCAAAAAAAAAAGAAAGAAAAGAAAAAGAAAAGAAACTGAGGCTTAAAAATTTTTTTATTGTCAAATAAAGATGTAATATATTTAATGTGTTTTATGTGATGATTTGATATGTGTATACAGTGTGTAGTGATTACTATAATCAAATTAATCCAAGCGTCCATCACCATCCATGCTGTACATGAGATCCCCAGAGCTTGTTCCTGTGGTAGCTGAAACTTTGCAGCCTTTGACCAACATCTCTCCATTTCCTGCACCCTGGTCTCTGGCAACCACCATTCTACTCTGGTGGTAGGTCCAGCCCTGCAGCAGACACTTTCATATACATTATGTCATTTAACCTTCACAATATCTTTATCATCATTTTTTATTTCAGGTGAGGGATCGGAAGCATAGAGAGACTGAGTGGCTTGCTTCAACTCACACAGGAAGGAAGCAATAACCCAATTAATGGGACTGGGGCACGTGTCAGAGCAAACCAGCAGCAAGACTGCCCTGAGGCTGATGTGCCATGGGAGAGGAAGAGACCTAAGCATTAAGGATGTAATACTTGCTATATACATTTAATCCTCCTTAGCCTAAAACCTGAGTTAGTGATGATGTTGTAAAATGGAGAGAAATTTTGAAGATACACAACTTCAAGGAGTATGGCTTACTTACTAAGTGCAGGGAGTGGCTTTCACCTGAAATGACCCAAAGATGCATTTGTTCTTCATAATGCATGAGTCACGGATTTAGCCCGTACATTGAATTCATATTATTAAAACAACAACCTTACACCCATGTCTCCGTGCAGAGGCAGCTAAATCAGTAGGTGCTATTGTGGAGTAAGTGACACGAATTTTAACTTTAGCATATGTGTCATTTCTTTTGAGTTGTCTAAACTTGGGTACAATTACTCATACTGAGCCGAGAGAACGAAGCAGGTTATTTCATGCCCTTTTAAAAAAGGCTGTAAAACTCTGATTTTTTTTTTTTTTTTTGAGACAGGATCTTGTTCTATCTTCCAGGCTGGGGTGCACTAATGAGATCATGGCTCATTGCAGCCTTGACTTCCCAGGCTCAGATCCTCTTGCTTCAGCCTCCCTAGTAGCTGGGAATATAGGCACAAGCCATCACCCCTGGCTAATTTTTGTATTTTTTGTAGAGATGGGGTCTCGTCATGTTGCCCAGGCTTGTTTCAAACTCCTAGGCTCAAGTGATCCTCTCGTCTTAGGCTCCCTAAGTGCTGGGATTATAGGTGTGAGCCACTGCACCTGGCCCAATTCTGATATTTTTGTATTTCTTATATGTACTGTTGAATGAATAGTAAAGATTTAACATCGTATTAGAGCATCATGAGGTTAGAAACTATCAAGTAATAATAACCAACAAATGATTTAAAAAAATTTTTTTTTCTTAGAGACAGAGTCTCGCTCTGTTGCCCAGGCTGGAGTGCAGTGGCACAATCTCGGCTCACTGCAACTTCTGCCTCCTGGGTTCAAGGGATTCTACCACCTCAGCCTCCCAAGTAGCTGGGATCACAGGCGCCTGCCACCATGCCTGGCTAATTTTTGTATTTTTAGTAGAGATGGGGTTTCACTATGTTGGCCAAGCTTGTCTCAAACTCCTGACCTCAGGTGATCCTTCTGCCTCGGCCTCTGAATGCAGTCAAAGTGAATTGACCAATATTTTGTAATACACAATACAACTGGGTTAGGAGAAAGATGATCACATTGTTGGATGTCATGGCCATACAAAATTGCTAAAAAAGTTTATAAACACTTTCAGTTTTTGTGCTTTTCTCATTGCAACAACAAACAGTTCATCCACTGGCACTGATTGAGAGATCATAGTTTATTTTAAATAGGCAGGACCACTCTGAAACCATCTCAACAGCTGAAAAACTAGCTTTTGTAGCTTTTTTTTCCTTTTTAAATTCTTTTTGCTTATCCATGTTAGTGAATTTTTCAATACCTGATGAAAGGATTAAAGAAACTTCTTCATTCAAGGTAAACCACACTTCTTCCAATTTAGACGTAAGGGAGAAATTATTCCTTCCAAGATCAACCTATAGAAGGTGCATAAAGAATGAAAAGACAAAATATAAAATATAACCCATAGCCAAGGGGAAAAAATGAGGTCAATGCTATGCTTAAAAGGAAGATTCATCCTGGTGCTGCTTAAAGAAAAAAAATTGTAAAAATAAAAAAATAAGATTCATAAATGGTCAAAACCCACTTTCAGAGAAAAACTATGAACTATGACTCTCACAAGATAGCTACGAAGTATTTGGCTTGTAGAATTCCCATAGATACAGACTGAAGACATCTATTTTTGTAGAGTTGTTCTTTCTGGCACTATTCTTGATGCTTTGGCAAAAAGCATATTCACACAAACTTTTTTTAAACTTGGGATGAAGTTAATGGAACATTTTGGCAAATGCAAAAAACAGGGCATGAGACTCAAGAGATCAAATTTTACTTTTCCCTAGTTACTTACTAAGGAGCAAAAGCCAAAAAATAAAAAAAAAAAAAGAATTAAAGACAAACTTAATTTTGTCTTCTTAAAGACACTAACTACATAGAAAAAAAAAAGTCAAATTCTAAAAGCTCAATTTCCCAGAAATTGAGAAGTAATTCCAGAAATCTAGAAGTAATTGGAAAGAATATTTTGTATTTCACTTATGACGCATTAAAGCATTTAAAAGTGGAACCTACACATAAGTGACATTAATCAGCTCATGCTGGTGATTAGGAAGAAGAGGCAAGACTTTTTTCTTTTTTGAGACAGAGTCTCACTCTGTTGCCCAGGCTGGAGTGCAGTGGAGTGATCATAGCTCACTGTAGCCTTGACCTCTTGGGCTCAAGCAATCAAGATTTCGAGTGTTTTGGTTGTCTATTGTGGCATAATAGACCACCTTCAAAACCAGTGGCTTAACACAATAACTATTCATTTGCTCATGAACTAGCAATCTAGGCAGCTGGGCAGTTCTGCTGGTCTTGCCTGGAGGTCTGTCATGCAGGTACCATCATCTGAGGGCTTGAATGGGACTGTAACATCCAAGACAGCTTTACTCTATCACGTCTTGTGTGGTCTCACATACTCCAGGACCTCTTTCTACATACCTTTTTTCTCTAGCAGTAGTTGGACTTCCTTACAGCGTGGAATCTGAGTTCCAAAAGGGAGATTTTTTTCTTTCTTTCTTTCTTCTTTTATATAGAGTTTCACTCCTGTTGCCCAGGCTGGAGTGCAGTGGTGCAATCTCGGCTGACTGCAACCTCTGCCTCCTGGGTTTAAGCAATTCTCCTGCCTCAGACTCCCAAGTAGCTGTGATTACAGGCACCCACCACCATGCCTGACTAACAAAAGGGAAATTTCTAAGAGGACTAGAGCTTTTCAAACCTCTGCTTATATCATGCTAGCTGACATCCCATTTGCCAAAGCAAGTCATATGACCAAGGCCAGCCTAGTGTGAGAAGGAACAACACAGGGGTATGAACTCTAAGGGGCATTGTTCACTGGGGACAAACAATGTTAACAGTCTACACACTAACAGGAAAATGTTGAAGGTTATATAAATGCAAGTTCTGTTTTTCTGAATAAGGCAGAATCAGGTTACCTAGAAAACCAGCGATGTTTCAGAGTTGTGTAAAACAGCACCAGTCTTTGGGAATGTTCTTAGTGGTTTGTGGGGCTATATAAACTCACAGATTAGACCAACCAAGCCAATTGATCAACCTATCCATATTTACTAAGCACCGATTGAGTAATTATCACTATGCAAAGTAGTGTGGAAGATGCATTTTTCTTGCATGCAGGGTACCTACAATGGAGTTGGAGAATATAAATAGTAAAAATAATGTTGGAAATACTGTAAGACAGAATATAACAAAGTGCTAAATTATATCATATACAATGTAAAGTAGTAAAGAATTTCAGACTTCTAGCCATGACCTATTCTGATGAGGCCTTCAACACATGGAGACATGATCTAAGAGATGTAATAAAGCATTAATAATCCAAATCTGAGCATATACACTTGACTACAGCAACCATCTGGCTCTTCTGGGCCTCCTCTCAGGGATAGAAGACAATGGCCTCATGAACACAGAGATCAAGGGAAATCAGCTGCTTAAAGAAAGGTGATTAGAGTTTCTCAAACCTGATCCTTGTTGTTGGAGAAAACAGGGCTCTTGTAACTCAATTTTTCAGTATCTGCCTGGTCTTCCTTGTCTTTTGTAACCAACAATGTGGCCATGGGCAATAATCAACTGCACTGGGAGAGGATGACAGCTAAAGAGTTGTGCAGAATGGGAGGAGAAGTGTGGCATTTGGAGCAGCAAATCCTCCCAGATATGAGGTACTGAAGACCGGGGAAGAAAGAACACCACCTCTTTTCTAGGCTCCGCCACTTCTTTCATACCATAAATATTTAAGTAACTACTTGTGTGCCAGACATTCTGCCAGATCATACGGCTACAAAATAAACGAAACATGGTGCCTGCCCCAAAGGAGCTCATGATCTAGTAAGTAGGCAGATAAAAGCACTACCAGGGAGGCCTGAATAGTATGTTATGTGAGCACAATGGCCGGAATGGCCAACTCTGAGAACAAGAGGAGAGTCTGGGGCAGGGCCAGGGAGAGCCTACTGTATTAGTCAGGGTTCTCTAGAGAAACAGAGGTGTGCGTATGTGTGTGCATATATATGTGTGTGTGCGTGTATATATATGTATATATATACACACACGTATACATATATATACATATACACTCTTCCATATAAAAATGGTAAATCTATCTATCTAAATCCATATATATGGATTTATTATAGGAATTGGCTCATGCATTATGGAGATCAGAAAGTCCCTCAATATGCCACCTGCAAGCTGGAGAACCAGGGAAGCTAGTGTGTGATTCAGTCCAAGTCCAAATTTCTGAGAACCAGGGGAGCCAACTGTGTAACTCTCTTCAAGACCAAAAGCCTGAGAATGGGGTGAGGGTGAGGAGCCACTGGTGTAAATCCTGGAGTCTGAAGGTTGCAGAACCAGGAGCTCTGATGTCTGAAGGTAAAAGAGAATGGCAGGCCCAGCTCAAGAAGAGACAGCACGGTCACTTTTCTTTTGCATTTCTGTTCTACCTGGGCCCTCAATGGATTGGATGGTGCCTGCTCACATGGGTGAGGGCAGATCTTCTTTACTCAGTCTACTGTTTTAAATGCTAACCTCTTCCAGAAACATCCTCACAGGCACACCCAGAAATAAGGCTTTACCAGCTGTCTGGGCATCCCTTAGCCCAGTCAAGCTGACACGTAAAATTCACCATCATATCTGCCAAATGAGGCAATGCCCGGAGTGAATTTGGGAGAATGGTTTGGGGTGATACAAGTGGCTAAGATGGAGAAGGGCAACCCTAGCAGAGGCATGGCCATGTGCAAAGTCATGATGACACATTGTGGGATGGGGAATAGTTTGATAAAACTGGAAAATAGGATACAATGCAGGCAGGTGAAGGATATAGGGCAGAAGAAGGCTAAGGTCAACATATGAACCCTTCTATTAAAATGACTTTATTCTAAGTGGAAGAAAAATTAAATAGTGTTAAGCACAGTAGAGATATGATCAAATTTACATTATAGAAAAGCACGGTTCCATAGAACTTGCAGCAATGATAAAATGTTCTATAATCTTTTCTATTGAACATGATAACCAATAATCACATGAGGCTACTGAGCACTTGAGATGTGGCCAGTGTGACAGAGGAATGGAATTTTTAATTTTTAAATCTAAATTTAGATATCCAAATGTGGCTCTTGGCTGCCATATTGGACAGGTTGACTCTAGAAAAATCCCTCTGGCAGCCATATGGAAAATGGATTGGATGAGGACAAGACTGGAAGAAGATAGAAGATTTGGTAAAAATTCATGTAAGAATTAATATCAAATTAAAGCTGAAGCCATGAGAATGGAGTTGAGAAGACTGACTTGAGAACTACTTAGGAAATGAAAGGGACAGAATTTGATATCTCGTTTGACACGAGGAGGCAGCCCTGATCATGAGAAAAAGAGTGGTATTCAGCGATAGGGACAAAGAAGTACACTGAGGAGGATGAGGAGGCCAAATCTAGAGGCTGCAAAAGCCAAACAGTCGAGCTTGGATTGACATGGTAGGCTGGAGGAAGAGGTGGCAACACATACATCCTCAGCTGGCATATCATGCTGCTCTTTCTTTAATGTGCAGGACAGATTGTAAGGAAGAGAAAATGGAGGCAGAGAAAGCAGTAGGGAAGATATAGAGATAATTCTGGCATGGTTGAATGTGGTCTGGACTAAGGTAGTGGTAGCAGGAGGGTAGATATCTGGGTGAATTCAGGCTAATGATGAACAATGTCATTTGAGCATAAAGGATTATGGAAAGAGAACAGTCAATGAGAAATCCATGTTTCTAATCTGACAGGTGAAAGGAAAAGGAGAAGTGAATTAATGATTGTTAAGAACCTGCGAATTAGGCACTGTGCTGCATACTTTCACAAAAGTGTCATCTTTGGGATACTAGACAAATTGGTGGTGTCCAATGGATTGGCCCAGAAGGGAGCATAGTTAGGAAGTTCCACTGAATATATTTTCTGTATTTTATTTTTTCATTGAAAGATACTCAGAGAGATGTTTTCTGTATTTTAAATTAAATTAAAAATTTTTTTAGAGACAGGGTTTTATTATGTTGCCCAGGTTGGTCTTGAACTCCTGGGCTCAAGCAATCCCTTCAGCTTACTCCCTGCTTCCCAGAGTGCTAGGATTATAGGCATGAGCCAGCCTGTCCAGCCCTAGTCTCTCTCTCTCTCTCTCTAATTTTTTTTTTTTTTTTAGACGGAGTTTTGTTCTTGCCACCCAAGCTGGAATGCAATGGTGTGATCTCTACTCACTGCAACCTCTGTCTCCCAGGTTCAAGCTAGTCTTCTGCCTCAGCTTCCCGAGTAGCTGGTATTATAGGTGCATGGCACCATGCCCAGCTAATTTTTACATTTTTAGTAGAGACGGGGTTTCACCATGTTGGCCAGGTTGGTCTCGAACTCCTGACCTCAGGTGGTCCACCCACCTCAGCCTCCCAGAGTGCTGGGATTACAGGTGTGAGCCACCGCGGCTGTCCAGCCCTGATGACTTTTCATTAGCTCAAAACTTAGTCCTATGACCCTACTTAGATGCAGGTAGTACTGGGAAATGTAGTCTCAGAGCAGGCAGCCACCTCTCAGGAACTCTGTATTGCACCAATCCTTCGTAGGTATACCATTGACTCTGTCCCATTCCCATTTACTCCACCTCTTCAGGGCCACACATGTAGCATATTCATATTTTCCAGTTGTTTTACATGCTGGGAGCAACCATGCCCTGGCTATCTAAACAGCCACCCTCAAAATCTTCTGAAATTTACTTCTAGAAAAAACACTTTGAACGAGATAAAGAAATAAATAACAAGCCCCATAGACATAATTAGGTCATCAATAAATCGATAGTAAAAACGTAGAGACATGGGGAAGTTGGATCTACATTGCCTTCTTAAGAAGTGCGTGTTGAAGGAGGCACCTCCATTTGTTCTTTGAATGGCTCAGCTTGATATGGGCTGTTACAGAGCATGAAATGGTGAGAGATTTCAGTTGTATGGTCTACAAAATTGTCTATTAGCCCGATATTCTAGGGCTCAGGTGAAATTAATTCAATCTGAATTCTGACAGATATTTATCAACCTGCTACTTTGTATAAGACGCTTCTATGGAAATCTTAAAGGAGAAAAAGAAAAAGAAAAAATCCCTGGGCCAGCCCCTGTCCTCAAAGAGTCTATAGCTTTTATTGTTAAATAGACCTTTGTTGAGCTTATTTGTCAAATTCTTACAAAATGCACGTCTCTGAAGTGATGTAGTTTGGACATAGAAACAACATGCAGTGTAGGCCAGGGTGTGGTGGCTAATACCTGTTATCCCAGCGCTTTGGGAGGCCAAGGAAGGAGAACTGCTTGAAGCCAGGAGTTCAAGATGAGCCCTGGCAACATAGCAAGACCCTGTCTCCAAAAAAAAAAAAAAAAAAAAAAAAAAAAAAAAAATTAAAATATTAGCTAGGCATGGTGGTGCATACCTTTAGTCCCAGCTACTTGGAAGGATCGCTTAAGCCCAGGAGTTTGAGGCTGCAGTAAGCCATGATCACACTCCTGCACTCCAGCCTGGGCAATAGAGCAAGACTGTGTCTGAAAAAAAAAAAAGGAGAGAAAGAAAGAAAGAAAGGAAAGAAAGAAAGAATGAAAGAAAGAAAGAAAAGAAAAGAATAGAAAGATGGATGGAGGGAGGGAGGGAGAGAGAAAAAGAAAGAGAGCGAGAAAGAAGGAAAAGAAAGAAAGAAGGAGAGTGTGAGAGAAAGAAGGAAGGAACAAAAGAAGAAAGAAGGAAAGAGAAAAAGAGAGAGAGAAAGAAAGAGAAAGAAGAAAGAAAGAAAGAAAGAAAGAAAGAAAGAAAGAAAGAAAGAAAGAAAGAAAGAAAGAAAAGAAAAAGAGAAGAAAGAAACACAGACAGGCAATGCAGTGTGGTTGAGCACTAGGTGTTGACATATTTTTACCCTGCTGGCAGTGCTACCTCTTGGGGACTCGAATTCTTAAACTTAGGGCAACTAAAGAGGGGAAAATGTGAAAATGATGCAAAAAGATATTTTAGAGACTGACTTCTAATTTTCACTCAAAAATGTCTGCCAGATTTTGAGTCAGAGTTCACGTCAAGAGAGCGAAGGCTCTATTCCTTAAATCTCCACCAAGGCCAAAGCAAGATGATTTAATTATTCACTACTTTATTTTTGCTCATTTGCAAAATGAGAATAATGGCTTTCAACCACTTACCTTGCAGGGTAGCTCTGGGCTGACAGAAAAAAAAAAAAGGCATTGTAAAGACAAGGTACTATTACATAGGTGTAGGCTTTCCTTTATCCTAGAACTACTCCTTGTAGTAACAGACACCTGGGGTGGGGAAAAAAAAAAAAAAAAACCTCCTTAATAACAAATGTATAAAATTACTTGCTCTGCCCAGCTGTGTATTTCACAGAAAGGCCAAATGGGACTGTGTGAAACAAGAGCTGGAGAGAAAATTCACACAATTGGAATGTGATATTTTAAAAAATTTTAATTTAACAGATATAAAATAAAAATAGAAATGGTGTCTTGCTATGTTGGCCAGGTTGGTCTTGAACTCCTGGCCTCCAGCAATCCTCCCATTTTGGCCTCCCACAGTGCTAGGATTACAGGCATGAGCCACCTCACCCAGCCTTGAACGTGAATTCTTCATAGGGGGTTTGGCAGAGCTATCTACCAGGGAGTGCCCTAACAGGAGGTACCATTGTCAAGGTTCTGACGAAAGCTAGAATCTGCTTGCAGTGAGCAAAAACACTTGATAGAATCAGGCTGAGAATTCTACTCTGGTTTGGTTAACACTGGGGTTTCTGAGCTCAAAAGATAAACCAGACAGAGGCCATGGGCCAAGCAAATATCATTACTTTACAATAAGTCCTTAGATCAGGGGACCTGGAACAGGGAGTTCCAAACTTTAAAGAGAGGTGGAGATGTGCTGTAATCCCAGGCAGGCACATAGCTGGGTTCTGGATACCATTTCATGGTAATGAGGGCTGAGCAACTGAACAAGTCCTTAACTTTCACTGTCTTGTCTGGAAACAAAAGTGGGTGATCTTTGATTTGTGTTTCCTGATGCCCAGGGGTCTAGGGGTAATTCTCAGTTTTCAAAATGATTAATAGAAACCTTGCCTTTATTTAGAGTCTGACAACATAGGCTAAATCAAGCACACTATCTTCACTCTGAACTGGAATGATTTCAGCTCTGTGTGGTCATGCTAATTGTTTCATGTTAACCGAAAGCCTACATTTGCACAGTAATGTAGATATTTAACAACATAGAAAAATGCTTGTTAAGAAATACACTTGGTGAAACTTTCTTTTCTTTTCTTTTTTTTTTTGGAAACGGACTCGTGCTGTGTCACCCAGGCTGGAGTACAGTGGCGCGATCTTGGCTCACTGCAACCTCCGCCTCCTGGATTCAAGCAATTCTCCTGCCTCAGCCTCCTGAGTAGCTGGGACAACAGGCACACACCGCCACGCCCAGCTAATTTTTTATATTTTTAGTGGAGATGGGGTTTCACCGTGTTGCCCAGGCTGATCTCGAACTCCTGAGCTCAGGCAACCCACCCTCCTCGGTCTCCCAAAGTGCTTGGATTACAGACGTGAGCCACTGTAGAAGAGTAACAAAAGATTTTTTTTTTTCTTGGATGGTAGAATTGCAGGATTCCAAAAGATGCTTTCCATCCTGGGGTTCACAATGATGCTAACAAATTGGGTGGCAGAACTTTACTCATTGTCTAGTTTCCTCTGGTTTTCGACGTGCCTCGCCAGGTGTGTGTGTCATTACAATAAGTAGAAATGCCTTTAGTCTTTTGGTTTTGTTTGTATTCTTTTGGTTGCTATTGGTGATCCACACATTACTATTGGCTTAGAATGATGTTATTGTTTTCTCTGTTAAATGATGATGACATAGGTCAATTTCTGCAACCTGATTGATTATTAAGTGAAACCAAGCCAGTAACAAGTCATAGTTTGACCATGCAATTTAAAAGAGAATAGTAATAATGAGCAGGACCCAGGGTTTCTGATCCCAGTTCATATTCCTAGGAGAACTTGAGAGGAGAGAAGGGAAGAGCTGCCATATTGGGGAGCGAGTAGAAAAGGAGGAGAAAACCTATGTTTTGACTAAGAGGAAGAACAGCCATGAGTATAATGTTAGGTCAATCACTGTATTAAAGGGACATTATTGCGTTTGCTATGCTGTTGTAAGACACACTGAGTTTATTACCCATGCGTGTCTAGGTTCTTGGCTCTAAGGACATTCTTTTTAACAATAGCATGCATGGCAAGTTCCACTTCCATCTTAAGATTTGAAGGATGTAGCTCTGCATGAATCACTTCTGAAGTATTGGGAGGTCAGCCAAACCCCAAATTCACTTTTGTTAGTTTGAGTTTGCACACAACAATGCATGTATGTCCCACCCACCCTTCTAGGGTGAAGTAAACCTCTTGTGCTTGGGACACATCTGTAGCCTTTACACCACAGATGGGCCTCATCCAGGTGTTTTCCTTTTGTCCTCTCAGAGTCCTCCTAGAAGCATAAATGGGAATCAGATGTCTCGGGTCCAGCTGATTATTCCTGTTTTTCTTAAAATATGGGCAAGTCATTTAATTCCTTTAAGCATTCTCTTTCTACGTTAAAACATGACAGCCCCAGCCAGGTGCAGTGGCTCATGCCTGTAATCCCAGCACTTCAGGAGTCCAAGGCAGGTAGATCGCTTGAGTCCAAGAGTTTGAGACTGGCCTGGGTAGTGTGGCGAAACCATATCTCTACCAAAAATACAAAAAGTTATCTGGGTGTGGTGGTGCGCACCTGCAGTACCAGCTACTTGGGAGGCTGAGGCCAGAGGATCACTTGAGTCTGGGAGGTGGAGGTTGCAGGGAGCTGAGATTGCACCACTGCACTCCAGCCTGGACAATGGAATGAGACCCTATATCAAAAACAACAACAATAAAAACAAAAACATGACAGCCCCATTTTGCCTTAAAAATATGTGTCCTTACATTTTCTGCTTTAGTGTCTCAAAGCACTTGCTCATAACATTGCTTCATTTAAACTTCAGAACAGCCTTCCTCCTCCCACCCACCAAAGTGTCCTCATTCTCATTACTCATCTTTATATCTCTGGTATCCAGGACTGTGGAGCATAGTTATTTCCTGGATGTTTGGTTTAGACATATAATCTTTAGAGAGATGACTTTACTAGCAAATATTAACTTTAGATATGTAGCTTTTATTTGATCATCTTTATAGCTGTTCTCAGTGGGCAAATACACTTATCGTACTTTGACATCGCAAAGTTATTTTTAAACTGCAATAACAACATGAAGTCAATGATATCACTTATCCTCTGACTAGGGAATGTAATAAAACACATTAAAGAGAAATATTGTCATCGTACAGTACAATAAATTTGTATGTCATGCTATTAAGTGTTGCCGTTTATAGCAAAACATGAAGCCCTGTAAGGACAAAGCCTTGATTTGAATCCAGGGACGGTCGTAGCTGCTGCCGAGATTTCGGATAGCATCAGAACATCTCAGCAAAAGGACTTGGCAGTGTGGAAGAGTTACTGGCCAGGGCAGAAAACAGCTTTTTAAATTTAGACTTTGCTTTCACTTTTACATTTTAATAAAATAGTTTTGGAATCTTAGCCATTCGTTGAATGCTTTCCTTCAAGTAATCTTGTCTGAGAGGACTTAAAAAAGTATATAAAATCTTTCTCACATTTTTTTTTTTTTTTTTTTGAGTTGGAGTCTCGCCTTGTCGGCCAGGCTGGAGTACCGTGGCGGGATCTCGGCTCACTGCAACCTCCGCTTCCTGGGTTCATGCCATTCTCCTGCCTCAGCCTCCCGAGTAGCTGGGACTACAGGCGCCCGCCACCATGCCCGGCTAATTTTTAGTATTTTTAGTAAAGACGGGGTTTCACTGTGTTAGCCAGGATGGTCTAGATCTCCTGACCTCGTGATCCGCCCGCCTCGGCCTCCCAAAGCGCTGGGATTACAGGTGTGAGCCACCGCGCCTGGCCCTTTCTCGCTTTTTATCAATCTTCTTTCATCAACTTAGGTGGGACCATATCACTTAGGGCAGGACTATTAGAGTCAGTGCTGGGTACTCATTCAGTTGATTTAATAGAATATTTTGAAAGTTTTTATTAGGACAAAAGCAATATAGTTTCGTTCTTGGAGAAATTAAAAAATATAGGCAAGCAAAAAGAAGAAAATAAACAACAAAAAAATCCCCTTTCTCCATCCTATCTATCCACTTGAATATCCTATTGTAAAGCTTTCAAAAATTCTGGCCAGGCGCAGTGGCTCACGCCTATAATCCCAGCACTTTGGGAGGTCAAGGCAGGTGGATTGCTTGAGCTCAGGAGTTTGAGACTGGCCTGGGCAACATGGCGATATCCCATCTCTACAAATAATAATAATAATAATAAAATTATCCAGGCATGGTGGCTCATGACTGTAGTCCCAGCTACTTGGGAGGCTGAGGTGAGAGGATCACTTGAGCACCAGAGTTTGATGCTGCTGTGAGCCATGCTTGTGCCACTGCACTCCAGCCTGGGCAACAGAGTGATACCTTGTCTCAAAAAAAAAAATTATTTGTCTGCTTTCACACACACACATGCACAAACACACACATGCACATTCATATAAATTTCTTTTTTTTTTTTTTTTGAGACGGAGTTTAGATGTTGTCACCCAGGCTGGAGTGCGGTGGTGCGATCTCAGCTCACTGCAACCTCTGCCTCCTGGGTTCAAGAGATTCTTCTGCCTCAGCCTCCCCGGTAGCTGAGATTACAGTCACATGCCACCATGCCCGACTAATTTTTATAGTTTTAGTAGAGACAGGGTTTCACCATGTTTGCCAGGCTGGTCTTGAACTCCTGGCCTCTGGTGATTCACACGCCTCGGCCTCCCAAAGTGTTGGGATTGTAGGCGTAAGCCCCCACACCTGGCCACATTTCTTATGTTTAGTAGATATTTCAGTTCTGCAAAAATCCTTAATAACAGCTTTAAGATATAATTTATATACCATAAATTCATAAAGTGCACCATTCAGTGGTTTTTAGTATATTCACACAATTGGTGATGTGATAGTGGTGATGCATAACATGATGGTTATCATCACCACTATCTAATTCCAGAACATTTTTATCACTCCAAAAAGAAACCCCATAGACAATAGCAGTCACTCCCCATACAATATGTGGTCTTTTTGTCTGACTTCTTTCACTTGCTATAATGTTTTCAAGGTTCATCCATGTTGTAAGCATGGATCAGAACTTCATTTCTTTTTATGTGTGACAGATATTCCATTGTATGGATATACCACATTTTGTCTATCCATTCATCAGTTGGTGAACATTGGGTTGCATTCATTTTTATATTATATGACTAATGCTGCTATGAACATTTATGTACAAGTTTTTGTGTGGATATACGTTTTCAGTTCTCTTGAGTATGTTCTTAGGATTGGAATTGCCAGATCACATGGTCCTGTTATGTTTAAGTTTTTGAGGAATTGCCAAAGTGTTTGCACCATTTTAGATTCCCATCAGTAATCTCTGAGGGTTCCAATTTCTCCACATACTCACAAATACTTGTTATTGTATATCTTTTTGATTATAACTATCCCAGTGTGTGTGAAGTAGTAGCTCATTGTGGTTTTGGTTTGCATTTTCCTGATGGATAATGATGTTGAGCATCTTCTGTGGTCATGCTTATCGACCATTTTTATATTTGCCCACTACTTTTTAAAAAATGGTTGAGTTGTAAGAGTTTATTCTGGATATGAATTTATAATTAGATATATGATTTGCAAATATTTTCTTCTATCTTGGGGATTGTCTTCTACTTTCTTTTCTTTTTCTTTTTTTTTTTTTTTTGAGATGGATTCTCTGTCTCCCCGGCTAGAGTGCAGTGGCACAATCTCAGCTCACTGCAACCTCTGCCTCCTGGGTTCAAGTGATTCTCCTGCCTCGGCCTCCCTAGTAGCTGGGATTTCAGGTGTGCGCCACCATGCCCAGCTAATTTTTGTATTTTTAGTAGAAAATTTTGCCATGTTGGCCAGGCTGGTCTTGAACTCCTAACCTCAGGTGATCAACCCATCTCGGCCTCCCAAAGTGCTGGGATTACAGGCATGAGCCACTGTGCCTGGCCATCTTTCACTTTCTTGAGGGTGCTTGGAAGCACAAAAGTTTTAAAATTTGGTAAGTTTCAATTTATATTTTTCTGTGTGTGTGTGTGTGTGTGTGTGTGTGTGTGTGTGTATGTGTTTTGAGACAGATTTTTGCTCTGTCACCCAGGCTGGAGTGCAGTGCCATGATCTTGGCTCACTGCAACCTCCGCTTCCCGAGTTCAAGTGATTCTCCTGCCTTGGCCTCTGGAGTAGCTGGGATTACAGGCACATGCCACCACACCTGGCTAAGTTTTGTATTTTTAGTAGAGACAGGGTTTCACCATGTTCCCCAGGCTGGTCTTGAACTCCTGACCTCAGGTGATCCACCCGCCTCGGCCTCCCAAAGTACTAGGATTACAGGCATGAGCCACCGCGCCGAGCCCAATTTATTTTTTTCTTTTGTTGCTTGTGCTTTTGATATCATAGCTAAGACAGCATTGCTAATCCAAAGTCATGAAGATTTACTCCTATGTTTTTCCCTTAGAGTTTTATGGTTTTAGCTTTATAGTTTTATAGTTTAGCTCTCTAAATGTAAAATTTAGAGATCTTAAATCCATTTCGAGTTAATTTTTGTGTATAGTATGAGATGGGGATCCTACTAGATTATTTTGGGATGTCCAGTTTTCCCAGCAGCATTTATTAAAAATATTATTCTTTTTCCATTGAATAGTCTTGGCACCCTGTTGAAAATCCAGTGACCATAAATGTAAGGGTTTATTTCTGAGCTCTCAATTCTATTCCACTGATCTATGTTTATCCTTATGCCGGTACTACACTGTCTTGATTACTGTAGCTTTGTAGTAAGTTTTAAAACTAGGAAGCGCGAGTCCACTGACTTCATTCTTTTTCAGAATCGTTTTGGATTTTCTAGGTCTCTTGCATTTCCACATGAATTTTAGGATCAGCTTGTTAATTTCTGCAAAAAAAAAAAAAGTTGGAATTTTGATCCCTATCAAAATCCATGGTGTTGAATTGTAGGTTGCTTTAGGAAATATTGCCATCTTCACAATATTGTCTCCTAATCCATGAACATGGGAGGCTTTTCCACTTATTTAGGTCTTTTAACATTTCTTTCAAAGAGGTTTTGCAATTTTTATTGTACAAATATTGCCTTCCTCTAATTGCTTAGAGGGCCTATGTGGGTTCTGTTTTAGTAGGGTGTTCTGCATAAAGACCAAGCATCAGTCCGGGGTCGGGGCGGGGGGGTCTCCTCTGTTCTGAGGCCATCATGGCAGGTGGCGTACCTCACTCAATCTCTCTTAGCTTACTTGTAAAATTTAGCAGATTAGGCATCTAAAGGATTTCCTCTAAGGTTCCTTTCCAGGTTGGCAAATTACAACTTGCATTATTGGATGTCTTTTAAATATGTACGTCCCACCACTCCCAGTTCCCTGGCTCAGCCTGTGGCTGCGGTGCCACAGGGATCCTAGGTGCACAGTGTTGAGAAGTTGACGGATCAACACTTGGCTGGAAAATCTAAATGTCTTTGATGTGAGTTCTGCAGGTAGTGGCAGTTTCCTCTGCTCTCAACCAAATTCGTTTACAAGCCTCCTTTACCCTTAGGTCACGGGTGGCTTTTCTGGCTTTGACCTGAGCGGTGAGTATCCAGAGAGGAGAACGATCTAATTAATTTCTGTGCTGGTGCCTGTAGGGTTCGAAGATCCCAGGCTCCCGCTCCGGCCGCCTGGGTGGGAGCCCGGGAACGCCTCTTCCATTCCCCGTCCGCGAAGTTTGCAGCGCGCCTCGCACGGGAGAGACGCCGTCTGCTGGCTCGCGGCAGAGCGCTGTCAGTTCCTGATCCGGCTGTTGCCCGCTCCAGCCGCGGCAGGTTCGCGAGCTGAGAGGCCACCCCCACGCCGCGGGCTTCCAGCGCGTGGAGCAAGGGGAGCGGCCCCGGCGCCGCCCATATCCCCGGCTGCGCTAGTCCTGGCGCTGCAGGTCCGGGAGGCGCAGGCGGAGAGCGGCGGTGCCCCCGAGCCCCTCTGAGGACGGCACAGGCGGGAGGACCCTGCGCGGCTGGATGGCGGCGGCCGCGCGGCCTCGGGGTCGGGCACCGGGGCCAGTCCTGCCGCCGACGCCGCTGCTGCTGCTGGTGCTGCGGGTGCTGCCAGCCTGGGGGGCGACCGCTCGGGATCCTGGGGCCGCGGCCGGGCTCAGCCTTCACCCGCCTTATTTCAACCTGGCGGAGGCGGCGAGGATTTGGGCCTCCGCCACCTGCGGGGAGAGGGGACCTGGCGAGGGGAGGCCCCAGCCCGAGCTCTACTGCAAGTTGGTCGGGGGCCCAACCGCCCCAGGCAGCGGCCACACCATCCAGGTGAGGGCCTCGGAGAGAGCCGGGGTGGGCGCGCCTTCTCCTTCCCGCGCCGGCCAGACACCCGGAGAAGGGATCGGGCCCTTTCCTCACGCGCGCTAGTGGCTCCGGGCGACCGGGAAGGGCAGTCCCCATCCCCGCGCGCGAGGGCCCACGACCCAGGAGCGATCCCGTGGAAGCACTGCACCGGCACCACCGGCCCGAGGCGAGGATGGGGAGCACGCGAGGTGACCTGAGGCAGTGGTCAGGTTCGGGCTGTTGGAGGGGAAAGTGTGAGGCTGCGCTCTAAGAGATGCAGGCGCCTCGGCCTTTCCCGCCTCCGTCACCCACGGAGCGTCCCGCCAGGCTTGAGTCCTCGAGGATTCCGGGGAGCCTCCTACCCCACCTCCCGGGCCTTATTCGGAGGAGTTCGTGGCAGTTACCTTCTGTGGTATATTTTAAGGGAGAATTTTTAGGTTATAACAGCGGTATCACTCTGTTACTGAAAAGATTCACTTCACTGTACTGCCTGAAGTGCCACCATCCAGTCATTGGGGGTGAATGAGACCTTAGGCGGACAGAGATAGAATGGTTCTCAGAGATCCGAGCCTCACCGCGAACACCCGGGAGAAACGACATTGCGGTGCAGCTTAAGCAGCATCTTGCAGTGCCTGGCCCTTACTCACAGGTCTCACTCTATCGCCAGGCAGGAGTGCAGTGGGGCGATCACGGCTCACGGCAGCCTAGAACTCCTGGGCTCAAGGGATCCTCCCGCCTCAGCCTTGGGCGTAGTGGGACTACAGTGCCTGGCAATTTTTTTTTTTTTTTTTTGAGACAGAGTCTCGCACTGTCGCCGGGGCTGAAATGCAATGGTGCGATCTCGGCTCACTGCAACCTCCGGCCTGGCAATTGTTTATTTATTTATTTATTTATTTTTCTGTAGAGACAGAGTCTGGCTATTTTGCCCAAGCTGGTCTCAAACTCTTGGCTTCAAGCTGTCCTTCTGCCTTGACCTCCCAAAGGGGCAGCAGAATTTGAATCCAGTCCTGACTTCAAATCCTCGACACTAAGCCCAAATTGCCTCCTTCTTCTGCAAAGCATTGCTGAGGAATAGGAAGTGTAGTGGGAAAAGGGAGAGATTTTGGAGCTTGGGTTCTAAAAGAGCAAGGTTATCATTGGGTGTCTAGATTAGTGTTTTAGAAACTCTTTTGACCATGCACTTCCATAAACGACAAGTTGTTGAACATGTAGTGCCATATGTGCTCATTTACTTATAAACTACATGCATGTATTCTATTGATATGTGTTGTGCATATTTTAAAACATGCAAAAAGAGAAATCTAAAAGACAAAATAACAATGATGAAAATACTTTTTACCATATTTATATATTATCTATATTATAAAACATGCAAGAAAAGAAACTAAAAATATAAAATAACAATGTTGAAAATACTTTTAAACAGTCCCCAAATAATTTTGCTTTCTCTATTTTATGATTGTGTGTTTATAAACACACAAATATGCAAATATAATTGTGTGTATAATTATTTTTGAGAAATTTAGTTTAGCTCTTATAACAATTCAGTTTTTAATTTAATTTTATTTTTGAGACAGGGTCTCACTCTATCACCCAGGCTGGAGTGCAGTTGTGCTATCTTGGCTCACTGCAACCTTCACCTCCTGGGCCCAGGTAATCCTCCCACTTCAGCCTCCCAAGTAGCTGGGACTATAGGCACATGACACCATGCGTGGTTAATTTTTGTATCTTTTGTAGAGACAAGGTTTTGCCATGTTGGCCAGACTGGTCTTGAACCCCTGGGCTCAAGTGATCTGCCCACCTTGGCCTCCGAAAGTGCTGGGATTACAGGCATGAGCCACTGCACCTGGCCTGATTTTTGTGTTATACTTGATTTTAGTGATTGTTATAGCTGAAAAGATACCTAAAAAAAAATGTAGATTCAAATGGAAGAACTGCATTGACCAGTCACATAATTTACAGAGTTCAGTGCAAAGTGGAAATGTAGAACCCTTGTTAAAAAATTATTTTAAATATCAAGATGGTGACAGCACAGCATTGAAGTAAGTAGGGGCCCTTCGAAGTGAGGGGCCGCATGTGACTGTACAGGTCTTTTGCCGTCTAAGCTACTAAATCATGGTACTATAGCTCTAGCTCTGCCCCATCCTTCAGTTAGCCTAAAAATTTTTAGAAGTAGAAACTTGGCCAGTAATTGTTCACTTCCAAGTTATATTCAGCATTCCTAGTAGAAAGGTATTACGTTTTGATGTTTTGTATTGTTTTGTTTTTGAGATGAAGCCTCTCTCGTCTCTCCCAGGTTGGAGTGCAGTGGCACAGTCTCGGCTCACTGCAACCTCCACTTCCTGGGTTCAAGCAATTCTCCTGCTTCAGCCTCCCGAGTAGCTGGGATTACAGGCGCCTGCCACCACGCCCAGCTAATTTTTGTATTTTTAGTAGAGACGGGGTTTCACCATGTTGGCCAGGCTGGTCTCGAACTACTGACCCCAGGTGATCCACCCGCCTTGGCCTCCCAAAGTGCTAGGATTACAGGTGTGAGCCACCGCAGTCGGCCTGTTTTGGTGTTTTAAACAATAGATTGAAGACTCGTTGCAAATCTTTTGCTGGAAAATATTAATGTTAGAAATTTTTGTTTCCATGAGAAAAGACTTATTTCTGTCATTCTGATGCTTGTTTTCTATATGCTTTATATATTTTTTGGCTACTCTCAATTCTTCTACTATTGTCTTCTGGTTTAATTGATTTTTACCATTTTGATTCTCTCCTCATTTCCTTTTCTATATATATATTTAAGGTTTTTTTAGTACTTATTCTGAGGATTACAATTAGTATCCTAAATATATAACAATCCAGTTTGAATTAATACTAGCTTAACTTCAATAGCATCCCAAATTCTGCTTCTATATAACTCTGTCCTTTATGTTATTGTTGCAAATTACATCTTTATACATTATTGTTCATTATTATAAATTTATAATTATTGTTATTATATAAGCATTTGTCTTCTAAATAATATACAAAAAAAAGCAGTTAAAAACCAAAGATATGGAGAGGCATGATGGCTCACGCCTGTAATCCCAGCACTTTGGGAGGCCGAGGTGGGCGGATCGCCTGAGGTTGGGCATTCAAGACCAGCTTGGCCAGCATGGTGAAACCCCATTTCTACTAAAAACACAAATATTAGCCAGGCGTGGTCGCAGGCGCCTGTAATCCCAGCTACTTGGGAGGCTGAGGCAGGAGAATTGCTTGAACCCAGGAGCTGAGATCATGCCATTGCACTCCAGCCTGGGCAACAGAGCAAGACTCCATCTCAAAAACAAAACAAAACAACCCAAAAATACAATAATACTGGTTTTTATGTTTACATATGTAGTTACCTATACTGTTGTTCTTTCTTAGTATGGCTTTGAATTACTGTCTAGTGTCTTTTCATTTCATCTTGAATGACTCCTTTTAGCATTTCTTGTAGAGTAGATCTGCTAGCAGGATTCCCTCAGCTCTTGTGAGTGAGACTCTGTATCAAAAAAAAAAATAGAGAAATGTACAGTGCATTATACACTGAACACATTTGGCATGCTAAATAATCCACTGGCATACAGACTTCTATAGCCTTCTATATTATAGAAATAGTAACTTGTTTTAGTACTGTTTTAACAACTAGATATTATTTGCTTAAAGATACTTCTTATCAGCTCAAATAATATTTTGGGGGGAGATTTTAATTTTTAAGGTTAATTTAGTGGCAATAATACATTTTTCCAGGTCATACATTTATTCCTGGTTGTAATTGAGGCATTTATGAAACCTGTGTTAACTCTCAGCATTCTGGAACCATTTGCCTAGTTAGGAAAAGATTTACTAAGTGGCACCTGAGTGGTCTAAGTCAATGGCGCTGCCTATGGTTGTGCTATATACATGGATTCCTGGCCAAGCGGGTGAGTGGGGCCACCTGGGCAGGGCTGCATCTGCTCAGAGGCAGGGAGTCTTTTTCTGCTTTGCAATAAAGAAGTGTTTGAATGAGGTCGTAGGGCACTGATTAGATCCCTCATGTCAACAGGGTGGAAACTGCCCTGAGGAAAGCCAGCTCCTTGAGTCCCCTGTGTCCTGCCAGTTTCTCAGTGTCAAAAACATATTGTATTCCCTCAGTGGTTTTCCCATCCTAGAAGCTCAGAAAATACATGTGGAGTTAATAAGTGAATATTAACTGGAGAGAAATACGGGTTTAAAGTGATTATGCACATCTAAATTGTGAGAGGTGGGAAATAGGAGTGAGTTCTCCGTTACTTTCAAGTTGCACCATATACTGCGCATACTGTGTATAGGAGTGATACCAAATATAGGGGGCAGAATGGTGAGAAGGAGGAATGGCCTAGTAACAAGGGGCTTTGCTCCCCTGCTTAATGCAAGATATTGATTTAACACACACAGACAACACTTATTGATGCTTGGCACAGGTCTAAAGCATATTACACATTGACTTCTTGATTGTCACGACAATTTATGAATGTATGAAGGAGGTACAATTAGCATGCTCCTTTTACAAATGAGGAAACTGAAGCACACAGAAGTTAAATGATGTGTCCAAGATCACACAGCTAGTATGTGGTAAAGCCAGATTTAAACCCAAGTACTCTGGCTGCAGAATTCACCCGCTTACCCGCTATACTATGCTGTCACAGACATGCTAACTACTCCTTCCTCTGAATTCCAGCTAAACTGTGCATTGCCTTGCTAATTCCACTTATCACCTTGGAGCCATCCATCTTCATGTCTGTCTCCTTATTAGGATCATGAGCTTCCTGAGGGTGGGGCCCTGTCTTCCTGTTCATGTCTGGACAGAGTATTGAGATTCCCTATAGAGAAGAATTCCTGTGCAAAGTATGCTGCACTGTTTCCTTGTGGAAGCTTGTCTTAGACACCCCATCAATGCTTTTTGAAGAAATATTCAAAAGGCAACACCACCGCAGAATTTACTTATCAGAGCAACACTCTGATGGAATTGCTGTTTGATTTTCAAAGTACCTGAATTTTAACAATCTGTCTTCTGGAAGACAGGTGTGGCCCTGCTGTGTCTGATGCAGTGGCTGAACCCAATGCCTAGGACTGGACTCCCAGAAGCTGGAAGAGGCAAGGAAGGATCCTTCCTCTACAGATTTCAGAGGGAGGGCAGTCTTGCTGACACCTTGATTTTGGTCTTGTAGACTCCAGCATGGTGAGAGAGAAATTTCAGTTGTTCTAAGCCACCCAATTTGTGCTACTTTGTACGGCAGCCTTAGAAACTTAATGCAGTAACTTTAGCTTTAACTTAGTTAACCAGCAGGTGTATTGACCATTCAGTGCAAGCGTGTTATCCCTGTATGGGAGAGCAACAGAGAGGGGACACTGCATGAGGCTCTGTGTGTAGTTCTAGAGTCTTGGTTTGTGAGACTTTGCAACCTGATAACTCAAAATGTGGCCCCTAAAAAGAATGAGAAGAGCTCTAGGCTGAACAAGTATTTAGAGATCATGCACATCATGAGTCATCCTTAAGGCCAGGAATGGTGGATCACACTTATAATCCTAGCACTTTGGGAGGCTGAGGCGGGTGAATCACTTGAGGTCAGGAGTTTAAAACCAGCCTGGCCAAATAAAAAAAAAATTAGCTGGGCATGGTGGTGTGTGCCTGTAATCCCATCTACTTGGGAGGCTGAGGCAGGAGAATTGCTTGAACCCAGAGGCAGAGGCTGCAGTGAGCTGAGATCACACCACTGCACTCCAGCCTGGGTGACAAAGCGAGACTCCATCTCAAAAAAAAAAAATAGAGAAATATGTGCACTTCTTTATGGCAGTAAGCTGTGTTGTGTGTGTCTTACACCTGATCTTTGCTTAATGCATGTGGGGTGGCCCGAGTTTGGGGGTGGTACATACCTGTGAGCCTTGGATCCACTTTTTGAGCAGAGTCCAGTGGTTGGATAATTCCTTCACTACTAGTGAGGTCTCAGAGGGCTGCTTCAGGGGAGGGAAGGGATGGAATTGTGAAATGAAAGCTCCTATTCCCTATGTCACGGGATTGGCTCTGCAGAGACTAAATATTGCCAAACATTTGTGTGCATGAAAGACACTGGTGGCAAAGATTCTATGCAAGAGAGTTTGCACAGTAATTTGATGAGAATGCAAACATTTCAGATTTTTAAGTTTTCTTACATGTTTCCAGGCTGCTTTCCTATTTTATTGTGACGACTTATCATTTACTGTATCTTTAATGTGCCATTGAATTCTAAATGTTTTTGATGAACTAGAAAAAGTAGCAGAATGTTCTGGGAGACTTCATTAGGAAAATCACTAAATAAGCTTGTTATAAACTTGAGTTCTCTTTCTTTCATTTTATTTCATTATCTTCTAGGTAAACTTATTAGACTTTTCTTTGAATAAAAATATAGCTGTTAAAGTAAAATTTTCTGATAGAAGTGCTAAGAGCAGGTGAAATCCTTTTTTTTTTTTGAGACGTTGTTTTGCTCTGTGGCCCAGGTTGGTGTGCAGTGGTACAATCTTGGCTCACTGAAACCTCTGCCTCCTGAGTTCAAGCGATTCTCCTGCCTCAGCCTCCCAAGTAGCTGGGATTACAGGCACGTGTGAACACGCCCGGCTAATTTTTGTATTTTTAGTAGAGATGGGTTTCACCATGTTGCCTAGGCTGGTCTTGAACTCCTGACCTCAAGCAATCCACTTGCCTTGGCTTCCCAAAGTTCTAGGATTACAGGCATGAGCCACCGCACCCTGATAGATGAAATCTTTATTCTCTGAGCAGGTGCTGGCTTAGAAGAGATTCTTTCAACCTTTCCTATACTTGATGTTACCTGCAGCATCCTCGTTTTCTTTGATAACTTGCCCTGGTTCTGGGGTGTGGTCTTTCTCTGGCTATTCCACATGTGACTATCACTGCAGTTTAAGAAAATTGTAGCTGAAACAAGCCACAGTAGAACCGCCTGACTAAATATGAGGAAGAGGAGGCCAAGGGCCTTTAGAATCATTACAAAGATGTTTGTAAGCAGTGGTTCTCCATCTTCGTGGGAGATTAAATAGGAAGGAGGGTGTAATGTTGCAGCACAGAGTACTGGGATTTGCTACAGAGAAGAACTTCCTGTGCTAAGCGTGCTGCACCACTGAAATGATTTCTGAACAGGAGGATAAGGGCCTCATCTTTAGGTCAAAATCCTCTGTGCGATCTTTTAGCCCCCAACACTTGCAATTACAAGGCTTTACTTGGGAGGCCTCATGGGGGAAAGCTGCCCTCCCCACACCTGACTTGGTGCACAGTGAATGCACTGCAATTTTCTGGAGGAAGTTTTGGTCAAGGATGCAGGCTCTACTGGCCCAGGAGCCTCTCATACGCATATCTGCATTCCTGACCTGGGAGCCTCTATTCTGGGGGCTCCCTTATCAGGAGCCTTGGCTGAGGTTCTTCCCAGGTGCCTCCACTGAGACTTCCTTACTAGTACACCATACAGGTTGGGAATCCCTCATCCAAAAATCCAAAATCCCAAATGCTCCCAAATCCACAACTTTTTGAGTGCCAGCATGACGTTCAAAGAAGTGCTCATTGGAGCTTCCTGGATTTTGGATTTTTGGATTTGAAATGCTTTTCTGGTAAATATAATATAAATATTCCAATATCCAAAAAAAAAAAAATCCCAAATCTGAAACATTTTTGGCCTCAAGTATTTCAGATAAAGGATACTCAACCTGTGTCAGTTTGCTCAGACTGCCATAATAAAGTACCACAGCCAGGGTGGCTTAAACAGCACAGTTTGATTTTCTCACAGCTCTGGAGGCTTAGAAGTCTAAGGCATGGGTATGGCTGGTTTCTGCTGAGGCCTCTCTCTTTGGCTTGTAGACGGCTGCCTTCTGCCTGTGTCTTCACGTGGTCTCTTCTCTGTGCGTATGTGTCCCCATCTCCTCTTCTTATAGGGATTCCAGGCATATTGGATTAGGGCCTGCAGTAATGACTTCATTTTACCTTAATTATCTCTTTAAAGGCCCTGTCTCAAAATACAGTCCTATTCTGAGGTCATGGGGGTTAGGACTTCAAACTATGAATTTGTGGGAGGGGGTGAGTGGTGGGGGGAAATGGAACACTGGAACCAGCCTGTTTGTCTTCTTCTTTTTTTTTTTTTTTTTGAGACGGAGTCTCGCTCTGTCGCCCAGGCTGGAGTGCAGTGGTGTGATCTCGGCTCGCTGCAAGCTCCGCCTCCCCGGTTCACACCATTCTCCTGCCTCAGCCTCCCTAGTAGCTGGGACTACAGGCGCCTGCCATCATGGCCAGATAATTTTTCTGTTTTTAGTAGAGACGGGGTTTCACCGCATTAGCCAGGATGGTCTCAATCTCCTGATTTTGTGATCCTCCCGCCTTAGCCTCCCAAAGTGCTGGGATTACAGGCATTAGCCACCATACCCTGCCTCTCTTCTCTTTTATCTCTTGCCTGCACTGTCACAGTAAGTTAATAAAGTCTGGGTTGGTGCTTAATTTGGACTCATTGTCTTAATTGACTGCTTTAACAGCTGGAAGCTCAACAGAGGCTGGAAGACTGACTTTTGAGGTGATTCTTAAAGTAGATTCCAATCAACTAATAAGAATGGTGCTGCCTGGAGACATGCGTGCCCATGCACTTGTGGGTAATGTCCATTCACTTCTATATTTAGCAAATATTTATTGGCATCTGCTATGTGCCAGGTATAGGGGATGGTGATATAAGGGGCTGGAAGTACAGTTACAAGGCAGAAAAGTTCCCTGTCCTCACTGAGCTAACCTCCCATGGGGAGACTGTAGCCATTGAGTAAATATAATAATTGCAGCTTGTTATTTTGCCTTAGAGAGAATAAACAGGATTCTGTGATAAAAATTAAAGAGGAGATGATGGCCGGGGTGTGGTGGCTCACGCCTGTAATCCCAACAGTTTGGGAGGCTGAGGTGGGCAGATAGCTAGAGCCCAGGAGTTCAAAACCAGCCTGGGTAACATGGTGAAACCCTGTCTCTACAAAAAAGTACAAAAATTAGCTGGGCATGGTGGCATGTGCCTGTAGTCCCAGCTACTTGGGAGGTTGAGATGGGAGGATCACTTGAGCCCAGGAGGTTGAGGCTGCAGTGAGCCATGACTGCATCACTACGCTGTAGCCTGGGCAACAGAGAGAGAGAGAAAAAGAGAGAGAGATACAAGAAGAAAGGAAGGAAGGAAGGAAGAAAAGAAAGGAAAGAAAGAAAAGGAAAGGAAAAGAAAAGGAAAGGAAAAGAAAAGAAAAGGAAAGATGATGTTGGTGCAGAAATCTGAGGGTTGAGAGGAGGGCAGCCTCACAATGAGGCTGGGAGAGGGTGACCCCGGAGGCCTGAGGCCCCTGAGGCGAGAACGTGTTTGCTGTGTTCCAGGAACCCAGAAAGCCACATGACTGTTGTTGTTACATGTTTTGAATGTTGTCCCTGAGTGAGACCTCTGTGGTCTTTCTAGAATTTATACATATTTCATTTTATATTTGTATGTATTGATACCCTTTCTGGTCCTCAAAAATATTTAAGTGAGTGATAAAACTAAAAAAGGCTGAGATGAGGGAATTGGGAATGTAGGAAAAGAAAGCAGGAAAAAGTGTAATTGTTTCATAAAGGGGTTAAAATAATAACTGAAATAGAACTGAGAGGGAAAAACGTGGTTTGAGGAATGAGTCAGATTGGGGTCAGACTATCTCCTTGAGGAAGGTGTCTGGTTCTCATAGATCAGTAGTTGGTGGTTGATTGGGTAAACTACCAGGAAAGACCTATTTTCATAAATCTAGGCTAAGAGGAAGTACTTTGGGTTTGGGGTATTAATTGGGCAGGCCTAGATGTGGCCTGGCCCACCTTGTAAACTTGCGTTTGCCTTGGAGCAGATGACTTACATGTCATTGAAGCTGCCAAACACCCCACTGACAGTAGTGTCAGAGGTGTTCGAACTAGAGAGACTCCATCTTGAGCGACAGCTAGGAAAATAAGGCTGGGACGTGCTGGGCTGCATTCCCAGAAAGCTAGGTATTCCTAGCCTGGAGATGCTTACAGTTAGGGGAATAGATTGATAATGTTTACTAAACAGACCCAGACTTGGGAGTGTCCTAATATCCCGATATCTTGAGAACAAAGGCATTCCTAATTTTGCTTTAAAGGTAATAATATTGATTCTTGCAAAATATAGTAATTACGAAAATTAATCCTTTATCACAAACCCTTGTATCAGAGCACATCTCCCCATGATCTTTTTTTATCCTATATAAAATCTTTTATTTATCCTTACCTAAAGATCCATGATCTTTTTTTGTCCTTACCTTACCTAGGTAAGACGTGTTCCTCCTCTTACTTTCGGGAATGCCCTATTCTGTTTATAGAGTAGCTGTTCTTTCACCACATTACTTTCTTAATAAACTTGCTTTTGCTTCGCACTGAATTCTTTCTTGCGCGAGATCCAAGAACCCTCTTGGGGCCTGGATCGGGCCCCCATTCCTGTAACAGTAACATGCCAACACTACACCTAGGGAACAGGAAAATAGCGAGAGAAGTAGAAGGAAGAGGATTGCATGGAAACCATTGAAAAATTGGGCTTTAAGACTTCCAGAAAGAACTTCTTGAGTTTTTTCAAGAAGGAACCAGTTGGTACCAGGAGCCTAAAGTAGATGTACAGTGTCATAATTAAGAGTATGGGCTTTGGAATTAATAGAGCTGGCTTTAAATGTATTCCTTCCTAAAGACATGACCTTGAGTGAGTTATTTAACCTTTATGAGACTTGGTTTCATCATCTGTAAAATGGTGACACCATACAGTTATTAGGAGGATTACATGAGGTAAATCATAATGCATCTGGAACACGGTTAGTGTTTAATAAATGGTAACTTTTTTCTTTTCTTTCTTTCTTTTTTTTTTTTTTTGAGGCACAATCTCACTCTGTCTCCTAGGCTGGAGTGCGGTGGCATGATTTCAGCTCATTGCAGCCTCTACCTCCTGGGCTCAGGTGATCCTCCTACCTCAGCCTCCTGAGTAGCTGGAACTACAGGGGCATGCCACCATGCCCAGCTAATTTTTGTAGTTTTTGTAGAGTTAGTGTTTTGCCATGTTGCCCAGGCTGGTCTCAAACTCCTGGGCTCAATCTATCCTCTCGCCTCCGCCTCTGAAAGTGCTGGGATTACAGGCATGAGCCACCATGACCAGTCATAAGTCATAACTCTAATTAAATATTGTTGAGAAATCTATTTTGGTAAGAAAGTCAAAATAAGAAGACATTGATAAAAGGGGTCAGATGTGATGAGGTGCAGAGATTAGGAGAATAAGGCATCGTTGCCTGGGAAACCTCTTTTTGAATGGAAATAAATCATAATGAAGAAATATATTGTGACCAAAAGAATAACTCTCATTTCCTCTTTTCTCTCTGATTTGGCCATGATAAGCAAGGAAGTCTCTGAAACTGGTGAGACTGCCCAGAGATGGAAGAGCTGAGTTGGGCATGAGTGGAGCTTTCTGGCCAGAGCGGGCAAGTGAGCTGAGAATAGGTTCTGGGGAGGCCCTGCTCATGGATTTCCATTAGGGTAGAAAAAACGAGTCTAGATTTCATTAGACTGTGCTTTCTAATAGCTGAGTTTAGTGACATAGGTATCAGTCTGCAATTACTGCCTTCCTTCCTGTGGTTGGTTAAAAACTTTTGAGTAACTAAATATAGTTTCTGCCATTTTAATTTATGAATCAAATCAACTAATACTGAGTGCCTACCCTGTGCCAGATACCAATCTAGGTTTATAGTAGTGAGCAAAATTGATGAAGCCCTACCCTCAGTGCAGTTACAATACAATAAAGAGGATAATTTAAAAAGGAAATGATTTGCAATTCCTGCTGAGGATGAAGAGAAGCGGGTAGGGGAATAGACACGGAGGTAGAGGGCAGCACTGCTTTAGATGGAGTTGCTAAGGAAGACTGCCGAAAAGAGACTTCAGTCTGGGAGAAGCGTGTTCCTGGGAGAGCGAACAGCATGTGCAAAGACCCTGAGGCAGGAGCAGACTTGGAGTGATTGAGAAACAGCCAGTCAGTGTGGGTCAAATGGAGTGAGTGGGGGGAAAGTGCGAGGTTGTTTCAAGCACATTTGTTTTAATCCTGATCGGAATGATCTAGCAGAAAGGAAGAAATGAGATGCAGTGGGGAGAGAGAGGAGAGAGAGAGAGAGAGAGAGAGAGTCAGGGGACAGGAGCTTCTCCATACCAATGATTAGGAAGATGAGCAAGTTAAGCAAATTCACGAGGTGAGGAGAAGGGGATGAGAGTTTGAGGAGCAAGGAGAATGTGTGAAATAACTTCCAGGAGAGTGAAAGAGTAAATATAGTGAAATATTACATCAATATAGAAAAACACAGTTCTCAGTTGTCTATGGAGGGAGAAGCCTAACGGCAAGCATCTTCCTTCCTAAAGGAAGCTTCTTTCTTCTTTTTTTAATTTTAGAGACAGTGTCTTGCTCTGTTGCCCAGGCTGGAGTGTAGTGATGTGATCATGGCTCACTGCAGCCTCAAACTCCTGGGCTCAAGGGAGCCTCAGCCTCCCAAGTAGCTGGGACTACAGGTGTGTACCACCATGCCCGGCTAATTTTTTTTTCTTTTTTGTGGAGATGGGGGTGTCACTTTGTTGCCCAAGCTGGTCTTGAACTCTTAGGCTCAAGTAATCCTCCCACCTTGGCCTCCCAAAGTGTTGCGATTACAAGTGTGAGCCACCACGCCTGGCTTAAAAATATCCTCCTTACCTGGTTGTGTCTGACTCACAGGCTGGTGGTGCCCAGCAGGGGAGATACATGTTTTCTGGCCAAGCCCAAATCTCTGTGGTGCCCAAATCTCCGAGGCACCAGCAGATTCAGATGCTACACCTCATACTGCTAGACAGCTATTCCCCCTCTTCCTTGTCTCTTGTCTTCCCTTCTCCAGCATCCCCTCTTGGGCTAATTCTCAGGTTCTATCTTGACTCCACCACTTAGACCAATTGCTCCACCTCTTTGTGTCTGTTTCCCTCTCTATAAAAGGGTCTGATGCTTGTGTCTACCTTGTAGATTTGTCATGGAAATTGAGTTAATGCATATAAAGTGCAAGGGGCCACGTCTGGCACATGGATGTTTCCTTTTGTCATTACTACCATCAATGCAGCTACTTCTATGACTGCTGCAGCACTGTCTATGGCTAGTGGTGCACCCATATGTGCCAGTCGTCATTGCTTCTGAGGTTCCCAGACTGCAATGGGCAGAAGAATCCTTTGGAGTGCTTTTACAAAATTCTGATGCCTAGCTCCCACCAGAGATGCTGATTCTAGGCCCAGAAGGGTCTGCATTTCCAGCAAGCACTCCAGTGGTTCGAATGGAGGTATGATCACACCACCTGGTGTCTACTTCATGGATGACATCTCATTTAATCTTCAAACCACTGCGTAAGATAGGCAGTATTAATCCATTATAATAAAGAGAAAATGGAGCTCAAGGGAGTCTACATAATTCAACTTACGTTCCATAGCTGTAACTGGTAGCCATCAGGATTTGAATTTCCATCTATTCTACTCCAAAATGTAGACTAGTTAAATGAGTCAAAAGGAATGAGTTGAAATGAATTCAAAGGACTCCCCCACCTAGAATTTGGAGTTTTGCAGACAATTGCTTATCTGCTTCTTTTTAAAAAGGGGTGTGTCCAACATGGCACATGTATACATGTGTAACAAAACCTGCAGGTTGTGCACATGTACCCTAGAACTTAAAGTATAATAATAAAAAAAGGGTGTGTGTGTGTGTGTGTGTGTTTAAATACCTGGAACCAACTTTGAGTCCCTTGTTTTAGCTCTCTCTCAAATCCCTATCTCTAGGAACCAGGCACATTAGAGATGTCATCTTCCACCCCCTGGTGCCATGAAACCTTGTGTGTGGGAGTCGCAGAGCTGGGTGTTCACCACTCACCCCAGTATATTTAGGAAACATTCAGGAAATTCACAGAACACTTGCCCAAATCTTCAGTAACCACACCTAAATGCCTTTGTGACTCTCAAAAGGGAGAATGCTCTGAACAAGGTCTTTGCAAAGGAGCAATCCCAAGTTAGGAAGGGAGTCCAGGATGTTCTACACATCAGGCCTCCAGCTGGCTTGGGTTTGGGCACTTGAGACACCGTGGCCTCCGGAACCTTAGTGAGTGATGGCTATAGGAGCAGAGGTTCGTGGAAACATGAATGTGGTAATTTGTAGTGGGGCTGTTGATGGATGAACGTTGGTTAAATGCTTATCTTGCCGGGCTCTTTGTGCTGCCACAAGGGTGTGCATCTGAACCTCTGCCAGACAGATTTCTTTCCCCAGCTGGGTCTCTTCCCATACATCTGATACTGGGCAGGTGTATGGAAAGTCACATAATTGTCATTCCAGGGCTGTTTCACAGTGTCCAAATCTAAGACAGCACCTTTTGATGTAGCTCACAAGAGCAGCTTGGCCAGGAGGAAAGTGTTCCAGGTCATAAGTAACATTAGCAGGCACACACACAGTTCCTGGCCCCAGCATGACCTAGCTGTGTGGTTTGAGATGAAGCACTTCACCTCTTTGAGCTGTTTCTTCATCTTTAAGTTTTGAATACTTTGATATAAAGTTTATGGTGTTCTGGAGATTAAGCAAAGTAAAGCACTGTGTTCCTTTGCTGGGCTCCCATACCCCAGTGCTAGCTTGCCCCAGCATCTTTTGGTAATGTGCAGTGGTTGAGTTACTTCTCTTGTCTCCCACTAACTTTCTTTAGGGACAGATCCAGCTCTTAGTGCTTGTTTGTTTGTTTTTACCACAGTATCTAACACAGTGCTCTACCCATGGTAGGTAATTTGGATAAGTTGAATAAATGAATGAATGTTCAAACAAAACCCCCCAGAAACTATGTTAGGGAGCACTGCTATAATCATCCTCTAGCTTCTTGGAAGAATATAGTATTTACGTTGTGAATTCAGTTAT
This sequence comes from Nomascus leucogenys, assembly GCF_006542625.1. Taxonomy (NCBI): domain Eukaryota; kingdom Metazoa; phylum Chordata; class Mammalia; order Primates; family Hylobatidae; genus Nomascus; species Nomascus leucogenys. Next base: position 56,162,310 of record NC_044384.1, on the reverse strand, counting down.
AAAGTATTACACGTGGAAGGCTTTTTAGTTAAGAAAGATCATAAAAAATGTTAGGAACTAGGAGAGACTACTTTTTTCCATCCTTCTGAAAAAGGGTAGGTCATTCTGTGGGCTTCTGGTTTATTCTCTGGAGACTGCCAAATTTGGAGCTCAACTCGGCTTAGTTGTTTTTTTTTTTTTTTTTTTTTTTTTTTTTTTTTTTTTTTTGAGACGGAGTCTCGCTCTTTCACCCAGGCTGGAGTGCAGTGGCGCGATCTCGGCTCACTGCAAGCTCTCCGCCTCCCGGGTTCACGCCATTCTCCTGCCTCAGCCTCTCCGAGTAGCTGGGACTACAGGCGCCCGCCACCACGCCCGGCTAATTTTTTTGTATTTTTAGTAGAGACGGGGTTTCACCGTGGTCTCGATCTCCTGACCTCGTGATCCGCCCGCCTCGGCCTCCCAAAGTGCTGGGATTACAAGCGTGAGCCACCGCGCCCGGCCTCGGCTTAGTTGTTTATGGGAACAGTCCTATCTCCTTTCTTCATAGCCCCTTCTGTTACATTTTCTGTTTCCCATCTGAATAAGCTAATAATGTAATAGCCTTGGTGCAATTCCAAGTGTGAGTCCCTTGTTCTGTTTATCTTTCGGTGTTCTCATCTCTCTGTCTAGAATGGCATTTGGTACAGAGTAGATGATCATCATAGGTTTGTCGCATGGATGGATGAATAATTGAACATGGGAGTTCTCTTCTCTGTTCCTTTTCTTCTCCGACTTCTATCAGTTTTTGTCCTGCTTTATTTATTTATGGGTGTTTTAAAAATATCGGACGTCAGGCACAGAGTTAGATTATGGATTAGTCATAACACTCAGTTTATGAGATATTTATATACACAAATATATATTCCATACATCTGCCCACTACCAGATGTATGGGAAGAGACCCAGCTCGGGAATACATTATCATTACATACACACGCACACACACGCACAGACATATATGCACATATATATACACATACATACATATATATACACACATATATATGCACATATATACACACATATATATGCACATATATATACACATACACACATATACACACACACATACACATATATTTGAGACAGGGTCTCACTCCATCACCCAGGCTGTAGTGCAGTGATGCAATCATGGCTCACTGCAGCCTCGACTTCCCCGGCTCAGGTAATCCTTCCACCTCAGCTTCCCAAGTAGCGGGGATGCATGCCACCATGCCCGGCTGATTTTTGTATTTTTTGTAGAGACAGGGTTTCGCCATGTTGCCCAAGCTGTTCTTGAACTCCTGAGCTCAAGCAATCCTCCCACCTTGGCCTCCCAAAGTGCTAGGATTACAGGTGTGAGCTACTGTGCCTGGCCTATATATGTATTTTAAATAGTAATAAGCATTCATGAACTTGCTACCAAAACCAAACATAGAGCCTGGATAATAATTTATGTCTAAATGTATGGTCTGCCCACCCCCATTCCCTCTGTCTCTTACATTCTGGGGAAATAATCATCCCAAATCCTTTATTAATACTTTGCTTTTTTAATATAGTTTTTACTACATCTATATGTATTTCTAAAAAGTAGGTGCTTTTTATTTTGCTTGCTCATAACTTTATAAAAAGTATATCATGCTTTTTTCACTTAATATTATATTGCTGAGATTCATCAATATTGTTTCATCCATATTGTTTCATTGTATATATTCATTTACTCATTATTGCTTGTATAGTTATTAATTGTGTGAATATACCACTGTTAGTTCATCCACCCTCCTGTGGCTGGGCAATTAGGTTATTCCCAGGATTTTGCTCTTATGAACAGTGCTGCTGTGAATAGTGTTGAATATAATACCATCAAATTTGTGCAAGAGTTTCTTTTTGGTTATGAGTTTGAGAGTAGAATGCCATATCATAGGAAATGTGAATTTCAACTTTAGGTGGTAATACTAAAACAGTTTCCAAAGTTTTTGTACCAATTTATACTCCTACTATGTCTTTTCTAACTCTGGTTATCATCAAACTTTAAACTTGGGTCTACTGAATACGTATAAAATAATATTGCATTGTGGACTGCCTTGATCACTAATGATGGTGATGGTGAACATTTCATGAAATGCTTATTATGTTTATTGTGTTTATATGTGTTTCCTCTTCTGTGAAATGCCTACTTTTGCCCATTTTCCCATTGAACTATTTATATTTTTCTTATTGATTTGTAGGATTGTTAGGAATTTGGTATGTATTTCTGATGAGAGTTCTTTGTTGATTTTAAGTTCTTTGATCAGTTATTGATTCTTGTGTAATAAACTACCCCCAAAACTTAGGGGCTTAAAACAACGACAGTTTTGGCCAGGTGTGGTGGCTCACGCCTGTAATCCCAGCACTTTGGGAGGCCGAGGCAGGCGGATCACCTGAGGTCAGGAGTTCGAGACCAGCCTGACCAACATGGAGACACCCCGTCTCTACTAAAAATAGAAAATTAGCCGGACGTGGTGGCACATGCCTGTAATCCCAACTACTCAGGAGGCTGAGGCAGGAGAATCACTTAAACCCAGGAGGCAGAGGTTGCAGTGAGCCAAGATCGCACCATTGCACTCCAGCCTGGGCAACAAGAGCGAAACTCCGTCTCAAAAAAAACAAAAACAAAAACAGTTTTTTCTCTCACAATTCTGTGGGTTGACTGGGTTCAGCTGGATGATTCTTCTGCTCCATGGTTTGTCAGTTGGGGTAACTCACTTAGTTGCATTCAGCTGGTGGCTAGGATGGACTGGATGGCCTAAGGCCTCACTAACATACAAGGTATCTTGGTGCTCTCCCATTTGTCCTCTCCAGTTGGCTATTTTGGACTTTCTCACAGAATGGTAATTTCTGGGTGGTTGGACTTCTTGCCTGATGGCTGGCTTCCGAGAGGAAGGAAGCAGAATCTCCTAGCCCTTTTAAGGCCTAAGCTTGAATGTCCCAGAATGACACATCTGCTATAACAAAGCAAACAATCAAGTCAGTCTGGATTCAAGGTAGAGACTAGCCTCCAGGGCAAATAGCATCCACCTTTTGATGGGTGAAATGGCAGGCACAGAGAAAGAGAGAAGGAATTGATGGCAGTCATCATTGGAGACTGTTTATCACTTTTGCATTGTAAATATCTTCTAGTTTTAACTTTTCACTTTTTAAAGGTGTCTTTGATGAAGCAAACTTCTTTATACATCTTTTATTTTATTTATTTATTTATTTATTTTTCACAGAGACCAGGTTTCACTATGTTGCTCAGGCTGGTCACCAACTCCCTGGGCTCAAGGAAACAAAATTCTTTTTTTTTTTTTTTTTGAGACAGAGTCTTGCTCTGTCGCCCAGGATGGAGCACAGTGGTGCAATTTCAGCTCACTGCAACCTTCGCCTCCCAGGCTCAAGTAATTCCTGTGTCTCAGTTACAGGAGTGTGCCACCATGCCCAGCTAAAGGAAGTAAAATTCTTAATTTTAACATAGATTTATCCATCTCTTCTTTTGTAGTCAATGCTTTTTGTATCTTGGGTTAAGAAACCTTTCCTTGCTCTCAGTTCTAAAAGGTAGACACCTTTTTTTCTACTATGAGAGTTTGAAGTTTTATTTTTCACATAGAAGTCCTTATTTCATCTGAAGTTGAATTGCATTTGTGACTTGAGTAGAACTGATTTTATTATTTCCCCCTGGATCTAGAATATTCCTTCTTTTCCCAGTGGTCTGACATACCTCCTATGTTATATACTAAAGCTTCTTAAATGCATGGGCTGTCTGTTCTGTCCCATAGGTCTGTTTGTCTCATTTTGCCTTTCCTTAATTACAGTAGCTTCATAATAAGCCCCGATTCCTTGAAGGGCAAGTTTCCTCCTCCTGGTCTTCTTCTTCAGCAATATCTTGGTCCTTTAAAGTTTCATATAAATTTTAGAATTATCTTACTGTACTTTAAGAAAGTCCTTATTCAGGTTTTCACTGGCATAATATTGTCTCTGTAGCTTAATTTGGGGAGAATTGATAAGTTTTTGATATTATCTTCTAGCTAACTCTCCATTTATGTAGATTTTCAAAATTCTGTTAATACTGTTTAAAATTTTTATTTGTCAAATTTCTTTTGAGATACTTGATGTTCTCTGAGACTATTATAAATGGCATTTTCTCTTTAATTAAATTTTCTAGTTGTTTGCTGCTATTCTACAGAGATGCAATGACTTTTGTATTTTAATGTCACATCCAGCTACCTTGCTAAAAATCTCCCAGTATTTCTAAAATTCTCTTTAGCAGATATATTTGGGTCTTTATTTTCTCTTTTTCTCATTCCTTTTGTTTTTTTTTTTTTCGGAGTCAAGTTCTCACCCTGTTGCCCAGGCTGGAGTACAATTGTGTGATCATAGCTCACTATACTACAGCCTCAAGCTCCTAGGCTCAAGCAATCCATCCCAGTCTCCCAAGTAGCTGGGACTGCAGACACATACCACCACACCTGGCTAATTTAAAAAAAAAAAATATTTTTCTTGCTATGTTGCCCAGGCTGGTCTCAAACTCCTGGCCTCAAGTGATCCTCCTGCCTCAGCCTCCCAAAGTGCTGGGATTACAGGTGTAAGCCACTGTGCCTGGCTTCATTTGGAGGTTTTTTTTTCTTTTCTCTTTTTTTTGAGACAGGGTCTTGTTCTGTTGCCCAGACTGGAGTCCAGTGGTATGATCTTGGCTCACTGCAACCTCAGCCTCCTGGGCTCAAGCGATCCTCCCAACTCAGCCTCCCAAGTAGCTGGGACTACAAGCAGGCACCACCACACTCAGCTATTATTTTTGTATTTTTAGTAGACACGGGGTTTCTCCATGTTGCCGAGGCTGCTCTAGAACTCTTGGGCTCAAGCAATCCGCCCATCTTGGCCTCCCAAAGTGTAGGGATTACAGGCATGAGCCACTGTGCCCAGCCTCATGTGGAGTTTTAATGTAAATAATTTTATCTTTAAATAAATAATAACAGTTTTATTTCCTTTATTCCAAATGTTATACATCTGTTTTTTTCTCCTGCCTTTAAAAAAATCCTTCTTGTTCTTGTCTCTTGCCCATTTTTTACTTTCAATTCTTGTGGAAAACATCAAGTTGAGTCAGAAATGGCAGAGACATAAATATATAAGCCTTTTTATTTTGTGTATACCCATGAAGCAGTAAAGTTGGTATGAGCGTCTGTTGGAAGATATGGCTACAGAAAAAATAAAGTGGCCTGTCCCAGTGATACTCACGGGAAGGAAAGAGCCTCCTCAATGATCTTCCATCTGAGAAGTCCCATGGATTCTCTTCTCTTCTGCTCCACAAGTTTGATTGTCTTTTCTTTCTTTCTTTTTTTTTCTGGTAAATTAGCTAGCCAGACTCAGTTTAGATGATCCCAATTTTTTCGGCAACATCCAAAGCATTGTAATCAGGAGCCAGTTGAACATATGCCTTCTTCCCTCCCTCAGGCCTAATCAGGGTGTTGACTTTGGCCACATCAATGTCATAGAGCTTCTTCACAGCCTGTTTGATTTGGTGTTTGCTGGCTTTAACATCCACAATGAACACAAGTGTGTTGCTGTCTTCTGTCTTCTTTATGGCGGACTCAGTGGTCAGCAGAAACTTGATGATAGCATAGTGGTCAAGCTTGTTCTCCTGGGGGCGCTCTGCCGAGGATATTTGGGCTGCCTCTGGAGTCACCGTGTGGTGGGCCGCCGGAAGGTGGGTGACGTGCGGATCTTATTTTTTTGTGTGGCTGTGGACACCTTTAAACACTGCCCTCTTGGCCTTCAAAGCCTTCGTTTTGGCTTCAGCTTTAGGAGGGACAGGAGCTTCCTTCTTTGCCTTTGGCGCCATCTCGTGAAAAGACCGCAAGTTTGATTTTCAAAAGTATTGTCAGGTATTGCACTTTTAAAAAGCCCCACGAGGTTGTCTTCTCTCAAAACCTTGTTGCTTGGTGCCAAGGCTTTACTTGCAGGATTAGTCATAACCTTGGCCTCCCTGAGAAAGTTCTTCAAGCGCAAGTCTACTTATCTAGGTAGCATTTCCACATAGACTTAATTCTCTATGAAGACCTCAAGAAAAATGATTGAGAAGGCTGGATAGAGTTTTAACACTTAAGAAAGTCATTCTTCTGATTTTTTTTTTCACTTCTAGATCCACAGTCTGATTTCCTTTAGGGCACTACTAAATTCTTTTTGATTCTTCATATAGGTTGATTTGCAGTAAATATGACATTGGGATGTAAGGTAAAAATTACTGAAAGTTCAGGAGTAAAACAAATGAAAGAAAAGAGAAGGAATATTTTAATAAAACGATTTGAATAAAAACTTTTACCCTGACTGTTTAAGAGTAACTTAAAGAAGCCAAACTTCCTAATTATTAATTTTTAAATATATTATTAAATTTTTAGAATAAATTTTTCTTTCTTTTTAAAGTCAATGTTTACACTGATCTTTTTATTTTTCAAACAGAAAGTGTATGTTACGCTTTTGCTTGTTAATGTTTAACTTAAGCTTGTGGACTCTTTGTTAGAAATTATTTTATATGGCAAAAAATTTATCACCTAAACTTGGCTAATACAAAGTTAATCCAGAAAAACGATCATCTAGGACATTACTGGTTTGACAAGTTGTTTTTATAGATTCTTTGCTGTCTGTCAAGGTTTTTTCCAATAGTCTTTAGAAATAAACAGAAAGTTTGACTCATTTTTATTACCTGGGCAAAGCTCGCTCCTTGGAATTCACCTTTAACTTATGTATCTATTCTATCAGTCAGACTTCCAAATGTCAGTGTTGACACTAGCCTGTATAATTGTGATGCTGTCTTGCCTATACACTTATTTTTTAAATATGTGCTTTCAAATTATTTATTGCTCAGACTTGAAATATGTATTTGATATATATAATTTTTAGTGCCCACTAATTGTGAGATCAAGGGCTAACGTGAGTGCTAAAGCTCCTGAGCCTGTGTTCTTACCCAGTCTGCTGAATGACATGGACAGGAGCTGCAGAAGGACTGGTATATCAGCAGAAAGGCTAAGATGATTCTAAATGAAAGAGGCCTTCAGGCTACTGTGAAGGCTACCATTTAAAACAAATTACAGGAAATAATGTATGTTAGTGATTATGCATGGATGTATAATAAACCAGAGTTGTAGCTATTAGAGAGTTACAGGATAGTGTTAACTTGCTATCCCTGGACCCTGGACTTAGGTCCTGATTCTACCATTGACCAGTGGTGTGGTTCTTGGGAAAATTACTTAACATTCCACTCTCTTTCCTCATCTGTAAAATAGAGGTGATAATAATAATCTTAGTATGAAAATGTAAACTGGGTGGTGCCCAGTGCATAATAGGTGCTCTACAAATCTTCATCTTAATTATTATTATTACTTTGAAATTGAGAATTACTCTAACAACCTAGAAAGCACCTTCTGCATTCCTCACGTCTATAATGTGGAGATGGAGATAAATGTAAATCAGAAGCTTTCCCATTTTGGGGAGAGATTTTGCTTCTAACCAGATGTAAATCTTCTAAACTTTGAGGAATAATAACTAAATTCCCTCATCAAATAACTAAATGTTCTGGTAAAATGTTCTCTAGGGAGAAATAAAGATCATAGAAGGGAAAATACTGATAGTAAGTGTTTAGATGTCCTAGCTTAAAAGTTATTCATGGCTGGGCGTGGTGGCTCATGCCTGTAATCCCAGCACTTTGGGAGGCCGAGGCAGGCAGATCACCTGAGGTCAGGAGTTCAAGACCAGCCTGACCAACATGGAGAAACCCCGTCTCTAATAAAAGTACAAAATTAGCTGGGCATGGTGGTGCATGCCTGTAATCCCAGCTACTCAGGAGGCTGAGGCAGGAGAATCGCTTGAACCTGGGAGGTGGAGGGTGCGGTGAGCGAAGATCATGCCATTGCACTCCAGCCTGGGCAACAAGAGTAAAACTCTGTCTCAAAAAAAAAAAAAGTTATTCATTAAGTACCATATTATGACAATGCATTTTATAGAAAGAATCAACATTTTTGAGAAATGGCTGATGGAATTATTCCTTGGTTGAGTTTCTAGGGGGTGCAAGGCAGTGTGTTGGGTTGAAGTGATACAGGGAAGAGCGGGAAACACACGGCCTCCGACCTCAGGAAATGGCGGGGCCACATACACCCAAGGTGCTGCTTCTGAGTTATAGAAATATTTTTGTATAATGTCGAAAGATAAAGATCTACACAGATACCTCACCATGCATGAAAGAACCATGAGTTGCATACTAGATGAAAACATGTAGTCACACCTTTGGTTACATACCAGGATCAAATTTCTCTCTGAACACTTAAGAATTAACTTCTAAGATGCTGGCTAGGGGCAGAGCTACCTCTTTGTCACAGCACATTCCTTGGGAGGCTGTGGGTATAAGTTTGCCTCTTTGTCCCCATCCTATGTGATGGTTATACTCTAAGAGCATTTAGTTTGGGAGCAGATAGTTCAATATGTGAAGTCCATCCCTGGGAAGCATGGTCCTCTGACCCACTTAAAATACATTCAACATAGAAGAAAGGCCTATGTTCAGGTTTTAGATGGTAAATGGCTGCAAAACTATGCAAAAACCAAACCAAAACAAAAACCAGAATCAAAAGAATCCGTCTAGCAAGAAAGAGTAATTCAATAAGAAGTTAGAGATTATACCAAACAGATTATCACCACAGGTAAAAATGGATCCCCATTTACTTACTGAATTAATACTGACTTCTCAGTGCTGGTATTCACAGCCAGCCACATCTCTCCATGTACCTGGCAAGCCTTGTCTCTCAATGCTTGTCCTCAAAGGTGAAACTGGACCAGCCGGCCCCTGTGCCTTTGCTCGTGCTGGTTCCTCTACCTGGAACGCTTTCCCTGTTTGTGCTCACTGCCACTTACCAAAGTCCTATTCGTCCTCCCAGGCACTGGACATGCCTTCTCTTCCACCGTGGAATATCTACTGCCATTGGCCGCAGCTGTCTACTCCATGGAGGCACTTGCTGTACACCCCTTCCCTGATGGTTGTTTGGATCCTTGATGCCCCACTAGGACTGTGGGGAGGGATCTTTTTTGTACCCCAGGGCCGCACACAGAATTGCACAGAGGATGACTTAATGAGTGAAGTGGATTTGTTGAAGTGAAAACCTCTTTTCATCCCAAATACAACAGGCTCTTCTTGAAGTGTTGTATGAAACAAAAACATAGCTGTAAAGATGGAAGATAAGAAGACCCCATATCCTAAAAACACCATAATCAGAGGCATAAATCAGTGATAAGTTTTAAGATAAATGAAAAAGAGAAAGCCTTACTACTGTCTCCAGAATACATTCCAGTGAATTTTAACAGCTGACATCCCTAAGCTGTATAAGATAGTCTTTGTTTGGTTCCCGGTATTTGCTATATGGATAAGAAAAAATTACTTGAAAGTAAAAAAAAAAAAAACAAACAAAAAAAAAAACGAAAAAACAAAAAAAACCCACTTTTTTTTTTCAGGGCCAGTTCTGTGACTATTGCAATTCTGAGGACCCCAGGAAAGCACATCCTGTCACCAATGCCATCGATGGATCTGAACGTTGGTGGCAAAGCCCTCCCCTGTCCTCAGGCACACAGTACAACAGAGTCAACCTCACCTTGGATCTGGGGCAGGTGAGCTACACTTTTAACTGGAGTGGGAACATGAGCTTAGATCACTGTTTCTATAGGGATTTCTGATATAATAATTATTGTAAAAAAAAAAAAACTTCAGTTTTAATCCCCTAATCATTGTTAAACCTGTTACATTAATATTTGCTTCCCTTAAGACCCAGAACAGGCCAGGCACAGTGGCTCACACCTGTAATCCCAGCACTTTGGGAGGCCAAGGTGGGTGGATCACTTGAAGTCAGGAGTTTGAGACCAGCCTGACCAACATGGTGAAACCCCATCTCTACTACAAATACAAAAATTAGCCGGGTGTGGTGGTGGATGCCTGTAATCCCAGCTACTTGGGAGGCTGAGGCAGGAGAATCTCGCTTGAACCTGGGAGGTAGAGGTTGCAGTGAGTCAAGATCGTGCCATTGCACTCCAGCCTGGGCAACAGAGAGAGACTCCATCTCAAAACAGAAACAAAAACAAAGCCTGGAACAGTGCCTGGCAGCATGCAGACAGATCCCCATCCCTGTCTATTAAATGAGATTAAAAAATAGTTGTAAATAGTTTCATTGGCAAAGACATTTTTATTATTATTTTTAATTGTGGTAAAAGAGACACAACATCAAATTTGTCATCCTAACCATTTTTAAGTATATGGTTCAGTGGCATTATGAACATTGGCATCATTGTGCAACCATCACCGTCATCCATCTCTAGAACCCTTTTCATCTTGCGAAACTTTCTTAATGGTCTTAATTAGGGAATTTTAGAATAATTAGAATATTTTCTACAGTATTATAGGTAGTGTTTTCTAGAGGCACAAATGTGATCAGTCTGTTCTTTTTAATGAGAGTTTATTAAAGTTCACTTTATTTTATTAAATAAAAACTATGACTGCTCTAAAGAAGTTTTAAATGAAGCAATTAACTCATTTAGAACTCATAATAATCTTATGAGGTATGCACAATTATCTCATTTTATAAATGAGGAAACTGAGGCAGGGAGCAGATAAATGTATTTGTTATGACCACACAGCCTTAACAAACCCCATCTCTACTAAAACTGAAACTGTGTTCCCATTAAACAGCAACTCCCCATTCCCCTTTCTCCTGCTGCTCGCAGCCAACATTCTACTTCTCTTACTGTGAATTAACAACTCTTGGAAGCTCATATAAGTTGAATCATATAGTATTTGTCTTTTTGTGACTGGCTTCTTTAACTTGGCATGATTTTTTAAGGTCTTGAAAACATCAGGGAAAGTGAAAGAAGCTAGGCATAAAAGACTATCTTATATGATTCCATTTATATGGAATGTCCTGATAGGCAAATCTATAGAGAGAAAAGTAGCTTAGTGGCTGTCTAGGGCTAGGGGTTTTGGAGGAAATTGGGGAGTGACTACTAATAGGTATGTTTTTGGAGAGAGGGTGATGAAAATGTTCTAAAATTGATTGTGATGATGGTTGGACAACTCTGTGAATATGCCAAAGACCATTGGCATGTACACTTTATATGGGTGAACAGTATGGTATGTGAATTGTATCTCAATAAAACTGTTAAAAAAAAGGATTCATGGAAAGAGAGTGTTTCAAGAAAATAAAAAAGGAGGGAGAAAATAACTGTGTCGAATACTGTTGATAAGCCAAATAACAAAACACTGATAATTGACCAGTAAATGACCACTGGATTTGCCAGTGTGGAGATCACTTGTGACTTTGATAAGAGAGAATTGAAAAGTTAACTGTAGGGAAATTAAGAGAGAATGTGAGAGGAATTGAAGCACCTAATACAGAAATCAATTTTAAGAGTTCTGCTCAATGGGGCAAAAAGAAATGGAGGAGAATCATTGAAAAGCCAGGTAAAGAGAAGATTTCTTTGTTTATGATAGAGATAGCAACATGCTTGTGTGCTTGTGTGCAGATGGTAACGTAAACAGCAGGAAGAAGACTGTAGCTATTATTAGAACATTTTCATAACTGAGTTTGTTATGTCAATACTAATACTAAAACTAATGCTAATACTAATATTAATGTTTATACTATTCTTTTTGCTGGGAACAGTTAAGCATAGAGTACAGTTCATATAAAAACTACTACTTGAAAGAAAGAAAAAGGTAAATGTAATCCCATAGCATAGAAATGGAATGATACTGAGATTTCTTAGAATGAATGTGTTCTTTTCATTTTGATTGGGCAGTTTTGTGACAGAAGGGCTTTCAACCTCTTTAGTCCATGTGTTGTGCTAAATTAGACCTCTCCTGAGAATATTTTCACCATTAATTTGTGTCTGCAGGAATTCACAGAGAGCCTTCATGGTTCAAAAGACTCTATAAGCCTCCTTTAAACTATAAGTTAGTCTTATCCCTCTGATACCTGACCACTAGCATTCATTCAGTAGCTTCTGACAATACTAACCAAGAATTACCTACCATATCCCTTTTTTTTATTTTAGAAAGGGTCTCACTCTATTGCTGAGGCTGAAGTGCAGTGGTGCAGTCTCGGCTTACTGCAACCTCTGCCTCCCAGGCTCAAGTGATTCTGGTGTGTCAGCCTCCCAAGTAGCTGGGACTACAGGCATGTGCCACCACGCCTGGCTAACTTTTTGTATTTTAAGTAGAGACAGGGTTTCACCATGTTGCCCAGGCTGGTCTCGAATTACTGAGCTCAGGCAATCCACCCACCTAGGCCTCCCAAAGTACTAAGATTACAGGCGTGAGCCACCATGACCGGCCTATATCACTTATTTAACTGAGGGTTTTTGTAGTTAACAGGGAATTTTAATCCTTCAAAATGACCCATACTGAACTTACCCATGTCTGCTGGCTTGTTCTTTTTTCTTTAGAACTTTTTTTTTTTAAACCTACTTTAAAAGCCTCCTTTTGATGTACTGAAAAATTCCCTACTTAAGACAATTAAGAAAACATCAACATAGGAACAGTTCAGTACTTTGCTGGTTGCTGACAAACATGAGTCATGGCATGCATATTCATAAGGCCTGTGTCCACCCACCTGCTCTGCTCTGCAAGGCTGCTGAGAATGTGGGTTCTGGAGTCAGCCTGGCTCAGTTTGTCCTGATTGCTCTGCTCACTTGCTGTGTGGCCTTAACAAATATATTTATCTGCTCCCTGCCTCAGTTTCCTCATTTATAAAATGAGATAATTGTGCATACCTCATAAGATTATTATGAGTTCTAAATGAGTTAATTGCTTCATATAAAACTTCTTTAGAGCAGTTGTATTTTTTATTTAATAAAGTGAACTTTAATAAACTCTCATTAAAAAGAACAGACCAATCACATTTGTGCCTCTAGAAAACACTACTTATAATACTGTAGACAATATTCTAAGAAAGTCTAGGAGCAGGAAAAGCACGATCAGTTGTGTCGGACTGAAGACATTTCTTTCCTCTTCGGTGTTGGAGCATGACATGCTTTAACAAGCATGGTGTGTCTTCTAAGACTATTTTTTGCCCCATTGGTAAGATCTGTGTTTTCTTCCTTTTGCTGGAATTAACCATGAGAATGTCATTGAGAGGTTAGATTTCATAATTAATAGTAACAATAAGACCTTAGAGGGAGAGAAGTGGGAATTTTGATGCATGGTTGAGAAATAAAATACAGATCATAAATTTGTTACTACAAAATCACTTCTTTTCACCTGCTAAGCACTGAAATTTGATTTTGATGTGCTGTCGTCAATTTGACAGCTTATGCTGTTGTGAGGGTCTTGTTTTCTTTTAGACTAGTTGGTGTTTTTCATTGTTATTTTTTGGGCCAATAAGTTTGACAAATAAAAACATTACCTTCTGGACTTGATCTTTTTTTTTTTTTTTTTTTTTTTTTTTTTGAGACAGAGTCTCACTCTGTCACCCAAGCTGGAGTGCAGTGGCATGATATCAGCTCACTGCAACCTCCGTCTCCTGGGTTCAAGTGATTGCCTTACCTCAGCCTCCCAAATAGCTGGGATTACAGGTGCCCGCCACCATGCCTGGCTAATTTTTTTTTTTTTTTTTTTTTTTTTTAGCAGAGATGAGGTTTCACCATGTTGGCCAGGCTGGTCTCAAACTCCTGACCTCGGGTGATCTGCCCACCTCGGCCTCCCAAGTTGCTGGGATTACAGGCGTGAGTTACCGTGCCTGGCCCACAGACTTGATCTTGAAGGACAGTTTCCCCTTAAAAGGTGGTAAATGTAGGACAGTTCTGTGATTCACCAGAGGCATCATACTTTCTGGGGTTGTTCAAGTTCATTTAATTATATATTATGCAGTAGTTTCAGGCTATAGAATGAGAACATGATGTCTTTCAGGAAGCTTTTGTATCATCTGGCCAGATATAATGAGTTCATTTTTACACTTAAAGCATGTAGATGTCCAATTTTTAAAAGGAGAATCTTTGGAATCTAGGAACCTTTGTTCTGCCTGGATTCCTGGTAGGGCACGGGCTTTGGAGATCTCTCCCGTGAGATGGGAAGGTGTAGTGATGGGATCTACATACACACTCTGGACTTCCTCCAGAATCCAAACTCCAGAGTTCTACTCTATGGGCTCCCTATGTTCACCCTCCAGCTCCCTCCCCAGGGTGAGGTATAGAGAAAAACATGAGGAGGTGGGTGTGGAGGGAGTTCCTATGGTCCATGACTTCAGCCCCCGCAGAGCAAGCCTGACTCATTGTGTTCCAGGGAAAAACAATAAAATTATCTGAAGAATTTTGAGGCTTGTATGCAATGTGTAATGTTTCCAAGAGTATTATTTTGTTATTTAAACCTGTTAGTAGTAAAAATAAACAAAGACAATCCCTCACCCCCAATACCAAGCCCTGGAAAGGATTGAGTGTTGGCTTCAGAGGATGGAGGTGTGAGGAGAGAAGGTGACGTTGTCCCTGCTCTGCAGGGCTGTGGGGGAGTGAGGCCTGGAGACAGCAGATGTGGCTGCAGGGGCAGAGCTGCTGAGATGGTCCTTTGGGCCTTGTAGAGGCAAAGGCTCTGATGTCCACGGCTCCCTGGTCCCCCTCTGAGTGGCAGCTGGGATGGACAGTTCCCACACCTGTTCCCTTGTCCCGTCTCAAGGGCCTACATCTGACTCTGCTTCCTGCCTGAAGGCTCTTTTTAGAGCCACAGGAGCTTCTAAAAGCTGTGTCTAGAGCAACCTGCAAGCCCAGCACTTAATGCCCCAAGGAGCAATCCTCATCCTAAGAGGGATTGTAGTTGGTGGGAAAATACCGCATTTCCCTGCCTCTCAATGGGCCAGTTCTAAAATGCCTTCTACATAATTCCTCAGAGTGTCCCTGGTGGGATGGAGCCATGGTTGGGTTGCTCTGGTGGCAACCTACTCATTAACACATTGATTTTTGGCTTTTCTCCCTCCCTTATGTTCCTCTCTCCCCAGTTTGTGCTTCGTGAGGTCAACTCTTAAATAAACTACCTCTACGCAAGTCTTTGCCTCAGGGCTTTAGAGAGGGCCCAAACTAAGATAGACGAAAGAGAGTCCCGATGGACATAGTGGTTCATACCTGCAGCCCCAACCACTCAGGAGGCTGAGGCACGAGGATCACTTGAGCACAGGAGTTAAATCCAGCCTGGGCAACTCAGTGAGACCCCATCTCTAAATAAATAAATAAACAAATAAGGAAAGGAAGCCTGGATTGAGACCCTGACACCCCCTGCAGGTGTTAACACAGGCAAATACTATGAAAATGTTATTTAAAATGCAAAAAATGGAAAATTCAGAAATTGTTTCTAAAGCTCCAAGGTTAAATGTAATGGGGAAACTGCATTATAAATTTTAAGGAAAAATATTAATAGGTCACAGGAGAAATGCCCCATTACTCTACCTTTCTAATTTTTCATGAATTCATCACAGACAGTGAACTCCCCAGAAGCCAGATGCAAATACAGGATCCAATCATCTGAGAGTGAATTCAGTATGTAGTTGCATTGTAGAATCATTTTTTTTTTTCTGATTCCCTTCAACTTTTATGAGACTTTAGTGGGTGAATCCAAAACATTCTTTGTAGCTGACTCAGATGTGGAGGGAGGCCTGGGTTAGTTTCTGATACTTTTTGGGCTTGAGGACTTTGGAGATTAACTTGGCTCTACAGATGGTTGGCTGATGAGGTCACTAAGGAGGGTGACTCAGCTGGGTCCCCGGGTGGACACAGCCCAATCCAGCAGGTGGATGGCTCTTGGTTTTAACCCAGTCTTTCTGCATTCCTGAGGAATTGTGTAGACTATAAGCTTCAGGAGGCCAGGGACTATGTCATGTTTTGTTCGCTGTGTTCCGTTCACTACATGAAGTTTTGCTCCCAACATCTTGCACAGTGTTTAGCATACAATAGTTGTTTAATAAATATTTGCTGAGTTAATGTAGAATGAACCAAGGATGACTCAGCATCAGCCTGAACTTTCCCAGGGTATAGTAGTAATGGAAACATATCGCTGTGAGACCAAATCTCTGGTTGAGGGTGGAAGAGTTTTAGCTCTGTAATTAATTACGGTTCGTTCCATTTATGACACTTGAGACTCTCTGCAACATTTTAAGATTATTTTATAGCTATAACAAAATTAGAAAATACAGATTATATTTAGAACAATTTTGCTATTAATAAATGGTTTTTTTTTTTTTTTTTTGAGATGGAGTCTCACTCTGTTGCCAGGCTGGAGTGCAGTGGCGTGATCTCGGCTGACTGCCACCTCCGCCTCCTGGGTTCAAGCGATTCTCCTGCCTCGGCCTCCCGAGTAGCTGGGACTACAGGCATGGACCACCACACCCAGATAATTTTTTTGTATTTTTAGTAGTGATGGCATGTTTCACCATGTTGACCAGGATGGTCTTGATTTCTTGACCTTGTGATCCACCCGCCTCGGCCTCCCAAAGTGCTGGGTTTACAGGCATGAGCCAATAAATGTGTTATTAATGAACATCATCATGAGGCACAGCCCTTGAAGTCAAACAATTCATTAGTGGGTAGAAAAACAGGTGCCAATAAAATCCTCTGGTCCACTAGGGGTAGAATATTATCCTTTATGGTCCTTTAGTAACTTCAAAGTGTTAATTTGGGGTGCTTTGAAGTAATTTATACATTAGGAAGAATCTGGAAATTGGGTTTTTTCTTTTAATACATGAAAAACTCATTCTGGGTGCAGTGTCTCATGTCTGTAATCTCAGCACTTTGGGAGGCCAAGGTGGGAGGATTGCTTGAGGCCAAGAGTTCAAGATCAGCCTGGGCAACACTGTGAAAGCCCATCTCTATAAAAAAATAAAATAATTAGCCAGGCATGGTGGCATGCACTTGTAGTCCCAGCAACTCAGGAGGCTAAGGTGGGAGGACTGCTTGAGCCCAGGAGTTGGAGGCTGCAGTGAGCTATCATAGCACCAGTGAACTCCAGCCTGGGTGACAGAGTAAGACCCTGCCTCTATTAAAAAAAAAATCTCTCTCTCTTTCTCTGTATATATATATATATATATATATATATATATATATATATACACACATTCTATTGGTTCTGTTTCTCTGGAGAATGCTGATTAATACTGTGGCTAAATACAATGAAGGTATATTTCTCATCATGTCCAAACACAGCTGATCCTGGTTAAGCAGTTCCCCTCCAAACAGTGGTTCAAAGACGTAAACTTCTTCCATAATTGGGTCTGCCATTTTCAACACGTGGGTTTCCAAGGTTGCCCCGTGGGTCATCTTTATTCTAATCAGCCCAAACGAGGAAAGAACATGGAAGATTCTGTCTGGGAGGTTTGTGTGGGCAAGACTAGAAGTGGCACATCAGCTCAATAGCTTGATATTGGCCATGGTGGGAGCATTTACACTATGGAAATCAGCAAATGTTACAAATCAGGGCTGCTCCTTTCCAAGAGCCAGTTTACCCAGTATCTCTCTCCGTCTCTTCCATATCCCTCCACTTCCCTCTCCCTCCCCATTTACCATTTAGCAAACTCATTATGTCTTGTGCCGTATTATCTCTGGAGTCTGGCTCCTCCTCCCCCTTGATACTGCACTATTGTAGTGGAGCCCGTAGCAGCTCTCCCCGTGATTAGTCCACCAGTCTTCTAACTGATTTCCCAGCATCTACTCTCAGCTCACCCTGTTTTAGAATCAGCCTGAAAGGAACAGAATCCATAGTGGTGAGGTGAGAAAGATTAGAAACAATCAGGTTGGCAGTCTTCCAAGGGTCTACCTATCAATCAATCTTCTCATTACTACCAGTGCAAAACAAAGATCTCAGTGTGCTGTTCTCCCTGATTAGTATCCTTTAGTGGTTTTCTATTACTTTTGGAATAAAGTCCAAGTTTCTTAACATGGCACATACGCTCCTTCAGTCTAGCCCCTAGACTTTTTGCCAGCCTCATCTTAAATGGCACTTTGTCCTGCAAGCCCTATGCTATGTCAGTAGGGACCTAACTGTAATTCCCTGGATATTCCATGATGTTCCCTGGTTCTGGGCCTTATTTTGGTGCTATTCACAGTTCTTGGAATTCCTTCCCACCTTGCCTGGTCTGGCTATCTTCTTCCCAAGATAACTCAAATATTGCCTGCTGGAAACCCTTCCTGGCTGCCTGCTTCCCTCTGAGCTGTTTCTGTTTACTCAGAGGCACTTGCTAAGCTGTGCTGTAAAGGCTGATCCATCGTGTGCTCCTTAAGCTCAGCAGCTGTGTGAACATATTCTTTTTGTATCCATGGGGCTTAAAAGTCCCGGAATATACTGTGTCCTCCACTAAGATGGAATTAAATGGGAATGTGAATTCCAATACTGTTGTTTTCTTATTATTCCACTGAATTATATGTCTTGCTATCGTCATGGACAGCTCTGCTCTATTTTAAGCTAACATTTACATTTGTTGGTTTTCATAAAACTAGCACCACAAATATAACAGACATAACAGAAACTGAATTAAATATGTTTCCTTCCAAAACACTCAGTAGGCTGTAGGCAGTCAACATAAATCCAAGAAACAGGAACAAAAATAAAAACTGTACTAGGGAACAGCAACACTAGGAAACAAAACACTTTCTTCTGGAATGTTCTTTCACTCTATACAGATAGAAGTTAAGATGATAAAATGATAAACGGAGGTCACTGTGACCTCCTTGGTGAGTCTTACGATGCAACTTTGGGTCAACACACAATTATGACTGGCATTTGGCCTCTTCCCAGGATTAAGGCCATTGTAAAGTCGTCAGAGGGATCTTTCTCATCACAAAGGGTGAAAACCAGAGTTTGGCATCATATGGGAAAGGGCAGTCTGTGGGCTGGGGAGAGGAACCAGAGCAGGTAGCCTGGGGGCTGCTGAATCAGCCCACCTGTTATGGGTTTCTTGTATAACTTGACAGCAGACATGCAGACGAGGTTCATTTCTTGAGAATGCCCAGGACCATGGCTCATGTGGTCCATGCTGATGAGAGAAAAATGAGCAGTACAATGCCCCTGGTGCCTTTTAGAAAAGGTTAATCCCATTTATCTGAGGGTTGTCCATGCAGTTAAGAAGACAGAAGGAAGGTGGCATGCTGTGGCATTGGCGGTACGATGTCCAGGAAGGAAGAGCCCAGGCTGCTGTGCCAATCTTTGGTTATGAAGGGGTGGTCAGGGCAGGAGAGAGACCCAGGCACGGAACTGTGGCAGGCTGGTGTCAGGGTATCCAGGATGTAATGGTAGGTTTAGCAGGTGGAGAGGACTCTGCTTATGGCTAGGGACTCCTGTGAGTGTATGTGAATGTTCTTTGACCATTGTAAAGCACTGTAGTGCTTTACATTTACATATCACCTATTATATGGAATTTTATTATTATTACCTAGAGAAGTTGTCATTGATCCTCTTGCTCTCCCTTTTAATGAGCTTAGGCTGCCTTATGTCTTCTGGGGAGTGAAGTATCTATAAACACATTTACACGAAAGTTCTGGGAACTCGGTACTGATGTTTCTTCCCAGAATATTTGCATTAAAAAAAATTTCTATCTTTGACATGAAACTACTACTCTGAATTTATCCAAAGGAATTCATGAGATAAGTGCTCCAATGTCTGATGCAAGATACTCACCAAAGCATTATAAAAATAGCATCAGCGGGAAACAATCTCATGTCCAATAAAAGGGGACTGACTCAGTTAGTGGATTAATAGGCACCACATGGTGCCATAGAATGGTCTTTATTGATACAACATGTGTCCGTGCTATATGGTGAAGAAACAGACCAAAACTATATGTAAACTAGCTAGATTGTATGGAATGATCGCATTTAGTAGGAAAAAATAATGTGCCTATATAAGCAAAGAACAAAGTCCGGAAAGAGATACTTGAACATGCTAAGAGTGCTTCTCGGTGGATGGGGAGATTATCAGTGATTTTTACTTCCTTCTGTAAATCTCACAGTGTACATCAGCTTGCTGGCTCTGAGTTTTTACCTAGGTAAACATCTCTCTCCACAGCTTCCTAGCTGTGTGTAACCGGATGGTCTAACTAATGTCTCGGGGTCAGTATCTTCATCTGAAATACAGGGATAAATCTAGTACCAACCTAGGAGGGTTCTTGTGAGAAATTAATCAGATAATACAGAAAAAGCTCTCAGAATAGTGTCTTACATGCTGTAAGAACTAAATCCATGTTACCTATACTATCTGTATTTTTTAAAATTTTTATTTCCATAGGTTTTTGGGGAACAGGTGGTGTTTGGTTACATTAGTAAGTTCTTTAGGGGTGATCTGTGAGATTTTAGTGCACCCGTCACCCAAGCAGTATACACTGCACCCAATTTGTAGACTTTTATCCTTCATCCCCTTCCCACCCTTTCACCCAAGTCCCCAAAGTCCATTGTGTCATTCTTATGCCTTTGCATCCTCATAGCTTAGGCTCTCACATATGAGCGAGAACATACGATATTTGGTTTTCCATTCCTAAGTTACTTCACTTAGTATAATAGTCTCCAATCCCATCCAGGTTGCTACGAATGCAATTAATTCATTCCTTTTTATGGCTGAGTAGTAGTCAATGGTGTATACATATACATCTGTATTTTCTACAATGAGCATGTATTACTTTTAGAATTAGAAAAACAATAAAGCTGTTTTCTCTTTGGAGAAAATAAAAGGGTTCTATAGAAAGAGGACAAAAGGAACAATGATTTCTGGTAGGATCTGAGTTATCAGTGAAAAAGCTTCCTTGGAGTTTTTCTGATGTCCTCCGTCTCCCCAGTATGAACTATTTCCTGATGCCCTCCATTACCTATCTCGCCCCCTGCCACCCCATCCCTCTGATATGAGCTTCTGACTGTTTTGATTCAGAATGAGGCTGGCTTGCTAGAGATCTTTCAATGCCAACGGAATCAGAAAAATATTCAGTAAATGGAAATTGATTTTTTAAAAAAGAGCATATTTCATTCCTTAGCTAATCTTGAAAACGATTTTATATGCTTTTTCCCTTGTGAAACTTCTGCAATTTCAAGCACATTTGGGCTTTAAATCATGGCCATTTTCCTATTACTATTAATGGCAAGCATATATAAGGAAAAACTGAATTTCATGAATTCTTCATGACAGTTCATGGAAGCTTGAGTTAAATGTGGCGTCTCAGGGGAGTCACTGTGCCTGGCACCTCTTCTCTGCCTGCTGTCCTCAGGGCACCTGCCCAGCCCCCACAGAGCCCTTGCTCCTTCTCATACCTGTGACCCTGCAGCCTTCCTGCACAACAGCTCTCAAATGAGAGAGCCCTTTCCCATATGACGCCAAACTCTGGTTTTCACCCTTTGTGATGAGAAAGATCCCTCTGACGACTTTACAATGGCCTTAATCCTGGGAAGAGGCCAAATGCCAGTCATAATTGTGTGTTGACCCAAAGTTGCATCGTAAGACTCACCAAGGAAGACCAAATGGTCTTCCTTCACTCTTTCCTTCCTGATGCCTCTTTTTTCTCTATTCCTGTTTCTGTGATTCTCCTCTCTCTCTTTTTCACTTTCTACTCCCATTGCATTTCCTTAGTCTAGGAAAAAACAAGAATCAAACCAAACCACCTTTTCTAAGTATAACAGTATAACTCACCATTCTTTTTTTTTTTTTTTGGAGACAGTCTTGCTTTCTCACCCAGGCTAGAGTGCAGTGGCACAATCTCGGTTCACTGCAGCCTCCGCCTCCCAGGTTCCAGTGATTCTCCTGCCAAAGCCTCCTGAGTAGCTAGGATTACAGGCATGGGCCACCACGCCCAGCTAATTTTTTGTATTTTTAGTAGAGACGGGGTTCCACCATGTTGGTCAGGCTGGTCTTGAACTCCTGATGTCAGGCAATCCACCTGTCTCGGCTTCCCAAAGTGTTGGGATTACAGGCATGAGCCACCGTGCCTGGCCTAACCCACCATTCTTTTCTGGTGGTCACTGCCAGCCTTGAGGAGGGCGCCATGCTGTGTCCTTGGCAGAGTGGTGGCCTGCTGAGTCCCTGGGGATGTGTGTGCAGAGAGGGGAGTGGAGGTGGGTAGGGAGTGAGCTAAGGAGGTCTGGGGCTCCCCCATAAGGGGGGCTCCAGCAAGATCAAGCTCTTTGCCTGTCTAGTACAGTTGTACTGGGTCCCCCAAGTGGCCTCAGGGCACAGACAGTGTGACCATCCTGCCTCCCCAGGACTTGCACAGCTCACTCTAGACCAGAGGGGCCAGGTTTTGTCTCCTCCACCTGGCAGCTCCTGCTGCTCTTCCTCACAAGGTTCCCTTTGGTCTTGTAGCCTCCAGATAAGGGTGCTTTATGTGCCTGTGTCTCTCTCATTTGAGAGCAAACTCCTGAGCTGTTGCACTTCTCTCTTTAATTCTCAAACCACAAATGCAAACATTCTATGGCTTAGGAAGTCCAGATTCAGCGCACCATGCATGACATACTCTGTTCCATAGGTTTTAAGTACTTTGAGTAATAAAATTGTATGTTTACTTTTATTGCTCCTCAGCATCACAGAATAACCAGCATAACCAGCATGAACATTCAGTTCTTTCCCCTCCCTTCACAGTCATCCTTGCTGGGCAGACTCTCACCATCCCTTGAGCCGCCTCCTGCACCAAGTATCGTGGGAGCTCCCAAAGAGATGGGGAGGGTGAGTGGGGCAAGGAAGCCCAGAGCTGGGAGATGCGGCACCCTTCCCCTCTTTGGAATCAGTTTAAATTGCCATCCAGGTGGGCCCAGGCAGCTGAAATCCAGGTGGTGTCTCCAGCACAGGGTCCCAGGTGGGCAGAGCAGCTGGCACAGCTCTCATGAGGGCAAGAGTGCCCAGCCAGAGCCTGGCCCAGGTGAGATAAAGCACATGAGAGTAGAGTCCAGCCTCCTTGCTGTGGAGTGAGGCGAGGGCAGGAAGACTGTGTGGACAGCTGTTTTGTAAATCCCTATGTTCATGGGGAGGGCATTGCACCCGCACTGCCAGGATTGGGCGTCTTTTGGCTCAGGCGCTGGGCAGGGCTGGGCCTGAAGGTGCCTGGTATTTAGAGCAGGTGGGCCTGACACCTGGCTTGGGCTGCCCCTACTTGCTTCTGAGGGTAGGTGGCTATAGTGTTCACACAATCCCCTGTTTATTTATTTATTTTTTATTTTTTTTGAGACAGGATTTCGCTCTGTTGCCCAGCTGGAGTGCAGTGACATGATCTCGGCTCACTACAACCTCTGCCTCCCAGGTTCAAGCAATTCTCGTGTCTCAGCCTCTCCAGTAGCTGGGATTACAGGTGTCCGCCACTGTGCCTGGCTAATTTTTGTATTTTTAGTACAGACGGGGTTTTGCCATGTTGGCAAGGCTGGTCTCGAGCTTCTGGCCTCAAGTGATCTGCCTGCCTCGGCCTCTGAAAGTGCTGGGATTGTGGGAGTGAGCTACCGTGCCCGGCCCATTGCCCACTTTTTAATAAGGCTATTTATTTATTGTTGTTGAATTGAGTTCCTTGTAGATTCTGGATATTAGTCCCATCAGATGCAGAGTTTGCAGGTATTTTCTCCCATTCTGCAGGTTACTCACTCTGTTGATTATTTATTTTGCTGTGCAGAAGCTTTTTAGTTTAATTAGGTCCCATTTATGTATTATTGTTTTTGTTGCTTGTGCTTATGAGGTCTTAGTCATGAATTCTTTGCCTAGGCCAAAGTCCAGAAAAGTTGGAAATAAAACCTAAAGACATACAAAATACAAGCCTCATTTAAAAATCAGATTTAACAGCTATCAGCTTACTCTTTTAAATTGTTTTAAGGCTTTCTAAATGCTGACTCTCAATTTCTGTCCTTGTTTGATTGATTGATTGATTGATTGATTGATTGATTTTTGAGATGGAGTCTCACTCTGTCTCCCAGGCTGGAGGGCGGTGGCACGATCTCGGCTCACTGCAACCTCTGCTTCCTGGGTTCGACCCATTATCCTGCCTCAGCCTCCCCAGTAGCTGGGACTACAGGCACGTGCCACCACCCCTGGCTAGTTTTTGTATTTTTACTAGAGATGGGGTTTCACCATGTTGGCCAGGCTGGTCTCAAACTCCTGACCTCAGGTGATCTGCCTGCCTTGGCCTCCCAAGGTGCTGGATTATGGGCATGAGCCACCTCCCCCGGCCACTTGTTTTACTGTGGATGAGTAACACACAGTTCCTGGACCAGCACTGGTCCATGGACCACACTTTGAGTAGTAGCCTAGAGTGCTGCTCTAGGCCATGTATTGTAACTTTTCTTTTCTCTCTTTTTTATTTTTGAGATAGGACCTTGCTCTGTCGCCCAGGCTGGAATGTAGTGGCGTGATCATAGCTCACTGGAGCTTCGAACTCCAGAGCTCAAGTGATCCTCCTGCTTCAGCCACCCCAGTAGCTAGGAGCACAGGCACGTGCCCCCACACCCCACTATTGATTTTATTTTATTTTTGTAGAGATAGGGTCTCACTATGTTGTTCAGGCTGGTCTTGGACTCCTGGCTTCAAGTGATCCTCCTGCCTCGGCCTCCCAAAGTGCTGGCACTACAGCTGTGAGCCACTGGTGCCTGGCCTACTGAACCTTTTCTTCAAAGCTGTCGTCCCATCCTGAAAAGGCCTCCTCTTCTCTGCTACCTCAAGTCTCTCCTCTGGCTCAGATTTGGTGATGTAGTTCAAGATACATTTGTTAATTATTTGAAACTTTAAACAGCCCAAGCCCTCTCGTGACCCAGATAGTCTCCCTCCTCTCTGTCCACTCACCCCTGTTCTGTGCCCAGTGACCCAGGCTGGTGACCTTCCTGGACAGCAGCAACAGGCTGGGGGGAGGTATCCCAGGTGCTCAGGGGGTAGGAGAGCAAGGACAATGGGGCATTTGGTCCCTCAGCTGCCTCTGTTGGCCCATAGGCTGCAGTATCCCAGCTGTTTCATCCTAATGAGGATCTTGGCTCCTGGCAGGCAACTCACTGTAAGGCTCCAGCTCTGTCTGAGATCCAGCATCTGTTCCCTCTCCTTCCCCTTCAGCCCAGGGTAGGAGAGGTCCTCAGATCTTCTTAGCTCTGAGATGCTTCCCCATCACCAGAAGGCTTCCCTCCCGCTGCCCCCGCCTTTGTCAATGCTGTAGGTGCTTTATTAAGCTCTCCTCAATCACTTCCTTCTAGTAGGTTCTGTCTATCCCTGGGACTATGAGTGACACGCAGCCTTCTGACTTGCTTTTCTACTGACTGAAATTTGCCAAAGCTCTCCAGTTGTCATCTCTTAAAGAATGAAGGGAAAAGGCTGGTGCAGTGGCTCACTCCTGTAATCCTAGCACTTTGGGAGGCCGAAGCAGGCGGGTCACCAGAGGTCAGGAGTTCAAGACCAGTCTGGCTAACACGGTGAAACCCTGTCTCTACTAAAAATACAAAAATTAGCTAGGTGTGGTGGTGCACACCTATAGTCCCAGCTACTCAGGAGGCTGAGACGAGAGAATTGCTTGAACCCGGGAGGCAGAGGTTACAGTGAGCGGAGATCGTACCACTGTACTCCAGTCTGGGCAACAGAGCAAGACTCCGTCTCAAAAAAAAAAAAAGAATGAAGGAAAGTATTGAGGGGTGACCATACTGAAGTTTTTAAAAAGTGCATATGATGTATTCAGTGTGTGTGTGTGTGTGTGTGTGTGTAGAGAGAGACAGAGAGATCTCAGTTGAATTATGACTAGAGTACAGAATAATATTCTGTCCCTTTCTGTATCCCCAACACCTAGGAGAATGTCTGGTATGTAGAAATAATCCAGCAAATGTATACTTCACGTATGAATGAATGAAGATACAGAGACTTCCTTACTTATGTCTGCCCCATTCTCATATGTCCCTCATATGTCCCTCATATACATACCAAAGCCATACATATGCAACAGATAGTAAAAGTATTTGTCTTTTATAACTTGGAACACACTGAAGACATAATGAAAAGGTTGGATCTTTGGTCATTTATATTTAGAGTATTAATTGTATTAATTTAAATATTTCAAAAATAGATGGTAGGGAGAAAGTATGTTGCTCGTTTGTGGTAGATAATCTTGTAAGTCTTCGAAAACTCTTCAACATTTGCTTCAAAAGGTAATCATTTAGAATTTAAAAATGATTTTATATATATATATATGGCAGATATAACATAAATTTACTGTTAACATAATTCACATGCTAGAAATTGACCTAAGCACTTTACCATTATTAACTCATTTAATCCTCACTGCAAGCTTATGAGGTGGGTCCCCACATTCTAGAAGGGGAAATGGGAAGCCCAGAGATGTTTCATAGCCTCACAGGGTCATATGGGATAGACCCGGGATTTGCTCCCCCAAGTCTGGCGCCAGAGCCAGCCTTAGGCGCTTTGTGATGGCAATGTATGTGACGCTCCTGTCCTGTCTGTGCTGGGCTTAGCTGGAATGCTCATGGCCAGTGTGGGTGTTTGGTCATAATTGCTGTCCCTCTCTCAGAATGCTGTCATGATGTTGTTCATCACCGCCCACTGTGTTCCCCTGCAAAGATCCATTTGGACAATCCCTTTAGTCCTGGAATAGTTGTGCTTCTTTGGGACATTAAAAAACAAAATAAAACAAAAATGTATGGACCTTGGGATTATGTTTCCCTCTTTTTGCTGGCTACTAGAAGCATAGAGCCAAATGTATGGCTCCACCATGCAGGTGGACAGAGCTTCATGGCCTGCATTATTTTGTGTGCAAACCTCATTATGGGTTCAACATTTCATCCCTACCTGTAATTTTGCTTTTACTCCTTTTTTTTTGTTTTTGATTTTTGGTAATTTCACATTGCCATTTTCTTTCCGTCCTCATACACTGCCCTCAGTCTCCTCCTCACTCTTTTTTTCTTTTTCTTTCTTTTTTTTGAGACGCTGGAGTGGAGTGCAATGTGCAATCTTGGCTCACTGCAACCTCTGCCTCCTGGGCTCAAGTGATTCTCCTGATTCAGCCTCCTGAGTAGCTGGGATTACAGGCACCCACCATCACGCCCAGCTAATTTTTGTATTTTTGTAGAGATGGAGTTTCACCATGTTGGCCAGGCTGGTCTTGAACTCCTAACCTCAGGTAATCCGCCTGCCTCCGCCTCCCAAAGTGCTGGGATTACAGGCATGAACCACCGCACCCAGGCTTCACCCTTTTTTTCTTAAGCAAAATGGGATGTAGATGAATACAAGCAATATATTGACGAAACAGTGAAATATAATTGCTGTTTTCATTTCAGTGATACATTTTTTCTTACTTAGAATATGCTGTCCGGGCATATTTTACCTTTATGATTATCCTAAGCCTGAAAAATTTGTATATTCATACAGAAGTATTTCTTGTTTTACAGTGTTAAATATTTCTGAGTCATGTTGAGAAGTATAGTGCAATTCTGCGGAAGACTCTCAAACTTTATGAGCTTACCAAGGCTTATTTCTTGGGTTTTTTCTAAGTGGATTGTTACAGAGAAGCTCCACAGCAAGCAGAATGACTGAACATCAAAGGCTGTCTGAAGACGGTGCCAGGTTATAATTTTCCTTTTACAACCCCTAATGGACAAAGAACCTGCTTTTACTCAGCTGTTGCCTTTTAAAATTGATTTGGTTGTTTTCCCCGTGAGCAACTATATCCTTTAATTAAAAGACCTCATGAGCTATTGTACTACTTCATTCCCAGAGAATTTTTTCTTTTGCTCTTAAATGTTTCCAGTGACAGTGGGATAATAATATTTGTGTTGCTAGCTGAGAGTGGGATTCTAAATATACAGGGATTCATCCTAAGCATCTAGAACATGACATATAATGTGCTGAGGCATTCTTTTAAAACACCCCTCCCACCCACGTTGTACTTCTTCCTAGTCATTATTTCTCTTCTTGTTAAGATTTATTGCTTGCTTTGGAGGACAGCTGGGGACTAAAGCGTGCTCTACAGTGAAATTCTTTGCTCAATGTATTATCTTATGGCAGATAGACCTGCATAAATACACTGTACTTTGTACTATCTACCTGAAGACACTTACTTTGCCCCACAAACTGGTGTGCAGTCGTGGCATGAAGAAGACATACACTTCACAGACAGGTAAACAGGGCCAGCTTTCCAGGGAGATGGTCTGGCAGCTGTTGGCATGGTGTAATTTCAGGAGGTAAGAGTAGGTTTCCCACGAGCCTGGAATTCCTTTAGCTGAGGATAAAGCTTTTAAAAGGCTAATGTCTTTAAAGATGGCAACAACAGACACTGGGGACTACTAGAGGAGGGAGGGAGGGGAAAAGGGTTGAAAAACTATTGGGTACTATGCTCACTACCTGGATGATAGGATCTGTTGTACCCTAGACCTCAGCATCACGCAATATACCCATGTAACAAACCTGCACATGCACTCCCTGGATCTAAAGTAAAAGTTGAAATTATAAAAAATAAAATAAAAGGCTAATGTCTTTAGGAGAGGTAATACATTGACTTCAGAGTCACATGAGATCAGCTTTCCCTAGGAGAAAGGGCAGCCCTGGCAATATGATTCTGATGGAACAAGGGTGTGTATTATGGGCTGAACCAGTGCTTCCCAAACCTTAATGTGCATCTGGATCGTTTATTAAAATGATGATTCTGATTCACAAGGTGTGGCTGTGCCTGTAGATCCTGCATTTCTAAGATGCCCCTTGGTGAGGTCAAGGTTGCTGGTCTGTGGGCCACATTCTGAGCAGCCAGGGGCTAGAAGGGCTCAGAGGGAAGAGAGGAGCTGAGGCAAAGGCTGGGGCTAGCAGCAGGATGGGCAGCAGGGAAGAGGTGAGAGCTTTGGTGCAGAAAGATGAGATCCAGGAGGAGGAGGGGGCAAAGCCTCCCAAATGACTTTGAGGGTGGGAATGAACATGGTATGTTAGGGACACACAGACCCAAAGATTGGAGTAAAACTTCTCACACCCAGCTAACTCTTTCCATTCCTTCTGTTTGATCAGTAAACAGAAATTGGCTTTCTTGGGTATGTTCACGTGGGTGCTGCAAAATCAATCTGTGCAGCAATCCCTCGCAGAACCACCCAGGGAGGAAAGGCTCCTTGAAGAAGGGACCTGCAGGGTGGGCAGGTTTTCAGCATCAAACTCCCTTGCATTGGCTCTATCTCACCCTGTAGCTGTTTGAGATACTGGGGAAGCTAATTGCTTAAGAGCACAGGCTTTGGAATCCTACCGATGTAGGTTTACATCCTTGCTTTGTTACCTACACACTGGGTAACTGTAAACATGCCATGTGTCTTCTCCAAACTGTAGCTTCTGCATCTATAAATTAGAGATAATAATAGTACTGACATACTAGCGGTGTTGTAAAGGCCACAAAACATGTAAGCATTAGTACCTGGCACAAACTAAATCCTCAACAAGTGCTAGTTCTCCTCT
Source organism: Nomascus leucogenys (assembly GCF_006542625.1). Classification (NCBI taxonomy): domain Eukaryota; kingdom Metazoa; phylum Chordata; class Mammalia; order Primates; family Hylobatidae; genus Nomascus; species Nomascus leucogenys. The sequence goes on along the minus strand of NC_044384.1, from coordinate 56,132,885 downwards.
TTCTTGTCCTTCTTATTATTAATTTAATAATTCTGCTTGACTAATCCTTCTGGCAGGTGCCACTGTTTTTGACTTTTACTTGCCACTGCAATCACCTGCCCACTTATCCTCTCTTGACCTGCATTTCCTCAAGCTGAAGAATCCCAGCAGACAGAGCTCCAGGTTTGGGACTAATCAGCAGCCCAGGGAGCCAAGCAGAGGAGGCCTGGGTTTCTAGTTCAGTGGGCAGCGTTTGGCTTCTGGGGTTTCACATGCTTCTTGGAGAGTCAAATGCATGCACAAAGATTAGGGTATCCCTGATAAGTGTAACTACCATGGAATGAGGTATTATCTTTGCTTGGAATATTTTAGGAAGTGTATTAGTCCGTTTTCATGCTGCTGATAAAGACATACCTGAGACTGGGTAATTTATAAAGAAAAAGAGGTTTAATGGACTCACAGTTCCACGTGGCTGGGGAGACCTCACAATCATGGCAGAAGGTGAAAAGCATGTCTTACATGGCAGCAGAGAGAATGAGAACCAAGCAAAAGGGGTTTCCCCTTATAAAACCATCAAGTCTTGTGAGACTTACTCACTACCATGAGAACAGTACGGGAGAAACTCCCTCCATGATTCAATTATCTTCCACCAGGTCCCTGACATACAAAGTGGGGATTATGGGGGCTACAATTCAAGATGAGATTTGGGTGGTGACATAGCCAAACCATTTCAGGAAGGTTTCGCAAAGAAGGAGCTTTTCCATTTGTCTTTAGAAGATAAATCGGAGTTTATTGGGCCCTTTTCATAGGGTGACCAGTTATCCCAGTTTGCCCAAGATTGAGGGGTTTTGGAGATGAAGGATTTTTAGTGCTAAAACCAGGACAGTCCCAGGCAGACTGGAATGGTTGGTCATCTCTACTAGTCTGTCATGACCAGGGCTACCTGATCATGAGTCAAGGTCATGAGTACTGATCATAAGTACTTTCTGCTGATCTACCGAATTTGAGCTCTCTGAATTTCTACTGAATTAGAATTTCCAGAATTATAGCCTGGGAATCTGCATTTTAACATGCTTTCTGGTTGCTTCTAATGTACACTTAAGTTTCAGAGTGCTGCAGTGACATTTTCCCTGCATCAGGGATACACTCTGTCTTCTCTCAGCCACGGTGATCCTCCATGGCCAGCGTGGGACATGTGAGTGAAGAAAAAGTGACGCAACATCTCTGAAGTCTCAACTTCTACCACCACTGATTTCCAACTTAGCCAGGACAGTGGGGCCAAACTGGTATGCAGTGGGGTCGCCTAAACATCATTGTCTGTACTCCTGGCTCACCAGGATTTCCAGGTCTCCTTCTAGGCTCAGGGTATTCTGAATGTCCTGTGTCTTTAACAGAAAACGTGACCATGGGGCCTGCTTTGGTTCCCCATGCACCACAGTTCCTTCCCTCTGCCTCAGGGATGTTCTGGACAATACAGCCTCTATCAGTTTGTGTCCTTGGGTAAGAAGAGCATGGAGCAGAGCCCACCTTCAGTACACATGGGGCATGGGTGAGATGCAAACATTATTTGAAGCCACTGAGGTTTTGGCATGCATGGTCACTGCAACCACAGCTAACTTACCATGATAGACACAAACTCCACTCTAACGGTGTGTGCCTCTAACTATCCTCAGTTCCTCAGTTGTAGGACAAAAGGCAGAGGGACAGAACTTTCCAAATTGATTCCCTGGAATGGAGCAGAAAAAAAGCAAAGGTTTCCTTTTAGAACTCCACGAACAGAAACTGAGATTCTGACCGAACTACAATAAAAAGATAGCCCCACGTGGCCATCCTTAGGCCTTTGTGCCTGTGCACCAGGAGTTTCAAGGAGCAACCAGTCCTGCGTTTGGTTTATGGAAAGGTCTTTCCAGCCTGAGTAGAATGCCGAGAAAAGAAGAAGCCAGAAGTTTACAGGGTCATGGAGATACAAGGCAGAGCTGTGGGATCTGGACAGCCAGCAGGAGCAGGACCTGGCCGTCCAGATGGATATTTTAAAGTTCAGAAAGTTTTCCCAAATTTGGGATGGACTTATTCCCTGGGCAATTGAATTGCAATTCAAGTGGAAGCTGTCTTCTTTCTTTACCAGTGAGGCGGTTAATATACCTATTTCTCTTAGCTAACAAGAATGAGTTAAAGAATAATCTCAAGTACTGAGTGCCAAAACCACAAGAAGGAAAGGGTTCCTTGTAGACTGCATGTGACTCCCCCTTGGTTACATGTGCCCACTGGCAATTGCATTTATGAGGCTCTCCCCGTTGTGCCATCTTCTCTCCACCCTGAACCAAAGGTGGCTCCAGAGGCTGGCCTGGAACCAGGACGAGGGGCTATTGACATTTCAAAAGATTCCCTGGGATTTTTGCCAAGTCATTTGACCAGAACATGCAGCAATATATATTTTGTGATTACTAGAGACTGCTGTTCCACTTAGTTTTGAGTCATTCTGTCTCCGCAGGAAGAAGTCGTTAGAGAATTGTAGAGCTATGCATGTTGACTTCTAGGAGTGAGCTGCTCATACGTCTTTGTTCCTACCATGTTGTGAGCTGTGCCTGTCTCTTGTTTGATTTCTGTTTTCCTCTTTTGTCTAAGATCCCCACTCCTGATCCCTTCTCCTTCGTAAGCATCTGCTTTTACCTCTTTGCAACTTATCCTTAAACACGCTCATCCTTTGAGGAGCGCTCACTGCTGTGGGCTGAGCACCTACTGTGTGCTGTGCTCTGTGTCAAGAGTCCCGCAGGAATGGACTCTTACTCCTCACGCCAACCTTGCGTGCTGCGTGTGCACCGATGTCTCTTTCCATGCAGAGGGACCCCCTGGGCATGCTCCCGGCCTTTCTCTGCCCACTTTCTTCCAGATGGTGAGTGTGGAGTCTAGAGCTGGGCATGCACAGCTCTGCCTCATCCCTTGGGAGCAGCCCAGTGCTCTTCTCTGCTTCACCCTGAGCAGAGAAGAGCCACATGGGCTGCCCGGCCACAGGGTGTATCAGCAACGACAACCTGCATCCTCTAAGACCTGCTTCCCCAGAAATATGGTCTTTTGCCCTCAGCTGCCCTGCTCCTCTTTCTTATTTCTTAATTGGTTCAGAACCAATTAAGATAGGGATGAGGGATGGTTTTTATTGGGCCCTTTCAAAAATTTCAACATTAAGTATTATTATTATTTCTTTATACAGACAAGTGTAGTAAGGCACAAGGAGATTGAGTGAATCTCACAGCTTAATTTCTTAAGAGATGGCACAGTTTGGAAACTAGCACCAGACATTCTGGCTCCAGATTCTGCACTCTCAACCATTACAATACACTGCTCATAAAATATGAAGTGCTTTTTAAATGTATGTATTTTTAGACTTTGTATAAATGTGCTATCACATCTAGTTTGACATCTTCAATTTTTCTGTGCTTTATATTATGTGGGTTCACCCATATTGCTGGATATGCATCTATTTCTTTGCTTTTGATAACTATAGGGTGGTATTTTTATGGTCAATTAGTGAGACCATCTTTCATATTGATCATATTGTCCCATTTCAACATTAGATTATTTTATATAATATTGCCTTGGGGGAAATAATATACAAGTATAAATGAGGTGTGTACTGAAAGTTACATCAGATATTTCAAACTTAAATTGCATTTTTTCCAATAAAAATGTTACAAATTAGAATTCTCCCTTAAGCTATGCCCAAAAAACTCATCTAGTCCCATGTAGTTATAAAAGCTTTAATATTTCACATTTGCAAGATAGAGTGGTAGAAGCCAATACTGATTTTGGGGGAAAATCCTAAATCCTCTCTGTGTAGCATTTGGGTTACAGGGAGCACAGAAGGCTCCCAGGATTGGGAAAAGCTTAAGGAAGGAAGACAAAGGGATGAGAGATTAAGGGAAGCGGGTGGAGCTGGGTCCAAGGAAGGTGTGCAGGGGAAGACCTGTCATTGTGTGGACGCTGGGATGAGGGACCTTGGGCCAGAGGTCCAGAGGCCCCTCTCCAGAATGCTCAGCCACTACCACTTACCCTCTTAAGACCCAGACCGCATTCCCCAAGTAGCTGGATTGTTTTTAGTGGGATTGTCCTTGCTGGCATGGAAAATGCTTCCCCGCCCCCCACCATTAGTCCCCTCCTCCTCCAGTGGGCAGAGTAGGATATGCTGCCCCCAGGCTTGCTGGGTGTGCCCAGAGCCAAGACTGCTGGCTCTAGTTTCTCTGTTTAATCCACACCTTCTGAGGCAGATCCGTCTGGCTCACCTGTCCACCTCCCTGGCTCCTGTTGTACTCCACGTCCCTTCTGGGGTAGGCTGCCATCCCTGCCCTAGTTCCCAGCAGTGACATCCCAGAGCTGGATTTCAGGAAACTGAGGCTCAGGGACATTCCACTCAAGTCACCTGGCTCCCAGCCTATGCTGATGGGGCAGAAACCCGGTTCTGGTGTGCGTCAGGCATGGAATCCACCCGCACTTCACTCCCCTTGCCAGCCACCTTCCCTCACCCCATTCCGTGGTGACCTTTCATAGCCCCCCTGCCCTGCGATGTCACTCTGACCCACACATTTGTTCTGCTATGAAAGATGCCTGCTGGGGTCCTTGGAAGAGCCAGAGCATTTATGTGGGGGCATTTGGAACTCAAGGGAAGTTCCGACATCCTGATCCAAGAGTTCACCTGGGATGTGCCTTCTCATCACAGTGAAAGTGACTTTGAGCTGTCCTGTTTTACGCCAAGTAAGTGGAATCCTTAGGGTTCTGGCTGACTCTCAGCATCGCCCTCATCCAGGCAGGGTACCAGCCCTGCCCTGGCCCACAGCAGCATGGGCTCAGAGGATTCCTGCTGCAGGTGAGGAGCGAGCCGGAAGCCTGAGTGGGTGTCTTGTATTCACAAGGCCACGTGCATTCTAGACTTGACTATTTAATCACTCTTGTGAGGCGTGTTTTAAAGGAGAAGTGCAGTGCTGCACAAAGCAGAGAATGCAGACAACTACCCAGAGGGACCGCTCAGTGGAGGCCTGAGGTAAGTAGGAGTTATCAGGCTCCAGGTGGCTGGGGTCAGGCTTCAGTTTGGGTCACGCTGAGTTGAGGTGGAAGTGCCATGCCTCCAGGAAATCCGGCTCTGAAGTCTATGTGAGAAGTCTGGGCTGGAGATTTAAATCAATCGTCGGTGGTATAAGATGGAAGTAGGGTGTGGAGGTAGGCAAGCCTGGACTGGGACCTGAACTCTGAGAGAACTGGAGGAGCAGAGGGCAGTGAGTCCCTGCACAGCAGTTGAAGTGTGGATGTGTGGGGAGAAGAGAGGTGGGGGTAGGGCTGGAAGAGGATCTGGATGGAAGGAGAGGCGTTTTCTTTGGGATGGGAGAGACATTTGCGAGCTGATGATGGGTGGGTCCAATAGAAGGCAGGGAAGTGCAATCTAGCAAGCAGAGGGAGGGACTGGCTTTTGACAGGAGGAGGTTCCTCCCTCTTTCCGTCTAGAGAGAAGAAGGAGCGGATGTGCAGAGGCAAATGTATTCGTAGACTTGGGAAAGTAAAGGAAGTGGTTCCTTTTTTGTGGTTTTGATTTTGCTACTGAAAGAAAAACAGGACTCAATGAGGGTGGAGGGAGCATAGGTGGGAAGTGGTGGGAATTTGAGGAGCATGGAGAATCAGGCCCAGAAAATGAGCAGAAGTGAAGAAGGCTGCATAGTCAGGACCACAGCAGCAGAAGGCACAGAGCCCACCTGTGAGGACACGGCTGTGTTCGAACACTACCTGCCATGGCTAGTCCTGACCACACGTCAACCCTGAGCCTGGACAGGGGACTCAGCACACCCCTGTTGCGATCAGCCACTGTCCCTGGAAGTGAGATGGTGCTGCCATCACAGCCCTTCCAGAAAGAATTCTTCAGTGTCTCTGCCTTTTTGCATCACTTGCTCTAGATGCAGACTCTTGGAAGGAATCATGCGATTCACCGAGCCCAGGGGGTACATCCCTGCTGCCTTAGCTGCCAGGGGAGCTGAAAAAGCTGGTATTTTCAGCTTCTAAAGTTGGAGTTGCATTCTGTTCCCAGCAAGATTCATATGGTGGAAAGGGGATTCAGATCCTTGGAAGTCAAGCAAACAAAAGACAGATACCTGCACCATGGCTTCCTCTCTGGCCTTACTCTGGACAGCTGCCCAGAGTCCCTTGTGCTACACCCAAGCACCCAGAGAGTGGCCTCCTAATCCTGGAACTGTGACCTTCTTAGAGTGCAGGTTGGTGCCTCTGCAGATGCACAGCCTCTTACCTTATTTGGGCTTGTCATTGTGACAACCAACAAAATATCCCCTTCAATTTTCCAGACACCCCAGACCACGGTACGACAACTACCAAATTAAGGGATATAGTGTTCAGAAAGCAAAGGCAGCTTTTGGGCAAAGGGCAAGTTTTAAGAAGAATATTTAATCCGTAGCCCAGCTGATTTGAAATGACACTCCAATATAAAGCTCACTCCCAAAATAAATATTCTGACTAATAAAATTAAACATACTGAGCCAATTTAAGTGAGCTTCGTTATGCCCTTTAGATAAGTAGTCAAAAAGGTTTCTGAAGTGTCCTGACATGAGTAAGGGCATTAGAAAAACAGCAAAGGATAGTTTCTGCCTTAAGTAAAACTCTGAGTTAGCCAAGGATGCTGAATCTTAAGAAAGATGTAACAGAGGGAGAAGGGAATAGATATGACAATTAAAAGTTGGAAAGAACCATTATGAGTGCAGACCAGAAATTTTAACACTCTTTAGATAGAAGCATATTGGCCAAGAGGAGGAAACTGGAGTGTTATGGAGGGTATGAACTTACTTATGAAAAACAACAATAACATCATTTAGAATCTAATTTAGGACAAATTATCATCACTGAGAAATATTTTGTTGAAGCCTATTCTGGTGTAAGCCACTTATAAAAATCCATGTATTTTTAGGAGTTGTTTGGTCTAAAAAAATATAAATAGATTGAAGGAGGATTTAGGTAACTTGGTTGCTGGTTATTAAAGTTGAGTTAGTTAAATCTCTTTGTTTTGGAAGAACGTGACTATAGAAGTTTCTTTGTTCTGTAAAGTTTGTCAGACACATTCTTAGGCTACTCATCAGTTCAGCAAAAAAGTGTGAATGAGAAAAAGTGAGTTTTACAAGGAGAACCAGGTCCCAGACAAAACAAATCCATGACAGTTGAAAGTCATTACAGAGAGTAGGATAAACAACAAGACTCAGTTATGAAATTGAGCTCAGAGCTGTTGGGTTCCGGCGGACCTCAGTTTATTTACAGTCACCACCAAATCTATTTGTAAATTGTTAGTTGTGGATAAAATGCTCTTGAGTAACAGTTTGGTCTCAAGTTCTGCACTTTAAGTCTATTTAGGGAGTAATGATTAAAGACCACTAGGACTGAAAATTATGCCATATGTCATCAATCCTTCTCTTTCCTCCCCTAGAGTTCAAAGTTTATCAGTATAAAATTTACATGTCATACCTAACAACTTCCCCTTTGTCTTACCTTTTTTTTCCTGAAATCTTTCATTAAGATTGTCGTTTTCCAAGTTGTTGTGGTGACCCAAATCTTTAGACTGAGTTTTGGTGTAGGGATTTTATTTCTCAGGCTCCTGTGGTTCTTTTATATTAGAAAGTGAGACACTCTCTCTTCTCCTTTCCAGTTTCCACCCTCATCTTTGCCTCCTGCTGACTTGAATCTTGATAACCTAGGGAGACAGGGCGTGGGCATTTCAATTCTGGGCAGGCTGCCACGTGGGATGGAGAGTAGACATCTGTGCTACTCCATAGGGGAAGGAGGGCTGATGAGAGAAAGTTTTTGACAAACATGGAGGAAACCTGTAATGGCCAGAACTTGTCAGCAATGCAGTGAGTTCCCCTCAGAATGAGATGCTAGCGTGGGAGGGGACTTAGGGACCTCTTGAGCCCCTTCCTCTAAGTTTCTGGAGTGATCCACCTTCCCTCCTCTGGGTGAGCAGGTACTTCTGGGAACCAGTAAGAGGAGCTGAGAGTCCTCCTTAGACCTAAACCAAGCACACTTTTTTTTTTTTTTTTTTTTGAGACAGTGTCTCACTCTGTCACCCAGGCTGGAGTGCAGTGGTGCGATCTTGGTTCACTGCAAGCTCCACCTCCCAGGTTCACGCCATTCTCCTGCCTCAGCCTCCCGAGTAGCTGGGGCTACAGGCGCCTGCCACCATGCCTGGCTAACTTTTTTGTATTGTTTTAGTAGAGATGGGGTTCACTGTGTTAGCCAGGAGGGTCTCGATCTCCTGACCTTGTGATCCACCCGCCTTGGCCTCCCAAAGCCAAGCATACTCTTTCTGATAGTGCCAGGGCCTGAGTTTTTCAGCACAGGGTGATGATAAACCCAAAAGAAAGAAGTGTTCTTGCTGAACTATTGGCAGATGGACTCTTTGGGCCAGGATTAAAAGGATCCCTTTTCAGACTGGCTGGGTTGTATTTTCATCCCTGGCCTTGGTTGTTTTGTGAGGATTGTACTTCATTTTGTAAAAAAAAGTCAAACCAGGTTACTAAACTGCAGTTGAATTTTAATCGCCATCGTTTCTTTTCAATTAAAAAAACTCTATAAAATTGGCTCAGTTGGTAAGTTTTTCAAATGGACACCAACCACAAAGTAAATGTAATTGCTTGGTTCTATATTTAGTGACTTATTTTTTCATAATTTGTATTTGTATTTTGTACATGGGTAGTAGGGGCATTTATAATTTAGTTAATAAAAATAAATGTTTCAAAGTGTCTCCCCCAGGTTACTTATTAATTACAAATGTAAAAAAGGTAACTTACGATGGGGAAATATGATGGACATCTTTTTAAGCAAGTGATGAAACTTAGCATTAACAATAATAGGACAGCTTGGCTTCACGTGCCTCTTGGTGACATCATGAGAAGGAAGTGCCACCCAGCTAGTGATCTGGCCAAGAATGCCCCACCTGACAGCACTTTGGGAGGCTGAGGCAGGCAGATCACTTGAGGTCAGGAGTTTGAGACCAGCCTGGCCAACGTGGAGAAACCCCATCTCTACTAAAAATACAAAAATTAGCTGGGCATGATGGTGCACACCTGTAATCCCAGCTACTAGGGAGGCTGAGGCACAAGGATCACTTGAAACCAGGAGATGGAAGTTGCAGTGAGCCGAGATCGTGCCATTGCACTCCAGCCTGGGTGACAGAGTGAAACTCTGACTCAAAACAAACAAACAAACAAACAAAAAAGAATGCTCTATCTGAGTCAAATTATGATAAAATAAGCAGACAAATTCAGACTGTGGGAGGTTCTGTGATTCTGTGACCGATTCTATGATGGAACGTTAAGACTTAGAACAGACTGTGGGACATTTTGGACTGTTCAAAATGTCAGTGTCAGGAAGGACAAAACATGTTGGGGGACTGCTGTGGATTAAAGGGGACAAAAGAGACCTGACAACTCACTGCCATATGTAGTCCTTGATTAAATCCTGAAATGGGAAAATAATACAATGGGGATTACTGACAGGATCAGGGAAATTTGAATATGGACAATGTATTAAATACAATTTTGAATATATGGTAAAATTTCTTACAGATGAAAATGTTGAATTTATGTAGAAGAAATATCCATGTTCTTGGAAGATAACATGCTGAAGTATTTAGGAGGAAAGTATTATGATGTCTGTAACTTCCTTTCAAAGAATCAAAAATCTGTGTGTGTGTGTGTAGAGAACAAAAAAATATGGTATATTGTTAACAGTTGGTGAATCTAGGTGAAAAGCATAGGAGTATTCATTGTATTGTTCTTTGAGCTGTCCTGTAGGTTTACAAATTATGCAAAATAAAAAGTTGGGAGAAGTAAATTATGAAATGCTACCTTGTGGAATAGTATGTTTATTAAATTATAAAGCTATTGACTGATCTCACTTTTATTATAAACTTAAGAGTTTTCTGGCACAGGGAGTACTATTTAGTTGAGTAGGAAGCTTATTTTGGATGTGACTTTAAGTGTACTTGCACAATATTTTGCACTTTCACAATCCCATCTGTTAGTTTAATTTCAATTCAACGACATGTATTAAGCCTCTTTTCTGAGGATACAGGAGTGATAAAGACACAAAGATGGCGCAGCCTAGTGGGAATGACAGATGAAAACATGTACCGCAGTGCATGACAGGTGCTCTTTTAGAAGGAGAATATCAAATTTGTATGAAGTAGATATTATTCTTCCTTATTTTCTTAAAAAATATCTTTTTTGATCATTTTATGAGCAAATAAATGAAATCTCAGAGTAGGTAAGTGATGTTCTTGGAGTCACATAGCCAGTGGGTGACAGGGCAGAGATTTTCCCCCTAGGGGAGTTGATTCTACTACAACTTAGCTTAGACACCAGGGTAGGACCACTTCAGGGTTCAGCTCTGTCTCTGTGTTTGCCAACTGGTACCTGCCCCTTGAACTCAGTAGTAGCTACACAGCTTTACTATCCATCCATCCATCCACTCATTTATTCATTCATAGCATGTATTGAACACCTATTACATGCAGTCAGTCCAGGAAGGCCCTGAAATGAATAGAGGACAGGCTGTACCAAGCTGTAATTTCAGAGGCTTCAGAGCATGCAGCACTGGGGCGAGAAACAAGGATCAGAGGACACCCTCTTGTCTTCCCTACTCACCTTGAAGTCTTTTGAAGTTGAAGTGCCTCACACTCCCCCTTTTGTGATCATTATCTGCTTTATTAAAACAGTATTTAAAAGACTACTTTGTTTCTCTACCTAAACAATCACCAACACACTTCAAGCTATCTTTATCTTATTACAAAAGCACGTGGAGAGATTACAACTCAGTCCCTCTCCATCATTTCTCCCCTTATCTCTGACCCCCAAATATGATCTCTTTGAAAATGCACAACTTTGCCTTTCTACCTACAGTGGCTCCATAGCTTGTTGCTTTCTAGTCTCACAGAGGGTCCTTGTTTATATCAGCAAATCTCTAGCATCACTCATGTGTGCTTTGAAGTATTTTCAGTGGCCAAAGAGTAAACATAAGTACTGAGAGTAAAAAAGGAATGTAGCAGAAGGAGTGATTCAACAAGCATATAATTTAAAATTACCAAGCAAAACAGAATAAATCCCTACCTGTTGGCTTAACATGCCTGAACCAGGCTGTGAACATACTTAGGAGACCACTCACTCTGCCTCACTATGACATTTTGAATCTGCAAGTGTCAGAGGAGATTTGCTGCAGAGCTGGAGACCTTGGCAAGATTCTAGGGCACATTACACAGCAGGGGTGGTGATAAATAACACATATAGTCGCTTGGTGCAAATGGGATCTGAACCAAAGAGATGCACCCTACCAATATTCAGAGCACATAAACATACATTGGGGAACCTCAGAAATAATTCGTAAGACAAAAACGGGAGGGAAATATTGAAAAGTGGCAGGTTTTAGCTAATTAGTGCTGGAAGATGAGTTGGTGCTATCAGTGGACTTATTAAGTTAGGCTTGGGTGGCAGGATACTGTAACAGGCAGAGGGGCACATCAGTTGCTGCTAGAGTTGGGATTTTTAAGTGTCACAATGCTTCAAAAGAATCAGGCCAGGCGTGGTGGCTCATTCCTGTAATCCCAGCACTTTGGGAGGCTGAGGCAAGCAGATCACTAGGTCAGGAGATCGAGATTATCCTGGCTAACACGGTGAAACGCTGTCTCTACTAAAAATACAAAAAAATTAGCTGGGCGTGGTGGCGGGCGCCTGTGGTCCCAGCTATTCAGGAGGCTGAGGCAGGAGAATGGCGTGAACCTGGGAGGCGGAGCTTGCAGTGAGCCAAGATCGCGCCACTGCACTCCAGCCTGGGCGACAGAGCAAGACTCTGTCTCAAAAAAAAAAAAAAAAATCAAACGTTACCTAGAAACAAGATGCAACTAAACAGAGAGGCTCCCTTCTGAGCCACCGAAGCTACTTCGTTCATATAGCTTTGTAGTAGCAGAAAGTACAACTTAAGAAAACCAATGCCCTCAATTAACACTTGAGATATATCATAACATAGCTCCCCACCCCAGGGCTCTCTAGAATAGAATTTTAGCATATTGGGAAATAATGATGTTTGGCACTTCTCTGACAACTTCTTCCCCCCAAGATGAAACAGGTCAAATATTCAGTACCTATTAGGTCCCGTGACATAGCAAACGCTCAGTGGGTGGAATACACTTAGACTGAGTGTTTTTATACCTGCAAGGTGTGGGCTTGTTACTTAACCTCTCTAGGCCAAACTTTCCTCATCTTCAAAGTGGGGTTAATAAAACTCCGCTTCTTATTATGAGGTCTAAACGAGAGAATGTTTGTGAAGTGCTTAACATGGTATGTGGAAAGACAGTATTCATTAAATCATGACCTATTAGATAACTAGTTTTTTAGAGGGCTATGTGTGCTATGATTGTAGGAGTTTGGTGGAAGGGATTAAGAAAGCTTTGAATGATTACTATACTCAAAAAAGTTTCATTTGTAGTCTATCGAACTCACATAATTAACAGTGGCCTTATTTTCATGTGGTCTGAGAGAGATGTGCAAAGAGTTTTTAGCGAAATATATTTGCTCTGATTTTCCAAACACGAATTCTTGGATTTCCTATGAATTCCTTCACTACGTAATAATGGGACGTGTCTTTGGAAATTGTTACACCTACCTTTACAGTATTGCTTTATGATTTTCAGAGTACCTTATAATGCTTAATTAGTTTTTATGAGGTTGGATCACTTTTTCCACGTGTTGGTGGACAACTTGGGAGTGTTAATCTGAGCCCAAATAAGCACTTTTTTCAAGATCAAAGAGCAAGTGTTTGATAGGGACAGAACTGGCTGAGCTTAGGTAATCAGTGTGACAATTCTTCCTTCCTCAGAGATAAGCAAAGGGGCTTCTTTGAGCAAAGGATAAATCTCTGTGCCTGAGAGGAGTGGTTCTCAAAGTATGGATGAGAGCCTGTGAGGGTCCCCAAGACCTTTTGAGAGTTCTACAAGGCCGGGGTCCTCCTTCCTCCATTACAGATCTATGTGAGGCCAGATCTTCAAATACTTCAGCCAAACAACATATCACATCAGAGTGAATGAAGAAGCAAGTGTGGGAATCCAGCTTTCTCCTATTAAGCCCAACACTTAGCGAGCTTCACAAAAATGTAAAGCAATGCCACTGCTCTCACCAAAAATTTCATGTTTTAGAAAATATAGTAATTTTTAATAAAAATATATTTATGCTAACATGTAAAATGTTTATATTAAATGAATTAATAGTATATATATCTTAAAGTTTTTTAACTTTAATTTTTAATATGGTGCACATCAATAGATAGAACTCACACAAACAAAAGCTTTTTTAGGACTTCAATAATTTTAAAAAATATAAAGGGGGTCCTGAGACCAAAAAATTTGAGTCTTATTGCCCTAGATATTTTGGCTTCTGTTTTGGGGTTTGGAATGTTTACATTAGCTGGCAGTTCTCAGACTTAAAAAAAAACAAAAAACTCTTACCATACTACTGTTTGTGAAAAGTATTAAGATGAAACTCCTTTTTTTTTTTTTCTGGGAAAGAAAAGTAACCCACAGGGTCTGAGCACTCCCTCCTCCCCAACTAGAGGAGCCTGTGATTCAAAGGGCGTTCTTGGGCTGGAGGGCAGTGCTCCTCAGAGTCACCGTGAAATCTGTTGACTGGGGGTCAGGGATCCTGGTGGGGGGGTGGGGATAATCCTCACTCATTAACACATTAACACAGATTTGCTTAACACCGTGTTCAACGTCATACCAGGCTCTTTGGGAAATAGGACCTCAGGGTTCAAAATTCAAGCCAGATAAGTTTTGGGGGAAGGAATGGGAATAAACTGCAAAGGCTCCTGGGGTCCACACAGGAGACACCATGGAGTTGAAGAGTGGGAGGTGAAGAAAGCAGGACTGAAGCCCCATTTCATCTCTTCTATACTTTTGCATCATCCTGGCCATGGGCAAAAGAGTGATGAGGGTGAACGAGAAAGCCGATAAGAGGGAGAACAATCAGGAAAAGATGAGACCAGAGGAGATGCACAGGGAAGGAGTGCTACCACTCCATCAGACAACTGCTTGGGTTTCAGCTCTGGCAGCTGTGATCTCTCCAAAACCTGGAACCAGAGTTAGGACACTGCTGGGAAACACTGTCTGGGCTGTTCTCTTGGTTCTTGGCCCTAGGAGGGCTTAGCACCTGATGACTATTGCTTGCCATCAGACTTTTCTGAATGCATAGACTTTAAGATGCACTATAGACTGATTGAAATGGAATGGCATATTGGTTAAGGTGTGACAAAGATGATGATCAATGTGTATATTTGGTGGAGAAAGAAAGATAATGATTTTCGTTTTGAATTTGATCAGCTTGAGAGGCTGCAGCTGGGTAGAGATGTCCAATAGACAGGAATCAGGATCAGGATCTTGGGCAAGGGATTGTGGTGGGATGTGTTGCCTTGGGAATCAGCATCATATAGAGATGGTAGAAGATGTGAATCGATGAGATGACTTTAATAACTGTATCTCTTTTGTTTTATCAGCTCTTCCATGTGGCCTATATTTTAATCAAATTTGCAAATTCTCCTCGCCCTGATCTTTGGGTCTTGGAAAGATCTGTAGACTTTGGAAGCACCTACTCACCATGGCAATATTTTGCTCGTAAGTTATATTGCCTACCATGTTATGCGTGGCTTTAATAACTTGGAACAGATCAAGACTATGGATTTAATTAGAAAATTAATCTCAGCTGGGTGCGGTGGCCCCCCCCCCCCCCACCCCCCCCCCGCCCCCATAATCCCAGCATTTTGGGAGGCCAAGGTGGGTGGATTACCTGAGATCAGGAGTTTGAGACCAGCCTGGCCAACATGGCGAAAACATGTCTCTACAAAAAATACAAAAATTAGCCAAGCATGGTGGCACATGCCTGTTATCCCAGCTACTTGGGCAGCTGAGGTCAGAGTATCACTTGAACCCAGGAAGCAGAGGTTGCAGTGAGCCAAGATTATACCACTGCACTCTAGCCTGGACAACAGAATGAGACTCCATCTCAAAAAAAAAAAAAGAAAAAAGAAAAGAAAATTAATCTCTCAGTATGACTAGTTAGGGACTGGTCACTTTTAACCTCTAAATTACTCTCAGAACATTGGCTGGGTGCAGTGGCTCATGCTTGTAATCCCAGCACTTTGGGAAGCCAAGGCAGGCGGATCACTTGAGGTCAGGAGTTCGAGACCAGCCTGGCCAACATGGTGAAACCCTGTCTCTACTAAAAATACAAA
The DNA here is from genome assembly GCF_006542625.1 of Nomascus leucogenys. Lineage (NCBI taxonomy): Eukaryota > Metazoa > Chordata > Mammalia > Primates > Hylobatidae > Nomascus > Nomascus leucogenys. Next base: position 56,117,600 of record NC_044384.1, on the reverse strand, counting down.
AATAAGCAAGGTGTGGTGGTATGCACCTCCCAGCTACTCGGGAGGATGAGGTGGGAGAATCGCTTTAATCCAGGAAGCGGAGGTTGCAGTGAGCCAAGATTGTGCCACTGCACTCCAGCCTGGGTGACAGAGTGAGACTCCATCTCAAAAAAAAAAAAAAAAAAGAATATCCCCATTTCTCAAGCATGTGTTCAATAATTCCAAGGATGCCACATGCAGAAATGAAGTAGAAAGTCCTTTTATGATAACAGTTCTTGGCACTATTTGGGAGTACCTGTAAGATGGTAGAAGCTGTAAATCGATGAGATGACTCTAGTAACTGTCATCTCCAATATTTTTCCTTTTATGCAGAATTAGAAACTAAGTTCCATCTTTATAGATCCTGTGCTGTGCTTTACTTACCTCAACTCTGTTATCTTTACTAATGAAGAATGTCAGGGTTTCTGAACCCTATGATGAACAGAGGTGGACAAGAATTTTGTTTATAAAGGCATTGGGTTTTCCACTAGGTTTCCTTAGAAGATAAACTTGCCTAAGTAGGAGTGTGGAGTTAGCACTGCACTCCAAGCATTGCCACTGAAAGTCAACTGGCCTGAAATGGCTTGGTATTTTCTTTCATGAATTAAAAACTCCATTATCAGCTTTTCTCTAAAAGTTTTAAATGCCTTTCTATTCTTTCCTTCTTTGTGTATTTTCTTAAGGAAACATAAGGCTTCTTAAGAGATTTGCAACAAAATGATAATATTTTGTTTTATAATATTAAAATATTTTCCTTCTAGATTCTAAAGTAGACTGTTTAAAAGAATTTGGGCGGGAGGCAAATATGGCTGTCACCCGGGACGATGATGTACTTTGTGTTACTGAATATTCCCGTATTGTACCTTTGGAAAATGGTGAGGTAAGTAGATTTGGAAGACTGGGAGAGATAAGACTCAGAAATGACCTTGAGGATATCCAATTTTTCATAATTGCAAAACTTGCACTTTCAAGGACATCTAACATAGATCAAGATGGAAACAGGGCTTGGGACTGAACAGTAAAGGAATCACATTGAGGGCTCCCAGAATGAACTGTGTTGGAAATTCTGTTGGGGGATTTCAGTTGTCCCCAGAAAGTCAGGATTCTTGATTCAAGGCCCACAAGTCTTGGAACTGTCCTTTCTGGTGATGTATTTAGAGAGTGGGTTGCTGTTAACTGAAATGATGACCCCTTACCTCTTCACCCATGATCCCATGATCCCCCGTAAGAGTGAGGAGAGGAGGGACAGGTGGCAGCAGGTAGATTTTCTCTATACTCTCTCTTCCCTCATCTGATGACCAGATGTAGGGGATCCAGAGGAGGACTCTGAGGTCCTACAGAATGGCTGCACCTCTAGATAGAAAGAGCCTGCTTCCCTGAATGACTGCATGGAGCCGATCCTACCTGATCCCTGATCCCTTTTGGTAGAATGGGTATAATCTGTTGGAGAGAAAAAATTGCTGTCCCTCTGGGGTTGCATTTGGCCCTTGTAAAGTCAGGTTAGCTATTGTTAAGGGAGATGGGCAAACAAAGGTGAAACAATCAGAGAAGATTTCCATGGAAATTGTGAGGCCATAATGAATATGAACTGAGTTTCAAATAAACTTCCATCAAAGGTGTCAGCCTCCCTCTCTGTAAGTAGAGAGATCTTACTTGAGCATGTGTAGGTGGTATCTTCTGACAGCTCATGAGTGGTTCATATTTCCAATGGTTGACACTTGGGCTTCATCACTTTGGGCTTTAAAACAAAATGGAGGGTTTACACAGTTTTTTACAGTTTTTTTTTTTTTTTTTTTTTTTTTTTTTAGCCCCATTACTGTCAAACTTTATATCTAGAGATTTCCTTTTTTCAACCTCATGTAGATTTTTGGGTTACTTTAGCTTTGTTTCTTTGATGTAGCTTAACAAAGTTGTGTCCTTATATTTACAGATTTTAACATTATGTTTTCAACATTTCATAGTGTTACAGTCCCACAACTACACTGATAGAACAAAGGCTTTGAAAACGTAATGATAACATCTCCCGAGAGCCCAGATTTCAAAGACGTATTGCCAGACCTTGGAACCAGGAAGTGTGAGGGAAGATGGGACTAGCAATGATGTTTTTAGACATAAACAAGACCCAAGACCCCCTATGAATATCAAATGGCTCAAAGAAACCAAGTGCCTTGGGGCATGTGAGTTATTTTTACTTACTTGCTGCTAAATTTTGATAAAAGGAACTTTTTCCGCCTTTATGTGTGTGTGGTCGTTTTAGGTTGTGGTGTCCTTGATAAACGGTCGTCCAGGTGCAAAAAATTTTACTTTCTCTCACACCCTGAGGGAGTTTACCAAGGCAACAAACATCCGCTTGCGTTTTCTTCGAACCAATACGCTTCTTGGACACCTCATCTCCAAAGCCCAGCGAGATCCAACTGTCACTCGGCGGGTGAGTAGTCACAGCATTTGTTTTGTTACTTTATTTATTCATTTTTTTGGCTTACCAAATTAATTGCCTTGAACTCTTTTAAGTAACCTTTATAGCCTGTAATGATGTAGGTGTGGGAGTTGTTCTTTTCTGAAATACTAGATATAATTAGGAGTTTATATCTAATGACTTATAAAAATGACTGTTTGAAGAAAAATCATTATATTCAAAGAAGATGAAAGGCAAACGATTATAGTCAGCCTGGTACTAGTCTGGATGGGATAATTAATACTACAGCCAACAATCCCCAAATCTCAGTGGCTTAACAAAATAAAGTTTTGTTTCTTGCACCTATTACAGTTTAACATGGGTCAGCAGGTAGGATCGGCTCCACACAGTAATTCAGGTAAGCAGGTTCTTTCTATCCAGAGGTGCAGCCATTTTGTAGGACCTCAGAGTCCTCCTCTGGATCCCCTACATCTTGGTCATCAGATGAGGGAAGAGAGAGTATAGAGAAAAATCTACCTGCTTCTCATCAGAGGTTACTTCTATGGGCAAGAACTGGTCATATTATAATCTTACTTAGATGCAAGGAGGCTGGATGATGTCATCTAGCTGAAATGGAGGCACATAGGTATTGGTGAGCACTAGTACCCTCTCCTGTGTTGGAGGTACATCATGAACATCTCTCACTCTCAGGTGTCAGGGCAGTACACTTGTCTCCTGGGCACAGAGGGAGCCCACAGAATAAATACATTGAGCTCACTCTTCTTCCACTCTCTGATCTGCTGGTGCCTTCCACTGGCCAAACCAAACAAGAAGCCAGAGAGAAAGACAGTCCATTGGTTGCAACCATAAAGTTCAGCTCCTGGGCACAGGACAGGGTGGAGAAGGTGGAGAGCAGATCTGGAGGGTGAATGGAAGATGCCCAGTGCACCTTATAGAGATTGGCTTTTTATATAGGTAACATCAGAGAGCTGGGAAAGGAAGGGAGGGAAAAGTGTAAGTATTGCCACAGTTTTGAGCATTTTCCAGAAAGGCAGGCCTCTTGGGTGTAGGTGGCTTATCTTTTGTATTTTTTGCTCTCCTCAGCTCCCTCTGAGCTTCTGTGTAGTTGGGGACTGTGTTGAATCTGAGGATGGATATTTACAAGGGAGGGGGAGGGCTGGATTTTCTCATAAACTATAGCTGGGCTGTGTTTCTGTTCCTCCATGTGCCCTGGAGCACTGCCACAAATGTACCCTACCATTTTTTTTTTCTTAAATTGTCTTTTTGGGGGTTGCAAGATTTGCAGTCATATGTATCTATGTATATTACTTTTCACTTAGATGAATACAGGCCTCTCCATTAAATAATTGTTTTATGGAGTGTACCATACATAATCTTAATAATACATAATCTTAACCCCCCAAGTTTAGGTTGCTTCTTTCATGGAGGAATATGATACCAGCTACCTTATGACACAGATCACCTGTGCTGCTGGGTGAAGGCTGACTGGGGGCTTCTCTTGCTGCAGCTGCCCTTAATATGTGTGGAGGGGAACTTTTATAGTGGCCAGCAGGAAAGTCCCTGAGTGTTAATTTGTCACAGAAAGCCCTGGTAATACTGACTTTATCTGTATTAACAAGGGGGGCTGTTAATGCCTTCAGACTAAGATGTTTCCAGGAAGCATTGACACTTTAACAGGTTTTAATTAGGGAACCAGAACAGAACACCAACATTAAATCAATAGGGCTCTTTAAGGCAACCACACTCAACAACAACAACAACAATAAAGGGACAAAAACCCTCTTGTCCTTGTGAATTCAAAGACTTCTCGCTGACAGATATTCTTCTCACTGGCAGCATGGCCTCAATGAGAAAGATTGTTCTGCAGTCCTCACATTCCTCCCAAATCCTGGGCAGTCTCCTGCCAAGTCTGAGAAGGAAGTTTGCTGGCAGAGGGAGCTGGCAGGAGGAGCTGCCTATTGTCAGCACTGCAGAGGCCTCCAACATATTGGAGAGGGGGCCTTGTCAATAAGAGGGTATACACATATTTGTGGCCTGGTTTAGGGGCCAATCCTCAGCTGGATCTGAGCTGGCTCTGTCTGGCCTTTCCGGAGCTTGAAACTTTGACTCTAGCTTTTTTGACCCTGTGCTAGGAAGGCTTCAGCAAATACTGGTGGCCCCTCCAGTCTCAGGGATGTATTGGATCCATCTCTGTAAATATTGTCTCCCTTCCTGGAACCTGGGATAGTATTTTGCACAAGCAAGTGCAACATTTTTTGGTATAAAAATTTAGTTTTGTTAAATAAATATTTTCAATGTATAAAATTCATTTGTAAAGAACATAATGTAAAAAATCTTTTAATTTACATAAAAAATAAACTTGGAAGTAATTGATCCCTTTCCTATAGGCTATAAAGTATGATTCTTTTCTAAGGCAATTTCCCTTCATGAACTTCGAGCATTTGATTTTTTTAAATGCACAAATTCAGCAGTATGTTATTACATTTTATTGAGGAATGTGTTTATTTTATAAGACATGTTACATCCCAATGTAGGGCTCAAGGATACAGAATTTTAAAAGGGAAGCAGAGGCAGCAAATGTGGGTTAAAGACTAGTAAGAGCAAGTTTTTGTCACTGTTCAGTGAAACTTGCATGTTCTGTGTTCTGTTCTGCAGTATTATTACAGCATAAAGGACATCAGCATTGGTGGGCAGTGTGTTTGCAATGGCCATGCTGAAGTGTGCAATGTAAACAATCCTGAAAAACTGTAAGTACACTGTGCAGATTTTTTTCAGCCTTACTATGATTAAGTCTAACTATTTCAGTGGATGTTTGCATCCCATTAAATGTTTCTAGGTTCCTGTCCTCAATAGGAATGATTCAGGATAAATGAATAGGTGGGGGATGTGTGCCTTCTCTCCACCAACTCTCCATTTTCTTTCACATAACTCCTATGGGCCCTGGCAGACATGGCTAATCAATCACAGCACTCTGGAAAATCTGTGTCCCAGCCACCAGATCACCCCCAAGATATACCTCAGGCAGCCAATTGATTAGAGCTGGCAAGAGAAATAAAACTTGTCATTCCTGGTTTAATGGGATCAGGGTATACATTTCAAATCCTTGTTTTTTAAATTGCGGTGAAATACACATCAAATTTACTATTTTAACCATTTTAAAGTGACAGTTCAGTAGTGGTAACTATGTTCACATTGTTGCACAACCAATCTCCAGAACTCTTCATTTTGCAAAATTGAAATTCTATACCCGTTAAACAACTCCTTGTTTCCTCCTACCACTGGCCCCTGGCAACCATCATGACTATCCTAGGTACCTCATATAAGTGGAATCATACGGTATTTGTCCTTTTGCAACAAATACTGGGTTATTAAATTTGTCATCACTTATTTCACTTAGCATAATGTCCTCAAGGTTCGTCCATATTGAGCATGTGTCAGAATTTTCTTTTTGTTCAAAGCTGAACAGTATTTCCTTGTATATATGTATATACTACATTCTGTTTATCCATTCATTCGTGGATACACACTTGGGGTGCTTCCACATTTTGGCTATTGTGAATAATGCTGCTGTGAACATGAATGTACCCTTTTTGTTTTTAATTTGAGTATATTTTGCATACAATAAGATGCACGAGTCTTAAATGTTGAGGTTCAGCAATACATTTGTGTTACCACTGCAAGAGGGATACTTTAAAGGGCTGGAAATTACTGGATGCCAGATATAGTAATCATTTTATGTCAATGTTTAACTTAAAGTCTACAATATTTCATGAGCAGCATTTACCAGAGATGTATTTCACTTTTAGTCAGATTCAGGCTTGTGCTTCTTTAGGTCTAGCTTTGTGTTCAGGCAGAATTGCTAGTTCTCAAGGTCTGTGATGTGCTTTGTGGGGCCCTTCTCCTTGACCAGCCATAACCCCTAATGTTGTTGTTCCCCCTTCAAGGATCCGGCAGTGCTGTTGAGAGAGCTTACACATGAAATGATTAAACTTTAGTAGAAAATGACTTGTTTATTAATGGTTAATCTATTTCCACCCTGTAATCTCCTATCTCCCTAAGACACTAGAAATCAGGTCAAGAAAGTTCTGAGTTGGAGAGAGGAGAGAAGAGGTCCAGCTAATGTCCCTGAGCCTGGAACAAAATACTGCCATGTGGGAAAGTATGCCATAACAGAGGGCATGAGCTTGCTGCTTAGAAAGGCTACTGAACCCTGGAGACCCTGGCATAACTGGAGGAGTTCTACACTGGGTGGTTAATTCTCCCAATACACATGTGTGGAGGTCTCCCCAAGCCTTGGTGAAAGGCTCAGTTTGGCAGCAATCCACTTCAACATGACTGCCTGCCTTTCCTTGTCTGCTGGTTTGCTTCTGGCCAACAGGCTGATCTTGAACAAATGCTGATGAAATCCACATCCATGATGAGGTAGAAATCTTATAACAATTTAAAGGGATTCAGAAACTTAATGGGTAGAGCCAAGCCTGGACAATCAGAAAAATTACTTGCTAATGAGGCAGAACCCAAGAAGAGGGGTTTAACCAAGCATGTGTACCATGTTGACCTTGCTGCATGGATAAGCGGAAGGACCTCAAATTTAATTCTGAGCTTCCTAGCAGCCAACTCAAAAAGGGAAATCTGCTTGGTTTCATATTTCACTATGATCATAAGCCAAAAAGTAATAAGCTACTTAGAAAAAACATGATTGTTGACACTAGTGCCAAATAACAATTTTCCCTAGGGGTGGGGCAGTGGTCATCATGAAGGGAATTCTCTAATCAATGACATCTTTAAAAAACATATTTACCGCAGATGTATTGTTAACCATCAGCCTGGCTGCAACAGAGGAAAAGCAGTGATTTGGCAGTGCCAATGGGACTCAGATGGGTACCCAGCTCCTTTTTTTGCTATGCTCAATTTTAATCCCCCTATGTGTGGAGTTGGACTACGTATTCTTGAAGCAGTCTTCCCTAAATAATCTTGTAGTCTAGCTAATGCCAAATGTTTAATTGGCAATGAGCTGAAATTGCCTCTCCAACAAGAGCCCATTTGGATGCCAGCTGTTCTGTGCTGCCAGGTAGATCTATGTCCATGTGCTTAACAGGCAGTTGAGTGTGGAGAGGGATGACACCCTCTCTTGGGAATAAAACTGAATATATGCCACACCACCTTCCCTTAGAGAAGAGTTGATGGAATCCCTACAGGCACAGCCAAGAGCCTTCTTAGACAAGGCGTTTTGCTGCTGTTGTTTTAATAGTCTCGGGTCTTTATTTGACTCAAACCGAACACTGCATGTTTCTCATATTAAAAAAAAAAGCTGTTTGCTCAATGCCGCACAAACGGCGGCATGAGGGGACACCCCCAGCCAAAAAAAAAAAAAAAAACAATCACAACCCAAACCCAAAGCCTCTTTCATATTCACGATATTCAGGAAGCACCAGCTACAGAGTCAAGCATATTGGTTTAGATTTAGTCTCTTTGCCTACAATCACGGCCTTTGTCAAGTGAGTTTATCTCTGAGCACCAGTATTGTCATCTGCAAAGTGGGGCAAGTTCCATCTACCACAGTGAGACCGGAAAGGGGCTCCAAAACTGAGAGCTGCCATCACAGTAGATGTTGTAAGGGCTGGACAAAGAACTCCAGAATCCTGGTGCTACCAGCCCACTTCACCTGAGCCACGGCATCCCAGGCTCGGGAGTGCCAAGACTCAGGGAGCCCTGGATGCGACGCCTGCACCCTTCCCCAACCACGTGGCAACCATGTGCTCCCAGTGGTGGTTGCCTCCTCAGTCCCCTCCAAGCCTCCCCGCTCCCCATTCCCTGCCCCCGCCCCCTACTCCCTGCCCCCGCCCCCCACTCCCTTCCCCCGCCCCGCCCCGCCGCGCCCCTCCCCGCCCCTCCCCGCCCCGCCCCAGTAACTGGCTGAAGCACCCGAGTGAATTCTGGGTCTAGGAGCCCCAGACTCTGAGGCCTAGGGACTCGAGAACAACGCCAGGCTGCGCGTCTGTGCCCTCCTCCAACAGGGAGGCGCGTGCTTCCCCGCAAACCCAGCCTCCTGGACCAACCCAGCCCGGAATTAGAAGCCTACCACGCCTGCCTGACGCACGCCCCTAGGAAAACAACCACTACCCAGCTCCAGGCAACCTGAACTTTCGGCAGGCTGGTTCCACCTTACCTCAGGCCCTGGGCCTCGCCTGGCTCAAGCTCCTGGGGCTTCAGGCCGTCTTCCCACCCCTTCATGCCCCCGGCTCCCTCGTGGCTCCCATCCTTCCAGATCCAGCAGCTCTTCCCACTTCCTCAGGCCTCCAGCCTGCTTGGCGCTCTGCAGCAGCCCGGGCTGCAGCCGGATTCCTATCTCCAACCCTTCCCCTCCCCTAGTCCTCCTCTCCAGCCCCTCCTCCTCCCCAGTCCCCTCCCCAGCCCCCACCCTCATTGCCACTAGACCCTGCTTGGCCTCGCTCCGGCTCCCCCTAGCAGTTGCCAAGAAGATAGTTCTGAGGCCTCGGAGGGCCCATCCATCGAATCTTCTTGGGGGTGGTGGCGCGCTCTTAGGTGAGAGAGAGAAGGCCAACAAAGAGGAACGACTCTTGCTCCACAGACAGCTGCGCAAGACGGAATCACACCAGGGCTGGACAATGGTTTTGAATCCTCTTTCAAGCACGGAAGGAGGGAGCTCAAAACTTGGAGTTCCAATCCAAAGCCAAGGCGGAAACAATTTCATTTTAACTTGGAATGTTAAGGCAGATGTACACCCTTTTGAACTGAGACTTTTAACGCTTTGCCTTTCTGAGTGGTTTCAGCTTTTGGCCCCATGATGGAGCTGGCGCAGCCTCTGGAAGCAGAGCTCTCTGGGATCTTATTAGCAGCTGGCTCTTGAATTGGGTAAATCTCTGGGCATGACTACAGGTTGAGAGTAAGAAACTTGAGCAGATCTTAGTCGTAGGACTCCAGATCTTTATGCAGGTGTGATACTTAACACATCTCAGTAAACTCAGCACTTGAGTGCTCCTGTGTTCATTTATTGTAACAATGGGGTAGAGAAGACAGAGCTGGGGCCTCAGAGCCAAGTGAGGATGGAAGTCTGGCTCTCCATTTATCACCGCCTGACCTTTGGCAGGTATCTTAATACCTCTGAATCTCAGTCTCACCATCTGTAAAATGGAGATAATAAGCAGGATATGGGAGGCTTAAATAATACTTGCGAAGTGTTGTATTCTCCTAATTCCTCAATGAATGGTGCCCTGGATGACCGTGATGACTCATGTGTCAGGTTCGCACATATAGGATCAACTGATCCTCATCAAAACTTTTCAATAACTGAGATGCACTTCGCCCACATGCCCAGGTTTCGGTGTGAATGCCAGCACCACACCTGTGGGGAGACGTGTGATCGCTGCTGCACAGGGTACAATCAGAGGCGCTGGCGGCCCGCCGCGTGGGAGCAGAGCCACGAGTGTGAAGGTGGGTGTGGGGCTGGGGTGGGGGCCACACATGGCCTTCTCCCCCTCTCCCTGAGGGCTGAGGCTCTTTTCCCCATGCTAGTGAAGAGGCTGGGGTCATGTCAGTCTTAGGGGCTCAAGTCTGTCTATTGTAATAAGAACCTCACAGACTGGAGGGAAAAGTGCCCTCCTCTGAATTCAGATGGACATTTGAGAAGAAAAAGAACAATAATGATGATGACCATGCATGATGGGGCTCCGTGCTTTAATACGTTGACCTCTCTTTTTAGCAATCATAAATATGATGCAGCCACTATAAAATTTTAACATCTTATCCATTTCATAGGATGTGATACTGGATAGGAATCAATTATTTTGAGGACCAAGGTCCAGAGAAGATGGCATGGTTGAGTCTAAACAGGGAGCTGGGAGTACTGGAGTATGGAGTGCTGGGAAGTGTAACATGGTATGATTGAGGAGGATGGAGGGGACCAGAGAAGGAATAAAAAAAGTTGGGAAACTGCTTTTAAGAGTGTGACATAAAGTAAGAAAAGTGGTTTTTTTGTTGTTTGTTTGTTTTTTAGGCCTGATGTGGTGGCTCCCAGCACTTTGGGAGGCAAAGGTGGGAGGATTGCTTGAGGCCAGGAGTTGGAGACCAGCCTAGGCAACATAGTGAGACTCTGTCTACAAAAAATTGAAAAATTAGCCAGAGGTGGTGGTGCAGGCCTGTAGTCCCAGCTACTTGGGAGGCGGAGGTGGGAGAATGGCTTGAGCCCAAGAGTTGGCGCAGTGAGCTCTGATCCTGCCGCTGCACTCCAGCCTGGGTGAAAGAATAAGATCCTGTCTCAAAAAAAAAAAAAAAAAAAAAAGAAAGACAACTGCTATTTTTAACAAACAAACCCTAAGACATCCAACTATAGATTTTCTTCTAAATAAATCTCCTTGGGAAGCTACATATTTATTCCAGTTGCAGAAAACATTTCATTCACTGCAACCTCTGCCTCCCAGGTTCAAGCGGTTCTCCTGCCTCAGCCTCTCCAGTAGCTGGGATTACAGACACCTGCCACCATACCCGGCTAATTTTGCTTGTTTGTTTGTATTTTTAGTAGCGATGGGGTTTCGCCATGTTGGCCAGGCTGGTCTTGAACTCCTAGCCTCTTATGATCCACCCACCTTGGCCACCCAAACAGCTGGGATTATAGGACTTTATACTTTTTGACCAAATATTTTTTGTAACTATTAGGAGATAAGACTGATGATCTCTTATGGCCAGTAAACTTATGTAAAAGGTGTTCCCAGTGGTCTTCCAAGGGAGTTTTGAGAGATGCTAAAGTTCTGGGGAGGTCTTGTGGCCGTCTCAGGGAAATGCTCTGGCGCACCTCTGAGTCCAGGTGTTGCTTGGATGGCCGTCTCACTTTATAGTCACAGCTAATCGGTTCCTTCTCAATGACTTCTCCATTCCTCACCCCAGATGAGGGGACCAGAGAGAGAGAAAGGTATAATAAAAATAATCAGGGGTTATTTCTTCTGCTGCTTTCAAACACTGATTTAGTATGTTTTTGATTGAATTAACTATTATTACATGAATTCCAGTATTTGCAATCTGATTAGTTTTCCAGACTAATGGAACCCTTTGTAAATAACATGCTTCACTCCAACACATATGAAAAAAATTTAAATCTCCTTTAATAAGTTTTTATCCTTTTAAAATGTATTAAATTGTTAAAAGTTACAAAAATAGTGCATGAAAGTCAGACCTATCAGGATCCATTTATTAGGTGCTTTCTAAATTCCCTTTGAAATATACAATTCAAAAGAAACAGACTTCTTAAGAAATGACTGATGTAGTAAATATAAATGTCTTGATTTTTTAAAATCATGGCACCACAGAGAAAATGAAGATAAGAAAGCATTGAGCCTGTTTTACAAGTTATAGGGTAATTTGTGTAATATCTAATTAAGTCTTCCTTCACATAGTCACCTGGGAAATTGATTAAAACATACAAATTACTAACAAGACTTGGAAATTTTGATGAAATTGGAATATAATGAATATATAATCTGCCTAAGAAAGAATAAGAATTTTACTCATGTTAAATCTTTTTCATTGTGGCAAAGATGAAAATCTCAAATGAGTCTATTATACTTTGTAATTTTACTCATGTTAAATCTTTTTCATTGTGGCAAAGATGAAAATCTCAAATGAGTCTATTATACTTTGTAATTTATGTATTATATATAATATATAATATATAATATATATTATATATTATATATAATATATAATATATATAATATATAATATATATTATATATTATATATATACTTGTAGATAACTTGGAAATTAAAAAAATAAATAAAGTAAAATCACCAAGAATTTAACTACCCCAACAGTGTCTTAGTCTGTTCAGCTGCTATAACATTTGGGTAGCTTATAAACAATAGCCTCAAAGTTCTGGAGGCTGGTAAGTCCAAGAGTAAGGCACCAGCAGATTCGGTGTCTGGTGAGGGCCTGCTTTCTGGTTCGTAGATGCCACTTTCTTGCTGTGTCCGTACATGGTGGAACGGGCAAGGAAGCTTTCTGGGCCTCTTTTATAAGGGCACTTATCACCTCCCAGAGGGCCCATCTCCTAATAACTGGTGATTGGGTTTCACCTATGAATTTGGGGTGGGGGGAGGGCACAAGCATTTGGACCATAGCAGAGAGCTACTATTAATATTTTGTTAGATACATAGTATTTTATACATACTTTAAATACTCAAGATTATATAATCTACGCAATTTTATATCCTAATTTTTTCACTTGATTTTTTAGATATTTCCCTGTATTTTCCCAATCATTAAAAATGCTTTGACATCATTTTTGATGGTACAGAGTTTTTGTTCCAAGTGTTTGTTGAGTACCCACTGTGTGTTGAGAACTATGCTCTGTTGCAAACAAAACACATACAGCCCTTGCCGTCATAGAACTTAGAGTCAAACAAGTATACTGTTGCTTGCTGAGCCATTCCCCTATAATTAAACATTAAGATTATTCCCATACGATTACCATATAGTGTTGAAATGAAAGGTTTAGAGTGTTGGCTAAGAGCATAGGTTCTGCAGTCAAACAAAGACAGGTCAGAATTTCGCCTCTGTTAGTTATAAGCTATGTAACGATGGGCATATTCCTCAACCTAAGCCCCAGTTTTCCAATCTGGACTATAGGGATAATGGTACCTACCTTAGAGAGTTACTGGGCAGATGAAATGAGATAATTCATGTAAAACACTTTTCACAGTGTGTTAAGAGCTCAATTGCTATTGTTAGTAGTAGTAATAGTGGTAGTAATAAAATTCTCTTCATGCATGAAGTTTAATTGGCATTTGGATGTATTTTTTTTGACAGCAAAATTTTATTTTATTGAATTTTGTATGTATAAAACATGCCAGTAAAATAAAGAAACAATGAAACAAAGATTATATACAAAAGTTTTTGAATTAATACTATTTAAATACATTAGTTGTTAAGGGAAAAATTAGAGCTACATGCTGGTCTTTCACAGTAATAAATAATAATGTTAGTGTTTAATTACAATTAAATAAAAACTCCAACTAAAATAAATATATTGCTGGGTGGGTGGCTCACGCCTGTAATCCCAGTACTTTGGGTGGCCAAGGTGGGAGGATCGCTTGAACCCAGTAGTTGGAGATCAGCCTGGGCAACACAGTGAGACCTTGTCTCCACAAATAATTAAAAATTGGCTGGTCATGGTGGCACATGTCTGTGGTCCCAGCAACTTGGGAGGCTGAGGTGGGAGGATTACTTGAGCCCAGGTAGTTGAGACTGTGGTGAGCCGTGACCACACCACTACACGCCATCTGGGTGACAGTGAGATCCTGTTGCAAAAGTAAATAAATAAAATAAATATACTATTCAAGTTGTTGACCTAAAGGAAGACGCTGCGGCACAAAATACAATTTTAAGGAGTTTACTTAATGGCTGGGTGAGGTGGCTCGTGCTTGTAATCCCAGCACTTTGGGAGGCCATGGCGGGCGGGTCACTTGAGGTCAGGAGTTCAAGACCAGCCTGGTCAACATGGTGAAACCCCATCTCTACTAAAAATACTAAAGTTAGCTGGGTGTGGTGGCTGGTGCCTGTAGTCCCAGCTCCTTGGGAGGCCGAGGTGGGAGAATCGCTTGAACCCAGGAGGCAGAGGTCGCAGTGAGCCGAGATCATGCCACTGCACTCCAGCCTGGGCGACAGAGCGAGACTGTCACAAAAAAAAAAAAAGAAAAAATTCACTTGAACCAAAATGAGGATAGCTGCCCCCGACACACTTCCAAGTTGCCTTGGGCAGTGCTCCTGCATTTCAATGTACCTTCCTTTTTTATGATTATATATCTTTCTTTGGGGGTGGGGGCGGTGGCAGGGAGAATGGGGTCTTGCTCTGGAGTGCAGTGGCGAGATCTTGGCTCACTGCAACCTCCGCCTTCTGGGTTCAAGTGATTCTTCTGCCTCAGCCTCCTGAATAGCTGGGAATACAGGCACATGCCACCACGCCTGGCTAATTTTTGTATTTTTAGTAGAGACAGGGTTTCACCATATTGGCCAGGCTGATCTCGAACTCCTGAACTCATTGTGATCCATCCACCTAGGCCTCCCAAAGTGCTGGAATTACAGGCGTGAGCCACTGCGCCTGGCCCCATGTAGTATTTTTTTTTAAAAAAGAGAAACTTCAGTCATGGAATATCAAATGAAAGGAGCTCTAAACTGTATCTTAGTATAGCCTGGTCTTTGTGTAAAGATCCCTAAAAATTTTCCCCTAAGAGTGTCCTGGGTGTTCCAGAATAGACTTTTTTATAGCTCAATTAGCAGTAATACTATTTATGCTATTTACTAAGCGTCTGATAGTAATAATGGGAATATTGACTTATTATGCTTTTTTTTCAGCATGCAACTGCCACGGCCATGCGAGCGACTGTTACTATGATCCAGATGTTGAGCGGCAGCAGGCAAGCTTGAATACCCAGGGCATCTATGCTGGTGGAGGGGTCTGCGTTAACTGTCAGGTGAGGCACTATTTAAATCAAAGTGGATGTGTTGTCATGGGGAATGAGTATTCAGTAAGCTCTGCTCCTGAAGAGATGTCAAGAAAGTGACAGGCAATTGTGAGTTTTCTGAGACCATTTCTCCACTGTTGCTCACACAAGGCCTTGTTAGCTGGATGTAATTTAGGGATTGTAAGGAAAATGGACTGAGGTATGTTTACCCACACCCCTTTGATCAGTTTCTCGATTTAGATTTTGCCTAAATGGAGAGGAGGATTCCCAGTTGTCATCTCTGGCTGCTATCCATCTTGTGATAGAAAAACTCTAAGATAGGAGGACAAGTAGTTATTAATGTTAGTGCTGACCCTACATCCTGTTTTCAGACAGATTCTGAGTCTAGACTCAATGAGGAAATGCATCATGATCAATTAATGATGTCTTTCATAGACATCAAATGTGAAACACTAATTTTTCATTCCTTCTGTAGGACAACTGGTTTCACTGGAATTTAGTTAAGGGACTGTATGGCGGAGAGGATATCTCTTCATTGAGATATTAATTAACAGTCCTGCCAAATGTTTATGAATTTGGTCTACATTGTCATGCTTTCTTGTGTTCTTTTAGATGTTTTGTTAATGTTACCACTGAAGAGGTGTTCTTCACATGAGATGCCCATTAATATGAAACCAGGGCTACATACCCATAGAGAGAGCCACCATTCTTCATTTGTCTCCCCCTCCATACTTTTATATTATCTGTTATTGCAGATAATTAAAATATAAGTAAAATATAAAATATAAAATATAGGTTTGTTACAAATCACAAGGTTTTATGTATAAGTGAGAAATCCCAGGATAAGGCTAAGCACTGTAAGACCTTTAAGTGATTTGTGTGCATATTCAAGTGATTGTGTTGCAGAAACACTGGACTAGAATGTGTAGGTAGAATCTTTTCTCTGGATGAAAGGTCAAGCCCCTTCAATGTGTCTTTAGAATACTTTGTTATTCTTCATCATTCTCTCAGTGATATTATGTTTTGTACTTTGCTGTTCCAGAAAACCATCAAAGTAGTCTTTTTTTTCATAGTGGGTCTGCAAAAACTTTTTTATTTATTTATTTATTTTTGCTTATGAAATTACTGAACTCTTGTTTGGGTGTACTACATTTGTTTTCCAACTTAAAATGCCTTTTACTAAGTTAGATATTTAGGTGGCATAATTAACTTTAAAATGTTTATTGTGGTAAAATAGACATAACATAAAATTTACCATTTTAACCATTTTTAAGTGTACATTTTAGCAGCATAATTAACTTTTATATTATACTGATAATCAAAGGGCAAGGAAAGAGTTCTGCTTCTTTTATGGTTTAGTGGCTGCTGCAGGACTGAACCCTCCCATGGAGGATTGGTCTCTATTGATTGTCTTTTCTCTTAAGAATGGGTCATATTTTAGGTGTTCATATGATAAACTATGGGCAAAATACAAAAGACAAATAAACAAACAACAAAACCACAAAAACTGTGATCTGAAAGCACTGAAGAGTAAAAATAAGCAGGAAGATACTGGAGGGGACTGCAACTTGGCAAAACAGATCAGCATAGGGTGAGTTACATATTTTTATGACTTTTACCCAGAGGGGAGGCCAAAGTTGGTCCCATGTGGTCTGGCTAAAATTTCTCTAGAAATATGGAACCTTTGCCAGAGAGCAGAGCTTAGGACAACTCCAACTTGTGGAAAGTTGGTGGGGAGTCCAGGAAAAGAGAAGTCAAGAGCAGGGAAATCCCTAATTCTGTATATAAATTCTTCTCAAGTTTCTGACTGACCCCTCAGTCCATTTTCCCTACAATCCAAGCACAGGATGGATTTCATCTGAGACTGAAATAACTTACTTGATATTTCAGTTACCACTTAAGAGTCAGAATGTGCAGCTTGAGTAAAGTTAATTGTCTCATAAAGAAAAAAAAACCATTTTTTAGAGGAATGCTAATGGATTTGGAATCCCTACAACACAATATTCACAATGTCTAGGATACAACCCTAGATTTTGTAACATATGAAGATTCAAAAAAAGTGACCCATTCTTAAGAGAAAAGACAATCAATAGGGACCAATTCTGACATGCCCCAGATGTTGGAATTAGCAGTTAAGGATTTTAGAGCTGCTATTATAATTATGCTCAAGAGAATAGATTAAAATATAGTCACAATGAATGAAAAGATAATAAATATCAGTAGGGAAATAAAAACTGTAAAAGGATCAAAATGAAAATTCTATAACTAAAAAATGCAATATGTTAAATAAAAAATCCACTGGAGGGGCTGAATAGCAGAATGGAGGTAATAGAAGAAAGAGTCTTCTATTTGAAGTGAATTTGAAGATAGATTAGTATAATTTATCTAGTCTGAAGAAGAGAAAGAAAAATATATATATTTCAAATGAACAGAGATTTGGGAACTGGTGAGACAATAGCAAAAGATGTAAGGAACATGTAATTGGACTCCCAGAAGCAGAGAAGAGACAATGAATCAGAAAAAAAAGTGAAGAAATAATGGTAGGACATACCTCAAATTTTGCAATAGGCTAAGATTCAAAAAGCTTAATGAACCCTAACCTGGAGAAATACAAAGAAAATAATTCCTAGGCCTAGTGGAGTCAAACTGCTGAAATCCAAAGACAAAGTGAAAATCTTGAAAATAGACAGAGAAAACATTACAACATAGTATGACTGTGGACTTTTTATTAGAAACCAGAGGTCACAGAATGAATAATATCTTTAAAGTACTAAAAGAAAAAAGAACCATCATCCCAGAATTCTGTATTCAGTAAAAATATCCTTCAAGAATAAAAGCAAAAAGAAAATTGTTTGGTAGATAAAATAAAACCAAGAGAATTTATTGCCTAAGAGACCTACACTGCAAGATATGCTAAAGGAAGTTCTTTAGGTTGAAGAGAGGTGATATGAGATGGAAACTCAGATCTTTAGGAAGAAATGAAGAGTATGGTATGTGTCTGGGCAAATATAAAGTACTATTTAAAAACAAATTCTTGGCTGGGCACGGTGGCTCATGCCTGTAATCCCAGAACTTTGGGAGGCTGAGGTGGACAGATCACCTGAGGTCAGGAGTTTGAGACCAGCCTGGCCACCATGGTGAAACCCTGCTTCTATTAAAAAATACAAAAATTAGCTAGGCATGGTGGTGTGCACCTGTAATCCCAGACACTCGGGAGGCTGAGGCATGAGAATCACTTGAACCCAGGAGGCAGAGGTTGCAGTGAGCCAAGATCACGCCATTGCACTCCAGCTTGGGTGATAGAAAAAGACTGTCTCAAAAAAAAAAAAAAATTCTTGGAAGTCCTAGCCAGAGCAATCAGGCAAGAGAAAGATATAGAAGACATCCAAATAGGAAAAGAAAAAGTCAAACTATCTCTCTTTGTTAATGATATGATTCTATACTTAGAAAACCTAAGGACTCTCCCAGAAGGCTTCTGGAACTGATAAACAACTTCAATAAAGTTTCAGGATACAAAAATCAGTAGCGTTTCTACGCACCAATAATGTTCAAGCTGAGAGCCAAATCAAGAACACAATCCCATTTACAATAACTGCAAAAAACAAACAATAAAAAAAGCCCAAATCTAGGAATACATCTAACCAAGGAGGTGAAAGATCTCTACAAGGACAACTACAAAATACTGCCTGAAAGAAATAATAGATGACAAAAACAAATGAAAAGACATTCCATGCTCATGGATTGGAAGAATTAGTAACATTACAATGGCCATACTGCCCAAAGCAATCTACAGATTCAATGCTATTTCTATCTATGTCATTTTTGACAAAACTATAAAAAACTATTCTAAAATTCAGAAGAAACCAAAAAAAGAGCCCAAATAGCCAAAGCAGCCCTAGGCAAAAAGAACAAAGCCACAGGCATAACATTACCTGACTTCAAACTATACAGAATACAGAACTCAAAAATAAAGCCACACACCTACAGCCATCTGATCTTCAACAAAGTTAACAAAAATAAGCAATGAGAAAAGGACTTTCTTTATTTTTTCTTTCTTTCTTTCTTTCTTTCTTTCTTTTTTTAGACGGAGTCTTACTCTGTCACCCAGGCTGGAGTGCAGTGGCACGATCTGGGCTCATTGCACTGCCTCCTGGGTTCCAGCGATTCTCCTGCCTCAGCCTCCCAAGTAGCTGGGACTACAGGTATGTGCCACCATGCCTGGCTAATTTTTCATTATTAGTAGAAACAGAGTTTCACCATGTTGGCCAGGCTGGTCTCAAACTCCTGACCTCAGGTGATCCACCCGCTTCAGCCTCCTGAAGTGCTGGGATTACAGGTGTCAGCCACCGTGCCCAGCAAGGAGAGGACTTTCTATTCAATAAATGGTGCTAAGATAGTTGTCCCTCCATGTGCAGAAAAATGAAACTGGACCCCTACCTTTCACCATATATTATACGATAATTAACTCAAGATGGACTAAAGATTTAAATGTAAGACCTCAAACTATAAGAATCCTAGAAGAAAACCTAGGAAACACCATTCTGGACATTGGCCTTGGGAAATAATTTATGGCTAAGTCCTCAAAAGCAATTTCAACAAAACAAAAAATTGACAAATGGGACCTAATTAAACTAAAGAGCTTCTATACTACAAAAAAAAAAAAAAAACTATCAACAGAGTAAACAGATAGCCTATATAGTAGGAGAAAATATTTGCAAATTGTGCATCTAACAAAGGTCTAATATTCGGAATCCATAAGGAACTTAAATAGTTCAGCAAGCAAAAAACAAATAACTCCATTAAAAAATGGGCAACAGACATGAACAGACACTTTGCAGAAGAAGACATACAAGTGGCCAACAAACATATGAAAACAGGCTCCATATCACTAATCATCATAGAAATGCATGTCAAAACCACAATGAGATATCATCTCACACCAGCTAGAATGGCTATTATTAAAAAGTCAAAAAACAACAAATGCTGGTCAGGTTGCAGAGAAAAGAGGACACTTATACATTGCTGGTGGGAATGTAAATTATTTTAGCCACTATGGAAAGCTGTTTGGAGATTTCTCAAAGAACTTAAAACAAAATTACTATTCAACCCAGTAATCCTATTACTTGGCATATGTCCAAAAGAAATAAATTATTACATCAAAAGGTCACATGCACTCATATGTTCATTGGAGCATTATTTACAATAACAAAGACATAGAATCAACCCTGGTGCCTATCAGTGGTGGATTGGATAAAGAAAATGTGGTACATATACATGATGGAATATTACACAGACATAAAAAAGAGTGAAATCATACCCTTTGCAGCAGCATGGATGCAGCTGGAGGTCATTATCCTAAGCAAATTAATGCAAAACCGGAAAACCAAATGCCACACATTCTCACTTTCAAGTGGGAGTTAAACATTGGGTACTCATGGACATAAAGGTGGCAACAATAGACACTGGGGACTACTAGAGGGGAGAGGGAAGGAGGGCAACAAGGGTCAAAGAACTAACTGTTAGGTACTATGCTCAGTACCTGGGTGGCAGGATCAATCATACACCAAAGCTGAGCATCATGCAATATATCCAGCTAACAAATCTGTACATGTACCCCCTGAATCTAAAATTAGAGTTGCATTTTTTTTTTGAAAAAAGAATTTTAGGAAACTACCTACCTTCCCAACCCCTCTTTATTTCCAAATCTCTGCCCTTTTATGGTAATACAATGATCTGTAATTATTTTCCTTTACTCAATCCCATTTGTAAATGTTTTAGAGGAGAGAATAAATAATGGAAAAGGAAAATAAAAGAATATTTTGTAAATAATACTTCAATATAGCTGGAAAAATTAGAGTATGTAGGGCTGCTTACAACAAAATTTATGACATTGTCTCATGGTATTTATAAAATGCATGTAAATATAATACATATGCAACAATAGCATAAAAAATAATACAATATTAACTCTAATTTGACTGTGAGACGTGAAGGATATATATTGTAGTCCCTAAAACAACTGCTGACAAAATAATACAAAGAGGTACAGCTAAAATGCCAATAGATACTTCTAAAGGTAATTTTAAAAACATTCAAATAATCCAAAAAATAGATAAATGGAGGAACAGGGGATGAAGTGCATGCATGTGCGCAAGCACACACACACACAAAACCACATACACACACACCAGACACAAAAGGAAGGGGCAAGCAGAAAATAGATGCAAATAGTGGTAGACCCAAATCCAGCTATATCAAAAATACTCTAAATGTTCATGGACTAAACACTCCAATTCAAAGGCAGAAGCAATAAGAATGAATAAAAAAGCAAGACTCAACTCTATTGTTCACAAGTACTTACCTTTAAATATAAGGACAAGTTGAAAGTAAATGAATGGGAAAAAATATACTATGTAAACAATAAACATTAGAAGGATAGAGTAAAAATATCAGGTGAAGTAAACTTTAAGACAAAGAGCATTAACAAATAAATAAAGACATTTCATAATGCTAAGAGTAAATTCATCAGGGAGACAGTAATCGTAAGTGTGTTTGCATCTAATAATAGAGCTTTAAAATATGTGAAGCAAAATTTGACAGAATTAGAGGGAAAAATAGACAAGTCTATGATCATAGTTGGAGATGTAAATACCATCCTATTGGCAATTTATAAAACTAGACAAAAACATCAGCAATAACCATGAAAAACTGACAATTTAGATTTTATCAAAATTAAAAACTTCTGCTCAAAACAAAACATGCTATTAAGAAAATGAATAGGCAAGTCACAGACAGAAAATATTCACAAAACATAAACCTGACAAATGGTTGGTATCTGGGATATATAAAGAACTTCCACAGCTCAGTTATTTAAAAAAACCTCAAAAAAATTCAGAAGATTTGAATAGCTACTTGACAAAAGTAGATAAATAAATGACCAATAAATGTACGTCAAAGAGCTTAACAAGGCCGGGCGCTGTGGCTCACGCCTGTAATCCCAGCACTTTGGGAGGCTGAGGCGGGCAGATCACGAGGTCGGGAGATTGAAACCATCCTGACTAACACGGTGAAACCCTTACTCTACTAAAAATACCAAAAATTAGCCGGGTGTGGTGGCAGGTGCCTGTAGTCCCAGCTACTTGGGAGGCTGAGGCAGGACAATGGCGTGAACCTGGGAGGCAGAGGTTGCAGTGAGCCGAGATTGTGCCACTGCACTCCAGCCTGGGCGACAGAGCGAGACTCCGTCTCAAAAACAAAGCAAAACAAAACAAAACAAAAAAAAGAGCTTAACATTATTAGTCATCAGAGAAATGCAAATTAAAATTACAATGACATACCACTACATACTCCCCAGGATTGCTATTTTTTCCTCAGCTTTAAAGGATGACTGTTATTAAAAAGGCTGACAATATCAAATTTTGGTGAGGATGTGGAATAACCACACCTATTCACGCATTGTTGATAACAATGCAGAATGGTACAACTGCTTTGGGAAAACGGCCATTTAAAAAAAATAAAGCTAAACATACACCTATCCCATGACTCACAATTTCCACTCATAGGCATTTATTAATAAGAAATGGAAATGTTTGTTTTCAAAAAGTTTATAGCAGCTTTATGCAAATACCCCCAACTAGAAATAGCCCAGGTGACCAACAATAGTAGAATGGATGAAGAAACTCAGGCATAACTATGGAATGGGATTCTGTGGAGCAACAGAGAGGAAGAAACTACTGATGATGCAGCAACATGCAAGAATCTTAAAAACATTATGCTGAGTGAATGACGACTAAAAAAACACACACACAAAAGTATCAGGGCCATTTAAATGAAATTCTGAAACAGGTAAAAGTAGTCCATAGTGGAGAAAATCAGAACTGTGGTTGACTTTGAAGAGTTGATGATGGAGATTGACTGTGAAGGGGAAGGGGGAACTTTGGGGTAATGATATTGCTCTATATCTAGATAAGGAATTGGATTTCACAGATGTATGCATTTGTCTTGACTCAGTGGATGTATAATTAATAGTTTTGCACTTATAAGTTTTTTGCACTTATAAATTTTATAACAGAAGAAAAAAACTGTAAACAAATATTGAATTCCAGCTAGTTAAATGCATGGTGAAGTATTTAGGGGAAAGTGACTGATAGCTGCAATTTATTTTGAAATGCATAAGAGATAAGATGAATTAGTGGGTGGATAGAGGAATGGGTGGATGGATAATTATGTGATAAAGCAAATATGGTAAAATATTAATGGTAAATTGTAGGTGGGGGAGTGTAAAGGTGTTCACTGTAAAGTTGGAAATTTTTCAAGATAAAATGTTGAAAGAAAAGAGTAATGAAAGAAGAAGGCCAGGAGCACAACATTTTTGGATTGACTCCTTCTTGATTTCTTTCCCCTTAGTTAAATATTGATGCTCTTAACTAAGATTGAAGATTATCCCTGTTGTTTGAGATGATGCATGAAGATACTTTATCTCCATGAACTAAAACAAAGTCTTTCACCTCTTCCACAGAGATGTGACTTCTGATCGAAGTCTTTTTTTTTTTTTTTTTTTTTTTTTGAGATGGAGTCTTGCTCTGTCACCCTGGCTGGAGTGCAGTGGCGTGATCTCGGCTCACTGCAACCTCTGCCTCCCGGGTTCATGCAATTCTCCTGCCTCAGCCTCCTGAGTGGCTGGAATTACAGGTGTGTGCCACCATGCCCGGCTAATTTTTATACTTTTAGTAGAGACGGGGTTTCACCATGTTGGTCAGGCTGGTCTTGAACTCCTGACCTTGTGACCCACCCACTTTGGCCTCCCAAAGTGCTGGGATTACAGGCGTGAGCCACTGCACCTGGGCTGATCTAAGTCTTAAACTCACTCCCTAGTTGTGCCCTTGTTATGTTGGTTTCACTATTTCCAGTCTGTTAATTTTTCTTTTCTTTTCCCCTTCCTTTCCCTTCTCCTCCATTCCCTTCCCTTCCTTTCCCAAGGAGCCCAGTGTAGCTGGAGGGGAGTGAGTAGGGGGTTGATGAATCTGGAGGGTGACAAAGGCCAGATCATGTCAGGCCTTATAGGCCTAAGTAGGGAAACTCCTCCAGAGAGAGGCTGACTGGTGAATGGGCCATCCCAGAGTCTCTCTGTGCTTGAGATTCACAGAAATGGAAGCCAGTGACAGAGTGGTGAAGGAATTGAGAGAAAGACAGAAAGGCAGAGAGATGGAGGGTTTGCTTGAAGGTGGAAAAGCACCTTGGAAAAGTTCTGCTTCAAGGAATTCAGACCTAACGCTGATTAGAGCAGGGTCTGGTTGTAGGTGAGCATTCCATAGAAAGCCTCCCTCAGTAGTGCCAAAGGATGGACTAATTAAGGTGGGGAGGAGTCGGGCTTGCTACTTGCATAGATTCCATTAGCACCCTCTTTAGTTTGGACAGTTGGGGTTTGCTCTTCTTAAGTGTCAGGCAAATGCAACTTCAAGTTCCCACTGCTCCCAACAAGATCGCCTCTCCCACACCTCCAATGTAGAAATACAGAGTCACCACTGTCCTTGGGTCTTGACCTGGCCTTGGTCCAACCAGGACCATGGTGTCCATGGATAACGTGGTGTGTCTTGCCCTCAGGGTGTGCAGGTTCTGGAGAACCACTGAGATTTCAAGGCAAACTACAGGCATTATTCTATCTACAGAGTACTCTAAATTGTTGCTGTCTTTCAGTCTTTCATTGCCATCCTTTGTGTCTTAAAAATATAATTTCTCTGTAGCAGGTACTTCATTAACCACTTTGTAGTAGAGGGGGAAACCTGGGCTGCCCAATTCAGAGAACATTTTCTCATTTCCCACTCCAACAATAAAAGATTTGGGAGCCAAAGTTAACCTGATGTCCTCCGTCTATGGTAAGAAACAGTGGCAAACAACAGATTTGAGTGTTACTTTACATTGGATGGGAAGGTGGGCCACAGCTGTTTCTGATTTACCCACCATGTTTATGCATGTAAATTTCAAGTCACAGAAGTGGCCAATGTGGTTTTAGACCTCAACATTAAAGTGATTTCAGATTTTAGCCTATGGGAAAAGGAGTGGTAATAAAGAAAAGTCTGTAGTTAATAAAATTATCTAAAACAGGAGAGGATACAGAATGGGTCTTTGTTCTCCCCCTGTGTTTCTGTGCAGACTTTTGTGTGGGTCAAAGTGTCTTGTTAAGTTCTTATTGCCTTTCTTTTCATTAATGAAAGAACATTGTCCTCCTAATTATTCCCAAATTAGAGCAAAAGAGGCAGAAATGAGCTAGATCCATAGTTCTGGAAGCTGATGATGCATGTTGGGTAATTTAATTATGTGGCAATTACAAGGATTAACCATGAACTGGAAAGAGCTGCCTAGTATTGTACTTTAAAATGAGCTCTGTGTATGAGACTCATGCCTCCATTTTCCATTCATGAAACAGAGGTATTCAGAAAAGGGTTTTATGACTAAAGCACAGATAAAATTAGAATGAAGAGAGACAAGGATCTGTATATATGTTATTCCTTCCAAAATTGGAGAAGGTGTAAATGCACACATGACCCTTGGGTTAAACTGTAGGCAATTCATTATCCATTCGTCAGTTCTTCTGAACGAGGCTATGAGAACAGTACTCTTCAGTGTTTTCTCACTCACATGTCAGGTGCTTCATTAAAGCAAATTCTTCGATCAAGGATAAAGCCTGGGCTTGTCCAGTTGATGGAATGTTTCCTTTCCTGTCCCAATAAGAAAAAAATTCCAGAGCCAAGATTAAGCCAATCCTATGGTAAATTTTGGTCAAGGTCAAGATTAATGCTTTTTTAAATTATTATTTCAGTGACTTCAAAATTACAACTGTATATGACAGAATTATTCCTCTGGGTGAGTAGCACAAAATAAGGAGAATCAACTTCCCCAGAACCCTTCCTTTAAGTTTCTTTTGTTTCTTTCTAGCACAACACAGCTGGAGTAAACTGTGAACTATGTGCTAAGGGCTATTACCGCCCTTATGGGGTTCCGGTGGATGCCCCTGATGGCTGCATCCGTAAGTTTCATTTCAAGTTGGTGTATCTTAGCCTGTGTGTACTGCCTCAACGAAGTCATCAGGCTAACTTTGGACCAGTTAATAACTTCCTTCATGCCCTCTCTCTTGAGTATTAGTTCTGCTCGCTATGTGACCTCAGTCACTTACACAGTCTCTTTGAATTTTGGATTTATTCAAATGGAAATGATAATGTATTTCATAAAATTAAATAAAATGCAATCAAAAGCAAGTAGGAAAATACTTACCATTGGGCCTGTCACATATTAGGCCTGTGATAAATGTTAGTTTCTCCATTTTCTGTTGTTTTGACATGTTTCTGTGATCTCTAATAATTTCAATTTTGG
Organism: Nomascus leucogenys; assembly: GCF_006542625.1. Classification (NCBI taxonomy): domain Eukaryota; kingdom Metazoa; phylum Chordata; class Mammalia; order Primates; family Hylobatidae; genus Nomascus; species Nomascus leucogenys. The sequence continues at coordinate 56,091,319 of NC_044384.1, read as the reverse complement.
GGCTGGAGGCAGTGGCTCAGGCCTGTAATCCCAGGACTTTGGGAGGCTGAGGCAGGTGGATCACTTGAGGCCAAGAGGTCAAGACAAGCCTGGCCAACATGGTGAAAAACCCTGTCTCTACTAAATAGAAAAAAAGTTAGCCAGGCATGGTAGTGCTCACCCGTAATCCTAGTTACTCCAGAGGTGGAGGCATGAGAATTGCTTGAACCCAGGAGGCGGAGGTTGCAGTGAGCCAAGATCATGCCACTGCACTCCAGCCTGGATGACAGAGTGAGACTCTGTCTCAGGAACAACAACAACAACAACAAAAACTTGAATTAGAACAAGACAACACAGTAATGAGTTCATAAGGATTTAATAATAGTCACATTGTTTAAAATAGCTAATATTTGTTGAGTACTTGCCATATGTGAGGCATTACCTAAATACTTTCACAAAGGTCTTGTTTAATTATCACAACAAATAGGACATTGTATTATTGTCCTTATTTTTAGATATGGAGAAACCAAACAATCTGAGTAGTTATATATAATTTAGGCTAGGTGACAAAACCGCTAACCACTAGATCCAGGATATAGTTCTTTTCTCTCTGACATGACTGTGCCATAACTCTTCTATTATACAGAAGAATGCCTCTAGTTTTTCCTTGTAGAATTATGAGTCTTGGGTCAGATTTACAGACTTTTCCCTACATGTGCAACCTATACCCTATTCAAGGCTTGGTTCTTTTAAGTTGTCTGGTTGTCACAGTTGGAAAGCAATTCCAGTCCTGAAGTCAATCCTGTGCCCGCTCCATGATTAATCATACCATTAACATTTGAGGGTATTAAAGTCCAAGGAATATGTAGACGGATTTACTTCTCTCTAGGGCATTCTTAGTTGTTAAAAAAAATGTGTTTTCACTTTTCTTCCTTCTTCCACATCATGCTGCAAAGTATGTCCATCGCCTGTCTTGTGCCTACAAAAAATAGGCATTGGGAAAGGAAAACAAGATATTGCCAATGTAATTGTACCTCATTAGGAGCCTCACTGTTTTATCACCTTTCTAGTTTTTTCATCATTGAAGTGGTCCACAGAGGTATTAGAGGCTTGGTGTAAAGGATCAGTAGGACGCATGAATCCTAAATAAATTAAGCAAAGGACACCAGGATGCCAGGTCACCCAGGTCTTTACGGGAGTTGTATTCAGATGAGCTGTGACAGTATTTTCCCTGTCCAGGGTGCACCTGCCAGGCAAAGGAGGCCCCCAAGTGGGAGGTCAACAAACTTCTTATACTTCCACTATGCCTTACTGCAGTGCAAGCCTGATAACTGTGCCTGATAATTGGTTTTGGTTGCAAAAGCTGCCTTCAGTAAGCCACTTCACTCAAATTAACATTTGGGTTATGGGTCTTGGTCTGCTGTCCACAGACTATATCTCCATGTCTAGGCACTCCACTCTTGCATCTGTATCATAACTGTGTATTGATGACCACTTTGTGGACATTCACAGTTGGTTCATAGCTAGAAAGGGCTGTGCCCAACAGAGCTAAGGCATATACCCCCACCCCCACCCCCAACTCCTCTGACTAGTGTGCAGGCCTTGCCTCTGACTCAGTGAGCTGGGCAATGCTCAGTGGGATAAATGACATCCATGAGAACTTCTGTGTGGACGCTCATTACAACTGATCTCTGATAGCTCACGAGCTTCGGGCAGTGAGAACCATCAATCAGGTGTGAGGTGGGAAATAGGCTGTGCCTTTTAAGAATACCTGTAGACCAAGGTTCAAGTATGGAACATTGCCTGGGAAGTGTTGGAACATATTTGCTTTGTTAAGTACAGTGAAGGACAGATCCTTTGAAAACTGGGATTTCTCTTAGCCTGCAGCTGTGACCCTGAGCATGCTGATGGCTGTGAACAGGGCTCAGGCCGCTGTCACTGCAAGCCAAATTTCCACGGAGACAACTGTGAGAAGTGTGCAGTTGGATACTACAGTTTCCCATTTTGCTTGAGTAAGTACCCACTGCAGAACAAGAGGCCACCCTTTTTGGTCCATAGCTGGCTTTTGTGCACTAACCTCTGAGGCATGGTGGACAGGTAGGGAAGGAGAGACAGAAATGGGGCCAGATGGGTTGTATTTATGTAAAAGTGTTTCTGAAAGTTTGGAATATAAATTTTATATTAGTACATTTTACAGTCTTATTTATCTCCAAAGTGTTACGTTGTACCATAGAAATTGCCATCTCAGTAGGTCAAAAAGGTCAAATATTGGCAATTTTAACTTAATAATCCATGTGTGTGATTTTTCCTCCTAAATGTAGGAGAAATATCATAGGCTTCCAGATATTTATTTGCATGCATATAGTGTGTGTTGTGTTTCAGGAGCCCAGGGAAACGTTTCCTCTCTCCTGCTGTACAAGAGGCCAAGTTATAAGCACCCCGACTCCACCCCACTGCAGTGATCTAAGTGAACATCTCAGCATCACCAAGAGAAAAAAATACATATCTGTCAGAAACACTGTAGAGCATGAAACAGGAGAATCTGTGAAACCAGCTATGCAAACTGTGATGAGTGTTGGCTCTGTTTGTTGTGCAGCAGTGGGAAAACTGCACTTTGGGGTTAGGACAAAGAAACACTGTCGCAAGGAGAGCCTGTCTCTCTGTATCACTCTATCAGATGTTTCCTGGCCCCACCCTCCTGACTTCTGCAGAGCCATCGTAGGAAAAGCATACTGAGTTGTGGGGACATGGGGGCAGGACTCACATGAATGGGTAACTGTATGTTCTCATTCACACCTGCCACCCCAGGTAATTGCTTAAGTGTGGACACTGTCCTACTTTGGTTGATGAGACACCACATCAGAATTTTATCAATGTTGAATCTGTGAGTCTTGGTAGAAGGCTGAACAGAAATTGTATTTGCCTTTTTTTTTTTTTGAGACAGAATTTCGCTCTTGTTGCCCAGGCTGGAGTGCAATGGTGCGATCATGGCTCACCGCAACCTCTGCCTGCCAGGTTCAAGCGATTCTCTTGCCTCAGCCTACTGAGTAGCTGGGATTACAGGCATGTGCCACCACGCCTGGCTAATTTTGTATTTTTAGTAGAGATGGGGTTTCTCCATGTTGGTCAGGCTGGTCTCAAGCTCCTGACCTCAGATTATCTGCCTGCCTCAGCTTCCCAAAGTGCTGGGATTACAGGCATGAGCCACTGCGCTCAGCCTGCCTTTTTAGTGAAAAGAAGGAGAGGAAGAAACCTGAAGTAGTTTTATGGCATAAACAAAATGTCAGGAAAAAAAAATGGAAGAAAATATTTCTTTAAAGCTTTGATTTTATGGTAAAAAAAAAACAATAAAAAAGCTAAGGAAGCCAAACTCATCCCTGCTCAGGCTGAGACTTAGCTATTGTGAGCACGAAACATTCATTTCTGTTCATCGTTATACAATGGGAATGTTTGGCCAGTCTGGTTTCAGTTACTAAACACATTTGAGATATAGCAATATCGCCTTTCTTTAAATTAGTCTCTGTATGCTACTTTTCACTAAGTGACAGAGAGTGTCTTCCTAGTTAGTACAACTTAATGTTTTACTTTACTATCTCCTTAATCATTCTCTGTATTTTTTAATAAACTATTTTTACAGGAATTCCCATTTTTCCTGTTTCTACACCAAGTCCAGAAGATCCAGTAGCTGGAGATATAAAAGGCAAGTAACCTCCCTTTTGGTTTAACTCCAGTGAAAATGTTATGCCCTTGTTCTTTTCCTACTTCCTGTGCGCACTGCCACATCCAAGGCCAAGTCTCCCTTCCTAGAGCATGGTAGGTGCCTTGCAGGTGTCTCCTAGTTGACCTACTCCCCACCCATCAGTCCCCACTCCAGCCTGTCTTTTACGAGGGCACTACCTGACGTAGGAAACCGTGCAGAGCTTGGATTAGATATCACCGGCTTGCTCAAAGACCTTCAATGGCAGCCAGTGGTCTGTTGTCTTTTTTGAGTTCCCTGAAAACAGACCCTGAAAAAGGAATGGAGAGCAAGTCATTTATTTGGGAGGTGATCCCAGGAAGGGAGAGAGTCAAGGAGTGAAGGGAACCATGATAAAGGTGCAATGGCAGGTAATGGCAGTTATCTGCCATTAGTGGAGGCATTAATGCTTCTGGCACATTCACTCTCTGGCACTTACAGCTTGGCCTTCAGGAAGGCTGAGGAGCTTCTGCAGTCCCAAAACAAGCCCCTGGCAGACAGTAGCAGTGGTGTGCAGTAAGCTGTCTCTGAGGGTGGGGGGATGAGTACTAGAGGATGTGGGTGTTACATTTACCAAATCATTTGTTCCGTAAATATTTTAAGATTCCCTGTTATGTGCAAAGTACCATTCTGGCTGCTGGGGACTTAGCAGTAAACAGAATAGAAAAAATTCTCAGCTTTCTTTGAGCTTATATTCCTGTGGAGAAACCCAGATAATAACATATATAATATAGAAACGCAAGCAAGGAAAAGAGCTAATTCATTAGACTGTGAGAGGCAGAGTTGTATTCTGAACATGAGTGCCACTTTTAAGGGGCAGCCATTCACATCATAGGCATAAACTAACTCATGTGAGAAGATTCCAGGCCTCTGCACTGGGTTCCAGAGCCATGGGGAGTTTCCTATATAAACCCATCACGGCATCTGCAGGGAGGCACAGGTTCTCGGAAGGGCACACCTGCACCAAGGGAAGGGCACAGCACATGCACACAGCCCACGACTGGGCACCATCGGACTCATGCTCACATCCCCTGAGTTTGCCTCTACTACCCCAGGGCGCCAGCAGAAGCCTGGTGGTCACTGGGGAGGAGGTAGTGCCAGGCATGTGTGAGCATGGGTGCCCCTCCTCCTGCAGCGCCACGGTGTGGGCCAGCAGAGAAGATGGTTTCTGAAGAGCTCTCCTTGGCAGTGAAGTTCAGGCTCTACAGCAACATAGTAACTCAGGTATGGGCTGGAGGCAGCCTTGGTGATAAGTGCTGCTGAAAAGACAAGACAGAGAGGAGGTTAGGGAATGTGAGGTTTACAGATTTAAATTAGGGAAGTCAGGGAAGGCCTCACTGAAGCAGGTACAGGAAAGAGCAAGTGCAAAGTCCCCAGGGCAGGGGCAGCCCTGGGCCAAGGGTGTTCAGTGAACAAAAAGAGACCAGGTGTGTGAAAGTGGAGCGAGGGAAGGTGAGACTGGTAGGAAGGGAAGGCACCAGGGGCTGGATGGAGGCCCTCGTCAGCCACTAGAGAGGCCTTCCCTTTTACTCGAAATGGAGCCATGGAGAGTTTTGCACAGAGAGGTGACGTTATATAGAAGGCTCTTTGGGTCTACTGTATTGAAAGAAAATCTCAGGAGAAGAGAAGAGAAGAAGCAAGGGGGCCTGATGGGAAGCTTTTTCCATAATCCATGAAGAAGAGATGATGGTGGCTCAGACCCAGGTGGTGTCAGCAGAGGTGACAGCAGTGGACGGACTGTGGATATCATCTGAAGGTAGAACCAACAGGATTTGCTGGGGGATTACTAGACCAGAAGTAGAATATTAGAGAAAGAGAGGGCTCTGGGGTGACTCCAAGGCTTTTCGGTTGAGCAAATAGAAGGAAGAAGTTGCTCTTTGTTGAGAGGAAAAAGTTAAAACAAGAGAAAGCAGAATGCATGGGCCAGAGGAGGGGTGGGCAGGGGCAGTGGTGGGAGCTCGTGGACGTTCTCTTCTGGCTGTTTTTTGAAAGTTTTCTCTGTGGAATAACAAACAAGGTCAGAGCAAGAAGCAAGAGAGGAGGCCTTGGGGTTGAGTAGGGAGAAGGTATGAGAGTCATCTAGGAATGTGGGCGGGAGGATGGGCTTGGGAAAGTTATGGGATTGCTGGGTGGCACCAAAGGCTCCCTGGAGGTCAGTTATAACAGGACCTCAGTTACCTTCCTGACGTCATTCCCTGCTTCTGCCCTACCCACACTCCTCCTCAGTCTAACCATGGTGCTGTGCATTATTGCACGGTGTGTGGGACTGTCTCATGTCAGATACTGGGCCACTTGAGGACAGCAGCTCTGCAGGATGGGGCAGTCACGTTGGCTTAGAGACTTGCCCGCTAAGACTTGGAGAGGGCCAGGCACATTCTGATAGCTCAGTTTGGAGCCTCTGCATAGATGCCAGTAACAGAGAATTTAAGGAATGGTGACTACTGAGGAGAATTGCAGTCTTGAATACTTAGCATATTCTTCATTCATTACACTTTTATTAAGTGCCTATGCTGTGCTAGTCACTGCCAGGCAGCTGCCTGATACACGGTTCCTCCTGCCTGGGAGCTCCCAGTCTGAGGAGACAGAAAGGTCAACAGTTCTAATGGCAGGAGTTAAGTGCCATGAGAGCATATGGGAGGGGCAGCCTTACAGCCAGGGTGAAGGAAAGAAGGAAGGAAGGAGGAAGGGAGGGAGGGAGAGGAGAAAGGAGAGAGACAGAAGTGCTGGAAGGGCTTCCCCAGAGCAGCAGGAGGAGGTATCTGAGCTGAGTCTTGGAGCATGAAGAGGAGTCAGCCAGGCAGAGGGGCAGGGAAGAGAAGCCATGGGGCTAGGAGAGAGGGGATGGCAGACAGGTCATTAGGGCTGAAGCATGGGATAGAGAGAGGAAGTTCAAGGAGAGGGCCTAGAGGAATAAGAAAAGACCTGAGTGGTCAGCCAGCTCAGATGTGCGGGTCTGCAAGGCACAGCTGTGCCTCATCTAAGGGGCATCACAATAACAGAAGACATTGCAGATTTGCATATTGATGATGATGATTTTATAGCAGGTGACAGAAAAGCATCTTGAGGAAGGGGCACCTTTTTTTAATTTGCACAAAGATGCCCCATGGGTTGCTGGTAGCTTGGAAAATGTTGAAGGATCTATTCTGTCACATGTGAAGGACTTCGTATTCTGTCCTGCAGGCATTGGGTCACTGTCAAGGGATTTAAAACTGGGAAGTGATATGAAAAGTTTGACGTTTTTGAAATATCACTCTTGACACCAGCATGGAGAATGAATTAGAAGGAACAAGATAGAAAGCAGAGAGCCTCCTTAGGAAGTTCTCAAAATAATCCATGTAAACAAAGATGAGGTCTGGAACTCTGGCAGTAGAGAGGGACTCAAGGGATTTTCTTGAGATATAATCACTGTGACTTCGTAATGAGGTGTGGGATGTCCTTTCTTTTTCTATTTTAATCAGAATTCTTTGAACCTCAATGCCAAGGTAAAGTCCAAGTTTTTCACTGAAACTCAATACTTTGTTTAATGTCAAGACTGTAATTCACAGTAAAAACGTTCCCTTTCCATGTGGCATTTGTTCTCAGCCTACAGGGCTGTGGCATTAGGACCTTGTATGGCAGCTGTGATGGACGGACAGGGTGGTGCTCATGCCAGTCTGGGTTCCAAGGCTTCCCTTGTCATGAATGTGTCCTTGTCACTTCTGAAAAGGAGGAAAAACTTTCTTCTACCCTCTTAGGTCCCATGGCTGGGCCTAGAATTAAATGAACCTAAGACAAACAGCAAAAAAGCATACAAATTTATGTAATATTTTTACATGAACATGAGAGTCTCTAGAAGGAAAATCAAGACCCGAAAAAGCCATTAGGCCCCAAAGCCTATGTATTGTACATGTTTACACAAAGAACAATGAAGTATGGAGTGTGGCAAGACAAAAGAGCTTGGGCTAGTGGCACTACATTGTGGGACCCTGGCTAGGAAGCACTGGGGGAAACTAAGGGTTATTTTAGTGGGTTTGTTGATGCAGATCCAATCCAGTTGACTCCCAGTCTCCAGTGATAAGAATGCTGTCCTCCTGGTACAAGGATGGCAGGCACCTTTCTCCTGGGAAATTTTATGACCTGCTTTTAGGTAGAAAGGGTGAGATCAGAGAACCCTTCCTACATCTGCGGCTTCTAAAGTGCCATTGCTGGAAACAGTCAGTATGCTAAAATGGCATATTCTAAACCCTTTCACTTCCAATGCTGTTTTTGTCAAATTAGGCAACCGTTTGGTTTAAGTATGAACAAGTTAAAGATCATGTAAAGACTATAAAGTTGTTCTGATTTACTGTGATTTTTTTCTTAATTATTGTATTAGAAAAAAATAATTCCACAACTTTGTTACTAACCTTTTATTTGAAAAATTAAGGGTTTAGGGCAGAGGGATTTGGCTACTTTTCATATTAACTACTATTTTAACCCTTGTAGAAAATCTTTCCAAAATGCATGAGACTTTCCTTCCTTGGTAGGTAGGGTGGACCCAGCTGAATCTTTGAGTCTTTTAGGATCTTCCTTAGGGGACCTGTTGCAAATTTAAATATTAACGTAATTTATAGAATTATGGATGCTTTCAGGGCTAGGCATGGTGGCTCACGCTGTAATCCTGCACTTTGGGAGGCTGAGGCAGGCGGATCACCTGAGGTCGGGAGTTTGAAACCAGCCTGGCCAGCATGATGAAACCTCGTCTCTACTAAAAATACAAAAATTAGTCAGATGTGGCACATGCCTGTAATCCGAGCTACTTGGGAGGCTGAGGTATGAGAATTGCTTGAACCCGGGAGGCAGAGGTTGCGGTGAGCAGAGATTGAGCTACTGCACTCCAGCCTGGGCGACAGAATGGAACTCTGTCTAAAATAAATAAATAAATAAATAAATAAATAAATAAATAAATAAGAAAAAGAAGTAGATGCTTTAAATATGAGATTGGTTTGAATATATGTGCTAATCCAGGACATACTCTGAAAGTTGCTTCATTCTCGGCTTGTATTTTTAGTATAATAGAAAGACCATGGGCTTTGAAATCTGTCAGTCCTGGGTTCAAATTCTGACTCTGCCTCCCTGGCTGTGTGAACTTGGGCAAGTTAATTAACCTTTCAGAGCATCTTTTTTTTTTTTTTTTTTCCCATCTATAAAATACCTGTCTTACAGGGCTCTTGTTTGACTTCATTATTATTTTTGAGCAATATTTATTTCCGGAGGAATACTGTGTGCTGGCCCTGGGGGCCTGTGGTGAGCTCTCACAAAGTGTCCAGTCTGCTGGGTGATTTACTTATCTATTTCTGTGTCATAAGTCACCCCAAAACTTAGCAGCTTAAAAGAACAAGGGTTATTTCTCTCAATTGTGTGGGTTGGCTGGGCGGGTCTTCTACTGGACTTGCTGGAGGGTTTCTGGGGCTGGATTTAGTTGGGACGTTTGGGAGTATCCCTCTTTGTGGCCTTCTGTCCTCAAGGAGGCCAGACTGGTCCCTCCCACGGTGGTCTCAGGATTCCTGGAGGGCAAGAATGGAAATGGCAAGGCCTGTGGTGACCTGGACTCAGAAGTCACATGACAACAACACTTACACCTCATTCTGGTGGTCAAAGCAAGTCCCAGACCAATTTGCGATCCCAAAAATGAAAGTGTTGTGAAAGAGAAACACAGCTAAGAGAATAAAAGGAGGAAAGTGGGGGCCGTTTATACAGACTGGTCAGGGGGACCTTCTGAGGAGCTGACGTTTGAACTGACACCTGGTGGATGAGAAAGAGCTGGCTGTGCTAAGAACTGAGGGAAGGGTATACCAGGCAGAGGGATCTGCCTGAGCAGAGGTCTTGAGGTGGGAAAGCCCTGGATAGAGGCACTAGAAGCAGCCTGGCTGCGGGGAAGGCCAGTGCCAGGAGGATTAAGTGAGACGATCCAAGGGAAGCCCCTGATGCCTGATATGTAGTAGGGCTGAATTGATGTTAGTTTCTTTCCTTCTAAAAACTGGAAGGAAGAAATACATTTAATTCACGATTGTCATGAGATGGGAATCTATTGAATTGAAGTTATACTTTACAAAGCTCGGCTTTAGAGGGAAAAGAAAATGTTTCCACAGGAATAGATGTTAAAAGAATGGTTTGCAAATGAATGCCCATCCCTATATGTTTTTTTAATGATATCTCTGACCTTTCGTGAATTTTAAAAAATTTCCCTTCAAGGTGTAGTCTTCTGAGTTAAGAATGTTTAACAGCCATAGATAATTAATAATCTATATTCTCATGATAGAAACCTAGGGGAAGGGAGAAATTAAGAAACAGATGGAAGATGGAGACCCCTTCTGAAAGTCTCCTGTCTTCTGCAGGGTGTGACTGTAATCTGGAAGGCGTTCTTCCCGAAATGTGTGATGCCCACGGATGGTGCCTGTGCCGCCCTGGGGTTGAGGGCCCTCGGTGTGATACCTGCCGCTCTGGTTTCTACTCATTCCCTATTTGCCAAGGTAAGTGGGCAAAACATAGCATATTCATAATCAATCCTTCAAGATAAATTTCCTCCTGAGGAAATGCAGGTCTTTCTGGCAGAGCTGTCTGGCTTGCAGTTTAATAAATGGGCCCCTGGGTTACATATGGATGTTACACGTGATGATCCTACCTGGACCTTGTCACCTCCCTTCTCTCCAACCTTACCCTGCCTCCTCCCTGGTAGTTAAGCACATGGACTCTGAAATAATCTGTTTGGGTTCAAATCCTAGCTCTGGAGAGGAGGTGGTATCTGAACAGCATTTAGGAACCTGCCACCACTTCTCAGATTCTATTGGGGTGGGTCTCTGGATGCCAATTGGGTTTGAAAATTGGAAGTGTGTGAATAAGATTAGAAAGATGGGAAGGTGGATGACAGAAAGAGGCAGGGTGTTCTAGAGAGAGGGGACACATATGCAAACCATAGAGACAGGAGACCACAAACCCCCTCCTCCCCACTTGTTTGTATCCTAGTATCCCATCCTAGCAAGAGTGGCTGAGGGGGAATGGAAGGTGGGAGGAGGAGGTGTCTGGTCCAGTCCCTAGAGCATGGCAGGTATGCACTCAATGCTGGGTGAGTGAACACATGAATGAATGAATTTGCCCAAATTATTCTCCCCTGCCTCCTTTCTACTGTCTGACGTTATTCTTCTTTCTGCAGACAATGGTATAGGGGAAGGGAGGAGAAAGAGGAGAAGATTTTCAGTCCAGGATCAAGGCAGGAAATAAAACACCACTTCAGACACTATAAACAGAAAGAGATTTACTACAGGTAATTAGATGCTAGCCCAGAGGAGTTAGGAGCCAGAGCAGCAGGCTCTAGGCTGGGCTTCCAAGGAGGCCTCCAATGGAATGGCTGGGTTTTAAGCCCAGACTGCTATGGCCCAGTGCAAGGATGGGAAGCCCATGGTTGGTGCCTTCATCTCTTGGCATCCAGGAAGCCAGAGTCAGGGCACAGCTGCATAAATGCTCAGCCAGCTACAGGATGCAGCCTCCTCCTTATTTCCCATCTGCCTAATCTTATTCACACACTTCCAATTTGCAAACCCAATTGGCATCCAGAGCCCTGCCCTAACAGAGTCTGAGAAGTGCTGTTTTTAGCTTTCCAGCCTCTGAACACTGGAGGAGTTTAGAATAGGTATTAGGTCATCTCACCTGCAAGGTCAGCCACCCTAAGGAACTGTGAGCATGAAAAACTCCCTCCCCTAAGCTGGAGGACAAGGTAGTGAAGAGCAGGGGTGGCACTAGCTATCAACTTGGGCAAGTTACTTAACCCCTCTGTTCCTCAGTTTCCAAAAAATAGTGCCTGTCTCATAATTCATCGTTGTGAGGGTTACATATGTATTGACAGGTAAAGCTCTTAGAACTGTGGAAGTACTTGTTCATAAGTTAGCTATTCACTTTCACCTTTCTTCTCCTGACCTATACTTCCCTCTGCATCATTTTAAGAGCTTGCAGTCCCAGTTCCAGCCATCTCCCTGTTTGCTTAAATGCCTGAATCCCATACCCCAAACCTTTCCTTTACCTTCTGGCTCCTGGCGTGCAAAACATTCTTGTGGCTGAAAATATCTCAAAGGTTTTTTTTTTCCTCCTTTCTACCAGCCACAACTTCAGACTCATTCTGGTAGAATGAATTACAAATATTCTAACTTAGTCATTCATGTGGACAAAGCTTGTGTTTATGGATACAAAGATAATGAATAAGTAATACAATGCTTAAAGAATGCTCTTTTCCACATTTCTCCACTACTAGAGCTAATTTATTTTAAGGTAGGTAGAAAATGCATGAATGTATTCATGATAAAGCAGAGGGGAGGAAGGACTTCCATAACAACAGAGTAGGGAGGTTGGTAGATACTCATTTCAGTAAAACAGAAATTAACCAGTGAAAATATTTTAAAAAATTGTTTGAAGTCTCTGTTAATGGTCATAAGAGCATATGGCAAATGAAGAAACAATTACTTAAGAAAATTTGAATCTAGGTAAGAAATGAGAGTCTCTGTGACATTTTAGCCATGACCCCCTTCATTATCCATCCCCAACTATGTTTTATAGAAGGTCTACCCATATGTGTTGCCAAGAAGATGGGCACTCTCTTTATCCTGTACCCCAGTTTGGGGCTATGGTTTGTTTCATTTTGGGAGGGGCAGGCCATTGATATTTCTCATCCTTCTGCAGTCCTGTATAACAGAAGCCCTATTCCAGGTGGGCTCAGCAAAGAGGACCAGCTCTCTCTTACCCACCACCCCTCCACTTGTAGGGTAGGAGCTCTAACTTAGGCACTTCAGGCTGAGAATTCTGGGATCCCAATCACCCCTACCCAAGCTGGCCAATAGAGTAGGGGTCTATGGTGGGAGAGGAAAACTGAGAAGACCACAGCGCCACCTCCACCTGTGTCCACTTGTAGAGCATAGCAGAGTTTCAAAGAAAGAGGGAAGTGTGACCCATACATAGGGGAAAAAGAAGACAATAGAAACCACTTTTGAATGAGCCAGATGGTAGTCTTAGCACAGACTTTAAAGCAGCTATTAGAAATCTGTATAGAAGACTCAAGGAAATCATGGTTAATGAATTAAAGGAAGGTATGATGACAACATCTAATTGAATAGAGAATATCAATAAAGAGATAGAAATTGTTTTACAAAATAACCAAATGGAAATTTTGGAGTTGAAAAGTATAATAACTGAAATGAAAAATTCACTAAAATGGCTCAACAGTAGATTGAGCTAGCAGAAGAAAGAATCAGCAAACTTAATGACAAATTGGTGGAGATTATGCAGTCTGAAAACAGAAAGAAAAAAAGAACGAAAATAAATAAACAGGCAGGGGGCAGTGGCTCATGCCTGTTATCTCAGCACTTTGGGAGGCCGAGCAGGGCAGATCACTTGAAGTAAGGAGTTTGAGACCAGCCTGGCCAACATGGTGAAACCCCGTCTCTACTAAAAATACAAAAATTAGCCAGGCGTGGTGGCAGGTGTCTGTAATCCCAGCTACTTGGGAGGCCAAGGCAGGAGAATTGCTTGAACATGGGAGGCAGAGGTTGCAGTGAGCCAAGATCGCACCATTGCCCTCCAGCCTGGGTGACAAGAGTGAAACTCTGTCTCAAATAAATAAATAAATAAACAAACAGAACCTGAAAGAAATATGGGATACCATTAAGCACAACATATGTGTAATGAAAGCATCAGAAAGAGAGGAGAAAAAGGAATAGAAAAAAATAGCCAAAGAAATAATGGTGGAAAACTTACTAAATTTAATGAAAAGCGATCTATACAGCTAAGAAGCTTAATGAACTCCAAATAGCATAAATACAGAGGGATCCACAGCCAGACATATTATAGTTAAAATCATAATTAAAATTTTGAAAGACAAAGACAAAAAGAAAATCTTGAAAGCAGGAAAAAAAGACTCATTATGTACACAGGAACACCAGTTAGAATAACAACTGACTTCTCATTAGTAACGATAGAAGCAAGAAGGCAGTGAGAGCATATATTCTAAGTGCTGAAAGTGGAAAAACTGTCAACCAATAATCTTCTATCCATCAAAATTACTATTCATGATCAAGGCTAAGTAAAGACTTTCTCAAATGAACAAAAACTAACAGAATTCACCCAACCTGACTTATAAGAAATAATAGAAATAATAAAGGATGTTCTTAAAGCTGAAACAAGTACCATCAAACAATAATTTGAATAACATGTACAAATTACAAAAGAGAGTATAATTGAATATTTTTATACATTCTTCCCTTGACTGATTTTAACAGAAAGTTTACAAACTATATATACAAATGCATACACACATGCATAAATATTGGGCCTATATCATATAAAAATGTAATATGTTTGACAGTAGCACAAAGGAGATAGGTGAGAACAAAGCTGTATTGGAGTAAGAAAATGACACCAAATCTATAGGAAGAAATAAAGAGAACTAGAAATGATAAATAGAGTTTATAAAGACACTCTATAAATATATGCTTGCTCTCCTTTCTTCTATCATCTTCCTTAGAAAACATAGATTATATAAATTAATAATTATAAAAATGTATTACTGGGTTTTAATATAGAGAGACATAGTATGTATAATAACAATAGTACAAAAATGATGGAGAGGGAATGGAACTAAATAGGAGTAAAATTTCTCTATTTGACTGGAACTAAATCAATATGATACTAAAGTAGATTTCTTTTTGTAAGCCCTAGAGCAACCACTAACATAATAACTCAAAAATGATTAAAAAGTCATTAAACAGAGTAAAAATTACACTAGAAAATATCTAATACAGAAGAAAACAATAAAGGAGGAATAGAGGAACAAAAAATACATGAGATATATAGAAAATAAAATGCAAAATGGCCAAGGTAAATCCAACACTATCAATAATAACATTAAACATGAGTGGATTCAACCTCATACTATAAACAAAAATTAGTACAAAATGGATGAAGAAACTAAATGTAAGAGCTAAAACTATAAATCTCTTAGAATAAAGTATAGGCATAAATCTTCATAACCATAAGTTAGGCAATTGTTTCTTAGATATGACAACAAAAGCACAAGCAGCAAAAGAAAAAATAAATAAATTGGATTTCATCCAAGTTAAAAACTCTTGCACTCGAAAGGGCACTATCAAAAAAGTGAAAAGACAAATCATAGAATGGAAAAAGGTATTGCAAATCATATATCTGATAAGGCACTAGTATCATATACACATATATATAATATATAAAATCTGGATATATTATTATAAAATAATCCATATATATGGATATATTATTATTTTTACAACTCAATACTTAAAAATTAAAAATAATTAAAAAGACAACCTAACTGAAAATGAGTAAAGGATTTGAATAGACGTATCTTCCAAGAAGATATACAAATGGCCAGTTGGTAAGTGAACAGATGCGCAACATTATCAGTCATTAGGTAAATGCAAATCTAAACCACAATGAAATACCATTTTATATCCACTAGAAAGGCAGGCAGTAACAAGCATTGGCAAGGATTTAGAGAAATTCGAACCCTCATACATTGATGGTGGGAATGTGAAATAGTACAGTGACTTTGGAAACAGTTTTGCTATTCCTGAAAAAGTTAAACATAAAGTTACCATGCTACCCAGCAGATCTACTCCTCAGTGTATATCCAAAAGAAATGAAAACACATCCACACAGTAACTTGTGTATGAATGTCCATAACAGCATTATTCAAAATAGCCAAAATGGGGAAACAACCCATATGCTCATCAACTGATGAACAGATAAATAAAATGTGGTATAGCCAATAGAATATTATTTAGCAGTGAAAAGGAATGAAGTACTTATGCATGCTACCACATGAATAAACCTTGAAAACATTATGCTAAATGAAAGAAGTCAGTCACGAAAGTCACGTATTGTGTGATTCATTTATATGAAATGTCCAGGATAGGAAAATTTGTAGAGATTGAAAGCAGATTTGTGGTTGGGAGTGAAGGTAGTGGACAATGTGGATTGACTTGTTAATGAATATGGGATTTCTTTTAGGGGGAACGAAAATGTTCTAAAATTAGATTGTTCCAAAAGTTGCACAACTGTGTGAATATATTAAACAACATTAAGTTGCACACTTTACACTTTAAATGGGTGAATTGTATGGTATATGAACTTTATTTCAATAAACTTGTTTGAAAAAGATAAGGCAGAGGTGGGAGGCGGAATCCCAACACACTAAAGAAGGGGTCTTCCTCCCCAGACGTTTGTCAGCCTTATCTCTGTAAATCTGATGCTCATCTCTCTTATGTTTTTATAGTGATGATCACATAATGTGCATTTGAATTTTAGAGTTAAAAGGAATTGAAATCACAAGTACTTATTTTATAGCAACCATTCTGAGACCCAGGAGAATATGTAGGGAGTAGATAGTTGCAGGGTGGTGAGTAGCACCCACATTTCTTTACTCTCAGCCTGGTATACAGCAGGAATTCTATTCTATTCTTTAAACCCCTTCATCACCTAGTGATCTAGGACATCAAGAAGCATGAGGGCTGTTCTTCTAAGGCTGAGCTTTTCATACTGCAGTTCATTGTCCATTAGTGGATAGAGAAATCAATTTAGAGGGTATGGGCCAGCATTACAATGAAATAGAATAGACTAGAAATTGTTAGAATGCATCATAAGTGTAGAGAAAATAAATCTCTTGCAAAGTTCTTGTTCATAGTTATTTATGTTTTGCTAGATATCTCTATCATCTATTAGTGTGTGTGTGTGTGTGTGTGTGTGTGTTTATTGGGTTATAATGTAAAATGTATTTTTTACTGTGAATATGGCCAAAAAGTTTGGAAACTGCTGTGCTAAAAGATCCTGAAGGATTTTATCTGTGCTTCTGAGTATGGGAACTAGTTTGCCACTTTTCTGAGTAGTTTGTCACTTTTCTTTTATTCTGCTCTTTGGTCTTGCGGCTTCAGACTCCCAAATAGTTACAACCTGAAGTCATAGAACATTTGGGTGAATTTACTCTCATTCAGCTGGAAACTGTTGCTCAGTAAATTGCAGCAATAATTTGATGAGTCCATTTTCCCCATGAAGATATTCCTTTGCCAGTATACACTGCACAATTCCTTCCCAAACCTGTTTGAAGGGCAAGAAAGCACTCTGTCTTATTTTTTACCATTATCTATGAAGAGCAAGGACCAAAGAGATAAACATGAAGAACTAGTTTGAGATGCATATCCTGTTTTATTTTTTTTTTTTTTTTTTTTTTTTTTGAGATGGAGTCTCGCTCTGTCGCCCAGGCTGGAGTGCAGTGGCGCGATCTTGGCTCACTGCAAGCTCCGCCTCCCAGGTTCATGCCATTCTTCTGCCTCAGCCTCCTGAGTAGCAGGGACTACAGGTGCCCGCCACCGCGCCCGGCTAATTTTTTGTATTTTTAGTAGAGACGGGGTTTCACCGTGGTCTCAATCTCCTGACCTCGTGATCCGCCTGCCTCAGCCTCCCAAAGTGCTGGGATTATAGGCGTGAACCATCGCGCCCGGCTTCCTGTTTAATCTTTAATCCATGATATCGTCCTTACTATTCTTCCTTAAACCCTGCAAGGAGAAAGGACAGTATAAATTTCAAAGTCCTATAATCTTTACATAACTCAGAGTGTGGAGACTTCAGTTTGACCTTACCAGCAAGCTACCTAGAAATGTAAGCAGCAGACACAGTTACTTTTTAAAGATGCTTGGCTTTGATTAATAGGTTGAGCTTGGGGTCCTTTGTGGGGGGAAAAATGATAGATAATTGGGATTTCACAAATGTGTATGATAGGCCAAACGTAGTGGCTCATGCCTGTAATCCCAGCACTTTGGGAGGCCAAAGTGGGTGGATCACTTCAGGTCAGGAGTTCAAGACCAGCCTGGCCAACATGGTGAAACCCTACTAAAAAAATATAAAAATTAGTCAGGCGTGGTGGTGCATGCCTCTATTTCTGGCTTCTTGGGAGGCTGAGGTGGGAGAATCGCTTGAATCTGAGAGGCAGAGGTTGCAGTGAGCTGAGATCGCACCACTGGACTCCAGCCTGAACATCACAGACTGAGAATCTTCTAAAAAAAAAACAAACCACAACCCCCCCCAAAATAAACAAACAAATGTGTATGACAGTCTGCCTTTCATTAGAGTTACTCTTTCAAATGAGAATCATCTGATATTCTTCATATGAGTAGTAAAGAAAGCTTCTTGAATTTAAAAGTAAATACAAGGAAAATATTTAAAAACCACCCATATCACTCTTTTTGAAAATGTTAACATTGAAGTATTGGCCCCGAACAATGATATATACAAAATTCCAAGGCCAAGTCACCGTGTGCAGATTTTCAAAATAAATGTCCAGAGACCTGTTTTATTTTATGACACTCTAGCCTCTCACACTCAAAGGATTATGAAAAGGTTAGGAGAGTGGAGGAGAGATAATCTGGGAAGGGGTGGATATCTATGGAGGAAATTGTTGCTGTGAACTCCTCACTGTTCTTCCTCACCTCAAAACACATGAGGAACCTCTGATGTGTCTTAGTCCATTTGGTATTGCTATAACAGAATACCTGAGATTGGGTAGTTTATAAAGAAAAGACATTTATTTAGTTCACAATTCTGTGGGCTAGGAACTTCAAGAGCATAGTGCCACATCTGGCTGGCTTCTGGTGAGGGCCACATACTGGGGCAAAACATGGTGAAGTGGAGCAGTAAGTGAGCATGTGCAGAGATCACTCCATGAGAGAGGATGCAAGAGAGAGAGTCCAGGAAGCCAGACTCACTTTTATAACAACCCACTCTCACGGTAACTAATCCAGTCCTGTGGGAGCAAGAATGCAGTCACTGTCTCAGGAGGGAATTAATCTACTCATGAGGAATCCACCCCCATGACCCAAACACCTCCACTAGGCCTCATCTCCCAACACTGCTGCACTGGCAATGAAACTTTAACATGAATTTTGGCAAGACAAAACACATCCAAACCATAGCATATGGAAAGCCTCAGGAGGGGCAGAGGTGCTTGCAGCCAGACTTTGGCTTGGAAAACCCAAAGGCTAAGAGCTGGATGCTTTTTTGCTTGAGGCAGAGCAGGGAGAGTATTGCCATGTTGGGAATGGCCTATACTTAGTGTGCTGGGGCAAGGGATGTGTAGGTGTTTCCCACAGCCAAATGTGGGGGAATCCAGGTGAGTGTCTTGGTTCCTGCCTGATAGGTCTGCTCAGAGACATCAGGAGATCCCACCCAAAGAAGCTGAAGTATTTGTTCAGATGCCTGTTTTATAATAGAGTGTATTAATAGGAAATTTGGGATTCAGTAAGGACAGCGGACCAGGAGACAACTGCTATTGAGAAGATACAGTTCCCAGAGGAGGGGCAGGGCATGCTGTAGGGGCCACATGAAGAAGCGTCAGGGTGGGTTTGGAGGCAGAGGGAGGGGAAGGAACTGTAGACAGAGCACTTCCACAGTAAGGAATGGGCAGGGATAAGCGGGTTTAGGATTGGCTAGTTTGAATATTTCAGTGGGCGCTGGGACATAGGGGCTGCCCCTAGTTGTCTGGTACCTGGCCCTGGGGTGATTAGGGCAGGGAATATCAGAGTGTGAGAGCTGGTAGAGGAGGTGGTGGGGCCATGCTCTGGATTCGTTGGTGTGCATTCCAAAAGCAGCCCTCTGGAGGGTTGTTTACTTCTGTGGGAATTGGCTCACCCTGGGAGGAGCAGTCCCTCCAGGGTCAGCAAGGCCCCAAGATGTCAAAGCATCAAAAACAGAAAAGAAATGGTGAATCCAAAGCCCAGGGGCTGAAGCAGTTGTGGGCTGAGGAGAGAGTCACAAGCAACAGAAATAGAGAGGCTTGCATCCCTGGGGGACAAGGGAATGGCAGGAGAGAGGTGCTCAGCAGACGACCACCAAGAGGCCCTAGACAGCATCCTTGGAAGAAGAGCCAGTTTGAGATTAGCATAGGGCTGGTCCAAGAACAATTGTGTGGGGAAAAACTCTTTCCTCTGTGTTTTTCCTCTACTTTCCTCTACTCTCACACCACAACAACCATCAACACAGAAGAAAACGTCTGTGACCAAATGTGTGGGGATCTCTTCCCATCACCAAGCAGCACCAGCCAAGTGTCCTCCAATTCAATTTTGACACTGCTTACCTGAAGACAGTGCCAGATCCCACAGGTTGAGGGCTCAGTCCCCAAGACTGCTCCCTCCTTCCCTTACCATCGGTTGCAAGCCTGGGCCTCTGGAAATTCTGAAGAAGTGGCTTCAGGTTGGGGTTCCCACAAACCTCCTTTGGATTCAGTTAATTTGCTGGAGTGGCTCACAGAACTCAGGAGAACACCAAATTACATTTACTGGTTTATTATAAAGGATGTTGCAAAGATACAGATGAAGATACACGTAAGACGAGATATGGGGGAAGAGACTGGGAGCTTCCATGCCCTCCCTGGGCACCACCCTCCAGGAACCTCCACATGTTCAGCTATCTGGAAGCTCTCTGAACCTTGTCCTCTTGGGTTTTTAAGGAAGCTTCCTGACATCAGCATTCCTTCCCCCAGGGTATAGACTTGACCCTCTCTGGGGAGAGTCTTAAGACCCACAATCACAAGGTGGGGGAAGATTAGAGTCCTGCCTTGGGGCAGGTTAAAAGAGGCCAGGAGAAGGTCAGAGGCCTGTCCCAAGGCCTAATGCACCCAAACTTATAACAAAAGACTGGCCGGGCGCGGTGGCTCACGCCTGTAATCCCAGCACTTTGGGAGGCCGAGGCGGGCGGATCACGAGGTCAGGAGATCGAGACCACGGTGAAACCCCGTCTCTACTAAAAATACAAAAAAAATTAGCTGGGCGTGGTGGCGGGCGCCTGTAGTCCCAGCTACTCGGAGAGGCTGAGGCAGGAGAATGGCATGAACCCAGGAGGAGGAGCTTGCAGTGAGCCGAGATCGCGCCACTGCACTCCAGCCTGGGCGACAGAGCGAGACTCCGTTTCAAAAAACAAAAAAGACTGTAACAAGGACTATGGGAGTTACTAGCCAGAAACTGGGCAAAAATCACTACATATCATGACACCACAACAGTTCTTTCCTCTTCCCTCTTCTTCCTCTCCCACCAAGTTGAAGCCAGCTGTAGGGAAAGAATGCCCACTCCCACCCCCAGCCCACTCCTACCACCCACCTCTTCACCTTTCCTGCCTACTGTGGGATTTTGGCCTGAATCAGGTCTGAGCTGGAGGACAGGAGATTTGACTTTAAACTGATTTCTACTTACTTTCTGTTCTCTTACCTAAGAGTGTGCTGACAAACCCTGCCTAGAGTTTTCATCTAGGTGCAGAGTTTTCATCTCTCCTAGATGCAAATTACACTAGGTGCATCTAGAGTTTTCATCTCCTAGGGTTTTCATCTAGGTGCAGGGAGACAGTCACCCACACTACGTAAAATTGAAAAGGGCTGTGGGAGTTAGTTGACAGCAGGAGTTGTGCTTGTTGGATACACTAATTTTCTAACAGTCAGTTGCATCTCCATGTGGCTTCATTTACCATGGCTTCCTTAAAGGGACTCCATGATTTTGATTTGTTTCTAGGGAATTCTATTATTTTTAATATTCTGCTTATATAAACGTAGATTTCTTAAAAAAAATACAAACTCTCGACATTATTTTCACAAAAAACCCTATTTTTAAATATATGTTATAATTCTTTGACCTTCAGCAGAGTATTATTCCGTGCAGTTAGAATTTGGTTATGTGGCCATGTATCTGGAGCAAAGGTAAAAACCAAGCAGTTAGGTCTCCACCACCACAACCTCTGTCAAGTGGAAAAGCACAGCTCCAAAGATGCACACAGAAGGAATCCCATAGGCCCTCTCTCAGCCTAGTCTCCCCCTCCCTTTTTTAAAAATAATTGTTTTAAATTTAGTTATTTGTTTTGCAAGCCAATTGCATGGCAAATTAGAAACATAAAATTAGAAGACAGGGAAAAGATCATTGAGGCGAAACATTCATAGCAAGGGAGAAAACAGACAGGCAGACATGAAACTTAAGATGTATAGCAGCCTGGGGCCACTGAATGAAGGGCAAACAAGCTAACCCAATTCTGAAGATACTGAGGGTATCACTATTAGATTAAGTAAATGGGCATTTATAGTGATAGCTGTAGGTCATGAAAAAGAGTTAAATTGTGTCTAATATACCTGCTTCATTGGGAAGGAAAGTATAAAATACATTTGAGTAAGAGTACTAGATTGAATAGTTAGAATGTTAATAGTTAAAATAGTTAACTAGTAGTTAATAGTTTGGTGATTAGAGAGTCAATTATGACTCTTTACAATTTCATGTGACAGAAAACTAGACCTAAACTGTTTAAGGCAAAAATAACTTCTTGGCAGTAATAGAAAAGTCCAGGCATATTTAGTTTCAGGAATAGCTTGATCTAGGGGCTTAAAAGATTTTTTTTTTTAAATCTATAAACTCTGCTATCTTGTATATTGGCTTCGTTCTTAGGCCTCAGATGATTGTAAAATGGCAGCCAGAAGCTCTTAGACACACATTATTATGGACTGAATTGTGTCCCTAAAAATTCATATGTTGAAGCCCTAACCCCCAATGTGACTGTATTTGGAGTAAGGAAGTAATCAAGGTTTAATGAGGTCATAAGGGTGGAGCCCTGATCTGATAGGACTCATGTCTTTATACGAAGAGACACAAGATAGCTCATTCACTCTTTCTCTCCCTCTACCATGTGAGGACACAGTGAGAATGTGGCCATCTACAAGCCAGAAAGCAGGCCCTCAGCAGAAACTGAACTAGCCAGCAACTGGATCTTGGACTTCCCAGCCTCCAGAACTGGAGAAATAAATTTCCATTGTTTAAGCCAGCCAGTCTATGGTATTTTGTTATGGCAGCTCAAGGTGACTAATACGTATCCTTCTAGGTTCAAGACTAGGAAAAGAGTATACTTTCCACCAGGACACATCTGGTTCTGATTGGACCACATGCCAGTTCTGGAATTAGTCCTGTGGCCGTGGAATTCAGTGCTCTGATTGGCCAAACCTGAGTCTTCCCCCATATCCACAGAACTAGAAGTGGGGTCAACACCATCTGAACAGCATGAATGGAGCAAGGGAAGAGAGGTTCCCCCATAGTAAAATCAGGGTGCCATAGCCAAGACAGGGTGGCAAAACTATGTGTCAGTAAAATCCTCAGCTCTTTGAAAAAACATAGTTCCCCAAAGTGACCAATCCTAAGAAATATTGGGAAACCCTTTGAGGTCTAACTGTAGCATTCTTTTCCTTAAGAAACTGACATCTGACGTAAAAAGCTCTTTAATCAGCTACAGTACATGAATATAATGTCATATCTCTTTTTTAAATGGTTGGAGAGCCAGGACTCCTTTTTAAAAATAAGTGTTTATCTTCCCATTGATTTTTTTTCAATTTTTAAAATGTTTAGATGGGATCTCACTATATTGCCCAGGCTGATCTTTAACTCCTGAGCTCAAGTGATTCCCCCACCTCTGCTCCCAAAGTGCTGGGATTATAGGCATGAGCCACCACGCCTGGCCTCATTGATATTTTTGGTAGAGTTGATTTGGACCTCTGCTTCTAAAGGTCTAGCAAACCCTTCTGACCTCACCAGAAGCATGAGAGGGAAAAGACTATCAAGCCTCTCAGAGAGGGACTGGAGGACACCAGCAGGCATGCTTCTGGCCCCGGCAGGTGAAGGTCTGGGGTCAGCCTCTGCTGGATTCTCTGTGGTCTGAAGTCATGGCTCAAGTGAAGGACTGATCCATACACATCCAGCCTTGGAGAAGCCTGCTCATGCTTAAGAGCTGTTTTCTGAGCTGTGCAAGAAATTCACTGCCTCGTGTGCTGTCGAGGTGTACCTTGCAGTTTGTTGTTTTGGGTTTGAACCATTCTGGTAAGAGTTTGGGAGGATGCAACATTTTGTCTGTGATGGCCTTCCTTGTCTTGTAACTACCTTTTTTTCTGATCGCTATTGTGATTTTTTTTTTTAGAGGGAATTGATTACTTGACTCACTGAAATTTACAACCAAATCACCATGGCCCACCATGGTGTATCAGCTGGCCCAGTATATTCTAGCCAAAAAGTGTTCTTACAGCTTTGCTCTTTCTTGCTTTAAAAATTTTCCAAATCTGGCCAGGTGTGGTGGCTCAAGCCTGTGATCCCAGCACTTTGGGAGGCCAAGGTTGGCGCACCACCTGAGGTCAGGAGTTCTAGACCAGCCTGGCCAATGTGGTAAAACCCTGTCTCTACTAAAAAATACAAAAATTAGCTGGGCGTGGTGGTACATGCCTGTAATCCCAGCTACTCGGGAGGCTGAGGCACAAGAATTGCTTGATCCCGGGAGGCAGAGGTTGCAGTGAGACAAGATTGCACCACTGCACTTCAGCCTGGGCAACAGAGTGAGACTCCGTCTCAAAAAAAAAAAATTCAAAATCTTCTTTAAAGAGAATTTTAAAACCCTTCTAAGCTGCTTTTGCCAACTGCAGTCCTGGATTTATGTTTTGCATTAAATTAATTTACTCCAGACTTTCCTAAGTACAATGCAGTGTTTTTTTCATTTTGACTTTGACTCACTGAAGTGCCCTGTGGTTTTCTTTTTTGGAGAATTAATCAAATTATATATATGAGAACAGATTTGAGAACTGTCTATATGTATATAAAATATATGTTTATGTTTGTGGGTTTTTTGACTCTGTCTTCAACCACAGAATACAACTGTTAATTTGGTTATTTAGGGGGTTTACTCTTCCCTTTTTCTCCTCCCCATCCCTCATTCCTGCCTTTGTCTCCTCCTTTTTTCCCCTACTCTTCTTCATTTTTTTCTTCCTCTTCCTCTTCCTCTTTTCCTCCTTTCTATTCCCCTTTCCCCTCCTTTTCTGGAGCAGCTTGCTAGGCAGCAGCTAGTTAGTACTGGGAACAGAGGGTAGGAAGGCAGGAATGCGGAAACGGGTGTTCCTTTCATGACATGAACTGAAGGCACCCAGAAGTGCAGCTTCCCCCAACCCCACCGACGTGACCTGACCCAGGACCCAGAACCATCCCCATTAGAGTCTGATGTAGTCTTTGGGTTGTGGTATCAGGGCTTTCTTTAGAAAAGTCCTATAAATATGTTGTCAGTGAGAGATTAACCTCCTCCTCCCTGTTAACATACTCTCCTGAGTCAGACACTGGCCAGGGGAGGAGGACAAGTGCCCCGCCAACAAGGAATGGTGCCAGGGAAGGTTTTGGCTGTGATGCTCCTGGGAGAGGCTCCCAGGCTTTCCAGGGTAAAACCAGAGACCACTGGGCTGGCAGTGGGAAGCAGCCTGAAGCCAAGTTTTGTGCAGTTTTGCCTTGAACTGGCCCTTCCTTGTAATTCATTTTTGTTTAAGAGAACATTGAGGTGATCGGTCAGAAAAGGCTAAAGATTTTCTGTAGATTTAATTCATCCAAAGCCCAGTGCCAGAGAAGTGATAAGTATTGTGGAACTGATGGCTGGCTTTTGGCTTTGACTAAAGATCAAGGTGCCAATCGGCCTTTCTACAAGATCATGGGCAATAAGAGCATCCCTCAAGCACTAAGGAGCTCTGTTTGGCCATCATCTACAAGAATCTATATAGTGTTGCTTCACTCATGAGCTTATTACTGCAGGTGAAGAGGAAGGCATTATTCATGACAATATCTGTCTGATAGCAATGTTGCAAGATACAATGAGATAACACATATCAAGAATTATGCAGGGCTGGACCTGAAGAAGGATTTCAATAGTTACTCATTCTCTCATGTAACAACCAGCTATTTGGCAGGTACTGTGGAACAGGACTACATTTAATCCTGGAAGGCATTCAAGAGCATGACAGACAAGCCCCTGTCCTCTAGGACCTTTGTGATCATTATTTTAAAGACTTTTTTTGGTGATCCTTATTTCGTATTCTTCTTGAGAGTAAGTTTCTTAAAGCAGAAACAATGAGGAGTAGACAAGAAGTAAGATACTCTGGAAACTCCAAGGGACCTAGAGCAAAACAAAGAGCAGAATTGAAATATTTTTAAAGCCTTATAGTATTTCCAAGAGTGAGAAAAGGGCTGCCAATGCCAGAGTTGGTGTTTGGGATTTGGCAGTTTTTGCTAATAGTTGGATTGAAATGAGAAGCGTGTTGCCAGATTAATTCACAATTTTAAAACACTGCAAATGCTTTTAAGTTCAAGTCTTTGTTTTTACCTCCAAAGAGTAACTGGGTCTTCTGGCTGCCCAGACAACCCCTGTGGTCCTAAGGCCAGTGTCTGTGTCACTCACGTTATGCTGTGGAGCTGCCACCACTGCGCTCCAGGCAGCTACCCTAATGCCCGCATGGATGTTTTCCTCTGCATTGACTTTCCCTTAGGGCAGAAATAGCAGAACAAGCCTGCAGTAGCCAGGGTTCTCCAGAGAAACAGAACTAATCAGAGGTGTGTGTGTACATATGGAGAGAGAGAGAGATTTATTTTAAGGAATTGGCTCATGCGATTGTGAGGGCTGACAGGTCTGAAATCTGTAGGTTGGACTGGCAGACCAGAGGCCAAGAAAAGAGTTGATTCTGCAGCTTAAGTCCAAAGACAGTCTGGAGGCAGAATTCCTCCCTCTTCTTCAGGGGACATTAGTCTTTTTGTCTTAAGACTTTTAGCTGATTGGATGAGGCCCACCCACATGATGGAGAATAATCTGCTTTATTCAAAGTCTACTGATTTAAATGTTAATCTTGTCTAAAAAATACCTTCACAGTGACATTGAGGCTGGCATTTGACCAAACATCTGGGCATCATAGCCTAGTCAAGTTAACATGTAAAATTACCCAACACTAGTTCTTGCCTCGCCAACTTGGCACTCATATACATTTCTTGAAACAGTACTTAAACGTCAATAAAGAGTATAACAAGACACAATCCTGACTAACATGATACAACTATCCTGTATACAATCGAAAATACACTAACCCTTTCCCCAGTAGAAGAAATAAAATCCTCGGGTGACGTTTGAGCTTCCCCTTGATATCCTGTAACTTCAATACTGTGGTATTAAGTCAATACATCTTAGGTTGAATGATAAGGAGATGAGAGAGGGAAGAAAACAAAAGATGACTTTCCTTTTATTTTTAGTTGACACATAATAATTATACATATTTATGGGGTACAGAGTGATATTGCCATACATGGATACAGTGTGTAATGATCAAGACAGTAGTTAGCTTATCACCTCGAACATTCATTTCTTTGTTTTGTGAACATTCAAAATCCTCTCTTCTAGTTTTTTGAAAATATACACTAAATTATTGTTAACCACATTCACCCTACAGTATTAGGGAACACTAGAATGTATTCTCATTTAGCTGTAGTTTCATATCCATTAAGCAATCTCTCCCTGTACCCCCTCCTACACTTCCGAGCCTCTGTTAAACATTGTGCTGTTCTCTACTTCTATGAACTCAAATTTTTTAAGCTTCTATATATGAGTGAGAACATGCAGAATTTATCTTTCTGTTCCTGACATATTTCATTTAACATAATGTCCTTCAGGCTCATCCATGTTTCCGTAAGTGACAGGATTTCATTCATTTTTATGGTTAAGTAGTATTCCCCTGTGTATATATACCTCGTTTTCTTTATCCATTTATCTGTTGATGGGCATTTAGGTTGACTTCATATCTTGATTATTGTGAATAATGCTGCAGTGAACATGGGGGTACAGGTCTATTCACAATAGCAAAGACATGGAATCAACCTAGATGCCCATCAACAGTGAACTGGATAAAGGAAATATGGTACTTATACACCATGGAATAGTATGCAGCCATAAAAAAGAATGAACTCATGTCCTTTGCAGTGACATGGATGCAGCTGAAGGCCATTATCCTAAGTAAATTAACACAGGAGTAGAAAAACCAAATACCATATGTTCTCACTTATAAGTAGGAGCTTAACATTGAGTACACATGGACATAAAGATGAGAACAATAGACACTGGAGGACACTGGGGACTTCTAGAGGGAGGAGGATGAGAGGTGGGTGAAGGCTGAAAAACTACCTATCAGGTACTATGCTCAGTACCTGGGCGATTTTTTGGTTTCATACACCAAACCTCAGCAACACTCTATTTACCCATATAACTAACAAAGCTACACATGTACCCTCTGAACCTAAATTAAAAGTTGAAAAAAAAAGTTACCTGCATTTTAGAGCCTAAAAACTTCCATGGGGGCACAGGTGTCCCTTTGATATACGAATTCCATTTTCTTTGGATAGATAATCAGTAGTGAGATGGCTAGATTGTATGGTAGTTCTACTTTTAGTTTTTAAAGAAACCTCCATACTGTTTTCCATAATCTCTGTACCAATTTACATTCCCTCCAATAATGTATAATAGTTTCCTTTTCTTCACATCCTTTCCAGCATTTGCTATTTTTGGTCTTTTTGATGATAGCCATTCTAACAGAGATGATATCTCATTGTGGGTTTGATTTTCATTTCCCTGATGATTAGTGATGTTGAACATTTTTTTGTATACTTGTTGGCCTTTTGTATGTCTTCTTTTTAGAAATGTCTATTTATATCCTTTGCCCACTTTTAAATCACATTATTTTATTTTTTGCTGTTCAGTTGGAAAACAAAGATTTTTGTTTTACATACATATAACATACACATATACAGAAAAAACATATTCATAACAAAATAGAAAGAAATACTCACTACAATTACAAATACTAATTTCTGTAACAGGTCACATGGTCATAGCTGGTATAAGTTGAGCATCCTAAATGTAAAAATCCAAAATGCTCCCACATCCAGAACTTTTTGAGTGCTGACACGATGCTCAAAACAAATACTCATTGGAAAATTTTGGATTTTGAATATTCAAATTTGAGATGCCCAATCAGGTATAATGCAAATATTCCAAAATCTGAAAAAATAAAAAATCTAAAACATGTTTGGTCCCAAGCACTTTGGATAAGGGATACTCAAACTGTACTTGTAACTACCTTCTTCTGCCACCCATTCCATATTCCCTTTGCCCTCAGCAAGCACCTCATGGTTCTTTACCTGGTGAAGTGACACAAATCTTCATTCCTGAAGGGTCTAGGACATCAGTAGTCTTGCCTGAATTGGGTTGTAGTTTTCCATTGACTTTAATCACAAGACATGGTAATACTAAGAGACACCTTAAGTCATCTCCTGTATTCTAGACATATTCTTCCTTACCTCCGTTTTTGAAGAGCAGTTAATTTTCCCCTTGGTAATTAGTGGAACACAATTGCTTCTATCTTCGTCTGTTGATTCAGAGGAATGAGGAAACCAGGTAGCAGTCTTAACTTCCAGTTCAATAGAATGATCGTCACGTCTCCTGGTAGAAGCATTTCTTCCTCTGGAACTAAGACCTCTCGACCACCAGAGCAGAAGGCAGCTGGGATTGGAAGCTAGTTGATCACTAGGGTTTATAGTGAGTGATGCCACTCCCATTTCTACCTCTTGATTCCTGAACTCGTGAATCTTGGCTATCAGAGAAACCATATGTTGTACAATGATTCAGAGCAGATACCGCTTTCTGGAGAACCTTGCCTCAGCCCCGCAAGGTACTGCCACCTAGCTGGCACTGTAACTGAGTTTTCAAAAGGCCATTCCACTGTTGTATTAAGCCACCTGTTCAGGATGGTGGGGAAAGTGGTAAGATTAGTGAATTCCATGACCATGGGCTCACTGCTGCATTCCATTTGTTGTGAAGCGAGTTCTTTGTTCAGAAGCAATGCTATGTTCATACTATGACAGTAAATAAAGCATTCTGTAAGTGTACAAATGTAGTTTAGACAGAAGCATTGCATGCAGAGAAGGAATTTCTGTATCCAAGTAAGTGTCCATTCCAGTAAGAACAAAACACTTCCCTTTCCATGATAGAACAGTCCAAAGTAATTAACCTGCCACCAGGTAGCCAGCTGATTACCCTGGAGAGTGGTGCCATATTGAGGACTTGGTGTTGGTCTCTGCTGCTCGCAGACTGGGAACTCAGCTGTGGTGACTGGAAGTACATTTTGCTGAGCCCAGGGATAAACTCCATCCCTGCCCCCATGGCTACTTTGTTGTGAGCCCACTGGACAATGATAGAAGTGGATGGGACAGAGGCTGCCTGGTGTCTACAGAACAGATCCTCCTGTCTACTTGGGAAGCATTCACATAGGACATGTTTCTTAGCCATTTAGAGGGGGTTTTCACTCAGACCCTTCCCCAGATCTCCCTGTCACCAATTTTCCAATCATGTTCCTTCAAAGTCCCTAGCCATCCAGTCAAAGAATTGGCCACAGACCATGAATCAATATGTAATTTCACATCTGGCCATCTCTCCTTCCAAGCAAAGTGAACAACCAGCACACTGCTCAAAGTTCTCCCCACCGGGAGGATTTCCCTTCACCACTGTCCTTCAGGATGTCCCAGAAAGGCGCAAATGTGCTGCAGCTGTCCACTTTCAGGTAATGCCTGCATGTCTTGCAGTACCTGGTCTAAAACAGGCCTAAGTTTTCTGTTTCTTTGTTAACTGATCACAAGGAACTCACCATAATGCTGTAGATGTGGAATGTAGCAGGAGTGTGGAGTGTGGCATTCTTTGCATAGCTTACTTGTGTAGAGGCTGCTTGGGTCCAATCTTATGTATACCACTTCCATTTGATGACGGAATGCTGCTGTGCTTGCCAAACTTATGGCTTCGTGGGTCAGATAACACCCAGTTCATAATGGTCAGCTCACATCACATAGTGACTTCATGGCCCATGGTTAAGCCTTCTGTCTCTACTAAGACCCAGTAGAAAATGAAAAGCCATTTCTCAAAAAAAAGTTATCTGCAGAGGCTGGCTTATATGCATAGGGTGGCAGGGCTCTGCTCCAAAATCCTAAGGGTCTGCACTGTGATTCACTTATGTGGGCCTGCTGAAGGCTCCAAAAAGCATCCCTATCTGCCACTGACACTTAAAAGCACCATTAGATCTGCTCAGTCGTATGCTTTAAGTGGCAGAGCAGCTTACGCAGCAGCCTGGACCTGCTGCAGAGCCTTCCCTTGTTCTGGGACTCACACTACTGGACCCTTAGAAATTTAACTGAGGTAGAAGACTCTGGATTTTTTATTAGATTTTATTTTTACCTCCTGACACCCAAATGTCTTACCAATAAGTCTAGAGTAGTTTCTTTTTTTTTTTTTTTTTATCTTCATTTATTTTCTCTCCAGTGCTCTTCCTTTCTTTATGTGGGTCCAAGTTTCTGACCTATATCATTTTTCTTTTTTTTTTTAAATTTTTTTTTTTGCACACAAAACAATAAACATTTTCTAAAAGCACATACAAACAAAAAGATGCATATCAAACATATTAGGAAGGTTGCACATGGGAAGGAGTAGTTTCTACTTCTTGCTCACTAGCTCCACTTAACATAATGTCATCAATGTAATAGACCGATGTGATGCCTTATAGAAGGGAAAGGTGATCAAGATCCCTGTGACCTAAATTATGACACAAGACCAGAGTTGATAGACCCCTGATGTAGGACAGTGATATAGTTTGGATGTTTGCCCCCTCCAAACCTCGTGTTGAAATCTGATCCCCAATGTTGTAGGTGGGGCCTGGTGGGAGGTGTTTGGGTCATGGGGATGGATCTTTCATGAATGGCTTAGTATTGTCCTCCTGATAGTGGGTGAGATCTCTCTCTGAGTTCACTTGAGATCTGGTTGTTTAAAAGTGTGTGATACCTCCCCCTACCTTGCTTCTGTTCTTGCTATGTGATGTACTGGCTCCTCTTTACCTTCTGCCATGGGTTGTAAGTTCCCTGAGACCCTCACCAGAAGCAGATGCTGGCACCATGCTTCCTGTACAGCTTGCAGAACTATGCCAATTAAATTTCTTTTCTTCATAAATTACTTAGTTCCAGGTATTTCTTTATAGCAACACAAGAATAGCCTAATACAGACAGTGAAAGTATATTGCTGGCCTAGCCAGTTGAAAACAAACTGCTTGTTGGTTTTTACTAAAGGTGTGAAGGAAAAAAGCATTTGCCAGACTAACAGCTGCATTCCAGGTGTCAGGTGATATGTTAATTTCCTCAAGCAATGAAGCCACATCTAGTATAGCAGCTGCAATTGGAGTTGCTACCTGGTTAAGTTTATAATAATCTATTATCATTATCCAGGATCCATCTATTTTCTGTACAGGCCAAATAGATGAATTGAATGGGCAAGCAGTAGGAATCACCACCCTTCATCTTTCAAGTCTTTGATGGTAGCCCTCATCTCTGCAATTCCTGCAGAAATGATGTATTGCTTTTGGTTGTACTATTTTCCTAGATAGAGGCAGTTCTAATGGCTTCCACTTGACCTTTTCCATCATAATAACTTCCACTCCATAGGTCAGGGAACCGACGTGAAGATTTTGTCAGTTGCTGAGGATGTATATTCCAGTTATGAATTCCAGAACTGGGGAAATAACTACAGGCTGAGTTCAGGAACCCACTGCCCTCATTATAAGATGGACGTGAGTTAAAGCTTCATTGATCACCTGACCCCCATAAACCCATACTCTGACTAGAGGGCCACAGTGACATTTTGAGTCTTCTAGAATTGGTGTCAATTTAGAGCTGATGTCCAATAATAGAAATAATAGAAAGATCTGATTATTTCCTTTTTGCCAGTGTATAGTCACCTTGGTAAAAGGCCATAGGTCCCTTTGGAAAAGGCTGGGAGAAAGATTTACCTTATAAATGTTTGACAGCGGAGTGGAGTTCTTCCACAATAGTACCTACTCTCCCCTTCATTCAAAGAGTTCTGGGTCTGTAAACCAGCTCAGGTCTGGAAATTGATTGAGGGGACATGACTGTATTTTTATGTTTCAAGTTAGACTTGTTCATTTGACCTACAACTCTTCCACTTCTACAAAGCAAGTCAGAATTTGCTAGACTTCCCATCTGTTTCACTTCCAGGAACACCATGATCAACTAGTCAGCATAGGTCTCTGAGTCAGACTATTTTGACTGCTGTTTCAACTCCATTGTCCATTATGGTAACCATATCCACCTTGCTTTTGGTGGTTTATTGCCACCACTTGGCTGCCGCCAACCTGGGGCCCAATTACCCCCATTGCACTTAGGTTTCCAATTTGATGGCAGCAGTTTCCACACCCTTGACATCTATTCTCACAGATATTCCTCAAATTGCTGTCTGTCTGTTTAAATTGGAAAAATCATTTAGTTCTTTTGGAGTGTATTGTACCTTCTCATGGGTCATACTTTGTACTTCACCTTTCAGGGCTTACTGGGATTTGAGTCCAGTTATCAGGTGATAAGGAAAGTGGGATGGGGGTGGGTCCTGAAGAGAATCAGTAGGGTCTTCCATGACAGCTCCCTCAGGGGAGGCCATTACAGTTTTCTCGGGCAAAGCAGGGTTAACCTGCTCAAATGTGGGTCGGGGGGTGCAGTTGCTTCTTCTGACAAAGAAGACTCATTGGAATTTGGGGGTTCAGTGTCCCCATCTTCATCATGATCTTCCCATATGTCCCCAAACCAATTTTCAAAGTCCTATTCCTTCCCAATCTATGCCCCCACTTTAACAGCAGATACTCTGCAAGGTTTGGAATTTAACTTGCATTGCAGTTCACACCTCGCAGGATGAAGATTCTTGGTTTGGTTTTCTGCAGTCTCAGCTCTGAAGCTGTAGGAGATAAGGATTTCTTTCTAGGAAGGCATAGAAACTTTCAGGTAATTTATACTGCATCTGAGTGGGAATTCAAATCCCTCAACTCCGTTTCTTTCCCACTTTGTCCAGCCCAATTAGGAGCAACCAGCCAAGCTCATTATGCCCATTAGTTTGATGGAAATGTTCTGTTATCAAATACGTGGTCACCCAGAGCCTTGCCTATCATAATTATTTGATTAGGAGTATCTAATAGTGATATTTTTGTGTATCTCTATTACCACATCACACCGATGACTATCAGTGCTTTATTCACTATTGGAACTAGAGTCATTAGTGCTTCTAAATCTAGTCATTTAGAGAACCAATTCCAGAAACCCTCAAACCAATTCAGAGAATTTATTCTTAAAATTCTGTTCCTGGCTGGGCATGGTCTTATGCCTATAATTCCAGCACTTTGGGAGGCTAATGTGGGAGAATCACTTGAGGCCAGGAGTTTGAGACCAGCCTGGGCAACATAGTGAGACCCTACCTGTATTTATGAATTTAAAAAAATTCTGGTCCTCTAAGAATACTTCTCTTGGTACCAAAATCTGTATTAGTCAGGGTTCTTTACATAGATAGATAGGTACGTAGATAGATATAGATATAGTGGTACATCTTATCTACTTATCTATGTACATATAATATATATTGTATGAGTGTGTGTGTGTGTGTGTGTGTGTGTGTAGGGATGGGGAGAGGTTTATTTTAAGGACTTGATTCACACAGTTGTAGGGGCTGGTAAGTCCCAAATCTACAAGGTAGGCTAACAGGTTGGAGATGCAGTCAAGAGGTGATTTTGCAGCTTGAGTCCAAAGGCAATCTGTAGGCAGAATTCCTTCTTCCTTGGTGGACATCTGTCTTTTTCTCTTAAGCCCTTCACCTGATTGGATGAGGCCCACTCACATGATGGAAGATAATCTGCTTTACTCAAAGTCTACTGATTTAAATGTTAATCTCATCTAAAAAATACCTTCATTGCACCATCTAGACTAGTGTTTGACCATTTGGCAACATAGTTAGCCAAGTTGACACAAAATTAACCACTGTAGAACCCAAGAACATTTCCTCAGAATTCTGCCACTAGGTTGAGACTTAACCTCTGCAGACAGGCCAGCTGGGACTATGGGCCATGAGAGAAGACAGGTGGAAATGGCAGTAGGAGATCTGAGTGTTTGTCCTTTTGTCTGCCAATAGCTAGGGGAGCATTAGGCATGCTTTATATGGAGTGGGTAGTGTCTTGTGGGGGTGCTTTGTGCTATGTCAGTCATTCTCTAGTCTTTCTTCTGGACTTTTAGGTCTTAGAGATCAGGGAATACAGTCAACACCCAGTATCCATGGGGGATTGGTTCCAGGACCATCCATGGACACCAAAAGGCAAGGATACTCAAGTCTCTGATATAAAATGGCACAGTATTTGCAAATAAACTACACACATCCTCCTATATAAATTAAATTTCTAGATTACTTATAATACATAATGTAAATGCTACATAAATAGTTATATTGCATTATTATTTTATTTGTATTATTTTTGTTATTTTTTAGTTGTGTATTTTTCTGAATATTTTTGATCTGTGTTTGAATGCACGGATCCGGAACCCACAGATATGGAAGGCTAACTATATGTGTTTTTGTATTTACCTCCGCCATAACACCTAGCAAGGGTGCTGCTGGAACACAGTAGGCCTTCAATCAATGTCTGCTGGGTGGATGACTGTGAAATAGGAAAGTGAAATGGTAGTAAATTCTCCGGGTCTGCAAGTACTTGTGTCTCTGAACAAGTCACATAGCCTGTTGAAACTCCCAGGTAATTTGTAAGTGAGTTAACTAGCTTAGTTCCCCTCCATCAGTGAGAGTTTCTTTTACGTTTCCGATGACAACACAGGTAAATTCTGTTGTTCACCATCATTTACTAAAAAGCACTTACAGAGAAATTCACCATACACGGGCTGGGCTATCACAGAGAATGAAAATAACATGGTCTTGTCCCTGTGGGGGCCCCATGTGCCAAGGCTTAGATTCCAAGGCTACCTGTAAATAAATTACCAGAATTGGGGCTTTACCTTATGAATCTTTTCTTTCCTAAGGCTCTAACCAGCATGGAATTTTTGAAACCTTGCAAACAAGGTTGTATCTTTTACTGTGTACACTACACTGGATAAAAATTTGGAAGTCAGATATACTAATTCATTGATTTTCATTAATTCAGTATGGGATAGTGTAAAGAGCACCTCCCCAAGCACTGGGGGACTTGGGTAATTAGAATAATAATGTTAATAAGTGTGAACACTTCCTGAGCATTTCGGCTGTGCAAAGCATCGTTCTCAGTGCCTTATTGCTGATGATTCTCTGATGATTTCATAAAGTAGGTGCTATTATCAGCTCCAGTTTACAGAAGAGGAAACTGAGGCTTAAAGAAGCTAAGCAACTAGCCGTGATTGTAGGGCTGTTAAGTGGCACAGCTGGTACTGGAATCCAGATGTGTCTGACTCCAAAGACTGAAGCCCTTTATTAGAGACTAATCCATTGACTTTAAAAATGCCATTTAACTTCTGAACTTCACCATGTAATAATGGGATTCAATGAGATGCTCTCTCTAGTTTCTTTCAGTTCTTAAGATGTAGAGCTCTTCAGCCGGAGAAGTCAGTCAGGTCATTTCCACTGCTCATCCCTCTCTAGAAGAAGGGTTTTTGCAATGCAAATGGGGATGACCTTGTGTAACTCCAGCCCATAGAAGTCTAGTCTCATAGAGGCTAGTAGGGACCTGATCCAGTGGGAAGGGGGCCAAGAGGAGAATGAATGGCCAGCATCTGTTCTCTCCATCCACACATGTTTATTCATCACTTAGCCAAAGATCATGGTAACAGCTTGGGGGAGGGAGGAAACTAGGATGCCTTTCCTATCCATTTCAATGTTGCCTGCACCATTTTTTCCATGACAACTTAACTACACTAGACATTGAGAAAATAGGTATAAAGAGAGGAGGAAAGAGAAAATCAGGGACAGTTGTAGGCTGATCTGGCCTGGAATGGCTTGCACTTGATATGGAATATCAAGTGGGATATGGAATTAAAGTGGCCCCCCAGTGAGTCACATCCCCCATCAGTTGTTCCCTGCATCCTCCTCCTACAAATACCAGTTTCTGTAGGTGAGTAGAATCCCCAAAACCATCACCCAGCACCTGCAAATCTTGCTGAATATGAAATTCATGACAGCAATACAAACTAGCAGTTATTGAGTGCTCGCTATGATAGGCATTGTCCCAAGCTCTTTTAAGTATTGTCTTATGCAATCCTCACAACAAGTTATCAAATAAAAGTTAGTATCACTTCCATTTAAGGAAGGAGAAACTGAGGCTTAGAGCAGTTGAGTGGCTTGTTTCAGGTTCCTGATCTCATAAGAAGTGGAGCTGGAACTTGCATTTGGGTCTTTCTGGCTCCACCCTCATGATCTGCTCTGGGACGTGGTTCTTCCCCCTCCTATACCTGCAATCCCCGCCTAAGTCTGATTGAATTCTTTCATCCAGCCTGCTGGTGTTCAGCCCTTGGATCCTACCAGATGCCCTGCAGCTCAGTGACTGGACAGTGTGAATGTCGGCCAGGAGTTACAGGACAGCGGTGTGACAGGTGTCTCTCAGGAGCCTATGATTTCCCCCACTGCCAAGGTAGGAAAGCCAGCAGATTGCTAGAGGGCTAGTTCCTCTCTGAAGTGTGTACAGCCAGCCTCCCAGAGAAGCCTGCAAATCCCCCACAGACTCACCACTGGCCACCCCTACATCCTGCTTTCACAGATCTAGTTTCCCTGGTTCGTCCCCTGTTGAAGTCTGGTTTGAAAACACATATATCATATATGTACCCTCAAAGGAATCCAGAAATGATTTTTTAACTAAAAAGAATGTCAATTTCCATGTGCTATACATGTGGGTTTCCTGGTTCACATGTCCGTTTTCTGTGGATAGCATTGTGGCATAGGTGACTCCTTTGAGTTAAAGGGGCCATTTGTTGTCTTCAGTCCCAAGGCATCATGCCTTCTCTCGCTCCCAGCTTGTAGTGCTAATGCTGGCAGCACTGTAATGTTTCTAATAGATCCGGTTGCCAGCAGGCTTAGCAGAACCTTTGCTGTGTTTCGGGCCTCTCTCCCTGCCCTCCTCTGGCCTTCTGGGGGACCGTGTCATCGTACTTCAGCCCAAGTGTTGGGGAAGGTGGGTGGGATGCACTGGAGTCTATGCAGTTTGTAGAGTGCACTGAGGGGGAGATGAAAACCAAGCCTGCAGCTGTGAGATGTGGTTGGTATTCATCCCTCTGTTGATGTGAGAGATTAAGGGTTGCCCATGTACCATGGCAGAGGGGACAGAAATGAGATGTCCACAAATTTCCCTGAGCTCCCTGGTGTGTGCAGCCAGAGAGCAGATCAGTAGCTCTTGTCAATTTCAGAGGACTCTTGCTACTGTGAAGAGGTATTTGTGGAAGGCTGACCCAGACTATCCATCAGGAGAATGTGGTTTCTCAGACCCCTTCCTGCCCTTTGAAGACAGGACTGACTTCATTTCCCAGAATCTTCCTAACCAGAATCCTCTGGAGACCAGGTTTCCTTGAGGGTGGAAGTTGCAGCAGGCAGTCAGAGGGGGTGCTTGCCTTTCAAAAGACCTGAAGGTCCCTAGGATGCGAGGGCATCCTGCATGGGTCTGCTCACCTCCATGGGCCTCAGGAGTGGAAGGAAGTGCTGTGGCTGCCTGGCAGAGAAGCTGAGCAGCCACAGTCATCCCAGGGCTAGATGGCAATGTTTGTGTCCTAGAGAGGAACCCGAGGCTGGGCCTGGAAAAAAAACAGCTGGAAATTTGTGTTGGGTATTACGGAAAAATGCAGGGAACAGGAGAACATCAGAAGAGAAAGAGAGGACAGGGCAGGGTGGCTTATGCCTGTAATCCCAGCACTTTGGGAGGCTGAGGCGGGAGGATTGCTTGAGGCCAGGAGTTGGGCCTGGGCAACATAATGAGATCCTGTCTCTAGAATTTTTATTTATT
This sequence comes from Nomascus leucogenys, assembly GCF_006542625.1. NCBI lineage: Eukaryota > Metazoa > Chordata > Mammalia > Primates > Hylobatidae > Nomascus > Nomascus leucogenys. The sequence goes on along the minus strand of NC_044384.1, from coordinate 56,052,848 downwards.
TTTTATTTTATTTATTTTTTTTTTGAGACAAGAGTCTTGCTCTGTCCCCCAGGCTGGAGTGCAGTGGCACGATCTCAGCTCACTGCAAGCTCCGCCTCACGGGTTCAAGCGATTCTCCTGCCTCAGCCTCCCGAGTAGCTGGGATTACAGGCACGTGCCACCATGCCCAGATAATTTTTTGTATTTTTAGTAGAGATGGGGTTTCACCGTGTCAGCCAGGATGATCTTGATCTCCTGACCTTGTGATTTGCCTGCCTGGGCCTCCCAAAGTGCTGGGATTACAGGCGTAAGCCACCACTCCTAGCCTCTAGAAAATATTTTTAAAAATAACCGGGCATGGTGGTGCATGCCTGTCGTTCCAGCTCCTCAGGAGGATGAGGTGAGAGGATCACTTGAGCCCAGGCATCGGAGGCTGCAGTGAGCTATGATCGTGCCACTGCACTCCAACCTGGAAGACAGAGCAAGATCCTGTCTCAAAAAAGAGAGCGAGAGAGAGAATGAGAATCATCAAGGGGAAGCTGAGGCAGACAGAAACAAACAAAGCCAATAGGGTTAAGGAACAATTTATAAGGAAACAAGATCCTATTATGGATTTATTTAAATGATTTGAAAAACCAGACTCAGAACAGACTTACCCAGTTCAAACACTGTGTAATTGTAATACTGAAACATTGCAAGATCCCAATTTATTGAAGAGAGATTATATTTGGTTTGTAGTGTTATACTAAGTCAGGAAAACAAACCAATTGATTTTATAAATAACTTTAGTATGGGTGGGAACAAGGAGGTGTGATAATTAAAGATGTACTTAGAAATTCTAGAATGTCTTTTAAATGGGCAATTAAAAATCTCTTGGTACAATATTGCCCTCTTCTGGACAATACTAATGATGCTCAAAATTTTAGAATCTTTCCCTAATCTCCTCCTTCATCATGAGTAGACAGGATAGAGATTTGTTCAGTGGCAAAAGAGGTAATTTGGGGATTAAGGACCATAAGTGTCATTCAAGATGCCTATGAATTGCATGCAGACTTTGCCACACATCTATCGAAAATATAAATGTAGATACACTATTTTTGAAAACAAAATGTTTAAAACTTGAAACATCAAAACAAAGAGAAAAACAAACTACCAGATAATTTAAAAATTTCTGAATCATATTCAGGTTCCAGCGGTGCTTGTGACCCAGCTGGTACCATCAACTCCAATTTGGTAAGTAGACTATAAAAGGGTTGCAATTCTAATTATCTCTATTATTTTGATCCTATTAAGGACTAACAGTGTGGGCACTTCCAGAAATTAAAATAAGACCCAAGGCTAAATTGCTTAAAGAGGTCATTGTTGTTTTTCAGAGAGCATATGTGATTTTGTGATTTTTTTTTTCAAAAACAAAAGAATAAGATTTAGTTAAACTTGTTACTCTGGAGTCCTAGAGTTTAACTTTTACTGCAGCTTTGTAGGTTACTCAGAGAGTGTTGCCTCTGTGGAGCCCTGCATGTAAGTCTGACAAATGTAATTAATAACATTGAGAAAATCAATGGCCAAGGACACGTTAAATAAAGTTGGCTGTATACAAAATAATTACAATTTATTTTATATTATTCCAAGCACAATACCATGGTATTCTGAACATTTTTTTTCTTGTCTTTTCTTTTTTTTTTTTGCTCTTGTCGCCCAGGCTGGAGTGCAGTGCCGCGATCTCAGCTCACTGCAACCTCCACCTCCTGGGTTCAAGCGATTCTTGTGCCTCAGCCTCCGAGTAACTGGGATTACAGGCACGCCCCACCACACCTGGCTAATTTTTGTATTTTTAGTAGAGATGGGGTTTCACCATGTTGGCTAGGCTGGTCTCGAACTCCTGACCTCAGGTGATCCGCCTGCCTCGGCCTCCCAAAGTGCTGGGGTTACAGGCGAGAGCTACCGTGCCTATTCTGAACGGTTTTCTGAGATAATTTAGAAATTGTCCGTCTTCTTGGCCTCAGAGCCTAGAGATGCTGACTTCTAGGCATAGAATGGATGGAGTGAAAGAGAGGTTCTGCCATCCTTCCCATAAGCCTTGATGACATTGATGCAAGGCCGTGAATCTTGCATATTACAAAAGCACTCTCAGATAAACAATTCTTTACTGATTTTCAACGTGTTAAATATTCAGACATTATTCTGTTTAAATTGGTAGTCTATGATGTAAAAGTATCAACAGACATTGACAATGTTATAAATAAGATTGATTTTTAAATTTTCTTTCTCCTTATTTTCCAATTTCTTTTTAACCACAAATGAGGATTACATGTATAACAAATACATGAATAAAAATAAACAAAAGCAATTAGCAGACTGTTGAAATCAACCCAGTATTTTTTCCCCCTGGATACACTTAATTACTTTTCATGACCAAAATATATTTCTGTGACAAGTCTTTGCTCACGCACATGTTTGAAAACATGTCTTAATTCCAAGATGTCAAATGTTTGTTTGATTTTCATTCAAAGGGGTATTGCCAATGCAAGCTTCATGTTGAAGGTCCTACTTGTAGCAGCTGCAAATCGTTATATTGGAATCTGGACAAAGAAAACCCCAATGGATGTTCAGGTAGGTTTCTTATATGTCATAATTTACTATATTGTAATGTTCTCTGCCTCAGTGGCTAAATCCACAAAAGAGCTATTTGTTGAATCACTTCAATTTGACAAGATTCTATGTAAGGTTCTGATGCTTTCCCCCCACTTTTGGCAGAACTTCTGCCTTTTTCAAAATCTCAGCAAGGGATTTCTATCCTGTTTCTGTATGTATTTTGTTGTTTGAGAAGGCAACTACTTGATAAATGGTTTTTATGTCCTTGTTTTTATAATCTACTTTTTCTGGTTTAATTTTAATTTTATGCTTATATTGGAGCCAGTGTAAGGACTTAAAAACACCAAGTTAAGGATACTGAATAACCTTGAATAGAGTGTATTTTCATACATGCATATCAGTAATGACCTTGGCATTGGAATCATTCAAAAATCCCATGATGTTGCTGCTTTTCTCATGAAGTAGCCATAAACTAGCTGTTACTTTTTGTAAATGGATAGTGTGGATTGGTCTGTTCTGCCAACTTCAGAAAGCAGTCCAATTTTAGGCCTCAGCGATGCAAACTCTCATTCTGTTGAACTGCGCTGGCAAGGCCGACTGCACACGTTGTGTTGCAGCTGTGTAATATTCTCAGAGCCAGAAACTGTCTTTTGTGTCTCCCTTAGTTCAAGGATGCTCTCTTATCTCCACAGAATGCCAGTGCCATAAGGCGGGAACAGTGAGTGGAACTGGAGAGTGTAGGCAGGTAAAGTGGGCTGAGTTTTCATGTGACAACAGCAGAATGCTACAGCAACTGCTTGTGGGGTTTCTGGGGGTGTGTGTTAGTACCTCTGTCATTCTACAGTGCATGGTAATTCTTTCCAGATCCTGGCTACACTGCTTCCTATTATACAATGAGCCAGTTTTCAATCTTGAAGATTAGTGAATTCTGTAATTGTATCAAATGTTGTCATCTGGCTCACTGTTCTGCAGGGAGATGGTGACTGTCACTGCAAGTCCCATGTGGGTGGCGATTCCTGCGACACTTGTGAAGATGGATATTTTGCTTTGGAAAAGAGCAATTACTTTGGGTGTCAAGGTGAATAAGTCCAGTGGGCCCTGAGCAAAGCACAATGTTGATGGACAAAGATGGTCTGAATAACATTTCTTCTGAGTTTGTCATCTTCACACAGACTTTCTGACCAAATGGCCCTGAAACATTCTGTCCAGGGAATTTGGCCAAACATTGATTACATTGAAACTAGTAAATTTCAAGTGGGGCTGTTTCTACTTCTCTTCTACCAGCACACTGTGGGTTTAATGATAAGAAACATAACTGGGATGGGAAGGCATCTGTTAGTTTTATAAATAATATCAAGATTTAGTAATTTTAAAGATATATTTTCTATTATCAAAAATGCTAGCATCAGATTTTTAGAGACAGTGTTGTGTTAAATAATAAAGTTGCAGGACAGTTGCTCCCCAAGGCTACTCTTGAATCTCTTGCTCAGTCCCTGGTTATCACATGTTCTTTAGAACAGCACTGTTTCTGAAGTGCATTTACTCCTGGGCTGCCGTCGTCTTTGCATTGGACAACAGCATTTGAGCTGGCCTATAGTAGCCGCGTCCAACTTAGAAGCAGACCTTTGGAAAGACACACCATTTTAATTTTGTTTTTGTTTTTGGCTTTGTGGTTGAATCTGATTTCCAAGTGCAGACACACCGTTTTAGTTTAGGAGTTTCCAGGATTTCAAACACCGGCCAGATAGATGTGGCAGAGGAAAGAAGGCAGGTACTGTGTCACTGGGATGGTTAGTTTTCCTTTCTCGTACAGCAGGGGAGGCACTCAGTGTGGAATGGTTTAAGGGGTAACTGCTGCTGTTTCCTGGCTTTCAGGGTGTCAATGTGACGTTGGTGGGGCATGGTCCTCTGTGTGCAGCGGGCCCTCCGGAGTGTGCCAGTGCCGAGAGCATGTCGTGGGAAAGGCGTGCCAGCGGTGAGTTTTCGGGAGGCTTCTTCCCATGTTCAGGGTGTAGAAGATGGTCTTAGACATTCCTGCCTGTGCTACAGCTCTGGTGAAGAGAGAAGCAGCCCTAAAGATCGAAGGCAGGGGAAGCTGTCCTATGTCAATTGAAATCTGGACATTTGTGTGTGAGTTGTTTAAAACAGGAGATTACCTTGCCCATAAAGCCTGGTCTACTGTGTAGACCATGAAGCACCTTCACTTGAAAGTTCCCACAGGTACAAAAACCAGGCGGTCAAGACAAGAGCTGGAAGCATGAGGTGGGTTCTCAGGGCCCAACCTCCATGTGCAAGTTGGAGCAGGAGGAGCCCACAGATTGGCCCGCTCCAGGGAGAGAGGGAATAAGAGGGGGTGGTGCCACACACCCAGTTGCCTGGGCCAATAAGAAAGGGAATAAGAGGGGGCAGTGCGACATACCCAGGTGCTTGGGCCAATAAGAGAAGGCATAAGAGGGAGTGCCACCACACACCCAGGTGCCTGGGCTAATAAGGTTCAGTTCCTGTTTCCCTCTTGGGACCCAGGAGTGAGGAAGTAGAGAGGCCAAAGTTGTTCCCCAGGGTTGCGGTGGGGGTAGAGGGTAAGAAAACTCTGAAAGTGGGGAAGAAGTACTTTGTCTCATGCAGAAGCAAGTGACAATGAAATATAGGAGCAAGGGAATGAGGTGGAGATTGAGACTGGGGAACTATAGGAACTATGGTATTGTTCCATTTCTTAAGCCATTATATTTTACCGTTTATAAATGTTTTGAAACCTTGATGTTTCATCCATGATTTTTCCTCTGTGAAGGGAAGAAAAATAACTTCTGAATCTCAGGTACCTTCACTACTTGCATTAGTAACAGATTTATAAGGAAATTTTTTATGTTGTGAAGGTAAATTGTATTTAGCAAGGTAATTCTCTCCTTTCCCTCAATGTTTCCAACATTTGAATTCTAAAAGTCAGAGCAGGCCGGGAGTGATGTCCCAGTTGGGACAGTTGCTTGAGGCCAGGAGTTTAAGACCAGCCTGAGCAACATAGTGAGACCCCATCTCTATAAAAAAAAAATACAACAATTAGGCAGGCACTGTGGCGCATGCCTGTAGTCCTAGCTGCTCAGGAGGCTGAGGCAGGAGGATAGCTTGAACCTAGGAGTTTGAGGTTGCAGTGAGCTGTGATTGCATTACTGCACTCCAGCTTGAGTGACAGAGCAAGACCTTGTCTCTAATCAAAAAAAAAAAAAAAAAAAAAAAGTCACAGTAACCCAACCACACTTTCCCTCAGTCGGACGCTTGGAGTAAAAGATCTGTGAAGAAGGCATGAATGTAGGTTTGTTTTCCTGAAGACCATTGAGCCTCACCATGGGCCAGGGCAGCTTTGTAAATGCCTGCATAAAACGTTTTCTTGGCTCACGCCTGTAATCCCAGTACTTTGGGAGGCCAAGGCGGGCGGATCACCTGAGGTCAGGAGTTCAAGTCCAGCCTGACCAACATGGTGAAACACTGTCTCTACTAAAAATACAAAAAATTAGCCAGGCATGGTGGTGCACACCTGTAATCCCAGCTACTCTGGAGGCTGAGGCAGGAGAATTTCTCGAACCTGGGAGGCAGAGGTTGCAGTGAGCCAAGATAGTGCCGCTGCACTGCAGCCTGGGCGACAGAGTGAGACTCCATCTTAAAAAAATAAAAAATGTTTTCCACCTGTGTTTCATCTTGCTCCACCCTGGTGTTGATAAAGTGAGCTTCTCCCTTACTTAACCAGCAAACATTTTTTCTTCTTCCAACTATGTAGGTGATTGATTTTCAGCATAAAATAATGCAATCAAATAGGAATTAAATTACCCAGCCTGAGGCAAGAATATTAACTTTTTACATGATACACGCACACATACATATATCTTCAAGTTTAGAGCATGTCCTTGGATTTAGTGGTACATGATAACTGAAATAAAGGCTAGCAAACCAACAGCGTGGTTGCCGGAGCACCTTGTCTCCAACTTGACAATCTTGCATCCTTTTGTGCTAAATTCCCCCTCATGTTTTCTCTGGTTTTATCAGAGAATTTTTAGGTTTTCTGACAAGTGTAGAAAGAATTCATGTTTACTTTATTTTCTGAATAATTCTTGTGGTAATAAATATAATATATGTCCAGTGAACAAATTTTAATAAATTCATCAAAGTAAAAAGGCAAAGAAAAATCTTCATTTCTCTACCCAGAGATAACCCCTTTTTAATATTTTTGGTGTATTTTTTCTAGACCTTGTCTATGAATTAAAAATTAGCATTCTATTTTTTATAATTCACATTCATTTCTTCACATCATATCATAAATATTTTCTATTATCATTAGTCTTCACATTTTAAATGGTTATATAATTTTTTATAATTTATTTCATAATTGTATACTTATGTTGTTTCCAAGGCTTCACTGTTTTAAACATTCTTTTTTGTTAATTCTTTGACTATCTACAAAATCTTTCTTTAGAACAGATTCCTGGAGGTAGAATTACTGGGTCAATGTGTGTGAACATTTTTAAGGATCTTTATAAATTGCTTCCAGAAAAGTTGTAAGCATTCCTAATTCTATTTGCAGTATAGGAGCATGGCCTTTTATTTCCTTTAACAAATTCATCTTTATGGCATTAAACCCACTAACTGCTATTAGCTTGTGACTGGATTGGCAAAGTGTCTTTTTTTTTTTTTTTGAGAACTTTAAGTAGTTTGTTTAATGCTGCACGATGTTGGAATATTTTGGATACTTCTCTGTGCCTACCACAGCTGAGCTCTTGAAAAGAATTCATTAATAGCCATATAGTTTAAGAGAAAACAAGGCATAGAAGAGTCATTCTAATGATTAAAAAATACATATCGAGAAAAATATATCTAACTTGTAAATTTAGCATATGAAATATTTTATGTCATGTTCATCATTATACCTATGGTCCTTAGCAAGAGTGCCTGGCACATAGATATTAATATTTATGTAATGAGTGAATGAATATATAAATGAATGAGTGATTAAATAAATAAGCAGTAAATAACCTAATCTGACTTTGCTAAATTGTTGGCAACTATTTAGAACATACTAAAGGATGCTACCACTATGGCTTGTGCCAAATGATTTTCTCATCTTAATGCTTGGAATTAGTAGGTGTTGAGTGTGTTTTATGTGAATGTTTATGTGAACAAAAGCAATAATTTAGAGAAAGAACAGGAGATCTTTCTCATTTGTCCTTTATTTAATGTACTCTGTCAATGTGGTGGAGTTCTTTCATAGTAACTATTGTGATTAAAAGATGTTCAGATGATCTATAGACCTAACCTCCTGTGTGTGTTTACTTTTTATTTATGAAAGGCCTGAAAACAACTACTATTTCCCAGATTTGCATCATATGAAGTATGAGATTGAAGACGGCAGTACACCTAATGGGAGAGACCTTCGATTTGGATTTGATCCGCTGGCATTTCCTGAGTTTAGCTGGAGAGGATATGCCCAAATGACCTCAGTACAGGTATGCAACCCGGAGAAAGCAGCTTCATGGCTGAGTAGCTCAGATACTTCCCCATACCAGTCTCAGTGAGCCCCCTGAAAGGTGACCTGTCCCCAGAACTGATTCCACGATTCTTTTTCTCTGTATTATGAGTTGGCATTGGAGTTTAGGTTAAACCTGGGGTTTGGGGTAGGGCTGTATATTAACTGAGAAGCATATGTGTGGATTTCATAGTTTGCTGTTACTTTAATTTGATTACCAAATCAGAAAATTAAGAAATTAAAGAAAAATAGTGTTCATCTCTGGAGACTTTTTATAGAAGAGGGAAGTTTCCTAAGTGACGTTAGGCTGTACTAGAATGTGAGGGACAGTTTTCTTTAAAGCCATTTGTGGAAAACAAAAATGAGTTGGCTTAAGTAATTCCAGTAAAGTTAGTGTTCCTAATTTTTGGCTGATGCTTTTTTAAAACTTTGAATTGCTATGTACATGGAAACTAAGATAAATAATGAGTGTTAGTTAAGTGCTATTTCATTTTTCTTTTCCATATTTCTCTTTCCTTCATTCTTCTCTACTGTATCCATCTATCTTGGCTTTGTGTTAAATTGAGTAAGGGAATTTATACATTCTTTGTTTACCTTTAGAACTTATACATCTTGCTACTTATAACTAAAAAATTCTGTATAGCCATTAAGTAGCTTTGTCCTCAGAATTTCTCTTTGAGGTTGGTTTCTTCAAGCTGTTTCTCAGTGGAGAAATTCAGAATATGAGAGGTAAATTAATGACCATGGTAACACAGTATTTTTCATTAGCACATCCAAGACTGCTACTTGCTGTTGCTACCTCAGTCAGCCTGTAGAGAAGCTGGGACAGGGCCATGGTTCTCTCGGACCTCTTCCCCTCATTGATTCTAATGCTGTTTTTTGCCTGGCCAAAGTCCCCCATCCAAGCTGCCTTTCTGAAATAGTACCTAGGATCTTAAGACACTTCACTCTTTTCCCCCACTCCCCAAATACAGCTATTTAATTTCTTTAGTTCCCTGACATTACTTCATTATTCAGAAAACAAGCAGTAAATTCCATTGAGTCATAATAGGTTGTGAATGGCTGACAACCCAATCAAAGTGTATACCTTCTCACAGGTGCTTACAGTTTCAAAGAATAGCTGGTGGACACAAAGGAATTCATGTCTAAAGACGCATTTTCTGAGAAAGTTATTTTGGTCAGAGGACCTTGGTGGTGTCCCCAGAATCACCACTTACTTTACTCTGCTCCTAATACATTTTTGCATATTTATTTTCCATCTGAAACTAACACTTAAAGATGAATTCAGACAAATTGTGAGGGTCAGCAGGAGTTCCTCAGTGTGGGTCACCTGTAGCTCCTGCTTTCAGAGCAAGTGATTCTACACAAAGTCAGTCTTTATTGTTACCAATATCTTGCTTAACAAATATCCCCTTCCTTTTAAACAAAGAAGTTGGAGGAAATGCCAAAAGAACCACTGATTTGGGAATTTCCAAGTTTCATGAAGTTTCCTTGGGCCACAGCCCAATCTGGACATGCAGTCAGTGGTTCAGAATTAAAATAGTCTACTCTTTCCTTCAAGAGTCCAGGTTCCACAATGTTTACAGAATATTGTGTGAGCCCAGGCCCTGGGGACCAACAGAACCCCTCCTCTAGGTTGAAAAGCCATCATTTCCCTTGCATAAGGAATTGAGATAAAACATCATAAAACTTAACAGGCATATTTTAGTTACATCCAGATGTTACCACTATTGTATTTGGAGTCTTTAACCTTTCCTTGGCCACCACTGGTTTCTGTGACCATTTAGACTTTATGTATGTGAAGCAGACTCTGGAGCAGTCTCTCTTTTGTGGTGTGAAATAATACCCTCTCCTTTGCTTCTCTTCTGCCTTTTTATTTTTCCTAGCCAGTGGTGATTTCTCCGTCACTGTGGCTTTCTTAAACTAGCTCATCTAATACTCCGCTCTGTCTGCCTGATTACAAAAAGGTTAAAAGAGGATCTCAGTTGCTGAGGGAGTGCGTTTTCACTGTAATTTTGATTGTAAGTGATTTCAATTCATTGTTAGGGTTGCCTATTTCCATCTTTCACAAGTTACTCGCTGCTCGTTAACTGAGTGTGAGTGTGTGTGTGTGTATGTGTGTACATTACAAGTCCAGTAGTGGTACTTGAATAGAATAAAGTCACTGTTTGGCTAGCATGTCTTTTAACCAATTTTTTTCTATGCTTTATGGCCTTTTGGTATTTTTCAGAATGATGTAAGAATAACATTGAATGTAGGGAAGTCAAGTGGCTCCTTGTTTCGTGTTATTCTGAGATACATTAACCCTGGAACTGAAGCAGTATCTGGCCATATAACTATTTATCCATCCTGGGGTAAGGCAAGTAGGTAAAATTTCAAGCCTCTTTTCAATTAAGAAATAAATAGTGAAACACTTTCTCTGATTTTCACAAAATTGATCACCCTTAGAAAATGTCAAGCCTGGCTCATGGTCTGGTTAGACGGTTCTCTAGGAGCCCTGTCGTTTGTTACCTTGCATTCTCTAAACAATCACTTAAGTTTTGCTACTAAATTTGTCATTAACTGTCATTTTAAAAATCGATATAACAACCTATGTACCTTGGCTGAACCTCATGGGTTATGATGTCTTCACTGAGCAGAGCTCATTTATAACTCATTCATGGTGAAGTGGGTGTCACTTTTTTGGTGTTATTTGAGAGATTTTGGCCTGCTGCCCTAAATTCTTCCATTGTTTCAAACCAACCAAATAGTCAGAGGAGAAATGGGTGAGGATGGGAATTTTTCCTATGAATGCTGTAAAGCATGAAGCCCAAATGAGCTCGTGGAGGGAGCTGCAAACCTGACTCAGGGGTGAGGAATTCCTGAGGGCAGACGGACAAGAGAAGAGAGCACAGCCTCACCACAGGCAGAGAGAAGGCCTGGAGGTCTGTTCTTCAAGGTATTAGGGCTTCTACCTGTCCTGGAAACAGATTCCAAGAGGCATTTGGAATTTTACAAGGACACAAAATGGCACCAATGGAAATCTAATTTAGGATCAAAATGTACGCCATCTTTGTTAAGCATCCACGGTTCATTCAGAATGGGGGAAGAAATGATGTTGTTTCCAAGTTGTGTCAGCCCAGCTTGCGTGGCTGGAGGTTGATTAACCCATTGAAAGAACTAGCAGGCTTACTTCATCGTTTACAGAGTAATTTAGCACCCATTGCCTCACATCATAAGAACTTTGCAAACTGAAGAGAGTTGAAGAGAAAACAGCTGAGAGGTTTAGTAAATTGCCAGCCACAGCTGGATGTTTGTAGACAAAGTCTTCAGATTCCAAACTCTTAACAGGCCCCTCTGCCTCCTGCATGACAATAACAGCAGCAGTTCGTCCTCTGTTAACTAAAATAGTTGGAATACATTTTGCTTCGTTTCCTTGTCCTCCGGGACACCTTTCCCCTAAGTCTGAGTTGGGAGCCCTAGTTATATTATGTCCCATGGTAACTTGTGCCTCCTCCCAAATACCACTGTCCAGACTGTACCACATTCTCCTGTCTTCTAGTCCTTATTCCTCTCCGGTCCTCACTAGCAGGGAGCAAAGGCCATGCTTACTGTGTGTACTGCCTTGTCACCAGAACTTAGTTCCAAGCCTGGCACATAGTAGGCCCCTATCAATATTTGTAGAACAAGAGTGAACCCAAAGATTTGGAGAAGATAATTCTTTGGAAGAAAAAATCTCAGTTGAACTTAGATGCAATAGTTTATTTCTTTCTGAACCTCTTGCAGAAGGTCCTCTCTTTGTTTAATGCAGAAGAAAAACATATTTTGTCCTGAAAACAGACAAATGGAAGAGTAAAACTTTTTCTTATGCATGTTCATTAATAAAAATTCAAACTTAAAAATCACATATGCTGTAGTCCCAGCTACTTGGGGGGCTGAAGTGGGAGGATTGCTAGAGCTCAGGAGTTTGAGGCTGTCATGAGCTATGATGGCACCTGTGAATAACCACTGCACTCCAGCCTGGGCAACATAGTGAGACCCTGGCTTTAAAAAGAACTCACATATAAACAAGAAAGGAAAAAATAATTTAGTAGCTAATGTAATATATTGAATACTTACTATATGCAAGGAACTTTCCTAAACTGTTTACGAGTATTAATATGCTTATTTAATAAGCTAAACAATTATTCATAATCCCAGTGTAGATAGCCATTGCTGATGTCTTATCAGTATCTTTCTAGCCTATTTTATATATATATGTATTTGCATAGAACAATTTTTAAAGATAAGATCAGTAAATCTGATCAGTGCATATCATCTTAAACTTTTTGAGATGTAAACTGAATGTTCAAAACTGAATATCTAAAATCATAACACTGACTGATAGAAAAATGCCTTAAGCTGTTCTTTGTATTTCTGATAGGTGCTGCTCAAAGCAAAGAGATCATCTTCCTGCCGAGTAAGGAGCCAGCCTTTGTCACTGTCCCTGGAAATGGCTTTGCAGACCCATTTTCAATCACACCAGGAATATGGGTTGCTTGTATTAAGGCAGAAGGAGTCCTTCTGGTAAGACTTAGTTCTGAATGGAGAGCTCTTGCAGGATTCTTCCTACCTCAGAAATGGTTCCATCCAAGACTACAATCCATAGTGACCATAAAATATCACAATCATTGGTGGTTTTAGACACAGGAACTATTCAGCCCCAACCTAAGTAAACTGTGGTGACATTCGCCCTCAAATGACATAGGAATCAACTTGAAGTATCTTTTGTATCCTTTCAGCTAGCTTCTCTTGGACAAAAATAAATAAATAAAAAATAAAAAAGATCTCCTAAAGACTCTTAAGTTATCAGAACAAATGCAAAGTCTTCATGAGTATGTGGCTTCACCCTTCCAAAGCTTGTATGGGATTTTCCAGCATGAGTCAGAAGTATAGGCTTTAGTACTCATTGCCTCACATCATAAGAACTAGCAGCTTCACCTGGTTATTATCTACACTGTCTGGAGATTGTGTAGAACCAAGGAAGAAGAACCTAGAAGACAAGAAGATATGAATTTCAGTAAAGTTCTTGGGGGTGGAAAGAGAAGCAAGAGGCTACAGGAGCCACTGCTTCTGCATGACACTCTTTCTGCTTTCTTCTGTGTTAAACCTAATGTAGGTTTACTCTCACCAGGCAGATTGCCTACAACAGAGAACTCTTTATTCAGGAAAGGCTTTGTCTGCAAACACCTGATGAAATAGCCAGAGAAGCCATGGGGAGTTGGAAGTATGAAACCTGTTCTCTGAGACAGCCCTCTTTGCTATGTGCTTTAAGGCCTGCTTTGCTTCATGGCAAGGTCTTTTCAAAATAGAGTCCTTGGGAAAAGCTTGGTTTCATGCTCTCAGAGTGGAAAACATAAAGCTTTTCCTTCTGGCACAACCCCGTTTATTGGCCATGTTAGCAAATCTTAGGAAAGTCCCTTAATTCCAATCCTGGCTCTTCCAGTCCTGCCAGTTGCTTCTTCCATACAACAGGGAAAATACTTATCTTAATAGGTCCTTCCAAATCTGGGATCTTACAAGGACAACATGAGGGTTTGTGCTTTCCATTCAAGACAGCAAAGGAATATCAGAAGGTCTCTGTTCTTCTTGCATCTTCTTAGTAGGAAGCTTTATTGCTTAAAAAAAAAGGTTCAAGAATGTTTCACAGATGGTAGAAATGAGGCAGAGCAAAATTCCATTGATACCAGTAATGACTACAAAGTTGGACCCACGGAAAGTAGAAGTTCATTATAAAAGTTACTGTTTAGGCATGGAAGATGCCTAATGACATTTAGTCTGTGCAATTGTGTAGTAATTCATATGTATGCCTCCATATTATAATCCCATTGTCTCTAAAAATATCTTATTGGGTGTCTATTATCAACCTTTACTATTCTAGTATCTGTGAGACTATAAAGTCATGAGAGAGGAGATATGGTCCCAAACTCAGCAAACTTACTAGTAGAACAGTAACCCTTTTAAAATTTAAACTTACTGAGTCCCCTGAGCCACAATCTCCTACTTTTCCCCTCCTATACATTTCTCTCTGAGGAGAGAAAAAGTCTTGTGGTCTGTGTATGAGCTCTTTGCCCTCCCCTCTTCCCTCTGCAGATATGCGCTGCTGTCAGGACGGCTGGGGGCTGTCAATCATTCACCTCCCAGAAGCCTGCAGCTCTGCTCTTTCCTGAAGAACTGCTTAGCTGAACTTACATTGTGGGCTTTGTTTGGCACACTCAGTGGAACATGTTCTTCCTCTGGTTTCTTGGGACAGGCAGTAGGCCAGTTCCATTCTGTGAATCACCAAGATCACAAGGCATTGCTTTTTATGCCGTGCCAGTTGAGCGTTACTCGGGTGTGGGAGTAGAAAGTGATCCACATTCAGTGTTCTGTACTGGTGAAGGCAACCAGCATTTCCACAGAACATTTCATCAGTTGACAATTTATTATCTTTGTTAATTTGTGAACTTATAAACAACCCAGGAGAGACAGTAAAATCTCTCTTGAAACTTGAAGAATAATACTGTTCACACTGACAAGTTTCTCTCTGATACGTAAAGAATCTTTGATGAGTAGTTCTTTGTGTTTTGGTGAGTCAGGATAAAGAACAAAGCAGTTGATATGGAGAGTTTAACTAGCGACTTCACCTGGTTATTATTGATTTAACTAGTATGTTTGATTGTTTTCTATCCAAAGTAGGGCTACCATCAAAATGAATGATTCTCCTTTTGGTCTTTATTTACTAGGATTACCTGGTGCTGCTCCCCAGGGACTACTATGAAGCCTCTGTACTGCAGCTGCCAGTCACAGAACCATGTGCCTACACAGGATCTCCCCAAGAAAAGTCAGTATGGGGCAGAAGGTACAGCCGCATCATTGGGGTCCTCTAAATTAGGAGCCTTTAATGCAAGCTTTTATGAGGTGTCTCAGGATCACAACGACAGCATGATGCTCTGGATAATTAGTTGTGATCTTCCTCTATGTCTTATTTGTGTCCTTAAAGTAAGATTCACAAAGCACTTTGCACACCATAGCTGGCTTAAGAGTGGCTACCACCCTCCAGCATGTGGGAATGTTGATGCATGCCCAAGTCAATGCCCTCAAGGTCAGTCAAGCATCCGGTGGGAGGAAGAGCTTAAAATAGAACCCAGGTTTGTGAACTTTTGTTTCTTCTCTTCCCCATGCAGATGAAAATTTATTGCTTAATTCTTGTAGCAGACACTTAATAAGAGTTTATTGAAGGATGATGAATGAATGAGTGAACTGAATGACTAAGAGTCTTTGGGGATGTACTTTGATATTCCATTTGATGTTCTCAGTTGTAACTATTGATTCTGTTGTTGTTGCTGTTGTTGAAGTTGCTTGCTCTACCAGCATTTGCCAGTGACCAGATTCCCCTGTACTCTGGCTTGTGAGGCCAGACACTTCCTGCTTGATGGGGAGCCAAGACCCGTGGCAGTGAGGCAGCCCACACCTGCACACCCTGTCATGGTGGACCTCAGCGGGAGAGAGGTGGGCCAGCCTTTTATTTATTATCAAAGTTATTACTACCTCCCCATCTGTATCTGCTGAAAATACTTGGCCACAGTTGCTTCTCAAATTCAGGGGAACCTGGAAGAATTTCTCAGAGGTGTTTATCAACATTTGCTGAGCTATCTGATTTAGGGTGGGGCTGGATGATATGCTACATGGAGCCATGTTCAGGTTGTTCTTTGAGCACTTTCTAGACATGGCAGGGGATGTGGGCAGCTATAGAATCCTTTCTTTTTGGTTATCTGGACTTAGAAGGGGGCATCCTGTTCTACATGATTCAGGGCAAGATTTCTCTTAAAAGACAGATGAGACTCAATCCAGTAAGCCTCCAGAAATGACACAGCTTACCCTAAAAGGATACCACACTTACTGACTGTTCAACCCCTTAGGCTAGCAATTTGTAACAGCTGAATTCCTTGAGCTCAGAATCCGGAACTTCTACATCCCCTGGCACCTACCTCATGGCTTGGAGGACAGGTTACTACAGGTCTTGGTATTACTTTTCTTCCAGGTGTTCCTCGAACTTCAGAACCAAATTTAAGATCATACTGATTTCAGATTCGAGTTAGAGCTATAGGATATCAACCATAACAATAAGAATACACAACACTTCAAAATGAAGACACTGAAAAAAACTTCCTCCACTATATTTTTATTCTTTGCTCTCTGTAACATTCTCTGTTTTGTCCTTTTGAGGAAAATATTCATTTGGGGGATTAAATTTGTGGGATGAAAATATATGTGGAGTTAATTGTAACTGAACATTTAGATGTGTACATTTTTGTAAACTACATTTCTAACATTTTGAAGGTAGCAGTTAAAGGGTTTTAAGTATATTTCTTAAGTAAAGTCTTCATTTTATTTGAATTTTCATGCTACAAAATAATATATACTTGTAACAAGTAAAACAATATAGATATGCATAAATAACCTAAATGATCTTCCCTCTACTTCATTCTAATACTAAGTTTGCTGTATCCCTCCCTACACATGCTATGTGTGTATACACACATACACACATACATGTATATAGGTGTACATACATACATATATGTGTATGTGTGTGTGTATTTGTGTGTGTGTGTTCCCTAGACAACAGGAGGTACGGTTGAGAAGGGGTAACCACCAGGAAGTGACGCTGATGACTCATCTAGGAGGTTCTAACCTCTGATTTAACCCAGAGCTATAGCACAGAGCTAGTCAGCAGGACCTCAAGGCTCTTTTACAATACAGAAATATTTTATTTCACTATCTCTGGTCTAGAAATTATCCAGCTTATTGATTCAGTTTAATTTATACTTTTAAAACTTTCCAATTGACTCTTTATCATATTTACTTTTTCTTGTCTTTTCTGCCAGTTTTTGTTTCAAAACTTCATGTACTTTTAAGTGGTAGTTACTTCTTCATTTATCTTTTTTAGTATCCTAAAGGCCTTGGAGCCAGGTGTATTTCAGAATTCAGAATTTTTAAGATTTGAAAAAAGATAACATCTCCAGTGAGGTCTGGGATAATACCCTATAATCAAACAGGTTAATATGTCTCCAGTGAAAAGCATGAATAGGCACACCTAGGGAGACACGAAAGACTGTATACGTAGACTTATATCAGTTTAGTTCAGACTTTGCCAGCAAATGATTATTGGTTAGGTTAGGTTTGCCACCAGAACAGTTACAAAACCTATTTCCTTTTCAGAGTTTGGGGATTTCAGATCATGGGCCAGTATATTTAAAGTCTTTGTCAGACTATTCCATAAAATTCACCTCATCTGAAGTGAACTCATCTCTGATTATTTTGTTACCTGTCTTTCTCAGTATTCAATTTCTTTATGTGTTTTGAAATTTTGTTTACAGGCATATTGGCTTATTTTGAATGAGAGGTTTTTATCCTCTCCTTCTTTTGCCTCTGTTTCAGCCTGCTAGTTTTGCATTGTCTGACCTGTCCACTGGATCCTTAGCCCAGGAGCAGGCATTACAGTGTGCCTTCTCTGTTGTTATGACACTGAAGGTAGCAGATTCAGACACTGACCCCATGAATGGCATAGCTCAGTTCTTGGTCATGAGGCCACATACTTGATTTTTGGTTCCCAAATTCCATAGCTTCTTTTAAAAATGTATTTAGTTTTATATATTTAGGGGTACAAGTGCAAGTTTCTTATATGCATATATAACATAGTGGTGAAGTCTGGGCTTCTAGTGTACCCATCACCCAAATAGTGAACATTGTACCTAATAAGTAGTTTTTCAACACTTACCCCCTCCCATCCTTCCACTTTTCATAGTCTCCAGTGTCTGTTATTGCACTCTGTATGTCCATGTGTACCCATTGTTTAGCTACCATTTGTAAGTGAGAACATGCAGTATTTGACCTTCACACAGCTTCTTATAAACCCATAACCCAGGAGACAGATTGGAAGCAATTTTTAGCTTCTTTTTAAATTTGAACATCCTTGTCTTCAAAAAATGTGCCTCGATCTGGCCACTGTCTCCTATGGCACATGTTTTATTCTCTTAACTCTGCATGAGCTAAACTGCTGACCAAAATAATCTGCTTCCAGACCTAGAGGACAACAGGCTTGTGACTTCAGTCCTGTTGCCATTTTGAGTTTTTCTTTAACTTATGTTTTATCACCTATTTACTTTTGATTCTAAATATATCTTTTTGTTGTTCTTTTAAAACGTTTTTTTCAGACTTGCTTGCTGTTGGAGCAGAAGGAGTATAGTGAATGTGAATTCTCTGTGCCATCTGAACCAGAAGTCACCCATCTTTAAAAAATGCTAACCTATTTTTATTAAAATCCTCCTCTCTCTCCCTCAACTCAGCCATTGCACCATACTCCTCCCCTTCACAACAAAACTCCTCCAAAGTATTGTCTACACTCTCTGTTTCTAATTCTTTATGCCCCACTCACACCTCAACCCACTTCAGTCTGGCTTCCACCTCCCACTCCATTAAATTTATTTTGCCAGGTTTCCAATGAGATCTTTGTCACTAAATCCAGTGGATATGTTTCAGTCCTCATCAGTTTAACTTCTCGGCAGCTTTCAATGCCTGATGGACACTCCCTGAATTCTCAAACTCTCTCTTGTTTTTCATAATTTAAGAGCTGTCTTAATAATTTAAAAATTAACGACAACCTGATTCTCTTTCTACCTCTCTCACCGCTTCCTCAAAATATCATTTGCAGGCTCATCCTGCTCTGTCTAGCCGTTAAGTGTTAGAATTTGTCAGTGCTCAGTCCTAGGCCTTATTACTCTATGTTCTGTCTCGAGGAGTCTCATCCATGACAATTGTATCAGACCCGCCTCCACACAGATACCTCCCATATTGTTATGCCCAGTCATACCTCTACTTTTATATGCAGACCAGCAAGTCTATCTTCCTTCCTGACATTACCTCTTTAATGTTTCAAAGCAATCTCAAACTCCATTTCGGTATTCCCTACCTAAATTAATGCTGCTACCATCCATCTAATTGCATAAGCCAAAACTCTTAGGGTCATCCATGACTTCTCTCATCTTTCCCCCACCCAAACCAATCCATCTGTGAGTGTACATCCCGAACTTTTCTTGGAGTTCTCCTTCCATCTCCCTTGTCCAAAATACAATCATTTTTATAAGAATCTCTGTAGAAGCCTCCTAATTAGCTGACCCACATCTGCTCTGCCCATTGCACCTCTTGATCTTTTCTCCAGACTATAGCCAGCACTCACATTCTGATGGGAATATTTGATCAACACTTACTGCTCTTAGGATAGAGACAAAGATTTTAACATGGCTTATAAAACTGCCCTTTCTACTTCCCAATTTTATTATACTCCCTCTTGCTCTCTGTTTCTCTGCTCCTCTGACCTACCTTCAGTCTCTTGGGCTTGCATTATATGGGACCCTACAACATTCTATGTTGTATGTAGCCTCCTACTGCAAGCTGTTCCCTCTACCCAAACACTCTTCTCTCTCCTATGGCCCGGTTGTCTTCTCCTTGTCCTCCACACTCAACTAAGTTGCTGTTCTTCAAGGAAGCCTTCTGCTCTCCCTCATCTCCTCGACCAGCTCAGGCCCTTGTCTTACACCTCTGCAGAACATTAATCCCATGTAGTTTTATGCTGTATTTGTCTAGTTACCTATTACTTGATTCAAGTCTGTCTGAGGGTATGTCTGTCTTGCTTCCCATTGTATACCTATCACCTGGCTGGTGGACTGGCATAGCATAGGTATTCAGTAATATTTGCTGATCAAATCATTTGAATCCTCATTTTGACATCAGACATATTAGTTATCCCTTTTAGTTTTGTATAGGCAACAGATTTGATAAACCCACCTTCTATGTATTTATCCTAAAACACTAATAACTAGTAGAGGTCAGTTCTGTGCCATAGAACCAGAAATATTTCTCCAGTTGGATACTGATTCCATTAAAGTTCACCTTTTTAAAGATAAATAACACACATAAATAATCACAACAGTAAGCAGTAAAGTTTCTGTGTGCCATCTTTTATGTCTTTTATCTGAGTTTCTCAAACCTGACTTTGCCCATCAAATGTACCTTAAACTCTTCAAACAAGTCTTCCAAAAGGTAATCCATACAATTTAGAGTGGAAAGAGTAGTAGAAATTTATAATAGAGTGCTAGATAGAACTTGCTGCCAATAATAACTTCTGGGCGAAAACCTGATACATCACTGACCTGTGAGTATTTTGTCGTGGGGTAATGACAGTCAGGCTCTTGTTTGGAGATGCCCAGGGGAGAAATGCTGGCAGTAACCTCACCACAGGGAGCAGTGGCAGAGCCATATTTCCCTCTAGAACGTAGAGTCAACATGGGTGTGGCTGATCCACATTCTTTCCCAGAGGGAAATCTTTCTGTTATTTAAGTGACAGAAAAAAAATCACTGTGGAAAATAGCAGTTACGTGGTTCAGAGCCTTTCAGAAGGAATACCAAATGTGAATTTCCTAAGGCAGGGAGATGGAGGACCATTTTAATTAAGTGTAGTAAAGCTTGCCTTGGCCTGAGCTTGTGGGTGGAGGTGGGTTACACTGCTGAGGAATAAAGTTCTAATATTGGCCCAGGCATTAAATATGCATACACACTTTGACCCAGCAATTCCACTTCTAGGAATGTTACAGAAATACTAGCATTAGGATATATGCGTGATGATTGTATACCATTATAGGTTATGGGGAAAATTAAAGACAACCTGTGTCCCTCAATAAGGGATTAAATAGTTTTATATTCATACTACAGAATGGTAGGCAGCTATTCAAAAACTGAAGTATATGTGCATGTAAGTGTATTTGAATGTATATATTTTTGCAATAAAGACATGTAAAATACCATTAAGTAAAAAAAGCAAGTCATAGTAAAAAGCAATAATCAAATTATAATAATTAATATTTACATAGTGTTTTTTATATGTCAAATACACTTCTGAGAGCTCTGTATGTATTCACTTAATCCTCAGAACAATCTTAAGAGGGGGGTACTATTGTTATCTGCATTTTACTAAGGAGGACACCGAGGCATACAGATGTTAAGTAACTTGTGCAAGATCACGCAGCTGGAGGCTGTCTGATTCCAGACCCCAGGCTCCTAATCAGTAGGTGATACCAGGGGAGGGCACACTTTTTCGGTAAAGGGACAGATAGTAAATATTTTTGGTTTTGCAGGCCCTGTGGTCTCTGTCATCGTAGCACAAAGGCATCCCTGTCTACTATGATCACAGTTTTTCTTAACGAAACAAAACATATGTGTGCATATTTGGGCATAGAAAATGGTTTGGAAATATGGAAATCATTAACAGTCCTTATTAACACTCCTTATCCCAGGAGTGAGATGTGTGTCTGTTTTACATTATTTCCCTTGATACAATTTAAAACTTATTTTAAAAAAACAATTAAAGAGCCCAAAGGCACATTTCCATTCCCCTTACTCCTCATCAGCACTTAATTTTTACTTCAAGTTTTAGAATGTCTTTTACCTTGAGAAACAAGCAGAAAAACACTCCTGGGTAGAAAGAGTAGAAGTCTGTCTAAGTAGGGCTGCCAGATTTAGAAAACAAAAATACAGGATGCCCCATTAAATTGTCCAAATAAACAATAAATAATTATTTGTTATTTATTTCCATTTAAAATTTAACAGGGCACCATGTGTTTTATCTGGCTTCTCAATCTGTGGGACCATATTTCTTACTGGGATGACATATTAAAATACTTCCAGGGTGTCTTCTGGGCTCTATTTTCACCATTGCTGATGCAAGTGTGGCCTGTACATGTCACAGCTGGATCACTGTCTGCTTGGCCTCTGTGACAGGTGGAATTGCATCTGCGGCTGCGCGTCCCACAGGTTGGCCACTACGTGGTTGTGGTGGAGTATTCCACGGAGGCAGCCCAGCTGTTTGTGGTTGATGTGAATGTGAAGAGCCCCGGGTCTGTTCTGGGAGGCCAGGTGAACATTTACAGCTGCAACTACAGGTACTCAGTCCCATCAAGGGAATTCCTCTGTAAAGGAACAATTAGGAAATCTGCCTTAGGAACTTTGGCTGTTCTTTGCATTGGGAGGTTATTTTCTTTTTGAGGCAGCTCTTGAAAACAAGCAGGTGACTAGTTGTGTGGCCCAACGTCATCACCAATGTGGGTATTGGGAGTCCTCTCTATGGGCAGTGTAAAAATGTGGCATTTTCTTAAAAAGCTGTATGCTGTACTTAGCAATTTGGTTCAGATTCACATGGCACAGCACAGCCTCTTTATTTGATTCTCTATCACTCAGGTGTGGTGCAATGAACTCACTGCTCTCACCTCAAAGGCTGTGTCAAGTACCTGGGTGCATAGCACAAGGAAAAAGACTCATTCTCAGTAATGTTAGGGGGTGCATACCTACCTTTGCAACACACCTTCAGAACTGGGGATAATTAATGTTTGATGATTGTCAAGTGGAAAAAAAAATTAACGAAGGACTTCAAAATTTGCCCTGATTAAGTTCTTCTCTTCCAAGAGCACTAACTGACAAGGGCTTACTAAAAATGGTTTTATTTGCATAATATTTCAAGATGTGTGCAAATGTTCAGCGCATGCTGTAATTAAAGAATCAGCACAAGGGGTGTTTCCACATGAAATTAATTGTATACTAAATTGGACTGGAAGTCAGAGTCCCTTGAAACAGCAGATGGAGCACTGCAGTAAACCCATCCAGTTCTTGGCCATGGCCTTGAACATTGTATTACTACTACTTTCATGTTGCTTTTTGTCAAACCCAAGATGACCTGAAGCAATGGACATTTTCCCTGTTGTGAAAATGAAAACAAATAAATAAACAAAAACTTATCCAAAGAGTTACTTTTAGTAGCTTAGAATGGAAACTTTTATGAGAATCGATGAAATGGCTATTGAATCAACATCATGCCCTCAGTAATGCTAAACAAGCAGCTGTGAAGTCTTTGTCTTTGGGTGATGATAGAACCAAAGAAGGTAATTGTATTTGGATTTTTAACAGAAGCACAAAATGGGCCTAAAAGAGTTCCCCGGGGATGTTCTGTCATTATCTGAAGATATGAGTGGTATCTATAGATGAAATCAGCAACCACTGGAATGTCCACTCCCAGATGGGTGGGTCGCCACCTCACCTGAGGCCTGGAGACTGTTAGCCACAGGGCCTGGGCCAGGGCTTCTCCATATCCATTTGTCCACGCCCACCCACCGGTTCAGCTCTCCAGCTCCTTCCACCTCCAGATCCCATGGCTTGACTACTGTTGCTCAGGATACAAAGTGGAGATGGCTAAGGGGGCAGGAGGAACTATTCATAACAACCCTGGTGATTCTGAATCATCTCAGAAGAGCTCTGAGAATATCTATGCCAAGGAGAGGAGTGGTTTCAAAACCAAAGAAAGAAAGGACACCCTTTCTGGGCACCATGGGTGTTGTTTCATGACCTAAGTCTGAATGGAGTTATTGAGAGTGAACTGCATATCAGTCTGCAGATCATTTTGGCTCTGAACATGACAACACCAAAGTCCTGCTTTAGGAGTTTCTATCCTTAGAAACACAGGACAGCATGGTTTCAGTCTAGGAAACACTTTCGTTGTGTTTAATCACTCCAAGGAGTGTCCCGTTCTATTTTTTCACGTGGCTAAAATACTTCCTCTTTCTCTTCCTTGCCTGTCATGTGGATAAGTGAAAATCAACAGGCTACAAGTATGGGAGTCCAAAAAATATGGTGCAACTGGAAAATGTTTGACCCATGAAACCTATGTTAAATGACAGGCCCTTTCAGCGTTGCAGCATCTTCTGCTGAGGTTTCAACTTTTCCCAGCATTTCTCAAGTGAGTTCTAACGATGTTAAAAAAAAAATCCCAGCAGAATAGCAGCAGTGTTAATAGAAAACCACTTTTCAAAGTAGTGCTGTGATAAATCTAATCTGCTCTCCATAAAAGAGATGATCATTAGTGATTAAATCAATTTGGTTATTACTGTTAGGTTGTTTCTTAGGAGGAATTTAATATAGGATAAGGATAAAACTAAGTAAATCACTTAGTATATTTAACCCTAGGATTATGCCTAAATCCAAAAGAATGTGTTTTAATGGACACACACACACACACACACACACACACACACTCACATAGGGGAGTGAGAAAGAAAACAATGGTTTATTAAGTTTCTAATATGTAATACACACTGGGCTTGGCTTTTTATATAATTTATTTTAATCCTCACCAAAAAAGTCATTGCCTAAATTTTTTCAAATATTTCTCAGAAATAGTCCTTTTGTTGTAACATAATAGTAGTTTCAAATTATATTTACAGATAGAAAATTTGCAACAGAGTATGAAGTCAGAAACATTACTCAAAAAGTACCTCCTCTAAGGGTTTTACCGTTAGAGTTATTTGGTTCAAAACTGTGAGCTTTTAAATGTCCCTGGACTCTGTATCTCACTTGATGTGATGGAGGGAAGAGATACCACAGGTAGAAATGAAGAAGGAAGAAGGAGGAGAACCAGACTAAGTTTCAGAGGCAAACTCGGGGTCTTTCCATGCTGGAGGAAGGCCAGCATGCTCACTGTCTTGGCGTGGGATGGTGGCTGTGAGGCTAGTGGGTGATTTTAATTGTGAATAGCCCTGAGAATGTTGGCTGTGTCTTAGAGATCTGCAGTTACTGACCCTGGGGACCTTTCTCTCGAGGACTAAACCTAGGACTTCATCAAGCCAGGTAGAAAAAATGAATGGGGACTTTAGCCCTGAGAGGTACAACACTGGCCACAGCAGGAAGGTTATTTTCCCCATAGAGACTGCGAGCTGCATCCCTCTTCAACTCATCATGCAGGAAAATTCACTGTAATTCATTCAGTTATAAACAGGTGAAACCAAAGAGCAATCAGCCACCCCATAAGGATGTGCAGAATGAGGGAGATGCCGGGAGTCAGGCTAAGAAAACTCTGTTTTCTCTTGCAGTGTTCTCTGCCGGAGCGCTGTGATTGATCACATGAGCCGCATCGCCATGTATGAGCTATTGGCAGATGCAGACATTCAGCTCAAGGGACATATGGCCCGATTTCTTCTGGTATGCTTCTGTTTTGCCCATTGAATTTTAGAAGCATTTTGCTGATATCTGTATTTTTTGAAGCTTATTAAAATTTTGGCTGTTGTTGCATTACTCCTATAATCGGTGAAGAATTGCCAGTTTAATATTTATTCTTCCCATCTAGAACCTGACTTGCCTCTTCATTTGTTTGAGCATTTTTTGATATGGCCTAATAAAATTTAGTCATAGTTAAGTACCTCTCACAAAATCCCATTTCATTAATTTTTATTCATTTATACTATTATAAAGAAAATGTCTTGTTGTTATATTTCCTAGTTTACCATTATTGCCAGAGTTTAGAAATCCCATTGCTTATTGTTTATTTTCTTTTCCATCTTACTATTTTATTATCTCTATTAGCTTCTTGGTAAATTTTATCAAAATTTTAAAGCTTATAATTAACTAGTTTAAAAAAACTGAAAAACTATTTCAAAAAGAATATCATTCAGTTAATCAGATATATATGTATATATTAAGAGTTAAAATATCAAGTGTGGCAGACTAAATAATCTTCATGCCCACTCTTGTAATGACATGACTTGAACATTGAGGATTCTGATAAACAGGGCCAGTGGGATCTCACTAGAAAGGAGGTGGCCAGATTTACAATGAATATCACAGGGAATTTAAGATTCTCTAAGTGTGAAGCAACTTCCTGTTACTGCTGATACTACTCATGCATCACACCCTGGGAAATGCCAGGCCAGCCTGTACTAATGTGTTTTAAATATTTGTGCCTGATAGTATTAAAAACTTGGAGCCTGCTCTTAAGAAGTAGCTGGAATTCAGTTTTTAAAAAATTATAATTATAAAATTATGATTCCTTCTTAAAACATAACAATCCGAGGGAATCTAACCTCTTCATCTTTGGAAATTATAATGGAGCTGAATCTTCATCATTTGAGAGTAAGTTTTCCCTTTTTGAAGTAGTCAAATGCCATTCAGAGTCAAGGCTGGCTAGAACATAAGCTCTATGAAGGCAGGAGTGTTGTCCATCTTGGACTTGTAAGACCCCCTAGTCTCAGTGGTATTCACCAAAAATGTTTGTTGTTGTTATTGAATAGCTTTGCAATCAAGCTGGTAATACAGTTTTGATTTAAAATGAAGTATATTGATAAATTAATGACTAAGTTTTTTTGTGTGACTCAAAAACTAGCTCTGGAGACAGTTCCTTCAACAAAGGCCAAATGTCCCTGAGATGGGAGTCATTCTTTGCTAAGAAGGGTTATTTCTAGCAGTGGCAGCCCTTACTTTGAAAAGCAGGCTCTCTGGCCACACCCCACATCCCCTGTCTTCCTCCCAATGGGCCTGAAAAGCCAGGATTGGCCCAGGACAAGACAGAAAAAACAGGCACTAGAAGTCACTGAAAAGAGTAGTTTCTGAGCTTCCTTATGGCTTTGTTCTCAGTTCTATTTACGTAAGTATTTCAGCAGTAATTCAGTCAGTAATTCTATAAAATAGTAAAAAGGATTTGTTGCACATAGTGATGCCTAAGGACATGCCATCCTGCAATATTTACTACTTTAAAATAACGATTAGAATTATTATGGATAAATCCTTTACTTAATAGCTTTTTTAAAAGGGTGTTTTTGGCCATACCATTGGTTTTGCTGGTAACTGCAATGTGCCTTTGTGCATTGTATTTGCTCACTAGCATCAAGTTTGTATCATACCCATTGAAGAATTCTCAGCTGAGTATGTGAGACCGCAAGTCCACTGCATTGCCAGTTACGGGCAATTTGTCAATCAAAGGTAATGTGTTTCCTTCCTGTCTCCCCGTTCGTGTTCTGAGTTACACTGGGATGAGCGTAAGGCTGAAACTTTATACTCAACGTCAGAAATGATCATAAGCCAAGGTGCTAAAGTCTGGTGGTGGATTTAAAACAGAAAGAAAAACCAGCTAAATAATTTACCCCAGCAGTCTTTCCAGAATTCCATAATATCAGGAAGCTGACCCAGGAACAACCAGGGAAATGGTTAAGCCTACCCCTGGAGGGCAGGAACGCTGAGTTCTATTCTGAGCCCTCGAAAAGATTTGTTTTGTTCCAATCTTTTAATCTTTCTGTCTGAGACTCTTCATTTGGAAAACCATGAAAATAATGACCTATCTCATAACTATGTGATGAGAATCAGCTAACTAATGCTTATTGGGGTTTTGGTAGGGTTGTTTTGCTGTAGATTCAAAAACAGCTTATGGGCATGGTCATGAAATCTGGTGTGCATGGTTAGGACTATAGGAACTACCAACACAATGTAATTCTGGTTGTGCGTAAAAGAGACGATGTGTATTTTTTCTTTCTTATATAGTGTTCTGTCAATATTTATGTTTAGAGGTGAATAATGTTTTATTGCATTGATCTCATTTTAACAATTAATTTTAGTTCTGGAAAGGGAAGTTTCCATAAGTTTCTATCTAACTTACTTTACTTCAGAATTAAGATTCTCTCTGTTTCAACTAGTTCAATGGAACAGGTGGCTGGAATACACTTGGCATGAGTATCATTATATAAAGATCCCTAGAGTTCTGTGCTTCCCCCAGCACTGGATCCTTTTGACGCCCATGTGGTCCTATGCTCCAAGTCTGTCTCTTTACTGATGGACAGTTCTGTAGCTTTGGGTTCTTTTAAAAATCAGATTTTTAAATATTCTATTTTTCAGTGCCACCTGTGTCTCCCTGGCCCATGAAACTCCTCCAACAGCATTAATTTTGGATGTTCTAAGTGGCAGGCCTTTCCCTCACCTGCCCCAGCAGTCTTCACCTTCTGTTGATGTTCTTCCTGGGGTCACCTTGAAGGCACCGCAGGTAGTGTGCTGTTTCTAAACCAGTGGTTCTCAAAGTATGACCTCTGAAGCAGCAGCATCCACATCACTTGGAAACTTGTCAGCAATGCAGATTCACAGACTCACTACAGACCTACTGAGTTGGAAGCTTTGGGGATGGGCCCAGGAATCTGTGTTTTAATAAACCCTCCAGGTGATTCTGATGCCCCTGAAGTTTGAGAACCTCTACTGTCTTCTGTGAAGAGTCCCAGAAATGCAGGCATCTGGTTAATCCTGCCTAGGACCACCCCTGCTTGATGCCCTTTCCCTCCTGGGCTTTGTCCACTAGACATTTGGCAATTATTCATGGCGCATATTGTGATAGCTTATATTTTTGTGGACTGCTGCTGTTTAATATAGTTGTTTATTAGTTTTCTTCCCAAGTTGGATCATAAGACTTTTCGAATAGTTATTGTAGCCAAGAACCTTTTTTTTTTTGAGAGGGATTCTTGCTCTATCACTCAAACTTGAGTGCAGTGGCATGATCATGGCTTACTGCAGCCTCCAACTCCTGGTCTCAGGCAATTCTCCCATCTCAGCCCCCCAAGTAGCTGGGACTAGAGGTGAGCATCACCTTGCCCAGCTAAGTTTTTTCTTTTTTATTTCTGTAGACATGGGATCTTGCTATGTTGCCCAGGTTGGTCTCGAACCAGTAAACTTTTTTGTATCCCCCACTGCACCAGCATAGTACCTTGCAGGTAGGAAATTATCCATAAACATTTATTAGTCAATCATCTAGAGCACAAAGGTGAAATATAATAAAGTAATGCATTCTGTAAGCTAAAATATCACAGGACTTTTAAAGTTCTGCATTATAAAAATATAATTTACATTATGATATTACAAGATTTAGTATCCCTTATCTGAAATGCTTGTGATCAGAAATGTTTTGAATTTCAGATTTTGGAATATTTATATTATATTTATGGGTTGAGCATCCCTAATCTGAAAATCTGAAATCCAAAATGTTCCAATGAGAATTTCCTTTGAACATTATATCAGTGCTCAAAAAGTTTCAGATTTTGGAGCATTGTGGATTTTCACTTTAGGGATGTCCAACCTGTATTATGTCCTTATAATCTCAAAGATGGTTTACATGTGTTCACAGTGCATTGGATTTGGGAATTTACAGGATCTGAGTGATAGAATCACATAAAATCCCATATGGGAAAGTCAGTCTAGAATAATAGGGGGAAATGAGTTGAAATCAAGATGACAGAGTTCTAGTCCTGCTTTTGTCATGAAATTAGTGTGTGATTTTCCATGAACTATTTACCCCACCGAGTCATGGGTCTCATCTGAAAAATGAGGATGAGCTTTAATTGTTATTGTGTTGTTGCTGTTGAAGATTTTTGTGAGTTAAAAGATTCATTATTCACAAAGTGAGGCTTTCTGGGGAGAGCAGGGCTTGTACTCGAGCTTGAGCCAAAGGAGGGCAGGCTCTAACTTTTAGCCCTCGAAAACACTCGTTTTCATGGTGGGAGTGGAGAGAGGGCCAGGGCTGTCCAGGGAGGACTCCCTCTCCCAGGGGCTGGAATTTATGTGATTAGAACTCCCCAGTCATGACAAAGGAGGGAGCCGGGAGCCCTTGAGCTGTCTTATCAGCTTGTTTGGGTGTGGGACAAAAGGCACAAGGGTATAATAGGGCTTGAAAGCTGTCAGTGGGCAAACATCAAAAATGGAGTCAGAGCTGGGCACACTGGTTCACACTTGTGATCCCAGCACTTTGGGAGGCCAAGGTGGCAGTATTGCTTGAGACCGTGAGCTTAAGACCTGCCTGGGCAACATAGGAAGACCCTATCTCTACAAAATTTAAAATTTACCCAGGCATGATGGCATACATACTTGTAGTCATAGCTACTTGGGAGGCTGAAGCGGGAGGATCGTTTGAGCCCAGGAGTTTGAGGCTGCAGTGAGCTATGGTTGCACCACTGCCCTCCAGCCTGGGTGACAGAGCGAGACCTCGTCTCTTAAAAAAAAAATGGAGTCAGACTCTTTATTGCATGGTTATTATGCATAGCATTGTTATGAACATTTAAGTATGGCCTTCTTGCAACATATTACACAATTCTTCTGGATATGTACCCAGAAGGCCAATTGCTGGGTTATGCGTTCAACTTTGATAAATATTGCCAAACAGGTTTCCAACCTGACTTACCAAATTATACCCCCTCCAACATGTATGATTGTACCACAGTTTGTTTATCCAATCTGCAAGCAAGAGACATTTGGTTTGTTTTCAGTTTTTGTGATAACAAACAAAAAAAAAGCTACTGTAAATGTATGTGTGAAGGCTTCTGGGTGAAGATAGGTTGTCATTTCACTTTGGTAAATACTTAGGTTGTTTTGTTTTTTAACCTCTGAATACTCTATGATTCCAGTTATTCATAGCTCTTCAGCTTGAAGGTTTTTTGTTTTTTTTCTCCTCTTTTTTCCTCTTAGAATCAAGTGACCCTGAGAGGACGTGTACCACACCTGGGCCGATACGTCTTTGTTATCCATTTTTACCAAGCAGTGCACCCAACGTTTCCCGCGCAGGTGTCAGTGCACGGCGGGTGGCCACGGGCAGGTGAGCTGCAGTGAGCAGGCCCCGCTACTCGCCTCGGGCCAAATCTACAGTCCGGTGCATGACAGGAAGTCTCTCTCTCTCTCTCTCTCTGCCAGGCTCCTTCCGTGCCTCTTTTTGCCCCCATGTGCTTGGCTGCCGGGATCAAGTGATTGCCGAAGGCCAGATTGAGTTTGACATCTCAGAGCCTGAAGTGGCCGCAACCGTGAAGGTTCCAGAAGGAAAGTCCTTGGTTTTGGTGCGTTCTACTAGTCCCTCAACTTGCTCCTCACATGCCTGCCTGGCTGGCCATTCTGGGTGTCTGTTTAGCTCATGAAAATAATTCTTCCAAGGAATTGAAGTCATATTTGTAGAAAAATGTTTAAATTTTACAGCTGTCTTTTACCCCCCATAAATAAATAAATAAATAAAGCATGTGACAATTAAAGTCAAGGGAACTAGGACAGAAGAGAGCAGGCATCGCCCCTCTCCACCAGCCCCTGCTTCCTCATCTGACCAGTCTCTGGAGCATTTTTCACTCCTTTCTTCTTTTGGCCCCTGCAGCTGCTTTCTCTCTGTTTCCCCCGCTTTCTCTAGTGCTCCTTGGGTGATTTCTCTTTTCCACTTGTCACTGTGTGTTGGCGTTCCTTCCTATTTGACGCCGAGCCCCTCATTGTGTCATTTCTCCTTGGATACATCTTCCATGCCCCTCGATTCTATTCTCTCCACTGTGGGAAAGACACCCACATCTGTGAGGTCATCTCTGAACTTTCCTGAACTCCAATATGTGACCACCATCTCCTGCGTATCTGCCTGGCCAGAGATCTTGCAAGTCCCTTGCTTAGTCTGCACCCTGCATAGCCCCAGTGTGCCCACCCTGTTCATCACCTTGAGTGACGACAACCAGTGCCTGGAGTCATGCTGACTCCCCTTCTCTAGCAGCTCTGCTGCCACATCTGTTACCACACACCAGAGTCTTTCTCTGCCGTGCCTCCTGGAGGCAACCATTCTCTTCTAGCCCTGTTGTCCTCACTGACCATCCTTCCTCTCACTTGGGCAGGGCCAGCCTCCTGCCAGCACTCCCTTCCTGTTCCACCTCCTTCCAGTGCCTCCTCCGCACTCCTGGCCATTACCTACCTGGCTGGAGGGATGGGAGCATGCCGTGTGACCCAGCCGCTTCTCTGGGCTTCCAACAACTGATGGGATATGCTCCATGTATTTCCCTAGGATCCACGTGCCTCACTCAGGCCCTCATGACCCCCTAATTCGTCTTTTATCCTCCTCTCTGCCATTGCCCTACTCCACGCCTCCCACACCTCACGCTCTGGCCATACAAATCCGTTCTCAAACCCCCAGATATGCCATGTACTCTCATGCCACCAGGCTTTCTCACACTGTCCCTTTTTCTGACATTTTCTGTCTGTTTCTCTGCCTGGATAAGTCCAGCCTACCCACTCACCCAGCTCAGAGTTAATTCATCTTTCTGCAAAGCCCTCCAGGAAGCATTGCCCAGACTCTGTGCGTGGCCCTCCAGGTCTCTGAGTGAGTCTCCTCCTCTCTGAGGAAGTCGTCTTCCCAGGAGACAAGGGCTGCATCTGTTCATTTTGCATCCTTGTGCCTGGAATACCACCTGTATGGTGCTCAGCAAACGTTTATTGAATTGAATATCATGAGAGTAGTAAACTCCCTGTAAGCTGTGAGCTGGTGAGCAGTTGACAAAGATGTCTGAAAATTTCTACAGTATTTGCTATAGGCATATTCTGATTTATACTGGCACAGAGAACCGAGCTACCATTATTCATAATAGAGTACCAAGTATGATGAAAGCTCTAAGGACAAGCTAACACCTTCTTTCTGCATTATTCTTGCCACTTTTGTTCATTTCCCTTTAAACATACAAAACAGCCATCCCTGGAGATCCAGGGAGACATCAGGCGTGGGTCACATGGAGCCCTGGCCATCCAGCAGGCCCCTGCTTACCCTCAAGGTCCTGTGACCCAGCCAGCACGCGAGGCTTTTGCTTCTCTGAGTAGAAGTTCCAAGGGCTCTGCCTGGGAGCTCATCATTCCCTGCGTAGTAATGTGGACTGAGCCTTTACTCCTGGGTTTGGCCTGTTCCTGTGATTGTTTTTCATAAATCCCGATTCATTTGGTCTTGGTCTTAACAATAGAGTGTTGATCTCAGTGAAGAGAAAGTACAGATTGAATATCTCTTATCTGAAATGCTTGGGACCAGAAGTGTTTTGGATTTCAGATTTTTTTCAGATTTTGGAATATTTTCATAATACTTACAGATTGAGCATCCCTAATTCAAAAATCCCAAATCCAAAATGCTCCAGTGAGCATTTCTTTTGAGCATGATCTTTGAGCATCATGTCAGTGCTCAAAAAGTTTCAGATTTTGAAGCATTTCAGATTTTGGATTTTTCTAGTAGGGGTGCTCAACCCGTATAATAAGTAGCCTTAGGTCGGTGTCATCACTGGAAATTCTAAGACATGCTGGTGGATTTCTTTCAGGTCCGTGTTCTAGCGGTGCCTGCAGAAAACTATGACTACCAAATCCTTCACAAAAAATCCATGGACAAGTCACTTGAGTTTATCACCAATTGTGGAAAAAACAGCTTTTACCTTGAGTGAGTATCACTTTGTGGGAAGGCTCTGGAATGCAGAGGCACTCCCACATTCCTGACCAGCTCGAGGCCCAGGGAGGGGCTGGCCCTTGGATCTGTCCTCTTCCCCGCACTGCCCAAGAGAGTGTCAGTGAGTCCCAGGGGAAGATGCTCTTTCTCCACACCGACCCTCCCATGACAGACTTTGCCATGTGCTGCCTGGGAAAGATGACTGTCCTCAGCTATGAACTCAACAGGGGTCCATACCCCAAGCTGAGATTCAGGGGCTGATTAGGAATTTCCTTCCCCCTCCACTGCTTCCTGTGTGCCAGCACAGATTCCTAAGACATACCACACAGGGTACCCTCCACTGGGAAGGACATCAGCCCTAAGTCCCACTCTCCTCTGCTTGGTTAGATACCAAGCAGGGAGTGTCCAGAGACACAGCCTCCCTGCCCTCTCTCCTTATGTCCTTGAATGCCAAGAGCTAGGATGGCCCTGAGTATCAGCTCCTGCCATTCTCTTCTGTGGACCTGCCGTTTCCCTGTCATAGGTTCCTGAAGAACCCAGGCACTCCAGAGGCTTTGGGAGGCAGACACCTCCTGTACAGTGAATATTAAGAGCAAAGGCTCTTAAGCAGCTGTGGATGTGAATGCTGCTCAGCCACTCCATAACCCTGCAGCCTTGGGAATGTCGCCTAACTTCTAGGAGCCTCAGTTGTCTTATCTGTGAATTGGGGCTTAGGCCTAATTGGTTGGGAGGTTGGGAGGTCATGTGGGATGTCGCTAAGGCTTCCAGCACACAACATTCAATGAATGTTAGCGATTCTCCTCCTCATTATCATTTTATTAGTTGTGTTATTACACATATAGGTCTACTTTTTTGGTAACCATTTTATTGAGCTATAATTCACATACCATATCGTTCATCTTTTAGGTCTATTTCCACTCTTTGATTCCAGCTGTGCAAGTTTCCCACTGACCTGTTCTGTGATGTCTCCTCCTGTGGCAGATGGTAGGGGGAGGGTGTGGCTGTCACTGGCTGAGTCTGAGGTGGGGTATTTCCCACTCTTCCCTGACTCCAGAACCATGAGCCTGTCCCACAGATGCTGCTGGGTGGAGCAGGTGGTAAAGGCGAGGTTGAGGCCACTCCCATACACACCTCCCTGGGCATCACCATGAGTTGTTTCTGTCTCCACAGCCCCCAGACAGCCTCCAGATTCTGTAAGAATTCCGCCAGGTCCCTGGTGGCCTTTTACCACAAGGGCGCCCTGCCTTGTGAGTGCCACCCCGCCGGGGCCACCGGCCCTCACTGCAGCCCTGAGGGTGGGCAGTGCCCGTGCCGGCCCAACGTCATTGGGCGGCAGTGCACCCGCTGTGCAACAGGCCACTACGGATTCCCACGCTGCAAGCGTAAGTGCACGTTTCCCGTCACCCAAGGTCTGCTCTGGTCCCATGTGGATGATGCTCATCTGGGGCAGGCTTCTTCAGTGGCACTGTGCTAGAGACTCACCTGGAGATCTGCAGAAATGCAGATTCTGATTCAGGAGACTGGGCTGGGGCCTGAGTCTCTACATTTCCAATAAACACCCAGGTGATGCCCATGCTGCTGGTCCATGGACCGCACTCTGAGTAGCAATGTTCTAGAAGATAAGTATTTGTGACTCCCTTGCTGTGTGGCCTGTGCACTTGGCAAAGCAGGTGAGTGTGACAAGTCTTAAACCTCAGAGTCTCGGAGAGCTTGATCCCCTTCCTCACAGAAGCCCCTTCCATTTTTTTGGCCCAACCCAAACTCAGTTGAGATAGGACAGCCAGGGTCATGTGGCAGCGCTACTCACTGAATGAGAACCCGTGGGACCTTTATCTAAGAACCATCCTGTGGCCCGAGGGGTAGGGTCAGCTTACTTCACGTGACTGCAGTGAGGAATGCAGTGTGCAGAGTCCCCATGCAGAGGCCAAGGAACAAGAACCCTGCTGCCAGGTCGTGCCCTGACCCTGGGCTCTGGACGCACAGGGTATTGGGGTGATGTGGATGTGGAGCCACTTCAGGGAGCCTGAGAGCAGCCTCCTACCAATTTCCAGAATCCTTCGATGGTCCAGAGGCCCCATATGAGTGGCACACAGTGGCAGCAAGGTGGGCTCCTTGGAGGGTCTATCTTGGAGCTGGCTGGCGCTGCTGCTCCTCATTTCCCATCCACACTGTCTGCCATGAGCATTTGGTGTGGTTGGTCTTGACTCCAAGAAACGGGCCTTTCAGATCCAAACATTTCTCTCTGACCCTTTGGAGGCTTCTGGAAAGCCTGGCAGTTGGTGGAGTGCTGCTGGAGCCCAGGCGGCCTCTGACCCTCACATGGTATTTCTTTATCCCCTGGCCAGCGTGCAGCTGTGGTCGGTGCCTTTGTGAAGAGATGACGGGGCAGTGCCGCTGCCCTCCCCGCACGGTCAGGCCCCAGTGCGAGGTGTGTGAGACACACTCATTCAGCTTCCACCCCATGGCCGGCTGCGAAGGCTGCAACTGTTCCAGGAGGGGCACCATTGAGGCTGCCATGCCGGAGTGTGACCGGGACAGTGGGCAGTGCAGGTGAGCTGGGGGAGTAGCCTGTCCGCTTCTGTCACAGGGAGGTCGCGTGCCATCTGCCCACACACTGGTCATTGTCACTTTCCACTTCCCACCTGTCCAGGGGTGCCCTGTGTTGACCTCGGCGTGAGCTTGCCAGACAGGATGGGTTGCAGTGGGTGGAGTGATTGGTCCCTTAGGCTCAGAGCCGGGCAGAGCCTGTGTGGACAGATTGCCAGTCCTCTTGGGCCGGCAGCAGCCTTGCCCATTGACTCCAGCATGCTGTCACTATGGGACTGTGTTCTGTGTGTGCCATGAGGCAAAAGTGGGAGAGGAATGATACATGAATAATGAAGGTACCTGTGTGCTTTGCTGGGATGCCTTGTGGTGAGCACCTGTCCATTTGTATTTAGGTATGAGCTTCATACCCTCCTTCTAGGGTTCGCTGGCAGTGTGGTTAAGGTCAGTGCATGACAAAGTCTGAAATCCCATCTAGCTGAGGCCTCCATGGCGGGGCTTGGTGGGAGTGAGGAGGGAGTCAGGGTGAGCAGGAGACAGGCTGGAGATCCTGGCCTGAGAGTGGGGCTGCCCTCAGAGGACCACTGAGTAGTCCAGTATTTAATTGCTAAGGGACAGGTGGAGACCTCGGCTCATGCGGATGCTGTGTTGCTGAGAGGTTTGGTTCAGAGGCTGCATTGGAATGTGGAGGCCAGTGTCACATGGTTCCAGGTGACAAGGCTGATCTCAGCAGGACTGGGTGGGGGCTGCAGGGGCCAGAGAAAGGGTATGGCTCCTAGAAGGAGAGACTGGTAAGAATTAGATCAGCGGTAATATGCCAGGGAAACTGAGTCAGAGGCCAAGCCAGGATGGCAGTGTGCAGGGGAAAGCAGAAGTTTCATCATGCACCCCACTCCGTTCAGCACACACCCCAGGCACATGGATGTTATGGAGTCCGTAATTTGGGTGTGAGAGCCAGGAGGGCCTGTGGCTGCTGGGGACAGGCCTCAGTGACTCCCACTTGGGGGCGGCTGTGGTAGTCTCCTGTGACTGCCATTAACAAGTGCCACAAACAATGCTAAAATAACAGAAATTTATTCTTACACATTTCTGGAGCCTAGAAATTCAAAATCAAGATGTTGGCAGGGTTGGTTTCTTCTGGAGAGTCTGCAGGAGAACCCGTTCCATGCCTTTCTCTTCACTTCTGGATTCCTGGGAGTCCCTGGGCTGGTGGCTGCATCACTGCAACCTCTGCCTCCGCCATTACATGCTGTTCTCCCTGTGTGTCTCTGTCTTCCTGTGGTGTTCACCTCTCTGTACCTCTCTCTGTCTCTTCTCATTTTC
The DNA here is from genome assembly GCF_006542625.1 of Nomascus leucogenys. Taxonomy (NCBI): domain Eukaryota; kingdom Metazoa; phylum Chordata; class Mammalia; order Primates; family Hylobatidae; genus Nomascus; species Nomascus leucogenys. The sequence continues at coordinate 56,015,799 of NC_044384.1, read as the reverse complement.
TTATAAGGACACCAGTCATACTGGCTTAGGGCCCACCATACTCTGGTATAACTTAATTACATCTCCAAAGACCCTGTTTCCAAATAAGGTCACATTCTCAGGTACTGGGGGGTAGAACTTGGACAGATCTTTTGTGGGGATACAATTCAACTCTCTATAGCAGCGATGTTCGCTTTTCTAAGGAAGGCCCCTTAATCACACCTTTAATTGTTATCTGGTGCCTACCAACTCCTTTATAATACTGGAACCTTGTAAGGAAGCTGGGAGAAAAACTCGAATCATGAATCATCCCAAGTCTTTAAAACCATAGGGGTGAGTCCTGCCTGAGTCAGCTCAGTCACTCAAGAACCGGAGGGGATACCTGTGTTTAATCACAGGAAGCAAAGGAACCGAGGAGGAGATGGAGAATCTTTCAGGCAGGAACCAAGAAGGAGATGGAGAAGTTTTCAGGCAGGAAGAGAAGCAGTAGAATTTTCAAAGAGAGTGGTTTGTCAACAATAAATCGCTGCAAATGGAACTTCACACCCAATTTCTCAATGCTGCTGTCACGGAAAAAGAAAACCAAGAGTGCTTTAAAAAATGTTTTAATCTTGTTAAGGCACCAGAAGTTGGTGGATGGATTCACTGTAGTATTTTATGTAAAAATTCTAAGGAGTTTTATTTTTAACAAACTGTCACTACCAATGATAATTTAATAGACTGGAATATTCAGTAAGTTTTGTCCAAATCTGACGGCATCCACAGAAATGGAATCTTACTGACTTGTATTACACTTAAACCAAGATGTAAAACTGTTTACTTTGACCTTAGGAAAGGGACTATAATAATCTAATGGGATAACGCATCTTCCCATGATCGAAGTGGATTTGTCATAAAAGGGCCTTGGCAGAAAATGTAAGGAAATTTACATTACTGTAAATTGCACAAACTGCCCATGATAATTTCAGTGTAAATGCTGAAAAAGCTTTTAATTGCCTGAAAGGATTACTTCTTTATAAAATATTAGGGGAAAAACTATTTTTTTTCCTCGTTAGAAAATTTCTTTTATGAAGAATATGTTTAGAGGAGTCTAAAGCTCATGTAAAAGAAATAATCAGAGATACCTACAGTTTGTGAGAAAAAGGAAAACACATTCTTTCACAGTCATATAACAGACTGTCCTGCATCACAAACTGCAAAGCTGAAAAATTGCAATTTTCAAATTGTATTTAACTACTTGTAAGTGTTCAGTTTTATCATACTGTTACAAATATTCATCTACTTTAAAATCAATTACAAAAATAATTTTAGCAATCCACAATACTCACTCTTTACTTAAGTCAACCTGGTTTTGTAGTTTTAGAGGCAATGAGAATAAGTTGGAACCATAAAACTGAGTCTTCGACTCACCTTTGTCAAGTCCTAGCTATGAGACTGGGCAAGTCATTTTGCCTTCCTGGCTTTCAGCCTCTTGCTCTGTAAAATGAAGTTTGGTAAAATCATCTCTAACTTCCTATCTAAATTTAAAATTCTGATTCCATTTCTTTTTCAACCTCTGTATCACGGACTATATTGTATAATTATCAAAAGGTCTATTATTCTGGCCAACTGTTATATCAAGATCAAAAAGATGCTTATATTGATCAAAACTTCATTTTTTTAGCACAAGATGGCACATATATCTATTTATAGCGATGAAAAAGTAAATTTGCATCTGCTCCTAGTAATGGGAGATATGTGCCATCAGATTCTCTGAACACACAAAAGGGCTAGAATATCTTCGGAAGACTTTATCCATCTGTGTCAGACGTGAGGAAGCTGGAGATCCCTGATAGTAAAAGCTGCCATGCTGCTGACCACGTCCAAGCTATTTTCAGATTGATCAAAGGAGATGGCAGTCCACCTGGACATCCAGCGAAGACACGTGTACCTCATGCCTTTTCGGAAGGGTAGTAGCCACAGGAAAGATTTGGGGATGCCCTCTATCTCCACTCAGATTTACTAAGCCTTTGTGTTAAATGGAGAAATTAAAAACCAGAAAAGGTCATGGGCTCGTTGTTCTCAGAATAGAAGGGCTTCTAGCTAGGCATCATTTCCTGAGCCCTAACAACTTGGAGAGGCAATTTCTTTGATGCACTTCATCAAATAATCCGTGAGGCTGGCCAGGCAGCATGCAGGCGCTGGGATGTGCTGTTGACACAGTGGTGACCGCTGTGATGGCCACACAGAAGGAGCTCAGGGTTCTCACCTGCACGCCCTCTGTCGTCCTTCGTCTCCTGTAACACTGGCATCTTCTTTTCACCTCTCTGATGATCCTTCTCTGGCCATTTCACTGGCTTCATTTTTCTCCTTCTGCCCCCAGATCAAGAGGATGTGTGGTGTGAGTTGTGTCCTGTCTCTGCCGCTCACTGTCTGGGTGACCTCAGGTATATTACTTCTGTCCTCTGGGCCTTAGGTCTTCATCTGTAACATAAGGATCCTGGAGGCACCTACCTCATAAAGTCCTTTAGAGGGTTAAATATCCTCTGTGAACACCCTGAAAGCAGCGCCTGATATACTCTGAGCACCCAGTAAGTATTAGCTGTTGTGATTATTTGCCAAGGTCATGGCTGTCTGCCTTCCTCCCTCTATGCTTTGTCCCTGAGACTCCACCCATTCTCCTGGCTTCAGCCACCCCCACTCCTGGATGATTCCCAGATCCACAGCTCCAGTCCTGATCCTTGAGGGCTATCCTATTCCACCTTTATTGCAAATCAACTCAACCTGGGTTCTCTTATTGACTTTACGCAGGTAGCCTTGGACAAGTTCCCTAAGCTCTTTGGGCTCCTGTCTCCTCACATGTATTATGAAAAGTTAGATTGGATAATCATTAACTCCTGAATTCTAAAATACTGATCCTATCTCTGAAACCCATGTCATTGTCTTCCCTTTCAAGCCATTTCTCCCTTTGGATTAAAAAAAAAAAAATTCTGCTTAATGGTAACAGCCTCTTTCCAGTCCTTTAAGCCTGAAATCTGAGTATCATCTTAGAATCAACCCATTTTCCCTACAGCCAGTCAGGTGTCAACTTCTGGCAAGGGACATATTATCCCCCTTCCTTTCCATGGCTGTCTACTGCCTGGTTAAGTCCTTTCACCACTTCATGTTCAGATGATATTGATGCTTTCCTAGTTGGCCTTCCTTTTCCTGGTTTACTCATTCATTCTTTCTTTTTTGGCTCTTTAAGAGGAATATTCTAAATTGACAATTTTACTGGGATTCAAATATCTGTCTTTCCCTTAATTTTGTTCACAAATACATGGTACTATCAGTCTGTGAACTTGAGACAATGTTGATAAATGCATACATGTTTATGATTTTATCTTCTTTTTGTTTTATGGCAGCCTACCCTTAAATGTGATTTTATCTTCTTGGCATGTATTTTTGTTTGTTTTTGTTATTTTAATGAGGATGAAACATCTCCCTCAGTTCCTTGTGAGGTTTTTTTCCTTTCCCTTAAATGTTATTTTGTATGTGTTTTGTTGCTCAAAGTGCATCTAGTACCTACTCCAGTTTGGGTGCTGTGCTTCCTGTGGAAGGCACACATGTTTGTAGTCTGGTGGGGGCACCTTTCTAACCAAGAGTGACAGTGCAGCATGGTGAGCGCCATATTGTGTGTGGGCTGTTATGGGAACACCATTTCCATGACATCACATTTTTTTGCTCAAGAACTTTCCTTAATTCCCCATTGTCTAATAGGATAAAGACCAACTTTCCGTGATTTGACTTCTATCTACCCTAACTTTTAGTGCCTTTTTGTTTTTTCTGCTTTCTTCTCTGGCTTGGTTTTCTCACTTCCTCTAAACACTTTTTGTCTGTGATTTGTTCTCCAGTTATGAAAGGGCTCCCTCCTCCTCTCCTACTACCCCCAAATTATGCCTGTCCTTCAAGGATTTTTGTGTTAAAAGTACAAACTCAAAGATTGCAAGGAGCCTTCTACGAGTCCACAGAGATCGCCTCATCATCTCATTGGCCAAAGCAAGTTGACTGCTTAGCCAGCTTCTCCCTTAATTTCCACATTCTAGGTCCTGTGTCCTCAGTGAAACATGTCCACGTCAAGACTGACTTATTCTACTTTGTCCCCTCCCTCCTATGTCCCCTAACATAGGAATGTGTATGTAGAAGGCACTCAATAATTCTTGAGTGAATAAATAAATAAATAAATAAGGTAGATTTTGGGCTCTAGATTAAAACTGGACTTTGATATGAGCATAATATGAAGGGCCCTACAGTGTTTATTTATTTATTTGAGATGGAGTTTTGCTCTTGTTGCCCAGGCTGGAGTGCAGTGGTGTGATCTCGGCTCACCGCAACCTCTGCCTCCAGGGTTCAAGCGACTCTCCTGCCTCAGCCTGCCGAGTAGCTGGGATTACAGGCATGCACCACCACACCTGGCTAATTTTGTATTTTTAGTAGAGATGGGGTTTCTCCATGTTGGTAGGCTGTTTTCGAACTCCCAACCTCAGGTGATCCACCACCTCGGCCTCCCAAAGTGCTGGAATTACAGGCATGAGCCACTGCACCCGGCGCCTACAGTGTTTAATGACCAAAGGATGCAGCTCACCCCAACACATCTGGGCCTGATTCTCTGAGACATGGCAAGCACCCACCCATGCCCAGATGTTGTTACAAAACGTTTGGCCAGGAGCCCCATTGCCGTGGAGATAAATTCTCTTGACCTGCCTCCCCAGAATTGCCATTCTGCAGCTACTCTTTGGGTACCAGAAATTCTGGTAGGGCTGTTCCTTGGGTACCAGAAATTCACTGTGGAGAAACATACAAAGTCAGGCTGACGTGAGGTCATTTTAAAGGATGTTCAGCCAGACTTTCAAGAGGAAGTGTCCTCTTCCTTCCCTATTGTCATGGCACCACCAAAAACTTCCCTATTGTCATGGCAACACCAAAAACTGTCTTTGCACAGGATGCATAACTCAATGATCTAAACATTGAAGTACTCAAGAATATAGATATTGTTTTGGTTCACCCTGGCCTCGCAGGCCCAGCGGGGCCACTCAGGGTCCCGTTTGCAGGCCGCTGCTCCCCTCCCTCTGCTCTGTTGGCTTTTTTCCCATCTGCTTTAGTGCTCTCAGCTGCTACCCATGTGTTGTGTGAGGCTCAGAGCTTGGTCCTATATTACTGACTGGCCACACCTTCTCAGTCACTCTCTTTCCACTGGATCATCTCACATACATTCTAAAATAAACACACAGGCCAGTTATGATTTTGCTTCCTTTCCTCCTTGTCTGGACAAGCAGCTTCCACAGCGGCCCTTGCTGCAGGTACTCTTGTTCCTTTCCTTTCCAGTGAAGTGAAAATATAAAATGTGGCTGGGCGCGGTGGCTCACGCCTGTAATCCCAGCACTTTGGGAGGCCGAGGCGGGTGGATCACGAGGTCAGGAGATCGAGACCATCCTGGCTAACATGGTGAAACCCCGTCTCTACTAAAAATACAAAAAATTAGCTGGGCGTGGTGGCGGGCGCCTGTAGTCCCAGCTACTCGGGGGCTGAGGCAGGAGAATGGCGTGAACCCGGGAGGCAGAGCTTGCAGTGAGCCGAGATCGTGCCACTGCACTCCAGCCTGGGCGACAGAGCGAGACTCCATCTCAAAAAAAATAAATAAATAAAAATGTAAAAAGAAAAAGAAAAGAAAATATAAAACACAGGCTCCAGGGCCGGGTGCGGTGGCTTACGCCTGTAATCCCTGCACTTTGGGAGGCCAAGGCAGGCGGATCACGAGGTCTGGAGATCGAGACCATCCTGGCTAACACGGTGAAACCTCGACTCTCCTAAAAAAATACAAAAAATTAGCCAGGCATGGTGGTGGGCACCTCTAGTCCCAGCTACTCGGGAGGCTGAGGCAGAAGAATGGAATGAACCCGGGAGGCAGAGGTTGCGGTGAGCCGAGATCGCACCACTGCACTCCAGCCTGGTGACAGAGCAAGACTCTGTCTCAAAAATAAATAAATAAATAATAAAAAAATTTAAAAAAATAAACCACACATAGAAAAAACGCAGGCTCCTGTCTGCGTGACCTCACCTTCCAGGACCCCGCCCAGATCACTTGCTCAGGGGACACTCTGAGCTGTGCCCACCAATGGCGTTCAGTGTGTGAGTTGCTAACCTACCACCAGCATCTTATTAATTCACCCTTGGCCAGAAGCCCCGCATGTTTGCTAAAAGAAACGTTCAGACCTTGCGATGCCAGTCTGCCAGGTTGGCACTTCATGGCAACACTGTCCCTCTGTGCACGGTGTTCTTTCCTTCACTGCCAGGAAAAGAGAAGCAAGGTTCACCCAGCCTACGTCGGGCCATCTCCAAAGGCCCTCTTCTGTTCTGACGCTTCTCTCTCTGATGGCTTTTATTTTGGGAGGGGTCATCTGCACTCTCTTCTTTCCGGTCTCTAGACCACCAGAGTCCTTGTGCTCCACACTTGCTGTCTCTCCAGAAATAAGGAATCAACTGAGAACAGGCTTTATATTTTTGCCAGACTGCCTGATTACATTTAGTCCGAGGGTCACAAGAAGAGAGCAGTTGTTATTAACCTGGGGCCAGGAACCCTCTGATAGAGAATGCAAAATTGTGTGTATATGAGAATGAGTCTGTGAGTTTAGTGGACACTTTTCTGAGAATATGGCCCATAGTTTACCCAGCTTTCCAAAAGGGTCTCTGATGCTCTCCCAAAGTTTACAATCCACTGCACTAGAGCCATCCACTTCACGCAGAACATTTACACTCTGTACCTACATTGCTGTAAGTGTGGTTTTGAGGCTACTTACTTATGGAATAATTTCTGCAGGTATCAAGTAGGGAGAGGTGAGAGGGATGGGGCTGAAAGATGGAACTTGCCAGCAGGTCTTGCAAGTAATGCTGAGTTAGTCCTTTTAGGTGTGCCGAGTGGACAGAAAGGCACCGTCTCCTCCCCTTAGCCCATGTCACAGCTAGAATAGTAATAGAAAATATTTATGTGTGTGCAAGCAACTACTGTAAGGTTTTTACATGTAATATTTAATCCTCACAACAATCCTTTGAAGTAGGTATTGTTACCTCCATTTTTACAGATGAAGAAACTTGGTTGTAAAGTGACCAATTTGCCCAAGGTCCAGTAAGTGGTAGCGTTGGGATTCAAAGCAGGTTACCTGGTTCCCAGTTTATGCTCTTAATCACATACAAAATCCTTTATGAGCAGGTATTTGCCAAAGAGAAACTTAATAGGATATGAAGAGTTGTATTTAACTATTTTAGGATGGTCACTGGGGTAAGATATTTTCACAGGTATTAGGAGATAGGTGATGGCCTACATTTGGTAGTAATTGAACAATAAAATGTTATTGCCTATATGCCAATAAAAACATATTTCTAATACTTCCCTTAGTCCCACAGAAGAGAATCAGTGTGTAGGTAGATCCCAGCTCTGAATGCAGTGCTTGGCTCCCCAGGGTTCGCAGCAGTTTCTCTTGCCCTCCCCGACCTCGAGTTCTGGGTTCTCCAGGCACGGCCATAGCCCACTGCTTTTCTGCCTCTGCTCAGCTGTTTGTGTTTTCTTGTCTGCCCGGCTTCAGTTAAAAGGACCTGCAGATGGATGAGGGTGGATGACTCAGAGTGACCCTCCTACCCCCCACTGTGCTTTCCTCTGAGCTCTGGCCCTTGCAGGTAACAAGGGACGTTAAGATCCACTCTGTCACCCAAGCAGGGAAATTGGGAGTCTTCCTTGCCTTCTCTTCTTTCCTCTACTCCTCATCCAGAATCTTACAGTTCCCAGAAACCTCACCCCAAAATAGTTTGGGAGCCCATCCCTCCTCCCCATCTGGATACCTTTGCCCTAGGTCAGCCCCCAGTCTCTCTCCTGACTTGACAGCCTGCTGCTGCTGCTGCTGGAATTCACCCTCTGGGCTCCATCCTTCACACAAGTCCAACCACACCCTCTCCTCCTTAACAGCTTTTCATGACAGTGTTCCCCTGTTTGTAACTTGCCATGTGCCAGGCACTGGGCTGAAATGTTGCATGCACTGCCTCATGGGTTCCCAGCAATCCCAGGAGGCAGCAGCTACCGTGTTCTGTCCCTCATAGGTGTGAAAAGCAGGCTTTGGGAAGTTAAAGAACTTGCTAAGATGGTGTGTCTCATATGGTCAGAGCTGGATTAGAACTGCAGCCTTGCATGCACAGGTCTCAGCTACTGCACTGTGCTGCCGTGTCCAGCCCCTCTGTCCTGATGATCTGACACCACCTACCTCCTCAGGCCATGGGGCAGCATTTCCTGCCTGGACATCCGCCCCAGCAGCACCATGCTTGTGTTGTTCCCTGTACACACTGAGTGATCTCCCGCTCTGTTCCTTCTGTCTGGAATGCACATCCCAACTCCTGCCCCATGACTGTGCCCTTTAAAGCTCAGGTCAGGAGTCATTTCCCCCAGGGAAACTTGTGACTGGGTCACCTGCTACTCCTCTGAACCTCAGACTCTGTGTATATTGTCATCATTTTCACTTATGGGCCATCTGCAGGAGCCCTCCAGGCTCGGGGGCCATGTCCCTTCTTGCACCCTCAACACCTGGTGCTAAGCCTGACCCATCTACGATGGCCATCCATGACCATCCACAATGGCCAATGGTCAACGACCTACATTCTGTAAGTGCCTTTTATCTGCCTCTCTCCATTCTGCCTTGGACTATAAGCAGGCATTGTATCTATTTAACTGGCTTTGCGTACCAATTAGTCCACTATAGTGTAAGTGAGCACTTTAAAATTGTGTGTACAAAGATGATGATTTTTGCTTCCTTTACTTTGTGTACAGATGCAAGCCTAGAATCACAGGGCGGCAGTGTGACCGATGTGCTTCCGGGTTTTACCACTTCCCTGAGTGTGTTCCCTGCAATTGCAACAGAGATGGGACTGAACCAGGAGTGTGTGACCCAGGGACAGGGGCTTGCCTCTGCAAGGTAAGAGAGATCGTGCAATGCCAGAGACACCAGCTGCCAGTCAGCAGGGAACTGCTTCATGTTGAGTCAACACAGAAAAGTATGTGGGAAATAGGACTAACCCATAAGAGATGTTGATAGTGTGTGTAGCATTTTATAGTCATGATCTCATTTTACAGAAATAGTTAGGAGGTAAGACCCCTTTTATCTTTTGGAGAGGTCACAGACCACCTTAGAATCTGATGACGGATATAGACCCTTTCCAGAAAAATCAGCACAAACTTTTATCTACAGTTTCATGAGGTTCATAGGTTCCCCTAAAACCCATTCCTGGACCATGGACTCCAGGTGATCATCTCTGCTCCAAGGGGTTCCACCAGGTTGTAGGAGACCTTCCAATTCCCAGGAGATGTTTTAAGGTGGTGGTGAGATGAATTGGTCGCCCCATCCTGTGAACCATATGGTGCTATTTCTCTACTTGCAAGATGCCCCAGGGGCATCTTATGAAACTTAGAGAATTCTCTCCTCCATTTGTGTGTGGTATAAAAGTTTAAACAATTAACATGGGATAAAAGCTTAATAATTAACGTCTCTTTTAATGTTTTGCTCACATCCTCATCGTAACATCTTGTGTTGGTATTTAATTTGTGCAAGTAGCTAATTGCAACTAGGGAAATTTTGGAAGACGTGATCTCTTACTTCATGTTTTGCTTCAATAGGCAAATGTAGAAGGCACAGAGTGTAATGTGTGTCGAGAAGGGTCATTCCATTTGGACCCAGCCAATCTCAAGGGTTGTACCAGCTGTTTCTGTTTTGGAGTAAATAATCAATGTCACAGCTCACATAAGCGAAGGACTAAGGTATGCATTGACAGAAAGTGCTGGGGAACATTTTGTAAATGGATTTGTCAAATGATAAGCATATCCCTCGCTGCTCCTTGGCCTGCAGCGTTTTAAAATTCTTGTTTCCTGAATTCGTCAGGTGTTTGCTAGAAAGTCATGTGCTCAGAGGGGCTTTCCTTCACCACTCCCTATAAAATAGCACACCTTGGACACTCTTGCTGACCTTACCCTTGTCTTCTCCATAGGAGTCATCACTCCTTAACATATTTAACATTTTGTTTTAAAATTTGTTTATTGCCCTTCTTCTTCCATCCCTAGAATGTGAGTTCCCTGATACACCCCTAGTGCCTAGAACAGGATCTGGGACATAATAGATGCCCAATAAATCTCACTAAATAAATCCCCCTTAAAAGAAAACCTTGTTTCTATACTCACAACACTGTAACACCAAATTTGTGGGTTTTTTTCCATACCAAAAATTCTCTGATTCTCCGACACTCCGGGGTGTAGTGACACTCTCTACCTGGAGGTGGCATCAGACTGCACACGCTAAGGGCTCAGTTCTTCCAGACTGCTTCCACTTCAGATGCCAGTTGCAAGTCCCAGGCCTCCAGCACTTCTCCAGTGCTTTGCCACAAGTTGGCGGTTCCCACAGCCCACTCCTCATGTTTATAATCTGCTATAATGGCTCCCAGAATTCAGGAAACACTTTCCTTCCTATTGCTGTTTATTATAAAGAATATGATAAAGGATACAGAGCAGCAACCAGGTGAATAGGTGCATAGGATGAAGTCCAGAGGGTTCCAGGCATGGGAGTTAGGGCGCACCACCCTCCTGGCATGCAGACATGTTTACCCACCCAGGAGCTCTCCCAAACCACGATTTAGAGGTTTTTTTTTTGTTTTGTTTTGTTTTGTTTTGTGGCTGTTTCATGTAGGCGTGATTGATTAAATCATTAGCTATTGATAATTAACTCAATCTCTAGTCCCTCTCCCTTCCTCAGAGGTTGGGAGTAGGGCTGAAAGTCCCAACCGTCTCATCCTACCTTGGTCTTCCTGGCTACAAGCCCCCATTCTGAAGCTACCCAGAGGACACAGCCACTACTTATCTCATTAGCACACAAAGAGACACTATTACCACATCAGAGTCCAAGGGTCTTAGAAGCTGTGGCGTCAGGAACTGTGGACTAAGACCAGTTACTATGGCAAAAGATGCTCCTATCACCCCTATCATTCAGGAAATTACAAGGGTTTTAGGAGCTCTGTGCCAGAAACTGGTAGTAATAGCCAAATCGATATCTCTCATGATATATATCGTTATGTCACAATATCACACCCCTCGTTTCTCGTTTTTACTTCTTTCTGTTTTGCTTTCCTTCTCACCTATTTTATCATATCTTTTCTTTGGCCACTTTTTTTTTCTTTTCTTTCTTTTTTTTTTTTTTTTTTTTTGAGACAGGGTCTCTGTTGCCTAGGCTGGAGTGTAGTGGTGTGATCACAGCTCATTGCAACCTTCGCCTCCAGGGCTCAAGCAATCTTCCTGCCTCAGCCTTCTGAGTAGCTGGGACTACAGGCATGCACCACCACACCTGGTTAATTTTTGTATTTTTTGTAGAGTCGGGGTTTTGCCATGCTGCCCAGGCTGGTCTCAAACTCCTGGGCTGAAGCAGTCCTCCCACCTCGGCCTCCCACAGCGCTGGGATTACAGGTGTGAGCCACAGCACCTGGCCCTCTTTGGGCATTTTTAAAATTAACTTCATAAAACTAAAACTTTTCTTGTTTTCATTATTCCGTGAACCAGTAACCTCATGCTTGCCTTCTTTGTGTGAGTCATGTCTTATATCCAACAAGTATTCAAAAGAATTTTTTTTTTTTTAAGACGGAGTCTTGCTCTGTCACCCAGGCTGGAGTGCAGTGGCATGATCTTGGCTCACTGCAACCTCTGCCTCCCGGGTTCAAGCGATTCTTCTGCCTCAGACTTCTAAGTAGCTGGAATTACAGGCATGCCTCACCACGCCCGGCTAATTTTTGTATTTAATAGAGACAAGGTTTCACCATGTTGGCCAGGCAGGTCTTGAACTCCTGACCTCAGGTGATCCGCCCACCTCAGCCTCCCAAAGTGCTGTGATTACAGATGTGACCCACTGCACCTGGCCCAAAAAAGACTATTTTATATATTTTACTGCCTGCCTATTTAATATCTTTTACTGCCTGTCTCCTAAAAGGAGTGTAGCTAGTAATTGGAAAAAAAAATACTTTGTAAATCTGCTCTGAAGTCTCTTATCCCCTGGGAACCAGAAAGCATCAATCCAATCCTATGCTTGCTCAGTTCTTTCTTTTTTTTACCTCAAAATTAACTGGCTTCCTTTGTGACCACGAAAAGATTTAATTTTGATGCTTCATTTAGAGAAAAATAATAATAGCAGGCCACTGAATTCCACATCACATTTTTCTTTATAAGGAGCTTGCCATTAAATGCGCCATGGTCCTAGTTTTTATTCATACCCTTATTTCTTTATTATTCGAACACTCATTGATCACCTACTAAATGTCAAGAACCAGGATGTGTGTTGGGTTACAAAGATAAATCTCACATATGTAAGGCCACTGCCTTCCCAGAATGCCCAGTGGCAATGGGTCAGACGGGGCTCCAGCTCGGGAGGGCAGGTGCAGGAGGAGACACATAAAGGAGGCCTCTGAGGCAAGGAGGCTGTCTGTGGAGCTTTCTGTAGTACATCATGCACCCGTCACCAGGGATGCCATGACCAAGACGTTTCCATCCCTTGCTTCTCTCCCTCTTTCCAGTTTGTGGATATGCTGGGCTGGCGCCTGGAGACGGCAGACAGAGTGGACATCCCTGTCTCATTCAACCCGGGCAGCAACAGCATGGTGGCGGATCTCCAGGAGCTGCCCGCAACTGTCCGCAGTGCGTCCTGGGTCGCACCCACCTCCTACCTGGGGGACAAGGTAATGATGTCCTGCTGTTCTGCTGGGCCCTCAGTGGGCCTCTGCTATTGCTGTGTGAGCATCATTGCCTGGAAATCTGGAAGGAAGAATCCAGCAGTTCAGGTTACTAACATTCCAGAAATGAGCTGAACTAAAAGTAGAGAAGAGACCCTGCCTCCTGCTCTGAGGGGCTGAGCAGGCACCCACTGCGCCCACCCTCGCCATGCATGAACTACCAGCAAAGGAAATCACCCACAATGTTTTCTGTTTTTACCTAATGTCAAAGAATTTTCGGGGGGTGGAGCCAAGATGGCCGAATAGGAACAGCTCCAGTCTCCAGCTCCCAGCCCGAGCGACACAGAAGACTGGTGATTTCTGCATTTCTGCTTGAGGTACCGGTTTCATCTCACTAGGGAGTGCCAAACAGTGGGTGCAGGACAGTCGGTGAAGCGCACTGTGCGCGAGCCAAAGCAGGGCGAGGCACTGCCTCACTCGGGAAGCACAAGGGGTCAGGGAGTTCCCTTTCCTAGTCAAAGAAAGGGGTAACAGACGGCACCTGGATAATCGGGTCAGTCCCACCCTCATACTGCGCTTTCCCAACGGGCCTGGAAAACGGCACACTAGGAGATTGTGTCCCGCACCTGGCTCGGAGGGTCCTATGCCCAGGGAGTCTCGCTGATTGCTAGCACAGCAGTCTGAGATCAAGCTGCAAGGTGGCAGCGAGGCTGGGGGAGGGGCGCCCGCCATTGCCCAGGCTTGCTTAGGTAAACAAAGCAGCCCGGAAGCTCGAACTGGGTGGAGCCCACCACAGCTCAAGGAGGCCTGTCTGCCTCTGTAGGCTCCACCTCTGGGGGCAGGGCACAGACAAACAAAAAGTCAGCAGGAAATTCCAGAGACTTAAATGTCCCTGTCGGACTGACAGCTTTGAAGAGAGTAGTGGTTCTCCCAGCACGCAGCTGGAGATCTGAGAATGGACAGACTGCCTCCTAAAGTGGGTCCCTCACCCCTGAGCAGCCTAACTGGGAGGCACCCCCCCAGTAGGGACAGACTGACACCTCACTCGGCCGGGTAGTCCTCCGAGACAAAACTTCCAGAGGAACTATCAGACAGCTGAATTTGTGGTCTCACGAAAATCCGCTGTTCTGCAGCCACCGCTGCTGACACCCAGCCAAACAGGGTCTGGAGTGGACCTCTAGTAAACTCCAACAGACCTGCAGCTGAGGGTCCTGTCTGGTAGAAGGAAAACTAACAAACAGAAAGGACATCCACACCAAAAACCCATCTGTACATCACCATCATCAAAGACCAAAAGTAGATAAAACCGCAAAGATGGGGAAAAAACAGAGCAGAAAAACTGGAAACTCTAAAAAGCAGAGCACCTCTCCTCCTCCAAAGGAATGCAATTCCTCACCAGCAATGGAACAAAGCTGGATGGAGGATGACTTTGACGAGGTGAGAGAAGAAGGCGTCAGACGATCAAACTACTCTGAGCTACGGGAGGAAATTCAAAACAATAGCAAAGAAGTTAAAAACTTTGAAAAAAAATTAGAAGAATGGATAACTAGAATAACCAATGGAGAGAAGGGCTTAAAGGAGATGATGGAGCTGAAAGCCAAGTTTCGAGAACTACGTGAAGATTGCAGAAGCCTCAGTAGCAGATGCGATCAACTGGAAGAAAGGGTATCGCTGATGGAAGATGAAATGAATGAAATGAAGCGAGAAGGGAAGTCTAGAGAAAAAAGAATAAAAAGAAATGAACAAAGCCTCCAAGAAATTTGGGACTACGTGAAACGACCAAACCTACGTCTGATTGGTGTACCTGAAAATGACGGGGAGAATGGAACCAAGTTGGAAAACACTCTGCAAGATATTATCCAGGAGAACTTCCCCAATCTAGCAAGGCAGGCCAACATTCAGATTCAGGAAATACAGAGAACGCCACAAAGATACTCCTCGAGAAGAGCAACTCCAAGACACATAATTGTCAGATTCACCAAAGTTGAAATGAAGGAAAAAATGTTAAGGGCAGCCAGAGAGAAAGGTCGGGTTACCCACAAAGGGAAGCCCATCAGACTAACAGCTGATCTCTCGGCAGAAACTCTACAAGCCAGAAGAGAGTGGGGGCCGATATTCAACATTCTTAAAGAAAAGAATTTTCAACCCAGAATTTCCTATCCAGCCAAACTAAGCTTCATAAGTGAAGGAGAAATAAAATACTTTACAGACAAGCAAACGCTGAGTGATTTTGTCACCACCAGGCCTGCCCTAAAAGAGCTCCTGAAGGAAGCAGTAAACATGGAAAGGAACAACCGGTACCAGCCACTGCAAAAACATGCCAAATTGTAAAGACCATCGAGGCTGGGAGGAAACTGCATCAACCAGTGAGCAAAATAACCAACTAACATCATAATGACAGGATCAGATTCACACATAACAATATTAACATTAAATGTAAATGGGCTAAATGCTCCAATTAAAAGACACAGACTGGCAAACTGGATAAGGAGTCAGGACCCATCAGTGTGCTGTATTCAGGAAACCCATCTCACGTGCAGAGACACACATAGACTCAAAATAAAGGGATGGAGGAAGATCTATCAAGCAAATGGAAAACAAAAAAAGGCAGGGGTTGCAATCCTAGTCTCTGATAAAATAGACTTTAAACCAACAAAGATCAAAAGAGACAAAGAAGGCCATTACATAATGGTAAAGGGATCAATTCAACAAGAAGAACTAACTATCCTAAATATATATGCACCCAACACAGGAGCACCCAGATTCATAAAGCAAGTCCTGAGTGACCTACAAAGGGACTTAAACTCCCACACAATAATAATGGGAGATTTTAACACCCCACTGTCAACATTAGACAGATCATCGAGACAGAAAGTTAACAAGGATATCCAGGAATTGAACTCAGCTCTAAACAAAGTGGACCTAATAGACATCTACAGAACTCTCCACCCCAAATCAACAGAATGTACATTTTTTTCAGCACCACACCACACCTATTCCAAAATTGACCACATAATTGGAAGTAAAGCTCTCCTCAGCAAATGTAAAAGAACAGAAATTATAACAAACTGTCTCTCAGACCACAGTGCAATCAAACTAGAACTCAGGATTAAAAAACTCACTCAAAACCGCTCAACTACATGGAAACTGAACAACTGCTCCTGAACGACTATTGGGTACATAATGAAATGAAGGCAGAAATAAAGATGTTCTTTGAAACCAACAAGAACAAAGACACAACATACCAGAATCTCTGGGACACATTCAAAGCAGTGTGTAGAGGGAAATTTATAGCACTAAATGCCCACAAGAGAAAGCAGGAAAGATCCCAAATTGACACCCTAACATCACAATTAAAAGAACTAGAAAAGCAAGAGCAAACACATTCAAAAGCTAGCAGAAGGCTAGAAATAACTAAAATCAGAGCAGAACTGAAGGAAATAGAGACACAAAAAACCCTTCAAAAAATTAATGAATCCAGGAGCTGGTTTTTTGAGAAGATCAACAAAATTGATAGACCACTAGCAAGACTAATAAAGAAGAAAAGAGAGAAGAATCAAATAGATGCAATAAAAAATGAAAAAGGGGATATCACCACCGATCCCACAGAAATACAATCTGCCATCAGAGAATACTACAAACACCTCTATGCAAATAAACTAGAAAATCTAGAAGAGATGGATAAATTCCTCGACAAATACACCCTCCCAAGACTAAATCAGGAAGAAGTCGAATCTCTGAATAGACCAATAACAGGTTCTGAAATTGTGGCAATAATCAATAGCTTACCAACCAAAAAGAGTCCAGGACCTGATGGATTCACAGCTGAATTCTACCAGAGGTACAAGGAGGAACTGGTACCATTCCTTCTGAAACTATTCCAATCGATAGAAAAAGAGGGAATCCTCCCTAACACATTTTATGAAGCCAGCATCGTCCTGATACCAAAGCCAGGCAGAGACACAACCAAAAAAGAGAATTTTAGACCAATATCCTTGATGAACATTGATGCAAAAATCCTCAATAAAATACTGGCAAACCGAATCCAGCAGCACATCAAAAAGCTTATACACCATGATCAAGTGGGCTTCATCCCTGGGATGCAAGGCTGGTTCAACATATGCAAATCAATAAATGTAATCCAGCATATAAACAGAACCAAAGACAAAAACCACATGATTATCTCAATAGATGCAGAAAAGGCCTTTGATAAAATTCAACAACCCTTCATGCTAAAAACTCTCAATAAATTAGGTATTGATGGGACGTATCTCAAAATAATAAGAGCTATATACGACAAACCCACAGCCAATATCATACTGAATGGGCAAAAACTGAAGCATTCCCTCTGAAAACTGGCACAAGACAGGGATGCCCTCTCTCACCACTCCTATTCAACATAGTGCTGGAAGTTCTGGCCAGAGCAATCAGGCAGGAGAAGGAAATAAAGGGTATTCAATTAGGAAAAGAGGAAGTCA
Source organism: Nomascus leucogenys (assembly GCF_006542625.1). Classification (NCBI taxonomy): domain Eukaryota; kingdom Metazoa; phylum Chordata; class Mammalia; order Primates; family Hylobatidae; genus Nomascus; species Nomascus leucogenys. The sequence continues at coordinate 55,998,589 of NC_044384.1, read as the reverse complement.
AACTGTCCCTGTTTGCAGATGACATGATTGTATATCTAGAAAATCCCATTGTCTCAGCCCAAAATCTCCTTAAGCTGATTAGCAACTTCAGCAAAGTCTCAGGATACAAAATCAATGTACAAAAATCACAAGCATTCTTGTACACCAATCACAGACAAACAGAGAGCCAAATCATGAGTGAACTCCCATTCACAATTGCTTCAAAGAGAATAAAATACCTAGGAATCCAACTTACAAGGGATGTGAAGGACCTCTTCAAGGAGAACTACAAACCACTGCTCAATGAAATAAAAGAGGATACAAACAAATGGAAGAACATTCCATGCTCATGGGTTGGAAGAATCAATATCGTGAAAATGGCCATACTGCCCAAAGTAATTTATAGATTCAATGCCATCCCCATCAAGCTACCAATGACTTTCTTCACAGAATTGGAAAAAACTACTTTAAAGTTCTTATGGAACCAAAAAAGAGCCCGCATCGCCAAGTCAATCCTAAGCCAAAAGAACAAAGCTGGAGGCATCACGCTACCTGACTTCAAACTATACTACAAGGCTACAGTAACCAAAACAGCATGGTACTGGTACCACAACAGAGATATAGATCAATGGAACAGAACAGAGCCCTCAGAAATGATGCCGCATATCTACAACTATCTGATCTTTGACAAACCTGACAAAAACAAGAAATGGGGAAAGGATTCCCTGTTTAATAAATGGTGCTGGGAAAACTGGCTAGCCATATGTAGAAAGCTGAAACTGGATCCCTTCCTTATACCTTATACAAAAATTAATTCAAAATGGATTAAAGACTTAAATGTTAGACCTAAAACCATTAAAATCCTACAAGAAAACCTAGGCAATACCATTCAGGACATAGGCGTGGGCAAGGACTTCATGTCTAAAACACCAAAAGCAATGGCAACAAAAGCCAAAATTGACAAATGGGATCTAATTAAACTAAAGAGCTTCTGCACAGCAAAAGAAACTACCATCAGAGTGAACAGGCAACCTACAGAATGGGAGAAAATTTTTGCAACCTACTCATCTGACAAAGGGCTAATATCCAGAATCTACAATGAACTCAAACAAATTTACAAGAAAAAAACAAACAACCCCATCAAAAGGTGGGCAAAGGACATGAACAGACACTTCTCAAAAGAAGACATTTATGCAGCCAAAAAACACATGAAGAAATGCTCATCATCACTGGCCATCAGAGAAATGCAAATCAAAACCACAGTGAGATACCATCTCACACCAGTTAGAATGGCCATCATTAAAAAAACAGGAAACAACAGGTGCTGGAGAGGATGTGGAGAAATAGGAACACTTTTACACTGTTGGTGGGACTGTAAACTAGTTCAACCATTGTGGAAGTCAGTGTGGCGATTCCTCAGGGATCTAGAACTAGAAATACCATTTGACCCAGCCATCCCATTACTGGGTATATACCCAAAGGACTATAAATCATGCTGCTATAAAGACACATGCACACGTATGTTTATTGCGGCACTATTCACAATAGCAAAGAGTTGGAACCAACCCAAATGTCCAACAACGATAGACTGGATTAAGAAAATGTGGCACATATACACCATGGAATACTATGCAGCCATAAAAATGATGAGTTCGTGTCCTTTGTAGGGACATGGATGAAACTGGAAAACATCATTCTCAGTAAACTATCGCAAGGACAAAAAACCAAACACCGCATGTTCTCACTCATAGGTGGGAATTGAACAATGAGAACTCATGGACACAGGAAGGGGAACATCACATTCCAGGGACTGTTGTGGGGTGGGGGGAGGGGGGAGGGACAGCATTAGGAGATATACCTAATGCTAAATGACGAGTTAATGGGTGCAGGAAATCAACATGGCACATGGATACATATGTAACAAACCTGCACATTGTGCACATGTACCCTAAAACCTAAAGTATAATAATAAAAAAAAAAAAAAATAAAAATAAAAATAAAAAAAAAGGAATTTTCTTCCAGGGAAATAACCATTTAAATAATATCTATTGCAAATGGGACATGCGTGCTTTTAAATGTCAATGCTGAGAATTCTTTATTTTAAGGCACAAGAAAGCCTCTTTGTTAGGAAAACAAAAGCTGACAAGTGACTCACAAGCTTATTAAAAGAAACGCAGGATCTGGTGGCAGTTCGACTTTCCTAAGTAGAATCGCATAGTTACACACTCCTCAGGAGCTTACAAACCACTTGCTCTTCCTTTGCTGCATGAGTTATTATGCCAGAGGCTGGCCACCTCCACCCATTTTATGAGGACAGAAATGCAGGCCTCATGTGGAAACATAGGTGACATATGTTTCTTAGCAAGGGTGGAACTTGCTAACAGGTGGATTTCACAGGGCCTGGCTCAGGGGATGCCATATTCTCACATTAGGAGGACTAAAATAATAGGGCGTCGTTGGCCTGAGGTCTCTAACTTTGTCTTCTGGGTGAAGGACTGTGGGTTTTGACATCTGACTGTGGGAAATGTTGCCTCTCTCCTATGATCTCACTTCTCTCTCACTTAGTACTCCTCTTTACCGCTGTATGATGGGCCCATGTGTTGATTATCTATTGCTGTGTAACAAATTATTCCAACACTTTGCAACTTAAAGGAATAATGATTATCTTGGATGAGGAATTCAGGAGGGGATGGCCCGAGTCTTCCTAGGTTACTGTCAAGATGTCAACCAGGGCTGTAGTCCCCTGAGACTGGAGCATCTGCTTCCAAGCTCACCCACATGGCTGTTAGCAGGCCTCTGCTTCTGGCTAGCTGTGGGCTGGAGGCCTCCGTTTCTCACCATGTAAGACCCTCCATAGGCTACCTGAGGGTCCTCATGACATGATAGCTGGCTTCCCCCAAAGCAACTTATGGGGGGTGGGTAAGAGGGTGGGGGAGAGAGAGAGATAGAAAAAGAGAGAGAGAGAGCTAGCTCAAGACAGAAGCTGCAGTGGTTTTGTAACCTAATTTCAGAACTGCCATGCCCTCACTTCTCCTTTATTCTATTCATTAGCAGTGAGTCACTAAGCCCAGCCCACACTCAAAGGGAGGGGAATTTGGTGGCTCACGCCTGTAGTCCCAGCACTTTGGGAGGCCGAGACAAGTGGATCATCTGAGGTCAGGAGTTTGAGACTAGTCTGGCTAACATGATGAGACACCTGTTTTTACTAAAAATACAAAAATTAGCTGGTCATGGCGGCAGGTGCCTGTAGTCCCAGCTACTTGGGAGGCTGAGCCAGGAGAATCATTTGAACCCGGGAGGCGGAGATTACCATGAGCTGAGCTCGAGCCATTGCACTCCAGCCTGGGCGACAGAGCTAGACTCCGTCTAAAAAAAACAAAACAAAACAATACAAAACAAAAAGGAGGAGGGGGAATTAAGCCCCACCTCTTGAAGGGAGGAGTGCAAAGAATTTGTGGCCATGTTTTTAAAACCACTTAAAGCCCATCAAAAAAGCAATACTAAATCACAATAATAATTCCAGACATTGCCTTGGAATACTTCCAGGCTTGAAGATCAAAGCTCTGTAAGGCTTTGTCAGGCTACAGACTCTAGGGAAAAGCTTCTGTTGAATGGGATCCTAGAAGAGCGTGGCTTCTTTCCCCTGCCTGCTCTAAGTTGTTGGCATTTTCCTATAGGTTATTTTGTTCTGTCTAATCAGAGGTGACCTTGACTGTGATTTTCATCCTTCTGTCACTTCTTCCTTCTTGATTGTGTTTTACTTTAAGGGTGGGAGGTGTCAGGACCCAAGGTGTGAAGTAGCTGTCAGAAAACTGACCATTCACTCCATGTCCTCACCACCATCATGCTGCTTGTGGGACATTGAGAGGTCTGTGCACCTGCTGGAGTTGTCAGCCATGGCTACTGTACCCAGCAGAACTCACAATAATTTGGGAAATGTTCACCATCTGCTTTCAGGAGAATTGTTTTTGGAGAAAATTTATTTTTAGAGATTCATTTTGTGACTGATAGATATTATCCAGTTCTCTCAGTTAAAAAAGAAACCAGTGGCCTAGATTTCCTAGAATAGTTGTGGATTAAATAAACATTTTGGTTTAGTAATCATCTAGAAAAAAAAAAAAGGAACATGACTATTATTTTTCTTTCTTTCTTTTCTTTCTTTTTTTTTTCTTTTTCTTTAAAGAGAGAGGGTCTTGCTCTGTTGCCCAAGCTGCACTGCAGTGGTACAGTAATAGCTCACTGCAGCCTCAAACTCCTGGGCTCAAGCAATCTTTCCACCTCAGCTTCCTGAGTAACTGGGACTGCAGGTGTACACCACCATACCTGGCTAATTTTTAAATATTTTTGTAGAGGCAGGGTCTCGCTATATTGCCCTGGCTGGTCCCTAACTCCTGACCTCAAGTGATCCTTCTGCCTCAGCTTCCCAAAGTGCTGGGATTATAGGCATGAGCTACTACACCTAGCCGTATTTTTCTTTTTAATAAAGGTAACTTCTTGCTTGTAAAACTCAATCATGTTCATGCTAAACATTTCAAATGACATTAAAAATAGCATAAAGTAGAAAAAATACCATCCTCAACCCTACCTCCTAGATACAACCCTTGTTACCAGGTCGAGTGTGTTTCTTTCCACACTTTGTGTGCCTAAGTGCTTTTCATGTGGGTTGATGTTGACATCATCTCTTTTAATGCTTGTGCTATTGATGCTATTAATTCCATTTTAGGTTTCTTCATATGGTGGTTACCTCACTTACCAAGCCAAGTCCTTCGGCTTGCCTGGCGACATGGTTCTTCTGGAAAAGAAGCCAGATGTACAGCTCACTGTAGGTATCAGAGCATGACCTAAGTGGCAGGAAGTGGCGGTTGCAATTGGTGCTGATCTAAATTTAGGACATCTTGATATGTGGCCTACAAAAAGTTTAGATTAAATCATTTCCAATATTTTGCAGAAACTAAATGAAAGTTGAAAGCATGTAGCATCTTTTCAGGATCCTGCCTCCTCTGACCAAATGGTGTCTGTCTTCTCTGCCTCCAAAGTACTTAACCGTCTTTTGCTTTTGCCTCTCAGAAGTTACTGCCTCATTTTAAACTTTTTTTTTAACTTTTTTTATTTTTGTAGAGACAGGGTCTCACTGTGTTGCCCAGGCTGGAGTTGAACTCCTGGCATCAAGCAATCCTCCTGCCTTGGCTTCCCCAAGCACTGGGGTTATAGGCACACACCACCATGGCCAGCTAAGTTTTTAATTTTAATTTTTGTAGAGATAGGGTCTCACTATGTTGCCCAGGCTGACCTCAAACTCCTAGGCTCAAGCAATTCTCCATGCTCAGCCTCCCAAAGCTCTGGGATTACAGGCGTGAGCCACATGTCCAGCCATATATTAAGCATTTTTTATGTTTCTGTCTTTCAATTTTGTTTCATAAATGTCTTTGAATCCTTCCCATGGGGCAAGATCATATTGTTGGACTCTGTAAAGGACAGGTGACCCCTTTTCTCAAAAGGAGGGGAGATTAGAGAAATATGCCAGGAACTCCAACCCACCCAACGGTAACTGTTGGAGAAGAGTCCAAACAGGGCCCTCTAAGCGCTGGGGTTTGGGTAGGGGGAATGGGAGTCATGTGGTCTGAGAGGCCCTTAGAAGACTCTGTGGTTCATTTTGAGCTAAGTCTTTAAGAATGGGCATTAAGAAGAGAAGTGCCCTTCCAGGGGCAGGGACTAAGGCTAACAGGACTCGGGGGTGGTACAGGGCAGGAGGCTGTGCTCATGGATGACCAGTCCAATGGGGCTGTATCATCAGTGTGTGCAGAGTCGTTGAAAACAAGTCTGGAAGGGTTTGATGCTATAACAGGATTTTTAGTCTGCCTCCCTGGTTCAAGCAATTCTCCTGCCTCAGCCTCCTGAGTAGCTGGGATGATAGGCATGGGCCACCATGCCTGGCTAATTTTTGTATTTTCTTTAGAGGTGGGGTTTCACCGTGTTGGCCAGGGTGGTCTCAAACTCCTGACCTCAAGTTGTCCACCCACCACTGAGGGGATGTTCGTTTTTTGAGAAAGGAAGTAACAACATCCACACACTATGTGCCTGGCACACAATCCAGTGCGACAGTCTAGAAAATTCCTTGAGGGCAAGGGTAGTAGCACATCCTACTTTGAATTCCCCACAACACAGGGCATAATACTCTAAACATAGGGTAGGGTGCCATTGCCTGAAGTCAGCTCTATTTCTGGTTTATGGGGTGTGATTAATGCGATGTAATGATAGATTCGGGAAAGGTTTTCTCATGTCATGCACTGTATACAGGGACCACCAAGTCACACACACCTCATCACAGCATATTCTTGGTAGATATTTGTATTCAGGCACTGCTGTGTTGTTTTGTTTTTACTGGTATGCAAATCTACTAAACTGTTTTAAAAAACTCCAAGGAACCTTTGCAGAGTATCTTGAAGATAAAGCAGCAAAGATTTTAGAGTCATAGTCCAAGGAAAAATAGCTACACAGTGAAAACACAGTCACAGCAGTGCTGTATTTCAGTTTCATGTTTTTGCAGAGCATCTTGTAGTTCAGGCCAAAGAGTTACTGCCAAAGAGTTTATTATGCAAACCATTGGAATTCACTGAGAGGTAATGACCAAATTTTCTGTTTAATTTTACCTTCAAACATGGAAAATAATTTAGGCTCACAAAACATTTTCCCTGCTGGTTTGTTCTAATCCACTGTAATTAAGACCCTCTAGGGCGTATTTCTTAGATTAAGGTTTTAAATGATATGTGATCCTAGGTAGTGGACTTCTTTCTGAAATGCCAGCCCTAATGAAATACCAAACCCCTTTAGGGTTTGGTGCTACAGCAGAAAAGCTGGGACATGTGTGTGTTTTTGCAGTAGGGTTGCTGATGGTAGGGTGCTGATGAAGTAGTGCTGGCCACCCCACCCTGCCCTGTTAAGATGCACATGTGAGCCACCATAATGGGGTGGGCTGGAGGCTGAAAGTGAGTGAGGCTGGGTCCCACAGGGGGAGGCAGCAGGGGAATTTCTCGCTCTACATGCTAGCTGCAGCTCCCTGCATGTGCCAACCCTCTGCCCTCCCCACCCTGCTCAGTAACCCACCCACCAAAGCACTTTCTTCCCACCACAGGCTGGTTTGGTGGGCAGTAATGAAAACAGCACTTCCTGCATTGACTGCAAGGCATAGTTAAAAATTTTTTTTTTTCTGCCAGGTGCGGTGGCCCACACCTGTAATCCCAGCACTGTGGGAGGCCAAGACAGGTGGATCACTTGAGGTCAGGAGGTTGATACCAGCCTAGCCAACATGGTGAAACTACTAAAAATACAAAAATAAAAAGGGTATGGTGGTGAGCACCTGTAATCCTAGCTACTAGGGAGGCTAAGGCAGGAGAATTGCTTGAACCTGGATGGCAGAGGTTGCAGTGAGCCAAGGTTGTGCTATTTCACTCCAGCCTGGGCAAGAGATTGAGATTCCGTCCCTGCCAAAAAGAAAAAAAAAAAAAAGAAATACCATCTTTTTAAGCTATTTTTGGCCAAGGCTATTTTCCTGATTTCCTATTTGTGAAAATACATTGTATTACTTATAATTATTCTGTTTCCATGTCACTAATATTTTTACCAGTCAGTTAATTCTGAACTGTTTTTTTAAGTCAGGTATGTCATATGATGTAGACCATAGAAATGTTTTCTTAGATCAGTTATAAATCTTGAAAGATCCCAGTGAAGGTACTAAGACATTCATGGTTTTCTTTAAACAGGGTCAGCATATGTCCATCATCTATGAGGAGACAAACACCCCACGGCCAGACCGGCTGCATCATGGGCGAGTGCAGGTGGTCGAGGTAAAGGAAGAGCAACCATGGGATGGTCCTTTCTGTTTTATGACTTAATTATTTCAGACAATCATGATTTTTACTCATTTTAAGAATTTTAAAATATGGATTCTATTTATATAAGTTTATATATACAGGTTGAGCATCCTTAATCTGAAAATCCAAAATCCAAAATGCTCCAAAATGCAAAATATTTTGAGCACCAACATGACATTCAAAGGAAATGCTCATTGGAGCATTTCAGCTTTCGGATTTTCAGATTAGAAATTCTCAGTGGGTAAATACAATGCAAATGTTCCAAAATAAAAAAAAAAATTCTGAAACTTGGATCACTTCTGGTCACAAACATTTCAGAGAAGAGATACCCAACTTGTATAGATTCAAAATATGAATTGTATAAAATGTGGAGTGTTTGATGCTCATGTGGCTTTCTTGGTACCATCTGTCCAGCCCTTTTATACTTTCTCTCCCATTTCACAATTAATTATCCTTATCTTCAAAACCCCGTGAGTCAGCCTGGGCAAGATGGCAAAACTCTGTCTGCACAAAAGCAAAATTCAGTGGGCATGGTGGGGTGTGGGGTGTGCCTGTAATCCCAGCTACTTGGGAAGCTGAGGTGGGAGGATTGCTTGAGCCCAGGAGGTCGAAGCTGCAGTGAGCCATGATCACACCACTGCACTCCAGCCTGGGCAACAGAGTGAGACCCTGTCTCAAACAAACAAACAAACAAAAAAACCTGTGAGCTTGTAAATGCTATGACATAGCTCCCTGTCATCCTCAGTTCTCCCTCAGTGCCTGAGACCTGGTTAATGTTCAACATAGGCTTAGGATGAATGAATAGAAAAGCTATGAAAATGTTTTACATCCAAAGAAATAAGAGTAATATTAGCAAAATAAAGGAAAGCTCATCAGATCATAAAACATTTTGTTATACTCATTTGGTTACAACTATTCCTTAAAAATAGTGCTCCATTTATATTATTAAATATGTCCAGTACGTCTAGGTGAAACTTTTTGAGTACTTTGAACTTACAGACATATTTTAATGTTTCTGAAAAGGTACATTTATACAATGGAATACTATCTGGCAATAAAAGAAACAAAATATGATACTTGCTACAAGACACCAAAGAAATATCATATTGTATGATTCTATTTATGCGAGACAGGTGATATCAGTAAAATGATAGAGAATCTCTAAAAATTCTGTCCTTCATAAAAGCGATGAGAGAACTGGCAAAAAGGGGAAAAAAGGTCAGAATCAATGTTTTCAGAACTCTGGAAATTACTCAAAGCCTTGCAGCCATCTGGAAATGGCACACAATGTATAAAGCTGCAATTTGTATGATGGTAGCATACAAGAGAAGAGGAGGGAATGATACTAATAGAAACAAAGTTTTTTTATACTGTTGAAATTAAGCTGGCATTTATATAAATTGTCCAGCATGGACACATGCATAGAGACAGAATGTAGATTAGTGGTTGCCTGGGTTTGAGGGTGGGAATGGTAGTGACTACAAATTGATGCAAGTGTTCTTTTTAAGGTAATAGAAATGTTCTAAAATTATATTATGATGATGATTGCATGCTTCCATAAATTTATTACAAATTGTACACTTAAAATGAGGGAATATTATTGTATGTAAATTATTCCTTAAGCTGCTAAAATATAAATTAAAATTATATAAGCATCATATTTGTATGTTAGTAATGGCTACCATTTGCTAGGAATGATGCTGAACACTTTATTATATCATTTAATTTACGTTAATTATAATGATAGCCTCAAGACATTAGGTATTACTGTGCCTATTTAAGAGATGTAAAAACAGTTCAACAAGGGCAACAAAATATAAAGGTTAAAAAGGCAGGCTTTTGGAGGCCAGGCGCGGTGGCTCATGCCTGTAATTCCAGCACTTTGGGAGGCTGAGGTGGGCGGATCACGAGGTCAGGAGATCGAGACCATCCTGGCTAATACCATGAAACCCCACAAAATACAAAAAATTAGCCAGGCGTGGTGGCACACGCCTGCAGTCAGGAGTTCGAGACCAGCGTGGCCAACATGGCAAAACCTCGTCTCTACCAAAAATACATTAAAAAAAAATTAGGTCGGGTGCAGTGGCTCACACCTGTAATCGCAGCACTCTGGGAGGCCGAAGTGGGCAGATCATGATGTCAGGAGTTTGAGACCAGCCTGGCCAACATGGCAAAACCCTGTCTTTACTAAAAATACAAAAATTAGCCGGGTGTAGTGGCATGTGCCTGTAATCCCAGCTACTCGGGAGGCTGAGGCAGGAGAATCACTTGAACCCGGGAGGCAGAGGTTGCAGTGAGCTGAGATCACACCACTGCACTCCAGCCTGGGTGACAGAGCAAGACTCTGTCTCAAAAGAAAAAAAAATTACCAAACAGAACATAGCAAGTGTTGACAAGAGTGTGGTGAAATTGGGACCCTTCGACCCTCTTGGTGGGAATGCAAAATGGTGCATCCACTGTGGAAACACTATGGAAGTTCCTCAAAAAATTAAAAGTAGGATTACCATATGCTCCAGCAGTCCCACTTCCGGATATATATCTAAAATAACTGAAAACAGGACCTTGACAAGATATTTGCACATTCATGTTCATTGCAGCATTATTCACAATAGCCAAGAAGCAACCAAATGTCCATCAACAGATGAATAGACAAAATGTGGTGTATGTAGATATATGCAATGGAACATTATTCCCCCTTAAAAAAGAAGGAAATTCTGTCATAGGCTACAATATAGATGAACCTTGAGAACCTTATGCTAAGTGAAACAAGCCAGTCACAAAAGGACGAATACTTCATGATTCCACTTATATGAGTTATCTGAAATAGTCAATTCTTAGCAACAGAAATTAGAATAGTGGTTGCCAGGGGCTGGGGAGGGGAAAAAGGGAATTTTTCAATGGGTACAGAGTTTCCCTTTTGCAAGCTGGTAAGTTCTAGAGATCTGTTGTGCAATGTTGTGCTTATAGTTAACAATACTGTACAGTTAAAAATGGCTAAGATGGTAAATTTCATGTTGTGTGTTTTTTACCACAATAACAATTAAAATAAAATAATATAAACATTTGTGCAAGAAAAGATTGTATTTTCTGTCACCGTTGTGTACGTTTAATGAATGACCTGAGCTGAATGACTCAGTCGGTTTCCATATGCCTGCCTTCCCCCTTTCTCACTCACCTTATGTTTGCACAAACAAAAGCACATTTAAAAGATAAGTAGGACCCTGGGAATTTTATTTCATTTTATTGCCCCTATTCCCTGCCTTCATTTTTTTTCCTTCCTTCATGGGAATAACCCAGGACACCTGACTTCTAAATGTAAATACTCCAGGAGGCAGATATTTCCCCATCTTATTTCATTTCTCCCTATGCATTTTAAGTATCTTTTCTTTGATTCATTCAGGGTGTCTGCCTCTAAGGAACCCCTGGAAGTGAGCCTGCCTAAGGAAGACCCTGCCTTTCTTTTTCCATGTGTAGGGAAACTTCAGACATGCCAGCAGCCGTGCCCCGGTGTCTAGGGAGGAGCTGATGACAGTGCTGTCTAGACTGGCAGATGTGCGCATCCAAGGCCTCCACTTCACAGAGACTCAAAGGCTCACCCTGAGTGAGGTGGGGCTAGAGGAAGCCTCTGACACAGGAAGTGGACGCATAGCACATGCTGTGGAAATGTGTGCCTGCCCCCCTGCCTACGCTGGTGACTCTTGTCAGGTAGGAAGTTTTCCCATCCACAACATTCCCCTAGGGAGCTCCTGTGGCTGTTTTTGGCTGCTGTCCAGCACTGCGGGTGGTTTGAGGCCCTCTGTTGTTTCTCTGTTCAAGTTTCTGCAGGGCTTATCTTATATCTTACTTAGATTCCCTTCAGGAATTAAATGTGAAAAAGACATCATCAGTGTCTCAGAATTCATAGGAAAGCCACAGGAGTTCAATAGATGCTGAGGGTTAAAAAAATCCAGAGTAGGAAAATAATATACTATAGTTTCAAATAGCTAGAAGGAGGATATTGACTGTTCCCAACACAAAGAAATGATCAATGTTTGAGATGATGGATATGCTAATTACCTTATCTGATCACTAAACATTGTATGTATCACAACATCACTATGTACTCCATAAGTATTATCATTATTATTTATCAATTTTTGAAATAAAATATTTTTTAAATGAAGGAGCTCACCAGTCAGCATCTTAGTATTTGAGCCCCTGCTTTCCCAATAACTGACCTTATACCTTTCTCTAATCCGGAGCCTCCCTCCACCCGCTCTCAACTCCCCAGTAGAGTTGAATTCCAGAGAATATCCTGGATTTCTTAGAGGACATTATGTTCTAGCTTGCAGCAGGACTCTCATTGTTTGAGGTCCAGTCAACCAGAGCTGTCTTCAGATGATTAAAATGTGCCATAAAATGAAACTATTTAATTTCTCTGGCTATAAATATGTCTTTTCTTAAAGATCAGGGCAAAAGCACAATGTTAGCATGATTAATAAAAACAGCAAACACTCACTCTGTGTATTCCATACATCCATAAGTACATAGGCTTAGCAAAACCTTTCACTTTCTTTCCTGGCCCCCTGGTAGCTGAAAACCCCAAGGTGATCTGTGCATACAAGTTCCCACTTTTTAAACCTGCAAAAACAAATCTGACCTGCTGTGGTCTTCTGGGAATTCCCAAGTTGTAATATTTAGCCCACAGGTTGCCTGCATTCTTCCCCTTCCTCCATCGCTTTTCTAGCCTGATTAAAATTGATAGCCTGAGGGAAATAGAGGGACTCTGGATTTCCACCCTCCTATCCAGGGCGTGTTCCCTGCCCGTGACTCAGCCTGTGATTTAGGGCGTCTGCAGGGTGAGGTGGGTGGAAGGTGATGCCCGCCCCACCTCACAGGAATTACAGAGCGGTGCGCTTACCTGTGGGACTGTTAAGTGTTCTCTGGCACAGGCTGACTCATGTGTGAAGTTTAAAGGTGGGGCCCCTGCCGCAGACAGCCTTCCTTACCTGAGTCAGGCAGGCCCGGGCACTGAGCAGGAAGGGCAGGTATAAGAGGAAGAGGCAGAGGTTCCTGCGCAGCCAGCGGACGCCCAGGAACCAGGATGCCTCCAGCAGTGAGGCGGTCAGCCCGCAGCATGGGATGGCTGTGGATCTTTGGGGCAGCCCTGGGGCAATGTCTGGGCTACAGTTCACAGCAGCAAAGGGTGCCATTTCTTCAGCCTCCCGGTCAAAGTCAACTGCAAGCGAGTTATGTGGAGTTTAGACCCAGCCAGGTAACGTCCTTTTAAGTTTTGGTTTGGGGTGGGGAAGAGTTTCCAGCTTTGTGACATTCTAAGTTACAGTTATGGTGATTAATGAGTAAATGGGTGGACTGAGGAGGCGCTGATGGCCTCCCAGTCACCTTGACTGGCAGTGTTTATTACAGTGCCTGACAGATTGCTCTCCCGAGCTATTAACCGCAAACCCCATTAACATCAGCCCACCTGGAAATGCCCAGACAGTTAAGAGCTTGAATGCTTGCGGGATGTTAATATACAATGAAACTTTATGCCCTTTAGAGACTATCCCAAGCCTCAGAACAAAAGAGTCAAATGCCTATAACTTTCCAAATGCTACTTGGAAGAAAATTTACCCACAGGGGGAAAAAAATGAGAAAGAGTGAAATCCAGTGCTTAAGAAAGGTGGTCAAAGTTTGCATAATACCTAAAAGACATGCTTCCATTTGCCAGGCATGAAACATTAAGAAATTCTGCTCTCTTTAAACTTCCTGGATGCTGCCTGTATTCTTACAGAGAAATAGATCCTATGGCTACAGATATAGCCCTGGAAACTGGATTAGGGACATAATCTTATCATTTGTATATAATTTGTATTACAAAATTTTACTGGAAAACTTAACATAAAACATCATCATGTTAATTAGTTATAAAACCCCTGTATTGAAATAATGTATTAGAACACATTTATTTTCATTTAAAAGTGAGTGTTCAATATAATCTGAATACTTGAACTGATTTTTTTGTAGAATGTGGTTTTGCTTGCTTTTTATAAGAGGTGAAAAAATGATTCTATTTTAGTAACTGACAAATCCTCAGAGTCACATGATATGTAACTCTTGCAGAGTATATTTTCTGCTTGTAATCAAAAGCAAATTAAGATGAGTGATTTAGTTTTAATCAGGATAGACTATACTCCCCCAAAGCATGTTTAATTAAGGCTTTTTCTCAAGCATGTTGTCATAAACTAACCAGATCTATCTGCTTATTTGAATAACTTGCTCTTTACCAAATGTGATTATTTTGTAAGCAGGTAATGTGATATACACTGATAATTATAAGTTACTTGCTACTTATTAGGACAGATTGTATAATAGATAGAATGACACCATCATTGGCTGCATTTCATTCACATGTAAATCTCAGTTGTGCTTTCAGCAAAATAACATTCCTTTCATACTTTGATTCTCCTTTAGGCAAGCCTATTCATATAACAACATAATCTATTTATTTGCAATGTACTCTTTGCCCTAAACACAGTTCCTAATAGCTTAAAGGAACATTATATTGGAAACTGTGGTCTTACTGTTCATGATCTATATTCATTGGTAATTTTGGAAGGGGCTCTAGCAACACCTGGGAGATTCCACTCCCGGAGCACATGAGGCTTCTGCCTCTCTCTCCTGTCAGGTGGCTTCTTTCTCTCTCCACTGGACCAGGTAGAGACCTTTATGGCCATGAGTGAATAAGAATGGACTGTCCACTTCAAGATTTCCTTTGAGTATAGTTTCCAAGTTTTACAGACATATGTGCTATTACATTACAAATCTAAGAAGATTTGATAAAAGACTATCCTTTATCTTGAAATAGTTTTCTTGATGCTTTCAAGATAGGGTATATAGGAGATCAGAGAAACAAATTAGGGGCAATATCTGATTTTATTTATTTATTTATTTATTTATTTGACAGGGTTTCACTGTTGTTGCCCAGGCTGGATTGTGGTGGCGCAGTCATGGCTCACTGCAACCTCCACCTCCCAGGTTCAAGCGATCCTCCCACCCCAGCCTCCCGAGTAGCTGGGACTATAGGCATGTGCCACCATGCCCGGCTAATTGTTGTATTTTTTGGTAGAGACGAGGTTTCACCATGTTGCCCAGGCTGATCTCGAACTCCTGGGCTCAAGTGATCCACCCGCCTTGGACTCCCAAAGTGCTGGAATTATAGGCTTGAGCCACCACAACCAGCCAATATGTGATTTTAATCTGTGCGCTGATTTGCTCTGCCAAAATAAAGGACATGTCTATAATTTTCTTTAAAGACAGAAATCTAAATACTTTTAATGGCTGGTATAAGAAGAATTGTTTTTTTTTCTATTGGAGGGATTCTTAACTAGAATCATTTTAAAAAGATATTAGTTCATGAAAAGAAAATTATAAGTCTTTTCATCCAGATGAAAATGCATAACTTGTGTTATACTGGAGAGAGATAATATACAGAAGATAGAAATAATCAAATCAAGATTGAACAAGGAAACAAGACCAACCCAAGGAGAGTCCCTCAGGCTGAGCCTCTGTGTGTTCGGGCGGACCAGATGTTCGTGAACAGTCCTGTATGGGAACCTCATGCGCACTCCCCTCCCCTGGCTTCTCTGTTGCCCATGGCCTAGTGAGTGGCAATGAAGTGACTCCACTGATTGTGGCATGATTATCTAAATCTCAGTTAAGACTCCTATTCCCCCCAACCCACTCCTCCTCCTATACTGCCCCCTCACCAGCCCAAACCCACACTTGGAGAGAAAACGGCTACCCAAAGATAATTTGGACTTGAAGTGATTTGCTTAGATGTCCTCCCCTCTAAGGACGAGTCTCTTTATTTGTCCATTTCCACCTTCTCCACCTGCCCACAAAACAGTTGCTGTGAGAAGAGAGGAGCCCCTTCTCACCCCCCACCTCCACACGTGCCCTGTCTCTGATTTCCCCACCGTGCATCTCACACTCCCACCAGGGCATGAAAAACAAACAGCTTGAGAGAAAAACAAGTGGACATGACAGGTTGAAATTAAAAATATTCACACTGACTGAAGGAAAGAAGGTTTGAAAAATGAATGCTTCAGCTGGGCTCAGTGGTGCACGTGCCTGTGGTTCCAGCTACGTTGGAGGCTGAGGCAGGAGGATCGCTTGAGCCCAGGAGCCTAAGACTCTAGTGCACTATGATCACACCTATGAATAGTCACTACACTCCAACCTGGGCAGCAGAGTGAGACCCTGTCTCTAAAAAATAAAAATGATGTGAATGCTTCACAGTGAGAGGTGTCACATGCTTTGGATAGTAATCGTTTTCTTTCTTTGTACTGATTAAACACTTTGTTTGAAAAATAGGGTTGTAGCCCTGGATACTATCGGGATCATAAAGGCTTGTATACTGGACGGTGTGTTCCCTGCAATTGCAACGGACATTCAAATCGATGCCAGGATGGCTCAGGCATATGTGTTGTGAGTAAATTGACACTTTAATGCTATCAGCAGGCAATCTGTTTCTCCTCCATTCCTCTGTACTATGCCCGAAGACATCAACATTACATCTCCTGCCAAACCCTAAATAGAGGTCGCTCTGTGAATATACGAGGCTCCATTATCAGGCTGAATTATTTTACATTTCATTTTTTCCTCCATTTTAACATGCACCATTAAAAGAGCGCTGCTGTCTGAGCAATTAAATTACACTTTAGCTTCTAAATCTCTCCTTCATGAAATAATAGTAATGGGTGGACCTTCGAAGTTAATTCTTGCCAGGACAAAACTAATCCAAGCCATTACTTTGGGTCCCAATTTTGTTGGGGTGGCAGGAAGTTACAGGAGGGGGGCTTGTTGCTGTCAGATGTCCAGTAACTCAAGAAAGCAGCCAGGGAGCAGGGGATTTGAGGAGGGCTTAAGGCTCACAAGAAATCAGTGCAACATTAACTGGGCATGGTGGCAGGTGCCTGTAATCCCAGCTACTCAGGAGACTGAGGCAGGAGAATCGCTTGAGCCCTGGAGGCAGAGGTTGCACTGAGCCGAGATCGTGCCACTGCACTGCAGCCTGGGCAACAAGAACAAAACTCCGTCTGCACTCCATCCGCCCCCACACCATAAACAACAACAACAACAACAACAAACAGAAATCAGTCCAACACAAGCTTCACTATTGCCAAGACAGAGTAGGGCTTGGAGAAGACAGGTGAGGGAAAGTGCTGCTCACCCCTCCCGTCCTCACAACGTCCTCCGCCTGCCTGTTCCCTATATTGACTATATTTTCTCATGGCCTCAAGGCTGTCTTGGATGACTACAGCATATCCACTGGAACATGATCTTATTTTGGAATATTTTATAAAATTCTTCTACCTAAAATTAGTTTCTTAGGAAATTTTTCTTATGCATCCTGAAGCAGAACCTTTTGTATTCTGCTTTTTCCATTTGTTTCATTAGAGTTCTTCTCCGTGGTAACCAGGGCCTCCCCAGTGAGGAAAATGGACAGTGAAAAAGAGGGAGCATACTCCAGGAATACAGGGCTTCAGTTGTGTTGTGCCCTTTTGGAAATGCACTCCTCTGGCACAAATTTTCTTTGCACTGTGTAATGCAACTAGAATGTGTTTCAAGTATGAGTTCCTAGACCGTATTAAGCTTGTTCACCGTGGCCCAGGGAACTGCTTCCTCTGCAAGATGGGACAGGCTAGAACAGGAAATTGTTGTGAAGAGACACCTGATAGAATATTTTGTTGGACTGTAACGTTATAAATTCAAAAAGAGTAAAAGGTATTGGGAAATACTGTTTTCCAGCTCGTTAGTATTCCTATAGAATAGTTCATGTTTGATATTGTATGTTTTGTGTAACACGGGTAGATGCTTTAATTAAGAATAAATATGTTGGCCGGGCATGGTGGCTCATGCCTGTAATCCCAGCACTTTGGGAGGCTGAGGCAGGCGAATCATGAGGTCAGGAGTTCGAGACCATTCTGGCTAACACGGTGAAACCCTGTCACTACTAAAAAATACAAAAAATTAGCTGGGCATGGTGGTGGGCGCCTGTAGTCCCAGCTACTTGGGAGGCTGAGGCAGGAGAATGGTGTGAGCCCAGGAGGCGGAGCTTGCAGTGATTGCACCACTGCACTCCAGCTTGGGTGACAGAGCAAGACTCTGTCTAAAAAAACAAAAAAAACAAAAAAAGAATAAATATGTTATCAGTGAACCATTGCCAGATGTCAAGCCCATCTTATGAAAGCTGCCAAAGAACAAAGGGAGGGTTTGTTTTTGTAGTCACCCACTGAAAGGAAAACTTGTGAGAGTCATAATTCATATTTTAATCAAACAAGATTTTCTTTCCCATTTTCTTTTTTTTGTAGTTCTGTCTTCACTTGTCCCTAATGGCCATGTGGCCGCCAAAGACTCTTCATTCAGGAAATCCTCACTGAGCATTTGCTAGTGTGGCAGATACTGAGCTAAGTGCTGGAGTTAAAATCATCAGACCTAATCCCTACACTCATGAGGCTTGCTGTCTAGTAGGGAATGTGTATGTGTGTACACACTCACACACACACGCACACACACACACGGAGCCCGTGTCTGCACTCAACTAACAGCTCCATGGCAAGTCCTGAGTGCTGATGCTGCCCTGAATTGTGTCCACTGCATGGAAGCCGAGAATGCATTCGTCGTTCTCAAAGAACAGTAAAGAGGAAATCCAGTACATTTGAATATAAATGGGCCTTCTGTCTGATTTCATTGCAAATTGACCTCCACCTCTCAAGGTCCAAAGTAAATGTCTAACATCAGGACCTTCACCCAGGTACAAATCTTCAAGACATTTCAAGAATAGACTCTGAAGTTTGAAAAGATAAGTAGCCTAATGTTTTGCCAGTACAGCAGTAGGTGTCCAGTGTCAAGGGCAGAAGTAGCGGGTGATGTGGATGCCACCGTCCAGAGGGACCTGCGATGATGGCCTCTTCCTATGTGCTGGGACCCCTGTCTCTTCCTCTTCTCATTGCCCCAATTTCTCCCCATATTTTCTCCTCTCCCCCCAGGTCCCCTTCCTGTCTACTATCCCCGTCACCCCTTATTTTCCTCTCCATTCCCATTTCCCTCCCCTTTTCTTTTTCTGTCTTCTTTCTTCATCTTCCTTCTTTTATTTTCTGCTACTTGAGCCCATCTTCCCCTCTGTAGTTGCAATGGAATTTCCGAATGATTTATCTGAAATTCACAGCTGAAGTGGTGCTCCTCTGAGGCTCACAGACGGAAGGAAGCCCACGACCCTTAGCACAGTATTGGGGGCTCTTTCCAGCTGCATCCCGCCTCCTTGCACTTCTGCCTTGGGCACGCCCTTTGCTTTTCATTCCCTCCACACACTGTCATGCTATTGTGAGACTGAGGTTCTGCACGCTGTGTCCCCTGTGCCTGGAATGCCCTTCCCTCACTTTTGCGCTTAGTGAATCCCTGTCCTTCTGCGGCCCTCACAGGCAGCCCCTCCTCCTGCTCTCGTGGGATGCTGGCACACTTGTGTCCTATTTTCCACGTGATATTGAATATGTCTATTCACAGGACTACATGTACCCCGAGTCGAGGGACCAACCCATCTTTACATCGCTAGAGCCTAGCATAGTTGGGCATATAGTAAATGCCTAATAGATATTTGGTGACAAATGGAGCTAGGAGAGCACATGCCATGGGAGTGGACGTGGGCTTCTGCAGCATTCGTTCATTCGTTTATTCACAGTAAAACACAAGGAACCTGAAGGGAGGTGCTCCAAGTTTGCAGGACTGAGGACAGTTTCCAGGGTGGCCACTCTCAACTGACAGTGAAGGGTTTCTCACATATTCTTACGGGACTTTGTCAAGCAACATGGGTTTTGACACTCCTCCTTGATCCTCTCCTCTCACCCCTGTGAAGGACCAGTATTCAGTGATTTTAGTAGGATACGGATGTCCTCACCTCAATTCTTGCATTTGTACCTTCTTGCTTCTCCAATGTGTTCAGCCTCAGAGCTAAGTAGACACAGGACTGAAATATATCTATACGGTCGTGTTCTACTTTTAAATTGTCATTTGGATTAAAAGAGAAAGAGAACTAAAATGGAAACGTATTAGTTCCAAAGGACTGATGTCTTATGAGAGAGACAGGGCAGCTGAAGACTGGGTGAGGGTGAGGGAAGCCGCTGGTGTCTTCCTCAGTCACCCCTGAGAGGACTCCTCTGTGGAACTAATCAACTGCAAGGAAGATTGTTTCCAGTGTCCAGACCTCAAGGAGTCTGGACCCATAGTGCAGTGAGATTTGGGGAAGGAAGGATTCCGGATAGGGGTGAGCTTTCTGATGATAAGCAAATGTGAACACGTGAGCAGCATCCTACTTTAAAGCCCCTCCCCATGCTCTGAAATACTAATATGTTTATAGCACAATTTTATAGCTAGGAAAAAAATATGAAAGGTATTTTAACATCTTAGTGTTTTGTGTAATTTTCAGTTACTCAAAGGTTAGTGAAGGATGGATTTGCTCAATCTGGACAAACTGACAGCATTTATGATGGAAGGGCAACCTTTTTTATTATGAACAAGCCATGTCCTCTTAGGATATAAACGTATATTGTTTTTCCCAACCTACCTTCAGATATTATTTAAAAACTCACACTCATGGCCAGGCGCGATGGCTCATGCCTATAATCCCAGCACTTTGGGAGGCCGAGGCGGGCGAATCATGAAGTCGGGAGTTTGAGACCATCCTGGCCAACATGGTGAAACCCTGTCTTTACTAAAAATACAAAAATTAGCTGAGTGTGGTGGTGGGCACCTGTAATCCCAGCTACTCGGGAGGCTGAGGCAGGAGAATCACTTGAACCCGGGAGGCAGAGGTTGCAGTGAGCTGAGACTAGGCCATTGCACTCCAGCCCGGGTGACAGTGCAAGAATCTGTCTGAAAACAAAACAAAACAAAAAACAAAACACAAAACCCCTGACACTCATTAAAGTTTCCTACTCAAGCAACACCTCTGCATACAGAAGTAAAATACGTAGGCAAATGTTTAAAATTATACTTATTCCAGCCCATAAAATTAACACAAAGTGTCTCCATATTAGCAAATGCCCACAGCAAGGGGAGTTTTCCTGGATGTTTCTGTGCATTTAGATCTTTTTTGCTAGGGTAACACCAAGAAAATAAATTTGACCCAATCCACTAGGTTTTGTCTCAATAGACCACTTGGTTGCAAAATTATTTCATCTCAATACTTTACTGAAGAACAAATTTCATTAGACAGCAACTTTGATGTGAAAATAATTGGATTTAGATAAATAAAAAGCTTAGATAACATTAATTTCTTGCTTCTTTGGGACACTGGAATTCAGTTGAGTGTTTTCTTCGGATACTGTGCAACTTTTTATTGTTTTAACAAATTCTGTGTTAAGAACTCATTTCAATAATATCACTCTTCAGTATATCATTGTTAGGTGAACCATGAAGTAAAAAATGAGGGTAATTTTCATCAAAGCAGTGCTAAGGGGAAGAAAGAAAAGAATTTACATTTCCCAAGAGCTTAGTACACTTGCTTTTTTAAATCCTCCCAACAGCCTTAGAAAGTGGGCATTATCCTAACTACATTTTGAGAAAATTATAATTGTATGTAAATCATACACTAGTAAAATTGATATAAGTAAAATTGATACAATTGAAAGGATCTTGCCCCAGGACTCCGTGGCCTTGAGATGCTGGAGTGGGATGGAGACTCAGCTGGCTCGTCCCCACTATGTCGCGCTGCCAATGTTAAGCACCGCGTCACTGAGGGAAGGGCACTTACCCCTCTTTTCTAACACCAGCATGATTAGAGGGACAGGGAAAATACATGGTTAGAGAAGCTGATATCACTGCAAAGTCAGAGGACTTAAGTTCTAGTCGTGTGACTAAGTAAGATTACAGTGATCTCAGAAGTAGGGACTGTACCGGCTGCTGTGAATTGTGCTGTTCACCTGTCCCTAGAACTGTCAGCACAACACCGCGGGAGAGCACTGTGAACGCTGCCAGGAGGGCTACTATGGCAACGCTGTCCACGGATCCTGCAGGGCCTGCCCATGTCCTCACACCAACAGGTACCGTAGCAGCTTCTCATAACCTGCAGGGACCCAAAGTCATTTGGTGGCTGCCTAGGACTAGGGGTGGGAGAGCAGGTGGGGAGAATGGGAAGTGATTGCCAAAGGGTCTGGGATTTCTTTTTGAAGGGATGAAAACATTTTCAAATTGACTGTGGTGATGGTTGTACAATTCTGTGAATATACTGTAAGCCACTGAATTGTACAGTTTACGTGATGAATTGCATGTGTGAATTATATCTCAATAAAGCTGTGATATGAAAATGGACAAACACGACATACAAGAAAACAAATGAATAGGCCGGGTGCGGTGGCTCATGCCTGTAATCCTAGCGCTTTAGAAGGCTGAAGAGGGCGGATCACTTGAGGTCAGGAGTTCGAGACCAGCCTGGCCAACATGGTGAAACCCCATCTCTACTAAAAATACAAAAATTAGCTTGTAATCCAGCTATTCGGGAAGCTGAGGCAGGAGAATCGCTTGAACACAGGAGGCAGAGGCTGCAGTGAGTCGAGATTGTACCACTGCACTCCAGCCTGGGCAAGAGAGCGAGACTCCATCTTAAAAAAAAAAAAAAAAGAAAAGAAAAGAAACAGAAACTATCTTTCCAAGTTGTATCCTTCCAGGCTTTTCCTTTCCCTCTTTTCTTTTACTGTTCATTCAGTGGCTAAGCAGCTACTTCTCGAGCACCCATGACAGGGCCACGCCTCAGCCCTCTCTATGTGACGAGGAAGCTGAAGGAAGAAGACAGAGGCAGTCCCTGTTCTCCTGGAGCTTGACCTAGAGTGTGGCAGGGAGGGAGAGAAAGGATGGGAGTCATCACACTCAATAAATACACACACTAATCAGTAAGAAGTATAATTGGAGATAGAGATGACATTTTCTGCTATAGGCTGTGTCACTGACAGTGAGGGGGTGACTGCTTTAGAGGGGTGGCCAAGGAGGCCTGAAGTTAGATAGAGGAAGCCTTGGCAGTATTTTGGCCACAAGGCTCCTAGGCAAGGACGAAACAGAAGGAAAAGGCCTGTGACGATGTGTTCAAGGGCAGTGAGAAGGCAGGAGTGGCCGAAGTACAGTGTGAAGAGGGCCAGAGGTGAGGTTGGTGGAGCAACCAGGACCCAGATCCTGCAGAACCCTGCAGGCTGTGGTCAAGCATCTGGATCTTATCCTCAGTGCGATGGAAATTTTGGAACAGTTCTGAGCCACTGAGTGATCTGAGCTCTCATTCGGACTCCAGAGTGACCAATAGACTACATAGGTAGGAAGCCACCGCTGTGTTTTCAAGGTAACCCCCTCTCTCCTTAAGTGTGGCACCTTGTCATATCCTTACTCATCACAAAGGGTTCACTGTGGGCCCAAGCAAAGAATGATGTAACAAACTAAGTGAAGCAAGAGTTGTTTTGAAAATCAAAAAGATACTGAGAACATCTCACTAGTACATAGACTCAGAAACAAGTGTGGATCACAAAGGCAGGCCTATATCAGCCCTTAACAGACACATGGGCCAAGTCCTAACATTGCCAGAAGTCATGTGCCAAATGTGGCTTTTCTGGAGAGACCTATTTGGAATGCTCGCCCTGCTTTGCTGTCTATGTCTTTGATACTAGTGAAGCCCACCCCATCCTGCAGCTTTATTTGTCAAGGGATCAATCACTTGAGCTTGCCCAGACTTGTTTGAAGAGAAGCTGGCAAAAGTAGAAAGCAGCAAGATTTCCACTGGGGTGCTTGGAAAAAGTTTTTCATTTTCATTTGCAAAGCATAGTAGCATCAAGGTCAGCTTCCAGCTTCCATGCAGTTGAAGTAACATGTAGGTCTTCGGATTTATCAGTAAAACTCTATTTTTATCTACTTCTCCTTCCCTCAATATTAATAGTGCTGACCAATGTCTAACTGTCTCTTGGGAGGCTTCCTTACCAGTGAATGGAGTGATAGTCCCCCAGATGTCATCAGTGTCATGTCCAGTGGCAGACAACAGGGCTTTTTCATGGTTTCTTTGGGGTGTGTGTGTGTGTGTGTGTGTGTGTGTGTGTGTTTAAAGCTGCTTCTAAAATATCACTTATTGCTTCTCAGCCTTTTGGCTAAGATCAAGTGTAAAATATCGCCACTTTAGAGCTAAAGGAAAAGGGATCAAAATTCCACAACTTGGTTTGAAAAAAAAAGCGAGAATCAGCAATGATTGTGCCCACAGAAATGCCGAGGCAGGCGAGTGGCCTCTGTGCGTCTTTAGGGGGCTCCAGGGCCTGGCCTCCCCACCGACTTTTCTTCCCAGAAGGCAATGTGCCTGATAGAAAAGAACTAGAATCAACAAGGAGAACATTTTTTTTAAAGAATCAGAACTCTCTGTTCTTTTTTCTGCCTAGACTTGTTTTACTCCTTCCTTGTTATTCCTGGAAAAATGCTGTTGTAATCATCTCTTCCAAAGTGAGTTACTCTGCTCTGTCTTAAGGGGAAAAAATGCTCTGCCCCAAGGAACAAATAAAATAAATGCCTTCAGTCCCTGTTCACCAAAATTGCCCTGTGTCAGCTGAGATCATTCATCATTATCTCTCCAAGTCTTGATGGGCAAAATTTTCTTCACACAAAAAGTAAGCAGACCCTAGGTTTCAGTGTTCACTTAATGCAAGCCAGTCCTTTGTGGTAAAAAATAAGCATAAATCCTATCGATCTGTGTTTTTAATGGGGTCTTTTTCTGTCTTCTTTCAAGCTTTGCCACCGGCTGTGTGGTGAATGGGGGAGATGTGCGGTGCTCCTGCAAAGCTGGGTACACAGGAACACAGTGTGAAAGGTAAGGTGGGCGCCCCTCCCCGCTCAGCCTGCAGAGGGGGTAGGGAGAGCTGTGGGTGGGGCTGCCAGGCACTGGCGCAGAGCTAGGGGTGGGGCTGGGAGTTTGAGGCCTGGAAAAAGGTCTCTTGGGAAAAATACAAGACTGCTCCCCTAATAAATCATTAACATCATTCTCTTTCCTGCTTTGTACGTTTCAGAAAACTGAGAATGAGGCACAACACATACAGTCACCCACAAGTAGCTCTACCTACATCCCCCAACACGCACCCCTGTGTACCTCAACCCCTGACACCTCCCTACCTACCCCTCCTCCACAATGATCTCTGCATACCCCCTATTTCTACATGTCCCTTCCACGTATCTCCACATACACCTGCCCTCAACGTATCCCTACTTACCTGTACACATGTACAACTTTCTACACTCTTCCGTATACACATATATCCACAGCCCTAGCCTAGATAGCCCCCCCCGCCCCCCCACACACACACCCCTCTATCCCCACACTATATTTTGAACACTTTCAGGACAATCTGTGTCTTGTTTATTTCGGAATCCCTGGTTCCAAGAGTGGTACTGTTCACATAATAGGTGTTCGGTAATGTTTGTGAAACAAAATAATAAATGTTATGCAATGGAAACTGTAAGATTAATGACAAAGGGCCACAGAACCAAGCTTTAGTTATTCACGGACAATTTTCATGATTAGCCACTGTGCATAGGACACTGCCAAGTACTGAGAAAGATATAAAAGATACTTATAAGCTAGCTGAGAAGAAAGCACACACATATTTGGAAAAGTGACAGCATGAAAAATGAATCATATGGTTTATATATTTTAAAATTTAATATAACTTTCTCATAAAATCAATACATATTTATTATAAAATGATGAAATACAAGTGAGCAGAGAACCAGTGATGGCTCCCCTACAACCTAGCCCTGTGCACTCAAACGCGTTCACATACAATCCTATTTATAATCATTTTGTCTACAGAAAGCCACTGTTAAAAAGCTGGCTGTTTGTTCCTACAGATCATTTCTAAATGTGTGAACCCTTAAAAAAAAAGTAGATTCCTGTTTTACTTTCTGTTTTGACTTGTTTTCTTATCTAATACTATGTTAGTAATATCTTTCCATATCAGTAAGTATTCACTGATAACATCACATCAATGACCAAAAATGTCCACTGGGTTTCCATAATCCCGTATTCTTGGTCTTGGAGATCCTTTTACTGTTCTCCATTTAAAGCAACACTAAAATTAAATCCTTGCAGCTTAATATTTGTGTATGCATATCCTCAAAGTATAATTGTAAAAGTGGATTCCTTGGGTCAGAGGATAGGTTTTCCAGGCTTTTAATACTTTTCGCAAAATTGCCCTCCAGAAAAGTTTATATTCTTACAGCAGCAAAAGAGAATGAGTGACTACCTACCCCAATGGATATTGGAAAGGATCAATATTTTAAATATTTGCCAATTAGGGCCAAGCATGGTGGCTCAAACTTGTAATCCCAGCACTTTGAGAGGCCAAGGTGGGAGGATTATTTCATGTGATCCAGGGGTTAGAGACCAACCTGGGCAGCACAGAGAGATATCAGCTCCATATTTTTTTTTTTTAATTAGCCAAGTGTGGTGATGTGTGCCTGTGGTCCCAGCTACTTGGGATGCTGAGGTAGGAGAACCATTTGAGCCCAGGAGTTTGAGGCTGCAGTGAGCTATGATCACACTACTGCATTCCAGCCTGGGCAACAGAAAAAAAAAAAAAGCCAATTTGATAGAGAAAAATTGTATATCATTTTAATTTATGTTGTTTTGTTTAAACTTTAAAAGAGTTTGACTAATTTTTTTTTAACCAGAAAATGAACTCAACCAGATTTCAAGTAAGGCATAACCATCCTAGACTGGGGTTATCTGAAATGTTTATGGATAAGGTAGGACTTTGGTAGGTCCAAGAGGTGACTAGAACCCAGTGGAGCCAGAAGATGGAAGTGGTGGGCAGGTTAGGTTGGGGAAGCAAGGCAGGAAAGCCCAAGGGGCTGGAAGACACTTGCCATGTGTAGGAGGTGGGGACTGCCTTAGACTGGGGACACTGAGCCGCAGCTAAGGAGCCCAGTTCTATGGCAAAAGATGGTAATGGAAGGTTCTTCTGTTTTCCATTTTCCATTTCAGCAAAAGGAGCATTTCTCACACTTGCCTTACACTTATTCAGTTATTCTCTCAATGAAAAATGTATGGAGGTCCTAGTATATATATGTCTGGCACAGTGCTAAGTACTGGAGGCACATTAGCAAACAGCACAGACAGTGTCCTCAAGGGCTTTCCAGTCCAGTGGTGGACAGACATCAAAACATGCCATTAAAATAGCGAGAGATGGGAGAACTGGGCTAAGTTGAGTTGCAATTAGGAGGTGCATCCAACCAGCGAGAAGGGAAGGATTTGGGGAGTGGGAAAGGATTCTAGGCTCTGAGGTTTAAAAGCCACAGGGGACCAACACATGGAAGAGGCGTCCTAATTTCATCCTCTTTATGGCTCTTCACAAACAATGAAGCATTAAACAGCAACAGGCTCGGTGAGACATCCATTTGACAAGCAAAATTTTTAATTAACAGTACTTCTCTCAGCTGATGTTTGTTATATTTGATGTCTCAAGAAAACAAGCTATTATTTCTTTAAAAAATTTTTTGAAGCTTTTTCATGGATAAATGCCATTTTAAGTCAACATTTTTCATTCGTTAGACACAGCACCCAGACATCATTCCTGGCACTAGTGATTAACTACACAATGATAAACACAAGGACAGTCAAGGGTGAAAAGTAGGAATATAGATTATGCAGGAGACTAGCTGGATAGAAGCCAGAGCGGCCAGCTGTGGGGAGGGTTTCCCAAACGCTTTCCAGCCCATACATGCTCTTACCCCCTCTTCTCCCTCAGACACACAGGGCCACAGATGACAAGCCTATTTTCTGCTCTTTATTTGTTGTACCAGTGTTATTCGTGAAATCACGAAGTTTTACTTCAGTCCTTTGTGTTTAGCCACTACCATAAATTGAGAATAAGAGAACAAGTTATTTCTTGTAACCAATAAGTAATGCTTTGCAAGAGTAAGGAAAAAGTAGAATCGAACTTCCTGAATATTTCTGTAATTTAAATATAAGGTACTTTGTAATTATGCATCTATTAAATGGGAAGTTTAGAGGTAGGTAAGAAAGACATCAGAAATAAAGTATTCTAGAACACAGAGCTTCTGCATAGCATGATCTGTTAGGTAGAATACCAAGCCAGTCACAAAATAAAGCCCTATTATTAGTATATGACCACCTTGCTTAGTAGACTTAGATAGGACACCTCAGCCTAGTTACCTTCTTGATTATTAGGAGATACATGGACCTTCTGCTTTCTTGTAATAATTTCAAATGATGCCATTTAGAAGATAATATTTTGTCATGTCTTATAATGATAGCTACCCTTCATTGTCTGTTATGTGCAGATATTATGCTAGATTCTTTATTACATTATCTTTTATATTCACTGAGCAAAATAGGTATTATTAGTCCACTCATTTATTCATTCAACAAATGAATGAATATGTGCCAGGTGGCAGGGATATATCAGTAAGCAAAACAGCCCAAAACTCCACGTCTTCATGGAGCTTATATTTTCATGGGGGCTGTGGGGGGGACCGGTAAAGAAACCGAAGCACAGAGGGTTACAGCAACAGCCCAAGATCACACTCGTAAGTAGTGGGGATAGGAGTCCAACCAGATCTTTCTGATCCTTTACATTATATCACCAGTGTATCCATGGTAATACATTGGTGAAGTATATTGGAAGTAATTTGGGGGTGACTGGATGGGGAGTGGAACTTTGTTAGTGGAAATATTGTAATTGACATCCCAACTCCAGGAGCATTAATATGTGCTTATTTGACTTTTTTTTTTGAAAAAATAAAAACAAAAACAAAAACAATCTAAGAATCAAGGAAATGTGATCTTTAAACTTGTAAACCAGGAATGAGTTCTCATTACTATACTATCTAGAATAACAAAGGCTCAGGGCCAAAGGTAGCAGCTGTAACTGCTCTCAGTTGTTTAAGAGCCATTATATACAGCACAGCAGCAATTAGTGCAAATATGAATTATGCAGACTTGACATAGTGCAGGCCAGGCACAGTGGTTCATGCCTGTAATCCCAGCACTTTAGATGCTGAGGCAGGAGGATCACTTGAGCCCAGGAGTTCAAGACCAGTCTGGGCAACATAGCAAGACCTTATCTCTGCTAAAAATTAAAAAATTAGCCAGGCCTGGTGGCATGCACCTGTAGTTCCAGTTTTTTGGGAGGCTGAGGCAGAAGGATTGCTTGAGCCCAGAAGTTCAAGACCAGTCTGGGCAATATAGCAAGATCTCACCTCTACTAAAAATTTAAAAATTAGCCAGGAATGGTGGCATGCACCTGTAGTCTCAGTTTCTTGGGAGGCTGAGACAGAAGGATTGCTTGAGTGCAGAAGTTTGAGGTTGCAGTGAGCTATGATTGTGCCACTGTACTCCAGCCTGGACAACAGAGTAAGACTGTCAGAAAGAAAGAAAGAGAGAGAGAGAGAGAGGAAGGAAGGAAGGAAGGAAAGAAAAGAAAAGAAAAGGAAGGGAAGGGAGGAGCAGAGGGAGGGAGGAAGGAAGGGAGGGAGGGAGGAAGGAAGGAAGGAAGGAAAGGGAGGGAAGGAAGGAAAAGAAGGAAGAAATAATGCAATAGGAAATATTAAGAAATTCCTCCCTCATTCAAAAAATTGGAAATTATATGGATCTTACTTCAAATTTATTTCTGTGAGACAATTGAAGGGGTAAATACCTCCGTATTGAGAAATATTCATTCTTGCAGATCTATGTCAGTTTTCCGCCCTTTGGGTTACAATATCCCAAACAGAGAGCTAGAGATTGAGAAAATTGGTTGGGATAAACGATGAGTTATTTGGTTGTTTCTCCTCCTCTCTATATTTTGTGTAGGTGTGCACCAGGATATTTCGGGAATCCCCAGAAATTCGGAGGTAGCTGCCAACCATGCAGTTGTAACAGCAATGGCCAGCTGGGCAGCTGTGATCCCCTGACTGGAGGTAAGGTTGACCCACACCCCTACTAACTTGCATTTATAAAGCTGGTATAACTTAACAGCCTAAGAACCCAAGCACACATCTTTAGGATGCATAATACACAATTCCAGCCAGCAAGCTGTCCCCAGGATGCATAATACACAATTCCAGCCAGCAAGCTGTCCCCAGGATGCATAATACACAATTCCAGCCAGCAAGCTGTCCCCTTGTTTTGACAACCCTGGGCATGATTAGATAGTATTTTCAGCTTTGGTGAATAACCTGTTTCAATGCACTTTTTTTTTTTTTAAGTGAATTGTTTTTAAAACTTACCTAATTATAACCAAAATAACTTCAGATCCTACTTTGGTGATTTTGCTGAGCTCTCCCTTTGATATTGTAGGGTTATTGTCTCATCAGCTTTCCAGTGTATGTCCGAAGAAATTGAAATACTCTTTGTCTTACAGCAGTACATGTTCTGGGATGTGGGTGGGTAACTGGGGTGGATTTTATACACCAAGAAAAAGATAATTAGCAGGAGTTAGTATGGGTTTATTAGGATCAACTTGGAACAAAAAGGAAGACTATCCTCTTCCTTCTTTGACAGAGTATTAATAGGATTAATCAGGAAAATGCTATTGATGTAGTGTGATACCAAACACTTAGATAAAATCTTTCATCTTATACTTATGGACAAGTTGAAGAACTAAACCCTGGATACGTGGATTCCAGCTGGTCAAGTGACTATTCCCAAAGGAATGCAGAGTAAATGGATTAATGCCAGTCTAGAATGGGGTATTTATTGTCATGCCTCAGGACTTCATCCTTGGCTCCACATTTTTTATTTGGATGGAAATATAGAAAGCATGCCTACCCATTTATCAGATGACACCAAGTTGGGAAGAACAGTAAAAGGACCAAGTGAAAACTTCCCCTTCACCTACAGAAGGTTTACAGAAAATTAGTGGACAAAAGGCAGATTAATAGGAGAAAAGGCATACACAATTTTATTTTAATGTGTGTAACACAGGAGAATCACAGGACAATGATTACCCAATAACCCAGTGGGACATAGATGCTTATGTACCCTTCTTCTTAGGGGAAAGAGATGCGGAAATGTGGATGATTTTAAAGGGAATGGTAAATGATTTTTAGGCTGACTCACTGGACTCGGAGAACATACAGTGAGGCCTGGGACAAAATCTTTTGGGCCCACAGAACAGACAATGGTTTGTGACAAGAGTCTGTCCAGGTGTGTTGACAGACTTCAGTCTTTCTCCCTGAAATATGAGTTAAGTTAATGAAAACTCATGGAAGAAACCAGAAGTAGTTTGTTTTCATTTTTGGCAAGTCTGAATGTTGGGAAGATAAGTGGGTATCAGAATAAAGTTTTTTCTGGCATCTGCTGGTCTCCAAGGGCCTTCAATTTAAAATAATCAGCCTACCAGGGTGCCATATTTTGGGGTGAAATTCTCTGGTCTTCTCCAATAGTAAGTGCCTCCCATGACATTCAGAATTCAAAAGGGCCTCAACAGTCTGGTATGATGGGCCAATTCAACCAGACAAAATGATGTTAAGGATAAGGGTGTGGTCCCATAGTTGAGTGGAAAAAATAAATAAACCTTTAGCTATGTAATAAGTGGTAACTGGCTTAGTAGCAGGAGGTGTAAAAAAGCTTAAGGTTGTCATCAGCAGTCAGTGCAGGGTAGGTTAGGGTGTGGTGTGGCCCCTAAGATAGCTGGTACTGTTTTCACTGAGTTCCAGTGTCTAAAGCCAGGGTCCATGGCACACTCCTCACGTAAGTCCTCATGTGAGAGTTAGTTACGTCTTTAGAAGACAATAGAAGAGCTATAGTTGTTCAGAAAGAGAGTAAGACTCTGAAGGGACGTGGAACTGTGTCACATGAGGAAGGATTGACCAGGGCAGTGAAAGGAAGAGCAGGAAAGGACATGTTCGTCAGGCTGGCATGTGGGAAAGGGTTGGTCTTGTTCTCTGAGACATAAGGGACAGAACTTAGAGCAAAGAGTAGAAGCAAGAGGGAGCTGTATTTTAAGTGATTCTAAGGAAGAAGTGTTGAATGTTTAAAGATGAAACAGATTGCTTTAAAAGGAGGCAATTTCTCCTGTCACTGGAGGTATTCAAGAAGCTTCAACATCACGTGCAGCTTATTCTCCAGACTAATGCCTCTGCAACCCTCATTTCCCCCACACTGGTAACAAAAATCAGCAACCTGAAATGAGGATAGTAACTATTTGTTCCCAAAATGGAAGAAAATGTTTATGTATGAGACTTGCTTATTCCTGTTAGAGTTTTTGTTTTGTTTTGTTTTTGTTTTTGAGACGGAGTCTCGCTCTGTCACCCAGGCTGGAGTGCAGTGGCGCAATCTCGGCTCACTGCAAGCTCCGCCTCCCGGGTTCATGCCATTCTCCCGCCTCAGCCTCTCTGAGCAGCTGGGACTACACGCGCCCGCCACCACGCCCGGCTAATTTTGTTGTATTTTTAGTAGAGACGGGGTTTCACCGTGGTCTCGATCTCCTG
The DNA here is from genome assembly GCF_006542625.1 of Nomascus leucogenys. Classification (NCBI taxonomy): domain Eukaryota; kingdom Metazoa; phylum Chordata; class Mammalia; order Primates; family Hylobatidae; genus Nomascus; species Nomascus leucogenys. The sequence continues at coordinate 55,966,256 of NC_044384.1, read as the reverse complement.
ACCTCGTGATCCGCCCGCCTCGGCCTCCCAAAGTGCTGGGATTACAAGCATGACCCACCGCACCTGGCCTTCTGTTAGAGTTTTGTTGTTGTTTTTTATTCTTTTTTTTTTTTCTTCAACTAATAATGGACACATTCCTTGGTGGTCAAAATGCAAGCTTGTTGGGAAAATTCCACTAATAAATCAATCATCCAGAGAAGCCTAGTCACCCATAAACTATTCAGGGTGCTGTTGAAAATTGTCAAGGAAACAAGACCATGCTTTCTGGCCAGAAGCCATTTACAGACTAACTGAGGAAATAGAAGTATCACAATATATACATATAAGAGCAAATGGCTGGGCATGGTGGCTCATGCCTATAATCCCAGCACTTTGGGAGGCTGAGGTGGGTAGATCACCTGAGGTCAGGAGTTTGAGACCAGCCTGGCCAACATGGGGAAACCCCATCTCTACTAAAAATACAAAAATTAGCTGGGTGTGGTGGCAGATGCCTGTAATCTCAGCTACTCGGGAGGCTGAGGCAGGAGAATCGCTTGAACCCAGGAGGCAGAGGTTGCAGTGAGCTGAGATAGCACCACTGCACTCCAGCTTGGGCGAAAAGACCGAAACTCTGAAACTCTGTCTCAAAAAAAAAAAAAAAAAGCGAGTAAGGCTTTTTTTTAAAAAGGAACCCATGATTATATATAATAAATTAAAATGTATACAAATATTTATAAAGGGAACATTGTCTTTGAGTGGCAAGATCAAGGATGATGCTTTTATCTCATTTTTCTGACTTCTCCGTATTTTCCATAATTAATTTATATTATTTTTTACAATTAAAAGTAAATGTGGTTTAAAATGTCTGTCTTATACACACAAAGTGTGGAATATTATTGGCTGGCGAGAATAACAGATGTGAAAGCCTCTTGCAGCTTGTCCAGGAAAATGTTAAGCATAGAGTTTTGCTGTTGTGAAGATAGATAGTTTGTTCAGGGGGAAGTGAAAGGACATGTCAATGTCAGAATGCACGGCATGGGGAAAAGAGTACACATGGAAGGGGTCAAGAATGCCCAGGGTTGACCAGCAGGCTTTACTGTAGCTGAGAACCTCAAAACTCAGCTTGTCCAGGCTGGCCAATATGGTGAAACCCCGTCTCTACTAAAAATACAAAAATTAGCCAGGCGTGGTGGTGCACGCCTGTAGTCCCAGCTACTCGGGAGGCTGAGCAGGAGAATCAGTTGAATCTGGGAGGCAGAGATTGCAGTGAGCTGATATCGTGCCACTGCAGTCCAACCTGGGTGACAGAGTGAGACTCCCCCGCGCCCCACCAGCCAAAAAAAAAAAAAAACACAACAAAAACTCAGCTTATATGTGCTGTCGTTGGTGGTGTGGGCCCACTGACATTGTATGTCCATCACTATCACCACATCTGTCACACTGTTTTGTAACTTGTCTGCCCCCCATGTTTCATGGGACTGTTAAGTCACAGAGCAGCAGGGATTTTGTCTTGTTATCTTTGTATTTCCAGCAGCTAGCATGGGACTCTGGCACACTGTAAATGCTCAAATTTGCTCAGTGAATGTTTGCACAATGTTCTTGAATGATGCCAGAAGCAGCATGAACATACAGGAGGCTGTCCAATGAAGAAAGCCCTAATGCGAATGATCGAGAGGCTTGATTTGATAAGAAAACATGGCCCTTTATAGAGTTGACCTTTGTAGTGAAGGAATTGAATATATAACAGGGAAGCCACAAAAGCAGTTCCTGCAGCGAGCCTGCTGGGAGATGAGAAGGCTTCCTGGGCACTGGCATGGATGAAGGAGGGAAAAGGAAGAGCTAGCGATGCTGGGTAGTTGGGTGTCTATTAGGTTGGTGCAAAAGTAATTGTGGGTTTTGCCATTACTTAAAATGGTGAAAACCACAATTACTTTTGCACCAAACTAATAAAACTTTGCAAAACTAGCTTTTCTGAAAACCAAGTTAAAGAGCAGATGAAGAGTAAGTTTAATAACAACGTCTTCTTTGGTTATTTTCTGATTTCAGACTGCATAAACCAAGAACCCAAAGATAGCAGCCCTGCAGAAGAATGTGATGGTGAGAAAAGAAAGCCCCTTCTCCTCCTTTCCAAGTTGTGGGGTTTGGTTTGATATGTGAGCCCCATGCTGGGTCGTGCAGTTCCCAGTCTGAGAAAGTAAGGGTGGGAGGAGGTAGAAGGGGACTACTTAGGGTCAAATCAGCTTCTCTCTGTATGTCCTTCAGCAGGGGACCCTGCTTCTCCAAGCCTCAGTTTCATCATTTGCTAAGTTGACATGATAACTAGACCTACCTTATAGGGATGTTAGGGAAATGCTTGTAAATGTCTTATCACAATGCCTGGTAAATTGCAAGCATCCCATAGATGAAGGCTATTATTATTTTCCTCATGTATAAAGTAAGCAACAAGTTGCATGGAATCACCATTTCTAAAATGCTCCCTGTGCATAGGGCTCTCCTTTTTTCAGAATCCACATCCCTCCCTGAGAAGGCCAGGGCTGTGGTTGTCACCCGTGATGATCTGCGTGCGTGCCAACTAGGCTGCATAGCGCTTGTGGTCTTTTCACAGTCTCACGGCTGCCCCCACAGCACATTTGCCTTTGATTGTGGCCCCTACAGATTGTGACAGCTGTGTGATGACTCTCCTGAACGACCTGGCCACCATGGGCGAGCAGCTCCGCCTGGTCAAGTCTCAGCTGCAGGGCCTGAGTGCCAGCGCGGGGCTTCTGGAGCAGATGAGGCACATGGAGACCCAGGCCAAGGACCTGAGGGTAAATCCCCTGTGGCCGAGAGTAGACACGTGGGGAGGAGATGCTGCGGGAGTGGATTCTCCATAAGCAGGAAGAGAGAGGTTGACTCCTGGAAAGGCTCAAGGGTTGTCTTCCTCTGATCCAAATGAAGATAAGAGTTTTCCTGGTGGAAAATCATTTTTGTGAACACACAAAACTAACACATCTAGGTGAACAATACTTATTGGATATTTCCGGCGAATTTTTCTCATAGAGCCTTTATTTCAGTATCTTGCATTCAGAAGACTCAAACACAGGTTTGTGTTAAATTGGTATTAACTCTTCTTTAAATGCTGGATAGAATTTTTCCAGTGAAGCCATGTGAGCCTGGAATTTTCTTTGTTGGAAGTTGTGGTTTTTTAAAATAAACCATGAATTTAATTTTCAAAGAATAGGTATGAGACTACAGTATTTGGGCTATGTGTTTCTTCTTGAGTAATACTTGGTCATTTACACCTTTCAAATAATGTGTCAATTTCATCTAAATTACCAAATATATTGACATAAAATTGTTCATAATGTTCCCTTATTATCCTTTATACATCTGCAAAGTCTATAAAGATGCCTTCTCATTCATTTTCTGATAATGATAATTTATATCTTATCTCCTTCTCTTAATTATTTTGGCTAGAGTATTATCAATGTTGTTGATCCTTTTATTTCATTGATTTTATCCATTGTTTTTCTGTTTTCAATTTCATTGATTTCTGTTCTTATCCTTTTTTTTTTCCTTCCTTATGCTTGCTTTGGGTGAAACTTGCCATTCATCTTGGTTTCCTGAGCTTATTTTATTGATTCAAAATCTTTGATTCTGACGTAGGCCTATAATCCTATCAGTTTTACCACTAAGCACTGCTTTAGCTGTATCCCACAGACCTTGCAATGTTATGTTTTCATTCTCATTCAATTCAATGGATTTTCTGATTTTCTGATTTTCCTTGTAATGTATCTGTAACCCATGTGTTATTTAGAAATGTGTTGACCAGGCATGGTGGCTCATGCCTGTAATCCCAGCACTTTGGGAGGCCAAGGTGGGTGGATCACTTGAGCCCAGGAGTTGGAGACCAACCTGGCCAACATGGTGAAACTCCCACTCTACTAAAAATACAAAAATTAGCCAGGCGTGATGGCACACGCCTATAGTCCCAGCTACTTGGGAGGCTGAGGCAGGAGAATCACTTGAACCCCAGAGGCGGAGGTTGCAGTGAACTAAGATGGTGCCACTGCACTCCAGCCTGGGTGACAGAGCAAGACTCCATCTCAAAAAACAAAAACAAAAAAGAAACGTGTTGTTTAATATCCAAATTGGGGAATTTTCCAGATAACTTTGTGTTACTGGTTTCTAATTTAACTCTTTCATGGTCAGAGAACACACTTTCTATTATTTCAATCCTTTTAAATGTGTTGAGGTTTGTTTTATAGCTCAGAATGTGGTCCATTTGGGTGAATGCTGTATGTATACTTAGATGGAAGGTGGCTGAGAGGGTATCCTAAGAAGTAATAGAACCTATTTCCCTGAGGGGAAATAGGGGATGCTGTGCCCATGAATGGGGGATAAAAAGCAGCCTGGAAACTGCCCAGTGCTCATCGTTGGGTGATGGCCATATGAGAGCCTAGCAAAGCTACAGGGGCGGGACAAATCTACAGACCTGGATCTGTTCTGGAATGTTACATCCTCTCAATGCCACCATGGTATATAAATCCTAAACTGCCAAAGTAAGACCTGGTCCTAGACCGCGGGTCGGAGGTTCGAGTAGGGGTGGTGATAAGCATAAGAGCACTAGACAGGGCCCAGAGAGCACAAAGAAAGGGGAACTCCCACCCAGAATGAGCCTGCAAACATTGTTAGCAGAGAAGTAATAAGAAAGACATCCAACAGAAGCAACAGTCAAGAGATGAGTTCACTTTGGATAAAATGAAAACAATAGGACAATCTGAAAATGACTTTGCAGAATAACACCCAATAGAAGGAACAAGAAATTAGGAAATTTGAGGGGGGAAACCATTAGAAATCAAATAAGAAGAGGTAGATAGGAAAAGACCCAATTGAAAATCATGGAAATGAAAAAATAGACTCATCGAAGTAAAAGCATTCAGTAGATGAGATCAGCTCTAGTCTAGACACAGTGAACAAGGCTTTGGGGAAAGTTTAATAAGTACTTTTGGGTTGAGGGCTGATTCTAGTGACTATAGCTGAGTATATATAGCAAAAGGTTATTCCAGAAAAATGACTCTTTCCTTTCCTTTTGGATAATTTTAGTCCAAGGTTTATAGGCTTAATATGGAGAAGAGGAGAGGAAAAGCATTTATGTCTTGAGGGAAAAAAAAAGGAAGCCACTGGGTTGCTTGGATTTCATGACATGGCCCTGCAGCCTTCACCGTTCTGCACACACACTGTTTGCCACACCCTGTGCTAAGGGCTTTACTCAAGTCTTACAACCTCCTCATGAGGAACCTAGTGTTATTCTCATTAAACAGGCATGGAGAAGCTGAGCAACTTGCCTAAAATCATGGTGGTTCTGGAAGAATTCAAATCAAGATCAAATTCTAAAGACCATGCTTTACCCACTCCACCTCTTATCCAGGTGTTCTGCTGACAATCTATATAATGACTTGCCTCCCTTTCCCCAAAGTAAAGTTAAAATAGAACTGTCTTCTTGCCATATCACACAAACATGCAAAAATTAAGAAAGATTATGTATAAGAAGGGAAGTAACATTTTTGAATGCTCTTGTGTACATGACATTTTAAAATATATTAGCTCACTTATCACCAAAACCAACCCTGCAGCTAAATACGATAATCCCCAATTTACTAATGGAAGAGCAAGCCTTAGTGAGGCTCATCTATTATGTGGCAGACTAAGGGTTTGGACCTAGGCTTTATTTAAAGCCTGTATTCTTTTACCCAACACTGGTTCTGACCTACATATTGAGGTAATAATATCATTTTTTCCTATAAACTTTTCAATATATTAATACTTTTTTCCAAAAAATTGAAAATAATCACCGTTCTAGATATTATGTGCAGCAGCATCTAAGGGTCTAAGAGTAATGAGGCAATTTAGCCTAAAGAAAGGGCAAGGGACCCGGATTGTGGTCCTGAAGCAACCACCGATGAGCTATACAACTGTGGACAAGTCACCTGACTTCTTTGGGCTTCCATTTTCTCATTTGCAATATGAGGCTGTTCAGCTACACGAGCTCCGAGTTCCCTGTGGTTCTGTTCGATGAGATTCTTTGAATAGATTCCTAATGGTTCCTTCATTCAAGTAGCCATATGCACTGCTTTTAGTGTTGTCAGGTTAACTGCAGGTTTTAAAAAACTGTATTTATTATAGAATCTGGAAATTAATTACTCAGGTAAGTAGTATCGCCCTCATTTCTATAAGGTTAGGTCATTAATTCAAGTGAAGTAGCTCTTGTCTCTTCACATTTGTCACATTTGCTACTTTATTTTAGAGCCATATCACAATGTACATCAGAAAATAGATTCCTTATGTAACCTATTTCAAAGAACCACATTTGTGTGTGTGTGGAACTGACAATGGTCTTGCCAAATGATTCTTCATTTATAACCCTGTTGACCAGGTTGATAGGACTTAGTCTTAATTTATACTGTAAAGTGACATTCATTTGTGTTTTATTTCCAGAATCAGTTGCTCAACTACCGTTCTGCCATTTCAAATCATGGATCAAAAATAGAAGGCCTGGAAAGAGAACTGACTGATTTGAATCAGGAATTTGAGACTTTGCAAGAAAAGGTAATGTGTTAGGTCCGTTTAACTTTGGGGTTTTTTTGCTTTCAAAGTATTTTTATTTTTCCTCATTGGCTTAATTTGCTGCTAATCAATTTATTTTTCATATAGGCTCAAGTAAATTCCAGAAAAGCACAAACATTATACAACAATGTTAATCGGGCAACACAAAGCGCAAAAGAACTGGATGTGAAGATTAAAAATGTCATCCGGAATGTGCACAGTAAGAAGAGTTATTAAGCCCAATTACATTTTTTTGGTTACATAACCTTCGTTGTACACTGAAAGAATTCCCTTTAAGATTTCAACATTATGAAAAGAATCCCATAGTGATACTAAAAAACTAATATAAAATCTCCATAGAAGTTTCTGCCTTTTTTTTTTTTTTTTTTTAAGTAGCCTACTGGAGCCCAGAATTCCCAGTTTAATAAACCACTTGATGTTTCCTAGTTCTCTTAAAGCAGATCTCTGGGACCGATGGAGAGGGAAACAACGTGCCTTCAGGTGACTTTTCCAGAGAGTGGGCCGAAGCCCAGCGCATGATGAGGGAACTGCGGAACAGGAACTTTGGAAAGCACCTGAGAGAAGCAGAAGCTGATAAAAGGGAGTCGCAGCTCTGTAAGAATGCTCCCAAATTCTTGCATCTAGTCCATTCTAATTGATTTGAAACACGATGTGCGGAGTGCAATGTAGAGTTCCCCATTACAGGTGGAACGCCTCATGGTTTCAGCGAATATTACTGTTAGAGCATCACGTGGTGAAAATTGGTAGCCCCCAGGAGACCCAGGTTACCAATGGGCTGTAGAATATAACAGCTTACCATCATGCAAAGAAAAAAAAAAAAGTTCTTCTAAAAGTTAGATATGGTTGCCTCTTTTTCCTTCTTAACTGCATTTTTCTGATGCTTATTCACCTCTTTCCAGTTTTCTCATTACATCATTATTAATGCTCACCTCACCACTATTGAATTTTTGAATCACAAATTGATATTAGCACTACTACAGATTGAGTTTCCCTTTCCAAAATGCTTGGGACCAGATGTGTTTCAGATTTTTGATTTTTTTGGATTTTGGAATATTTGCATAGACTTAATGAGACCTCTTGGAGATGGGACCCCAGTCTAAACATAAAATTTATTTACGTTTCATTTACATCTTATACACATATGTCAAAGGTAATTTTATACAATATTTTTAATAATTCTGTGAGTGAAATGAACTTTGTGTGTGTGTGCGTGTGTGTGTGTGTGTGTGTGTGTGTGTGTGACAGAGTCTCACTCCATTACTCAGGCTGGAGTGCAGTGATGCGATCTCAACTCACTGCAACCTTCACCTCCTGAGTTCAAGTGATTCTCATGCTTCAGACTGAGGAATAGCTGGGATTACAGGTGCCTGCCACCATGCCTGGCTAATTTTTGTATTTTTAGTAGAGACAGGGTTTTACCATTTTGGCCAGGCTGGTCTCAAACTCCTGACCTCAAGCAATACGCCTGCCTTGGCCTCCCAGTGTGCTAAGATTACAGGCGTGAGCCACCGCACCCAGCCTCTGAAATGAACTTTTGACTGCATTTTGACTGCAACCTGTCACATGAGGTCAGATGTGGAATTTTCTGTTTGTGGCACCATGTCATTGCTCAAAAATGTCAGATTTTGAAGCATTTCAGATTCTGGCTTTTTAGATTAGGGATGTTCAAATTTGTATTACAAAAACAAAAAAAGGATATAGTAGAAATTAACAGAATACATCAAAAGGTTTTGACTAGAGAAAATGCCTCGTTAGTTCAGAACTGAGAAATATTAGTTTAGTGCATACTTTTTACAGATACTGGTATTTATTCTTTAATAAAATGATATATCAGTGGTTAATATACAGATACTAGCAGTTTTCTTGCTTAGATTTTTATCGTTCAAATTTAATATGAGTCTTGGTTTTAACTGTAAGTAGGCAGTATTCACAGTGGAAGGAGTATGCACTTTACCCCCTGCAGCCAGCTCAAGTTCAAGTCCTAAGCCCAACTGGCCATGTAACCTTGGGTCAGTCCTCTCATTTCTCAAGGCTTCCATCTCTTTATCTAAAACATGAGAATGATAATTTATTGTTTTCCCGTGGAAGTTAAATGAGGCAACATGTACAGTGCACATAGCAGGTCTGTGTCAATGTGAATTTCCTTTCCCATCCCCTCCAAAGTTCAAGGAAAACCATGAAATGAGTAGAAACTTGATTCTCCCTTTGTAGTCTTTATAACGCAGCTTCAGTATGTTCATTTGTCAAGTAGAAAACATGAAGTGAATGTTTTACAGTGCTGAACCGGATAAGGACCTGGCTGAAAACCCACCAGGGGGAGAACAATGGGCTTGCTAACAGTATACGGGATTCTTTAAATGAATACGAAGCCAAACTCAGTGACCTTCGTGCTCGGCTGCAGGAGGCAGCTGCTCAAGCCAAGCAGGCAAATGGCTTGAACCAAGAAAACGAGAGAGCTTTGGGAGCCATCCAGGTGAGTTCACAGTTTGAAGCTGCGCACTTTCGTTAATAAGGATGAGAGAAGCAGTGATCTTTATTATTAATAAAGTGGCATAGCCAGGCACCTGTCTGTACATCTGATTATACCACCTCAGACCCAGATCAGACAGGAACAAAGAATTAAGTGCAAAACCATAGTCGTTTCTAGTCTTCAGCTACCAGAAAAGATTTTGAACTTAAACCACAGACAAAGCAGTGCAAACTGCTTCACCTGCATCCCCAGCTGAAAGAGTGTTGGAGGAATAATGTTGCCAAATAGATGAGAAATTAATATTGCTATAATTAATTCAAAGTGTATATTACGTTTTTGGTAATTTACTTTTTGTGTCAGATATGTATACTTTTTTATGAACATAATTATCATAATCACCAGCAAAGGCATTTTAAGCCATAATCTGCTTTATAGGAAATAAAAGTACAGGCCACATACAGAAGCTGCGATGATAGAATTTAGAGCTCTGGATTTTGCAGTTCATATATACATATATTTAGCGCCACCATACCTGGCTAATTTTTGTATTTTTAGTAGAGACGGGGTTTCACCATGTTGGCTAGGCTGGTCTTGAACTCCTGACCTCAGGTGATCCACTCGCCTCAGCCTCCCAAAGTGATGGGATTACAGGTGTAAGCCACCATGCCCGGCCTTACAGTTCATATTTTAAATAGTGAACATTGTATGCTAAAACAATAAGGCCAGGTGCAATGGCTTATGCCTGTAATCCTAACACTTTGAGAGGCCGAGGCAAGAGGATTGCTTGGGCCCAGGAGTTTGAGACCAGCCTCGGCAATGTAGTGAGACCGTGTCTCTACAAAAATTTTTTTTAAAAATTAGCTGGGCATAGTGGCATGAGCCTATAGTCTCAGCCACTCGGGAGGCTGAGGTGGAAGGATTGCTTGAACACACTGGTGCATTGGGGGCAAGGCTTCAGTGAGCCATTATCGAGCCACTGCACTTTAGCCTAGGAAACAGAATGAGACCTGTCTAAAAAAAAAAAAATTAAAAACAACAAAAATATGAGAGGTTCTGTAGGATTACAAAACAACAGTAAAATCAAAGTTGAATAACACAGGGCAGAGCCCAAAACAGGAGGAAGTTGGTAAATGAAAATAAATGATGTCTTAGTGGATGACTCTATGCTTAGCTCCCAATGCCTATTTGGATGGTACCATGTCTGTGTGAAGTTGCTGATTATGCCAAGGTAAGGGAGCAGGACCCAACTTTATAGGCCTCTGAACTCTGGCAGCCTTTCAGCCTGGCATTCTCAGGTTCTGTGTGACCTCTCGGTCAAGTGCCTGCTGTGTTCTCATTGGTACTGGCTGAAGGTTGGTGATGGTTTATTTACATAAAATCTTTTGGTCTGTTTCACAAACCAGATTTTGGTAATATACCCATCTCACTGAGCAAGTTGACCCCAATTGTAGAAACCTTCTTCAGCAGTGATAGCAATTGTTTCACTGGCATATCATTTAAGGAAACCATGATAACATACCTCCACTACAAAAAGAACTGATTTCCTATCACTTTGTGATTGCCTAGACAATGTTTAGGTTCAAGAAAGCATTCTGACTTTGGAATTACTTATATGCTATTGTCCCATAAATTTCTCTATGCCTTCTGATAATACATCATAGAGCTCAAGCAATTTTTTTTAATTTTCTCCAGAGACAAGTGAAAGAAATAAATTCCCTGCAGAGTGATTTCACCAAGTATCTAACCAATGCAGACTCATCTTTATTGCAAACCAACATTGCACTGCAGCTGTTGGAGAAAAGCCAGAAGGTAGAGGAAATAGTTGTTCTCTGGAAAAATATAAAAACATTTTAATTATATTGTGAGAAAACAATGAAATGGGCTGACCTACTTTTTTGTTTATTCAAAGTATAGTCTCTTAGATGGAACAGAATATATTGAAATGTTAACAGTAGTTCTCTCTTGCACAAGAATTATGAATGACATGTCTTCTTATGTTCATATGTATTACCTAATTTGTCTGCAATGAGCAAATCACTTTTGTGATAACAACAAAAAATTATAATGCTATTTTTAAAATATCAAGCATACAAGCATTTATTAACAGAAGATATTTAAGACTTGATAAAAACTGACACAATTTCTTAGCAGTTCAATGGGGATTTTAAAGTGTCTTTTATAATAACTATATCCTTTTTTATTATACTTTAAGTTTTAGGGTACATGTGCACAACGTGCAGGTTAGTTACATATGTATACATGTGCCATGTTGGTGTGCTACACCCAGTAACTCTATAATAACTATTTCTAAGTCATAAAAATGTTCTTTGGTTTACTACAACTTTATACTGATGATAACATTGTGCTTTTGTAAAGGTTACTAAAGGGTTTCTCACCATAATGAGAATGTTCAAGATAGTGGTAAACCTTGGGGAAATATTACCAGTGCTACTGTCTGAAGTGACCAAGGATTAACTGGTATGGTAAATAGGCTTAGAAAATATAACATCTCATTGTTGCCCCTGGAAACACATCAGTTATCATAGAGTTTGAGAAATCAGCACCTACATTCTTTGCTTGGATTTATACTGTCTTTGTTTATTTGGAAAAAATAGGAATATGAAAAATTAGCTGCCAGTTTAAATGAAGCAAGACAAGAACTAAGTGACAAAGTAAGAGAACTTTCCAGATCTGCTGGCAAAACATCCCTTGTGGAGGAGGCAGAAAAGCACGCACAGTCCTTACAAGAGCTGGCAAAGCAGCTGGAAGAGTGAGTGCATGGCTCAGGAGACCGGAAGGGCACATGGGCTGAGTGCAGCAGCTTGTCCTGAGACAAGCAAGGCCCTCCCCTGGGTTGGCTGGGTCTCCAGAACTGGGTGGAGGGCAGAGGGTGGGGTCAAGTCCAATGCCCCAGGCCCAAGTCAGAAGCAGAGCAGCAATAAGGGCACTAATTCCTGGCCACGTCCTTTGGGCACAGCTACAGAGGCCATCACCTCAGGTATGCACTTACCAAATGAAATGGGAAGGGGCTGGGCTCAAGTTGATGGCACCAGTGCAGTCAAACCTGGCCGACAGAGAGAGACTCTGCCATCTCTTTATTTTATTTTATTTTTTTCCATTTCTGAAAAAAGAAAAAAGAAAGAAAAAAGAAAAAGAAGACATGGAAAGGTCTGGGGGTATGTCAGCTGCTGGCAGAGGAAGGCTGTGGGGAGTGCCTAACCTGCCCTGTCTTCCAGGATCAAGAGAAACGCCAGCGGGGATGAGCTGGTGCGCTGTGCTGTGGATGCCGCCACCGCCTACGAGAACATCCTCAATGCCATCAAAGCGGCCGAGGACGCGGCCAACAGGGCCGCCAGTGCATCTGAATCTGCCCTCCAGGTGGGCACCTGTACCAGCAGCTTCTCCACATTCACTATGGAGATGGCTCATTTTTATATTTTCTTTCCATGGGCTCTAAGGAATAGAAACAAAGCATTATTTTAATATTTTAAATGAGAACTTGTTGTATAGAATAGAACTTGCTCTAGATATGGGTAATTTCTGTATTTGACTATTTCATGTCTGTAGCACAGTTTTAAAACTATGTGTAAAACCAGATAGAAATTACACTGATTATCAATTTTCAACCTGAACAAATATTATAGCCTATATCTTACCAGGTGTGCTTTTATGCTGTGATCATTAACCAAAAGGAGACATTTTTGCAAACAACTTGACCAGCATTTTCATCAGGTCATTTGGTCTTACCTCTCCATCTGTCTGTGGAGTCCTGTGGGATCTTATACGCACCATATGATAATTCCTATATCTGAAAATAAAGAACAAAATATTAAATATCAGAGTTCGAGGGACAGGATTGAAGAAGTTCAATGAGTGAAGACTTTTTTGTTCCAAAGCTTGAAAGCCTGAAAACAACTAAATTCTCTCCTCTGTTATTGTAGAGGTTTTTGTACGAATGGCAGTGAGCAGCTAAAACAAGTGTCACATAATTCGTCAGTATGCCACCAGAGATAGGCCCACCTCCCCAAGCCACATAATTCACATAGGTGTTAGGGCTACCTAGAGCCCTAACTGTATCTTTTAGGGAACAATCTAGTTCTAACTCCTTCCCCCTTTGAACTTCATCCTTAAAATTAAGGGCTTCAGACTAGGATAGAAATCTTATTCCATATTTCCTAACATACAGCATTTGTTTAAGGCTGTTAAATGCTTTGCTTTCAGACAGTGATAAAGGAAGATCTGCCAAGAAAAGCTAAAACCCTGAGTTCCAACAGTGATAAACTGTTAAATGAAGCCAAGATGACACAAAAGAAGCTAAAGCAAGGTATTAGCGGGAGTGGGAAATGGCAGGGATAGTCAGGAGCTTTAAATGACCTCTGGGACCAGGCCGGGCAGCCCTAAAAGCAAACGTTGTTTTTGAATCTCAGTGGCAATGCAGATGATACCTTTTATTTATTTTTATATTATTATTATTATTATTATTTTTAATAGAGATGGGGTCTGTGTTGCCCAGGCTGGAGTGCAGTGGCACAATCATAGCTCACTGTAACTTTGAACTCCTGGGCTTAAGTAATCCTCCCATTTCAGCCTCCCAAGTAGCTGAGATTACAGGTGTACACCACCATGCCCAGCTAATTTTTGTATTTTTTTTTAGAGGCAAGGTCTTGCTATGTTTCCCAGGCTGGGGTCAAACTCCTGTGCTTACAGGATCCTCCTGTCTCAGCTTCCCAAAATGCTGGGATTACAAGCATGAGCCACCATGCCAGGCCCAGATAATACTTTTTAAATTCATGATTTATTTATCAATTTCATGTATCCACCCAATATTCTAAATATTCCCCACCCATCATATACAAAATTAACTAGAGCCTTATAAATATAAATAAATCTTGAGAGTGATAGGCCTATTTGGGCCTGGCCTTTGTGGGGAGGCTATTTTAATTTAACCCACCTGTGATCATGGCATTGGCAACCCCACATGTCAAGAAAATTGGTTTGGGATCATTAGAATAACTGCTTTAAAATTTCTTAAGTCCTAAAATCTTTGCAACTAAAAGTCCCCAAAATCATACTACCGTGAAGCATGATAATTTTTTAAGCATAAATTTTATCTCTGGAAAATTTTCATGTATTTTACTTACTTATTTTTTTAAATAATTAAACTCTCTCAATCTCACCAAATTTCTGTGTTTCAAAAATGCTGTTTCTTGTGTTTCTACAGGCTCTTGTTGTCATCCATGAGTCCAAGGCCCTCATTTAGCCTCTTAGTCCTTTCAGAGGGATTAAATGATGCCTCTGTAAATTAAATAATTTCTCCCCTTTCTGCTTCCTTCCTTTCCTTCCTTCTTTCTTTCTCTCTTTCCTTCACATGTTAAAAAATTAAAGACATGAGAAATAAAATACCAAAAAAGTACTAACATACAATCATTTGCCTTGCAAATTTCAATAATTCAGATTTCCTGGTATGACATCTATTGCTGTCTACAAAATTTGAGCTTCAAGGTAGGCCCAGTGTGCTAAATAGGGTTAGGATGCTAACTATGTTGCTATGTAAACCAGTCCTGGAATCAAAATTGAAGCCATGAATTATCAAGATGGTCTTAAAGCATTTGCTGGTCATTTTCGATGACCCAAGGATGGCAATATTATCAGCTAGGAATGTCTGCTAGCTCCCTTTCTTTCACAGAATTTTTTAAATATGTCATTTTGGAAATTAACAGAAACAAACAGTGCCTACTTTGTGTCTGTATTTGCCTGGATGAGGCTCTTTCAGCAACACTCTTTTCTTGTCCTCTGATGGAAGAGGACCCTTTCTGCATTATTAATTCATTCATTCACTCATATATTCATTTACTCAACAAACATATACTAATATTATGCCTCAACTAGTGCCAGACACTACATTATGTGCCGGGACATGGTAGTGGATAAGACAGATGCATCTTTTACTAAAGAGAGTCTCTTACTCTGAGCAGATAAGAAGTTTAGCCTTCCCCAAGTTATTCAGCCTCTTTCTTTCTTCCTGTGTATTTCCAAGGCATTACCACAAGGCTCTGATTTGCTGCTGACCTCTGTAACTGGAGGATCCCAGAGCTGTGGGTCTGGGCACATGCAGTGGGCATCTCTGAGATGACCCCTAAGAAGCAAGTCTACTCAATGCTGTGCAGACACTGGCTACTTCAGGGGCCACAAATACCAATGGAGGATCAAAATGCGCAAAGTAATTGCCTCCTGACGCTTTATTTTATTTTAGAAGTCAGTCCGGCTCTCAACAACCTACAGCAAACCCTGACTATTGTAACAGTTCAGAAAGAAGTGATAGACACCAATCTCACAACTCTCCGAGATGGTCTTCGTGGGATACAGAGAGGTCAGCATCTTCCTAACCCATTGTACTTGGTTGGCTTCTTTTGTTGAACGTTTTAGATACTTATACCTCCCTGTCTGTGTGTGCATTAGGTGATATTGATGCTATGATCAGTAGTGCAAAGAGCATGGTCAGAAAGGCCAACGATATCACAGATGAGGTTCTGGATGGGCTCAACCCCATTCAGACAGATGTGGAAAGAATTAAGGACACCTATGGGAGCACACAGAATGAAGACTTCAAAAAGGCTCTGACTGATGCGGATAACTCGGGTATCAGGCGATCTCTGGCCAGGACATCTTAGCCATTCTCTCCATTGTTATGTGTTTTGGTCCATTTCCATTCTTCCCTGGTAAAGTCTGATCTCAGAAACTAAAACATTAGAAAACAGCTCCACACGATGTAGGATATATCAAAGTGTACAGATATTCTTCTAGCCGGAAGGACCAGATAGGATTTTTAATTTTTAGAAAATACATTGAAAATGCTATTGGTTTTCTTTTTTACAAAGTGGAAATATATGTTTCTAAATCATGAGGCATTGAATTTTCATTAAGAATCAGAAAACAGGCTGGGCGCTGTGGCTCACGCCTGTAATCCCAGCACTTTGGGAGGCCGAGGCAGGCGGATCACAAGGTCAGGAGATCGAGACCATCCTGGCTAACACGGTGAAACCCCGTCTCTACTAAAAATACAAAAAATTAGCCAGGCATGGTGGTGGGTGCCTGTAGTCCCAGCTACTCGGGAGGCTGAGGCAAGAGAATGGCGTTAACCTGGGAGGTGGGGGTTGCGGTGAGCTGAAATCGCACCACTGCACTCCAGCCTGGATGACAGAGCTAGACTCCGTCTCAAAAAAGAAAGAAAGAAAGAAAGAGAAAGAAAGGAAGGAAGGAAGGGAGGGAGGGAGGAGAAAAAGAAAGAAAGAAAGAAAAAGAAAGAAAGAAAGAGAAAGAAAGAAAAAGAAAAGAAAGATTTTTTTTTTCTTTCTGTAGTGATCAAAGTAAAGGATTTGGTACCCAGATTGCAGAATACAATTCACCATGTACAATAGTTCCTCCTTATCCTCAGGGGATATGTTCCAAGACCCCTAGTGGATGCGTGAACCCACAGATAGTACCGAACCCTATATATACTATGTTTTTTTGATCTGATAACCCAGACAGCTACTAAGTGACTAATGGGTGGGTAGGGTAGACAGCAAGGATATGCTGGAAAAAAGGAAGATTCACATGGGTGGGACCATATGAGATTTCATCATGCTACTCCAAACAGCACCCAATTCAAAACTTATGAATTGCTTATTTCTGGAATTTTTCTTTTTAATATTTTTGGACCATGGTTGATACTAAGTACTTGAAACCTCGAGAAGTGAAACCATGGGTAAGGGAGGAACCACCGTAACTAATTATGACCCATCCTGTTCAACATCTGGGGACCAAACATGCCACTTGACAAATACTGTCAGTAAGAACATTTGTAGTTAGCCTTTTCTTAATGCGCAATCTTACATTTCTATTTTTTTTCTCACCAACAGTGAATAAGTTAACCAACAAACTACCTGATCTTTGGCGCAAGATTGAAAGTATCAACCAACAGCTGTTGCCCTTGGGAAACATCTCTGACAACATGGATAGAATACGAGAACTAATTCAGCAGGCCAGAGATGCTGCCAGTAAGGTGAGTGTGTCCCCACGTGGTCAGTGGCCAAGGCTAGTTCTTTAATGAGTTATCACATTCATCAAGAAAGAAAAAAAACACACTTATTTACTCAAGAATTGGTTGTCTTTCTTTCTCCAATTCTTGTGTTACTTGAATATAAAGAGTGATTTTCTCCTGTCATCTTTTACAAGTGTACATGACCTTCATCTTTACATTATCTGGTATATCAGGATCCTGAAGCAATTTGCCCCCATTGAGTTTATTCAGGCAGAAAGAAGGATTTTCTTCCAGGCCCCAGTTTGTAAACTGTAATTGCACATTCAAGTGAGGGTTCTGTGGTCAGAATGTGCCAGTGTGATACTGCACAGGACCTACCCTCCTATTGTAACTTGAAAGTTGTAGAATCCATCTTTGCTGAGGATGGAGGATTTAAGATGACAGCAGTTTTCCATCATTGGAGTACTGATTCACCAGCCTTTCTTGTTTTAACCTGACATTATTTGCTTGAATTACTGACACTTGTCTCTTAAGATTTGTTTTGTCCTAAAATGGCATAAATACAATTTCTTATATTTTCCAATAGCTCCTAGACAGCCCTACAGGAGAGTTTTGGAGGGAGAGGGTTGGAGAGCCTTGTCAGAATATCACTGCCCTGGAGGCATCATGCCCAATAACCAGGCTCACTGTTACTTCTTTTGAGCCTCAGAATCTGTCCTTTCTTTTAAGAAAGCAAAGTATTCCCAACATAAAACCTTGAACAGGAAAACAAAGCATAAGGCAAAGTTTGGAAGAAAGCACCCTCTTCACACTCATACATGCTTTATAAAAACCAAATGAATAAGAATGTATGCTAGCTTTTACCCTTCTGTGTTCATTCACTAATTTATCCAACAAAAATTTGAAGTGTATTATAGCACAGTGGTTAACAGCTGTATAACCAAGCCAGACTGTCTTGGTTTCAATTCTTGCTGTGCCTTTGATGAGCTTGGAGACCTGAGCCCTGTCCCTTTACCTCTCTGTGCCTCAGTTTCTTGGTCTGTAGAGCATAGAAAATAATAGTACCAACCTCATGAGATTGTTAGGGTTAAATGAGCTAATGTGGAACAGTGCCTGGCAAATCGTAGGTACCATGTTAGTGGAAAAACATAAAATAAAAAGCAGTAAGTAAGTGCTTTTGAATGCCTGGTTGGCATTGGCACTTGTTTGGGTGCTGAGGACACAGAAATTATTAAGTCATAGTTCTGAACTCAGGCTGCTCTCCAGCCACTGCAGGTTGTTTCTTAGACTGTGCTAACAAGCTGGATAGAAGTGTGTTATGTGTATCTTCAAAACCCCCAGTTCTACCTGGAGAGGGTCAGAATAGCACTAATAAGTAGCATTAACAGACATGGTAAGAATGTTCATTGCAACATAGTTTATAATCACACACAAAAATTTTTTTTTAAAAAAGCCACGTTTACAACAGCAAACCTGAATGAGCTGGAGCTGTGTGTATCGACATGAATAAATCCAAACACATAGTGCCCAGCAAAGAAAGCAAGTTGTAGATAAATATGTACAGGTGGGCACCATTTATATAAAAATATTTAAAACATGAAAAATAGGACTAATTACAGTTTATAGATAAATGCATATTTAATTTTAAAAAATTATGAAAAAATGAATGGGAATTTGCATGGGAATCCAGATCCAGAGTAGTGGTGACCTCTGAGAAGAGAGAGGGGAACGGGTGCCAGTTCTGTCAGTCATGTTCCATTTCATGGTGATGCACATACAGGCATATTCTTCTCCCCCCCTTTCCTTAAATACAAGAAATATCTTAATTTAAAAAATTTAAAGAATGAGTAGGAATTTGCCAGGTGACAAAAAGCAGGAGAGAATGCCAGGCAGAGACTCAGAGAAGGTTCTGAAGGGCAAGGGGTGAGTAGGAGAGAGAGGCATGAAATGAGCCCGCAAATGTGGGACCCCATCACTAAGTCCTCTGATTTAATGCCTTGCATATACAAGATCCTCGATAAATATTTAAATATTGATACAGAAAATGCAGACTTGAGTTAAATCTCATTCTTTTGTATTCGATCATTAGGAAATATTTATCTTCTTGGTCCACACACCAGGGCTAGTCAGAGAACTTTTGTTACTGGTCTATTATATATAAGTATAAAGTTGAGAGTAAATGTTTGGAAGCTTTGAATAATTTGAATTGCCTCAACATGCAAGCATGTGATCAGTGGGCTTGTATTTTGTCTACTTTCTTTTTTATTTTTCTAGTTATTTAAATTTGAATATGTTTTACAAAAGTATTTGTCCCTGGCATATTAGAAGGAAAAAATGGTCCTCCACCACAGAGAGCTTAAGAAGCGCTATTTTAGAGAGCCTTGATGCACTCACTCATTTTTCAGGACTGAACACCTATAATAAATAAAACTGTAACATGTAATATATCCAAGAGAAGCAGTTCCTTTAAAAATACATTTAAAATATTTTAATATATAATATAAATGTAATATATGCATATATATTTAATTATATATTATAATCATATATTTTATGCATATATAGTATATAATTATATATGCTTTTATATATTAAATATATAAAATTATATATTACATATAATGTGTATATAATTATATATGCATTTTAATATTATATAAAATTATATATTATATATAACATATATAATTATATATGCATTTATTATATATTTACTATATTAAAATGCATATTTATATATAAATAGTATATATAATACCTAATTATATATAAATTGTATATTAATATATACTTATAAAAATATATTTTATGTATTTAATATATAAATGCATATATTTAAAATATATATCTATATAAAAACATATAGATATATATAGTTTTTTTTTTTTGAGACAAGGTCTCACTTTGTTCCCTAGGCTGGAGTCCAGTGGCATGATCACAGCATGCTGCAGACTGGAACTCCTGGGCTCAAGCGAGCCTCACATCTCAGACTCCTGAGTAGCTGGGACTACAGGCATACAACACTACGCCTGGCTTTTTCTTTTCTTTCTTCTTTTTTTTTTTTTAGTAGAGATGAGGTCTTGCCATGTTGCTCAGGCTGGCCTCAAACTCCTGAGCTCAAGTGATCCTCCCACCTCAGCCTCCCAGAGTGCTGAGATTACAGGTGTGAGCTACTGCACCTGGCTTAAAATATAGTGTTAATGTATTACATGTCTGATTGTATGCCAGGCACCATGCCAAGTGCCACCATAGATGTTAGTTCATCTGCACAAAAACCTTCTAGGGTTGTAATTCATATTATTGTCATTATCATTATTATTATTGCTGCCACAGAGGACTAAATACACTGCTCAAATATCCCTGACTAATAAAAAGCACAAATGCCTTATGACACAGCTCCTGAAACAGCCTCATGAGTTTATAATCTGGGTCTTGGAGATTATGATCCAGGGCTTAGAGACATTCACATTGCCTTGCTCCTTATCATAACAACTCAGGAAAGGCTGATACATGGCTACGAGTCACAAACTAGCTCTCTGAGCACACCTGCTTTCTTCACAGGACAGTGTTTGACAACCATGTAACTTACTCCTCACAGGTTGCTGTCCCCATGAGGTTCAATGGTAAATCTGGAGTCGAAGTCCGACTGCCAAATGATCTGGAAGATTTGAAAGGATACACATCTTTGTCCTTGTTTCTCCAAAGGCCCAACTCAAGAGAAAATGGGGGTACTGAGAATATGTTTGTGATGTACCTTGGAAATAAAGATGTAAGTATTGCTTGGACATCTCTCTTGTTTTTGAAACAAGGTTTTTCGAGATGTGTGCTTTTGAGGTGTGTAGCACAGCTGCATCACTGCCATTAGCACAGCAGGCAGAAATCCTACTGAGACATCAACAAATCCCTCCAGCTTCCTCCCTGCCCACCTCCCCACTGTGGCAGTGCCCTCGAGGGGCCTCCCATGCATCCTGGATTGTTGGTTGCTGGAGGATCAAGAGGCCTTACCCAATGGGCACAGCACATGGGCATGTGTGTGTACATGTAAAAAACATATGCACCTGGGGAGGATGATTGGCACCCCTCTATACTACCAAGCTGTATGACTGACACCACACTACCAGGGATCAATACCAAGACTTCATGGAAATTGACAGTAGCTCCTCCTCACGGAATTGTGACCTTGTCCTCTTCCTCGGAATGCCCAGCCGCAGACCCTTCCTCAAGCCTGTGGGATGGGGAGATTATGGGTGAGGACTGGAGTGGAATGAATCCTCCCTCTCCTGCCAAAATGATAAGAAAAGCAGTTGCCCCGTCTCTTTATCAGTGTAAATTCATTACTACTACTACTATCAGTGTAAATTCACTACCTGTACAGGCATTTTGAATGGCTGGCTTTAGCTTTTAATCCCTCCTTTTAAAATACATTTCTTTGACATAAGCGTCAGAGGAAAAGCTAATCACTCACTGGGTTAGGATTCAGTTGTTGGAAGAGAAATACTTGAAATACAGTTCTCAAAAATTCTGCCCAATTAGTAAATTGTTAGTTGTCACTAGTGGATCTTGTATTTAAAGATTCTTAAAATCAACACTATTGCTAATTACTCTTCCATGCTTCAAGAGGTTGGCATTTTATTTGTAGCTTCTTATATCATGATTTTTTGCTTTGTTTTGTGATAAAATGCACATTACTTTATTCCTTCAACAAATTTATACCATATACCTACTGTGTGTCACATTCTGCCTTTGTGATAGACAAAAATTTATTCTCGAATGTACTTAATGCCAATGCACATTTAAAATGGTTAAAATGGTAAGTGTTATGGATATTTTGCCATGATTTTAAAACATTTTGTTTCTACCTTAAGGCGCTCACATTCTAGCAGGGAAGAAAGATGCATATATAACTAACCATGATAACATAGAGGTGTGACAACAGAGGCATGCACAAAGTGTTAAGAGGATGTTGTGTGGTACTGGGAGAAGCAAAGTGGCTTATCTCCCTTACCAGACTAAAATCTGATGGACGGCTGAGTCCATACCTGGGCCCTCTGTATGGTAGGTGCTTGGCACATACTTGTAGATTGAGCAAATGGAGGAACGAATAAATGAGTGCCCTATAACATGAGCAGAGACAGCTCTCACATTATTAACTCAGCATTCTGTATTATTCTATAAAAGGTTGCACCTTGTTTATTCTGTCTCTCCAAGGCTTATTGCCTAAAACCCGTTAGTTATTTGAAATGTATCCTCATCCTCTTGGGATGGGAAATTGAGAAACCACAGTGTGAAGTGTTCTGAGGTGTCCCTTATGTCTCCAGGCTTCCAGGGACTACATCGGCATGGCAGTTGTGGATGGCCAGCTCACCTGTGTCTACAACCTGGGGGACCGTGAGGCTGAACTCCAAGTGGATCAGATCTTGACCAAGAGCGAGATTCAGGAGGCAGTTATGGATCGGGTGAAATTTCAGAGGTACAAGAGTCTGATTGACTGTTGCTTTTCGAGAACCTGACCTGCGCCCACCAAACTTCCATGTATACATGTTGCTGAACCCCATTTTTAGTGGCTTGGCTTTGAATTCTTCAACTTTTTCATATAACTTTATTATCTACATTCATTTTAAACAGAATTTATCAGTTTGCAAGGCTTAATTACACCAAAGGAGCCACATCCAGTAAACCAGAAACACCCGGAGTCTATGACATGGATGGTAGAAATAGCAATACACTCCTTAATTTGGATCCTGAAAATGTTGTATTTTATGTTGGAGGTTACCCACCTGATTTTAAAGTAAGTGTAAATGTTATTTCACTGAATGAAATATTTAAATTTTAATTTGGTATGGTGATGACCTCATGTCTCTATTTTAATTATTAATTACATATAAAATGGATTTAACCACGCATTCTTACAGCACGTTCTAGCGATAATAGCTAACACTTATTGAGTGCTTCCTCTGTGCACTGTTCTAAGCTTAAGTATGTTCATTTAAATAAACATCATGATCATTCCCATTTTACAGATGAGGAAACAGAGAGGTGTAATAACTTGCCCACAGTCATACAGCTAGTAAATAGCAAAGCCAGGGCATCTTGTTCCAGGGTTCACATTCTTAATTAACCCTTATGCCATAGTGACTGTTAAAAGTGATTAATTGATACTATTTTGATTATTGTCCTTTGTTCAATTGGTGGAAGATGTTTTATTTCATTTTCAGCTTCCCAGTCGACTAAGTTTCCCTCCATACAAAGGTTGTATTGAATTAGATGACCTCAATGAAAATGTTCTGAGCTTGTACAACTTCAAAAAAACATTCAATCTCAACACAACTGAAGTGGAGCCTTGTAGAAGGTAAATAAAATGTAGAAACCAGAAACTCTGTAACTGGAGTTTTGGTAACTTGCAGTACTTTTACATATGATAAAGGATGGGCCAGTGAGATGCTTATTGATGTTGCTAGTTGCTTTGGGCCAGTAGTTCTTCAAGTATCCGTGCATGCGACACTGGCAGTCCCGCCCTAAAATCTAATTATGGTAGTCTCTTCCTAATTTGTATGAAATGCTAGATGGAGTTTTCTCACTTAAAAAAGTCTTTACGAAAATTTTTGTGCCTCCTACCACAAAATGTTTAATATTAGATGGTACCTGATTTAGAGGCCTGATTTAGTGGCTCATGCCTATAATCCCAGCACTTTGGGAGGTGGAGGTGGGCAGATTACTTGAGGCCAGGAGTTTGAGACCAGTCTGGCCAACATGGCGAAACCCCATCTCTATTAAAAATACAAAAATTAGCTGAGTGTAATGGCGTGTGCCTGTAGTCCCAGCCTCTTGGAAGGCTGAGGCACAGGAATTGCTTGAACCCGGGAGGTCAAGGTTGCAGTGAGCCAAGTCATGCCACTGCACTCCAGCCTGAGCAACAGAGTGAGACTCCATCTCAAAAAAAAAAAAAGAAAAGAAAAAAAAAGTGGTTCATAAAGTGTGCCATGACTTTTTTGGTAGTCTTCCACCTCAATCTTTTTGAAAATTGCTGCCTTGAATTCCTAACCTTCCCTACAATTACAAGGACATGGTATATTCTAATATGAGGTGGACCAAATATTTATTATTCAGAATAAAATTACATTGCAAGTTAATAATCTCTTACATGTCAAAATCTTCAGCTGGTAGACCACATCTTCCTAAGTAGACATTTCCAAAAGGGACTCTTACTCATCTTTGTCGAGCTAGGGTTTGATTGTCAGAGTATGAGGGCACATCCAGGAGAAAAAGCTGGCTGCTTTAACATTTTAAAGATGTCTCCTCTGCTTTAACAAAATTATGACAACTAGATTGCACTTTCTTGGCTCCATTTTTTCAGATAGCAACATCTTGTATTAATAAGCAAACTGGCATGGTGATCATTTGCTGCTGTGTTCTAATTTATGATGATTAATGTTGACAGGAGGAAGGAAGAGTCAGACAAAAATTATTTTGAAGGTACAGGCTATGCTCGAGTTCCAACTCAACCATATGCTCCCATCCCAACCTTTGGACAGACAATTCAGACCACCGTGGATAGAGGCTTGCTGTTCTTCGCAGAAAACGGGGTAATCTATAACAAGCATCTAGATACAACCAAATATATTCATTCTGTTTAGCAATTTGGAGATAACTGGGTTGTTATAAACAACCCACTAGATCTGGAAAACAATGTGTAAATGTTACCATCCTTTTCCTCCACCCAGTTGTACTTTCTGTTGGCTGGGAAATGTACTTTTTTTTTTTTAACATTTTTAGTTTCAGGGGTGCAGGTGCAGGTTTGTTATATAGGTAAATCGCATGTCACAAGGGTTTGGTGCACAGATTATTTTATCACCCAGGTAATAAGTGTAGTACTCAATAGGTAGTTTTTCTGTCCTTAAAAAATACTTCCACCTTCAAGTAGGCCCCAGTGTCTGTTGTGCCCTTCTTTGCGTCCATGTGTACTCAATGTTTAACTCTCACTTACAAGTGAGAACACGTGGTATTTGGTTTTCTGTTCCTGCGTTCGTTCACTTAGGATTATGGCCTCCAGCTTCATCCATGTTGCTGCAAAGGACATGATCTCATTCTTTTGTATGGCTGTGTAGTATTCCATGGTGTATATGTACCTCATTTTCTTTATCCAGTTTACCGTTTATGGGCATTTAGGTTGACTCCATGTCTTTGCTGTTGTGAATAGTGCTGCAAGGAACATTGGTGTGCATTTGTCTTTATGGTAGAATGATTTATATTCCTTTGGGTGTATACCCAATAATGGGATTGCTGGATCAAATGGTAGTTCTAAGTTATTTGAGAAATAGACAAACTGCTTTCCACAGTGGTTGAACTAATTTACATTCCTGCCAGCAGTGTACAATCATTCCCTTTTTTCCACAACCTCACCAACATCTGTTATTTTTTGACTTTTTAATAATTCCCTTTTTGACTAGTATGAGATGGTATCTCATTGTTTTGATTTGCATTTCTCTAATCATTAGTGATATTGAGCATTTTTTCATATGCTTTCTGGCAGCATATATGTCTTCTGAAAAGTCTGTGTCCTTTGTCCATTTTTAATGGGGTTGTTTGGTTTTTGCTTGTTAATTATTTAAGTTCTGTATAGATTCTGGATATTAGACCTTTTTCACATGGATAGTTTGTAAATATTTTCTTCCATTCTGTGGGTTGTCTGTTTACTCTGTTGATAGTTTACTCTGTTGATAGTTTACTCTGTTGATAGTTTCTTTCGTTGTGCAGAAGCTCTTTAATTAGGTTCTATTTGTCAATTTTTGTTTTTGTTGCAATTGCTTTTGGGGTCTTCATCATGAAATCTTTGCAAAGGCCTATTTCTAGAATGGTATTTCTAGGCATTTCTATGTCTAGAATTGGTTTTCTTCAAGGGTTTTTTATAGTTTTAGGTTGTACATTTAAGTTTTTAATTAGTCTTGAGTTGATTTTTGCATATGGTGAAAGGAAGGGGTCCCGTTTCAGTCTTGTGCATATGACTAGCCAGTTATCCCAACATCACTTATTGAATAGAGAGTCCTTTCCCCATTGCTTGTTTTTGTTGACTTTGTCAAAGATCAGATGGTTGTAGGTGTGTGGCTTTATCTCTGGGCTCTCTATTCTGTTCCATTGATGTCTATTTTAATGAGGGCAAATAATCAGGAATTTGAGAACATGCCCCCAAAATGTGGGAGAAATCTCCCCTTTTCCTGTTCTATTCTCATTATCAGTTTTGTTCTTTGAGAACCACTGCTTGCCTAAGAATCTACTTATTCTGACTCAGAACATGTGAAAACTTCCTGGGATCTCTAAGATCTAGACTGACTTCCTGCTGTTTCCGTCTTGATCTGATTCTTACCAGGCTGTGTGGGACTGTGTCTTTATCAACATGTTTGCCTTCTCAAGACACTGAAGCTTCTCTGTTTTCAAGTAGCTGAGATTCCTAGGGACCTTCTGAAATCTATTAGGTTAGAAAAGTGACACTCTACAAGTGATCGTCAGCACCATCTGCTGGTTGATGGAGAGTTGGTGTGATGTTTGCTGCTTTATACCTACAGCCGGCCTGGAGTTGAATCCTCCGGTGAGTAGGAGCTTCTGTAGTTGCTCTCACAGGGAGTATTTCTGAAGAAATGTGGATGAGCCCAAAGGCTTTCTGGTGGTCCAAGAACATGGGATTGATAAGGAGCTTGGGATTTTACCAGAGCCTTCTACCTGCAGGGTGGTGACACTGACCCAGTCCAACTCTTCTCTCTGGGGTTGGTCTGGACCCTTCAGGAGTTTCCAAGGCTGGACCAGTTCTGATGGTTTGGGAAGGTCCCAGCCAGCCTGAAGGATACACAGAGCAGAGAAGTCATCCAGCATCTTCAGGACAAGGCAGTTGTTTTACAAAACAAGGTCTTCTTTGTACTATAATTTGAAGTTCTTGGAGACTAAGAACCAGAAATACTACTCATATAATAAGAAAACTCAACATAATGCCATTACATAAGAAACGACCTAGAGACCTGCTTTAAGTAGGATGGCTCATGACTCTCAGTAAATTAGTGTAACTCTGTTGTTTATGAGTTGATCAACCTAAGCTGACTCCCAAAGGCAAGGTTCAGGATCCAGGTAAGGACTGATTTTCCTCTTAGAAAAGGACTCGGTCCCTGGACCTCAAAGAGAGGCATTCTTATCATTAAGGAACTGTGTAAAAGCAAAGCCTTCAAGCCCTAAATCAGAAATTGCTCAGCTTATCTTAGAGAAGTAGCTGATTCAAGTACATGTTTCACACCGTAATGGAGATGCAATAATGACAAAGACAGATATGGCTCCCGCCCTCCGGGATTTTATAATCTAGAGGGGAAGAATATGCAAAGGAATGCTGTTAATAGTTGTTTATTTCATCACAACTGTGAAGAGCTGTATCAAGGAAAAGTTTGGGGGTGAAATGAGGATGTACAACATAAAAGACACTTGAGCAAAGGAAGTGCTTCCTCTGAGATCAGGAGACCAGTAGAAGACAGCACTTGAATAAGACATGGGGATAGGGAAGACAGGTGATCCAGGCAGAGGGAGAGGCATGAAGAAGGCCTGGAGGTGGGAAGGGCAGGGAGCACTCAGTGGAACAGTGTCTGCGGGGCTGGAAAGCCAGAGGCAGTGCTGAGAGAGAGGCAGATGCCACGCAGCATCTGGTAGGGGTCAGGGCTTCATCCTGACAGCTAAGGAGAGTCGCAGGCTCCCACTGGCATTTTCAAAGACTGCTCTGGCTGTAGGGGGGAATGGACTTGTGGGGGGACACGGGGAGACCAGCGGGTTGTTGCTGCAGGTACTGGCTAAAAATGTTATGGCTGAGACTAGGTGGAATGACATAAAGAGAGAGTTAAGAATGGCAGAATTCACAAGATTATGTTGGATGGGAGAGAGAGAAAGATCAAGAATGATTCCTATGTTCTGATAAAGGGATAAGAAGGAAAAAAAATGACTCCTAGGTTTGTGGCTTGCTCAGCAATAAGGGAAAGGTAAGCATGGTGATGTGTGTGTGTGCGCTGCACACGTGCATGCGGGGGGCAGGCTGGGAGTCAGGGAGCGCATGCACCTGGTATTAAGGAAGAAGAGGCAGGCTTGGCAGCCTGTGGGAGGCATGTAGGTCATATGTTCTGTGTGAGATATTCTGAATTTGAGGTCTCTGTGAGTCATGCAAGCAGAGCAGTAATAACAAGGGAATCACATGTGCAGACTTGGCCCCGAAGACAAGTCTAGGCTGGGGAGAACAATTTGGGGCCCATCAGTACACCTGGATTGGAGCTACAGGAGAGCCTGTGATTGTCAAGGCAAAGGGAGTGGTGTGGGGAGGAAGCAGTCCTGTGTAGGATCCCCGAGGAACCCCCAACACTGACATGGAAGGTAGAAGGGGATAAACCAACAAATGAGACAGAGACATAAGAATCAGTTAGAAAACAGATGGTGGAAGATATATGAAGTCCGCGTAAGACCACGCCTCTCTCTAAAAGGCACTCATATTTTCAAATAATATTAATGATCTGTATCTTTTTCAGTCTCCATCTTTACACGCCAGTTATGGATCGCACGAAACAAAATCATGATCGTAGCTAGCATTTATTGTGTCCATCCTGTGTGCCAACCACTGTGCGTGACATTTAACGTGACTTACGATATTGAACCATCATCCCATCCCATGAGGTGGCTGCTGCAGCACCATTATCCCTTTTCACTGAGGCAGCAGCTAAAGCTGAGAGCAGGGGGTTCCGTGAGAGTAACGGGAGTTCCAATGATCTGCCTGTTCTTCAGCCAAGCCTTCTGGTAATCTGCATTGTTCCCCTGTCCTAGGATCGCTTCATATCTCTAAATATAGAAGATGGCAAGCTCATGGTGAGATACAAGCTGAATTCAGAGCCACCAAAAGAGAGAGGAGTTGGAGATGCCATCAACAACGGCAGAGACCATTCGGTACACCCTTTGAGTCTGTTTACTTGAATTGTTAAATGTCCTTAGTCCTTTAAAAGTAAGTCAGTGCCCCCAAATAAATAAATAGAACCCTTCCTATTACCAGATAAACTTATGGAGGTTAACTGAGGGATATATCCTTTTAAAATTTGCACATTTTGGCATGAAATGTATAACATATACATGATATCTATAAAACATGGTTAACTTCAAATACAAACATTTCTATCAAAATGCTCTAGTATCATATTTTTATCCAAAAACTCTACTGCTCAGAGCCTTCCTACTATGTATATAAATGAATCTGGAGGAGGATAAATAAAAACATGATAGTTCTGAACCCCTGTGAATAGGAGTCTCTTATTTTCCCTGGCTTGCTGATTCATCTCTCATTTATTTCAGATTCAGATCAAAATTGGAAAACTCCAAAAGCGTATGTGGATAAATGTGGATGTTCAAAACACTATAATTGATGGTGAAGTATTTGATTTCAACACATATTATCTGGGAGGAATTCCAATTGCAATCAGGGAAAGGTAAGATGATTTTTTTAAAACCAGATTTAAAGCCTTTTTTAGTGGTTATGATTGTGACCAAAAAAAATCTGGTCTGCCATTTTTAATTCCACCAACAAACAAACACAAAAAGTTAACTTTTCCATATTAACAGTATAGTCAACAGAGTAAAACAGATTTAAATCCTGAATAATGAGACTGGGCAGTGGAAAGAAGGAGGGTGGGGGAACTGTGTGTCACCGCCATTGTCATTCTCGGGAGGGGAGGGACCATGAAGGATATAGTTGGGTTAACAATGCTGGCAGCAAGTAGAACAGAGGCTGTGGCCTTGGGCCCTTGAAGGCTGCATAGGAGAGCGTGGGCGTCCCAAGGCCTGACAGACATCCCCGGGGAACTGAAAGCTGAGGTTGCCACCTTCAGGGAGCCTCTGGAAGAATGTGAGACAGTATGTCTCCTTCACTTCGGCATCAGCTGCTCCTTACGTGCTATCGAGCATGGAATTGGTACGTAACCGTTTCTTGGATGAATGAACACATGAATGAATTAATGTGAAAGGCAGTAAAGCTTTATCTGAATGGGAAAAATCCCACCATTTTGGAATGCACATAAAAGTAACTTTTACATTTTGATCATTTGTATCCTCCTGGAAGGCTTTTAGATAGCTGACGATAGTGTGTGGACAGAACATATCCTGGAAGGATTAGTGCAGCCTCATGACTAAGTAAGAGTGCTCCCAGAAGGTTAGGTTATGATGACTTTTATATGAGATCTGAAGCTAGTTAACTCTTTTGCTAACTTACACATCAGTTGGAAGGAACTAGAATATGATTTATAAGGTGTAATGCCAAGGTATTCTTTCTTCTAGAGTCCTTATACATGTGGGCATCTGTCCATTCTACGTAGTCAGGCACTAATCTTTGTTTTAAAATTGTCAGGGTTGCCTCCAAAGACAAAAATGCAAACGGGAAAGCTGGGCACTTCAACAGAACCTGGGGGTGACAGCTTTACTCCCTGGGCTCTGGAAGGAGCCTTGCAGATCTTGGTATGTAACCCCTGAGTTTTACAAATGAAGAAATTCAGAGCCAGTGAGATGATATTAATATTTAATATTATCAATATCAAATAGCAATTCAGCCATGAATAGCCAGTTCTGAATTGTCAGTAAGCTTGATTTTATTTCCATGAAATGGAATAAAATAAAATCATTTAAGGTAGTCAGTTTTTTCGAGTACTTTTGAGTATGTTTGAGAGTTGCCACTTATTCATTCATTACACAGGATTTATTGAGTGCCTAATGGGCATCAGGCAGAGTGACAGGTGCCAAGAAGGCAACAATGAGCAGGGTGGAGCCTGGAGAAGAACAGAAGAGAGTCACTACAGGAGAACATGACGTGTGCCATAGGCAGAAGCTCAGGGTGCTGACAGAGCCCAGGAGGGAACCGAATCCAACTAGGGCCATCAGGAAACTGACCTCCAGCTAGGACCTGAGAGATGCTAACAGTCAGTGTATGTGAAGCACCAAAGCTGGATAGAGAAAGCATGAACTTGCAAAGAGCTGGAGTACAACAGGAAGTGGGATAGGGATGCCCCATGGGGCTGATGTGGGCAGCAGGGGCCTGACCACAGAGTACCTTGAAAGCCACAGTAAGGAGCCATTGGAGGGACTTCAGCAGAGAAAGACCATGACCAAATTTGGGTTTTCAGTAGCTCACTCTAGTGCAGGGCAGAGACTGGATTAGAGAAGGAAAGGTCGGAGGCAGGTAGAGTGGCTGGAGGCCGAGTGTGTTAACAGAGGTGAGTGATGAGGGTGACCTGGCCCAAGGAGTGGCTGTGCAGGTGAGCAACAGGGATCAGATTCCAAATATATTTAGGATGGCAAATGGGCAGCACTGCACAATGGCTTGGGTTGGGGAATAAAGGGGAAAAGCAGTCAAGAATGATGCCTGGTTTTTGGCTAAGCCCTTGGCAGATGGAACACACCAACGGAGGAGTGGGGTGAGAAGTTAAGTCTGACACAGGCTTAGTCCAGGAGCCTGAGACACAGCCAGGTGGAGATGCCCACAAGCAGGTGCACAAAACGGCCTGGGCCTCCAGAAAGGAGGCCAGTCTGGAGAAGGGTAAATGAAGCTCAGGGCCAGGTAGTCACTGAGGTGGTAGAGGCCAGTGGGCTTACCCAGAGCCAGGAGGAATTCTCCAGTTGAGGCAATAAGGAACCCATTGGTGGGTGGTTTGTGTTTCCATGATATTAACACAAGGCCCCTAGACAGTGATGTGGATGCCAGTCAATCCAGGTTTTCTAGAAAAGGGCAGTAGGTAGAACCACAAAAGAGGTGGCTTTAGTTTTGGCTCAGCAAAACTTGAGGTTATTTCAGCACTCAACCTTTATTCGCCTTTTCATCTCCATCCATTAAAGAAATAGGTAGACATAGAGATGCATATACATAGAGAATTTGCTTTTTTAAAACAATTTTTTGTAGAGATGGGGTCTTGCCGTGTTGCCCAGGCTGGTCTCAAACTTCTAGCCTCAAGTGATCCTCCCATCCCCAGAATTCTGGGGTTACAGGCGTGAGCCACTGTGCCCAGTCCAGAATTTTCTTTCTTTTTTTGAGACAGAGTCTTGCTCTGTCACCCAGGCTGGAGTTCAGTGGCGCCATCTTGGCTCATTGCAACCTCCGCCTCCTGGGCTCAAGTGATTCTCCTACCTTGGTCTCCTGAGTAGCTGGGATTACAGGCGTGTGCCACCATGCCTGGCTAATTTTTTTATTTTTAGCAAAGACGGGGTTCCCCATGTTGTCCAGGCTGGTCTTGAACTCCTGAGCTCAGGTAGTCCACCCACCTCGGCCTCCCAAAATGCTGTGATTACAGGCATGTGCCACCACACCTGGCCTAGAATTTTCTTAGTAACTTATTTTGGGATCCTCCAAACAAGAGACTGCTTCCTTTTTCTGGGCAAGTTTTATACTTTGACTTTTTTTTTTTTTTTTTTTTTTGAGATGAGTGTTGCTCTTCTTGCCCAGGCTGGAATGCAATGGCATAATCTCGGCTTACTGCAACCTCCACCTCCTGGGTTCAAGCAATTCTCCTGCCTCAGCCTCCTGAGTAGCTGGGATTACAGGTGCCTGCCACCATGCCCGGCTAATTTTGTGTTTTTAGTAGAGACAGGGTTTTGTCATGTTCGTCTGGCTGGTCTCGAACTCCTGACCTCAGGTGATCCACCTGCCTCTGCCTCCCAAAGTGTTAGGATTACAGGCATGAGCCACCATGTCCAGCCTATATTTTGACTTTTTATTAAAATCACTGGAACATGGAAAATGCAGGAGATAGAGGCCAGTCAAAAGATTTCACTGGCCCTTCACTCCCTCAAAAGCAAAATGCTAAGGAATAATCAGCTGTTCTGGGTGTTGCCTCATCCCTCTGGTGAAGTCTTTGGTGGCCCAGAGATTCCTGAAACTGCCATTGGGCATGAGTCACTGGGAGGTGGGGTGGGCACAGAGGAGTTCCATGGATAATCCACAGCCAAGTTCTGTAGGGGCAACCAGCCAACTCTTCCAGAGCAGGGAAGTGTTCTGGTCCCTGGCATAAATGGAGGGACCTTTTAGACAAAATTCTCAAACCTAATGTGGAGCAAAGCAAGCAAGTGTAATCACTAAATCAGCTTTGCTCAAGGGATTTTGTGCATGTTTTGTTTTTCCCCGTCTCACTGTAGTGTTTCTTTTGGGAATGGGGACCCAGATCTTGGAATGGCTTGTTTCGGATTATAATCAGAAATCATTCTGTTAATCCCATCTCCTTCCCAGGAGAAGAGCAAATCATCCCTGGTAATGCCAGAGGGTCTGACACCAACGAAGGCATTTTTCTTGAGGACCTACACCACTGTTTACAGAGTGTGATAATAAACACTAAAATGAAAATGATCCAAAGAGTAAAAATCAATCAAGGATCTATTCAACATTGACTAAGTACCCAACACCGAGGTTAGGGCTGCCTTTTGTTCTTTTTGCTCTCTGAAGTCGGCCTGCAGCAGCCATGGAGCTGGCTAAGCTTTTGTGGACAGGTTGGCCCAAAGTATACATAAATACCCCAACGCAGGAACCCGCTAACACAGCAATTCATGCCCCAGTGCAATCACATTCCTCTAGCAAGTATGTTCAGACCCTGTATCCTGGAGTAAATGTAGAACTGTAGGTCCTCAGGTAAGCCAAGGTAACAAGAACCCCCCCAGGAATAGTGGAAGTAAATCTCTTCCTTTTTAACACTTCTGCTGTAGATAACTCTTCTAGAAGAAGGCATGATCACTTCCAAGTGCTGCAGGAATATCAACTGTAAGCATAAAAAGCAAGGGCTTCAAGCCTCACTAACCTGTGTGACACACTGACAGTACAGACCCCAGCTCTG
The DNA here is from genome assembly GCF_006542625.1 of Nomascus leucogenys. Classification (NCBI taxonomy): domain Eukaryota; kingdom Metazoa; phylum Chordata; class Mammalia; order Primates; family Hylobatidae; genus Nomascus; species Nomascus leucogenys. The sequence goes on along the minus strand of NC_044384.1, from coordinate 55,932,319 downwards.
CCACTTACCACTGTGTGACCTTAGGCAAGGCCTTAACCTCTCAAGCCTCGTTGCTACATCTATAATATGGGCATAGTAGCTGCCTATCTCATAGGGTGGTTGGAAGATTCAAAGTGTGTAAAGGAATTAGCAGAGGTCAGCACATGGTCAGTGCTCAATAAATGTTAGATAAGAAAACCTGCCCTTCCTGCACATGTATCCTAGAACTTAAAATAAAATAATATAAAAGAGAAAATACCCCCCTCAAAAGGTTATTGTAAGTTGGATTCATAGAGCTTTGTGCAAAAATAGGTGGTCTGTATCTGTTAACTGCCTTTCTCTCCCACTATTTTCCTTTTCTGCAACCTTCTTTCTTTGACCAATAATCTATGGAGAGAGGGACATCTGGAATGTTGTTGTCCAAGAGATATGTTGAAACCCAAAGAAGAATTGACCTAAAACCATGTATAAATAGGCAAGCTCCAGGAATGAAAATGAACCCTCCTCCTCTTCTGAGGCAAAAGGCCATCTTTATAAAATAATTAGGCTCATACTGTAATGCCAGTGAGGATTTGTTTCTTTCTTTTCCTTTTAATGAAATTTAATTTTAGGTCTATTACACATAGCTCAACTGTTTCTAATGAATTGGATTAAAATGAATGCAGACACCTTTCCATTTAGAAAAATAAGCTGCATTAGGGATTTAGAATGAAATCAGCTTTGGGTTTTCTTAGTACATCATTTGTTTAAGAAACACAAATATTTGCCTGGACTTCAGTTAGTTCATGTGTGTGAATGCTTTATGTGCATTCAGCTCCAGACAGATCCAGAAGTCAAATCGAAGGGGAAATGCCCTGGGGCCATGTAGAAAGAGCTGCTTTAGAAATTGCTCTCATTATATAAGAGCAGTAATATGGGAGTAGTTACTAACTTGACTATCTCACATTGAGTCCTTACTCTGTACAAAACACTGTTTGAGTGTGTTACATATATTAACTTTCTTAGACTACGACAACCCTGTGAAACAGATTCACATATTCCCATTGTCTAAATGAGGAAACAGGCACAGAGAAAAGTTGCCTGTTCAATCAGAAGGGACAGAACTTGAACCCAGGCAATTTGGCTGGTCCAGAGCAGCACAATTTTGCCTCTCAGAAACACCTGCTGAGCATTCACGCCCAGGTGCCATGCACTGCTGCAAGCTCTTGCTGTACGTTAACTTGTTTTTTTTGGTTTTGTGTTTGTTTTTTGAGACAGAGTCTCGCTCTGTTGCCCAGGCTGGAGTACAGTGGCGCGATCTCAGTTCACTGCAACCTCCGCCTCCCTGGTTCAGGTGATTCTCCAACCTCAGCTCCCGGGTAGCTGGGACTACAGGTGCTTGCCACCACGTCCAGCTAGTTTTTGTATTTTTAGTAGAGTTAAGGTTTCACAATGTTGACCAGCCTGGTCTCAAACACCTGACCTCAGGTGATCCACCTGACTTAGCCTCCCAAAGTGCTGGGATTACAGGCATGAGCCACCCCACCTGGCCCGTTAATTTTTTTAATCCTGGCAATAACCCTTTGCCCACAGGTAGGAGGTGGTAGATACAGCAGCATATGAACTCAGACAATGTGTTCCATTGTTTCAGCTTGGCATTGCTTAAATCAAGCTACATTTTTCATAATTGAATAGAACCAAAAAGTAACACTTTGTTTCTTCTGACTTTACAGTGGCTAACTTAACAGTGAACAGAAAAAAAAGAGCAAAAAGTTTTCTAGAGCATTCCTGGTTCCTACAAACGATTTATTACTTTATTAATGTATATGTATATCATATCATCTATTAACTTATTAATACATGTCCTATCCACCCGCAATGCTGTCACTTCAGGGGGAGGGATGGGCAGTTCTAGATATTATGCATCTTCTCTGTCTCTGTACCTTTTGCGGCCACTGGCCATTCTTCTGTTAACATTGTTGTCTGCATTTTTAAAGCTGGGAATGTAAACTTATACAGAAAGGAAGTCGGTTCTCCCAGCATCATAAAATAAGTAGCATTATGGGAATCCCATGGGAAAGGATAAACATAAAACACATACTCATTTATGGGTGAAAAGTACTAAAGAGCACAGCATTTCAGCTCTGATTTCACGTGAGCCTGACATGATCCATCTCTTCCTTTTATTTGTGTTCCTAATCAGATTTAACATTTCTACACCTGCTTTCCGAGGCTGCATGAAAAATTTGAAGAAAACCAGTGGTGTCGTTAGATTGAATGATACTGTGGGAGTAACCAAAAAGTGCTCGGAAGACTGGAAGGTAAGTGAAGGTTCAGAACCTTGTGAAGGAGTGCTTCCCAGCCAACCCACCTTCTGTATCCATTGACGCAGCAACTTTTGACTTCTTTCTGATAGCACACAGTGTTACAGTGAACTGGCTCATATACACTCCCCATGTGCTTGCAAGATGCTGAACCTTTTCAGGTTTACACATTAAATTTGTAGGAAAGTAGGAAGACCAACTACATACACAAAAACTTACAGATGATTGCTGACTTATGCAGAAAAGTAAGCTCTCTTTCTTTCTGAGGTTACATAAATCACATTAATCAGTTTGGGTAAAGTGAGATAGGGTAAGGTACTGTATTTCAGCCAAGAAATGATTACAATGCCAGTAATTTATTCCATGTTTGCATTTCAGCTTGTGCGATCTGCCTCATTCTCCAGAGGAGGACAATTGAGTTTCACTAATTTGGGCTTACCACCTACTGACCACCTCCAGGCCTCATTTGGATTTCAGACCTTTGAACCCAGTGGCATATTATTAAATCATCAGACACGGGTATGCAGTAGTGCATTAATATCAAACAAGATTTAAACCTGACTCAAAATTTGATGTTAAAAACAACAGAGAGAGTTTGAAAGTGGTGGAGTTGTACTTTTTTTCTATCATCACACAGTAAATGCTATTGTATAGTTCCACCATGAACGTTATTCCCCACTCTGGGGTAGGTCCTCAAAGAAATCAAGTTTAGAAAGTAACATTATAATTTACAGAGTTGCATTTGTGTGTATTCATGGACTCATTTTTATTCTTTTCAGGTATATTTTGTAGTAAGAGTTAAGGTGGATTATAACTACTGTAGTTAATAATGTAGCTTAAAGTTTCAGAGCTCAGAAAGAAAATCAGAGTGTGTCCCTATGATTTCTTTTTGGTTGCATTAAAGGTAGCTCTCCAGATTGCCATTTTGCAGCAGCAGCAGCAGCAGCTAGTTGGACAATATTTATACCTGGGGAATTGGAGAAAATAAGATCCTTTTCTCTTTCCTCATGTACAGCAGAGCCACATAAATTCTCTTCCACAAGGAGATACCATCTATAACTTAAGTGGATTTAGCTAGTGTGGTTATGTAGCTATAGAAGTCACCTAATATTTAGAAATGAATATTTGTGGAATGAGTGGAATTTTTAAATAGAAGTAGAGTATGATTATTTCTGAATTTGTTTATTTAGGATTGCAGAGCACAACAGACTTCTAGCATCTGTCAAGAAAATGGCTGGTGGCTGACTCTGTGGCTCTGTAATATAAGGAAGGCCGCCCCTCTCTGGGTGGCTGACTCTGTGGCTCTGTAATATCAGGAAGGCCGCCCCTCTCTTGGCGGCTTGCTCACCAGTCCCTGAGGTTTTATTTTTAAAATGAGCCCTAAAGAAGCGCATGCTAACATTTAGACTGTGGGGGTGGCTTTTCCATGAAAGCAGGATGTTTTGATCTAGCTCTTATGATACCTAACACTTGTTTCCTCTGCCACGTGTAGGAACAGTTAGTACACAATTCACAAAATGATCGAGAGCAGATGGAAGAATTAGGTTAGCAAAAGATTAGATCCACCCTGGACAATGGGGGAGTCCTGGATACAGCATAGGGACATGGCCCTCAATTTCATAATGGGTTAGCTAAAGATACATATAAGTTAGCATTATTTTATGCAATTCATAATGAATTTTGCCAGTTGAAAAAAAGTCAGCACAAAGTAAAATCAACAATGGCTATAACCACACACTATAAAACTTGTTTTAGACTGAAATCTTACTAAAGAATCACATCTTGTTGAAAACTGCAGAAATTATACTTGGTAGAAAAAACACAAACAAAATTGAAATGACAAGTGCTGAGACTGCACATTTTTAAAATTAATGATTGACAGGAAGAGTCAAATTATCTTGCCCAAATTTACATCTTCAGAGTTCAACATGAAGAATTGGACTTCCCAGAAATAATGACTAGGAAATAAAAAATTTATAATGATTGAAGAGATCACTGTAATATTCTTATATTAAAAATTGAGGAATTGAGTCTTTGCTGTAAAATTTATTTAGCAACGAATTGATCCTGATAGAAATAACTTCAGCCAAAGAAAAATAAAAATAGAAAAATTTAGACTGGGCATGATGGCTCACACCTGTAATCCCAGCACCTTGGGAGGCCAAGCCAGGAGTATCTCTTGAGCCCAGAGGTCTGAGACCAGCCTAGGGAACATAGTGAGATTCTGTGTCTACAAAAAATTACAAACTTAGCCGGCTGTGGTGGTGTGCGCCTGTGGTCCCAGCTTCTCAGGAGGCTGAGGTGGGAGGATCACTTGAGCCTAGGAGGGTGCCACTGTACTCTAGCCTATGCAAGAGAGCAAGACTCTGTCTCAAATAATAATAATAATAATAAGATAAAATAGAAAAATTTAGAAATGATTTAACTGTTTTGTATAGTCAATTGAGAAATTAAATTGGCTTAATGAATGTAGGTCCAAAAAATGATTTTGACAAATTCATTGGTGTTGACATGATTTGCATAAGATTTTTATATTTATAAACATGGAGTCAAATATGCAAAAAATAATCTTTAGAGCAAAAAGCAAACTCAAAGCATTTGGGTCAAAACATCCTGATTGTTTTATACACGGTTTGGATGATAAATTCAGTACAGATACAGGCATAATCCTTATGTGCAAATTAGTTGATGGGTATTTTCTATGATGATTTCAGACAAGCAGCCTGCAGGTCACTCTGGAAGATGGTTACATTGAGTTGAGCACCAGGGATAGTGGCGGCCCAATTTTTAAATCTCCTCAGACGTATATGGATGGTTTACTGCATTATGTATCTGTAATAAGCGACAGCTCTGGGTAAGTGGAATAATACTTCTGTCAGAGCCATGAGTGAGTTTTACTCTCTTTCGTTTAATAGAATTTTCTGGTGTCTTTTTGCAAAATATTTGCCCTTGATACCAAAAATACTTCACTAATAAGTCTTGGCCTTCTTCCTTATTCCGTATCAATTTCTTCATAAAAAAAAATTGCCACACATGGTGGCTCATGTCTGTAATCCCAACAACTAAGAAGGCTGAGGCAAGAGGGTTGCTTGAGGCCAAGAGTTCGAGACCAGTCTTGGAAACATAGTGAAACCATGTATCCAAGAAAAATAAAATAAAATAAAATGTAAATAAATAAAATTTTAAAAATAAATCAGTTGGATGGATAAATTGTGGTGTATTCAAAATGGAATGCTATAAAGCAATGAGAAAGAAGGATCTAGAACTATATGTAATGACATGAATGACCCTCACAAACATAATGTGGAAAACATTGAGTCACACATAAAAGTTCATCTCATATGATTTCCTTTATACAAAGTTCAAAAACAGGCAAGAACTAATCCATTCCATCAGAATTCAGGATAGAGGGAGAGAGGCTATAGAGTTGAAGGGAATGCACAACAGGGTTCCTGGGGTGCTACTCTATTCTATTTCTTTATCTGGGTGCTGGTAATGTTGGTGTATTTCTGTTGCAAAAATTCGTTGAGCTGAACACTTATAGCCTGTGCACTTTCTGTACATGAGGCTCTCATACCACAGTCTTTCAAAATGCCATCTTTGGCAAGATACACCCACTTTAATAAAAATGTTATGTGCAAAAGAAAATACATGAAAAAAGTTATAATGCTCTTTAAAAATAAAGTCTAGTTTCTCTAGTTATTTTAGATAACAAATATTGAATCTGAGTCTTAGACAGTGAGTTGGCCACATGGCAAGGGCCTTTTTTTTCAGCAGTTCTCACCCATGAGTTGCTTTTCTTCCCTTTCAGATTACGGCTTCTCATCGATGACCAGCCTCTGAGAAATAACGGAAGGCTAAAACCCATTTCAAGTTCCCAGCAGTCTCTGCGTCTGGGCGGGAGCAATTTTGAGGGTTGTATTAGCAATGTTTTTGTCCAGAGGTAGGTGATCCTCTCTTTGTGGGTAACTGATGAGAATGGCCCGCCCATGGGAAGGGTATCTCTTTGGTCCAGTTAACAAAGTCAGCTTTGTCTACGTGTGCTGCGTGAGACCCGCATACCACAGTCTTTCAAAATGCCATCTTTGGCAAGATACACCCATTAAAAAACAAACCCACAAAAAACTCCTGGGCCCGGCCTCCTTTTGGAGGAGCAGCGTTAGCGTGAAACCTTGGAAAAGGCCTAATTAAAATTAACTTCATATTATGTCCCTGAAAAGTATTCACTGAAATTTTATTGCATTATAATCAAGATTGTGCAATTAGATTTAATCAGCTCTCCATGGTTTTCAAGGCCAAGGAATTGCATGGACCAGTGCTGTGCTAGGAAACTAAATCACCACATTGAACGTGATATTTAATAGAGAGAGAGTAGCCCTTGGGGCTTCCATGCAAGTGTTTACATATTTTCTTTTGATACAAAATGATTGTTTTTAGATAAGAGGCAAAATCTTCTCCAGAGTAAGGAGAGGGCCTGGTTCTGGCTGTGAACCTCAGGCTGGAATTCTCAGGCTACCATGACAGCCTCCCACCCATTAGGGCTCCATCCTTCTTGGCCAGGATGAGGCTTAGAGTTCTCATTTCCCTCCTGGTTGATGAAACATCTTCCTTGAACATCTAATTCAGGGACTGGAGCAGGAAGTGGGAGGGATGGGGAAGGCCCGGGGTTGTTAGCAACAGCTTACTGCCATGATAAGGCTTGGACAAGAATCGTGAGATAAAGCAAATTTGTCCAAGACTTTCCTCCTCATAGTCAGATAAATCCTTCCATAAACTCACCTCTGAAGTTTCCTTATATTTACCATCATTCAGTATCATCCAGTGCCCAGCTTCCCCCTCTGTGCATATTTTACTTTCGTATTTCCATATGACACCCATTTCAAAGACAGAACTATAGTATCCCGGCCCTCCCACAATTCTGCCACAATCCCGGGTCAATAAAGGTTTCTTGGGCTCCTCTCTGGCTTGTAGAGGTGATATTAAAGTAGGAGATGAAAGTTTCCCTAGGAACCATGACCAAAAGAATGTGTAATTTTTAAAAAAATTATTGATACATAACAGTTGTATTAATACACATTTATGGGGTACATGTGGTATTTTGATACAGGTCTACAATGTGTAATGATTAAATCTGGGTAACTGGAATGTGCTTCATTTCAAGCATTCATCATTTCTTTGTGTTGGGAACATCCCAAATCTTCTCCTGTAGCTATTTTAAATTATACAATAAATCATCGTTAATTTGAGTCACCCTATTGTGCTGCCAAACACTAGATCATATTCCTTCTATCTAACTGCATTTTTGTACCCATTAACCAACCCCTCTTCATACCCAAAACATGTAGTTTTTGAAATGAGCTCTCTCTACCAGCGGGTCTTCCTCGACATGTCCAAGTTTGGCAGCATCTTTCATTTCTGCTCTTTTTCCAGGTTATCACTGAGTCCCGAAGTCCTAGATTTGACCAGTAACTCTCTCAAGAGAGATGTGTCCTTGGGAGGCTGCAGTTTAAACACACCACCTTTTCTAATGTTGCTTAAAGGTTCTACCAGGTTTAACAAGACCAAGACTTTCCGTATCAACCAAGTAAGTGTCCAAACCTAACCCTGGGTTTCACTCCTCCTTGGAGGATTCCCCTGAACCTGCCTTGTGGGAGATATTGGGGAAGGGGGTGAGAGCTCATCAATCCATGAAGTGGGATTGATGGGTTATCAACAGTTTAATCACACCAAAATGTCGAAGTGGTTTTCTTTTTAGCTTGTATTTTGCATCTTGAAGAAAAGTTGGCAAGTTTTGCACTCACAGAACAGAACCATGACTTAGGTTTCTTAATTTCTGTAGCTAATGTCTTGCTGTTTTAACATTTCTGCTGTGTCCCCAGCAGGTCCTATGTTTTTCTATACAATATAAGGGCCATGCTCCTCTTCCTGCCCACAGACCTCCCCTCTGCTCTGATGCAACTCCTATGACAAGATACACCCATACATCTGGGCCTTGTCAAAACCAATGTGGTGTACCCTTGACTGCAGACTAGAAACACCTGGGGAGCTTTAACACCCCAAAGCTTAGGCTGCATCCGACCCAATTAAGTCAGATGCTCATGGAGTGGGTGTATCGGTAGTTTGTGAAGCTCCCCAGGTGATTCTGAAGTACAGCACTGAGAGGGACTGAGAGGAAATGAAACTCCTTATTTGGAGGAGCAGAACACTGTGATGAATTGAACACAGGATCAGGGCTTAAGGAGCTCCTTGCTCTGCTCAAGGTCAACAATGTAACTTTCCCAAGTCTGAGGTTACAATTAATATGGTTAATGGATAACAGTGGGCACCTCGGATCCGCCAGGCACTGCACTATGCACTCCAAGTGGATTTTCTTACCAAATCCTTCAATAACCTTATACTGCAGTGTAGAAAGGTAAGCAGTTCTGCCCAAGCTCCCACAGATGGAAGGTGGAGTTGGAGTTCCAACCCAGGAGCCTGTGGCCTCTTGAGAGCTATGTGCTCCTGTTCAATACACTTTCCACTTAATGTCAACCACATGCTGCTTCTCTACCAATATTTCCCCACTGCACAATGATATGGGAGAGCATGAGCAGATAATACCTAATAAAATACATGTTTTATGCTATTAAGAAGAAATATACTTCATAAATCCAGAAGGGCTGTCATTTTCCCATTATGGGAACATCTTTAGAATTGCCCCATCAAAAATGAAGTCATATATTCACTTTTTCATTGTAAGGCTGAAAGTTATTGAGAGACTAAATTAGCCCAGTGATGGTGAACTGGAGAGAGCAAATGGATTCAAATCTGTTTACAAGATAGAATACACATGACTCAGACAATAATTGAATTGGGAAGACAAGAGAGAGGCAGGAGTTAAAATAATTCTGAGGCACCCAGTCTGGGTTATTGGATGGATGGAGATGTCCTCTCCATGGAGATAGGAGAAGGACAAATATTTGGAGGAAAAGAGAATGAATGGAGTTTGTGGTGTATTGAGTGACAGGAGTCTGCAGGACACCTAGGTGCAGAAATTTGGTGGGAGACTGTCAGGAGTCTCTGTGTGGGCTTCAGCAGATAGGGTAGGACTGGGGCTATTAATGTGGAAAACATTAGCGAATACACTATTTCATTTCCTCCTGTTTTGCATAAGCCCCCAGTTTGGATGGAATAGGACATTAGTCTCTGCCCAGTAGCAGAGAGAATACAGCACAGCTTAGTGGTTAAGTACTGGACTCTGGAGTCAGACCTCCTGGGTTTGCATCCGGCTTTACCATTTATTAGGTATGTGATCTTGGGCAATTGTTAAACCTCTCTCTGGGTCTATTTGCTCCAACGTAAATGAAGATAAATAATGGTAATACCTCATGATGTTGATGTGAGGATTAAATGAAGTAATAAACACAAAATACTTAGAAAAGTGCCTGGCAGATAGTAAGTATGCATTAAATGCTAGTTATTATTACTATGCATGCTACTGAAAACCTAAGTGAAAGGGCATAAGATGCTGCAGGAGTGGTGTGGCAGGAATTTTCCCACCATGGGAATCAGGAGGGTTCTTCTGGAGAAGGTGCCCCAGGAGCTGGGTCTGGAGTGTGGGTCGAATTTAGATGAGTGAGTATTGTTGCTGCCCAAGCAGAAGCCCAAAGCTGGAGGCAGGATGTGGCTGGGACTCACGGGTGCAAGACATGCTGCATGCATCCTCACCAGACTGACTTCATGCTTTCTCTCTCTCTCTTCTCAACACACCCCTCTGAGAGCAGAATCAAATGCCAACCTTACAGGTCAGGAAATTGAGTGTCTAAGAGGTTAAAAAAAAAGTTGCCAAAGAGCACCGTGTCAGTAAATGGCAGAGTCAGGATTCAAACTTAAGACTCTTTTTTCTTTTCCATATTAACTAAATTTTTATTTTTATTTTTTCTTTTTTTATATATATATTTTATTATACTTTAAGTTCTAGGGTACATATGCACAACATGCAGGTTTGTTACATATGTATACATGTGCCATGTTGGTGTGCTGCACCCATTAACTCGTCATTTACATTAGGTATATCTCCTAATGCTATCCCTCCTCCCACCCCACCCCACAACAGGCCGCGGTGTGTGATGTTCCTCTTCCTGTGTTCAAGTGTTCAAACTTAAAACTCTTAAGCACAAAGAACGTGCTCTTCTCCCAGGCGCTCAGAGCTCAGTGGGGATCTTCATCAGTCAAAGCGAAGGGTGGGGATTCACCTTACTAGGGGTTGGTTCAGAAATGGACATGTGGCCCCTCGCTCCTAGACAATGAGCCCTGAGAAGAAGTTGAGGGCATGGCTTCTGATAAAGAATTCCATTTTAGCACAAAGAGAAACCCAGGCAGAATCCATGCTTCTTGTGCTGGACAGTGTAGTGAGGATGTGATTCCCAGAAGCACAAGAAGAGCACAAGATTCAAACTTAAGCACAAAGAATGTGCTCTTCAAGCCACATCATGTGGCCTCTACAGGCTCAGAGAGCCTGGTGAACAGTAGGAAACTTGATGGAGAAAGGAGACTAAGAGAGGTAAATTGGAATCACACCCTGGAGCCAGATCAGGCAAGCCTCATACAACCTACATCAATTGGACATTTTTCTATAGTCAGTGTAACGCCATTGAAAGGAGTCCTGTAAGCAGCTGAAAAGATTAAAGATTACTAAGCTGGTAGCAGCCTGTGGGATGGTTTGGTGTAGGAAAGTTCTAGAGCCAAGGAGTCAGATTGGCAAGCTACTGTAATCATCCAGGCAAAAGAGTCAGGGCTGGCTGGGCACGGTCGGTCACACCTGTAATCCCAGCACTTTGGGAGGCCAAGGCAGGCAAATCACCTGAGGTCAGGAGTTCAAGACCAGCCTGGCCAACATGGTGAAACCCCGTCTCTACTTAAAATACAAAAATTAGCCCGGCTTGGTGGCAGGCACCTGTAATCCCAGCCACTAGGAAGGCTGAGGCAAGAGAATCACTTGAAGCCGGTAGGTGGAGGTTGCAGTGAGCTGAGATCATGCCACTGCACTGCAGCCTGGGCAACAGAGTGAGACTCCATCTCAAACGCAAAAAAAAAAAAAAAAAGAGTCAGGGCTGACTTTCAGGGCATAGGCACTAGAAATGAAAAGGAAGGATTGGAAACAAAATATATCACACAGAAGAAGAGTAGAACATGAGAACTGAATGCATGATAGAGGCCAGGGAGGCGGGTGTCCATGAGGACCAAGATTTTGAGCCTGGATGCTTTAAAGGATGATGATGCCATTAAGAGAATTAAGGGACATTTGGTGGCAAAGGCTGTCTTTCAAAACTGTTCACCTTGATGCTCATGCTGCTGACACACAGAGAAGACTCCAGAGAGGGAGCAAGACCCACTAGTATGAGTCCCAGGCAGGAGCCCAGGCTGGGTTTTAATCTCAGTAGGATCAAGGTTTGGCTGATATAAGTAACTCACTTAAGTTTCTGTTGGGTATGGTAGAACGTCTCCATTCAGCAATGTGCAAGCATCATTTTAAATAACTGATTCAAGTTTGCATTCTGAGCACTATGTACAGGAAATGGGTCAGGGAAGAAAACCCACCCCTGAAGGAATGTGAATCTTTTGGGAAGCCTTTAGCTGCTGATTCAGAAAACTCACTGCAAAATTAATGACTTAAACAATAATAATAATCTCACACAGTGAGCCATGCAGGGGTGGGTGAGGCTTGAGGCCTGGCCCATCAGGAGTTGGCTGTGCTTCCTCTTGGTTCTCTTGGCTCCATCCTGCGTGCTTCTCGGAATCGCATCCGCACCACACTGTCCAGCACAATGAAGCACCAATTCTGCCTGGGTTTCTCTTTGTGCTAATATGGAATTATTTACCAGAAGCCCCGCCTTCAACTTCCTCTCAGGGCTCATTGGCCAGGAGGGAGGGGTCATATGTAAATTTCTGAACCAACCCCTAGTAGGGTGAATCCCCACCCTTTGCTTTGACTGATGGAGATCCCCACTGAGCTCTGAGCGCCTGGGAAAAGTGCATGGGCATTTCAGAACCTGAGCTCTGCGGTGGAGAAAAGAGGGGCAGGGCTGGGGAATCTCAGCTACTTCCAACAATTTTCCTAGTCACATTTAACATCTATTATGGTTGTTTCTCTGCATTAAAACTCAGTCCCATTCAAAAGTTCAAACTTCTCTGCATGAGTCAACTCTGATGGAAGTGGGGACAGGATGTGGTCCCCTCCCTTCTCTCTCTCTCCTGCTATCTTGGTCCTTTCACCTACCCTGTTGCCCAAGTGAATGGTTGTTAGCGGAGGTGGCCGCAGGTTTGCAGCTCCATGTTTCACTGGCAGGCTGTGGGTGTCTCGGTACCGCTGGCCAAATGCTGGCTCCCTCAAGCGACACTGCGGTTCTTCCGATTCTCAGTGGTGGAAAGGGGCACCAGGCAGCCACTGGTCCCAGGTGCAGCAGCTTTCAGAGAAGAACCCAGACTTGTGTAAGATGAGAATAACATGCATGCTCCCCAAAGAAGGAGGGAGAGAAAAGGAGGATATTTAGACTCTCCCAAACTTTGTTTTCCCCAAAAGAATGAGCCCCTCTGCCTCCTAGCCCTGTCTTACACCTTCCTGGTGGCAAAATGCTCTCAAATCAAAGCCATACTAGGGCACTGATAGGGATTGCGAGGATCTGGCTTCGGGAAAGGTTAAAGAGCTAAATAAAGAATGAGCTCTCCGTTCTGCCCACTCCATGCCAGTCAGTGACCCGCGGGAAGGGCTCTCAGTGGAAACTTCCCATCTCCATGGTACCATTTCCTAGGCCTTCTATTGCCCTACTGAATTCCTCACTTAGGATCAAGGGTGAAAATTAAGCAACGTACTTAGCAAGATAAGCATTCTTCACTCTTTCCTCTGATAATTGTGTTGCTCTTTTCTCATGCAGCTGTTGCAAGACACACCAGTGGCCTCCCCAAGGAGCATGAAGGTGTGGCAAGATGCTTGCTCACCACTTCCCAGGACCCAGGCCAATCATGGAGCCCTCCAGTTTGGGGACATTCCCACCAGCCACTTGCTATTCAAACTTCCTCAGGAGCTGCTGAAACCCAGGTATTATTTAGCTTTCCTGCCCCAGCACCAACTCAGAACCTGACTCTGCGATTCCACCGCAGGGAAGTCTGACTGCCATGACACCATGCAGCTGTCTCTAATGAAGGTGGCACTATCATTTTTGTGCAAAGAGGTGCTGGCCTGCACAGGACAGGGAGAATGATTGCCTGCCATGTGCTTTCCCAGCAGCTGGAGGCAACTGTGACGACAGCGTACTTCTCAGAGGCTGAAACAATCAGCTCAGCTCTGGTTTAGAATTGATGGTGTTCTAAAAATAAGGCTGACTTTTTTTTTCTAAAGCTGCTGTTTATTTCCATGACAAATTACCTTTCTTTTCTTGTATTCTGTAGTGAAACTAAAATCATTCTTTTTTGGTAGATGCAGTGCCAGATAGATCATTTTTAGAGAATACATTTGGCCTTTTTGTGCTAACAAGTTGCACCTCTTTTGGGGAGGAAGGAATGAGCAGAAATATTAATTATGTCAGAAAAAAATTAGAAAAACAAGATTTGTCATTTTCAGGTGATTTGAAGGAGCCACAGATAAAAAGGTACTGACCTTTTCTTCACGGCTTTCCCACAGAGGCAGAATTGCCCGGGGGCTAAAAGGACCTGGCTCTAACATCTGGCTTTCAGTCTTGCTTCACCACTTACTGGCTGGGTGACTCTAGGCCACGTGCCAGGGCAGCTCCTCTGAGACACAGACACTAAGATGGGATTAGATGGGCAAGAGGTTCACTGTGGGGAAGCCTGTGAAAGATGACCAGAAGGGGACAGAGACGGGGGCAGGCAGGGAGAGCCCGCAGATGGCTGTGGGCCTGCAGATACTGTGAGGGGAGGGTGCAGGGAGGACAGAGCCAGGTAGGAAGGGCCTCAGGCTGCAGTCCAGCTGTAACACAGTCTCAGCCAGGTGCCTGCAGTGCCCCCAAGCGGAGATCATCTCTGAGAAGAGCTCAGTGTTGGCCATAAATGGCCTCTCTCTGCCTGTGAGCATGCATCACAGGCAGAGAGAGGTAAAGGTCAGAGAGAGATTGACTGCCAAGCTCTGAAGGAGAAAGCCTGTGTGGACAGCTCCACGTCTCCAGCTGCCCCACGGAAAGTCTTGGGGTCCCTCATTTTCCAAAACTGTGCTAGTAGAAGCTAAGGCAGAAGGAGAGGAGATTGTCCCTCCAGTTGTCCCCTCCCCTGGCTACTCCTTGGTGGGGAGGTCCCACTCCCCACCCCTGCTCTCTTGGTCAAGCTGACCTTAATGATAATGACCTCCCTCTTTCTTTTCTTTTCTTTTTTTTTTTTTCTTTTTTGAGACGGAGTCTCGCTCTGTCGCCCAGGCTGGAGCGCAGTGGCTCAATCTCGGCTCACTGCAAGCTCCGCCTCCCGGGTTCACCCCATTCTCCTGCCTCAGCCTCTCCGAGTAGCTGGGACTACAGGCGCCCGCCACCACGCCTGGCTAATTTTTTTTTTTTGTATTTTTAGTAGAGACGGGGTTTCACCATGGTCTCGATCTCCTGACCTCGTGATCCGCCCGCCTCGGCGTCCCAAAGTGCTGGGATTACAAGCGTGAGCCACCGCGCCCAGCCTTTTTTTTTTTTTTTTTGAGACGGAGTATCACTCTGTCACCCAGGCTGGAGTGCAGTGGCGTGACTTGGCTCACTGCAACTTCTGCCTCCCGGGTTCACACCATTCTCCTGTCTCAGCCTCCTGAGTAGCTGGGACTATAGGTGCCCACCACCACGCCCAGCTAATTTTTTTGTATTTTTATTAGAGACGGGGTTTCACTATGTTGGTCAGGCTGGTCTCGAACTCCTGACCTTGTGATCCGCCCGCCTCGGCCTCCCAAAGTGCTGGGATTACAGGCGTGAGCCACCGCACCCAGCCAACCTCCCTCTTTCAAGAAACTGCCTGGACTCCCCTTTCCCCAGCCTCCCGCCTCTGGCCTCCCCCTTGTGGCCTCTCCATCAGCTTGGCCCTCCCCTCCCTGGCAGCTTCTCTCTCAACACATTCAGTGCAGTGAGTTACCAACTTCTGATGATTCAACCCCTGTGCCTTCCCATCCAACATTAAACCGTACATCATTAATGAAAAAGTAACATTTTAAAAGGTAAAATTTTTTAAAAAGTCAATCAGTAAATATAATTTTCAACTTATATTTTAGCCCCAAATGTTGTAGCAATCAGTTATTTTCAGAAAGTTGTAAGAGTTGGAGGATTCTGTTGTTCTCATTCTGATTTACATTCTAGCAGTGTTCTGACACTCCTTTAAACTGGTGCCATTGCTTTACCCCTTTGGTGAATGTATAAAAATGCTCTTTAGCTCTCTGCCCTACCCTCCCATCCTCCAGCAATGAAGAGTCATAGCTACAGTATCATGTACTGGGATCTGAATCCACTGCTGCCTTTTCTCGGGTGTTAGTCAGTTAGTCTTTTATGAAAGAAAGTTGCTTTAGGAAACAGTTCTGGAAAGCAAATGTCAAGTCTGATCACCAGGCCCACATATGGAAAGTACATTCTATTCTGCAGCACGTTCTAATATCCTCCTTAACTTGGCTACCCCTCATTCTCCAAACCTCCTCACTAACACACAGACACACCAAGAGAAATATTGAGCAGTGTTACCATCTGGTTGGCTTAATTTAACAAATATAGATTTCTCTTTCGTTTTGAAGAACATTGCCCTCAAGGAAACTTGCCAATCTGAAGAATAAATATGCATCTTAGCCTCACAGAATTAAAAAGCAAAGAGAATTAACAGTATAATTTGTTTCTTCCACTTCTGGTTTCTGCCTCCGAATTTTCCATTTACCATTTAATTCAATTCAGTAACTATATATTGAGTGCCTACTGCGTAATAGGCACTGGGGATGCCGCTGTGAGTGGGATGAATCCATGCCTCCTATCTGGTGTCTGCTTAGACGTTAGCCACAGGAATGGCTGAAGACAGCCTGTTGACATCTGCATCTCCCACGACCCTTTCACACACACCTTTATGCATCCCTCTCAGGGCACCCCTGCACCATAAACCACTCAAGGAATGAAACATCCATCGTTGCATTCCTACTGTCCAGCACTGCACCTTATGCATCCCCCACACTCATTAAATACTTGTTTGATGGGTGGATGGATGGGTGAGTGTGAGTTTCCATAAAAAGTAAAGCTCGCTTAGCTGGATGTTCATAGAACATGTAACCATCATGCAAATGAATACTAACTTGCACTCTGCTTTTTTTTTTTTTTTTTTTTTTTTTAGACAGAGCCACTGTGTCACCCAGGCTGGAGTGCAGTGGCATGATCTTGGCTCACTACAACCTCCACCTCCTGGGTTCAAGCGATTCTCCTGCCTCAGCCTCCCAAGTTAGCTGGGATTACAGGCGCCCAACACCACACCCAGCTAATTTTTGTATTTTTAGTAGAGACAGGGTTTCCCCATGTTGGCCAGGCTGGTCTTGAACTCCTGACCTCAGGTGATCCACCCACCTCGGCCTCCCAAAGTGCTAGGATTTTCCCATAGTGCTGAGATTACAGGCGTGAGCCACCGCACCTGGCGCACTCTGCTTTTACTGCATGATATTTGCCTCATTCTTCTTCCTTCATAGGGAGGGTATTAGGGTCTGAGAAATGTAGAGGTGGGTGGGAGAAGGTGGGTCTATGCTTCTGTGTCTTTGTGTTAAATCTGTCTAACAGAAAGGAAAGGCTTCTTTGATGCTTAAATCACATCCTTGTTATTCAAGTTGTCCCCTACTTCTCCTACGACTTCCCTCTCCATGAATACATACAAAACAGAATGCATATTCATTGAGTTTGAAAAGTACAGGCTTCTCAGTGAAATAAGCCAGTCACAAAAGGACAAGTCCCGTACAATTCCACTTACATGAGGTATCTCGAGTAGTCGCGTTCATCGAGAAAGAAAGTAGAGTGGTGGTTGGTTGTCAGGGGCTGTGGGAAGCGAGACTAGGGAGCTCTTGTTTCATGGGTACAAGTTTCAGTTTTGCAAGATGAAAAGAGTTCTCGAGATTGATTGTACAACAATCTGAATGTACTTAACAGTACTGAACTATACACTTAAAAATGGTTAAGATGGCACATTTTAGGTTAGTGTATTTTACCATAACTTTTTAAAACATAGACTTTTTATAAAAGATTCAGACATGTTTCTTCTTGCCATGTGCTGGGACTTACACCACTAGCTAAGTTTGCTGCAAAAGTTCCATGTTATTCCCCAATGTAGTAAGGAAATTATACAACAAAACCATTAACAGCTGGAATAGAATAGCTTTTTAAAGTTCCCAGAGAAACGGGTCATTTAATCAGTACCTACCTTAGCTTATCCATTTGAAAAATGGGGGTTGGGTGTTTGCTCCCCACCCTCTGTCTCAGCTCTGAGATTCGAAGGAACGCTGAACACCTCTATTTCCCTTCATCGCCGATGTTCCCCACAGGTCACAGTTTGCCGTGGACATGCAGACAACATCCTCCAGAGGACTGGTGTTTCACATGGGCACTAAGAACTCCTTTATGGCTCTTTATCTTTCAAAAGGACGTCTGGTCTTTGCACTGGGGACAGATGGGAAAAAATTGAGGATCAAAAGCAAGGAGAAATGCAATGATGGGAAATGGCACATGGTAAGAGCTGGGGCTGTGTCAGTATCTCCAGTTGGTGTGGAATTCACTGTCGGAGACGCTGAAAATAGGAGTCCCAGCATCCTTCCCAGACACGAGGGCGTGGAGTGGGAGAGCTTGTGTGCTTGCAGACGCTGCGTGCCCAGCATCTCAGTACTGGAGGCTGCGGCACACACATTGCATGGCTGTCATCCTAGACAGTAAAGTCAAGATGGGCTTTACTGATGCTTCTTCCATCCCCTCCAGCCCTCCCCAGGCTGCCTCATGCCCCTTGCCTACTCTCACTCCTGCATCCTGGACCATTTCTCCCCCTTATGGCCAATTTCCAGGCCTCCAGGCCCCTCTCTGGACCTGGAATGACCCTAGCATCTCGGCTCTTGCTTAAAGCCTTTCCAGATTTCAAGAAATACCATTTAAGGCAATAAGGGACCTATTTATTTCTCTAATGAGGCAACTGGACTTCAGAAAATGTAAATGACTTGACAAGGTGCATTCACTTGGTCATTCAGCTGCCTTCCTGGAACACATAAGCAAACAATCCTCAATGTAATGTCAGAGATTGGTAAGTGCTTTGAGAAAACACTAGAGCAAGGTAAGAAAATGAGAGAGCAGGGAGACTATTTTAAATAAGGCAGTAGAGAAAGCCCTGGTACAGCAGGTGGTAGTCACATGAAGTTATGGGGAGGGGGTTCCAGGAAGAGGGAAGAGCAAATAACAAGGACCTGGAGGTGGGAATTAGCTGAATGAACAAAACACAAAGCAATAAGAAATGGAATTAGAGAGGAAGACAGAGCCCAGATCATTTAAGCTTTGAAGGCCAAGCTCCGACTTTGGACTTTATTTGAAAGTGTCTGTAAAGCTTTTAAAGAGTTTTAAAACTCTTGGCCAGGCGCGGTGGCTCATGCCTGTAATCCCAGCACTTTGGGAGGCCAAGGTGGGCTGATCACAAGGTCAGGAGTTCAAGACCAGCCTGACCAACATGGTGAAACCCCATCTCTACTAAAAATACAAACATTAGCTGGGCGTGGTGGCATGCACCTGTAATCCCAGCTACTCAGGAGGCTGAGGCAGGAGAATCGCTTGAACCCGGGAGGTGGAGGTTGCAGTGAGCTGAGATCACACCACTGCACTCCAGCCTGGGCGACAGAGCAAGACTCTGTCAAAAAAAAAAAAAAAAACTCTTACATGTACAGATTCATGTATCGTTTAATTCTTTAGCTGAAGAGACTGCCAGGGGGCAAGAGTAGCAGCAGGGGGCTCACATAGCTGCTATTGCCTTTGCTTGCAGAGGCTGTGGGGAGGTCAGGAGAAGTGACCACCAGGACACATGCTGAAGGTAGAACCACGCGGCCTTGCTGATAGATCACATATAGAGGGTGAGAGGAAGACAGGGTCCAGATCACGTCCTGTGATTTGGGGCCAGCAATTGAGTCATTAGTGGGCATTTACTGAGATGAAGATGGAGAAGAGGCAGATGTGGCCAGGAGGAGAGCAGTTCAGAGCTGGGGGAGAATGAGGATTTCTGTTGTGAACATCTCAGGGTTGAGTGGCCTGTCAGACCTTCAAGCCCAGGTGTCAGCAGGCAGTAGAGGCCAAAGGTCACAGCTTGGCATATAAATGGAAGTGTCCATAGTGAATAGTCTCACCACGCCTATGAGATGGCAGAATCCACGCCAGACCCCAGGGATCAGAAATTTTAGCAAAGAGTTTAAACACTCCTCTTGTTTGAAGAGAAGTGTCCTCGTTCTACCTGCTCCAAGAGGCCAGCCCAGGGTGCCACGACTCCAACACACCCCTGTCCCCAGCACTGTATAAACTGTCCCTGCCCCTTTGTTACATGGAGGGGGTTGCCTGTGGCTGTGCCTTTAACTGTTTCTCTTTTGTGTTAAGTTTGCAGATGAATTCTATAATATCTTTTGATTAGTTCACTTCTAAGCAACCTTTTTTTTTCAGTTCCCCTTTTGAGCTCAGTTTGTTCAGTATTTCACATAATCTCACAAAACGATGGTGATAGTGATAACCGGAGGAAAAAATCTCTCATCTTTTGAAGCTATTTGAAGGAGCATGATAACATTTTTTTTAATTTGGCCACTAATATTTAATAAAATACAACACCAATTGTCAAAGGTAAAAACACAACTCACGTATCTTCCTTACTCTGAAGGTGGTGTTTGGCCATGATGGAGAAAAGGGGCGCTTGGTTGTGGATGGACTGAGGGCCCGGGAGGGAAGTTTGCCTGGAAACTCCACCATCAGCATCAGAGCGCCAGTTTACCTGGGATCACCTCCATCAGGGAAACCAAAGGTAAATAGTTATGTTCAGAGCCATGGTCAGAAACAATTCACCTTATATCATAGGCATAATTGTATGAGATATTCAAAATACTCAACATATGAGAATCTCAAAATACTTTAAATGATTTTTAAGGATCTAATTAATGTTCACAACCACATAAAGCAGGTGCCCATTTCTTAACCCCAAACCTTCATTTTTAAGGTGCAGGTTGAGACGCAGACCCTGAAAGGGTGAAGATAGAGCTTCTCTACCACTTCCTAAACCTGAATCTATTGGCTTCTGCTCCAGGGAATGCAAAAACGTAGGTTTTAGGTTATAGACAGATTTTTTGATTAACATAATGTGTTCCAAATTACAGTGATTTGTGCCACTTTCACCATTCTTTGCCATAAGGTAAAACATTGGCTTAACTGTTTCTCTCCATCAAACTATTTATTTTAAATGTGCTTCTGTGGGATCTTTTTATCGCTCCCATAAATGGAAACCCAATATTCTTTACCATAAATAATAGATAACCATGAGAAATAAACATTTGAAAACCAAACACTGTTACTAATGTCAAACTAGGTAGTGTGACCTATGTGTTCTTTGCTTGGAGAAAAAGGTGCTTAACACATAATCAAGAGGGTGTTTAAGACATACTAGCACAAAGCCAAAAGCTGTTCCTTGTCCTCGTCCAAACGCTAGAAAGAGAATTGAAAAAGGAATAACTTAATAATGGAATATGTGTTTTAATGTTATTTGATGTCTGAAATAACAAAATTATCTCAAAAACCCAACTTGGGAATGCCAGACGAAGGGAAAGTCGGGACTCCCTCTGTCCCCAGAGAGGAGGGGTGCTTTTCTAGGTTTGTCAAGTTCCAGGCTCTGATGGGGCGCTCTGATGGGGCCACAGCCCCAGGGCTGAGCTCTGTGAGTGCCCTCTCCCTTCCTCTCTCCTACCACCTGCCACAGCATTAATTGCACTGGGGTTACTTGAGGCAGCCTTGGGCACCTGTCTTTCTTGTCTCAGATTTGCCTTTCCCCCCACCCCACAAAGTTAAGTAAGATGAGCCTATCAACAGCTCAGGTCTAGGGACTGTCCCCCACCTTAATGCAATTTTTGCCCCTTTCCTCCAGACCTGGTAGCACATTTTGGTGTGATGTTTGCTTGCAGTGGGAAAAAAAGAGCCCCAAGCTCAAATCTGGGCCTAGAAATGGGCATAAAGAAAGCAGGTCTCTCCACCAGCTTGGATGCTAGCTGCTTAGGCTGCCCTAGCCTCGACCAGGGCTCAGCCTGGCCCTCTTGGGTTTTGCACTGGGGTTTGGGCCAGAGCTCCAGTGTTATACAATAAAGTATATTTATTGTACCCCAGCAGGCAATAGAGTATTACTTTGCTTTGCTATATGCAGTAACTTATATATATATATCATAAAAATACATAACATATTATCCATTATTTATAATACACATTATATATATAATATACACCACATATTAATTGCTAAGGAGAATTCTCATTGTTAATGTTTGCTTTTCTCAACCTCTGTTCCTATTTTCCTTTTTCTTTTTTTTTGAGACGGACTCTTGCTCTGTCGCCCAGGCTGGAGTGCAGTGGCACGATCTTGGCTCACTGCAAGCTCCGCCTCCTGGATTCACACCATTCTCCTGCCTCAGCCTCCTAAGTAGCTGGGACTACTGGTGCCCGCCACCACACCCGGCTAACTTTTTGTATTTGTTAGTAGAGACGGGGTTTCACCATGTTAGCCAGGATGGTCTCAATCTCCTGACCTCGTGATCCACCCTCCTCAGCCTCCCAAAGTGCTGGGATTACAGGCATGAGCCACCGTGCCCAGCCCCTATTTTCAACTCAGAGAAATCACAGGATGGGGCAGGATTCAGGTATTCTTTGGCTTTGGATAAATTCTCTTCAAACCACCCTAATCACACCCAGCATCTAACATCTGGGCCAATTAGTAGCACCCCATTTACAATACTCTTTACAGACCAAGTTTCTTTTTGCAGCCTTCTTTCAACCTGAGGATGTAAACCATCTCATGGGCCTTCCCACATATCCTTTTCAAGAGCAGGCCACATCCGATCAGTGTCTGCCTCTGAACACCAGCACTGCAGTCAGTCCTTAGGGATCAATGCTGGGTTCTGGCCCATCCTGGGGAGTCCTAGCTCTAGGACACAGCTTTTTCATTGTGTAGCATGACAAATCTTAAGAAACTAAAAGTTTCATAGGGAACCCAATCAGTAGTTTACTGTTGATGCTGGCACCATGTACATTTATCACATCAATATTTTCTCTATTTATTTATTTATTTATTTATTTTGAGTTGGAATCTTGCTCTGTCACCCAGGCTGGAGTGCAGTAGCACGATCTCGGCTCACTGCAACCTCCGCCTCCTGAGTTCAAGCAATTCTCCTGCCTCAGTCTCCTGCGTAGGTGGGACTACAGGCACCTGCCACCATGCCTGGCTAATTTTTGTATTTTTAGTAGAAACAGGGTTTCACCATGTTGGCCAGGCTGGCCTCAAACTCCTGACCTCAGGTGATCCAGCAGCCTCAGCCTCCCAAAGTGCTGGGATTACAGGTGTGAGCCACCGTGCCCAGCCACCATTTTCTTTTAAAGTTATTATATCTTTATTACCATGTCTGTCTTGTAGGATTCCAGAGTCCTAAAGGCATTCATTCTAGAAGGGAGTCCAGGAGTTTTATTCAGTGAATCTTAAACTTTCTTGAGAATTTTATGAAATTTACAGTCCTTCTCCCCAGGAAAATGCACACACAGAACACACCTGGTGTATAATGTGGGAGAGCACAGAACCCCACAAGCCTGTTCCTGGGCCCCAGGAGAGGAGTCCCCTATTTCAGCCAGCTCTAGGCAGGCATGGGGCTTCACGCAAGCCCACTGTCGATGCACATTGTGTCTTATTTTAACTCTGCAGCATTCGTGACTTGGTGGTGGTACACTAAGCCCAACAATGTAGGAAGATTTTTTTGCATTTTATTATTTTGGGAACATTTTGGCCTCTTTATTTTTGTCAGCTGCCCTGCATTAAGCTATCACACTGCCTCATGGAACTCTAAGAAGTGGTTTGTATCTGCAAAGAGGCGGTGAAATCTGTGAACTGTAAGATGGAAATTTCCCTTGTTGCTGCTCCGACTGTGAGGACCAGGGTCAGGTCAACCTTCCCTGTTCTTATTCTAGCACAAGCTAGCAAGCTGCACTACACCCCCCCACTCCTGCACACACACCACTTCGTTAGGTGGCACCTGCAATCTTTGACCACCCACCCAACATCTGGTATACAGGTTTTTCTTGGCACTGTGGGCAGAGAGCCAAATAGAACAGCTATTAGAACCTGAGTTTGAAGAACCTGACTTGGAAGCAGGAAGAATGAGTCCCTACCTACCTTCCCCCTTTTGCTGACAAGCTGCAGTGCCCTTCGCCTTGGCTACCCATGCCTTTCTTGGAGGTGTAGGTAATGAGCTTTTTCTTTTCTGCTTGATTGCAGAGCCTCCCCACAAACAGCTTTGTGGGATGCCTGAAGAACTTTCAGCTGGATTCAAAACCCTTGGATACCCCTTCTTCAAGCTTCGGGGTGTCTTCCTGCTTGGGTGGTCCTTTGGAGAAAGGCATTTATTTCTCCGAAGAAGGAGGTCATGTCGTCTTGGGTAAGGAGCAGTTCTATAGAATTTAAGTCTTTGCGTCTTAAGAACTGTATCCTGTTTTCTTTCATTGTGATGCTTTAACTTTTGCTTTGTTTCTCTTTTGAAAGCTCACTCTGTATTGTTGGGGCCAGAATTTAAGCTTGTTTTCAGCATCCGCCCAAGAAGTCTTACTGGGATCCTAATACACATCGGAAGTCAGCCTGGGAAGCACTTATGTGTTTACCTGGAGGCAGGAAAGGTGCGTAGCAGTCTGATGCCATGGGCAGGGTCTGTGGAAACCAGCTTCAGTGTCTGGAGGCCACAGCGGGTCAGGTTTGTAGTAGAGAATGGGATCCAATCTTGTATTTAAGAGCCTTGACTTCAGTGCTAACTTACCATTTTCCTTTAGCAAGTAATTTTATCATCGTGTTTTCTGTTCTTAATTTTTAAAACTGGGAAAACTCAAACAAGTCAGGCTGATTTGCAGCTCCTGCACTTGGTTATATGGCCCTAAGGATGTTACTCAAGCTCTTTCAGACTTATCTGCAAAATGTAGATAATCACTCTTATATCTTAAGGCTTTTGTCAAGATTTTAGAAATTGCCATGTACTCAATTCTTGCGGATTCTTTCTTCATCTCTGCGGCCTCATTTGTCCATCACTCACAGGCCTGAGTCAGTATCTTATTTTCCACCTCCCAGTTATATCTCTTTCCTTCTCAAAGATGTCTCTTTAAAACCA
Source organism: Nomascus leucogenys (assembly GCF_006542625.1). Lineage (NCBI taxonomy): Eukaryota > Metazoa > Chordata > Mammalia > Primates > Hylobatidae > Nomascus > Nomascus leucogenys. The sequence continues at coordinate 55,907,671 of NC_044384.1, read as the reverse complement.
AATTCTTCTAGGAAGACCCTTAGTTGAGGCCTCGAGTGAAAGATTGATATAATATTCCATTTTCTTTCATCTCCATCCTTCCACAGTTTACTAAATGTGAGGGGAAAAGAATCCCAGGAGAAAATAAAATGCCCAAAATTCCTAGAATACTTTCTATTGTAGTCTTTAATTAAGTCTGAGTAGGTCTCTGGTAGCCCAGAGAAGCAAGTAACTATCCACTTGCAAGGTGGTTGAGACAATTCTGGCTTTTCAGAGGAGGGGCTGGAGAGAGTCTCTGGGAGGGAATTATTCTCAGGAAAACAAATCAAGACCTGATGACCTTCATAATAGTAGTGACATTGTTTAGCTCAAAAATTGCCTGTGAATAGGCTGTCCCATCTAGCTACGTGCAAATTAAATGTAAATTATTTATAAATACACTTATTTTAGTCCTCTCATTTCATTCCCCTTGATTCAACCCTTGGAAGATCCTGGAGGAAAACCTGATTTAGAAAGCAGAAATGTGGGATTCTTCACAAAACAGACTGCGTGCCTGGCTCCTGATGCATGCCCAGTGCAAACTCAATCATTTTGCTTGTTTAATGTCTTGCTGTGCATGGAACTATTACAGTTGGCTGGCCCTGGCAGCAGGCTGTAGGCCTCCACCAGTAGCTTTGCCTTCCACATCTCACATATCCTTCCATACAGAGCCACTGTCACGCATTAATTGCTAAGGAGGATTCCAATCAGTAACCTTTGAGTTGAGCTGATGGGGGTGGGGTTTGGATTAGAAGGGAACAACTCATTGCCATTGGCAACGACTTCAGGCCAGGGTCCACCCTGGTTTATACTTGCCTGGAAGGGATGCAGCAGAGAGATCTCTGGAAGCGTTGGACCCCATGTGGTCACATGCTTCAAAAGTAGAGGAGGGCCAATATCTAATGTGCACTTAAGCTGTCAGTTGGCCCAGTTTGGGGAGGGCAGATGGCAGGGGAAGGTGGGCTCCACCTGCCTTTCTGAAGGAAATAGGAAAATGCATGTGTGTTCCAGGTCACGGCCTCTATGGACAGTGGGGCAGGTGGGACCTCGACGTCGGTCACACCAAAGCAGTCTCTGTGTGATGGACAGTGGCACTCGGTGGCAGGTATGTTGTCCAGTAGCTGATTGTTCATGCACTAAAACAGGCCCCCTTTCCATTTTGACTTGAACATCCCAAAGGCAGCCTCAGCCCCTCCATCCATAGTACCTGACCAGGGCCAGCCCCCCAGGCTAACGTGTCCATTCTCAACCCCAGCCATGCTTCTGTCACTCATGGTTGCCACCTCCAATTCTCCAGAACTTATCAAATGTTTTATTGTTGCTGTTGTTGTTTGTTTTTGGAGCCCAGCACACTAATAAGCTAGGCTCGTTTTCAAGATGGTATAACATTGTGATTTAGATTTTGGCTCTGAAGTTAGAACAGAGATCAAATCTTAGTTCCATCCCTTTCCTTGTGTGACCTTGGACAAGTTGCTTAATTGTTCTTTACCTTCGGTTTCCTCTTCTGTAAAATGGAAATAAAAATAGGGTATGGCTTTTAAGGCTGTGGAAATTAAATGGGATAATGTGTGAAAAGTTATTAGCCCAGTGTCTGATATGTAGTCAGTGTTCAGTAAGTATCTGTTTTTTGCTAAGGCTCGTTGTTGTGTTATTTTTTTCAACAACCATTTAATATTAATGCAAACTATGTAGACAACCCGATGAGTAGAGAGCAAGCATTTCCTCTCAAAAAGAATCTGTTATTTTATTAATTATTTGTGGATATTAGAGATCTATGAACCCATATCGGCTAAAATACCTTTTGTAAAAAGTGGTCTTTTCTTGGCTAATTTTAAAGATAACTACATTGCAATTAGCTGAGATCGTTAACATGAGAGGAATTTTGTGTCGAGAGTCAAAAGAGCTGCCTTTGGCATCAGTTTTCAGAAGTCAGTGTCTTCATAGAAAGTAGCTGAGATCACATGAAATCAGCATGGCCTCTGGACACAGGAGACCAGAGCTTAAATCCCAACTCTTGGTAACCAAGCTGTCTTGTCAGGCTCCTCAGTGAGACACATTCTCTTATCTGGGAAATGGGGAACGATCATTTCCTCTTCACAGATTCATTTCAAGGGTAAAATTCATTCATGTATGTGGAAGCACTACCTGGTGTTTAGAGGAAGTTAATTGAATTTATATCTAAGCTGACCAAATTTCTGCAAACAGCACTCCCACAGGTCTAGTATGAAGGAGTTAAAACAAAGTCAGTAGTGTAGACATTAAGCAGGGCTCACCTCTGATGATAGAGACCTAACCGGCCTCCTTTCCCCAGTCACCATAAAACAACACATCCTGCACCTGGAACTGGACACAGACAGTAGCTACACAGCTGGACAGATCCCCTTCCCACCTGCCAGCACTCAAGAGCCACTACACCTTGGAGGTGCTCCAGGTAACTCTTGTCCTAACTTCTATAATGTGTTGCCCTGTGTCAGCTCTGAACATTCACTTCTTAATTAGTGGCAGAGCAGCTCTTGGCTGGACAGTGGAGATGGTGAGGCCCTTTGCACTGGCATGTGGGGAAAGGTAGTTGCTAGAAAGGAGCACTTGTCAGGGCAGCCCAGGCACCATTACTGCTGTTTCCCCTTGCCCCAAGCCTGTAATTTTTTCTCTATTTTTTTTTTTTTTTTGAGATGGAGTCTCTCTCTGTTGCCCAGGCTGGAGTGCAGTGATGTGACCTTGGCTCACCACAACCTCCGCCTCCCAAGTTCAAGTTATTCTCCTGCCTCAGCCTCCCAAGTAGCTGGGACTACAGGCATACGCCACCACGCCTGGCTAATTTTTGTATTTTTAGTAGAGGCAGGGTTTTGCTAGGTTGGCCAGGCTGGTCACAAACTCCTGACCTCCGGTGATCCACCCACCTCGGCCTTTCAAAGTGCTGGGATTATAGGTGTGAGCCACTGCACCTGGCCCTAAGCCCGTAATTTATAATCCTCTCTTAAGAGGTTGCATTAACCTAGAAGCCCGATATCAGCAAAGAGTCAGGAAAAGGGTCTGAAAAACTGGTCTCTGTCCTCTTCAGGTATTTAGTTTTACCAGTGAGTTATTAAGCTTTTGGAGACCAGACTGGGAGAATCAGGTAGGCTGCAATGGAGTCAAGTTCAAGACTGGAATGTTGTCTGGGAAGAGGCTTTTCTTCTTCATTGTTTTCTGTCCCTCCAAATACACTGTAATCCGGTTGTTAATTGTATAGGTCTTTCATTACCCATAAAAAGTACCAGTTTAGAGATATTGATTTGGGCGGTGGATTCTCCTCTGAAGAACTTGAAGAGTAGCCTTGTTGCTGATTTATTACAGCAAGTGGAGTGTCAGATGCCTGCCTGAAGTGGAGTGGGCTGAGTGGGCTGAGATGTGAAGTCACTTTAGCTTTCTCCACTAAGACTATCTTTTGCCTGGCATGGTGGCTCACACCTGTAATCCCAGAGCTTTGGGAGGCTGGGGCGGGAGGATCACTTGAGGCCAGGAGTTCAAGACCAGCCTGGGCAACATAGTGAGACCCCCATCTCTACAAAAACATTAAAAATTAGCCCAGGGTGGTGGCCCACACCTCTAGTCCTGGCTACTTGGCAGACTGAGGTGGGAGGATTGTGTGAGCCCAGGAATCCCAGGTTTACAATGAGCTGTGATCATACTACTGTACTTCAGCCTGGGTAACAGAGCAGGACCCTGTCTAAAAAAAAAAAAATACTATCTTTTAAAATCCAGGGAACAGTCCCTGGACAGTATAAATTATTTACTGAATGCCTCTCCGCTTTCTCTTTCAGCCAATTTGACGACACTGAGGATCCCTGTGTGGAAATCATTCTTTGGCTGTCTGAGGAATATTCATGTCAATCACATCTCTGTCCCTGCCACTGAAGCCTTGGAAGTCCAGGGGCCTGTCAGTCTGAATGGCTGTCCTGACCACTAACCCAAGCCTATTTCACAGCAAGGAAATTCACCTTCAAAAGCACTGATTACCCAATGCACTTCCCTCCCCAGCTTGAGATCATTCTTCACTCAGGACACAAACCAGAGAGGTTTAATAGCAAATCTAATTTTGAATTCTGACCATGGATACCCATCACTTTGGCATTCAGTGCTACGTGTGTATTTTATATAAAAATCCCATTTCTTGAAGATAAAAAAATTGTTATTCAAATATGCACAGAATGTTTTTGGTAATATTAATTTCCACTAAAAAATTAAATGTCTTTTAAGGAACATTCTTTTCCACTTGTTAAAAAAATTAAATATATTTTAAAGCACTTTAAGAATATGAAACTTTCATATATGTTAAAGGGTTATAATTTATGGAGTTAAAAAATGCAGTATAGTCCTTAAATTATGTTTTATCAGCATAAAACAAGTGGCTTGATGGTCATTGTTAATTGGATTAATTCTTCAGCACCGGTTCAATGTGCTACCTACAACATAGTCTTCTACAGATAATCACTAAGCATATACTGATGAGGGTTTTGTGTGTGTTCAGTATTGCAGCTACAGCGAGGGATAAGAAATAAATTCCTGCCCTTAAGGAATATGCAATCCAATTGGGGAGACATATAATATTCATAAAATAGTAACTTACAAACCAACTGAACTAATGAACCCATTAATTAATGAAGCCCATTGGCTTCCCAATCCTAGCCTTCCCCAGCCTGCTACCAACCAAGTCTAGATTATGATGATCAATTCCTTGAGGGCACAAACTACCTGGTAGGAAAGCTGAGATGGATGTAACGCACCATCACTGAAGCTTCATATGGCAAGCTAACCAAAGTCAGTGGGATGGAGGACTCACTTCTAGTTTTATCTACAAAATAATGAATGATGTACTGAACCAATATTATTACCCAGCACCACTTTCCCTAACAGAGAAGACTACACAAGCATTTCCATATCCTCTACATAGTGTTTGTTCATCAGAAGAAAAATAACAAATAACTCTAAAAAATTGGATATAGTAATCCTATGTGGTATCCTTATAGCTACACACCCTCCACCTTTGAAACTGAGTCACATCCCCTTCAACCCAATGTTCTCTTCTGACTTCCACACTGCAGTCTTGTGGACATGCTTTCTAACCACATCTATACAGAAATTGAATGTTCTCCTGGAGAGGTAGTGAGGTCCCCATCATAGGAGTATTCAACAGAGGCTGGGTGGTGGTCCTTAGGGATGCCATGTTGGGTTGGAGGTTAAACTACATGACTCTAAGCTATGTGCTTTCTTGAAATATTGATTTTAAAATGAAAAATTCACCAGGTGATGACCAGCCACGAACTGAGTCTGCAAGAGGATCATCCATTTTAACATCCGCCTTTGGCAGGTCTACACTAAGCTGGTGGTTCTCTCTTCTGGCTCCCCAGTGTTAACCTAACTGAATCTAAGGAGTTATTCACTGGTGCTGATTATTTGTTAGCACTTCCTAGATTCATTAGAAAGGAGTAGTGACCGGGTGTGGTGGCTCGCACCTGTAATCCCAGCACTTTGGGAGGCCAAGGCAGGAGGATTGCTTGAGGCCAGGAGTTTGAGACCAGCCTGGGCAACATAGCAAGACCCTGTCTCTACAAAACAATAAAAAAAAATTAACTGGGCATGGTGGCACGTGCCTGTAGTCCCAGATACTCTGGAGGTCGAGGTGGGAGGATCGCTTGAGCCCAGGAGGTTGAGGCTGCAGTGAACTAGGATCACCCCACTGTACTCCAGCCTGTCTCTAAAAAAGAAAAACAAAAAGGGCTAGTTTATTCCTCACTGACTAATACCAAAGGTTTTCCCCCCATTTCGTAAAAGCTTGAAGAACAGCCACCTATCTGCCCTTGCTGAATACAGTTCCAGCCACCAGAAAGCAGCAGAGAGAGTCACAGATGAAATTACAGCTGAGGAAAAAGAACACCTTCAGTGTGGCTATTCGCAGATTGTAAATATGTGTTTCCTGAAAAGAATGTCTAGAGCTCCTCAACTGAACTTTCATGAGAATTGTTTGTAAACTATCAAATGCCATACAAATATTGTCACTGGTATCCTCTTCCTGGCTCATAGGCACACACAAATTGGGCCGACCTTGTGAGGAGAGTCTCAGGAGGGACAGCAGGATCTCTGGTAGACGACACTGACCAGTTCACAATGGGTCCACCATTGTTCCGTCTTCGTTCAGTGGATTGGGGACTGGAAACAGTGCATCTCCCTGGGCAGCAGGCACTTCAGGGGCACCAAGTAACTGTAAAGCAATCGTGGGTCTGCACAGGCCTGCCTTCTTCAGCATCCCTCCAGGTGCTGGCTGACCTCATTCCCCAATATGTACGGTTATTGAGTTTTTGCCATGCTCATAATAGCCCTGCACCAGAGGACAGCAGCCCTGGACAGAACTCGCTGACCTTCCCTTCTCCAAGGCGGGACGTGGTCCCACTTCCCCACAGAGAACTTGAACTCAGCTCCTTTTTCTACTCTCCCCAACCCCCAAAACTGCTGCACTGAAAACCCCTCACACCTCAGCCTCTGCCAGCCACTCTAACCCTTCTCTTCCGGTTCCCCAGTTCTCTATTTACTAATTCCAACTTGGGCAGGTCAGCGGTAGCCCCCGAAAGGCCCCATTCTTCCTTTGGAATGAGGACTTACAGCATATGGGTAGAAAAAAATTTTAAATAACCTTTTTTTCATTGAATATAAGTGGTATGTGTGTTTGTTATGGAAAAATTGGAATATGCAGAGAGGCAGTAAAGTCACCTAGAATCTCACACTCCGAAATCTGTTTGTATGTAGTTATATGTTCGTTAGTCTTTTAATTCACATGTGTTTTTTTTACAAAAATCATGATGATACCATATATATTGTTTTGATGTGGTTTTACAAAGTCTATTGTTTCCTAGGTCTTTAACTGTAGAGCATTTTATTCCATCAATTTACCGTAATGTATTTAACCACCTTCCAATTATTCAGTAAGTGGGGTTTTTTCTCTTTTCTTTTTGCAATTACAAGTAACACTAAAATGAAGATATCATGGGATATAAATTTATTTATTTTCTTAAGATAAATTCTTAGAACTAACACTATCAGGTCAAAGGATATAAATATTTTAACGATTGTTATTAGCTATTACCAAATTGTTCCCCCGAAAGTTTATATCTGTATCTGTTTACACTCAGAATCATTTTAAGTTTGCCTTAATCCCTAATGCCACTGCATATGGACCCACCAAAGCTTGCCGATGATCTTCAAGATAGGCAGCAGACATTTACATTTATTCAAGCCAGCTTGTAGAGGTCCACCCCATCCAGGCTGATCTGAGCCAAAATCCCATCACCTGGAACAGGTGGTCAGCTGGTGGGTGTTTAGCTCTGATGGGCGATCCTGCAAAACACCTTAGGAGAGGGGGCAGCCTGGTCATGAGCCCTGCAGAACTGGAGCTGGGCCATGGACACAGCCAGGTTTACAGAATGCGTCACACTCGAGAACACCAAACCGGTGCCAAGCCCGGGCCGTGCTCCCAGAAAGGGTTGGAATAATGTGCTGAGCTCTCTTCGCAGCGCTGGGCCTCAGTGATCGGTCCAGCCAGCCGGCTTCACCCTCCTCCACCTTGGAAGTTTGCTTTCATTGTAAGTGAAACTTTCATAAGGATTCTCTTAGGCAAGATTTCCAGGATTTCACTTGGGAAAAACTAGAGACCCCATCCCTCCCACCACCCTGCCCAACAGAGAAATCCGAAGCAGAAACTTTTTTTTTTTTTTAAACGTGGATTATGTAATAGCAGTGGTAGAAAGGGATGGATTTCTTGTTTTCAGTTGCTTCTTTTGCCAAACAATATAGCTTAATTCTTCAGCATAGAAATTCCAGCACAATGTCTGCGTGGCTGGGAATAGAAAGCAGAGATGAAATCGGGATATCCTTGTTAATCATCCTCAGGGCAAGTAATATAATTCTCCCAAAGTAGAGGGACAAGGGCCTGAGATGGTGAATGCTATTGACTGGAAATATCTTTTCTGCCTTGCTCATAAAGACTTGTATGACCCCAGTATATAAAGTCTACCTTTCCGTTTCCAGAAGGTTTCTTTCCCCATACATTTTGAATGTGTGGTTTATTTTACTCTACATTGAGCCCTTGATAAAAGGAGTTTCAGAGGGCAGAGGGCTGGAACTTTCTGCAGCACTTGAGTCTTGTGAATGCACACAGGTCACACAGCGGCACACATTTACTGATTAAATCATCATTTGCTCAAAAGGCTTTTGCATATTAACCACTAACTTTAATCGTTTCATACTCAGGGAGCGTGCATTTCTAAACAGTTAGCATAGCGCTGTGAGCGGAGCTGCAGCTTGGCATGGCGTCCATTCAAAAGGCAAATCTCGGAAGGTATTTACTATTCCTGCAGGAAATATGCTTCCTTAGACATAAAGGTTATATTCTGGAAAACAGGTGATTGAGCATAGCTAGTATTCAACTGCAGTGCTGTCAAGGGAGAAGAAAATCCCAAACGTCCATGTCTTCCCCAGAAGTGCAGTGTCCTTAGTTGGGGAGGAGGGGTTCTGCCAGAGGATAAAATGCATCCTAGGACATCAGGGGCACTTCCTGGGCCAAAGACCAGCTGCTACTGGGACACCTTCTGCCTAGCCCAGATCCCAGGGGGGCTTTTCTCCTATTCCTTAGTTCCCTATAAACTATCTCTTCCCACTTTCCCACAATGAGAGGAAAGCCCCACCCCGCCATGCCCCGCTTTGGAGAAGAGCTATTGCTCTTGGAACTCTCTTGAATCTGAGCCACCCCTTATTCCCTTGGGCCTGTAATTCTAGCACCGGTTTCAGCATGACGCTTTCTGTCAGGGCGTTTAAAATATCCTAGAAGTTTGAGGGACAGAAATTACCTCCCTTGCTTCATAAGGCTTCTTTGAGAGTTAAATGAAATGGCAGATGTGAAAATGTTATGAGAATATCATTGTTAATATTATTACTATTGGCCGGGCATGCTGGCTCACACCTGTAATCCCAGTACTCTAGAAGGCTGAGGTGAGAGGATTCCTTGGGGCCAGGAGTTCAAGACCAGCCTGGGCCACATAGCAAGACTCCATCTCTACCAAAATAAAATAATTGGCTGGAAATGGTGGCACCCACCTGTAGTCCCAGCTGCTCGGAAAGCTGAGGTGGAAGGATCTCTTGAGTCCATGAGTTCAAGACTGCAGTGAGCTATGATCACACCAGCCTGTGTAACAGTGCAAGAACCTCTATCAAATATATATATGATGTATTACTATAAATGTGAATATATATAGTAATATATATTACTATAAACTATATTCAACTTTTGATATTTTCACTCTGTTTTTACAGTATTTATAGTAGTAATGTTACTACTATAAGTACTACTATATATGATATAAATATATATATGTATATAACTACTATAAACAACACTGTAAAAACATGGAGTGGAAGTATCACAAGTTGAATATTTCCTTGTGGCTTTAGTTATTCCTAGGCATGTTTGGAGATTTAAATATTTGGATATTCAAATATCAAAAAGCCAAAGACCTAATAAAGAAGTTTCCTATTCCACATGTGACGTATGTTTATCACTTTTCCTGATTTGCCATTCTGAGGAAACGATGGAGAAAGTAAGTGTTGCCCTGTTTTATAGCATTGCTGTGTACACAAGTAAGATGTATTTCAAATTAAGGAGAAACCTCTGGTGTGGTGGCTCATGCCTGTAATCCCAGCACTCTGGAAAGTCAAGGTAGGAGGATCTCCTGAGGTTAGGAGTTTCAGACCAGCCTAGGCAACATAGCAAGACCCTGTCTCTATAAGAGAAAACAAATTAGCCAGGTGTGGTGATGCATGCCTGTAGTCCTAGCTACTCAGGAGGCTGAGGTGGGAGGATTGCTTGAACCCAGGAGTTTGAGGCTGCAGTGAGCTGTGTTTGTACCACTGTACTCCAGCCTGGGTGACAGAGCAAGACCTTGGCTCTAAGGGGCGGGGTGGGGGAGGAGAAACCTCTGTAGAAGATGCTGCCAGCACCCACTTCACCCTGATCACTTGAGGGCCTGCCACTCTGCCTTCCAAGTGCCAGCCCCAGCATTTCTTTGGCTGCTGAAGCCAGCGTTGTTTACCTGTGCAGCAGATCGGCTGTGCAGAGGATTAATGTCATAAGTGCAATTGACCAGCAATGGCTCACAGGAGTCTGGGGCTAGCTCCCACACCCCTTGGAACCTGCATTTTCCCCCATATCCCGGAGTTTCTCCAGCAGGATTACACGCCAGTCACCCACAGCAGGATCTGGCTTGGGAACATTTCTTCCTCCACTGCCTTACCTTCTCTGTCTCCCTCCCTCATCCCCTCCTCCTATTACTGGTCTTTCCTTCCCCTCCCACATAAATTCCCCGCACTCAAATCCCTGCTCAGAGTCTGCTCCAAGGGAACCCAAGCTTAGACACCCTCCAAAGAGTGGAAGGAAATCTTGTCCTAGGTTTTGACAATATTGTATTTGTAATATGACTAGTTCTTGCTTTTCACAAAAACAAGGAATATTGCCTACTATGCCCATTGTGTCAACCAATATCAAGAAATCCTTTGCTCCATGAGGATGTGTTTTGGCTGATTATTTAATATTCATGTTGTGATGTGAATTTTGACTGGATTACCCATGGAGAATACCTTCTGAGTAAAAATATTCATTGGTACTAATGATATTTTCTATTTGAATAGCACTTTACAGTTTGTAAATAAATTTAACATATTTTCAATCAATGCATGAGAAGAAAAGGAAAGAGGAATTATCATGTAAATTCTAAGGTAACATCATGCTACCTGTGTGTCAAAGTAAGTAAAGGAATCAAGTCTCCTAATGCCTTTATCTTCACTGCCTGGCAAAGCTTCGTGGCCAAGTGAAGGCTTGCCATACCTCTTTCTAACCATGAAGGAGAAAGAGGATTGGGAGGCCTAATGTGCAGCCATTCACTTCTGGCAACTTCAGCTTCCATTTTTTGGATTAGCCTCCTCCTTTTCTTGATTTTCCAGCCTATGATCCTCTTTGGCTTTTTTTAATCTTGGAGGAGGCAGACTAAAATTATCTCGTTGTACTTTTTTTGATCCAAGGTAATAATATGTCCCCTTGAAGTTGGGTAACTGGCTAACCATTTAAAAAATTAAAGATGGCTCCTTATCCTGCATCTTCTACCCAAATTGATTCCAGATGAATTGAAGATTCAAGTGAAATAAACCATCAAGTGCTGGAAGAAAACATTAGGAAAATTATTTATATACTTTAGGTTGAGGAGTGGTTTTCTAAACATGCCACCAAATAAGGAAATTGTAAGGAAAAAAAGAGTAAATATGATCACATAAGAATATTAAATTTCTAGATGGCAAGAAATGCAATTAAAATACAGCACTGGAAAAATATTTTAACATATAACAGAGAAAGCATAATCTTACAGATTAAGAGCTCTTGCAGATTAATTCTAAAAATATATAGACACCCCAATAATAAAATGGTAAAGGACAGGATAATTTAAAAAGAAGAAATACAAATTTCCCCTAAGCGTATGATGCCTATCTTCAATCTAATTTGAAATCAAATAAATGTAAAATATGAAACACTTTGTTTTGTCTATAAAATTGACAAAGATTGTTTAATATATAAGTAAGCAATAGGATTGTATATGGGTATCGCTTTGGGGGAGGAAAGTGGCAATTTGGGAATAGATATTGAAATTTTAAAACGTGCACTCTATCCTGCACATGGGCCCTGGAATTTAAATTAAAAGTTGAAGGAAAAAGTCAAAGGAAAAAAATAAAATGTGCATTCTACTTCTAGGAATTTGTCCTAGTTAATTAAGAAAGATATGGGCCAGGCGTGGTGGCTCACGCCTGTAATCCCAGCACTTTGGGAAGCTGAGGCAGGAGGATCACCTGAGGTCAGGAGTTCAAGACCAGCCTGGCCAACATGGCTAAACCCCGTCTCTATTAAAAATACAAAAATTAGCTGAGCATGGTGGTACACACCTGTAATCCCAGTTACGCTGGAGGCTGAAGTAGGGAGAATTGTTTGAACCCTGGAGGTGGAGGTTGCAGTGAGCCAAGATCGTGCCAGTGCACTCCAGCCTGGGTGACAGAGTGAGACTCTGTCTTAAAAAAAAAAAGATATGAGTAACAATGCAACCATAAGGGTGTTCATATAGCATTGTTTGCTATATGTATTATATATTATTAATATGTGACATATACATACAATGTTGTTTTAAGTTGGAAATAAAATATGCCCCAAGAGCAGGTGCAGTGGCTCCCACCTGTAATCTCAGCTACTTGGGAGGCTGAGGCAGGAGGATCACTCGAGCCCAGGAGTTCGAGGCTGTAGTGAGCCACAGTTGTGCCACTTGTACTCTAGCCTAAGCAATAGGGCAAAACTCTCTCTCTTAAAAAAAAAAAAAAAAAAAAAAAAAAGAGTTCCCTCAAGTCGGGTTAGGTGTAAGAAACAGGAAGCCTGGTGGCCTGTGTCCCTCTGAGAGAAGCACTGACCAGGATAAGTCTGGTGCTTTAATAATAGTTCATTGTGTGCAGATGTCCCTAAAAACAGAGGCTATCATCTCCCTTCTTTACCTCAGCTTCCATTTCTTGACCCCAACTTGGATAAGTGAATCCTGCTTTATCCTCCTACACATATTCTATCCCTGGTGGCTGAGGGCCATATGGTTTCACTTGGTATGGATAAGAGAAAATACATACTTAAAATCCTGCCTTTTCATCAAGATGTCACTGGGATCCCTGAGCAACAATGAAGCAATGAAGGGGATATCCAAGTCCACATCATAAACTTTCAGTGACCTGGAGATGGAGCCCTATGCTCAACCTCTCCATGAGGGCTAATGACCCCACTCAACCAGATGCCCTGAAACTTGAGCCACACTGTTGGGATTCCATGGCAGCACTGTGAGATAGAAGAGTGCTACCAGGACCCCCAAAACTCCCCTCTCCCTTCCCCTATGTACCTTGTGCAAAAAGCTAATATTTCATTTGAAGAAATCCCACCCTGGAAAAAATAAGCCGTGCCAGCCAAGAACTCATTCATGAGGGGAAGTTTACCAAGCATTTTGTCTTGCCTTGATCTCAGATGTTGCTCAACTACCCCAGTTTCTCCAGTTCAGCAAGCATAGTGTTGCTCTTTCAAGAGGTAATTGGCAGGTAATTGGCTTTGCCAGCCATAACTCACAGACCTATCTCCCAGGAGATAATGAGATCTCAAAACACACGTGACGCATAAGGATGAGACCTTGCCTTGGTGATTCTGAGTCCCCAGGTATGGGTGGGGCCCAGAGATCTGCATTTTCTTTTCTTTTTTGTTTTTTATTTTCTTTGAGATGGAGTCATGCTCTGTCTCTCAGGCTGGAGTGCAGTGGCGTGGAGATCTGCATTTTCAATAAAAACACCAGGTGATTTTCACTATCAGGCAAATGTGAGAAATATGGTAGTACAGGAACAAGGACTTGAATTAAATAGAACTTCACATTTCACTCCATTTCAGGTAGGAGTCCCTAGAAAATGATCCTATTACTAGCATCCAGATCTAATAGAGAATCTGCACTTAGGTGAGGAGCCAACAACGTAGCCTTTCCAGTAGAATGCCAAGCAGCACGAACCTCCTGAGCTGCTACAGCCAGGGGACATATATTGGTGTTGCGCAGGAAGCTTCAGGGAGGCCATGGTGCTGCCCAATGGTGGAAGCCATTTTTTTCCTCTCCCATCTCAGTTAGAAATAACTCTTTACCTCCAAAGAGAATAGAGAGGTACCTGAGCCAAGACGTGTGTAATTCAGGAATGAAGAATGTGGAAAGGAGCATTACAGGCAGAGGGAAGAGCACAAGCAAAGGCACGGAGAGGAAACAGGGCGTGGCTTAGGGGAACTGGAGAGAACCTCTGGTAGTGTAAGCGGGAAACGCAAATGCAAGGGGGCAAGTGCTTGTAAGGAGATGATGCTGCGGAGCAGGGCTGTGCAGGAGCCAGGTCCTTGGGGGAACATGCTGACCCCTGCTATCTACTGTGAAGCCCTGGACTTAGCAAGAAAGAGCCAGTTGGTATCTTTGATAAGGGTGATTTCAGTGGAGTGACGGTGAGAGAAGAGAGAGACCCTGTCATATTGTTTTATATTGTTTTATACTCATCACCTGTTTCAAGAAAACAACAAGGAAGTAAAACCAAAGACAGGCAGCCTGGCACCAGGCCTGAAACCAGGCCTGGGCCTGCCTGGCCTAAACCCAGTAGTTAAAAATCAACTCATAACTTAGAAACCGATGTTATTCATAGATTACAGACACTATATAGAAGAATATTGTGAAACTCCCTGCCCTGTTCTGTTTCTCTCTGACCACCGGTGCATGCAGCCCCTGTCATGTACCCCTCGCTTGCTCAAATCAATCACAACCCTTTCGTGTGAAATCCTTAGAGTTGTGAGCCCTTAAAAGGGACAGAAATTGTGCACTCGGAGAGCTTGGATTTTAAGGCAGTAGCTTGCTGATGCTCCCAGCCCAATAAAGCCCTTCCTTCTACAACTTGGTGTCTGAGAGGTTTTGTTTGCCGCTCGTCCTGCTACAATGGGGCCAGAAGTCAGATTACAATAGACTGAAGACAGTGAATGGGAAGTAAGAAGGTGTTAGCAGATCATGTTGATTACTCTTCCAAGAAGCTTAGTTGTAATGAAAAGGAGAACTTGGAGGACCTGTGATTGTGATGGATTGCTTTCTTTTGTTTTGATTTAAGAAAGCAGAATAGAATGTTTTGTATGCTGGGAAAGACATAGTTTATAGGGAGAGGCTAAAAAGGAAGAGCAGAGGGAAAGTAGCCTAGTTACTGAAGAGGTGAGGGGGCAGGAAATGGACTTGGAGGACTCTTGGAGGAAGTGACCTTGAAGAAAGGTGAGGGAGCCCCTCGTCCCCTGAGCCTAGAGGAGAGAAGGTGACTGTAGGTGGAGAGAGATGGCATTGTGTACAGGTGGGGAATTTGGGGGCCCCTATTTTCCTAGTGAATTAGGAGATAAGGTTGTCTGGGGGAGAAGGCTTGAGAAGAGTGCGCAAAATGTCAATGGGCGGTGTGAGGGCCATTGGCCAGGTTACACAGACAGTGGCTACTGAAGGAAACTGAGGACATATCATGGGTTATAGTTTTAGATAGGTTTTGAGTGGCACTGATTCATGTAATTAACAGTTAGGTGGGCTGACGGATAGAAAATAAAGCTTGTGGATTATATTTCATTTTTTTCTTCTGTTTCCATTTTCCAGGTGCCAAAAGCTGAGTTACTTACTGTCTTCATTTCACAGCCTGGTTGGCTCAACTCATCCAGGGGCTCTCACCTGCCCTTGCAGCAGAAGCATCTGAGAATCACTTAAAATACAGGTGTGTGTACCCCTGCCCCACAGAGTTCATCTCAGATGGGACTGGTATTCATGATTGTTAAAGCAGCCCAGGTGATTCTAATGAAGAGCCAGGCTTGGGAAGCCCTCATCTTAGCTGTGTCCAGGGGAGAGGCCTTTCCAGTTCCCTGGTGAGAAACACCTGGAAGTGCATAAGAGATGACCAGGCCAGGCGTGGTGGCTCACTCCTGTAATCCCAGCACTTTGGGAGGCCGAGGCCGGGAGATCGCTTGAGGTCTTTGAAACTCCGTCTCAAAAAAGGCCGGACTTGGTGGCTCATGCCTGTAATCCTAGCACTTTGGGTGGCCGAGGTGGGTGGATCACCTGAGGTCAGGAGTTTGAGACCAGCCTGGCCAAAGGGGTGAAACCCCATCTCTACTAAAAATACAAAAATTAGCAGGGCATGGTGGTGCACGCCTGTAATCCCAGCTACTCAGGAGGCTGAGGAAGGAGAATTGCTTGAACCCAGGAGGTGGAGGCTGCAGTGAGCCGAGATCTCGCCACTGCACTCCAACCTGCACGACAGGAGTGAAACTCCATCTCAAAAAAACAAAAGCTGACCACTGAAACTTCTGGATTTTGTTTTATACACGTATCTTTATGGTAAATGTATATAGCTTTCATTTTTAAGTGTCCTTTTCAACAAAATCTTTTGAATTTCTACAAAGTTCTGAGTTAAAAGACTCTTTATCATTTTAGGTAGATGGGGAGGGCTGTCTGGACACATAGATCCCCTGGACTCAGAGGACCACACCGAGCATCACAGTGAGGTGCCTTGCTAAGCTAAGCAGCATGCATGCGCCTGTGGGGTGGTAGGTGCCTCAGCCTGACTGCTGTGTCTGTGCCGCTCATTACACTAGCAGAGCCCCTCCAGGAAGGAGGGAAGGAAACAGTATCAGAATTAAGCAGATTGTATACACAGACACACACACACACACACACGCACACACACACACACACACACACAGCATTCCCAACTGGCAACAAAGAGCAGGTGTTCCAGATAAGAGTAGTGGGAGAATGGAAGGAGTTGCCGGGTAGAATAGCAAATGAGACATGTGACCAGGGAGAAAGAGTATTCTCAAATACTCTTGTGTCCCAAATGTGTCCTTCGCAGTTACATTTAAACCATGGAAGGCAGAGAAGCACTAAATTGTCTCCTTGCCTCAGAGGAGGGATGCCATCCAGGGCCTCCGAATACATCAGCTGCTTTTGACCTTGCCAGTCATCTTCGTGGCTGGTTGCCTAGTACAGGATGTGGTTGAAGCCACTGGGATAATAACACCTCCCAGGGCTGTCTAATGCATCGCCATTTACACCACCCTGTCGTGGCTCTTCTCGCCTTTGACCCTCACCAAGGCTAACCCTTACCATGGTTCAGGGAAGGGGAAACTGGCCCCGAGCCCTCCTCTGATCCTACCATGACTTGCTGCCTGCTGCAGGCATTATTCACAAGTACTTACTTGCCCAGTTGCTAGAAACTGTCACACATTAAAAGCTTCTGCTTTCACCTACGGGGCAGGGAAAGCCTGTGACCACAGAGCTTGTGGGTGCTGTCACCAGGGCATTCTCCTGAGAGCTGGTGCTGTCAGTGTTGGGTGTGGGCAGAGACTGTTGGGAAGGAGGCTGGGCTAGCCAACTTGCCGGATTTCTCATCGCTGACCCTGCCACTCCACGTGCATAATCATGAGGCTCCTGCTAGTGTCATTAAGCCACACCCTACTGGTGCAGCACCACTAAGGCACGCCTACTGGGTCAGCACCATTAAGCCACACCCCACTGGCTCTCTCCTTATTTCACCAGGGAGTCCTGCAGCAAGGAATGGTGCACGCTGGACCCCACCCTGTCTCATCCCACTGTGGCTGGTTTCTGCCACAGGAGGTGAGTCTTTGGTGAAGGACTGAGGAGCAGCGTGGGTGCTGCAATAACTGAGGATCAAACCAAGTCAGGGTGGCCCATCTGCCATGATCTACCCCAAAGGGCAGGAAAGCCAGGAAGCCCCCAGGGCATCTTCTCCAGGGTCAGCTGCAGCTGTTGTTTTGCTGTTGTTTTGGGTTTCCTTGTTGCCATTTGTCTTTGTGTTGTTTTGTTTTTGAGTTCTCACTAATCTGACAGGCACCAAACTAGTCCCTTTGGATTCCATGCCCATCAGTATAAAATGGAGAGGGAGAAGAAGGAGCTAGGCTTCGGGATCAGCAGACGTGGGCTTAGGGCCTGGGCCATGTTACACATGGATGCTATCATCTTGGGCAGGTTTTCTAACCTGACGAAAAACCAAATTGCCTGGCCCAGCTCTAGCCCTAAGATAAAAAAAAGCAAAAGACTCCTTGACACTCACACAGAGCCCAGCTCCCATTTCCACGGTAGAAGTCTTCTAGGGATTTGAGTCAAAGCTCTGCCTGGTACAGAAGAGGGTGCATTTGCCTGCAATGTCTTTTGTGCTCACCGAGGGAAGCCTCCATAGGCCAGTAGGAGGCTTGGCCAGAGACAGGGATAGGCACGCTGATGTCATTTCTTTCAGAAACACATCTGACTGTGGGTACCATTCACCCATCTCATAGCCCAAGAAGCTCAGGCTCCAAAAGCTTAAGCAATTTGCCACAGTTCTGATGCAGGTCCTCTGACTTCGTAGCACGTTACCCACATGTGCTGGAATTGTATGGTGGAGGTGGGAGAAAGCTGAAAAAACCAAGTGTTTCAGTTGGCTGGAGGGTACATGAAAGGGAAGTATTGGGGACCAGGTTGGGAAAGATCTGGCCTCTTTTACAGAGCATCTGTCTGCATCTGAACCTGACCTGTTTGTGACCTCAGACCAAGAGAAGCTGGGTTAGCAAATGGGTGGATATTTCAATTCCTAATGATACTGTTGTGCTGTCAATTACTATACAAATCCAAGAGCTAACACCCCTTGGTCGGAAGACACTGAAGAATAATTGCAGAATAAGTACAAGCTGGATAAAGCCCTCAGGTCAGAGGAAGGGAAATTTAAAACGGAGGAAACTAATTACTTTTCAGGGCCTCAGACTCCAGCTAGATGTCCTCTGTACATTTCTTTCTCTTGGTATTTTTACTTACTCATAAAAGTGGACAGAAACCCAAAGTAAAAGCAAATACTGGTGATGTGGCAAGACAATGTGAGGCACCCTGAGCTTTGTCCTCTTTCCTTCCATTAATTTCTTTTATGCAAATTGCTTCCTCCCTGTGCCTTGGGCATAATGAATATTCATGAAGGAAGGAAAGAAAGGAATTGCACAAGTGGGAGATGAACTAAAATGTAAAGATTTCCAAGCCTTGCCCTCATTAGCATCATGTATTTTACTACTAAAGCTTAATGAGAAATTGATCCACTAATTAATCCATGAAAGATTTTCAGAAAAAGCGCAACTCCTCATTTATTTGGTGAAAACTACAAAAACCATTTATTCTCCTGGGTCCAAAGTTCTCCCACGGTAAAATTGAGTCAGTTCAACCAATGGATCCCTAAGAATGACATGGTCACCTATGTGTAAAGTGCCCCTGAGAGTGTTTAATTAAAAAGAAAAAAGAAAGCTCTGGCTACAGATGAGAACTGCTTTCCATCTAGAAGAATCAGGTATTGAAAGAGGACGCCTACCCTTCACCACGCTGTGCCATGAAACAACTCTCGGAACTTCCATGAGCGGCGCTCATACTCCAGCCACTCGCAAATAGACATTTGTGTCATTTATTCAGCACTTGGTAGGTCCCAGGCACTGTGCCAACCCCTTACCTACGCATCTCATTCAATCTCAACAATTACTTTGAGAATCTGGTATGATTACTGCATTTAGCCGGGGAGAAAAGAGAGAGGAAGCCCCAAGTTACCGGGCCAGTCCTTATGGAACTATTACCCTATATTAATAATGCGTTCCTGATGCCTAGATGTCTGGGGCTTTGCTGACCCTGGAGGAACTGCCTTTCTCAGGGTCAGCTAATTTCTAGAGAGAGTAAATGACTTGCTTGGGAGCACCTTTCAAATGGAAGCCACCCAACCCAGAGCCCATGCCCCGGGTGCCACCTCCTCTATTAGCTCTCACACTCAGGACCATGTGCTCCCACTCTAATCACCCTGGGGGCAGATGGCAGACAGCAAGAGGCAGCCCCTATGTCCCACACTCCCGTGAAATTATTCAAACTAGCAAATCATAAACTCGCTTACCCTGCCTCGCACCATTCCTTCCTGCAGAAACCACGATAAAGGCTCTTGCCCACATTTCCCCCTCACTCCCTCTGCTGCCTGACTGGCCCTGGTACTTCCCCACTTGGCACCTGTGGCATGGTGTGGGCCCCTCTCTTGGAATATGTGAGTATCACAGAGTATCTTTTCAATGGCAATTGTCTTCTGATCTGTTGGCCTCGCCGTACCAGAAAAAACAGACCCACGTTCTAATACACATGCCCAGTGTCACCCCTGCGCTAATCTGAGCCAAAAAAGCAGAACCACAAATGGAAACATCACATCCTGTTTATCACTAGTATTGGTGTTCTCAAAGACAAATTAAGGCCTTTGGGGTATATTCCAAGAGCATGAGGAAGAAGAGGGACTGCTAGTCTTACCCACTAATTCTATCCAAGATGCAGATAGCAGCCATTCATTTCCTGCTTGGTTTTTTATTTGTTTTTGAGACAGGGTCTGGCTGTCACCCAAGCTGGAGTGCAGTGGCACCATCATGGCTCATGTCAGCCTTGACTTCCCAGGCTCACCCGATCCTCCCACCTCAGCCTCCTGAGTAGCTAGAGCTACTGGTGTATGTCACCATCTCCAGCTAATTTTTTTTTTCTTTGTAGAGTTAGGGTCTTCCTATGTTGCCCAGACTGGTCTCAAATTTATGGACTCAAGCCATCCTCCCACCTTGGCGTCCCAAAGTGCTGAGATTACAGGCATGAGCCACCACTCTTGGCCTCCTGCTTAGTTTTGATAACATGATGATGATGAAGAAGGAGAAGTCAGTCTCTATGGGGGATGATGATTTGCACATTCGTCAAAAGGGGTTTAGAAAAAGTTGGGAACACCAGACAAAAATGATCATCCTTCCCCTCTGGTAGGCTGGCATTCTTACTTCCTCCAGAAAGCATTTGTCCACTATAGATGAAAGCTTTTTTTTTTTTTTTTTTTTTTTTAGATGGAGCCTCACTCTGTTTCCCAGGCTGGAGTGCAGTGGCATGATCTCGGCTCACTGCAACCTCTGCCTCCCAGGTTCAAGTGATTCTCTGGCCTCAGCCTCCCAAGTAGCTGAGATTACAGGCACATACCACCATGCTTGGCTAATTTTTGTATTTTTAGTGGGGACAGGGTTTTACCATGTTGGCCAGTCTGGTCATGAACTCCTGGCCTCAAGTGATCTGCCCGCCTCGGCCTCCTAAAGTGCTGGGATTACAGGCGTGAGCCACTGCGCCTGGCCGAAAGCTTTTAAATTAGGGGTAAAGTTAGCTACCTAGAGACAGCTGGCCAAATTAGCATACTTATGGCAGATAATTAAGCCAAAGACTTTAGTTGAAAATAGTAATTAATCACCAAAATAACTTTATTCAGCCTGTTTCCCCCACACTGTTCTATCCTGACACACACAGGACTGTGCATTTCCTGGAGCCATTCTTCCTACAACACCACATTTACGAAAAGCAGCTAACACATGAGTGAGCTTAAGGGCTTCAGCTGTGATCCTACTAATCCTCTCTTGCTTTTCAAGACTTCTGTACTCAGACACAAAAACACAACGTAACTCTTTAAAATCCAAGTACTAAAATAGCACCCAGAGCCTACATCTTCTTTCAAAGGCATGTTTTCAAAGGAGTTTTAATCACCCAAGATACAGCTAGCTTCCAGTGATCTGAATCACACAGTCAATAGGACTTAGCTGTCCACTTGACCCCAGGTAGCCACTGTCAGCACTAGCTTCCATTATTTGTACCTAAGTAATTGATGGAGGATCGCTTAGGGACTATAGAATGGCAGATTCTACAATAGGAACACCTAACCCAAATTTTGCAGATGTAGGGCTTCCAAAAAAGGATAGAGTATAGCAGATCCAAAAAATAGGTTAGCATTATTCTTTTTAATATCAAACTACTCCTTACCTGTAAACGAGGGTGGTGTTAATTCTGTAAATATTGGAGTGGCTTGAGGATCACCTGAGCTCTGAGCTCCCTTCTATAGACACAGGCTTTGTTCTGTGTGAACCCCAGACTCATGGACATCCAAGTGCCTACTTTGTATCTCCAGTTGGATGACAACTAGGTACCTGGAGCAGAGTATGCCCAAATCGAAACTGTTAATTCACCTAAAGTTGTTCATCTCCAGAATGCCCCAATTTCACTAAGGAGTCTCACTGTCTACCTCGTTGCTCAAGACAAAACCCTCTGAGTCATCTTTGATTCCTCCAGGCAGTCCTTTCAGCTCTGCCTCCTACGTACATCTCAAATCAGTACCCGTGTTTGTGTCTTCACTATCACTCCCCAAATTAGGTCATCAATTTTTCTCCTGGGCCACTGTGATAGCTGCCTCACTGGGCTCCCTACATCAATTCTAGCTCTCCTATAAATCATTCTTCCCATTGCAGCCAAAGGGATTTTTTTTAACACATCAGACAGATCACGTCTCTCAAGAAAATTCTTTATTGAGAAATAAATGTTTGAGACTCTTATTACAATGAATGTGTTAGTCATCTATTTCAATCAGGCCTGAAGGGAAAAAAACCAAGGACTTGATACTTTCTTGGGAAAAAAATAAAAAGAAGAATTCAAATCCTGTAGGAGGTACAGAGAGTGGGCTGAGTACAATTTTTTTCTATGCCAATCAATTAGTATGTTGCTTTTGGATTGATGGTTTTTATTCTACAGGAGATAATATGACACTTTTAAAGTCTGGGCAGTTTTTTTTTTAAGTTCTTATAAATCAGCCAAGACATTTTTATAATGCACAAATACAGAAGAAGTCTCAATCTGAGACAGCAGGCCTTCACCCCAACAAGATTAGGATTTATATTCTAAGGATCTCCAAGTCAAATGTCCTATAAATATTCCCAGCCTTTCTCCTTAACAATTAGCTGGAAAAGGCTCTATAGCTCAGAGCCTGTCTCCCCATGACAATGAAGTCAACAGTCTCTCATATGCCCAAGGTTCTTTGCTAACAAGTGCTTATGAGAGGTCTGCAGTCTCTGACTTCAGCATCATTTATTTTATTTTTATTTTATTAAGTTCCAGGATACATGTGCAAGATGTGCAGGTTTGTTACATAGGTGAACGTGTGCCATGGTGGTTTGCTGAAGCTATCAACCCATCACCTAGTTATTAAGCCCAGCATGCATTAGCTACTTATCCTGATGCTCTCCCTTTCCTTGACCCCCACCTGCAACAGGCCGCCATGTTTGTTGTTTCCCTTCCTGTGTCCATGTGTTCTCATTATTCAGCTCCCACTTATAAGTGAGAACATTTGGTATTTGTTTTTTTTGTTCCTGCATTAGTTTAATGAGAATAATGGCTTCTAACTCCATCCATGTCCTTGTGAAGGACATTATCTCATTCCTTTTTATGGCTGCATAGCAGTCCTTGGTGTACATGTACCACATTTGCTTTATCCAATCTATCATTAATGTGCATTTGGGTTGATTCCAGGTCTTTGCTATTGTGAATAGTGCTGTGGTAAACATATGAATGCATGTATCCTTATAACAGAATGATTTATATTCCTTTGGGTATATACCCAGTAATGGGATTGCTGGGTCAAATGGTATTTCTGGTTCTAGGTTTTTGAGGAATCGCCACACCGTTTTCCACCATGTTAAACTAATCTACATTCCCTCAAACAGTGTAAAAGTGTTCCTATTTCTCGGCAGTCTTGCCAGCATCTGTGGTTTCTTGACTTTTTAATAGTCACCATTCAGACTGGTGTGAGATGGTATCTTATGGTGGTTTTGATTTGTATTTCTCTAATGATCAGCGATGATGAGCTTTTTTTTCACGTTTGTTGGCTGCATAAATGTCTTCTTTTGAGAACAGTCTGTTCATATTTTTTGCCCACTTTTTAATGGGGTTGTTTGTTTTTTTCTTGCATATTTGTTTAAGTTCCTTATAGATTCTGGATCTTAGAACTTTGTCAGATGGATAGATCACAAAATTTTTCTCCCATTCTGTAGGTTGTCTGTTCACTCTGATGATAGTTTCTTTCGCTGTGCTGAAGCTCTTTAGTTTAAATAGTTCCCATTTGTCAATTTTTGTTTCTCTTGCAGTTATTTTTGACGTCTTCATCATGAAATCTTTGCCTGTGCCTATGTCCTGAATGGTATTGCCTAGATTTTCTTCTAGGATTTTTATAGTTTTGGGTTTTGCATTTAAGTCTTTAATCCATCTTGAGTTAATTTTTGTAGAAAGTGTAAGGAAGGGGTCCAGTTTCAGTTTTCTGCACATGGCTAGCCAGTTCTCCCAGCATCATTTATTAAATAGGAGATCCTTTCCCCATTGCTTGTTTTTGTCAGATTTGTCAAAGATCAGATGGTTGTAGATGTGCAGTCTTATTTCTGGGTTCTCTATTCCATTCCATTGGTCTTTGTGTCTGTTTTTGTACTGGTACCATGCTGTTTTGGTTACTGGAGCCTTGTAGTATAGTTTGGAGTCAGGCAGTGTCATGCCTGCAGCTTTGTTCTTTTTGCTTAGGATTGTCTTGGTTATACGGGCTCTTTTGGTTCCATGTGAATTTTACAGTAGTTTTTTCTAATTCTGTGAAGAATGTCAATGGTAGTTTAATGGGGATAGCATTGAATCTACAAGTTACTTTGGGCAGTATGGCCATTTTCATGATATTGGTTCTTCCTATCCATGAGCATGGAATGTTTTTCCATTTGTTTGTGTCCTCTCTGATTTCCTTGAGCAGTGGTTTGTAATTCTTCTTGAAGAGGTCCTTCAGTTCCCTTGTTAGCTGTATTCCTAAGTATTTTATTCTCTTTGTAGCAATTGTGAATAAGAGTTCATTCATGATTTGGCTCTCTGCTTGTCTGTTGTTGGTGTATAGGAATGCTTGTGATTTTTGCACATTGATTTTGCATCCTGAGACTTTGCTGAAGTTGTTTATCAGCTTAAGAAGCTTTTGGGCTGAGACAATGGGGTTTTTGAGATATAGGATCTTGTTATCTGCAGAGACAGTTTAACTTTCTTTCTTCCTATTTGAATACCCTTTATTTCTTTATCTTGCCTGATTGCCCTGGCCAGAACTTCAAATACCATGTTGAATAGGAGTCATGAGAGAGGGCATCCCTGTCTTGTGGCAGTTTTCAAGGGGAATGTCTCCAGCTTTTGCCTATTCAGTATGATATTGACTGTGGGCTTGTCATAAATGGCTTATTATTTTGAGGTATGTTCCATCAATATGAAGTTTATTGAGAGTTTTTAACATGAAGGGATGTTGAATTTTATTCAAGGCCTTTTCTGCATCTATTGAGATAATCACATGGTTTTTGTCTTTAGTTCTGTTTATGTGATGAATTGCACTTATTGATTTGCATGTGTTGAACCAGTCTTGCATCCCGGGGTTGAAGCCAACTTGCTTATGGTGGATAAGCTTTTTGATGTGCTGCTGAATTCAGTTTGGCAGTATTTTATTGAGGATTTTTGCTTCGATATTCATCAGGGATATTGGCCTGAAGTTTTCTTTTTTTTGTTGTGTCTCTGCCAGGTTTTAGTATCAGGATGATGCTGGCCTCATAAAATGAGTCAGGGAGGAATCCCTCCTTTTCAATCGTTTGGGACAGTTTCAGAAGAAATGCTACCAGCTCCTCTTTGTACCTCTGGTAGAATTCAGCTGTAAATCCATCTGGTCCTGAGCTTTTTTTGGTTGGTAGGCTATTTATCACTGCCTCAATTTCAAAAATTGTTATTGGTCTATTCAAGGATTCAACTTCTTCCCGGTTCAGTCTTGGGACAGTGTATTTGTACAGGAATTTATCCATTTCTCCTAGATTTTCTAGTTTATTTGCATAGAGGGTTTATAGTGTTTTCTGATGGTTTATATTTCTGTGGGGTCAGTGGTGATATTCCATTTATCATTTTTTATTGTGTCTATTTGATTCTTCTCTCTTTTCTTCTTTATTAGTCTACCTAGTGGTCTATTTTATTATTTTTTTCAAAAAACTAGCTCATTGATTTGTTTATTTTTTAAGGGTTTTTTCATGCTTCTGTCTCCTTCAGTTCCACTCTGATCATGGTTACTTCTTGTCTTCTTCTAGCTTTGGGGTTTGTTTGCTCTTGACGTTCTAGTTCTTTTAGTTGTGATGTTAGGATGTCGATTTGAGATTTTTCTAGCTTTTTGATGTGGGCATTTAATTTCTCTCTTAACACTGCTTTAGCTGCGTCCCAGAGATTCTGGTACATTGTCTCTTTGTTCTCATTGGTTTCAAAGAACTTCTTGATTCCTGCCTTAATTTCATTATTTACCCATGAGGCATTCAGGACCAGGTTGTTCAATTTCTATTTAGTTGTCTGGTTTTGCGTGAGTTTCATAATTTTGAGTTCTAATTTGATTGTCCTATGGCCTGAGAGAGTGTTTGTTATGATTTCAGTTCTTTTTCATTTGCTGAGGAATGTTTTATTTCCAATTATTGATCAATTTTAAAGTAAGTGCCATGTGGCACCAAGAAGAATATATATTCTGTTGTTTTGGGATGGAGAGTTCTGTATATATGTATCAGGTCCACTTGATCCAGAGCTGAGTTCAAATCCTGAATATCTTTGTTAATTTTCTGTCTCAATGCTCTGTATAATATTGACAGTGGGGAGTTAAAGTCTCCCACTATTATTGTGTGGGAGTCTAAGTCTCTTTGTAGGTCTCTAAGAACTTGTTTTATGAATCTGAGTGCTCCTGTATTGGGTACATATATATTTAGGATAGTTAGCTCTCCTTGTTGAATTGAACCCTTTACCATTACGTAATGCCCTTCTTTGTCTTTTTTAATCTTTGTTAGTTTAAAGTTTGTTTTTTTGGAAACTAGTATTGCAACCCCTGCTTTTTTCTGCTTTCCATTTGCTTGGTAAATTTTCCTCCATCCTTTTATTTTGAGCCTACGTGTCTTTGCATGTGACATGGGTCTCTTGAATACAGCACACCAGTGGGTCTTGACTCTGTATCTAGCTTGCCATTCTGTCTTTTAGTTGAGGCATTTAGCCTGTTTACATTTAAGGCTAATATTGTTGTGTGTGAGTTTGATTCTGTCATCATGATGGTAGCTGGTTATTTTGCAGACTTGTTGATGTAGTTGCAGATAGTGTCATTGGTCTTCGTACTTCAGCGTGTTTTTGTAGTGGCTGGTAATAGAATTTCCTTTCCATATTTAGTGCTTCCTTCAAGAGCTCTTGCAAGGCAGGCCTGGTGGTAATGGATTCCCTCAGCATTTTCAGCATAATTTTTAACAACTCAATTTTATTAGCCTCTCAAAACTATAGGTTTGTAGGTTTCCAATTCTACATTAAAGAATGTGGGCATTACAATTTCCTATTTCAAAATGTTTCTCTCCTACTTAAAAACTACTGTGTATAGCCAGGTGTCATGGCATGCACCTGTGGTCTCAGATACTGGGAAGGCTGAGGCAGGAGGATTGCTTGAGCCAGGGTGGCTGAGGCTGCAGTAAGCCATGATCACATTACTGCACTCCATCCTGGGTGACAGGAAGTCAAGACCTGAAGTCAAGGTCCTGCAGGGGGTGACCACCACCTCGACAGACTTCTCTCCCACACTCCACCCAGCCCCCAGCCTCCTGAGCTCCTTCCTCCTTCTCACACACTCTAAATGCTTTTGTAAGATCACGTCACTTCTTCTTCCCTCTGCCTGAATACTCTGCCTTGGCTCTTTTCATGGCTGACCCTTCAGGTCTCAAATTAAACGTTGGCTTTGGACAATCCATATGAGCTAACAATGTGTTCAGCTGCAAGTGACAGAAAACCAGTCTAGCCATAGCATTTAAAATATAGAGCTTTCTTTTTCTTACCGAGCCATTGTGAGAGGTAGTTACTGGCTCTGGTTCAGCTGCTTAATGACATCATTGGGGACTCAGCCCTTCAGAGCTTTCCGCTGTTCCACTTTTATCTTCATGCTTGTTCTTTGATGATCTCAAAAAGGCTGTTGCCAGGCCAGATGGCTCATTCATTTTGTTTAAGGCAGAGAGAATGGGGGAAAAGGTAAGAGGCTTTCTCCTCACCAGGCAGGAACAGAAGTCTCACTTACCCCCACCCAGAGGTGACCCTTTGAATCTCACTGGGTTTACTGTCTCCTTTTAAGCCAGTCACTCACCAAAGGGAATAGGATTATCACACTGATGTAGACCAATTGTGATTTACCCCTAGAATTGGGGTAGGAGCCACCTTTTCATGATCCAGGAATCCCTGGATGCCACCTGAACACACTAGGTCCTCCTAGAATGGAAGGGGAGCTGGGTCCAGTGGCTCACGCCCATAATCCCAGCACTTTGGGAGGCCAAGGCAGGTGAATCACTTGAGCTAAGGAGTTCGAGAACAGCCTAGGCAACATGGCAAAAGCATGTCTCTGCTAAAAATACAAAAAAAAAAAAAAAAAAAAAAAAGCTGGGTGTGGTGGCATGAGTCTGTGGTCCCAGCTACTTGGGAGGCTGAGGTAGGAGGACGACTTGAGCCTGGGAGGCAGAGGTTGCAGTGAGCCTAAATTGCACCACTGCACTCCAGTCTGGGTGACAGAGTGAGACTCTGTCTCAAAAAAAAAAAAAAAAAAAAAAAAGGAAGGGGACAGGAGTGGAGGGGACTGGACCACATATGCCATACCCCTGTCTCTTTACCTTCTATCATATCACCCTACTCTATTCATATTGCAGCAGCCATAATCTGTAAGGCCTTGTAGATTTCTTTGTTTACTTGTCAATTCCTGATTTCCAGCACTGGAAAAGAAGCCCCTCAGTGAAGGCAGGGACCTTACTGGTCTTGTTCACAGATGTAGCCCCACTGCCTGGCAACCAATAAATGTTTCTTTGGATCTATAGATAAAAATTCCTACTGCTATTTTTTGACCACTCCTTATACATCTAGCTGCTTTGCATATGTTAGTGCATTTAATACTCCCAACTTTCCATGCAGTCCATATAAGTCTCCCCACCTAACAAATGGGAAAAAGCAAGGCTTCAGAAAGATCTAACACTGTGAAGGCTTCCCAGTGAGTGGCAGGCCTTGGGTTTGAACTCCAGCATCCAAGCTCCATGCCTAAGTGACGCCATGTCATAGATGTAGCAGGTACCTGTAGCCTGCCTATTTCACATCCTCTCGGCCCATCTCTGTTCTCAGCACAGCTGTAGGGAACAATTTCATGCCAGCTCTTCTTGCTCTGTGCTGACAGGGCCCAGGATGCTCTATGCCAAGTACAGCCTGGAGGTGCAGTCAAGTTATCTCCAGGAAGAAACTTCAACCAGCAGAGGATGGGAGCTGATAACATCTCTGGCTTCTATACTTCAGGTAGACAATTCTGGGATTCTGTATACTCCTGAGAGCCCCATTAGAAGAGAGCATTCCCCTGACTGCTGGCTGCCCATTGCCTCCATTGCAGGCAGATTAAAGGCCCCCAAAGATGTCCACATCCTAACCCCAGAACCTGTGACTATGTTATTTTTTATGATAAAGGGGGCTTTGCAGATATGATTAGATTATAGACCTTGAGCTGGGGAGAGGAGCCTGGATTATCCAGGTGGGCCCAATCTAATTACATAGGTTCTTCAAAGCAGGTAATTTTTCCCAGCTGTGGTCAGAAAGAGTGTGATGACAGAAAAAGGCTCAGAGAGATGTGATGCTGTTGGCTTTGAAGATGGAGAAATGGGCTGCAAGCTAAGGAATGCAGGTAACCTCTAGAAACTGGAACAGAGAAAGGATTCTCTCCTAGAGACTCCAAGTGGAACACAGCCTTGCTGAGATGTTTAGCTCAGTGAGACCCACGTTGGACTTCTGACCTACAGAACTGTAAGCTACTAATTTTTTTGTCATGGTAAGCCACTACATTTGTGGTCATTTGTTACAGCAGCAATTGATAACTAATACACCTCATATTAAGAAGTGCCTTAATTATATGCACTTATATTGGTTTTTCCTCCATCCCTGTCTCTCCCTACTTCCTAACTCCTTCTTCCCAGGATTATAATTACCTGTACCCAAGTCGTTCTCTCAGGTGCTGTTTCATAGGGCACAAATGCTAAGATCATGGATACATTTTGTACCAACCTTAGTAGTTCTCATATGCCCCATCCCCATACCCAGTTTACAGTAATTCTGGAATCAATTCAAGGAGCAGCTAAGATTCTTAGCTTCTAAACTAATTTACAAGTTGCAACAAACCTATGCCGTTCTCAAATGAATAATTAACACGCTCTTGGCTTCTAATTTAAAAACTATGTGATCATTTTAAATGACATATTTTATTGATTATTATTTCTAAATCTTGTCGCCTTGATTTATGCTATCTGGAAGAAACTCGTGTCTTAAAGGGACATTATTCCCAACTATTTTATTTATTTAATTATTTATTTTTTATTTTTTTGCTTTTTATTTTATTTTTTTATTATTATACTTTAGGTTTTAGGGTACATGTGCACAATGTGCAGGTTTGTTACATATGTATCCATGTGCCATGTTGATTTCCTGCACCCATTAACTCGTCATTTAGCATTAGGTATATCTCCTAATGCTGTCCCTCCCCCCTCCCCCCACCCCACAACAGTCCCTGGAATGTGATGTTCCCCTTCCTGTGTCCATGAGTTCTCATTGTTCAATTCCCACCTATGAGTGAGAACATGCGGTGTTTGGTTTTTTGTCCTTGCGACAGTTTACTGAGAATGATGTTTTCCAGTTTCATCCATGTCCCTACAAAGGACATGAACTCATTATTTTTTATGGCTGCATAGTATTCCATGGTGTATATGTGCCACATTTTCTTAATCCAGTCTATCGTTGTTGGACATTTGGGTTGGTTCCAACTCTTTGCTATTGTGAATAGTGCCGCAATAAACATACGTGTGCATGTGTCTTTATAGCAGCATGATTTATAGTCCTTTGGGTATATACCCAGTAATGGGATGGCTGGGTCAAATGGTATTTCTAGTTCTAGATCCCTGAGGAATCGCCACACTGACTTCCACAATGGTTGAACTAGTTTACAGTCCCACCAACAGTGTAAAAGTGTTCCTATTTCTCCACATCCTCTCCAGCACCTGTTGTTTCCTGACTTTTTAATGATGGCCATTCTAACTGGTGTGAGATGGTATCTCACTGTGGTTTTGATTTGCATTTCTCTGATGGCCAGTGATGATGAGCATTTCTTCATGTGTTTTTTGGTTGCATAAATGTCTTCTTTTGAGGAGTGTCTGTTCATGTCCTTTGCCCACTTTTTGATGGGGTTGTTTTTTTCTTGTAAATTTGTTTGAGTTCATTGTAGATTCTGGATATTAGCCCTTTGTCAGATGAGTAGGTTGCAAAAATTTTCTCCCATTCTGTAGGTTGCCTGTTCACTCTGATGGTAGTTTCTTTTGCTGTGCAGAAGCTCTTTAGTTTAATTAGATCCCATTTGTCAATTTTGGCTTTTGTTGCCATTGCTTTTGGTGTTTTAGACATGAAGTCCTTGCCTACGCCTATGTCCTGAATGGTATTGCCTAGGCTTTCTTGTAGGATTTTAATGGTTTTAGGTCTAACATTTAAGTCTTTAATCCATCTTGAATTAATTTTTGTATAAGATGTAAGGAAGGGATCCAGTTTCAGCTTTCTACATATGGCTAGCCAGTTTTCCCAGCACCATTTATTAAATAGGGAATCCTTTCCCCATTTCTTGTTTTTGTCAGGTTTGTCAAAGATCAGATAGTTGTAGATATGCAGCATCATTTCTGAGAGCTCTGTTCTGTTCCATTGATCTATGAGTTCATATGGAACCAAAAAAGAGCCCGCATCGCCAAGTCAATCCTAAGCCAAAAGAAAAAAGCTGGAGGCATCACGCTACCTGACTTCAAACTATACTACAAGGCTACAGTAACCAAAACAGCATGGTACTGGTACCCCAACTATTTTAATTGAGCTAAGATCTTTTGAAAATGTACTAGTCTGTACTGCCTGATGATGAAATTGATACTGCTAAGGAAATAATAGTGATTGTTATCATCAAGTGTTCAGCAAGCCAGGTGCGGGTGGCTCATGCCTGCAATCCCAACACTTTGGGAGGCCAAGGTGGGTGGATCACTTGAGGCCAGGAGTTCGAGACCAGCCTAGCCAACATGGTGAAACCCGTCTCTACTAAAAATACAAAAATTAGCCGGGCATGGTGGCGGTCACCTGTAATCCCAACTATTCAGGAGGCTGAAGCAGGAGAATTGCTTGAACCCAGGAGGCAGAGGTTGCAGTGAGCCAAGATCGCGCCACTGCACTCCAGCCTGGGCAACAGAGCAAGACTCCATCTAAAAAAAAACTGTTCAGCACAGGAAGCTTTGAGGATTTCACAAAGTATATGTCTATGCAATATACAATTGTTCAATTATTCCTCTTCCTCCTGTTTTCAACTGTTCGAGAGTATGTTACTGTGTCCTTAAAGGTATCCTAACCCTGATTTGGGGAGCTGTGTAGTAATCCACAAGGCAGCATGAATTCTGAGAGACTGTGGCAGATACGGTGGTGGTGGACACCATGCAAGACTTTTGTACTACAGAACTGAGCTCCTACCTTTTTCACGCTTCTTTTCCAATAATGACTTGTAATCCTGCTAAAGTCTGAACAGGTGCAGGTCATGTTCTTTAAAAGGATTAATAACGAAAGGCTGTTTGAAGCCACAGGTGACAGGAAACCTAGTTCTGTCTAGAAATGCTCTTGTGTACATATGTCTGCTTAAGAGAGGGGTGGCTAGAAATAGCAGGCCAGGCAGCACTGGGCTCTGCTCTAATGCTCTGTGACTGGGGAAGTTTGCAAAGGATTCCCTGAGCAGGCAGCAGGCAGCTCTCTGCAGCACTCCCTCTGACAGCTGCTCAGCAGTAGGGACAGAAGGTGCTGCAGGGAACCCTGACACTGCCAGGGCTGCACTCCCTGCAGCTCCCCTGTGCTTCCACTCAGGACTCCATGCAGCACATCTTTGGAAAGTTTGTTTCCTCTAAAAACAAAAGGTTGTTCAAAGGAGATTTAGTCTGCATCGCGTTAGATGGCAAGTCAGTAAGCATATGAATATCGCCATCCCTGTACCTCCACAGTCACAGCAGGTTATGGGCTGCTGGCCCCCATGCCTCCCAGTGTCAGGGTGTCAGCATTCGGGAACTGAAGGATTAAAGCTAGCCACACATTCAAGAGAAGGAGACAAGCAGGGAAACGCTAAGCACTTAAAACGCTCCGCTCCAAGATGCTGCGTAGGCCAGTCAGGAGAGAGGGCTGTGAACTAAGGGTTGGGGTTTATATAATTATGCGTCTCTAAGGGAAGGACAGAGGAAGAGAAGAGAAGGAAGGAGGGAGGAGGAATGAAAGGAAGGAGGCAAAAGTGAATAGAGGGAGGGAAAAAGGAAGGAATCCTTGTTCCAGAATCTGGAATTGGTTCTGAACAAAATGTTGAAATGTGTGACTCTCTGTATTGTGTTAGGAAACCTTTCTCCCCCAGGGGCACAGACCCTCCCAGGGGCAATAACCATGGCAATCTCATTTGAGTGGGATGGGTTCCACTTCTAACCTTGCTCCTTGTCAGAGTCGGCCTGTCCAGCATGCCACTCTCTGTGTCCTGATGGCTGCCTGCTCACAGAGGGGCAGTGATGGACAAATGAAGACATCATGGCCACCAGCTAACATGTTCCATCTCTGAGAGAAAACTGCTTCTCTCTTCGGGCAAAGCTACACAAAATGTGCCTTCCTGTAATAATGACTCCCCCTGGACTGCTCAGCCAAAGGCCTGTGTCAGCACTGGCCAACGTCCGGCGTCTGTCTGGCTCTCCCCCTCCCCCTCCTCTCAGCAGTGACTTGCTCTCTCATTTCACACAGGCTCTGCTTAAAGGTCACCTCCTTAGAAACTGCCTCCTTGGCTACACCACCTAAAACCACACCCCGTTCGTCTGTATTCCTTTACCTTGCTTTCTTTCCCTTTCTTACACTGACACACTACCTAACTTTCTATCAAATCCTCCTGCGCTATAAAAGTCTGTTTGGATCTCCTGTAAGTATACAAAGAACGTAAATCCCACCTAACAACCCACATACTCTCTCCGTGCAAGGGAGCAAACGCCTTTTCCATCCTCTGTTGTAAGAAGGATCACACACAGATTATGCAGCCAGGGTGATTCTCCATGGTGGTGCCCTTCTCTTCACAAAGTAGAAATCCTCCTGGCAGCCTAAATCCCCAACGCACGGACAGCTTGAAATTACATACAAATGATTTCTTAAGCAACTTTTACTGTAACACAGAACTCTAAAATACCCAAATCTCAGATTTCAAAGGGATAATCATAGACCCAGAACACAGTATTAAAAATTACTTTTAAAATGAGCACATATACATTTAAAACAGCAGGTTTTCTCCACGAGGAACTAAGACATTGACCAAGAATATAAAAGCAAGGAACATAGTCATTCTGGAGCTTGAGCCATTCTCAGGGCAGTTGAGCCTGGGTGGATCTGTCCAGCATTGGGCCTGGGAGCAGAAAGAATGGGGAAATTGGGAAGCAAAGCAAGTGTGACCTTCAGAAGCTTCCACCTCCCTCCCCCTTCTAGGGGGACCCCTCTCATTGACCCCAGCTGCCCAACACCAACAATGTCCTTTTCTCACCAGTATTCATCAGAACCTGCTCCTCAGGAAAGAAAAATTCAAAAATTCAAAATGTTAGAAAATAATGAATCCAACTTATCAGCAAGTCTCCCAGGAGTTGTGTTATTTTAACAAGAGATGTGCAATTCATCCTTAGAAAAGAACCTCAAGGCCCGGTGCGGTAGCTCATGCCTGTAATCCCAGCACTGTGGGCGGCCATGGCAGGTGAATCACCTGAGGCCAGGAGTTCCAGACCAGCCTGGCCAACGTGGTGAAACCCCATCTCTACTAAAAATACAAAACTTAGCTGGGCATGGTGGTGCACGCCTGTAATCCTAGCTACTCAGGAGGCTGAGGCAGGAGAATCACTTGAACCTGGGAGGCAGAAGTTGCAGTGAGCTGAGATCAGACTACTGCACTCCAGCCTAGATAACAGAGCAAGACTCTATCTCAATCAATCAATCAATCAATAAATAAAAATATCACTTTAAGAAGCTCTCCCTAACCCCCAAGACTACATTAATTGCTACTAATTGGGGGTCCCATAATAAATACTCTGTACATGTCTCCATCTTGCATTTGCCACATTTTATGACAGCTTGTATGTCTGTAAGTTCTGTGGGGGTGAGGGATATACCAAGCTCTTGACATGGAGCAGGTGCTTAATGAACATTGAAGGAAGAAAGGAAGGAACAAATGAATGAATAACTGCATCGGTTTCCCCTACTGGACCAGGGCACTTCAAGGACAGAAATGGTACCTTATTTACCTTTCCATCTGAAAGGCAGTACAGCATAGTCAAGGTAGGACTCTGCAGCCAAGATACCTGGGTAGAAATCCAGATTTTGTCACTTAGTAGTGCTAACTGTGCCTCTGTTTCCTTCTCTGTAAACAGGAGATAATTAATAGTACCTACCTAATAGGATGTAATGATTATTAAAAGTATTAATATATTGAAAGTACTTAGACTGGTGCCCACCACGTAGTACCATGTGTTAGCTATTATTGCTGTTATTAGTTGAATTCTCAGTACCTACCTAGCAGAGATTCAGTAAATGGACACGTTGTGTATCAGTCACAGATGGGCAAAGTATAAAGGTACAAATCCTCCTTTCCCTGAAATTCTGCCTGTTTCATGGATACTGCTGGTCCTGGGCACAGAAGATGAGAAAGATGAGGAGGAGGTTTGTCTACTAAAGACAAACTCCACCAACCACTAACTTCACTGTCCAGTACAGAATAGTACTTTATTATATCATGTTCTGAAGCAGTTCTCATTTCAGTGGAATTTTGACCACATTACTTTAGATGACTACCTCAAGTTTCTGATTCCCTTTAACCAAGAAGGCTTAGTTCTTGAGTAGACAAAGTAGACAGTTGAGCGCATTTCTGTTTGCAACTCTTTTCTTTGTTGTCTTCATCTGTTTGGGTGGCTATAATGAAATGCCACAAATTGGGTGGCTTGCAAACAAGAGAAATTTATTTCTTACAGTTCTGGAGGTGAAAGGCCAAGGTCAAGGCACATTCAGTGTCTGGTGAGGGCCCGCTTTTTGGTTAGCTGCGTCCTCACATGGTGGAAAGGGCTAGGCAGCTCTCAGGGGCCTCTTTGACAAGGGCACGAATCCCATTCAGAGAGCTTCACTCTCCGGAATTAATCACCTCCCAGAGGTCTCACCTCCTAATATCATTACCTTAGGGGTGAGGATTTCAATATAGCAATTTTGGGGACATATAAACATTCAGACATAACATTTGTCTAGTCTCATTGTCTAGTATAGATCTTAATGTTTAATAAGAAAACACACTTAAAGTAAACATTTGGCTTCCCACAACTGAATTACTACTTGAAAATTAATACTAGTTAAGTAACTCATCAAATATATGCAAAAGTATCCTGGAGACAGAGTGAGATACAGGTGATTTGTCTTCAGTTATGTATTTTTAAAGCAAACAATGAGTTTTAGATTGATTGTTAAAACTTATTAAAAAGAGACTAAAATGTTTACAACAAAACATTTCAAAGTAGATAAGAATATCAAGGCAAAGAAAATATAAAACCTTACCCAAAACAAATTTTCCTCTTCTTGTTTGGATAACTCAAACTAGATGTGGGATCAGGAGACGCCTCAATTAATTTAAATTTATTCCTGTCTGTTGTAATGAAATAAGTATAGGTACATATGAAGGCTCTATACACACAAATACATGCTGAATTCTGCTTTGTTCTTTGTTTTTCATGCTTTTATTTAGCTTACTCTCTCTGTATATATATAGAGGGAGGGACCTGGTAGGAGGTGATTGGATCACGGGGGCAGTTTCCCCCATGCTGTTCTCGTGATAGTGAGTTCTCACGAGATCTGACAGTTTAAAAGTGGCACTTCCCCCTTCACAGTCTTTCTCTCCTGCCACCATGTGAAGAAAGTACTTACTTATCCTTCCTTTTCCACCATGATTGTAAGTTTCCTGAGGCCTCCTCAGCCATGAAGAACTGTGAGTCAATTAAACCTCTTTCCTTTAATAAATTACCCAGTCTCAAGTAGTTCTTTATAGCAGTTTGAAAATGGACTAATACAGATCCTCCCCACCACAACATTCAGCTGAGTACTTACCAATGTATATATGTGAAGCAACTACCTGAGGCTGGGGAAAAAACTACTCATAATGAGAGGTAACAGTGTCCAGTGTTCAAACAGATCCAATAACAATGTCGGTTTCCACCAGCCAGAAAGCAAGCCCCATGATTCACAGGACATTGGTAGAGCACAAAAGACTTTGGCTGAAGAGTAGGGAAGAATTAGTCCTGGACTGAGCAGACCCAGACCCCTGCTCCAGACCCACCTAACAAATTTGAAAAAGTAAGATCTGAAAGAATCGATTTGCTTTCAAGTAACTTCTTTGCATCCCAGAATAAAGCTCAGTAATATTTATAGGAATTCCAAAATATCCAATGCTCAACAAG
Source organism: Nomascus leucogenys (assembly GCF_006542625.1). Classification (NCBI taxonomy): domain Eukaryota; kingdom Metazoa; phylum Chordata; class Mammalia; order Primates; family Hylobatidae; genus Nomascus; species Nomascus leucogenys. The sequence continues at coordinate 55,870,524 of NC_044384.1, read as the reverse complement.
ATAAAATGTACAATGTTTTTGTTATGAACTGAATGTTTGTGTCCCCCTCTAAATTTATATGTTGAAATTCTAACTCCCAATATGATGATATTTGGAGATGGGGCCTTTAGGAGAAAATTAGGTCCTAAAAGTGGACCCCTCATGGATGGGATTAGTGCTGTTATAAAAAATAATGTGAGAGCTGGCTTTTTCTCTCTTTGCCATGTGATGTTGGCAATATGCAACCCAGAAGAGGACCCTCACCAGAGCCAACTGTGCTGACATCCCGATTTCAGAATTTCAGTTTCCAGAACTATGAGAAATAAATATTTGTTGTTTACAAGCCACCTAGTTTACGGTAATTTGTTATAGCAACACAAATTGACTAAGACAGTCTGAAATCTAATAAAAAAATTACTAGGCATGCAAAGAAGCAGAAGAATGTGACTCATAGTAAGAATAAAAATCAATCAATTGAAACTGACTCACAACTGACATTAAGGTTAGAATTGGCAAACAAATATATTAGAATAATTATAACTAATAGATACATGAGAGATATAAAAAAGATTCAAATCAAACTTCTAGAGATGAAGAGTACAATGTGTGAGCTGTAAAGTATGCTTAATGGTATTATTGACAGATTAGACATTGTAGAAGAGATTAGTGACCTTGGAGACATAGACATAGAAACTGTCCAAAATGAAGCAAAGAGAGAAAGGAAACTGATTTAGTCATGGTTACCCAGACAGAACTGATAGAATACATATATATAGATACATGAGAAAGGACTGATTATGAGAATTGGCTCACTTGATTGAGGTTGAGAAGTCCCACAACAGCCTGTCTGCAAGCTGGAGAAGCAAGGAAACCATAGTATGACTCAGTCCAAGACCAAAGGCCTCAGAACCAAGGAGGCTAATGGTGAGAACTCTGAGACTGAGGCTGAAGGCCTGAGAGCCCAGGGGGCTGTCATACAAGTCCTATTGTCCAATAGCCAGAGAATCTAGAGTTATGATGTCCAAAGGCACATCCGCACTCTGGAAGAGAGAGCAAAAATTCACTCTTACTCCATCTTTTTGTTCAGTTCAGGCCCCCAGCTGATTGGATGATGTCCATCCACATTGAAGCTAGATCTTCCCCACTCAGTCCACCAACTCACATGCCAATGTCATCTGGAAACCCCCTCTCAAATATTCCTGGGGGAGCCCAATCATTCCAACCAAATGGCAAGCCATCTGGGTTTCCCTTTCAGCAGAAAAGGGATGTGCTCAGTGCCCACTGAAGCACTGAGGATAAACAATGCTTTCCCAGGTACCTAAGTGTCCCTTAATCCAGGCAAGTTGATACCCAAAATCAACCATCACAGAGACTTTTTTTTTTTTTTTTAATGAACAGAGGATCAGTGAGCTGTGGGCCAATTTCACTTGGGCTAATATTTGTGAAACTGGAGTTCCTGAAAAAACAAGATAAAGGTACAAAAATATTTGAACATGGGAGGCTGAGGCAGGAGAATCACTTGAACCTGGGAGGCAGAGGTTGCAGTCAGCCGAGATTGTGCCATTGCACTCCAGCCTGGGCGACAGTGTGAGACTCTATCTCAAAAACAAACTATATATATATATATGTATATATATATGTATATATATGTGTGTATATATATATATGTATATATGTGTGTATATATATATATGTATATATATATATTTGAAGAAATGGCTAGAAAATTTCCAAATTTTATGAGAATTATTAACCCACAAATCCAATTGTGAATTCCAAATACAAGAAATATAAATAAAGCAACATCAAGACACATCATGACTAAATTGCTCAGAAACGGTGATAAGGAAAAAAATCTTAAAAGCAACCACAGGGAAAAAAAAAACCCACACGTTATATACAGAGGAACAAAGATAAGGATGAGAGCAGATTTTTTTTTGGAAACAATACAAGTAAGGAGACAATGTATCCATATCTCTAAAAGTACTAAAAGATCATTTGATAAGGCAAGCACTACCTTGATACTAAAACCTAACAAAGAAACTACAAGAAAACTACAAGCCAATATTGCTCATAAAGTCAACCTCTCCATTTGCAGACAACATGGTCATGTATGTAGAAAATGTGATGGAATCTATTTTTTAAAAATACTAGAACAAATTATTTTAGCAAGATCATAGGATACAAGATAAATATGCAAAAATCAATTGTATTTCTATATACTAGCAATGAACAACTGGAAAATAAATTTTTTAAAATAATGCTATTTACAATAGTATCAAATATATGAAATAGGGATAAATCTGACAAAAGATGTGAAAGTCTTCTACACTAAAACTATAAAACATTGGCAACAGGAATTAAATTAGACCTAACTAAACAAACAAACAGATATAGCATGTTCATGATTCAGAAGAATCGATATTATTAAGATGTTCATTCTTCCCAAATAGACCTATAGAGTCAACTCACTGCTAATCATATAGCAGAAGGCTTTGTTTTTGTAGAAATTAACAACCTAATTCTAAAATCCAAGGGACTTAGAATAGTGAAAGCGACTTTGAAAACAAAGACAATGACTAGCCTAGGCAACATAGCAAGACCCCATCTGTACAAAAATAAAACATTTAGCCAGGCCTGATGGTGTGCACCTGTAGCCCTAGCTACTCAGGAGGCTGAGGTGGGAGGACTGCTTGAGCCCGGGAGTTGGAGGCTGCAGTGAGTTATGATCATGCCACTGCACTCTAGCCTGGGCAAAAGAGCAAGACCATGTCTCTAAAAAAATAATAATAATAAAAGAAAAGAAGAACAAAGTTGGAGGACTAATGCTACCTGATTTCAAGACTTTCTATAAAGCTAAACTAATCAAGATAGGTGTTATTGTCATAAAGATAGATGTAGAGCCATGGAACAAAACATCCAGAAATAGACTCACACATAGATGGCAACTGATTCTTTACAAAGTCGCAAAGGCAAAGCAGTGGAGAAAGGATAGTCCCTTCAACAAATGGTACTGGAACAATGAGATATTTATATGCCAAAAAATGGACTTCATGTCTTGTACTATGTTTAAAAATTAACTCAAAATGGGCCATAGGCCTAAATGTAAAACTAAATATTATACAATTTCTATGAGAAAACATAAGGAAAAAACCTTTGACCTTGGGTTAAACAAAGATCTTATAGACCCAACCCCAAAAGTATAATCCAAAAAAAAATAAATTGATGAGTTAAACTTCATCAAAATTAAAAACTTCTGCTCTTTCAAAGAATGAAAAGACAGGCACAGTCTGGGAGAAAATCTTTTTAAATCATATATCTAATGATGTGATTAATTCAGAATATATAAAGAACTTCCAAAACTATATTATAAGAAAACAACTCAGTAAAAACCTGGGCAAAAGATTTGAACAGACACATCATCAATGAAGACAGACTAATAGTAAATTTAGTGCATGAAAATATGCTTGACATCATTATCCATTAGGGAAATGCAAATTAAATCCACAATGAGATACCACTACATACCTGTTAGAATGACCAAAAAGAAAAAGATTGACCATGTCAATGTAGGTGAGGATGTGGAAGAAATGAAAGTCTTATATACTGCTGCAGGGAATGGAAAATGATACAGACACTTTGGAAGACAATTGACAGTCTTTGAAAGTTAAGCATACACCTACCATATGATCCAGCCATTCTGCTTCTAGTTGTTTAGCCAAAAGGAAAGGAAATATATATTCATTCAAACACATGTGGATGAATGCTCATAGCAGCTTTATTTGTAAAAGAAAAACTGAAAGAACCCAAATTTCCACTTCTCAGATAAGTGAATATACTGTATAGGGTATCCGTATAATGGAGAGTGACTACTCAGCAATGAAAGGAAACTATTAATATACATACACTTCAACTTGGATGAATCTCAACATGATTATTCTGAGTAATAGAAGCAAGATAAAGGACTCAGAGAGTACATACTATAAACTTTCATTTATATGAAATTCTAGAAAAGTCAAACTAACTTATAATGACAGAAAGCAGATTGGGGTGGGAGGGAGAGATGACAAAGGCGCACCAGGACCCTTTTGGGATGATTAATATGTTCACTATCTTGATTATAGTTTCACTGGTTTACACACATGTCCAACCTTATCAAATAGAACAGTTTTAGTATGTACCACATGTTGCATGTCGATTATACCTCAATCGAGTTGGGTTCTTTTACAATTTTAAGTTTAAAATTATCTGTGAATAATACTCTTAACCTTTAGCCCTTGACTCTTAACCTTTAGCCCTTGGCTTTGGCCAAGATGACTTCTCATGCATAATTCTTTGCAGAGAAAGCTATATCTCCTTCACTTATGGTGGTAAGCCAAGGGGTAAACAAATGCTTTAATCATTGTGATAGCCGTAATTCTAGCATTTGACTCATAAGAAGTACTTAATGTGTACTTACACTTAATGTACTTAATGTGTACACACACTTAATGTGTGTGTAATAATACTTCATGCTTAGAAGTTATATAGGTCTAAAACTCAATAAAGAGCTATAAAATGAGATTTGTAATAAACTTAAAAGGTGACATCTAGGAAGCATTGCACATCACAAGAGCATGTATTTCTTTCAAATATACAGAAGAAAATCAAGGAACAACTGAGCAAGGTCTACCCTGCAAGGGGTCCTGAGGATGGTGATCCAGCCAGTGAGTCAGAATCTGACTTACCCCCAGGAGCCAGCTACTTCAAAGTGCTGAGCACATCAAATTCAAAATGGCTGGTGAAAATGCTCGCCTCTGGTAGAAGAGCTGCATGTAAATTGGACACCAGAAGGAAAGCAATTTAACTCATGCAAACACAACTCAACTAAAAACAGAGATTAAAGAGAGCTGCTATAACTCACACCAAATATTTAGCAACTGCAATTTTCATTTTTTACTGCCGAGTTCAATTCACAAAAACAATAATATTTATTTAACATCCGTTATGTGGCAACAGTGTGGTAGTCATCTTAAGGCTGTTAAGCATTTGAATAAATTATAGGAGGCAATGAAATCTCCCTTCTAAGAAATCTGTCTCATTCGGATACAGAATGTGTCTATACAAAATGAAATATGCATAGATCTTCCAAGACAAGATCTTCTCTATGACATTTTTTTATATATTCAAACTTTCATGGCCATGATGCCTTACATAAAACATTAATTGCAGCACAGTTCACAATAGCTAAGATTTGGAAGCAACCTAAGTGTCCATCAATAGATGGCTGGACAAAGAAAATGTGGTACATATATACAATGGAGCACTATTCAGTCATAAGAAAGAATAAGATCCTGTCATTTGCAACAGCATGGATGGAACTGGAGATCACTGTGTTAAGTGGAATGAGCCAGACACAGAAACACGAACTTCATATGTTCTCACTTATTTGTGGGAGCTAAAAATTAAAATAATTGAACTCATTGAAATAGTAAAAGGATGGTTACCAGAGGATGGAAAGGGTAGTGGTGGAGTAGGTGGAAATGGGGATGGTTAATCGGTTCAAAAAAATAGAATGAATAAGACTCAGTATTGGCTAGCGCAACAGGGTGACTATAGCAAAAAACAATGTAATTGTACATTTTAAAGTAACTAAAATAATATAAATGGATTGTTTGTAACACAAAGGATAAATGCTTGAGGGGATGGATATCCCATTTACCCCGATGTGATTATGCATTGCATGCCTATATCAAAATATGTCACGTAACCCATAAATATGTATACCTACTATATACCTACAAACATTAAAAATAAATTTTTTAAAAAATTAATAGGATATTATGTCATTTCCTCCAGATCTGGCTCAGTAATTCCCCATGAACAATGTAGAGGACATATTGTCTAGTTAACTTGGTTAAATAAGGACTCAATGAATGGGGAAAAATGTATTTGGAAATTGTTTCCTAAAACTGAAATGCTATGGTCATCCATTCATTAAATAGTCACTGAATTCCTACCATGTCCTGGGAGTGTGCAGTGGTGAACAAGCCAGACATGTGGTCTTTGCCCACATGAAGCCTATAGGGAGACAGGAGATCCAAAAATAAATATACCATTACACGCTGTAATTAATTAAAAGTATTTGTGTATACTAGGAGGCAGAGAAAGCCCAGTGTGCTGCCTCACTGTAATTTCCAGTCTGTCCAGAAATAGGAAAGGCACTGCTCCACTGCCTCTTAATTGCAGCAGCTTTTCTATGTTTTTGCATTAGGAGTAATTATGTGCCCTTGACATTTTTGTGCTCAGAGTGCAGCAAGCTGCCTAACAAGCATGGCTTGCTTCTCCCTGGACATAACTACTGAGTAACTGACAGGCAGGCCGGACTGACCTGCGCCATGCACAGAGCCAGAGCCTGCTGCCAATGCTTCAGGCCCAAGGGCTGTGCTCCTGGGTGCATAACACAGAAAAGACTGCCAGGCTGTGTCAATCTTTTTAATCACGCTTACGCATATAGGTTAACCACAGTTATGTAAGCAGGTTCTGAGAAAAGGTGAGAAAGAGAATGGAGAGTTTTGCTACAACAGAGGCAGGATTCTGAATTTATTTCCAACTGCCCGTCTTGTCCCTCCTGGAGACCTAACCCCTCCAGCACCTACACACACAGCCTCTTTAGAAGCAACTATCCTGCCACTGGCTCAGAAAGGCTGGGTCCTAGGAATTCTATCTTGCTCCTAAGAAATCTCAAGATTTTTTTGTGGTAAGTGGCTTAATGAGACAGGATGAGTGATAAGCAAGAAGAATCATTGTTATATCGTTTTATGTTTTTATCATGTTGTCATTGCACTGGCTAAGTTCATCTTTGATGTTAAAATACTAACGCAAATTGAAGCTGTGATAAAAGGGCTTTCAATATGAAATAGACAAGACATATAATGGAAAGAAATGCTTCCAGAATGGATTTCCATAAAAACGTGGCAAGACTTTCTCAGTGCCATTCTTTAAAATCTCTGCTATTTTTCAACAAATGCCAGATGTTAAAGCATTTGCATAGTATCCCTTGGAGGGTTGTGTGTAAAGACGTGCATTAATATCAGGTTAATAGAAAATATCTACAGTAACATAATGTCTACACACAGATGCTCAATAAATGCCATAGCATTTGTTATAACTAATTATTATGAAGTACACGGACCCCTTTTCATATCAAATAATTTAGTAGACCCTCACTTATAGATCTTGTACTCCTACTTGGTTGAGAATGTATCAAAATGACTCAAATTGTCACTGTGAATTTCATTAAATCTTGTATAAAGATCAAAATGTAGGCCTCCAGCTGTGAAATTTAGAATTTCATCTTTTACTATCCTTGAGCAGCTGTGAGTGAAATGGCAGATCAAAGTTTATTTTTCATAAATATTTAAGTAATGTCACAATTAGCAATGCTATTCTAGATAATTATTTAATTTCACTACATATTATAAACTGAAAATTATGAAAAAAATTATATACCAATTTAATTGTCTTGGGAAATATAATAGAAATGGACCATAGTTTGACATTAGATGTTTTGGCATTAGGTTTGTGCAAAAATAATTGCTTTTAATGGCAAAACCGCAATTACTTTTGCACCAACCTAATGGTTCATATGACATCACCAACAATCAGCCAGAAAGCTTCATATTAATCTTGAATTGTTGCCATTAACAAAGCTTTCTTCTCTGAGATTCAGCTGGAGAAGTTCATTTTGGAAAACTTTTAAAACTGTTAGGCACATCAATCTCTGAAAAGATATGAAGTTCTGGCAAAAAAATAAATGAAGGCTAAAAACAGAGGGAAACAATTTCCCAGTGCAAAAGGTTTTCTATTATTTTCATTATCATTCCTTAGATGTTTTGGCTGAAGATACAAAAAGAAAAACAAATAGATATGTTTTCCTCAAAAACCATCACTTTATTTTTGTGCCACGTTTTTTATTTGTTTAAAATAAGATGACAGAGAAGCAAATTATAGAGATAAAATCGATTGTAGTAACCAAAAAAAAAAAAAAAAAAAATCAGTTGTAGTAACCAAAGGAAATGTCTGTATTTCCAAAACCTTTGTGTGAGAGCCCACCAGTGTGGTTGGCAGATGTTTTACAAACACTTAGGGAATGTGTCATGAACTTTAAAGACCAAGAGAGCTTTTTCTATTTGCCAGGAAATCTAGGAAAACAAAGGGAAATTAAACCCATTAGCCTAGTTTAACATCATGCGCTTCCCCCACTCGCCCCTCCCCTCATAGCCAGGGCTTACACACACACACTGAGTGGTCCCCCACTCGCCCCTCCCCTCATAGCCAGGGCTTACACACACACACTGAGTGGTACTTACGTTCCTTAGGTAATACCAGTTGGCCCCGTTTCAAGGCTTTAAAAAAGCCTCATCACTATGCACCCAACGTTAACACTCAAAGCCCCGCAGGGCTGTATCTTGGACGGCTGTTTCTACTGAGTATGATTCTCAGCAGATGAAATGCTAGCAGCAGCAGCAGCATCTATGAACTGCCTCATAATAAACCGCAACTTGGCTGCACCTAGTCATCACCAGGGCCATGCGCTGATGCGTAAACTCCACCCTCAGAGACTCTGATTTCATTGGTCTGGGAGTGGCCTGGACATCAGGATCTTTTCCTTTTTTAAAAAAAAATAATAATTATAATCCACAAGTTTTTCCTAATGGTTACATCTCACACCATGAAATTGACCTCGGTAAAATGTGTATATAGTTCTCTGTCACTTTATCACGTGTGTAGATTTGTCTAACCAGCATTGCAATTATGATACAGAACTATTCCATCATCACAAAGATATGCCTTTATGGTATCACTTACCTGCCTTCTCTCTACTATCCCTAACTCCTGACAAACACCAATCTCGATAATTTTGTCATTTCAAGACTGTTAGATAAATGGAATCGGCCAGGCGTGGTAGCTCATGTATGTAATTCTAGCACTTTGGGAGGCTGAGACGGGTGGATCACTTGAGGTCAGGAGTTTGAGACCAGCCTGGCCAGCATGTTGAAACCCCATCTCCACTAGAAATACCCCAAAATTAGCCAGGTGTGGTGGTGCGCGTCTGTAGTCCCAGCTACTCAGGGGGCTGAGGCATGAAAATCACGCGAATCCAGCAGGTGGAGGTCGCAGTGAGCCAAGACTGCACCACTGCACTTCAGCTTGGGCGACAGAGTGAGACTCTGAATCTAAATAAACAAATAAATGGAATCATACAGTGCGTACCCTTTTGAGATTGGCTTTTTCACTCAGCATAATGCACCTGGGATCCATCTAGGTTGTATGAATCAATAGTTCATTCCTTTTTATTGCTGGTATAGACGTACTATACCTTGGGGCTATTACAAATAAAGCTGCCATGAACATTTGTATAAAAGTTTTTGTGTGACCAGCCTGGGCAACATAGCAAAACCCCATCTCTACTGAAAAAAAAAAAAATTAGCCGGGCATGGTGGCATACACCTGTGGTTCCAGCTACTCAGGAGGCTGAGGTGGGGGCATCACTGAGCCCAGGTCAAGGCTGCAGTGAACCACAATCACATCACTGCACTCAAGTCTGGGTGACAGAGCAAGACTCTGTCAAAAATTTATAAAACGTTTTTGTGTGGGAACATAAGTTTTTATTTCTCTGGCATGAATGCCAGAAGTGCCGTTGTTGGATAGTATGTTAAGTATATGTTTAGTTTTTAAAGAAACTGCCAAACGTTTTTCCAGAGTGGCTGTACCATTTTACATCTCCACCAGCAAGGAGAGATCCAATTTCTCCACATTCTTGCCAACATTTGATATTGTCACTATGTTTTATTTTAGCCATTCTGTAGGTGTGTAGTGAAACTTCATTGTGGTTTAGTTTACATTTCCATCAAAGTGAGTGATGTTGAACATCTTTTCATGTGTTTATTTGCCATCTGTATATCCTCTTCAGTAAAATGTCTCTTTATATCTTTTGCCCATTTTCTAATTGGATTTGGGCATGGGCCAGAGAGATGGAAGAGGGGCAGTGCATCAAAAACTTCCCTAAGTGTATCTACTATGCAGCCAAGCTTGGGAAGCACTGCGTCATTATAACTTCTTTATATAGGTACCATCTAAATGTAAGCCGTTGCACCTGTGCTAATATTAAAATAAGGTCAGTGTGGGCACTGGCTAATTAAATACGCCTGCAGTCCAAGGGAAAAACACTGGAGATGCTTTCTGTGACCTCAGGTTGTTTGCATATACTCATTATAAGGCTGAAGGAGTGAGCCTTGCAGGGAATATTTCTGGAAATGTGGCCCAAATATCTTCTGCTTTAAAATCATGGCATGTGTATGTGCATGTGTGCACCTGTGTACATGTGTGAAAAATGGTGATTCCCCAGTCCCATACCTACTAACTCAGGACTTTTGAGGATGAGACCTAGAAATCTATATACATAGCCCAGCAGATTTCCACGTGCTCAAAAATTTGAGGCCTATCTTGCTCAAGGAAGACTGGGGACCCAATCTCCACTTCAGGGCATAGGTGTATGCCTTCCTATTAAGAAATCAGTTGGCTGGGCACAATGGCTCACGCCTGTAATCCCAGAACTTTGGGAGGCCAACGTGGGTGTATCTGTACAAGGTCAGAAGATCGAAACTATCCTGGCTAACGTAGTGAAACCCCGTCTCCACTAAAAATACAAAAAATTAGCTGGACATGGTGGCACACACCTGTAGTCCCAGCTACTTGGGAGGCTGACACAGGAGAATCGCTTGAATCCAGGAGGCAGAGGTTGCAGTGAGCTGAGATCACACCACTGCACTCCAGCCTGGATGACAGAGTGAGACTCCGTCTCAAAAAGAAAAAAAAGAAATTGGTTTAGGCAGGGCACAGTGGCTCCTACCTGTAATCTCAGTGCTTTGGGAGGTCAAGGCAGGAAGATTGCCTGAGGCCAGGAGTTTGAGACCAGCCCAGGCAACACAGCAAGACCCTGTCTCTAAAAAGAAAAATAAAAAGGCCAGGCGTGGTGGCTCATGCCTGTAATCCCAGCACTTTGGGAGGCCAAGGCAGGTGGATCACCTGAGGTCAGGAGTTTGAGACCAGCCTGGCCAACATGGCAAAATCCTGTCCCTACTAAAAATATGAAAATTAGCCAGGCATGGTGGTGGGCACCTGTAATCCCAGCTACTCAGGAGGCTGAGACAGGGAGAACTGCTTGAACCCGGGAGGCGGAGATTGCAGTGGAATGAGATTGCCCCACTGTACTCCAGCCTGGGCAATAGAGCAAGACTCCGTCTCAAAAAAAAAAGAAAGAAAGAGGGAGGGAGGAAGGAAAAGAAAAGAAGAAAGGGAGGGAGGGAGGAAGGAAGGAAGGAGGAAGGAAGGAAGGAAGGAAGGAAGGAAGGAAGGAAGGAAGGAAGGAAAGAAAAAGAAAGAAAGAAAGAAAGAAAGAAAGAAAGAAAGAAAGAAAGAAAGAAAGAAAGAAAGAAAACAAACCAGAACAGGCATAGTGGCACGTGCCTGTAGTTTCAGCTACTCAGGAGACTGAGGCAGGAAGATTGCTTGAGCCTAGGAGTTTAAGGTGCATGAGCTGTGATCGTGCCACTGCATTTCAGCCTGGGTGACAGAGTGATACCCTGTCTGAAAAAAAAAAAAAAAAAGAAAAGGAAATTGGTTTAGAGAAGAGTTGCCTTGAGCCAATTTGGGGCATAGAAACATGTGTTCTACTTCTGAAACGCGAGGAACAGAGAGGGGCAGGATAGTGTGTTTTTGTATACTGCCAAGCTGTTCTTGAGAAGCAATAATTTGTAGTGATCAATAAAGATAATATAACTAACATGTATGAGCACTCATTAGTGCTAGGCTTTCCCCACACACGACCTCCCCTCATTCTTATAACAAGTTAGATGTTATTATATTCTCTACTTTGTAGACGAGGGAGCTGAGGTTCAGAGAGGCCCGGTCATTTGCCCAATATCGTAGGAATAGCAGATGTCAGGCTGTTTTTCCTTCTGGAATCTCCCTTATTGTGGTCCTTAGTTGTCCCAAACTCCAGTTTTTATTATTAAATATTTTTAGAAGACCTAGTCGAACCTCATTTTAAACAGAAACTAGGCCAGGTGCAGTGGCTCATGCCTGTAATCCCAGTGCTTTCGGAGGCTGAGGCATTTGCATCACTTGAGGCCAGCCTGGCCAACATGGTGAGACCCCCATCTCTCTAAAAATATAAAAATTAGCCGAGTATGATGGCGCATGCCTGTAATCCCAGCTACTTGGGAGGTTGAGACAGGAGAATTGCTTGAACCCAGGAGGTGGAGGTTGCAGTGAACCGAGATCGCACCACTGCACTCCAGCCCGGGTGACAGAGCAAGACTCTGCCTCAAAAATATATAATAATAATAATAATACAAATTAGAAAAATTATTTTTTAAAAAGAAACTATAACAATTTATAAATGTATTTGTACATCTCTGAATAGCCTAACTGATCATCATTGGTGGGCTGAAATAAATGCTGCATGGATGTGGTATATCTAATTATTTCTCTGGTGTAGTACTGTAGTCTGAACTGTAAGCATGAAGCTGTTTCTAAATAGAGACAGTGGAGCTCCCTGGAGCACTCAAGTGGTAAACTACTAAACAGTGGTAAAAATTCCTTTTATCCTGCTGCTCAGAAACCTGTCATTATGGGCAGAGTAAGCTACACCCTTTAAATATATGCATGTGGCCCTGGGATCCATTTACACAGCTGCCATTAAATGGCTCATCCAGGTGAAAGCCCTTTTGTTTTCCAGCTTCTGTCCTGAATCATCTTGGATGACTGCCTCAGGTCTCTGTGTGGCTCTGACATAATTGATATTTTCATAACATATCCAGCTTCATTGTTCACAGTTCTGGTCTGTGGCAGTTTACGTGTTTGAGCCTCAGGTAAGTTGAGCGCTGTGGACATACGGGTGTGATGAAATGATTTCCTCTCTTCCCTTTCCACCTTTGAAACCTAAGACTTACTGCAAGGCTCCTAGCCTTCGGGGTTTCCACAGAAATCAGAGCCCAAGGCCAAGTATAAGGTGTAAGGCTCTATCCCAGAACTGGAAGGGTGAGGGGAAGGGAGCCAATGTGGGGTGATATGAACCAAACTGGCCAGGGTGCCACAGAAACCACACCTGTCACAGCCACGCAAGACTCTCTGGACCGGCCATATGGAGGCACCACACTTCGAAATTGTCACAGGGGAGGAAGAGAGAGGAGCTTATCTCCTGACTCTCTGGTCAAAGCGGGTCCTCTGTGGATTCAACTCTCCCTCAATTTGGGCTATTTACCTTTTAAACAGTGACAAGGCAGCCATCTTCTAGGCCCCCAGCCAGGGGGCAAGAAGCTTCATCTGAGTCTGCAAGTGCTGGGAAGAGCCGGTGCCCTGTGCTAGGGCCTGGGCTGCAAACACCTACGGCTCCCATAAGGTGGGCATTGTAGCGCCATGCCTAAGCCCGGCTCTCAGCCCTCACCCTGCATCTGCAGATAGTGGCAGAGAGAAGGTGAGACTGGGAAGCTGGGGCTCCCCACTGAGCAAGCAGCCAGGGCCCAGCAGGCAGATGGGGCTGAGCAAATGTGGGGAGGCCCAAAACTTAGGTCCAAGTAATTCCCTTCTTGATTCTAATGTTGTATTGGAGTATCAGTCAGGGTTCTTACCTGCAAGCCACAAGAACATACTTTAGCTTCCTTAAACCAAAAAAGAATTTATTGGGTGTGCATGGAAGAGCTTTCAGAAACTGAAGTGCGGGCTTATAGTGCAAGCAATGAGAGCAGCCAACTAGGCAGCAGAAACCGGGGCCCAAACACCACTACTGTGGGGGCAGGACCCTTTCTCTACTACAGCCTAACATCACCACCTCCCAATGAGACCTCACACCATCAGCATGCCTCCAAAGAGCGCAGAGGCTCTGATGTTTGTTAACTGCTCCCCCCAACCTCCAAATTCTTATGTCGAAGTCCTAACCCCTAGCACTTCAGAGTGTGCCCTTACAGGGAGAAAGGGTCTTACGGAGGTAATCAAATTAAAACAAGGTCATTAGCATGGGCCCTAATCCAATATAACTGCAGTCCTTATAAGAAGGAGAAATTGGACATAGAGACATGCATAGAGGGAAGGCAAGGTAAAGAGACATACAGAGAAGATGGCTACCTACCAGCCAAGGAGAGAGGCCTGGAACAGATCCTTCGCTCGCAGCTCTCAGGGAAACCAACCCTGCCCACACCTTGATTTTGGACTTTAGTCCTTCAGAACTGCAAGAGAATAATTTCCGGTGTTTAAGCCACCCAGTTCACGGTACTTTTTAATAGCAGCCCCAGCAAATACAATCCTGGAAGCCAAGGGGGAAAAAAGAAAGAGAATCCTTACCAATTTGTTGAACTTTTGCAGATTGCTAAAGCACTTTGATGCACATTACCTCGCCTGGCAGGGCTGTCTTCACCGCCATGAGACCTGTGCAGTCACACAGGGCTCTGTTCTCAGAAGCACCCAGCGCTTGGTTCAATGCCCTGCTGTTGCCATCTTAAAATTCTTCATGATTTTTTAAACCAGGGACCCCACATTTTCATTTTGCACAGGGCCCCCCAAATTGTGTAGGTCTTGTCACCTGGTTATCCCAGTAATCTCGTGAAGTAAACAGAGACTGTCGTTACTTGTGTTTATTAATAATGAAACCAGAGCTGAGAGATGTTAAGCAACTTGGTCAAGGTCAACAGACCTCCCCAGAGTTGGATCAAGATCTGAGATCTCTGATGCAATGGCTTCTGTGTCCACCCGATTTTGAGATTCTGTCATTCTAGAACCTATGTAAAATGTAAGCAAATTTGGAGGTAAACCTTTACACGGCTGCCTTGCCTGCACTCGATTATCCTGGCTGAAGTTTAACTCATGAAAGCAAGCTCGGGGTCTCCTGGATATTCAAGAGGTTCCTCTACCAGCCTCATCTCGGTCACTGGTCTGCTCTAGTCTACTTTTATCTGTGTTACTATTAGACTTCATATCTGGAAAAGCAGGGTTCTTACCTGCCCAGGCCCCAGGTCAACCTGGCTTGGGTTCAGATAGAAACTGCTGACCTCAGGTCACTGGATTCATGTCCTAAGCCAAGGTCCTTGAAAAATGTTAGGAATTAATCAATTAATCTCTTCCTTGATTCCAGATATTCACTCTCTCATTTTTCCTGGGATAAACCAACCCTTCGAGTTGGTCTGGTATAAAGTTTCACTGTCTCTCCCATCTCCTTTCTCTCCTCTCTCTTCCCCCTGGAGTCCTTGCTTTACTGATATTCTTCCATTAGGCCAACTGTCCTTTTCCCTTGACTTTCTTATCTTTTCCCCAGCCACTGTTCCAGCACCATTTTCTAATAGCCTCTCAGTTCTTCACAGCTCTGCCTCCACCATCACCACCACATCCTCCCATCAGTGTCCTAAATAAACATTTCACAAAGTGTTGCTTCATTACTCTTGGGTTCTACTCAACTAGGTCATTTTCCAAGTTCATGAAAATTGGAATAGGTAAGAGGGAATTTGGGGTTTTAAATTTATTAACCACAGAATGCAACATTGGAGGGTGAGGTGTATGGTAATTCTGTTTTGTTGTTGCTTACTTATCCTCTGAGGCAGACATAAGTTGTTTGCATACATGTCTTTCTTTGGACAACTTATCACCCATTGTGTGTGGTCTTGTGAGGCTGTCAGCCTCCTTGGTGCCTTCCCATAGGACCCAGGGTGGCCAGTCAGAGTATCCTATCCTCCAGTGATTGGCTCTAGGATTCCCAGGTGACCCAAGCAGCACCATCAGAATCCTTGCCAATGGGGATCTAGAAAACTGGAGGGAGATGGTCTCTCTTCCTCTACGAATGGGCAAGCATGGAGACCAATGCTAAGAGGAAAGAAAAACTAAAAGAAGTGGGGTGGGATCCAGATTTAAAGACTCCAACTTGATGAGATCTCTAGTGATAGTTACTTGCTCACAGAGTCAATGGAGACCGAATTGACCAGCAGCCATTTACAGTTTTAAGGGCAGGTGGCGTTAGAGAAAACTGAAGTTTGGCAAAGAGGGGTCTTGAATTCCCAGAGTGATGGTGCAAGATGGGAGCTAGTACTGCCCTCAGGACCTTTTCCTTTTTTAATGTCTGGGGATTTCTGGGTTGTTCTAATGCTTGGGGGGTGCTTTTGACATCGTGAGACAGGAATGCTAGCTAGACTCTTGCAATGCGCGGGACAGTTCTACAAAATGAAGAATTGTCCTGTTACTTGCTCTCCCTCTGCAGGAGAGAAAAAAAACAAACTGTAGAAAGAAGCAGAATCGTGGTGTCACTGAGTGAACATATGTATCCAGCCCTGCAGCTGCCTGAGATCCACCCTCAGGCTGTACCTTTTCCACTTAAGCCTGTTTGCACTGGGTTTGGTCACTTGCAACAGAAAGAGAACTAACAATTTCACACAGGAGTTACAAGTGCTCTGCTCTTCTGCAATTGCCTTCCATGAGTCTCCAGTCTATACACTAAATTAAAATTCATATTAAATTAAATCCATATTAAATCTTCCATCGGCCCACAAATCTGACCATGTCATTCCCCTGTCCTAAGTTCTTGTTGGCTCCCCTTTGCCTAGAGGCTCCAGGGCAAGGTGCAGAAAACCCTTGTGCCTGAGGGCTGACCACCTCTCCTGCCTCGTCTCTGGCCACTTCCTGCCTCACTCTCTATACTCCAGAATAACTGCACTGTTTGAGGATTTCTGCGGTCTCACCTGTACATGCCATTGCTCCTTTTCCTGGAATCCACTTCCTACCTCTTTTGTCCAGAGTCAGTTCAGTCATCAAATCCCTCACAGGAAGCCTTCCATGAACCCCCAGCTGGACTAATGCCCCTATTCTGTGCTCCCAAAGCACACAGCATATACCTCTATCTTATGACCATCTTACATTAAAAGATCTGTCAGTGTGTCTGTCTCACCCAATAGACTAGAAGATTCTCAGGTTCAGGGGTTGTATTTTATTCAATTATGTCTTCCACAGCAGCCAGCATACAGTGGCTGGCACATAGTAGGTCCTCAAAAAAGATCCTGTTGAACTGAACTGGTCCTTGTCGTAGGTCAAATATGATGGTGTTTCTGATGAATCATAAGTCATATTGGATGACGTCTGGGATAACCTGCAGTTTACAGAATCTATCATTCTTTGAGTGAACCACTGGTATACCTATGACTATTTGTATGGCTCTTGTATGAAAAAAAAAGCTCTCTAAAGAAATGGCTTGAGTTACTTAGTTGAACAGAGAAAAACAAAATGAAAAATGAATGCTTTTCTTTTTTTAAGAGACAAGGTCTCACTCCATCACCCAGATTGGAGTACAGTGGTACAATCATACCTCACTGCAGCCTCAAACTTTTGGGCTTGAGTGATCCTCTTGCCTTAGCTTCCCAAGTAGCTAGAACAACAGGGGCCTACCACCACACCTGGCTAGGTTTTTAAAATTTTTCTAAAGATGAGGATCTCACTATGTTGCCCAGGCTAGTCTCCAACTCCTGGCCTCAAGCGATCCTCCCTGCCTTGGCCTCTCGGAGCACTGGGATTACAGGGATGAACCACCACACCCCGCCCGGCATTTTTATTTACACAAGGCCATTTTAGTTCCCCAAGCAAGCACAGTGCAGAGGCAAACACCACTCCAGAGGCAGAGGTGAGGAACAAGGCTACTAGAGGCGGTTACCTTTCTGGAGCAGTAAAGGAAGTAAGATTGCTCCTGAGCCCAGCCAGCTGTTGTCCGTTGGCCTGGATTTGGGAAGGAAGAAATGAGTCCCTGTGGCATCTGAGCATCCAGTTCCCTATCTGTGGGTATAGACAGCAGCATTCTCATTTTCTCTTTATCATGTCACAGTATATCCTTGTTTTTACTGTTTTTGTCTCAGAGGAGGTGGTAGGGTGAAGAGAGTGAGGAGAAGTGAAAAAATGTGTATTTTTAGCCATGACACAGCCAAATGTTCTGAGTCTTTTTTTATAACCACATTTAAAAATAAATGTCAAGAGTTAGGAATTAAGTGATTTCTTAGTGTCCACATCCTCCTTCCATCCTTAGTGTGGGCGTGTCTCCTTCTGACCTGGTTACCCTTGTGTGGTGTTTCTTTCAACTCCAGACGTATACATTGCTAGCTGCATGGAATTTTTTAAGACATCACATGAAATGCTCTTGTTTTTAAGGTTAAAATATGCACCTTTATTCTGAGTTTAATGTAATACAACTGTTCCTATGCAAGGATGTGAGCATGATTTACCATGAAAATCATGCATTCTGCTGTGCTTTCACTCATTTTTTCATGCAATATTTCTCAAACATATACTAAGGGTAAGAAATCAGGCAATGTACACAAAGATGAATATCTACCCTGCTTTCTGGGAGTTACCATCTGGATAACTCTTTCTCATAAGGGGCTCTGAAATGTGCTGACATTAGACACACCTGAGGTTATTGCTAAAATGCAGATGCCTGGGCTGCACCCTAATTTTGCTGAATTAGATCATATATGAGATAATGTATTTTCATGTCTTCAAAATGCCTTCTAACTAAGGAATAGTATGACTTTCAGGAAGAACTAATGCCATGAAATTCATAAGCGTGTGTGTGAATGCCCTCAGTCAGGTTTCCAGAAGGTACTAGGTTTTAAGTTAACAATTGAGACTGAACCACTGTGGGCAATGAGATCTATGTCTAAACCTCACTCTAACCATTACCTGCTTCATGGCCTTGGGAAAGTTATTAAACTTGTCATTCTTCTCACATCTTTAAACTTGGGATAAAGCCCACCTTACAGAGTTACTTTGAGAATGAAATGGAACAACATTTGTAAAGTCTTAACCCAGCACCCAGCATGTAGTGCTGCTAGCCAGCAGTCATTCTAGATTTATGGACTCTTCAAAGATAAGATTTTTTTCATAATAAAAATTTTTTTTTGCCCCAGATATATGAAAGCACAGGACTCAAGCCATTAACTCCCTTCTCCCACTGCTCTGCACCCTGTGGTTTAAAATGATCAAAATTCTTTTTCAATTAATAGCTTTATTGACATATAATTTCTATACAGCAGAAGTCACCATTTAAAATATACAATCTGGCCAGGCAAGGAGGCTTATGCCTGTAATCTCAATACTTTGGGAGGCTGAAGTGCGAGCACCTCTTGAGGCCAGGAGTTTAAGACCAGCCTGGGCAACAAAGCAAGACCCTGTCGCTAAAAAAAAAAAAAAAATTAAAAAAAAATTAGCTGTGGTGATGTGTGCCTGCAGACGGGAGGCTAAGGTTGGAGGACGGCTTGAATCTAAGAGTTTGAAGCTGCAATAAGCTATGATTGCACCACTGTACTCCAGCATGGCCAACTGAGTGAGACCCTGTCTCAAAAAAAAAAAACAAACCCAATAACTAAATACAAGTCAATGGTTTTCAGTGTATTTACAGAGTTGTGCAACCAATCACCACTATCTAATTTAGAACATTTTCAAGATTAGTTTTTAGCATGTGTGTGTGCGCCTTCCTTAGGGTAAGTGAGCTTATCTTATAGAATTTTTTTTTTTTTTGAGACAGGGTCTTGCTCTGTCACCCAGGCTGGAGTACAGTGGCACGATCATGGCTCACTGCAGCCTCAACCTCCTAGGCTCAAGCCATCCTCCCACCTCAGTCTCCCAAGGAGCTGGGACTACAGGTGTATACCATCACATCCAGCTAATTTTTGCATTTTTTATAGAGTTGGGGTTTTGCTATGTTGTTCAGGCTGGTCTCAAACTCCTGAGCTCAAGTGATCCACCCACCTTGGCCTCCCAAAGTGTAGGCATTAGCCACCATGCTCAGCCCAAGTTTTTTAAAACAAATAAACAATATTATACACTGTAGCAGTTATTTTCTCCTTTACATACCTTGGGAGACTACAGATGCTTTCTTTAAGGTATTATTTTCATCTTTCTAATTTACCTCCTGCAATTGTCTTCAAAAATTTGTCCACTTCGTTTTAAGTATCCTCAGTTGGGGTAGATCATCTTTTGAAGATGGACGTGAAAGTGATCAAAAACAGTGATTATCTGTCTTCATTGACCAGCAGAGGAATACAAACTGGTTAATGCTATCAGGGGTGGCGGGGGAGCGGGGGATGGCAGTCAAAAAACCAAGGATTGACTATAAATTAGTGAGACAGGCGATCTACTGTGGCCCATATCTGAACTCTACAGGTGTAAAGAATGAACACATTAATAAAAACATCAGTAAATATCAATGCATAAGATATAAGTTTGTTATAATCATTTAGGGAGATAGTGTTAAATCAGTCCAGGAATAAATGGATTCTGACAAACTTGGCACCAAGGTCTACTAGGACACTTACCATATGGTGCTATGAATGTGTACCTGGCTACATATCTCATCAGGATGAGCTTCTCTAGGGCAGGGGCCTTGTCATATTTGCCTAAATATTGCCAGCACTTACCCCTGTTCCTGACACAGTCGGAGCACCCAGTGAGTACCCTATGAAAAACCAGAGTATCAGGCTCATGAGCTCTAGGCTGTGCATAAAGGAGATACCTGTATGAATTACTTGCAGATAGAAAACTTTTTCTTCAACAGGTTCCTTAAGTTACTTCAGGGGAATTCCGTGGCATAGAGTTCTGGGTTGAGACACATGGATTGCTAAGTTACCCCAGAGCAAAACACATGTGACTTACCAACAAGGAATTATTTTATATTAGCAATGCATATGTCCTTGTAAACAAGAGCTGACTGCAAAATATGTTGGACACACAGAACATAGAGGTGCATTTAAAACTCTTCATACCAAATATTATCTATTTCCTTGTCCAAAATAATACTTAGGGATTATTAAGCAGAAATAATTCAGGTCCACATGAAGAACTCTAAAATGTAGATAGTTTTACTATATGTATTTATTTATTTTTGGAGATGGAATCTCATTCTGTTGCCCAGGCTGGAGTGCAGTAGCATGATCTCGGCTCGCTGCAACTTCTGCCTCCTGGGTTCAAGCGATTTTCCTGCCTCAGCCTCCTGATAAGCTGGGATTACAGACGAGTGCCACCAGGCCTGGCTAGTTTTTGTATTTTTAGTAGAGACAGGTTTCACCATGTTTGCCAGGCTGGTCTTGAACTTCTGACCTCAGGTGATCCACCCGCCTCGGCCTCCCAAAGTGCTGGGATTACAGGCATGAGCCACCTCACCCAGACTATTTTATATTTTTATACATGCTGAAGAAAATCTGTACTTCTTCCTCATGCTGCATTAACAATAGCGAACATGTATTGTTTATATTCGAAAGTTTAATCATCTCTATATGAAGCAACTAATTATTTAATTGCACAGACTTTATTTTAGCTGGAAATTTCAAGATACTGTTGACAAGTAAATATGTGAACAGAAGGACCCGCTGACTTTAATTAATATCTGAAAATAAATTGTATAGGTTCAAATAATACCTTGGGATTACAGATTAACAAAGCATGTTCACATGCCCACTATCTCATTTACTTGCCTTGAAGGTACTGATTATCTTCATATTATAAATGGGGAAATTGAGGCTGAAAGAGATGAAGTAAAATTGCTCCAAATCACAAAGTCAGTGCATTGCAGGACCAGAGTCATAACCCACGATTTAGACTCCTGGCCTAATGTCCTTTCCCCTCTGAGTCCAATTCATCCCCTCTGTAGCTCACCCTCACCATTCAACTTACAAACAGGTCATGAACACCTACTGCATGCTCTCGAATGTCTGAGGGAATCTGACTACACTTTAAGATTTGGAAACAAATCCACTCTGAGAAGCAAATGCCAATACTGCTGCCACTTCCACCCAAAATAGATTCATATACTTTGTTAGATGAACCAAAAGGCATCTCCTCCTTCCTCCTGCAGTCAGGGGAGAAGCCTACTGATTGGAGAGAAGAGCTCGGACATGCCATTTGCCTTCTGTTTATGCAGGAAAGGATTAATACTACCTTAGCATAAGGCCAGGATCTTTATTAGGAAACAAGGTAAAGTCACATGAATAGAAGGAAAGTACCTTTCTTGTTTAGATAACAATGGGGAATCTGGATAGAAATTAGTTATAGTGCCACTGTTGGTTAGAGTGTAAATTAGTCCAACCATTGTGGAATGCAGTGTGGCCATTCCTCAAAGAGCTAAAAACAGAATTCCTATTCGACCCAGCAATCCCACTATCGGGTATATAACCAGGGAAATACAAATTGTTCTGTCATAAAGACACATGTACACATGTCTTCATAAAGACACAGGTACACAATAGTTCAACTGCAGCACTATTCACAGTAACAAAGACATGCAATCAAACTAAATGCCCATCAACTGTAGATGACATAAAGAAAATGTGGCACATATATGCCATGGAATACTACACAGCCATAAAAAAGAATAAGATCATGTCCTTTGCAGGGACATGGATGGAGCTGGAGGCCATCATCCTTAGCAAACTCACACAGGAGCAGAAAACCAAACACCACATGTTCTCACTTACAAGTGAGAGCTAAATGATGAGAACATATGGACACAAAGAGGGGAACCACAGACACCAGGGTCTACTTGAGGGTAGAGGCTGGGAGAAAGGAGAGGATCAGGAAAAATAACTATTGGGCACTGGGCTTAGAACCTGGGTGATGAAATAATCTGTACAACAAACCCCCGTGACATGAGTTTACCTCTATAACAAACCTGCACATGTACTTCCAAACCTAAAACAAAAGTCTAAAAAATTCTAGTGGAAAGATTTTTTTGGTTTTAAACAATCCAGAGAAAACCCACCAGGGCACTGAATAGAACCTGCTACCATTTAACACTTCCCTTATCCATGGGACTGGAGCTCACCCACTTTCCTCTCCAGGGACTCAGTAGACACATGTCCTGAAACCAGAGACAGCCTCTCCCTCTACAGAACAAGTCAGTAGACAGAGAAGAGAAGTAATAGACATTCACCCAAGGCTGCAAAATGTGCAAGTCATGAGAACGTACCAAGGGAGAGGAAAACTTGATTATCTCTAAGGAAGAGGAGGGATGGTAGATCCAGGGAACAAGGACTATCAATGAAAAGGAAGGAAATGGGTTAAAGGGAAGGGAGGCATAATGGGGAGAGAGAATGAAACTATCTGAAGACCAACAGAGGACCTGCAGTCACACTCAAAGACACACCCCAGTCAAGGGCTAGTGCAGGAGAGATCACTGCTTAAGCTTCCCAGGGGAGGAAACCCGTGGAGGAGAGACAATGCCTTCTTCCCCAGTTTTGTCCCTGCATCTCTACAGCAGCAGAACAATGATCTCTAGTAAACACCTGCCTAAACCGTTACTGCACCCCAGTGGCTATCTGGTTTATGGAAAGGCAGGTGAGGAGGCGTCCAACCCAAAGGGGGATGGTTTCCTGGCCCATGGTAACTGCTATGGTTTCCCAGGGCAGCCATGAGTGTCCTCTCAGAGACGCACATCCAACTGCAAAAACAGCCAGATGAACCTCACTGGTCCACAACTATGTTCCCTTCCTTAGAGGCAAGCTACTGATCCACCTATGAGCAGAAAAGGAAGGAACTTGCTGTATGATTTGTTAAAAGAAAGACTTGAGATAAATCAACAGTTTAATTGAACAAAGAACAATTGGAGAATTGGGCAATTCCACCATCAGAATAGGTTCAGAGCAACCGGCGCTGTCATGCATCAGAGAGGATTTATGGACAGAAGAAAGTAAGTGACACAAAGAAAACAGAAGTGAGATACAGAAACAGATTGGTTACAGCTCAGGGTCTGCCTTATTTGGCTATGGTTTGAACAGTTGGCTGCTGTGATTGGCTGAAACTCCGCTACTTGTTACAAGAGTTCGTTCCAGTCTGTTTACGCATCCAGTTAGGCTACAGTTCAATATGTATGGAGAAATCTTTAGGCTAAAATATGTAAGGAGGCAGCTGTAGGCTAAACACTTTAATAGGTTTTACATCGCAACCCTTGACCTGATTTGCCTTCTAGTTAAAGGTAGTTAATTAAATCTTACTTCACCTTCAGTAGAAGAGCTGAATGGGTAAAGCTAGCACAACATAAAAATAGTGATATTAATTTCCCTACTCTCCTCCTTCTTAGAATTCCAAACATTTTGGGAACCTGTATTTATTTCGACGGATAATATGGATTTACAAAAAGATGCACAAAGGCATGACTATTAGCATCACTGAAAAATGTAATACAACCAAAGTACACACAGTAAGGTTTTCTTGTGGTACTTTATTCTTCGAACGAATTTAAAATATAATTCCAGGCCAGGCATGGGTGGCTCATGCCTGTAATCCCTGCATTCTAAGAGGCCGAGGTGGGCGGATCACCTGAGCTCAGGAGTTTGAGACCAGCTTGGACAACATAGCGAAACCTATCTCTACAAACATACGAAAATTAGCTGGGTGTGGTGACATGTGCCTGTAGTTCCAGCTACTCAGGAGGCTGAGGTGGGGGGAATCACTTGAGCCTGGGAGGTCAAGGTTGCATTGAGCCATGATCTCGCCCCTGCATTCCAGCCTGGGTAAAGAGCGAGACCCTGTCTCAAGAAAAAAAAAGAATGTAATTCCAAAAATTCAAAACATGTTCAGGAAGACAAGGGTAGGGTATGTTTGTTGATTGTCACTCTCACATCCATTCCCTACCTCTCCTTTCCTAACAGATCTGGGATTTCCCAGCCAGGTAGTTTGGGTGAAATAGGTTCTACCCATCCAGGTCCTGGAGCAGACTCTGACTGGCTTAATCCAATTAGAGTAATCTGCCCCTCCTAGTCACATTAATTGGTGCAAAGATGGGCACCTGACTACAATCTTGCCAATTAAAGCCTGTGAGATTTAATTAGGGGATTTCAGTTAAGCTGTTAGAGAAGCAATGCCTTCCTGCTGGATGTAGCCAGCAAGCATGTAGCTCTGGGAGCTTCCAAAAATCTTTTGGGACCAGGAGAGGCGGCCCTGTCTGAGAATACAGCCAATAAACACCAAAGTGGCAAAGCTAAGAGGTGAAGAGGAGAAACTGGGTCCTAGTTAGTGTTGAAGCCAGGGATACAGCCTCATTTTGTAAAACTTCTCTACACCAATCAATACATTTGCTTTGCTGAGCCAGTTTGGGTCAGGTTTTTCTGTCATTTGCAACCACAACACCTTATTTTTTAAAATCTACCGTATAAAAGGTAACACACGTCTAAAACTTCTTTTACTCATCATTTGAAATTAAAGTTTCATTTTCACAATGAAATCAAATGAAGAACCACAAAATACTGGCAACACCCACTGCAGAAAGGAAGTGGGTTATTTCCACCACTCGCTGGCTTTTCTTTTCTCTTTTTTTCTCTCTTTTTTCCACTCTCTCTGTCTCTCAACTTCCAAAGGAAACACTCGGATAAATCCTATTTGGCTGAAGTCAAGTGCACTGAAGACTGCATTAGTTTTGCAGGAAGGTGCTGAGAATCTCACAGTGTCAAGTATATGGTGTCCTGGAGTGTTAGGAATCTAGATTTTCCTTCCTTTTGTAGGTAATTTTCACCATGACTTCTTAGATATCACTATCTGCCTTTATAACCTGCAATTTTATCGAGTGGAGAAAACACTGCCTTAATTCTCCCTTGCAGTGTGAACCCGGGGCAGGTGTCAATGCCAACTACAGCTGCCGCAAGTATTACTAGTCCACGTGTTCTCTTCCTTCAGGATTTGGAGGCCCGTTTTGAATCTTTTTGCATCCCTCACCATGGGCAAATATTTTAAAATGTCCCCTCATGATGATGATGCTAATGTAACTGTTTTGGTACCTGATTAAACCCAATTTTGCATATATCTGGTGTGTATTACATGGTAGAGTTATCTCTCTATCCACGCCACCCCGCGCCCTGACTATTGTGGGGTGCTGGGCAGTTGCATTGGACCTTGCCTTAATTGTTCAACGTTAAATTTCCCTGTCTGCACAACGGACTATGTGAGGTTCTTGAGACAGAACTAGCCCCACAAAGAGTGCTCTGACTTTGCTCACCCCTCCCCACATCCTCAGCTGCAGGGCCTCAAGTACAACTCATAAACATAGTGTCATCAATTCCTTGAAATTCTTTTTTTTCCTTCCCAGTAATAGGGACATACAGGACTGTGCTTGGCTGTCTTTCTCAGTTGGGGGAGTGCAGGCTATCTCCTATGTCTGATATTTTGCTCTTGGCTTATCTCCCTTATTGACTAGACTGCTTCAGGGATCTGGCAAATGGTTCCACAGACCCAAAGTTCCAGCAGCCTGTAAGTGCATGTTGTCAGGGTGACCTCAGGCAGTGTGTGGCCAGGGGACCCCTCTATGCCAATGGCCTCATGTGAGCCTCAATGAGCAGTACAGTCCCTAAGACCTGCGTTTGAGGGCCCTGCCCATCAAAACACACACACACACACACACACACACACACACATATGCATAAATTTAAAAAAACATACGAGCACCTCTGTAACTTGGGATCTGGCATTCAGTGCTGCCTCAGTTGGGTGCATAACCCTCAACATCCATTCTCATGATTGATGCCATGCAGGCTCCAGGGAATGCTTCTTCTCATCTTTAGCTCAATGCCCTAAAAACAAAAGGTTACAGCCTCTCAATGCCATGAAGGATGGTGACACTGCTGATGTTTGAGACTAACATTATTTTAAATCCGAGAAAACCTAGATTTTTTTTCAAAGGTCAGCTTGTCAAATCCTTCTTCTCAGACAGCATGAATGCAGTGACTCCTGCATTACAACGTACTGTTTCCCAAGGATGAGAATCGTCCATTTTCTTGCTTCAGTCAGTGTTCCAGCTTGTGGTTCCAGATGTACTCAAGAATTAGCATGGTTTTGCAACAGTTACACATGACACTTAAGGAGTGGCAGTAATTCTTATTACTCTAAAATTTCTATTTATAAAAGTTGAAAATCCTGTATGGATTTAGATATTCTTATAAAGGATGGTACAATTTACAAAATAAGTAAAAGCAACTTATATGACGAAATTATTTTGCATTTTTCTGTAATAACTTATCATATTGGTCCCATGACAATAGATGACATGTTTAAAATTCATGAGTTATTTCTAAACCTGAGCATTGCTTTCATTTAAAAAAAAAACAATTGTTATCTAACAAATGCTTCAGCAAAGTTTCTCCAAGTCGAAATTAATAAACTACACTCTAAAAACGACAGCAACTCAAGGAAGGTTGTCCAATTTGGCATTAGAACATAATCTTGATTGTAACACTACATTGAGGGATTTTGCTAAATTAGAGAAAAATGTATGGAAAAAACATAAAGATGATTGAATTGCTTGTCTCTAGAATATTAGGCATCCAGATATCACCAGCCCATCATCAGAACAGTAAGATTTCTGTGATAATGGTTAAATTCAGTAACTTTTGATGTTTTGTTGACATTTGGTCATATGAAAGCCAAAGCTTTGCAAGAATAATTGGCAGGGTGAGAATAGAACACACTTTAGCAGCTGAACTTATAACTTTTAAATATTTGGGCATATGGCATATAGGCCTCCATTTCTCCTCCTGCCCCATTGCGCAAATGTTGGTGGCGGGCTGGAGCAGGTGGTACCCGGATCCGAGGGGCTCTGCCATGCAGTCCCGCAGCCCGGGGCTCCGGGGAGTGGCCGGGCAGGTGCCAGAGACCCCGCCCCCGCCGCCCACCTCCTCGGGAATTGGCTGCCCTGGTCCTAGGGGGCGTTCCCAGGGTCGGGATGAAGTCTGTGGTCGCGGGCGCGGGCTGCGTGGGGTTTTAGTTACTCGTGGACAAAGCGCCGCAAGCTCGCATTGCGGCCCGGGCGGAGTTCCCCGTCCCCTTCCCTTCCACATCCGCACGCTGGTTCTCCCTCTGCGCCTTGCCCTACCCCCGACTCCCGGGTCCGGCCCCTTCGTGGGAGAGTGGACAGCTCGGGTCTACGGGTCTCCAGTGCGTGTGTCCAAGCAGCCTTGGGCGGTGGGCGAGGGCGCGGCTTGGGGACCCGGGAGGGGCCGGGGCGTGGGGGCTGCAGGAAGTGGAGGCGGCCGCCGCTCGGGGACCAGCTTGGCGGGGTGAGAGACACCCGGAAACGGATTCCGCTTCGGGGCCCGCGCGAGTCGGGTGCCTCGGAGGGCGCGAGAGAAGCAGGCGGGTGCTGCTGAGTAATCCCCGCGGCGGCGGCCGGACGCCCACCTCCCACGTCGCGCCGCAGCCGGGCCGCGACTCCTCCCTCCGCGGTCCTTCCCTCCCCTCTTTTCCCCTCCCCTCCCCTCCCGGCTCTGCTTGGCTCTAGGCAGGTAGAGCCGGGCTCCGGGCGCGCGCGGGGCCGCAGCAGCTGCTCCTGACCTCGCCTCGGCCCAGCGCAGGGCCTCGCGCGCCCATGGCCGGCTCGGAGCAGCAGCGGCCGCGGCGGCGGGACGACGGAGACTCGGACGCGGCAGCAGCGGCGGCGGCGCCCCTGCAGGACGCGGAGCTGGCCCTGGCCGGCATCAACATGCTGCTCAACAACGGCTTCAGGGAGTCGGACCAGCTTTTCAAACAATACAGGTGACCCACGCGTCCCCGCTCCCCCAACCCAGCCGCGCGCACCTAGTGTCCGGCTCACGCGCCTCGACCTGCGGCCCCCGGGAGCCCCCTCCCCCTCCTGTCGGTCACCGATTCCGATCCCCAGGTCGCCTCCCCGGGCAAGATCAGCCAGAGGGAATGCGCCTCTGCCACATCTCCTCGTCCACCCCCTACCCCCGGCTCCGCGCGCCCGCCCCGCGCGCCCGCAGTCTCCCCTCTCACTTTCTCCCAGCCTCGCCCTCCCAGAGATATGCCGGTCGGCGGCTTCTCTCCGCAGGGCAGCTGGCTGTGGGACCGGATGAGATTTGAGGCAGCAGCGAGCCTGGGACCCGGGCTTGTCGTGACTCTGGCTCGCGTGCTGCCCCGGCAGCCTTTGTGACACGGAGCCCACCCGCTGCCTGCTCCTCGCGCCTCGCATGGCTCTGCATCATTGTGCAATTACAGACGCTTTTATTGTTTGAAAACAGATACGCACAATTGCTTTGCCGTGCAGGAATTTAAAAATTTCAGCCCAACTCTGCCCACTCCTCTCTCTGCCTTGTCTTCTACAAACTCAGTCCTCAAAATGAGTTCCTGATGTCTTTCAAGCAGGCATTATTTATTAAGAATTTCTCCAACGTAAAGGAAGGAAGAAAATGGAGGGCTTTTTAAAAAGTATATGAGAATGGTAGGAAAACACGTGTGTTCAGTAAATTTTTTATTTGTCTTTTTAAAAATAAAGCGAAAGAACTGAAACCTGGTAGTTTTCCTGTGGGAGTGGAAGGAACCTTCATTTCGTTGGGGACCTGGAGTGTCTGTTCTCGGATTGAGGAAGCAAGTTTGGGATTTGCCGTCTGATTGTTGACGAGCCTTAAGGATGTTGATTAGCAGCTTTCCCGAACACGTTTAAGGGCCACATGCTTCACACTTTGGAGACCCTGTAGTTTGGTTGGAATGAGAGGACCAATGTACAACTGTTATCGAGAGGCAGAGTCTGTGAGAATGAGAATGTCTAAAGTCTCAGACCTCAAAGAATGGTGGTTCCAGCAGAGCTTCCACCTTCTTAATGGCAAAGCAAGTATCTCACAACTGTGAACTTTTCACTAAAGCCCTTTTACTTTTAAATCGGTGATTTTTCCCCCTTTGGTCTGAAAGTAAAAACAACTTCGCTTTACTTAGAACATTTCATTTTTAAAGCATACAAGTCTGGTTTCAAGATGGAGTTTCATCAAAGGCTGTTGATGGGGGATTTAAAAGGTTTACTTGTCACACAATTTCTCTTTTGTAGTTTTTAAGAAGCCCTCAGGAAAAAAGGTATGAATATTTCCTATACCGTGCTATGATTCCTTTTTTAGATTACCAGTTTGTGTTGTATGAGAAGGATGGAGAGAGTTGTAGAGTCAAATTTACTGTTTTTAGTTGATGATTTAGGTACTTACATCTTTAAGTACTTCTTGCTTTGAAGTCTCCTGTGATATTTATTTTGATGGTCTTTTTTTCCCCTTCCTTTTCTGCTTTAGTAGGCTAAAATACTACCTTTACATTGAAAGCATGAAATTTTTGCATTATCTAAAAAATGTTATGCACTGTTAATAGAAGGCAGTATATGAGTGGTTGGAAAACTCTCTCACAGCAACAGCAGAGAGATGTCCCTTCAAAGATATTTCTCTGTGGGTGAGTGCGTTGGAGGTGCCCAGGGAATATTTACCTTGTATAGCTAGGTGCTGTCTGCTTGTATTTTGAAATGGGAACTGAAGATAAGGAAGGGAAAACTGTAGTACCTCTTTTCTGCCAAGCACAGTGCTAGACACATTCCCTTGTATATTCTCACTATTCTCATGACAACAAAAGAGTGAGGTGTATCTTATCATGACAGTTTTATAACGAGGGACATGAGACTTAGTTTTTACTATGTACCAGGACACAAACACTGTAGTTCTAAATCAAGGACTC
The DNA here is from genome assembly GCF_006542625.1 of Nomascus leucogenys. Taxonomy (NCBI): domain Eukaryota; kingdom Metazoa; phylum Chordata; class Mammalia; order Primates; family Hylobatidae; genus Nomascus; species Nomascus leucogenys. The sequence continues at coordinate 55,840,023 of NC_044384.1, read as the reverse complement.
TTTTCATTTTACCATTCTGCCTTCCTCACTAAATTTATAATAATTTGTCATCAGCTCTGCCACCTTATTTTCCAGCAATGTTAAAAAGCCTTTTTTAGAGATGGTGGGAGGGAAAAAGACAGGTAGACAGAGATGGTATCATCCCATCAGCTTTCCTTGGCTCCATCTGATTTGTTTGTGGTGTGGACAATCATTGCGTTCTTCCACCTCCCAAAAGGTGCTTCTGATGTATGTTTTGGAAAGCACAGTTGCATACAGGTGTGATCATGGACCAGTGTCCTGCAACTTGGGTTCCAGTCCTACTTTTGCCATTTTGTGGCTGTTGACTTTGGTTTTTCAAAATTTGCTTCCTTATCTATCAAATAGGAGTAACAATAAGAGTACCCACATTATCGTGTGGTGGTTAGAATGAAAAGAAATAATCCATGGCCCCAACTAAGTGTAAGCACTCAATAAACTCTAGCTAGCTTCTGTACGTGGTGCCTTCCCTGCTAGTATTGTGTTTTCTTCTTGACTGCATAGTTCGAGTACAAGACACAATGTCCTGTGTGCAGGTAGCTTTTCTATTTAAAGTTCATCTTACGTATTACATATGAAAGATTTAAGATTCTGTTATGCATTGGGAAACTTCCCTTTCTGTTCCAAAGTTAAATGGCCTGCTGAAGGCTCAGCAGTGACTTGATAAATGTTTGAGGAGCACCCCCCTGGCTCATTTTATCTACATAACAGGGATAGGCAAATTACCCTCTCTGTCTCCTTTATTAATGATTGTTTTCACAGGGGGACACCCTTCCTCTACTAGTAAACCTTCCAGAGTCTTATTGTTACAGTTTAACAGTAGAAACATATTTTGTATGTAGCGTAACAATATTTTTTATTACAACAAGAAGGTCATTTTCTCATGCCACCTTACTAGAATGGTGAAAGTTTATCAACAGCTGCCTGATGAGAAATGGTTACTTTGTAGAAACAGATTATCCTGAAGGCCAATCTTGAATTGGTGGCAAGTCTGGATTGTATAATTCAGATATTATGCATATAGGAATTAGAAATATATGCACAGTAGAAGCCTTCTTTTGGAATATAGGACAGCTCCCTGGTTGGGATTTGAGACTGTAGCTGCCTTTCTATTGGAACTATAGTAATAATGTAGCAACAAACTGCCCTTTGGTGATGCTGAGCCACCATTATGCACTTTGAGGTGTTTTCCCAGAGGTTAGGATACATTTGTCCTGCTGGAGGGCACTTCTGCTTTGAACCCAAGTCCATATGTTTATAAGTTCGTGATCTTGACCACCTGAAGTCAAGTTCCTGATCTTGGTCTTACTGCCAAGTGCTCTAGTCTAGCAGCAGTTGCTCCCCCTCCACACACACACACTCATTCCCTTCCTCACTCACTCATTCCCTTCCTCACTTTGCATATGTGACGTGCACTCAGACCTTTAGTTGCTCAGGCACATAAGATAGACTGTGGGTTAGGTGCCAAAGACATGTGCTAGATACTCCGGTGCTGCAGTGTAGGTGTAGGTAAAGCTGATGGTGATACGGAGGCTGGGAGACATACGCATGGTCCCCTGGAGCCTGTAGAAGAAAAGCAGCGTCTAACCCAGCCTGAAGGACAGTTTTGTGGAGGAAATGATGCTTGAGCATTATGATGGGGTAGAGGTGAATCAGTTGAATGAGGAGTTGGGAGGGGCGGGGCAAGGAGAAAAGGAGAATGTGAGAGGTGGTGAGGTTTAAACGGAAACCTAGGAGAGGAAACAGCAGAAAAACCCACGTGGAGACATGAAATGACATTGGGAAAAGAGTGGTCAGAACTGCACGCTCACCAGTATTACTAGGCCATTGCATTGGATGGCTTGTTCTGCACTTCTTCCTACTACTGGTCAGTCCGTGTTTCCCATGGTCGGTGCTTTTCTCAGGTTTACTTGGCTGCTGGGTGTCTCGTCAACTCACTTTTCATCATGACCATTGTCCACAGCGTGGCTGTCACAACCGTAATTCACTCTTGGCTCCTTGGGACTTCAGGATCCTAATGTCACCACCTTTTTTCTCTTTATGGCTTGAGATATTACTTTTTAACAGAGGACTGGCAGAAGTGAAGCACATGGAGGCCTGAGGAGCATGAGACGTTTGGAGCTTCTGACCCAAATGAGCTTCGCAGTTCTTATTTCTGCTGCCCTGATGCTGAGCCACCCTCCTCCACTCTTGAGGTTACCAGCCCATCTCCCGCTTTAACTCTTGGCATTCTTTTTGATCCTAAGACTTCTGCAGTTTTTACCTCTGCCAGGGCTACTACCAGTTTCTGGCTGTAGATATTTTAAAGTCATTGTCAACTAAAATAGGAAACATATATCGTTATTATGAATGTTTATTGGTACATAGTTGCTATGAATTGTGACACTTCCTTTTCCATTTTAAACTATAAAATGGAAAAAATATATTAAAAAGCAAGAAAAATTTATGGTAAGTAATGTGAGTGTGCATAAAATGAATGTATGGACCCTAAATTGTTTAACACAGTTTTTGGCGCATGTGACAAAGCCATATGAGAAAGCCATAGGATCTGTGGCCTTATTTTGTGAGCATGTGGATTGCAGAGCCAGTGTTATCATACATATGGTTCCATATAATCCAGGAGTTGGTAAACTATGGCCCGTGGGCCAATTCTAGCCTGACACCAGTTTTTGTAAATGAAGTTTTGAGACACAGCGATGCTCATTTGGTTATGTGTGGTCTGTGGTTGCTTGTGCCCTACACCTGCAGAAATGAGTAGTGTCAGAGACCATACGGCATGTAAAGCCTAAAATATCTACTCTCTGGCCTCTTACAGAAAAAGTTCTTTGACTTCTGAGAAAACCTCAGCGCTTCCTGGAAAAACTCAAAGGCGCTTGTAAGAGATGTTGAGTCAGCAGGCCTCTGAGCCTCTTCTCTGCCTAAAACCATGTCAGATTCTTGGGAGGACTGGAAGGACTTGCAGGCTGTCCATGTTTTCTAGACAATTCAGCTGCTCACAGACAAGAATGTGTCTCTACCTTGCTCCTGGAGACGATAGGAGAGTCCACAGATGCAGAGATGTAAGAAAAGGAGAAGCAATGAAAAGCAGAAATGGTTTAAGGGAACTGGCGGGAAAGACAGGAAACTCATCTGTTGACTTTTTCCATCCTCTTCAACTCAATGGTGTGTTGGAAAAAGGCATCTTTTTCCCCCAACTATTACACTGTCTGAAAAGGTCCTAATTAAATATTCATTAAAGATTCATTTGGCTTGAGATTCCTTTTAAAATGCAGCTGCCTGTAGAATAATAGGAGAGTTTGGAGGAAATTATCAGGAAAAAAATACCTGTGCTATAGTGTATGTAAGTCTCTGTAAGTGTGTACAAGTATACAAGAAACACTTGTACAAATACACAAGGCGAAAGATGTGAGCCTTTAAAAGAATGTGTTCTCTAAGTCACATATGTAGTTATCCCTCAGTATTCATGGGGGATTGGTTCCAGGACCCCCGGCGGATACCAAAATCTGTGGATGCTCAAATCCCTGATAGAAAATGGCGCAGTATTTACATTATCACCTACACACCTGAAATCATCTAGTAACTTATAATACCTAATATCATGTAAATGCTATGTAGATTGTTGTTATACTGTGTTGGTTAGGGAATAGTGACAAGGGAAAAAGTCTGCATATCTAGTATTAATGCAACCTTTTTTTCCAAGTATGTTGGATCTGTGGCTGGTTGTGGAACTCACGGACACTGAGGGCTGACTGTATTGTATTAACCGGTTGAGTGAGAGTACCTTTTTCCCCCTAATTTAGTTGAAAGAAGCTATATTGAGTGAAATAAAGTTTTGATGAGGATTTTTTTTAAAAGGGAGAGAGAAGTAATATTGAAACACGGAAGCACTTTCTATTTAGATAAACGAAACCACTTGTAGATCCCCAAAAGTGGTATTTCAGGAGCCTAGACCTTTCGCACAGCCTGTTTTAGTTCCTGAAATACCATTTTCACACCTGGTCTCCTTTGCCAGGGTAATCCTCCTATTTACCCAGCAGCAACAGTGGGACTGGAAGAGGCTACGAAGGACTCAGGGAGAAGAGAGAGTATCAAAAAAGTACAGAAAAGTAGATAGCTGTGTGGCAAAGGTGAATTGATCTACTTCAAAACTGCCTAGTGCTAGCTCTACCCTGTGAATGGAGTCCGGTTGGGTAGGGAAGAACTGGTCCCTGTCCTACACAGCACCTCTTTCAGCACTTACTCTCCTCCCAGCACCCTAAATTCACGAGGCTGCTGCTCATTCTGTAACGTGGGTCCATTTGGGGGTTGAATAGCCTTTGTGGGCTAACCTGGGGAAAATGCATTACAGTTTCTGAACAAGTGACTGTGAATACATGTTTTTATGTAAAATTATTCATGCATTTGCTGTGTAGGAAGAGAAAGTCATGCCTCCTTGAAGTGGATTTGATGATTGAGCTGGGGTTTCGCTTTTTTTTTTTCTTTCTGTCTTTTTTTTTTTTTTTTTTTTTTTGAGACAGAGTCTTGCTACATTGCCCAGGCTAGAGTGCAATGGCACGATCTTGGCTCACTGCAACCTCCGCCTCCTGGGTTCAGGGGATTCTCCTGCCAAGCTGGGCCTTTCTTATGTAAAGATGGTTGGTGGTTTGCACCACCCTTTTCCCTAGCCGAGGTTGCTTTCTCCATCTCTTCCTTCTTGCTCAAGAATTTCAGAACACAAGAAATATGCCTACATATATCTAAGGTAGTTACTCCTGTCTTACAGAAAAACTCAGTTATTACAGAGAAAGCCCCTAGAGAGTCAGGAAGTTCATCTCTCTAAAAAGTCTGTGTTCACAGAGTTTCTGCCATGAACAAAGGTGAGAGGTTTCCTTCAAGGAGGCATTACTTCATACCTTTATTCAAATCTACCTCAAACAGAGTCACTTTAACACTTAGTCTTGTCCAAAGCTGTAATATCTGTGAACTCACTGGCTTAGGTGACTTTTTTTTCCTCACGTACATCAATATAATCACATAATGATAAATGTAAACACATAATGATTTCAGGTATATGGGAGGATGTGTGTAGGTGATACGCAAATACTGTGCCAATTTCTATCAGGGATTTGAGCATCCACAGATTTTGGTATCCGCCTGGGGTCCTGGAACCAATACCCCATGGATACTGAGTGATAACTACATATGTGACTTAGAGAATACATTCTTTTAAAGGCTCACATCTTTTGCTTTGTGGGCTAGCATTGAGCCAGCCCACAGCCCCAGCCTTGCCTGAACTTTTCTCCTCGTTTAATCCCCCCGCCAGCTCTGTGAGGGGTGCCTTTATTATCTCCCTTAGATGGAGGAGGAAGAGCCCTGGGGCATGAAGTGGCCCAACTCGGGTCTCGCAGCAGTAGTGGAGAGTGCTGGGGTTAAAACTGGGCTGCCTGGCCCCAGAGTCTGGGTGTGACCATGTGCTATCTACCTCTCTTACAGAACTTTTACAGTAAAAGGAGTCACATGTGTCCTGTCAAAGCCATTTTGGGGCAAGTTCCTTTAGCAATATGCAGATTGCACTCTGACACACAGAAGCTATTCATCAAACCCCCAGAGAGATCTGTCTTCAGGGGAGATGTCACCCCAAGCTTTAGACCCTTTGTGGCTCCCAGTCTTGTGTAGGATAAAGCCCAGCATCCTGGCCTTGCCTCCGATGTCCTGTGATGTGGCCCTGTCTGCTTCCTGTCCTGCTCCCCTTGTCCCTTCCATGCTAGTTGTGCTGGAATATTTTGCATCATGCAGCCAGGTATATCTTGCTCTTCCAGACACAGCTCAGATTTCTAGAAAAAGGTTGTATGTCTCCTCTGCACTCCTGCGGCATCCCGTCCTTACCTTTATCCGGCACTTGTGTTGCATCAAAATTGTGTATACGTCTGCCTGTCTGCATGAGTGGGCTGAGATGGTAGAGATGGGTAATACCTGGACTGCCTCTCCAGGTGTTTCTGGCCTTCCTGAGGTTGCTGGGGTTATGTGGGGTCCAAGTTGTTAAAGGCATAACAGCTGTCCTTTATTTGCAGTCAGCAAGTGCAGCCCAGGAGGCAGCTGCCCTGTAGGAGCTCTGAAAGCTTTGTTCCTCATCACTCCCTCCCATTCTGATGGCATGGGTGTGTCTCTTGACCCAATTTGAGGTGCTCCAGACGGGCCCTAATATTGATGTTCTGCTTCTCATAAGCAGTTGCCAGAGCTCCTGCCTGGCCCCGTCACTGCCTTTGCCTTGGAACGTCCAGGCTGCCCTGTGCTGAGTAAGGGCGATGGGAAGCAAAGCCGCTGCTGAGCCACGTGCAGGTCTCAACAGTGCCATCACAAAGAAAGCTGGGCCCTAATGACACTCAGTCTCCTGCTTCCAAAGAGGTCACAGGTGTCAGCTGCACCTGGCCTGGGCAGTGTAACTCGGGATGGCTGCTGTCTGGGCTGTTCTGTGCTCAGTGTTGTGTGCAGTGACAAGGAGGCCAGCCCAGCTGGTGGGACTTTCGCTTCTCCCATCTGATCCCTTGCAGGGCTCTGGGGTACCCCTAGGGGGTGGTGCTATGATAATGCTCTGATGCGATTTGCCTGCCTGGCATGAGAAAGTAGAAATGTAACTGCCAGACTCCAAAAGCCAGGTCCTGTGTTTCAGGAAGAACTGGTCTCTGGGAGAACCTGGTGGCTAGGAGGGGAAGCTTGCTAGAGCAGTGACTCTCGACTCTGTCACACTGATGCACCCTTTTGCTAACAAATATTTTGCAATTCCCCTTTTATGATCCTGAAATGAAATCGATAGATGAAATAACCTACTCACGCATACAATGTCTGAAAATCAATAGAATGCCCAGATAAAATTACATATATATACACACATATATATACGCATATATACACACACATATATATACATGCATATATATACACACATATATACACACATATATATACACACACATATATATACACACATATATATATATACACACACACATTTTATATATATATATATATATATATTTTTTTTTTTTTTTTTTTTTTTTTTTTTTTTTTTGAGATGGAGTCTCACTTTGCCTCCCAGGCTGGAGTGCAATGGCCGATCTTGGCTCACTGCAACCTCCGCCTCCCAGGTTCAGGGAATTCTCCTGCCTCAGCCTCCTGAGTAGTTGGGACTGCAGGTGTGTACCACCACGCCTGGCTAATTTTTGTACTTTTAGTAGAGACGGGGTTTCACTATATTGGTCAGGCTGGTCTTGAACTTCTGACCTCGTGATCCGCCCACCTCGGCCTCCCAAAATGCTGGGATTACAGGCAGGAGCCACCACGCCCGGCCTACATATATTTTTAAAGTGTAAATGCTCAGCACACCTTTACCTGATGATAAAATGAAGTAGTTAGGTGACTGCACCCTTGTATAATAAAGAAATATTGGATTTAGGAGAAGGTGAGAAGGTGAGAAGGTGCTGCAGAGGAGAGAAAAGAGCAGGTGTGCTTTAAAATAAAGGAAATAACAGACCAAATTTACCCGTAAATGTTAAGGGAAGGAGGGAAATAGCCCTAACCTGCCAAGGCAAAATACTGGCTGTTAAAGTGGTTTTAATAAGAAGTGTGACATTTTTGCAATGAACCAGGCCTTCTTTGTCAGGATGCTATTAATTTCCTGTGTTAAGACATAGGATGTGTGCTGACAGAGTGTCTCAGAAAACATATCTCCCATTGTTAAATCCCTCTGCACACCAAGAACTTTAGAGACCATTGCCTTTAATAGGTGTCCAGGATTAGACGATGAATTGAAAAAATATTCATAGGATAGTTGAGTGGCAACCGACTCCTGAGGACAGTTTCAGAGTAAGGTTGAAAAACAAGACTCAAACCCAAAATAAATAGTTGGGTTTTTTTTGTTTGTTTTTGTTTATTTGTTTGTTTTGACAGTCTCACTCTATCTCCCAGGCTGGAGTGCAGTGGCATGATCTCAGCTCACTGCAACCTCCAATTCCTGGGTTCAAGCGATTCTCGTGCCTCAGCCTCCTAATTAACTGGGTCTACAGGTGCATGCCACCACACCTGGCTAATTTTTGTATTTTTGGTAGAGATGGGGTTCTGCCATGTTGGCTAGGCTGGTCTTGAACTCCTGTTCTCAACTGATCTGACTGTCTTGGCCTCCGAAAGTGCTGGGGTTACAGTCATGAGCCACTGTGCCCGACCTCCAAAATAAAATAATTTTGATATGTCATTTTCATGACAGAAGTTTCAGTATGCTACGTATCCTTAAGAATATTGGGTGGCAGAAATGAAATAAATGTATTAATGAAATGTATTTGTTCCAGGATTTCATGTATCTTCAATAATTTATTTGGCTTTAAATATATTAAAGGAGCTTTCAGTATCACTATTAAATATTGGCAGGTGATATACAAATGCAAAGTGGTTTAGCTGCGGTTTGTTGACAACTCAGATGCTACAAGTAGTGTTGCTGTTGGTGACATGGTTTTCCATAATTGTAAACAAATCTTGATAAACTGTGTATTTAAGCAGTGTAAGGAGTATTTTGTGTTTCTACATAAATGGAGGTAGATTCTAGAACTAAATAAAGTTTTTCATCCGTGTGGTCTTCCAGGAAATGTTCAAAAGTTTTGTGGGACATGAGACAGTGTGCTGGATGATCTCATACATTGCAGGATGCCTTGGGTCGTTGGTCCCATTCCACTACAGTCATCATGTCACCCCAAAACGACCCCACAGGTTTCCAAAATGTCTCCATTGAGAGGCACTGAGCTTGGGGCAGGAAGGTTTAGGACCGGATTTGGTCTCTGTGGCTGAATCCCTTAGCCTGCTTAGAACAGCACAGTGGCGGGGTCTTTCTGCGGACAAAGTGGGACTGTAGGAAGGGAAGAGACTGCCCAGGCTGGCACAGCTGTGGCTGAAGGAGAGAGGTGGAGAAGGGAGTGTCTCTGTTGCATTGGTGACGGCAGGCACCAGGACAGAGGCCAGGTGTAGGGTTCCTTGAGAGGTGAAGAGCCCCCAGTGTTGGGCTCCCTGGGTCACACTGCCCCTAAACACCGCTCACACACACATTGCTTCTAGGGCCCAAACAGCTCCAGAAAAGTCTGGCAGCTCAGGTTCCTCCGTCCCTTGCCATGTGGATGGAGAACTACTGAGGTGCTTCCCTTCCTCGTACTCCACATGGATCTAGCTTACCGGAACTGTGTCTCTCCAGCCTCTAGGTGACTTTATTTTCCTGTCCTGTTCCCACCCAACTCTTCCTAACTTTGAATCTCAAACTATAAACTGGCCTATATGCTTCCCAGGAAGTGAGCAAGTTTTGTTTTTGTTTTTTGCTAAGTAGGTTGTGCAAGTTAAACAAACAAAAATTTACTTAAAAAGCAAAGGCTAAACCCTATGAATCAGGGCACAGTTGCCTCAAAGTTCCATGTTCTTTAGAAGCATGAGATGCTTCTAAAATGTGAGGAAATAGGGTCAGATGCTTCATGATTTTCTGTTGAGCTTGTACTTAGAAGTAATTAGGAAAGGAAAGCCACATAATGTAGTATGTTATAGGGCACCTTGATACACAGATAGGCAGAGCTTTCCCTGGTCCCACCCTCAACCATGACATCAGTTGCATCCCATAATACATGTTAGCTCAGCCTGTTTTACATGCTCAGGTGCACCATAACGCTCCTTTTGGGTGGGGCTTTTCCAGGAAGATACGAGTCTGAGCATGGTGCGCCTCACTCTTAGTGCCTACAGCTGGGTGTTATTTGCTGCTCTTTCCACTTTGGCCTTCACACAGCTTACTGTCTTTTGTTGCCTCCTTCCATCTGCAGCAGCCATCCTTTGTGTTGTACTTCATTAAATTATCACTCCATAAAATAAGCATCAAAGATAAACAGATTTGCAAATATTTGTATCATTCTGTCTCTCTTGCAAATGAAACTCTTTGGTACTGTTCTAACAGGACAGGACAAAAGAGGGAAAATGACATTTTGAATCCAAATTCAAGTTGAATTTGCTAAATGACAGAGAAACAAGAAGCAATGGGCTGGGCACAGTGGCTCACACCTGTGATCCTAGCACTTTGGGAGGCCGAGGCAGGTGGGTCACTTGAGGTCAGGGGTTCGAGACCAGCCTGGCCAACATGGTGAAACCCCGTCTCTACTAAAAATACAAAAATTAGCCGAGCGTGGTGGTGGGTGCCTGTAGTCCCAGCTACTCAGGAAGCTGAGGCGGGAGAATTGCTTGAACCCGGGAGGCAGAGCTTGTAGTGAGCCGAGATCGTGCCACTGTGCGAGACTCCATCTCAAAAGAAAAAAAAAAAAGTAATCAGATTAAACTAAAATTCATGCTGCACGGCCTCTAGGATCGCTTCCAATAGAACGAGTCACTGGCAAGGCTTTGAGTGCTTCCTCTCTTCCCCAGTTTCAAATGGTGAATTGCAAAATTTCAAGTTATGTGTTGTCAGCTGATACCTGGAACAAGAAAGAACTTGATATCTTTCTGTCTTGCAAATTATACTCACCCACATCTTTATTTAGGCCTAAAATAAAGTAGCATGTTGGAATTCATCAGCTGCACACATCTCTGATGTGACTTTTTTTTTTTTTTTTTTTTTTTTGCAATGGGGCCTTGCTCTGTCACCCAGGCTGCAGTGCCGTGGCATAATCATAGCTCACTGTAGCCTTGATCTCTTGGGCTCAAACCATCCTCCCGCCTTAGCCTCCTGAGTAGCTGGGACTACAGGCCTGTGCCACCACACCCGGCTAATTTTTTATTTTTTTATTTTTTAGTAGAAATGAGGTCTTGCTGTGTTGGCCAGGCAACTCCTGAGCTCAAGCAGTCCTCCCACCTCAGCCTCCCAAACTGGGATTACAGGTTGAGGCACTGCGCCTGGCCTGATGTGACTCTTGACTTATCCAAGGCTACATGGGGGCTGCTTTTCCAGGCCTACAGTTGTTGAAGGAATTGGGCTTCTGACATTTCTCCACATTATAGCCAGGTTTGCATCCATTTAGTAGCACAGAAAAGAGTTTTGTTTACATCTGGAATGCCATTTGCTTCAGCTGTCAACCATGTGGATCCAAATCTATTTTTGGTTATTTCTGTATTGATGATTGGTGAGACACTCATTACTTTGAGTTATCCAAATTCAAACTGAGCTAGAAATTACTCCTCTTGAAATAGCATGGGGGAAAAAAAAAGGAGGTGGGAAAGGGCCATGGTATGGGGGGAAATGGCTAAACTACTTATAAACTACTTAAAAGTTTAGCCAAAGTGTCAGGACCTGCTGTGGTGGAATCTCAGAGATTCTTGTTCTGTAGAAATTGCCAATGTGAAAATGACAAGGAGAGAATGCTTGAGTGTTTTTCTGTAGCCCTTGTGTGACATTTTGGATCTGGGCTGGGCTTATAAGAGAGAGTAGTTGAGGCTAACTTGAAATTGGGATCTTTTCTCCTAATGGAAGAATGTTGAGTTGTAAAACAAAACAAAACTTCATCAAAGAGCTATTCTACTAAAGTCTAGAAATTTATGCTTAAGGAAGCCTGTGAATAATAATGTAAACCCAAGTGAAATTTTCTCGACCTATGCTCTACTAAAAACTGAAGAAAAATGTAGATGTCTTAGTGAAAGATGGACATTTTCTATGACATTCAGAGTTGTTTACTGAGAACTAGTTCACACAAAATGTTATTATGAAGAATGTGTCTAGCTTCCCTTTGAAATGACTTTCAACTGAAAAATAGAGAAGTCTGTAGTATTTTTATTTTTATTTCTTTATTGTTTTTTGAAATGGAGTCTTGCTCTGTCACCCAGGCTGGAGTGCAGTGGTGTGATCTCGGCTCACTGCAATCTCTGCCTCCCGGGTTCAAGCAATTCTCCTGTTTCAGCCTCCTGAGTAGCTGGGACTACAGGCACATGCCACCACGCCTGGCTAATTTTTGTATTTTTAGTAGAGACGGGGTTTCACTATATTGATCAGGCTGGTCTCGAACTCCTGACCTCAGGTGATCCACCCATTTCAGCCTCCCAAAGTGCTGCAATTACAGGCATGGGCCACCATGCCCATACATAATATTTTTAAATGATTGCCTAAAATTAATTAGTGTTTGGGTTGCTTGTATAAATAGATGTGTGTGGTTTTGTTGTTGTTGTGAGATGGAGTCTCACTCTGTCGCCCATGCTGGAGTGCAGTGGTGTGATCTCAGCTCAGTGCAACTTCTACCTCCTGGGTTCAAGGGATTCTCTTGTCTCAGCCTCCTGAGTAGCTGGGATTACAGGCATGCACCACCACGCCTGGCTAAGTTTTGTATTTTTAGTAAAGACGGGGTTTTTCCGTGTTGGCCAGGTTGGTCTCGAACTCCTGACCTAGGTAATCCACCCACCTTGGCTTCCTAAAGTGCTGGGATTACAGGCGTGAGCCACTACACCCAGCCAGATGTGTGTGTTTAATCCTCAAAGCATTCCTGCAGTTTGTAGATTATGCCACATATAATAGAGGAATCATATTATAACTTAAAGCTCATTGAGAAAATAATGAAAATGTCTTTTAAATTTCAATAGTTTGTGGGGAACAGGTAGTGTTTGGTTACATGGATAAGTTATTTAGTGGTGATTTCTGAGATTTTGGTGTACCTATCACCCAAGCAGTATACACTGTACTCAATGTGTAGTCTTTTGTCCTTCACCCCCCTCCCACCCTTCCCCCGCTGAGCCCCCAAAGTCTATTGTGTCATTCTTATGCCTTTGTGTCCTCATAGCTTAGCTCCCCCACATAAGTGAGAACATACGATGTTTGGTTTTCCATTTCTGAGTTACTTCACTTAGAATAATGGTCTCCAGCTGCATCCAGGTTGCTGTGAATGTGATTATTTCATTTCTTTTCATGGCTGAGTAGTAGTTCATGGTATATTTACACCATATTTTCTTTATCCATTCATTGATTGATGGAAATTTGGGCTGGTTTCATATTTTTGCAGTTGTGAATTGTGCTGCTATCAACATGCATGTACGTGTGTCTTTTTCATATAATGACTTCTTTTCTTTTCCTCTGAGTACCCAGTAGTGGGATTGCTGCATCGAATGGTAGATCTACTTTTAGTTCTTTAAGGAATCTCCATACTGTTTATAATGAAAATGTCTTGATTAATTTTGTTACTTTTAAAATAGTCCTTGTTGAAGGATGGGTTAGAAAGTCTTTTTAGTTGAGAAATGTGGTTTGGATGTCCTCTTTGTAAATTGCTTATCAGTGCTGTCTCCATGTGCCATTAGCATAGAATAGAGATGAATTGCCTATTTATTTGTATGAGGTAAGATAGAGAAGGAACTATTGCTGATGAGTTAGGAAGATATTTGATGCACATTAATGATAGATTGAGAAAAACTGAAAATTGACTAATCTGAAGAATTATTTTCAGAACATATCAGTAACTCTTAATGACTGTTGAGACTTAGCAATAAATGAATATGAATTAAGCAAAACTAGAGAGGAATCTGAATATAGTTAGAAGTAGTACACTCTTGTAATCATACAAGTCTGTTGATCTTTGCTTAAATGCCTACACAGGCAAACAATGACAGTGAATGGGGGTCAAGTGGGTCATAGGTGCGCGCTGTTCGTGTGTCACTGTGTCGTGTGTATTTCTTCCTTAATCCTAATTCTCTCAACAGCCCCAAAGATAGGCCTATTTTTTTTTTTTTTTTGAGATAGAATCTCACTCTGTCACCAGGCTAGAGTGCAGTGGCATGATCTAGACACACTGCAACCTCCACCTCCCAGGTTCAAGTGATTCTCCAGCCTCAGCCTCCTGAGTAGCTGGGATCATAGACACCCACCACTACGCCCGGTTAATTTTTTAGTAGAGATGTTTTCACCATGTTGGCCAGCCTGGTCTCAAACTCCTGACCTCAGGTGATCTGCCTGCCTCAGCCTCCCAAAGTGCTGGGATTACAGGCATGAGCCATTGCGCCCGGCTTTTTTTTTTTTTTTTTTTTTTTTTTTTTTTTTTTTTGAGACAGGGTCTCACTCTGTTGCCCAGGTTGGAGTGCAGTGGCAGCGCGATCTCAGCTCCTTGCAGCCTCCGATTCCTGGATTTAAGCGATTCTCATGCCTCAGACTCCCGAGTAGCTGGGACTACAGGCATGTGCCACCACAACTGGCTACCTTTTTTATTTTTATTTCTTTTAAGTAGACTTGGGGTTTCGCCATGTAGGCCAGGCTGGTCTCAAGCTCCTGACCACAAGTGATCCAGCTGCCTTGGCCACCCAAAGTGCTGGGATTACAGGCGTGAGCCACTGCGCCTGTCCTCCAAGGATAAGTCTTTTATAATCACCTTGCACATAAAAATTAAGGTTTACCAAACCCAACTGAAAAAGATTGTGAGTGGAAGATCTGCTCCCAGCCTAGAGTGTATGCTGGTTCCTCCAAAAGAATCCTGTTTTTATGCTGAATAGTATTATGTGGACCTAGCAAGATTGCAGGTCAGTTTTCTAGCCCTGGTCTTCTTCCGGGGCTCTCAGGCTCAGTGAACTGCACCACTTGAAACCTGGTTGTACACACTAGAAGGCTCTTGGCACCTCTGTCTTACCTTTATTGTCTGCCAATTTTGCCTGTCAAGTGTCTGTTGAATCCATCCACTTCTCTTCATCTTTACTACTACTGCCTAGTCCAGGCCACCCTCACCTCTCACTTGGACACTTGCACTGGCTCAGCTGGCTTCCTTATATCCTCCCTGCCCTTCCTTTACCTCCACCACCAGAGTGATCTGTCCAACATTAATGTCTTAATTGCATGCCTCGCCACTAAAATCTCTTTTGCAGCCTCTGTGGTGGGCTGAAAAATGGTCCTCCAAAAGGTATCTACTTCCTAATCCCTAGAATCTCTCAGTGCTACCTTATAAGGAAAAGAATAAAAGGTGCCTTGCAGATGTGATTAAGTTAAGGATCTTGAGGTGGGGGATTATCCCGGATTATCTTGATGGGCCCTAAATACAATCACATGTATCCTTACAAGAGGAAGGCAGAAAGAGATTTTACACACATGCAGAAGAAGGTGAAATGGAAACATCAAGAGACAGATTTGAAGACATTGGCCTTGAAGATTAGAGCCACAGCTGCCCTAAGCCTGAATGCAGCCAGTCACCAGAGGATGGAAGAGGCATGGAAGGGACTCACCCCTAGAGCCTCCCCAGGGAATGTGGCCCTGCTGGTACCTTGATTTCAGCCCAGTGACACTGATGTCACACTTCTGGTCTAAAGAACTGTAAGAGAATACATTTCTCTTGTTTTCAGCCACCAGGTTATGGTAATTTATTACAACAGCCAAAGAAAACTAATTCAGCCTCCCATTACTTTTAGGATTAGGACCAAAATCTGTGGCAGGATTTATCTGGCATAGCTTGGGCCTGCTTGGTTTGCCCCTTGACCATCACTGCCTTATCTCATTTTTTTCATATGAAGATTGAGTATCCCTTATCCTAAATGCTTGGGACCGGAAATGTGTTGAATTTCAGATTTTTTCAGAGTTTGGAATATTTGCTTATACATAATGAGATATTTTAGGAATGGGACCCAAGTCTAAACACAATTCATTTATGTTTCATATACATTTTATGCATAGAGCTTGAAGGTAATTTTGTACAATATTTTAAATAATTTTCTGCATGAAACAAAGTTTTGACTGCATTTTGACTGAATGTCACATGAGATCAGGTGTAGAATTTTTCACTTGTGGCCACATGCCAGCCTTCAAAAAGTTTCAGATTTTGGAGCATTTTGGGTTTCAGATTTGTGGGTTAGGATGCCCAGCCTGTATTTTAAAATGATTTTGTTGTATTATTTCTAGGCTGTGGCTGTGCAAATCCCAGTTAGCTCATGCTATAAAATAGACTCATATTTCCCCTTTTATACAGTGGTTTGTAGCAAAACAGAAAAGTAAAATAGCTTTAAATTGGCAATGGCTTTGGTTTTAACCAGCTTTAGAATCCACATTAACCTTCATTGAAAAGATCAGTGCTGGCTGGGTGCAGTGGCTCACACTGGTATTCCCAGCACGTTGGAAGGTAAAGACAAGTGGATCACTTGAGACCAGGAGTTTGAGACCAGCCTGGCCAACATGGCAAGAGCCTGTCTCTGCTAAAAATACAAAAATTAGCTGGGCCTGGTGGCACATGCCTGTAATCCCAGCTACTCGGGAGGCTGAGGCATGAGAATCACTTGAACCTGGGAGGCGGAGGTTGCAGTGAGCTGAGATCATGCCACTGTACTCTAGCCTGGGCAACAGTGTGAGACTCTGTCTCGATAAATAAATAAATAAAATAAATAAATAAAATAAATAAATAACCAGTGCTTTCTCCAATTATGCCATTTGGTAGCCTTGTCTTCCATTGCTGTGTTCTTTCCTTACTCTTTGACCTGCAGTTACCATGATCTTTCGGATTCTTGACTTTGCTTTGCTTCCTTCTGACACAGGGTTTTCATTGCACGTGGAATCTCTCCTCCAAGCTGACTCAATTTTTACTTATCCTTCAACCTCAACTCTACCTTCCCTTCCTGGAGAGGCTTTCCCTGGTCTTCCAGCCTCATTTGTTTGCTATGCATTCTGTAAGAATCAGGTTCCTTTCCTCTGGGTTCTTACCTTAGTTTGTAATCACGCACAGACAGCCCCGGCCTTACTTGGTTCTAATATGCACAGATTCCAGTTTCAGTTTCCAGAGTGAAGTAACACCAGTTCCCCGAGTGAAGTAACACCAGTTCCCCAATAACACAGTTCAATTTTCAGTTACTACTGTGTATGAGCTATGAGTAATTGTAGCCACTAGCTCTTCAGGTCACAAAGCATTATGTACATAACAGGTGCACATCATGATCAGTAGCCAATCATGTGACTTCTTTCAGAGTCTGTCTGTGACTGGTCATTGCACCTCTGTTGTTCAGTTCACAGACAGCAAAGAGTGTCCTTGTGTTGCTTCCTTCATTCCTAGTGATCGACCCACTGACATTTTACTCAAAGGAATAATTGAAAGAGGACTTTGGCCAACAAAGATGAAAGTGCAGCAAAGAAAAAAGTGGTAACACTGGAACTGACATTGGAATGAAATCTAAATGGAAGGAATAGCTGACCTGGAATGTTGACACTGCTCCTGCAGCAAAGAAGAAAGTGGTAACACTGGAAGTGAAATTGGAATGAAATATAAATGGAAAGAATAGCTGACCTGGAATGTTGACACTGCTCCTGCATCAAAGAAGAAAGTGGTAACACTGGAAGTGAAATTGGAATGAAATATAAATGGAAAGAATAGCTGACCTGGAATGTTGACACTGCCCCTATTTGAGGGATTGTGGATGTGCAGCCACAGGCACTTAGTGAAGGGGAGTTTATTAAACATAAAGGAGGAAAGTGGTTGTAAGAAAAAAGATGCAGATGTCCCAGAGGGGGTGACACTGGCCAAGAAAAACTTCACATTCAAAGAACTCTTGGAAATATCTCACAACATTTAAAGCACAAAGGCTAAACTGAAGTTGATCCAAACTTCATAAGGAGTATCACAGTTCAAAGTATGACAGAGATGCGTACTTTACATCATATATTATCTTACAAGAAGAGGGCACACCCTGCTCAAAATCCTCTTGATAAGTTTCTTACAAAGAAGGAAATCCCTTTAATCCTCAATGTTTCTAATGTTTTAAATAAGAGTTTATAAAATAAATGTTTTGCTAACTTTTTCATTTCCCTAATGTTTATAAATAGTAGAGTTTTTAAATGCTTTTAAATTATTTTTTCAATTGTAAAATATACAGGAGGTAATATTCACCATTTTATTCATTTTTAGATGTATACTACAGTGGCATTAGTGGCATTAAGTACAACCGTCACCAGCATCCATCTCCAGAACTGTTTTGTCTTTCCAAATGGTAACTTTATACCCATTAAACAGTAATTTCCCATTTCTCCCTAGCCCCAGCAACTGCCCTTCGGCTTTCTGTCTCTATGAGTTTGTCTATGATAGGTACCTCTTATGAGTGGAATCATACAGTATTTGTCTTTTTGTGATTGGCTTATTTCACTTAGCCTGATGTTCATGAGGTTCATTTATGTTATAGCATATGTCAGAATTCTCTTTCTTTTTAAGGCTAAATAATATTCCATTGTTTGTATATACCACATTTTGTTTATCCATTCATCCATTAATGGACACTTGGGTTGCATCCACCTTTTGTCTATTGTGAACAATGCTTCTATGAACATGGATGTTCAAATATCTGAGCTCCTGCTTTCAGTTTTTTCGGGTATATACCCAGAAGTGGAATTGCTGTATCATATGGTAATTCTAGTTTTAATTTTCTTTCTTTCTTTTTTTTCTAAAGAGACAGAATCTTGCACTCTTGCCTAGGCTGGAGTACAGTGGTGTGATCAGAGATCACTGTAACCTTAAACTTGTTGGCTCAAGTGATCCTCCTGCCTCAGCCTCCCAAGTAACTAGGACTACATGCATGTGCCATCACGTCCGGCTAATTTTAGTTTTTGTAGAGCTATGGTCTCACTGTGTTGCCTGGACTGGCCTCTAACTACTGGGCTCAAGGGATCCTCCCACCTTGGCCTTCCAAAGCACTGCGATTACAAATGTGAGCCACTGTGTCCAGTCCTATTTTTAATTTTTTGAGGAACTACTATACTATCTTCCACAGTGATTTTACCATTTTACATTCCCATCGGTGGTACACAAGGGTTCCAGTTTTTCCACATCCTTGCCAACAGTTTTCTTGATTTGTTTTGGATAATAGCCATCCTAATAGGTGTGAGGTGGTATCTGATTTACATTTCCCCAGTGATTAGTGATTTTGAGCATCTGTTCATGTGCTTGTTGGTCATTTGTATATATTCTTTGGAGAAATGTTTATTCAAGTCCTTTGCCCATTTTTTAATTGGGTTGTTTGGTTTTTGTCTTGTTGAGGTTTAAGAGTTCTTTATGTATTCTGGATATTAACTCCTTATCTAATGTATAATTTTCAGATATTCCCCCCCCACTCATTCCATGGATTGCCTTTTCACTCTGTTGTTAGTGTCCTTTGATGCAGAAAAAATTTTAATTTTGATATAGACCGGTGTATCTGTATTTTCTGTTTTTGTGTGTGCCTTTGGTATCACATCCAAGAAACCATTGCCAAATCCAATGTGATGAAGCTTTTTCTCTGTTTTCTAATAAGAGTTTTATAATTTTAACTCTAATGCCTAGGCCTTTGATCCCTTGTGACTTAATATTTTATATGGTATAAAGTAAGGGTCAACTTCATTCATTTGAATGTGGATATCCAGTTTTCTCAGCACTGTTTGTTGAAGAAATTGCCCTCCATGCGTGAAGGTTTATTTCTAGGCTCTCTATTCTTTTTCATTGGTCTATATGTCAGGGTTTGTGCTGGTACACACTGTTTTAATACTGTAGCTGTGTAGTAAGTTTTGAAATCAGAAAGTGTGTTCTTTTTCAAGATATTTTGGCTATTTGGGGTCCCTTGAGATTCCGTATGAATTTTAAGATGGAGTTTTCTATTTCTGCATATAAGACATTGTTGGTATTTTGATAAGGATCACATTGAATCTAGAGGTGACTCGAGTAGCATTAGCTAATATTAAGTCTCCCAATCCATGAACATGGGACATCTTTCCATTTATTGATCTCATCTTTAATTTCTTTCAGCACTGCTTTATAGTTTTCAGTGTATAAGTCTTTCACCTCACTGGTTAAGTTTATTCCTAAGTATTTTATTCTTTTTGATGCTATTGTAAATGGAACTTTCTTAATGTTTTGAATTGTTCATTGTTAGTGTGTAGAAATACAACTGATTTTTATGTGTTGATTTGGTATCTTGCAACTTTGCTGAATTTGTTTCTTTTAACCATTTCTTGTAGAATTTTTAGGGGATATTTTTGTTTCTGTTTTTGTTTTCTTGAGACAGGATCTCACTTTGTTGCCCGGACTGGAGTGCAGTGACGTGATCACGGTCTACTGCAGTCTTGATCTCCCCAGGCTCAGGTGATTGTCCCACCTCAGCCTCCTGAGTAGCTGGAGCTACAGGTGTGTGCTACTACACCTGGCTAATTTTTGTATATTTTTGTAGAGATGGGGTCTTGCCATGTTGCCCAGGCTGGTTTCAAACTCCTGGGCTCAAGCAATCCGTCCGCCTTGGCCTCCCAAAGTGCTGGGATTACAGACGTGAGCCACCATGCCTGGCCATTTTTAGGGTTTCTTACATCTAAGATCATGTCATCTGTAAACAGAGATAATTTTATTGTTTTTCTTTCCAATTTGGATGCTTTTTCTTTCTTTTACTTTACTACTTGCTCTGGCTAAGACTTCTAGTGCTATGGTGAATAGCAATGGCAAAAGTGGGCGTTTTTGTCTTTTTCCTGATCTTAGAGGAAAAGCTTTTGGTCTTTTACTATTGAATATGATGTTAGCTGTGGATTTAATGTTTGATGAAGTTTTTAAAAAGATCACAGGGTACTTGTGATTGTTCCCATTTATTATTAAGATCAGTTTGTATGGTTTCAGCCTGCATGGTCCTTTTTAGGATCTTACTCTATTGTATAAAGTGAGTACTGCCTGTATTCCCTAACATAATATTTCCCCCAGGTGGACTATGCTCCTTGAGATTAAGAATTTTGTCTGTTTTGCTCACTGCTGTATCCCTAATGTCTGGCATGTAGTAGGTACTCAGTCAATGAATGTATGAATGATTCTTACTTTAAACACAAGTTATTCTGGGTTCCCACCATTTGTGCTATTTATCCCCCATTCTCCAAATGTGTAGATTCCTTGTGATAGGACATTTGTCTGGCGTATTGGAGAGTTGTGTTGCAGAGTCTCAGATAGACTGTCTCACCAGGAGGATTGGGTAAGACTCCAAATTGATATCTCTCACTTATTTTAAGGCTTGCATATATTAGACATTCTATGTCGTATTAACTGGTTACTACTACACTTTGGTATTATCAATTTAGCATTTAGACATGGAATATGGTTCCTTTGGAAATGGAAGATTCAGTACAAATGGAAGGTGGTAGTAAAGTGTAGTTGGTGGCAGGGTTGCTGTTGTGAACTTGGGTTCTTCAGGGAGATCACAAGGAGACTGTGGCATTTTACATTGGCGTATGACTGTGAAAGGCAGGTACCATGGATCAGGTCAGGAGAAAAGATCTTTTAGCTCTTTTCATTCTTCAGGCGACATGTTTCTTCAGAGACTTCCCCGCAGGTGAGGCCTCAGCCTGGGGTCAGGGAAAATCCAACCCCAAATCAGCACTTGCTATGCTATGCTACACGTCCATATGCCCTGAGTTGTCAGATGTGTGTCTAGTGGCACCATTTATCTCTTATAATTCAAAAGCAAATTCTGCAGAGGGTGATGTTTGTTTAAAGTTGAATTCTCTTTATTTTCATGTATAAACTATACATTAATTAAGTGCCGACTGTGTTTAAATTATCATGGTAGGTCCCGAAAGGAGACAAAGATGAATAAGATCCACTCCCTGCCCTCAAAGAAGTACCCGTCTGATGAGGACAATCTACACAGCATGTAATTTATTTTTATTTTTATTATTCCTGAGACAGAGTCTCACTCAGTTGCCCAAGCTGGGGTGTAGTGGTGCAATCACGGCTCACTGCAGCCTCGACCTCCCAGGCTCAGGTGATCATCCTACCTCAGCCTCCCGAGTAGCTGGAACCACAGGCATGCGCCACCATGCCTGGCTAATTTTTCTAGTTTTTGTAGAGATGGGAACTCACCATGTTGTCCTGGCTGGTCTTGAACTCTTGGGCTCAAGCAATCCACCCGCCTTGGCCTCCCAAAGTGCTGGGATTACAGGCATGAACCACCATGCCTGGCCCACACAGCATATAATTTAAATGGAATCACATCATGAGAACAGTAATAACAACAGGCATATTGGTCCTCTTAGGCTGCCATAACAAGACACCAAAGGCTGGGTGGCTTAAACAACAGAAATGTATTTTCTCTCAGTTCTAGAGTCTGGGAGTTTGAGACCAGGGAGCCAGCATGGTTGAGATCTGGTGAGGGCTGGCTCTCTAACTAGCTTGTGGTTAGCTACTTTCTGGCCATGTTCTCACATGGCCTTTTCTCTGAGTGTGAGAGGCACATATGAGAGAGTGAGATCTCTTTCTTCCCCTTCTTATAAAGCCACCAACCCTCTTGGATTAGGACCCCATCCTTATGACCTCATTTAAACTCAGTTACCTCCTAAAAGCCCTGTGTCCAGATATAGTCAAATTAGGGGTTAGGGCTTCAACATAGGACTTTTGGGGGGACATAGTTCAGACCATAGCATCAGAGATACATGGCACTTGCTTAGGACCCCCAGTGTGCCAGGCGCTGTGCTGGCATCTTCATTCAGTCCCCACTATGCACCTGTAAGTTAGGTACTGTCATTTCCCCCTACTTTACAGATGATGAAACTGCAACTCAAAATAATTATTTTCCAAGGACACTTCACTTAGCAGAGCCAGGACTTGAAACTAGGGCCATGAGAATTGAGGGAATGTCAGAGGAGGTGCCTTGAGGATGAGCAGGGAAGTCTCCCAGGGTACTGGGGCAGAGCCAGCATCCTCAGACTAGGCATGTGATACAGTCAGGGTCAAGCTGTTCTGTGGCCGCACAAAGAGAAGTGTATTCAAGGGAATGATGGAGGTGGACACACATGATAGGTGGGTCTGTGTTCTATGTAGAACCATGGATTTTACCCTTTTCCACTTGGGTGATAAGGAGCCATTGGTAGGTTTTTGTTTTGTCTTGTTTTGTTTGTAGAGACGGAGTCTCACTGTGTTGCCCAGGTTGGTCTCAAACTCCTGGCCTCAAGTGATCCTCTTGCCTTGGCCTCCCAAAGTGCTAGGATTACAGGTGTGAGCTGCCATGCCTGGCACCATTGATGGTTTTTAAGCAGAGGAGTGACATGGATTTGAGTTTTAGAAAACTAATTCTGGGGACACTGTACACAGTAAGCCTGGAGGAAAGAAAACAAGTTAGAGAGCGATTGTCATAGTCCACATGGGGTCTGGGGAGAGCAGGGGAAATACATCTGAAATGTTATAGGTGGTAGATTCAGCAGGACTCCTGTTTGGTTTCAATTTGATTATTGGTTGTGGTTGGGAGGAAGAAGGAGGAATTGAGGATGTTCGGGGTCACTCGTTAGATGGTGCGGCCATTCAGAGCAAGAGAGGGAATACAGGAAGAGGAACAAATTTGAAGGATTAAGCAATGTTATAATTTCTTTACCAATTTGTCATCAATTGGGAAATGTTACACCAATTATTTTAACTCTCTTGGGAAAGAAACGTATGTAGTACTGAATATTGAAAAAAGACTTGAAGTAGCTGGAGAAGTAATTGGAGGCCTCTTGATTGGGACCGTGATTGGGACCACTAGTGATGATTTATTATAATTTAAGAAGTCAGTTAAAGCAGGGGATTCTAAAAATGAATTAACATCAAATAAACATTTTATTACTTTTGATGTGGGGCTGAGGCTTTTACTTTGTGAGTTTGGTGATGGCTTTTTAATTTGACTTTCTTGCATAAACCACATCTATAATGCATTTCTGTGTCTTTCAGTATTGGGGTCACTAAAGTGGAGTAAGAGGTTAAAATCATTTGTGAAGCAATATGGGGTAAATGCCCCTTAGTTTTACAAGCCTTTTCTACTTATCTTGCTTTCACCTAACCCTAATGTAACTTTTAAAGTCATCTGCCATTTTCAAATCTTTTCAAAGCGTTTGTTTATTTTTCATAAATGTCATGTTTTTTCACACTCTTATTTCATGTAGTTACATAATAAACAATGAATTATGTAGTTGCCATTTAACAAGGCTATATATTTATATATAACCATTGTTATATAACAAGGGCAATAGGAATAATCACATTTGGAAATAATCGCTAGAGACTCTCAGTAAGCATACAGCTTAACTAGTAAAGAGAAAAGCCCAGTAGCTTGAGTATTCAATAGGTGAAGGGCATCTAGCGCTCTCTCTGTCTCTGACATTAGTTAATCCAGAGATTTAGGTGAGTAAAGATTGGTTAAGCGAGTTTCCACTGTGTGTTACTTTTTGTGTGCATGTGTGTGGGTAACACAACGGCCAGTGTAGACATCAGTGTGAAATGGTGGTACTATATTTTTGGGGGGCTATATTATAAATTACTGATTATTTCTAAAACAGTTACAAAGAGAAAGTATAGATTGTAGAAGGGATTATGCAATGATAGTTTAAAATGAAAGTGGTGTTAGTAGAATTTTGCATTAGCTACAGTAGTGAAACGAAGTGGATTGAGTTCAGGGAAAAAAGTAGGGGATCTGCGGGTCTGTTGGATTACTAGGGAGAAATGAATGGAAGTATTTCCTTCTGAAAATCAGATTTACATGTCATTTCATAATTCATGCCTGCATAGACCCCTAACGCCATCAGTTAAAATTATTGTTGCTTCAAAGTGAGCCCACCTACTTTCTGGCCATGCTAAAAGCACAGCTAATGATAGCATCTAAAACAGCTTGCACATACAGTCCATTATAGTAGGAACTCAGTTATTTTCCCTTGATAATTAGCATTGATTCGCTGGCACAGGAAGAGAAAGCTGGAGGCTTTTGAGAACTCTGGGCTCCACCTTGCAGCAAGCCTGTGTCTGATGGAGCTCTAGTAGGTGGTTGGGTAGTAGAGAAAGCACTAGCCAATAGTCCAGCAGCGTGTTAACCGTGTAAGAGAAGGGCCAAGAGTGTCATTTGCCACCTTAAGAGACCAAGCAAATTATTATAAAATGCAACAAGTTCCCGGGTTCATGGTCCTTCAGGAATATTGGCCTCTGTCATTAGGTTAGGAATAGCTAGTAATCATGAAATATTTTAGGGACCGCTTTCCTCTTATCTGTTGCCCTGATTTACTTTAGTTATTTTAATAATGGAGAGAAATTGAGCCTCTTAATACTTTTAATGAGTGTATTATATTACTTTTTCCCTTAACAATTTAAAATAGTTTAAATATACAAAAGTGCAGCATATTATAAACAAATATAGATGTCCTTCCATACCCAGAATTATGTTTTGAAAAATGTTAACATTTATAAACATTTGCCATGTTAACTTCTGATATCTTTAGAGAGGTAAGACATTACAGATAACATTAAACTTCCCTTTCAGCCCGGCATGATTACATTTTTCTCTTTCCCTCTCCATAGGCCACCAGTGTCATCAAGCTGGTATATGTCTTTTCCATCCATATGTTATGCTTCTTTGCATATTTTTAACCAATAACAACATACAGGTTTCTGTTTTCAAATTAGCATGATAAATATCCTTTGCAGTTTGTATTTTTCACCCGATTTTTAAGTTTTGAAGTCGACTCATGTTGATCTATGTTATAAAACAAGTATAATCATTTTAACGTCTAAATCAAGTGTTTTGTTGTATAAATATATGAAATACTTAGTCATTAGGGGTAACCATTTAGGTGGGTTCTATTTTCTTAGGACCTTAACAGTGCTATAGTCCAGCAGTCCCCAACCTTTTCGGCACCAGGGACTGGTTTCGTGGGCGACAATTTTTCTAAGGGTGCGGGGGATTGTGGGGGATGGTTTTGGGATGAAACTGTTCCACCTCAGATCATCAGGCATTAGATTCTCATAAGAAGTGCACACAACCTAGACCCCCCACGTGCACAGTTCACAGTAGGGTTCGTGTTCTTAGGAGAATCTAATACTGCTGCTGATCTGACAGGAGGTGGAGCGCAGGTGGTAATGCTTGCTCGCCTGCTGCTCACCTCCTGCTGTGTGGCCCAGTTCCTAACAGGCCATGGGCTCTGCGACCCAGGGGTTGGGAACCCCTGCTTTAGTGAACATCTTTATACACGTTTTTATGCACACGTGCAAAACATTGCTGGGGTATATGTCTAGTTGTGGAATTGTTTGGTCTAAGGATCAATGATACTATACGTTGGCAAATCTCTCTCCAAGAGTTTTTACAGGGGCTTATAGTTTTCTGTCCTGTATATGATATGATATAATTTAAGATGTAAAAAGACTCCAAAAGAAGAAATGAATATACACTGTATATTTACACAGTGTAAATAAGGGGTGTGCCTAATGACATTTAGGGTCCTGGGGTTTTTTCAATTAGCTAGTCCTTTATTGAACATTTCCTGTGTACTGAAGCATTGTGGAAGTTTCTGGAGCAATTTGAGAGCAGATACCATGACTCTCATAAAAATGTCTGTGTTCAGTGCCTGCAGAGCAGTACATCTTGGGGATAAAATCAATGAAACTATGTGGAAGAAATAAGGTCTGGTCCCTACTCACAAGAAATTTAGAGTCTAGCTAGGATTATATAACATACACATATGAAAGATATACATTAATGAATCAGACTAAGTAGTTGAAAATAATGTAATTCGCAGAAGTAGCTTGAAAATTAAGTTGAAGCAGTATATGTTGAAAAAAGAATGAAATAAAAAACTACCCAGTGAGCTGGGTGTGGTGGGTATGTGCCTGTAGTCCCAGCTATTTGGGAGTCTGAGGTGGGAGGATTGCTTAAGTTGGAGACTTCGAGGCTGCAGTGAGCCATGATTGTGCCACTGCACTCCAGCCTGGGTGACAGAGCAAGATCCCATCTCTAAAAACAAAAAAAACTACTCAGTGACACCATTCTTTTTTCCCTACCCCTCCTTTCCCCATCTTAGAATTAAACATTGAGAGAATCAAGTTATTAGAGCATTCAGCAACAGAAAAATACAATTAAAGGGATAGGAACAACTCAGGGTTTTCTGATCATGAACCAGGTTGGAGACACTGAGGCCAGATGCCCCATGGGAGGCAGGGCACTCTACATGTGTCTTGAAGCCCTTCCCTTCTGCCGCCTGGGCTGTAGTTGCTCAACACAAGGCTGCAAGTGTGTGTTTCCTGCTATCCCGTATTCAGAGCTTTCACACATTTCATGAAGCATCTCATATTGAGAGCTCACTGAAGTCTCTTACTGCACCATTAACTATTCAATCCATAAAGTCCCTGAGCAAAGGTACATGGGAAGATGAAGGTTTGCCACCAGGGCAGTTCTTGGGATGGAGAAAATCTCAGGGGTATGGTATTAAGCTCATTCACAGCAGGCTCAGGAGTGAAGAAGTAGTTTTGCATCTGCAAAGGGTTTCTCTTAATTCCTACCAGCTCAAACATTTATCCTTGCACAGGCAGGACAGCATTTTAACTTCTTGCCAAAAGTCTCTTTACCACCGTGGATTGGATTTTTCACCTATGGGAATTAAACTTCTCTTCTATAATAGCAGTTGGCTGAAAGAGCATTTGTGTGTGTGTGTGTTTAATAACCAGTTTTGTTAGAGCCATAGTGCAACCCGGGAACATTGGTTTCTTTCTCTGTACACAGCACACAGCACAGGGGCAGGTTACAGAGAGGACATCATGGAAAAAGTCAGACTCTTTCTAGGATTTGAATCGGGAGTCTGAAGAGGAGAGGGGTGGATGTGCAGAGGCTGCGAGGCAAGGATCAGTGATGCGGGGTGGTTAAGGGCTTGCACGTTTGCTGAGCTGGACCAGAGAACCTGCTTGGAAGAAGTGAGAAGCCATGCTAGCGAAGGCCAGGTGCTTGCAGGGGCTCAGAGCCTGGCAGTTGCATTAGTTTGCTGTGATGCACAGTGCAAAGAGGTGGCTGGTCAAGGACCAGTGGCATGGTGAAGTGTCTCCAGGGTGCACCGCTTTTGTGGCAGTTTAGTGTGGACAGAGTCTGGGCTGGCTCTGTGTAGCAAGCCTGTCATGAGAGGTGAGGACCGAGGTGGAGGTTGGTGTGACAGGAACAAGGAAAGGGAAGAACATAGAGCAGGAACACAGGAGAACAAAGAAAGGTCAGGACCGTCAGCCTCCAAAGGCCACTGAGGACGAGGGGCCATCCACTGGAATGGAAAACGAAGACATACCTGTGGGGAAAGGATCTTAAATTTGGTTTAACAGAGCAGGCCTTCAGCAAATACAAGAATTCTTAATTTCAGGTAGGAAGATACTAGCAGCGTCTTCTAACATTTGTTTTCAGAAAGATTTATGTCATTTTAGTTCACACAACTCTGTCTGCCAGCATCATTAACTTACCTAACTTGTTTAGAAACAAAAATGCTAACAGCACCACTGAGACCTTGCTAGTCTAAGTGTGGTTTGGAGACCATTGGCATCAGCACCATTTAGGCACTTGTTAGAATATAGAGTCTCCGGGCCAGGTGCAGTGGCTCACACCTGTAATCCCAGCACTTTGGGAGGCCAAGGCAGGCGGATCACATGAGGTTAGAAGTTTGAGACCAGCCTGGCCAACATGGCGAAACCCTGTCTCTACTAAAAATACAAAAATCAGCCAGACACGGTGGCACACGCCTGTAGTCTCAGCTATTTGGGAGGCTGAGGCAGGAGAATTACCTGAACCCGGGAGGTGGAGGTAGCAGTGAGTCAAGATCATGCCACTGCACTCCAGCCTGGGTGACAGAGTAAGACTCTGTCTCCAAAAAAAAAAAAAGAATGTAGCGTCTCCAACCCCAGCCCACCTGAGTGAGAATCTGCATTTTAACAAGGGGGCCAGGGGGGATTTGTGTGCAAAGCAAAGTATAAGGCACTCTGCTCTAACACACTGCCTTCCTATGGCTTAAAAATAAAATTATAACTTAAAATATTATGGCATATTCAGTTTTGTTTTCTGAAAGGCTGTAATAAATACCCAAAATACCATTTTAAAAGTGTTTATACGATCAGTTATAGAATTGATGATTTAGCAAGAAATACATAGTTTTCACTGTCTATATTTCTACTCTGGAGCGTAAACTCCATGGGAAGGGCCTCATTCCACTGCCTGCAATGGAGTTGGCACACACAGGTGCTCAAAAAATATTTGTGAAATTTTGTACAAGTAAATAGATGAAATTTAATTATATATTGATGTTTTAAATTACTTCTTCTATGTGCACATTTTAGAACTATGCCTTATGTTGATCAAATTAAAAACTTTAAATTATAAAGATAAATGCTTATTCATTGATAAAGTAGAAGGAAAGAAAAGTACATATATAGAAAAATCACCCTTTACTCCCACTACTTATAGATAACATTTTAGGGTACTTCCTTCTGTGAAAAAAAAAATATATATATATATATATTTTTTGAGATTATATATATATTTTTGAGAGAGATATATATATATATTTTTTTGAGACGAAGTCTCGCTCTGTCGCCCAGGCTGGAGTGCAACGGCACAATCTCTGCTCACTGCAAGCTCCGCCTCCCAGGTTCACGCCATTCTCCTGTCTCAGCCTCCCGAGTAGCTGGGACTACAGGCGCCCGCCACCACGCCCAGCTAATTTTTTTGTATTTTTAGTAGAGATGGGGTTTCACTGTTAGCCAGGAAGGTCTTGATCTCCTGACCTTGTGATCCACCCGCCTTGGCCTCCCAAAGTGCTGGGATTACAGGCATGAGCCACTGCGCCCAGCCTGTGAATATTTTTACATAGTTTGTCCTACTACACATCTTACTTGTATCCTGCCTTTTCCATTTATCATCATGATACAGTAACTAGTTTATTGTATGTGCCAAGCTTCAGACTAGACATTTGAGATACTTTTCTTGTTTACTGATTATATCCACATAAGGAAGTATAATTACATCACATTTTCACATGAGGAAATGCAAGTTGAGAGTTTGTCTATCTTGCTAATAGTCATAGATTTAGTCCAGGATCAACTTGAGATTTTAACTTGGTAGCGTTTTCTAGAGCCTGTGCTTTTTCCAGCACACCAGAGTAAGCATTTCCTAAGTTATGACTTTTTGTTATAAAATAATATTTTGCTAGGTGAATATGTTTAATTTGGCTAATAGTCTGTATTCCTCAATATTCTAGTTATCCTTGTTTCTTAATGCTGCATATGATACTACTATGAATGTTTTTGCATAGAAATTTTTTCTATATTCTTCCTAGGATAGATTCTTAGAAACATTTTTAAGTCTCTTGAAATGTAGAGAACTTTCCAAAAGATTTGCACCAATTTTCATTCCCACCACTCACTGTAAGTATTACATTGTATATTTGAATGCATATAGACAAAGCAATATGCGTTTTTCATGCTTCCACAGAAAAAATACATTTAAATGTATTTTATTTTTGCTTCAAACAATATGACTTTTGTTTCACTTAATTTAATTGACTTTTGTTACTGAAATACTTAGCTTTCCCTAAATATCAGCTCTATAGTACATAGAATGTTAGCATGACATTCATATTCTGCCCTGCTCAAAACTTTAATACAAGTCGCAGTTTCTTAAGAAGATGTACATTTACATTGATATATATTTCTTTTTTTTTCTTTTTTTGAGATGGAGTCTCACTCGGTCACACAGGCTGGAATGCAGTGGCACAATCTCCGCTTACTGCAACCTCCACCTCATGGGGTCAAGTGATTCTCCTGCCTCAGCCTCCCAAGTAGCTGGGATTATAGGTGCCCACCACCACGTCTGGCTAATTTTTGTATTTTTGGTAGAGATGGGGTTTCACCATGTTGGCCAGGCTGGTCTCGAACTCCTGGCCTCAAGTGATCCACCCGCCTCAGCCTCCCAAAGTGCTGGGATTACAGACATGAGCCACCGTGCATGGCCAACATTGATATATATTTCTTAATATCAGAATTCTTCATAAACTGTGGGGGTTTTATGGTTATACAACCCAGTTATTCAACTTTAATGTGTATTTAATACCACTTCTTCTCAAAAATCATAAGATGTCATCATTCTTAGACTATTGTATAGTGTTTCTTTCTTTCCTTTTCTCCCTCCCTTTCTTTTTTCCTCCTTCCTTCCCTTTCTGCCTTCCTCCCTCCCTTTATTTCTTTTTGGTAGCAGGAAAGCAGATGACATACAGAGAGGAAAACCTATGCTTTTAACAACAAACTGACCTTTACTTATATATAGCTTACTTTGATACTTTAATAAAACTTTTGAAGAAGGAAGTATCTCCTACTGCTAATATTTGAAGTCATAACAGATCATTATAAAATATAACAGCTCTGTATTGAAGACAGTTTCATAGAGGAGATAACAAAAATATATGAACCTGATGTGAGTGTTACACATTGTATGCCTGTATCAAAATATTTTGTGTGCCCCATAAATATATACACCTATGTACTCATAAAAATTAAAAATTAAACATTAAAAAAGTGTATGAAAGAAGGAACACCGTCTTATTCGTTTAGCCATGTTTATTTTATACATGGCATGTTTATTTGTAGTATAGGTTTCTCAAATATAATCACAATTGCTTTAATATGGCAAAAATGCATTCTGTTATTAAAACAGAGCCTCTTATAGGTAGGTGTTATCTATTATATGTATGATTTTTGTGGTCTAATAGTGCCTCTACTAGAATGGAAATTTAAAAATAGCATTATAGTTTAATAATTTGTGTGTGAGACTAATAAACCAGCAAATTTGGAAAACAAATACACGTGTGTGCCTTCCAAAATGTGTTATGAAGTTTTGCCATTTTGAAATACTTGATAAACTATAGGACGCTAATATATAATTGCATAAGCAGTTAAGGACTCGTGAGAATGAATTGATTTTGTTAAAATTTAAATTTTAAATACCCTATTTCTGACTTCTTTAAATAAATGAGGTGTTTTTATGCCCTGCCTTTTTTTGCATTTATGCAAGGCTGCCCATAGCCTGAAGGCAGGGGCCAGCTATGCCTGTATGAGTAGGAAATTAAAGGCCTTTACTATTCTGATTTGAAATTTTGAAAGAAGGACATGGTAAATATTGGAGATAAATGTATATTTTTGGTGAAAACATGTAACTTTTTTTTCCTATCTCTATTCTTCTGAAATAGAATTAGTTTTATATAGCTTTGAGAAAATATTGCTTTCTTTTTGTGCACTCTGCTCCTGTTCATTAAAAAATTATAAGTGCCATATTTACCTTTTAAGGTAGCGTTTTCATAGGAAGTAGCAGCGATTGCTGTTTTGAGGTTGTTTTTCTTAAGTGGGCTTTTCAAAGACTAGAAGCTATTTTTAGGCTGAGGTTGGCAATCAGTGTGTAGGTAGAAAAATAGATTTGTTATTTTCTATTGTAGAAATATATTCTTCGAAACACTGTATTTACATATTAAATTGGTAAAATTTAACAATACAGTTATGGAATGAATATGTCAATACATAATTATGTAGTCCTTAAGACGCGTTGGCCAACTCAAGAGAAAATTTTATAATTATGATAGGACTCCTAGCTTAAGAAGTGGCCTTTATAGTGCCACCTTTAGTACTTTTCAGCATTCTACAGGTGAACAATTCAAGAACTATATTTGTAAAATAATGTTTTAAAGAGAGCCAACGGTAAAGGCAGGAAATCATTTAAAAGATTTTGTATGTTCCAGAGACTACTCAAATATTAATCCTGTTGACTACTCAAATATTAATCCTGTTTTCAGGAGTAACTTCGTAGGCATGGAAAAGATTTTTATTTATTTAGACCAATTCATTATTTATTAACTTCGTTCAATAAATAGTTACATTGTACCTACTACATGCCAGGCACTATTTTAGTGAGTTTGTTCACTCAGTAAATCAGCTCTATAACATGGAAAGAAATGGGAACAATTTCACCTATCTCATAGCCACCTTAAATAGCTCAGCATAGATAGTTTTCTGTTCATTTGCTTCTCAGGCTGTTCACTCACTCACTCATTCACTCATTCATTTGCTTATTCATCAAGTACCCATTGAGGGCATTCTGGGTGCTGAACCCTGTGCTAGGTAGGCACTGTGTGGGTGTGAGTTGTGTTCTGAAGGGTGAAGGCTGAGGATCTTGAGAGCCCAGAGGAGGGATCCAGCCCGACCCAAGGGACCAGGAAGAGTGGTCTGGAACCAGCACCTTTTGGACCTAGGCTAGAGGCTGAGCAGGAACCATTGAGGAGAGAGGCAGGAGGTCAGTGGCCCAGGCAGGAACCCTCACACCCAAGCCCCAACATTTTTATTTTGTTTTGAGAAATGTATGGGATTAAAGTAATAACTGGAAAGGAAATAAATGGAAACATGGAATGGAAACATTTCCTATTTTCCCTATTGTCATCTGAAGACAAACTTAATTTTTATGTTTCTACTTTCTCTCCTAAATATCCCCTTACTAAATAGTCTGTCAATTAGACTGGGTAGTCCTAACTCAAGAAAGCATTTGGCAATTAAAAGATGGGGTACTCAGGGTCTGACTGTTTTCCTTGGCCTTCATTTGGCTTTCTCTCTCTTTTCTCCCCTCCTTCTTCCCAGGCCTGGCTGGCTGGTGCCTGGACACCATTTGGGGCTCTGAGAGGGTTGTGGCTGCCAGCCCCCAGTCGCCAATGCCTGATCAGGCACTCGTATCCTCTGTCCTGTTCACCATTTCTCCTTTCTCATTGTTCTCATAATTTGTCCTGCTTAAAACTCCTAGGTTCTAAGGGACACCCCTGCATTGCTTGCCTTTCCTTTGCTAGACACCTGAGAGAGGCTAAAAAGTGAGATGTGGCTTGGTGCAGTGGCTTATGCCTATGATCCCAACACTTTGGGAGGCCAAGGCGGGCGGATCACTTGAGGTCAGGAGTTCAAGGCCAGCTTGGACAACATGGCGGAATCCTGTCTCTACTAAAAATACAGAAATTAGCCAGACATGGTGGCCCATGCCTGTAGTCCCAACTACTTGGGAGGTAGGAGGACGGCTTGAGCCTGGGAGGTCAAGGCTGCAGTGAGCTGAGATTGTACCACTGCACTCCAGTCTGGGTGACAAAGCAAGACCCTGTCTCAAAAAAAAAAAAAAAAAAAAAAAAAAAAAAAAAAAAAAAAAAGTGGGCCAGCCACTGTGGCTCATGCCTGTAATCCCAGCCCTTTGGGAGGCTGAGCAGGGTGGATCACCTGAGGTCAGGAGTTCGAGACCAGCCTGACCAACATAGTGAAACCCTGTCTCTATTAAAAATACACAGTTAGCTGGGTGTGGTGGCGGGTGCCTGTAATCCCAGCTACTCAGGAGGTTGAGGCAGGAGAATTGCTTGAACCTGGGATGCGAAAGTTGCAGTGAGCTGAGATCATGCCGTTGTACTCTAGCCTGGGCAACAAGAGCAAAACTCCATCTCAGAAAAAAAAAAAAAAGTGAAATTCTGTTTTTGTCATCTTGTTGTTGAACTTGTCTGTATTTTAAATTACTTCCATGACTGAGTATATTTTGCCATACGCAGGAGATGCATTCTTCATGTACGTGTGTGCTAGAAACACATCAGTCGGAGCAATAGTCCATAGGAATTAAGGGTCAAAGACCCGGTTATTATTGTTGTTAGGGTACCTCTTAGAGGGCGGCTCATTAATGATCTACCTGTAGATAATTACTACCTCAGGCTGTAGGAATGGACTGTCCAGCCTCCTGCTTATTCTTCCCTTCCGTGGGGAGGAAACCCAGAGTCGACTGGCCCCAAAAGTCTTCCCATCCCCTGTCTGCTACAGGCTAACAGCTTCACTGATCTTGGTGAATTTCATGGCTTCTCAGCACCAGCCAGTGTATTACAGTCTTTTTGCTGATAAGATGCAAGGCCATATCACAAGCAGTTAACAAAAATAATCAGAAACTGCAGTGGCTGTAAATGCAAACATCGCTGTACACACAGGGGCCATGCCCTCTGGGGATGGGTACCCCTCCAGGCCTGAGGCGCCCCTGACCTGCAGGGATATCTGGGGTGAGCTGGTGGTGGCTACAGACTCCCATATACCCCAAAAGGGTGGGCACATGATAAAAACAAGTCTGAACAGAAGACTGGACCTATTCCAAACATTTGTGAATCAAACACTCATAAACTAAATGGCTGGGGTGATCAGTGTTTTTAGAGGCATGCCGTCCTTTAGATTAAAAGGTCCCTAAAGGTCATGGTTTGAGTCATGTCTGAAAAACAAATAAAGTCTTTCCATGAAGTTCCCCACAGCTATCTTCTGGTAAAGGAAATAAGCACATTTACTTTTGTTAGTGAAAGCAGTTTTACAGGTTCAGGTGATGAAGGTCTTATATCTAGTCATTTTTTGACCCTGTAAGGACAGTTCATCAGATGAAATGGGAAGTACGAATTTTGTAGGACATGGGTGGTTGGTTCACTAAACAGGCACGTATTGGCGACCTGTTAAACTCCAGATTCTGTCGTAGGTGGTCAGGACAGCAGCATGTAACAGAGATGGGGTCCCCACTCTTGGGGACTTCCATTTATTCAAACAAACAATGACACAAATATCAAATAGTAATAAGTGCTCTGCAGAGAATTAAAATATAGAGAGTGATAGGAGACATATTTATATATCTTTAAAAAGAATATTAGAGAAGAGAAGATCAAAGATAGCAAGTAGCCTTTTTCAGATTTCATCAAATATGGTGTTAGGGGGCCCTCATTTGTCCACAAAAAATATGGTGACAAGGGACGATGATGTGAGTCAGAGTAAACACCATTTACTCACTTTGCATCACTGTTTATTAGAAGGGCTGTTTGGACTTTCTAGTTGCCAAACTGGACCGTGTATGCTGTCTGAAGAGCAGGCGTTTTCTTGGTCATCTTTGCATCCCCAGCACATAGCACTGGGCCGGCTGTGTACTCGGTGTTCAGCAAACATGTTTTGAATGAGTGAGTGGAACAAAACTAAATTCATTGGAATTTTTCCTAAAGCCCTAAGTATAGAAAAGGTCACTTTTTATTTATTTTAAACTGAGGAACATTATCCAGTCATGACTTAGATGGGTGATTTTAAAATTAAATGTCTTGCTTTAAAAAAAATTTATTGCTTTTTTTAAAGAAAATTTACAATTTTCTCTTAGATAACTTTGGTGGAGCCAAGGAACAAACTGGAAAACCATTAATTATTTATTAGACTATGATCTTGAATTTTATTGTTTTTGTTTGGCCTGATTTCTTACTCACCCTCCTAGTTATTTGGCTTGGATGGAGTTGATGTTTTAATCCTTCCGGGAGCAGGCTCAGTGTCAGCTGTGTACTATGGGAAATGATTGAGAATTGGAAATTTATCTTGGATCCTTAGAAGATGTGGCGCAGTGGAGTGTGCAGGGCATGGAGTTGGACCTGGGTGACTACCTGTCTCTCAGGCCTGTTGGGAGGAGGAGACCTCATGAATGAGATAGAGCCACTGGTATTACTGTGGGAGTGACTTAACTTTTTAGGAAAACCACAGGTAATGAGTTTGATTTTATAATCTGATTTGTAGCAGGATTCAAAAAGGGACATTCCACAGATGCTGTCAAATCATATATGAGATCTCTAAGGATGCTATCTGTAATACATAAAGGAAGCATTGAGAGGACTTTTTTTTTTAACATGGAAATGAAATAACCACTTCTTTTTTTTATTATTATTATACTTTAGGTTTTAGGGTACATGTGCACAATGTGCAGGTTTGTTACATATGTATCCATGTGCCATGTTGGTGTGCTACACCCATTAACTCGTCATTTAGCATTAGGTATATCTCCTAATGCTGTCCTTCCCCCCTCCCCCCACCCCACAACAGTCCCCGGAGTGTGATATTCCCCTTCCTGTGTCCATGAGTTCTCATTGTTCAATTCCCACCTATGAGTGAGAACATGTGGTGTTTGGTTTTTTAAAGCAAGATGCTTTCAGAATAAATCAGGCATTTTCCTTTTGAAAAATATTCTTAATAACAATATGAATCATGTCAAGAAAAACCCTTCAAATAAACCATTTCCCATTTTACTTTCCTTGGCCACCGTCTGAGGGAATAGGTTGCTTTTCTTCTTAGACCTTTGATGTAGAGTTTTCCATTTATCACTTCCAAGACACCTTTCCCTTTTCTACATATGGAAGATGCTCTGTTTAATAAACCGTTGAATGAATGCCACATGAACAAGGTGCTGAAGACATCACTGTTCTTCCTTCCTGTCATAATGTGAGTAGAGACAAGTCTTTCTCTTTAGTTGGTGAGTGATATCAAAGCTTTTATGTTCTGTGGCACTGGCTGACAGATATTCCTTTCTCTGTGATTGCTGCAACATCTTTGAATTAAGGTTGAGGCCTCCAAGTTGCCCCTATAATAGTTTCCCGTGTCTGAATGGTGTTACAAAGTAAGTTCAACAAATTTGGAAAACATAGCTCATTGCAGAAGCAATACATTAATCTTATCTATTGATTGTTGCCACAGTGTATTCAAGTTAGAGCACTTGAGATATAGAACAGTAAAAATGAGCTGACAGTCCAGGAACCACAAGTACGGACTGCTTGGGGGCTGCATTCAGACCATCAGTCTCCTGTGAAATTGGAACATTTCAAGGCTTTATTTAGTGCTAACTTTTATGTGTTCAAAGCATGTATTTTTAGTTTTTAAGTCAGCCCTTATCAGATTATCAGACTCCTTTTTATAAAACCCTTTTTTGTTTTTCTTGGCACAGTGGGGAGGAGTTAGCTAAGTTGAGAGATTTCACAATTAAAAAGGAAAAAACCACTTTTTAAATAAGAGAATGAGCAAAAGTGGCCTTTTCCCCCCTTTTTTAAATTTTGAAAGGGATGCATTAAAAATCTTATTTATACTACTTATACGGATAATATAAAAAGTGATCCTCAAATCACTTGTATTTGTTTTTGGAAAAAAATGCAGAAGACTGTCTTGGGGGTTAACCTCATATAAGTGAGGACTGTTCTCTACTTCTTGTGGGTTCAGTTCACTGCCAGCCCTGTGCTAAGGGTGCCCTGGGCCACAGCTGGGCACTGCGAGGCTTCAGCTTGCCACTCAGTGAATCACTCATTCCCACATAAGCAGGATTTGGCTATCTTGTATTGAATCGCCCCATTATTCTGTTTGGTTGGCTGGATGATATATTCCGTTGAGAAAATTGTATGAAAGCCACAACCGAACCACAGGGATGTAGAACAAGTAAATCACCTTAAATGATGCATTTTTCTCTTTAAAAGGAGCGTAAATGTAGGAAGTGTCTGTGGTGACAACTTGAAAACAGAGATGATTAGAGCAGTTTCAGTCGTGACTGTTCAACCTCCCCGCTGTACACACACTTTGCACTGAAGAAGACCCCCTTGATCTTCTTGCCCCTCACAACAGTTTTTTTCATTTTTTATTGTCTGCATGTTTTGAAAAGTGTACGCAGAACTTTTGTTTTCATATTAAATTCTATCAAAAAACATTTTTAGGTCATGGTAATATTCCATCTGGTTATTTATGAGTCATTTATTCTATTATAGAAAGTTTTTTCAATTAATTTTTTAAATTGTGGTAAAATATACATGACAAAATGTGTCATCTTATCCATTTTTCAAGTTTACAGTTCAGTCATGTTAAGTACATATACACTGTTTTGCAACCAATCTGCAGAACTCTTTTTCATCTTGCAAAACTCCAACTCTGTACCCATTAAACAACAGCTCCCCATTCCTTTCCCCACCTCCAGCCTCTGACAAGCACTGTTGTGCTTTCTGTCTCTATGAATTTGACTATGATAGGTACTTCATAGAAGTGGAATCATACAGTATTAATCTTTTTGTGACTGGCTTGTTTCACTTAGGATTATGTCCACAAGTTTCATGCATTTTGTCACATGTATCAGAATTTTCTTTTTTTTTAAGGCTGAATGATACTCCATTGTATGTATATCACATTTTGTTTATCCATTCATCTGTCCATGGGCACTTGAGTTGCTTCCACCTTTTGGCTGTTGTGAATAATGCTGGTATGAGCGTGGGTGTACAACTATCTGTTTGAGTCCCTGCTTTCAATTCTTTTGTGTATATGCCTAGAAGTGGAATTGCTAGATCGTATGGTAATTCTCTTTTTTGAGAAACTGCCTGTAGTTTTCCATAGTGGCTGCACCACCTTATACTCCCACCAACGGTATGCAAAGGTTCCAGTTTCTCCACATCCTTTCTAACACTTATTTTGTTTTATTTTTGATAGTAGCTGTCCTGGTGGGTGTGAGGTAGTGTCTCATTGTGGCTTTGATTTGCATTTCCCTAGTGATTAGTGATGTTGAGCTTCTGTTCATGTGCTTATATAGCCATTTGTATATCTTCTTTTGGAGAAATGTCTATTCAAGTTCTTTCCCCAGTTTTTAATTAGGTTGTTCGTTTTTTGTTGTTGCTGAGTTGTAGGAGCTCTATATATTCTGGATATTAACCCCTTATCGGATATATGATTTGCAAATATTTTCTCTAGTTCCATAGGTTGGTTGCCTTTTCACTCTGCTGATTATGTTCTGTGAGGCACAGAAGTTTTAAATTTTGATGTAGTTCAATTTATATACTTTTATTACCTGTGCTTTTGGTGTCGTGTCCAAGAAATTGTTGCCAAATGCAGTGTCATAAAGCTTTTTCCAATGGTCTATTAAAACCCAGTTTTTCTCTATTCTGGATAATGTTGCAACAAACAGCTCCATGCATGTAGTTTTCTTTTCTTGGCATTGTTTTACTCTTCTTTCAGAAGGAAAGATGAAATACCAAACGAGTTTGTCTTCTTAAAGCCTATTTTTGATGATAACAAGCAGAGCAGAGGATATCACTTATCCTTTTGGCAAAAATTATGTTTCTGAAGGCGAGGCCTGAGGCATTAGAGAAGCATTCAGTGTTGCCCTTTTTGCTAATTGTACACAGTTAACTCCAGTGGTCCCCTGGGTCTGTGATTTTTAAACAGCATGGGTCCCAGAAAAGCAGAGCTTCCATTAAGAGCAGCAGGGGTGAGTACATGCAGTTTTTTCTTCAACCCTCAGATCTCAGGTCTCAGGGCTGCAGTGAAAGACGTGGATGACAGCTGTGGGCTGATTAGATTCAGATGGCCCCGTGCTTCATTTATAATCCCCAGGAGTCCAAACCCCCTACACATTTGAAGGGGATAAAAGTATTTTGGAAAATTCTAAGAACTAAACATTAAATAAGTTTAGAACATTTTCAGAAAAATGAAAGACAAAAAATTCCAGCTATTCACTACTTTGGGCAGTAAAATTGCATTTAAAGAAACATACTCAGGGACTGTTTTACAGTAGTGATGCCCGCTTACCTAAGTGAGAAATGTTCCTTTGAGAATCAGATATATACATTCTCTTGCACTGTGTTTCAGGAAATAAAATCTTCATCAGTCCAATTTTTAATATCTTGGAGAGACCTTAAAAAAAATTTCCAAGGCAATGTTGGCGAATATCAGAATGAGGATCAATTGCTTCCTTTCATTCACAACAGGTTTTCTACCTGTTGTGACTCATACAGAGAGAAGATTTTAGAGCCGTTTTATTACTGATGGTTCATTTTAAAAAAGCAAATGCAGTGAACATAAGAGGCCCTCTCATGAAAGGATTCCAAAAGACACATTATCTTTTGTAGAACATATGTACGTTTGTTTTTTAATTTTTTTTTTAGAGACAGGGTCTCACTATGTTGCCCAGGCTAGTTTGGAACTCCTAGTCTCAAGCAATCCTCCTGCCTCAGCTCCCCAAAGTGCTGGGATTATAGGTGTGAGCCATCATGCCTGGCCTTGTTTTTTAACTTTTTATTTTGGAAAATTTTTTACATCTTGAAAAGTACATAGAATCATTTAATGAATTCTGATGTTTTTGTCACTCAGCTTCAATAATTATCAAGTCAGGGCCAGTCTTGCTTTATCTGTCTTCTGTTCCCTTTTAATCTCTTTGCCCCAAATTATTTTGAAACAAATCCCAGTCAACATATCATTTTATCTGTAATTACTTTCATATATCCCTCTAAAAAGTAGAAAATCCTTTAAAATACAGCCACAGTACCATTGCACACCGAAAAAAAGAATACTAATTTATTAGTATAATCAAATAGTCATCAATGATCATTTATCTGATTGTTTTTTCTTTTTAATATTTTTCTCTTTGTCATAAGGAAAAACTTACATACAGTAAAGAACTTTTACAGTATAAACATCAATGTAACTATTATCCAGGTAAAGTTATCAGGCATTTTCAACACTCCAGTGCCCTCCTTTGGGCTCCTTCTCAAATGGATATTCCCCCAGAGGTAGCCACTGTTCAGACTAGAACATTAGAAGTCATCATTAGAAGTCAGAATAGTGGTTTTGGATTTCATATACACGGACTGATCTAGGATATACTCTTTTGTGTCTAGCTTCTTTCACTCAACATTATTGCTTACGAGATTAATTCATGTTATTGCATTGAGTGAATATGCTGCAATACTAGATCTGTTCTACTGTGATGGATGCTTGAATTATTTCCACTTTGAGGCTAGTATGATTAACATGGTGTATGTGTCTTTTGGGGGAGCATAATCATTCATTTCTGTTGTGAAAATTACTGGTTTACCCAGTAATCCCATGATTGGGTATATACCCTAATGAATATGAATTGTTCTGCCATAAAGGCACATGCATGTGTATGTTCATCGCAGCACTATTCACAATAGCAAAGACATAGAATCAAACTAAATATCCATCAGTTGGAGACTGGATAAAGAAAATGTGGTACATATACTGTGGAATACTATGCAGTCATAAAAAAGAATGAGATCATGTCCTTTGCAGGAACATGGATGGGGCTGGAGGCCATTAGCGTAAGCAAACCAATGCAGGAACAGAAAACCAAATACTCCATGTCCTCACTTATAAGTGGAAGCTAAACACTGAGTACACTTGAACACAAAGAAGGGACCAACAAACAGCGGGGTCCACTTGAGGGTGGAGGGTAGGAAGAGGGTGAGGATCGAAAAACTACCTATTGTGTACTGTGCTTATTACCTGGGTGATGAAATCATTTGTACACCAAACACCTGTGACACACAATTTACCTATATAGCAAACCTTTACGTGTGCCACTGAATCTAAAATTAAAAAAATTAATGACAACTATATGTGCATAAAATTAAACCACTGTTAAGTTCATTAGAGGCTGGATGCAATAGCTCATGCCTGTAATCCCAGCACTTTGGGAGGCAGAGGCAGGTGGATCACTTGAAGTCTGGAGTTTGAGACCAGCATGGTCGACATGGTGAAACCCCATCTCTACTAAAAATACAAAAATTAGCCGGGTGTGGTGGCATGAACCTGAGGTGCCAGCTACTCGGGAGGCTGAGACACAAGAATCACTTGAACCCGGGAGGCGAAGGCTGCAGTGAGCTGACCACTGCACTGCAGCCTGGGTGTCAGTGCGAGACTCTGTCTCAAACAAAAAAATCATTAGAACAAATAATAAAATTATCAAGTTCATAATAAAAGAAGTTACTAGGGTAGGCATATGTTTAGATTTAGTAGACACCGATAAGCGATGCAGGAGAATACTAGTTGCTCCACATCTCACTAACGCTTGATATTGTCAGTCCTTCCTGACAACCTGATGAGCATAGTGGTATCTCATTTTGGTTTTAATTTGGATTTCCCTGATAACTAATGATTTTCAGCACTTTTTAATATGTTTATTGACTTTTGAATACCCTCATTTGTGAAGTGCCTATTTAAGATTTTGGCCATCTTTTTAGTAAGCTTCCAGTCTTTTACTGATTCCTGAAAGTTTTTAATGTATCCTGAAGATGAGCTCTTAGCTGGATATGTGTATTGCAAATATCTTCTCCCAGTCTGTGGTTTGCTTTTTCCAATCTCTTATGACTGAACAGAAATTCTTAATTTTAATTGTCTTGATGTCTGGTCAAGTAAGCATCTAGCTTTGTTGCTGTTCTTCAGATTTGATTTGGCTATTCTAAATTATTTACTTTTCCATATAAATTTGTTTAATTTTTTTAAAAACTTTTAAGTTCAGAGGTACATGTGCAGGTTTGTTACACAGATAAACTTGTGTCATGGAGATTTGTTGTACAGATTATTTCATCACCCAGGTATTAAGCCTAGTACTAATTTTTTATTTTTTCCGGTCCCCTGCCTCCTTCCACCCTCCATCCTCAAGTAGGCCTCAGTGTCTGTTGTTCCCCTCTATGTGTCCATATGTTCTCAACACTTAGCTCCCACTTACAGGTCAGAGCATTCAGTGTTTGGTTTTCTGTTCCTGCATTAGTTTGCTAAGGATAATGGCCTCCAGCTCTATCTGTGTCCCTGCAAAGGACATGATCTTGTTCCTTTTTATGGTTGCATAGTATTCAATTGTATACATGTGCCACATTTTCTTTATTCAGTCTATCATTGATGGGCATTTCGGTTGATTCCATGTCTTTGCTAGTGTGAATAGTGCTGCAGTGAACATACATGTGCATGTGTCTTTATAACAACAATTTATAGTTTTTTGGGTATATACCCAGTAACAGGATTCCTGGGTTGAATGGTATATTAGTTTGTTTTCACGCTGCTGATAAAGATATACCCAAGACTGAGACTGGGTAATTTATAAAGGAAAGAGGTTTAATTAACTCACAGTTCCACATGGCTGGGGAGGCCTCACAATCATGGCAGAAGGCAAAGGAGGAGCAAAGTCATGTCCTGCATGGCAGCGGGCAAAGAGAGAATGAGAGCCAGGTGAAAGGGGAAATGCCTTATAAAACAATCAGCTCTCATGAGGCTTATTCACTACCGTCCCCCATGATTCAATTATTTCCCACCAGCCCCCTCCCACAACACTTGGGAATTATGGGAGCTACAATTCAAGGTGAGATTTGGGTGGGGACACAGCCAAACCATATCAAATAGTATTTCTGCCTCTAGGTCTTTGAGGAATTGCCACACTGTCTTCCACAATGGTTGAACTAATTTATACTCCCACCAACAGTGTAAGAGTGTTCCTTTTTCTCCACAACCTTGCCAGCATCTGTTGTTTTTTGACTTTTTAATAATAACTATTCTGACTGGTGTGAGATGGTATCTTATTGTGGCTTTGATTTGCATTTCTGTTTTTTTTTTTTTGAGACGGAGTCTCGCTCTGTTGCCCAGGCTGAAGTGCAGTGGTGTGATCTCGGCTCACTGCAGCCTCTGCCTCTCAGGTTCCAGTGATTTTCCTGCCTCAGCCTCCCAGGTAGCTGGGATTATAGGCATGCCCAGCTAATTTTTGTATTTTTAGTAGAGATGGGGTTTCACCATGTTAGCCAGGCTGGTCTCGAACTCCTGACCTCAGGTGATCTGCCCGCCTCAGCCTCCCAAAGTGCTAGGATTACAGGTGTGAGCCACTGCGCCTGGCCGTATTCTTTTAAAGATAAAAAATTCAATGAGTTTGCTTTTATTCTTTCAGTTTGTATTCTGGACTATAAGATTTAAAAGTTTATTACATCCTTTTTTGTATGCACAAAGTCCTGGGTCCCAACAAACACTGACATACTTAACTGATTGCTTTCT
Source organism: Nomascus leucogenys (assembly GCF_006542625.1). Taxonomy (NCBI): domain Eukaryota; kingdom Metazoa; phylum Chordata; class Mammalia; order Primates; family Hylobatidae; genus Nomascus; species Nomascus leucogenys. Next base: position 55,795,666 of record NC_044384.1, on the reverse strand, counting down.
CACATACTATGACCCAGCAGCCTTAGAATAACAGTACCCACTTGTCCAACAAGAATATGATTACTGAAAATAGTTAAGATTTTTCTTTTGGCCGCATTTTGGGGTCAGTTTTTAAGGGTATTTCACAATAGGGATATACTGTCAGATTACTATGTTGTAAAGTCTCTTGGGCTAGTTCTGCTATGGTATTATGTTACCAACTAGATTTGCTTTTAGGGACATTTAAGTCACTTTCTTTTGACTTTAGGGGTTGCATTATTAACATACAATTCAGTATGACTGTGAATAATTTTTACATTCCAAAATGAAATCTATAAAACAAGATATACAAAAGGGGGCTTCATTTCCATCCTTGTTTCTTCTTCCCTATTCCCCTCCCTCACCTTATAGGTATCAATTTTGAAAAAAATGTTAGAGATTATCCTACCATTGTTTTTTCAATATCAGCAAATATTTAGTCTTCTTTTTTTTTTTAAAAAAAAAATAGGTTTTTCACTATGGTTTATTTCACTTGCCCCATTTTTTGTATATCTTTTGGTAGTTAGAAAGGTTTGTATTTGGATTCTAATGCTTACACTTAGCCTTCACATAGCACTCCCACTCCCCTCTTGTTTGGTCTTTGTTGGTTCCAAATATGAGCAGTATTGAAATGAGCTAGGAGCCTCTTCCTCCCCCTCCATAGCACTGGTTTCGAATCAATGACCTTCGTACTCTTTGGGAGCATTTCCAGATCTCCAGAATGAATGCATTTTGTGTAGAGACACATGCATGGTCCACAATTGATTAGGATGCAGATGCAGTAAGTTAACTTAGGATCACTTGCAATAAGTAAACCAACAAACAAAAAACCATGGGCTGGGTGTGGTGGCTCACACCTGTAATCCCAGCACTTTGGGAGGCCGAGGAAGGCAGATCGCTTGAGGAAGGAGTTCGAGACCAGCCTGGTCAATATAGTGAAACCCCGTCTCTATTAAAAATACAATTAATTAGCTGGGCATGGTGGTGCCTGCCTGTAATCCCAGCTACTCAGGAGGCTGAGGCAGGAGAATGGCTGGAACCCAGGAGGCGGAGGTTGCAGTGAGCCGCGATTGCACAATTGCACTCCAGCCTGGGTGACAGAGTGAGACTCTGTCTAAAAAAAAAACAAACCAAGGACCAAGTGAACCATGTTAGATCGAGCTCTTCCAACAGCAAGTGATGTGCAGCCTGAGAGGACAATTGCCCGTCCCGCAGTGCATTGTCACGTGCCCGATGCACCTGGGTGCTGTGGGGAATGCAGACAGTTCTTCAGGGAGGGAAAATGGTTTCCTTGGGTTGTTGCTTTGGTTTTTTCCCCCCCACTTAAATGATAAGATGGTATGTGAAGTCGAAAGGGCCAGGTTAGGTACCATGAATAATTAATTGCCACAGCTCTCAGAAACCTAATTTTAGCCAAGAATAAGAAGCAGATGTGGCAACAGTAGGCCCTAGTTTCAGCTTCCTTCATTTTTCACATGGCAAACTGGCTAATATATGAGCAGGGAAAGGGGAAAGGAGGGAAAAGCTGCAGTACTCAGCACTTGATTGAGATGTGTCTGTTTCTGAAAGGCAGAATTCTGTGTCATCCCTTCCTTCACTGACTCGGATTTGTGGAACACCTGCTATGTGTGTAAGGTGGATATGATATATATAGTAGGGTAGGGTAGGAGCCCGTACTGTTATGCCCATATAGTGCTATGGAATGAGAAAAACTAATGTGTATTTTGAGGCAGATTGTGGGGATGACAGATGCTGTAGAAGTGTACCGTTTGATCTAGGTTCATGGGTGTGAGCACTGGTTAGGGATTCCTCACAAGGGAATTGACCCATTTTTTTTTTCATGTGAGTTTAAGTAACCTATTAAATGGGATAAGCAGACTATTATTAACTGTAGAATTTAGGTAGGTACTAAGTAGATGAAAAAGAAAATGGTTGCCGAAGGTTAATGTTTAAAATAGAGTCCTAGATCTCACACACACTCTCTTTCTCTGACACACACACAGTGTACCAGAAGAAAAATGAATGTGTGTACCCTTTAATTCAGTAATGCTACCTCTAGCATTTTATCCCAGGAATATATTTGGCCTTGTCTGCAAACACATATGTACAAGATGTCCATTAGGCATATGTGTGTGTGTATATACACACAGTCACACACATGTAAGTGTGCACCTTCTCTTTCCCGTAGACACACACATACTCTCACTTTGCATATATTCTGTATTTATAGCCAGAGATTGAATAAATTGTTTCATCCCTTTTTATAGTGGCCATATAGTATTTGCATAAGAAAAAATCAGTAGAATGATTTTCATTTAAGAAGGTAATTACATCTAGCTTTTCCTTTTAGTGCAATTTATAGAGATCTGGATTTTGTACTATTTTGGATTTTGAAGCAGAACATTTATATTCTTTTATTCTTTGAATTGGTATTGATTTGGTTTCATTTTTGCCTTACAACAAAATCAGATGATTAATGGGGGGGGGGGGGAATGGCTGACTCCTAGGGAGGCATTCCTAAGGTTCTCGGATTGATGAGTGAGTTTGTGAAGTCTGACTCAGTGAAGAGACCCTTTGATCTACTCTAGAAACTATACTGATTTTCTGTGTTGAACATTTGTAACAAGTTTTGCATTTTAAAAATGATCTAACTGGTAACTGTAGAAGATTATTTTGAAAATGAATAATAACTGTCTTTCTTTGGCCATGTTTTTGTAGTTGTCACATTGTTTCTACCTTTTTTTTTTTTTTTTTTTTTTTTTTTTTGAGACTCACTCTCTCGCCCAGGCTGGAGTGCAGTGGCATGATCTTGGCTCAGTGCAACCTTCACCTCTTGGGTTCACGCAATTGTCCCTGCCTCAGGCTCCCCAATAGCTGGTATTACAGACACCTGCCACCACTTGCTGCTAACTTTTGTATTTTTAGTAGAGATGGGGTTTTGTCATGTTGACTAGGCTGGTCTCCAACTCCTAATCTCAGGTAATCCGTCTGCCTCAGCCTCCCAAAGTGCTGGGATTACAGGCGTGAGCCACCGGGCCTGGCCTGTTTCTACTATCTTTATATTTACTGTGTCAACTCTTTAACAGCCACAGTTACAAAGTTTACTAAGGCAGTGTCTGTTATAATTTGACTTTTTGTTTGCCTTGCTTTGAAGAATCAGAGGCAAATTCTATCCTGGCAGATAGAGCTGTAAACCCCCTTACCTCTTTAACTTCTTTAGTAGGGTAATTTAATCTGCTTGATGACCTTAACTTCTTTTATCCAGTTAGAAGGATTATATGGTAATCATGATATGTCAAATGCTTTTAAAATAAAATTTTACAATGAAAATAATTTTATTTTGTATGTGTGTGTGTGTGTGTGTGTGTGTGTTTTTTTTTTTTTTTTAACAGAAATCACAGCCCACTAATGAGTTTTGGAGCCAGCTTTGTCAGTTTTTTGGTAAGTTGATGTCTTAAGACCTATTGGCATGAAGGAAACAATTACATAAAGTAATGTCTGTTAGTGGCTACCAGTTGTATAGATATACTATTGTAGAAAGTCTTTTAGAGTTTAAAACTGAAATAAAGTTTTTGCCTATTACCCAATGCCTATGAAATAATCTGCCTTCCCTAATTTTAAAAATAAAATGCTTACATCTTATTTATAGGATATTATATTTTAACCAAAGTCCTTTTTAGAATAAAAATGTAATGGAAAGACCTTCAGTAATTAAAACTGCATTTGAGGTAGAAAAAAGGTCTGGGTTTGGGTAATAAAGGTTTGCTCTGAAATTATTGAGTAAATGTGGACTAGAGGTCAACTTAAATGAGCAGAGCTAAAATTTGTCAGTTAGTATTACATTTCCAAATACGAGTATTTGGGAATTGAGGAAGTAGGTTGCAGTTAGTTTTAAAGTACATTGGGCAATGCGGAAAATGGGATACTTCGATTTTTCAGAAACAGTAATAACATCACACAAATTACTTTCAAACACATACTTTTTTTAAAAGACTATTAAAGAATTGTGTAACAGCAAGAAAAAAAAAGACATGATAGAGACTGAAAAAGAGAAAGCATTTAGATCCAAGATTGAGAAAGATGTCAGCAAATGGGCATGTCACAGCCTGGCAGTGCTCAACCACAGGTACCACGCCAGCTTCCAGTGAGAAGTTTTTATTCAAGGTATTTATTTCCTCTGATTGCCAGTTAATGCAACAAAAATGTTAAGGGCTATTGTTTGAAAGAATACATTATTCCAAACCCTAAGGAAAATGGTACTGGGTGGCGGTTGTAACATTAGTACCCAAGTGATTACAAGGGCTGCAAATGAGATATGACCAAAGGGTCTTGGCTGAGTCCGGTGGTGGAGGAGGAGGAGAAGCAAGGCCACAGCAGGGCTGGGATTTCAGCAGCTTGAGAGGAGGGTTGGAAAGAAGAGTGTGGCAGGGAGGCCTGGGCCGAGGTTTGGCTAGAATGGAAAAGTAGGTTAGAGCCATACTGAGGAAGCCTGAAAGACCAAGATGGAGCTGGTGGAATTTGATAGAAATGAGGAGCTAGAGACAGTAGGTTCATCAGGTCGTTGCAAGAACCAGGTATCCCGCAGCAAGTCTGTCTCTGCCCCTGTAAGCCCATTCATCTCAGAAACCTCAGTTCTACTGTGTAAAAGTCACAGGTGTTCAGCAGAGATTCAGTAGATTTCCCCTACTTCATTAAATGTGGCTTGAAAAAGTCCGCCAGGATCAGGTGCCTGGAAACAAGCTGTCATGGAATTTTTAAACATAGACAATATAAAATGAATTCCTTATAAGTGAACCTACTGGAATTGCAGTCCCTGGAAAGGCTGAAGATTTTCCAAGAGTACCTACAAGCTGTTATTTCATTAACATTTCTGTGCAGTACTTGGCGGAGACAGGGATCCATATGCAGGTAGAATGAACTTTTGCATTAGACACCATTGTAAAAACTGAGTTGAGCAGACCAGTCAGAAATTACAGAGAATTTTTGTTACTGTGTTTAATAACGGCAACAACAAAAATTGTAGAACAGTAATGGCAAGGACATTTATTACCATATTATTTTCATGATGATGCGATAGAGGCATAGTCTTATTTCATGTTGAGATTATAGTTTCTTTAGAATAGATTATGCCGTAACATTGTGATTCTTTTGCTTGCAATAAATAATTTAAGTGTTTTTTTTATTTGGAGTTTTCTTGTAATGAATTGGCTTAAATTTTCAGATACTAATTCTTTCTTTCTTTCTTTCTTTCTTTCTTTCTTTCTTTCTTTCTTCTTTCTTTCTTTCTTGGAAGAATGCCATGATGACATTTGAGGAAGAAAAAATGCAGTTGGCGTGTGATGACTTAAAAACCACAGAAAAACTGTGTGAAAGTGAAGAGGCTGGAGTAATTGAAACAATCAAGAATAAAATTAAGAAGAATGTAAGTATTGTGGCTTTAGGTGGTGGACTGTGTGCCACTTATTTAGAATATCACTTTTGTTCATTTAGAACAAAAGCCATTTGCTTGGTTTTAGTGTTTAGAATATGACTGAAAAACCACTATGTTTCTATGGTTTTTGGTTATTTAAAATGTATCTCATATAAAAACAGAAGCTGCTTTCAGTCATCCAGAGCCATTCAGTGCATGTCCTTTTGATATCTTAGAATCATTTTCTTTCATAATGGGCCGTGTGGCAAGGGCTGTTTTAATGAGGTTTTCCTATATGTAATTCAAATAGGATACGATGGCAGTTGATGAATAATAGAATTGCATTTTGGTATAGTTCTGAATTTAGCTGTTTACCAATTTTCCCCAGGCCTCACCAGCCTTTGGTTACAAATAGTCATACTACCATCAGAATCCAGTTTTCCTGATTTTGCCCTCACCATTTCAGTGCAAAAGTGCTAGGCTATGGAGAGGCATCCTCCTAGCCTTGATGTTATTTGGAGTGTCCAAGGGTCTCACATATGTCACTGACAAATCAGTCCGTTGGATATAGTCATCAGAAGCCACCTGTCTTCTGCTCCTGCATGCCGTGCCCTGCCTATGAAGCATCATAGGAGAGTGCTTCACCTCTGCTCTTGTTTATGGTGTCCACCATGAGAAAGCCACTGATGGGCCAAGTGTCCCGCCTCCTGATGCTCCAGAGGGCCAGAGTTTTCCTAGCTTCCTCTCTCTCCAGCCTGACACGTCCTGCACAGTAGATGTTATTACCAACGAGGAAACAGAAGCATCTTGACATTTTCTCAAGTGAATAGAATAGTGAGTGCTGGGGCTAGATTTGGAACAACGGTGACCACGATGGATTATGCTAAAATCTAGAAAAAAGGGAAATAGATCATTCTGGTGTGTCTGCTATGTATACAGTTGACATATTGGCAAAAATCCTATTATTTCTTCTGTCATTGTGATAGCATATGAAAGCTATTTCACTTATTTTATTCAAGTTTGTTTTGTACTAAGAATGCAGAATGTTCTATTCTGGAGTGTTTATTCTTCATTTCAGAAACATTATGATAAAGACCAACATTTTATAACGTCTAATCAATGACCAAGTGCTGTTGACTCTTTTTCTTAATACCTCTGGAATTCATCGACTACTGTCCATCCTCACTGCCATCTCTGTAGGTCAGACACTATCCCACTTGTCTAAGACACATGGGTATTTCTGCCTCCAGTCTCACGGTTCTTTAATGTAGGGGTCCCCAACCTCTGGGCCATGGACCTGTACTGGTCTATGGGCTGTTAGGAACCAGGCCACAGGGCAGGAGGTGAGCTGCAGGGCAAGTGAGCATTACCACCTGAGCTTCGTCTCCTGTCAGATCAACAGCATCATGAGATTGTCATAGGAGCATGAACTGTCTATGCAAGGGATCTAGGGTGCACCCTCCTTATGAGAATCTAACTAATGCTTGATGATGTGAAGTGGAACAGTTTCATCCTGAAACCATTAACCCATCTCCTCCCACCCACCCCCAACCCAGTCCATGGAAAAATTGTCTTCCGTGAAGCTGGTTCCTGGTGCCAAAAAGGTTGGTGACTGCTGCTCTAATTCATTGACCATAATATAGTCACTAAAATGCAAATTTGTTGCTTCCTTGGTTTTCGGTGGCCCCTCTCACTAGCCATTGCCGTTATAATTAAGTACAGACTCCTTAATGTGGCTGACTTGGCATTTACGTTTCCTCTGCCTGGAACATTCTCCTCCCTCGTTTCCTGGTTCCTACTCTTCTTTAGTTCTTTCTACGTGTCCTTTTCCCCAAGGACTCTTGCTTGAGGCTCCATGCCCTGTTGAGTGTGTCTCCTATAGGTTCCCATAGTTCCCTGTCATACCCTTCAGAGAGCTTTCCACAGTATATAGTAATATGGTCTATATTTCCTCAGTAGAATGAAAGCTTATTTACATGTCTGTCATCAGTATCCAGTACCACGTCTAGCACCTGTGTTAATAATTAACATTTGTAATGAGTCCTTGCAATTTAAAAAGCATTTTCGCATTCGGTGTCTCATTCGCCCTCCCAACAATCCTGCACAGTAGATTTTATTACAGACGAGGAAACAGAAGCATCTTGACATTTTCCCAAGTGAATAGAATAGTGAGTGCTGGGGCTAGATTTGAAACAACAGTGACCACGATGGATTATGCTAAAATCTAGAAAAAAGGGAAACAGATCATTCTGGCGTGTCTACTGTGTATACTGTTGACATATTTGCAAAAATTCTATTATTTCTTCTGTCATTGTGGTAGCATATTAAAGCTATTTAACTTATTTTATTCAAGTTTACTTTGTACTAAGAATGCAGAATGTTCTATTCTGAAGTGTTCTATTCTTCATTTTAGAAACATTATGATAAAGACCAACATTTTATAAAGTGACTTGACTTTTTGCATATTTGTATTTATATGACTTATATTTCAAGTAGTTTGTGATTTATTCAAAGCTAATTTTTAATTCTAGAATATTTTCTCCTTAATGGAAATGTAATCAGTTTCTGATCCTTACATCTCAGTTGCATGCACGAAAAGAATGCCCCTAATGTTATCCTACCTGAAGGCAGGTGGCCGCAAAGTTGACTTTTCAGGTTATCTGCTTTGAGGAATATATTGTACCTTTAATGATTTTTATTTTGGATAAGAAAGACTTTATATATTTTTTTTTAAAAAAGGTGAAACTCCGAAGCTTTTTGTTGCTTTTCGTATTTCCCATGAATTCAGCTTGTATCACTTAGAATATTTTTGTCTTTGAGTTACAGTGCTCAAACAAACAAAACAAAGTTAGACTAATGGGAATTTGGAGCTGCTAGGCTCATAGGATAAACTTGGTCTTGGCTTTGAGTGCCAGGTTTCATAATTCCTATGTGAAATTATTTTGTACAATAACCTAATACTGTTTGGGGGAACTATCGTTGTTATGTGTGATTTATCAGTGTGGACTTTCTTTCTGCCAAACAGGTTGATGTCCGAAAATCCGCCCCCTCTATGGTTGATCGGCTTCAGAGGCAGATAATCATAGCTGACTGCCAGGTTTACCTGGCTGTGCTTTCATTTGTAAAACAAGAATTGTCAGGTATGCTGAAGCGTTATTTTTAATGGTTTTCAGTATTCAGTGCACACAATTAGTAATATGCTTTTTTAAGAATGCCTTTTATTTCAGTCTTTGAAAACATGTGGCGCCTCTTTGGGGCATGATACTGATTTATTACTGGGGAAATTGAAACCACAAGTGTTTAATGTCTGTTTAGTGGAGCAGTTTTTGTGCCAGAGTCTGTTTCATCCTCTTGTCTCAAGAGAATTCTGTCATACTTACAGAAATTGCTAGTGCCTTTTATATGTATGTTGCTGTATAATACTTTTTCTTTGTGGGAATCAGGTTGTGATAATAACCTTTAAAGTGAAATGTAACTGGCTTAAATTTAAGGTTTTCAGGAAGTTGTTATTAAGGCCTGAGTGCCTTCAATGGTTTCACTTATATTAGGAGATCGTTAAAGATCATTAAAGATTTGCTAATATACTGGAATGACCTGCATTTTAACAAACTTTAGTGAGGGATATAAACTAATTTCTTAATTAGTCTGTCCAAGACAAATGTTTTCTAGGCTTAGCTTGAATTTCTTGAGTGAAATAGACTCAAGTGAGCCTCTAAAGCTTGTCCTATGACTGAGTCTAAAATTGACCTAATTCTTTTAATTATGTGATTATGGGTGTCTCTGATATTGACAGCAGAAACTTGCCATTTTGGTAGATAGAATTTACTTGAAAAAACTGAAAATTCTGAAAGGAAATCAAAATTCACTGTCAGAAAGATATTTTCTCCTAAACCTTAAATGAAGAAGGATATATTTCTTTTAAATTATAACATACTGTTTTCTTTCTAGCCTATCAGAAGCCAGTTTTTCCCCCTTTATCTTGTTTCTCTTGCTCTTTCTATCTTTGTCTCCGTCTCATATGAAGGATGCTTTGCTTCTGTTTGGCTGAAGTCAAAAGTGGAATTTAACTTCCATTTTGACCTCTGAAATTTGGACTTCTAAGAATTGATCTTTCTTTTAAAATATGTTCTGTGATGTACATTCACTGTTTGCTTTGGTTCAATAATTCTTTTTCTCCTTAACCCTCTTCTCAGGACTCTTCTTACAATGCCTTACTTATATGGTCAAGAACTCATAGGTCATGTGAATTTTCTATAATGCAGTAATGTCAAATCCCCCATTTGGAGCGCACTGCTGACTCAGATATAAAAGAGTACCAGAGCTTATCTGGACTTTGTTGGTCAAGACAAGAGCTCTGTGATTTTGTACTTCCTTTTCCTGACACTCAGGGACTCTCGTAAGGAGCTAATTTTAACCATTAAGAAAATATCTGGCCAGATGCCTTGGCTCACACCTGTAATCCCAGCACATTAGGAGGCTGAGGCAGGCGGATCACTTGAGGTCAGGAGTTCGAGACCAGCCTGGCCAACATGGTGAAACCCCGTCTCTACTAAAAACACAAAAATTAGATGGGTGTGGTGGCGGGTGCCTGTAATCCCAGCTACTTGGGAGGCTGAGGCAGGAGAATTGCTTGAACATGGGAGATGGGGGTTGCAGTGAGCTGAGATCACTCCACTGCACTCCAGCCTGGGTGACAGGGCGAGACTTAAAAAAGAAAAGAAAAGAAAAGAAAATACCCGTTGAGAGAGGAGGATAAAGCAAATGTAATAAAAGTTAAAGTGTGAGAGTGTATCAGAACTTTTTTGTTTTTTGAAATGGAGTCTCGCACTGTTTCCTAGGCTGGAGTGCAGTGGTGCGATCTTGGTTCACTGCAATCTCTGCCTCCCAGGTTCAAGCGATTCTCCTGCCTCAGCCTCTGGGGTAGCTGGGACTACAGTTGCCCACCACCATGCCCGGCTAATTTTTTGTATTTTTAGTAGAGATGGGGTTTCACTATGTTGGTCAGCCTGGTCTTGAACTCCGACCTCGTGATCTGCCTGCCTCTGCCTCCCAAAGTTCTGGGATTACAGGTGTGAGCTGCCGCACCCAGCCAGAACTTTCTAAATGAGTATGTCTGTCTTTCATTTGTTCAATCATTGATACATTCAACAAATAATTATAGAGCGCATGCTGTGTGCTAAGCACTTAGTTAGATAAGCAAACACAGGCCTAGTCCCTGCCCTCGTGAAGCTGAGAATTATCAGATAATAGTATTTATATTTAAGATTATTCTGATTGTAAAATTACTAAATATTAGTATGGAATATTTTGGAAAGATAGAAAGCAAGTCATCATCTCCAGTTTCACCACTTAGAGAAAATCTCTTTTTATTAATAATCTGCTTTATATTTCTCTATTTTTTTGCAAAATTGAATTTATAGTATTTTGTATCTTGTTTTTTCTTTTCAATTATACTTTGGATATTTTCCCTATGACTTACTTTCAGAACATAATTTTAAATAATAGTGTGTTAGTTTATCATATGGATATGCCCTAATGTATTTAATCAATTCCTCATGAACGTTTAGATTGGTGTGCATTTTTGGGGGGTACTGGTGAGGTCAAATATGCTTTTGTATTTTATCCATAAACTATATTTCTTTCACAAATTATCTTCACAGCCTTTGCCTATTCTTCTAATAGTTTGATATTATTGTTACTTAATCCTGTTCATCATAGTATTTGACAGCATTCCTGGTTCTTCCTGAAGTCCTATGATTATTGAATGTGATATTGACATTGAAGTGAAATTCTCATAGGCATGAAAGCCTCAGCTTGTCATAAACTTATGTAGTGGTTATTTGCTTTGTGAATAGCTCACTATTTGTTTCAAACAGACACAACCAACAATGTGCTCTATTTGCCTTTCAGACACCCAGCGGGTTATTAAGCTACAAATAATTTGTTTACTTCATTGTTGGGATCCATATTTCTTAGAAAACATTTTACATGGATAATTTTCTTGGCGGGGGGCGGGGGGAACAAAGCTCCTTGTTGGAGATGTTTGTTATGGGTGGCCCTCCCCACCCTTGGAGCAGGGCAGCACTGAGGGGCCAGGGGCACACACACAGGCCAGAGCTCTGGTAGGGATGAGCCAATGCGAACTTTTTAATGGTTCATGCTTTTTTTTTTAAGACAGTTTCTCGCTCTGTCATGCAGGCTGGAGTGCAGTGGCACAATCTCAGCCCACAGCACAATCTCTGCCTCTCAGGTTCAAGCGATTCTTGTACCTCAGCCTCCCGAGTAGCTAGGATTACAGGTGCATGCCACCACTCCTGGCTAATTTTTGGTAATTTTAGCAGAGACGGGGTTTCACCATGTTGGCCAGGCTGGTCTCGAACTCCTGCCCTTAAGTGATCCACCCGCCTTGGTCTCCCAAAGTGCTGGGATTGCAGGCGTGAGCCACCATGCCCAGTCAATGCTGCTTACTTTTAAAAAAGCTTGTGTTTATCTCATTTAAACTTCCTTATAATGAATTACTCCATCATCTCTTTAATTTCCCATACTACTTTATATCTTTTTAACTCTGTTATCCAAATGTCTTTTATTGCAGCAAGAATATATTACTTTTGTGATAAATTATTTTTAAAACATATTTTATAGCACTTGCCACCTTGTTTTATTGTAAGTTTCCTTTATTTCCTTTTGGATTTGAAGAGAGGGCCCATGTGTTTCTCACCTTTGTATTCTTGGCAACATATATACTCTAGTTTTCCTCAGATAGATTGTTTTCCTTACTTGACAGGTGAGACAGTTGCAGTTGAATGATTTATGCAGCTTGTTGGTGATGACAGAACCAGGGCCTGAGCCATGGTTTTCTCATTTCCTAACTGAAATCCTGATGCTGTCCACGTGCTCCCATCTTAGTTTGGCTACTTGTGCTATCACCTTCCAAGTGGCCCAGAAACCCAGGTTTCTTGGGGTCTTCTTCCTCAGGTGCTCCCTGTGCCCTGGGGAGCTAGCCCTGGGCTAGAATAGAAGCCACACTGCCTCTTGCTTCCCTCTGGGCCACACGCTCTGTTGCTGCTAGAGCATCTTTCCAGAACCGCTTAAACTCATGCTTTAAACACTTAGCTGGCGTGCCTCACCTGCAAGGGAAGGTCTGAATTCCTTTTGTGCGGGGCATATAAGACCCTGCCTCTTTCCCAGCCACCTGCCCTTCCACTACCTCATCTAGCTGAGCCGAGATTCTCACACTTCCCTGAATACCCCCTGCTGCCTCAAACTTTTATTCACCTTACCCTCTCAGTGTGGAACACCCCTGCCCCCTTTATCTTTCTCTTATGCTTAATCAAGTGCAGCCCAGGCCTTCCTCCTTTGTATAGCATTCCCTCCTCATATCAATCCTGCTTCTTTTTTTTTTAAGAGGCAAGGTCTCATTCTGTCACCCAGGCTGGAGATCATAGCTCACTTCAGCCTTGAGGTCCTAGGCTCAAGTGATTCTCTTGCCTCAGCCTCCTGAGTAGCTGGGACTACAGGCATGTACCACCACACCTGGCTAATTTTTTAAAAATTTTTTGTAGAGATTGGGGTCTCACTATGCTGCCCAGGCAGGTCTTGAACTCCTGGGCTCAAGTGATCCTTCCACCTTGTCCTCCCAAAGTGTGGGATTACAGGTGTGAGCCACCATGCCCAGCCAATCTGGCCTTTGTTGTGCTATTACTTATACCCTGTACGTCACCATTTACCACATGTATCGCATAGCAATACTCATATTTATTTACATGTCTGCCTAAAGTATTAGGCTACGTACTCCTTGAGGGCAGGGACTGTGCAATCTACCTGCTGTTTCACCTCTTCCCCACCTATGTTGAGCGTTTCCTATGTGCCCACATGCTGTGAGATGATAGGTGCTGGTAGTCTAGAGATGAATGAGAAACATCTCATGCCCTGGGGGAACTCATGGTTTGTCAGTAGGAACAAATAAGTAAGTAAATAAATTCTAATTCAGGAAGATACTTCAGCCATAGACACATAAGTTAGTCATAGAGGTTGAATAGGAAACAAGTGATTCTGAATCTTTAGGAAGATCAAGGATCCCTTATCCCTGAGGAGGTTTATAAAGCATGAAGGTCCGTTTCCTTCTCTGTGTCTTTAGAACCTGGTAGGATGTTTTTGCCTAGAACATGGTGGGTGGATATTAAAATCCATTCATGCCTAGCGTTCCATTATTGGAACGCTAAGCATGTGGGAGTTATTTATATCCTACCGTTCAAGGTCATCACCAAGATCTGATTGCAAAAATTCACAAATTTGCAACCTCAGGCATAATTAAAGGGAGGAAATGGAGGAAAGGTAATGCCATTCAGGAAGATATTGGGATTGGAGAAGTGAGCCTATTAGAAGTCTGTTGGTGACACATGAAAAAATGCTCATCATCACCGGCCATCAGAGAAATGCAGATCAAAATCATAATGAGATACCATCTCACATCAGTTAGAATGGTGATCGTTAAAAAGTCAGGAAACAACAGGTGCTGGAGAGGATGTGGAGAAATAGGAACACTTCTACACTGTTGGTGGGACTGTAAACTAGTTCAACCGTTGTGGAAGACAGTGTGGCGATTCCTCAAGGATCTAGAACTAGAAATACCATTTGACCCAGCCATCCCATTACCGGGTGTATACCCAAAGGATTATAAATCATGCTACTGTGAAGACACATGCACACGTATGTTTATTGCGGCACTATTCACAATAGCAAAGCCTTGGAACCAACTCAAATGTCCATCAATGATAGACTGGATAAAGAAAATGTGGCACATATACACCATGGGATAGGTAAAAAAGGATGAGTTCATGTCCTTTGTAGGGACATAGATGAAGCTGGAAACCATCATTCTCAGCAAACTATTGTAAGGACAGAGAACTAAACACTGCATGTTCTCACTTATAGGTTAGAATTGAACAATGAGAACACTTGGACACAGGGCGGGGAACATCACACACTGGGGCCTGTTGTGGGGTGGGGGGAGTGGGGAGGGATGGCATTAAGAGAAATACCTAATGTAAATGATGAGTTAATGGGTGCAGCACACCAACATGGCACATGTATACATATGTAACAAACCTGCACATTGCGCACACGTACCCTAGAACTTAAAGTATAATTAAAAAAAAAAAAAAGTCTGTTGGTGAAGGTTGAAGATAATGAGGCAGTGGGCTGACTAGTGAAAACTAAATCATCTTTTGTCCTTCAAAGTCTTGGGCCAGGAACAGTGGCTCACACCTGTGCACGGTGGCTCCTAGCACTTTGGGAGGCCGAAGTGGGTGGATTGCTTGACTCTAGGAGTTTGAGACCAGCCTGGGCAACATGGCAAAACCCCTCTCTACTAAAAATACAAAAATCAGCCAGGCTTGGTGGCATGCGCCTGTAGGCCCAGCTACTCGGAAGGCTGGGGTGGAAGAATCACCTAAGCTTGGGAGGTCAAGGCTGCAGTAAGGTGAGATAGTGCCACTGCACTGCAGCCTGGGCAATCCCAAGTGAGACTTTGTCTCAAAAAAAAGAAAGTCTATTATTTGGGACACAAGAAAGGCGAGCCTGAATTACCATGGGTTAACCAGCCTTCTTCCGGGACAGTTGGACAGACAGGCTTTAGTAGATGCTTGCACCAGATACAGTCCCCCTGAAAAATTACAAAATTTATCCAAGATCAGTTTCATGTAACTTGATATTCCCATTTTGCAAGCAGCTCTTGCCCTTTCCCAGGGAAGACTTCTGTCCCCGTATGGGGCAGGATTTCCTCTCGCCCCCTCCATCTCTCAGCTAGTTGTTGCCTGGTCCTCATAAGGTGGGACAAATTGTCTGTTGCCCAGGCTGGAGTGCAGTGGCACAATCCTGGATCACGACAACCTCCGCCTCCTGGGTTCATGCTATTCTCCTGCCTCAGCCTCCTGAGTAGCTGGAACTATAGGCACCTGCCGCCATGCCTGGCTAATTTTTTTTGTATTTTTTAGTAGAGGCAGGGTTTCACCGTGTTGGCCAGGCTGGTTTTGAACTCCTGACCTCAAGTGATCTGCCCGTCTCAGCCTCCCAAAGCGCTGGGATTACAGGCATGAGCCACTGCGCCCGGCCTGGTCTGTGGTTTTCTGCTGTCTCCATCTCCCTCCACAGATACAGAGATAACGACAGCTGAATGATTTATACTTGACCTTTCAGAGCAGCCAGATGAAAGGCTGTGCAGGTCGTATGGCTCTTCAATAGCGTGTTCTCTGCTTGTTGGGAAGACGTGCACTCAGCTGCTGTGTCCTTGCCTGGAGCTGCTGGAGCAGCCCCTGTAGGAGCCACGGTGCCGAGCATGCTGTTCTCTGTGCCGCATCTCCCCCAGCCTCTGCCTCGTCCTGCTTGGCCTGGCTGTGGCTGGAATTTTTGCTTCACAGAGTGTGGGATGGAGAGTAGGGCAAGTCCCAAGAACCTGTTTCAGTGCCAAGTTGGACGCAGAATGTAGTAAAAGCAAAGTCTCTCTCGACATGGGCATTAAGTTTGTTTTGACATACTTCAGTTTATCATCTTTGACTCAGTCAAAAATGTTGGGTTCTGTTTCCTTGGCTCAAATTAAGAACAGCTTGTTACCATAGACTTTAACATGTGCTTTCAGACATTGGCACCCATCTTAGGCACAAAATTAAAGACGGATTGAACTCATTATATTCTTATTCTAGAAGAGTGGGGTTTTCACCATGGAGGTTTCTGTTATGTTTTATTGATTTAGTTCCACGCACTCGGGAGTGGACGGATTCTAAACGTTTGTTTCCAGTTCTACCATCCGTTTCTGTAGCTCCTCACCTGAGGTCAGAATTGTTAGCATTCATGTCTGTAATCCTGGTCCCTTCGACGTCACGTTGAGAGATGCCATTTCTCCAGGAGCAGGTGTTCACTCCTCTGTTGGGCTTGCACCCTTTTGTCCCGGTGTGCCCCCTGCTTCACTCTGCCTCCAAGCCACTCGCCCATCTGCTCCTTCCTACTGGCATTCCTGCTCCTCTCTCCTGGGGCATTCCCTTTCCCTTAGTGCAACTTCACTTCCTTTAATAAAGCTGAGGTAGCCTGGAAAATACAGGATAAAATGGAGTTAAATTTATCCCTCCAAATTTCCAGTTAAGAATGGGTAGGAGTAAAGTGTTCTTCCGAAATCTTGCAATAACTATTTTGCACTCTTTAATTTATATATGTGTTTACTATATGGAAAACTATTTAACGACAGAAAAGGGAGATAAAAAAGAACAATTCACTCATCATCTCAGCATTATTTGTTTTCACTCTTTCTATATATGACCCAATAAAGCATTTAAATATATATGTTAAGTTGCACGCTTATTTTTTCCTTTGTGTTTATTTTCTTTTCTAATTTTATTGTGGGCATTAGGCGGGATTGGACTATGTTTTATAGTTCTTTGGTGTTCCTCAGATGGCAAGCACAGTGTCAGGCAAGTAATAGAAACAATAGCCAATTGATATTTTTAGGGTTTTACAGATTTGTTTAAAATCTGCAGCCAGTGATTATTTGTTTTCAATTAGATTCCAGTTGCCTCTGTGCTCTCAAAAATATATATTCTAGTTTCTATTTTTTTCTGCTTTTCTGTTAAATCTTTGGCTTTTTGGATTGTAACTGAGCATCATCTTTCTTGTTTGTGGGCATGCTGGATCAATCCAGACACTTAAAAATCCACTTTGTTAGTATAAAAGAAGCTTCAAGGTTTTCTCCAGGCTTTCTTTTCCCACAGTGCTTCCATTTAGGAGGGGAAAAAGTCATTGAGCCTCTTAAAGGAAAGATGTCTGTCTTATTTCACTTCAATTCACCCAGAACAGTGCTTGCAATGTGGTGTTTGTACAGTAAATATTCTTGTTAAGTAGAATGAATGAAAAGAAATTGTTTCAAATGTATTACTTTTATTATTTTAAAGTTACTAAAAAAACTTTGTAGATTAATTTGTTTTACTTGTTCATTCTACCCTATAGCATTCTTTTTAGTGGAGGTAGACTATAGGACATTAATCACCCAGAAGTTGTAGGATAGTTGTTTTTCAATGTGATCCCATGGGTGATATGTTCATCATTTGTCAGAAAATTGATGCATTTAAGTAAAATAATAGCTTGATACCATGGATTGGGGGTCCCCAAGACCACCCCCAGGTTTAATGACTTACATGCAAGACTCATCTTACAGTCATATTTTCAGCTGTGACTTCTTACAGCTAAATTATGTTGCATTCTTATTTTTTCATTTGTATTGGTTTTCTTTCCTAATTTTATTGTAGATATTTGGAGGGCTTAGATTATGTTTTGTAGTTATTTTGTGTTCCTTAGATACAAAGGAAAATCAGCAAAGGGAAAAAGCACATGGGGTGGCGGAGTCCAGGGGAGACCAGGCACAAGCTTCCAAGGCTTTGCTCGCCGGGGAGTCACACAGGATGTGCTGATTTGCCCCAGCAACGAGTTAGGACAACACAAATGAAATGTCACCAACCAGGGAGTCTCATTAGAGACTTAGTGCCAGAGTTTTTATTGGGGGCTGATCATGTAGGCACCCCTGCCTTGCACATAGACAAATTCCAGACTCCCAGAAGAAAAATCAGTGTTCAATGTACATCATATTATTTGTGCGGACAGTTTAGGTGCACACAGTGAGCCACTCTTATCAGTCCTGGAAATGGTAAGAACTTTCCCAGAATCCAAGCTCCCATTCCAGCCAAGGGCCAACCTTGTTAGCAGTTCTATTGAAGGACAGCAGTCAGGCCTGCTGCATCAACTCTTTTCTACACATCTATTCTTAGATCACTGTCAATTCCAATATTGGGTTTTTGTAAATCAGATTTTATTTCATATATTTTCTGAAATTTAAAAATGCCTTTCTGAAAACCTCTTTTCCTACTGTCTAAAGGGCCTGGAAGTCTGACAGTTCATGTTGTCCATTTGTGCATGAGGGTCAGAGTTGGTATCATACTAATAACATTGCCAAGTGGATAAGCTCTCTCATAGTTATGAGAGAACTTTATTTTACAGAAAATTCCCTACAGAAAATCCTTTCCTCAAAAATGCAACGATGATGCACTCAGATAGTCCCATGTAAGTTGTCCTCCCCCGGCCCTTCCTACTCATCTGAAGGTAAAAATATTCCTAGGAGGAGTGGCCAACAGCAGGGTCCTGACAGGGGCCAGTGGTGGAGGGAGGTGGTAAATCCCATGTCTTACCTCTTATACTTCAAGTTGTCTTTGTGGTATGTGTTCTTAAGAGGGCTCTGTTAAGAAAAATTGGCCCAACAGAAAATAGTGGAAGTGGCTTTAAAGATAAGAGATTTGCACCTTCTGCTGTGCAGTAAATTTTTTTATTGCTATTTCACTGTGGTTGGGGCAGTGGATAAATCCCAATTTCATAAACCAAATAAAGCCATTCTGATAAGGTGTGCTTAAGCCACACAGTAGGCCTCAGATATGCATGAATTGGGAGGTCTTTACATTTTGCATTTAACATGAATGACTTTTTTGATAATAAACTGGCTATTTGTTTACCCAGTAAATATTAATCTTTTCTGCCTGCTTGTTTTATTATTTTATTTTTATTTTTGGCAAGATGCAATGCTTGGTGCTTGGGTGTACATTTTTTTCTTTCTTTCTTTCTTTTTTTTGAGAAAGGATCTCACTCTGTTGCCCAGGCTGGCATGCCGTGGCACAGTTGTGGCTCACTGCAGCCTTGACCTCTTGGGCTCAGGGAATCCTCCCACCTCAGCCTCCCAGGTAGCTGGGACTATAGGTGTGCATTACCATGCCTGGCTAAATTTTGTATGTCTTATAGAGATGAGGTTTCTCCATGTTGCTCAGCCTGGTCTCAAACTCCTGGACTTAAGTAATCTGCCCACCTCGGCCTCCCAAAGTGCTGAGATTACAGACATGAGCCACCGTGCCCAACCTTGGCTACAAATTTAATGGTCACCTAGACCTAGACCAAGAACTTGCTTTTGAGGACGAATGTAACACAGGGTAGACAAATGCAAGGATTATAAAAAAGTTTATCGGGAAAGCAGTATAGTAATTCAGAAATGCAACGGAGGGTTTCACAGAACACGTGAAAAGACGTTGGATTCAGGTGATTCATTCATTCATTCAATGTATGTTACATACCATGCTGTAGGTACTGCGTGAAGGGCTTCGTAGAACAATGAGCAGAAACACACATGCTTACCAATCATCATCCAGTGTAGGGAAGGGAGACTGATGAGAAATAAGACAGCACTATAAGAATACTGGGTACAACAATACATAATAATTTTTATGTTTTTTACATTTTTGGCTTGATTTTCAAGTTACTGTTCAGTATCCTTTACTATAGAAATAGAAAAATTATTTTGAATGTTTTTGAATCTTTTCTTCCCTTCTCTTTTTAGCTTATATCAAAGGTGGGTGGATCCTTAGGAAAGCCTGGAAGATTTACAATAAATGCTATCTGGACATCAATGCCCTTCAGGAGCTGTATCAGAAGAAGCTAACTGAAGAGTCCTTGACTTCTGATGCTGCAAATGATAATCACATTGTGGCTGAAGGGGTGTCTGAGGAGTCTCTGAACAGACTGAAAGGTGCTGTTAGCTTTGGATATGGCCTTTTTCACCTTTGCATATCCATGGTGCCCCCAAACCTGCTCAAAATCATCAACCTGCTGGGTTTTCCTGGAGACCGCCTACAGGGGCTTTCTTCACTGATGTATGCAAGCGAAAGTAAGGACATGAAGGCCCCTTTAGCTACGTGAGTAGCTGTATTGCAATGCTTTGGTAGATAATATAGTGTTGAAAGTAAGTAAACGACAATCAAAGACTTTAAAGGAAACTTCAGGTAAAATGTATGGTTGGTTGACAGGATGCTGTGTCTTATGTCTTTCAGTGCAACACCAAGGACTGTGCTCTGTGGTCGTGGTGGTGGTTCTAAGCTGACTTTAGTTAGAGAACAAGGTGTTGTTCACTAGTCTCACAAGTCATGTGTTTTAAAACCTCAAACGATTTTATAAGCAGTTTTTGTGACTTTGACCATAGTCTCTGAGATTCACGATTCTGATTTTTGGACTTAGGAGGTGCAAATTTGATAAGCTTTTTCTGTGGTTCTGAAATTTTTATTCTTATAAAGAATCCTCACGTTGGGTAATTTTCCTTGATGATTCAAGGTGGTTTCCTATATGTGACATGGATATTTTGTGCTCTTCCACTAAACTGAGTCATGTTATGTTCATTGGTTTAAACGTAAATAATAATTATTTAAGCAGGAGAGCATGAGGAAGCTGATATAACTATCTAGAACAAGAATTCACCAATTTCTACATGAGTTAAAAGTGATGTGTTTTTTGTTTGTTTGTTTTAGTCTGGCAAATATCTACCATTTGTAACTTGAGTAATTTAACAAGATTCCGGATGTTCTTTGTCTAACATTACAGCACTTGTCAAAATTTTCCCCAAAAATGTTGATATCACAGAGGACCTTACCTCTATCTCTACCTGTATCAGTATTGAGAAATTTGGATGTTAACTCTTAATCAACTGATAGCTATTTAAAATATCATTAATTTTTCATTTAAAAAAATTATGCCTCCCTAAACTCATTAAAGTACACAGTTGTCCTTTATTAATGTGAATTAATGGGTTTGTTAACTTGTGATCATTTGTCTGTTTATATCTTAATATTTTATGCTTATCTCTGATAAAGAAATGAATAGAAATAATGTAATTAGTATGAGCTCCGTAAGAGAACCAAATTTATAAGTACACCAGAAGTATGCATTTACATAAAAATATTTGACATGTTGGTTAAACATTTTTGTCTGCTTTTTTTTGTTTTGTTTTGTTTTGTTTTGTTTTGAGACAGTGTCTTGCTCTGTAGCCCAGGCTGGAGTGCAGTGGCGCGATCTCGGCTCACTGCAACCTCTGCCTCCCGGGTCCTGGTTCAAGCAATTCTCCTGCCTCAGTCTCCCGAGTAGCTGGGATTACAAATCCCAATGACTGTTTTGTTTACCTAGTTTAATATGGCCATTTTTTTTTTTTAAGTAATGAGTTTGGAGCAAGGGAGTCTGAAGTAATTTCTTTATTTGCTTGCTTTTTAAATTGAGCATCTTCAAAGGCCAGAGAAAGAGCCCTTTGTCTTATCCTCTCACTTATTTTAACCCAACTTAGTATAATTTCTGTCTGTGGTTTCCATATTTAACTTTATTCTTTGTTTTTAAATTTTCTTTTTCCTTTCGACCTATTTATTTGTACATGATATTTAAAGTTAGATTCTAGTTTTATACCCTAAGTTTTGTGAACACAAGAGAAAACATTTTCCTTTTGCCAAAAATAAATAAATAAAGCTTTTATTACAAGGGAACAGTAAACTCATGGTGACCAGTTACCATTTCTAATTGGTGCATTGATGAGTAAAGTGTAGAATTCAGAGATTTATGTCAGCCATCTCTTCAGCGATCCATCTAGAAGGCTCGGAAAAGCTAAATGCTCCTGTTACTTTATTCTCCTCTCCCCTGAGGGAAGGGTGTCTTCTGATTTATATATTGTGCTAAAGTTGTAGTTTTCCAAATATTAACATTAAAATGGGGAAAGTCTCTGATTTTACTTCTTCAGAGACTGCATAGTAAGCTTTTTGGAAAGAGTAGCATTGGAAGAACACATACTGGAGTTTTGGAAAATGGAAACGTTATAAGAAAAGTTATGTGCTCAATGTTTCTCTCCCTCTTCCTCTAGATTAGCTCTGCTCTGGTATCATACTGTAGTCCGCCCGTTTTTTGCCTTGGATGGCAGTGATAACAAGGCAGGCCTGGATGAAGCTAAGGAAATTCTCCTTAAAAAAGAAGCTGCTTATCCAAATTCTTCCCTCTTTATGTTTTTCAAGGGACGGATACAACGACTAGAGGTACTGTACCTTCCTCATCTTTTTAAAATAAAGCCTCCAATGATCAAATCTCTGATTCTCACTTGACACCGGTATTAAAATGAGCCAGAATGTCACAGGGCCCGGGAGCATTTTGTTCTTTTGCCTTTCCTTGCATCATTGCTAGGGAAGACTCTTCCAGGAACCCAGGATGTTAGTCAGTTACCTTCTGTTCAGAAGATGTGGGCAAAGTAGGGGTAAGATTCCTCATTGCTAATGACACAAGATTGGTGCACTTCCAGCCTAAGGCATGTGAGCATTATTTAGTTGCTGAGTTGAAAAATACAAAATACATTTTTTTTTCCCTCTCTGAGCTACTAATAATCTCTTTCTAAACTTTGATCTTGGCTAACAATTGACTTACACAAAAGTTACTGCCTTAAATATCAGGGCAACATGAGCTTTGAAATATTAGGAGCTTTTATCACATTTTTATGTGCTTAATTTGGCTCAGTACTGTGTCAAGAGCTTTACACACGCTCTTCCATTTCATCCTCAGAACAACCCTGTGACATAGGTATAAAATTGTCATCTGCATGTTATAGAAAAAATAAACAAGGATCTAAGACGGCTTCAGGCAACTTCCTGTGCTTGCCCAGTGAGTGAGCCTGGGTTGTCTCACTCCAGAACCAGAAATGCGCTGGCCTTTGGAGTCTACTTCTCCTTTGCATATCTTTTTATCTGCTTGTTTGAGGTTATGCAGATTTGTAGAAAAATGAAAATAAAAGAAATTAATCATACCTATGAAATAAGATAGCTGTTATAGTAGCTGCTCTGTCTACATTGTTACCAATAGTTATCAGGGAATCAGTTTGAGATTTTAACAACATCTGTCTTCCAGTTAACCAGGCACTCTGAGAAATCAGCCCCCATGAGTCCTTTTGAAGATTTTTGCCTAGAAATACTTTCATGGGCACAGGAATGATTTGTTCTTTTTGGGGTGGGGATGCAGGCAATGGAGTGTATATTACTTTCCCAGTCATTTTTCTCCTTCATAAAGTGACTCCTTAAATCTGAAGACCATGCAGAGCAGTTTTCTAAGCGCTTTGTATATGGAAGATGTGTTTTGGAGATTATAGTATCAGTTGAAAATTGAGATACAAGCTGGGCATGGTGGCTCATGCCTGCAATCCCATCACTTTGGGAGGCCGAGGCAGGTGTATCACCTGAGGTCAGGAGTTCGAGACCAGCCTGGCCAACATGGTGAAACCCTGTCTCCACAAAAAATACAATAAACTAGCTGGGCGTGGTGGTACATGCCTGTAATCACAGCTACTTGGGAGGCTGAGACACGAGAATCACTTGAACCTGGGAGGCAGAGGTTGTAGTGAGCCGAGATTGCGCCACTGCACTCCAGCCTGGGTGACAGAGCGAGACTCCATCTCAAAAATAAATATATAAAATAAAATAAAATAAAATTGAAATATAGTTCAGAAACCCCACCAAGATCTGAATTATTTAAACCTGTGTCCAAATTGTTTTTGTTCTCATTATCTTGAAATTGTTTTTCTTTGCATACAGGCTCGTGAGCCCTTGGTTGTGTTTCTCCCTTTTTTCTCTCACTGTTTTTTTTTCTTTTCCTTTTTGAGACAGGGTCTCACTCTGTTGCCCAGGCTGGCGTGCAGTGACACAGTCATAGCTCACTGCAGCCTCAGCCTCAACCTTCCAGGCTCAAGCGATCCTCCGACCTCAGCCTCCAAAGTAGCTGGGACTACAGGTGTGCGGCACCATGCCTGGCTAATTTTTGAATTTTTATTTTTAGAGATGGGGTCTCCCTATGTTGGCCAGTCTGGTCTCAAACTCCTGGGCTCAAGAGATCCTCTAGCCTCGGCCTCCCAAAGTGCTGAGATTACAGGTGTGAGCCACTGTGCCTGGCCTCAGGATGAGTGCTTTCTTAGATTTAGATTTCTTAAAGGGCAGACATAAGTTCTGAGTAGCTTTGAACACGATGCTACAGGGTTTAGTGTTTAACAGAGATTTTCTGGGTTTAGTGTTTAACAGATACTTATTACAAGGGGACAGTAAATTCATGGTGACCGGTTACTGTTTCTAATTGGTGCATTGATGAGTAAAGTGTAGAATTCCAAAAGGCCCAGAGGATGAAAAGATTTTAAGGCTAACTTGAAATATGGTTGTTATTATCCCCAAGGTGTCCAGACAGCAGTGTTTCATTGGTCTTCCCAGGTATGTGTAGGAAGGTATCAGAAATGATGGTGTCATCCTTCATTTGCAGATGAGGAACTCTGCCCAGGGAGGCTGTGATATAGCCCTTGCCAAAGGCTTTCTGTAAGGCCTCAAAGGCCCTGATTCAGTTTATGAAACAAACATGACTCCTTCCAATGAATTGGCTTACAAAGAACTTTTTTTTCTTTTTCAGTGAGCATTCAGGTTAGAAATAGGGCCCCTTGAGCTCTTTTTATCAACACGTACTCACAGAACATGGTCTAGGGGCTTTAATTTAGGGCAGGAGCATTATATGACACCATCTTTGTTTCTTCAATGACTCAGAATCTGTGAAATTATTTGAACAGCTGCTTTTGTGTAAGCTTGCTAACATGCAGGGTGACTAGCTCAATCTGCCCGTCAGTGTTCATTCTTCTGTACTCATTATTTTCAAATCCTGTTCAGTGCCCACTTTTTCTTTTAGTTTTGTTAACTTTTTACGTACTTTGCCCTTCATTGTTTGGGACTCTGTAGAGTAAATATAGGAGGATTTCTTCCACAGATCTGCTCCTGTCGTGCCACTTGCATAAACCTCGTTGTGGTGACTTCGCTGTTTTCTGTTATGGCCTCAGTTGATGTTGCAGTGAGTGCTGCACCATGGTGGTGAGGTCCGTTTGCACCCCAGCTGGTGAGCACAGGATCCTCTTTGCCAAACTGCAGAAAGAATTCCCTTGTCTCGCTGCCTCCGCTTCTCCCCGCTGCATGTCTATAGTACTGTGCCTCGAATTTTCTCTGCCCACTTATGTTGTCCTTACAGCTGATCCTATTTTCCTTGACTCCTCCCATGTGACTTACTACATTGCTGGGGGGAATGAATGTGTGAATACAGTACCTAGCATGTGGCAAACGCTGTCTAAGTAATGGTGTGATGGTGGTTATTATTCCTACTGAGTGCTTAAGTGTGGGAAGTCAGGTATCAGATTTTCGTGTTTTGTTTTTTCTTTTGGGGAAAAAGAACTTGTTTGGTGTTGAGAGCTGTCAATAAAGCAAGGCCTGTGATTGGCAAAATTGGTTATGGGTGTAGCTATAGGAGATGTATGTACTATACAGCTGTTTACTTATCCCTGAATTTCCACAATGCAAACAATGTTTAGGAGGCTGACCAATGGGTTATATAGGAATCTCAATTTTCAAATGTCAATTGGTAGTTATAATTTTGAATTTCTGTATTTTTCATTAATGTTCACTTAATTTTCATTCAGTTAAACCTATGGTAGTGTTATGTCCGTTAAGATACAAGCAATTAATGAGTATTTTTCTTGATTATTTTTATAATATTAGGGACAAGTCTGTATTTTCATAAACTGTTTTCAGTTCTCTCTGCTCTTCTTTAAGCAATACAGATTTACACAACTTTTGTCTCTTTCAGGTTTAACAATCTACTTTGTGACATATAAGGATTTGGTTTTCTGTAAATACATACTTTCATACACATACCTTATATGGTGTGACTATTTAGTAATGTAACTAATTTTTAATATTATTTACCTCTAAGTGTTCAGATATTCAAATAAATGAAAGCAGTTTTCTATAAAGTTAATGAACATATTCTAACAAAGTTCCTATGCAAGCATTTTGAGAACTGTTTTTTTTTTTTTTTTTTGAGACGGAGTCTGGCTGTGTCGCCCAGGCTGGAGTACAGTGGTGCAATCTTGGCTCACTGCAACCTCCGCCTCCCGGGTTCAAGTGATTCTCCTGTCTCAGCCTCCCGAGTAGCTGGGATTACAGGTGCCCGCCACCACCATGCCTGGCTAATTTTTGTATTATTAGTAGAGATGGGGTTTCACCATGTTGGCTAGGCTGGTCTCGAACTCCTGACGTTTATTTTGAAACTGTCTCCTGAGCTTGAGCCCATACGTTGTGAATATCCTGCATGCTGACATTTTAAAACCTTAGGTTTGGTTTTTGGAGATCGAAATCTGGGCCTAGCACAGGACTGGCCCTCAATGTATGTTTGCTGAATGAATAGATGAGGCTACTGGTAGAAAAATCTATTGCTCTATGTCATTTCTTTTTTAAGAAATGACGTTGGTTATCAAGGACTATTTACTTTTCTTGTGGCACCTAAATGTGTTTCTGAAGTCAGTTCCAAAGAAGAAGTTGCAAAAATGTCTTGATAATTGAAATAAGATGATCTCCTAAGGAGGGGACCAAATCAGCTATTTAAATTCCAGTGTGCTGGCTAAACAATCAGTTTCATTTCTTGAGAGTCACATTTTTATTTCAAAATGGGATTATAAAGAACCAAATTAAATTTAATTGAAGTAAAAAAGTAAATACATTAAATGAACTTTATCTTTTATATTTGTATTGGTGTGTATTTGTCACATACACATACATGCAAATAGATGTTAACATACCACAGACATAGGTAAAAATCACGTTGGTGTCTTCACCTCATCTGCAGCTCTTGGCTCTGAGTGAGCTCCAGATGTATTGGCAGCATCATCTGTAGGGAGTCAAGAATGGAACAGTTCGGATTTCAGTAAAGACTAGGCAGTCCTGCAACGTTGAAGTCATCAAGTAGCTATGGTCCTGCCCTGGGAGCCTCATTATATAATCTTTCTCCTATTTGAAGCTGCCTTGTTTGTTTTTTCAGAAAAGACACAGCCCTCTCTGCCCGTCCACCACTCTGTTGTGTCCTCCCCTTCCCTACTCCGTTCCTGCTGAGAAAGGGACAATGATAGGATGCACTTCCCCCAAACTCTCTCAGTGTCTGTGGGGATGGCTTTGATGCTTGACCTTTACGTCGCCACATTCATCTCACCCGGGTTTGCTGGTTCCTTTCAAGAGGGTGGAGGTTCTTCCCCCTCATTTTCAATTCCCTACGAAGCTCTGTGTGAAAGACTTTCTTTACACTTCTATTCCCGGTGCGCCTGTGTTCTGTCTCTGGACCTTACTTCCATCCATGACTTCGGGTGCCATCAACTATGAGAGATGCCTTTTAAAAGTGGGCTTTAGTGTTTTCTTTCTGTATGTTTATTAAGATAAAGTTCCATTTTCCATCAGTGACCCCCAGAATTAATGGGAGGTCTCTGTGATTCTTTAGCCCATCAGTTCATCATTGTGACAGGGACAGGAGAGCAGACGTTGACCCCTTTGGTGATTTATTTATCAGATAGAAGAAAGAACAGGGAGACCCTGGGGGATCATGGAGAATATGGCCAGTGCAGAAGGGCCTGTGCTCACCGCCATCTCTAGGGTACATTGACATTATCAGAGCTGTTTGGTGGCTGTGTTTCTTTGCATCTGTTGAAGGGCAAGCCTCCCTCTTGTATTTGGAAGCATGCCTTGTCAGCATGATGTAATGTTTTTATTTATAGGATCAGGAAAAAGGCAATGCAGGAAGAGAAATAATTCCCTGAAGTTCTGTTAATTGTAGTCTTCTCTTCCTGCATCCTACATGGTTCTGTTAATGCTCAGGCACCAAAAAAGAAGGTTTATGTTTATTTTTAGAAGATACAAAATGAGAGATTGATCTAATTTGGTGTAGAGGATATGAAGGATATATTTGTATCTTACTTTCCAGTGAGATAAATCCATATTGTGTGGCTTAATGACTGTTTACCGAAATGAGAAGATGTTAGTAACCCCAATACGCTTGCTGTCCTTTTAACCCTACCTATCTGTTGGGTTGAAAAGCAAGTAGAAGGTTAATATTGATTTATATCCCTAAGCTTATTATGTGTGCCTAAGAGGATGAGCTTTCCCTTGCCTACATAGTCCTAAGGGTAGGGGGCAAAAGCATAATCTATTGCCAGGTGACCTTTCTAGCAATATTGCTAAAGCGATTCTGCCACTCAGCAGCATTAGTGCTGAATTGCACGTAAGTAAGTGGGTTGTTGCAGCGTGTCCTTCTGCTTGCTACAGGTGACAAGGAGATACTCTCATTTCAGAACATATACATAATTATTTTAAGATGTTAAGCAATGTCATAAAAGTAACCTAGTGATAATTACATTCTAAGCTGTTTTACTTAAAATTATTTTGTAATCTTTATACATACGAGACTTTCTGCATTTTGTTTACAAATCTGGTGTTTACAAGTATTAACATAATTTTTTAGGTAAATAATTGATATGCAGGCAGACTACTTAGATTTCCCTTGTGTTAATAATCTACTATTTTCCTGTTGTTGGGAAATTGTGGTTGGGATATTTGACTGTTGTTTCCCAATATTTCAATGTGATAGCAAGTACTGTAATAAATATTTCAGTATATATATTTTTAGCTCCTTATTAGATTATAGCTCCAGTGGTAGCATTATTAAAATCAAGGACTATGAACAGCTCTGTGTAGCTCTTAAATGATGAGAAATTCTCAAGAAATAGGGGGCCAGAATATAATTATTCATTATTCTGTGCACGGTATCTACCCCATAGTTTTGTTTGCTTATTTTTATTTCCATAATGATACAAATTAAAGCAGTTTAACATTTTTAAAAATACTACTGAAAAGATATCCATGTTTTGTATCAGAACTCTGAGTATAGTTAAGATGGCAGTACTTTCCTAATTGAGCTACAGATTGAATGCAGTGTCTATCACAATCATAGCATTTTATTTTTTTTGCAGAAATTAATAAACTGATCCTAAACTCAAGGGCCCCAAAATAGCTAAAATAATATTGAAAAAGAAGGAAAAAACGGAAAGTGGAAAAAGAAAACTCCACTTCCTACTCTCAAAACTTACTACAAAGTAATCAAGACAGTATGGTACGAGCATAAGAATAGACATATGGATCAGTGAGAATTAAGAAATAAATCTTACATTTATGATTAATTTACTTTTTTTTTTTTTTTGAGACAGAGTCTTGCTCTGTCACCCAGGCTGGAGTGCAGTGGCATGATCTTGGCTCACTGCAACCTCCGCCTCCCAGGTTCAAGCAACTCTCATGCCTCAGCCTACCAAGTAGCTGAGACTATAGGTGTGCGCCACCATGCCCGGCTAATTTTTGTATTTTTAGCGGAGATGGGGTTTCACCACGTTGGCCAGGCTGTTTTCGAACTCCTGACCTCAGGTGCTCTGTCCGCCTTGGCCTCCCGAAGTGCTGGGATTACAGGCATAAGCCGCCACGCACGGCCTTATGATCAATTTGCTTTTGACATGGACATCAAGACACATCAGTGGGCAAAGAATAGTCTTTTCAGCCAGGCACAGTAGCTCAATGCCTATAATCCCAGCACTTTGGGAGGCCAGGGTAGGCAGATTGCTTGAGCTCATGAGTTTGAGACCATCCTGGGCAACATGGTGAAACCCCATCTCTGCAAAAAATACAAAAATTAGCCAGGCGTGGTAGTGCACATCTGTAGTCCCAGCTATTCGGAAGGCCGAGGTGGTAGGATGGCTTGAGCCTGGGAGGTGGAGGTTGTAGTAGTAATTAGAGATCATGCCACTGCACTCCAGCCTGGGTGACAAAGCCAGACCATGTGCTGGGATAACTGAGTATTCACAAATGCAAAAGAATGAAGTTGGACCCTTATACTATACATGAAAATTAACTCGAAGTGGATCATAGACCTAAATGTAAGATCTAAAACTATAGAACCCTTGGGTTAGGCCTTGGTTTCCTAGACATGACACTAAAAGCACAGTGACAAAAGAATAAATAAATTGAACTACATCAAAATGAAACATTTGTGCTATAAACAATACAATCAAGAAAGTGAAAAGACAACCCACAGAATGGCAGAAAATATTTGCAAGTTATATATCTGATACGGGACTTGTATTCTGAATATGTAAAGAACGGTTACAACTCAATAATAAAAAGACAAGCCAATTTAAAAATGGACAACAGGGCCAGGCGCGGTGGCTCATGCCTGTAATCCCAGCACTTTGGGAAGCCGAGGCGGGTGGATCACGAGGTCAGGAGATCAAGACCATCCTGGCTAACACAGTGAAACCCTGTCTCTACTAAAAAAAAATACAAAAAATTACCTGGGCGTGGTAGCGGGTGCCTGTAGTCCCAGCTACTCGGGAGGCTGAGGCAGGAGAATGGCGTGAACCTGGGAGGCGGAGCTTGCAGTGAACCAAGATTGTGCCACTGCACTCCAGCCTGGGTGACAGAGCGAGACTCGGTCTCTCAAAAAAAAAAAAAAATGACAATGGATCTGAAGAAACATTTCTCCAAGGAAGATAGGCAGTATCATAAATCACTAAGGAAACAAATCAAAACCAAGTAAGATACTGTTTCACACCCACCAAGCTAACTACAGTGACGAGACAGCCAATAACAAGTATGGGCAGGATGCAGAGTGATTGGAACCGTCATTCATTGCCAGTGGGAATGTGAAATGATGTGGCTGCTCTGGACCCAGTTCAACAGTTCCTCAAAATGTCAAACTATATGAAACAGCAATTTCACTCCTAGGAATATACACAAGAGAAATAAAAACACCACTCCATATTATTATCCATAATAGCCAAAAAGTGGCAACAGCTCAGATGTCTATCAACTGATGAATGGATAAACAACATGTGATACATTCGTACAATGGAATATTATTCAGCAATAGAAAGGAATGAATGCAGATACATACTATGGCATGGAGGAACCTTGAAAACATGTTATGTGAAAAAAGCCAGTCACAAAGACCATATACTGTATGATTCCATTTATATGACATCTTTAGGACAGGTACATCTACAGAGGCAGAAAATAGATTATTGCTTGCTTCAGTGTGGAGGTAGGGGAGGGAACAGTGTGGAGTGACTGCTACTGGATACATGGTACATAGTTTCTTTGGGGGAATGAAAATATTTTAGGCAGAGCACAGTGGCTCACACCTGTAATTTCAGCACTTTGGGAAGCTGAGGTGAGTGGACCAGTTGAGCCCAGAAGTTTGATACAAGCCTGGCAATGTGGTGAAACCCCATTTCTACAAAAAATTAGCTGGGCTCACAGCTATAGTCCCAGCTCTTTGGAAGGCTGAGGTGGGAGCATCATCTGAGCCCAGGATGTTGAGCCTGTAGCGAGCCGTGAAGGCACGAGACCCTGTTTCAAAAATATATATATTTTAAACTTAGATTGTAGTAGTAGTTGCATAACTATAATATTACTCTATGAGTATTCCAAAGACTTATTAAATTGTACACTTTAAGTGGGTGAATTTTATGATTTTTGAATTTTATCTCAATAAAGATGTTTTATAAAAGTATTGGCCGGGTGCAGTGGCTCACGCCTGTAATCCCAGCACTTTGGGAGGCCGAGGCAGGCAGATCATGAGGTCAGGAGATCGAAACCATCCTGGCTAACACGGTGAAACCCCGTCTCTACTACAAATACAAAAAATTAGCCGGGCGTGGTGGCAGGCGCCTGTAGTTCCAGCTACTTGGGAGGCTGAGGCAGGAGAATGGCGTGAACCCGGGAGGCAGAGGTTGCAGTGAGCCTAGATTGTGCCACTGCACTCCAGCCTGGGTGACAGAGTGAGACTCCGTCTCAAAAAAAAAAAAAAAAGTATTGAGAGTGTACATTTTCTGTATGATTTTATACAGTCTCTTTTTCTTCGGATATAAGCTATTGATTAAACCAAGTTTGATGACTTTCAACTAAGATATACAGGCATACATCAGAGACATTGCGGGTTTGGTTCTAGCCCACTGCACTAAAGCAAATATCACAATAAAGTGAGTCACATGAATTTTTTGTTTTCCCAGTGCATATAAAAGTTAAGTTTACATTGTACTGTAGTCTGTTAAGTGTGCAGTAGCTTTTGGCTGGTGGAGGGTGTTGCCTAGATGTTGATGGCTACTGGCTGATCAGGATGGTGGTTGCTGAAGGTGGGGGTGGCTGTGGCAATTTCTTGAAGTAAGGCAACAGTGAAGTTTACCTAGCCGATTGACTCTTCCTTTCACGAATGATTTCTCTGTAGAATGTGATGCTGTTTGATAGCATTTTACCTATAGTAGGACTTCTTTCAAAATTAAGTCAGTTCTCTCAAACCTTACCACTGCCTTATCAACTAAGCCTATGTGATATTTTGAGTCTTTTGTTGTCATTTCAGCAGGGTTCACAGCATCTTCACCAGGAGGAGATTCCATCTCAGGAAACCATTTTCTTTGCTCACTCATCATAAGCCCCTCCAATCTCTTCATGTTTTGTGCTGCGATTGCAACAAGTCAGTCCCATCTTCAGGCTCCACTTCTGATTCTAGTTTTCTTGCTATTTCTACCACATTGGCCGTTCCTTCCTCCACTGAAGTCTTGAACCTCTCAAAGACATCTAGGAGGGTTGGAATTAACTTCTTCCAAACTCCCATTAATGTTATTTTGACCTCCTTCTATGAATCCATGTTCTTCATGGTGTTTACAATGGTAAATCCTTTCCAGAGGGTTTTCAATTTACTTTGCTCAGATCCATCAGAGGAAGCCATGTCTATGGCAGCTATAGCCTTATCAAATGTATTTCTTTTTTTTTAATTTTATTATTATTACACTTTAAGTTTTAGGGTACATGTGCACAACGTGCAGGTTTGTTACATATGTATACATGTGCCATGTTGGTGTGCTGCACCCATTAACTCGTCATTTAGCATTAGGTATATCTCCTAATGCTATCCCTCCCCCCTCCCCCCACCCTACAACAGTCCCCGGTGTGTGATGTTCCCCTTCCTGTGTCCATGTGTTCTCATTGTTCAATTCCCACCAATGAGTGAGAACATGCGGTGTTTGGTTTTTTGTCCTTGCAATAGTTTGCTGAGAATGATGGTTTCCAGTTTCATCCGTGTCCCTAAAAAGGACATGAACTCATCGTTTTTTATGGCTGCATAGTATTCCATGGTGTATATGTGCCATATTTTCTTAATCCAGTCTATCGTTGTTGGACATTTGGGTTGGTTCCAAGTCTTTGCTATTGTGAATAGTGCTGCTATAAACATACGTGTGCATGTGTCTTTATAGCAGCATGATTTATAATCCTTTGGGTATATACTTCTCAAAAGAAGACATTTATGTAGCCAAAAAACACATGAAAAAATGCTCATCATCACTGGCCATCAGAGAGATGCAAATCAAAACCACAATGAGATACCATCTCACACCAGTTAGAATGGTGATCATTAAAAAGTCAGGAAACAACAGGTGCTGGAGAGGATGTGGAGAAATAGGAACACTTTTACACTGTTGGTGGGACTGTAAACTAGTTCAACCATTGTGGAAGTCAGTGTGGCGATTCCTCAGGGATCTAGTACTAGAAATACCATTTGACCCAGCCATCTCAAATGTATTTCTTAAATAATAAGACTTGAAAGTCAAAATTACTCCTTGTTCCATGAGCTGCAGAATGGATGTTGTGTGAACAGACAGAAAACAACACTATATCTCATTGTACATCTCCATTAGAGCTCTTGGGTGGCCAGGTACATTGTCAATAAGCAGTGATGCTTTGAAAGGAATCTTTTTTTTTTTTTCTGAGAAGTTATGTCCCAACAATGTGCTTAAAAAACTCAGTAAACCATGTTGTAAACAGATGTGCTATCATTCAGGCTTTCTTTTTCCATTTATAGAACACAGGAAGAGGAAGAGTAGATTTAGCCTAATTCTGAAGGGCCCTATGATTTTTCAAAATGTTAAGTGAGCATTGTCTTCAATTAATGTCACCAACTGAATTAGCCCCTTAGAAGAGAGTCACCCTGTCCTTTGAAGCTTTGAAGCCA
This sequence comes from Nomascus leucogenys, assembly GCF_006542625.1. Lineage (NCBI taxonomy): Eukaryota > Metazoa > Chordata > Mammalia > Primates > Hylobatidae > Nomascus > Nomascus leucogenys. The sequence goes on along the minus strand of NC_044384.1, from coordinate 55,761,426 downwards.
AACATTGACTTCTCAAGCTATGAAACTTCTAGATGGCATCTTCTTCCAATAGAAGGCTGTTTTGTCTCCACTGAAAATCTGTTGTTTAGTATAGCCACCTTCATCAATGATCTTAGCTAGATCTTCTGGTTTTCTTGCTATGGCTTCTCCATCAGCACTTGCTTCACCTTGCACTTTTCTGTTATGGAGATGGCTTCTTTCCTTAAACCTCGTGAACCAACCTCTGCCAACCTTGGGCTTTTCTTCTGCAGCTTCCTCACCTCTGTTAGCCTTCAAAGAATTGAAGAGAGTTAGGACCTTGCTCTGGATGAGGCTTTGGTTTAAAGGAGTGTTGTGGCTGCTTTGATCTTCTATCCAGACCACTAAAACTTTATTCGTATCAGCAATAACGCTGGTTTGCTTTCTTGTCATTCATGTGTTCACTGGAGTGGCACTTGTAATTTCTTTCAAGAACTTTCCGGCTGGGCGCAGTGGCTCACGACTGTAATCCCTGCTCTTTGGGAGGCTGAGGCCAGTGGATCACCTGAGATCAGGAGTTCGAGACCAACCTGGCTAACATGGCGAAACCCCATCTCTACTAAAAATACAAAAATTAGCTGGACGTGGTGGCACATACCTGTAATCCCAGCTACTTGGGAGGCTGAGGCAGAAGAATCGATAGAACCTGGGAGGCAGAGGTTGCAGTGAGCCAAGATCGTATCATTGCACTCCAGCCTGGGCGACAAGAGTGAAACTCTGCCTCAAAAAACAAACAAACAAACAAAAACTTTTCCTTTGCATTCACAACTTGGCTAACTGGCATAAGGCACCTAACTTCCAGCCTTTCTCAGCTTTCAACATGCCTTCCTCAGCTTTCAACATACCTCCCTCATTAAGCTTAATCATTTTTAGCTTTTGATTTAAAGTGAGAGACTTGCAATTCTTCCTGTCACTTGGACACTTAGATGCCATTGTAGGGTTATTAATCAATCTCAATTAATGTGTCTCAGGGAATGGGGGGCCCAAGGAGGGGGAGAAAGAAGGGGGAATGGCTAGTTAGTGGAGCAGCCAGATCACACACAACATTTATCAACTAAGTTTGTTGTCTTATGTGGGCATGGTTTGTGGTGTAACAAAGACTGCACTGTAAAAAAGACTGGGAATTTAACCATGTCAGTGCAGTCTTTTTTACAGTGCAGTCTTTGTTACATAATTAACTGAAGAAAAATCGGTGCTCTTTAAAATTAGGAACAAAAAGAAGTCAGAGGGAGCCAAATCAGGACTGTAAGGTGAATGCCTAATGATTCCCAAGGAAATTCTCAAAAAATTGGCCTTTTTTGATGAGAGAAATGGACAGGAGCATTGTCACAGTGGAGGACTCGCTGATGAAGCTTTCCTGGGTGTTTTGCTGCTAAACCTTTGGCTTTCTTAAAACAATCTCATAAGTAGCAGATGTTATCGTTCTTTGTCCCCACGCCCAGAAAAGCAACAAGCAAAATGCCTTGAGCAACCCAAAAAAACTGTTGCCATCACCTTTGCTCTTGCTTTCTTTGCTACGACTAGGCCACTCCCACCTCTTTGTAGCCATTGCTTAGATTGTGCTTTGTCTTCAGGATTGTAGTGGTAAATCCATGTTTCATCTCCTATTACAATTCCTTGAAGAAACACTTCAGGATCTTGATCCCACTTGTTTACAATTTCCATTGAAAGCTGTGCCCATGTCTGCAGCTGATCTGGGTGCAGTGGTTTTGGCACCCATCAAGTGAAACTTTGTTCATCTTTTTTGGTCAGAATGGTGTAAGCTGAACCAATTGAGATGTCTATGGTGTTGGCTATTATTTATGCAGTTCTCTTCAATTAGGGCATGAACAAGATTAATATTTTCTTTGCAAATCTATGTAGATGGTCTGCCACCGTGGGCTTCATCTTCAACATTGTCTTGGCCCTTCGTAAACTTAGTTATCCATTTGCAAACTGCTGATTTCTTTGGGGAATTATTCCCATAAACTTTTTGTAAAGTGTCAGTGATTTCACCATTCTTTCACCCAAGCTTTGCCATAAGTTTTATGTTTGTTCTTACTTCCATTTAAATGCAAAATTTATGTTGCTCTGATAGGGGCTTTTTTCAAGTTGATGTCTTATACTTCTTAGTGCCTCAAACTAGATCCTGCTCAGGCATGTTATAACAAGTTAGTATGGGCTTATTTTGGTGTAAAAAAATTTGAAATTCATGCATAGTTTTATTATACTGCACATTTTCTATGACCGTTTTGAAGACCCTTCCTATGTCTTAAATAAAAGAAGAATATCATTATTGCTTTTAAAATATATATTATATTATTTTTTATCCACTTGTTCTCTCACATGTGTACGTAACTGTCAGTTTCTCAGGTTCTCTGTATTATGGGGAAATTTAAATTGATACTATGTTTATAATATTTCTTATCAGTCACTGAGGATATATCTTCATTTACTCATGTCACCTTTTATTTCTCCCATTTTGACCATAAAATTTTTGCATATGTCTGTCCTGTCATATATAACAAGCAGGGGTCTAGATGAGATAAGTACTTTGTGAAAGTGTACATAGTTATTTTAGGATTAAGTAAGACCTAGAATTCAGGCTTGCTTTCTTTCCTTTCTTTTCCTTCCCTCCCTCCCTCCCTCCTCCCCCTTTCTCCTTTCCTTTTCTTTCTTTCCTTTCTCCTTTCCTTTCCTTTCTTTTCTCCTCTCCTTTCCTTTCTTTTCTCCTCTCCTTTTCCTTTCCTTTCTTTTCCCTCTCTCTCTCTCTTGCTTTCTTGCTTTCTTTTCCTCTCTCCCTCCCTTTCTTTTTTCTTTTCTCTTCTCTTCTGTTTGTCTCTTTTTCTTCTCTTTTTAGATGGGGTCTCGCTCTGTCACCCAGGCTGGAGTGCAGTGGTGCAATCTTGGCTCATTGCAACCTCTGCCTCCTGGTTCAAGCAATTCTCCTGCCTCAGCCTCCTGAGTAGCTGGGAGTACAGGTGCCCAACACCACACCTGGCTAATTTTTGTATTCTTAGTAGAGATGGGGTTTTGCCATGTTGGCCAGGCTGGTCTCGAACTCCTGACCTCAAGTGATTGCCCACCTCAGCCTCCCAAAGTGCTGGGATTACAGGCATGAGTCACTGCGCCCAGCCCAGGCTTTCTTTTTTTAATCCAGTGTTTTTTCTAGTATATCCCACTGCTTTTATTGGCTAATAAGTTACAGAAATGTGTCTGTGTGTGTGTGTATATATATATATATATACACACACACACACACACATATATGCATATATATATAAAACGTGTGTGCGTGCGTGTGTATGTATGTGTGTGTATATATAGGTGTGTGTATATATATATAGATAGATATGTATATATATACACACACACACACACATACATATGTAGATATATATATATATATATCTATATATGTCTTAGTTTGGGCTTCCATTAAAGAATACCATAGATTGGGTGACTAAAACAACACACTTTTATTTCTCACAGTTCTGGAGGCATGAGATCAAGGTGCCAGAAGATTGGGTGTCTAGTGAGGACCATGTCCTGGTTCATAGATGATGACTTTTCACTGTGTTCTCAGATGGTGGAAAGGGGGCTAGAGAGCTCTCAGGGGTCTCTTTTATGAGGGCACAAATTGCATTCATGAGGGCTCCACCCTCATGATCTGATAACCTCACAAAACTCCCACCTCCTAATACAGTTCCAGTGAGGGTTAGGATTTCATGTATCAATTTTGTGAGGCAGGAGCATTCAATCCATAACAATGTTATATATAATATATAACTGATATATGTAACTTAGCAATTAATATGTATATGTATTTAAATGTGAATATAAATATTTCTGGGACTTGTTTTTACTAGGCTTTAGGAATAAACCTGATTTGTTTTTAATGATTTGGCTAAAAGCATATCTTTTTTATATGCTTTCTTTCTTATATCTCCATATTTTGGAGAAACAGATCACTTAAAGTAATTAAACTGCCATTAAACATTGGAAGGAATTCTTATGTAACTTACTGCTGTGAAATCCCTTTTGAAATCAGTTTTTTAATAACTTCCCTTATTTCTTCTGTAATGTTAATACATAGTTACTTATATCCATTTTAGTTTTATATTATAGTTTTCCATTTCTACTTATTACTTTCCAAATATATAACTGAATACTAGTTTCAGATCTGTAAAAATGTGGTATTATTTTATTAGACTAATTTGTGTTTTCTTAGTTTTATGATTAAGCTTTTGGATTATCATATTGGTTTTGAGAGAGAGAGATTGATTTTTTAATCAACTCATTTTTAAATTTCCATTGTTTCTAGTTTCCCTTAACTTAGCTTGTTTTATAGTTTTTCTTTTCTTTTTTTGAGACGGAGTCTCGCTCTGTTGCCCCGGCTGGAGTGCAGTGCGCCATCTCTGCTCACTGCAAGCTCCGCCTCCCGGGCTCACGCCATTCTCCTGCCTGAGGCTCCGGAGTAGCTGGGACTACAAGCGCCTGCCACCACGCCCAGATAATTTTTTGTATTTTTAGTGGAGGTGGGGTTTCACCGTGTTAGCCAGGTGGTCTCGAGCACCTGACCTCGTGATCCGCTCGCCTCGGCCTCCCAAAGTGCTGGGATTACAGGCATGAGCCACCGCGCTCAGCCTTATAGTTTTTCTTAATAGTTTATCAGAACACATTTGTTGTATTAGAATAGTTCGATATTTGTGTTCTGGGATTAGGAATTTGATCACATTCAGGGTGTTTAGGGAGCCTGAAGGTTTTATGAAATGTTCATTGTGATGTGTCTTAATTATCTGATTATGATTATGATTCATCTTACATCCTTTAATAAACTGTGTGGAAGGCCTACTCTGAGACTGTGGCCCTTGTCCTCTGCCTGGCAGAAGCTCGGGGTTTAGGGCTCACCCCTGGAGGCCACTGTTGGGACGAATCCTGGCCCCTCCACTCTGGCCGAGTGACCTTGGCCCTTCACCTCTTTAAGCCTTGCTTCCCTCCTCAGTGAGATGGGGACCCCAGTGGTACCTTGGCACAGTTTAGCTGTTAGGATTCAGCGAGGCAACCCAGGAGGCATGTGCAGCACAAGGCTTGGAGTGAGTGCCCAGTCGTTGGCTGTAATGACAGTGGCACTACAGTGTGACTGTTCTTAGGGTTGTGGCCAGAGTGGAGGGCATTTATTGACATAGGACTTCCGAGCTTCAGTTTTTAGTGTGTGGCATTGTAGAGAGAACATTGGACTACAAGTCTGTGGATCTAGTTTCTAGCTTTGGCTCTGCCATAAACAGTAAAAATTATTTCCTAATGGTTGCTCTCACATCAGGCATTTGGAAGAGGTGGGAGACCTCAAACCAGTGGACCTTCTCTGGTGTTCTTTTTATTCACCAGGAATGTTAGAGGGTTGGAATAAGTCAGGGTTTTCTGAAGCACTAGCCCAGTCTCACTGATTTGATGGCCTGTTAGTACATGTCCCATGAAAAGAGGTTCTGTGTTGGGTTAATTGGGATATCCTGGGACTTCTCCCAGGCTTTAGTTTTGCACTGTGATTCTCCAAGGGGAAGATAAGAATATGCAGGGATGCTATGTTTAACCAGCTTATTTGACCGGGAAAATTCCTATTTATACTGTAGCCTGTGAGACTGGAAGCGTTCGGTAGAACATACTTTGGGAAGCAGTAGGCTAGATAATTTGTGAGATCTCTTCCAACTTTCAAATGTTATGGTTCTGTGAATATACTAAAAACCACTTAATTTTATACTTGAAAAGGATGAATTTTCTGGTTTGTGAATTATATCTCAATAAAGCTGGTAATAAAATCTTCAAAACTAACTACCTGGGATTATTTCTGCTTTTACAACTTGGCTTTAATTTTTCATTTAAAAAAAAAAAAACTGGCTGGGCACTGTGGCTCACACCTATAATCCCAGCACTTTGGGAGGCCAAGGCAGGCTTATCACCAGGTCAAGAGATTGAGACCATCCTGGCCAACATGGTGAAACCCCATCTCTACTAAAACTCAGCTGAGGCAGGAGAATTGCTTGAACCCAAGAGGTGGAGATTGCAGTGAGTCGATATTGTGCCACTGCACTCCAGCCTAGCGACAGAGTGAGACTCCGTCTCAAAAAAAAAAAAAAAAAAAAAAAAAAAAAAAAAAATTCCACATAGCAGCTTGCCCGTTGAACACCTTTTACAGAGAGTGTCATTCAGGTCTAGCAAACATTCAGTGTCACTTTGCTGATTATAACTTTGGTTTGTTTCTCTTATGCCAGTCTTGACACATATTAGGTCTTCTTGGCTTTCTAGGTTTATCTGTTTGTCTTGAAATGCTGTCTTCATTGGAGTTGTATGGCTGTGTTTGTAGACTAGTGTATTCTGTATTTCTATGATTTTTGTTTTTCTGAGTTAATTCTTTGCGTTATCTTCTTTGCTGTTATTTTTAATTCTTTGATAACATCTTTAACATAAGCACATTTCTTTTAAACTTACTGCTATGTTTCACATACATTTTTCCCATCATTTTAAAAGGCATTTTGGTGTAGTGGAGAGAGCACTAGGCTCATCTCAAAATGGGGTCTTCAACTTACTGGCCTAGCCCAGCTTTCTGAGCCTGTACCCTCATCTGTAAAAAAGAAGGCAGTACCTCCCATTAGGAGAAGATGTCATCCTTCAATAATGCAGCCTGGGAAGGGTAAAGCACTAAGCACAGGGTTAGTTTATCAAGTGCTCCTTTCCTATCTAGACAAAATCATGTCTGAATTGTAAATCCCACTACGAAGCACTTTCCATCACAAATGTCAAAATCCTGCCATAACTGTTGAGAGACCAAGGAAATTTTGTAATTGGTGCATTGTTCATTTCTTCTACCATTAGTGGTGGATTCAGCTGCATAACTCACTTTTCAAGGCGATTGCTATTCATTCATGTGGAGATGCTGAAAACATAACTACTCTATCCATTATTTGTACATAATCAAGTATTTATTGGCTGTAATGTGAAAGGCCTTCTGGGGATGAAAATTCCCTGCCCACAAGAAACATGCAATTCAGTTATGAAGAAAGCAGTGTGCATACACAAAAAAGCAAGAAAAAGCACCAAGTGAATGGGTGGTTGCTGTGGGTGGAGACGACTGGAGAGGTGGGGACTGTCTTTAGGATGAGGAGGCTGTGGAGCGGGGAGGTCCACAGTGCTGGCTCTGGAGTCAGACTGAGCAGATTCCTGTTTTGGGCTCCACCTCAAAGGCTATGTGGCCTTCAGTGAGGCCTGGAGATTGTACACCTGGCCCACGAGGAAGGTTTGCCATCTTACCAGGCACAGGGTTAAGAGCACCCCACATGTTGGCCCCTCTGATGAAGATGATGAGACCAGGATAAGCTTATTAAAGCAGCTTTGCTTAAAAGCTCTTTACCTAGGCCAGTGTGCTGGCTTACGCCTGTACACTCCCACTTTGGGAGGCCGAGGTGGGAGGATTGCTTGAACCCAGGAGTTTGAGACCAGCCTGGGCAACATGGCGAAACCCTGTCTCTACAAAAAATACAAAAATTAGCCAGGCGTGGTGTGCACATAGTCCCACCTATTCGGGAGGCTGAGGTGGGAGGATCCCTGGAGCCTAGGAGGCGGAGGTTGCAGGGAGCCATGATCACGCCACTGCATTCCAACCTGGGCAACAGAGTGAGACCTTGTCTGGAAAAAAAAAAAAGAAAAAAAGGCTCTTCACTTAGCCTCTCCTTGCTCCACATCAGAATGTTAATTTCCAACTGCCTCATTCTGTCTAAATAAGTCATATTCATTTGAGAATGTGGTGAAGTACAAAAGTATGTCAAGGTACAGATAAACGTCTTGCATTCCAGAAATATACACTATTTACATTTGCTCAATACCTGAGTATTATTGACTATAATTATCAGTTGGAGATCTGTCTTCTAAATAGTCATTCACAGTAGGCACTGGAGGTGTTCTTATGTCAGAAATTTATACAGATCCTGAAAGGACAAATGGAGATGTGCAGAACATCCTTGTGGTATGAAAATCTGTGTGTAATTCACTAATCTGCAGTTGGTCTGCATAGCCAGCAGTAACAAACAGCACGCATGTGGTCTGGTTCTTAGGAACTCACTGAACTCCCCTACCTTGTCTCCTATAGGGCGTGTATTTCAAGGTCAGCATCAGCTTTTATCTGCTGTATGTGTCTCTTTCACATGTGATGTTGTTCACATTGGAGAGTCACTTTCTTATACTATATGGAGTTTTATTAATGAATTAGGAATTTCAGAGGCCACTTCTTTCTGCCCTTCCCACCTGCCCCTCCTCCTGCCCCAGTTCCAGCCAACACTGTTTTTCTCCTGGATGGTCACATCATCCTGACTCCCTGCTTTTGCTCTTCTTGCCCTGCAGTCTGCTCTATCTGTCAAAGTAACTTCGTTAGTAAAATTTAAGTTACATTATGTCATCTCTCTGTACAAAACCCTTAAATAACTCCCCTTCCCATTCAGTGCGAAATCCCACATTCTCTCTCTCTTTTTTTTTTTTTTTTTTTTTTGAGACGGAGTCTTGTTCTGTCACCCAGGCTGGAGTGCAGTGGTGCCATCTCGGCTCATTGCAACCTCCAGCTTCTGGGTTCAAGCGATTCTCCTACCTCAGCCTCTCGAGTAGCTGGGATCATAGGCACTTGCCACCACGCCCGGCTAATTTTTGTATTTTTAGTAGAGACTGGGTTTCACCATGTTGGCCAGGCTGGTCTTGAGCTCCTGACCTCAAGTGATCCACCCACCTTGGCCTCCCAAAGTGCTGGGATTATAGGCATGAGCCACCGCACCCAGCCCCAAATCCCAAATTCTTATAATGGTCATCAGGGCCTGCATGAACTGACCCCCTGTTGCCTCTGCAGCCTCCTTGCCCACCCACTATGGCCATCCCCACTCCACCCCTGCCCCACTGGCCTCCTTCCTTCCTCGGGGCCTTTGTGCTTTCTGGGTCCTGCCTAGGACATTTTTACCTTTGATATCTGCTGTCACCGGTTCCTCACTTCCTTGAGTTTGTTCAGAGTCACCTCCCAGGGAGACCACCCACCTCATCCCTGCCCAGAGACTTCTCTCGGGACACTCTGCGTGAAGGGGTTTTTTTGTTATTTGTTTATTGTCTGCCCCTCCCCATTAGAATGAGAACATAAGCTCCACGAGGACAGAGACTTCGTTTGGGCCACTGCTTTATCTCAAATGCCTAGACCAGTGCCCAGCGCTTAGGGAGCAGGGTGTTTATATATATATATATATGTGTGTGTGTGTGTGTGTGTAGTATGTGTGTGTGTGTGTGTGTAGTGTGTGATTAATGAATACAAAGTACAGTCTCTTGTTCTTTTCCTTGCAGCCGTGCTGTGATGATGGTTATGTTTCTGTAGCTCCTGGGCTTTTGTCAGAATGGGAGCAGCCATATTTATGGCATGTAGAAACAGTTCCCTAATTATGCGAAATTTATGAATTCCACATCACCAGTAGTATTAAAAGCTCCATCTCCCCCATCAAGGACTTTCTAAACATAACTCTAAAACCAAAACATATTAAGAAAAGGATTGATAAAATTGATCAAAAGATTGATAGAATTTACATAAAAATAAACTTCTGTATTGTAAAAATATTGTAAGCAAAGTTCAAAAAAAGAAAAAACCCTGGATGCTAACCTACTAAAGGTTAGCATCTTTAGTATAGAAAGAGTTCTTTCAAAATTAGGACATAACGGAAGGATAAATAAATAAAAGCACAGAAAAAGAAAAATACCAAAACACCTAAGCTGGGAAGTCAGGAAATAAGATATACACATGGCCAATAACATGTGAACCTTGCAAAAATCCAGGAAATGCAAATTAAAACAACATGGAAAAATGGTTGGCTAATACTGAAAACATTCAGTGTGAATAAAAGATACAGGGAAATTGACCCTTTACAAACTGTTGGTACATATGGAAAGTTGATAAAATCTTTATGGCTGATGATCGGGTATTTATACAAATTACTGTTATAATTTGCCAACCTAAGAGGGAAATAAATGTATTATATAGGCATGCATATATGAAATACATATGCGCACACACACACACATGCCTGTACTCACACATACATGCACACACACACTTGTAGGCAGGCACCACACTGGCCCACCTTCGTCACCTGTGAGAACTCCAGTGGTGGCTTCTGAGTGGGGTGTGGGGAGCACTGTGACTTGCCTCACTTGAGTCAGGTGCTCACCCTTGCCCTTACACCAGAGAAAGATACTTCCATGCCACCACATGGGTGATGGTGGGCAGAGGTGAACGGATCCCCAAAGAAGGGACACCCCTGACCGTTGGTGTCTTCGTTTCCTATGGCTGCCATAACAAAGTATCACAAACTGGGGACTTAAACAACAAAAATGTATTGTCCCCCAGCCCTGGGCTAGATGTCCAATATTAGAGTCAGCAGAATTGGTTCCTCTGAGGGCCGTGAGGGAGAGCCTGTTCCATTCCTCGCTCCTGGCTTCTGGGGCTTGCTGGCAAGCTTTGCCACGTCCTGGCCTGTAGAAGTGTCACCCCCATCTCTGTCTCCGCCTCCGCGTGGTGTTCTCTCTTTGCACTGGGCTCCGCGTCTGCATTCTCCCACTTTATGAGGGAGTCAGGACCCACCCTACTCCAGTGTGACCTGATCTAAACCTAGCTCATCACATCTTCAACAACCCTTATTTCCAAATAAGGTCACATTCTGATGTAGGGGTTAGGACTTTAACATGAATTTGGAGGGACACAATTCAATCCATAACGGTTGACATCCAGTGCCAATTAGTGTCTCCCCACAGGCAACTGGGCGTTTCTCTCCCTTTTTATGCAGATGCCATTGGTGCCCTAGCCGCCTCCAAGTGCATCACCTACACATTCTTCCAGAGGTCTCAGAACAGAAAGATTCTCACACCAAATTAAAATGGGCTGCAATCACGCAGTTTACTGAATTGATGTAAATTGCTCAGTGAACAGCCAGGGGATAAAGAAAGCATCAGTTAGCACTCTCAGGGGAGGCTGCAGGCGGGGTGGGTGGGAGGACTGTGCGACCTGGGTGCTGGGGTGTGCGATGTGCAGTGTCCTCCCTCCCTCTGCACATCCCTCTTCCTCACTGACGTGGTTAGGAGGACCAGTGTTGTGTTTGAGAGAGGGGGCCTGCAGGTGGAGGGTATCCTGGGCTGTGGCACATAATTTATCAGAGACCCATGGGGATGAGCACACCTGGCCATAGTGCAGCAGACTGATGGACAGCCATGGGTTGTTTTGTTTTGTTTTGAGACGGAGTCTGGCTCTGTCACCCAGTGCAGTCACTATCTTGGCTCACTGCAACCTCCACCTCCTGGGTTCAAGCAAGTCTCCTGCCTCAGCCTCCTGAGAAGCTGTCATGACAGGTGCATGCCACCATGCCTGGCTAATTTTTGTATTTTTAGTGGAGACGGGGTTTCACCATGTTGGCCAGGCTGGTCTCGAACTCCTGACCTCAAGTGATCCGCCCGCCTCAGTGTCCCAAAGTGCTGGGATTACAGGTGTGAGCCACCGTGCCCGACAGGCAGAGGATACCTGGCAATATATTCTGGGCCAAATCCCCAAAAGAACTCGGCCTTGTTTCCATTTCTATTCTTTTTGCAACTCTAGGCATGGAACCTTTTGCTGGGTTTTATTGGTGTTTTACTGGGCAGAGGATACCTGGTGCCTGAATGGGTGTCACCAGTGGATGGTCAAATTAAGACCTCATGAATATTAAGTTCTCATGTATATTTAGTATTCTAAATATTTAGCATTGTTTGTATGTTTAATCTCATGTCTAGTTAGCTCCCAAATACCTCACGAATATTAGATATCTCTTAGGCCTTTCATCCTTCTCTCTCTCACACACACACACACACACACACACACACACGCATGCACACTCTACTTTCTGAGTGCTTCTTTTATTCTAAATACATCTCATGAATTTTGCCTATTCTAACTGATATGTTTTGGCTGTGTCCCCACCCAAATTTCCTCTTGAATTGTAGTTCCCATAGTCCCCATGTGTCATGGGAGGGGCCAGGTGGAGATAATTGAATCATGGGGGCAGTTTACCTCATCCTGTTCTCGTGATAGTGAGTGAGTTCTCACGAGATCTGATAGTTTTATAAGGGGCTTCTCCCCTCTTTTGCTCTGCACTTCTCTTGCCTGCCACCATGTAAGATGTTCCTTTGCTCCTCCTTCGCCTTCTGCCGTGACTGCAAGGCCTCCCCAGCCATGTGGAACTGTGAGTCCATTAAACTTCTCTTTTTTGATAAATTACCCAGTCTCAGGTATTTATTTATAAGCAGTATGAAAATAGACTAATACACTAACAAACTTTTGTTTTTGAGACAGGGTCTCCCTCTGCCACCCAGGCAGGAGTACAGTGGTACAATCACAGCTCATTGCAGCCTCGACCTCCCAGCTCAAGCGATCCTCCCACCACAGCCTCCCAAGTAGGTGGGGCTACAGGCATGTGCCACCAAGCCCACCTAATTTTTTGTGTTTTTGTAGAGATGGGGTTTCACCATGTTGCTCAGACTCTAACAGGCTTTTTACTTACTAGTTGCTTAAAACATCTTAAAATAGAATGTGCTTATGTTTTACAAACTGCAAACTTATTTATCTAACAGATTTGAACATTCTCAAAGGGAAATGCACATCAAAGGTATAGAATTGGGGAACAAGTGACTATTGTGTTCTGTGATTTGTCCCTGCAAAAGTCACCTCTTGTCCGATGTTTAACCCAACAGATTGAAGTGACACCAACATTATTTTAACGCCAGCAGACAGGGCTCAACTGAAACCTTTGTGCATGTGAGCTTTTTGTCATTTAATGTTAAATATGATTTGGAGGTGGCACGAAAGGAAACTGCTCACTTGGGAAGCAGAATCTTGTGTTACAGATTCGGGGAGGGCTGGAACTTGACATCCCTTTGGCAATATAGTCTGGGCCAAATCCCCAAAAGAACTCGGCCTTGTTTCCATTTCTACTCTTTTTGCAACTCTAGACATGGAACCTTTTGCTGGGTAGCTGAGTTCAGCAAGTCCTCTCATTTAGGTATTACTGGTGAGCATTTTCCAATAGAACAATAAGGAATATTAGTACACCCCAGGCTTCATGTGTTGACTCTGAAAATCATTCGGACTTTTTTGTATCTTCATATTTATATGTTGAGATCTTTATATAGGGCTTTAAAAGTACATTAGTATGGAAATATCAAGAATAGCTTGAATTTTTTAATTGTGTGGAAAATGTCACCTGTAGTTGCTCCATCCCTTTATAGTACATGGTTTATTTCTTTTTGTCCCTTCTCTTGCCACAGAACACGCATGTGTTTGTTTGGATATTAGGCAAGAGTACATTCTTGTGTATTTATGATAGAATCTTAAACGATCTTAATTGTGCCTGTTAGATAAAATCTGGAATTCTCCTGGTGAGTCTGAAACAATTGGTAGGAAACTTAATTGCCATTTACTGTGAGTGTATGTTCAGAATGTTGGAAAACAATATTGTGGATTATTTCCCACCACTATTAACAGGTGACACTTATTTTTAAAGACAAGATACCTTTCCTAAGAGTATTATACTTAAATGAAATTTGTTTCAATATCCCAGCTGAGTGCTGTGGCTCATGCCTGTAATCCCAGTGCTTTGGGAGGCCAACACAGGAGGACTGCCTGAGGCCAGGAGTTTGAGAACAGCCTGAGAAACATAGCAAGACCCCCGTCTCTCCAAAAGAAAATAAATAAATAAAAAACACACACAAAGTTAAAGGATTAGCCAGATTGGTGGTGTGCACCTATAGTCCCAACTACTCAGGAGGCTGAGGTGGGAGGATTGCTTGAGCCCAGAAGTTCAAGCATTCCAGCCTGGGTAACAGAGCAAGACCCTGTTTCAAATAATAATAATAACAATAATTAAACTTGAAAATTAAAAAAATTCAACATCCCCTGAGAATATAAACAAAGCAAATTATTTCCTAAGGTTCAAACTTGTGTTGATTATAAAGTTGGCCTAGAATTGGGTAGTATTGTCTAAAGTCTAATATTCTTTGTTACACTGTGTGGCCATTAAGAAAAAAATTTAAATTATAGCGATTTAAACATTTAATTATTCAGTTGAAACGCATGGCTTTAAAAAGTGAACTAGTTATTTATATAGTTCAGAGCACAGGAAATATGAAAATATTTGCAGCTGGTTCTGCAAGTCTGGCATTATCCTGATAACCAAAGAGTAAAGCACTAAATGAAAAATGATTGATCATGCATTCCCAATATAGAAATTCTAAATAGGCCAGATGCAATGGCTCATGTCTGTAATCCTAGCACTTTGGGAGGCTGAGGGAGGCGGATCACCCGAGGTCGGGAGTTTGAGACCAGCCTGGCCAACATGGTGAAACTCTGTCTCTAGTAAAATTCCAAACAATTAGCAGGGTCTGGTGGTGCACACCTGTAATCCCAGCTAATCGGGAGGCTAAGGCACGAAAATCACTTGAACCCGGGAGGCAGAGATTGCAGTGAGCCAAGCCGAGATCACGCCACTGCAGTCAAGCCTGTACAACAGAGTAAGACTCTGTCTCAAAAAAAAAAATTTTTTTTTAAATAAATATTAGCAAATTAAATCCAACATTGTAATTTTAAAATGCTATATTATGACCTAGTAGGACTTATTCCAAAAAGGCAGACATGGTTCAGCCTCAGGTAATATGTTCCTATTATTCCCTGCATTAAGGAAATAATTGATAAAACCATACAGTCCTGTCAATGGTATTTAATAAAATGTACTACTCAATCCAGATTTAAAAAAAACTGTTAGTAAGCTATAAATGGGAAGGAAATTTCTTATTTAGTAAAAAATGGCATCTACTTGCAGCAAGCCCTATTTAATGGTGAAACCATATTTAATGGTGGCCTCATTAAAGACAGCAATGCAGTGTGCTGTTATAATTCAGTATTTTAACTGGTGCTCCTAGCCAATTAACAAACAAATTTGTTGTAGAAGGAGAGACAGTACTGTGACTTGCAAATTATTTTAATACCTCCATGGAAAATCCAAGGAAATTAAACATATATATATATATATATACATGAGAGAGAACTCCTAAGAGGATGATATTGTGACATACACAAAATCAGCTTGCCAAAATCCAGAGTTTTCCCACATACCAGCAACACTCACTTAGAGAATAAAATGGAGCAATGAATACCTCTTACAGTTGCTAGAAGAACTAGAAAATACCTAGGAATATACCTACAAGAGGGCAGGCTCGAATAACTGGAAAAATATGCTCCATCTTTAGTAACAATGACATGGCTGCAGATTATGCTGATGTGAATTTGTCAATAAATATGCTCTACTTAATTTGGCAAAGGTTTGTGCTTTGTGTTCTTCATGGCTTTTGCTGGAAGCAGATAAAGCTAGCCAATATTGTTTCTCATTTTACTAGTGAGGAAACTAAGGCTTGGAGTGGTTTTTGTGACACAGTGTGTCCAGGTATAATTAATGAGACAAAAGCCTAGATGGCACTAAGTCAGTCCTGGCCTAGTGGCTTTTTTATACCTGCCCATTTTAAAGAAAATGCTTTTGAGGTCAGAGTATCTGTATTTCTTTAAAATTGAACTGTGAATCAAGTATCCAGTTGAAGATAATTCTTTTTCTGGTCCATGGTGGACCAGAGAAAGACTTTTTTTTTTGAGATGGAGTCTCGCTCTGTCACCCAGGCTGGAATGCAGTGGCGCTATCTTGGCTCACTGCAACCTCCACCTCTAGGGTTCAAATGATTCTCCTGCCTCAGCCACCTGAGTAGCTGGGACACCATGCCTGGCTAATTTTTTGTATTTTTAGTAGAGGTGGGGTTTCACCATGTTAGCCAGGCTGGTGTCGATCTCCTGACCTCGTGAGCCACTGCGCCTGACCTCTGTGAGAGTTTTTATGATGACAAATTAAGATATCCATCATGGGCTGGGCACGATGGTTCACACCTATAATCCTACCACTTTCTCACAAAGTGAGGCCGAGGTGCGTGGATGGATCATGAGGTCAGGAGTTCAAGACCAGCCTGGCCAATATGGTGAAACCCCATCTGTACTAAAAATAAAAAAAATTAGCCGGGTGCAGCGGCACACGCCTGTAGTCCCAGCTACTCAGGAGGCTGAGGCAGGAGAATCACTTGAACCCAGGAGGCAGAGGTTGCAGTGAGCCGAGATCACGCCATTGACTCCAGCCTGGGTGACAGAGCGAGACTCTGTCTAAAAGAAAAAAACTCTCACAGATCATTTTTTCTTTTAAATTTTTTTGGTGAGACTGGGCATGGTGGCTTATGCTTACAATCCCAGGACTTTGGGAAGCCGAGGTGGGAGGATCACCTGAGCCCAGGAGTTTGGGACCAGCATGGGCAATATAGTGAGATCCCTGTCTACAAAATATTAATTAAAAAAAAATTTAGCCAGACACAGCAGTGCATGTCCATAATCCCAGCTACTTAGGAGGTTGAGATGGGAGTATCGCTTGAGCCTGGGAGATTGAGGCAGCAGTGAGCTATGAATGTGCCACTGCACTCCAGCCTAGGAGACAGAGCAAGACCCTGTCTTTAAAAATATATATATATATTTTTTTTTGGTGAAAAATATGGGAAAATCTATTTCAACTGTGTTAATGGCTGTTCATCATAATTCCTCACTCAATGATCAGGATAGAACTAGAATGAATTCTGTAGTTCTGCTTGCTCTCAGCATAATGCCATTGAGCTCCACAACCTGGTCTCAGTGCTTTCAAGCCCTCTGGAGGCTGCAGGGTGAACGCTTCCTTGCCTCTTCCAGCCTCTGGTGGCTGCTGGCCTTCCCTGACTTGTGGCAGCATCACTCCAGGCTCTGCCTCCACGGTTGACAGTGTCCCCTTCTCTCCTATGTGTGTCACTTTGAAGGATACATGTGATTGTATTAAGGGCCAACCTGGCTAATCCAGGATAATCTCTCTCATCTCAGGATCCTTGACTTAATCACATCTGCATACACACTCCCTAAAGAAAACACACTTTAGAGGCAGTTGGGGCAGAATTTTGACTGCTAGTCAATTGTTACCTTGTTGACCTTGACCAAGCTCCTTAACTTCTTTGAACTTTACTTTCTTCATCCACAAATGGAATTAATACATACCTACCTCAGAGAGTTCGAAAGGGTTAAGAGAAATGATTTGATTGAAATACTACCTGGATTTCTTTTTCCTTTACTTAGATTCAAAGCTTTGTGTGGACTCATCTTTTTATCTCCAGAGGCTGTCCCTGGCACATAGCGGTTGCCCAGTAAATGTTTCCTGATTAATTTTCTGTCCTCTGAAGGACAGCGTGCTGTTGCACTGTCATGTACTGTGAGGGACAGCGGCGGGGACAGCTCGGTGGTGATGGCCCATCTAGAAACATTCTGTATATGAGAACTATGTCATTAATTTAGCAAAGTGAGAGAGATGTGTGCAAGCTAACCCCCTAATGCTGTGGTTTCTGTATAACTGTGCTAAATGGAGTGCATATCTGATTCAGGAAAAGAACTGTTGATCCCAAAAGGGAAAAATTAGACATAGGGTGTGACATGAGTGTCTAGATACCTACACACGCACTCATGCACACATTCCTGCGTCATAAAGGATTGATTTTTTTTTTAACCTTGGTGTTTTGTATTTGAGCTGTGTGCTAACAGTCAGTGTCAATGTCTGCCTTCCGAGCTGTGGGCGATTCCCATTGCTGTGAGGTTTCTTCCAACTGGACGTTAAGTTACTGAGAACAGGAATCAGGGATGCGGTGGCGCGTATGTTCTGTGGCTACCTGGTCAGCATTCATAAATGGTGATAATGGATTGAATGCTGCAGTTTCAACCTTCCTGACAACAGAGGAGAGTGTTACTTTGGGGCATGAACAGTTATTGATCCAGCTGGGCCTTGGTTAATGAGTCATTTGGCTGACAGTGTTACCTAGTCACAGGCTGTCCTGAAGATCACCTGCTGACTCATGGGTGCCCTTGTTTCCCCGAGGCCTCCTGCAGTGACGTGCCGAGGAAAGGAGCCCAGGTCTGTGGGTGGGGGACCCGTCCTCTGAGAAGCCTGCAGCTTCTCCTCCAGGACCCTTCCACCCCACCTGGCTGGCTGTGGAGAGAATGGGCAGTTGGGAGCATTGGAGGGGGAGGGAGCATTGAAGGGGGAGGGAGCATAGAGGAAGCAGCAGGAGACACACCTGGAAGCCCAGGGGAGGGAAGTCCACCTCCCTGCAAGTGTAGGGCAGTGAGAGGAGCCCTGGCACCAGCAGAGCAAGAAAGAGATGCATGCACCGTTCAGAATAAGCTGTCACGTCGTCTGGGTGTTTAAGATTTATTTATTAATGTACGTGACATTTAGCATTTCTCAATGCCTAAGATTAACGCTTTGAATCCTGATAATGCTTTTGAGCTGCTCCTCTTGGGTACTTGTGGCATCGTGTTGGCAGACCCTGAGTGAGATCTTTAGTGGAGTGAAAAACGAAATGTATTTAACTGGGAGTAAGTAGAGCAGACATTTGAGAGTTTGCTGGGTCCCAGACAGTGTTATGTGAATGAAAATGTTGGAAATGTAATCTGGATCCTCAGGGAATTTCTGAAGTGTTGGGAGAGGAGATTTGATGAGCAGAAGCAATTGGAGAACAGCATTCTAGGGTATAGAAGCAAACTATCAACTGTATGGTGAAGAGCTCACTGAGGACCGGGCTAATGGAGTGGCTTCGTGCATTCACTCAGTAGCGATTGAGAGACTTCTGGGCCAGGGTTGGGTGCACACGGGGATGAAATATAGTCCCTTCCCTTTCCACACCTATGTGGTAACAAGGAGCTAGATTAGCAAACAATTAAAATCCAACACGTCCTACTGTACAAGTATGAGAGAATGCTGAAGGAGAAGGCGGGTGCGAGCTGAGCCTTTACCACCTGAGTGAAGGAGAAGGTGGGTGTGAGCTGAGCCCTTAACACCTGAGCAAGGAGAGGTTCTCTGGCTTAGGTTAATTTCACAGCTGTTTGGGGGCAAATTGGAGTATTTTCCTAGCAATCTTTAAACCACTGTCTTCTATACTGCTTAACCTGTTTAAAATAACTATGAAGGAAAAAGATGCTTTTGAATTATGATGATTGTAATGTTATTGACAGATCTTAGATGGTAATTCTGTTTTCCTTTTCTCCTTAGTGTCAAATCAACAGTGCCTTGACATCTTTCCACACTGCTTTGGAACTTGCAGTAGACCAGAGAGAAATTCAACATGTCTGTCTGTATGAAATTGGTAAATATGGAATGTCTGTCCAGCCTCTTGTTAGGAAGTAGTATTAATGCAGTATTTTAGCTTTCATGCCATTCGGTGTGTGTCTGCAAAATGCTCGGTGCCTTCTGTAGTAAGAAGGACTTCAGTTATTCCCGTAGCACATGCAATGATACTTCTCTCTGATTCTCATTACGTCTTTATAACATTTTTTCTTTACAGCATTTTGATTTTTTAGGATAATAGGTGATGTTAAATGAATTGATTAAATGACCAGAAATACCTTATTGGACTGCATTAGAATTCAAAGCTCTTTGTTCCTCCTTCCCACCAATGTTTACTTGAGAAGAAAAATAGGAGACAGGAGATAGTTGGACTCAAGTCCCAGTGTTTTTCACCAACTAGCTCTGAGACCTTGGACAAGTTGCCCAAACCTTCCTAGCCACATAGTTGCCATTGGAGTTAAGGTGCCTCCCCTTGTAGCTGCTGTGAGGTTTAGATGACATGACGTGTGAAACCTCATGCAGGGGGCCTGGCACGGAAGGCCCTCCATACATGTTAGCTGCCACCTTCTGCTTCTCCCTTACTGGAGAGACAGTCACAAACAAACCTGGAAGGATTTATCTGCCTAAGATTTTCCCCATTCTCCTCCAGAATTGTTGCTATGGGTCTTTGCTGACTGCATTAAAACTCTGATCCTGTTACATTAGTAACTGCAAAATCTTTCTGTGTAACAGTTTCTCCATTGTGCTGGGAAGAGTAAACACAACTTTGAACTTGAAACAAAAAAAAATTTTAAATAAGGGACTCAGACTTTTCAGAGTTTCAGCTTAGCTAATGCTACAGGGTCACATCATGTAGCACATAAAAAGGAATGACAGAGGCAAAGAGAAAGGAGAAATGATGAGATAGTGATGAGACTCCAAAGGGAAATTGAGACTTAAAAAGCTTTCTGCGGAGGGACAGGGAAGTGGAGACAGAATGCTCAGGGAAGCAGTTGACACCTGTCAGTTTGGGGGGATCAGGCCCTGTGCTGCCTGCCACTTGCTTTGCCTGCTGTGGACACAATTGTCTTCCTGAATCCTTTTAAGGAAAACTGAAAACCAAAAGATTGCGAACTGCCCAATAAACAGTATTACATTGTAAATGCCTGTTGTGGTTTAAAAAGAGGAAATGATGTATAATCCAGTGGAAAATGTGTTTTTGTGTCTTCTACACTCTGCTGGAGCTCTGCTTAGTAGCCGTAATATAGAATGAAATGTGTTTCAAAGAACTTGAATGAAAAACTCTAGCTTTGATGGCCTTTTGTTGGTGCATCATTTCAAGTCCTATGACAGGATAGGATGTTAGAGCAGAAGGAATCTTAGAAATCACCCAACCCAGGCCTTAGGAAGGTTAACTCAGGAGTTGGTAGTAACTCGGGCTTCCAATTCAGGCTCAGAAGCTTGAGTTTAGTACTTTTTTCTGAGTTATTCCTGACTTATTCCTGAGTTATTCCCGACTTATTTCTGAGTTATTCCTGACTTACTCCTGAATTATTCCTGACTTATTCCTGAGTCAGTGCTTCCTTCCATCTCTATTTTGTATTTAATTCAAATCTTTCTCCGCTATCTATGCTAGGATAAAAATAATCAGCCCAGGCCGGGCACGGTGGCTCACGCCTGTAATCCTAGCCCTTTGGGAGGCTGAGGGGGGCAGATCGCCTAAAGCCAGGACTTCGAGACCAGCCAGGTCAGCATGGTGAAACCCCGTCTTTACCAAAAATACAAAAATTAGCCAGGCATGGTGGTGGGTGTCTATAATCTCAGCTACTCAGCAGGCTGAGGCAGGAGAGTGGCTTGAACCCGGGAGGCAGAGGTTGCAGTGACCTGAGATCCCACCACTGCACTCCAGCCTGGGTGACAGAGTGAGACTCTGTTTCAAAAAAAAGCCCAAATTTGTACTCTAAACTATGTCAACATCACATCCCATAGAATTTGACAGTGAATTTTCTGAAGTGTATATCTCACCCACTCTTCCTCCCACAGTTTAAATGGCAAGTCTCAGTTTATACAATTACGTAGTGATGCACCTGATAACAGAATTTTTTTTTTATGGAGGCAGTATCATGTAAAGGAAAGTGTGTTGGATTTTGATCCACAGTTCTTCCTTCTTAGCTGTATGGCTTCAGCAGGTAACGTACCTCTTGATACCTTAGTGTTTTTTTTTGTTTTTTTTTTTTATAAGACAAGGTCTCACTCTGTCATCCAGGCTGGAGTGCAGTGGTGCAGTCTCAGCTCATTGCAGCCCAGACCTCCACGACTCAGGTGATCCTCCCACCCCAGTCTCCCAAGTAGCTGGAATGACAGGCGTGCACCATCACGCCTGGCTAATTTTTTATAGGGATGGGGTTTCACCATGTTGCCTAAGCTGGTCTGGATCTCCTGGGCTCAAGCGATCCTCCCACCTCAGCCTCCCAGAGTGCTAGGATTACAGGCATAGGATTAGTCCTTGCTAATACAAGGACACTATTAGCCACCTTTGCAAGGTTGTCATAAGGATTAGAGAGCGTTACATGAAGTGCTTACCACAGCATTGGCACACATTAGGGGCTCAGGTGATGGGGGATACTGTGATGAAAAGTGGGAATAAAATCCTTTACATTTTAGTTGCTGAAGTTCCTTACTAGAATGCCCATCTAACTGTTTTGATCCGGGAAGGTGGGGTTCTTTCACTACCAGCGTGCTGAGGGAAGGTAGGGAAATGCCTAATTTCTCATTGGCTTGCTGTCTAGATCTTATAAAGTTTTGAGAATGAGTAGGCCGAGCACGGTGGCTCACACCTGTAATCCCAGCACTTTGGGAGGCTGAGGTGGGC
This sequence comes from Nomascus leucogenys, assembly GCF_006542625.1. Classification (NCBI taxonomy): domain Eukaryota; kingdom Metazoa; phylum Chordata; class Mammalia; order Primates; family Hylobatidae; genus Nomascus; species Nomascus leucogenys. The sequence continues at coordinate 55,739,271 of NC_044384.1, read as the reverse complement.
AGGTCACTTGAGGTCAGGAGTTCAAGACCAGCCTAGCCAACATGGCGAAACCCTGTCTCTACTAAGATTACAAAAATCAGCCGGGCATGGTGGTGGGTGCCTGTAATCCCAGCTACTTGGGAGGCTGAGGCAGGAGAATTGCTTGAACCCAGGGGGCAGAGGTTGCAGTGAGCCGAGATCGTGCCACTGCACTCCAACCTGGGCGACAGAGCAAGACTCCGTCTAAAAAAAAAAAGAATGAGTGGTAGTCACTGAGTACATAATTGAGTGGTGTTGCTTCCACTGTTTCTTATTGCACCTGTGTGTACTCTTGGAGAAGTACTGCTGTGCTTGGGTTAACCTCACGACTGTTAGGATGTAAATTGGAGTGTCTTTCTAGAAATCTTTATGCCATTCTCTTCTGTGCTGTTTTATTGGTTGTCTGACTCAAACCTAAGTGCCTTGTCTAATTCAAACTTTACATTGAAAGTATTTAAGGGAAAAAATAATTTCTTAGATTTTCAGGTTAAAGTTTTTTACGCATTTCATAGAACATGCACAGAGAATGATCGGCATATCAGAGACTCATGGCTTAAATATGGGTCATAGAGCTCAGAACTTTAGGGTCATGTGCTAAAAATATTTCTTTCATAGGTTGGTGCAGCATGATAGAGCTCAATTTCAAGGATGCATTTGATTCCTTTGAGAGGCTAAAAAATGAGTCCAGGTGGTCCCAGTGCTATTATGCCTACTTGACTGCAGGTGAGTCGCCCATGGTCCCTCAGTGTGCCTCTCTCTGTCGTGAATTAGCTCGCCTGACGTGGGCAGATGGGAGAACGATGGCAGGAGGAAGCAAAAGTTGTACCCTTCCACAGCCTTCCCCAGCATGTTAATGTTTTGTGCAACCAAGTAAATAGTGCTAGAATACTGTGTTCACTGACCTAGGTGAACACCCAGAAATTCAGTAGTGTCCAGGGTGCCCCTTCACCACATGCTTCCCCTCTGGGCCTGGCTTGGTCCTGTTTTCTGTTTTGGAAATTCATATTGTGAGATCTTCCCAGTTATTGTACATTTTGCCCTAAGTTGCCTCAACCTGTCTCTATCCCTTTACTTAATATGCTATGTTTTTTATTGGGATTCTGAAGAGTTTTTAAGAATTGAACAGTCTTTTTTCATTGTGTTAATTTTTTTTTGAGTCTGGGTCTTGCTCTTTTTCCCAGGTTGAAGTGCAGTGGCCTGATCACAGCTCACTATAGCCTTAACCTCCCAGGCTCAAGTGATCCTCCTGCCTCAGTCTCCAGAGTAGCTGGGACTGCAGGCATGCCCCACCACGCCCAGCCAATTTAAAAAAAAAAATTTGTAGCAACAAGGTCTTGCTATGGTGCCCAGGCTAATCTCTAACTCCTGGCCTCAAGTGATCCTCCTGCCTCAGCCTCCCAAAGCACTGGGATTATAGGCATGAGCCACAGAGCCTGAACTGTGCTAATATTTTTGTTTGGTTAGTGCCCTGGTTACAAAGTTGCATAGGTCTGAGTCATCTGCTCCAACCTTGTTTTACCTCCTAACTCTATTATATTTGCAGTGTAATATTTCAGATGCAAGGTATTTACATTGCATATCGTTATTAACACCTGTATTCTGTTTTGAGTGTTTGTTTGCCCTTGTATGAGGGAATAGAGATGTGCTGCCACCTGGTGGCCAAAGTAGTTCTCTGCATCCTTCAATACCTAAAGGGCCATGTGATTCAGAGTTGTAGAGGTGTGGAATTGAAGAAAGCCAAGCGGTTGTACATTTTCTGCCTTTAAGCAACTTCATGGAAGCCTTTTCTGGTTTATGTAATGAACTCTCCTCTTGGAGCCACATAAGTGGTTTTTTTACGTAAAATTCAAGGCTAATCCAAACATTATTTTCAATACCTTCTTATTCTTAACGTTCAGATTTAATGAACCATCTTCCACTTCCATTCTGCCCTCTTAACTGATCTATTTAAAATAAGATAGGATTGATTAACATTGACCAATAAGGATATTCTGGATATCTTAAATTCTCTATAAAATTGCATCGGTCCATTAGCAGTCCCCTTTTGTCCATATTCTGCATTGCAATCCCTATTGACAGGCGTGTTCTCATGGCTCTGTCCCTGATGTTTGAATAAGCTTATTTTTCATATACTGGATAATATGCTATGTCTCACACTTAAAGGGTTGTTGTATAGAATTTGAAGACATCTCAGACGAAAGTAGCAGCTATTTGTTGAGTGACTCAGTGTGTTTAATACGTTGAAGAGTGGATGAACCCAGATTGAATGGCCCAGAAAAGAGAGGCCTGCACACAACTCAGTGGCCATTAGGTGTAATTGGGCCACACAGTCGATGGTGGACAGCTATTTATTTTTTCATCTCTGTTGAGTTTCAAATACATAAATGTACGGTGTGGCTGTATAGAGGAACATTAATTCCCACCCCCCCAATATTTGGCAATCCCAGAACCATACCAATCATAGGAGATGATAAGCATGAAAGATTCTGATATCTGTTTGTGCATTGGGATTTTGTAGAGAGGATAAGATGTGGGTGAATAGCTCCACTACAAAGAGTACATGAGGCAAGGCCAAGGCAGGCTGATCATGAGGTCAAGAGATCAAGACCATCCTGGTCAACATGGTGAAACCCCGTCTCTACTAAAAATACAAAAATAAGCCAGGCGTGGTGGCGCACACCTGTAGTCCCAGCTGCTTGGGAGGCTGAGGCAGGTGAATCACTTGAACCTGGGAGGCAGAGGTTGCAGTGAGCTGAGATCGCTCCACTGCACTCCAGCCTGGCAACAGAGTGAGACTCTGTCTCAAAAACGAAAGAGTACATGAGGCAGGGAAGGAGCACCATTACACCGTCCTGCAGGAGCTGCCATTTGGGCTGGCCGTGAGCTAGAGGGGATGGGCATTCAGGGGCCCCAAACACTGCCACCAGGGCTTAGCTCCCCAGCATGTTAATGTTTTGTGTGACTATGTCAATAGTTTTGTACTTTTAAAAATTGTGATAAAATATGTAGCATCATTTACCATTTGAACTTTTTTAGGTGTATGTGTCAGTAACTCCAGATAACACTCAGATTGTTTTGCAAACATCACCAGCATCCATCTCTGGAACTCCTTCATCATCCCAAACTCTACCCATTAAACAGGAACTCCCCATTCACTTTTTCCCCAAGACCCTGGTTACCACGCTTCTACTTCCTGTCTCTATGAATTTAAGTAATCCACCTACCTCGTGCATAAGTGAAATATGTTTGTCCTTTTGTGTCTGGCTTATTTCACTTAGTATAATGTCCTCAAGGTTCATCCATGTTGTAACATGTGACAGGATCTCCTTCCTTTTTTCAGGCTGAATAATATTCCATTGTATGTATATGGCACATTGTTCGTCCATTCATTCATTGATGGACATTTGGGTTGTTTCCATCTTTTAGCTATTGTGTGGAGTGCTTACCTGGAACATTGTTATACAGATATCTGTTCCAGTCCTTGCTTTTAGTACCTTTGGGTAGATACCTAGAAGTAGATTAGCATGATCATATACCTCTACTATTCCTGCAACTTTTCTGTAAGTTTGAAATTATATCAAAATTATAAGTTACCAAAAATATTAGAATATCACATATGGGATTGTGTATACTTAGTCTTATTGGAAGAGTCAGTCATCCTAAGCTCTGTTCAGGCCTCATATTTTAGGATAAACCAGAGTTCCGTGACTTTAAACATCTGCATCTTTTAAAGCAACTATCTGGCTGGGGATGGTGGCTCACCCCTGTAATCCCAGCACTTTGGGAGGCCGAGGCGCACGGATCACCTGAGGTTGGGAGTTTGAGACCAGCCCGACCAACAACCAACATGAAGAAACTCCATCTCTACTAAAAATAAAAAATTAGCCGGGTGTGGTGGTGCATGCCTGTAATCCCAGCTACTCAGGAGACTGAGGCAGAAGAATTGCTTGAACCCAGGAGGCAGAAGTTGCAGTGAGCCAAGATCGTGCCATTGCACTCCGGCCTGGGCAACTAGAGCAAAACTCTGTCTAAAAAAAAAAAAAAAAAAAAAAATCTATGTATAATTTTACTGCAAGAGAAATAGGTGGTGTTTGTTCTTCAGAGTCTGAGGTATGGATGTTATAAACCTTTGGGGTGGTTCAGATACTGTTGCTGTTTATGACTGGCTTTAATTATGCGACTCTATAAGAATGTTCTCAATGATCTGAGGAACACCTCAAGCTAGGGACAGCAGAAATATATTCTTTTTCATTGATTTACTGTGTGACCTTAGGCAATGCTCAGCTTTTCCAGATCTTTGCATCCTCTGATCTAAAAATAATGGGGTTGGTTGCACAGTACAGCCACTGAGCTTCATTCTGGTTTGGAAATGTTACAGCTGCAATTGATAAGGTCATTTTGGACCAGAGATGCCCGAGTGACGGGAAAGGAGTTGTCCCTTCCTTTGAATATTCAGCCTCATCACTCTTAATCCCAGTAGGAAGAACCTGCCGTCTTTCCCATTGTCTTTGCGTCCTCAGCTCTCTCCGAGCCTCAATTCTTGGACCCCTGGGCTCTGCCGATGGTAGCCTATCCTGGTACGTGCACGTCTGGGATAGGTGACTGCTTGACCATGCCCAAATGCGAGTATGGGACCAACCTACTTTTAGGGGTGCTCAAGTAAAGAAGGGGGAACTAGCCAGGCACAGTGGCTCACGCCTGTAATCCCAGCACTTTGGGAGGCCGAGGCAGGCATATCACGAAGTCAAGAGGCCAATATGGTGAAACCCCATCTCTATTAAAAATACAAAAATTAGCTGGGCATGGTGGTACGTGCCTGTAGTCCCAGCTACTCAGGAGGCTGAGGCAGGAGAATTGCTTGAACCCGGGAGGTGGAGGTTGCAGTGAGCCGAGATCACACCACTGCACTCCTGCCTGGTGACAGAGCAAGACTTCATCTCAAAAAAGAAAAAAAAAAGGGAACTAGCAAATCAACTTTAGTGCATTCCAACTGGGGAGTGAAAAACCACATGTGATCTAACAAAAATGAATAGAAATTGATTCGGCACCATCAGAGTTGAGAGGAAAGGACAGAGCTGTGTTAAAATGTCAAGCAGGTAGTGAGGCTGCAGCCGGTGCAAAGTTTGCATAAGGGACAGAGAAGACACAGCAAAGGGAGGATCATGAAATCTTTGGGGCCTGAGGTGAGAAGAAGGTGTGCACACGATCAAAATCTCACTCATTCCTCAAGACTCTGCTCGACCTCTCCTAGCTCCTTACAGCGTCTGGTCACTCCGGAGAGAAATGATCCCTTCTCTTTCTGAGCCTTCTAAAAACCACTTTGGTTCTCCTACCCTGACTACTCCCTATCACTACATACATTGCAGCTTGTGGGACCCTATGTGCATGTGTGAGCATGTGTGATCTTTTCAATTGTAATTTCAGTTTCTTTAGGGTTCAAGCACATGTGTTTCTTTTTCACATTCTTGCTGGTGGCTTATAGGTAGTAGGCAGCCAAGGAACTTGGACAGGACAGATGGATGACTTCCTAGGACAGAGAAATCCTCCTTCCACCACGAAGCTTTCATGATCCTCTGGGCTCTTCATTGTTCTTTCCTAGGTTCCTATTTATTCCACTTTCTGAGTATGTGAGCCCTAACTAGGTTGTACACTGTGACAGTAGCTAAAGATTTTGTTATGTGAAAAACTGTCTCCCCAACAAGAGGACAAGGACCATGGCTTTCCCCAGGTCCCCTAAAAGCTCTGGGAACACAGGAACCTGGAAAATAGTTGAAGGACTGCAGGATGGTGCAGTCCTTTGTGGAATGGTCTTTTTTTTTTTTTTTCTGAGACAGAGTCTCATTCTGTCGCCCAGGCTGGAGTGCAGTGGTGCGATCTCGGCTCATTGCAACCTCTGCCTCCTAAGTTCAAGCAATTCTCCTGCCTCAGCCTCCCAAGTAGCTGGAATTACAGGCATGTGCCACCATGCCTGGCTAATTTTTGTGTTTTTAGCAGAGATGGGGTTTCGCCATGTTGGCCAGGCTGGTCTCGAAATCCTGACCTCAGGTGATCCACTCGCCTCAGCCTTCCAAAGTGCTGGGATTACTGGCATGAGCCACCATGTCCAGCCCATTGTGGAATAGTCTTTAAACATATTTGCTCCTGCTTTTTTTTTTTTTTTCCAAGTATTATCACTTCAGGTATCCCTTATGGCATTTTCCCTGACTTGTACTTAATAAATATAATTATGGTTTCTTACAGTTTGTCAGGGAGCCACTGGTGATGTGGATGGGGCACAGATTGTCTTTAAAGAAGTTCAGAAACTCTTCAAAAGGAAAAACAATCAGATTGAACAGTTCTCGGTGAAAAAGGTATGTTGGAGCCTATTGATCTGGTGTATTACTTATGATGGGCATTTGTAACCAACACTGCCTTGGCCAGCTTTAGGAAATTATATTCAAGGCTGCCTGTTTACTTGCCACATAAAGTGCAGTTCACCGCCATGCAGAGGATTCTCTCCATGATTGTACATCTGCTCTGAATAGAAGATTCTTGCCTTGCTGCAAATAATGAAAGCAGATTTTTAAAAAATTGATTAGCCCTGCAGATACAGGGCCTCAAAAAATTGGGTTAAGGCTCAGAATGGTTCCCCTTCATGGAAATCTTTAGCAAAAGGTGAAAGATGTATATGATCTGAAGGGTAACTGGAGTATACTTTTTTTTTAATTTTAATGAAGACTTTTTTTATTTTAATGGAGACATTATACATTCTGCAGAGCTAACAAACACGCCTCTAGAGAGAAGGGATCAGTCTAAAGAATTGGGTGGTTTTGGAAGAATACAAATTGGCAGGGCCTAGTGAGAAATGCAGGCTGTCTGGGGTTGAGAATAGAGAACACATCACATTTTGATGTAATAAAAAGGTAGTGTCATAGTGTCACAGTTGCCAGCAGAAAGGTCCAAGACTGTAGAGACAGTATTCCTAATGTATTCTGTACTTCTGTGAATACAGTGTTGCCGTATTACCTTGAGTTACATAGTGTCTTATATCCTGAATTATCGGTTATTTTAGTTTTATGTGTTTTTATTGAATGAACATTTAATGAAGCTTTTGAGTATAAATTGGATTATAATGTACAGCAGAGAGCACTGGCACTCAGTAGAAAATTTTAAAATCAAGAGAACTGTGACTAAAAGGCATCTAGTCTTAGTTCCTTTGGTGTGTGTAAGCCCGTTGAATTATTAGCTGTCACCAAGCTTTATAAATTCCGTCGATCTAAATGCACGTAAATCTAGTTTCATCCCCAAGTTTTCAGAATATACACTGCATCTTTTTTGTTTTTGTTTTTGAGACGGAGTTTTGCTCTTGTTGCCCAGGCTGGAGTGCAATGGCGCAATCTTGGCTCACTGCAACCTCCACCTCCCGGGTTCAAGCAGTTCTTCTGCCTCAGCCTCCTGAGTAGCTGGGATTACAGGCATGTGCCACCACACCCGGCTAATTTTGTATTTTTAGTAGAGACGGGGTTTCTCCATGCTGGTCAGGCTGGTCTCAAACTCCTGACCTCAGGTGATCTGCCTGCCTTGGCCTCCCAAAGTGCTGGGATTACAGGCGTGAGCCACCATGCCTCGCCCTACCCTGCATTTTGATAGTAGGTTCAGTTGAATAATGAATGAAAGGCATAATTTCCAGTCTGTCAAAAATTGAAAGCAACATTTTTTATAGAGAGAAGAATTGTTATTCTTAGCTTTGAAGGAGAGGGTCATTCACATTGATGATGAACTGTGTGCTTTTAAAGTGTCCGAGGTATGTTTTTTACTTGAATTTGTTTTTGAAAAATGTAGCCTGTTTATTCTAACTCCTTGCAGGCAGAGCGATTTCGGAAGCAAACCCCAACCAAAGCACTCTGTGTGTTGGCATCCATCGAAGTGTTGTACTTGTGGAAAGCTCTTCCAAACTGTTCCTTCCCCAACCTGCAGAGGATGAGTCAAGGTAAAAAATTTAAAAAAACCCAAAACTGTCTACTGGACACACTGGCTTCTTCTGTCAGTGCTGTATTCTTCAGTTTCCCGTTTATTTCATGTTTATCTCATTGGAGTCAGGGAGAGTACACATCTCTCCTTCTTAGATAGAGGGTGTTGTGATGAAGAAAATCCTGTCACTTGGGTGATGGGAGGAGGAGGCAGCACTGCTGTGGACAGATATGCTTGCCTTAAACATGTGATGCTTTTGTTATAAATGTTATTAATTCTGTAGCTGTGGGAGTTGCTGGAAGCATACATTTTTTCCCACCTTGAGAGTACTTTGTTTCCTTTAGGTGTGATTCACATAAATAAAAAGATACTAAAGTGTGGCCTGGTGGGGTGGTTCACACCTGTAATCCCAGCACTTTGGAAGGCCGAGGCAGGCAGATGGCTTGAGCCAAGAGTTTGAGACCAGCCTGAGCAACATGGTGAAACCCTGTCTCTACTAAAAATACAAAAATTATCTGGGCGTGGTGGTGTGCACTTATAGTCCCAGCTACTTGGGAGACTGAGGTGGGAAGATCACTTGAGCCCAGGATATCGAGGCTGCAGTGAGCTTTGCTCATGCTCCACCACTGCAGCCTAAATGACAAGAGTGAGATCCTGCCTACAAAAGAAAAAAGGAAAAAAAAGAAATACGTTCTTCTTCATATATGTGCTGTGTTTTCCCAAGAAACTTAGTATTGACAATGTAGACATCATATTCCAGAAATAGTTTGTAAGCCACTGTAGAAAATTTTTCAGATTTTTCTCCACTTACTCTTGTTTTTGACCAAATATAGCACGATCCATTGTGCCACATATTTTTATCATCAGATTTCCTGCAAATCCCTTTTGCCTATTTCTTTAAAAAACAAAACAAAACAAAAACAAAAACGAAAAGGTCCTTCCTCAAATGTGAAAACAAAACATTGCCAATTGCCAATGTTGCTTTTCCAGAGATCAAAGGAATGAAACTCCGTAAGAAGTTTTGTACGGTGGCCCTGTAATTCGAGTAGATGTGTAACCCTCCCAAGGAGGAACTGGCAAGGAAACAATATTCTTGGATGTGTTAAATTCTGCTATGTTCTTTTTAATTTTTTTTTTTTAATTTTTAGAGACAGGTCTCATTCTGTCACCCAGGCTGGGTGCAATGGTGTGTTCATAACTCATTGCAGCCTCAAACTCCTGGGCTCAAGTGGTCCTTCCACCTCAGTCTCCTGAGTAGCTGGGATTACAGGCGTGTGCTACTGCACCTGGCTGCTGTATTTATTTTTAAAGGAGTTGCATAATTCAAAACCCCTCCCTTCCTATTGAAGCAAGTATAGAACATCTATAAATGTCTAACTCAAAGGAACAATGAAGAATATTAAGTATTTTTTTAATACACAAGTACAGGATCACATATTTAGAGATAAAATACAAATGCAAATATCAGGTAGGCAGTAATTAACATTCACAAAAACAATTACCAGTTAAGTGAGATTTGACAAAATATTCTCTGAACCCCTTTCCAGGTATCAAAATGAAAAAACTAACAACAAAGATGTGTGCCTGGAAGGGAAGACAGACAGTATCTGAAGTGAGCATGAGATCATTCTCTAATATCTTTGCTAAATTTAACCCAGTTCTCAGGTCTATTAATTAGATTATATCATTCCTCAATGGTAAGCAGTGATGGTACAAACTGATCCAACCACATACAGTACAATGAAGATCTTTGTAGAGAAAGTTATGTTGCAGAAAAAAGCAATATTGGCAATGTAGATCATAGGCATTTATTAAACTCGCATCATGCCCTCTCAGTTTTGTGCATTTAGCTTATCAGAGTCCCCATCCATAGCTCCCTGTACCGGCAGAACTAGTGAGAATCCTATATCCTTGTCTTGTTGTTTCATCCATAACCTTTCCCCACCCACCTGCCCTTCTCCACTGCATTCTTCCTTTGTGTTGTTTTTTGCTGTTCGTGTTTTGTGTTTTTGAGACAGGGTCATGCTCTGTCGCCCAGGCTGGGGTGTAGTGCACAATCATGGCTCACTGCAACCTCTGCCTCCCTGGCTTAAGCAATCCTCCAACCTCAGCCTCCTGAGTAGCTGGGACTACAGGGGCATGCCACTACACCCAGCTATTAAAAAAAAATTGTAGAGATAGGGTCTTGCCATGTTGCCTAGGTTGGTCTTCAACTTCTGGGCTCAAGTGATCCTCCCGCTTTGGTCTTCCAAACTGTGGGGATTCCGAGCATGAGCCACCATGCCCAGCTACACTGTAAACATGTTTGTTTTCTAGGCACTGCAGGCAGAGTGATCCTGTTAAAACCTAATCATGTTGTGTCACTCTTCCCAGAATCCTCTGTGGTCTCTCATCTCATTCAGAATAAAAGCCCAATTCCATTCAGCAGCAGGCAGTGCTCCCAGTCTGTAAGCCCCGAGGCCATTGTCCCTCCCTGCTCTTCTCCCTTGCTCAGCACGGTCCTCCTCCCTGCTCTCGGACACACCTGGCCCCTGTGCCTTTGCACTTGCTCTTCTCTCTGAGAAGGAATTTTTTGTTTGTTTTGTTGTTGTATTCTAAGCACCTAGAATTGCCTGGCAAACAGGTGCTCAATAAATATTGAATGAATGAATTAGTGTAATGAATGAATGAATGAACAAGTGAATGAACTGCATTAAGGTTTCCTTGATGTTGCCGCCTTAAGAGTCTCTGAGTTCTTTTTCGTATGAGCGTATTCCCGGCCTGGCTTTCTGGGGCAACTCCTGCTTCTACAAGATCAGCTTCTATTCTTCACATTTACCTCTTCCTCTCGCCTTCAAATTACTTGTTCTGTAACTTCAGTTCTCTCTCTCTCTATCTATATATAATATTATATAAAATATAAATATGTATATATAAAATAGTAAGATATATATCTTATTGAATCTCAGTATCTTTATTAGTCTTTGGAAATAATGGTGTTACTTCCTTTCTTCCTCATCAGCCCCATCATGTTTCCATTCTGCATCTTTCTCATTTTCTTGGAAAACTCCCATAACATTCTCTAACCTATGTGTCCATCCCCCACAGCTTGCTGTTGAAGTGGAGGGGTCAGTTCTCATCCTCTCCCACTGACTAGTAGAGTACCTCATACAAACATGGAAAGGTGCCTATGGCATGGCAATTTAATGTGAAGTCATTTTTAAGAAATTAACATAACTTCTTTTATTTAGAGCAGTTTTAGGTTCATATCAGGAGGCAGAAACATGAACTGAAACATTTACCTCACTCTTCATGATATTGAAGGAATTAAGTGAATGCATTTCCTTACTGCTGTGTTCACTCCCCTTCTTTTTAAGCTTGCCATGAAGTGGATGACTCATCTGTTGTTGGATTAAAGTATTTGCTTCTTGGTGCCATACACAAATGTCTAGGAAACTCAGAAGATGCTGTTCAGGTAAACTGTTAATGTTGTCAGGGCTGAAGAAAATAAGTCACGAACACCTACATAGGTGCTTGTGAATAAGAAAAATGAAAAAGCACTGAACAAAACCGAACCTCCCACTATAAACTTTATCCAATTGATTTGATTAATGCCATCTTCTCAGATGCTGGAAGTTGATGATGGTTAATACTAGTTTTTAATTAACTTGAGATTCTTAGAATGCTTCTTTATATATGGCCTCCGTTTCTGGCACTAGTATTTATCAAAGATGACAGCCTCCACTGGAGAGAGGAGGACATGAGGAGGCAGACAGTTTTGAAGGAGCGGAGTGAAGCCTCATAGTTAGATAAGAACAAAAATGATCAGACATGTCAGTGTGCATTCAGTTTTCTCTCTTTATAACTGCGGATTATTGATGCAGCCCTGGGGGTCGAGCGAGAGAGTTGTTTTTTTTGTTTGATTGCTTGTTTTGGAGAAGTATATATCAGTGTTACTTTGACTACTCTTTGAAAGAATCAGTGTACGGTGGCCGGGCGTGGTGGCTCACACCTGTAATCCCAGCACTTTGGGAGGCCAAGGTGGGTGGATCACTTGAGGTCAGGAGTTTGAGACCAGCCTGGCCAACATGGTGGAACCCCGTCTCTACTGAAAATACAAAAATTAGCCGGGTGTGGTGGCGTGCACCTGTAATCCCAGCTACTCAGGAGGCTGAGGCACGAGAATTGCTTGAACCCAGGAGGCAGAGGTTGCAGCGAGCTGAGATTGTACCACTGTACTCCAGCCTGGGCGACAGAGCGAGACTTCATCTCAAAAAAAAAAAAAGAATTACTGTACAGTAATAGGAGACTTTTGGCTTTTAAATCCTGGATGATAATGTCCTTGTAAGTTTAATCTTTCAGTATGGGCTTATGATAATTACAGCCCTAAATAGCTTATTTTAGATCAAATTCTTATGTGCTAGCAAGATACAGTCAAGATGCATGTCAAGAGATCGTAGTTACCTTGTGTGTTTTCTGTTTTAAATATTAAAATGGGATGTTTAGACTCTTAGATGCAGGTAAAAGATGTTCTCAGTGATAAAATCAATAGAAGCTAATACGTCCCCTGGAAAAACAGTAGCACAAATTAGGCAGTCCAATATATTCTGAGGAATGCACATCAGGCAGCATGTAAAGGACTTCTAAGATGTAGATAGGAAAGAATGAAGATGAGGAAAGAAGAGAAAATCTGATCTAGAAAACAGAGTATGAGTCCCCCTTCCCGCCCCCTCTTGAAGATTATAATAAGCCTTATGCTAAGTAGGAGAATGAATTCATCCAATAACATTTGCATTCCTTTCAGTACTTCCAGCGAGCTGTTAAAGATGAATTGTGTCGTCAGAATAACTTATATGTTCAGCCATATGCCTGTTATGAACTTGGCTGTCTTCTATTAGACAAACCAGAGGTAAGGTCTTATATATATAATATGATATATATTTTTAATGATGTTCAACAAAAACGTGGCAGTGAGCAAACACAAAGCACCCTTCATTTAAAACAAACTGGACACAGTGTTCTTCATTTTGTTTTCCTTGATTTTACTTAGAATGAGTCCAAGAAGTTAGTAATACTACCTTACTATCTTTAAGGAGGTAATTTCTTCCCTAGCATTCAAATTACAGTCATACATCTCTTAATGACATGCTGAGAAGTGCACTGTTAGGCGATTCCTTCCGTATGCAAACGTCACAGAGAACTTACACAAACCTAGGTGGTATCACCTACTACACAACCAGGCTGTATCTATAGCCTATTGCTTCTGGGCTGTAATCGTGTACAGCATGTTACTGTATTGAATACTGTAGGCAACCATAACACAATGTTAAGTATTTGTGTATCTAAATATAGAAAAAGTGTAGTAAAAATACAGTTTTTAAAAGATAAAATATGGCCAGGCTCAGTGGCTCATGACTGTAATCCCAGCAGTTTGGGAGGCTGAGGTGGGGGTATCACTTGAGCCCAAAAGTTCAAAACCAACCTGGGCAACAAAATGAAACTTCATCTCTGCAAAAAAAAAAAAAAAAAAAAAAAAAGCAAAAAGCATAGTCAGGCATGGCAGCATGTGCCTGTAGTCCCAGTTAACCTAGGGGGCTGAGGTGAGAGGATCTCTGGAGCTTGAGGTTGCAGTGAACCATGATTGTGCCACTGCACTCCAGCCTGAGCAATAGAGCAAGACCCTGTCTCAAAAGAAAAAAAAATAGTTTATAGCTATATATAACTTACTGATTCAGATAAAACTTTTTGATAATCATTAATTTTAAGATTGTTTAGTAAGACTTTAACCTAAGATATTATATCTTAGAGTTTGCCTTTTATAGACTATGAAAAATTATTTATCAAGTAATTATATATCAAGTAATGTCCTCATGTAAATGAATAAACATCTTTATATTAAAAAATACTGGGGCTGGGTGCAGCGGCTCACACCTGTAATCCCAGCACTTCGGGAGGCCAAGGTGGGTGGATCGCTTGAGGTTTGAGACCAACCTGGCCAACAGAGCTAAACCCCATCTCTACTAAAAATACAAAAATTAGCTGGGCATAGTGGCAGGTGCCTGTAATCCCAGCTACTCAGGAGGCTAAGGCAGGAGAATTGCTTGAACATGGGAGGCAGAGGTTGCAGTGAGCCAAGATCATGCCACTGCATACCACACTCCAGCCTGGACAACAGAGTGAAACTCCATCTCAAAAAAAAAAAAAAATATTGGAGTCATTATACTTGAATGAACAGTTGACTCATTGCTATGTCTACTGTGAATTGTTTTAATTAACATAGCCTCCTATTATACCATTTTCTGCCTGCGTATATATAAACACAGATTTTATGGGATAATGTGTTTTTCTTATAGACTGTAGGAAGAGGCAGAGCACTACTTCTTCAAGCAAAGGTAAATATCCTGAATCTACCTTTCTCCAGTGGCCATTCTTATCCCATACAGTGTATCCCTGAGTCTGAATTCAAGAAAGTTTGTGCAGTGATGTTCTGGTTGGTAATATTTCCAGAAAGGAAAAATGACAACCAATTGAATCAGTGAGTTTTAAGGGACATTACAAGATCATAAGGAACTCCGATGAAATTGTTCATCCTGTTTTAGAAACACTCTTAGTTTTTGGGTGGGAAGATAACTTTTGATTTTATAACTATGTCCCTGAATTAAGAATTTCTAATAGTAACTTATATTGAGCACAACGTAAGGCTACTTTTTCAAGAATAACATCAGGAAAATTGTCCAAAGAGAACATTATTGACATTCAGTTGACATTTTTAAAAATGAATACAAAGTTTGAGGTTTGAGTAATATGAAAATCAAGTGGATGGGAAACCTTTACTGGGAGTGTCGAGATTTTACTTTGGGAAATGCAAAATTGAGTATGCTTTATACCACAGCACCCTGTGCAAGCTTAGCTAACAGAGTGCATAAATATCTTTGCTCTTACAGGAGGATTTCTCTGGCTACGACTTTGAAAACAGATTGCATGTCCGCATCCATGCTGCTTTGGCCTCTCTGAGGGAATTGGTTCCTCAGTGACAGACCCGGAACACCCGCTCTGTCCCTCCCCACCCAGGGTCTGCACTTTAAAATAAAAGCAGAGGACAAAGCTCTTGTGAAGATGGGCTTTTCTTCTGAAAACCACCTGTGCCAGGGACACAATTTCCCAGTTAAGCTGACATATTAAAGATCTCCTCTTTTAAACATGTAGCTAAAAAGTAATAATGATGTTGAGGAGGATGATGATGGTATTAATAACTAACCACCTGGGGAGAGGGTTAAGTGACCTTGCTCAAACGTTTTAGTTTTGTGATTTATTATTTTTAAAATAAAATCAAACGGAACATCCAACCCAAGATCCTGTAGGAACACCTACCTTAAGCACATATCTGAATGGGTAACATGACGAGGTACCTGTAAAATTATTAACAATATCATGACATAGCATTTATATTTGTGTTTTGAAAAAATAAAAGTGCTTTCTAGTGTTTTACTTTATCCTCAAAATACTCCAGTGAATAACATAGCACAGATATTCTTAACCCCACTTTGCAGACAGTGAAACTCAGGCACAAAAAGGCAAATTGACTTATCCCAATTAATTATTCCTGTTATCAGCAGAGCAATGAATAGAAAGCAGATCTCCTGACCACCAACTGACTGTTCTTTTATTGTAAAAATAATTCATGTTAATAGGCCAGAATTCCGTGTTTTACTTATTAAAAGAACAAAATCTTCAGCTGAAGTTATGTCACCAGAAATACTCATCTCCAGATTGTCTTACAGAATGTTTCAAAGCGATGGACACTCTTTTTCCTTTGAAAGCCAACCAAGTAAGAGCAAATATTAATAGAAGATAATTTTACAACTAAAAGTGTGATTCTTTTGCTAATCTATTAGCCTAGTCTATAGATTAGACAAACAGTATCTACATTTTAGGAGTTTACCTTTCTTTGTGAAGATTGTCAAATTCCCAACTTTTGGAAATCTTTTGACACATTACTTGAAAAGGTTATTCGTGAATGAACATAGATTTTGGCCTCAAAATATTTGCTGGTGGAACATTTGCTGGGCTACACAGTGCCAGGATTTAATCATTTTCCCCTTAGCTCAGGTTATTTAGATATTATAAAAGGAATTCCAAGTTATTTTTTTATTCTTCATTGCTAATTTTTGTCATTTAATTTACCTCCATGGCCGGTACTGCAAACCTGTGGTTTTGAAGAATCTAAATACCTCAGTCACTTTTAAGAATCTCTGCCATAATTTGGCTCAATGTTTAAGGTTAGATTTTTAAAGAAATTTTTATTGAGCTAAAGGATATCATTTTAGGGTATCATTTATTTACAAATTCTTTTGGCTGAAACATGATCTCATATTAATATTTTAATATTTCTTTTCAAAATAAAACATGAGAAAAGCAAGTAGAATGTTGGCACATTTAATCTGATTTGACCTTGTTTTGAGGGAATAGTCATAATTTCTTTGAAAGAAGTTATTTCTTACTGATTTTAGCTAAACTGTATTCATATTTCTTCATCTCTGTTACCATTTTTCAGTAGACTGTTTCCAAAATGTTTATTCACATTGACTTTATTCCTGATGTGAATTCGGTGTGGGTTTTAGATAATAGTAAGAGAGAAGAGATTGCTCTCCTATATTCAGTGAATGAGAAGGGAACTTTTTTTCTGAAGAGCAAAATTGGTGTCCAAAAATATTGGATATCTGTTTTTTGTTTTTTTTTTTTTTTTTGAGACAGAGTCTCGCTCTGTCACTCAGGCTGGAGTGATCTTGGCTCACTGCAACCTCTGCCTCCCGAGTTCACGCCATTCTGCTGCCTCAGCCTCCCAAGTAGCTGGGACTACAGGTGCCCACAACCACACCCGGCTAATGTTTTTTTGTATTTTTAGTAGAGATGGGGTTTCACCGTGTTAGCCAGGATTGTCTCCATCTCCTGACCTCGTGATCTGCCCACCTCGGCCTCCCAAAGTGCTGGGATTACTGGCTTGAGCCACCTTGCCCGGCCTGGACATCTGGTTTTAACTAGATGGAAGGGAAGAACATTATGAATATTTAAAATATGGCTGTTGCCATTTTGCTGTCTTCTTAACATGCAGCATAGGTGACGAGCTTTTCTGTCATGATCATGGAGCATTCTGAATCATGACATTTTTGTTTGAGAGTTCATTCTTGAATTTTCAGTTCAAAATATTGTTTGAACTATTATTCCACATTCAAAGATTATATAAGGTCCTGTGCTTTTGAATCTTTTTCAAAAAATTTATTTCTGCCTGCTTAAAAAAAATACTTTTATTTCCCCACACAGAGTTCAGGATTTCAGATTAGTTTGTGTTCAGCTCACTTAACTGGATAGACAATTTTGCAACACCATCCTGTAGGTTTTCTTTACTAGTCAAAAGTGTAGGTCTTTTTAAAATTTTTAATCTTTATTTTTATTTTTTTTTTTGAAACGGAGTCTCACTCTGTTGCCCAGGCTGGAGTGCAGTGGTGTGATCTGCGCTCACTGCAACCTCTGTCGCCTGGGTTTAAGCGATTCTTCTGCCTGAGCCTCCCAAGTAGCTGGGATTACAGGTTCCTGCCACCGCGCCTGGCTAATTTTTGTAGTTTTAGTAGAGACAGGGTTTTACCACCTTGGCCAGGCTGATCTTGAACTCCTGACCTCATGATCCACCCACCTTGGCCTCTCAAAATGCTTACAGGCATGAACCACTGTGACCAGCCAGGTCTTTTTTTTTTTAGAGAGTCTATCCTAGGCTTGGTACAGATGGTGCCTGTGGTAAATCTGTGTTAATATGGTGGTAGACCATGGAGAGTGGGTAGATGGAGCTTCTAGACTCCAAAACAGCAAAACCACAGTGAGAGTACACTGTCCCATTAGGTTGACTGAAGTCTGAGTACATTTTCTGGCCTGCGTGCTGTGACTCATCCAATCTGTGAACTGATTGTGATCTGCTTGGTAACTTGGTTTGGTGTAAACTGCTCTTAACCCTTTGCTGATGAAGAAAATAATCATATAAGTGGAACTATTTGCATCTATGTGTGCTTATTTTTTTATGTTGTCATCACTCATTCCTTCCCCTGTCCTATTTTGGAGGCTCTCAATGGATCTTCTAACTTATAAATGTCAAATATATTTTTGTATTAGATTGTGCCTATGATGAGAGAAATCTCTAATGTATATTTTATGTATGCTGAACACATTTTTATAATTTGACACACTTGGAGGCATGGTCTAGTAATAATAATGTAATATGTACCTTGCTGGTTAATATAACTAAGATTTTACCTTTATTGGGTTAGGTATCTTTTTTTATTTTAGCACCTGATAGCTGTCTTCTACTGAGTAAAGGATTATAACTTTTAGATGTCACAGAAAATTAGAGTATTTATTGTCACATATTGTGTAAGTCAATTATTTACTGAATTTGCACTTTTCTGTCTCTGCCAACTAAAGTTAAAGGACAAGTCATATCTGATTTTTTAAAATGAGCACATGCGCATGCATGCACACACACATGCACACACACACCTTTGCTGTGTAAACTTTTCCAGTGGATTTCTTCCTTAAGCAAATCATGGTGGCAAGTATTCAAATATGGTTTTCACTATGAAGATACGCATTCACAAAATCATGATGTACTGTTTTGGTTTCTGTGGATGGTATATTTTGTAGAAAGAAAATTGTTAAATCAAGACCATCCGAGAAGATATATAGTCGAGGCAGATACTTTAGAAGATAGAAGAGGAAATGCAGAAAGAGAGAAGGATAAGGGGAGCAAAAGTTGGTTCATAACAGATATGCTCCTTTTTCAGTAAAGTATGCAGAAATCACCAAGAGCACAATTTAACTGGCTTTCTTGTGAAAGCTAGCAAGGGGGCTGAACTCTGTCACCTAGTTGACTTGGGTATGAAATAGAAGCAACACACTTGAAACCCAGGTGACCTCTACGTAATGCCTAATTCCTCCTCCCAGAGGCCAGTGGTTGTCAATTTCTGTGTTTTACCTAGAGATTCTGATTCGATAGGTCTAGGTAGGGCTGGGGAAGGCATTTTTAACAAGCTCCTGGGATGATTTCTTATGCAGGTGATGTGGATTAGAGAAACATTGCCCTATTCATCTTTTGTTAAGGATTTAGTAAATCTGGGAGAAGAGTCAAACACAAGCAGAATTACATAGAATTATATAGCAAGGATAAGTCATAGAGCATACATCATGGGGCCACTGAGAAAATGCTTCTAACCCACTGGCTTCCTAAAGTAGGAGATTTCTGAGATGAGCTCTAAAGGAGAAGCAGGATGCAGTCAGGTGAAAACACTTGCTGGAGCAGCATCCAAGGCCTTGGACCTAATGAGCAAAAGCACAGAGGTGACAAGCGACCTGTGTGTTAAGACTCTGGAGGGTCAAGTGTGAATCAAATGGTGAGAGATGAAATACGAGAAGTATGCAGAGGCCACACCCACAACCATGGACTTCCATAGGGTAAGGATTTGGGGTGTGGGAGAGGGGCAGTAGAAGGTACATTTGCGTTTTAAATCACTGGTGACCAAAAAATAACATACTGGTGACTGAAAGGGAGATGAACACAAGGCCAAGATCGTGAAACCACATCAAATCATTAAGAGTTCAAGAAATCAAAGCAGCAGATGGGCAGTGGTTTGAAAATTCTTGGTTAGATGTTTTCATTGTAACAATTTGCATTTCAGAATGACTTAGCCAAACAGTCACTGAAGAAAGAGAGAGTAAAATCTTGTTTTTTGAGTTACAGGTATTTCTGCATAATACCTTACACCTAATAGATGTTTGAGATGACCCACCAAGGTTAGGTTAAAAAAACCATAAATGTCTCCAATTCCAAAAGACACCATAGATGAGGTACTTAGAATTTTCAGTAGCTCAGTTCATTATGTCTCTGACAGCTACATGTGTTGTAAACCAAGCTATCAGAAACCATGACAGCCTCATCTCACTTTCATTTACATTAACAAAGTGGTGCTGGAGGCAAGTGATGAAGGATGAAAAATATCTGCAGACCCACCAACACAGTCTAAAAAAATTTCTCCCTTTTTTTTTTGGTTTTTTGTTTTGTTTTGTGAGACGGAGTCTTGCTATTTCTCCCTTTTTAAGTATGTAATCTTCCCGAGAAAAGGGAGCTTTCCTGGCACTCAGTAATAATTGTTAAGTGGATTAATGAATGGCACCAGATAATGCTGACTGAGGCCTTAACATTGCCTTTTATTGCAAAGTGCTCTGGAAGCCCTGATTTTTTCTGAATTAAAAAATAGGGTTTTTTTTGGGGGGGGGGTTGATTGTTTTTTTGTTTTGTTTTGTTTTGTTTTTGGTCCGATATCTGCCCTGGCGATGCTCTTTGGTTTAAAGTAGTTGCTTTTTAAACATTTGAAGATGGATCAAAATTAACGCTGCTTGTACTCTGATAATCACGATTACGGTGTTATTTAGAGCCCAGCCCAAATACCTGAGCCTAAATGAGTGAAAGAGCAGAGAGTGGGCGTTTTTTTTTTGTTTGTTTTTTTGAGAAGGAGTCTTGCTCAGTAGCCCGGGCTGGAGTGCACTGGCGCGATCTGGGCTCACTGCAACCTCCGCCTCTCCCTGCCTCAGCCTCCAGAGTAGCTGGGATTACAGGCGCCCGCCACCACGCCTGGCTAATTTTTTGTATTTTTAGTAGAGACAAGGTTTCACCATCTTGGCCAGGCTGGTCTTGAACTCCTGACCTCGTGATCCACCCGCCTCGGCCTCCCAAAGTGCTGGGATTACAGGCGTGAGCCACCGCGCCCGGCAGAGTGGGCGTTTTTAGATGCAGTATTCCTTTAGTTTGGTAAAATTGAGCTGAAGTTACACACAGTAACTCCTTGACTTGTTGCTGACGGTGTGCTTTGTGGGGATAGTTGGTGTCTGATCTCAACTGTGGAGAAACAGGAAGTTTCGGGATTTATGCTAAACTCCCATTCCACAGGCGAGTTTCACAAAAGAAAAAGTGCTCTGTTGCATACAATTATTCACTCTGTGTCTACAATGTGGCAGAAATTATTATTCCTAAAGGTCACCGAAGAGAGCTATAGTTCATGGGGCCAGGAGCAGTGTGTGGAATGGAGAGGCAGTGACAAGACAGCACTGCCATAAATCTCTTTCTTTCTTTCCAAACAAGCTCTAATTTTAGGCCCAACGACCAAAGACAGAGAGGCAGTCGCTTTGAGCTACTCCTGGCCGTTTGTTGGGAAATCACCTAAATCTGTTCAGATTTAGCCAGAAAACGGGAAATAAGTCTCCCTCGCCGGCCAAATCACGGCCTTTGTCGCTTTCGGCTCCCCATTGGCTGCGGCCCCTGGGGCCCCGCCTCCTTGCGTGCGTGCGGAGCTTTGTGATGCGGGGCTTCGTGACGCACGCCCTGATGCCTCCGGGGATATAAAAAGGCTCGCTAGCGTCAAGCTTCGTAAGGAGCCGCCGGCAAGGGGGCAAAGAGGAAGCTCTTAAGAGCGCAGCCGGAAAGCAGGTGGGGAGAGTCTGGAGAAAAGGCGCAACCTGCGGCCTCGGAGACAGTTATGCCTCAGGGAGTCTCTTGCAATGGGAGAGGTCGTCGGAGCCTCAGGTGTCGGGGAAGGCGGAGGGTCCTCAGAGTGGGGACTGAGGTGGCGTCCTGTGGGGCGGCCCCGGCCCACACCGGGGAGTGCGGCGACCAGACGGCCAGCTGCCGAATCTGGGGCCTCGGTGGGTCCGTCGCCCGCCTCTCCTGAACAAGTCCAGGCGACGTGAGCACGCCCAGCCTCCTACATTTCACTCCCGTCCCTCCCAAACAGACCTAGTGCAAAACGAGCACTGACACAACGGGGGCCCACACACCGGAGGTTCTTTAGGGAGAGGTCGGGGAGTGCGGTTACCTATGGCTCCGAAGTCTCCGCTGGCATCCTGAAGGGCATCGTGTTTCTCGCTTAAGGCGTTACCCTAGTGGTAGTGGGCGCATGGACGTTTACAGTTGGGCGGGGCAGGATTTAAATTCTGCCAGTGTTGGACCAGTATTGGTGATAGGAGAGATCTGGGGAGAATTATTAAGCTGTCGCTTTTAAATAACCCTGATAGTGTTTGTGACAGTTTTACCCGTTGACTTTTCTCAGCTTGCTCAGGACAGTTCTTTGTGGGGAACTGAACCTGTAGGACGTTTAGCGTCCCTGGTCCCACAAGTTCCCAAAGTCGGGGTGAGAACTAGTGGGAGGGGGGATCATGGAGTGCGTGGCCGCTGTCCCCACCTTTGGTAGCACCAACTTCTAACTGCCTCCTGAAAGGTTTTTGGCGCCATCATGGTTTCTGGGAGCCACTTTCTTTTTTTATTTTTATTTATTTTTTTTTTTGAGAAGGAGTCTAGCTCTGTCACCCAGGCTGGAGTGCAGTGGGCGCGATCTCGGCTGTCAGCTCCGCCTCCCGGATTCACGCCATTCTCCTGCCTCAGCCTCCTGAGTAGCTGGGACTACAGGCGCCCGCCACCACGCCCGGCTAATTTTTTTGTATTTTTAGTAGAGACGGGGTTTCACCGTGTTAGCCAGGATGGTCTCGATCTCCTGACCTCGCCTCGTGATCCGCTCGCCTCGTGATCCGCCCGCCTCGGCCTCCCAAAGTGTTGGGATTACAGGCGTGAGCCACAGCGCCCGGCCTCTGGGAGCCACTTTCAAAACGGTCTATCTACTCACTTTGGGTACTTAAAGAAAATTAGACATATGATATATATGAGTATGTATCAAATATATATATGTATCAAATAGTATGTATCAAACATATCATTGCTGCCTATGCCCCTTAGCATTTAGCATGTGGGACTGCTGAATCCCCACTTCTGATTTTTTTTAAAAATTCTTTTTTTGTGAGTACATACTATGTGTATATATTTATGGGGTACATGAGATGTTTTGATTCAGACATACAATGTTAATCACATTGTGGGGAATGGGGGGGCATCTATCCCCTCAAACATTTATCCTTTGTGCTACAAACAATCCAGTTACACTTTTTGTTATTTTAAAATGTACAATTATTGACTATAGACACCCTGTTGTGCTTTCAAGTAGTAGGTTTGATTCATTTTTTTATACCCATTAACCAGCCCCACTTTCCCCTCCCCCACCCAGGCCCCCATTACCCTTCCCAGCTTCTGGTAACCATCCTTCTCTATGTCCATGGGTTCGATTGTTTCAATTTTTAGCTCTCACAAATAAGAGACCATGCAATGTTTTCCTTTCTGTGCCTCACTTATTTCATTTAACATAATAATCTCCAGTTCCATCCACTTTGTTGCAAATGACAGGATCTCATTCTTTTTTAATGGCTGAATAGTACTCCATTGTATGTATGTACCACGTTTTCTTTATTCATCTGTTGAGGGACACTTAGGTTGCTTCCAAATCTTAGCTATTGTCAACAGTGCTAGAACAAACATGGGAGTGCAGATATCTCTTCTGTATACTGATTTCCATTTGGGTATATACCCAGCAGTGGGATTGCTGGATCACTTCTGGTTTTTTAAAGATGGTTTAATTCAGTAAATCTGTTGAATGATATTGTAAAAAGAAGTTTTCATTAAGGGATTCAATTATACTTAATTATATACTGAAAGGATTTGCTTTGGCCAGTACAGATTCATTTTGTCCTGACCTTTGGGAAGATGAGATGTGCTTTTAAGTATTGAACATTTTGCTATGAGATATTAGTTACTTTATAATAGAAGCTGTGCCCTTCTATAATTGTTGTAACTAAACTATGCCACTTAACCCCATGAAACTCATTATTTACTGTAGGGATGTTGAGGACATGGTTCATTGTATCATACTATTTGCTTTATAAGGACTTGGGGGAGAAATTTCTCCTGGGTTTCAGTATCCAGAATAGCTGTGGTTCTCCCAAACGGATGTGTTTTTCACCTCAGGAAACCTGAATCATTTAACCACCTATCTCCTATTTTGTCATGGCTGCTTGGTAGCTTAGGGACCGATTTGATGCCCATCTTTATCAAAGTGAAGGAGCTATGGCATGCATTGGAGTGCTAACTTTACCTGTAGCTTCACTCTGTTTTTCCTATCTTAGTTTTCCCCTCACCACTTTAGGGATTTTCTTAAATATTTAATTTTGTTCTTTAGAAGCCTTAGGTGATTTTTTTAGAAGGAGTCAGAATACATACACCCTGACACAGTTTCAGGTGGCAGCCTCTGCAACTCTGAGAATTACAAGTTGGTCTGTGCAATATCTCTGATACCACTTAAAAGCCAGAAAGGCAGAAGGGGAAACATAAGGGAAAATCTGGGAAGAGGGTAAGGGATATATGAGAAAAGAAAGGTACAAATGACAGTCGGTGGTATAATAATGCCACAAATAAATTATACCCACACTGATTAATGTTAAAAACAAAGTTATTCCTGCAGGTACAAAGCAGGCTGGAAAAACCCCAAAATTTAAAGCTAAAAAATGCACACTTAAACATGAGCAATGGTCGGGCGCGGTGGCTCATGCCTGTAATCCCAACACTTTGGGAGCCTGTGGGTGGATCACAAGGTCAGGAGTTCAAGACCAGCCTGGCCAAGATGGTGAAACCCCATCTCTACTAAAAATACAAAAATTAGCCAGGCGTGGTGGCCGGTACCTGTCATCCCAGCTACTCGGGAGGCTGAGGCAGAGAATTGCTTGAACCCAGGAGGGGGAGGTTGCAGTGAGCTGAGATTACGCCACTGCACTCCAGCCTGGGTGGCAGAGCGAGACTCTGTCCCAAAAAAAAAAAACAAACAAAAAAAAGCAACATGTCTGAGAATATATTTAGAAAAATAAGGAAAAACATTTTCTTACAGAAAAAAAACTATCTTGTAACTGTTTGATGAATATATGTACAGAAAGGCCAGTGCCTGTGTGGTTTGGAAGGACTTGTTTAGAAACAGATACATGAAATGTTAACTGCACAAAATATTCACTGAATTTTACAGAGGCAGGTTTTGTTTTTTGTTCTTTGTTTTTAATGTCCTCAGGGTCTTGGCAGGGCTTTTCCTATGGATTTATATAATGGTACTAGATTGCTCATCTGCACATAGTAGGCTATTGTTAGTAGGGTTGTGTTTTTTTTTTTTAAACTCCCATCAAGAATTAGCCCATTTTACTAAAATGAATATCTACATATTAGAACTAAAGCTGATAATTTTAATAGGAGATAGTTTATTCTTGGAAACTATAGTTAACTCTTAAGGACTATTATAGTTGCTTTGGGAGGCTGAGGTGGGCGGATCATGAGGTCAGGAGATCGAGACCATCCTGGCTAACATGGTGAAACCCCGGCTCTACTAAAAAATACAAAAAATTAGCTGGGTGTGGTGCCATGCGCCTGTAGTCCCAGCTACTCGGGAGGCTGAGGCTGGAGAATCGCTTGAACCTGGGAGGCAGAGGTTGCAGTGAGCTGAGATCACGCCACTGCACTCCAGCCTGGGCGACAGAGTCTCAAAAAAAAAAAAAACTATTTTAGTAAAACTAATTACTTCTAAGACTTTGTTTTTCTCCATTCTAGTTGAGTTACAGACATCCTGCCAAAATGATTTCTTCAAAGCCCAGACTTGTCGTACCCTATGGCCTCAAGACTCTGCTAGAGGGAATTAGCAGAGCTGTTCTCAAAACCAACCCATCAAACATCAACCAGTTTGCAGCAGCTTATTTTCAAGAACTTACTATGTATAGAGGTTTGTTATTCCTTTATATATTTGCTGCTTTGAAAAAGAAAACATTTTAAGTTAGGAATTTCATGTATCTTTATTTGATTTCCTGTATTGATTCCTTCAGGGAATACTACTATGGATATAAAAGATCTGGTTAAACAATTTCATCAGATTAAAGGTAAGTACCACAAGTAGTAATAGTTTTAATAATGATGTTTATTAATTATTGCATCATGACTAGCATATATTCAAACTTAAGAATGGTGCCCACAAATTATTTTATGTTTAATCATATTGGTCCTTTTTAAAATATATATATATATATTTTTTAGAGACATGCTCTGTCACCCAGGCTGGAGTGCAGCGGCGCCGTCATAGCTCACTGCAGCCTGGGCTCAAGGGATCCTCGTGTCTTAGCCTCCCAAGTAGCTTGGACTGCAGTTGTGAGTCACCATGTCCAACTAATTTTTTATAAATTTTTGATAGTGATGGAGTCTTGCCGTGTTGCCCAGGCTGGACTTGAACTCCTGGATGCAAGTGATCCTCCTGCCACAGCCTCCCAAAGTGTTGGGATTACCGGCATGAGGAGAATTGGATTTCATAGTAATAAAGACTCAAATTATGAGATTACTGAGGAAAGTTGTATAAATACTTTGTTGGAAGGTTTGTTTTTTTTTTTCCTTTGCAATGGAGTCTCACTCTGTTGCCCAGGCTGCAGTGCAGTGGCGTGATCTTGGCTCACTGCAACCTCTGCCTTCCGGGTTCAAGCGATTCTCCTGCCTCAGCCTCCCCAGTAGTTGGGACTCCAGGCGCCCACCAGCATGCCTGGCTAATTTTTGTATGTTTAGTAGAGATGGGGTTTCGCCATCTTGGCCAGGCTGGTCTCAAACTCCTGACCTCAGGTGATCCGCCTGCCTCGACCTCCCAAATTGCTGGGATTATAGGTATGAGCCACCGCACCCAGCCGCTGTGAATGGTTATTAGTGAGTCTTGATATTTTTGGATTATCCCAGTGAGAGTGATGATGAGCAAGGAATCAGGATGGGAAAAGCTGACATGAGCAGAGAGCTATAGCATATAACAAACAAGCTGAGAATAAAATAAAAATTGGCAGCTAGGCCTTAGATGCTACAGAGTACTAAAAGGAAGGAGATCTGCCAGTCCTTGAGTGAGATAAACAGGTAACACTTTCCACAAAATGGAAACATTTTAAGCAATGAATGCAGCTATGTCAGAGACCAACACCTAGAGGGCAGGGCATGATGGCTCATGCCTGTAATTCCAGCCTTTTGGAGGCTGAGGCGGGAGGAGGATCACTTGAGCCCAGGAGTCCAAGACCAGCTTAGGCAAAATAGTGAGACCCCCATCTCTAAACAAACAAACAAAACAAAAACACCCAGAGACCAGTTATGCCTCTACCAGAGGTAATGGAGAGCAGCATAAAAGGACATGTGGATCAGAGACAGAGCTTACCCCAGCACTCAGGAGTTCAAGACCAGCCTAGGCAAAATAGTGAGACCCTGTCTCTAAACAAACAAAAGAAAACAAAACAAAAACACCCAGAGACCAGTTATGTCTCTACCAGAGGTAATGGAGAGCCAGCATAAAAGGATATGTGGATCAGAGACAGAGCTTACCCCAGACTCAGCTTACCCCTCTTTAGAAGGAGGAGAACCTTTAATAAAGGAGCAATAGCCCAAAAGACTCACTAATTAACCAAAAGACTTTTAAACTAGAAGGGACAGATTTTTTAACCAAGATCAAGTTCTGCTATTGGGAAATAAGCATTTTAATGCAAGATGAGATCAGTTAGAGAAAGTAATACTTTTCTGGCATATCTAAGTCACAGTATGTAAATTTTGACCCCTTTACAACAGCATGGCATCCAAAGCTTTCTATGATTTCAGTCTGTCCTACCTTTGCGATCATTGCAATCATCTCATTTCATAGACCTCATGTGCCGTATATTTAAGACAATCTGTCATCTCCTGAAATGTGAAATTTCAAATCATTTGATTTGGGCTTATGTTCCTTCTCCCTCCAGGAGTTCCTTTCAACTCCTTTTTCTACCTTTTAAATCCTACATATCCTTGAATTCCGATCCATAATTTCATTTAACAAATATTTAAATTCCTGACAATTTCCAGATGCTGTGCTAGGTGAAATTCAGCAGAGAGGGAGAGATTTTCATTTCAGCTATGATAGACAAGCCAGTATTGGACTTATCCTCCAATCATAAACAGACATAAAAGCGGTATAAATTATATAAAACAAAGTCCAGCACCTAGATTCTTGGGAGAAAGGATTCCTAGATATTCAGCCTATATTCACAGAGGCTTTCTTCCTGAGGACACTTTCAAATTCTTGTGCAGGGTAATACAGCCCAAGCAGTGAGTGAAATCTAGGGAGAGGTGACAGAGGAGCAGAATTTGAGTCTTCCAGTGTGGCTGGGATGTGAGTGACAGTGCCAGAAAGGAGGCATTTTCAGAGAAGGACCTCCAAAAGTTTGCACAAAAATTTCCCTTGGGTTTTTGTCCAACTCCTAAGCTTGTCATGTGTGGTGTAAGACTTGAGGAAGTTTAGCAGAAAAGAGCTATTGGGAGACTGAAAGCTAAGTTGAGAGATCAGAACCGTTTAGTGTTGGGAGAGGCAAAATAGATTTTTGTGAAACCCTGGCAATTCAGTTGAGACCTCAGAAAGGTCATACACTATGAATAAAGTGTACTTTAAGGTATACATAGTGCACTGTCACACACTAGGAAGAAAGGTCATACACTGTGAATGTGCTAGGAGTAAGAACAAAGCTGAAGTATGCCCACTTTAACAGAATTTATAATCAAATCTCAAGAGGATCAAATTGATTTGCCATTAGAACAAAATCAGTACCATTTAGAAGAAAATAGCAATCAGAGCCTCTACAATGTGTCATTTACAGTTTCCAGCATAAGTTAAAAACTACTAGACATTCAAAGAAGCAGGAAGAAGTGACTAATAAGGGCTAAAACAACACACCCACTAGAAGCAGACCCATAGAATATCCTGATACTGGAATTACTACATGAGGTGGATAGAAAATAACCGTGATTGACATTTTGAAAAGATGGAAAATAGATGAAAAGATGCAGAACTTCAACAGAGTTAGAAACTACAAAATAAGAAACATTTATTCCATAACTGCAAACTATAAAATTATATGGCTTTATTAGAAGACAGAATTAGGAAACTAAAAAACAAGCCAACAGACAACAACCAAATTAAGGCAAAGAGAAAAATAGAAAAGAATGTAAGAGATGTAGATGGAACATTGTCAAAAGGTCTGTGTCCACCTGTAGTCTCAGCTACTCAGGAGGCTGAGGCACGAGAACCGCTTGAACCTGGGAGGCAGAGGTTTCAGTGACCCAAGATTGCACCACTGCACTAAAGCCTGGGTGACACAGCAAGACTGTCAAAAAAAAAAAAGTCTATGTCATTGCAGTCACAGGAAAAGAGTAAATGGAAAAGTAGTGGTATTTGAAATGGCTGAGAATTTTCCCACTCTGAAGGACAATAGTTTACAGATTCAAGAAGTCTAATGAACCTATGGCAGGATAAATACAAAGAAAATGACACACAGGTACATCACAGCTAAACTGCTGAAAAAGACAAAATCTTGAGAGTGGGCGGAGGGGTAAAAGGGCACATTACTTTTCAGGGGAACAATAATAAGACAAATAGGTGATTTCTTAATAGAAACCATAGAAGCCAAAAGACAATGGAATGACATAAAGTGACCTAGAATGCCAGCCTAGAATTAATATATACCCAGTGAATATATCCTTTAAAAAATGAATGCAAAATAAAGACATTCTCAGGCAGACAAAAACTGAGAATGCATTGCCTACTCTACAAGAAATGCTTTTAAAGAAGTTTATAAGCAGGGCATGGTGGTTCATGCCTGCAATCCAAGTGCTTTGGGAGGCTGAGGTGGGAGGATCACTTGAGGCCAGGAGTTTGAGACCAGCCTCAGCAACATAGTGAAACCTTGTCTCTACAGAAAATTTTTCAAAAATTAGCTGGGCATGGTGGCACACACCTGTAGTCGTGGATATTCAGGAGGCTGAAGCTGTGATCACATCACTGCACTTCAGCCTAGGTGACAGTGCAAAACCATGTCTCAAAAAAAAAAAAAAAACCTATAAGCAAGCAAGGAATAAAAAGGAACTTCCTAAATCTAGGAATGGGTACACACAAAAAAACTTAACAGATGATCCAGTTGACCCATTATGCCCAATGGTGAATATTGAATGCCTTCCCCTCAAGACTGGGACCAGGACAAAGATCTCCAATATTACCATTTCTATTTAGCTTTGTACTGTAGGTTCTAATCAGTGCCATAAGGGAAACAAATTTTTTTTAAAAAGGAAGGGCATATTAAGAAATAAAACTATTCACAGATGACATGACTATGATGTAGGAAATCAAAAATAATCCTCTTCTTTTTAATCAGCTTTATTCTATAGAGGAGAGGGTATATGGGACACAGCCCAGATGTTTATGGGCAGAAGGTTTAAAAAAGCACAGATACATTATCTAGTAGCTGTAAATCTTAAGATAATGAATTCAACAAGTACCCAGAGGGAAAATGGATATTATGGAAGTCATAGAATAAAAAACAGATATGGTATCTAAAGAGCAGCATTTAACACAATCCCCCTCTGTCATGTTTCTTTATGACTTCTAATTTATGCCTCATATCAGTTTGGAAAGCTTTCAGCTGCAAGTAACAGCAAACCAGTTAAGAGTGACTTTAAGAAAACAACATATCTGAAAAGGTGTTCATTCTGCTCCTAATATAACTTAATAATAAGTATCACATATCTAGGCATTCTGCTGTGTCATTCTTAGGATGTTTTACATGTCCCCTCATGCTACTGCTCCAGGTGTTATTCCTGTGTTTACATCAGGAAGAAGGAGAAAGTGGTGGCACTAGTGACATTTGTTCCTTTGATTAAGAAAGGAACATTTTTGCAAGTTTTCCAGCAGATTTCCACTTCTGTCCCACAGGCCAAAGGAGGCTGATAAAATTTATGGTAAGGGACATCAGAATTGTCCCATGTATTGTAGGACATCTAGCATCCCCGATCCTGCCTCCTAAAACACTAATCCCTCCCAGGTATTGAAATAAATAAAAATGTCCCCTCTACATCTATGAACATTCTCAGTGGAAGGGGGATACTACTACCCCTTGAGAGCCAGTGTGCCATTAGTGGTTTATCACCTGGGGCTGGGTACATTGCTACCACTAATCTAGCTAAGATTATCTTGGCAAAGAATAAGGGAATGTCTGCTATTCCACCCACCCTGCTTTAATTCTTTGCCCTTAAGTGAAGTTGGGAGAGATGAGGTTTGGTAAAAATGTGGGGAGGGGGGGATGTGTTGGGAGTGATGGGGTGAGGGAGACAGAAACAGACCCGGAAGAGAAGAGGGAAGGACGAAGCCAAAGAGATGCCAAACTGCATTTGGTGTTGCTCCCTGTGGCCCAGAGAAGTTTGATGGCAGTGCTGGAGAACCAAGAGGAGAGTGAAGGCAAAGGGGCATGGCATGGGAGAGATTACCTAGGATAGGCTGAATGGCTATTCTCCCTCAAACTGGCCATGCCATCTTTTGCTTTCCACCTCCTACAGTCCAAATTACTAGCCACTTTCACACGTGTTCCTTATTTCTAAAGCTTAACCAAAATTACCTAAAAGCCACTGTACCCCATACATATTTCAGTCACTGTGCTGACTACATTGTCATATAATCAATCATCTGCCTGTATCCTTAATCAGAATGAGATCTTTAGGAAGTCTTATTCCTCTTTGATAGATGGTACAATTAATGTTTGTTGAATGAAGAAAGAGTGGAAGGAAGGGCAAGGAGGAAGAGGGGAGAAAAGAAACAAACTACCTACTTTATAGTCTCTGGTATTCTCATTCCAATCAGTTCAATACAGACTAGCTGGAATCTTCTGTTTTAAATTCTTAAAAGACCATGTACCATACATATTCCTGACTTTAAGCACTCTCTTTGAGCTTCCCACCTCCAATTCTTTTTTTTTTTTTTTTGAGATGGAGTCTCACTCTGGCCCCAGGCTGGAGTGCAGTGGCGCAATCTCGGCTCACTGCAAGCTCTGCCTCCCGGGTTCATGCCATTCTCCTGCCTCAGCCTCCCGAGTAGCTGGGACCACAGGCGCCCGCCACCGTGCCCGGCTAATTTTTTGTATTTTTAATAGAGACGGGGTTTCACCGTGTTAGCCAGGATGGCCCACCTCCAATTCTTATACAGCTTCTTGTATCTCTTGTTAGGCCCTGCTGCTTATACACTTCTGGTCTTTGATACCTTTCAGACTTCCCATTCCATGCCAGAATATGTCCTTTTCCTTACGCTTCTTGGGCAGTTATGTACCCCAGTACCCTGAATCTCCATATGAGTTGTGCGTATTTAAAAAAATACCATATGCTTGGAATTTATCTCTTTATCTTACTCGTTTCATGGAAAATCAGGATTCTGCAATGAATTTTAAAGTTAGCCAATTTGAGTCATTTTATTATACTTAAAAAGGAACTTTTTTACAAGAAGGAATGCCTTTAGTTATGTTCCTAATTCTTAGTGTGTATAGTTTTGTCAGCTTAAGTAGAACCAGATCACTGAAGTCATAGTGGGTTAATCTTCGTAAGATTGATAAGATCAAGCTTTAGCAAACCTAGTTTACAAGTTGAAGAAATTCTGTCTTATACAACCGACATAATCTCAAGGTTACAAGTCAGCGACTGTTATAAGTATTTAAAGCCAACCTTAAAACATTAGAGAAAAGCTACCCTTCTTAATAAAGATAATGACATGAACTCAATATAGATTTACATTATATGTATATAGTAACTAGTGAGTATATATTTGCCAACATTCTTTCATGTATTCCAAACAAAGCCAAATGGCTGATCTAGTGTTCGCATTTTTTTTTTTTTTTTTTTTTTTTTTTTAAGATAGAGTCTAGCTTTGTTGCCCAAGCTGGAGTGCGGTGGCACAATCTCAGCTCACTGCAACCTCTGCCTCCTGGGCTCAAGCAATTCTCCTGCCTCAGCTTCCTGAGTACCTGGGATTACAGGCACGTGCCACTGTGTCTGGCTCATTTTTGTATTTTTAGTAGAGACAGAATTTCACTATGTTGGCTGGGCTGGTCTCGAACTCCTGGCCTCAAGTGATCTGCCTGCCTCAGCCTCCCAAAGTGCTGGGATTATAGGCGTGAGCCATTGCGCCTGACCTACTGTTTGCATTTTCAGAAACACTATAAAAGTTTAAGGCATCTGGTCTGTTTTTTAATTATGAAAAAATCCACAAGTATATAACACACACATATAAAGAAAAAACATCCTGTATTTTACCACCCAGTTTAGGAAATAGCCAATTTAATTTTAATCAAAACTGAATTAAAGATATTTGAGATTTATATTTTTAATTTGATATCACATTTTCAAAACTTTTCTGTATCGCTTTTTAAACGGGTATTGATTCATTCCTTCCCCATTTATATGTGATTTAGAGTTTATTCAGTGCTTTCAGATATATTATTTCACTTAATGTCCACAGAAACTCCATGAAGTCAGAGTTATACTCCCCATTTTGCAAGTGAGGAGGCCTGAAGCTTGGAACAGTTGACTTGGTCATGCAGCTATTAAATCTCAGAGCCAGGACTGGAACCTAGGTTTTCTCATTAACTTTTTTACTATGAGAAAGTTGCAGGGAAGAAAACAATATCATACCTTCCCTGGTAAATTGTTAAGGATTCATAATTATAAATGCTTTACCTTTCCAGAATGGTGGTTATAAGGGATGTTTTTGTTTAACAGAGGACTTCTAGAGACAAAAATATTGAGCTTTTTTAACATTTAAAAAATTACATTTTAATCTCCTAGACGTAATTTCAGGTACCATGAACCTGTGAGGGAGACACTTTTAATTAAAAGAGCAAGTGGTCCTTTCCAGAGTTGCCTAAATCATACCACAAGCAACCTGTCGGGTCCCATGCAGGCAGTCTAGGGATTGCAGTAATCCAATCCCTAGATTGGCTGCATTCTTGATAAACGCTCATGGTAAGTAAATCAGTGGTTGGAGAATTTAAGACCTAATGGGGGAAAATAGTTAGGGAGGCCTTGAATTGGTGTGGGTATGGGGAGGTGAGTCTGGTTAGGAGTTGGACTTGGGTTTTGTTGTTGCTTTCATTACCTTCACTGTACTACAAGCCTCAAAACCTAGGAGAAGGCTGCCTGAGGGTGGGGCTGGGGTGCCAGAGGGTATTTCTCAGCATCTGTGGTTCCCCCTCAGCTTTCAGCCTTCTCTGCCAGCATGCCCCACAAAGGGCCTCTCTCTCCAAACTCTTGCCCCCCTCTCCTGGTGGCAGCCTGCTGTCTCTTGTTTCTTAGCCTTGGGCTGGTTAGCAGTGCAGGAGGTTCCCTGTTGTTCTGGGCCTGCCTTAGGCCTAGGCTGGACTTGTGCACCTGGGCTTTGGACACGGGGCTTTCTCGGTGTTCCTGCCCTCCGTCATGTGGTAGCCAAACTCTGCCTTCTCTCTGTGGTCAGTCTTGGGCCAGTGTCTCCTGTCTCTGCTCTGATAATAGGAGAGCTCTCTCTGGCCTTCAGCCCTGCCTCCATCTTTCATGTGAGGCCCGTGGAAAAGTGTTTGCTAATGAGTGTGAATTCTCCTTGGGTCTGGAGTCCCAGGTAATTCCAGACTGACATCTAGTGCACCTTTGGCCTTTACCAGTACATTAAGATTATAGGTACATTCTTACCAGCTGGTGTGATGGCAGCCTATTCTTTCTGAGCCCTGCTACAGCTGAGACTGTTCTTATGTCCCTTTTCTCCTTGGAGAGGGGCTGGTTCCTCTTTTGAAATCAGATTACTTGATTACTTGGTTACCTTTTGACTTCAGCTCTCTGCTGGACTCAAGAAAAGTTATGATTTTGTGGCTTATCTATCTGGCTTTTTCCTGTTGTTATGATGGAAACAATGTATTTTGTAGCTTTCTATATCCTAAGCATAAGAGTAACTATCCCAAGGTCAGGCTTAAGTAAGATTTTTTGGCTGGGTGCGGTGGCTCAACCCCTGTAATCCCAGCACTTTGGGAGGCTGAGGCAGGTGGATCACAAGGTCTGGAGTTCGAGATTAGCTTGGCCAACATGGTGAAACCCTGTCTCTACTAAAAATACAAAAATTAGCCAGGCGTGGTGGTGAGCACCCATAGTCCCAGCTACTCAGGAGGCTGAGGCAGGAGGATTGTTTGAACCCGGGAGGTAGAGGTTGCAGTGAGCCGAGATGGAGCCACTGCACTCTAGCCTGGGCAACAGAGCAAGACTCCATCTCAAAAAAAAAAAAAAAAAAAAAAAAAAAAGATTTTTTCCTTCCTCTGAACTCCAAGATCTTTATTAGTTCCAATTAGGTATTTGTACTTTTTAACCTATATTTGTCTATCTTATTTCCCCTATTAAATGTAAGCTATATTGAGGTCTCGTCTTAATAGTCTTTCTATCCTCAGCAGTGCCTAGACCATTCTTACATGTAGCATGTAGCACAAGCACTCAGTCAAATGTGTTGGTGGATAAAAGGGCTTTCCTAAAAAGTGGATGGGAAAGTCCTGAAGAGGTGAATGGCTAGGCAAATGAGGTTATTGTTCTAAGCAGAGGGAGGTAACGATAGATGTGGCTTTCTCTTTTTGAATCTTTCTCTGTATGTGAGCATTTGGTATAATGTCCATGTCCCGAATTAGAAATCTTAATTGAATTTATAGAACATCAGCAGCCAATGTCAAAGGAGACACTGCAGGACACTGCTTTTCAGAATGCAGCTGAACCTATTGAAAACATATCTCCAAAGTTTTGACTTGAGCCAAATATATTCTTATGAAGCAAATTCTGCTTTTCTTATAAATTTCATTAGAGAAATGCTTCCCAAAGGAAAATTCTCAGCAAACAGATGTGAAAACTTTTGGTAAGTTAACGACTAAGGTAGTTAGGTGTGTGGGTGATGCACATAAAATATTACAGCAGTTTTCCAGCTCTAGGATTTTGTATATGTCATCAGCTGTTGTGACCTTCCAACCCATGAGAATTTTCCTCATGCCTGAGGATTCACTTAAGTCTACACTTTCAGATCCAGAGATATCTTTCTGTTCCTCTTGGCTGGGTCAATCTGACTTTGGCTGCATGATCACACATCACTAACAGGTTACCATTTTTAGGTTAGAATATGTGACCTTCTTAAAGTAAAAAAAAATCCTATAGTCCTCTAGCTTATCAATTCATTAAGTTAAACTTTATATACCAATTTTCTTAAATGGAGGAATGCCTTTATTAATATGCAGCATCTAGGTCCTTACTAAGTTACTACACCAACAAAGATGAAATAATTTATTGCCCAAGTTGGTCTCCCCCCCACCCCACCCAACCTTTTCCCCCAGTTTTGTGTGGAAGTTTGATCAGGAGCTTTTTCCATGGAGGTTTTCAGCTTCCTTATTTCTAGGCACAAAGTTATGATCTTTCCCTTGATGCTGACCACCTTAGGATGATATCTGATTATTAGTCTTGCTATTGTGCTATTAAGAGTCACTTATTTCTAAGGAAATGAATTGAGGGTCTTGGAGTAGATAAGGATAGGAATGTTTTATTACCCACACTACAGATGTTGGAAAACAAAGCTGAAAACTCTTCTATATTTGTGTCTATACTGACATCTGAATGATGCTTAACCCATTATTGCTTTTTTATTGCCGGGGGGGGGGGGTGCTGTAGAGATGGGGTCTCACTGTTGCCCAGGCTGGTCTTGAACTCCTGGGCTCAAGCGGTCCTCCCGCCTCAGCCTTCCAAAGTGCTGGGATTACAGGCATGAGCCACTACATCCCTATTATTGCCTTCTTTAAAAATCTTTTTTTGGGGGCATAGATGCTAATTAACCCATCTGGTTGTTGTGTTTTAGTAGAGAAATGGTCAGAAGGAACGACACCACAGAAGAAATTAGAATGTTTAAAAGAACCAGGAAAAACATCTGTAGAATCTAAAGTACCTACCCAGATGGAAAAATCTACAGACACAGACGAGGACAATGTAACCAGAACAGAATATAGTGACAAAACCACCCAATTTCCATCAGTTTATGCTGAGCCAGGCACTGAGCAAACAGAAGCAGTTGGTGATCTTTCTTCCAAACCAGCCACCCCTAAGACTACTACCCCACCCTCATCACCACCTCCAACAGCTGTCTCACCAGAGTTTGCCTACGTCCCAGCTGACCCAGCTCAGCTTGCTGCTCAGATGTTAGGTAAAGTTTCATCTATTCATTCTGATCAATCTGATGTTTTAATGGTGGATGTGGCAACCAGTATGCCTGTTGTTATCAAGGAGGTGCCAAGCTCAGAGGCTGCTGAAGATGTCATGGTGGCTGCTCCTCTTGTGTGTTCTGGAAAGGTGCTAGAAGTGCAGGTTGTGAGCCAAACATCTGTCCATGTAGATTTGGGTTCTCAACCTAAAGAAAATGAGGCTGAACCATCAACGGCTTCCTCAGTCCCCTTGCAGGATGAACAAGAACCTCCTGCTTATGATCAAGCTCCTGAGGTCACTTTGCAGGCTGATATTGAGGTTATGTCAACTGTTCATATATCATCTGTCTATAACGATGTGCCTGTGACTGAAGGAGTTGTTTATATCGAGCAACTGCCAGAACAAATAGTTATCCCTTTTACTGATCAAGTTGCTTGTCTTAAAGAAAATGAGCAGTCACCACCAGTTAGTCCCAAATCTGTAGTAGAAAAGACCACCTCTGGCATTTCTAAAAAATCTGTAGAGTCGGTAAAACTTGCACAGTTGGAGGAGAATGCAAACTATTCTTCCGTATATATGGAGGCAGAAGCAACAGCTCTGCTCTCTGACACATCTTTGAAAGGTCAGCCTGAGGTACCTGCACAACTCCTGGATGCAGAGGGCACTATCAAAATAGGCTCTGAAAAGTCTCTGCACCTTGAAGTGGAGATCACTTCAATAGTCTCTGACAATACTGGGCAGGAGGAGTCTGGGGAAAATTCTGTACCCCAGGAGATGGAAGGCAAACCTGTGCTCTCTGGGGAAGCTGCAGAAGCAGTGCACTCAGGTACATCTGTAAAGTCATCTAGTGGCCCCTTCCCTCCTGCTCCAGAAGGCCTTACTGCACCAGAAATTGAACCAGAAGGGGAAGCAACAGCTGAATAAGGTTTGATGAAGCCAGGTAAGAAAATCAGGTATTTCCATTACAAATTGCATTTCAGGTGACATCTGTATTTCAGGTAGCCATCTCTGTAGGCTCCCTGCAGATTGGTCAGTCTTTATTTTCAATAGATTTTTTAAAAATGCCAAAGCCATTTAAAGGTTTTGTTGTATTTGAGATTCTACTACTATGAGAGGAGTGATTTTAAAGTGATGTCCCCAAAGCCTGGCCTCAGAGTTTGGTCATCCAGCACTTTTGTGTTATTCTTTTGGACATATTATGTAGTCAACAACAGTATAGCCTGTTGTCAGGTACAAAATATATTCATGTGATCTGAATATGCTGATTGCAAAACTGTAAT
Source organism: Nomascus leucogenys (assembly GCF_006542625.1). Lineage (NCBI taxonomy): Eukaryota > Metazoa > Chordata > Mammalia > Primates > Hylobatidae > Nomascus > Nomascus leucogenys. The sequence goes on along the minus strand of NC_044384.1, from coordinate 55,701,009 downwards.
GAGAGGGTGTTTGAAATTTTCCTCTTGTGAATCTAAAATTAAACCACAGCAATGCATTTACATAGGCTATGGCATTTTAAAAAGTGAAAAAATGCTGGTGTGCTTGACTGCTTTCACGCTGAGTCAGGGGAGCTCTGTGACCAGGTTTGGGGTGCTGGGCCATGCGTTTGTTTTCTGCCTGGGAGCTTCCTGCAGCCGAAGGAGCAGCTTCATAGCTAGATGGAGAGGGGAAAGGTCAGAGGAGCCGGGAGGTATCAGCAGCAGAAACGACAGCCCAGCACTTGAACAGCAATAGACGCAGTTCACGTAATTGGCTTCCTTTGATCAGTTCCCTCTCCCTGGCAAGTGCCAAAATCAAGCTGCTTTCTTGGCTGTTGAACTATCACCATGTTTTCCTGTGACAAAGACATGATGTGACCTTCATCTCCATCTAATTATGGCATTTGGTCTGCTCACCTTCCTGCCTTATGGATAATTGCAGGGGCCCTTCTCTTTTTAGGGACAGAAGGGACATGCATGAGCCAACCCCCCATTCCTTTTGCAAAAACTCTCTCAATCCTGACTCTTAACTGAGCCAGAGTGATTCAAAAAGTGTTAGCAAAGCAGGTATTTAGAAAAGATCACATTTTGTCTGGCAGTGTGGCAGAGATTCTGCACAGCTGGAAAGGCAGAGGGCAGCGCTGGGAGTGGAGCGTGTGGGACTGGCACTATATTTGTGGCTTAAGCAGCACATCCAGACCAAGTCACTGTTTTCAAATGCTTAACTATTTCTAAAGGACAACAGTCCACAACACTAAGAGGATATTAACCAAAAAGTCAGATTATCAAAACCTCTCTCCCTGTGAGACAGCTGAAGACCTGGCTTGTACCTATTTTTCAACAAGCTTAAAAAAAAAGATTACTTGAAAGTGTCTGGAGCTATTGGAAAAATGGCCACTTAATCATGTGCGTAGTGTTTTTTTTTTTTTTTGAGACGGAGTTTTGCTCTTGTTGCCCAGGCTGGAGTGCAGTGGCGTGATCTTGGCTCACCACAACCTCCGCCTCCCGGGTTCAAGTGATTCTCCTGCCTCAGCCTTCCGAGTAGCTGGGATTACAGGCATGCGCCACCATGCCCGGCTAATTTTGTATTTTTAGTAGAGATGGGGTTTCTCCATGTTGGTCAGGCTGGTCTCGAACTCCTGACCTCAGGTGATCCACCCGCCTCGGCCTCCCAAAGTGCTGGGATTACAGGCGTGAGCCACCACGCCCGGCTCGTAGTGTTATTTTCTTTTCAGGGGAAGCAAAAAGGCTGCACCGGGGATAGGTGGCCCAGTGTTCCAAAGGTGAACTAGGCACATTTGGGCAAAGTGAAACTCCTCTATTGGGAACCTTTTCTCCGAGGTCCCATCTTCTGGGACTTGGTTCTCCCAAGACAGTACTGTCTTCAAGAGGCAGGTCACACTTGCATTATAGATGGCACTCCTAAACCTCTTTTTCTCAACCCAAAGAATCCCTGTGGGACCAACCAGCCTTTTACTGCCACCAAGGATCTATGATTTCAAGTCTTGCCTAAAAGGGGTGCTCTCTGGGGTTCTCAATCCTAGATTATGTGACGTTTTATGTGTGGTAACAAATTAATGGGAGATAATGGTGCCTGTGAAGGGCCAGAGAGATTTTGATTATGTGGTGAAGATGATACTTAGTGCTAACTTCTTTAGGAAATAAAACACTATGCAGACGCACTAACGCTTCCTTTAATGGCTTAACACACTCTTCAGTTGACTTGGGTAAAGCTAAAGGTTGTGTTGACCAGTTTCGTCTGCGAGGATCCTATAGAAGCCACGTCTAAAGTTGAAGTAGCTGGAAACCACAACTTAGAATAAGAGCGCTTCTTCAGCCACAACTGTAGGGTCCCTGCCACTTGCCACCACAACACTGTTCTCGTTTTTCAACTGTAGAGAATCTCTTTCACACTGTCAAACACGATTATGCAGCCCTCTCTATAGCATGCTCTATGGTACATATCACTACAGCTGTTTTATATGTAAAAGAGACTTACAAAGACATTACTATGCATAGTGCCTGATACAGAGACCAAAACTTTAATTCCTGCAAAATTTTTTTTTATAGCAATGGCAGCAAGTGAACGAGGACAACCACCACCATATTCTAACATGTGGACCCTATATTGTCTAACTGATAAGAATCAACAAGGTCACCCATCACCACCACCTGCACCTGGGCCTTTTCCCCAAGCAACCCTCTATTTATCTAATCCTAAGGATCCACAGTTTCAGCAGCATCCACCAAAAGTCACTTTTCCAACTTATGTGATGGGCGACATCAAGAAGACCAGTGCCCCACCTTTTATCTTAGTAGGCTCAAATGTTCAGGAAGCACAGGGATGGAAACCTCTTCCTGGACATGCTGTTGTTTCACAGTCAGGTGTCTTGAGATATGTTGCAATGCAAGTGCCCACTGCTGTTCCTGCAGATGAGAAATACCAGAAACATACCCTAAGTCCCCAGAATGCTAATCCTCCAAGTGGACAAGATGTCCCCAGGCCAAAAAGCCCTGTTTTCCTTTCTGTTGCTTTCCCAGTAGAAGATGTAGCTAAAAAAATTTCAGGATCTGGTGACAAATGTGCTCCCTTTGGAAGTTACGGTATTGCTGGGGAGGTAACCGTGACTACTGCTCACAAAGTTCGCAAAGCAGAAACTGAAAACTGGTAGGTACAGTTTCCTACCATAATATTTAGGCCTTAACACACGCGCATTTTAAGCATTTTGATTTCTTGACCTAGAGATTTAGAGATTTAAAAACAATTTGAGATAATAAGTTGGGGTATACTCTAATTTCCTGGGGTTATTGTCTCCAACTTCCTAACCACCAGTTACTAATAAATGCACAGCAGGTGCACTGTACCATAATGACTCATGCCAAGGATTTGATGCCTGATACGTGAAACTAATGAACTCAGTCGCCTTTGACTACCTAGTCCATTGTCTAACACAGTGGTAGATGCAAAAAGGGGATGGATTTTTAAAACAGGACAATTTAGTTGGCATGTTTAGGGAGTAGGGAGGAGATGGGAACAACTGAAGAGCAAGGTAAGAGAGAAAAGTCTTGATTATGTAACGGAGCACTTAATCCACGTGGTAAGAGGCAGTAGATGGATAAGTGAGAGGCAAGAGTAAAGAGCTAAACAACAGCTGAGGTTAACTGTGGATGAGAGAGTTTGATCACTCACAAATCATTTTTTAATTTTTCATTCATACTTAATGCCAAGCCTTATGCTAGCCGTCCTCCCCTATGTGTGGACAGTAAAGTGAGCAAAAACAAGGGACCTACATCTTAGTTGGGGAGACAGACAAAAAAGTGTATTACAACATGTAAAGTATTATGGAGCAAACAAGGTACTGACACAGGCCTACCTTTGTCACTATTAGATAGGGTGTTCAGGCTCAGATGTAAACTGACACCCGAGCACGAGAAGGAGCCAGCTTTGCACAGTGCACCCAGTCTGTGTCCTAGGGCAGAAAAGAACATGGGGGTTCCAGAGACAGCAAAGTAGGCCACAGTGAGACTGGCTGGGGGGAAATGGGGAGATTGTATAAAATGAAGAAAGATTTTGATTGAAAGTTCAATGGGAAGGCAGCACAAGTGTTTTAAGCAGAAGAATGATTGATTGATTGATAGAATCAGATTCCTGTTTTTATTAGATCCCTCGGGCTGCTATGTGGAAAACAGATTAGCAGTAAGGGGGAGGTCAACAGAGGAAGTGGGGAGATGAGTTGAAAGTACAGAAGTGTTATATACCAATTAGTTACTTAAAATAATTAGTGGGAATTTTAACTTGAACATCTGAGAGATCGACAAAAGCTAGATTTCATTCATAAGCAGGCTCAAGGACAAGTTACTATATTTAAGGAAAGACAAAATTATCTTAGGGCTACATGTACTTCTTCAAACTCTTTATGGACTTACTTCTAGTGGAATTGCCAAAATGGCTGTTTTCAGCATGAAATTGCTGGGATATTTCAGTGCAAAAGCCCATAGGTAACTAGTTAAGCTTAGTAACAGAGCAGGAGGGTAAACCTTGCATTTCTGATCTTCTACTCATTTCACATGTTCAGTTTCATGTTTAACTTTAAACAATGCAATGTTTGCATTATTCCTAACAGATCCAGAAATGACGCTGTTTGGGTCAACATTTCAGGGAGGAGTCTGCCACCAGTGTAATGTATCAATAAACTTCATGCAAGCATACAATTTTGTACTGCCTTTTTTTGTAATTTAGGAAGACTACAACCAACCAACCAAACACAAAAGGCCTATCTTTTCAGACTTATAAAGCAATAGCATTTTCCAACTCCTATGTATATACTTTTAAACCATTCCCACTCTAACAAACAGATCTAGTAACAAATTTTCTAACCAGGTAGTTCCACTTGATTCTGCATTTGAGATTCACACCGAATGAATACAGTAGCACCTCTCTATGCTGTGTCTATCCAGAGATGATTAACTGAATGCTAAATGCCTACTTACCACTATGCATGCCAGGTAACTGGTTATCTCCTTGGCCCTGGGAGCTATGGTACCACAAGGACTTCTTTCATAGGACACTTCTAACAATTTAGGATAGTATTAAGTGGCAACATTAGTATATTTGAAATTTTAAAAGAAACCACACTTTTGGGGAACATTCTAAAGCCTTTATTTAGCATCAGGTAGATTATTTCATTATAACACTTGTTAACTTCAAGACAGCAATTAAAATCATGGACTGGCAGCTACCTAAGGCCCCTGGGAGCAGTATCTCAGTCTGGGGTTTGGGTGGATAAATACTATAAGATTTAAGATTAATGTGCCCCAATTAAAGGGGCAAAACTACTGTACAGTAGGTCTCCACACATATTTTAAGTACACAGGTACCTTGCAAACTTGAAATGCACAAGACCTCCTTTTATATAGTTTGATACTTACATACATGAGTGCAACTTAATTTCTCTAGTGGCATTTGCCACTGGAAGTGGAAGCATTTAACAAGGTTTGTCATTATGTAATAGTGATTAAAATCTATATTTCTAGGGCATTTTTGTGAATTTCTAGATTTTATACATATTTTCAGTTCAAATGTAAACTTAAACATTTTAATGATACTGACTGCAGAAAACTGTAAAAGTAAATTCAGAGCACTAAGTAAACGAAATACTTTTCCAGTTTAATTCTTTAGAATTTTCAAATCAGAAATATCTATTCTGATTATTCAGGCATTTTTTTTTCTTCTTGGAAGATGGAAGGGGTAAAATTGGGAGGATTAGTATGAATAAAAGCCATCTTATCAATGGAGTCTTTATAAAATGACATAACCTCTATATTTCAGCAATAAACATTGTATAGGAGGAGAGTTCTAAATATGTCAAAGGTTACATCTAAAACATTCAAGCATGACAGCATAAAAATATTCAAAATAACTTGATTTGGGATTACTATATAGTTCCATAAAGCTAAAGTTACATTTAGGTATAAACCTTCAGTAAATATGGCAACAGCAACCATAAAAAGCATATTCCCCAGCAGTTTTCTCTTACCTCTATATAAAATAGTATTCCAAATAAGTACGTTTTATAGCAAAATTATGCGTTTTTCCTAAGACTTTCATCACCAATATCGCCTTATACCTTGCTTTTGTTGGGTGAAATGCAGTTATCTCATGAGTGTTTTTTCTTTTTCTTTTTTAAAGATAAGTAGAAACCAAGGAAAAAAAATTTAAAAACATAGGTTTAAGACTTATTTGTAGATTAGCCAAACACCCTGACTTGTATGCATTTTAATAAATGTCAGGCAAATTGAAGTAATTTCTGTCCCAGTAGCTGCCAGAGTAAATCCAGTCCTGTGCTCCATTGTAGGGATTAGGACCTTGATGGAACCACCTGTTAAAAGAAAAAGGACAAGACTTACAGGGGAAACTGGAAAATCACAGGCTGTTTCTTCACTAGCTTGCAGTATTTTTCTATTGCAGCAACTCATTCTGTGAGTGAGGGATTTCTAAAGAGATGCTGAAGTGATGATGCTGTTTTTCTGCTTAGGTAGGGAACAGGTCTGTGGAATAATATTCCAAAAGGGGTAATGATAACATGCAAAAGGCATATGGATTTCCCACCAGAATCTAGCAAGCTACTTGACAGAAGCAGGGTCTTCTAATAGGTTGGTTCAAAACAATGTATTTGTCTAACCGGTTTACCCTCTAGCCTGGGTCTTATTTTCCACAACAAGGCATTTTTTTAAGTAGTTGGGAATAAATTAGGATAACGAAATTAACATTTACAGCATACCCACAGCAGTATGTAAGGCACTGGTTCAGTGTAAATGCCCTTCAAACTCTTTTTTTTTTTCTTTGAGAAGCAGTTTTGCTGTTGTTGTCCAGGCTGGAGTGCAATGGTGCGATCTCAGCTCACTGCAACCTCTGCCCCCCGGGGTGAAAGCGATTCTCCTGCCTCAGCCTCCCCAGTAGCTGGGATTACAGGCATGCACCACCACACCCAGCTAATTTTGTATTTTTAGTAGAGACAGGGTTTCTCCACATTGGTCAGGCTGGCCTCGAATTCCTGACCTCGTGATCCGCCCACCTTGGCCTCCCAAAGTGCTGGGATTACAGGTGTGAGCCACCGCGCCTGGCCTCAAACTCTTAAACCTCCATTTTACAGATGAGAAGCTGAATGTCTAAGCAGTTAAATAACCTGCCCAACCTAGTAACTGATGGCAAATTTAGGTTTAAGGTTAAAGACCATGATTTTTCTAATATACCATGCTACACATAATCCAAAAGACATGAATAGACATTTCTGAAGACATATAAATAGCCACCAGGATACGAGAAAATGCTCAACATCACTAATTATGAAGGAAATGTGAATAAAACCCACAAGATTATCATCTTACACCAGTTAGGATGGCAATTATTAAAAAGAAAAACATGCTGGCGAGGATGCAGAAAAAAGCGAGCTCATACACTGGTAGTGAAAATATAAATTAGTACAGCCATTATGGAAAACAGTATGGAGATTTTTTGGGGTTTTTTTTTTTTTGAGACGGAGTCTTGCTCTGTCTCCCAGGCTGGAGTGCAGTGGCGCGATCTCGGCTCACTGCAAGCTCCACCTCCCGGGTTCACGTCATTCTCCTGCCTCAGCCTCCTATCTGGGACTACAGGCGCCTGCCACCATGCCCGGCTAATTTTTTGTATTTTTAGTAGAGACGGGGTTTCACCATGTTAGCCAAGATGGACTCGATCTCCTGACCTCGTGATCCACCTGCCTCGGCCTCCCAAAGTGCTGGGATTACAGGCATGAGCCACCGCGCCTGGCCTGAGATTTCTTAAAAAAACTTAACTACCATAGGATCTGGCACTCCCACTACTGGGTATCCAAAGGAAAGGAAGTCAATTTATCAAAGGGATACCTGCATCCCTATGTTTATAACAGCACGATTCACAATAACAAAGATACGGAATCAACCTGTGCCCATCAGTGGATGAATGGATAAAAGTCAGTGGAAATAACTTTTTTTCAGGCCTGGGACAACTCTGCGGGGTTTGTGTTAGATAGGCCCTTGCTCTGGGGTCACAGTGTCTGGCATCCCTGCCTCGTCTGCACACAGTAGCCTGCCTGAGGGCTCAGCCACACCCCCTGACTCAGGCACGCACCTCGTCTTCCAGTCCTCTTCTGACTTGGACCTGTTTTTGCGGGCTGCTCTTTGTTTTTCCTCAAGTCGTTTTTTTTCTTCACTAGCTTGATCTAAAATAAGAACATCAATACAAACCATTAACACTACATAAAGGATGCCAGGCACAGTATTAAGCACAAGAACTTCACAAAAGAACCATCTACACGTATCTCCCTTTTATTAGAACACAAATACCAGTCAAATATCAAGCAAAAATTGTAACAGATACCTGGGCTAGTAAGAGGCAGAGCTGGTATCACAGACGCAGCATCTCTTTGACAGCCTATGCTCTTAACAACCTTGCCAAGAACAACCTGTTTATTCTTAAGGCCAAAACAACTGTGTTAAAATTCTTCAGTGAAAAACTGGGTGTAAAAACTAAATAAATGTGAAATTATTCTAAATTCTTAGTGAGACCTCACAAAGCTCCTTCAGATGCCATTCTTAAGAAATTTAAACTGTCTTCCAAAATACTGTTGCTGTGTCTCGCTTTTTCTCCACTGTGGCACTATGACATGTTAGATGTGATGGCTCTATCATAAGAGGCTGCCTAGTGTGGGAGAGGATGTTTAGCAGCATCCCTGGCCTGCAGATGCCACTAGTCCCTCCTAAGAAGTGACAACCAAAGTCTTCCGACTTTGCTACATGTCTCCTTGGGGGGAAAAATGTCCCCCTTTTGAGAACCACTGAGTTAGAAGAAATTTAACACTATAAGATAAAAATGGGCTGGGTACAGTGGCTCACGCCTGTAATCCCAGCACTTTGGGAGTCTAAGGTGGGCGGATCACCTGAGGTCGGAAGGTCCAAGACCAGCCTGGCCAACAGGGTGAAACCCCATTTCCACTAAAAATACAAAAATTAGCCGGGTGTGATGGCACGTGCCTGTAGTCCCAGTTACTCAGGAGGCTGAGGCACAAGAATAGCTTGAACCCAGGAGGTGGAGGTTGCAGTGAGCCAAGATTGCGCCACTGCACTCCAGCCTGGGACACAGAGCAAGACCGTATAAAAAAGAAAAAAATGTTGTAATTGATACCCCATTTACCCTGATGTGATTATTACATATTGTATGCCTGTATCAAAATATCCCACATACTACATAAGTATATACACCTACTTATACCAACACACAAAAACATTTAAGTTATAATTAACCAAGGGGAGGCCACACTCTCCTCTGAGGCTGACAAGGTGCCTGAAGTAGACAGTGACTTAATTAGTCGGAATATGCCTCTGGCCATCTCCAGTATATTAAATTCTCAGGAGAGTATTACCACAATAATATGAGCTAATAAGGTCTGCTCAGATTTCCAAATTTAAAATAAAAGTTACTGAATTTAAATTGAATGTTAACTCAAACTTAATCTCTAAGAGAGACTAAAAATGCTAGTACCCCAATGATGCTAACAATCACCAGGAATAAAACAAAGCATCATCCCCTGAGAAATGAGTCTTCACTGGTGGCTTCGGCACATGCTAGTTACCTATCTCTCCATTTTCCATGGCTCTGATATCAGGCCGTAACCTGCAGTCTGTCTTGGGAATCACACTCTCCATGTCTTTGTCTACTTCATTCAAAACCATTGCAAAACTAGTAAAATTATACATCTGAAAAGAAGCAAAAGGATGAAATTAAAATATGCCAAGGCATAACGCAAAATGAAATGTCCTGAAAGTAGAAGAGGGTTGACTTGACAATGACCCCCTCCCTTTCGTGGTAACAATGGCCAGTCTTTCTCAGATCACACATATCTAAATGTTTTCACCAAAATCTGCACCATCTGTGGGTATCTCTCAAAAAAATCTCAAAGCAGGCTTTGCAGAATAAATATTCTCTATCATGATCAACTTTAAATAGAACTCTAAGCAAAAATCAACATTCTTTTATCTTCATTAAAATCATTCCTTGCTGGGTCTGGAGGGCTGGTACTGACTAGGCTGCACCAGCTTATATTTAATAAGGACCGGTTTTACCGCTAAGTAGTTATTAAAGAAGCCCCAGTGAAGTGCTAACCCAACACATCCTCCCAGCCAGATGCCAGAGGGATGGACAGCATGATGCACTTAACGACGTGCTGAGCTCAGGCAAGAAGGGAGCACCCGGGAGCCAGTGGGGGCTCAGGATGCCAACCTGCCTGTCTCCATGCCGCCTGGGCTGACCCTGCACGTGCCAGGAAAGAGCGCCACAATGCTGAACACAGACAGTGAGGCCACAGCCAGCAAGCCCAGTCTCACCTGGGCAGAATTTGGAGGCCGTGGGGCTATTCGCCATAGAAGAACACTTCCAGGGATAATGAATACACTTTCAGAATCCGGCATTGGCATTTCATCCGACTCCTCAGAGGTGCTCAACTAGAAAAACCAACCAATGAACAAAATTTAAGTAGAAAGTTTTAAGATACGGTCAAGCACCACGTAATGGCATTTTCAGTCAACAACAGGCTGTAAATATGATGGCAGTCCCCTAAGGTTACAGCGGAGCATGTATAGAAATCTGCTATATGGCATTTGATATTGGCACTGCAGATCAAGTAAGGGAAATGACCGATAGTAATGGTGTTAGGACTTTTGGCTTTCCACATGAAAAAAGAGATATACATAAAAATACATACACGATCTAAGTTTGTGTAAGTACACTGTATGAGGTTCGCACAATGATGAAATCACCTAAGGATTTCTTAGAACATATCCCTGTCCTTAGGAAAATACATATACACTTACAAATTGTAAACCATCGTTTATTGCACACCACTAGAATGTAAACTACATCAGGGCAGGGACACTGTGACTTTCTAATTCTTATATCCTTACTTTGAACACAGTGTGGGAAGCCAACGGATACCTGCTGAATGCCCAAGTGGGTGCTAAGAGTCTCACAAGCTTCGTGTGTTGTGCCACTTAGTGTTATCCGCATTTAAGTCACTATCATCATCACTCTTTCCTATAGGGTTTTATGTTTTTAAGGCTGTTTCCTTTTTAAAGACAAAATAATTCATTTGAGTATTTATTTTTAATATTTTTGAGATAGGGTCTTGCTCTGTTGCCCAGGTTGAAGTACAGTGGTGCAATCACAGCTCACTGTAACCTCCAACTCCTGGGTTCAAGCAATCCTCCTGCCTCAGCCTCCCAAAGCATCATTTGAGTATCTACTAAGGAACTACTGGAGGCCCAGCCACTGGGGTGCTAGAGAAGTACCATCACTACCTGACTTTCGTGGAGCTCACGCACTAGAGAGGAACAGTCTGAGAACAACAAAAGGTTACATTCTTGGGGAAGCAACTAAACCTATCAATGGCACAAAACCAGGAGGGATCCTGAATGTATCTGGGGAAAAGAGAATTTTTCATTAGATGAAACACAGGGAGCCAGCGTTTCCTCAGGCTCCCCTCCCCGCGGCCCCAGCTATGCTAGTGCTCTATGTATGTGGTCTTTATGCAACAACCCCTCGAGGAGAGGTCACGACCGCTTTTTAGACATATGGAATGAAGGCTTTGGAAGGGTAAGTCATAGTCCCAGCATCACACAGTGAACAAATCTAGAACTACTGGCTGAGACACATTCAGTGAATATACAGTTTACAAAATAGCACAGAGGTGACAACGCTAATGACACAAACTTCCCGCAGCGTCTGTGTTCAGGAACATCAGAAATCCATGGTAGGCAGATGACAGGAACACAGAAATGAGAGAGACCAGAAAAGCAGTGGATGTGTGAGAATACCTGCTCTCTCCAAGGGGAAAAAAAAAGCACTTTTTCACAGATTGACTGGGAATTTAGGGAGTATAAGGAATGTTCTCTGGAATTTCACCAACATTCTTGGCCATCCCCACTCTGTGAAGAGGTTGGAAGGCAAGCGTGTTGGGAGGTTGTCTTTGTCAAGGTGCCTCCTATTAGCAGGAGCTGCCGCCAAGGAGTTTGTGCCGGGGGTCCCAGAATCCCAGACATGCCCTTCTCAGCCCCGTCAGTTTCCTGCTGGCTGTGGAGCACCGTCGGTGCAGTTCCCGTGGGCGGGAACATGGGATATAAAGAGGGAAGCAGAACTGTGCACACACAGCTGAAGGGAAACAAAGAAAGAAAGAAACAGCCCCAGCCACAGGAAAGCAGAATGCTCCGGCCCTTTAATAAACCTCTTTTCACTTTGGGAGCAAGGCTAACTCCGTCTAAAAAGAAAGTCACTCATAAATACACCTTCTGCTTTTGAGGGATCTTAGGGCTTCCTGAACGTTCACATGCATAAGAAACGCTAAAGAGCCCCAGAGACTGGTCTTCAGTAGGTCTGAGGTGAAGCTGGGCCGCCTGCATTTCTAATGAGCTCGCAGATGATGCTCAAGATGCCAGTCTGAGGAAGTACTTTTGGCAGAAATGACTTTATCAGTCTTTACTATGAGCAGATACTATTCTGAGCCCATTATGTTTGTTAACTCAATTAACAGGTAGGTGCTATTATAGTGCCCGTGTTACAAATGAAGGCACTGAGGCAGAGAGATGAGAAATCTCGGCTTGTACTGCTCATCACCGGTGGGGCTAAGATTCTAACCCAGAGTTTGCGCTTGGAACCATTATCTTGGTTACTGGAAAGGAATACATCCTCCAATATTTCCTGTCCAAAGAGGTGCAGTCCTCGAGCATTTATGCCTGGAGGGAAGGGGCAGGAGTTTGCTAACCACTGGAGCCTGCTTGGGACCACGTGACAAGAAGCCACGTACGTGCTTCCCCTGCTGGGATTTAACGGTCCCACAAAGAAGAAAGTTTAGTAAGAAGAGGAAAGCAGCCCAGGGATGACTCCTTTAACTACGACAGTCTTAACTTCGGTAATTTCATGATACGGAACAAGGCAACAAAACTGATGATAAGCATGAAAATGTCAGAGAGAATTTTGGAGGAAATTTTAAATCTTCAACAATTTCAACTTTCGATGCACATAAACAGGAGGAAAAGAAAATTTGTTTCATTAAGATGAACTCCAACATTCCAAAGCTATGTGAATTAAAGCAAAGCTCCACATATAACTGCTCCACAGTTAAAAAACCGATAGGTGTCCACATCCTATACAAGGCTATGCCGAGTACTTGTTAAAGCAAATGTCTGATCATTAAAAAGAGAAAAGTGACATGCATTAGCAACAAGGCAGAAGACAGTCAAAACTGTGACCCTAGAACAGGCCAACTCCAAAAGGATTAGTACACATTGAAGAATCCAGTTATTCCTTCGATACCACCTTACAGGATGTTCACCTGTTTGCTGTTCTTCTTCTCTTCTGTATTTTTCTTATCATTTTTTTTGTAAGCATCAAATGTGGCAGGGTCAACACTGTATAAACATTCAGTCCACTTCCCATAGAGGGCACAGAGCTTCTTTTTGCTGTCAAGAAAAACTGATGTTTAGTTAACAAACCAGGGTTTGTTTTTTTAAAGCTGACAGCACCTGGTATTCCCAGGTGGTCTCCTATCCAAGTACTAACCAGGCTTGACCCTGCTTAGCTTCCAAGAGCAGATGAGATCAGGCGTGTTCAGGATGGCATGGCCATAGACTGTTTTGCTGCAACTGAATATTACTATAAAGGTGTGTACAACTCACAGAGTCTCACTCTGTCACTCAGGCTGGAGTACAGTGGTATAATCATGGCTCATTGTAGCCTCAACCTCCTGGGCTCAAGGGTTCCTCCCACCTCAGCCTCCAGAGTAACTGGGTCCACAGGCATGCGCCACCACGCCTGCCTAATTAAAAAAAAGTTTTTTTGTAGAGACAGGGTCTCACTATGTTATCCAGGCTGGTCTCGAACTGGCTGCAAGCAATCCTCGCCACTCAGCCTCCCAAAGTGCTGGGAATACAGGCGTGAGCCACTGTGCTCAACCAAATCAGGTTCTTTAATGAAATAAACTTCCTTGTAGAAGAAAGATTTTTCAACTTATTAGAATGCTTGTTTCCTAGGTTATGGCAATTTTTTTTTGTTTTTTTGTTTTTTTTTAGATGGAGTCTCGCTGTCACCTGGGCTGGAGTGTGGTGGTGCGATCTCGGCTCACTGCAACCTCCGCCTCCCAGGTTCAAGCAATTCTCCTGCCTCAGCCTCCCAAGTAGCTGGGATTACAGGTGCCCACCACCATGCCCGGCTAATTTTTTTGTAATTTTAGTAGAGATGCAGTTTCATTATGTTGGCCAGGCTGGTCTTGAACCTGACCTCGTGATCTGCCCACCTCAGCCTCCCAAAGTGCTGGGATTACAGCACTTTGCGCCAGCCGACAATGTATTTTAATACCGACATTTTATCTAGTGAACAAAATCTATACTATTCAACATTTAAAATGGAAATTTTACCTTTTATCTTGAATGTAGCCTTCAACTTTGTGTAATTCCTTACCAAAAAGGCCACATGGCTTAAAATTCAATACACATTTGTCCCCAGTCCTATAAAGAAAATATTAAGTTCAGATTATCATTTATTAGCAAAGCAGCAGCAGAGGAAAATAACTGTGATCACTTTTCTAGCAGTAGCTACTGTTTACGGATTTTCTCTGTGTGCCAGGCTCCATACTAAAGTGATAATGATTAATCCTCGATTGGTAATCTTCCCACCATAAAGAAAAGGTATGTGAGGTGCAGAAAGAATACATGACTTGCCTAAGGTCACAAAGTAGAATGGGAGCCCAGTTCCTTCGAGTAACTCCTATGCCCCGTCTCCCTGGCCCCCACTAAACAAAGGAAGCAAAATGAGCTGAGAGATGGAATTAAGGTTCACAGAAGGTGCGGAAGCTGGGTTCACCCAGTCTTCCTTAATCAGAGACTTTAATGAACCCTCTTTATTAAATAAAAGGGCTTCTAGTCATTCAAGAGTTGGTTATATTGCCTGATTTCTTTTTTTTTTTTTTTTTTTTTTGAGATGGAGTCTTGCTCTGTCACCCAGGCTAGAGTGCAGTGGCACGATCTCTGCTCAGTGCAACCTCCAGCTCCTGGGTTCAAGCAGTTCTCCTGCCTCAGCCTCCCGAGTAGCTGGGATTATAGGTGCCCACCACTACACCTGGCTAATTTTTATATTTTTAGTACAGACGCGGTTTCACCATCTTGGCCAGGCGGGTCTCAAACTCCTGACCTCGTGATCCACCCGCCTCAGCCTCCCAAAGTGCTAGGATTACAGGCATGAGCCACCACACCTGGACTATATTGCCTGACTCTTAAATTTTCATCAGCCTGTTCTAGAGCTTTTCTTTAAAAACAAACAAAACAAAAAAACTGAAGTCCACTAAAACTGCTTGATGAAAACTAAAGGAATGGACGAAGTGCCTTACTTGTGGTTTATGATTTCCACATTGCCGTACTGTTCGATCCACAGTTTACCCACAATGATATTATGCACACAGCAGGTGGGATTTGTCCACGTATATGCCTCATTGTGTCTAAAAAACAAAACCAAACCCAGAAACATAAATGAGAGGTATCACTTTGTTTAAAAAGTACACTTGCTCCAAATGCCATTACTCAGAATAACAAACCAGGCTGCTCGAGCTAACTAGGTTCTAAGACTTTAAAAATTCTATTGATGTTAACTCACCGTAAAATTGGGATCATTTGCCCATTCTTGTTTCTTAAAAGGGACTAACAGCTTAAGAAAAAATTCTATACTTCCACTAAACTCCAAATAAACTACGTACATAATCATTTTAAGCATTCAAAAGTGTCATGAAACATTAAAAAAAGATAAAGTAGAGACAGAAAATAAAAAGTCTATTTAGCACTTTCTAGAGAAAGTACCCTCCAGCTCACCAAAGGAAAAAAACTCATCTATGTGAATAAACTCCAGTTTTATAATCCTATATACCCAGAGGAATAGACATCATTCTACCATAAAGATACATGCATGGGAATGTTCACTGCAGCACTGTTCACAATAGCAAAGACATGGAATCAACCTAAATGCCCACCAATGATAGACTGGATAAAGAAAATGTGGCACACATACACCATGGAATACTACACAGCCATAAAAAAGAACAAGATCATGTGTCTTTTCCGGGAATATGGAGGAGCTAAAGGCCATTATCCTTAGCAAACTAATACAGGAACAGAAAACCAAATACCACATGTTCTCATCTATAAGTGGGAGCTGAATGATGTGAACTCATGGACACAAAGAAGGGATGAACAGACACTAGGGCGTACCTCAGGATGGAGGTTCGGAGGAGGGAGAGGATCAGAAAAAAATAACTATTGGGTACTAGGCTTAGTACCTGGGTGACGAAATAATCTGTACAACAAACTCCCATGACAATAGTTTACCAACAGAACAAACCTGCACATGTACCCCCAAACCTAAAATAAAAGTTAAAGAAAAAAGGAAAAGCTTTATTATTATTATTATTTTTTTTTTTTTGAGACAGAGTCTCACTCTGTCACCCAGGCTGGAGTGCAGTGGCAGGATCTCGGCTCATTGCAACCTTCACCTCTCGGGTTCAAGCGATTCTCCTGCCTCAGCCTCCCAAGTAGCTGGGACTACAGGCATGTGCCACCACACCCAGCTAATTTATTTTTAGTAGATTCAGGGTTTCGCCATGTTGGCCAGGCTGGTCTCAAACTCCTGACCTCAGGTGATCCACCCACCTCGGCCTCCCAAAGTGCTGGGATTATAGGCGTGAGCCACCGCTGCACCTTCATATATTCGTCCTTAGATATGTGTCTTTTAATTTACATAAGGTAAAATTCATTTTTGTTGGTACTCAGGTTTATGCTTGTACAGATCTGTATAACCACCACTAACACAATCAGAATCCTAAACAACTCCTCCACCCACAAAGACTTCGCTCGTGCTTCTCCTGGTAGTCAAACCTTTCTCCACTCCTAATCTCTGGATCTCCAACTCATTCCTTATCCCCAACAACTGATCTGTTCTCCATTGCAATAGTTTTTCCTTTTCCAGATGTCATATAAATGTAGATTACCTTTTGAGATTAGCAACTTCAATTTGTATAATGCACCTGAAATTCATCTGTGTTGTTCTACGTATCAATCTTTGTGCTGAGTAGGATTCCGCTGTATGGATATGCCACAGTTTGTGTGACCATTCACCCACTGAAGGGCACGTGGGCTGTTTTCAGTTTTTGGTGATGATGAATAACGCTACTGTAAACATTTGTATACAGGTTTTGGGATGAACGTAAGTTTCCATTTCTCTAAGGTAAATACCTAGGCGTAGTATTGCTAAGTCGTGGAAAACACAAGGTTAACTATACAGAAACTGCCAAACTGTTCTCCAGGGTGGCTCTACCATTTTACATTCCAACACCAAAATACACAGGCTGAGCATTCCAAATTCAAAACTTGGACATCTGAAATGCTCCAAAATCTGACACTTTTTGAGCACTGACATGACATTCAAAGGAAATGCTCACTGGAACACTTCAGATTTGGGAATTTTGGATTTGAGATGCTAAACTGGTAGGTATATTGCAAATATTACAAAATCTGAAAATATTCAAAATCCAAAACACTTTTGGTATATTTTTAAAAAGGGATACTCAACCTGTATGAGATTTCTAGCTCTTCCACATCCTTGTCAGCACTTGGTATTGTCAATGTTTACAATTATTTTGATTTTAGACATTGTAATAGGTATAAATATAAATTGTAATAGGTAAAAATAGGATAGCTCACTGTGGTTTTAACTCTGTAGTTCTCTAATAACTGATGCTGTTGAACATCTTTTTAAATTTTTTTTTTTTTTAGAGATGAGGTCTTATTCTACTATCTAGGATGGAGTGCAGTGGTGGATCATAGCTCACTGCAGCCTCGAACTCCTCGGCTCAAGCAACCCTCCTGCCTTAGCTTCCCTAGTAGCTATGACTATAGGCATGTGTCCCCATGCCTGGCTAGATTTATTTTATTTTATTTTTTTAGAGACAGAGTTTCACTATGTTGCCTAGGCTGGTCTTGAACTCCTGGCCTCAAGCAATTCTCCTGCCTCAGCCTCCTAAGTAACTGGAATTATAGGTGTGAGCCACTACAATCAGCTGACAGCATCTTTTCATGTGCTTATTTGCCATATATATGTATATATGTGAAGTATCTATTCACATTTTTTGCCCAATTTTTTATTGGGCAAAATAATTTTTTATTGTTCTGTTTTGTTGTTGTTCCAGACACAGGGTCTCACTCTGTTGCCCAGGCTGGAGTACAGTGGCACAATCATGGCTCACTGTAGCCTCGAACTCCTGGGCTTGAGAGATCCTCCCCCTTGAGCCTCCCAAGTAACTGGGACTCTAGGTGCATGTCACCAAACCTGGCTATTTTTAAAATCTTTTAGTAGAGACAAGGATCCACTATGTTGCCCAGGCTGGTCTCTAACTCCTGGGCTCAAGTGATCCTCCCACTTCAGCCTCCCAAAGTGCTGGGATTACAGGCATGAGTCACTGCGCCTGACCTTATCATATCTTATTGTTGAGTTTTAAGAATTCTTTATATATCGTGGCTACAAGTCCTTTGTTGGCTATACGATTTGCAAATAATTTTTACTATTCTATAGCTTATCTTTTCATTCTCTGAACAGTATCTTTCAATATAAGGTTTTTAACTTAATAAAATCTAATTTATCACTTTTTGTCTTTTATGGGTTATAATTTTGGTATCATATCCATAAGAGTTCTTTGCCTAATCCAAAGTTGTAAGAGTTTCTCCTATGTTTCCTTCCAAAACCCTTTGTTTTACATTTTATGTAAATGATCTATTTTGAGCTGATTTTTGTAAAAGGCGTGAGGTCTAGCTTGAGGTTCATTTTTTAACATACAGATGTCCAACTGTCTCCATAGCACAGATGGTTGTCTGTGGAAAGGACTATTCTTCTTAGCTGTATTGCCTTTGCACCTTTGTCAAAAATCAACTGACCACATTTCTGCAGGTCAATTTCTGGATTCTCTTCCCTGTTGCATTAATCTATACTTTGTCTATAGTTTGGCCATCACCACACTGTTTTGATTACAACAGCTTTAGAGTTAAGTCTTAAAATTGGGTAGTGGGAGTCCATCAATTCTGTTCTTCCTTTTCAAAATTATTTTGGCTGTTCTATGTCATTTGCCTTTCCATGCAAACTTAGAATTTGTAACTTAGAATTTGTAAGTTAGAATCAACTTCTCTGTATCTATTAAAAATCATCTTGGGATTTTGATTTGGATTGTGTTCATACAGATTGCTTATAGATCAGTGAGGGGTGAACCGACATCTTAACTATAATTGAGGCTTCCAAATATATCGAGACACAGTGTGTCTCTGCATTACTCACGTAATCCTTGATTACTTTCAACCGTATCTTGTAGTTTTCAACATACACATCCCGTACATATTTTGACATTTGCATTCTGCCATTAAGCCTATCCCAGTTATTATATGCTATTACTATATTTTTAGTACTAAAATTTCCAAAAATACTTTTTTTTTTTTAAGCTAAAATGTCTTTTTCTATTTTAGTTTGTTGAGATTTTCCTGTTGCTTGGTATGCTGAATGATTTTGGATTGTATTCTGCACACCTGAATATTATAAGACTCTGTCCTCTTAACCTCTTCTAGAGAATACTGATAAAAATTTTGTTTTAGTAGGCAATTAACAGAGTTTCAGGCCAGAAGTCCTGACTTCCCTCCTGTGGGCTTTGATTCCAGTGTCAGTTTAGTTTTCAAAGCCTCTGTAGTGCTGCTCAGATCTACCTCTCGATAGCCATCCAGGGACCTGGCTCTCAGGCCACACAGCATTTCAGATCCTGAGGCCCTTGTGTACCCTTCTGGGTCATTTCAATGCATGCGTGTAGGGATGAGCTTAGGAACTCATAATGCAGCTTTAGGGGACCCCTTTCTTGAGCTCCCTCCTCTTTGTGGTTTCCCCAACACTCTTAGACACCAGGGGGCGCTTTCTCTCCCCTCCGGCTGGCAAGCTGGGGTTTGAACCTCTCTGCTCTGTCTTGTATCTCCCACAACTAGGTCTTCCTCTGGGGCAAAGGGGTAAAAGAAAAAAAAGAAAAACAAGTAACAGGAATTCTCTCCCACTCTTTGGACCCCAGGGGTTCCTTTACTCAGTTTCTCTGGCCAAAGAGAAGGACTCTGAGTTTGAGGCACATGTGTGATTGCCACAGCCACCCACCATCGCAGCAGGAGTGTAGCTACAGACCCTAGTGCTTGCTTTGGGGCAAGGCTGTGAGACAAAATTAAAACAGGATTTCCCCTATTCTCTACTTCCTGCAAGGGTATCCTAGGTCCTTTAATTAGAAAGAAAGAGTTACTCTTAGAACTTTTTCGGTCTGCCTCCAATCCCCAGTTCTGCAATTGGCTGCTCTGATTCTAAGCCAGGAGATTTGGGAGAAATATGTAAAACCAGTAAACTCACTGCCATATTGGTGTTCAGGTTTTGAATTCTCTCCCCAGTCTGCCTGCTACTATCTGCTTTTCAGAGTCTTTGGGTTGTTGCTTTGTCTTCTGTCCAGGGTATCTAGTTGTAATCAGTGTTAAAGAGATAGGGTATCGTATGCTTATTCTATCCTAACTGGAATTAACTGTGGATTTAAAGCTAATCTTGCAAAAGAAGAGAACTCTCAATTTAATGCCTAACATGTGCCACACAATCGTCATTTCATTATTTCTCAGAGTGAATTCACTTTGAAAGATCTGTAAACAAAACATTGGCACAAGGATATAAAAAAGCATGTTTCATATGAACTACCATGAAGCAATTAACTCCATCGATCTTAAAACAGATCCAAACACCAGAGTCAAACATCAAGTTAAACTATTTACACAGACCCAGATTAATTAGCAATGGCTACTGCCATGGTTCGCAAATTCTTTTACATAGAGGTAGACAGTTTGCACTGTATGAAAGCTGTTTCTTTTTCTCCAGCTTTTGAACAGTAAGGTCAGCTGAGTGTGCATGTCTGCACTTACATGCAGGTCTACATGAAAAGAGTGTAATGGCTTGATTAGAACTCACTCAAGGAGCTCCAAGGTGATGGTTCCTTTGGGTTCTGCTTCTACACTCTTCCCCCAGAATTTCAGTTTGGGATAGATTGAGCCATGAAAGATGAAGTCATTGTTTAATCCTTCAGCATGAAATGCACTGATTGGTGGGTGATGGCTGACCTGTTCGGAGATGAGTCTAAATCCAAGGTCATCTCTTAAGATTTAAAAAAAAAAAAAAAAAAAAAAAAAAAGCAACATTATAATTAACTCTATCATTAAACATGTACATAATTGCCCTTTCAAAGTAAACAATTCTTTTGTTGTTGTTGACACAAAATCTCGTTCTGTCGTTCAGGATGGAGCAGTGGCATGATCTTGGCTCACTGCAACCCCTGCCTCCCAGGTTCAAGCAATTCTCCTCCCTCAGCCTTCCGAGTAATTGGGATTACAGGCATGCACCACCACACCTGGCTAATTTTTGTATTTTTAGTAGAGACGGGGTTTCACCATGTTGGCCAGGTTGGTTTCGAACTCCTGACATCGTGATCAACCCGCCTCGGCCTCCCAAAGTGCTGGGATTACAGGCGTGAGCCACAGCGCCCAGCCAACAATTCTTTATTCTCATTGCAATGAAACAACTTAATATATGAGAAATTATACAAATGCAACCCAAACCACCAAATCCAATGTTGTAATGCTAGCTACTTGAACAAATTAAAATAAAGAACACCCAGATGAATTTGAATGATTTGCATGAAAAAATATTAGTCATGTAAATTTAAAACATATCATTCCTTTTATATTAAAATACAGAAATCCAGTGTGTCCACTTTCAAACATCTAGGGAATGAGATCAAAACTTGTGCAGAGAAGAGGAGGAACACATAGAAAAACTAAAGCCAAATAAAGTCCCTTAATCATATATAAACAAGACACGGGCTAGCTCAAGCAAACAGAACTGCACTTACAGATGTAGTCATTGGCTTTATGCAAACAATATATACTTACGCTAATATATTTTATTTATATTTTTTAATAAAGAGATATAAGAGGGCCTCACTGTTGCCCAGGCTGGAGCGCAGTGGCTAATGACAGGTGCAACCCCCCCACTGACCAGCACAGGAGTTTTGACCTGCTCCATTTCTGACCTCCCTCTCCTGGGAGGTCACCATATTCATGCCAAACTTAGTGCAGACACCTGGCCAGCATAGTGCACTACAGCCCAGAGCTCCTGGGCTCAAGAGATCCTGCTGCCTCAGCCTCTCAAGTAGCTGGGACTATAGGCCTGTGCCACCACGACCCAGCTAATAAACTTTAAACGATTATTTTTAGGAGATATACCTAAGGTTAAATGACGAGTTAATGGGTGCGTCACACCAACATGGCACATGTATACATATGTAACTAACCTGTACATTGTGCACATGTACCCTAAAACTTAAAGTATAAAAAAAAAAAACTCGATCATGTCTTATGATCTACATAAGGAAAAAGGAAGGGTGATTAATCCCATGTGATCAGGAATACCAAAATCCTTGCAATTATTTCTTAGAACGGTACCTTTTATGTATGTTTCAGTATTTTTTACAGTCTCTAAAGTAACAGCTATCCTAGAAACAAACACCAAAATTGTTAACTTGCTCCAGTCCTATATAACTGTTATTGGTGATGACCAATATGTATGTATTTCTCCTCTTCATCTGCAACGCTATATAAAGCATGCAAGTGAAAGGCCTCACCGCACTAATTCATAAGTCTCTCCCAGCAGTGGGTTGAAAGGCTTTCCAGTCCGTTCCCACTGAGAAGCAACAGCAGATACAGCAAACGCAGCTACACACTGTGGGACAGAGCATGAGAACAAGTCAAAAATAGCTGAGCTCGCTCCGCATTCTTTTAGGAACTGAAATTTTGCCGAAGACAGTAATTTACAGAATTATTCTGAGGAGTTTAATTACTTTGGAGTTTTAATATGGCTCTAGCAGTGGGACATGGAAACTTGGATATTCAGAATGAAAATTACTTTCAGTCACTTCCTACAGTGTCATTCCCAACCATGGTTTTCATCACACTCTAACAGTGCTACAAATTCTCTCGAGGACTTTTAAAAAACCCTCAAGTCCAAAGTTACTTTTAATTCATTTAAAATTTTTTAAAAGTATGACACTCCAGGATTGGGGAAAGAGATATAAAACTCCACAACTTAATTGGTGTTAAGTCCACTGAGGTTGGAAAATGCTGACTTATATAAATGAAAGGACAGAAAGACTCAGTTTCGAATGCTTTTGCTTTGTTGAAGGAGAACAATGTGTCCACTATACTCTGCCTCTAACTAGTCCATCCATGTACAACATATAAAATCTTCCATCTAAAAAATTAAAAAGTGCAATTCCTTGCTGTCTTTTAACATACAGCAATGTATATACATTTATATACACAAGTAAGCACAAACATATTTTTCTATTTTGTGTGTGTGTGTGTTAACTTCTTGGAAATACCGCGAGAAAGTCTGAAAGAAGAAAGGTTGAATTCTTCCCCTAACACAATGCTACTTTCTCAACTAAAGATTTAGCAAAAGCCAGCCGGGTGCGGTGGCTCACGCCTGTAATCCCAGCACTTTGGGAGGCTGAGGTGGGCGGATCACAAGGTCAGGAGATCAAGATCATCCTGGTTAACACAGGTGAAAACCCGTCTCTACTAAAAAAATATAAAAAATTAGCTGGGCATAGTGGCGGGCGCCTGTAGTCCCAGCTACTCAGGAGGCTGAGGCAGGAGAATGGCGTGAACCCGGGAGGTGGAGCTTGCCGTGAGCTGAGACTGCGCCACTGCACTCCAGCCTGAGCGACAGAGCGAGACTCCGTCTCACACACACACAAAAAAAAAAAAAAAAAAAAAAAAAAAAAGATTTAGCAAAAGCTAATATCCAGGTTTGCTTATAGGCCACCTCCCGCTTCTCCTACAATACTCATCGGTCTTTGCACGATGGTGTCACCCTAACCAGAGGACACTCCAGACATGCGGACTGAGCTCTGATAAAATTGCCCAACCTCACATTGAATTTAACACCAATTGTGTGAATGTGTGTGTGTTCGGGGCTGGGTTGGTAGCGAGGTCTCTAAGAGTCAGACCTTTTCCTCCCTTGGCTCATACCTGCATCCTTTCCACAGGATCAGAGAGTGAACTGGCCTTGTGGATGAGGTAAGTATGCTCCATGTATTCAGTTAGACGCTGTAGGAAGCTCAGAGGCTCATTAAATATAACTGGCATCGTGATCTTGGATAGTTCCTATTTAACCAGAAAATTGAAAGTGTTATGTCCCATACACATAACAAACAAACCTATTGTTATCTTTACATAACATCCTCCTGAAAGGACAGAACAGAAACTAGCAACCCATGAAATTTCAATATTGGTTCAATTTCACAAAATCTTTCCAGAGCACCTAATACCATGGAGTATATCCTTCTAGGCCTTGAAGGAGGAAATACAAAGACTGCCCAAACATTCTCCTCGGCTCCAGGGAGCTCACTATCTGCTGGCGAGCATGGGCGGATGACTCTTAATCAGTCTGCCTTACACCAGAATTAGGAAACGGGAGACAAAGGCAATGGAGACAGAACAAAACTCTTCATAGTGGTGTCAAAATAATTAACTGCAGGGCCATTAATTACTGGAGATGGCTCCAGTGCCTTGAGTTCCTTCATAAGCAAACCGTTGAAACCCTCTCCCCTGTCGACTTCAGCCTCACCAATCAGAAACCGCCAAACTAACCTCTATCTAGGAACGTTACACTTTCACCAAATGAATATACTTTCTTTGTCTGGCTCCCTCAAAGCATACCTTATAAAAGCTCCCCTTCCTGCCTTCTCAGTGGAGTGTGGAACAGCTTCAGGTCTGGGGCTGTTCAAGTCATGAATCACTGTCTGTTCAAATATATGTGTTAAAACTTCAATATGTCTACATTTATCTTGTAACAATGGGCTAAGGAGTAACCACACATAACATTTTTGTGAGTAATTTTCCAAAAGAAATTTCACAGCTTTTGAAACGACAATGAAATGAAATGATACGACAACACCGAGCTTATCTGAGCACACCAATCTAGTATACATTATGGTCTAGGGTACTAGCAGGCTACTGCGTATGTTACAGAATAGATTTTAAATTCTGTCTGCCAGAATGCCTCCATCACAATTGACTCTCAAAAATAATTTAACAATTAGGTAGGAAGTTTCTGACCTCAACTGCAACTGTTCAATTCTGTTTACCATGTGCCACCAGCAAGCAATATTCTGGTGAGGCCTTTACAAAATTCATTAAGTAACACACTTATCTTGGTATTTACTGGAATATTCTGACAATCTTCCCAAACTTCTGTCGACCATTCCCTTGGGAATCAGGTCTTTCATAAGGCCTGCTGGCTGGTCGTGTGGGCGGGTGAACAGTCCTGAGGTGTAGTCAGGCTGAATGCCACCTGACTTACCTCTGACTTTTCCCCCTAAATATCCATATTCCCACTGAGATTTTCAATTAAAAATAATGCAACCCGCACAGAACTGAAACTGGAGCGCATTCAAAGAAAATAAGCTCATTCATTACCATAAAATACTGCAGAAAACAGATATGTAACAGCTCAGCCTAATTAAAAGAAATGGTAAATTTACTGCTGCATCATTGGGGAGATGAGGGAAAACAGTAATGTATATAGAGAAATAAAAGAAGGCTCAACTACATACACTCTAAGAGCTCATTGAACCCAGAGATTCACTATTGGGGACAAGTAAAAAAAACTGGGACTGTCAAGACTTGTCTTAATTGAAATGTCCCAGAGGCTTTCTTTCTTCTATTTTTTTCTTTTTTTTTTTTTTTTCTTTTGAGATGGAGTCTCACTCTGTCACCCAGGCTGGAGTGCAGTGGCACAATCTTGGCTCACTGTAACCTCTGCCTCCCAGGTTCACGCAATTCTCCTGCCTCAGCCTCCGGAGTAGCTGGGATTACAGATGTGCACCACCAGACTCGGATAATTTTTGTATATTTTTAGTAGAGACAGGGTTTCACCATGTTGGTCAGGCTGGTCTCAAACTCCTGACCTCAAGGGATCCGATCCTCCCACCTCAGCCTCCCAAAGGGCTACAATTACAGGTGTGAGCCATAGCACCTGGCCTTCTATTTTTCAATAAAAACTATCGTTATTGTATTTTTCTATTAAAAAACTAACTGGGAAATACATAACTGTCTTAGTATAAAATATAATAATATTGAATTAAAAACATGAAAATGCCTCTTTACTTCCCTTTCCCACTCCTCTCCCCAGAGACAAAACAACAGCAACACTTTGGGATACATACCTATGTATTTACACACATATGCATACATACTCCTGATTTATATTCACACACAGAGAGATTTTTCTTTTTTTTTTTTTTTGAGGCGGAGTTTTGCTCTTGTCGCCCAGGCTGGAGTGCAAAGGCGCGATCTCGGCTCACTGAAACCTCCACTTAAGCGAATCTCATGCCTCAGCCTCCCGGGTAGCTGGAACTACAGGCGTGCAGCACCATGCCTGGCTAATTTTTTTGTATTTTTAGTAAAGACGGGGTTTCACCATGTTGACCAGGCTGGTCTTGAACTCCTGACCTCAGGTGATCCACCCACCTCAGCCTCCCAAAGTGCTGGGATTACAGGCATGAGCCACTGCGCCCAGCCAAGATTTGTTTGTTTTAATGCATGATGTCAGCTCTGTGTATTGACTCATTACTCCTTCACTTGTGTTTTGGGGATCTTTTAGCGGAGTGTTATACACATGTAAGGTACATACATCGAGTCTTTCAAGTTCTTTCTAATCACAGGATAGTGTAATGCTAAGACCACTGAACCAGATTGAGTTCCACTGCTGGGTTCACCTTTACTAGCCGTGTAGCTTTGACCAAGTTAAACCCTGTGCCAGTTTCCTCATCAATAAGTACTAAGTACTAACATAATAGTATCTATCATAAAGCATAGTTCTGGGCACATTAGTAATGCTATATGTGTATTTGTTAAATTTAAAACAAAGTCAATATATGGACACACCATGACCTATTAAATCATATATCTTTAAGAATATAGGCAAATACGGATTTTAAGTAGATTTCTCTAAAGTGGAGTTTTTGGGTCAAGAGCATGCTCATTTAATTAATTAATTTTTTTTTTAACAGATACTACCAAGCTGAATGCTTTCCAAAACAGCTTAACCAATTTATACTCCCACCAATGCTGCATGACAGTCAACATCTCTGATGCTAAAAGAGGTGTATTATTCCCAATTTGTTCCTTCTGTCATGTTTATGCTTTCATTAAACACATATTTAACTGAGCACCTACTATGTGCCAGGTACTGCAGTAAAAGCCTCATTACAACCACTTAACCTGAAATGCCCTGCTCTCTCTTCCCTTTATTCCTCTATGTCCTACCCAGATTTCAAGGCCCAGTTCAAGTCTTTCCTCCTCAAGTTTTGTAGCACTCACTGATTTCCTACTCTTTCCAACTGCTAGACTACCAAAATGTACTGCTCACAACTGAGCATTTGATCAGAGATTAGATTCTATTACCTACTGTTATAGTATGGGTGGTAACCAGCTTATCTTGCTACATGTATAGTAATACAATTCCTTGGGAAAGGGACACTATCTTATACCCCATCTATGTGCCCCCATCACCTCACAGAGAGAGGGGAACACTGCAGGTGTGCCCTGCCCCAGATGCACCCTGCATTCTCATTGCCCCCATCCTGCATTCTCACTGCCCCCACCCTACATTCTCGTTGCTCCAACCCTGCATTCTCACTGCCCTGTGAGCTTTCCCTTTTCAGGCATTTGTCACACACTGCACTTCCCGCCTCCTTCAAAGGAGAGCTCTTTGAAGACAAAGGTGTTGCTTAATAATGCATGCGGTTAACACAGCTAAATGCTGAGTAAAAAAATTGGTTACTTTTGGAATATTACTCAGTGCTAAAAAGAAATGAGCTATCAAGTCATGGAAAGACATGGAATAAACTTAGATGCCTATTACTAAGGGAAAAAAAAGCCAGTATGATTCCAATTGTATGACATTCTGGATAAGACAAAACTTTGGAGACAGTAAAAAGGTCAGCAGTTGCCCAGGGTAAGGGGGAGGGATGAACAGGCAGAACAAAGGGGATTTTTAAGGTGTGAAAACACTCTGTGTAGTACTACAATGTTGGATACATGTCATTACATGAACACGGAACACCAAGAGTGAGCCCTAGTATAAACTATGAACTTGGGGTGATGATGTATCGCAGGTTCACTGATTCTTTTTTTTTTTTTTTTTTTTTGAGACTGAGTCTCGCCCTGTCACCGAGGCTGGAGTGCAATGGTGCAATGGCGGCTCACTGCAACCTCCGCCTCCTGGGTTCAAGCAATTCTCCTGCCTCAGCCTCCCAAGAAGCTGGGACTACAGGCACATGCCACCACGCCCAGCTAATTTTTTGTATCTTTAGTAGAGACGGGGTTTCACCACGTTGGACAGGCTGGTCTTGAACTCCTGACCTTGTGATCCGCCCACCTCAGCCTCCCAAAGTGCTGGGATTACAGGCATGAGCCATGGCACCCAGCCAGATTCACCGATTCTAACAAATGGGCCACCCTGGTGAGGGATGCTGACAATGGGGAGGCTATGAATGTGTGGGGCCAGGGAGTGTGTGGGAACTCTCTGCACCTTCCTCTCAATTTTGCTGTAAACTGAAAACTACTTTATAAAATAAAAGTCTTTTAAAAAATAAAATTAGGCCAAGCATGGTGGCTCACACATGTAATCTCACCACTTTGGGGACCAAGACACGAGGATCACTTGAGCCCAGGAATTCGAGACCCGCCTGGGCGGCAAAGTGAGATCCCGTCTCTACAAAAAAAATTAGAAAACTAGCCAAGTGTGGGGGCGTGCATGTGTAGTCCCAGCTACTCGGGAGGCCGAGGCAGAAGGCTTGCTTGAGCTCAGGAGATGAAGGCTATAGTGAATCATGTTCGTGCCACTGCATTGCAGCCTGGGTGACACAGCAAGACCTTGTCTTAAAAAATAAAATAAAATTTTAAGAAAACAAATTTTGATGAATCATACTTTAGGAAAGATCAAATTATCCTTCTAGTCCTGTTACAGAAAATATCACAGTCGCAGTCACATGTGATAAAAGAGAATGTAAAGCCAAAAAAGAGTAGCAAAAAAAGTATAGAAGAATGTTAAGGCAATTAAAGAGTTTCTAACGATTTTGGATGTATATTGTTTGTGGTATTAGACACAAACAACGTTACTGTGGTAATAGTGATATTTACACTTCAAAACTTGTGATGATTTTTCCTCATTCTAAATAAATATTCACCTTAAAATCTGAAAGAAAAAAACAGGTTATAAAGCAACATGTTCAAAAATATTCTAATCTTGTTAAATATGTTTTTATAGACATAGAAACAAACGCTAGAAGATGGTAACATCAAAAAGTTAACAGTGGGTATCTCTAGGAGTTGGGGGCATAGGGAATCCTAATAACCTTCCTTCTGCTTTTCTGTATTTTCCAGATTTCCTAAAATGAACATGTACTGCTCTTCTAATCAAGGGTAAAATGAGATGTTACTTTAAAACCTAACAATGGGCCAGGCGCGGTGGCTCAGGCCTGTGATCCCAGCACTTTGGGAAGACGAGGTGGGTGGATCACAAGGTCAGGAGTTCAAGACCAGCCTGGCCAACATGGTGAAACCCTGTCTCTACTAAAAATACAAAAATTAGCTGGGCATGGTGGTATGTGCTTGGAATCCTAGCTACTCGGGAGGCTGAGGCAGGAGGATTGCTTGAACCTGGGAGGCAGAGGTTGCAGTGAGCCCAGATGATGCCACTACATTCTAGCCTGGGCGACAGAATAAGACTCCATCTCAAAAAAAAAAAAAAAAAAAAAAAATTCAGATAGGCAAAAGGAAAGGCCAGGGAAACTAACAGCCTCATACCGCAGCAGCTGGTCCACCTTATAATACACACATTTGCATCGATGCTAGTCATAAAATGGATAAGGAAAAATTGGCGTAGAAGTAATACAATGGAAAAAGAAGAGCAATAAAATACATTCAGATTAGTCCACTCCTAAGTTCCAGAGACAGGAAATTAAAAGAAGAGGTTTCTACTTCTTGGGTAAGGTTGCTAAAGATAAATAAATAAGAAAGGGCTCTGAACAGAGAGTCGAATGGTGGTTGCCGGGCTGAGGGAGGGGGAGTAGGGAAGTTGGTGTTTCGAGGGGACGGTTTCAGTTTTCCAAGCTGAAGAGAGTTCTGTGGATGGACGGTGGTGATGGTAGCACAGCAGTGCGAGTGTACTGATGCCACTGAACTGTATTCTTAAAAATGGTGAAGGTGGTGCCTTTTTTGTTATGTATATTTTGCCATAATTGTAAAACCAAGGGGAAAAAAATGAGCTCTGAGATCAAACTTCCTGCATTCAAATCCTAGTTGTACTACCTACTGCTTGCATGGCAGCCAGCAAGTCCCTAACCTCTCCCCATAGTGGGGACAATTTCATTACATACCTCACCAGGCTTGTAAAGATGAGATGAATTCATTCATATAAAGCACTTAGAATAGTGCCAGGCATCTGTTAAGTGAGCAATAAATGCTAGCTATTATCACTGTTATTAATAATGCAGACAAGATCTCCAAGTCCTCCAAGGTTGTAGGAAAGCAAGTAAGCCTCAATGGCTGGGATACTTTGCCCTGACCCAGGGGCAGCTGAGCTGCAGAGAAGCTACAGAAGCAGCATGGCATAGGGACCCGGGCTTAAAAGGTAAGGGAGTGAGGGACAGGGTGCTGCCCTTCCTGAAGCCTGGGCCAAGAGGGATCCAAACACCAGGATGGCAGGGGTTCACTGCAGTGGCAACCAGTGACAGCCGGTAGGTGACACAGACTATGCCATTTCTGGCTCAGCTCTCTTCCTGTTTTCTCCATTTCCCTTTATTGTACACAACAGCAGGGTGGGATTGATCATAAAGAAATTTTAAAAGTTTATTCATTAAAGAAAGGAAGAGCTTTACCTGTAAGTCTGATTTTGAATTTGTTTTTCCTGAAAAACACTCTTAAGGACTATCACATACTCATTGAGGAAGGAACAGATGGACTGGGCATGACATTTTAGTATTTGTAAGACAGGAGTGCTTCCCTCAAAGGGATTCTGCTTTGTTTTGTCAGGAATACTGGCCTAGGGATGTAACCTTTCAACTCTAAAGCAATGCTGCGTGCACTGCCATTTCTCCACATCCAGCTCTGTGGGAAAACACAGCACAGCAGGATGGGGCAGGCAGGTGTCCACAGCCATGGGCTGCTCAACACCAGCCACCCAGGCTTTCCAGGGGTTCGAAGCCAATGACAAAGAGGGTGGTGTGACCTCTGGAGACCAAGGCACAAAGGATGTGGGTTTATCATCAATTCAATAAGTAGATTTATTTTTTAATCATTTGAAAAGCTGCTAAAATTCTAAAATCCTCTTTTAATAAAATGTTGTAATCTATAATAATTTAAACAGCTTTCCATTTCTTTTAGTAACTCAGAATGAACGTATTCAAGAAAATGGAAAGGCACGTGGCTGGGTCAAATAACAGAGAGGGAAGGAGAGGCAGAACCCAGATTGCCATAAAAACAACCTGGACCTTGGAAGGGTGTAACATGCTATTTTAAAATATAGCAACTTACTTGCAATTGTATTGCCTCCATCATCTGTAATTATTTTTAAATAATCTTACAATTATTTCAATTGCTAAAACCTACAGTA
The DNA here is from genome assembly GCF_006542625.1 of Nomascus leucogenys. Lineage (NCBI taxonomy): Eukaryota > Metazoa > Chordata > Mammalia > Primates > Hylobatidae > Nomascus > Nomascus leucogenys. The sequence continues at coordinate 55,669,583 of NC_044384.1, read as the reverse complement.
CCCTAGAGAGGTAGTGAAAAACTCACTGACACAAGGTATATTTTATTTCCTTCCCTCTCAGACCTCTTGAAAATTCACTGATACATCATTTTCACTTCCAATCCAATGAAGTCTGGTGTTGCATTCTCTAGATATTGTATACAACTAATATGTGTGTATATTCCAATAATAAGAAAAACAACAATTCACATTATGAAGATCAAGCTTCAGGAAGAAACACTGCCTAGAAACTTCTATCATTGAGAGCTTCAGGCAGCCGGAAAAGTTAAACATTTATGCCAAGAAATTCCAGCTAATAGCAAAGTTTAAATTTATCCATGCAAATTAATAGAAACCAATGATGAAACTGCAGAAACTCCTAACTGCAATTGCTCATTGGCTGACAAACTGAGAAGGAGAGAAGGCTGCATTTTCACTTGAGCACTACAGAAACCTGAGAGCAAGGCCAAGTTTGAGCTCAACTGAAACTGAAAATATTGTATAAATGTAAAGTCAACCACTGTAACAGGATAGAAGTGCAACTACTTAAGACCTGGGTTATACAGAGAAAAATCCCCTCAAGTGCTAGGCTAGGTGTGTCTGCTCTGTTGCCCAGACAGCAGCTTGTGGGCAGGGTACTCCCCCGCGTGTGTGACCCAGGCCCTGGTGGGTCCCCAGGGCTCGCTCCACTGACAGCCGGGGGCTGGCGGCAGTCAGCTGTCCCCTGGATACAGCCGTGCCTCCTGCGAGATGAAGATGCCACTGGATGTTTCCTCTATGACACCTCCACCTCCCACAGTTACCGATAATGAAAAAATTCATTGTGCTTACATTTGAGGGCATCGGAGGGCCAAATGTCTTTCTTTCCCCATCCCATGCTGCTCAGTTCCCTCCCCTCCACACGATGCCTAGCATCTCATCTATTAGTTTATCACTGCATGAGGTTCTTGCCATCTGAATACCACTGATTACACGCAGACAAGTTACTCTAAGGCGTCCCGGGATAGCTGCCTGCAGCCACTCTGGATGGGCAATTTGAAAAAAAGCCTGCCGCCCTCGTGCCTTCTGTCCTCAGTCCTTACAGGCCAGCCATGGGGGACAACAGGGGCCAGAGTGAAAGACACACAGGCAGAAAGGAAGGCGCCACAGAGTGGGAAAAGGGGGTGTGTTCATCATGTGTTAACTGAACCAGTGTGGGTACCTCAGTGCAACCAGTGGAAAAACGTGGAGAAGGTAAGAAAAGCTCTAAGGAAAATGCTAATGAACGTAATGATATTCCTTTCCTATTCTTCCTGCTTAGGAGCTGAAGAGCTTCAGAGTTGGGAGGTGGCGTGAGCCCTCCTGCTAGGGGACTTCACTAAAGGCTGGACAACACCTACACAGGAATGTGGAGAGACAATGGAAGCATGGGCTGCAAGCTTGCACTGGATCACTCGGCATTCGTGGCTTTAAGGGAATCTACTTTCACATGCATTTTTTCCTAGAAACTGGCAAGTCTCAGATAGCACCTGCACTGCAGGGACCGTGCTGCTCCTCTTTGCTCATTTCCCCATTCACAGTTGCCCTCTGCTACTAAAAAAAAAAAAAAAAAAAAAAAAAAAAAAGGACTTAATCTCCTACCATCCTGAATCATAGCATAGTATTTACACCTGGAAATGTGAAAACCTCCAGGGCACGCACCCAACAGGGAAGTTTAGATACAGTACTGTTATCAGCAAAGCTTCTTTTACTTAAGAACCATTAACTTACATTAGGGCTCCTTGATGGCCTGTTTCAGTTAAGAGAAAGACAGGACATGAGAAATAAGGTCTTCAAGCCATTTCTCCCCAGGTTGAAACATTCTGATTTTAGACCACTGTAGAGTGTGGGGGTAGAGATACCAAATTTTGTTTAACTATCTTGCTCCTTCTATCCTCTGTCTCTCTAGTTGGTATTTATAACATGCCAGATTTGGCAAAGCTCCAAATCTTATCTAGCTCCGCATCTATCTTAGAGTTGGAATGCAAGAATAACACTGTTGTCATGGTGGCATATAGGGTATCACATGTTTATCTGAATCCAGAAATAACATCTCATCCCTTCTGACAGTTACTCTGACCCGGGGATATGTCTGGGCATGAGGTCTGGCCCCATGGCCAGGTGGCAGACATTCTGTACCGGAATGAATGAGCTAAATCTTCAGTTTATGGGAAACATCTTAAGATTCATGGTGAGATAAAGGCATTTTATCAAAAACATACTGGCAAAGGTTTACTTCGGTGAAAAATATTCTAATTTTCTCAACCCTTTCTCAGTATTGCAAGGTACAACTAAGTGATAAAAATAGTTCAATGAATTGAGATCGGAGAGCTTGGGAAAAGCTTCTCTGGTGTATTTCCCAGAGGCCAAGAAGCCAACGACTAATGAAAGGTAACAAAACCTTGTGCAAGTTAGAGATTTTCAAAGTTGTGTTTTTAGTAACACTGAAGGGAGTCCTAAGTGAGTTGTTAGCTTATAAATCACACACACAAAAATTTTGTAATATAATCTGACTTCTGGCATATAGTTGAGAAGGGGGTCAAAGAACTGAATGACATTACCGGACATTTTTTTAAAAACCCAAAAAACTCCTACTCCTATCTGTCTATTAATACAAGCAAAGCTCTCAATCCTTGCATCTATTCAAAAACAAGAACATAATTGTTACTGAAAATCATCTCATTCTAGCAGCAAGTGATATTCATCTCAGATATCTAAACCCAATTGAAAAAAATTCTTTTCACTCATAACATTTTACCTTTTGTTAATATTTTCATAAATTTTACAATGTTTACAATTGTAATCAAATACTAACATTTATAACAATGCAAAGAAACCTTTAGTACTAAAGTCTTATAGAATATAGCTTTTTAAATTTTAATTTTTATATATATTTCTGCAATAATGAAGTATGATAAAGTAATTGATAAAAGACCCTCAGAGATTAAAAAAATTGAGTTAACTGGGTAAATGGAGGTAATGGAAGAGAGATGATAGCTGAAGGTATGCACATGGCTTCTGGAACTCAGTTTCACCCCCACAAAAAGGACACGAAGTTAACTGAGTTATCCTATAGGAAGGATAAAATGGAAATACAAGTTAAAGGAGACATGGAAGTATAAGCTTTTCAATGACTAAAGAACAGCTTGCTCATGTATTTCTTTAACAGAATGACAGTGGCAATCAAAACTCGATGGTATGTGGATTCCACTAGCTACCTTTAAAAGAATGATACAACACTTTTCTTTCACTTTAAGTAGTCGGTATTCATGATATGCCAGACCTTTGTCACCTCTTGCAATAATCCAGGACTATTCTATTACTCCAAGACATTTGAACACACACAAGGTCAGCACGCACATGGCCTTGGGCTCAAGTACCTCCTCAAATTTTGTGCTGAGGTCCTGGGGCTGGTTGCCTAAGTCACTGAGCATGAACACCAACGAACTAACCTCTGGCTGAGCTTTGCTGAGAAAGCCGTTGGAGCAAAGGGATGGAGGAGAAGAGGAGGACGGAAACAGGGTACACACAGGACATGAGGCTTTGGGATTAATGAGTCCTGTGACAAAGGGGCAACAAGCAGAAAGAAATAAGCAAAGGCTTCAAATGACTAAGCAGTGTCAGGATTAGTTCTCAGGAGCCGGAGATTTCTTTGTTTGGTAAAAGCTTCAACCACAAAGAGATTTAGCGTTGAATTCCAGTTACGTAAAGTATTCATTTCACATTGTATAATCTGACATTTTGATAACATAATCCTGCCCAAAACAGACTGGGAGAAGAAAAGAAGGATGTCATCAGTATTGGAAATCAAAGTGGCTAAATGCTATTTGGAAAAAGGTAAAGTACAACGTGCAGGTGCGTGGGAGTGCAGGAGATGGGGCAGAGTGAGCCTGGCTGGGGATGGGGCTGCGGACACTGGGGGCCAAGATGACAAATGCATGGAGAAGAACCTCTTCCTTTCTGTCCTAAGACAAAGTGAGACCCAGACCATATCTGGCAGATAAGAATATGTACTGTGAATTTATAAAAGCCACATATTTTGAATAATAATAGCATTACACCATAAAATGATATCATCACAGCATACAAATCCAGGGCATTAATTGTTGTGGAAAAAGATGGGATGGGGACCCTGGTTGAGTGTGGAATTGTGGGGCTGTCACCCGCAGGATGCTCACACCCTGCACTCTGTCCTGGCACGCTCTTCACAACAACAGAGAGCAGGAAGAGCTACGGCTCAGTATCAAATTTCCTCTTCCACTCTTAAGACTTATTAACAAATTAAGAAGCTGGGTAAATGGAGGTAAGAGAAGAGAGATGATAGCCGAAGGTATGCACATGGCTTCTAGAACTCAGTTTCACCCCTACAAAAAGGACATGAAGTGAAGTATTTGGATTAATGTGATAGAATCAGAAACATGCAGGCCGGGCACGGTGGCTCACGCCTGTAATCCCAGCACTTTTGGAAGCCAGGGTGGTTGGATCAACAGAGGTCATGAGTTCAAGACCAGTCTGGCCAACATGGTGAAACCCCGTCTCTGCTAAAAGTACAAAAAATTAGCCAGGCGTGGTGGCGTGCACCTGTAGTCCCAGCTACTCGGGAGGCTGAGGCAGGCAAATCACTTGAACCTGAGAGGCGGAGGCTGCAGTGAGCCGAGATTGCACCACTGCATTCCAGCCTGGGCAATAAAGTGAGACTCTGACTCAAAAAAAAAAAAAAAAAAATAGTGGTAATATTTGTATTTCTCTCTCTAGACTCCTCATTTTTAATCTTTACTGTCGCTTAGTGCTTATACCTTCATTGTGTCTGCTGCCTAAGAGAGAAGGTCCTAGAGCAGACAGTGCCCAAAGAACAATATTTCCAAAAGCTAGGTGATTTCCTTTCAATCCACATTAATAAAAATGTTCTTCCAGAACATTTGTCTCCCATGAACCTCAGCAGAAAGAAGTTTCCAAAAACACGACTTCCCCTGAAGCTCTCTATGCTTTGAATCAATAAGTTCTAGAGATATGATTCTGAACATTCTATGGAACCCTTTCAACCCAAACAGCTCTATGTTTATTTGTTGTATTTTATTTATGATTCAGCATAAGCATTTACTTGTACAAGAAGTTCTGTGCCTAAACATAAAAGTAAAACCACGCTCTAGAGAAACAGAGTATCTTTCAGAACATAGCAGGTGCAATCCAACATAACCTCATCTCCTATCTTTTAAAAGAATGGTTAGTCTCGATTTGGACATAAACTAGACAGATTGCTAGTCACCTTCATGAACAAATTCATAACACCAACACTATAGCTGACACCCAGTGAAACAGGAGAGAGAAGGAGAAAGGAATCAGTCAACAGAAATACAGAAAACTGTATATTCTAAAGTGGCCAAAAAGACTAAACCACATCTGAAATGTTCATACAAACTCCTTTGACCAAATAACCTTACAGTAGAAATACAGTACAAATTCTATAGTAACTCAGAGCAGTGTTTTTCAAATGGTGGGTTTGGTTCATTAACAAGTTGTAAAATAAACTTAATGAGCTGGAATCAACGTTACTTTAATATAACAGAAAATACAATTTGTAGTAATGATGAGCATTCTTTTGTGAAACTGATTTTAATTTTAAGGATGTGCATATATACATATTTGCATACTGGATCACAAAGGTAAACATATTTAACTAAGGGTTTGAAAAATACTGACTCTGCAGAATACAAATAAATACTAATTTTTATCTTGAAATTTTCAGTTCCAAAGAGACAAACGTGTGTAACTGTCATCTTACTGTCTATATACATTTGCTTTGTCCTGTTGAATCCTAATAGAATTGAAATAAAATTAGAGCTCAAGTCTCATTCTCAGCTGTGATTAATGATAATATGAACTATTATTTATTGAGCACAATGTTCAACCAGGAATTGTTCCAGGCATTTTACATAAATTATTTATCTCTCAATACACCTCTAAGGTACAAGCTATTATGATCCTAGTTTTACACTGGATGGAATGCTACTCAGGTAGGAACTGCAACTTGCTCAGGGTCTCACAGCCAGGAAGTGGGAGAGCTGGGATTAGATCCTACATTATCAGGCTATGAAATTTAGATGAATTACTCTCCATGCAGAAGTGAAAAAATATTTGTTTAAAACTAATGTTTATAAAATTTGTTCCTTGGAAATTACATTTAGGAAGTTTCAGATTTCATTATCCACTCAGAGAAGAGAAACATTGGAAAAATGCCAGAGGCCAGGCATCGTGGCTCAGGCCTGTAATCCCAACACTTTGGAAGGCTGAGGTGGGAGGACTGCTTGAGCCCAGGAGTTCGAGACCAGCCTGGGAAACATAGCAAAACTCCTTCTCTACTAAAAATACAAAAAATTAGCCAGGTGTGGCACGACACGCCTGTGGCCCCAGCTACTCAGGAGGCTGAGGTGGGCGGATCAACTGAGCTGGGGAGGTTGAGGCTACAGTGAGCCATGAGGGTACCACTTCACTCCAGTCTGGGTAATGTAATGAGTCCCTGTCTCAAAAAAAGAAACGAAATTAAAAGAAAAAAGAAAGAAAACGAAAAGAAAAATGCCAAAGTGGGCACCTCTGCAGCAGACAGGATTTCAAGCTGCAGAATGAAGTGTACACGAGGTCACTGTACTTCCCAGCACAGGGAAAGTTCTGGAGTACTCCCAGGATACACACTCAATTGCAAAATGTTAAAAGGTAATGTCCAGGCAGATTCTTTCATGCCACATGACTTACGTGTTCAGTGGTCCAAGGTCACACTAGGAAGAGTTATGAGAACTTTACCCAGAATCCTAGCCTGACTGACATCAGGGTGGTGGTGTTGACTACTATCTTCAAGGGAATCCAAGGATTTCTATAAAAGGAAATGCTGCCATCTCCCTGCCTCCCCCCAAATCAGATCCACCTGCACAGATACTAAGCAGAGACATATTCCAAATATTTAATATACCACACTTACAAATTCCAAATACGAAAACTTGCTCTGTGCACAGAAGTGTAAGTGAAATTCTGTTCTCCACTGTGGGGTTGTCTGTTCTGAGAGTTTCTAGGTAAGTCTATGGGGCAATATAAATGTGCTGTGTCAACAGAAACACGGCATTTTCTGTTTGTTTTGTTTTTCATCGAAAATGTACATTAAAGCCATTAGAGCAGCTCAAATTCTTGTCAGAAAAAAGTTGCCTACGGCTTTTCACAATTTATGATTCTCATAGGTTTCCATAAACATGGTCGTGCACCACTTTAATGCAAACTTTTAGGTTCCTTTCTAAAGAATATGCGATTAAACGTATCTGCTTAATATCATATGACAAAACCATCAATTTACCATTCCAATACATTTTCTGAGGATGCTCCAGATACTGAAGTCATTTCTGGAAAACATAGGAGAAGGCAAACTTGTTCTGAAAAAAGAAAAGAAAAACATAAAGTTCATTGTAATGCCATTGTCAGTAGGAGGGAAGAACAGCTTTCATTCACGTGAGAGCTGCAGGCACAGAAAGACACTTTAAAAATGTGTGTCATCACAGACAGGGCTAAGCAGGGCTAATCTAGGCTTGCACCTGTTCACCACTACCTACTTTGGCCCCTGAAAGATTCTGTAGCAAATCAACTGGTCCTCTGTCTTCAGCATTGCTCTGATCTGAACTCAGTCCTCCCAGTCCTTGGGATCCAGCTGTTTGGACCACCTCAGAGATCCACTATCCTTTCATGTTCTGGCACATCTGACCCTGTTGTTGGATTTATGGCACACCTACCATGTTCTGATACTTAATACATTATCATTCTCTAGCTGCTAAATGATGTAAACAAAATGCCATCACAAAGCTTAGATACAGGTTTTTAAGAAATGAAATGGAAAATAGAAAACTTTTATAAAAGCCAAAATATTTTTAAAAAGTAAAAGGCAAAGTATTTAAAAAAAAAAAGTAAAAAGTATTTAGGCCCTGTAACATACATCAGTACTTCCCCAAGGAGACTAACACTGAACAAAATTTAGCAATTCTGGGTAGACTGGAAAACAAATTCACCTCTACAGAAAGAGGATCTTCAAAGCCTCTGTAGGTGTTTGAAAGTAGCCAAGGGCTGACGGCTGCCTGGGGCTGAAGGTCTGTGGCTTGGATAAGCAGCACATCAGAGCCAGGCCTGGTGGGCAGGGAGCCACCCCATTTCCACAGATCAGAAAGGCAGCACCAACAGGAATGAGGGATGTGCAAGAGGTGCCCAGACCAACTTTCCAGAACACTGTTATGAAAGTTTTCCAGTTGCCGGCTGGGCGTGGTGGTTCACACCTGTAATCCCAGCACTTTGGGAGGCCAAGGTGGGCAGATCACCAGAGCTCAGGAGCTTAAGACCAGCCTGGGCAACATGGTGAAACCCATCTCCACTAAAAACACAAAAATCGGCCGCGTGTGGTAGTGCACGCCTGTAATCCCAGCTACTCAGGAGGCTGAGGCAGGAGAATCTCTTGAACCTGGGAGGCAGAGGTTGCAGTGAGCTGAGATCGCGCCCCTGCATTCCAGCCTGGGCGACAGAGCGAGATTCTGTCTCAAAAAATAAAAAATAATAAAATAATAAAAAGTTTTCCAGTTGCCTTCTAAAATACATCCATGTAGCTAAAATATTAAATCTTTTAAAAATTATCTTTTAAAGAGCCTCTAAATTAAACTAATTAATTTGGATTATAGAAGTTAATACAATTTATATTTTTAAGTCAATAATCCATGGTGGAATTCTTCTAGTTTCTTTTTCTTTTTTAGGAACACACACTGCTCATTTGGCAGATCTGCCATCTAACCAATCTGCTGGGTAAGTGGCCACAGATGGTATTTAAATCACATTCCCCACTATCCAAGACTATCAATCTCTGTGACATGAATAATGGATAGCAGGAATAAGAATCCCTGCTATTATCTATGCTTTGCATGTATAATATAGTTTTAGAGATGTATGTAAATTAAATTTTCCATCTATTTTTTTCTTTTCTTTTTTGAGATGGACTTTCGTTCTTGTTGCCCAGGCTGGAGTGCGGTGGTGTGATCTCAGCTCACTGCAACCTCTGCCTCCCGGGTTCAAGCGATTCTCCTGTGTCAGCCTCCCGAGTAGCTGGGATTTCAGGTGCCTGCCACCATGCCCGGCTAATTTTTTGTATTTTTAGTAGAGACGGGGTTTCACCATGTTGGCCAGGTTGGTCTTGAACTCCTGACCTCAGGTGATCCACCTGCCTCGGCCTCCCAAAGTGCTGGGATTACAGGCGTGAGCTACCACGCCTGGCCAAATTTTCCTTCTACTATCTTGGAAAAGTCCATCCAAAGTGTAGCATACATAGAGTTATGAGCTTGAAAGAAGCTTGTGAAGAGGGAATGAGGGCTGTCATTCACCCCCGACAAACGCTGACATTAAATGTATAGACCGTGTGCTACCATTCTAACTAAAGGTAAGAATAGCAGAAAGGCAAGAACAACAAATATCTTGGACGCATAAGATGAGAGACATTCGAGCTTTGTAATTATTCTCGGTTTAGAAAGTGTCAGAGGACTGTCAGCCAAGAGTCCCACCGGGGAATATCCTATACTCATTTTTATGCACAAAACTTTCTGTGATTTTATGAGAATGTAATCATTACTCATTTATAAGGAAGCCAGATTATCTGCAACATTCATTACCTATTCAGAACATAATCAGAAAGCAGAGGGGAAGGGGTTTTGAAAGGTAAACAGCCATTACAGAGCCCATGTTATTTTCTTCTGTAGGACACGCAGAGCCAAGCGCCTTGCCTCACTGAGACCACACTTTGTGCAATAAACTGATGGGAAGCAGCGAGAGAAACACCGGCCCACGAGACACCTACGCAGCACACAAGCCATGGCTTAGTAAATGACCTCTCAGTTGTTGACCACAGTCTAAGTCCATAGCATGACGAGGTTGCCAAGAAGACAGGTGCAATCTCAGACTGCCACAATGGGGCAGCAGCCAGAGCATCCCCGAGGGCAACTTGAGCTGGGATTCAGGCTCAGGTGTCACTGTTGTTTTGGTTTTTTTTTTTTTTTTTTTGAGAGAGGGTCACACTCTGTTGCCCAGGCTGGAGTGCAGTGGCATGATCTCGACTCACTGCAACCTCCACCTCCTGGGTTCAAACGATTCTTCTGCCTCAGCCTCCCGAGTAGCTGGGACTACAGGTACCCGCCACCATGCCTGGCTAATTTTTGTTATCTTTAGTAGAGATGGGGTTTCACCATGTTGGCCAGGCTGGTCTTGAACTCCTTACATCCAGTGATCCACCCACCTCAGCCTCCCACAGTGCTGGTATTACAGGTGTGAGCCACCACACCTGGCCCAGGTGTCACTTTTAAAAGAAACTGGAACACCGCCATGCAAGAGGACTGATGCGAGGCAAGGCAAAGGTGTCTGGAAAACATCTCTTACAGGCAGTGCTAACGGACGTGCAAAGCTAGAGAAACAAAAGCTGGGGGTGTGGCGAACAGTGGGCACGAGGGGGGTCTTGGAATATCGGAGAGAGGGCCTGGGATGGCAGGAGTAATAACATCAATGCCCCCAGCTGCTATGCACTTCGGCCTGCTTCATCTTCCCCCTCCACAGCACTGATCGACGTGACATAAGGTACACTCTCTTGCTGATCCGTTGATGACCTCCTACCCCCAAACAGTATGTAAACTCCATGAGAACTCATATTCTGTCTACTGCTGTGGCCCTGTTGCCTAGGACAATGGCTAGCACCAAGTGGGAGTTTACATTTGTGGCAGAAGCTTTGGAATGTATACGACCTATTAGACATTACCTCTTTTGTAAAGAATTTGGTTTATTCTGTGCTACTCAAGAGAGAAGGACTATTACTGCAGGTGAATGCTTATATTAGGGTGGCTAATATAAAGACCTGTCTCACAATTAATTCAAAAAATAGGAGATGAGAGAGGCCTCTTAAGGAAGGGTTTCAGACAGAGGCTGGAGGATTTCGCCAGTCAGGGCACAGAAAGGCACCCCAGCTCGACCAAGGATACTGCTAAACTCATGCCAGGAACAAGACAGGCTCCACAACAAAGAATTACCCACCCACAATGTCAGCAGCGCCAGGGTCAAGAAATCCAGCCAGAGAAATACAATGAGAGCTTCATGTATAATCTCAAATTCTGTAGTAGCCACATTTTTAAAAGTCAAAACTAATTTTAGTATTTTATTTAACCCAGTATATCCAAAATATTAGCATTTCAACATATAATACATACAAAAAATGATATGTTATACTTTTTTCCATATTGTCTTCAAAATCCAGTGTGTATCCTACACTTTTAGAGCACATCTCAATTAAGCTACTAAACAGTTAACATGAAATCTAGTCTTAACAAAGTTGTTTTTAATGGAAGAACAGTTTCTGCTTCATTTTACAACTTAACTTATGTTAATTAAGTAAAAAATCAGGCCGGGTGCCATGGCTCACGCCTGTAATCCCAGCACTTTGGAAGGTTGAGGTGGGTGGATCACAAGGTCTGGAGTTCGAGACCAGCCTGGCCAAGATGGTGAAACCCTGTTTCTACTAAAAAATACAAAAATTAGCCGGGTGCAGTGGTGGGTGCCTGTAATCCCAGCTACTTGGGAGGCTGAGGCAGGAGAATTACTTGAACCTGGGAAGCAGAGGTTGCAGTGAGCTGAGATTATGCCACTGCACTCCAGCCTGGGCAACAGAGCAAGACTCCGTCTCAAAAAAAAAAAAAAAAAAAAAAAAAATTAAAAAATCAGTTTCTCAGTCGTACTAGCCAGATTTCAAGGGCCCAAAAGCCACACGTGGCTAGTGGCAACTGTACTGGACAGAATGGATCTCTGTGATTACTTCTGAAAACAAAATGGTTGTATTGTTTCAAGAATAGGATGGGGAACAAAAATCTGCCCAATTTTACAAGTCTAAAGTCAAGAACAGACAAAAAACAGTCCACAGTCTAATCATCAAGAAAATGCTAAATCTTCTGCAGTGTTATTTGAAGAAGCAGAGGGAGTAGAGAAATTTAAAAAAAAATTAGGTAGGAGATTCAGTTAAAACAATAATTTGTGTTGAAAAGGATGTGTTTCCATATTTAAAAATTTCACTCTCTCCCAAGAAAAAAAGAAGAGAGAATTCCCGAATGATATTGGATGGCAGTGTTACTCCAGGCAGAAATAAGAACAGATGAGAGCAGCAACCAGAATTTTCAGGCTGAAAGCACAGCTCAGTGATTCTCTCTCCGTGGAGTTTATCTGAGGGTCATTATCCTGCATTCTATGCTTCCTTTTTCTCTTCATACAGAGAGAACACACCCTGTACCAGGGACTGGCAGTGATATGTCCTGGTTCTATTTTCAACCATACAGATGACATTACGACTATCTAGACAACCGCACAATAACTGGTTTTTAAATGAAGAGTCTCACAGTGGTTTTATCTATGTGATGCAAACGGCTCCGCTTGCTAGCACACCATTATTTCCCTGCTACACAGCACTGCAGACAGACCCCAAAGAACTAAATTCATTTAAGAAGTGTTGACCAACAAATGCTGTGCTTGAATCCCCCTTGTTCTGAAAAGTTGTGCAAGGTCAGGAGATCATGATCTCCAAAATCTTTAAATGTTATTTGGATGGCAGAAATTACATGTTATTTGGGCCAGGCACGGTGGCTCATGCCTGTAATCCCAGCACTTTGGGAGGCCGAGGCAGACGGATCACTTGAGGTCAGGAGTTCAAGACCAGCCTGGCCAACATGGTGAAACCCCATCTCTACCAAAAATACAAAAATTAGCTGAGCATGGTGGCACATACATGTAGTCCCAGCTACTCGGGAGGCTGAGGCAGGAGAATCACTTGAACCCAAGAGGCAGAGGTTGCAGGGAGCTGAGGCTGTGCCACTGCACTCCAACAGAGCAAGACTGGGCAACAGCGCAAGACTGGGCAACAGAGCAAGACTCCATTTAAAAAAAAAAAAAAGAAATTGTATGTTATTTGGAAGCTGAGCCTTGCAAATTTACCTAACTGCACAGATCTCCTTTATCTACCTGCTGGACACCGAGCCCACCTCCTGCATCTGCTCCATGGATTGCTAGGTTAGACACTCAACACCGTTTGCTCACAGAAGCCCTCTGAAAAGAAGAACAAGATGATAACACAAAGGTAAGCAAAATTAAGCTTCACCTGGAATTGGCTGCCAGGCGTTTCATGCTTTCCAGGTTTGCCTCCTGATTTTCATGAGACACATGAGCTCTTCTGGGTCTTGTGTATGTGCAGGCATATATTTACTGAGACATCCTTATACTTGGCAGGAGGTGGGGGAGGTGTCATCTCTTTCATGGAGTATATAAAAGAACCATGGAATGGAAACCAGAGCTACAGCGCAAGCTCTTGCTACCGCCCAGCTGCATAACCTGGGGCAAATCTTGCAAGTCGAAGCTACATAGCTGTACAATTCGCCTTCTTCTGGCAGCTAGATCTGCACTAAGGAAAACACCTAGGGCAATTAAAGCTTCTCGGAAACTAAGGTTCAACTTCTTACCTACATGTCGGTTTTAAAGAATTTTTAAAATTATTTGTTATTTTTATAAAGTACCAACATACTAAGATAAAAACACTCATTGTCAGTGGTGACATCATCTGTCCACTAAATTATCTTCTCACTATGTAGGCACTCTTTGTGTATTACAGATATTTCATTCACCACCTGCATTACAGATAACTTATCCCAAGTCTAACATCTGTCGTGTGATTCTGTTTACGGTATGATTTGCTAAACCAAATCTACCTACCTGGGAAGGCTATGTATGTTATTATCATAATCTACATGTGAAACATAAATAGCTATCATTCAGTATTTTCCCAATGAACACAATAAAAACAATTTATTATTAACAGGTATTCCAGAACAAAAGGTAAATTTCTTAATTCACAACATTTGTTATTTTTCCAACGGACAAGAAAAAAGCAATTCATTATTAACAGGTATTCCAGAAAAAAGGGTAAATTTCTTAATTCACAACGCTTGGTAATCTTGACCTTAAATTTTTAGGAATTCAAGTTCTATGCCAAAATCAAAACAATACACATAATTAAAACAATCTTCTTGGGCATATACCAAATGGTAGTAAATACAACTAAATTAGCGGGGGATGGAGTATGTGGTTATTTTTCAAATTAAAAAATAATTACTTTTTTTGGAGACAGAGTTTTGCTCTTTTTGCCCAGGCTGCAATGCAGTGGCGCAATCTTGGCTCACTGCAACCTCCACCTCCTGGGTTCAAGCGATTCTCCTGCTTCAGCCATCCGAGTAGCTGGGGACTACAGGCATGTGCCACCATGTCCGGCTAATTTTGTATTTTTAGTAGAGATGGGGTTTCACCATGCTAGCCAGGCTGGTCTCGAACTCCTGACTGCAGGTGATCCACCCTCCGTGGCCTCCCAAAGTGCTGGGATTACAGGCGTGAGCCACCGTGCTTGGCCAAAATATATTATTATATAACAAAGGAAACAATCTACAGATAACGGAAAAGCTAGACCTCTCCTCCTGCACCCTCCGATACCAACAGTAACAGCACGAGTGCTCCTTTCCACACCCCCTGTTCACACAAACAAGGGTATACAGGTATGTGCATTTTTTAAATTGAAATATTACCCTATAGGTCACATTGCTTTTTCACGAAATATCAAGGACACTCCCCTTCATATCAACAGACACAGGTACATCTTTCTTCGTAATACCTTTAGGCACATGTACACGTATGTAGTTGGCATCTCACACATGCTGGTTTTATTTTTAATGTAGTCTTTCCCCCTTTGTTCTTTTTGCTTGTCACCCCACTCCTCCATCTCCACCACCACTCTACCACCCTATAATCCACGTTAAGAAGCTGGCATCTATTTTTCTGTGCTTTTCCACACGTTCCCAAAGAGCCACATGTAGAGCATGCATGTGTGCACACACAAAGGGGTGTGCTGCCCTTCATATTCCTAATTAGGGTACTAATTATACACACTTCTCTATGGTCTGCTTGTCAATACTGCATGCAGATTTGTTGATGTCAAATGGTATACTAATTATTTTAAGGAATGTATAATATGCCATAAGAATACCATATCTCAAAATACATTTTGTCATTCTCCATGAAAGGCACTTACCATTTCATTCTTTTGCCAAAAGAAACGATGCAACAAAAATATTTCAATATATGATGTATTCTTATTTAAATCTGATGCCTTCATTTTAATGGGGCAGAGCACCGGGGTTAAAATTGCTGGGTCAAGGAGTATCTCTATTTCACATATCCATAGATGTGGCCAGACTGCTTTCGGAGAAGCTTTTAACAATTTCATATCTCACCAGCAGCCTATGAGCACTCTCTTCCCGCCAGCAAGAGTTGGTGTTAACGGATGTTCTTGTCCTTTTAGGTTTTGGGTCTGACTGTGGTAGTGATGCTACCTTGTTATTTTGTTTTTCCTTGACTACTAGTGAGTTAGAACATTTTTCATATGCTTAATGACCATCTGAATTCACAGATGGTCAACTGCCTATTTATATCATCTATACCGCTGGATTTTTTTTGTTATTTAGTAAGAATTTTTTTTTGTACGTGATAGCTATTAATCTTTTGTCACCTAGATTGCACATAGTACCATCTGCAGGTTAACAAAAAACTTTTACAAACAAGTATGTCTCTTTTTTAAAACATAGCTTCTGTGTTTTCTATCTTGGTGAAGGCTTCTCCCACCCTAAAGCTGTTTCTTTTTTTGTTGTTTTTTTAAACATGATGTTCCCATTCTCTAAATGATATATATTTCTCTCTCTCAAGTTCATATCTCTACATAAAGATAGCTAGGTCTCTTTAAGGGGTATGTCCTTGTTTGCTCATTTGGGGCCACTCGAGACTAAGATTCTTGTGCCCTCTACGCCTTTCACAAACAGGGCCTGTGAAGTGGCCCTATTCCCTTTCTCCTAAGACAGAGGAGCTCTCTCTCCAACACTTCTCTTACTCCCAATTCCAGGAATCTTAATAGTCTATATTTTTATTTAGCTTCATTCCAGCTTCTACCTCGGTTCAAAAGACCCTTGATCATTGATTCGTATGTTTCAGGGAAGACAGAAAAAGTTCAGGTGTTTTTTAAAAAGCAACACTTTCACAAATGCTGTGAAATCACAATATCCCCAGGCTAGCTTTAAAGAGTTCTGCTAAGATGAAGTGGATGAATACTAATGGCTAGCATTTAGTGAGAGTTTGCTCCAGTTTAGACTGTTAATCACTTAATGTGCATCACCTCATTTAATCCTCAAAGTAATCTGATTAAGCACTTGTATTAAATAACTTGTCCATGGTCATATATTGAATTAGTAGAATGGATTCTTTAACTCCATAGCCGTCGCTCCTGGCTTTCACAACTCTGCCACTTACTATGTGAACTTGAACATGTAACTAACCTATTCCAAACCTCGGTTTTTCTTAGAAAATGATAATACTAGTGTTTCATATGGCCATGGTGGAGTTCCCAAGAAACAATGCATACAGAGAGTGTTTTTAAAACTTTAGGCCCCATTCATTCTGATCTATAGACTCAATTTAATGGTAATATAACCAGCATTTTAAAAAATGAAATCAAATACATCTGGCAAGGGTAGGTATTGTTAATGAAAATTCTGTCCCAACAATACACATACACCCCATATGTGTGCATTATGTGGTCCAATTTAATTTTATTTTAAATATGGAAATTGGTCAGTGATATAAAACATTCAGTCCAGTGCCTGGTAGGTAGAAAACCTTCAACATGAAGTAGAGATTGAAATTATTGTTATTATTAATAATTTCAGGGAAAACTTTCATCTTCCTGTCTGAGTTGTTAAAGATTTAAAACTACTATTACTTTTTGGATGAAAAATTTACTAATTACAGTTTCAAAAGATGATCTAAAAATGGTTATTTATTGAACAATTTTCATAACTATATTAAGGTTTTCACAGAAAAACAGGAATGAAATTGTTTCTGTTGCCCTGGAGAAAAGCAGAAAATGAAACGGTTTTCACCACTTGTGCTTCCTTCCCCTAGGAAGCCTTTTTTAGTGTTGTTGTTTTGAGACAGAGTCTTGATCTGTCACCCAGGCTGGAATGTAGTGGTGCGATCTCGGCTCACTGCAACCTCCGCCTCTGGGGTTCAAGTGATTCTCCTGCCTCAGCCTCCCGAGTAGCTGGGACTACAGGCATGTGCCACTGTGCCCGGCTAATTTTTGTACTTTTAGTAGAGATGGGGTTTCACCATGTTGGACAGGCTGGTCTCGAACTCCTGACCTCAGATTGTCCTCGCACCTTGGCCTCCCAAAGTGCTGGGATTACAGGTGTGAGCCACCACACCCGGATGGAAGGCTTTATAGCTAGATGGTGAATGCCAGCCAATGGCTCTCACCTGGGACCAGATACAGGTACAAATGGAAGAGATTTTTCAAATTAATCAACTATCCCATCCAAGAGCTTCTGCTTAGGAGGCTGCAGAATGCTAAACAAAGAATCTTTAAGCAAAGACTGTGATTAAGACATAATGAAGCAACTCGGGAGGGACTCTGACTTGGAAATGTCCCTTTCTTTCTTGCCATTTAATAATTCATTGGTATTCTTTGTTTTAATGTCATATGACTGGAGTGAAAGTGCTGGGACAATTCTGTCTAATTAACATTTTTCATTTAATTGAAATGATAAGAGAACATACTAATAAATCCTAAACTTAATTTTACTGTGCCTTAAACATTCCATTGACATGATTAGATGGTATTAAAACTCATTCCCATCCAGATCCGAGGGTGCATCCTCTCCCAATCTACCTTTGGGTGAAGACTTCAAGCATGCTCCTCCATTCAGGCTTCTCTTCTGCACCCAGACTTGGGGAATGATCTCAAACTCAGCCACGATGTCAGCAATGGGATTTTAAAAGCAACTCCAAGGTTCTAATTTAGAACAATGAAATTGGCTAGTTCCGTGCTCAGCTTTAATTTCACAATTCTTTATTTTCCCTACCTTCATTCATTCCCTCTGCTGTTTTTTACATATCTGCCACTCATAGAGTGTAATCCCCCTGCCCTCTGAGACTCTGAGATTAGAGACTATGTCCTATTCTCCTCTGTGACCTTCAGGGTACAGAATATTTTGCATATGACAGGTGCTCAAAGTTTTAAAATAAATGATTTTACCTAATGTCTCAAGTTACGATGGAGCCAAAGAAAGAAAAACAGTGAAAAAATGATATGGATAAGTAAGCAATGAGATATGAAGAACACAACAATCATTTTCTGTCTTGCTCTGTCACTCAGGCTGGAGGCAGTGGTGCCATCTTGGCTCACTGCAAGCTCCGCCTCCCGGGTTCAAGCGATTCTCCTGCCTCAGCCTCCCGAGTAGCTGGGATTACAGGTGCCCACCATCATGCCTGGCTAATTTTTGTATTTTTAGTAGAGACGGGGTTTCGCCATTTTGGCCAGGCTGGTCTCGAACTCCTGACCTCAGGCGATCCGCCCGCCTTGGCCTCCCAAAGTGCTGGGATTACAGGCATGAGCCACCGTGCCCAGCCTCTTATGTCACTTAAGAGACTATTTTCAAAACCAACTTCCTTAACACACTTTTTCACTTGCACTTAACAAATAAGTATTTGTTATTAAGTGTTATGTAGGAATCACAATTTTAGGTAGCAGAATATTGATCTGGATATTTAGAAAAGTGAAAAACAACTTAATTCTTACCTCTGATTCAAGATTAAAGAATGAACTAAAAATCTAAGAAAACTATTCCACAGAGAAACAGATTTCAACACATCTGTAACTACAACACTGACAATCTGTATGTATACATGTATATTGTTATATGTGTGTTTTGCACTTGTGTGTGTATAACTATTTGCAGCTATTAGATACTTATCACCTCTCTTCTCAACTATCAGACTTCTTATCCTTTCCTCCAAATCCTTCCTTCTGTCACCCAGGCTGGAATGCAGTGGCAGTCTTGGCTCACTGCAAACTCTGCCTTCCGGGTTCAAGTGATTCTTGTGCCTCAGCCTCCAGAGTAGCTGGCATTACAAGTGTGTGTTACAACACTGGCTATGTTTTGTATTTTTAGTAGAGACAAGGTTTTGCCATGTTACCCAGGCTGGTCTCAAACTCCTGGCCTCAAGCAATCCACTCACCTTAGCCTCCCAAAGTGCTGGGATTACAGGCATGAACTACCATGCCCTGCCTACAGTAAGTCCCAATTTAAATAGAATTTAATGACACAGCTTGTATCTTTAATTTCTACTGCCCTGCTGAAGTTTACTAAACACTCAAAACAAAACAGTCTTCCAAATTAGGAAGTCATTAGAGCTAAACTATAAAATAAACTTGAATTCACAAAAGTAATTAGACTTTAAAATTATGTTACAGAGTAAATTACTGTAGTAATTAAAAAGTCTTACTTCATTTTCACAAATGATGCATAATCTTGCTTGAAAAAAATCTTTACATAGTTCATCTGGGATACAGCTCACAAGTCTATTCTTTAAACAATGGTTGAAAACAAATGATGAGCAGAAAAGCCTAGCAATCTCACCACTGGATAAATATATTCTGACTTACAAGTCATTTGAAAAGTACCAAACTCCACTGTTAGAAATTTAACACTCATCTCTCTACTCCTTCTTTGTCCTGGTTGGGGCATAAGGAACCACAGAGAATGCAACACATTCTCGCCATTTGAAGGATAAGAGTTCCTACAAACACTGTTATTCACCTACCACCAATTTCTTGAGAACATGTAAAGTTGCTGCAGCAGATTTACTTACTTAAACTCTTATTACCATTAGATTCCAAGCCCTGTTGTACCTGCAGTGAATGGCATAGAACCTGTAATACAGGTACTTAGCACACATTGCTGAGATCAACTTTATGCCAGATGATTTTCTATTAATTAGGGATCTAGAATGAGTAAACTGTCCCACACACATTTACAGTGAGAAACAATTATTCCACAGTATCAACAACAAAAGGCTATTGTTTACTCTGAGGAATTAAAATGTTGCATCACAGAATTTCTGATGTGCTCTAAATACCTTTCATTCCTCTGTCATTCTCTTCAAAAGACACTAACCAAGTTAACTTCAAGAACACACCATTGGTGATACCAAAGAGCACCAGGGCAGTGGCTGAAAGTTTGAGGTAGGCAACAATTACTTGGAGAGAACCCCCAAGAGAGCACTAACATAATAGAAAAATTACAAAGTGGACTTCATTAAAATTAAAGACTCTGTTCAAACAAAGAAGAAATTAAAGACTCGTTCATTATTAAAGAAATGAAAGCACAAGCTACCAACTAAGAGAAAATACTCTTGATACGTGTATTTGATAGAGGATTAGTATCCAGAATACATAAAGAATTACTACAAATCAATAAAACAAAGACATACAAATTTAAAATCGACAAAACTCCCAGGCACTTCACAAAAACAATGGCTAACAAAAACATGGACAAGCATTCAAAATCAATAAGAAAATATAAATTAAAACCACACAATGAGATACCATGTCATACCTACAAAACACCAAATGTTGGTGAGGATGTGGGGCAACTAAAATTCTCATGTATTTCTGACTGCAGTGCAAAATGTTACACATTCAGGAAACAGTACAGTAACATCTTACAAAGCTAAACACACATCTACCCTATGACCCAAAAATTCTACTCCTACATAGTGAAGAGAATGAAAACATGACCGCAGAAAGATATCTAGGAGAACATTTCTAAAAGCTTTTTTGTGCATAACTCCAAACTGGAAAAAACCCAAATTCCATCAACAGGAGTACAGATAAGCCAAATTGTGGGATATTCAAACTAACATAGCATTCACCAATAAAAAGGAACGAGCAACGATATATACACTAGGAATGAAAGTCAAGAGAGGGTGTTGAGTGACTAAAGCCACACTCAAGGAGTACACGCTCTGTGATTCATTTATAATGCAGTTCGAGATAAGACTAATCCATAGTGGCAGAAATCAGAGCAGTGGCTGTCTATGGAGAGTGGGGGATCGACTGAAAGGGAGTCAGGAAGAACTTCCTGGAGTGATGGAAATGTTCCACATATTAACTGGGATGTAAGTTACATGGGTCTGTGCACCTGACAAAACTCACCAAATTTATATGTAAGATCTGTTACCTTCACTATATAAAAATTATACTGCAACCATGAAACAAATAAAAAGAAACTGTAATGTAATGTAACTTGTTGGTATAGATTAGCATTTCTCAAACTTTTGGTCTTAAGATCAATTAAACTCTTAAAAATTATTGAAGACCCCAGGGCCAGGTGCAGTGGCTCATGCCTGTAATCCTAGCATTTTGGGAGGCCGAGGCAGGTGGATCAAGAGGTCAGGAGTTCAAGACCAGCCTGGCCAACATGTTGAAACACCATCTCTACTAAACATACAAAAATTAGCCAGGCGTGGTGGTGGGCGCCTGTAATCCCAACTACTTGGGAGGCTGAGGCAGGAGAATCACTTGAATCTGGGAGATGGAGGTTGCCAAAATCGTGAGTAGTGAGCTAAAATCGTGCTACTGCACACCAGCCTGGGTGATGGAGTGACACTCCATCTCAAAAACAAAACAAAACAAAAAACAAAAAAACCCTCATTGAAGACCTCAAAAGAGTTAGTTTTTCTTTCTCTTTCATTTATCACTCCTTTTCTTTTTTTTTTTTCTTGAGATAGGGTCTTACTTTGTCATCCAGGCTGGAATACAGTGGCACAATCATGACTCACTTGCAGCCTTGACCTCCCAGGCTCAGGCAATCCTCCTGCTTCAGCCTCCCAAGTAGCTGGGACCACAGGCAAGTGCCACCACACTCAGCTATTTTTTCTTTCTTTTGGTAGCAATGGGGTCTCCCTATGTTACCCAGGATGGTCTCAAACTCCTGGACTCAAGTGATCCTCCCACCTTGGCCTCCCGAAGTGCTGGGATTACAGGCGTGAGCCATCGTATCTGGTATAGTTTTCTTTTAATGTGGATTTTATCTATTGCTATTTACCAAATTTTTAAAAAGCTGAAAATAATTTCTTGACTTATTAATTCATTTAATAAAAGTAAAAGTGATATGTTAACCTAAATAACTTTTTTTTTTTTTTTTTTTTTTTGAGACGGAGTCTTGCTCTGTCGCTCAGGCTAGGGTGCACCAGCACATTCTTGGCTCCCTGCAACCTCTGCCTCCCAGGTTCAAGTGATTCTCCTGCCTCAGCCTCCCGAGTAGTTAGGATTACAGGTGCCCACTACCACGCCCAGCTAATTTTTTGTATTTTTAGTAGAGACAGGGTTTCACCAGGTTGGCCAGGCTAGTCTCGAACTCCTGACCTCAGGCAATCCGCCTGCTTTGGCCTCCCAAAGTGCTGGGATTACAGGCATGAGCCACCACACCCAGCCCTAAATAACATTTTTATAGAAAAAGACTATATTTTCCAAAACAAAAATAGTTAGAAGAGTAGCATTGTTTTACATTATTGCAATCTTTTAAATGTCTGGATTAAGAAAGGATAACTGGATTCTCATAACTGTTTCTGCATTCAATCTGGAATTTCTTACATCAAGTAGTCTAGAAACTTCATTGTAAACATTTAAGTGAATGATAGGAAAAAGGCACATTTTTAGTAATATAATGAAAACTGTTGTAACTTTGTTGTGCCCTGAAAGGGCCTTGGGGACCCCTACTCCCCACCACAAGAGTCCAAAATCTCCACTTTCTAGAACCATTGGCATAGACGGTCAGCAGAAGGGCTTTCCCTTTTCCTAGTACAGATTTAAGAAACTTTGGAACAAGGCAGTTAAAAAAAAAAAAAAAAAAAAAATCCGGCCAGGCGCACTGTCTCACGCCTGTAATCCTAGCAGTTTGGGAGGCCAAGGTGGGTAGATCACTTGAGGTCAGGAGTTCGAGGCCAGCCTAGCCAACATGGTGAAACCTTGTCTCTACTAAAACACAAAAATTAGCTGGGTATGGTGGCGTGTGCTTGTAATCCCAGCTACTCAGGAGGTCGCACCATTGTGCTCCAGCCTGGGCAACAGAGCGAAACTCCATCTCAAAAAAAATCAATTCATTCAACAAATATTAACTACATTTTAACTACTATAAGGTTTTGAGGATATTAGGAAGCTGGATAAATAAAATATCGAGGAATGTTTACAGTTGAGATACTTTTGTTTCAAAATGTTATTTCATTTCTGGAATCTGCTTCAGAAACTTTTTTTTCTTTTTTGAGAGGTAGTCTCGCTCTGTCACCAGGCTGGAGTACAGTGGTGTGATCTTGGCTCACTGCAACCTCTGCCTCCCGGGTTCAAGCAATTCCCCTGCCTCAGCCTCCTGAGTAGCTAGGACTAAAGGCGCGCATCATCACACCTGGCTAATTTTTTTTTTTTTATTTTAGTAGAAACGGGGTTTCACCATGTTAGCCAGGATGGTCTCGATCTCCTGACCTCATGATCCACCCGCCTCAGCCTCCTGAAGAGCTGGGATTACAGGTGTGAGCCACCACGCTCGGCCTTCAAAAACTTTAAAACTCTGGCACTTCTCCTAAGTGGGCTTAAAAATATTTGAAATAAATAAGATAGTTTGAAACAAATATAACCTTATTTTAATAAGATAGAATTCAAAAATTTCAACCAACATACTCATCTTTAGTAGTTCACCTGACTGCCTAAAAGTTCGATATGATTTTTCATATTCTCTTAACATTTAAATCTGAGAGTAAATACTGGTTTGTAGTCACACAACTCACAGAATCTCACCTTAAGTTGATATAATTTGATTTTATCACAATGAAAATGATGCCCTCAAACAAGGGAAAATGTTTGCCCTCCAAAGGTGATAAGATGTATTCCACAGTCTTAAAAATACTATTTTTCTCAGTTGTATACTATTAATTAATACTTTAGTTGTAATGTACATGAAGATTCAAGATCCTCAAAGTTATATATGAAATAGTTGGTAAGTTTAACATACAGAAATCAACACAAAGTGTCTAAAATTTACCTATACAATTAAATTCCTGAAATGTGCCCATCCCCATTTCAACAGAAGCAGAATTTAGGCTGGTCTTAAAGAGGCCGATCACTTCAAACTCTTCCTGCATGACTGTTATTATAATGTACCTTGTACCTAGTTTCAGGTTTGAATTCAGACAAATGCAGTCATCACAAAGTTCTCTCTGCATATCCAGAATGCCATTCTGAAGCCTAGTATAAATGAGCACCAGATCTTACAGCTTAGTCAGAGATGAGGGTGACTCAACAGCTGGGTATTTAACCTGCTGTTAGACCTCTCCAACTAAAATTAGCCTAGCGTCTTACAAGCAGGTCAGTACAAGTCTAAGACAAGAGCTCTAAGACTAGTCATATACCTTTTTTAGTTATGAGTCTTTAAAAAAATCCAATGACTTGGTTTCCTATTTTAAGTTTAATAATTTGATGTGGCCAGGCACAGTGGCTCACGCCTGTAATCCTAGCACTTTGGGAGGCCGAGGCAGGAGGATCACTTGAGCTCAGGAGTTCGAGACCAGCCTGGGCAACAGTGAAATCCCGTCTCTACTAAAAATACAAAAAATTAGCCAGGCGTGGTGGCGCACGCCTGTAATCCCAGCAATCCCAGCTACTCAGAAGTTCAATTGCTTGAACCCAGGAGGCAGAGGTTGCAGTGAGCCAAGATTACAACACCACTGCCCTCCTGGCTGGATGACAGAGTAGGACTGTCTCAAAATGATAATAATAATAATAAAATCTGATGTAATTATCTGATATTACCATTTAATTTTGCTAATATTTCCATAACAAAATTATTTTTCATTTTTGATCTTTTAAATTACTTATCTATAGTCTATGATTGCCACTTAACAAATCTGGTTCTACACAATGAAAAGGTTAGGGTGATCTTGTTTTACAAGAGGTTTTACTTGTTTTGACTTTAGTAAGTTAAAATTGTATGTACACGATTTTAAACTGATTTTCACAATGGATTTCTAAAATTTAGAATTCGTTGTCAAGCTTCAAGAACACAGTACGTTTTCTTTTTTATTTCTCAGTTTATCACCGTAACTGGATTAACAGGAATGCTTACAGAATCTTCACATTTGAAAGCAAAAAGGAAATGATGAAAAAATATCTCTGAACCAGGCTTTTAGTTTACTAAGAAGATGTCATTTTAGGCAGCTGGATTCCCTTACTATAGGCCTGCTTCACAGAGTTCAGCACAGTCCTGGGGAAGGAAAGATGAAACAGAAAGGCAGACCTTAACCTAGGGACAAGGTCACTATTCTTTGCTCACCTTTATCTCTAAGAATAACTTAGATTTCATGCAACAGGTGCTGGAACAGATGGATGCGAAGTCATTGAAATTAAGTGAAAAGTGAGAGTAGATCACGGTCGTTAGGACCTAAAGGAAACGGTCTGAACAACAGAGAGATTAATGCAATGCATGGTGAATGCTGCACAGATCAGAGCTAACTACTGTCATCCCTAAAGGATTAACTAGGTCTCCTGCAGTGTGGAGCTCTCTAAGGAGCAGAGAGGCTTCAAGGTGGTGAGCACACATCTACTAACATCTCTCCAAGTTCCAAAAACGATCCAAAGCTGTCTTATTACTGGTAATTTTGTTGGTTGGGGAGGGGAAAGAAGCCCTTCCTGACTGTAATAGAAACCTCTTGGGCTCTCTATTGAGAAAGGTCATGTCTCAGAACTTGAACACCTCCAGTTGGATTAGGAGGCTGGTGGTAGTAGTAGGCTGTTTGGAGAGACCTGGAGTTCTCTACTAGAATGTAGGTTTGAACTCTTGATAAAAATTGTTGATCTTTGAATATAACCCCCGAGCAAGGCTGTTTTTAATAGGCTGTATGTTATCGGGAACACTGCAGACTAGCATTTCTGATCACCAAAACAAGGGTTTTGGGGAAAACTGTGCAAAAAATACTTCACAACAAGAGAAGACAAAAAAGGAAGCAGAGACGGACTGAATAACAGAAGTGCCCTTCTGCAAATATGACTGTGTTGCTTTTCACGGCTCTGAACTTTCCAGACTAACTTCCCTTCAAACCACACCTACTTTTTCAGAAGAAATACAACAATTTGTTTGTGCTTTGCTTTAGCTACTTCCACAGCCTGATTTAACTTTGTTTATAAATGATCTGAGATGCTTTTGATTGCTTACCATCAGAGGGATAGAATTTCTAGGAAGGGAGTTGAGTTTCTGGTTCCCTCCTGCTCTGTGATACATAACACATAATATCTCCAGGGTTCTCTGACATGTATGTTACTTTCCCTTCTGTTTCCTTTCGGATTGCTCTGAGCATAGTAAAATACCTGTCCTGCATAGGACTGCATCCTTCCCCTTTCCTAAAGCAGGTTTTTTTTCTGCTGAGAAAGATTACACAGTATCCTAAAACATACAATCAGATCTGAAATTTAGTATGGTAAAGTGGATAGTTTATGTTAAATTCCAAATCCTGGCTGAACACTGTGCTGTATCAACATGATACAACAGCAGGTCATAGCCCAGACAATAAGAACACATCACATTTTATGCAATCAATGTGTTTTGAAAAGAGCTGTGTATAAACCAAATTTTTCTGAGGATTCTAAAACACAAGGCAAACCAACCAACCAACCTGTAAAGGATCTATGTGGTTTTTAAAACAATCACTTCCTTAATTTATTTACCTTGCAATTTTTTTATTATTACATATGGTGTTTTCTGAAAGAGGAAAATTCCTCCTAAGCTACCAAGCAAAGCAAATAATGCCAAAGAACTCCGTGTCCCCTGAGGCGATTTTCTCCTTTAGACAAAATTTAGATTGGCACAGCTCCAAAGGAAAACAGATACTTCAGTGCATTTGTAGAGACCAAATCCCTTAAGTCACCAGCAGTCAAGACACCCAATCTATGATTTATTAGAAGATGTGGACAGAATAAACAGGTTAAGGCAGACCATTAAAAGGCTGTTACTGTGAAAGATATTTCCTAGGCACTCAAAATCTTGTGTTCACATGTGTTGGGAGTGGGAGGGTTGGGGGAAGAGGGTACATCTTTGGATAAATAGATTAAGATGCCAAGCAAGAATATACGTTTTAATAAATATTTAACTGCTTCTTTCTGTTGACATTCTGGGGATTATAAGTGTTTATAAAGTAAACTTGAAATAGAAATTGGATATTTACCTAAGATATTGAAAAAGTCTACGGATCAAAAGGAGAAAATAATGAGACCTCTGAATGGGGAAAACAGTATCAAGGGACCCAGGTATAAATAACAGAGCTTACAGCGTCTCTTCACCTCTTGTTTACATTTGACAATGTAACTTTACAACTTTGTGGAGACCAAACTTTAGCTTTGTGGAGACCAGACACATCTTTGTATTCTCAATAAAATGAAAAACTGGCCGAACGCGGTGGCTCACACGTGTAATCCCAGCACTTTGGGAGGCCAAGGCGGGCGGATTCCCTGAGCTCAGGAGTTCAAGACCAGCCTGGACAACACAGTGAAACCCTGTCTGTACTAAAATACAAAAAAATTAGCTAGGCGTCGCAGCATGTGCTTGTAGTCCCAGCTACCTGGGAGGCTGAGGCAGGAGAACTGCTTGAACCCGGGAGGCAGGGGTTGCAGTGAGCCGAGACTGTGCCACTGCACTCCAGCCTTGGCAATAGAGCAAGACTGTGTCTCCAGAAAGAAAAAACAAAAAGAAAAACCATGTTCATGGATTTTAAATATATGGGCAATTTTTCTTATTTCACATTTACCAATAGAAAACAATGTTATTCTAAGATCTGTACTTTTCAGCTACTTCTTTCTTAAATTCCAGTTTCAAGGGACAATACAAACTTCCAAAACTCAAAGATCTTTTCATATAAATTAAAAAGAAGGACAAAAACAATTTTATTTACCTGTTTTTGCTTACGGTTCATCTTTTTTTTTTTTTTTTTAAAGGGGAGGAAAGGTTTCAGCTCTCTCCGAGGAATAAGACTACAAACAACGATCAATGCAGTAGCAATGAACATCCTTACCACTCAGATTGTTATTTCTAAATATTATTTCCCACTAAAATGAAATATGGCTCCTTAGAGAAATAGCTGACTCTATGTCTGGGGCAGGAAACAAATGATGTCAGCCTGAAACACTTTTTTCTTATCAGAAAGCAAGGCAGCTATCAAAGACAATGGCGTTATTACCTACAAATATCTATAAAAAAATTACCAAAGAAACCAGCGATGGTCCTGTCAGATGGACACAGAAGCCGACCCAGAGGGGCTTACTCTGACCAAAGAGGGGGAAAGATACTGTAATAGATTTAAACAAATCCAACCCATGGGCTCATGTATTACCTTTGTAGGATGCTAGGGAACCAATATATAGATCATTTTATAAGGAGGTGCTAGGAAGCTCTTCTTTATTTTTTTAGACAAGTTTTGCTCTTTTTTTTTTTTTTTGAGACAAAGTCTTGCTCTGTCACTCAGGCTGGAGTGCAGTGGTGTGATCTCAGCTCACAGCAACCTCTACTTCCCGAGTTCAAGCGATTCTCCTGCCTCAGTCTCCCAGGTAGTTGAGGTTACAGGCACCTGCCACCACGCCCAGCTAGTTTTTGTATTTTCAGCAGAGACAGAGTTTCACCATGTTGGCCAAGTGGTCTCGAACTCCTGGCCTCAAGTGATACACTTGCTTCTGCCTCCCGAAGTGCTGAGATTACAGGTGTGAGCCACTGCACCCGGTCAGAAGCTCTTCTTTATAGATTTTCAGCTAATAAATGTAGAAGGAAGGACAGGATTGAAAGACTACTGTTTGTAGCACCTGAAGAAATCAGACAGCAAATGCTCTCTGATTGATGTCATAGGAAGTACCTACGGTTTGTGTACCTATGAATTTTGTGCTAAAAAACTGAAACATAAGTCTGGCCACACCTTTGTAAATAACCATCAGTCCACAGGAAATTCAGGAGTAAAAGAACATGTGGAATGATACCCCAGGAATACAACCATCAATATCCAGATGCTAGAATACTCTACAGAACAAATGACCAGGTTTCTTGAAAAATAAATGGCAAGAAAAAACGGGGGAGGGATGAGGAAACCTGGAGTAAAATGACTTAAGAGACACAGAAACCAAAGGCAGTATGTAGAACTCCGGGATCCAATTACTAAATACCATTTTGGAACCAATTACTAAATGACATTTAAAAGACAATCAAGGAAATGTGAATACTAACTAAATACTTGATGATAATTAAGAAATTATATACATGATAATAGTACTGTGGTTTAGAGGCAAAAAAGACTCCCACTGTTTTAGAGATACATACTGAGTTATTTAAAAGATGAAATGAGTGCCTGCTTTGGCAACACATATACTAAACATTGAAATGATACGAAGAAGATTAGCATGGCCCCTGAACAAGGATGACATGCAAATTCATGAAGTGTCCCATATTTTTTGTAGAAATCAGTTCAAGTAATCTACTGTACAACATGGTTTTTGTTTTGTTTTTTTGAGACGGAGTCTCGCTCTGTCACCCAGGCTGGAGTGCAGTGGGGTGCTTTCAGCTCACTGCAACCTCTGCCTCCCAGGTTCAAGCGATTCTCCCGCCTCAGCCTCCTGCGTAGCTGGGATTACAGGCATGTGCTACCACGTCTGGCTAATTTTTGTATTTTTTGGTAGAGATGGGGGTTCCACTATGTTGGCCAGGCTGGTCTTGAACTCCGGATCTCAGGTGATCCACCCACCTCAGTCTCCCAAAGTGCTGGGATTACAGGTGTGAGCCACCACGCCTGGTCCAACATGGTGACTATAGTTACTAACAATGTATTATATACTTGAAAATCACTAAAGAGAGTAGAGATTAAAGTGTTCTCACCATAAAAAATAAGCATGTGAGGTATGCATATATTAGCTCGATTCATCCATTACAAAATGTGCAGTATACATATTTCAAAACACCATGTTGTACACTACAAATACACAATTTTTCTTAGTTAAAAAGCCTATGTCCTTAAAAAAAAAAAAAAGATAAAATGGTATAGCTTGGATTTGCTTTAAAATTACAGGAGGCCGAGCGCAGTGGCTCATGCCTGTAATCCCAGCACTTTGGGAGGTCAAGGTGGGAGGATGTCTTGAGGCTAGGGGTTCAAGACCAGCCTGGATAATATAGCAAGACCCCATATCTGAAAAAAAAAAAATTTATTAGCCAGGCATGCTAGTGACTCCTGTAGTCACAGCTACTCAAGAGGCTGAGGTGGGAGGATCACCTGAGACCAAGGAGGTTGAGGCTGCAGTAAGCTATAATCATACCACTGCACTCCAGCCTGGGCAATGGGGTGAGACCCTGTCTCACAACAAATAAAAATAAATCAAAACATTGATGTGGTGGTTTATAGATGAAACCAAGTTGGGCACACGGTAAATGTTGAGGCTAAATGATGGGAATCAAGGGTTCATTATATTATTCTACTTGTAGGCATGTTTGAAAATTTCCATAATAAAAAGTTTCAGAAATGGGATTATTCACCTGAAAATATTTTTTATTTCTCTTCATACATAAGTTCCTTAGCTCTTTGCTTTTGGTTGATTTAAGCATAGCCTTACAGATTATGGCTGCCCTGGAAAACTGCTCTGATTTACCCACAATAATCACTCATCTAGACTAGATGAGAACAAGCACTTGGAGTCTGGTGAAAGTATGTCTCACCATCATTTGCTTAGAAAATGCTAGAACTGGAAGCAGTTCTAAAGAGTCTCAGCCTGTCTCCAAAACAGCAACTTCTATCTGCTTTTTAAACTAGGGCAGGACGAGGTCAATGTCCTGAGGAAAGATGCCTCACAGTTTTCCAGAGTAATTCCTGGCAATAAGCTGGGCAACTCAACTTGGGTTTGTGAAGGTAATTCTCATGAATTTAGACTCAGGCTGCCTTGTTTCTTCTTCCTAACATGCTTGAAGTGACCCCATGGCCTAGCAGCTTGTTAGTCCTGGATGAGGTTTTCAAATTGGAGCCCTATTCGCTGGATAACCACTCTAGTCTCCTCCTGCCAGGCTGGCACTCCCTCTCATTTGTTACGTCTCCAAATGCACTTTTGTGGGAGAGAGGGATGTCACACGTAATGAGTGTGGCCTGCTGGTTTTTAGTCCTCTGCTTCAGCTGCTGCCATTCAACTTGCCAATCTGTTTCAGGTGTCCAATCTCCACTGGCCTCTGATGACAGACACCTGCCGTGGCAGGACTGCCAACAGTCCGCCTACACCACAGCACAGTGGTGCCCTCGTCTGACCTCCATGCCTTTTAGAATACCAAGCATCTTCTTCTTTACTATTCCTCTGAAAGCTTCTCATTGCCTGCTCCTTGGTCCCTAGTTCTCTTTTCTCTGTTGGAAGAGTTGAGATAGGCTTGTGTCCAGCTTGTGAAAGAGGTGGGCTCCACAGCAGAGCTGCTTGTGCTTCTAGTGATGCTACTCATTCTTTTTATTGCAACCCTCTACTTTCCAGGACAAGTACTCTAGGCAGGGAGCCAGGAGATAAAAGGAGAGCACAGGCTCCCATTGTCTTGGGAACCACTGTTCCCTCCAGCCCCCAGCCCTCATCACAAATCTGGCTCATTCTGGGCAGGGCTCTTGCTCTTTCCCTTACTGCTCACTGCTCCTGGGTTCTCTGAAAATCAAAGGTGTAGCTTAAGTGCTCCTGGTCACTACATGATGAGGAATTAACCCAAGTATTTCCTGATAGACAGGGTGTTTTTCTACCCAGGGCACCAGAGGATCTCTGGGTGGGGTGACTTGCTGCTAACTCTATTCCCTGACCTAATGACGTCTGAGCCCAGATCATCTATCCCATATCTTTAGGAAGTGATATTTTGTTTTGTTTTGTTTTGTTTTGTTTTTGAGACAGAGTCTCGCTTTGTCACCCAGGCTGGTGTACGATGGCATGATCTTGGCTCACTGCAACCTCAGCCTCCTAAGCAGCTGGGACTACAGGCGTGTGCCACCACACTCAGCTAATTTTTGTATTTGTAGTAGAAATGGGGTTTCGCCACATTGGCCAGGCTGGTCTTGAACCTCCTGGCCTCAAGTGATCCACCCGCCTCAGCCTCCCAAAGTACTAGGATTACAAGCATGAGCCACCGTGCCAGGCCTAGGGAATGAGGTTTTAAAACTAAGGTAGTTTTATTCTAGTGATTAAATGTATTCATGTTAAATAATTTTTATTTACCACTAACAACATTTTCTCAATATAATCTTACTTAATGGAAGGTATTTTCTCAGCTTACGTTTTCAGCCTCTTCGTTTACCTTCAATTCGTGGGTGCATTCCTTGTGTAAATGCTTCTTGTGCAGTGACAACTGTTATGTTACACTCCTCTTTCCTGCGGCTAAGAACTAGAATCTAAAGCAATCAGAAGGGTGAATAAACTAAGCAATCACCTGGGGTCCTAATCTACCATTTCAGCAAAATAAACCTCTCAGGTTCTTAGCCACATTTACTACAGAAGGCGTTATTCAAGCTAATCAAGTGCAAGTAATTAGAATCAGACAGAAAAAAAGTCCCTATCATATTTGTTATAAAAAATCCTTCCCTATCTCAAACTTGTAAAGATATTTTACATTTTCTTCCAAAGTATTTAAGTTTTGAACTTCCACATTTAAGTGTTTGATTCATCTGGAATTCGTATTTACATTTATGAAAGAGATCCATTTTCTTTTTTTTCTTCCATATTAAATGATTATCCAAGCACAATTTACCAAACCATCTATTCTTTTCCTCACTAATCTGCTATGCTAGCTCTATTACATATACAAGGACAATGAATTTTCATTTTCAATAAGTTTTATCTCTTTCAGAAAGTTTCATTATTACACCCTTTTTTTCCCCAAGACTTATTCCTAGTTATGTGACTTTTTTAAAGCTACTGTAAATATCTTCTCCCTCAGTTTTAATTGTAGTTTCTACCTGTTAATGGTCCACGGAAATGTAATTGGCTGATTTTGTATACGGCAGCCTAGCCAAACTTTCTTACTCTAATAACTTCTACAAGTTTTCTATGGAGACGAAGTCATCGTATTTTTTATTTCTAAGTTTTATGTGTGTGTGTTTGGGTGTGGCCTCCAAATAATACTGAATAAAAAAGATGACAGCAGGCATCTTATTCCTGATAAGAACTGTTTTAATATGTTATTATCAAGTAGTTTAAGTTTTAAGCAGATGAAGTTTTCTTCTATTTGTGATTTGCTAATATATGTATTGATCATTTTGAATAACTGTAATTTTGTTGAAATGTTTAAAATCTATTAGGTTGACCATATGGTTTACTCCTTTAATCTGTTCATGTTAATATAACGAATAACATTTACAGAATCATAACATGGATCCAACAGTTTCAGATTCTGACTAATTTGCTTTCTGTTAGTATCATCTACACTGTATTTGGCGGCAAGGTTGAAGTAAATATCAGTATCTTTACCAAATATAGTAAGTTGGGTAATATTGCTAACAAGTTAGAAGATTAGATCTCAAAATAAACATAGTAAATTAGGTCCAAGCTTTGAGAATTGCTCCCATGGAACGTGGCCAAGATGGCAATAAACTCTGTAAATATAAACCTGACTACAGTACGGTGTCTGCTAATTTTCCAAAAAGCAACTTGATATTTTCTGGAAAAAAGTACCACAGAAATGAAGGTGGTGAGATTTTAACAGCTTCCACATTAAACTTCTGTTGCACAAATGGTTCCATGGCTAAAAAAGAAATTAATGGTTGAAAACGCTTGTTCTATTTTACAAGCAAAAGTTAAGCTGGGATTTAATACTTTCTATGTGAACTACAATTTATAATATTCTCTTTTCTCATTTTAAAAAATACACATTGTCTCTCTTTAAAAAATAGTTTATAATCCATATGTTTCCCATGTCTCCCTAAATTTATGTATTTCCCAGGGGGTACTACTGGTGGTATGGGGTGAGGAAGAAATGCAAGGTTCCCATAGGAAAGTTAAATAAATCGTAAGTAAATGATTTTTTTTTTAATACTAAGGAAAATAGAAATCTACGACAAGGTCAAATACAATTTTCACATGAATTTTAAAGATAAAACACAAGACTTCAAATAAATTTTTTGGTCACTTCAGGCTGATCCCCCAGGTCATGTAGCAACATATGTCTGTTTTTCTAAAACACAACCCAAACTACTATGAATACAAATTATTCTTGATATCAATATAAAAACTGTCTATTATAATCACAGATTATTTATTACGCAATGTAGGGTGCAGGCAAGAGGGATTTGATAGCACTGAATACTCTTGTTTCCTATTCTAAAATTAAACTTTTAAATTATCTGTGGCATATGCTCTATTTATTTGATTAGAGAAGAACTTTATGAAAAAAGGGTTTTAAAAAACTCCTATGAAAGCTATTTTTTAAAAACAGGAAATTATGTTTTCCCGCAAATTACACTGCTGACAATTTCCTAAGTTTTCCTCTTTCACTTTGAACAACTGAAGAACGTCATCGTACATTTATAGGTTTAATAAGTTGCATCTCATTTATCAGCTACACTTTTCTGGTTAGGTCACCTACTTGCATTTCTTTGTATTCTTCCTTAGTGACCTGTCCTGATTGCATTTGTTTTTGAAAGTTTAATCTCATCTTAACTTTCACATTTGTACCATTCTGGGTTTGACTTTAGAACACAGAATATATGAATATGGTATAATATAATTCTGTCAAATGCAAAATAACTACTGTCATGATTATAGCACACATACAAAAGAACTACTGAGTCCTGATAAGCAATAAAGAAATCCCCTGTAGCTACAGCAGAGGACAGCATCTAAGTACAATGCTTTTTCTGATATTAATAATACTGAATATCTGCATGCTTCTTTGAACTTTCCGAAGATTTCACCTGTGTTCTCACCAGACTGGCATGGTGTATGTGTTAAATAGTTAAAGACTGTCTTCTCTTTAGAGATTGGTAGGTCTGCCGAGTTTACTGTTAAATATTTCATGTCTTAAATAGAATTTTGTACTGAACTCCAAAGAAACTGATAGTAACTACAGAGGGAATCAGGAAAGACACTCAGCTGGACACATAATTTGCAATTATAAGCATGTTTGGAGGATAACCTCTAACCCAACAGAAGAAAATTGTTTTTATCTAGTTGGTTACCTAAAACTCACTAATCTTTTAAAAATAAATACAAACTGAGACATTTTTTGTTAACAAAGGGAAAATACACATAAGCCAGAGAAGTGATGCACACATTTTTTTTTCTAGAACAATAGTCAAAACCATTGTGGCCAGAACCATAGTATAGAAATGGAATTAGAGTTACACAACCTACAAATATTAAACAAAAAACTATTTTCCAGAAATTACCATTAATAACTCCTTACCCAAAAAGTAATTTTTATAATGACAACACGATATATCCTTCACTGATCATTTTATAAAATATTTTACTATATGAACACTAGCACGCATATACACCACTGTCTCTGTAAACTTGGGCTGAAATCAGAGAACTGTGGGTATCTATTACATCTCATTAATTTGGGACAATCTCTAGCACCAAGCCATTAAGGGGATAAAAACATACTAATGTTATTAGACAGTATAAAACGGGTATGTTCAGCAAGTCCTGGGTCTTAATAAAAGTCTTTGTTTAAATTTAACTAAATTGCATCAAGAGACTAGCAATATTGCCACTCATTCTTAACAAAACCAACTAGAAGATCAAATGGCCAGAAACTAAAATAGCAATGGAAGGCAGAGTCATAAAAGATGTATGATGAGAAAGGGCGCATAGGATCAGTTTCAACAGGTAGTTCTGAATAACCTTTCTAAATCACCAACTAAAGGATTTACGTGCCCCTCTAAGAACATGATTGCTAAGCCCATGTGCTCTGTTCCTACAATTATAGATGATTCTCTTAAATGGACAGAGAAAAAAAGTGCTTAAGTTAAATGCTTTCTTTGAGGTGATATAGCAATATAAATCCCCTACACGGGGAAAAATGAAGATAAGACATATATTTCTTTATGAATCCAAATGTACTTTATCGTAAAAACGCAGCAGTGACAACTGTCAGAGGCGATCCTACCTGTGTTTCTTGATGCCATTGGAGAGAGCATCTCCGCCACCACAGTCTTTTTCTTCAGACATTCTGTGTTTTCTACCGCCCAAATGCTCTCCTTCCGCTTCAAAGGAGTGTGCTGTCACTGCTTCCAATCTACTCAGGGACCGCTGGGACTCGGAATCTGTGGCAGAGCAGGTTCATAGTTAATGAATTGAACTTGGGTGCGAGGCTTCGGTAACAATGGATCCCTCCCTTCATGCTTCAGGCTTTGAAACCTAAGCAGCCTACTTTGTCCCTCAATAATCCATCCGTTAACTACCTCCTCAGGGATTTCACAGAACCTGCACCCAATATAAGGCTGAAGTGGATTTATCAGACAGAGGTACACTTATATAAGCTTACAAGTAAACAGATCTTACATAGTAAAAGACATCTCCAAAGATTACCCAGTTCTTTAAGAAATCATATTCAGTGGTTGCCCCCAAAATTTCCACCTCTTTCTTCCCTCACAAAGCATCTTAAGTATACCTTCCAAAAAATTTTTAATTTTTAAAACTCATGTATAATGAAAAAGCTGTAGTAGCTAGCTGTCCTTATGAGAAGTTTAAATTACATCCAATACTGTAGACATAAAAGCAAAGTAATTTTAAAATACTTTAAAAAGGTCGGGTCAGTGGCTCACACCTGTAATCCCAGTACTATGGGAGGCTGGGATGGGAGGACTGATTGAGGACAGGAGTTCAAGACCAGCCCGGGAAGACAGCAAGACGTCATCTCTACAAAAAGTTTAAAAACAAAAAAATAACAGCCAGGTATGGTGGTGTGCACATGTAGTCCCAGCTACTGGGGAGGCTGAGGCAGGAGGATCGCTTGAGGACAGGAGTTGAGAGACTGCAGTGAGCTATGATCACACCACTGCACTCCAGCCTGGGCAGAATGAGACCCTGTCTCTATACAAAAATTAATAAAATACTTTTAAAAATACTTTTTCCAGGATGATAATATTTAAATTCTCAAGGACGAAAGCCCGAAGCATCCCTATAGTAATTGTCAGGCAGGCATTCTTAGGATGGAAAAGTCACATTTCCAATTGGCTATATATTCAGAGTGGTGCCATCTGCCAGTTTGGGAAGAAGATAACACATTTTTGTACACGACAGTAGAGTTTTTAGGCACTTTCACAATCTTCATCTCTTTTGAGCATCACAAGGATGCTTTAGTGGAGGTGAGGTAGGACAATGTGGTTATTAACAAGCATGCTAATGGTCTCTCATGGCTTGTGAGTGGGCAAGACAGGATTTGAACCCAGGTTTTCTGACTCCTTGTTCAATGTTTTATGTATTTTGGCTCAAAACAGCAGTCACTCAGTCTCCATCAAACTTTAAATGGTGCCTGAGTTTTTTATTAAAAGGGAAATTCACGATGACCTCCAACTTCCCATCTTAAGCAGAGGACAAGCCATTCCCTCATCCTCAGCTCTAGGAAAGGCTCTGATACACATTCCAGCAAACTTCCTATTTCAATAAATTTATCAACAATCTGCTAAATTTGTATTATAGCTAAACTGGTCAGGAAATAACAACGTTTTAGTGCTTTCTTTCTCCACTACTGCATTACATAATTCAGCAAAAATCACAGAACCTTACTGTTACCACATTAGGCTGACTCAGGAGAACAACAGTTGGACCAGCCCAAGTGCAGGGTAGATAATGCACCTTGAGCTCTCAACGCCGGACCCTATAAATGATCTAAGTTACTTGCAGAAAGGCTTTTAATGTTGGGAAAGTTTTGTTTTCTGTAAATATAACTTTAGTAAAATTTCTGAAAATATAGTTTTTTTCTGTCCTATACCTTATAACAAAGAAACTGATTTTTTTTTGTTTTTTTTTGATCTGGGCCAGGCGTGGTGGCTCACACTTGTAATCCCAGCACTTTGGGAGGCCGAGGCGGGCGGATCACGAGGTCAGGAGATCAAGACCATGGTGAAACCCCGTCTCTACTAAAAATACAAAAAATTAGCCGGGCGTGGTGGCAGGCACCTGTAGTCCCAGCTACTCGGAGAGGCTGAGGCAGGAGAATGGCGTGAACCTGGGAGGTGGAGCTTGCAGTGAGCCGAGATTGCGCCACTGCACTCCAGCCTGGGCGACACAGCAAGACTCCGTCTCAAGAAAAAAAAAAAAAAAAGAGATGGAGTCTTGCTCTGTCACCCAGGCTGGAGTGCAGTGGTGCAATCTCAGCTCGTTGCATCCTCTGCCTCCCAAGTTCAAGCCATTCTCCTGCCTCAACCTCCCGAGTAGCTGGGACTACAGGCGTGTGCCACCATGCTCAGCTAATTTTTTGTACTTTTAGTAAAGACGGGGTTTCACCATGTTGGCCAGGCTGGTCTCAGACTCCTAACCTCAGGTGATCTGCCCACCTCAGCCTCCCAAAGTGCTGGGATTACAGGCATGAGCCACTGCACCTGGCCAGAAACGGATATTTTAATAATACATTTAAAGAGACATTTATTTTTCATTGTCAATTTTGGCAGAAGGAAACAAACTATCATTGAAAAAAATAATTAAAAACAACCTAAATAGTCAATAAGAGGGGGACAGTTGCCTGTCAGATGAAACAAGTTATTAATATTATGTTTACAAGAACAACTTAATGAAATAAGATTGTTTTTAACATACATAATGCTAAGACCAAAAAAAACCAGGATAATGATTTGCAACTCTAAAATACAAGCAAAGAAATAATTTCTCTGCATTGAAGAAAGGCCAGTCTGGTTTCAGGTAAGCAGATGTCTGAAACAATGGGAGCAATACAATGACAGAAGTTTGTTTAGGGCACGTGTAGAAAGAGACAGTCAGTTTTCTGGAGTAGGCACAGGGCTGTCAGGAAAGGCTGCAAAGGAGAGATGGCACAATGGCAAATTTTGAAACAGTAGAAATGGTGCTCGGGCGAAGGTGAGAGAGGTGCTCCAGGAGGCGGCAGGAACAAGATCTGCATCAGGTATGGTAACAGCCATCTTGGGGTGGTGGGGTGGGGGGTGGGTGTGGTTGCGCTCCAACATTTTGAAGTTTGTTTCACTTGAGAAAAATAAAAAATGTAAAAAGTCAAAATAATTTCATCTGTACTGGTCAGTATTATTTAAGGTGCAGTATTAGTTTATGATTTAGAAGTCATGAAAATCATAAAGCAATGAAGCAAAACACCTCAAGCATTTATGCACAGGATAGTGTTTGCAATTTAAGAGACATCAATCATAAGGCAGGGACTTGCCCACCTAAAAAGAATTTTTTTAGCAAAAGCAGATATAAACATTAAACAAGAAACAGTAAGAGCTTCTATGAAGCAAAGACGGACTTCACAGAACAAGATTTCAACTCAGTGTCTACATAGGC
This sequence comes from Nomascus leucogenys, assembly GCF_006542625.1. Lineage (NCBI taxonomy): Eukaryota > Metazoa > Chordata > Mammalia > Primates > Hylobatidae > Nomascus > Nomascus leucogenys. Next base: position 55,630,081 of record NC_044384.1, on the reverse strand, counting down.
TTAAGATCTACGACCCACAAACTCATCAGTCACACTGAGAACCCCTGCGTGGGACCACTGCGCTGACCCCTACGGATGCTCCATCAGATGACAGTGCAAACCCTTGTCCTCTATGATTAGCAGCCCCTGAGTCACCCCCTCGGTGCCCCCTCTTTGTCCTCACTCTTCTCCCTGTCTCCCTGTGCCTCCACCTCTTTTTTCCCCTCCCCTCATCCCCCTCCTTACTCCTCCTCTATACCTTGCTCTCAAACCTCTCGCTATAATATAGTCAGTCTATCCCCACCCTTCCCCTGAAGGGCTCTGAGAAAGGTCACTAATTACTTCCACATTGCAAAGTCCAATGGTCATTTTTTAATTCTTATTTTGACTCATCCACCACATCTGATGCTGCTGAATTAATTCCTCCCTTCCTCATATCTTGTAAGGCCTGTGAAGTGAAGGAAGCATAAGATCTGGTCCCTGCGCATGGCCCAGCAGCGGGAAGTGTTTTGTGAACAAACGAGTTCAGTAGATTTCTCTAGGTGATCAGAGGAGTCTGAATGGGGGCAGTGGGCCACAAAGGAGGCATCAGTCAACTTTACAGAATGGAGAATGTTGTATCAGGAAAGAACTGTAGCCGACGATTGAGCTGCATTTGCTGACAAAGAGTAAGACTGGTGATGAGGGCAGTTACAATACAGGAGCTGTCCCAAGCAATAAGAACACCATGGTCGACAAAGCGAGGAATGCAGTGTGCAGTGAGATGGCAGTGGAAGGCACAGAACGGGTGGACATGAGACTGTGAGTCAGTCTTAAAGCTGACTACATAGGATAAATAAAAATCAAACGCAGGCCAGGCGCGGTGGCTCACACCTGTAATCCCAGCACCTGGGGAGGCTGAGGCAGGTGTATCCCTTGAGGTCAGGAGTTCAAGACCAGACTGGCCAACATGATGAAACCCTATCTCTACCAAAAATACAAAAATTAGCCAAGCACAGTGGCACTCACCTGCAATCCCAGTTACTCGGAAGGCTGAGGCAGGAAGAACTGCTTGAACCCAGGAGGTGGAGGTTGCAGTGAGCTAAGATTGAACCACTGTACTCCAGCCTGGGTGAGACAGTGAGACTCTGTCTCAAAAAAAAAAAAAAAGGCGGGTAGTGGGAAGAAATATAAAATGAAGCTAGGGATGAGGTAGTCTCCCGATACATGGCATGAGGTTCTGTATACTCACTAGAGAGAAATCATAAACTCTGAGCTTTCTAGTTTCAAAGGCAAAGAAGTAAACATCAATTACATGATTTACAGTGCCTGTGAAATAAAAACTAGTTGCTTAAAAGCCAAAGCTCAGTGATTTCTAGTGCAATGAATAGAGAGATGTGGAATGTACATAGTGTGAAATAGTTTGGGCTTACTCTGTCAGTAACAGAGAAACATTCTTGAGAGATTATACCTTCAAAGCCTTGGTCACACCAATCTATCGCTAGTACAGCATCGTTTCACGTGGAGACTCACAGTTCTACAGATATAAAACATGTTTAGCTCAATACCAAAGAGGGCATAGCCACTGTGGAGGTTGCTGATGAAAGTCAAAGCCTATCCATAGAAGTTATTTTCAAGTCTCCCTGTAAAACAAATGAGTGCTACATCTTGGTATCTACGAAGTGATAATTCAATCTTTTTTTTTTGGCTTTTTTTTTTTGAGATGAAGCCTCGCTCTGTCACCCAGGCTGGAGTGCAGTGGCATAATCTCGGCTCACTGCAACCTCTGCCTCCCCCACGCAAGCGATTCTCATGCCCCAGCCTCCCAAGTACCTGGGACTATAAGCGCGCGCCACCATGCCCGGCTAATTTTTGTATTTTCAGTAGTGACAGGTTTCACCATGTTGCCCAGGCTGGTCTTGAACTCCTGACCTCAGGTGATCCGCCCACCTCGGCCTCCTAAAGTGCTGGGATTACAGGCATGGGCCGCCACGCCCCACCGATAATTCAATCTTAAAATTCTGGGTTCTTCGATGTTCCCCTACATATAAATATCAAAATGTTAGTGGGCAATATATTAATGCCTTAGTAGAAAGCATGAAGTAATGGGAAGAGGTGCATCTGCCTCCCATGTGCTGGTTGCAGTGCTCTCTTGCAGTAGGGTGAGGCCATGACACTCGGGCTTTCAGGACAAACAAGGGGAGGCAGGAGGGAGGAATGGGGAGGTGGTAATTAATGGGGATGAAGTTTCAGTTTGGGATGACAAAAAAGTTCTGGAGAGAGATGGTGGTGATGGTTGCACAGGAAAGTAAAGGTTCTTAATCCCACTGCATTGTACACTCAAAAAGGGTCACATTGGAAAGTTTATGTTATATATATTTTACCACAATAAAAGCAAGAACAAACAAACAAAAACCAGGCAAGCATACAAAAACCTGTCCCTAAAAGCCAATGAGCTAGCTATCATGTTGGATGCATGGACTACATTCTGGTCTGGTTAACTCTTACCTCACTGCCAGGAAAACTGGTCGATTTTTCTAGAGCCATATTTTTAAAATTATTATTATTATACTTTAAGTTTTAGGGTACATGTGCACAATGTGCAGGTTTGTTACATATGTATCCATGTGCCATGTTGGTGTGCTGCACCCATTAACTTGTCATTTAGCATTAGGTATATCTTCCTAAAGCTGTCCCTCCCTCCCCCCTCCCCCCACCCCACAACAGTCCCTGGAGTGTGATGTTCCCCTTCCTGTGTCCATGTGTTCTCACTGTTCAATTTTCACCTGAGTGAGAACATGCGGTGTTTGGTTTTTTGTCCCTGCGATAGTTTACTGAAAATGATGGTTTCCAGTTTCATCCATGTCCCTACAAAGGACATGAACTCATCATTTTTTATGGCTGCATAGTATTCCATGGTATATATGTGCCACATTTTCTTAATCCAGTCTATCGTTGTTGGACATTTGGGTTGGTTCCAAGTCTTTGCTATTGTGAATAGTGCTGCAATAAACATACGTGTGCATGTGTCTTTATAGCAGCACAATGCAGCAGAAGGAAGGTATTTTTACAATATACATAGCTAGATTTCAGACAATGGCAGCCTGTCGTTATTCTTTTTATTTCCCACTCCATTTTTCCCTTAACAAACATACACATTTCTATAACAGGCAAAACCACTCAAAAATGTTAGGAAACTTCTGACCCCTGAAAAACAGCATAAAAGATTTATGAAACAGCCCTACATTATTTACTGAACTTTTGATGAGCACTTAGGAAAATCTGTGCAGCCCTGAGTAATGACGGGAAATGGAATACTGTTGATAAGCACTTATTTGTGGGTGTGTTTACTCCCATCTAGTTCCAAAAGGATTCAGGTGACTCAGTCGATGATTATATTTTATAGGGAAACCATCAAGCCACGTGCAGTGGTGTGCACCTGTAGTCACAGCTGCTTGGCAGGCTGAGGTGGAGGATCACTTGAGCCCAGGAGTTTGAGACTAGGCAACAGAGCGAGACCCTGTCTTTCAAAAACATTAAGAAGTGTCAGAATAACACTTTGAAAAACATATATTTTACAAGATAAAATGCTCTAGTTTACAGAAGCATTGAAGGTGGACAGAATCTTTACCTGATTAGTTCCTCAATTAAAACAGCAGTATTAATAGAATTAAAATGTAAAATCCCACAAAGTTTGCTTTAATGTGATAGGTCTACAATGGCCCAGATCTTTAAAGTTCTTTTTGTTTTGTTTGTTTGTTTTGAAACAGACTCTTGCTCTGGTGCCCAGTCTGGAGTGCAGTGGCGTGATCTCAGTTCACTGCAACCTCCACCTCCTGGGTTCAAGCAATTCTCCTGCCTCAGCCTCCCTAGTAGCTGGGATTACAGGCGCCCACCACCACGCCCAGCATTTTTGTATTTTAGTGGAGACGGGGTTTCACCATGTTGGCCAGGCTGGTCTTGAACTCCGGACCTCAAGTGATCCACCCAATTTGGCCTCTCAAAGTGCTAGGATTACAGGTGTAAGCCACTGCACCTGCTCTCACATCTTTAAAGTTCTGTCCATGTTAGAACTCAGAATTATTTTAAACACATTCAGATTGAACACAGTCTCCTTTCTCATCAAAATAGCGTGGAAGCCAATCAATGGCTATCACCAGGTTATGGTGACTTTAACTTTACTCTAGAATTAAGAAGATCCTGACTGCTATGCTCCTTTTTTTAATTGAGAGAACTTTCCAAGAGTTGATTTGTTAATTTTTCCTACTATTAAAAGGCTGAAAGAAGAGGCCATAAAGTTCACAATATAAACATGCCAACAATTCTTGTAAGTTATCCTGATAAGCACTTTTTTATCCTGACCTTTGGAAACCAGCCTGAGAACAAACAGTACACAAAGCAGCAAGATGGGGAAGAACTGTGGATAACGTCCAAGTCACCCTTCCTCCTGTTACTGAAGGTAACAGAAAACAGCCAGGAAACGCACACATGCTTAATTTAATACCTTTATTGTTTATGGTTTCCCACGTACCAGCCATGTTCTGAAAAAGTCCAAAGCAACCCAAGGTACAGCTTAAAATATCAGTGCCAAATTTTTATTTAGCCTTGAGGTATAACTGCATAAACTCAGAAATAGCAGAGTAAATATGAAGAACACAAAGAAAGTAAACACAACCTAACACATTTAAAGTGAATCATAAACTGAAAACCAGGATGAGTCCAGAGGGAGCTGCCAAGAGACTGCTATAATAATTTACTAAGGAAGTGACAAAAGCTTGAAACAGATTCTTGGCAGCAAGCAACAAGAGTCGGAGACATTCTAGACAGATCCTCTCTGAATGATATCCAAGGTCAAAATTAGCCAAATGGTAGGGTATTGCTTGTGACAGAGTTTATTAAAAGTACCGGCTCATCCCCAAGCAACTAAATCTACTACTGTTTTCTACAACTTGTAACATCTGCACATGTAATTGAAGATGAGGAGTTATACAAACCGTAGTGTGTGGGCTGCTGGAAATCTTACGTGGATCTATTTTGGGCTACCAAATCCAGAGCTTCCCAATTTGTCTTGTTTCTCAACATTATTTTTAGGAAGGTCACATTATGCATTAACTCTACAAAGAAAACAATTCTAGAACTAAAGGCCAGTTGCAGAATAATCCATAGTTAGAAAACAAAGAATTTTCATGTGACTTCAATGAAATAAGTCAACATTTACTAAGTACCTACCACACATCAGGTAAAGTGCAAGTTGTTGAAGCAGTTTGGAAAGATGAATGAGATATGGCTGGTGCCCTCCAAGTGTTCAAGATTTAATAGATGTACTCTTACAACTGCTGAGAAATGCTAAAACTGGTTTCAATTTCATGATATATCTATTGGTTTTGCCCATCTACACTATTGGATTTTATGCATTATTCATGCACATTTCAACCAAAATAGCATTAAGGGGAAAGCTTAGCAAGAAAGCCTTTCTAGAGCAACTGATCTCAACATGTTTCTCAAAAGGAAAATGAACACACAGTAAGAAAAATAATGCGTTCTGAACCTACAATATTCAAAGAACAGGAATTTTCCATGAAACTGCTCTCAGACTAGTTACTAAAGAATAACCACCATGAAATTAGTTATTTAACCAGTAATAAGTGTTTCAAAAACAACTCCTTAGAAGATTATGAGAGATTCCTAAAGTCATGTACCTTTAGTTTTCTCTCCTTTAACTAATTTTCATCTGCCCCCTCCCTGGTAGCAAGTATCCTATCTCCAACTTTATTGTAAGCCCCTTGGGAACAAATGTCATTTTCTAATATCAATACTATCTCATCCCTCCTTCCTCCTTGCTACCCATCCCTACTCTCCCCCTACAGAATCCAAAGTGGTGAATATAGATGCATAAAATCACCATGCATTCCTGATTATCTTAGGCTCATTATTCAATATCAATATATTTTTAGGGAGGACAGAAACATCAATGACATTTCTTCAACAACCTGCATTTGACAAGCATTTAGAGAACTCTGATTCTGTGCTATGTACTTCAGGGATGTAAACAGATATGGTCCCTATTATCTTTTCTTCTTTCTTTCTTTTTTGAGACAGAGTCTCGCTCTGTTGCCCAGGATGGAGTGCAATGGCATGATCTCGGCTCACTGCAACCTCCGCCTCCCAGGTTCAAGCTATTCTCCTGCCTCAGCCTCCCAAGTAGCTGGGATTACAAGCATGTGCCACCATGCCCGGATAAAGTCTTTTGTATTTTTAGTAGAGACAGGGTTTCACAATGTTGGCCAGGCTGGTCTCGAACTCCTGGCCTCAAGTGATCCACTCGCCTTGGCCCCCCAAAGTGCTGGAATTACAGGTATGAGCCTCTGCGGGGTCCTATTATCTTACAGACAAAATACAAGGAGGCTATAAAAGAGGTGTAAACTAAAGGAAACACAGAAGAAGCAACTAATTCTGCCTGGAGGAGTCAGGAAAGGCTACCCAGGAGAAGAGATATTTGAGAGCCTTGGTAGACAAAGTAGCAAAAAGAAAAAGCAACACTGATAGGGTAGAAATATATATGAAGAACCACTTTTTTCTTCTATAAAGCATTTCTATAAGCTTATTTGAAGAATACTTTATCCACAGTGGTTTCTCATGATATCTTTTTGTTTCAACGTGCACGGATGTCTAGCCCTTTTCCCAGGAAGTGTTCCCTAACAGCTATATCCGAAATTTCACTTGACATAACCATTTCATTCCTTAAACACACCCACTCCCACACCTACACACACAATGCGGACAAAATGTGATGCTTCATTAAATTTATCTCCTTTTAAATAAGTTTATACAATGGAATTTAATCAAATTGTGGGGAAAAAATCTGTGTGCTTTATGGAGTTTTATGAAATGTTTCATCACTGAGCTTACTGGAAAAATAATTTTCTCAAGCGATCCCAGGGGGGATGCCAGGGGGCTGGAAAAATTCTTCTCCTACACTGCTGGCTCTGCACCAAGGCTTGCTTCACCCACCGTATGAGTAGATTTCCATTGATCTTGCTTATCTGAAAAAGCTTAAAGGGATATGATAAAGGGAAATAGGAAACCACATGGACTTTAGATCTAATGAAGTTATCCCTTTATTTTAAAGTAACACGAGTTAACAACTTTTTAAAAGATTAAACATTTAGTGAAAATATTTTTAAAATTTTTAAAGAAAAGTAACTTGAAAAATCTTTTTTTTTCATACCTTCTCAATATCAGGATAGGCTTGATTTCATCTATCGTCATGATTTAGGGGTTAAAATTAAGCTTCAAATTAAGTGGAGGTTTGTATACTTTTCATTGCTCTTTTCTAACTGTGCATCCAACTGCCTGATATCACTACTGCATCTGAGGCCTGGAGGAGGCACTGGTGCAGTAAGTGGAGGGAACAAGGGGACAAGATGAGTGTGAAGAGGCAGTAGGGTCTGGATCATGTCGAGAGCCTTGGAGGTCCATGAAGGCATCTGAGTTTCATTTTAAGTGCAATGAGAAACCACCGAAGAATTCTAGGTGAGGGAATGCGATGATGTGATTGTCAACAAAGGATCACTACGGCTGGTGTGTACAGGATGAACTTCAGCAGGCCAAGGCTGGAAGCACCAAGATCAGTTAAGAGGCTAGAGGAAAGTAGGTGCAGTGCGTGTCACCATAATGAGAGCTAATATCTGCCAGCCCCTTAGTGTGCCTGGCACTGTTTTAAGTACACTACAAATATGTATTAGTTAATTCTTTGCAATGATCCTATGACCCATTTGCAGATGAAGAAATGAGGCATAGGAAAGTGAAGTAACTTTCCCAAGAGTAGGGGAATTGATAGAGCTTTGACTAAGCAAGAGCCTTCAGCTTAAGTACCTATACTTTTAACTGCTACCCTCCATTAGTAAAACACAGATGAATTCAAGGTATGATTTGAAGGCAGAATGGCCAGGCCTTGATTCTATGTCTCACAGGAATGTCACGAATCACTCCTAGTTTCTGGCTTTAGGAGATGAAAGAGGTGCCATTTACAAAAATGAGGCCAATTCCAGGAGAAATAGCATCTGGGAGGAAGAGCAAGCATTCGTTTTTTATACATAAAGCTGACAGCTGAATATGTAAGTCTCTAGCAAGAGACCGAGGCTGGAGATATAAATTTGGGGACTGTGGCAGTCGGGACAAGGGCTTCCCCAAGACCTCCATGTTCTAATCTCTGGAACCTGTGAATATGTTACCTTTCAGTAATAAAAGGGACTTTGCAGATATGATTAAGTTACGTATCTTGAGATGGGGAGATTATACTGGATCATCTGAGTAGGTCCAATGTAATGCCATAGGTCTTTATAAAAGGGAAGGAGCAAGACCAGAGTCACAGGCAGTCAGAGAGAGACTTCCAAATGGAGGATGGGGCCTTGAGCCAGGGAATGCAGGCAGGTCCCCAGAAGCTAGAAAAGGCAAGGCAGCAGTCTCTTCTAGAGCCTTTAGAAGAAACACAGCCCTGCGGACACCTTGATGTTGGAACTTCTGACCTCCAACTGTAACAGAATATATTTGCATTGTCTACTAAGCCACTAAGTTTGTGGTGATCTATTGTAGTAGCAACAGCAGACTAATACAGGAATTTTAAGTTAGTATTTAGTTATACAATATTGAAAGTGTAGGTGAAGGAAGCAATAACTAAACAAAAGTCTCCTTGAGAAGTCACAAGGAGACGGGTACCAGAACAAATGAGGAAGAGATGGCCTTAATGAGGGGGGATCATTTGTTCTCTTGTAATAGAGTGAAGGAGGAAATGGGGATGGAGGCTGGTGTGTAGAGACCACAGCGGGAAGATGAAGTCATTCCCACATGATGGCTTTGATGATTTCAATGAATTGGGTAGCTAGGTCAACGGCAAGTCAGCACTTGACAGGGCATCTGAGTCTTCATTTTAATGCAGTTTCTATACTGTGCCAAATTATCCCAAAGATTTTTAGTAGGAAATAAGAGTAGCCACAAAAGAGCTACTATGTTCACGCAAATGTAACAAAACTCAGGTGTGCTATTCAAGGCAAGGAGGAGAAAATGCTTGGCACCTGACCCTTGCTCCATTTCCTATAGCCATGGCAGGATGTGCTGATGAGCCCAGGCATTTGGACTGAGCCTCAGGATCCTTCACAACACAGCAATCCACAAAGCAGCAGATACTGCAAAACAATCTGAATTGGCGCTTGAGATGAAATGTATTTGCCAGTCCTGATCGAGGGACTATGGTTCTTTTTCTCTCTTCCTCCCAAAGGAGATGACTATTAAAATATTACTGAGAAACAGAAAGATAGTGGCTGCTAGATGTCTATCAACAAGGAAGGATTAAGGAAACTGTGACATAATTATATCATGGACTTTCATGCAACCTTGAAAAAGAATGAGCTAGAGCTTATAACATTGACAGGAAAGATTTCTAAGACAAGTTGTCAGGAAAAAGCAAGTCCAGGGCAATTACACTGCTCCTTCCATTCATGACTTAAAAAAAAATCTATATATACACAAGCACATATATATGTGATGCTCAAAAAAGGTCTGTAAGAGAGTATATCCAGCTGTTTATCAGAACCTCTGAGGAGGAAAAGGAGTGCATGATTAACTGGGATAACAGGTGAAGAGAATTTCACTGGGTTCTCATGTACTTTTATATTGAATTGTTTAGAATAAACATGGGGTTCTTAAATAAAATTTTTTAAAGGTTTTTTTTTTGTTTGAGACAGGGTCTCATTCTGTCGCCCCCAGGCTGGAGTGCAATGGCACGATTACAGCTCACTGCAACCTCTACTTCCTGGGCTTAAGCGATCCTCCCACCTCAGCCTTCTGAGTAGCTGGGATTACAGGCATGCACCACCACGCCTGGCTAATTTTTGCATTTTTAGTAGAGACGGGGTTTCATCATGTTGCCCAGGCTGGTCTCGAACTTCTGGGCTCAAGAGATCCTCCTGCCTCGGCCTCCCAAAGTGCTAGGATTACAGGTGCTCAGCCACCATGCCTGGCCATAAAGTTTTATTTTTAAAAAAGAATATATAAGACGAGCAACTGAAGTATCTGGGCTCTTTTATATTCCAAGCTCTATGCATTTAGACCTATCATCCCTCTTGCAATTTTCCTTTTTGGATGCTCCCCATAGAAGAAGCACCACTGGACTTGGCACAGGGTGGACGTGTAATAAATGTCAGCAGTCTTAAGTGTCACTCATTCTCCCTCCGACAGGCTAAATACTTCCCTTGCCTTGTCACTCATTCCATCAATCTCAAATCCTACCTTCTCTTCCCAACATGAATCACTCTGTTCACAAATCCTGTATTTAATTGACAACCCATCATCATTATAATCTTCTGTCCAATTGTTCCCAAATCTGGCTACGAAAATTACTTCTTCCCTTTCTTTTACTTCTATCAAACCTATTAATAATGTTCCTATTTGTCTTAATCAATTAATCACTTCCCCATCAATGTACATTCTACCAACATCATTTTCCACGTCCTGTATTATCATACCATTTTCTTCAACTTCCTTAACCTAATCTTCAGTTCTCATCTCTCCTATCTCTCACCATGCTTCCTCTCTTTCCTGTCCTATTATGAATTTGATCCTTTACTTCCAATACACCAAGATTTCTTGCATCTGTGATCAAGTGTTGTGAAACTCAGTAACTGTATATGCTCACCTATTATATATGCATTTCATTTTCTCCCATACAACAATTAATTTTTCTCAGTCCCACTGATCTCCAACCACCCCCTTCCATGTTCCTTTCCCTTCTCCCACCCACATCTGCCTCGAAAAATTTGAAAGTAAATTCCAAAAAGGTCAAAACTACTTAGCAGTACCTCCTCTCATCCTCGAATCTCCATGTGCATTCCCCATTTTTTAGCACTGAGTATCACCAGGCACTGTTCTAACCACTATCTAAACAGAGAAATTCATTTAGTCATCACACGACCTATTGAAATGGACACTATAATTATCCCATTTTAATTATGTGGAAACTACGAACAGAGAGGTCATGGAACATGTCCCAGGTCACACAGCTGGCTAGTGACAGAAGCTCTGGAGTCCATGCTCCTTGCAGAAATGCTATGCCGCCCTTTAGCGTGTGTTTCTGAGGCAAAGTTAAACACCTACTCTTCTCTGCTCCAGACACATGGTGGTCTCACCTCTACTGTGGCACTCAGCATACTGTGCTACCATCAAGCACTTGTGCTTGGTTACCTGTATTCTTTATATAAAGACCTCTTTGAAGACAGAAACTGTCTGTCTCTCCTTACAATATGTACTAATGCCTGGCACTAGGAAATGGTCACCCAGTAAAGGACAAGTCAAATGTGGGCAGTTTTAACAGCACTCTAACCCTAGCCTAGAATACATCTTCAGTATAGGCAGACCGTGATGAATTTCATTCCACACTTTCAGACTCCAGCCTTAATAACATGACACACAAAATATCTGGGGAGCGATACTGATACATCACTATCTGTTTATTCCAGGAAACTCTAGGTGACATCTGCTCTAAGGTGGTGGACTCAAGGGGACATTGCTCATTTAGGTGGTGGACTCTAAATCACCAACAATGCAGAGGGAAGGATCCCAGAGTTACCTGACAGCGCATCATAGAACTCGTCCTCGCTAAGGATGCTGGCGGGTGGAGAGCCTTTCACCAGAGACTGCTCTAATTCATGATGTTCAGTGGCCAGCGTCTCCAGTGCTTCTGACAAGATTTTGTTTTTTTCTTGCTCTTGTTCCAATTTAAAATTCCTCACCTAGAAGAAAACAGATATATAGAAAAGACTTCAGAGTGACAGGAGACACAGACTTACTCAGAGGATGTGAAAATTAATTGCTTTTGATCCAGTTCAATTGCAATATCAGAAGTGAAAACAGTCATGTCACATGCACATGGATGAATGAGCAAAATTATTAAACTAATTTTGTTCTTCCCATGGGGCCTTTTCTGGCAACAGCTTAGCTAATGAAAATAGATTAAGAACTAGCAAACAAATTCAGCTCAAATGATCAGGATCCTGGTATAAGAACATCAGTCAATTCAGAAATCATACAATTCTTTTTAAACATAAAGAATATTTCTCTCTCAACATTAAGTACACAGTTAAAAAAACAGTTTCAGCAAGTCTTTGAAAAAAAATTTAAAAAAATGCTAAATATTAAAAAGCAAACTACATCATAGCATAAAATATAATCCCTCAGTTTACTCCCAAAATAGTTGGTAATAGTTGGTATATCAAATGAAGGAAAACAGGTTGCCTGGTAATGACTATAAACATTCTGTTTTTCCTTTTTCTCTTTTTTTTGAGACAGAGCCTCATTTTGTCGCCTAAGCTGGAGTGCAGTGGTGCGATCTCGACTCTGCAACCTCTGCCTCTTGGGTTCAGGCTATTCTCGTGCCTCTGCCTCCTGAGTAGCTGGGATTACAGGTGTGCACCATCACACCTGGCTAATTTTTGTATTTTTAGTAGAGACGGGGTTTCACCATGTTGGCCAGGCCGGTCTTGAACTCAGCTCCTCAAGTGATCTGCCTGCCTCGGCCTCCCAAAGTGCTAGGAGCCTGTAAAGGCGTGAACCACCTGCCTGGCCTATTTTTCATTTTCCAATTCCATATTTTGGTTTCAACTCCACATTTTACCTTTAACTTATACTAAAAAAGTCAAAGGATTATCAAAAAGGCAAAGCGTGGTTTGATTTTTTTACTGTTTGAACAAGTCACAATCTATTCCTCCTATCTAATGCAGGAGTATCTGAACCTTTGTGGTTGACCAAAACCCTCTAGAATTCAAGTCACCTAATCCTTATAAAATAGCATGTACTGGATTTGATAGGGACAGTTTTGCCTATTTTTATATCAGTAGTCTGGAAATCACTACTATTCCTTAATCTTGCTGGATTTCTGGAGCCAATGTGCACTATAGACAGACAGGAGGCAGAAAAGCAGGGATCCATTGGTAGGTAGCAGCAGCGTCTTCTCAGAAGTCTCTTGTTCGTTAGTTTCCTCTCCTATAAAATCACAGGTTTCTGCTATCACCTAATAACCTAATCAGAAGTCTTCAACATAGTGGTCTTCAAACTACTTTTTTTTCTACTTCAGCAGCAGAACCTATTTCTCAACTGTAATCCCAACATATAAAATAGATGTTTTTGAAAGCAGTTGTGCACTGGGTGACGCTGAATGAAGCAGAAGCCCCACTCCTTTCACTTTCCCCTCCCCTCCCAGAGGTTCCCTGTAGGGCCCAAACCCAGGTGGTATCCCAACAGTTTGAAAAACACATGGTAGTGGTACCAAAACAGATACACAGACCAGTGGAACACAACAGAGGCCTCAGAAATAACACCACACATCTACCACCATCTGATATTTGACAAACCTGACAAAAACAAGAAATGGGGAAAGGATTCCCTATTTAATAAATAGTGTTGGGAAAACTGGTTAGCCATACGCAGAAAACTGAAACTGGACCCCTTCCTTACACCTTATACAAAAATTGACTCAACTTGGATTAAAGACTTAAATGTAAGACATAAAACCATAAAAACTCTAGAAGAAAACCTAGGCAATACCATTCAGGACATAGGCATGGGCAAAAACTTCATGATTAAAACACCAAAAGCAATGGCAACAAAAGTCAAAATTGACAAATGGGATCTAATTAAACTAAAGAGCTTCTGCACAGCAAAAGAAACTATTATCAGAGTGAACAGGCAACCTACAGAATGGGAGAAAATTTTTGCAATCTACCCATCTGACAAAGGGCTAATATCCAGAATCTACAAGGAGTTTAAACAAATTTACAAGAAAAAAACAAACAACCCCATCAAAAAGTGGGCGAAGGATATGAAGAGACACTTCTCAAAAGAAGGCATTTAAGCAGCCAACAAACATGAAAAAAAGCTCATCATCACTGGTCATTAGAGAAATGCAAATCAAAACCACAATAAGATACCATCCTATGCCAGTTAGAATGGCGATTATTAAAGAGTCAGAAAACAGATGCTGGAGAGGATGTAGAGAAATAGGAACGCTTTTACTCTGTTGGTGGGAGTGTAAATTAGTTCAACCATTGTGGAAGACAGTGTGGCAATTCCTCAAGGATCCAGAACCAGAAATAGCATCTGACCCAGCAATCCCATTACTGGGTATATACCCAAAGGAGTATAAATCATGCTGCTATAAAGACATATGCACGCATATGTTTATTGCAGCACTATTCACAATAGCAAAGACTTGGAACCAACCCAAATGCCGACTGGATTAAGAAAATGTGGCACATATACACCATGGAATACTATGCAGCCATAAAAAAGAATGAGTTCGTGTGCTTTGCAGGGACATGGATGGAGCTGGAAATCATCATTCTCAGCAAACTGACACAGGAACAGAAAACCAAACACTGCATGTTCTCACTCTTAAGTGGGAGTTGAACAACGAGAACATATGGACACAGGGAGGGGAACATCACACATTGGGGCCTGTTGGGGGGTGGGGGGCAAGGAAAGGGAGAGCATTAGGAGAAATACCTAATGCAGATGACAGGTTGATGGCTGCAGCAAACCACCATGGCACATGTATACCATGGCACATGTATATATATGCAGAACACTGCATGTTCTGCATATATATCCCAGAACTTTAAGTATAATTAAAACAAACAAAAAGATTCAGTTAGGGGGGAGAAAAAAAAGAAAGAAAGAAAGAAAAGAAAAGCACTGGATGGAGTGACATCCAAAACCTCCTCTAGGTCAAACTTTCCATCTCGAGGTTTTGGGAACTGTGGCCCCTCTCACAAATCCTGCATTACTCACTGCCAAATCTAACCGTTTTACCTCTTGACACTCCCTCTCCCATGCTCCTCCCCACAGCCCCCAAGGATGAAGGCTCTTCTCTTTTCTGGGGTCCTGAGTTCCTGCCAGTTGCACATCAGGTACAACACTCTAAGGTCCTAGACATAGCTTAAAATACAGTTTTACTGCAATGTTAAGTTCATAGCAGAAACAAGGTTAAACCCAAGTTCCAGTTCTCAGGCACTTTAGTGTTTATCAATACAGCAGGCAGATGATTATTATTACAGCTGTGACAAAGACACAAAAATAGCAATAAATGGTAAGCAATCAAGATCAGAAGAGACATGAAAAATCGAAAAACAAATTACTCATGTAATTACAATTTTTAGAAAATCTGAAAAACACTTGCGAATATTCCTATAATCTAAACTGTATCACCAGAAGAGGAAAGAAGCATACTAAGGCTAGAACCAACTTAAAAAATAAAAATAAAAAGCTGTCCTACCTCCATCAGATGAGTTAAACAATTCATTTCTCTATTATATAAACAAGGACTACATGAGGCAGGCAGATACTTGAAGTCAGGAGTTTGAGACCAGCCTGGCCAACACAGTAAAACCCTGTCTCTACTGAAAATACAAAATAAGCTGGGCACAGTGGCAGTAGACTGTAATCTCAACTACAGAAGGCTGTGGCAGAACAATCGCTTGAACCCGGAGGTGGAGGTTGCAGTGAGCTGAGATCACGCCATTGCACTCTAGCCTGAGCAACAGGCGAGATTCTGTCTCAAAAACAAAAAATAAAAAATAAACAAGGACTACAAAATTGAGCAATGTCCAAAATGATCCTTTCTTTGAAAAGATCTCTCAGCACTGTTATATTTGTAGATTCTAAAATCAACACTGCAAATTCCTCACCCCTGCCTACCCCATCTCTCAGCACTGTTATATTTGTAGATTCTAAAATCAACACTGCAAATTCTTCACCCCTGCCTACCCCATCTCTTTCACCTTTTTACCTTTTCCAATATCAAAATGTAAATGTGCTGTTGACATCATATCTTTAAATGTAAGAATTAACCAAAGTATCCTATTTAATGAGTACATACATTTTAATACCTAAATTCATCTAGATTTTGGCAAAGTAGCAAGATAAATGATAAAGGCCCATAAATATCCAGTCCCCTCAAAAAAATCTTATTCAAAATGCAATCTACCCTTTACCCACCTAAAATAAGCATCATTTAGCTGCTACCACATTCACATCTGTTCTCACTTGTTCTTGAGAGACAGTAAAAGGGGTTGGAAGCAGGAGAGGAAGAGACTGAGGCTCTAACCACATTCTATTTCTTACCTTGTTTTCATCTTTCAATTGATCTGAGAGTACTTTTATTAGTTTCAAGCCTAACAGGATTTTCTGCACTGAAGATACCTTATTATAAAATAGCCACAAAATGGCAATTTCTCCTGTCATGTAAGTGATGTATATGAGAGAGTAACTACATATCCAAGAAAATGCACTGGTAATGAGTTTTCTTGTTACTTTAGAGAAACATCTGAAAGCATGCTTAAGTGCCATTAGTACTTTTTGGTCAGAAGGATCACTGAAACGATGTAATTCCAGATCCTCTACAATCTCCACATTTCAGAAAACCTAGGGGAAATCCTGCACTAAAAAAATTGGTGTAGAACTGCTAAGAAAGATATGCAAAGTGCAACTTCATAAAATATTCACCTTACTTTTGAACTGTTTCCAAATTCTTAGTTGCAAGCTTAGAAACTATGTTGTAACAGAAACAGTGCCTTCTGCGCAGTCTCTTAATGTCTTTGTAATTCCAGGCACAAGGCTTCACTTCTATTATGTATCAATACATGAATATTGATTACTAGATTTTTTAAATTCTCAAACAATAATCATCCTAGTTATTACTAAAAGAATAAATAACTTCCTTCACAGAACTAGTGGGTCCCAACAGATGTTTATAATTATTAGATTATAATTGTATATGTGTTTATACATTAGAACTTTTCTAGAATAAGGCTGAAATTTTACCTTTCAAATTCGCATATGGAATATACGCCCTCAGTCCAATGACTTTCCCATGACAAAAATCAACATATACTCAAGTGAACAAAAATGTTGCACTTTTTATTAAGAAAAGCTTAAGGACTGAACCACCATACGCTTAACAGTAAACATACGCATTGATCTGTGTCTGTAGCCCCTTAAAATACAAATGTAAGCCTTTCCAGTAATCTATCTCCTCAAACCACTTCAATATGGCAGTCTCTCATTTCACTCCCTTTCAGGCCAGAAGGCAAAATCCATAGTGACTGTTTCCAAAGTGAATGGGCGCCAGAAAGAGAATCCAGAGTTTTGACAACAGTCATGTGCTAGCCAGCTACGACACATTCACCTACACTCTCATTCTAGAAAGTGCCCCGTTACTTACCTGTGTTTCACAGGGGTTACATAAGGCAGAGTAATTCAATCTGGCAAAGACACAGCACTAACTGGGGAATAAGTGATTAGTATTCACAGAACACTGTGTGCAATCAGCCAGTTATAAGATAGGTAAAATTCTGGCCTTGATGGTCAGTCTTTCAATTGGCCACACTCTGGTCAGTTCAACAGGGTGAGCCTTACTCTTTTCTCTTTGCTACTGCATGGATGGCTACAATTAACAAAATGTATTAGTTTGAGACTGAAATATTAGATTTTTTTTTTTCTGAGACAGGGTCTCGCTCTGTCAACCATGCTGGAGTGCAGGCATGCCATCACGGCTCGCCGCAGCCTCAAGCAATCCTCTTGGCTCGAGCGATCCTTCTGCCTTGGCCTTCCAAGTAGCTAGAACTAAAGGCATGCACCACCATGCCTAGCTAACTTTTTTTTTTTTTTTTCCAGTAGAGACGGGTCTCCCTGTGTTGCCCAGACTAGACTCAAACTCCTAGCCTCAAGTGATTCTCCTACCTCTGCCTCCCAAAGTGCTGAGACTATAGGCATGATCCACTGCACCTGGCTGATGCTTATTGCTGTGGCTAGAGGACCAACAATGTTCTCACTTCAAAACTTTTTTCAAGGTATGTGCTTTTAGGTGACTCCATGCCATTGACACACAGCTGATAAAAAGTATGGGTCTGATGATTTACAGCTAGTAAGAGCTCTTCTACACACAAGTCTGACTATTATATTGTTAAGATAGAGGAGGATGGAGCTCCCATGTGGATGCAAATGGTCAATGTTACTTCTGAAACCATGGCCAGGCTGAATTACTCTCTCGCCTCCAGAGTCCAGGGAAGTGAAGCTTTGACCTCCTGTCTCAGGCAGGATCAAGCATGGACATATATCTTCATGATGGTATAGTACACTCTTGCTTTGTTTTATAGATTTCCAAAACACCTTTGCTCACATTAAATTTCAGGGTTTTCGTTGACTCTCTAACGTCCTCCTTCCGTCCCATCTCATCACTGCCTCTTCAAGTGTAATTGATTCCCCTATGCTCCGGAAACCTTTTTCAGTCCTTCCTAGCACTAAACAATGACACTCATTAAAGAACAAAAATTTAGGGGCCGGGCACAGTGGCTCACCTCTGTAATCCCAACACTTTGGGAGGCTGAGGCAGGTGGATCACCCGAGGTCAGGAGTTCAAGACCAGCATGACCAACATGGCAAAACCCCCATCTCTACTAAAAAAATACAAAAATTAGCCAGGCGTGGTGGCAGGCACCTGTAATCTCAGCTACTTGGGAGGCTGAGGCAGGAGAATTGCTTGAACCTGGGAGGCAGAGGTTGCAGTGTGCCAAGATCACACCACTTCACTCTAGCCTGGGCGACAAGAGCAAAACTCCATCTTGAAAAAAAAAAAAGGAATAAATATTTAAGAATAAAGACTAAATTAAGAACTAAGAATAAAGCCACCTAAGGGACCAAGGCAGATTTATCTGGTGGGAGGAAACTGAGATGAGTAAGGGATGTGCACAGGGCTTGCAAACCACAGCTGAAACTCTGGTTTTGACTCTGAGTGAAATGGGAAGCCAGTGGAGGAGGGGCAGAAATAACATTATTTGATTTACTTTTTACTATGATCCCCACGGTTATAATGCTGAAAAGGGGATGGAGGAGCCAAGTGTAGAATAAAAGAAGATCCCAGCTGGGTGCAGTGGCTCATACCTGTAATCCCAGCATTTTAGGAGGCAGAGGTGGGCAGATCACCAGAGGCCAGGAGTTCGAGACCAGCCTGACCAACATGGTGAAACCCCATCTCTAATAAAAATACAAAAATCAGCCAAGCGTGGTGGTGCATGCCTGTAATCCCAGCTAGTTGGGAGGCTGAGGCAGGAGAATCACTTGAACCAGGGAGGTGGAGGTTGCAGTGAGCCAAGATCGTACCACGGCACTCCTGGGCAACAGAGTGAGACTCTGTCTCCAAAAAAAAAAAAAGAAGATCCCTTAAGAGATACTTCAATAACTAGAATAAGAGATGGGTAAGAGATAGCAAGAGAAGTGATGAGAAGTGGTCAGATTCTGGATATATTTTGAAGGCCCAAATGATTTGCTGATAGACTATGTGATATAAGAAAAAAGGGAAATCAAGGATGACTCCATGTTTTGGCTTGGGCAACTTACAAGGACTGTGTCTCAAAAAATAAATAAAATTAAGTTTTTAAAATTAAATTTTAAAAATAGAAATAAATAAAATTAAAAGACTAAATAGCATCATTAAGGGAGAAAGTGAGACAGAAATGTGAAGAAAGCCATAGACTGAACCCTAGTAGAAATGCTGAGAAAGAGTCAGCAAAGGAAAGAAAAGAAAAGAGAGAGAGAGGGAGAGAAACCAGTTGTGTGTGGTGTCCTGGAAGCCTCAAAGAGGTATTTCAAGGAGGAAAAAGTGATTAACTGTCAAACACTGATGAGAGATCAACTGCTTCAAGAACTAAGACAAGACCACTGTACTGGCGATATGAAGGTCAAGAGTGAACTTGACAAGGGCAGCTTCAGTGAAGTGTTGCGAGGATGCTGGAGGCGATGCCCTATGGGTCAAGAGAGATAAGAGAGAGCGAGTACAACCTGTTCTTAAGAAAGTTTTTGTTGGACAAGAGGTGTTTGTTTGTTTGTTTGTTTGAGACAGGATCTTACTCTGTCACCCAGGCTGGAATGCAGTGTGATCTCAGCTCACCACAACCTCTGCCTCCTGGGCTCAAGTGATCCTCCCACCTCAGCCTCCCAAGGATCTGGGACTACAGGAGCACATCACCATGCCTGGCTAATTTTTTTTTTTTTTTTTTAATAGGGACAGGGTTTTGCCATGTTGCCCAGGCTGGTCTTGAACTCCCGGACTCAAACAATCCACCCACCTTGGCCTCCCAAAGTGCTGGGATTACAGGCAAAGCCACACCACGCCTAGCCTACAAGAGGACGTTGGTTACAGAGGTTATTTTAAAAACTAAAAAAAGAGTAAAATTCTTTTAAAAAAATAATTTTTGCTCAAAAAAGGAGGAGAAAGGTAGGGCAGTTGCTGGAAGGGGTTGTGGGGTCAATGAAGTTTTCATTATGGAAGACAACCCGGATTGCTTTTACATGGATAGGAAAGGTTCAACTGAAATGGGATTATGTTTGCAGAAGTGAGAGGGGAGAATTGCTGGAATAATGTTCTCGACTTTGTCAAAAAGGGAGGAGATCTAATCCACTAGTATACAGTTGGCCTTTGCTAAAGGCTCAGACAGTCCATCCTTAGTTGCAGGAGAAATGCAATGAGTATGTGCACAGATTCAGATAGGTGAGTACGTGTAACCAAGTTTTCTTCTAATTGCTTCTGCTATCTCAGAGCATATAAGGAATAAAGAGAATAAGAAACAGATGAAGATGTCCTCAACCTAATTGATTCCAACAGGTGATGAAGTAAGAAGCCTCTAGTCTCTTGACATTATACATAAGTTCATTCTGAGATTAGAAATGAAATGAGTCTCAAGGCCCTACAAAGCCTTATGAACACTAACTTGGTCAACCCAGCACATTTTTCCATTGGTTATAGCCGACTGTGATTGGCCTGTGGCACCACTAAAAATGCCCCTTTCTTATGGGCATTGCCATCTTCTTCAACCTGGTTCAAGCAAAGAAAAGGAAATGCCACTCAGAATGACCTCTGCATATCTCTTCACTTAAGCTCCTCCATGGGAAAGAAGATAAGAACTTATCTGGTTTTTGACGTACTGACCATGCTACAAATAGAATGGCCTCAATGAAGCTTGTTCAACATCACTTTCTGCTAACAATCTGTTAGATCAATTACTTCCAAACTGTATCTTCAGACATTTAAATCAGGGTAGAATCTGGAGATAACCCCAAATCTAGGACAGAGCCCCTAAATACTTGGGGGAACAGAAGAAAGACTTGGTAAATAAATGGGGCATTTTATAAACAAGGTGATAATGATACTTGGAAGAATCAATATAAACCCAGAATATTTGACACTTATTTTTGTCAATGATTTAAAAATAACTTCTCATAAAATCAATGGAAGACTAGCACTATACACAAATAACAATTTAACAAATACGTTTTAGTTTTTACATGTCTTTTACAAAGCAGATAAGATGAACGTGTCTTCTGAAATAAAGGTAGTGTTCACTCCCACGGTATGCTACCAATAGTGGATTCAATACACATTTATTCCAATGCTTTGTTAATAGCTCTGGCATTTAAAATAATTTGATGCAAGTCTCACAACAGTTTGCTCTTCAACTGCAAAGTTGAACTACTTAATGCTGGTTATAACTCTCACATAAGGAACTTCCACAGAAATTTAAAATTTCCATTACCATGTACAGTTTACAATCCAGAAGTAGCACTTAGAGGATTATATTCCTAAAAGTACTATGCATGTCCATGTGTAATTTCCAAATTTTTTCAGATTACGGTATAATGTATTTAAAAATTCAAAAGGGTTTTATGTATCATCATGTAAATTAAAAAACAATGTTGGCAGAGCAAGATGGCGGAATAGAAGCTTACACCCTTTGTACCCCTCATAGGAACACCAAATTTTAACAAGTATCTGCACACAGATAAGCACCATCACAAGAACCAAAAATCAGGTGAGCAATCACAGTACCTGGTTTCATATCTCTGAAAAAGGTATTGAGGAGGGTCCAACAGACAGTCTTGAATCACCAACACCAACCCTCCCCTATCCCCTGGCAACAGCTGTACAGCATGGAGAGTATCTGCACTTGCAGAGTACAGCAACTGGGGGACATTACATTGAACTCACTGCTCCCCTGTCATAGTGGAGAGCAAAGCCAGGCTGGGCTCAGCCAGCACCCGCACACACAGGAGCATCTGGACCGGCCCTAGCCAGAGAATCACCCATCTCAGTGGTCAGAACTCAAGTTTGTTGGCAAGCTTCGTCACCCGTGGCCGAAGTGCTCTGGGGTCCTAGGTAAACTTGAAAGGCAGTCTAGGACACATGGACTGCAATTCCTAGGCAACTTCTAATGCTGGGCTGGGCTGACAGCTAGAGGACTAGATGGCACCTGACCTAGGAAGTCACTGGCCAAGGTGGCTAAAGAAGTGATTGCACCATCCCTCCCCCAACCCCAGGCAGCACAGCAGACAGAGATGAAAGTGTCTCTTTCCTTCTGCTTAAGGAGAAGAGGGCAAAGAGTAGAGAGGACTTTGTCATGCATCTAGGATACCAGTTCAGCCAGCCATAGCAAGATAGGACGCTGGGCAGAATCATGGGGCCCCCATTCCACGCCTTAGCTCCCAGAGAGCGTTTCTTCTTCTTCTTTTTTTTTTTTTTTTGAGATGGAGTCTCACTCCATCGCCCAGGCAAGAGTACAGTGGCGTGATCTTGGCTCACTGCAACCTCTGTTTCCCAGGTTTGAGCAATTCTCGTGCCTTAGCCTCCTGAGTAGCTGGAATTACAGGTGCGCGCTACCACACCCAGCTAGTTTAATGATTTTAGTAGAGATGGGGTTTTGCCATGTTGGCCAGGCTGGTCTCGAACTCCTAACCTCAGGTGAACCACCCGCCTCAGCCTCCCAAAGTCCTGGGATTACAGGTATGAGCCACTGCACCCAGCCTCCAGACGACATTTCTAGACACATCCTGGGCCAGAAGGGAACCTGCTGCCTAGAAGGAAAGAACCCTGGCAGCATTTATCACCTGCTAACTGAAGAGCCTTTGGGCCCTGAATAACCAGCAATGATACCAGGTACTACACTGAGGGCCTTGGGTGAGCCTCGGAGACTTGCTGGCTTCAGGTGATACCCAACACATTACCAGCTGTGGTGGCTATGGTCAAAGACTCCTCTCTGAAAAAAGCAGAGGGAAAGGTAAAGGGACTTTGTCTTGCACCTTAGGTACCAGCTTGGCCACAGTGAGATAGAGCAACGAGCAGGCTCTTGGTGTCACGGAGTCCTGGACTAGGCTCATGGACAACACTTCTGGACCTGCCCTGGGCCAGAGGGGAGCCCAATGCCCTGAAGGTTGAGTCCCAGGCCTAGCAGCATTCACCATAAGCTAATGAAAGAGCCCTTGGCCTTTAAGTGAACATTAGCAGTGGCCTGGTAGAGCTCTCCCATGGGCCAGTGGTAGTGGTGCTCACAGGGAGAGGCTCCTGTGCCTGTGGAAAGGGGAGGGAAGAGTGAGAAGGACTTTATATTGGGGTTTGAGTGTCAGCTTAGCCACAGTAGAATAGGACATCAGGCAAATTTCTAAGGTTTTTGATTCCAATCCCCGGCTCCCAGAAAACATCTCTGGACCTATTTGGGGCCTGGGGAAACTTGTTGCCCTGAAAGGAAGAACAAAACCTGGCTGGCTTTGCCTGGTGACTACGTAGATCCCTGAGGTCCCGAGTGACCATAGGTGGTAGACAGGTCGTGGTTACAGTGGTCCTTAAGACCCATTGTGGTGCTGGCTTCAGGTCTAACCTAGAACAGTTTTAGTGGTGGTGGCCACACGGGTGTTTGCATCACCATACCCCCAGTTCCAGGTGGCTGAGCAAAGAGAGAGAGAGACTCTATTTGTTTGGGAGAAAATAAGGAAAAAGAACAAGAGTCTCCGCCTGGTAACCCAGACAATTCTTCCAGATCTTATCCAAGACCACCAAGGCAGTACCTCTACAAGTATGGAGAAACCACATCATTACTGGGCTTGGGACCCAAGTTCCTTCGAATACCTGGAAAGCCTTCTCAAGAAGGACAGGCACGTACAAGCCTAGACTGTGAAAACTACAATAAATACCTAACTCTTCAATGCCCAGACACCAAAGAACATCGGCAAGCATCAAGGTCATCCAGGAAAACATGACTTCACCAAATGAACTAACTAAGGCAGCAGGGACCGATCCTGGAGAAAGAGGGACATGTGACATTTCAGAAAGTAAATTCAAAATAGTCATTTTGAGGAAACTCAAAATATTCAAAATAACACAGAGAAGGAATTCAGAAGTCTATCAGATAAATTTAACCAAGAGATCGAAATAATTAAAAAGAATCAAGCAGAAATTCTAGAGTTGAAAAATGCAACTCACATACTGAGAAATGCATCAGAGTCACTTAACAGCAGAATGGAACAAGTAGAAGAAAGAATTAGTGAGCCTGAAGACAGGCTACTTAAAAATATAGTCAGAGGAGACAAAAAAGAATAAAAAATGATGAAGCATGCCTACAAGATCTAGGAAACAGCCTCAAAAGGGAAAATCTCAGCGTTACTGGCCCTAAAGAGGAGGTAGAGAAAGAGGGGTAGAAAGTTTATGCAAATGGATAATATCAGAGAACTTCCCAAACCTTAAGAAAGAGATCAACATTCAAGTACAAGAAGTTTATAGGACACCAAGCAGATTTAACCCAAAGAAGACGACCTCATGGCATCTAAGAATCAAACTCCCAAAGGTGAAGGATAAAGAAAGAATCCCAAAAGCAGCAAGAGAAAAGAAACAAATAACATTCAGGGGAGCTCCAATACGTCCGGCAGCAGGCTTTTCAGTGGAAATCTTACCGGCCAGAAGAGAGTGGTGTGATATATTTAAAGTGCTGAAGGAAAAAAACTCTTACCCTAGAATAGTATATCTTGCAAAAAATATCCTTAAAACATGAAGGAGAAATAAAGTCCTTCCCAGAAAAAAAAAAAAAAATGCTGAGGGATTTCATCAACACCAGACGTGTCCTACAAGAAATGCTGAGAGGAGGTCTTTAATCTGAAAAAGGACATTAACAAGCAATAAAAAGTCATCTGAAGGTACAAAGCTTGCTGGTAATAGTAAGCACACAGAAAAACACGGAATATCATAACATTATAATTGTGGTGGTTAAACTACACCTAGCTAGAAAGGCTAAATGATGAACCAATCAAAAATAATAACAACAACTGGTCAAGACATAGACATTATAAGACATAAAAAGGAACAAAAAAAGGTAAAAAGCCGGGAGAATGAAGTTAAAAGTGTAGAGTTTTTATTAGTTTTCTTTTTGCGTGTTTGTTTATGCAATCAGCGTTGTCATCAGTTTAAAATAATGGGTTATAAGACAGTATTTGCAAGCCTCACAGTAGCCTCAAATAGAAAAACATACAATACACAAAAAATAAAAAGCAAGAAATTAAATCATACCACCAGAGAAAAGCACCTTCACTAAAAGGAAGACAGGAAGGAAAGAAAGAAGGAAGAGAAGGCTGCAAAACAATTAGAAAACAAGTAACAAAATGACAGGAGTAAGTCCCTACTTATCAATAATAACATTGAATGTAAATGGACTAAACTCTCCAATGAAAAGACATGGGCGGGGCTGAATGGATGAAAAAAACAAGACCCCACAATCTGGTGCCTACAGGAAATGCATTTCACCTATAAAGGTACACATAGACTGAAAACGAAGGGATAGAAAAAGACATTTCCATGTCAATGGAAACCAAAAAAGAGCAAGAGTAGCTATAATTATATCAGACAAAACAGATTTCAAGACAAACTGTAAGAAGAGACAAAGAAGGCCATTATATAATGATAAAGAGGTAAATCCAGCAGCAGGATGTAATAATTGTGTAACCGCCCAATGGGCTCACCTTGCCTGCTGCCTAGACAGAACCAACTTATCAAAACAGGGGAACTGCAATGGAGAAAGAGTAATTCACACAGAGCTGGCTGTGTGGGAGACCAGAGTTTTATTATTACTCAAATCAGTCTCTCTAGCATTTGGAGATCAGAGATTTTAAGGATAATTTGGCTGGTAAGAGCTTGGGAAGTGGGGAGTGCTGATTGGTCAGGTTTAAGATGGAATCATAGTGGGTTCAAGTGAGGTTTTCTTGCTGTCTTTTCCTGGGTGGGATGGCAGAACTGGTTGAGCCGGATTACTAGTCTCCTTGGTGTCAGCTGATCCATCCAACGTAGGGTCTACAAAATATCTCAAGCACTGATCTTAGGTTTTACAATGATGATGTTATCCCCAGGAGGAATTTGGGGAGGTTCAGACTCTTGGAGCCAGAGGCTGCATGACCCCTAAACTGTAATTTCTAATCTTGTAGCTAATTTGTTAGTCTTGCAAGGGCAGACTGGCCCCAGGGCAAAAAGGGGATCTTTTTGGGAAAAGGCTGTTGTCAGTTTTGTTTCAGAATCAAGCCATGAGCTGAATTCCTTCCCAAAGTTAGTCTGACCTATGCCCAGGAATGAACAAGCACAGCTTAAATGTTAGAAGTAAGATGGAGTTGGTTAGGTCTTATTTTACTGTCATAATTTCCTCAGTTATAATTTTGCAAAGGCAGTTTCTATTGTAAATATATATGCACCCAATGCTGGAGCACCAGATATATAAATCAAATATTATTAGAGCTAAAGAGAGAGACAGACCTCAATACAATAATTGCTGGAGGTCGCAACATCCCATTTTCAGCATTGGACAGATCCTCCAGACAGAAAATCAGCAAAGAAACATTAGACTTAATCTGCACTACAAAACAAACAGACCTAATAGATATTTACCAAACATTTCATCCAATGGCTACAGAATACACATTCTTTTCCTCAGTACATGTATCATTCTCAAAGATAGACCATATGTTAGGCCACAAAACAAGTCTTAAAGCATTCAAAAAAAGAATAATATCAAGTATCTTCTGATCACAATGGAATAAAAGTAGAAATCAATGACACGAGGAATTTTGGAAACTATATAAACATGGAAATTAAACAATATGCTCCTGAATGACCAGTGGGTCAATGAGGAAATTAAGAAATTGAAAAATTTCTTGAAACAAATGATAAGAGAAACACAACACACCAAAACCTATGAGATATGGCAAAAGCAGTACTAAAGAGAGAAATTTACAGCTCTAAGTGCCTACATCAAAAAAAAGGAAAACTTCAAACAAATAACCTAACGATTCATCTTAAAGAACTAGAAAAGCAAGAGCAAAACAAATCAGTTGAAGAAATAATAAATCAGTAGAATAAATCAACAGAAGAAATAATAAAGATCAGAGCAGAAATAAATGAAACTTAAGTGAGGAAAATACAAAAGATCAATGAAACAAAAAGATGGCTTTTTGAAAAGACAAACAAAATTGACAAACCTTTGGCCAGACTAATGAAGAAAAAAAGGGAGAAAACCTAAATAAATAAAATCAGGGATGAAAATGGAAACATTACAACGGATACCACAGAAATCCAAAGGATCATTAGTGGCTACTATGAGCAACTATGTGCCAATAAATTGGAAAATCTAGAGGAAATGGATAAATTCTTAGACACATACAACCTACACCAAGATTGAACCATGAAGAAATTGAAAACCTGAATAGATCAATAACAAGTATCGAGATTGAGGCCATAACAAAAAGTCTCCCAGTAAAGAAAAGCCTGGGACCTCAAGGCTTCACTGCTGAATTCTACCAAACATTTAAAGGAGAACTAATATCAATTGTACTCAAACCATTCCATAAAATAGAGAAGAGAATACTTCCAAACTCATTGCATTACAGCCGTGAAAGGAAAATAAATCTTGGGGCCCCCAAATTACTAAACTAAGGGGAAAAGTCAAGATGGGAACTGCTTAGGGCCAGCCTGCCTCCCACTCTATTCAAAGTGTCCCCTGTCCTCACTAAGATAAATGCATAATTGATTATCTACTTTGGAGAGGTTAATCACAAACTCAAAAAAATGAAACCATTTGTCTCTTATCTACCTATGACCCGGAAGCCTCTTCCCTCCTTCCAGTCTTCCCACCTTTCCAGACTGAACCAATGTTCATCTTACATACGTTGATTGATGTCTCAAGTCTCCCTAAAATGTATAAAACCAAACTGTGCTCTGACCACCTTCAGGCACATGTTGTCAGAACTTCCTGAGGCTGTGTCATGGGTGCGCGTCCTCAAATTTGGCAAAATAAACTTTCTAAATTTTTTTTTTTTGAGATGGAGTCTTGCTGTCGCCCAGGCTGGAGTGCAGTGGTGCGCTCTCTGCTCACTGCAACTTCTACCTCCCAAGTAGTTGGGAGTGATTCCCCAACGCCCCAAGTAGTTGGGTTCAAGTGATTCTCCTGCCTCAGCCCCCCAAGTAGTTGGGATTACAGGCATGCACCACCACATCTGGCTGATTTCTGTATTTTTAGTAGAGACGGGGTTTTGCCATGTTGGCCAGGCTGGTCTCGAACTCCTAGCCTCAAGTGATCCGCCCGCCTCAGCCTCCCAAAGTGCTGAGATTACAGGCATGAGCTACCATGCCTGGTAAAACTTTCTAAATTAACTGAGACCTGTCTCAGATTTTTGAATCCACATGTTGATATCAAAACCAAAGACACATCACAAACAGAAAACTACAGGCCAATATTCATTCTCTGATGAATACTGATGCATAAATCCTTGACAAAATACTAGCAAACTGAATTCAACAATATGTTAAAAAGATCATTCATCATAAACAAGTGAGATTTATCCCAGGGATAGTGCAGCATATGCAAATCAATCAGTGTCATACATCATATCAACAGAACTGATGAAAAAACCATATGACCATTTCAACTGATGCTGAAAATGTATTTGATAAAATTCAACATCCCTTTATGACAAAAAACCCTCAAAAAACTGGGTATAGAAGGAACACACCTCAACATAATAAAAGCCATGACAGACCCACAGCTAGTGTCATTCTAAATGAGGAAAAACTGAAAGACTTTCCTTTAAGATGTGGAACACAACAAATGTTCACATTCACAACTATTATACAACATAGTACTGTTAGTCCTAGCTAGAGCAATCAGATAATAGAAAGAAATAAAGGGTATCCAAATTGGAAAGGAAGAAGTCAAATTATCCTTGTTTGCAGATGATATGAACTTTTATTTGGAAAAACCTGGAGACTACACCAAAAAACTATTAGAGCTGATAAACAAATTCAGTAAAGTTGCAGGATACAAGATCAACATACAAAAATCAGTAGCATTTCTACATGCCAAAAGTGAATATCTGAAAAAGAAACTTAAAAAGCAATCCCATTTACAATAGCCACACATAAAATTAAATACCTAGGAATTAAGTTAACCAAAGAAGTGAAAGATCTCCATGGTGAAAACTATAAAACGCTGATGAAAGAAACTGAAGAGGATGCAAAAAAAAAAAGGAAAGATATTCCATGTTCATGGACTGGGAAAATGAGTACTGTTAAAATGTCCATACTATTCAAAGCAATCTACAGATTCAATGCTATCCCTATCAAAATGCCAATGACATTCTTCACAGAAATAGAAAAAAACAATTTTAGAATTTATGTGGAACCACAGAGGACCCAAAATAGCCAAAAGTATCCCGAGCAAAAAGAACTAAACCGGAGGAATCACATTACCTGACTTCAAATTAATAGTGCAGAGCTACAGTAACCAAAACAGCATGGTACTGGCATAAAAACAGACACATAGACCAATGGAATGGAATAGAGAACCCAGAAACACATCCTCACACTCACACTGAACTAATTTTCAGCAAAGGTACCAAGAACATATATTGGAGAAAAGACAGTCTCTTCAATAAGTGGTACTGGAAAAACTGGATATCCATATGCAAAAGAAAGAAACTAGACCCCTATCTCTTGCCACATACAAAAATCAAATCAAGATGGATTAAGGACTTAAATCTAAGACCTCAGACTATGAAACTACTACAAGGAAACACTGGAGAAACTCTCCAGGACATTGGTCTGGGCGAAGATTTCTTAGTAATACCCCAAAAGCACAGACAACCAAAGAAAAATGGACAAATGGAAACACATCAAGTTAAAAAGCTTCTGCACAGCAAAGGATACAATCAACAAAATGAAGAGACAACCCACAAAATTATAAAAAATATTTGCAAACTACCCATCTGACAAGGGATGAATATCCAGAATATATAAGGAGCTCAAACAACTCTACAGGAAAAAAATCTAATAATGCTATTAAAACATGAGTCAAAGATTTGAGCAGATATTTCTCAAAAGAAGACATACAAACGGAAAACAGGCATATGAAAAGGTGCTCCATATCACTGATTAGAGAAATGCAAATCAAACTATGATGAGGTATCATCTCATCCCAGTTAAAATGGCTTATCTCCAAAAGACAGGCAGTAACAAATGCTGGCGAGGATGTGGAGAAAGGGGAACACTGTTGGTGAGAATGTAAATTAGTACAACCACTAGGAAGAACAGTTTGGAGGTTTCTCAAAAAACTAAACATAAAGCTGCCCCATACGACCCAGCAATCCCACTGCTAGGTATATTCCCAAAAAAAGGAAAAGCAGTATACAGAAGAGATATCTGCACTCCAGTGTTTGCTATGGCACTGTTCACAATAGCCAAGATTTGGAAGCAACCTAACGTGTCCATCAACAGATGGATAAAGAAAATGTGGTACTTATGCACAATGGAGTACTACTCAGCCATAAAAAAAAGAACAAGATCCTATCATTTGCAACAACATGGATGGAACTGGACATTGTCATTATGTTAAGTGAAATAAGCCAGGCACAGAAAGACAAACATTGCACGTTCTCACTTATTTGTGGGAATTACAAATCAAAACAATTGAACACATGGAGATAGAGATGAGAAGGCTGGTTACCAGAGGTTGAGAAGGGTAGTGGGGCAGGGTGGGGGGAATGTGGAGATGGTTAATGGATACAAAAGAAAAAAATAGAAAGAATGAATAATACCTGATATTTGATAGCACAACAGGGTGACTATAGTCAAAATAATTTAATTGCACACTTTATAATTGGATTGTTTGTAACACAAAGGATAAATGCTTGAGGGAATGGCTATCCCATTTTCCATGTGATTATTACGCATTGTATGCCTGCATTAAAATATCTCACGTACCCCTTATATACACCTATGTACTCACAAAAATTAAAAATGAAAAAAGAACAGAATGCTAAATTGCCTCATAGTGGTAGACATTAAATATATTGCCAATATATTTTAATGTAATACAATAAATCAATGTAAACCATATAAAAATGGTAAAAATCTAAATCAACCTACTTGCTAAAATTCTGTAATTTTTTAAAGCCTATTTTTAAAATTACATCTTTTTTTTTTTTTTTTTTTTTTGAGACGGAGTCTCGCTCTGTCGCTAGGCTGGAGTGCAGTGGCGCAATCTCGGCTCACTCCAAGCTCCAACTCCCGGGTTCACGCCATTCTCCTGCCTCAGCCTCCCGAGTAGTGGGACTACAGGCACCCGCCACTGAGCCCGGCTAATTTTTTGTATTTTTAGTAGAGACGGGGCTTCACCATGGTCTCGATCTCCTGACCTTGTGATCCGCCCGCCTCAACCTCCCAAAGTGCTGGGATTACAGGCGAGAGCCACTGCGCCTGGCCTAAAATGACATCTTTTTAACTCCGTATTAAATATTTGTGCACAATTGTATCCTAGTACCTGGAATGGTCCCTGGAACGTGCTCTACTTAATCAGGATTTCCAAGAATGAACAAGGCCTGTGCCTTGTGACAGAGACTGCTAATTTCTCCCAATAGCTATTTCTCCCCTTTGTCATTAGTAAGAGCCCCAAGTTTTACCTTTTGCCCTCCAGCTAAAAGACCATTATTTCTCCATCTATCTGTCAGCTATAGACAAATGACTAAGTTCTGGCCAAGAAGAATGGAAATATTGTGCAGAGGATAGTAGATCTAATTAAAGGGAAGGGTATGCCCCTTTTTCTGCCCCGTCCTCCTTCCTGCTGACGAAAATCTGACAGTAGGAACAGCCCCTAACACCTGAAACTGCCATACAGGCCCAAACTGCCCGCCTCTCATTTTCTTTACAGTGAAAGAAATATAAATCTCTAATTTAGGCTAATGTTATTGGTTTGGGGTTTTTTGCTAGATGGTAATACACTGATACATGTAATGCTTTTATAAAGCACCACGGACTATTCGGATATGGCTTTTGGATAAAAAGTAATTTAGAGAAATTTCAGCTTAGTTAAAAAAAAAATACACCAAAAGCACAAACAACAAAAATTTAAAACTTTGATGCATAAAGGAACACTATCAACAAAGTAAAAAGACAATCTAAGAAATGGAAGGAAGTATTTGCAAATCATATATCTAACAAGGGTCTAGTATCTAGCATATATACACAATTACGTAAAGAACTCTACGCTGGGCAATAAGATGACAAACAATCCAATTAAAAAATGGGTAAAGGACTCAGACATTTCTCCAAAAAAGACAGCCAGTAAGCACATGAAAAGATGAGTTCAACAGGTGAATGCAAATCATAATCACAATGAGATACCACTTCACACCTACTAGAATGGCTATAATTTTTTAAAAAGAAAATAAGTGTTCACAAGAATGTGGGGAAAGTGGAACTTTGCATATTGCTGATGGGAATGTAAAATGTCAGCCACTGTGGAAAACAGTATGGTGGTTCTTTAAAATGTTAAACATAGAACCACCATATAACCCAGGAATCCTACTCTTAGGTATATACCCAAAGGAATTGAATACAAATGCTCAAATACTTGCAAAAACATTCACAGCATTACTATTTGCAACAGCCAAAAGGTAGAAACAGCCCAAATGCCCATAAATGGATGTACAATGTGATATTTACATACCACACTTCTTAGCCATCAAAGGCAAAGTGCTTATACATGCTACAATGCGCATGAACCTCAAAAAACATTAGGCTAAGGGAGAAAGCCAGACACAGAAGCTCACATATTGTATAATTCCATTTACATGAAATGTTCAAGACAGGCAAATCCATAGAGAAGAAGCAGATTTGTGGTTTTCAGGGACTGGGGATGGGGTACCAGACAGACAAGGAGTATTTAATGGGTACAGGGTTCCTTTTCGAATGATGAAAATGTTTTGGAATAAGACAGAGGTGATAACTGCACACTGTGAATGTATTAATGCCACTGAATCGTATGCTCAAAAGAGTGAATTTTATGTTATGTGAATTCTATCGCATTTTCCCCCAAAGTTTAAAAGAACTCAAAAAAAAAAAAAAAAAAAAAGACAAACATGCATTCATCATATGACCTGGCCATTCTACTAGATATTTACATAAGAAAAATAAAAGCTTATGTCCACACAAATACTTGTATATACAAATATTCATAGCTTTATTTATAATATCCCTAAACTGGAAACAACCTAAATATCCATCAACACGTGAATGGATAAACTGTGGTACAGCCACAAAATGGAATATTATTTAGCAATAAAAAGGAGTTAACTATTGATACATTCAACAACATGGATGAACCTCAAAATAACTATGCTGAGTTAAAGAAGCCAGAACCCACTCCCAAAAGTGCATACGATATGATTCCATTACTATAAAATTTTAGAAAATTCCTGCCAATGTCTAGTGATAAAAAGCTGATCAATACTTGCCTGTGGACGGGGGTGGAAGAAAGAATAAGGGGTATTACAAAGAGGCAGTAAGGAACTTTTGGAAGGAATAGAAGTATTCCTTATCTCGACTGTGGTGACAGTTTCACTAGTGCAAGCACATGTCAAAACTCATTCAATAACAGTTTAAATACGTGGAGTTTATTGTACATCAATTATACGTCAATAAAGCTATAAAAATGATAGCATTTAGCAATAGGAAGGGCATAGTAAAAAAACCACTCATATATTGACAATGGAAGTTAAAACAATAATACATTTCATGTGCAGCCTTAAAACCATTTTTGGGCTGGACACGATGGCTCACACCCGTAATCCCAGCACTCTGGGAGGCTGAGATGGGCAGATTACTTGAGCCCAGGAGTTTGAGACCAGCTTGGGCAACAGGGCAAAACCCCATCTCTACAAAAAATACAAAAATGAGCCGGGTGTGGTGGCGCATGCCTGTGGTCCCAGCTATGAGGAAGGCTGAGTTGGGATGATCATCTGACCCAGGGAAGTTAAGGCTGCAGTGAGCTGAGACCTCTGCAGTGAGCCGAGATCATGCCACTGCACTCCAGCCTGGGCGACAGAGCAAGACTTTGTCTCAAAAAATAAAAAAAATGTTTTCAAAGAATAGGTGTTTTTCAAAGAAAAATACTCACTCTGATATTACTGAAAATGATGTAAAGTATTAAACAGCAATGTGCATTGTATTTGTGTTTGCACACCCATATGAATAAGCTAAGGCACACCAAAATCCTGCTGGTGGTTGCCGGGACCTGGTTTTCATATTCTTCTCTATAAGCTCTAAAATAGCATTCTGTATACTCCTGTATATCTTCCATATATATCTCATAATTCTATAATTAGCAAAATATTTTAAAATATGCCTACTTAGGAAGTGATATTTGCACCATCAAATTTTGCATCAGATTGGCAATGCATCAGATGCAAAACGATGTTTGCAAGGTCCTCTTAAATACTGCAGAACATATGACTTTCTCAGATGTCTGGTATGGGAGCCCAATCTGAGAATTTAAGCACACTCTTGTCTCATCATGGTTGCAAAGCTTCGACCTAAAAATAGCTTACTCTTACATAATCACTAGCCACAGATTTGTGTATTTTACATATCCTCAAAATAAATAGTTTTTTTTTGAGATACGCCACCAGAGGTAAATAATCATTTTTAAAAGCAGGGAAGTTTAATCATAATCTAAACAAATCTTGTTTTCAGAAGTTATTCAGGGGCTCTGCAATTGATAGTTTTGCTGATGAAAATAGCTAGAAACAGTTATATGTAACAGAAGTAACACCATAGCAACTAATTGTTTAAATAAACTTTATTTGAATTACATACAATACCTTTATTTTAAGTGTATGATTCAGTAAGCTTTTACAAATATATACGCCATGTAACTAGCACCACCATCAAGATATCGGACATTCCCATTACCTCTCCTCCCCAAGTTCTCACGTGCCCCTTTCACGGTCACTCTCCCCTATGTACCCCTTTCACGGTCACTCTCCCCCTTCTCTCCACCCCCTACCCAGGCAACCACTGCTCTGACTTCAATAACCATGGTTTAGGTTTGTCTGTTTTTGAACTTCAAATAAATGGAATCATGCAGTATGTGTACTCTTTTGTATCTAGTTTTTTTTACTAGTATAATGTTCTTTAGATTCACCCATGTTGTTGCAACTATAAGCAGTTCTTTCCTTTTTACAAAGGACTATTCCACTGTACATTTATTCCGTGATTTCCAGCTCCGCTTTTTACATGCCTTCAGCTCTGTCTCTGAAAATAGCTTTCTGTATATGGTAAACATTGTTAAGCCCAGAAAGACAATCACTTTGCTTTTTTAGAATTTTGATATTTTATTCTGTTTTGACAAGTGTTTTCATGGTTCTCAAACCGAGGTAAAAAATTTAAATGTGCTGGAATCACAACTTAGGAGGTTATATGTCTATCGAAGAAAACACTGCAAATATGTTAAAGCAGTGCTTCCCAAGTTTTGTCAGTATGTATGTTTACTTTACACCAGGTGCTGTGCTAAGTATGTGGTGTACTAGCTCATATGATCCTCCCCACCCACAATCTTGTGAGGTTTGCCACTGAACAACACGCTTAAAAATGGTAAAGATGGTAAATCATACATATATTTTACCAAAAACAGAAAAAATAAAACTTTTTCCTCCAAATATTGGACTAAAATATATAGTTAGGATGACTCACATTAACACACCAACAAAACCCCAAAACACTCCGATTGCAATATTTGCCATGTATTTTTACTTGGGTCCTTGACATTATCTACAAGAAAGTCACTATCAAAATGTCTATATTCTTGACATAAAATAAAACCATAGCATAAGGTAAAAATATATTCCCAACACTTTTTTTGAAACGGAGTCGCACTCTGTCGACCAGGCTGGAGTGCAGTGGCACGATCTCGGCTCACTGCAACCTCCGCCTCCCGGGTTCAAGCGATTCTCCTGCCTCAGCCTCCTAAGTAGCTGGAATTACAGGCACGCGTCACTGCACCCGGCTAATTTTTTTGTATTTTTAGTAGCAAAAAAATTTCACCATGTTGGCCAGGCTGGTCTCGAACTCCTGACCTCAAGCCCACCTCCGCCTCCCAAAGTGCTGGGATTACAGGCGTGAGCCACCGCGTCCGGCCTATTCCTAACATTTTAACAACTATTTACTTAATACTACTTGCAGAAAAATAAACCCAAAATGTAATCAGCATACGTGAATGCACCCTGGGGCACAACCATATTCAATTAATTCACAAGAGAATGTTGTAATCTAGTGATTGCCAAACTGTGAGACTATGAAAATACAGTACAGTTCCCAACAGGGATTGATGCAGGACCTACCAGTGAGGAAGCCTACACAGAAACTGTGGATGAACCACAAATCAGGCTTTGAATTCTCTTAAGGCCAAAATAGAAAGAGAAATACAATCAATTATGCTCTTTTAATTGTCCACCATGAAAAAAAAACCACCAACTGTTCCTTGGAGAAAAGAAACTCCCTCTTTGCCCTTAGCTCTAATTTCTCATCTAGGATTATATAAAGGGGAATAAGAGTATTAGAGGGCAAAATAATCATGTCATTAAGGCTAATATTTTTTGAAATGCCCTTCAACAAAAATTGAGGGTATAACTCCAACTTACAATTCAGTGAGGGCCATTTTTCTGAAAAACCAAGAAAATATAGTCCAGGCTATAGCATTCTGACAGTCCAGTTTAACGTTAAGATAAGGAATCTTAGGAAATAGACTACTACTATATTTTCCCAAAATGCGACTTCTACCAAGCAAAATCTTCACAAAAAGATGGACAGCAATTTCCTGTTAAGAACCTGGAACAGGCCGGGCGCGGTGGCTCAAGCCTGTAATCCCAGCACTTTGGGAGGCCGAGGCGGGCGGATCACGAGGTCTGGAGATCGAGACCATCCTGGCTAACACGGTGAAACCTCGTCTCTACTAAAAATACAAAAAATTAGCCGGGCGTGTTGGCGGGCGCCTGTAGTCCCAGCTACTCGGGAGGCTGAGGCAGGAGAATGGCGTGAACCCCGGGAGGCGGAGCTTGCAGTGAGCCGAGATTGCGCCACTGCACTCCAGCCTGGGGGACAGAGCAAGACTCCGTCTCAAAAAAAAAAAAAAAAAAAAAAAAAGAACCTGGAACACAGGTATTCTGTGCAAAATCAGAAGACATTTCAAAACTCTTGGCCATCTGCTTATCTTATTTCTAAATGTGGCATCCTTTGGTCCAATTGAGAAAGTAGCTTATATAGATGGCCACATCCGCTTGGGCTGTCTAATGACTTTTCCTAATTCTAGGCATGTATGATATAGTTGGGCTGTTCTTTGGCATTAAATTTGGAGGCAGGATGCTGGATTCAGTTCTAAGTTTTGCCTTCTCCTAGTTACATATGCTTGGGCAAGTAAATGGCACTCTCCTCCTGGCCCTAGCCTCCTCTGTAAAATAAAGAATAGATCACTTTCAAACTGTTCTATGGAGGTACCACAGTGGATGAACGGGTGCTTTTACTTTCATCAGTCTTATATACTGGCATCCACATCCTGCCTCCACTGCCAATAAAACCTCTGAAGACCATCAGACCAGATGCTCTACAATCTAATACCGATTCTGTGATTCTGGGATTTTAAATAACTAGTCCTTAATGCAAATACCACAAATAAATAAAATATTCAAAATTAAATAATTTCTAACACAAGTAAGAAACTTTGGCTAGGCACAGTGGCTCACCCCTGTAATCCCAGCACTTTGGGAAGTTGAGGCAGGTGGATCGCCTGAGGTCAGGAGTTCGTCACCAGCCTGGCCAACATGGCGAAACCCCATCTCTACTAAAAATACAAAAATTAACCAGCCATGGTGGCATGTGCCTGTAATCCCAGCTACTTGGGAGGCTGAGGCAGGAGAATCGCTTGAACCCGGGAGGTGGCGGTTTCAGTGAGCAGAGATCATGTCACTGCACTCTAGCCTGGGCGACAGAGTGATACGCCATCTTGAAAAAAAAAAGAAAAAGTAAAAGAAATTTACTAAGAATTATGCTCACAAATAATTTCTAATCCAGCTGTTCAGAACCCAGAAAAACAACAACAAAAATCTCCCTCACAGAAACATTATTATAAGTGAGGGCTGATTTCTCAAGTAAACTCAAAAAGGCCCAGTGTCCTGAATGTAGCAAATAATTAGGCAAAAGAACAGGTGATGTCACCAGAGCATAGCACGTAGCATGTTGTCACTGGAGCATAGCATCTCCCCTGCCACTGTGTGTAACAGTGTGTCCATGTCTGCAGCCTGGGCGGTTACGAGCTCCCCTCTCCCAGGGGAAAGACATCTCCCCTGCATCTCTCTTGACCACTGAGCACAACCACTGTGCTTCTTGTTATTCCCATCACCACCTGCTGCTTCCCATCGGGGTTTCTCTCATCCAACACACCATGCCACAAACCAGTTTTGCTCCGTTTCTCTCCCTGAATTGTGCACAAGTTCCTTTTAAGATATTTTCGTGAGAAGAAAACATGGAAACTGATGGGTTTCCCCTTATTGCATCTGAATGTCACAGCAACCTGTGATATAGAGAAAGTCTGTGTTAACGACTCTGTGTTACATAAAAGAACGTCAGCCTTGCAGTAAGTTGCCCAGAGTCGAAGAGCAAGAAAAGGGTCCCTGTTACTGAAACCTATGCCTGGGGACCCCACATAATAGCAGGTTTGAGTTCTATCATTTATGTCTTCTTCCCTGGCTTTCCCCACATTCTCCCTGACTCTGTCTTCAGCTGGTCTGCATAAAGAATAACACAGATCACGGGGTAAACAATGGTGAACCTTTGAGCATCTAAAGAAAACCAGACACAGGTTATCCTGGCTTTTTCCTCTTTGGTGTTGGGGCCAAGGTTCTGAGAAGAAGGAAAGGGGGAGATGAATACATTGAGCAGATGGAAAAATTCTCAAAGTGTAGGAGAGAGAAAACAAGGGAGAAAGAAAAAAGATGGAAAAGGAAACAAGGGAATGACGGTCATTCTTCTACCACTCAAGAATAGAAAAGAAAGTAATGAAGGAAAAAGAGGAAGAAGGTGAGCAGCAGGTGAGGAAAAGAAACAGAAATGCCAAGCAGTGGAAACAGGACGAGGTGGCTCAGAGAAAAAACTTGGAAGTCGTCCAAACCTTCTGTACATTTTAGGTGTTTTAAATGTTAGGGGGATAGTACCCAGACTCCATTCATAAGCAGTCTTCAGCTGGAAAGATGGAGTCTACAAAAATACAATATTAAGAGTCTAAAAAATAAACCAACGGCTAAAGCTAACAGTGATACATTCACGAAATGACAAAATACTAGAACTACGAAATATACAACTAGAAATCTGGAAAAGAAAAATTTTGAATTATCCAGGTTCAAAAGACAGAGCATAATAAATGTTCTAAAGAAAAAAATAAAACTCAAAAAGCTGATACAGATATGTAATTTTTAAAAAGATGCAATAGATAAGAAACTAAAGACCGTTCTTTGAAAAGTAATCAAAAAAAGCTTTAATGAGACTTATAGGGAGGGACTGAGATTCATTTGAAAAGAAATTTCTTTGGCGATATCCAAGTCAGTATTAGAAAAAAGAAAATGGAAAAAGTTTTGGAAAGATATATAATTACAGATCCAACCTAAGTTAAAAAAAAGAAAGAAAATTATAAATACCTTTATAATACATTTCAAAACTTAAAAGAATTCCTAAAAATATATAACTTGTCAAAACAGACCCAAAAAGAAGTAGAAAACTAAAATAATCCTAGAAACATTAAATATACGTAGTTAGTAGTTTAAAAAAAACTTCACAAAGATAAGGTGGTTTTATAAGAAAGTTCTGAATTTTCAAGGAACAGATCATTTCAACTTTACACAAAACAGCAAAAGAGGGAATACTCCTAAACTCACTTTATGAGGTCAGTATAACCCTGATATTAAACCCTGATGAGGACAGAACAAAAAAAGAAAATTACAAGTCAATCTTACTTATAAACATACATACTAAAAT
Organism: Nomascus leucogenys; assembly: GCF_006542625.1. Classification (NCBI taxonomy): domain Eukaryota; kingdom Metazoa; phylum Chordata; class Mammalia; order Primates; family Hylobatidae; genus Nomascus; species Nomascus leucogenys. Next base: position 55,589,871 of record NC_044384.1, on the reverse strand, counting down.
AGATACTAAAATCCAAAGGAAACCAAATTGAGAAGAATGTTAAAGATAATACATCATAACCAAATTAGGATTATTCCAAGTACACAAGGATGGCTGGCTTGGCGCCGGAAAGTCCAAATATAACATTTACCAGCTTAGCAAATTTAAAAAACCATACAACCCTTTTAATAAGACACCAAAGAACATCTGATAAAACTCAACACCCTTTAATGATAAAAAAAAAATTTCAACAATATATGAAAGGAAACTCTTTAAATCTGGTAAATGGTATTTGTTATATATCATTCTTAACAGTGAATCATTAGAAGTTAGAGGTATGCCTTTTTTTTTTTTTTTTAATCAGGGATGAACATGAATTCCTACCATCTCAGCTTCTATACAACATTGTCCTGAAGGCCCTAGCCAGTAAATGAAGAATTACAAAAAGAAATGAAAGGTATAAGAATTGAAAAAAAAGGAATAAAATTACAATCATCCACAGATTATGAACGTCTACAAAATCTATCTTCATCATTTCTTTCCTCACCTCCCTCACATTTACTCCTTTGCATGCTGCAATGTGGCTTATGTCAAGCTTCCTTTGTTTTTTATTTTTCATTTTTGAGACAGGGTCTCACTCTGTCACCCACGTTGGAATGCAGTGGTGCAATCTCAGCTCACTGCAACCTCCCCTTCCCAGGCCCAAGTGATCCTCCTACCTCAGCCTCCCAAGTAGGTGGGACCACAGGTGCACACCACCACACCCAGCTAATTTTTTATATTTTTTTGGGAGAGACAGGGTTTCACTATGCTGCCGAGGCTGGCCTCAAATTCCTGAGCTCAGGGGATCCACCTGCTTCAGCCTCCCAAAGTGCTGGGATTACAGGTGTGAGCCACCACACGTGGCCCTATATGAAGCTTCGAAAACTTCCGTCATCAAAGATTTCAATGACCAACCACCAAGGCACACATATACCTATGTAACAAATCTGCATGTTCCGTACATGTACCCCGTTTTTGTGGTTTCTTGTTTTTTAGAAAAAATAAAGAAGAAAAAAGATTCCAATGACCACCTGGCTACCAAATACAATGGACATGCTTCAGTTCTTACCTGTAGTCTGGGTAGCTTGTCTCCCTTGATCTCCCCTGTTCTAGAGTTCCTCCTGCATCTCCAGCTGCCTTTTCTCAGTCATCTCCACTGGCTCCCTTTCTTTCACTTGTCTTTTAAGTGTCAGTATTCAATCTTTTGATTTCAAACTTGCTCAAGCATCTTCTCCTAGGTGATATTATTCATTCCGTTGACCTCAATTACCATGTTGACTTAGGTGACTCCCAATGCTAATGATTCCCAAATTTTTTATCAGACACCTAAGGACAATCTTACTTGAATACAATAGCATGTCCAAAAGGCAACTCATCTTTCCACATTCCCACAATTCCCTACCTTAATCACCTCTATACAGTGTGACTTGTGCCATAAACCTGGGTGTCACCTATGGCTCCACCTTCATTCCCCACATTCCCTGCAGTACCAGCTCCTATTCATGTCGTTTGTTTCTGAAGCATCTCTGCTCTGCATCCCCCTTTCCTTCTCCACAGTCACTAACTTGGTTCAGTCCCTGATTATCTCTCTTAAGTTCCTGCACCTGGTCGTCCTGTTTGCAGGCCTGTGCTCCTCTCTAATCCTTCTCATAAGGAGCAAGTCTCATTAAATCTGATTAAAATCTTTCAGTGACTCTAACTGCCCAAGATAAGTTTCGAACTCTATAAGCATACTTTACAAAGTACTTCAAAAGGACCCTGCTTCTATCTTTTAGACTGGACTTTCTCTTTATTCTTTCCCTTCCATTCCAGTCTTAACGATTTGCTAAAATTTACCCTCTTCTGTTGCTTCTGGGTATGTTGCACCTTCTGTAAGAATTTATTTAGTCACCTGATGCCCATATAAGTCAGATGACTACACAGATTTTAGTCATCTAGTTTTATGAAGACAGACTGGTCTAGCAGTCTCTTATAAGGTAAACAATCTATAAATATTTATCAAATGACTCAAAAAAAAGTCACAGAAAGTAACAGACATCAAATCCTCAATGGACCATTATAAAAATGTATAGGGGTTACACCCCTAAGACTCTGAAGTTAAAATGAAAATTATGTCTGCCTATATAACTCATGCAAAATTCATCAGAGTACAAGCCAGGCACTGCATTCTATATTGGGAATATGGTATGGAATAAGACAAACACAGTCACATGCAGATTATAGTCTTGGTACCATCGTGAGATACAAAAACTTATCAGGATAGATCTTGAGTCACATCAAGCACAAGCCTAACACACACACACACACACACACACACACACACACCATGCTAATTAAAACCTTATGTATTTTGTTCAAAAATTCCCCAAAAGTTATCACAATGAAATCCAGCTTCAGTTTACATAAACTTCATTTTATTTATAACTTATGTCTTAGCTGCTTCCAAAATTAATTTGTAGCTATATCTCTGGACTATATATAAAATAAACTGAAAATTTTAGGAATATATGTTGAATAATGTGGACTGAATAACAATTCTAAATTTCTATTTTTAGAAGAATTAAAATATTTCTTATAATTCTCAGAAAGCTGATAAACAGTCATATATTTGAATGCCAGAAGTAGTAAGTTTAGCCAACCTTTTTATAAAGAATGTAAATGATAAATGTCAAAAACTGTACATGGAGCTTAGATTATGATGTTGCATAATTATTTTCTCAGTTATGCACAATATTTAAACATGCTCAAACTATTTATAAACTACCTTGAATATCAGTAAGACTTTTGCTTTAATATGGAAAACCTAACAGGCTCTTTTACTCCCCCCCCATTATGCAGGGCTCACAACTGGGGGCAAAGAAATTGTATGGGTCACTTTCACTGTCAATACAATCTCCTAAATTTAACCTTTAAAGGGTTTCTAAAGAGGGGAGACTGGAGTCCAGCAACTATATTCAGGCTGATACAAGTTCCTTTAAAACTCCAGTCTGGCAAAAGTAGCACTGGGACAGAGGCTGAAATAGCTCCCTGGTAGTTATGCTCAGATTAAATATCCACTAAACAGAAATTGAGTTACCTTGCCAAAGACATCAGCTTAGGGACTAAAAATCAAATTTGATTTGGAGAGATTAACTTCGGTGTGTCCTCAAAATGGAAAGCAAGTTTACATTTAGACACCCCCCACCCCACCCCGTTTTCCAGCCTACACATTATTCCACCAACACACATTTCAAGCATTTTTCTCTCTCGAAAAAGATTCCTGCTAAGCAATGCCTTAATTCAGTCTTTGAACCTAATTAAAATTAAGAAAATTTTAATAGCCTTAATAACTCAGAAAAGCTGTACTAAGCTCTTCTCTGGAGTCTTCCTCTCCTTACCACCCTCTCCAAACCCAGAAAAATCCAGCACAACAGAAAGCACAAAACAACTAGCCACATGCTCTGAATGCTAGGAAACGTGATTCCCCGCTGGTTTAGGCTACAAAGAAAGCCTATGAGTAATCAAAAACCCTTAATCAAAACATTAAAGTAAAAAGCCACCTCCCCATTCCCCAACACAAATAGAATTTCCCTTTCTCTCCTTAATCCGCTCATGCACTTCTCGTATTCTTGGAATTTCAGCGGCCTCTAAGCAGCGGATGGTAAGTTCATCTCAATGTCAGCCGGAGCACAGCCATGCGAAAAATCACTAACTTGGAAGGTTATTTAGGACAATAATGTCTTTCACTGTCTTACTCCTCCCACTCCAGCCCTTCTTGACCTAATACCAATATTCAACTGAGAAACACATCAGTCCACGGGCTTTTTCCCCTTAGGCTCTTCCTGCAGGAACCCCACGGCAGGGAGACCCGCACTGGGAAGAGAGCAGGGTCTCCCGGCTGGTGCGCCCCTCCCCATGCACCCGCGGCTGCACCCCACTCTGCACACACGTCCAACTATTCTTGGATCTACTCTCATCCCTGGATCAAGTCTGGCCGCCCTCCCCGCTCCCTCCCCCGGCGTCCTCCGTGGCCCCAGGCTGCCCCGCAAAGCCACTGAGCTGCAAATACACCGAGCTGCAAATACACCCACCTACCTGGGCCAGATCCGAGGACCCCGGCAGGCGCGCTCCACCCTGCGCTCCTTGCAAGCTCCAGCGCGAATGCGCCCGGCCTGCTGCTCCTCCTCCCCTCCAGTCGAGTCGAGCCGAGCCGAGCCGATCCGGGAGGCGCAACCCAGGGCGGCCCGCAAGGTCTCCCTAAGTCACCTTCGCGCAGTCTGCCCCTGGCTCCGGCCGGGCAGCAGCGCCCGCCTTCCCCAGCGAGGTCCGGCAGAGGCGTTGCCCGCCAGCGGCCCAGGACTCCCGCGCCGCGCCCGCCCGGACCGCAGAGGTCTGCACTGCCCCTCAGCCGCCGATGGCTCGGCCGCAGACCCGCCCTCTGGGGCTCGCGGGGAGAGCGCGGGCGGACGGCGGCAAGGCCTGCGGCGGGCGGCTCCCTTCGCGCGGCGGGCCGCGTCCGGGCCACTCCTCCCCTTCCCCAGCGCCGCTGGCGGGCGGAGGCGCAGGTAGGGACCGCCGGGGAAGCCTGCACGGCCCTCCGAGGAGAGGTCGGGGACTGCTCCTTGGGCTCTGCGTGAGCGCCGCGCCGAGGCGCCTGCGAGGTCCTAGAGCTGCTGTGCGCTTGGCCCTCTCCTGGAAACACCGGCCCTGACAACTTTTTTTTTCTTTTTCTTTTTTTTTTTTTTTACCAGCCCGCCCCTCGGGAAACTCAGGAAAGCAAAGGAATCTTCTCTCCAGTCCTGCCTGTCACTTACTCAGGCTTATGCTGAAGCGTTCGCGTTTACGGTTGCAAAACCAAGACTGAAAGGCAGTCTTCACATATTTATTGTTTATACCCTAGTTGGGACACTGAGCAACAAGGAAAACAACGGTATTAATCCTACTACCGTGAAACCTACTTAGGTAAAATTATTCCAGCCAGGCTTGAAGGGCAAAGGTTCCGAGGACAGGAAAACCCACCACCCAAATACCACACTTAAGTGGGATGTTCAGGTTAATGAAATTTATGGTTAACTGTAACACTCTGATGGAGGGAAAAAAATCTTTTTGTTTCAACATGTTTCAAACCTTTCACCTTACTAAAACGTTTAAATCTGTCCTCATACTTTAGTGAGTTCAGAATAAAAATGAACAAAATTAAATATTTCTTTCACAAGATCCTACGTACTTTAAGTCCCATTGTAATCGGTGGTAGCTGTAATTGCACTAGAGAGCTAGAGTGTGTTAAAGACCATTCCAGGCCATGCTGGGAAAATTGGGAATGAATGTCAGTGAGGTTTCATGGCATCTTTGTTTTCATTTTTATTTTATTTATTTATTTATTTATTTGGAGACAGAGTCTTGCTCTGTCACCCAGGCTGGAGTGTAGTGGTACAATCTCAGCTTACTGCAACCTCCACCTCCTGGGTTCAAGTGATTCTCGTGCCTCAGCTTCCTGAGTAGCTGGGATTACAGGCCTGCACCACCACGCCCAGCTAATTTTTTGTATTTTTAGTAGAGACAGGGTTTTGCTATGTTGGTCATGCTGATCTCCAACTCCTGGCATCAAGTGATTCACCTGCCCCGGCCTCCCAAAGTGCTGGGATTACAGGTGTGAGCCACCATCCCCAGCCTCATGGCATCTTTGAAAAGTCAGTTTATTTCTTTTACTTTTTTCACTCGAAATAATAACTGTTACTGTATTTGGAAAAATCACGTATGGAAAGAGGAGTCCCTGCTACAGAATCTCTCCCTAGGCCCTGAAAATTAGAGAATGAATTCAGTTTACAAAAGTAGTGCTAGGTAGCAAAACAATGAACAACAAATTACCTTCTTGTTTTAAAAGGCAATCTACATGGCCCCTAAATGTGCCAGGTACTGTACTGAAGCACCTCACATAAAATAACACACATATGCGCTCAATTTCAGATGTGGAAACAGAATTCCTAAACATATATTCATTTGTTCAAGGTCGAGGTAGCAGAATTTAGATCCAGATTGGTCTGATCCCAAAGCCTGAATTTTTTCCTTTGTACATTCATTATTCATTCATTCAAATATTTATTCACCATCTACCACATGCCAAGTACCATGCTACAAAAATAACTAAGATACAGTTGCTTCCTTAGGGAGCTCCAGTTTGTGAATATATAATGATACAATGTGATAAATGCTATGACAGCCAGGAACTCATGGAGCAGCAGGGACACCTCACCTAGTTTTGAAGGGTGGAGCCTGGATGAGGAAATGGTTACAGTCATCCAGCAGAGCAACCTTGAGAATTTATCTCACAGAACAGCAATGGGGAACTGTATGCTGGAGTCCGGCAAGACAGAGTAAAGGGAGATAGGCAACCAAGATATTAAAAAAATCAAATTGAACCAGGCGCAGTGGCTCACATCTTTAATCCCAGCACATTGAGAGGCCGAGGCAGGCAGATCACTTGAGGTCAGGAGTTCTAGACCAGACTGGCCAACATGGTAAAACCCCATTTCTACTAAAAATACAAAAATTAGCCGGGTGTGGTGGTGTGTGCCTGTAATCCCAGCTACTTGGGAGGCTGAGGCAGGAGAATTGCTGGAACCCAGGAGGCAGAGGTTGCGGTGAGCCAAGATTGTGCCACTGCACTCCAGCCTGGGCAACAGAGCAAGACTCCTTCTCAAAAAAAAAAAAAAAAAAAAAAAAAAAAAAAATTGACAGGATTTGATTAAAGACAGGGAGGAAGAAGGAGGATGAACCAAAGCCAGTTCCCGTGATCCTGGCCTGAATTACTGAATGGGTGGCAAGTCTATGAGTTGAATGGATAACTCAGTTTGAGACACGTAGGTTTTGAAATGCTTCTGATATAAGCATATGTAAATGTTCAAAAGACAGCTGGATATACTAGATCAGAACTCAGGAGAAGTCTGAGGTGGAAACATCTGAGTCCTCAGGGAATTCTAGTTAAAGGAGTGGGTGACATCATCCAGGGAGAATATGAGGAGTGAGAAGTCACTCACAGAAACCTAGGGAATACTAATACTTAATACATAGGCAGATGAAAAAAAATGCTTTAGAAGGTGGCTGAGGCCAGGCATGGTGGCTGACGCCTATAATCACAGCACTTTGGGAGGCTGAGGCGAGTGTATCACTTCAGTTCAGAAGTTTGAGACCAGCCTGGTTAACATAGTGAAACCCCATCTCTACTAAAATACAAAAAATTAGCTGGGTGTGGTGTCATGCACCTGTAATCCCAGCTACTCAGGAGGCTGAGGCAGGAGAATCGCTTGAACCCAGGAGGCTGAGGTTGCAGTGAGCCAAGATGGCACCACTGCACTCCAGCCTGGGCAACAGGGTAAGACTCCATCTCAAAAGAAAAAAAAAAAGAAGGTGACTGAGAGGGAGCTGCTACAAAGGAAGGAGAAGCCAAAAGAGGCGGCACTGTGGAAGCCACAGCGCAATTCCAAAAAACAGGAAGTAGTCACATGCCAGGCCCTTCAGATGACAAGCAAGACAATTTTTAAATGTCCTTTGATTTAGCAATAAGGAAATACTGGCAAGAACAGTTTCGGTGGACTTGCTGAAAATTAAGAAGTAGAAACAGAAAGTATCACATTTTCAAAAATGGAATTGGAAAAGGATACAGGGAGATAGACAAAAGCTATAAATAAGGGGGTAGAGAATTCCAAAGAGAGGAGCTATTTTTTGAAGCAAGGTCCCCAGAGAAGCAGAATGGAAGGAGACAGATGCCTCCAGTAAAAGGCTTGAAGAAAGGATAAGAGCAGATGCAGATAAAAACTGGAGTGAAGAGTGGTAGGGAGTGGAGCCATATACAGTGACTGCCTCATGTTTAACAAAAGAATTCTGCTCAGAGTGGAAGGAGATCTGAGGGGACTACAGAGACAGAGGGCCAGAGGCGGGTGCAGGCCCAAAAGAGCTGTTAAGAACATTAGGGAACAAAAGATATCAGGGTCACAAAATGACTACAGGACTGCCCGACAGCACAGGAAATGGAATGAATGGAAGAGATCATGACTTTGTAGAGCTGTAAGTCCACATGAACACATGATTTCTCTTCAAAGATACCCGTGTCTGGTCCAAAGAAGCAGTACAGAATTCTAACCCTTCAGACGGTTCCAATGTAGCATCTGAATCTTTCCATTATACCACAAAATTAGTCCCACTCTCTCTTTTCTTTTTTTCTTGAGACGGAGTCTTGCTCCGTGGCTCAGGCTGGAGGGCAAGAGTGCGATCTCGCTCACTGCAATCTCTGCCTCCTGGGTTCAAGTGATTCTCCTGCCTCAGCCTCCCGAGTAGCTGGGATTACAGGTGCCTGCCACCATACCCGGCTAATTTTTTGTATTTTTAGTAGAGCTGAGGTTTCACCATGTTGCTCAGATTGGTTTCAAACTCCTAACGTGAGGTGATCCACCCGCCTCAGCCTCCCAAAGTGCTGGGATTACAGGCATGAGCCACCATGTCTGGCCGGCACCACTCTCATTGCAGTCATACAGTTGGGTCACGGCTTTTCAGCAGTCAGGAAATTTAACATGAAATATGTATAAAACACTTGATAAGTGAGCTTATACTATAAATGGGCAGTTCTTACCTTGGAAAAATTGGTGTGACTAACATCAAGGAAGCTCGATAGTACACAAAATGATGAGGGCATCCTCTGGCAAGGAAAACTACAGAAACAAATATAATTCCAGAAACCAGTTTTGGGAATTTTGAATGGAACTCTCAGACCAGGCTAAGAAAACACCCAGCACTCACATTCTGTTATACTGTTTCCAAGAAAACTACCCTAAAAACAGCATCTAGGTTTTTCTTCAGTAGATCAACCACAAACTTTACGAAGTATTTTATATATTGCCATTTTCTCAACAGCATAAGCAGTTTTTTTGTTTGTTTTTTGTTTTTTTGAGACAGAGTTTTGCTCTTGTTGCCCAAGCTGGAGTGCAATGGCCCACTCTCGGCTCACTGCAACCTCCGCCTCCCAGGTTCAACGGATTATTCTGCCTCAGCCTCCCCAGTAGCTGGGATTACAGGCGCGTGCCACCACATCTGGCTAATTTTTTGTATTTTTAGTAGAAACGGAGTTTCACCATGTTAGCCAGGCTGGTCTCAAACTCCTGACCTCAGGTGATCCACCCCCTACTCAGCCTCCCAAAGTGCTGGGATTACAGGCATGAGCCACTAGGCCATAGCAGTTTTATTTACAAATAAAATCTTTCTACAATAATGCCTCATTTATTTATAGCTCCTATGAAAACCTCGATTATGTAGGTCATATCAGTACATCCTCAAATAAGCAAAAAACACCCACGTACCACAGAAATAGAAGACATGAAGGCCTGCACACACTGTAAACCCCCAAGATTCTCATAGAGAGCCAGTTTACTCTGACTGGACATAATTTTATGGAGTTTGGTTATCTAGTTTTCTTTTTAATAAACAGGAGATTAGAAAGATTAAATTAGAGGCATCAGTATTCCACTGCTAGGGGCAGGTACACAGTTAATTTGAAAAATCAAGACAGGTTTTTAAAAACCTATAAAGAGCAAACAAGAGTCCAAAAAGCATTGGCAGGACCAGGCCATTTAGTAGAAAAACACAGGCTCATATAAACATTATCCCCTGAGGGCATCTCTGTATTAAGGCACAGAGTAATTATTGACATACAAGAGGCCAATGTCGAGACACCTAGAAAACATAAAATTATAGCCTGACGAGGGCTTGTAAAAAAAAAAAATGAAATAAATATAAAATTAAGTTTTCAAGTTTTAGATTAAGAAGTAAATGTGGATGGAATATTTAGAATAACTGCCATCAAAAAAGACTAGAATAAAAACAGTGTTGCTGCTGTGGGGGCTGGGGTCACTTACATCTACTGGATCCCTGTTTTGTGCCAGTCCCTACAGAGGTGTTTTACCAATATGATCGCATTTACTCTTTAAAACAATCCCTTTTGGGTGGTCACCATTTTAAATAGTAGATTGTATTTTAAAACTGAATCAAAGAGAGCAAATAGCAGAGCCAGGAATTACAGCCAGGTCTGTAGGTCTTCAAAGCTTATGCCTGCTCTTTTAATAAAATTTCCAGATAATAGAAATGTAATTTATAATGCCAGATAAATAAGGTATTACAGCACATAATTACACCACTCTGACCTCGATTACGCTGTTAAATTCCTATGTTGTAATCTTTATGCATTTGAAAGACTAACTTTAGAAATGCCACTTACCTTTCAAATATTTTGCAGTGCCTTCTCACTGTTTATCTTATTGTTGAGAAGGAAATCCATGGATTCTAAGTGTTTCATGGAGTTGGTATTTCATATAATTACTCAGAAGATATCTTAAATATATTCCAAAAGTTTGAAACATTAAATGCTAGTTACTGAACAGAATACTGTGTTCCACGCAGTATGCTAACATACTCTATATATGTAACATTCATCTACATATAGTTGATGCTCACACCCAACTCTGAGGTGTTTATTTTCATTTTACAGAAACTTGTCCCACAGTTGGAGAAAAGTTAGAGAAAGACTGAGATTAAAAACGGGTCCACCAGACTTTCAGACCAGTGCTTCTAAAAGCCTGCTATATGGTTTCCCTTATTCAAAAGATGAAGACAACAAGGTTCAGAGAAGTGAAGTAGCCTTGTCATTTATATAACAAGGATGGAAACACAACACGATCATTCCAATGATAGTGGTCAAATAAAAGTTCTTTAGACAATGCTACTTCCTCCCAAAACAAGATAAATCCACTGTTACACACATAAAAGCTCCAAGATACTATCAGAAAAGAGAGGCTACAAATGTTAATTAGTTAAGATCTTATGATAACTGTTAACTTTTATTCAGGGCTTATTATGTGTCTGGTACTACGCTAAGTATTTTGCTTACATTATCTTATTTAATCCTCATGATAAATTTAAGAGGCTAAAAGAGGTCAATTAGCCTAAACTTTAGGCTAACATTCTTGCACATCTAGATTTTCACAAAAAGAAAGAATTAGGTTATTTTTTAAGCAGATAGTTTCAAAAATAGAATAGGTTGATTGTTTCAGAAATTAAACATGAACCAACATAACACGTTACTTCCAATCTAATGTTCAGCCTTAAAACCATACATCTCTAGAACAAGAATGCTATCGATATATCCATCAGGTACCACATAAGAGACATGAGTGAAATGTGGTTTTACAAGGTACTAAATATTTCATGAATCCTATGACATCATATTTTATTAATTTCAAAGATATTCTGAATGCAACCATCCTGTTCAGATTTATTTAGAACACTAAATTATCTGTTATTTAAATAAACTTACACATGAAATTTGCAAACCACCAAAAATAGAAGTGCTGAGGAGGGATATTTTCAAACAATATTAAAAAATCAACCATTTGAAATGTTTAATGAACAATTATGTTTTCCTGTGATAGTTAATATAATTCTATTAAAAGACTTTTGGTAAGTTTGTTTTAAGTGATTATCATTTCCATATTTTTCTTATTCTCCAAATAAATTAATTTGTAGAATTGGTGCTACATATAGCAAACACAGCATTTAAAAATTTGTATATGCTCGCCTTGGTGGCTCATGCCTGTAATCCCAGCACTTTGGGAGGCCGAGTCGGGCAGATGGCTTGCATCTAGGAGTTCAAGACCAACCTGGGCAACATAGAAAGGCCCATTTCTAAATAAAAAAAAAAAAAAAAAAAATCAAAAATTAGCTGGGCGTCATGCTGCATGCCAGTAGTCCCAGCTACTTGTGAGGCTGAGGTGGGAGGATCACTTGAGCCCAGGAGGCTGAGGCTGCAGTGAGCCATGACTGTGCCACTATACTCCAGCCTGGGCAACAGAGTGAGACCCTGCTCAAAAAAAAAAAAAAACTGTATATGAATTCATAAGGATCCCTTTCTAGTCATGAGAAAATAAAATGTTAGATCTTTACATATTACAGGAAAATATATAAAAGCAATTTCATCTGTCGTCTTTTACCAAAACCTAATCTCTAGCCAAAAGGTACAAGTAAACTAAAACAAGAATAAGAAATTTGGTATCTTAATCTAAAATACTGAAGATTAGACATATATATAAAAATTAACAAAATGGAAAAGAAAGCCTACTGACACTTGACTTACATTGAAATCATAAAAATGAGGGGAAAAACAGCAAAACAAGAAAAATCCTAATTCTGGCAACCAAAACACATCTTTGTAACTTTTCAATCCTTTGAAAATGAATCACTGATAGCTCAGCATACCACTCTTACTCATATTTGGTTTTCTTTTCTTTTTTTTTTTTGGAAACAGGATCTCACTTTGTCACTCAGGCTAGAGTATAGTAGTGCGATTTTGGCTCACTGCAGCCTCTGCCTCCCAGGCTCAAGCGATTCTCTTGCCTCAGCCTCCCAAGTAGCTGGATTACAGGTGTGCACCACCACACCTGGCTAATTTTTGTATTTTTAGTAGAGGTGGGGTTTCCTCATGTTGGCCAGACTGGTCTCGAACTCCTGACCTCAAGTGATTGCCCACCTCAGCCTCCCAAAGTGCTGGGATTATAGGTGTGAGCCACCGCGCCTGGCCTAATTTTTGTATTTTTTGGTAGAGACGGGGTTTCATCATATTGGACAGGCTGGTCTCGAACTCCTGACTTCAGGTGATCTGCCCACCTCAGCCTCCCAAAGTGCTGGAATTACAGGTATGATCCACCATGCTCAGCCCTTACTCATATTTAGAAAAGCAAATGGCAAACTGTTGAAGAGTAAGAGAATGAGGGGAAAGAACACCAAAAATATTTAATCCATTGAGCTCAGTTTACATAGACAAGTATGATAGTACTCTATTTCCTAAATAAAAGTATTTTTTAATGTAAAGACCTTCCGTTTCTAGAATATTTTCACATCTCTCTTATTGAAGTGTCATAACAATCCTGAGTAGATCAATTTTAAGTATGCTTATTAAATATGGCTACATCAACAAATTCAAAAGATATGAACACAAGTTATTTCATCCTGCTTAATCAACAATAAATAAGTTCTAAATTTTTGTGACAAATGAAGCTTTCCTTTGTTAATACTGATTTTTTCCTACCTTTGAACAATTTGAAAGCAATGACTTCATGGACAACCACCCATGCAACATCCAAACAATTATTTTACAAATTCAATTCTGAACTACGTACCTCTTCTTGTTTAGTGAAGAGATTAAGGCAATCAGTCAAAGCTACACAAGTTTCTCTAGAAGCTTCTGAGACAACTTCAACTTTCTGAAGAAATGATGGAAGCATTTCTATAAATAGAAAAATAAATACAGTGAGTGGGATTTTAAGGAATCTTCAGGTAAACTAAGGCCACAAAAATACTCCCGTATCTATTAACCTCATCTTTCCATCTAGCTATCTTAAGCAAAACATACCATGTTTCTTTTCTTTTTTTTTTTTTTCTTGAGACAGAGTCTGCTGTGTTGCCTAGGCTGGAATGCACTGGTGCAATCTTGGCTCACTGCAACCTCTGCCTCCCAGATTCAAGCAATTCTTCTGCCTCAGCCTCCCGAGTAGCTGGGACTATAGGCGTGCACCACCACGCCCAGCTAATTTTTGTATTTTTAGTAGAGACGGGGATTCACCATATTGGCCAGGCTGGCCTGGAACTCCTGACCTCATGATCCGCCCACCTTGGCCACCCAAAGTGCTGGGATTACAGGCGTGAGTCACCGCGCCTGGCTTTTTTTTTTTTTTTTATTTTGAGACAGAGTCTCACTCTGTGGCCCAGGCTGGAGTGCAGTGGAGTAATCTCGACTCATTGTAACCTTCACCTCCTGGGTTCAACAGATTTTCCTGCCTCAGCCTCCCGAGTAGATGGGACTACAGGCACACGCTATCATGCCTGGCTAATTTTTTTTGTATTTTCAGTAGAGATGGGGTTTCACAACATTGGCCAGGCTGGTCTCAAACTCCTGACCTCAGGTGATCTGCCCACCTCGGCCTTCCGAAGTGCTGGGATTACAGGCGTGAGCCACTGCACCCAGCCTCATGTTTCTTGGGCATCATTATTAAGCACACGCTTTATTTAGGGCACATAAATTGGTACAGAAAAAGAAAGAATGGAGCCTTCTCCTAGAAAGGTCTATACCCTATAACAGGAGTCCCCAGACCCGGGCTGCAGACTGGTACTGGTCTGTGGTCCTGTTAGGAACGCGGCCACACAGCAAGAGGTGAGTGGAGGGTGAGTGAGCATTACCACCTGAGCTCTGCCTCGTGTCAGATCAGTGGCGGCATTAGATTCTTACAAGAGCACGAACCCTATTGCGAACTGTGTATATGAGGGATTTAGGTTGCGGGCTCCTTATGAGAATCTAATGCCTGATGATCTGAGGTAGAATAGTTTGAGCCCGAAACCATCTCCCCACCCCCCACTCCCATCCCTACCCCCGAGTCCGTGGAAAAACTGTCTTCCACAAAACCAGTCCCTGGTGCCAAAAAAGTTGGGGAGCACTGCCCTACAAGAATCACCAAGACAAAAAAAAAAAAGTTTATAGGAATTAAATAACAAGGTTATGTTTAAGAAAAACAGCTGACAAGAAGGACTGATAGCACTCCTTATAAAACATTAAAATTTCCTTTATAGATAAGTAATTTTATTCAAAAGCAAGTACTAAAAAGAAACAAAAATAATTCTGTAGTTATCATGGTGGCTAACATATCTGAAAACAGCATTAACTCTACTTCCTATTTGGACCACTGTTTGGCATAAGTAGGTCTTTGCGCTCTCAAAAATGTGTTCCTATGAAGGTCCAGTACCATTGAGTATGTGTTTAAGTTGGCAATAAAGAAATGGTAGTATCAGTATCTGCCCTGGTCCTCTAAAGAAAATTTTAACCCATTTACTCATTAAAAATAAAAAACAAAAACAAAATATTGACAAGAGGAAGGTGCAAAGTGCATATATATCACTTAAAAACAAGTAAAATATTATGTCCAGATTAATGCAAAAGAAATGTACTTAGTGGAAATGGTTTCTGATATTTTGTTAATCATACATTAAGATCCTTTAAATCTGTGCCTCCCATCAAATAAAAATCTTAACATTTAAGAAGTCTTTTCATCAAAAAATAACTAAAAGGTGGGGACAGAACAAGATTTGTTAAAAGACACAAGATTACAGCTAGGGCGAGGCATGGTGGCTTATGTATGTAATCCCTGCACTTTGAGAGGCCAAGGTAAAACGATCACTTGAGGTCAGGAGTTCAAGACCAGCCCGAGCAAAAAAGCAAGACTTCATCTCTACAAAAAATTTAAAAATTAGCTGGGCATTGTGGTGTGCACCTGTAGTCTCAGCTACTTGGGAGGCTGAGGCAGGAGGATCGCTTGAGCCCAGGAGTTCAAGTTTTCTATACTACTGTTCAAGACCAGTATGGCCAACATGGTGAAACCCCATCTCTACCAAAAATACAAAAATTAGCTGGGCATGGTGGTGAGCGCCTGTAATCCCAGCCACTCGGGAGACTGAGGCAGGAGAATAGCTTCAACCTGGGACGTAGAGGTTACAGCAAGCGGAGATGGTGCCATGGCACTCCAGCCTGGGAGACAGAGCGAGACTCCATCTTAAAAAAAAAAAAATATATATGTATATATATATATACACACACACACACACACACACACATACATACACACACACACACACACACACAGACACACACATATATATGGATATGAAGGCCAAATGATATTTTACCACACTTTACATCTTACAAAATACATCTTACGGAATAGTTTTCTCGTTAGCTTCTTTAATAAAGCCCAACTAATTGAAAACTACCGTATTCTAAAACAAATTTGACTTTACAGACTTCATTTTTCATTTTGAACCTCTGATACACATTGTGAAGATTTATTCTCTACTTAGTTGCTAAATAGCAAAAGAGAGTACCATATGCTACGTGCCATATGACTTAAATAGTGCCTGAACAGATGTCTCAACACGAACTGTGGACCGAGTACTGAGGAGATGTACCAGGAAAAACAGACACAGCCTATGCCTTCCATAAATTTTCTGGGTAATCTAGTAATTTTCCACTTTCAGGGCATAAATGACAGGAAGATAGAAGCAAAACCATTCATAGATATAGTTCTTTTATTAAATACCATCATAAGCTTAATCATCCTGTTTTTGTCTGTTTTAGATATTTCATAAACTTTAGATACTTGTTAACATGAAGCAACATAAATTGTCCAAATACATGCTTAGGAATACTTACAAGTGTTTGAAAATACTGGTTCTGCAAGGTTTCAAAAAATATTCCAAATATATATATATGTGTGTATATATATATGAAGAAGTTTTCATAAGAATCCACCATTGAGAGAGCGTCGAATTCTTTTGTCCAAAAGAGTCAAATGTTACTTCATTTCTTTGACAAGCTAGTGTTAAAACAAGATTTTTGAAATGAACTTCTACAGCGGAACAGTTTAAGAATTGCCGAACCTTGCTGTATGCCACACTGCAGTGTAGCACATCAGGGTCCATTCAACTCACACTGGCACGCTTCTTATAGAATGATGTTTACATAATGTTACATAAAAAAAAAATAAAATTGCTAAGCTTCTAGAAAAGTGACCAACTGGGAATCACTGCAAATATGTTTTAGCTGGTTAATATTTAGAGACTAAACTGTCATGAATAAATGCAAAAAGGCCAGTATGTTGCCTTATTTGGCCTGCTGTAAGAATCTGATGCTGTTGATTTTCAGGAAAAAAGTTATTTTTTGTACTAAAAATGTTTTTTAAAGTCATGAAAGCTGTGAGAAGATCATATTGGAAAAGCTTAAGTTTAGAGACATAAAAAGCTCAGAATCTGTCATTTTTCATGATTACACTGAAAAATTTTTAATTGGGTAAATTTTTAAAATAGTGGGAAAACACTTGTTTCTTTATGTGAACAAATTAACCCCTTGTACAGACAACCTCCACTGTTACCCTAGTGTAAAAAAAAAGAGTCCACATTTCCTTAGCCTAACATTTAAGATGCTCAATAAACTAAATTTGTTTCAGCCAGATTGTTCTCCTGGAAATATTTGTTTACCTAAAAACAGTCTTCAAAATATTGTTGAATATTGGATGTTGAATGCTGAATATTGACATGTTACTTGAATATTGGAAATAATAATTATCCATATTCAGAAGTTTCCCTACTTGACAAAAAAAATTATTTTCTTTCAAGGCCTAGTTCAAATGCCGTCCTCCCCCAGGAAGCCTTCCTTAAATATCACTGTGGAGAATGGGTGCGGTGGCTCATGCCTGTAATGCCAACACTTTGGGAGGCCAAGGCAGGAGGATCGCTGGAGTTCAAGGTTGCAACGAGCTATGACCACACAACTGCACTTCAGCCTGTGCGACAGAGCAAGACCCTGTCTCTAAAAACAACAACGACAACAAAATATCACCATGGGACATAACAGCAGCTACTCCTGGACTACAACAGCGGCCACACCCACTTGTTATACTGGCATGAGGCATTGTATGTATGTTGTTTCTCTGTGACCCTCTGTAAACTCTAAATCTCCTTACCCCCATCCAAACACCAAGCTTCGCCAAAATAAAATCTCTCAAATATTTATTAGATGAATAAGGAAACTAATAAAATACCTTATTCCACATTTTGCTACCATAATTCTTTTAATGTAAAATATAATCTGAATCCAAATGGCTTCAAGTTATTATATTTTACCTTAAAAGAATTATGGTCCTTTAGTTTAAAAATGTGAAATGAAAACTTTTTCATTTATATTACTATAGGTTAGTTGATTGGGGCAGATTGAGAAATAAGTAATTTTTAACTACATTTTGTTTTTTACTTGTGGCACAAGAAAATATATTTTGCCTGTTTTTCAACATTTAACTGAAATATTTCCATCATTTGGGACAAGTATTTAAAAGAAAAAAACTGGATGAAGGCATTTTATTTCCTTATCCTTGTCCTTCTGGTAAGGGTGCTACCTTGAATATGTATGTGGCTTTTTTAAATAATTAAACACTAACAGGAGAGAGACTAAATAGTCCAAAAACTACAAAATCTAGTGACAAAGCTAAAGATCAGAGAAAATACAGAAAATAACAAAATGAGATGATTTCTCTTTTGTGGTGTAAAAAAATGCAATACATAATGACTATATACCTGAAAGACCTGATCTAACCTAAATGATCAAAGTCCATTTTAAAATGGACTTTCAAGGCCGGGCGCAGTGGTTCATACCTATAATCCCAGCACTTTGGGAGGCCAAGGTGTGCAAATCACCTGAGGTCAGGAATTCGAGACCAGCCTGGCTAACATGGTGAAACCCCATCTCCACTAAAAATACAAAAATTAGCTGGCTGTCGTGGCATGTGCCTGTAATCCCAGCTACCCAGAAGGCTAAGGCAGGAGAATCACTTAAACCCAGGAGGCAGAGGCTGCAGTGAGCCAAGATCGCGCCACTGCACTCCAGCCTGGGTGACAGAGCAAGACTCCGTCTCAAAAAATAAATAAATAAAATGGACTTTCATATCAGATTGGAATTATATAAATGCTTCAGTGAAAATCAGTACTCTCTTTTCAAAACAGGGAAAAAATGTTTGCACATAAAAATCAACTAACCTTCTAAAAACTACTCCATAAAACCATAACTTGAAAAATATCAAAAGAGGTCATGCTGAAAGACATAAAAATGTAAATCTATTTTTTGTTCAAATTAAAATGAATTCTACCTTGAATACAATCATCCACTGAAGAAGTACCTCTGACCATTTAGTCTATATATCTACAACAATATAATTTACATTCATTGCACGGGAGGATATAAAATATATAGCTCAAAGTGGCATGTATTAAATGAATAATAAAAAGATAATATCAGGGATGTTGTAAGACATAACTAGCAAGTTGTGCATACTTTTAAAAAGTATTAAAATTTCAGAGAAGAGCATTGTCATTATGGACTAGAGTAATCCATAGTTTGATGAAAAGATGTTGCACTTGAGTTGGATCTTAAAGAACAAGGAACATTTTTGTATTGCTAAATATAAACCCAATAAAACAAACACTTCTAAAATAGAGTGCCAAATATACTAGTCCTGAGGGAAGATAGTTTCAGAATTATGATCAATGAGAACTCTAGCAAGGTGAGAGGTTTTCCTCTGCCAGTTATGGAGTGGCAACCGTGTGGCAGGCACCAGCTAGGTGCTGGAGGAAAAGGGGTAAGCAGGACAGACAGTCTTTGTTTTTACAGAGCTTGCTGTCTAGCAAGGAAAATGGAAAATAAAACAATTCCTATTGAAAGAACAATACTGATCAAAGGGAGACTTTAGAAGAGTAAGAGAAGGATATTATTATTTGGAAAAAATAAAATGAATTACGTTTAAAAATTTAGAAAAGAGTACAAGTCACAAAGACCTAGAGTTAAACAAAACAGGAGAGAAGCCAGCAGAACTACAGAATGTGTTTTGTATTCTCTTGCAAATGAGAATGAAGTGAGGCAATAAGGAAGATTAATTTTAATCAAACTGAGGAAATCATCATCAAAGGGTATAATTGGATTTGCATAACTTCTGATTGAATTGTCCAGTGGGTTCCCCACCTTATGGTAATGGCCTTATGAGAAAAACGGAGTCAATGAAGTAAATGGTAAGTGGGGTTGAGCCACATATGGTCTTGAAAGGGCCACCTGTGGCCAAGGTCAAGAGAGGAGTCTTGGAAAGGTCTGTGCCACAAAGAATAAGGTACAGAACTGGATGACATATTAGAGTTAATCCACTCTGAGTGCTTGAGAGAGCTTCAGGGTATGATGCTTGCCTGTCTTCCAGACTTTGGCAGAAGTAGGCCAGGCATGGTGGCTCACGCCTGTAATCCCAGCACTTTGGGAGGCCAACGCAGGCAGATCACCTGAGGTCAGGAGTTCCAGACCAACCTGGCCAACGTGGTGAAACCCTGTCTCTACTAAAAATACAAAAATTAGCTGGGTGAGGTAGTACTTGCCTGTAATCCCAGCTACTCGGGAGGCTGAGGCAGGAGAATCGCTTGAACCAGGAGGCAGAGGTTGCAGTGAGCCGAGATCGTGCCACTGCACTCCAGCCTGGGCAACAGAGAGAGACTCTGTCTCAAAAATAAAATAAAATAGACTTTGGCAGAAGTAAAAGTGAGCAATAAATCACTTAGTCTCATAGCCACACTGTCTCACCTATTGGATTCTTCAACCTCGCTGCCTGAAAGAAAGCTTGGACCAAAGACAGACGCTCACTCTCCAATGCCCTGTACAACAGGCCTGAATAGGGGCAACTGTTGTGGCCTGTATCTTTGCTTGCTCTTCCTGTTCCTTCTAACACCTGAAGAGGCTGGACCTACCCAGAGAGAGAAATGGAGACAGGAAGCATTACATTAAAGAGTGGCTAGTGCTATGGTAGAGAAAGTGCAGGGTGCTCCGAAAACACATAAGAACATTTAGCCTAGTCTTAGAGAAGTCAAGGAGGAGTTTCTGGAAACTACATGTAAAAGATGAAAAAAAGTGATTTCATACCTTGGAAACAACATATGCTAAGACCCAAATGCATGAGAAAAGGTCACTGTTGCTGCACAGAGTGTAGAAGGAAGGAAGGAATAGGTAAGAGATGAAGCAGCTGAAATGAGTAGACACACAGGTCATAAAGTCAGTCAACTTAGAGTTTAGATTATACCCTAAGGCGCTGAATGCTTCTGTTAAGGCTGTGACAATTCCAATTTGTGTTTCAGAAGCATCTAACTACTCTGTGGAATATTCCATGGAGGTAAATGAATATAAGAGTGGAGGCAGGACTGGGTGCGGTGGCTCACGCCTGTAATCCCAGCACTTTGGGAGGCCAAGGCAGGTGGATCACTTGAGGTCAGAAGTTTGAGACTAGCCTGGCCAACATGGTGAAACCCTGTCTCTATTAAAAATACAAAAATTAGCTGGGCATGCTGGCACACGCCTGTAATCCCAGCTACTTGGGAGGCTGGGGCAGGAGAATCACTTGAACCTGGGAGGCAGAGGTTGCAGTAAGCCGAGATCGGCCATTGCACTCCAGCCTGGGTGACGAAGCAAGACTCTGTCTCAAAAAAAAAAAAAAAAAAAAGGGTGGAGGCAGTGTGGCCAGCCAAGAAGTTGTGGTAATCAATGGGAAAGATGGCTATGGCCTATTTTAGCATGATGGTAGGGGGACATAGGAAGAGAAACAAACTAGAGTGACATTAAGAGACAGAATTGACTGTCTATAGCCTGAACACGCCCAATCTCAGCTAATCTCGGAAGCTAATCATGGTCAAGCCTGGTTGGTACTTGAATGGAAGAACTGATCAACAAAATATATTTGGAGAAAGAGGAAGTACAATGACTCCAAAGTTTGGTCTTGGGAAATTGAGTGAATTGATGATGTATTTGTGGGGATGAAGAACAGAAAGAACAAGGACAAGAAAAGAGAAGGAAAAAAACGACAGCAGAAAAGGGGGATTTCTTTTTTGTGGAATGGAAACTCCTGCTCTACATCAATCCCCCTCTACCCCTGAACTTCTGAATAGAAGACAATGAAGATTTAAACACTACCTTAACTACGACAGCCAAGCTAATGTAATTGTCCTCGACAAATTCTACCTTACATTGTAGATCCGGTTATAAATCTGCAAAACTTCTCCTGTTCCCAGATCAAATGTTCAGGGGTCAACACTGAATTTTTGGAATTTTTGATATTCATTCCAGACTGTTTATTGTTTTTTCCTTTTTTTTTTTTTTTTTTGAGATGGAGGTAAATGTTGAAAAACAGGCAAAATATATTTTCTTGTGCCACAAGTAAACTTGAGATTTAGAGTAAATTAGAGTTAAACTCCCAGGCTGCAATGCAATGGCATGATCTCGGCTCACTGTAACCCCCACCTCCTGGGTTCAAGCAATTCTGCCTCAGGATTGAGTGACTGGGATTACAGGCACGCACAACAACATTCGGCTAATGTTTGTATTTTTTAGTAGAGACAGGGTTTCACAATGTTGGGCAGGCTGGTCTCAAACTCCTGACCTCAGGTGATCTGCCGCCTCAGCCTCCCAAAGTGCTGGGATTACAGGCATGAGCCACCGTGCCAGCCTGTTTATTGGTTAAGAACACACTCTGGAGCCAGGCTGCCCAGGGCCAAATGCTAACTCTGGTTTTTACAAGCTCTGTGACCTTAAGTAAGTTATATAAGCTCCCTGTGCCTCAGTCAACTTATCTGTATAATGGAAAGAATAGTTGTATATACTGCATAGGGCTGTTATCAGGCACAAATAAGTTAATACAGATGCTCCCCAACTTGCAATATATCCCAATAAACCCATCATAAACTGAAAATGTCACTTTCACACTGTTGTAAAAGTTGAAAAATTGTAAGTTGAACCATTTTAAGTTTGGGACTGTCTATACGTCAAATGCACAGGACAATGTACAAAAAAAGGCTATATGTGTTTGCTTTATACTAGATAATATAAATTGTAGAGTACTGACATGTTTTATATTAGAAAGAGCATGGGACACTGGTGGTACCTGGCAGACTAGGCTGATGGGACCATCTCTCCAATCACAATCCATAAACACACCAAATAAAACAGTAAAATAATGTAGTGCAGAGTTTGAAAGAATAAAATTCCCAGATATGCTAGAAAGAAAGAAAGAAACAAAAGGCAAGGCTGATGCAACAGGCCTAACCAGTGATGCCTGGTAGGAAGGTCAAGGTTGGAGGTGGGTGTCAGACAGAACATAAACCCAGAGGATTAACAGATGAGCCTGGCCAGGCACGGTGGCTCACACCTACAATCCCAGCACTTTGGGAGGCCGAGGAGGGCAGATTGCCTGAGCTCAGGAGTTCGAAACCAGCCTGGGTGACACGGTAAAACCCCGTCTTTACTAAAAATACAAAAGTATTACCCGGACGTGGCAGTGTGTGCTTGTAGTCCCAGCTACTTGGGAGGCTGAGACAGGAGAATCGCTTGAACCCGGGAGGCAGAGGTTGCAGTGAGCCGAGATCACGCCACTGCACTCCAGCCTGGGCGACAGAGCGAGACTCCGTCTCAAAAAAATAAAATAAAATAAATAAATAAAACACAACACAACACAACAACAACAACAAAATAGATGAGGCGTTACAGCTACATGAATGGAAGGTATGGGGCTTTGGCCTCCCAAATCAAGTGGGTAAGGCCTGGTAAAGGGGCAGACCCCTAGTGACAGTGGGAGTAGAAAACTGCCCTTGTGCTCAGGGAAGAAGGACACTTTCTTGCCTAAGCTCCAGGTGGGAAACCTGAGAAACAAGCCTCCAGCTTGTAGCATGCCTAGATATGAAATCCAAATTTAAAACCAGTAGCCCAGAAGCAGAGAAACCTTTACAGCCTCAACAGCAACACACACAAAACTACTTTACATGGACACCTCCAAACCCAAGAAGCAGGAAAAACAAAAACAAAACAAACAAACAAACCAACCTACAAGCTCCACTGAAGATGAGCTCTCCATAAAGTTACAATCCATCGTGATGGACATTCAGCAGAAGAAACAAAAGACTTAGCTGTGCAACAACTTGAGGTATAAAAACATTCTGAAAAAATGCTTTAAATTTATATGTCTGAAGTTGTTAGAGATAAAATTAGAAATGCATGTAATATAAAAGAACATGTCACTATGGGGGAAAAATAACAAATTTTTAAAACCACCACCTAAAATTTCTAGAATTATAAAATACAGTCACTAAGAT
Organism: Nomascus leucogenys; assembly: GCF_006542625.1. Classification (NCBI taxonomy): domain Eukaryota; kingdom Metazoa; phylum Chordata; class Mammalia; order Primates; family Hylobatidae; genus Nomascus; species Nomascus leucogenys. The sequence goes on along the minus strand of NC_044384.1, from coordinate 55,566,075 downwards.
TAGAAAATACAAAGTCAAAAGATTAAGCAGAAAAACTGACTAAATTGAGAAAGAAACTAAAGCTAGAAAATAGATCTAAGAAAAGTACTCAGAATGCAACAGAAAGAAATGGAATAAGAAATGAGGTAGGAGGATAGAATGAGAAGGCTCAACATATGTCTATTAAGAGTTCTGGCAGGAGGGAATATAAAGAATGATGAAGTAAAATTGGAAGAGATAATAGCTAAGAACTTTTCTAAGTTAAAGAAAGATAATAAATGAGTCCTTGAATTAAAGAACAGAGTTTCAAGCAAGCTATAGAACAACAAAATCCAAACCCAGAGACAGAATAAAACTGCAGAATACCAAAAACAAAGTGAAAATCTTTCCAGTAACAAGGGGGGGGGGAGGGGAAAAAAAAAGAGATTGCCTGTAATTCCAACTCTTTGGGAAACTGAGACAGGTGGATCACCTGAGGTCAGGAGTTCGAGACCAGCCTGGCCAACATGGTGAAACCCTGTCTCTACTAAAAAATAAAAAATTAAAATACATTAAAAAAAATTAGCCAGGTTTAGTGGTGGGTGCATCTGTTATCCCAGCTACTCAGGAGGCTAAGGCAGGAGAATCGCTTGAACTTGGGAGGCAGAGGTTGCAGTGAGCCAGTATCGTGCCACTGCACTCCAGCCTGGGCAACAGCGAAACTCTGTCTCAAAAAGAAAAAATAAAATATCAGAAGTCAGAAGAAGTTGCAATCGCATCTTCAAAATGCTAGTGGAAGATAACTATAACCCAGTGAGGATGAAATAAAGATTTAAATAAGGTAGAAATTCTTCTACTCATAGACCCCTAATGAAAGAATTATTCAAAGATTTGCCTCAGGAAAAAAAACAGAATTCAGGGGAGAGGAGTAGGATATAAAAATCAGTGACATTAACTGTGGAACCCCTCTTGGCAAAATAATGCAAAATATGCCACAGTTCTAATGGTTTCTTCCCTATTTCATGTCTCTAAAAGGTCTCTTTGACTTGTACAATCTTTAAATTTACTAACTTGACAGAAATTTATTGTTTCTTCCTGAGTTTGAGAGATATAAGGTATAAATTTAAGCTAGATAAGTAGGTCATTCATTTCACTCACTCATTCATCACACACACAGAGAGAGAGAGAGAAAGAGAGACGGCGAGAGAGAGAGAGAGAGGAGAGAGAGACCCCCATCACATGCCAAGTTTTGTTGAGGTACCAAAGTTAATCAGCAAACAGGTAAAAATCCCTGCCCTAAAGTTTATATCCTGGTGGGAAAGGCAGACAATCAACTACACACACTCATAGGAAGTCTGATAAGTAACAAAGAGAAACTACAGCAAGGTAGAGGGGTAACAAGTGCTGGGGGGAGGTGAACTTCACAGAGGATGAGGTATCAGCTAAGGGTCTCAGCAGGGAAGAGCTGGCCTGCTCAAAGGTAACTGAGGTCCAGGCACAGTGGCTCACGCCTGTAATCCCAGCACTTTGGGAGGCTGAAGTGGGTGGATCACTTGAGGTCAGGAGTTCGAGGCCAGCCTGCCCAACAGGGTGAAACTCCGTCTCTACTAAAAATATAAAAATTAGCCTGGCATGGTGGCTCGCGCCTGTGGTCCCAGCTACTAAGGAGGCTGAGGCAGGAGAATCGCTTGAAGCTGGGGGTGGAGGTTGCAGTGAGCCAAGATCGCACCACTGCCTCCAGCCTAGGCGACAGAGAGGGACTCCTGTCTCAAAAAAAAAGAAAAGAAAAGAAAAACGTTAACTGAAAAGAATTTGGAAAAGCGATTGCTCACAAAGGTGAGGAGGGTTGAAGTAACAGAGACTGGCGTGCAGGGCACAGTTACCATCCTGGCACAGAGGGGGAAAGGGGAAAGGACAATATTGCTAAGCCCAGCAAGAGCTGGAGTCTAATCAGGCCAGTGGCCAGGTAGAGGAACCCGGCAGCACTGCGGAACCACAGTCCAGCTGGAGGGAATGAAGATAAAGCCCTGAGACCGACGTCCCCTCGCGTCTCTCCGCGGGTCTCTGGACAGAGCCTCCCATTTGCTGAATCCAATCACAAGTCGGAGGGCCAAGAAGCCCCAGGGATGAGGCTGCAGTACACAAAGCAGGACAGAGCGGACGAGGAGCAAACCAGCGCAGGAGGCCAGGAAAAGCCTCTGTGTGCAGACACCTTTTGAAGAAAGGCCTAGGGAAGGAAGGAAGACAGTGACTACATCACTCAGAAGAAAAGCCTTCCAGAAGAGGGAGCAGCACACTAAAGGCCCCTGGCAGGCGTAGGCCCGGCCAATGAGGCTGGAGAGGAGCCAGAAAGGGAACTGGGAGGTGGGGGGCTGAGAGGTAGAAGGTGGAAAGCTCTGCAGGTCATTGGAAGGACTCTGTCTCTCACCCCAAGTGAGAAGATCTGGAAGCCACTGGATGTTTCCAGCAAAGGACGTCAATCCACTGACATTTTGGGAGGATTTGGGGCAGAAGCTGTAGGGGGAAGGGTGAAATCTGGGGACAGCAAGGAAGTTTTCAAATGTCCACGTGGGAGGCAATGGTGGCTTGGACCAGGTGGCAACAGAGAAAGTGGTAAGTTTGTCTACTCAAAGCCCAGATTTTGAGGAAACAGTTTTAAGTAGGCTAAATAGAAGTGCTTTTCCTTACAGATTTTTTTTCAGTTTTATTTTCTTAAGTTCAACTATTTTGTTTTTATATTTCAATAGTTTTGGGGGAACAGGTGGTGTTTGGTTACCTGCATAAGTTCTTTAGTGGAGAAGTCTAAGATTTTAGCACACCCATCACCTGAGCAGCGTACACTGCATCCAATATGTGATTGTTGTTGTTGTTGTTGTTGTTGTTGAGATGGAGTCTTGCTCTGTTGCCCAGGCTGGAGTGCAGTGGCACAATCTCGGCTCACTGCAACCTCCTTGTTCTGGGTTCAAGCGATTCTCCTGTCTCAGCCTCCTGAGTAGCGGGGATTACAGGTACCCGCCACCAGGCCCAGCTAATTTTTGTATTTTTTTAGTAGAGACGAGGTTTCACCATGTTGGCCAGGCTGGTCTTGAACTCCTGACCTCAGGCGATCCACCCAACTCGGCCTCCCAAAGTGCTGGGATTACAGGCGTGAGCCACCGTGCCCAGTCCAATATGTAGATTTTAATTTCTCCCCCAGACTCTTTCCTTCCCAGTCCCTAAAGACCATATCACTCTGTAAGTCTCTGCATCCTCAAAGCTTAGCTCCCACTTATAAATGAGAACAAATGATTTTTGGTTTTTCCATTCCTGAGTTATTTCACTTAGAATAATGGCCTCCAGCTCCATCCAAGTTGCTACAGAAGACATTATTTCATTCCTTTTTGTGGCTGAGTAGTATTCCATGTTGTATAAATACCACATTTTCTTTATCCATTCATTGGTTGATGGGCACTTAGGTTGGTCCCACATCTTTTGCAATTGTGAATTGTGCTGCTGTGAACATGGATGTGCATGTGTCTTTTTCATATAATGACTTCTTTTCCTTTGGGTAGATACCAGTAGTGGGACTGTTGGATCAAATAGTAGATCTACTTTTAGTTCTTTAAGGAATCTCCATACTGTTCTCCATAGAGGTTATACTAATTTACATTCCCACCAGCAGTGTAAAAGTGTTCCCTTTTCACCACATCCACACCAACATCTATTGTTTTCTGACTTTTTATTATGGCCATTCTTGTAGGAGTAAGATGGTATCTCCTTGTGGTTTGAATTTCCATTTCCATGATGATTAGTGCTGTTGAGCATTTTTTCATATGATTGTTGGTCAATTGCATATCTTCTTTTGAGAAACATCTATTCATGTCTTTTGCCCACTTTTTGATGGGATTATTTGTATTTTTCTTGCTGATTTGTTTGAGTTCCTTGCAGATTTCGGATACTAGTCCTTTGTTGGATGCATAGTTTGCAAATATTTTCTCCCATTCTCTGGTTGTCTATTTATTCTGCTGATTATTTCTTTTTCTGTGCAGCAGCTTTTTAGTTTAATTAGGTTCCATTTATTTATTTTTGTTGTACTTGCTTTTGGGGTCTTAGTCATGAATTTTTTGCCTAGGCCAATGTCCAGAAGAGTTTTTCCAATATTATCTTCTAGAATTGTTATGCTTTCGGGTCTTAGAATTAAGTCTTTGCTCCATCTTGAGTTGATTTTTATATAAGGTAGAGATGGGGATCCAGTTTCATTCTTCTACATGTGGCTTGCCAATTATCGCAGCACATAAACTGGGGAAAGGATAGCCTATTTTGGGGAAAGGCTATATAAATTGAATAGGCTGTCCTTGCCCCAATTTATGTTTTTTCAAATATATAAATTGAATAGGCCATCCTTTCCCCAATTTATGTTTTTGTATGCTTTGTCAAAGATCAGTTGGCTGTATAATAATTGGTTTTATTTCTGGGTTCTCTATTCTGTTTCACTGGTCTAAGAGCCTTTTTTTTTTTCCCATAACATTAACCGTGATGTTTTTGGTAACTAGAGCCCTGCAGTATGATTTAAAGTCCAATAATGTGATACCTCCAGATTTGTTCTTTTTTCTTAGTATTACTTTGGCTATTCAGGTTCTTCTGGGGTTCCATATGAATTTTAAGATTTTTTTTCTAGTTCTGTGAAAAACTGTGATGGTATTTTGATGGGAATTGCATTGCATCTGTAAATTGCTTTGGGCAGTATGGTCATTTTCACAATATTGATTCTTCCCATCCATGAGCATGAGATATGTTTCCATTTATTTGTGTCATCTATGATTTCTTTCAGCAGTGTTTTGTAGTTTTCCTTGTAGAGAGCTTTCATCTCCTTGGCTAAGCACATTCCTACGTATTTTATTTTTTTGCAACTGTTGTAAAAGGGATTGACTTCTTGATTTGATTCTCAGCTTGGTTGCTGTTGCTGTACAGCTGTGCTACTGATTTGTATACATTGATTTCGTAACCTGAGACTTTATTGAATTTGTTTATGAGATCTAGGAGTCTTTTGGATGAGTCTTTAGGGTTTTCTAGGTGCGTGATCGTATCATTGGCAAACAACACTAGTTTGACTTCCTCTTTTCCACATAGATGCCCTTTCTTTCTCTTAACTGACTGCTCTGGCTAGGACTTCCAGTACTACATTGAATAGGAAGTGGTAAAAGTGGGCATCCTTTTCTTATTTCAGTTCTTAGAGGGAATGCTTTCAATTTTTCCCTATTCAGTATGATGTTGGCCATGGGTTTGTCATATATGGCTTTTCTTATTTTGAGGTAAGTCCCTTCTATGCCTAGTTTATTAAGAGTTTTTAACATAAAGGGATGCTGGATTTTACCAAATGCTTTTTCTACATCTACTGAGATGATCACATGGTTTTTACTTTTAATTGTTTGTGATATATCATATTTATTGACTTGCATATATTAAAGCATCCCTGCATCCCTGGAACAAAACCCACCTGATCATGATGTATTATCTTTCTGATATGCTGTTGGATTCAATTAGCTAGTATTTTTTTGAGGATTTTTACACCTATGTTCATCAGGGATATTGGTCTGTACTTTTCCTTGTTTGTTTTGTCCTTCTCTGGTTTTGGTATTAGGATGATACTGGCTTCATACAATGATTTAGGGAGGATTCCTTCTTTCTCTTTCTTTTGGAATAGTTTCAGTAGGATTATTACCAATTCTTTGAATTCCAGTAGAATTCAGCTGTGAATCCATCTGGTCATGGGCTTTCTTGTTGGCAATTTTTAAATTACTGATTCAATCTAACTGCTTATTATTGGTCTGCTCAGGGTTTCTGTTTTTTCCTGGCTTAATCTGGGAGGGTTGTGTTTCCAGGAATTTATCTATTGCCTTTAAATTTTTTAGTTTGTGCATGTAAAGGTTTTCATAATAGTTTCAAATGATCTTTTGTATTTCTGTGGTTTTGGTTGTAATGTCTCCTGTTTCATTTCTAATTAAGCTTATTTGGATCTTCTCTCATCTTTTCTTCGGGAATCTCACTAATGGTCTATCAATTTTGTTTATCTTTTCAAAAAACCAGTTTTTTGTTTCATTTATCTTTTGTATTTTTTGTGACACTAGCTTGTCAATTTGTGCTCTTTCCGACTTTTTAATGCAGGCATTAAACACTATGAACTTTCCTCTTAGCACTGCTTTTGCTCTATCCCAGAGGTTTTGATAATTTGTGTCACTATTATCATTCATTTCAAAGAATTTTTTAATTTCCATCTTGATTTGTTAACTCAAAAATCACTCAGAAACATATTATTTAATTTCCATGTAATTGTATAGTTCTGAGCATTCCTTTTGGAGTTGATTTCTAGTTTTATTCCCCTGTGGTCTGAGAAGATATTTGATATTACTTCAATTTTCTTAAACTTATTGAGACTTATTTTACAGCCTATCATGTGTTCCATCTTGGAGAATGTTCCACGTGCTAATGAGAAGAATGTATATTCTGCAGTTGTTAGGTAGAATTGTCAGAGACGTGTGAACCAGAGCAACTCCATCTTAAACAGGAGCTGGGTAAAATGAGGCTGAAACCTACTGGGCTGCATTCCCAGATGGTTAAGGCATTCTAAGTCACTGGATGAAATAGGAGGTCAGCACAAAATACAGGTCATAAAGACCTTGCTGATAAAACAGGTTGCAGTAAAGGAGCCAGCCAAAACCCACCAAAACCAAACTGGCGACCAGAGTGACCTCTGGTCATCCTCACTGCTACACTCCCAACAGCGCCATGACAGTTTACAGATGCCATGGCAACATTAGGAAGTTACCCTATATGGTCTAAAAAGGGGAGGCATGAATAATCCACCTGTTGTTTAGCATAGCATGAAGAAATAACCATAAAAATGGGCAATCAGCAGCCCTCAGGGCTGCTCTGTCTATGGAGTAGCCATTCTTTTATTCCTTTACTTTCTTAATAAACTTGTTTTCATTTTGCACTGTGGACTTGCCCTGAATTCTTTCTTGCTCTGTCGCCCAGGCTGGAGTGCAGTGGTGCGATTTTGGCTCACTGCAACCTCCGCACCCCGGGTTCAAGCAATTCTCCTGCCTCAGCGCCCCAGTAGCTGGGACTATAGGTGCGTGCCACCGTGCCCGGCTAATTTTTTTGTATTTTTAGTAGAGATGGGGTTTCACCGTGTTAGCCAGGATGGTCTGGGTCTCCGGACCTCGTGTTCCACCCACCTCGGCCTCCCAAAGTGCTGAGATTACAGGCATGAGCCACTGCACCTGGCCGCCCTGAAATCTTTCTTGCATGAGATCCAAGAACCCTCTCTTAGGGTCTGGATTGGGACCCCTTTCCTGTAACAGAATGTTCTTTAAATATCTGTTCAGTCCATTGTTCCACAGTGTAGTTTAAGGCCATTGTTTCTTTGTTGACTTTTTTGGTTTTTTTTTTTTTTTTTGAGACGGAGTCTCGCTCTGTCGCCCAGGCTGGAGTGCAGTAGCGTGATCTCGGCTCACTGCAAGCTCCACCTCATGGGTTCAGGCCATTCTTCTGCCTCAGCCTCCGGAGTAGCTGGGACTACAGGCGCCTGCAACCACGCCCGGCTAATTTTTTGTATTTTTAGTAGAGATGGGGTTTCACTGTGTTAGCCAGGACGGTCTTGATCTCCTGACCTCGTGATCCGCCCGCCTCGGCCTCCCAAAGTGCTGGGATTACAGGCATGAGCCACCACGCCTGGCCTCTTTGTTGACTTTCTGTCTCGATCTGCCTAGTGCTGTCAGTAGAGGAATACTGAAGTTCCCACTATTACCATGTTGCTGTCTATCTCATTTCTTAGGTCTAGTAGTAATTGTTTTATAAATCTGGGAGCTCCAGTGTTAGGTGGATGTAAAGTTTAGGATTGTAATATCTTCTTCTTGGATTGATCCTTTTATCATTACGTAATGACCTTCTTTGCCTTTTTTTTAACTGTTATTGCTTTAAAGTCTGTTTGTCTGATGCAAAAATAGCTACTCCTGCCTGCTTTTGGCTTTCATTTGCATGGAATATCTTTTTCCACCCCTTTACCTTGAGTTTATATGAATCCTTATGTGTTAGGCAAGTCTCTTGAAGACAGAAGATATTTGGTTTGTGATTTTTTATCTGTTCTGCCATTTTGTATCTTTTAAGTAGAGCATTTAGGACATTTATGTTCAATGTTAATATTGAGATGTGAGGTACTGTTCTATTCATCATGTTAGTTGATACTTAGATACTTTGTTTTTTTTCAATGTGTTATTGTTTTATAGGCCCCGTGAGTTTTATGCTTCCAACCAGTTCCATTTTGGTACATAGTGAGCTTTTGTTTCACAATTTAGAACTCCTTTTGGCATTTCTTGCAGTGCTGGTTTGGTAGTAGCAAATTCATGTAGCATTTATTTGTCTGAAAATGACTTCATTTCTCCTTCATTTATCAAACTTAGTTTTTTTGGATACAAAAAAAAAGTTTTCTGGATACAAAAAAAAAGTTTGACTGACAGTTATTCTGTCTAAGGAGGTTAAAGACAGGACCCCAATCCCTTCCAGCTTATAAGGTTTCTGCTAAGAAGTCTACCATTAATCATCAGGCTATCTAAAGTCAACATGAAGGAAAGAATTCTAAGAGCTGTGAGACAAGAGCATCAGGTAACTTATAAAGGATTTTTTATTTTAGATAAGTGAAGTCCTTCTAATTTGTTTAATCAAGTATTCACTATACACATTTAGTAACATGCAATATAGTATATGTATTAAAAGTTGGCATGTAAAGTAACATATCTTTTTTGGCAATTTAACTATATGTATCAACAGTCTCAAAAATATTCATAGATTTTCACCCACTAATCCCATCCTAAGCATCCTAAAGTTACTGTGATCAAATATAAATGCACAAAACAATAGTATTTATACTAGACAAAAATTGGATACAGAATGGTACATTTAAGGATGTATGGAAGAATGGATTGATAACATGGCCTTCAGGAAGTCTTCCAAAAGTTTCATTGCTTTAGGTGATTTTGTTTTTGCAACCAGGCTTTTGATAAAGATAAAATAGTAAAAATTTCAATACTATATTCTTGAACCTTGAATTATGTGTTCTCAACACTATATACAGAAACTCTGATATTCATTCAGGCAAAAATTAGGTTTAAGGTCCACTCAAGAAAATAAAAGTTATATCTCAATAGAGAGCATTTCCCATTAAAGACACAACATTTGGTCAAGGGTGTTTCTAGGAGTCATGGGAGAGAATAACTGAAAATAACACTGGAAAATTAGGCTGTGGCCAGACTATGAAAATCTTTAAATGCCCAGAGAAGTCTGCATTTTATTCTCTAGTTGCAAGGATTTATAAAAGATTCTCAATGTAAAAGATTATGATCCAAAAAGTACCTTTACAAAAAATTAATCTGGCAGCAATAATGCAGTACTTTACAGAATCTGAGTTAGAAGAGTTCCTTAAAGGCTTCTGATTCAACTACCCTCAAGGATGGAATGCAGGGACTAAAGGGCAGGCTGCTGCAGCAATCTGGATTTGAGGGGATATAGAGCTCAACAAGTATGGCAGAAATTGGAATAAGAAGGAAGGGATCTGGGTCTTAAAGTTAATGCAATTTGGTACTAAAATGTAAGTCAACTAACAATTACAACTGTAAGCTCTGGATTCTGTCCACAAACATTTTTTTTTTTTTATCTTGAGAAGTCACTGGCAGACTATGTAAGAAGTTTGGAGCAGAATACCTATCTATCAGTCAGTCTCTCTCTCTCTCTCTGTCTCTCTCGATACAGGGTCTGGCTCTGCCACCCAGGCTGGAGTGCAATCATATGACCTTGACTCACTGCAACCTCTGCCTCATGGGCTCAAGCCATCCTACCACGTCAGACTGTCACCTCAGCCTCACCCTCCTGGGACTATAGGTGTGCACCACCACGCCTGGCTAATATCGGTTTTCTTTAATAAAACACATGGCAGGTAAAAGACTATCCTATACAAACCCTTAACAGTAAGGGCAGGCTTAATTACATTCAACTCTCCAATTCCATTCATCAAATCATCTTAACCCTATTTACTTATTATTTATATAAAATGCAGTTTATCTGTACTGATTTTTCAGAAAATATTCATAATTATCTCTTTTGTAGTATCAATATTATGCATATCTCTAAACAATGTTGATTTCTTCTCAGTTTCTCCAAGTTGGATTAATTATCTGCTCAATCATTGCTAATATAGATATGCATACCATCATTACGAATGACATGTCATACAGGCAATCTGAAACAAGAGATTTGACTCAAGATTCTTTTTAAAACTTAATTTGGTTGTAATTCTAATTCTGATATAATTTATTGATGTGGTCCAGGTTAAATGAATTAATCTTCATATTTCATATCACTGAACTTTTTCTACATCTTTTAAATGTTGTGCTTTTCTACATCTTTAAAATGTTTCTACATCTTTTAAATCTCCCTACTTTTTGGTAGTTCTTGACGTGTTTTAAAAGCTCATCGACAGTCATAGTTGCATAACTCTGTGAATAGAGTAAAACCACTGAATTTTACACTTTACATGTGTGAATTTTGTTATGTGAATTATACCTAATATGCCACCATTATTATCTTAAAGTCCATTGAGAATGAACAGTGCTAAGTAATACAATATTCCAGCCTGCAACTAATAATCAAAATAACCTAACCACTGCCCTTCCCAAGGCTATAACTGCTGATAAAAACATGTTTGTTCAACTGAAGTAAAGAGATGCCATAAGTACACTTGGACAGATACAGAATACTTTACGGTCCATTTACTCTAATATTAACATTTCCTCACATTCCCTGGAAATATAGAAACTGAATCTTGGAGTCGACTAAAGGAAACTAACACGTAATTAAAATAGTTAATCATGGCTGGGCGTGGTGGCTCACGCCTATAATCCCAGCACTTTGAGAGGCCAAGGCAGGCGGATCATGAGGTCAGGAGATCGAGACCATCCTGGCTAACACGGTGAAACCCCGTCTCTACTAAAAATACAAAAAAAAAAATTAGCCGGGCGTGGTGGCGGGCACTTGTAGTCCCAGCTACTCGGGAGGCTGAGGCAGGAGAATGGCATGAACACGGGAGGCAGAGCTTGCAGTGAGCCGAGATCGCATCACTGCACTCCAGCCTGGAAGGCAGAACAAGACTCCATCTCAAAAAAAAAAAAAAAAAAAGGTAATGATAAACTCACAAATAACTACATCATTTATACTTTAGTGAAGTCATTTATACATGCATCATGGCTACTAAGCATCTGTTAAGAGTTTAAGAAACATAATTTTTTAATTTACACAGGAATAGGCACCTTTTTCTCAATACTTAAGTTTGATTTGTAGGCTATTTATTTTTCTTTTTTTTTTTTTTTTTTTGAGACAGAGTCTCCCTCTGTTGCCCAGGCTGGAGTGCAGTGGCATGATCTCGGGTCACTGCAATATCTGCCTTATGGGTTCAAGCAATTCTCCTGCCTCAGCCTCTTGAGTAGATGGTTATAGGCACGTGCCACCACGCCCAGCTAATTTTTGTATCTTTAGTAGAAACGGGGTTTCACCATGTTGACCATGCTGGTCTTGAACTCCTGACCTCAGGTGATCCACTGCCTCAGCCTCCCAAAGTGCTAGGATTACAGGTGTGAGCCACAGCACCCAGCCTTGTAGGCTATTTATAGTCAACTCTTGATAACTCATAATAGAGAATGAAGACACGAAGTTGTTACTGAAAGGAAGATTAATAACTAGTTAGACAAGATCATATATACGTTTATAGAAGCATAAAAGGCCAAGGCCTGAAACAACCAACTTCTTTATTTTATGGATGAGGGCACTGAAGCTCGCAAGAGTTAAAAGTGTTGTTCCAAGTAACAGCCAGTAAGTGGAAGAGTAAGGATTCAAGCCTAAGACATTCTGTGTGTGTGTGTGTGTGTGTGTGTGTGTGTGTGTGTGTGTGTGTGTGACAGAGAGAGAGAGAGAGAGACAGAGTCTTGCTCTGTCGCCCAGGCTAGGGTGCACCGGCACATTCTCGGCTCACTGCAACCTCCATCTCCTAGGTTCAAGCAATTCTCCTGCCTCAGCCTCCCGAGTAGCTGGGATTACAAGCACATGCCACCACACCCGGCTAATTTTTGTACTTTTAGTAGAGACAGGGTTTCACCATGTTGGCAAGGCCAGTCTCGAACTCCTGACCTAAAGTGATCCACGTGCTTTGGCCTCACAAAGTACTGGGATTACAGGCATGAGCCACTGCGCCCGGCCTCAAGCTTTAGACATTCTGACTCCAAAACCCAAGTCTTCTGGGATTCATAAGCAGAATCCTCATTCTGCAGCCAAAATTAATTTACAGGCCAAAAACATTAACTTTAAATTTATCTTTCTTTTTTTAAAAGGATAAAAACATTATTAATCTCTAAAGCAAGCATCCTCTGTGAGTAGAAACTTTAAATTGCCCTTTTAAAGTTTCAAAGTAGTTTTATCAAATATAACTCTTAATTCAAAACCAAAAACTATTTAAAAATGAAGTCAAACAAAACTACAACGGGTCAATACCTATGTGTTAAAGAGTGATTGTAGGGATAGTGCTTGTCTTTTTACCTTTAGCCATGTCACACTCCTTAATCATTTTGAGAAAGTTGGAAATTTCCCTATCTAGTCGCTGTTGGCATGACTGTGCTTTCTGCAAAAAAAGAAAAGACAAAATTAAAAGAAAAATTTTTACATTACTTATGCTTTAATGTTTCTATCAAAACTTTCAGTACATAGATTGATATACCATAATAGAGACATATGCCTTACAGAGAAAAAAAAGGTGAGATAAAATTTCCTTGTAAACTGAATATAACATTTAATCAAGTATAAAGTAAAAATAAACATTTTTAAGTTTTAAATACATTCAACATCTGTTGTGTAGATACCATACAATTGCATCCATTACTATTACTATCTCATTATGCCATGTGTATCTGAGGAATTATAATTCTCTGATTTATTAGCACTTTTAGTAGGCCTGATGAAATTCGTCAAGAAATTATAAAATGCATTCCTTAAAAATATATTTTAAAAACTGTTTTGTTCAAAAAAAAAATCCAGATGGTCCTAACATTTGGAAACCACAAGCTGATTCTCGTTCAGCAATTTAAGTGCATACAGCCCCCACATCATCAAACCAAAAAGGACATTTTCTTAGTGTGTCAAAGCTTCTGAAAATAAGGTAAAGTCAATTATAGAAAGCATCTTCTTGTAATTTGAAAGTTCTACATTTTTAGATCCCTAAAGGCAAAAAAACATAAATACAGAATTTCTTGATGAAAGTTACATCCCATCTTAGTGCAGATTTAGAAATCTAAAATGAAAGATCAGTCAAATCCATTTATTATATTAAAAATGTCATTTTGAAGGTAGTTTTATATATCATTTCCCTTTAAAGAGGTGGGATGAATAAGCAAGAAAATTATCATTGTAAATTTGCTTGGTTATCAAAATAGAAAATATTTATTCTGAGAATCTTGACCTTATAAACAATAGAATCACATTCTTTCAGGTAGAGTAATATATTTAGCCTTATGAAACTTCCCTACTTTGTACTCCTAATCTCAGCTAGCCCATCACAGAACATTTTGCACCCCCCAGAATCAAACTTACTATAGATCAGTATGTCAAGGTGGCATAGGTAAATACTCTTTTCTCCTATTTCACCTTATAAATTTTTTAGTGCTTACAAAGCTCTACTCAACCACAGTAGAATTATTCATGTTATCACATTAGTGACAGGCAATGTTCTCTTCAAAATTTGTATTACTCTCCTTTGTTTTGAGGGCTCTAACAACACCTATGTACCATTCACTTGGTGGGGAGCAGGGGGAGAATACCTACACCATGCAATTTAAAACACCATATATGCCTGATAATTTTTCCAGACACAGCCTGTGAATACAGGTTGAGGGGCAGGGAAAAAGTTTATCTAGAGGCACCGAAACATGCACTGCAACCAAATGCATCACTCATGATTTATTAATAGAAAATCATCATTCTTGCTCTATACATATTTAATACTCTGCCTATGTGCAAGTCAATGATACTGTTTTATCCTTTCTTTTCTATGATGAAAGTAAGCTAGAGGCATAAAAGTAAGCAATGGCTTCAACTGCAGACTATGAATCTGTAATAAACAGGATAGTTTTCCTGAAGTTACAATTAAAGGCAGGAAACACCTTCTGTAGCATCATCTTCAAATACATGAATCACATTTATCTTCCCTTGAATCATATTTCCATCTAACAGTTATTAGAAAGTTTCCTTGATCAATGATTTACTTGTTTTAAAGGGTACATAACAGGTCAGCTGGAGAAGATCCAATCTACACATACTGTTTTAAGTTGGGTACAAAGTATGTATGTCTTCTGTTCTAAACAACTTAGTGCTTTTTAATTGATACTAAAAGATGCTAAAAAGAACAGAGGTTATTAATATAATAAAACATAATATGGTCTCCCATTTGCTTAGTTGCTACTAGTTATATTTTGAAAAACTAAAATTCAATTTATGAAAGTTAATTCTTTTTAATATTTTGCAGAGTCCAACATGGTTTCTCATTTTTGACTTCTATGCCATTGACATTATGTCAGGAACTGATATGATTTGGTTGTGTCCCCACTCAAATCTCACCTTGAATTGTAGCTCCAATAATCCCCATGTTTTGTGGGAGGAACCCAGTGGGAGGTAATTGAATCATGGGAGTGGGCTTTTCCTGTGCTGTTCTCATGATAGTGAACAAGTCGCATAGGATCTGATGGTTTTATAAAGGGGGGTTCCCCTGCAAAAGTTCTCTTGCCTGCTGCCATGTAAGACATGCCTTTGCTCCTCCTTTACCTTCCGCCAAGATTGTGAGGCCTCTCCAGCCATGTGGAACTGTGAATCAATTAAACCTCTTTCCTTTTTAAATTACCCAGCCTGGGGTATGTCTTTATTAGCAGCATGAGAATGAACTAATACAGGGACTCTTTTTAAGTTTTAATTTCTATTTATTTATTCTACATAAATGGAATCTCACTATGAGCAATGTTATAATACCTAAAGTTTAACAGTATTTTAACTTTGCCCAAGTTATCTGGACAAAGCACACAAGAACAAGGATTAAACCCATTGATACAGGGGCCTAGAGGATCAGAAGTTACCCCAGGTGAGCAGCTGAGCCACATTTACAATACAGGTCTCCTGCTTAGAAACCAAAATTTTAGCTGTTGGTTTTGTATGAGTTAAGCTGATGTTAAATTATCTTATGATCCCTAACCTACAGGGCAGCTCGAAAATGCATATCAAGGGGGTGAACAGCTAGAGAGGAATGCATTGGCTAGTAGAGAAGTAATTAATTCCAGGCTATTTGCTGCAGAAAATCCACATTTGGTTAATTAAGCACAGAAGCAGATTGCCACCTACTCAGCAATAAAAATGAATAAACTACTAATACACACAACATTACGGTGAAAAAAGACACCTAAGAGCACATGCTGTATGATTCCATTTACATGAAATTCTAGAAAGGAAAACTGATCATGCTTATAATGACATTGTCATTATATCAGTGTCATTAGGTCAGTGGTTGCCAGAGATGGAAGTGGAGGGTATTATCTGGGAAGAGCAGCAAGGGAACAACATTTTCACATAATAAAAATGTTCTCTATCTTGATAGGAGTGGTGGTTACACAGACAATATACATTTGTCAGAATACATCAAATTGAAGACATAAAGTGAGTTCCTTTTTTCTGCAAACATTGTATTTCAATATTAATTCAAACTTTAAAAATAATAGATTGTCAAACTCTGATCACTTTCTTCTTTGCAGAAAATGGCCACTATTACAAGTAGTGATGCCGTAAGCACTTATCTCTAAGTCTTCCTAACTCCAGCCAAATCCACTTCAAAGATAGCCCCATACTCTGGCCAGGCGCAGTGGCTCACGCATGTAATCCCAGCACTTTGGGAGGCTGAGGCAAAAGAATCACTTGAGCCCAGCATTTCGAGACCTTTCTTGCAACATAACGAGACCTAATCTCCACAAAAAAACAACGAAAAAATTACCCAGGCTTGGTGGCACATGCCTATAGTCCCAGCTACTTAAGAAGCTGAGGCAGGAGGATCACTTGACCCCAGGTGGTCAATGCTGCAGTGAGCTGTGATCACACCACTGCACTCCAGCCTGGATGACAAAGTGAGACCCTGTCTCAAAAAGAAAAAAAAAAAACAAAAACCCATACTCCATCTTTCCTAAGTCAACCCAAAAGCACATTTATTCTTTCTGACATCTGGCGATTATTATGCCCTTGCTTTGTAACTTTCTTAGCGTTTCACTTTGCAATATGTATTTACATAAAGTAAAAATAAAAAACAAAAAAACAAAAGGATATATAGAGAAAAGTAATTCTCCTTCACACACCTTGCAATCTTATTTTGCACCTTTTTCAGCTGCAGAGCAACAAATGCTAATTTCTCATCTTTGCTGAACGATCTAAGTCTACACAAATATATATGTGTACATCCCTGTTTTTTTTCCTCCCAAGTAGTATCATATTTGGTACATCATTTTATGCCTTGTCCTTTTCACTTAACTGTATATCTTAAATATATCAGCATATACACATCTGCCTCATTCTTGCATGGATGTACCAATCTTTATTAGCTCCACGTGGATGTACATGCAACTTTCTGCACATTTATTTTAGTTGGGAATCAGTTATTTTTGTTGTTGTTGTTTTTGAGAGAGGCTGGCTCTATCACCCTATTGCCCAGGCTGGAGTGCATTGGTGCGATCTCAGCTCACTGCAACCTCCGCCTCACAGGTTCAAGCGATTCTTGTGCCTCAGGCTCCTGTGCAGTTGGGATTACAGATGTGCACCACCATGCCTGGCTAATTTTTGTGTTTTTAGAGGCAGGATTTCACCATGTTGGCTAGGCTTGTCTTGAACTCCTGGCCTCATGTGATCTGCCCGCCTTGGGAATCATTTATTCTTAAATCAGAAAAGCTTTATATTATTTTCTCATTCCATTAAACTCGAGCATCATCTGCTCATTACTTTTTCTTTTTTTTTTTTTTTTTTTTTTTGAGACGGGGTCTCACTCTGTCGCCCAGGCTGGAGTGCAGTGGCGTGATCTTGGCTCACTGCAACCTCCATCTCCTGGGCTCAGGGGATCCTCCCACCTCAGCCTCCTAAGTAGCTGGGACTACAGATACGGGCCACCATGTCCAGCTAATTTTTGTATTTTTAGTAGAGACAGGGTTTTGCCACGTTGCCCAGACTGGAGTGAAGTGGTGTGACCACAGCTTGCTGCAACTTCAGCCTCAAAATTTAAAAAAAAATTTGTTTTTAAAATGGGGATTCGCCATGTTGCCCAGGATAGTCTTGAACTCCTGGGCTCAAGTAATCCACCCACCTCAGCCTCCCAAAGTACTGGGATTACAGGCGTGAGACACCATGCCTGGTCTGCTCATCACTTCTTGTAACACAGAAACAGTTCAGATCCTACAGAATCAAGACATCTTCAACAAATAAAACCCCCACTTTGGTAGTACCACCCAGAGCCTCTAAGAGCCTATCCCAGCACTGTCCAATAGAACTTTCTATGATGCTGGAAATATTCTATATCTTCGCTGTCTGTTGTGGTAGCCACATGTGGCTACTGAGCACTTGAGATGTGGCTAATATGTAGTTAAATATAGTTAAAATGAATAACTGAATTTTTTTCTGAGTCGTCTCACTCTTTCGCCCAGACTGGAGTGCAGTGGCACAATCTCAGCTCACTGCAACCTGTGCGTCCTGCCCCACCGGGCTCAAGTAATTCTCTTGCCTCAGACTCCCGAGTAGCTGGGACTACAGGTGCCCACCACCATGCCTGGCTAATTTTTGTATTTTTAGTAGAGATGGAGTTTCACCATGTTGGCCAGGCTGTTCTCAAACTCCTGACCTCAAGTGGTCCACCCACCTCAGTCTCCCAAAGTGCTGGGATTACAGGCATGAGCCACTGCACCCAGCTGAATAAATGAATTTTAAAATTTTAATTAATTTAAATGTAAATAGCCACATGTGTAAATAGCCACAGGATAGCTAATAGCTATCATATTGGACAGTGCAGTTCTATACCAATACTGTGCTTGACTAATTTCTAATTTTTATTTCTGAAATATTTTCAAGTTGCTATTACAACAACCATGAGGTCAATAATTCTAGGACTTGTCTTATACAATCATATTGCATAAGATAATGTTTACCAAAAAATGTTTATACTGAAAAACTGACTCACTCTCTCTTTTTTTTTTTTTTTTTTTTTTTTTGAGACGGAGTCTCGCTCTGTCACCCAGGCTGGAGTGCAGTGGCGCGATCTCGGCTCACTGCAAGCTCCACCTTCTGGGTTCACGCCATTCTCCTGCCTCAGCCTCCCGAGTAGCTGGGACTACAGGTGCCCACCACCACGCCTGGCTAATTTTGTGTATTTTTAGTAGAGACAGGGTTTCACCGTGTTAGCCAGGATGGTCTCAATCTCCTGACCTCGTGATCCACCTGCCTCGGCCTCCCAAAGTGCTCGGATTACAGGCGTGAGCCACCATGCCCAGCCCTTTCTTTCTAAGAGACAGGGACTCACTATATTGCCCAGGCTGAACTCAAACCCTTGGGCACAAGTGATCCTCCCACCTCAGCCTTTCCCTCATTTCTTATAGGTCTGTGTACTAATCCAAAAGCATGTTAAGGAAATAAAATCAGTTTTGTTGTCAATTCAGATGATTTTAGAGTGTATCAGTCCTAGAATGACTAATTCCCCTTAGAATGTCTATAGGTACCAAGAACAGACCTTTCCATAAATTGGCCCCTGAATTCCACTGGAACTTAAGAACTCAAGAATGAAGGGCATCTTGGAGCCAGTCTACCGACAAGCTATAATTCAACACACTTCAAAGCTCATTTTGGATTTTACCTATTTTGAACCAGTCTCCAGATGTTGATACAGAATCAAGATTCACAGCATTGGCCAGGCATGGTGGCTCATGCCTGTAATCCGAGCACTTTGGGAGGCCAAAGCGGGAGGATCACTTGAGGTCAGGAGCTTGAGACCAGCCTGGCCTACATGGTGAAACCCGTCTCTACTAAAATTACAAAAATTAGCCGGGCGTGGTGTTGTGTGCCTGTAATCCCAGCTACTCGGGAGGCTGAGGCGAGAAGATTGCTTAAACCCAGGAGGTGGAAGTTGCAGTGAGCCGTGATCACACCACTGCATTCCAGCCTGTGCAACAGAGCAAGACTCTGTCTCAAAAAAAAAATAAATAATAAAATAAATAAAGAAAGAAAGAAAGAAAAAAAGATTTACAGAATTAGCATTCAAACTCTGTTGGAGAGGAACATGCAAAACCTAAAGTGCTTAACACTATAGTGCTAAAACTCTCATTAACTTTAGCTGCAATAAAATCTAAAAGGCAAAACCTTCATGGTTTTAAAGTTAACATGTGAACAAAACATTAAGGAATAAACTGAAAGATATAGTAGAGGTTGATGACCTGAAAATTTGAAAATTATGCTAAAGAAGAAATCTTGCCGGGATGCGGTAGCTCACGTCTGTAATCCCAGCACTTTGCGAGGCCAAGGCGGGTGGATCACAAGGTCAGGAGATCAAGACCATCCTGGCTAACACGGTGAAACCCTGTCTCTACTAAAAATACAAAAAAAATTAGCCGGGTGCAGTGGCGGGCGCCTGTAGTCCCAGCTACTCGAGAGGCTGAGGCAGGAGAATGGTGTGAACCCGGGAGGCGGAGCTTGCAGTGAGCTGAGATCGTGCCACTGTACTCTAGCCTGGGCAACAGAGCAAGACTCCATCTTAAAAAAAAAAAAAAAAAAAAAGAAATCTTTTTAATGGTATATAAGTTAGTATGCTTTTATTTTACCTGTAACTTCCATTTAAAAACTTTTAAAATTATCATAATTGTAGCAAAGATATTAGTATGCTTTGTAAATCCTTCCAGGTTTTATCATTTACTTCTTATTGACGATAGGTAAATAGGGAAGGATTTCTTTTCAATTAGGGAATACCAACTGAAAGTTAAAATATTTAGCATCTTTTTTTTTTTTTTACTTGTTTAATGTAATTTTGGCCGTATGTATTTAAATCTTCCATATTTTCCCAGTTTTAATGTTATTTAAATGCTGTAGTAGATGTTACTTTTGCAAAGTTCACTGATCTGAAAATTTTGTTTATGGTTCTCACATACACATTAGGCTTTAAACCAGAGGTAGTATGGTAAAGGAGTTGTCATCAAGTCTGGGGAATGTCTTCGACAAACATGGGAGAGTTCAAATTCTTTAATGTTCTGTCATAAATTAAGATTAGGGATTGAAGGAGTCAAAATACCTTTTATATTTAAATGTATAGGTCCCTAAGTTGATAAAACTCCGTAGGTATTACGGAATTTAACTTCATTAAAGTTGTTGAACTAGAAACATTCAAATCTTGCCACCAACTCATTTAATTTATAAAGACAAAAAAATTAAATTTAGTAGGCAAATTCATATATCCTTACATAATTATTCAGACTGAAACTCATCATCATTCCATAGTTCTAATTCTTCCAAATTCAATTCCCATTCTTTCAGATACAAGATGTAAATAAAAGGTACAGCCAGAAAATTGATGACCCCTCAAAACACCTATTCCATTTCAATTACCTATGCTGATATTCCTCTAGGGATAAGACACTGGTGTCACTTCAGAAGACTTCTCCATTCATTATTGATGCTTTACCTTATCTCTTAGCAACCAAGCTACAGACTACAAGTGGTTTTAAAGGAAACCTACCGACCAGGAAAGGTATCACTATGGTTGCATTATTTAAACTCTGAAATCTACAGTGAAGTCATAAAGGGCATCAAGTCAAGCTATGCATGCTACCCATCCTGGCAGCAACTTTCAAACAGAATGACAGTCTGTTAACAGCAATGTAAAAAGTTTCACCTAAAAAAGTACAATGCCTTTAAGGCACATGTCCATCTCATCAGAGAGTATCTACAAAGGCATTTGATAGTATTACCATGACAGACATAAGCTACCAACACAATGCAACTCAGTGAAGAACAATACTATTTCTATTGTTGTTAGAAATCATAATTTCAAAACCTTACATCTTAAAGAAAAAAGTTCTTGATAAAACCTGTATGACATAGATAGCTATAAAAGTCAGGTTACATTTTCCTATTTACCTCTAAAGATTTCTTCAAGTCTACAGCAGAAACCATATCTTCCTCCTCCTCATCAGTCAGCTGGTCCTGTGAACAGTAGTGAGTGCTGTAAGCAGAATGTTCTTCTATTGCTTCCAGCCAGTACTGAAATCATGCAAGGATTTAAATGAGAGTGGAAAGCATTTTTATTCCAAAGAGATAATATTACAATGATCTGGTAAGCATAAAATTTACCTAGTGAAATAAGTATTATGGCCTCAAAAAGGAAAGCAAAGCAACCAGTAATGAAACAGCAATGTGGGTCTCTTGTCCATGATATGTCTGGATAAAAGCTTTTCCTAGCACTTTAAAAAATATCATCTATAAGTTTACATATTCATGAATGTTAATATGCAAACACATTACAGAAATTAAATAATGGGAGAAAACTTTGTCATTTAAAATTATACGTTCTCGTTTTCAATATTGAGAACCTGTAATTTTATAACTTAACAGAATAAGTTACTATATAGTAATGGATCCAGATACACAATTTTACTAACTTACACTCAAATTAGAAGCACAAGAAACTAAGGTCATATTAAAACAGCCAATACTTGCCCTGATGCTTTAACTTTTACTATATTTTTAAAATAACAGTGATTTCACAAAAAGAATGTTTGACCTAAAAATACCCTATCTTACTTTTTCCTCGTTTTCTTACACTATACTCAGGGTCAAATCTTACCATTTCATGAAATGTTGGGAGAATCATGAGTTAGACTGTTTAGGGTTCTCTGCGGGGCCAAAGTTTACTACTTTGGAAAATAGATTATTTTAACCACTTACATAGTTTACCAAAAAGTCAAGATATGTCTATGAACACTGCTTTGATTTAAAAGAATAAGAATAGGCCTGCCGTGGTGGCTCACGCCTGTAATCCCAGCACTTTGGGAGGGCAAAGTGGGCGGATCAAGTTCGAGACCAGCCTGGCCAAAACGGTGAAACCCCATCTCTACTAAAAATACAAAAATTAGCCAGGCATGGTGGTACATGCCTGTAATCCCAGCTACTCGGGAGGCTGAGGCAGGAGAATTGCTTGAACCAGAAAGGCAGAGGTTGCAGTGAGCCAAGATCACACCAGTGCACTCCAGCTTGGGTGACAGAGCAAGGGAGGCTCTATCTCTAAATGAATGAATGAATGAATGAATGAATGAATGAATGAAAGAAAAAGAAAAGGGCCGGGCGCGGTGGCTCATGCCTGTAATCCCAACATTTTGGGAGGCTGAGGTGGGCGGATTACAAGGTCAGGAGTTTGAGACCAGCCTGACGAATGTGGTGAAACCCTGTCTCTACTAAAAACACAAAAATTAGCCAGGCGTGGTGGCGTGCACCTGTAATCTCAGCTACTCAGGAGGCAGAGGCAGAGGCAGGAGAATTGCTTGAACCAGGGAGGCAGAGGTTGCAGTGAGCTGAGATCCCACCACTGCACTCCAGCCTGGGCGACAGAGCAAGTCGGTCTCAAAAAAAAAAAAGAAGAATAGGGATACTCCATTAAGTGACTGCACCATAAATATTGATCAAGTAAATCCCAATTTTCTAGCTTGCTGCTATTGTTTAATTTATCACATAGGAAGGCTGAGTCTCCACTGTAATGAGTGTCAGAATGCCTGGCTTGTAGTCCAGATTCTGTCACTCACGAGCTGCCTGGCCTTGGGAAATCACTTCAATCTTAGAATCCTTAGTTTCCTCACCATAAGTTAAGGCATAGACCTGCCACTTACATTAAAAGGATGCCTCTTACATTCAGAGAATTAAAATTGAAAAACAAATTATGAACAGAAAATACCTGCAGGTTGATAAAGAACTAATTCATGTACCAAATTTTAAAAGCTTCATTTAAAAAGTGCAATCAGGCCAGGCACAGTGGCTCATGCCTGTAATTCCAGCACTTTGGGAGGCCAAGGCGGGCGGATCGCCTGAGCTCAGGAGTTTGAGACTACCCTGGACAATGTGGTGAAACTCCGTCTCTGCTAAAATACAAAAAAAATTAGCCAGGCGTATTGGCATGTGCCTGTAGTCCCAGCTACTCAGGAGGCTGAGGCATGAGAATCGCTTGAGCCTGGGAGGCAGAGGTTGCAGTGAGCCAAGATCGTGCCACTGCACTCCAGCTTGGGCTATCGAGTGAGACTCTGTCTCAAAAAAATAAATAAATAAAAATTAAAAAAAAATTAAAAGTACAATCAACAAGATTTTGGATGTTACCATTGAACCTATGTTATATTCTCCATGTCTTTAAATGTTCTGTAAGTTTTAGGAAAGATACATGAATCCGTAAGATTACCTCTCTTGATTGTTGAAGGCTATTCTTAGGAACCCGGAAGCCATGAATGGTGTCATCAAAGCATTTAATAAAGAAGAGGCAGCTATCAGTGGATTTTACCTTGGATATAAAGAAGCGAGTAAGACAACATTCATTCACATAAAAGAGGACCCTTAAATTATCTATACATAAAATTTAAAGTAGTGACATGACTTAAGGATACCCAGTTGAACGCTTAAGTATTGATAGATAAAAATTGGAAAAAAAACAAAAAAGAGCCCGCATCGCCAAGTCAATCCTAACCCAAAAGAACAAAGCTGGAGGCATCACGCTACCTGACTTCAAACTATACTACAAGGCTACAGTAACCAAAACAGCATGGTACTGGTACCAAAACAGAGATATAGATCAATGGAACAGAACAGAGCCCTCAGAAATAATGCTGCATATCTACAACTATCTGATCTTTGACAAACCTGACAAAAACAAGAAATGGGGAAAGGATTCCCTGTTTAATAAATGGTGCTGGGAAAACTGGCTAGCCATATGGAGAAAGCTGAAACTGGATCCCTTCCTTACACCTTATACAAAAATTAATTCAAGATGGATTAAAGACTTACATGTTAGACCTAAAACCATAAAAACCCTTGAAGAAAACCTAGGCATTACCATTCAGGACATAGGCATGGGCAAGGACTTCATGTCTAAAACACCAAAAGCAATGGCAACAAAAGCCAAAATTGACAAATGGGATCTAACTAAACTAAAGAGTTTCTGCACAGCAAAAGAAATGACCATCAGAGTGAACAGGCAACCTACAAAATGGGAGAAAATTTTCGCAACCTACTCATCTGACAAAGGGCTAATATCCAGAATCTACAATGAACTCAAATTTACAAGAAAAAAACAACCCCATCAAAAAGTGGGCGAAGGACATGAACAGACACTTCTCAAAAGAAGACATTTATGCAGCCAAAAAACACATGAAGAAATGCTCATCATCACTGGCCATCAGAGAAATGCAAATCAAAACCACAATGAGATACCATCTCACACCAGTTAGAATGGCCATCATTAAAAAGTCAGGAAACAACAGGTGCTGGAGAGGATGTGGAGAAATAGGAACACTTTTACACTGTTGGTGGGACTGTAAACTAGTTCAACCATTGTGAAAGTCAGTGTGGCGATTCCTCAGGGATCTAGAACTGGAAATACCATTTGACCCAGCCATCCCATTACTGGGTATACACCCAAAGGACTATAAATCATGCTGCTATAAAGACACATGCACATGTATGTTTATTGTGGCACTATTCACAATAGCAAAGACTTGGAACCAACCCAAATGTCCAACAACAATAGACTGGATTAAGAAAATGTGGCACATATACACCATGGAATACTATGCAGCCATAAAAACTGATGAGTTCATGTCCTTTGTAGGGACATAGATGAAACTGGAAATCATCATTCTCATTAAACTATCGCAAGGACAAAAAAACAAACATCGCATGTTCTCACTCATAGGTGGGAATTGAACAATGAGAACACATGGATACAGGAAGGAGAACATCACACTCCGGGGACTGTTGTGGGGTGGGGGGAGGGGGGAGGGATAGCATTAGGAGATACACCTAATGCTAAATGACGAGTTAATGGGTGCAGCACACCAACATGGCACATGGATACATATGTAACAAACCTGCACATTGTGCACATGTACCCTAAAACTTAAAGTAAAATAAATAAAAAAAAAAGAATGGAAAAAGGTAGATTTCTTCCAGACCCTATCAGAGGCCCCCCACCTGTTGCAGAAAACAACTATAAAACCCGGATACGAAAGAAAAGGTAACCACATGGAGGAACCTGGACCTGAACAAAAGCTAACAGACTCTGATGGGAGTCACGCTCTCTGGAGGAAAGGGGCCAAGGAGCTGTGGAAGTAAGTTCCCATGCCTAAGGTTTTGCACCTGGGACTAAGCACAGTCCACATGGTGACAGGACAGCAGCAAGGGCACATGTGGAAACCCCTGTCTTTGGACATTAATAAAGCAAACCTTGAACTCATAAGCACCAAAGAGAACAGGGGAATCTCCCAAGGGAAAGTGACAGAGAGATGGTCCCCAGATTCTGTCTGCTACTCACATCTCTGACTCATGAGCCACACACACATAGAAGCAGCTCATATAAACACAACCTATCTGAACTGAGTCCAGAGCCACTGCCCAAGACACATAGCTCATGATCCAAACCAAGCCAAAAAAAGGACTTGCTACAACGGACAACACTTAACAGAGAAAAACAACAGAATCCAAAATCTCCAGAACTCAACATTCATAATATTAACAATATTATGATTATTAAAATATAGAATACATAATATTATAATTATACAATATTATATATCATATAATAAAATATATTATATATAATACAATATATTATATTATATAATAAAATATATAATACAATATATTATATTATATAATAAAATATATAATACATAATGTATATTATAATTATATAATAATCATAATATTAATCATATTAAGAGTATCATCCAAAATTACCTGACATATGGGCTGGGTGCAGTGTCTCATGCCTGTAATCCCAGCACTTTGGTAGGCCGAGGCGGGAGGATTGCTTGAGGTCAGGAGTTCGAGACCAGCCTAACCAACATGGCAAAACCCCATCTCTACCAAAAAATACAAAAATTAGCCAGGCATGGTCGTGTTCACCTGTAATCCCAGCTACTCAGGAGGCTAAGGCAGAGAACTGCTTGAACCTGGGAGGTGGAGGTTGCAGTAAGCTGAGATCGTGCCACTGCCCTCCAGCCTGGGTGACAGAGCGAGATTCCATCTCAAAAAAACAAAAACAAGAACAAAAAAAACCAAAACAAAACCCACAATTACCTGACATATGAAGAAGCATGAAAGTAGAACACATTCACAAAAGAAAAATCCAATTAAAAGGCAAAAATTGCCAGAATGGGTAATAGGAACTAAAACATATGCTATCTCCAAGAGACAGAAAATAAATATAAAGATACATAGAGGCTGAAAGTAAATGGATAGGAAAAAGACGCCATGCGAACAGTAAACATAGGCCAAAGTGGTTATGTTCATATCAGACAAAATAAATTTTAAAACAAAATGTATTACAAGAGATAAAGAGGGCCACAAAACAATAAAAGGATCAATTAATCAAGAAGACAACAATCATAAGTATGTTATCAATAACGGAGCAGGAAATGCAACATTCCACAAGCACAGTTGGACACTTTCACATCCCTCTTTCAGCAATTGATACAACCACTAGCCAAAACCAAGACACAAAAGATCTGAATGCTATCAACCACCATGACTGAATTAATATTGATAGGACCCTACAACCAACAATAATAGCAAAACAACCAACAATAATAGAAAAATACACATTCTTTTCAATTGAATGTACTAGGATATTTCATCATCAAATAAGCCTGGGTAAATTTGACAAATATTTTTGGACAATCCATCTCTCATTCCATAATACATGGAGATAAATAAAAGTTAACTATATTTTAAAATTTTGTTCAAAATGGAGATGCCACGACTTTACTTATTCTCAGATTAAAATATATACAAATGTTTTCTACAGCATTCCACAGAACCCCAAGATTTTACAAGGCTGTATAAATGATTTGGGTCAATCACTTGAAGAACTGATTTCACAGTTAGAGGAGCAAAGGATCCATGTTTCATCCTACCGTGCATACTGCTTGAGTCAGGTGTTTGCATCCCTGGCGATAAATATTATGAACTGCATCGGGCCTTCAAAATAAAGATGAAATTATCAAGACAAAAGGAAAAGAGATAAGTGAAAAAATTCATATTTCAAAATTTATACAGTGAAATTTGATAAGTGTAAAGATCGTAATACTTACTGTTTCCTATACCATGAAAGGACTCCATGCTCTAACACTACCCAGAATAATCTCCAGCCAAAAAATCTTGAACTCTAAGGGAAAAATAACAAAGATTTCCTAAGCTGACACATCTAGATTCAAATACTTGACTGATAAAAAGTAATTAAGTGAGGACAGTCATATTTGAGTTTTTAGACAGTAGCACTGAACATTAAAAAAAATGATCAAACATGAACTTAGGTACTAAGTGCAGTAATGAAAACATACCACTACAGGGTGACAGGAACAACAGAAATGCCATACTGATAAGATCAATGATGATTACAGTTTATGGTTCTGACAAAACTGTTCAGGGATTATTTACAGAAAATATACCAGTTGTGGGCTTCAAAGACAATTTCCTCAAAGTCATGAATGAATGTCTAAAAAAGAAAATTATCCTAAATTTATCTTATACAATATAAGCATACAGATACATAAATAGATACAGGGATTGCTTGCAAATGCTAAAGAAATTATGTGCTCTTCCATGGTTAATTCTAGAAAACAGGATTCTCCAAAATGTAGAAACTGTTAGGACCAGAAGAATTTTATATATGTACCATGTGATAATTCAAATATTAATTTTCTTCTAAGTCTTCCATGGTTTGATGTTCATAACAAAAATAATACTGTAATTCTTTGATCTAGTAAGAAAAAAATGTATTTTCCCCCCACTCCTTTTCACAAAAACTTAGTCACCTAAAAGTGACTCATCAACACCAAAAAAAACACCTAAAAGGGACCATCAACACACAGAAAAGTAACTGCTACAACCAGTGGAAGCCTCTTGAAATCCGGTAGTATAAAAGTGGTTTGCCGGGCATGGTGGCTCACACCTGTAATTCCAGCAATTTGGGAGGCCGAGGCGGGTGGATCACAAGGTCAGGAGTTCAAGACCAGCCTGGCCAAGATGGTGAACCTTCGTCTCTACTAAAAACACAAAAATTAGCCGGGAACAGTGGCGGGCGCCTATAATCCCAGCTACTTGGGAGGCTGAGGCAGGAGAACCACTTGAACCCAGGGAGCGGAGGTTGCAGTGAGTGTACCACTGCACTTTAGCCTGGGCGACAGAGCAAGACTCTGTCTCAATAACTAAAAATAAAAAAAAAATAAGTGGTTTACATTATAAGATCCAAGAGCGATTAAATCACATATACTTCGGAAATGATTTTTAAAAAGTTTTAAACAGAAATAGAGCACCTGAGAATTATTCTTTACAGTTATATAATTAAAAAACCACCCCAACTTACCTTCCAGAGAGGGCCCTCATATCGTTTCAATGCTTTGTAGATGACCTGTCAAAAACATGTTTTCATGAAAAATGCATCTACATACTTCAAACATTCAAAATTTTTTTCTAAAAATTATTAGATAAATTTAATTCATTACTCTGTACCTTATTACCAACAAGAATGTGTTTCATTTCAGCACCCTGGGCAAGGTCAAAAGGTTTCTGATCTGTGCAAAATACAAAGAAAAAAAGCCATCAACAGCTTAAATGTACTATAACAATCAATGCTGTAACTGCAGCATCTAATATTCCTTCATTTTTCTATTGCCTATATCTTTTTCTTTCCCCAAAAAATTACCTACCAGAGAGAGGTTGCCATCTCAATTATTTATGGCCTGCCTTTTGGTCACTAACTATTAAGCCAGCAAATCAGATTAACTTCACAACAAATTATCATGAACTCACAAATTTGTGGCTTAAACAATACAAATTTATTATCTTACAGTTTCAGAGATCAGAAGTCTGAAATCAATTTCACCAGGCTGAAATCAACATGTGGACAGAGCTGCATTCCTTCTGGAGGCTCTAAGGGAGACATTTCCTTGCCTTTTCCACTTCTAGCGGCCAACTACATGACTTGACATGGGGTCTCTTCCTCCATCTCCAAAGCACATCATTCCAACCTCTGCTTCCAGCATTCTGTTCTCTCTCTATATATAGGCCTCATTGCTATCAGGAGCCTTGTAATTACATAGGTCTACCTGAATAATTCAGGATTTCCCCTCATCTCAAGATACCTAACTAATCACAAATTTGGGGTCCACTCTTTAGACGACCACAGCCACGCTTCAGCCGTCTCGCTGCATAATGGGTAGCAGAGATGGCTCACAAGCCAAGGGTGTGATGGTCCACAATTTAGGACAAAAGAAAAAGGTGACAATGGAGAATAAAGCCGGCAAGCTATCAGTGTTAATTTTTCCAACCTTACACATGCACATTCCATGTTTTGCCTAACAACAACAAAAATGGAGTTTGTCTTATCAAAGTTATTTATTGAGTTCTGAAGTGAGCTGGATATTAAATGAAGGACAAAAGGTAAAAAACAAAACAAAACAAACAAACAAAACCCCACAAATAAATCAAACCATCTCCTAGCCTCAAATACTTATTATTAGAGAAACGAAAGCTACCTATGAATATTAGAAGAGTCCTTTCAAAACAACTCTGGAACTGTTTATGCAGTAAGGTGACATATTCTATCAGATAACCTTTTAGGCCAGGCGCAGTGGCTCACAACTATAATCCCAGTACTCTGCGAGGCTAAGGCGGAAGGATGGCTTGAGGCCAGAAGCTTAAGACTAGCCTGGGTAACATAGTGAGACCTTATCTCAACAACAACAACAAAAAATTTTAATTAGCCAGGCATGGTGGCATGTGCCTACAGTCCCAGCTACCACTGCACTCCAGACTGGGTGACAGAGTGAGACTCGGTCTCTAAAAACAAAAAGGGGGGGCTGGGAGGTGGTTTAAAATAATAATATTTTTATAAATACCAAACACCTGGTATGTGTTGGCAATTTTTTTGTATGATATCTCCTAATGAGGGTCTGTTATGTACCAATCACTATTTTAGGCACTGAGGATTCAGCAGTGAACATAACAGAAAAAGCACTGGGGGGATGGGAAAGCATAGAAGGTAGGAAAGACAGATGATAATTAATTTTTAAAGATATAGCAGACAATGAACCACGGTACGCCCAGACTTTTTAAATAAATGATTTGACAGAGTAACTGGGATACCACTTTAGATTGGAGGATGAGGGGTTGATCAGGGAAGGCCTCTCTGAGGAAGGGATGTCTAGGTTGAAAAGAAGGATCCAGCCTTGTGAAAATACAGGGAAGGACATTCTAGCAGAGGAACAGCTGATGCAAAGGCTCTGGGGTAGGAACAATTCAGCAGGCAAGTGACGAAGTCAGAGAGGCACACAGAAGCCACATCACACAGGGGTTTGTAGGCCGGACTTTTGTAAGCCAGCATAAGGAGTTTTGAGTTTCATTCTAAATAGGATGAAAAGCCACTGACGGGTTTTAAGTAAGAGTAACATGATCTGACTCATGTTTAAAACTCTGTCAAAGTGTTAAAAAATTATAATATAGCCTGGGTGCGGTGGCTCGTGCCTGTAATCCCAGCACTTTGGGAGGCCGAGGTGGGCGGATCACCTTAGGTCAGGAGTTTGAGACCAGCCTGGCCAACATGGTGAAACCCCATCTCTACTAAAAATACAAAAATTAGCTGGGTTTGGTGGCAGGCACCTGTAATCCCAGCTACTCTGGAGACTGAGGCAGGAGAATCACTTGAACCTGAGAGGCGGAGTTGCAGTGAGCTGAGATCGCGCCATTGCACTCCAGCCTGGGGAACAAGAGCGAGACTTCGTCTCAAAAAAAAAAGAAAATAATAATAATAATATAACTGGGAAAATACGAACTTTGGCAGTTTCATGATTTTGATAAATTACTAGACTATTATTAATAGGATAATGCTATTGTGCTTATGTTTTTTAATAGCCCTATTGAGATACAAATTAACATACAATTTACTCACTTAAACTGCACAAATTCAATGGTTTTTATGGGTGCACAGAGTTGTGCAACTATCACATGCTTATGGTTTTTATGGGTGCACAGTGTTGTGCAACTATCACATGCTTGTGGTTTTTCTTAAAGGGTGTCCTTATTTTTTACTAATATACTGGACTACAGATGTTCCCCAACTTACAACAGTTCAACTTAATGGTTTTTCAACTATCAGCTCACCACAGCCTCGACCTCTTGGGCTCAAGTGATCCTCTCACCTCAGCCTCCCTGGTAGCTGAAACTGCAGTCACATGTCATCACACCTGGCTAATTTTTGTATTTTTTTGTAGGAATGGGGTTTCACAGGTTAGTCTCAAATTCCTAGGCTCAAGCGATCCGCCAGCCTCAGCATCCCAGAGTGCTGGGATTACAGGTGTGAGCTACTGTACCTGGCCTTAAGTGTATTTTCAACTTACAATGGTTCTGTGGGGACGTGGCCCCACAGTAAGTTGAGGAGCACTGGGTATGTACGAAT
Organism: Nomascus leucogenys; assembly: GCF_006542625.1. NCBI lineage: Eukaryota > Metazoa > Chordata > Mammalia > Primates > Hylobatidae > Nomascus > Nomascus leucogenys. The sequence goes on along the minus strand of NC_044384.1, from coordinate 55,534,289 downwards.
AAAATGGCATGACAGGCCTTCTCTTTCCAGTTCTTCCCAGAATTGGTAAAAGCTGGGTTGAGAGGGTAAGAAAAGAAAAACAAATAAATTTTTTAAAAAGAAAAGGAAAGAGATGGCATGATATCTGGAATTGTTTCACAAGAATTCAGGGAGTAGGATATAGAGTGGCCATTATTGCTAAGTTCTGGAAGAGGGTGATGGGTACATCAATTAATTATGCTATTTGATTTCTGAAGCTTTGATAATTTCCATGATTTTTTTTAAAAAGGTCACTCTGGCTGCTGTGTGCAATATGGCTTGTAAACGTGGGCAAAAGAAATGCAGGGAGGCTAATTACAAAGAGATGGCAATAGTGCAGGTAAAGGATATTGATGGTTTGGACTAGAAAGTCAGTAGTAAAATGGAGATCATTTTTAATATAGAGAGAAATATGTGGCTTTTTTTTTTTGAGACAGAGTTTCCCTCTGTTGCCCACGCTGGAGTGCAGTGGCACCATCTCAACTCACTGCAAGCTCCGCCTCCCAGGTTCACGCTATTCTGCCTCAGCCTCCTGAGTAGCTGGGACTACAGACGCCCGCCATCACGCCTGGCTAATTTTTTGTATTTTTTTTTTTTTTTTTTTTTTTAGTAGAGATGAGGTTTCTCTGTGTTAGCCAGGATGGTCTCAATCTCCTGACCTCGTGATCCGCCCGCCTCGGCCTCCCAAAGTGTTGGGATTACAGGTGTGAGCCACCGTGCCCAGCCTTGTATGTGGCTTTAAGATTTATTTTGGAGGAAGATTTATAGAGCTGCTGATCGGGAACCTGGGGCTGGTGATACATTATTTCTTTAGTGGGGAAAAAACTTTTTAAAACATTAATCAAAAAATTAATACTCAGTTTAGTTTTTCTGCCTAGCACATAGGAAAATGTCTTATAAAGTTCTGCCGATTCTGTGTTATTTTCATTCTACCTACAGGGCACTTTGGAGAAATTATTTCTATAGGCAGAGAGAAAGACAACACTATGATTTCTTTCATAGAATTCTGTCCTAATACCAAAAATAAATTCTGAGCTCCTGCCAACTAGATGAAATTCCAGAAGAGAGACCTCATTTCTGGATTCGATGTTTAAAATGCCTGGCACACAGTAAGAATTCAATAAAATGCTTTTGAACTAAATGAAATAGCCTCCTAGATGGAATCTAGATGGCTTCCATGACCAGTTAAAAAATACACTACCTCTCTTACTAACCACAACAAAATAAAGTGAAAAACAGGAATGATGTAATATTTAAAAGTTTGCATGACACAGATTTGTCCCTTAATGGGAAAACTCAATAAAGATGCCAATTCTCCTTAAATTAATTTACACAGAATGTAATTTCAATTAAATCCCAATGAAGAGCCTCAGAAAAGTATTTTAAGTGCCTTCTGGAAGAATAAACAGATAAGGATGTCAAAGAAAATCCTTAAAAGTGGTAAGGGGAAATCTCACATATTAAAACATTATAATAATTAAAAGTGCAATACTATCTTAAAAACTTTTTTTTTAATGCGATACTGTCAAGAGAAGAGACAGATGAGTGAATGAAAAACAATAAAAAATACAAAAAGAGGCTGGGCACCACGGCTCATGCCTGTAATCCCAGCAGTTTGGGAGGCTGAGGTGGGTGGATCACTTGATGCCAGGAGTTCGAGACCAGCCTGGCCAACATGATGAAACCCCATTTCTAGTAAAAATACAAAAATTAGCCAGGTGCGGTGGCACATGCCTGTAGTCCCAGCTACTCAGGAGGCTGAGGTGGGAGCATTGCTTGAATCTCAGAGGTAGAGGTTGCAGTGAGCCAAGATCACACCACTGCACTCCATCCTGGGCGACAAAGACTCTGTCTATTTAAAAAAAAGAAAAGGAAAAGAAAGAAAGAGGCCAGGCGCGGTGGCTCATGCCTGTAATCCCAGCACTTTGGGAGGTCAAGGTGGGCGGATCACGAGGTCAAGAGATCGAGACCATCCTGGTCAACATGGTGAAACCCCATCTCTACTAAAAATACAAAAATTAGATGGACATGGTAGCACGCACCTGTAATCCCAGCCACTGGGGAGGCTGAGGCAGGAGAATCGCTTGAAGCCAGGAGGTGGACATTGCAGTGAGCCAAGATCGCGCCACTGCACTCCAGCCTGGGCGACAGAGCAAGACTTTGTCTCAAAAAAAAAAAAAAAAAAAGAAAGAAAGAAAGAAAAGGAATTCTTAGAATATATGAGAAAGGCATGACAAAATAATGGAAAAGGAAAGATTACTTGATAAAGGGTATAAAGGTAAGGGATTGACAAGTTGAGACTCCCACATCCTAACACACACTCTCACATTCACTTTCCTGCTCAAAGCCCTCCAACCACACTCACACACCACTAAGCTCCTGCTCACAGCCAACCATGCCCTGCAGGCCTGGGCCTCTGGCAGCTCTGATGCTATCCACTCTTCTCCAGCTTATCCTGCTCTGGGCACACTGGCAGCTTTCCTTTTCCTCAATGTGACACATGTTCTTCTACTCCAGAGCTTTGGCTTTCTGTTTTCCTTGAATGCTCTTCTGCCAGACATCCTCAGGGTTCACTCCTGTACTCAACTCAGCTGTGTGCTCAAAGTTGCTTAGAGAGCCCTTCCTTTACATCCCTTCTAAGATATCCCCCACCCTACCATCACTCTTTAACCCCTTCATCCTATTTTATTTTCCTGCACCTCACGGCCTGACAGCACATTTGCATTTATTTGTTGTCCATCTCCTCTCACCAGAATATGAGCTCAAGAGCATGGGGACTGTTGGGCTCTGTTCACTGTTGGGTCTCCAGCACCTAAGACAGTTATTGGCACACAGTGGAGGCGCGGCATTGCTGAATGAATGAATGTGATAAAACTGGGAGGAAACAGAATTAAACATTTGCCAAATCTCTACCTAAGCTCAGAAGTCTTAGAAGAAATCAAAGAGACAGATTAACCAATTTGATTAAAATTTTAAATACCCTTGCTTTTATTTTTTAATTTTAATTTTTTTCAGAGATGGGGTCTTGCTGTGTTGCCCAGCCCACAAACTCCTGGGCTCAAGTGATCCTCCTGCCTTGGCTTCCAAAGTGCTGGGATTACAGGCATGAGCCACCATAACCAGCCCTTGTTTTTTAAAAAAGAAAAAATAAGGACTAAGACATTTTCACTGTAAAAAAATAATACAGAATTGTTCTTATCACTAGACTTTTGAGTGAAAAAATTATGTTACATCCACATGAAGTACTTTCCATAAGGTGAGCCATGATGACTGTGCTTCTGGGGACAATGTGGAAAAGCTGTTGATGCTTCATAAAAGTGGGATTTTGATAGGCCAACTCTATTTACAACCTGTCAACTAAAATGAAGAGATACTTTCTGAGGTGTCTGCCAGTCCTCAACCATTTACCCCTCTGTCCCTATCCACATTCCCAGGAGGAGGCCCTGGCAGCCACCTCTGTACCATGTGTCCTGCCCCTAAAATCCCAAGTGACCACACTAGGCACAGACTACTGACACAAGCAGGTACTAACACATAATCTCCCACTGAAATGTAACACTGAGGTTGAGAGACTGTGGTCTCCTGAGTGGAGTCACGGGGCAGCCATCTTCCATTATGTATACTGGAAAACAAAAGAGCTGGTCCGCTAGAGGACATGATCAGACCACGCAGTGAGAGACAGACACACACAAGGCAGCCATCTTGGTTCCTAACAGTTTTCTGGTTCCCAGTTCCATCCCATCTGATGCCTAATGCCATTTCCCGCTTTGGAATAACATGATATGCCTGTATATTCGTCTGTGAGTAATGTATAACTTTTCTTTTGCTTATATTCTTGAGGTAGTATCTGTTACTTAAAACTTTTTAAAAAGATATGTTACTATGGAACATTAACAACTAAAACTAAAATATTAACAACTAAAAACTAAATCTTTAGACGTTTGGGTTAGAGATGATTACATACTTTTCTAGTGCTTTTGTTTTCCTCATTGCAACTGTAACAAGCATTAGTTCTACAATTTTTAAAAAATGTTCTAAAATAGGCCTGAAAATAGATCAGAAAGATGCCAAAGTAACTGTGGCTATGCTTGGGTAATTTTTTTTTTTCTATTTTTGAAGATTTCTATAATGCAAACATCGCTCTTATGGTTTTTCTTTTCCTTTTTTTTTTTTTTTTTTGGAAACAGTCTTGCTCTGTCACCCACGCTGGAGTACAGTGGAACAATCTTGGCTCACTTCAAACTCCACCTCCCAGGTTCAAGTGATTCTCCTGCCACAGCCTCCTAAGTAACTGGGATTACAGGCACGCTCCACCATGCCCGGCTGATTTTGTATTTTTAGCAAACACAAGGTTTTACTATGTTGGCCTTGAACTCCTGACCTCAAGTGATCCGCCTGCCAAAGTGCTGGGATAACAGGAGTGAGCCACCGCGCCCAGCCTTTGATTGATTGATTGATTTTTTTTTTTTTTAAGAGGGAGTCTCACTCTGTCACCCAGGCTGGAGTGCAGTGGCATGATCTTGGCTCACTGCAAGCGATTCTCCTGCCTCAGCCTCCCAAGTAGCTGGAAGTACAAGCACCTGCCACTACACCTGGCTAATTTTTATTTTATTTTTTTAGTAGAGACAGGGTTTCATCATGTTGGTCAGGCTGGTCTCGAACTCCTGACCTCAAATGATCCACCCGCCTCAGCTTCCCAAAGTACTGTGATTATAGGCTTGAGCCACCGCGCCTGGCCTGATTTTTTAAAATTATTCTCTTTCAGAAGATGCCATTCTGACTTTTGTCAAAAACAACTTAATAGCTTTAATAGGAATGTTCAACTTTGGTTACTAATATAAACTATAGAGTAAATATACATTTGAATACCAATAGTAACTTTTCAATATTTACAAGGGAAGTTTTTTTTTCCATTTAGGCTGGTATTTGTATGGAACTATATTAATTCTTATTTCATTTGGACGCTTCTGAATCTACATTTTTGAAGGAAAAATCATAAAACACCACACAGAAAAACTGCTCAAGTCTTTGGCAAACTGGTAAAGACACTAGAAATCACACTTTTTCTTTTTTTTTTTTTTTTTTTTTTTTGAGATGGAGTCTCTGTCATCCAGGCTGGAGTGCAGTGGCGCGATCTTGGCTCACTGCAACCTTCACCTCCCGGGTTCAAGCAATTCTTCTGCCTCAGCCTCCTGAGTAGCTGGGACTACCAGGTATGTGCCACCATGCCCGGCTAATTTTTTTTATTTTTTATTTTTTTTATTTTTTAGTAGAGACAGGGTTTCATCATGTTAGCCAGGATGGTCTCGGTCTCCTGACCTCGTGATCCACCTGCCTCGGCCTCCCAAAGTGCTGGGATTACAGGTGTGAGCCACCGCACCCAGCCAAAATCTCACTTTGACGTCAATTTTTGCTTTTGTAACTCTTCGTTTATCCTTTTCCATTGACTGTCTTCACACCTCAGTCGAAAATTAAATCACCATACTTACATGGGTTGATTTCTGCATTCTATCCTGCTCCATGAACCTGTATCTGTCTTAGGGATACAGGGAAAGGCTCTCTGGGGAAGCAGAGTTTATGCTAGCTCTTAAAGCAAGACTAGGGTTTACCAGATGGACAAGAAAGACAAGAGCACTTCTGGCAGAGAGAATAGTATGTGCAAGGTGAGGACAGCACAGTGAACCAGAGAGCCTCCGGGATAGCTTGTTATGTGTAGAGCTGCACTGTCCAATATGGTGGACAGTAATCACATACGGCTACCCAGTGCTTCAAATGTGGCTAGTCCACACTGAGATGTGCTGTAAGTGCAGAAATACACACCAGGTTTCAAAGACTTAGTATCAGAAAAGGAATATGAGATCTCACTGATAATTATTGTTTACCAATTATATGTTGAAATGGCATTTTGGATATATTACTTGAAGTAAAACACATAATTACAGTTAATTTCACCTCTTTTTTCACTTTTAACATGGCTACTAGAAACTTAAAATTACATATGTGACTCCCATCATATTTCTGTTAGACAGTGAGAGTCTAGAGCATAACAGCCAGTCAAGCAGGGGATCTCTAACCAATTTTCTTTCCCCTTTCCACTCCTATACATGTCAATAAAGCTCAGGTCCTAGCCAGACATAGTGGCATGCATCTGTGGTCCCAGCCACTTAGGAGGCTGAGGCAAAAGGGCCACTTGAGCTCAGAGTTTGAGGCTGCAGTGAGCAAAGATGGCACCACTGCACTCCAGCCTGAGCAAAAGGGTGAGACCCCATCTCTAAGGAGAAAATTTTTAAAAGACATTGGGCACAGTGGCTCCCACCTGTAATCCTAGCACTTTGGGAGGCTGAGGCGTGTGGGTCACCTGAGGTCAGGAATTCGAGACCAGCCTGGCCAACATGGCAAAACCCCATCTCTACTAAAAATACAAAAATTAGCCGGGTATGGTGGCGCATGCCTGTAATCCTCAGGAGGCTGAAGCAGGAGAATCACTTGAACCCAGGAGGCGGAGGTTGCAGTGAGTCGCGATCGTGCCACTGCACTCCAGCCTGGGTGACAGAGTGAAACTCTGTCAAAAAAAAAAAAAAAAAAAAGAACAGTATGTCCTGCTAGCTTTATGTAATACAAATCCAGTCACTGAGTTGTCCATGCATATAACGTACCAGTTAATTCTAATTACATATAAAATATATATTAACTGAATATATAAAATTGAACATAGGTACATTGGCCTTGCAATGAAGGCTAATGATTTATGACTATAGCATATAGCTAATATTCACCTTTGCTTCCACAAATATCTTTGTATAAAAAAAGTCTCTAAACTTCAAAACTCAAATTCACCAAGGAAAGCAACTTCTAAATCTTACTATGGTAAGCTCATTTTTTAGACCGTTATTCTACATAAGGCACTTGATTTGACAGCTCTTATAATAACATTATAAATTTTAAATTGAATCTGTTTTTTTTTATCTTAAACTGTTGTGATGGCAAAACTATTTTCCTCAAAGCTGATTGGTTATGTGGGTCTACAACAGTACTTAAATGTAACCTGGTTACACCAAGCTTAAGGCACCTTTTTATCCTGAGGCTTTTTGATACTGAATATGATATCTGCTTGAAGAATTTTTGTTTTATTATTAAGAAATAAATGTGTCTTGCTCCTTGAAAACAAAAAGTTCAGGTCCTAATCACCTCTCACCCAAGACCATTTCAATGGCCCTACTGTACAAGTGTAACCTGCATTTTGGGATGACCTCCGACTGCTCCCCTGGATGTGCCCTTGGATGCAGCAAACTGGGGATTTCACCTATACCTGATTTGCATTTTTCACCTTAACCTTTTCTGATAATCTTCCCTCTGCTCAGAATACCCTTTCCCAAACTCCTGCTTATCAAAATCTTACTAGATTATAATGGTATTGTTATTAACTACCATTATTATCAAGACAAAAAGGCTCCAGATAAAAAGACAATAATGGTAATGAAGGTACAAAGTAAAGTATTTAGAGATAAAAACTTTTTTTTTGAGACAGTTTTGCTCTTGTTGCCCAGGCTGGAGTGCAGTGGCACAATCTCGGCTCACTGCAACCTCTGCCTCCCGGGTTCAAGCGATTCTCCTGCCTCAGCCTCCTGAGTAGCTGGGACTACAGGCACGTGCCACCACTTGAACTCCTGACCTCAGGTGATCCACCCACCTCGGCCTCCCAAAGTGCTGGGATTACAGGCGTGAGCCACGGTGCCCAGCCCCTAGAAATGAAAACATTTTTTAAATCCTAGTAGGGCTTCAGGATCTGTATCAAGTACCTATTCCTTTATGAAACTATTTCTTTTTTTTTTGAGACAGAGTCTCACTCTGTTGCCAGGCTGGAGTGCAATGGTGTGATCTCGCCTCACTGCAACCTCCACCTCCTGGGTTCAAGCAATTCTCCTGCCTCAGCCTCCCCAGTAGCTGGGACTACAGGTGCATGCCACCACGCCTGGCTAATTTTTGTATTTTTAGTAGAGACGGGGTTTCACCATGTTGACCAGGATGGTCTCAATCTCTTGACCTTGTGATCCACCAGCCTCGGCCTCTCAAAGTGCTGGGATTACAGGCTTGAGTCACCGCGCCCGGCCTGTGAAACTATTTCTAATGACTCCAAACCTTCAACAAACAGGCAGCCCTTCCCAGGTGTTATGTGCTATGCATTACTCTAGGTGCTGGGTGAACCAGACAATGAAGTATGAGGCCTGCCCTTAGGAGTTCAGTCTCATGGGAGACAGCATCATAAGCCAACAAATACCATGAGGTGTGATTTAGGCTCTGATGGAGGTGAACACAGGGTCCTGTGGGACCCCTGATGAGGCCTAACCCAGGCTGGTAGCAGGCAGCAGGAAGCATCCTAAAAAGTGATGTGAAAAGGCCCTGATGGCATGTTCCTCTTTTAAATACCCAAGACACCTTTTACAACTTCTTTTCTGGCTTCTGATTCTGTCTTTCAAATTGTCACACATGTACAGTCAATCCTCATTATTAACATATTCCATATTTGCCTACTGCTAAAATTCACTTGTAACCCCAAGGTCAATATTCATTGTAGTTTCTCAGTCATTCACAAACAGGCCCAGAGTGGTGAAAAATGTGGGTTGCCCAGTGCTCATTTTCCAGCTGAGGTAGAAGAAGGTGATGCCTGGCCTTCTTGTTTCATTCTAGAAGCTCTCCTACTATAAATAAATGTCCTCGTCATGGTCTATTTAGGGTCACACTTTCCACCTTTTGTATTTTTTGTTGGTGACTTTGCTGTTTAAAATGGCCCCAAGCGGCCAGGCATGGTGGCTTACAACTGTAATCCCAGCACTTTGGGAGGCCGAGGTGGGCAGATCATTTGAGGTCAGGAGTTCGAGACCAGCCTGGCCAACATGGTGAAACCCCATCTCTACTAAAAATACAAAAAAATCAGCCAGACATGGTGCACTACAGGTGCATGCCTGCAGTTCCAGCTACTTGGGAGGCTGAGGCAGGAGAATCACTTGAACCCAGGAGGAGGAGGTTGCAGTGAGCTGAGATGGCACCACTGCACTCCAGACTGGGCAACAGGGACAGACTCTGTCTCAAAAAAACAACAAAAAAAAAACAAGGCCCCTAGCATTGTGCTGTAGTGCTGTCTAATGTACCTCAGTGGAAAAGGCTGTGATGTGCCTTCTGAAGAAAACTTTACTCAAGCGTGAGCTATGATGCTGTTGGCTATGAGTTCAATGTGAATGAGTCAACAATATGTATTAAATAGAAACAGCAAAAAAAAAAAAAAAGGTTTCATAATGATCAATTCATGAAAATGCTGTGACCCAAGGCTTGCAGGAACCTAATCCTGTATTTTCCCCTAGGAACAATAGTTCAGTGTTCTCTAATTCAGTGCTAGTGGCAACTTTATAGAATACAGCTACTGCAAATAACAAGAATCAACTGCACTTATCTTTTCCTTGAGGGTAGGATCTACCTTTGTCATCATTTTTTCTTTTGTGTGAATGCCTTGGCTCCAAAATTAAATAGAAACTATACAGTTTGACAAAGGCTGGATACTGAAACAAAACAATTTTATATGGTATTGACTTCATTTTATAGTTTCAAAATGGCCAACGATGGTTTTCACCAACATGCTTACCATTTTTGTTCTTCAGATTAGGGTCTGCTCCACTTCTTAGAAGCTTTAAGGCACATTGTTTATGGGCCCGGTAAGCTGCACAATGCAAGGGTGTATTTCCTAACTGATCCGAACAGTTAACATCAGGAGGATTGGGCCTGTTGAGCTAACAATCAAAAAAATGCAATGCAGAATTATATATCAAAAATAGACTTTCTCTCATAATTCACAGGAGGGTGCATCAGCAGAGCCTGAAGAATAGCCAAGCTCCTTGGCATCTAGGCTGTTAGTGGTTTCTTGCTCACTAAAGCAGCCAACCCTGCCACTTCCATGCTTATTCTCAGATGCCCTGAGATAGCTCTCAGGCCTGTGTCCGGGTCTCACACTCCTCTGACAACAGACACTCTGCACTGTGCCAGGGCCATCTCACACACCTCAGACACTAAGATTTCACAATGATTTACTGGCCCCTACCAGCCTTGCAATTCATACTTGTGACAGCAGAATTACAAATCAGTCTGCCAGTCTTTCAGAAGAGTTAAAACCATAAATGTTAAATGTGTAAATGTCAAGGTTCTACTGAATTTGTTGTTCCTAACTTATTGCTTTAGAAGCTTCTTTATATAGACTCCATTTCACAAAATTTAAAAACTGCTTTGGGCGCTATACTTAGAAACCAAAGAGGCCCTTTCAAATGAGCTGAAATAACTTTAAAGCAAATGGCAGTGCTTCAGTCATGAATTCAGAACAAATTTAGTTTCATGTTTAATGAGAGTGTGCAGGAATGGAAGCTCGAAAGTAGGTCTTCTAAGAGGCGGGGGGGAACAGGCAAACCTTTCAGTCTAATGTGGTATAAGTATTCCAAAATACTGTCCCTTCTTTGCATAGTACCTTCCAGAAGTGTAGCATACCTCCCAGAAACTACTGCTGATCAAAACTAGAAAAACTTATTCCTTTATAGGGTCCTATTTATTATGTTTCAATTGGCTTAATCACAAAATATACGTAATATATATATAAGTTGTCCTTACGTTAACTATTTACCATGAAAAATCAGATTCTTATCCATCAGGTTTTCAGGGGGATTAGGGTGGGTGTAAATCAGAAATTCAGAAAAATATCACCATTTAAAATGTGTCCTGCTTAAACTATCACCATGCTGAGTGTTTTTAGATATTAAGAACTTTGGTTCTCCTATTATGATCTCTGGAGTTCTTGGTTCCACAATTCAACTAAATTATGTACTTAACATTAAGTAAAAATTTTCCTGAAGTGTAAAGAAAGACTGCTTTTTGTCTTTTGGGGTTTTTGTGTTTGTTTTACCAGAGCTGTGAGTTCTGTTGTTTTGCCTTCTCTTGCTGCTGCTAAAAGTAATTCTTCAAGCTTTCTTTGTTGAGTCCTTTCTACAGCTGCAAAAGAAAAATACTTATTATCCACTGCTAGTCAGGATCCAATTACAAATTCATTATAAAGAATAAAGTGATCATGATGAGAAAAACCAAAATGTTTTGGATTATAATTCAAACGTAGTTAAAATTTATTGTTATTACCTTACAATTCAGATTACAGAGTTCTATTTATTTCAGGTTTGGATGAATTCAGGTTTTCAGAAGTCTTTAAGCATTTCACTCACTAACAATAACCATCAAAACTAATTATGGATTACTTTTATGTACTGAAATACTATTACATATTTGCCTTGGAAAGGTAGATAAGTGGAGTTCATACCTTCTAGAACCTCAGAATGTGAAAAATAACAATAAGAAATAGCACTGATAGAAAGACATACATGTCATATAAATATATGCAGACATATCAATTTATTTATAAATTGCCACATAAAAATATAAAATTTATGTATGTATGTATATATGTTGAGGTCATCTGTCCATAACTTTAGCCAGGATGACCTGAAAAACCTTTTATAGTTCCTCCTTTGCAGCCTCTGCACAGGACACTGTAGATGTATATTTAGTGGGATCACCAAGCCTGTCACCCTGTCACCCAGGCCGGAGTGCAGTGGCACAGTCATAGCTCATTGCAGCTTCAAATTCCTGGGCTCATGCGATTCTCTTGCCTCAGCCTCCAAAGTAGCTAGGACCACAGGTGTGCACCACCACACCAGGTGAATATTTTTATTTTTTGTAGAGACGGGGGTCTTACTATGTTGCCCAGGCTGGTCTCAAACTCCTGGCCTCAAGCAATCTTCCTGCATTGACTTTTCAAAGCACTGAGATTATAGGCATGAGCCACCTTGCCTATTTTTATATCTTTAACAAATACTTTAGCACTTACTACATGCCAAGTGCTATTCAAAGCTCCTTAAAAATACTAACTCATTAAATCCTCATTAACTACTCTGAGGTAGGTGTTGTTATTATATTGATTTTTACAGACAAAGGAACTGAGGCACCAAGAGGTTATGGAATTTAACCAAGGTCACACAACCAGAAGTGGAGGAGCTGGGATTTGAACTCAAGCAGGCTAGTTCCAGAGTCCATGCTCTTATCACTATGCTTCCTCTGAAGTCATACTTACAGGAAAAGAGCAACTGGTAATCTGATTTGTGTAAGAGAATGGAATATGTAAGTAAGATCTAATTTCTGCTAGATCTGAATTCTATTTTGGTTTATAGAAAGGAAGCAGTTTCAGAGAAAGGCTTGGTGATCCCACTAAATATACGTCTACAATGTCCTGTGCAGAGGCTGCAAAGGAGGAACTATAAAAGGTTTTTCAGGTTATCCTGGCTAAAGTCAAGTCATGGACAGAGAAGCAGGTTGAGGAGCCAGGTGACTGGGGAAACAGATGAACATCTGTTAATAGTAATCATTATGTGCTAAATGCTGTTTAAGACTCTACACGTACCATTGCATTTAAACTACAGGGAGCACATATACTGAATCCAGGAACTGCTGAAACTAGTTTACCTTTGTCTTAAGAAATGACTAACATTGCTATATACCATCATCTTCTTTTCCCACATTTTTATTTCCACACCCAGACTCTACTTCAGAAGACAGCCAAGCCTCTCTGTAGACTGTCCATGGCTTCTGCTGCTGGGACGCACTATTTTCAATCTTTCCTCCCACTGGTTCTATGGCTGCTGAACTAGGAACTCTTTGAGAACAATATTTCCTATACCTCTCGTACATCCCTCCCCCACTGCATGTATCACCCTGACCTGTAATTTATCCCCTCTGTCATTCTTGAAGCCAGGTACTAGTTCTTTTTTGTTTGTTTTTTTGTTTTTTGAGACAGAGTCTCGCTCTGTCGCCGAGGTTGGAGTGCAATGGCGCGATCCAGTTGCACTGAAACCTCCGCCTGCCGGGTTCACGCCATTCTCTTCCCTCAGCCTCCCAAGTAGCTGGGACTACAGGTGCCTGCCACCACACCCGGCTAATTTGTTTTTGTATTTTTAGTAGAGACTGGGTTTTACCATGTTAGCCAGGATGGTCTCAATCTCCTGACCTCATGATCTGCCTGCCTTGGCCTCCCAAAGTGCTGGGATTACAGGCGTGAGCCACCACGCCCGGCCAGGTACTTGTTCTTATCTGTCTGTGTAACCAAGTCATTTATGACAGTGTCTGGCACAGTGCATAGTTGGTCAATAAATATGTGTTGAATATTCAAATAATGCTTAATTTTTGTCCCAGGTTTTAGGGAAGGAAAATAAAAGATACCCTTGTTTCTTTCTAGGTTGTCTAGGCTCATAAATGAAGGAAAATGGTCAGGAATTTGGAGTTGAAAATACTATATATGTTCTTAGATTATGTTCCTGTCCTGTATTCTTTCAGGACACTGAAATAAAACTGCTGATTACATCAGTGAAAATCAAATATTCTAGTCTGGGTGGTCAGGCTTCTAGAATGCTCGCAGTGTTCTGCTTGTTGATGTGGGTGCTGTTTACAGAGATGTGTTCTACAGAAATCGTTCTAAAGGAGCTATACTTTCATGATGTGAACTTTTCTGCATATACTTTATCTCTCAATAAATATTCTTAAAGCAAATGCTACAAATCCAAAAAATATTTGTCCCATAAGATTTAAATTTAGTATCACTCTAAACTGTCTTTCTTTTCCATCAGAATCAAGTAAGTGAGGATCTTAGAGGTCACAAAGTCTACCTCTGTCCCGACTGATGCTTACATACATGCAGAGAATAGGCTGAATAGTAGTACACTTGAAATGCAGGAGAGCACCTGGAAAATATATTTCATTCATGATAGCAAATCATTACTTTGCAACCACTAGAGTAATCAATGATTAGGACAAATATTATCCATGAGTGCTAAAACCACTGAGTAGAATTTTATTGGTAAATGGGGTATTTACATTGTCTCAGTTTTTCTCCCTGCAGGTCATTTATTAATTACAAAGGGAAGAGATGCCTTTACAGTGGACCACAAAGTGATCAGAGTTAACATCACTAATAATGAAACAAAGTGACATTATGTGCCTCCTAATAGGATGCACTGGCATGGGAAAGAAACTCACCTACATAATGCTTCTGACAGAAATACATATCCTGAATCTAATCACAAGAGAAAAAGCAAAATCAAGGGCCATTCTACAAATAATCCCACAACCGCTTTCCTCTTCAAAAAGGTCAATGTCGGCCAGGTGGCAAGGCTCACGCCTGTTAACCCCAATACTCTAGGAGGCCAAATTAAGAGAATCACTTGAGGCCAGGAGCTCCAGACCAGCCTGGGCAATATATTGAGGCCTTTTCTCTATAAAAATAAAGTAATACATAACAAACATAACATACATAACATAACATACATAACATAACATACATAACATAAAGCCAGGCATGGTGGTACATGCCTATAGTCCTAACTACTTGGGAGGCTGAAGCAGGAGAGTGGCTTGAGCCCATGAATGCAAGGCTTCAGTGAGCTATGATCACACCACTGCACTCCAGCCTGGGTGACAGAGTGAAACTCTGTCTCAAAAAAAAAAAAAAAGTCAGTATCAAGAAAAGGGCTGAGGAATTGTTTCAGATAAAAGAAAATGAAAGAGATGATGTCACAATTAAATGCAATGTGGGTTTCTGGATTAGATCCTCGAATCTAATCTAGGATTGGAGGGGAAAATGCTACAAAGGACATTATTTGGATAACTGGCTGAATCTGAATATAGAAATATATAATATTATGTTAATGTTAATTTTCCTGAAATCGAGCACTATATTGTGATTATGTAAGAAAATAATCCTTGTTCTTAAGAGATACTGAAGTATTTCGGGGTGAAGTATCACTATGTTTGCAAATTACTCTCAAATAGTTCAACAAAAAAATTAAAAGTAAATAAATAACATAAAATATGTAACAGTCTCAACCAGATATGGCAAAATGTTAATAATCGGTGAATTTGAGTGAAGGACATACAAATGTTTACTGCAGTATTCTTGAAACTTTCCCATAAATTAGAAATTTTCCTTTTTTTCTTTTTTTTTTTTTTGAGACACAGTCTCACTGTTGGCCAGGTGGGAGTGCAGTGGCGCAATCTCGGCTCACTGCAACCTCTGCCTCTTGGGTTCAAGTGATTCTCCTGCCTCAGCTTCCTGAGTAGCTGGGACTACAGGCACGTGCCACCATGCCTGGCTAATTTTTTTTTGTATTTTTAGTAGAGATGGGGTTTCACCGTGTTAGCCAGGATGGTCTCGATCTCCTGACCTTGTGATCCGCCCACCTTGGCCTCCCAAAGTGCTGGGATTACAGGCGTGAGCTACCATGCCTGGCCGAAATTTTTCAAAATAAAAAGACAAGATGTAGAAGAAGGCAGCATTAGTAATAGTGCCTAACAATAGTCTATCCTTTGCTGAATACCTCCCACCATGTATCTTTCAAGGCAATCCAAGTCATTTTTTCTATATATTGGACCCAAAGATAAACTCCCTGCTACTCCATCAACTGGGCAATCAAACAGCCCTGGTTTGGCCACAAATAAGATCATCCCTTCTCCCAAGTAACAGCTCTCAGGTACTTGAGTATAATTTCATTGTGCCTGCCTATGTCTTTCTTTCCAGGGTAAAACATTTCCTGTCTCTCCATGCATTATCCTATGACATAGTTTCTTTTCTGTTTGTTTTTTTGAGACAGAGTCTCACTCTGTCGCCCAGGCTGGACCACAGTGGCACAATCTCAGCTCACTGCAACCTCCGCCTCCTGGGTTCAAGCAATTCTCCTGGCTCACCCTCCTGAGTAGCTGGGACTACAGCTGCCTGCCACCACGCCCAGCTAATTTTTGTATTTTTAGTAGAGACGGGGTTTCACCATCTTGGCCAGGGTGGTCTTGAACTCATGACCTCGTGATCCACCCGCCTCAGCCTCCCAAAGTGCTGGGATTACAGATGTGAGCCACTGCACCTCGCCCTTCCAGGCTAGAGTGCAGTGGTGCGATCAGCTCACTGCAACTTGCACCTCCCGGGTTCAAGTGATTCTTCTGCCTCAGCCTCCCAAGTCGCTGGGATTACAGGTGTCCACCACTACGCCCAGCTAATTTTTGTATTTTTAGTAGAGATGAGGTTTCACCATGTTGGGCAGGCTGGTCTCAAACTTCTGACCTCAAGTGATCTGCCCACCTCAGCCTCCCAAAGTGCTGGGATTACAGGCATGAGCCACTGTGCCTGGGCCCTATGACACGGTTTCTGATCCATTTATGGTCTTATGGTCTACTTATAGTGGGTTACTCAAGGTACTTCCAGTAGTCTGCCAATGATCCATTTAACACTCTATCCACAAATGATATTATATGTGGGTAAGGTGCTCTCATTAGAGCAGAATCACTCTATTCAGTCTCTACTTCTATTTCCCAAGCTAAGACCACATCAGCCGACAAATCATATTACCTGTAAAGTCAACTAAGCCCTTTTCCTTGTGCAGTTTGAGTTTTGAAATGTCTTGGAGCGTGTCTTTACAATTGCCCTTATTAAATGTCAACTTGTTAGACTAACCTAACATTCCAGTCTGTCAGGAAAACCTCAGTTCTGGGTTCTCTTCTTGTTATAATTAAAATGACAGGACATAATTAAAGACAGTACCTCATCCTCCCTATTCGGTCACAAATTATTAAAGGGCAGGAACCACAGCTAATATGTTCTACATGTTACTAAATTGATGTAACACAGTGTCTGATAGAAGACGTTATGTGTTAATTTGCTTGTTCATTGATAAGGAGAGGGTTCATTTTGAGTGCAGAAACAAGACACTGACCTTAAGAAGTCTGACAAGTAGACTTTGTGTTGTTTTTTAAACTATAGAACGAGTGAGAAGATTTTAGCTCTCAAGACTAATTGGGGTAATAAACAGCAGGATCTTGGTTTTTACATAAATAAAAATATTGAAAATTTAAATTAAGAAATCAACATCCTTTAAGTACAAAATTATATTGCCTTTCTCCGAATTCCAAAGGAAAGAAAGGGTATGTGTGAAATTGCAACTCTAATTCAATATCTTTACTCATTAAGTAGAAAATTAAAGATCTTCTCTTCTCAACATTAGAAATACTACTAAAAAATAATTATAGGAAAGCCCTGGCTGTTCAAAGAAAGATCCTACTGTATGAGGGTGTCCAAATGTAAGCATCGAAATGTTTTTGTTTTAAACTGCTTTAGAGAAAGTCCTGAGTTATTGCAGACTCATGTTTTCTTAAATGCAAATTAGTCTTTGACATTCATAACAATGAAGCTCAGCCATCAAGAAATTACTGCTGCCTGCTATACTGCAATGAAGTCCTCAAGAAAACTGAGAAGGCCAGGCACAGTGGCTCACACCTGTAATCCTAGTACTTTGGGAGGCTGAGATGAGAGGATCACTTGAGACCAGGAGTTCAAGACCAGCCTGCGCAACATAGTGAGACCTCATCTCAATAAATAAATAAATAGCGAGCCAGGCGCGGTGGCTCAGGCCTGCAATCCCAGCACTTTGGGAGGCCAAGGCAGGTGGATCACCTGAGGTCAGGAGTTCAAGACCAGCCTGACCAACACGGTGAAATCCCGTCTCTACTAAAAATACAAAAACTTAGCTGGACATGGTGATGCGTGCCTGTAATCCCAGTTACTTGGGAGGCTGAGGCAGGAGAATCGCTTGAACCCAAGAGGCGGAGGTTGCAGTGAGCCAAGATCACGCCACTGCACTCCAGCCTGGGCAAAAAGAAAACTGAGGCAGCCAGAGCTATCTTCCCAACATCAAGTGACTCCCAAAAGCAACACCTCTTACAGTTTGCACTGCCACCTCTTACTGTCCTGCACTTCTGTATCCCTTCATTGTCATTTCATCAGCCTTTTAGCCACATTCCCCCATGTCTCTAATTTTCTACTTTTAATTTTGTTGAGTATTTGAAAAACAGATTTTTTTTTGAGACCCAAAATACAAATATTTTGGCGGGGAGTGTCTCGCTCTGTTGCCTGGACCAAAGTACAGTAGCACAATCAGGGTTCATTGCAGCCTCAAACTCCTAGGCTCAAACGACCCTCCTGCCTCAGCCTCCCAAGTAGCTGAGACTACAGGTGCACACCATTATATCCACCTAATTTTTAATTTTTTAATTTTTTATTTTTTGTAGAGACAGGGGTTTCGCTATGTTGCCCAGGCTAGTCTAGAACTCCTAACCTCAAGTGATCCTCTTGCCTCAGTCTACTAAAGTGCTAGGGTTATAGACGTGAGCCACCGCACCCAGCCTGAAAAACAGATTTTTAAAATTTGCCATAATTTTGTACAAATCAAGAGTTTAAAAGCTTTAAGTGAAGAAACTATCATATAGGTAATTGTGTGTTTAATCAATGACTCCAAGATGACATTATCATTAGAGCATCAGCTGGTTATCCTCTGTTTTGTCCTCTTTCTCAGAAGCCATTTTTAGTCGTTATCTGAACCTTGGTTACAATGAAAGTAAATGCTGTTTATGTTCACATCCATGATATTTACCTTCAAGCATGCTTCTGATTTCTTCGGCATGAGTAACTTCTTTTGCTGTCTGTCCACTCCCATTAACAACAGTAGTATCAGCATTATATTCTAAAAGAAGCATTACCAACTCCTAAAAATAAGAGAATTTAACTATTAAGCTAAGATTTTATTGCATTACCACCCTTTTCCAAATTACTAACTACTACAGAGTCTCCACAATAGAAAAAAGCACCAGGTGAGAACGTATCACGTTATGTCTATAATAAATAAGTGATTCAACTAATTGTGATAATACTTGACAATTGCCTAAACAATTGCCAATCCACAATTGATACATAGCCAACTTCTATAATTGATTTTTTTAAGTAAACTATCTGGCTGTTTTGCCAAAATAATTCATGTGGTCAACTTAAATGTATTAGTAAACAAAGCCACTATTTAAATGAGAGAAGGAAGTACATTCACTGAAGATCATTCCTCTAAGGCCTATTGAGGAATATAATTTCTGTCCAACAGACCAAGATTTTTAAAAATTAATCTTGATATTTAAACAAAGCATTATTTTCTAAAGTGATATACCATTATTGACTGATAGGATACACCATTATTGAAGGAATGGTTTATAATGAAGCATTATCATTAAGCATTAGATAAGCATAACAATCTCTTGAAGTCAATATTCAACAATAGATAATATATTACATATTTTTATTTACTCTAAGTGGCTAGCTGCTCTTATGGAAATTTCAAATGAATTGATAATGTACATACGTCCAGTATCACTGGGTCAGTTATACAACTTAATAAGACAGCAGAAATGGAGGAACAGAATTTGATATTGCGGACAGTATTAGAAATTTGATGTTTGATTATCTTAAGATACACAGCACCTAGGGAGGGGATGAAGGCAGTGCTTGCTCTTCAGTCTTGCACTAAGGGAGGCTGAAAAACAGTGCTGTTCTAACTTCTAGACTGACAGTGCCTGTAAAATATGAAGTGATATCCTGTGTTGCTACACGTTATGCTGTCCTAGGAATTTCATCTTTCCTTTGGGCCATGACGTACATTTCCTACATTCTTTTAGAATGTTTTCATAGCAAAAAATGCTTAAATAAAATCTAAAAAACATAAACAGGCAAAAAATACATATGCTTATTATCCTCATCATTTTATGACCACTATAAACATTTTGATGTATTTCTTACTAATCAATTTCCCTAGGCAAAATTTGAGTTTTCGTAACATAATTTTACTTATATGCCACAATTATTTTATACCTACATTTCCCGGTACAGTACATAGTGTTTACAAACACACTTTTCATATTTGAGTATTATTATATAAAATGTACTACCACATTAAAAAAAGAGGAAAATGGTTTTTTAAAATCTCCTAATATTTTAATAAAGTGAATTCTTATAAAATAGCTTAACATTTTCTATTATCTTAAAAGTAACATTTTGGGATTCATGTTTTCATGCTTTACCTAAATGGTTCATATTAATTAAAGAAAGTAGAGCAACCCACAGAATGAGAAAAAAAATTTACAAATATGAGTCTCTTGACCTGTATCCAGAATATATAAAGAATATTTACACCTCAACGATAAAAAGACAACCCAATTAAAAATGGGCAAAGACAACAATGAACAATCCAAAAAGGGAAACTAAGAAAAACAATTCTATTTATAGTAGCATCAAAAAGAATAAAATGCTTAGGAATAAACTTAACCATGAAGACAAAAGGCTTATACACAAAAGACTCAGCACAAAACACTGCTGAAAGAAATGTAAAATGACGTAAATAAATGGGAAAACATCCTGTGATCATGGATGGAAAGACTTAATATTGTTAAGAGGAGAATACTACCCAAAGCTATCTATAGATTCAATGCAATCCCTATCAAATAATATCGATATTTTTACAGAAACAGAAAATCCCATGCTAAAATTCATATGGAATTTCAAGGGACCCCAAAAAGCCAAAATAATATTGAAAAGAAGAACAAAGTTAGAGATACATCTTGACTTCAAAACTAACTACAGAGTTACCGTAATCAAAACAACGTGGTACTGGCATAAAGATAGACATACAGACCAACAGAACAGAGAGCCCAGAAATAAACTCTCAGATATATGGTCAAATGATTTTTGACATAAGTGCCAAGACAGTTCAATGGAGAAAAGACAGTCTTTTCAAAAAATGGTACTGGGAAAACTGAATAACCACATGCAGGAGAATAAAGTTAAACACATACCTTACACCATACACAAAAACTAACTCGATATAGGTCAAATATGTCAAAACTAAAACTATTAAAATTATTAGAAGAAAAAATACCAAGAAAGCTTCACAAGACCTGAGTTAGCAATGATTTCTTGGATATGACACCAAAAGCACAGGCAAAAAATGAAAAACTTCATCAAACTTTAACTTTTGTACATCCAAGGGCCCTATCAAGAGAGAAAAAGGAAACCCAGAGAACAGGAGAAAATACTTGCAAATCATATATCTGACAAGGGATTTATATACAGAATATGTAAAGAATGTCTAAAACTCAAAGACAAAACAAATAACCAGATTAAAAAATGGGCAAATAACTTGAATAGACATTTCTCCAAAGAAGATGTACAAATGGTCAATAAGCCCATGAAGGTAATCCCAGCACTTTGGGAGGCTGAGGCAGACGGATCACTTGAGGCCAGGAGTTTGAGACCAGCCTGGCCAACCTGGTCTCTACCAAAAATACAAAAATTAGCCGGGCATGGTGGCGTATGCCGGTAGTCCAAGCAGCTACTCAGGAGACTAAGGCACAAGAATCGCTTGAACCCGGGAGGCAGAGGTTGCAGTGAGCAGAGATCGTGCCACTGCACTCTAGCCTGGGCGACAGAGCAAGATTCTGTCTCAAATAACATAACATAACATAACATGACATGACATGACATGACATGACATGACATAACAAAATAAAATAAAGTCTAGGTTAAACACAATGGGTATGTTCTCCAGTGGAGACAGAAGAAAGGAGGATTTGCAGTGAAAACTATTCAAAGACCAACTCAAATATTGTGTAGGGAGCAGGTGCTGGAGGAAGATGAGGCCCATTTTAGGTGCATGAAGTTTCAGATTCCCGAGGGGCAGCTAGGGATGCCCAGCGTACAGAAGAGCAGAGGACCGGGATGCCTAGAGCAGAGCATGAGGTGAAAGTGCCGATGTCCAGTGAACCTCAGGAGGAGAAAATAAGGCCATAGAGTAGATTGGTTTGTTGAGGGGGAAAGTTTCAAGAGAAAAGAGAATGTGGGGGACTTTTTGTTTTGTTGTTTTTGTTTTTGTTTTCTTGGGAGGAGACAGAGTCTATCTCTGTCACCCAGGCTAGAACGCAGTGGCATGACCTCGGTTTACTGCAGCCTTGACCTCCCGGGCTCAAGTGATCCTCCCACCTCAACCTCCCGAGTAGCTGGGACTACAGGCGTGTGCCACCATGCCTGGTTAATTTTTGCATTTTTTTGTAGAGACAGGGTTTTGCCATGTTGCCCAGGCTGGTCTCGAACCCTTGAGCTCAAATGATCTGCCCACCTTGGCCTCCCACCCAGCTGAAAAGAATGTTTAAAAAAAAAAAAAATCAAAAGAACATCTATAATGAAGGGTAAGGGAAAAAAAGGCAGGAATCATAAAAGCAGCCAGAGAAATAAACTCTAGCATGCCTCCTCCCAGAGAAGTAGTCAGCCTCGTTAAAGGGTAGCTATGGAAAAATAAGAAAACAGAAACTCTTAAAGTATATAAACCACTGCCAACCTTTGGAAAAAATTAAGTTAACTGGGAGAGCCAAGACTCAGACTAGAAAGGGTCAAAATAATCAGGTGTTAGGGAAGTTGAAAGGCCAGGCACAGTGGCTCACGCCTGTAATCCCAGCACTTTGAGAGGCTGAGGTGGGCGGATCACTTGAGATCAGGAGTTTAAGACCAGCCTGGCCAACATGGCGAAACCCTGTCTCTATTAAAAATAAAAAAATTAGCCGGGCACAGTGGTGCGCACCTGTAGTCCTAGCTATTTGGGAGGCTGACACAGAAGAATTGCTTGAGCCCAGGAGGCAGAGGTTGCAATGAGCTGAGATTGTCCCCTTGCTCTCCAGCCTGGGCAACAAAGCGAGACTCCATCTCAAAAAAAAAAAAAAAAGGAAGTTGATAAAGGAGATGTAGATATATATATTTTTTTAAATCCAAGCATCCTCCTCAGAGAAGCCTTCCTCACTCACTGTCTAAAGTAGCATTACCCACTCCCAAACTCTCATCCCCTTACCTTACTAATTTTCATAGCACTTCTAAATGCCTGCATTGTTTGCTCCTCTTTTATGAAAAAAGGGATTTGGTCTCTGGTTCACTGCTATACTCTCTGCCCCTAGAAATATGCTATTTGTTTTTGAATACTTTTTCCTGAATAAAGATGTTTTACTAAAAATATTCCTGGCTAAGACAGCACTTTGGTCAATTTGACAACAAACTACTAAAAAGTCAGAGGAGTAAAGTATTCACTTTGAGCATGATACTTTTATTTTTTTAATGGCTGCACAGTGTATGTTTGGACCAGCAGCACCACAAGGGTGAGAACAAAGAACAAAGTTAACACAGCCGTGAATCACGCTCCCAAATCGCCCCAGCTCCACTTTCCACTCAGCCGTCGGTCATTCCCTTATTGCGCCATTATATTGCTGTCACCATCACACAAGTCATCTCAGATGAAATACTTAGAGAAAAATCCTCATGCCCAGATTTTTTTTAAATAACAGCTTTATTGAGATGCAATTCACATACCATAAACTTCACCCTGCTAAAAGTGCACAATTCTGTGGCTTTGAGTATATTCATAGAGTTGTACATCATCACTATCTAATTTCAGAACATTTCATCACTACAAAAAGAAACTCCATATCTGTTAACAATCACTGCCTATTTCCCCTCCTCGTAATCCCCTAGTAACCACTAATCTACTTTCAGTCTCTATGGATTTGCCTATTCTGGACATTTCTATAAATAAATCAAACAATATGTGACTTTTTCTGTCTGGCTTCTTTCAGTTAACATGTTCTCCAGGCTCATTTATGTTTTGGCATGTATCAGTACTTCATTCTCTTGATTTCTGAATAATACTCCATTGCATGACTATACCACGTTTATCTATTAAATAACTAATGAATATTTGAGTTATTTCTACTTTTTATTTTTATTTATTTTAGGTAGAGACAGGGTTTCACTCT
Source organism: Nomascus leucogenys (assembly GCF_006542625.1). Classification (NCBI taxonomy): domain Eukaryota; kingdom Metazoa; phylum Chordata; class Mammalia; order Primates; family Hylobatidae; genus Nomascus; species Nomascus leucogenys. The sequence continues at coordinate 55,510,490 of NC_044384.1, read as the reverse complement.
GTTGCCCAGGCTGGAGTGCAGTGGCATGATCATAGTCACTGCAGCCTCAAACTCCTGGCTCAAGAGATCTTCCAACCTCAGCCTCCCAAAGTGGTGGGACTACTACAGGCACATGCCACTGTGCCCAGCTTTTTTTTTTTTTTTTTTTTTTTTTTTTTTTTTTTCATTTTTTCGTAGAGACAGGGTCTTGCTATGTTTCCCAGGCTGATCTTGGACTCCTGGCCTCAAGCAATCCTCCTGCCTTGGCCTCCCAAAGTGTTGAGATTACAGGCGTGAGCCACCAAACTCAGCCTCTCCTTTTTAACTGTTAGGAATTATGCTGCTATGAACATTCCCGTATTGATTTTAAAAGATAATTTTTCTATAAAATTATCTACTTTCAACAGAAATACCACATGAAAAGTTTTACTTCTTGTAAAGCAATTTCTTTTTTTTTTTTTTTTTTTTTGAGATGGAGTCTTGCTCTGTCACCCAGGCTGGAGTGCTGTGGTGAGATCTTGGCTCACTGCAACCTCTGCCTCCCAGGTTCAAGTGATTCTCCTGCCTCAGCCTTTTACCTTCCGAGTAGCTGGGATTACAGGCGCCCGCCACCACGCCCAGTTAATTTTTGTATTTTTAGTAGAGATGGGGGTTTCACCATGTTGGCCAGGCTGGTCTTGAACCCTTGACCTCAGGTGATCCACCCGTCTTGGCCTCTCAAAGTTCTGGAACTACAGGCGTAAGCCAAGGCGCCCGGCCGTAAAGCAATTTCTTAATGCAGACTTCAGGTTTCAAGATTAGAAAGGAGAAATAATTTCTAAAAATTATGCTTATTGGGCCGGGCACAGTGGCTCTCGCCTGTAATCCCAGCACTTTGGGAGGCCGAGGCAGGCAGATCATGAGGTCAGGAGTTCGAGACCAGTCTGGCCAAGATAGTGAAACCCCGTCTCTACTAAAAATACAAAAATTAGCCAGGCATGGTAGTGCATGGCTGTAATCCCAACTACTCGGGAGGGTGAGGCAGGAGAATCACTTGAACTCGGGTGGTGGAGGCTGCAGTGAGCTGAGATCACGCCACTGCACTCCATCCTAGCCAACAGAGCGACATTCCATCTGAAAAAAAAAAAAAAAAAGAATTATGCTTATTGAACTCCTAGAGACTACAAAGAGAGGTTCAAAAAATGATTTAAATAATGAGTCGTACAACTCGTATTAATACAACTCCAAGGAAATATCAGAACACCTTTTTGGAGATTTATCATGTTGATATACTGTTATAGAGAGGGCAGGATAATATGTTAAAACATTTAAAACTCAGCTACCAAAAGATGGTTACCTGAAAGGGTAAGTTTTAATCCAATGCCCGTATGTGTGGAAATACAACTCCCTGGACTTTGGCAAATAAAGAAAGTATCCCCTAAAACCCAAATTTTTATGGAAAAATATAAACCATAAATGTATATCCACTTCAAAGGTAATATATTAGTTCTTTCCTGAGAAAAATCAAAGATATAACCAAATTTAAGGCCAGATTAAAGACTTAAACAATTATTTCTAAGTAAATATAATAATACCCAATATTTAATTAACATTTACTTGCATCAGACACTGTTCTAAAGTTTTACTTTTATTAAACTCGTTTTAATCTTCACAAAAATCATACGAGGTGGGTATTATTAATTATTATACCTCTTTTTAAAGATATGGAACCTGAGGCACAGAGGTTAATATGTTTTATACAATACATAAAAACACCTTCAGGCCAGGCATGGTGGCTCACGCCTGTAATCCCAGCACTTTGGGAATCTGAGGTAGGTGGATCACTTGAGGTCAGGAGTTTGAGATCTGCCTGGCCAACATGGTAAAACTCCATCTGTACTAAAAATATAAAAAGTTAGCTGGGCATGGTGATGCACACCTATAATCCCAGCTACTTGGGAAGCTGAGGCAGGAGAATCACTTGAACCTGGCAGGCAGAGGTTGCAGTGAGCCAAGATCACACGACTGCACTCCAGCCTGGGCAACAGACTGAGACTCTGTCTCAAAAAAGAAAAAAATAAAAAAGCCTTCAAAAAGGTAAAAGATACACCACAGTCTACTATACAAATTGAACAAAGTTCACCCCACAATGAAGCCCAACAGTAAGTTTCACTCATGGTCAGGTGCGGTGGCTCATACCTGTAATCCCAGCATTTTGGGAGATCGAGGTCTTGGGACCGCTTGAGCCGAGGAGTTCGAGACCAACTTAGGCAACATGGCAAAACCCTTTCTCTACAACAAATTTAAAAATCAGCCACCCATGGTGATGCACACCTGTAGTCCTATTTGGGAGGCTGAGGTGGGAGGTTCACTTGAGCCCAGGAGGTCAAGGCTGCAGTTAGCTGTAATCACACTACTGCTATCCAGCCTGGAAGACAGAGTAAGACCCTGTCTCAAAGAAAAAAAAAAGTCTTACTCATGCTCTCATAACTTCTATAGGCTTTGAAAAGTGTCAGTATTAAATATGAATCAATAGCCAATTGTAACCTGAGATCTGACATATGACTAGCACAAAGGAGAAAGATCTAGACAGACAAGAAAAAAAAAGTTTGAAAGACATGAAAATGTGGAAGGAAACCTTTAAAAGAACTATAATATCCTCAGAGAAATGAGATATTTCTTTATTAACCAAGATTGGATGCTATTAAAAAATGAACATCCAGTCAAAAAGTTAAAATTCTTAACCATTAAAAATAACAGCAGAAATAAAATATGCAATAAAAAGACTAGAAGACAGACTTGAAGACATCTTCCTGGTTAGGTTTTGTTATATGGCACAGTCAACCTTAAGAAACAAATACTATCCCAGGTAGGCACGACCTATTGAAGTGAGCCCTCAAAAGGGGCTAGCCTCTTCCTGGCAAAGAAATGAGAAGTGTGAGTAAGTCCAGACATGGCCGTGTGGCCCTGATTTGAGCGTGGCCTGTAAGAGCTGAGAGTGATCCCTTGCAAAAAAACAAACAAACAAAAAAACCGTGAACTCTGCCAACAACCTGAGTGTACGTGCAAAAAGCCCCCAACCACAGATGAGAACACAGTTCAGCTGACACCTTAATTTCAGTCTTCTCGGTCTCTGAGCAGAGAATCCAGCTAGGTTGTGTGCTTGGAATTCTGACCTTCAGAATTGTGAAATAATAAATGGGTGTTGATTTAAGCCTCGAAGTTTATGGTAATTTGTTATGCAGCAATAGAAACCTAATTCGCAGGTTTAAAGGTTTAAAGGTAAACACAGTAAAATTCTAGGACACCAAGGGTGAAGGGAAGATCCCAGCTGACCCCTAACATTTTTTAGCTCGGCATATGGCCACCAAGAATACAGACTACATTTCCTCGCTCCCCTTTAGCTAGTGTGGCCATGAATATTTTAGTCAATGGGATTAAGCAGAAGTCTCATATAACAGCCTCTGGGAATCTTCTAGAAGCGGCACTCTGTATATATTCTTTGTCCCTTTTTGCTTCCCCTAGCCTGCTTCCTGGGATTGGGATGCTCCCAATTGGGATGATATGGTTAAAGCCACACATCATAGAACATTAAGACAGAAGGAATCTGAGTATTTGAGTATTTGTCACCTGCCCAAGACCACTTATCTAGGCTTTTAGGTTACAGAGAAATAAACTAACTTTTTTTGTAAGTCACTGTTGTATTAGGTTATCTGTCATTCTTTTTTCGGGGGTGGGGGTGGGTAGAGATGGAGTCTTACTATGTTGCCCAGGCTGGCCTCAAACTCCTGGCCTAAGGTGATCCTCCCTCCTCAGCCTCCCAAAGCACTGCTATTACAGGCATGAGCCACCGAGCCCAGCCTGTCATTCTAATTTTAATGTATATACTTCCATTGATTAAATAATAATCAGGTCACACACACAGGACCAGGAATCAGAATAGCCCTAGACTTCTCAACAACACTAAAAGCTAGAAAACAGTGACACAATACCTCCAAAGTTCTGAGAGAAAGTGATTTCCAACCTAGGAATCTATACGTAGCCAAACTATCACTCACATACAAAGGTAAGAGGTATTTCCAGACATATGAATTCTCAAAAAAATTATTCCCACGCAACCCTTCTCAAGAAGCTCCTGAAGGCTGTGCTCCACCAAATGACAGACAAATCAAGATGGAGGAAGACACAGGACCCAGGAAACAGGAAATCCAATATCAGAAAGTGGTGAAGAGAATTCCCAGAATGACTGAGACATAAGCTCCAGAATGACCACCATGTGTACAGCTCTGGACGCCAACTAGTCCAGGTAGAGCAAGAAGACATAAAAAATGAAGCTGGGTGCGGTGGCTCACGCTTGTAATCCCAGCACTTTGGGAGGCCAAGGTGGGCAGATCACTTAAGGTCAGGAGTTCGAGACCAGACTGGCCAACATAGCGAAACCTCGTCTCCACTAGGAAATAGAAAAACGAGCTGAGTGTAGTGACACCCACCTGTAATCCCAGCTACTTGGGAGGCTGAGGCAGGAGAATCCTTTGAACCCGGGAGGCAGAGGTTGCAGTGAGCTGAGATCACCCCACTGCACTCCAGCCTGGGCAAGAGAGAAGACTCCGTCTCAAAAAAATAAAATAAAAAATAAAAAATCAGGCGAGCTGCTCCCAGAAGCGATAATTACATGACATATATGATCATAGTAAAAGACAGTAAAAAGATCTTTGGATCTCTTACAAAGACTTTGAAATTATGTGACGAGAAAAAGAACTAAACTAAGAAACACCATGCAATTGTTTTGTCTGTCTGTTTTTGTTTTTGTTTTTGACATGGAGTTTTCCTCTTGTTGCCTAGGCTGGAGTGCAATGGCACGAGCTTGGCTCACTGCAACCTCCGCCACCTGGGCTCAAGCGATTCTGCTGCCCCAGCCTCCTGAGTAGCTGGGATTACAGGTGTGCGCCACCACACCCAGCTAATTTTTCTATTTTTAGTAGAGATGGGGTTTCACCATGTTGGCCAGGCTGGTCTGGAACTCCTGACCTCAGGTGATCCACCCATCTCAGCCTCCCAAAGTGCTGGGATTATAGGCATGAGTTGCTGTGCCCAGCCTGCAATTGTTAACTCCAGAAAAAATAAGGAGTTATAACAAAACAAACAAACATAGGACCCTAAGTGGCTCAAGCTAGCATAGTCAGATAATATAAACTCAATATTTGTTTAACCAAAATCTAGTCATAGGCCAAGAGAATGAAAAAGGTGAAGTGGCTTTGGCAAGGATTAAGAATGGGAGAAACAGGCCAGCGCAGTGGCTCACGCCTATAATCCCAGCACTTTGGGAGGCTCAGGCAGGGATCACTTGAGCCCAGGAGTTCAAGACTAGCCTGGGCAACATGGCGAAACCTTGTCTCTACAAAAAGTACATAAATTAGGTGGGCATGGTGGCATGAGCCTGTAGTCCCAGCTATGAGGCTGAGGTCAGAGGATCGCTTGAGCCTGGGAGGTCGAGGCTGCAGGGAGCAGTGATTGTGCCACCGCACTCCAGCCTGGGCGACACAGTGAGACCCTGTCACACAAACAAAAAGAATGGGAGAGACAAAGAGCAGAACAAAATGCTTATCTTCCAGAGGTAAGCCAACAGAAAAATAAAACAACAATTACTGACATAAATATGTTATCTATAAACAGGAGGATAAAAAAAAACTCAAATAAGAGCTAACAGTATTAAAAGTAGGTGCTTCTGGAAATGGTAAAGAACCACCTCAAGGACTCCTGGCCCTTAAGCAAGGACACAGATCTAGGATGGAGGCTGGACCAAGACAACAGAGAACCCCCAGCCCACATCCTCTACTCCTACCCCAAGACTAGCAAGTACTGAGAACAGGCAACAGCAGTCTCTTAGCAGACAGAAGCCAAAGTGTAGAGAGAACCCGCTGAGGCACACAAGGCAGGCTTAAGGTTGAGGGTGAAGCAGAAACACGGGGGAACACCTCCCAGTGAATCAGCCTGTGCCCTCTGCAGAGGTAACACCGAATTTGGAAACGGAAGGAAGGTGAAGCCTGAGGTGCACTGGAAGTAACCATAGCAATAACTACTCATAGCAACAGAGATAAAGGATGCCTTCAATGGGCTCATCAGTAGATATCAGAGCACCACTGAGGAACGTTCAGTAAACTTGAAGATAGGTCAGCAGAAATCAGCCAAACTCTAAGAGAAAAAAGAGAGAAAAAAGAAGAAATGGAACTGAGCATCCAATAGCTGTATAATGACATCGGTGTAGTACAAGGCAGTAGTTTCTCAATCTAGCAAAAAAAAAAAAAAAAAAAAAAAAAAAGGAAAAGAAAAAGATGATGAAAGTAGTATTTGCTACCATTTGTCCATCTAACTTTGCCCTTCAGAATGCTGGGTTCTATTAACCGTTTTTTCCTTAACTCTGCAGGTCAGCCCTCCCACTGTTCCCTGCTGAACCTGCCACTCATTACCGTAACTGTGCCCCCCTGGCTCCTGATGGTTAAGTGCTGCCTCTCCTGGCTTCTACTGCCTTGGGGTCCAATCACTTTCCCCACACCACCCCTTGCTGTCAGTGAACTCAGGTCCACAGTGGCATTCTCACAGCAGCCCTAGACCTTGAAGGGGAATTGCCAGGGAGCTTCTCAGTGAGGCTGGTGCCTTTCTCACCAGCAATTTCTTCAGCTTTGGTAAATGATGGATCCTCTAGGCCCTTCCATGACATATAATTACCTGGTATGTTTTGTGGACTTTATACTACATCCAACCTAGCATGCCCACTTATTAAAAACCTGCCTTCCAGGCTGGGCGCAGTGGCTCACACCTGTAACCCCAGCACTTTGGGAGGCCGAGGCAGGTGGATGACGAGGTCAGGAGTTCTAGACTACCCTGACCAACATGGTGAAACCCCGTCTCTAATAAAAATACAAAAAATAGCTGGGTGTGGTGGCAGGCACCTGTAATCCCAGCTACTTGGGAGGGTGAGGCAGGAGATCATTTGAACCCAGGAGGCGGAGGTTGCAGTGAGCTGAGATCGCACCATTGCACTCCAGTGTGGGCAACAGGGCGAGACTCCATCTCAAAACAAAAAACAAACAACAACAAAAACCCTGTCTTTCATGGCACTTCTGGCCTCCTGACATCTCTTAATGGGGACCATTTCTTTTTCCCTGATGCTAGGACCCATCCCAGTACAACTCAATCTGTACCATCAAAAGATACCAATGGTGAAAGGTCAGAAGCAGAAGAGAGTCACCCCATTAAAAGCCATGATACCAGCTTAGCGTAGTGGCTCACGCTTGTAATCCCAGCACTTTGGAAGGCCAAGGCTTCCAAAGGCAAGCGGATCACCTGAGGTCAGGAGTTCAAGACCAGCCTGGCCAACATGGTGAAACCCCAACTCTACTAAAAATACAAATATTAGCCAGGCATGGTGGCATGCACCTGCAATCCCAGCTACTCAAGAGACTGAGGCAGGAGAATTGCTTGAACCTGGAACACAGAGGTTGCAGTGAGCTGAGATCATGCCACTGCACTCCAGCCTGGGCAACAGAGCTAGACTCTGTCTCAAAAAAAAAAAAAAAAAAGAAAAGAAAAATTAGCCAGGCACGGTGGCACACACCTGTAATCCTAGCTACTTGGGAGGCTGAGCCAGGAGAATTCCTTGAACCTGGGAGGCAGAGGTTGCAGTGAGCCGAGATCGCGCCACTGCACTCCAGCCTAGGCAACAGGGCGAGACTCCGTCTCAAAAGAAAAAAAAAGTTATGATACCTTGTCCAGTTTCTGGACCTGAGTCAACTTTGGACATAGAACTATTTACTGAAGGAGAGGCCAGATCCTCCAGGGAAAGATTCTGCAACACCAAAGCAAACATGCACTGTCGTGAATTCCCCAGACCATTCCCAAAGGGACCAATGATCATTTACTCAAGAAACTATACAGTGGGGGAAAGGGGAGCACCAAGACATTTCACAAGCTGTTAGATCTAAGGTCCAAGTTGGCACTGACACCAAGAGATCCAAAATGTCCTGAGGCCCCTGTGTTAGAAAGGGGGCGTGCATGGGAGTGAGATGATAAATGGCGCCCTGAGGTCTGGCTCACGGTGCATGTGCTGGTTGGGTCCAGAAATACACCTAGTGGTCATTTTCCTAGTCCCTGAGTATGAAATTGGAATAGACACACTTAGTTGCTGGCACAACCCTCACATTGCCTCCCTGGTCTGTTGTATAGGAGCCAAATGGAAGTGGCTACTCATCCCCAGCCATGGCCAAGATATATCAAAACCAATATCCCACATGGGAAGGGATGGCAGAAATCAGTGCCACCCTTAAAAACCTAAGAGAATGCAGGGGCCATGGTCCCTATCGTATGTTCCATTGAATTCACTCACCTGCCACTATAAAACCCAGATGGAATGTGGAGGATGACAGTGAACTTCCACAAACTCAACCAAATAGTGACCCCAATTATAGCCACTCTGCCACCTCAGGTACATGGTAAGCAGCAACTGATAGAGCAAATGTACCTTTTCTATCCCTATTAGGAAAAAAAAATTAAAGACAGTTTAGATTCACATGGACAAAAGTTTACATATACAGCTTCCGCTTCATGCCATCTGGAAATCCACCAGCAAATCACACTGGTCCACTTTATCAATAACATTGTCAATCAAGAAAATGATGAGACAAGTCTCAACCATTTTAGATTTGCCAAAGTTAAGGACACGTGCCCAGGAGACAGACATCTTTCTCTGAAGATGATTTTTGAGGGCTCCAAATTTAAAGGGGAAAGGGCAGGATATTGAGAAGTACACAATTTTCAGGTAAGGGGGTGGGTAGGAAAAAATAGTCATGCCTTTGTCTGGCTCCATGAATCTGCATTTTTTATATAAGATGACATAAACGGGGCAGAAGAAAAACGTAGGGAATCTGCATTCTACATAACACAGACAAAATGGGGCAGGGGAACAATCAGATATGCATTTGTGTGTGGTGGGCCTGGGTGACTGCACCTGTAGAGATAAGCTATCACTTTGCATTGCTCACCAGGAATTTCCTTGTGAGCAAAATATGGGGGAGGCGTGTAGCTTTTCATCTTGTAGCCATCTTATGTAGGAACCAAAAGGGGGAGGCAGGTTTGCATGACCCAGTTCTCAGCTTGATTTTTCCCTTTGGCTAAATGAGTTTGGGGTCCTGAAATTTAATTTCCTTTCATAACATCATGCTAACAGAACCAGGAGAAGAGGCTTCTTCTCCGCGAGGCTAGAATGTTCAAAGCCTTGGTAAGACATATCTGATCCAGAGGGTGGGAGGTTAAAACTTTGGAAGAATTCAGGGGCTTTTCCATGTCAGTAAACTTTTAGAAGTTCACTGGTCTAGGCAATGACAAGACACTTCCTCAGAAGTAAAGAATAAATTACTGCATCTTGCACTTCCCATAACAGAAGGGAGCACAGTACCTGGTTGGCTTCAACAGGTTTTGGGGCAGCTTATTCCACACCTAAAGATAATGCTCTGATTCATATGCTAGGAGGCACCAAAGGCTGCCTGAACATTGGGGTCCTTGCATCCAAGGACCAGCAGGCAAGAATAGTCACCATCTTAGCAGAAGTAATTGAACTTGATCAGCAAAATAAAGTAGGGCTGTATGCAATGGGGATGTACGTGGAAGAACAGGTTTAGCATACGATGAGAAACTCAGGTGTCTCCTGGTATTCTCTCGTCCAATTTTTATAGTAAATGGAAAGGGCAGCAACTCCAGCCTAAGAGGGGTATGGTATCCAGGGGCTCAGACCTCCAGGAATGAGGGTTTCCAGAGTATCCATGTATCCATGACTGACTGTCCCAGGGTATAAAGGCCTGGCTGCTCATCCCCAACAGGGACAACTTTGAGGCATCATCTCCTCTGCAAAGCCTTGCACACAGCAGAAAGGCTGAGGCATCGCTTGAGCCTGCAGCACTACTTGACTTGTCCACTCCTGTCCGCTCCTTCCCCACCCCCTTGCACAGGTATGATGCCACAAGCACTCCATAAACCTGCTGCCCACTCATCTCCATCTCAGCTTCCCTGAGAACCAATCTAGAACAAATTATATATATATTTCAAGGTAGTCATTTTCCATCAAATGAAACAATACATGTCAAGTTGTCTGGGCATCGCCTGAAACACCGTAGGCCTTCAGTATATAAACATGAGAAATGGTCTCCCAGGAAATCCTAAAGCCCAGGATTATACATATATTCTGCATGTTAGGTGAGAGAGAGAAAATTTCTGAGACACAGAAGATAGGAAGCATTTATTGTATTTATTTATTTATTATTTTAGAGACAGGGTCTTGCTCTGTCATCCAAGCTGGAGTGCGGTGGTACCATCATAGCTCACTCACTGTAGCCTCAAACTCCTGGGGCTCAAGCGATCCTCCTGCCTCAGCCACCAGAGTAGCTGGGACTACAAGCACATGCCATGCATCTAGCTTTGAGTTTCTTAGAGATGGGGTCTTGGCTGGGCACGGTGGCTCACGCCTATAACCCCAGCACTTTGGGAGGCTGAGGCAGGTAGATCACTTGAGCCCAGGAGTTTCAGACCAGCCTGGGCAACATGGCAAAACCCGATCCCTACAAAAAATACAGAAAATTAGCTGGGTACAGTGGCAGATGCCTGTGGTCCTAATTTCTGGGGAGGCTAAGGTGGGAGGATCACTTGAACTCTGGAGGTGGAGGTTCCAGTGAGCTGAGATTGCACCACTGTACTCCAGCCTGGGTGACAGAGTGAGACCCTGTCTATAGAGAAAGAGACAGAGACAGAGAGAGAAAGAGAGGGATATGGTGGGGGGGAAAGGGAGGGTCTTGTTATGTTGCCCAGGTTGGCCTCTAACTCCTGACTTCAAGCGATCCTCCTGCCTTCGCCTCCTGTGTAGCTGGGATTATAGGTGTGAGCCACTACACCTGGCTCTGGAAGCATGTGTTTTACAAGCATTCTCAGCTGGGCATGGTGGCTCATGCCTGTGATCCCAGAACTTTGGGAGGCTGGGGTAGGAAGACCGCTTAAGGTTCAAGACCAGCCTGGGCAACACGGTGAAACCCTGTGTCTACAAAAGATTTTTAAAAATTAGCCAGGTACAGTAGCGCACGCCTGTAGTTCTAGGTGGAAGGATCTGTTGTGCCCAGGCGTTCAAGGCTGCAGTGAGCTATGAGGGCCCTACTGCACTCCAGCATGGGTGAAAGAGTGAGATCCTGTATCTAAATAAATAAAAATTAAAAAAAATAAAAGTATTCTCAATTCCGCTAAAAGGTCAGTGCAACAATCCAAATATTCATTATACATACCATATTCCTATTTTAAATTGATTATAAAAGGCATAAAAACTTTATAACTGCATCTGAAAGGTAAAGTAAGGAACAAATACTAAACACAGTATTTTAAAATTCTGGTATTCTGATTTTTACCAAAGAACACTAGGGGGCACTAATGTACCAAGAAAAGCCCAAAGGTCCCTCAAGAGTTGGGGAACTGCATTATTTTTTTGTTTGTTCTTTTTTTTTTTTGAGACAGAGTTTCACTCTTGTCACCCAGGCTGGAGTGCAATGGCGCGATCTCAGCTCACTGAAACCTCCGCCTCCCGGGTTCAAGTGATTCTCCTGCCTCAGCCTCCTGAAGTAGCTGGGATTACAGGTGCCCGCCACCAGGCCCAGCTAATTTTTTTGTATTTTTAGTAGAGACAGGATTTCACCATGTTGGCCAGGCTGGTCTTGAAGTCCTGACCTCAGGTGATCCATCCACCTCAGCCTCCCACAGTGCTGGGATTACAGGCGTGAGCTACCGTGCCAGGCTGGTGAGCTGCATTTTTAAAATATTCCAGAGGATAAGAGTTTAAAGTGCTTTATAATAAGCCAGATCCCTTTTCAACTCAACATTCTATTTACTGAATCACAGGATCATAAGATATTTTAAAATTATCTTCATGGTAAATGATCACATAGGAATGAGAGAAATTGATTCTTTTCATGAGAATTAGAAATTAAACTCTTTGCACAATTCGGTCATGCTTAGATATTGAGCACATATATTTTTTAATGTTTCCTACATAACACAATCACGTAACTTCAGCTAAATGTTATTTTCTAAGACAAGAGATAACAAAATACAGCAGATGTTCAAACAACACCGTTTCATTCAACATCATTTCATTGCAATGTTCACAAGAAAAAAAAAATCGATTCTTGGAGGGGGCCGATGTCTGTGTGGCGTTCACATGTTCTCGTGTCTGCGTGGGTATCTCAGGTACTCTGTTTTCTTCTCACCTCCTAAAGATGTGCATATCAGGTGAACAGGCATGTCTGAACGGTCCCAGTGTGAGTGTGGGTGCGTATGTGAGTGGCCCTGTGACCCTCTCCAGGCCTGGATCCCCCTGTGCTCCCTGAGCTGCCGGGATAGGTTCCAGCCACCCTCACACCTGAACTGGAATAAATGGGTAAATAATTATCTTGTTTTTACTAATTTTTCTAAATGTATGAATAGTTCACATTTATTTCAATGTTTAATATCAGAAGTGTTTCCTCTTCATTTAGAAGTGTGGTAATTTTCTTTTCTTTTTTGACACAGAGTGTCACTCAGCTGCCCAGGCTGGAGTGTGGTGGCGCAATTGCGGCTCACTGCAGCCTCAACTTCCTGGGCTCAAGTGATCCTCCCATTTCAGCCTCCCGGGTAGCTGGGACTACAGATGCATGCTACCACATCTGGCTAATTTTTGATTTTGTAGAAGTGAGGTCTCCCTATGTTGCCCAAGCTGGTCTTGAACTCCTGGGCTCAAGCAGTCCACCTGCCTCAGCGCCCCAAAGTGCTGGCATTACAGGCATGTGCCACTATGCCTGGCGGTGACTTTTTTTGTGACTAGAACTATTCTGTAGGAACTTAACTCTTGTTTATATGCATTGGCCTATGGTAAAGTTGGTTTCCTTATACATCGTTTATCCAAAAGTTAGTTTCCAAAAATCTATCATTGACATTAAGTGAGGACTTACTATATATATGCTGATATTCATGTCAAACTAAGGCCCAATTTAGCATGGTCTCATGTTCAAAGTTCAAGAAAATAGGAAAAATGGCCAAATATGTAAAGAGCTGAACACAGATAAATGAACTTATTTGATCCAGGTAATTACAGAGATGGGAGGTAAAACTTACCTTGGGCTCATGGGGACACAAAAAACAAGACAGGATAATTCCTTGCTAGCAAGATTAATGCAACTTAGTAGCAGAGTTAAGACACAGACTACAGGCTGGGTGCAGTGGCTCCCTCCTGTAACCCCAGCACTTTGAGATTGAGAGCACTTGAAGTCAGGAGTTCGAGACCAGCCTGGCCAACATGGTGAAACCCTGTCTCTACTAAAAATACAAACTATAGTGGCACACGCCTGTAATTCCAGGTACTCAGGAGGCTGAGGCAGGAGAATCACTTGAACCCGAGAGGCGGAGATTTCAGTGAACCGAGATCGTGCCACTGCACTCCAGCCTGGGTGACAATGGGAGACTCCATCTCAAAAAAAAAAAAAAAAGACATAGACAAAAATAACACTAATACAAGGTAGAAGACGAATGAAAGTGCTGTACTGTGCCCAGGAAACCTGGAAGAGTATAGTTTCCTTCCAGCGGCAAGATGTTAGGAAAGAATTTATGGATATTACATTTGAGCAGCACTTTGAACGGGTAAATCTGGGCCATGTAGTAATAGATGACAATAGAATTTTCTTAGGTATATAGAAAAGAATGAGCAATACAAGACTATAAAGGGAAACAGCAAGTAGTTCACGTAGTCAGGCAAATCGAGCCATCTGCAGCTCATAGTTGAAACCCCGCAAAGTCAAGCATAGAAATTAACCACAACCTTTATTGTTTATTATAAAAGGTTCTTTTTTCTCAGCTTGAGTTAAGACTCTATATCTGGTTCACAAGTATCAATTTATGAACAAATAGACAAGAGTGGTATAAAACATACTAATTCAAACATGCTTAGCACATACAGAATTGACTCACGGTAACGTATTAAAAGTTAAATCTCGTCATTAGGATAATGAAAAGTGTGAAACGATATAATAATTCGTTCTTTAACTTGTGATAAATTCACATAAAGCTTCTAATCATGTGCTTACGAAATAACCTTTAGGTATCATGTTGGACTATGGTCAACAACTGGAATATACAAGAAATACACTCTATGTCATAGTTAATTTTGCATATCATTTAAATAATGAAAAAAATTAATATGGGGTAAAGCAACTTTTAGCTATGAAAGGATAAGAGAACTGTTATCCTGAAAAAATTAGCATAAAGCTGGACAAAATTGTCAAAACTAACCATTTTGTGGTGCTGGATATCCATTAAAGAAACAAACTGAGAGGCAGTTACTCCAGAGGAATGGCAGGAACTTGGAGGAAGAACACTGAGTCTTTAGCTTTCTAGCCACAGGCTATTAGTCCTCCCCACCTCCCCAAACAAGTCTGACCAGGGCAAGCCTGGCAGTGAAACCCAGCAGTTTTGCTGCCAGAGGGAAATGACTTGATTTAAAACAAAAGGCAAAAACCCAGTAAAAGTAGCAAATACAGCAGAAAACAAACGAGAACACCTACATGCTTGCTAGCATGAGGCTGCTTTTTCTATTAGAGTGTATTAGCTTTCTACCGCTGCTATAACAAATGACCACAAACTCAGTGGCTTAAAACAACAGAAAGAAATGTGTTACATCACAGTTCTGTATTTGAGAAGTCCAGAATAGGTCTTGCTGGGAAAAATCAAGGTGTTGCAAGGCCTCTAGGGGAGAATTCATTTCCTTGCTTTTCCTGTTGCTAGAGGCTGTCCACATTCCTTGGCTCACAGCCCCCTTTCCTCCAGTTTCTAAGGCAGAAACACTGTATCTCTCTGACGATTCTCTCATAAGCACATTTCCCTCTTATTACACTTCTTTTTCTTTTTTTCTTTTCTCTTTTTTTTGGGTGGGGGGATGGAATCTCACTCTGTTGCCCAGGCTGGAATGCAGTGGCACAATCTTGGCTCACTGCAACCTCTGCCTCCTGGGTTCAAGTGATTCTCCTGCCTCAGCCTCCCGAGTAGCTGGGATTACAGGAGTATGCCACCACGTCCAGCTATTTCTTTTCTTTTCCCTTACTTCCTTTCTATCTTTCTTTCTTTCTTATAGGGTCTCCCTGTGTCACCCAGGCTAGACTGCAGTGGTGAAATCATGGCTCACTTCAGCCTCAACCTCTCCGGCTCAAGTACTCCTCCAACCTCAGCCTCCTGAGCAGTTGGGACTACAGATGCACACCACTACACCAGGCAATTTTTTTTTTTTTTTTTTTTTTTTTAGAGACGGGGTTCTCCCTATGTTGCCCAGGCTGGTCTCAAACTCCTGTGCTCAAGTGATCCTTCCACCTTGGCCTCCCAAAGTGCTGAGACTACAGGCGTGAGCCACTGTGTCCGGCCTCTCTTATACTTCTAAGGACACCTGTGATTACATTGGGCCCACCGAGATAATCCAAAATAGTTTTCCTACCTTAAGGTTAGCTGATGAGCAATCTCAACTCCATCTGCAACTTTAACTTCCCCTTGCTGTGTAACCTAACATACTTACGAGTTTTGGAGGATTAGGATGTGGATGTCTTTGGAGGGCCACGATTCTGCCTACCACACAGGCAAATGGTAAAACAGCCTAAAACTTAACGAGACAACCCTGAAAACAAAAGAACTGGAGTAGGAGTAGGTAAGCTTCCCAGGTACCCCAGGCTGCTGGGAAACTCCACACATCTGCAGGAGAAAGGAGAGGGGGCCTTGCAAAAGTCAGAGCAGAGGAAGAAGCAAGAAATGCCTGGACTCTGAAAGCACTCTCCAGCCTACACATAGATCCAGGGCAGAGCACAGAAGCCTAAGAGGATTGAGTAATGGAGCCCATTGCTGCCCAAATACAGGCTCACCACTAGGCTACACAGATGCAGGCATGAATCCTAAAATACTATGCTGAAAGCCAGGCACAGTTGTGCATGCCTACAGTCCCAGCTACTCAAGAGGCTGAGGTAGGAAGATCACTTCAGCTCAGGAGTTCAAGTCCAGCTTAGGCAATATAGTGAGTGAGACTTTTCTCTAAAACAAACAAACAAATTTTATTTATTTATTTATTTATTTTATTTTATTTTTTTTTTTTTTTTTAACTCAGCAGAGGTATTAGCTGGCCAGACTCACTCCAGATTCCACAGATTAAAGCCAGGCTGGTTAATACATTTAAGAAAAGGACTGCAAGATCTCTATGTTGAAACCTTCAGGCCAGGAGTGGTGGCTCATGCCTGTAATCCCAACACTCTGAGAGGCCAAGGTGGGTGGCCCAGGAGTTTGAGACCAGCCTGGGCAACATGAAGAAACCCCATCTCTACTAAAAATACAACAAATTAGCCAGGTATGGTGGCACACACCTGTAGTCCCAGCTTCTCAGGTGGCTGAGATGGGAAGATCACCTGAGCCTGGGAGGCGGAGGCTGCAGTGAGCCGAGACTGTGCCACTGCCCTGCAGCCTGGGTGAAAGAGCGAGACCCTGTCTCAAAAAAAAAAAAAAAAATCCAGAAACATTTAAATTATGGTCAATTAATTTCCAATAAAGGTATCTGGCAATACAATGCAAAAAGATAGTCTTTTCAATAAAACTTGAACAGATAACAAAAGGTGGTGTATCCACACAGTGGAATATTCAGCCGTAAAAAAGACCAAACTACTGATACATGCTACAGCATGGATGAACCTGAACAACATTATGCTAAATTAAAGAAGCCAGACACAAAAGTTTGTATGATACTATTTACAAGAAATGTTTAGGCCAAGTGTGGTGGCTCACGCTTGTAATCCTAGCATTTTAGGAGGCCAAGGTGGGTGGATCATCTGAGGTCAGGAGTTCGAGACCAGCCTGGCCAATATGGTGAAACCCCATCTCAACTAAAAATCCAAAATTAGCTGGGCATGGTGGCAGGTGCCTGTAATCCCAGCTACTTGGGAGGCTGAGGCAGGAGAATCGCTTGAACCCGGGAGACAGAAGTTGCAGTGAACCAAGATCACACCACTGCACTCCAACCTGGGCGACAGAACAAGACTCAGTCTCAAAAAAAAAAAAAAAAAAAGTTTAGGAAAGGCAAATACCTAATATCTAGAGAAAGGAAACAATTCAGTGGTACCCTGGGGCATGGGAAAGGGGAAGGGGATGAATATAAACAGGCATGAGGAAACTTCTGGGGTGACAGAAATGTTCTAAAACTGGATTTTGATGATGTTGCACAACTGTGTAAATCTATAAAAATCACTAAAATGCACACTTACAATATGTGATCAAATTATGCTTTTCCTCTGCTCTCCCACCACAGCAAGTAATATTGAAGACTTCTGTGACCAAATGTGGTTGGGGACAGTTCTCCCTACCACCAAGCAAGCAATTAGTTCTGCAGCAAACACCAACTATGTGTCCTTCAATTCAATTCCGACACTATCTACCCAGAGATACATCAATCCCACAGGTGAGGGCTCAGTCCCAGCACTTCTCCCCACCCCTCAGACACCAGCTGCAGGTCCGGACCTCCAGAACTTCTGATTGATGGTCTTTAAGTTAGGGTTCCCACGACTCCCTGTTTGGGTTCCATTAATTTGCTAGAGCAGCCCACAGAACTCAGGAAAACACGTTTACCGGTTTATTATAAAGGATATTACAAAGGATACAGATGAAGAGATGCACAGGGCAAGGCATGGAGGAAGGGCACAGAGCACCCATGCCCTCCCTGGGGCGCGATCGTTCAAGAACCTCCACGTGTTCAGCTACCCAGGAGCTCCTAGAACCCTGTCCTTTCGGGTTTTTATGGAGGTTCCATTAAATAGGCATGATTGATGAAACCACTGGCCATTAGCGAGCAGCTTCCCCTTCAGCCCCTCTACTCTCCCTGGAGGTTGCAAAGTTGGGCTGAAAGTCCCAACCCCCTAGTCCTGCCTGGTCTTTCTGGTGACCAGCCCCCACCCTGAAGCCACCTAGGGGTTGCCAGGCATCTTTTTGTACATCTTTATTGTACAAGGTCAAAGACCAAATATATATTTCACAATATCACAGGTGAAGTTTATGCAATGTAAGTTATACCTCAATAAAGCTATTTTTTTAAAAAAAGAATAATCAGGAGTTCCCCATTGCTGGAGTACACAAGCAGAAACGGAATGATCTCCTCATAGGGATGCTACAGAATGGGGGTCTCCACGACCTTAGTACTGGACCTCACTGTCTGACTCAAAGATCTTGTGGCCTTTTGACCCAAAGTGCTGGTGTATACATTTTTTTGTGTGGCTTTCTTCGGTTGCTGGTCAGATGACTATAACAGAGAAAACAATGGTAACTACTCTTCCAAATACCTCACTTACAAACATTGAACATAGAATGATTTTCACCTTTCGTCCTGTAAAGGCAGCTCGATGAAGCGGCGTGTCTCCCATGTCATTCAACACATTCACTTCTGCACCAGCCTAGTAAACATGACCACTTTAAATATCAAGAAATATACAATGGTGAAAATCATTCCTTCAAAATATATTAAAGCCTTAAAAAGTTAAAATTGTTAATATTGTTTAGGTATCACTACTAACAATAAATTAAATTTACAGTAAAAATAAAAAGTCAGCACGGTGGTGTGAGCCTATAGCCCCAGCTACTTGGGAGGCTGAGGCAGGAAAATCACCTGAGCCCAGGAGTTCAAGGCCAGTCTGGCAATCTAGCGAGACTCCATCTCATATATATATATACACACATATATGTATGTATGTATGTATATGTATATATGTGTGTGTGTATACACACATGCATATAGTAGTGTCTATATAGGTTTCCTGAAAGGTAAAAATCTACCTGATAGGTAGAAGAATAAAAAGTAAAAAGGTACTTTTCACTAAAAATCTATACACCATTGGCCAGGCGCAGTGGCTCACAACTGTAATCCTAGCACTTTGGGAGGCTGATGTGGGCGGATTGCTTGTGCTCAGGAGTTTGAGAGCAGCCTGGGCAACATGGTGAAAGTCTGTCTCCACAAAAAATACAAAAACATGGTCGGGCGCGGTGGCTCAAGCCTGTAATCCCAGCACTTTGGGAGGCCGAGGTGGGCGGATCACAAGGTCAGGGGATCGAGACCATCCTGACTAACATGGTGAAACCCTTCTCTACTAAAAATACAAAAAAATTAGCCGGGCGTGATGGCGGACGCTTGTAGTCCCAGCTACGCGGGAGGCTGAGGCAGAAGAATGGCGTGAACCCGGGACGTGGAGCTTGAAGTGAGCCGAGATCGTGCCACTGCACTCCAGCCTGGGCGACAGAGCAAGACTCCGTCTCAAAAAAAAAAAAAAAATACAAAAACATTAACCAGGTGTGGAGGCATGTGCCTATAGCTCCAGTATTTGGGGGACTGAGGCAGGAGGATCACTTGAACCTGGGAGGTCAAGGCTGCAGTGAGCCGAGATTATGCCACTGCACTCCAGCCTGGGTGACAAAGTGAGGCCCTGTCTCGATTAAAAAAAAAAAAAAAAAATCCATATACCTTCACTCTACTTAGAAGCAGTCATATTGAAAAAAGGAGAATGATCTCTGAATGAAATACCACATTTCCTCCATTATCAATTTAATAAGTTTTCAGGAAAAAAGATAACATTATTTAAATGTACAGATGAACTGTAAGATGCAACCAAATTTCAGAACTATCAGAATGTGAGAAGTTATTCATCATAGAATTAAGAAATATGAGCTCTCAATTCTCTTTAAATACAGTGCTAAGAGATTGTGACATTGTTTTTTTCTTTTAATTTTTATTTGTGTATTGAGATTACTTTTTAATTATTTAGGGTGTACTTTGGTTATTTTTTCAACTGTCACACTCATAAAACTGAAAATAAAATCTTCAATATGCCCACTTTTATAATTTTTAAAAGCTAGTAATAAAAAATTTAATGATTAAACACATAATTTTAATTAATCAGGCTAACCTAATTCATGTATTTATTTAATAAAGAAGAATTAAGTGTCTTAAATGATGAAATATTGCTTTAAATAAGTCACTATGGCTCAGAAGGCTTTTCTAAGACTTTCATCTTAAGATTTCCATAACAATAATATTTACTGTAGTCATTAAAAATTAAAGTCATAAATAGACCTTCAACAGATCCTGGACCACTTGTCTGTGTCCAAAATAGCATGCCAGATGTAGAGGTGTCCAGCCCAAGTTAGACTTACTTCTTCCTAAAAATGGAAAAATATAAGGTATTTTTAGGTTATATTTAGGTAATTTTACAACAAAATTAACTTCTCCATAACAAGCTACCTCAATACTCTCCTTTGCAATGCATTGCTGATGAGTGAGAGGCAAGATATGTGACCAAGAAGTGTAATGGGTGTAAAGGATGAGAACTCACAAGGTGCAGATCTGGTGCCACCTTCTGACTCGATGTCCTCACCTCTAAAAGGATAGAGGGAGACAGGACAGGGGTTACATTCGAGCTAGATGATCTCTAGCAGCTTCTTGACTCTAGGGCTCCGAATCTTTAATCATCTTGCCATCTTCAGGTCAAGAGGGGTTTTCTTGACATAGTTCAGGACAAGCAACTCTCTTTGAAAACCTGTATCAGGAGGGTGGAAGGAGGAGCTGAAGGCAGTGCACAGCAACTCTCTGTACACCTGTACCACATCAAGAGTCAGTAAAGGATATTTCCTGCAGCACCTGTGATATGGTTTGGATTTGTCCCCACCCATATCTCATGTTGAATTGGAATAGGGGCCTGGTGGGAGGTGATTGGATCATAGGGGCAGATTTCCCCTTTGCTATTCTCGTGACAGTGAGTGAGTTCTCAGGAACTCTCTGAAAGTGTGTGGTTGAAAAGTTTCCTGAGGCCTCCCTGTCAAGCTTCCTGGTAAGCCTGAGTAACTGTGAGTCAATTAAGTCTCTTTTCTTCATAAATTACCCAGTCTCAGGTAGTTCTTTATAGCAGTGTTAAAATGGACTAACACGATTTGGAAAGCTGTGAACTCTACAGCTAGTGCCTGAAAGTGGAGTCTTTGACTTCAGATAAAGTCTCAGTTAATGAGGATATTGGGTTGCCAAGGTGAAAGAGAGGACCGAAGCTAAAGGCAATGAAGTGTCAGATCCTAGCAGCAGAGCTGAGGAAAGGCATAAACAACTGAATGTTGCAAAAACTAAAACTACAAATTCAATTTAGCAAAAAAGATATTCAGGGCACTATTTAGAGCTGAGATAGCCCAAAAGCTTCCCAAAATTCCCAATCAGACTGTAGTGAACACAGCCCTATCAAATCCCAAAGTCACCTGCCCTGATGGGGCTGTTACAGCCCAAGAACATGTTATTCCAGGGACCACTGCAGGGAAGGAGTGATGGTTTCATAGCTACTGTAGACTGCAGTACCTCACTTACATGACACACTGCCCTCAGCTCCTCGATTCCAGGATCTGAACCCACAGAAACCTCAGCCAACAACCTCAGCACACCCACAACAGGCCTCTAACAACCCTCCAAGGGACTGCAGCTGCCAGCAGTGTCCCTGGGATTGTTTGCCATTTACTCCTACATCTGTTTCCTCTCAAGTGTGTGTCCTGTGGAACCCCTAATTACACAGTCAGTAAATCCCAGAGCCTCAGTCTCTTTCACTGAACCTATCTTTTGCTTTCTGTTCTTAGTGAAACCTAGCTCATCCTGATAAGGATCTCCCCTTCATTCCTCAGGTGGGGTCCCCCATCCCCCCTGTACCTCACTGAACAGAAGTCGTGTGAACCTCCACATCAAAACTCCCACTGCTGGCTGGGCCATGGTGGCTCATGCCTGTAATGCTAGCATTTTAGGAGGCCAAGGATGGCAGACTGCTTGAGCCCAGGAGTTCAAGACCAGACTGGGCAACATAGAGAAACCCCATCTCTACAGAGAATTAAAAAATCAGCAGGCCTGGTGGTGCACACCTGCAGTCTCAGCTACTCCAGAGGCTAAGGCGGAGGACCACCAGAGCCCAAGAGGTCAAGGCTGCAATGATCCGCGACTGCGCCACTGCATTCCAGCCTGCAAGACAAAGCAAGACACTATCTCAAAACAACAACAAAAAACCCACTACTGCCTTTGGTTGATGACTTCTCCACTCACATCACAGCTCCTCCTTTGAGGCTTCTGTCATTAAGCCAAAGCTCTTGTGCATGCCTTCTCTGCTGCCATCTGCCAGCCTCCCAGTGACCTGCCCCTCACCAAATAACTTTGGGCAGCATATTCTTTCACCCCATTGCAAATCCTGCCACCATCCTCAGGGGGTCAACTGCCTATTCAGCACCCTGGTCTCTCAGTTTCTCAGCTTCCCTCATTTCTCACAAACTGTGCCTCTGTTTAAGGTCAGGGACCCACTGCCAGAGCCACAGCCTGGGCGCCATCATCACCCCTGGACTCAGAACACAGAAAGTCACTTTCCCAAGCACTCCCAACTTTCCAGCCTGTCCACACAGCTGTCCCCCAGACTTTCTTTTCAACTTATCCAGCCCCCAGCTCTAATCATTTTCTTTTTTCAAGAAAGGGTATCCCTCTGTCACCCAGGCTATAGGGCAGTGGCACAATCACAGCTCACTGCAGCCTTTACCTCCTGGGCTCAAGCAACTCTCCCACCTCAGCCTCCCGAGTAGCTGGGACCACAGGCATGTGCCACCACACCTGGCTAATATTTGGATTCTTTTGTAGGGATAGGGTTTTGCCATGTTGCCCAGGCTGGTCTCAAACTTCTGAGCTCAAGCGATCCTTTAACCTCAGCCTCCCGAAGTGCTGGGATTACAGGGGTGAGCCACTGCACCAGGCCTAATCACTTTCATGTATATGTAAATACCCTCCATCTTCACTTCCTTCACTAAATTCAGTGTCTATTCTTTAATCCCTCACTTCAGCATTTCTTTATCATATCCTGAAAATCCTGGTGTCACTATAATATCTGTCACAGTAGCCTAAAAAAACTCCAAAGCCTGATAAGTACACGAGCCCAGTTTCTCCATAACAACACCCAGGTCGCTAACCAACGGTGAAGAAAAACAACAGAGCCCTGTGGATTTACACACCATAAACTCAGGATCTCACACTAGCTGAAGGTGCTTCTATAAGGCCCTGTCCAAGCATCTCTCATATATTTCAACAAAAAGTAATTCAGTCCTTCACTAGTCCCCTCAAGCCTTTTACCCAGACAACTCTACCTTAGCAAATGACATATTTCAGCTTCACAGAGAAAACAGAAGCTTTCATAGAATTCCCTGGACTTCCAGCACCAAATCAACCATCCCACCTATATCTACAGGCACTCTGCTAAACTTTCCTCCTGAGGTCTAAGACTAACCGTTCTCCCTGGATCCTGGAGCCCATCCCTTCCTGCTTCTCACGCCCTCCTTTTTTGCCTGTCTTCAACCTCTCCCCCTTTAGTTGCTGATGGGAAGGAGTAAGAACCCTGGTCTCTCCCATCTAACGAGGAAACACAAATGAAACCCTCCCTGCTCCGTGCTCCCTGGCAGCTACTGTGCCCCTCACTCTCCCCATTCTACCCTTCACTGGCTCTTTCTACCTAACATTCCTTCCTGTCAACCCCCACCCATTGCAGATGAAGCTCATCTCCCACCAGGTCATGAACACTGTCCTCAATTTTTATCAAGAAATGCTGTCACTGGGTCCCAGGGGCAGGTTTCCAACATCACTGCATCACAGGACAGCACGGCCACATTCTTCCCTGGCTGCCACAGCCCTGTACCCTGTGGGTCCTCTCATTTCTCTGGCACTACTTTTCCATATCCTTTGGAAAATTTATTTTCCCCGACTAGTCCATTACTGGTAACTTCAAAAATGGTACTTCAGCCAGGCATGGTGGCTCACACCTGTAATCCCAGCACTTTGGGAGGCCAAGGCGGATAGACTGCTTGAGGTCAGGAGTTCAAGACAAGCCTGGGCAATGTAGTGAAACCCTATTTCTACAAAAAATACAAAAGTCAGCCAGGCATGGTGGCGCACACCTGCAATCCCAGCTACTCCAGAGGCTGAGGTGGGAGGATCACTTGAGCCTGGGAGTTCAAGGCTGCAGTAAGCCATGATCACACCACTGCACTCCAGCCTGAGTGACAGAGCAAGACACTGTCGCAAAAATAAAAAAAAAAAAAAAGAAAGAAAAAGAAAAAAAGGAAGTATTTCATGGTCCTCTTCCACTGCTTCCATTGTTTCTGTGCTGTTGATTTCAAAATCCATTATTTCCATCTCCAAAGTGTCCACTAGACATCTCCATTGGGCTGGGCAAGGGTTCCTCACGCTCAGAAAGCACAAAGCTGAACTCACCTGTCGTCCTCCGTACACACACTCACAGGAACCACCGGGCCCCTCCCACATGTGTGTTCACAATGGATGGCCCCTCATTCCCCTCCTCACTCAATAGCAGCAGCACCTTCCTGCTTTCTCCTTTTTACCCCACATTCAATTAACTCAACTGACTCCAACTCCTAAATATTCATTACATCCAGTTTTCTCCATTGCCACTGCGTCTGCCCCCATCCAAACCACACTGTCTCCTCTCACTTCCTATGACAGCTTCTGACCTGGTGTCCTCACATATAGTACTTCCAAATAGGATTCTGGATCAAGAAATCAAAATTTCCAAGATCCAGCCAGGCACTGCAGCTCACACCTGTAATCCCAGCACCTTGGGAGGCCAAAGCAGGCAGATCACTTGAAGTCAAGAGTTGGAGACCAGCCTGGCCAACATGGTGAAACCCTGTCTCTACTAAAAATACAAAAATTAGCCTGGTGTGGTGGTGGGCGCCTGTAATCCCAGCTAGTTGGGAGGCCGAGGCACAAGAATCGCTTGAACCCAAGAGGTGGAGGTTGCAGTGAGCCAAGATCGTGCTCTGCACTCCAACCTCGGCAACAGAGCAAGACTGTGTCTCAAAAAAAAAGAAAAAAATTTCCAAGATCCTACATTTACTCTTAAAATACTTCAAACAGGTTTTATACTCTTTACCTACCTACAGATATCTAAAAGGATGTGTTCAATGAATAAGAAATGTCAAGCTTTGGAGTATTTACAAAGAACAGTACGCTATACATAATATTAAAACACTAAAACACCAGCAGGTATAACTGGGGAATATTCGAATAACTTCACATTTGGACCTCCTAGTAAAGTGACAGCACTACATAGAATTGTGTGTTGAGACTGCCAATGTAAGTACTTAGGTTGCTTCCAAAATTTATTATTTCTTGGAACATCACTCACAGAATTTACAAAAAGTATATTATGCATATACATATTAATGTTTATTTGCAAGAGTGACTCACACTAGCAACAGACAAGACCATGAACACATACTTGTAACACAACACCAGCTACAATTAAAACGAATTCTATCCTCTCCTAGACCCTAAAAACGCTAACCTTCACTTTCCACTCACATCAGCCCTTCTTTCCCTCACTTTCAACTTGACATCAGTGAATTCCTTCCAAACAGTAACATCTGTATGTTGACTGTTAACCTTTAATTCTTGCAGGAGAATTATAGAAATTTATACCATTTTCCCAATTTGTCATGATTTGGAAAAACAAGAAAGAAAGGAAAGAAAACCAAGAAATGCCAGGAAGGAACCCCCTACATGGAAACACTATTCATGCCTGGTCTTGCCCACCCCTCCCCACTCCCTTAAGAACTGCATATCATCTGACTATGTCACCTTCTGCATCAACCCTTCAAACTGCCCTTAAGATAAAGTCTGACTGACAGGTATAATGAGGTGAAAATTGAAAAAAAAAATTAACATATTTCTCAGCTTTACATTTCCAAGTAATGACTTTCTCCTAATTAGCCTGAGGCAACCGTGGGTGGAGGTGGGAAGGGCAGACAGAAAAGGGTCACTGAGGATGATCAAATGTTTTGGCATTCAAAATAGAATCCTGAGGTAAAGATAAAGAGCCAGTCTTTGCTGAAGAATAGGGGGAAATTTTATACATTTTTTATTTTTTAAATATTTGTTTCCTCAGATCATTCTCCATAACAAAGACATTTTAAAATTCCTTTTACCAACTCAGTTTCTAGACAACCCAGATCCTCAGATCACAGTTTCTTCCCTATTGCAAAGATGCTATTTCTTCCCCACTGAGGGTGAGGTTATGAGGTTTGCTACCATGGTACAGGAGCAGGAAGTAGCAAAAAGAATAAAATATCCATCTGAAGCCAGCCCTTTCTGGGACTGAGGAACTATGGAAGAAAAAAAGACAAAAGCTGAGACACGTGGCTCTGGATCTTAAACTCGGAAAGTGGGATACATTGAGGAGACACAGTGAACAGGCAAGCTGCTTCCGGGATGCAGGAAAAGACCCCCTCTAGGTCGCCCATCTTAGCACTTCCCTGCCAGGTGCCACATCAAAGCAGACTCTGTAAGGTGTCCTGAGGGAAGGATACATTTTGGCTAACCAGAGCTGCTGTAGGTTCCCCCATGTCACTAGCTCCCACATGCCACTCTCCCAAGAGGGGAACAGGAGTGTGTCTGCATTGAACCAGCAAGCCTAGGCCAGGTGTCAGATGAAGATGTGACAGAGGTAACACAAGCCAACATGAGAGTCTCCTGATACAGCCAAGGAGCCTTACCTATGCCACACAACACACTGAGAGACCTGAGTTTGACTTTCTACCTGAGTTTCACGTCAGCTTCCAATGCTTAAGGAGCACCAGGACGACAAGGGTGGCTGAGGAACCAAAGCCAAGTCACAGATTCGAGGAAACTGTGCCTCTCCACCGCACGAACACACAGCAAGTCTCGCCTCTACACTCAAATACCAAGTTAGAGGAAATACAGGAGAAGGGAGATCAAGACTTTATCGAAAGGGCTACTAAAAAAAGTATGGCTAGATGCAGTGGGTCACACCTGTAATCCCAACACTTTGAGAGGCCGAGATGGGAGGATCGCTTGAGACCAGGAGTGCAAGACCAGCCTGGGGAACACAGCAAGATCCCATTTCCACAAAAAATACAAAAATTAGCCAGGCGTGGTGGCATGTGTTTGTAGTCCCAACTACTCTGGAGGCTGATGTCTGACAAAGGCTTGAGCCCATAAGTCTAAGGCTGCCATGAGCTGTGAGCATGCCACTGCACTCCAGCCTGGGCAACAGAACAAAACCCTGTCTCAAAACACACACACACACACACACACACACACACACACACACACACACACACACCACACACACAAAAAGACAGAAGTACCCAAAGACTAACGTTTACTCTCCCCACACCTCCCAGAACATGAAGAGGTTTATTACAATACCAGAGCCATTTTAGAGAACACATTTTATTTCTCTGCACATTTGATGCAAGGTTGTGATGTACTGGCCCCTTTGCTACACAAGGCATATTATGACTTGGCTACTATGTTGTTTCTTCTTCCTTGAACCATTTTTTCTTCTCTATCATCACCTGGTTAACTCCCACTCTTTCACATTTCACCTTAGAATGGTTTCCTCCAAGAAGCTAATCCTTTAAGTTCCAGTTCCACACCTCTCCCATGATACCTGCACTTCTACATCCTGGTGCGTATTTTGTAATGCAGACTAGTCTGATCTATTAATCTACTACACTAAGCTCAATGAGGGCAAGGATCCCGACTGCCTCTTCATCATTATCTCCAGGGCACACAGTAAACACTCAAACCTGCTGGGTCAACTGCAATGTCTTCAAGAAGAAAAAAATTATCATAGAATATATTCTGTGGGCTAGGGTCACCCTTGTGGCTTGTAATATTTGGGATCCATAACAATTTTAAGAATGGACCTCACTTTCTCTGACCTAGGGGGGGCTAGGAGAGACATTTCCTCCAATATGTGGGGTTCTTCCTAGCATGAGAGATAGAGATTAATTACATGATAGATCAGAAACGTTAGCATTAAATAAATGCTAAGGGTAGTGCAGACTCATAACAGAAAGCTACAAAATTCATTCAAAGTTTACCTTTGCAATTAATGTCAGCAATCACTTCATTCCTCGCCATGGTCTCCAACAGTTGTCTTACTTCTTCAGCATTGCCATTTCTGGCATGATGGAGAAGCTGTTGCTCTGCTTCTGTGCTCATTTCTAGATTAAGAAAACAATAACATTGCTATTATCTAAAAACATAATTAGCTTTTAGATATCACCTGCTAATATAGAAAGGGGGAAGAATCCTCCTTTTGCAGCTGATAAGACGGACACAACTGAATAA
The DNA here is from genome assembly GCF_006542625.1 of Nomascus leucogenys. Taxonomy (NCBI): domain Eukaryota; kingdom Metazoa; phylum Chordata; class Mammalia; order Primates; family Hylobatidae; genus Nomascus; species Nomascus leucogenys. The sequence goes on along the minus strand of NC_044384.1, from coordinate 55,482,250 downwards.
ATCCGTTGCAGGGTGAGAACTTGAGCCTGAGACCCCTTGCCCTTCCTATTATTATTAAGGCAGTATATGAGACACTTGGGCAAGTCTCTTAACTTCTTAAGGCCTTAGTTTCCTCATCTGCAAAATACAACCAACCCCATAAGCTGTTTGTTGTAAGATTATGTATGTGAAAGCATTCTGTCAAATACATAGTATTATGCAAATAGTTATTACATTAAAAATTAGACATAAAGTCAAAGTATGACCATTCATATAGGAATAGTGTAAGACCAACATGTAAACTAACACATTCAAAACTGCGCAAAAAATCATTCTGAATAGAAACTCATTAAAGATAAATGCCCTGTCAAAATGAGCAAATATTACAAATAGCAATTCCCAGAAGTATGTCATTCTTACTAATAATCAAATAAAAATCATTCAAACACAAGTGATATTTTTCTTGCCCATTGAATTAGCAAAAATAAAAAAAGACAAGAAACAATGCTGGCATGGGCAGGAAATAGCACTCCTGTAGACTGCTAAAATGAATATAAATGCATACAACCTTTCATACAACAGGTGGAGATCAGCAATTTGGCAATATCAAATAAACTTCAAAATTCATATATACCATTTACTTTGGGCAACTCTATTTCTAGAAATCTATCTTGCAAAAACATTTACACAAGATTTTTTTTATTTCAATGTTTATTTTTCCCCTCACTTTTGCTGTCATCTTACACAAGATTATTTTGAAACCATGCTCATAAAGATTACATTATTTGTAATAGTGGAAAAGTTAGAAACCACTCCACCTCATCAACAGGGGACTGGTTAAATGCATCTTCCAGTGAGGCTAAAAGAGACGGGCTGTATAGGCTGGTGACTGGATGGGTTTTGAAGGCATGGTTTCAAAACAGAGCAGACCAAACAGCTTGTCTCCAGCCCTCTTCCCCTAATCAGCATTTCTTATGCTGGCAAGCCAGGCTTTACCTTCTATGAGACTTAGCTAGTTATATTCCCTAAAGTACAAGAGAGACACCAGGAGCTCCCAGCAAGTGGCCAAGCCAGGCAAACCTTATAGTGAAGTTAGCAGTCAACAGGGCCCACCCACTCTCTGTTTTCAATCAACTTTCTAGCTCCCCACTCTTAAACATGAAAGACAAAGACCAAAACCAAACAGGAAGAAAAGCAACCTAGAGAAAACAAGGTATCAAAGAAAATGTTAAAAAATAATAACAAATATCCTTAGATAATAAACGACATTCTGTTCTGTAACAAAAGCAAGATGCTATTTAAAAAAAAATAAAGCTTGAGAAAAAGAATTTTGGAAATAAAAATAGCAAAAATTAAAACTTCAATAAAAGAGTTGGAAAATAAGTTAAGAATATCTCCTAGAAAATAAAACTGTTAAGAAAATGGGAGATAAAAGATGAATGTCGGCCAGGCACAGTGGCTCATGCCTGTAATTCCAGCACTTTGAGAGGCCGAGGCGGGTGGACCACTTGAGCCCAGGAGTTCAAGAGCAGCCTGGACAACATGGTGAAACCCCAACTCTACAAAAAACACAAAAATTAGCTGGGTCTGGTGGTGCACACTTGTAACTCCATCTACTCGGGAGGCTGAGGCAGGAGAATTGCTTGAACCTGGGAGGTGGAGGTTGCAGTAAGCTGAGATCACACCACTGCACTCCAGCCTGGGTGACAGAGTAAAACTTGGTCTCAAAAAAAAAAAGAATGTTAAGAGAATTGGTCTGGGAGGTCGAACATTGAAACAGAAGTTCTAAAAAAAGAAAAGAGAGAGACAGAGAAACTAAAGAATTTATTTGGCAGGCCGGGGCAGTAGGATCACTTGAAGTCAAGAGTTTGAGACTAGCCTAATATGGTGAAACCTCATCTCTACTAAAAATAAAAAAAAAATTTAGCCAGGTGTGGTAGGGGAGGCCTGTAGTCCCAGCTATATCAGGAGGCTGAGGCAGGAGAATTGCTTGAACCCAGGAGGCAGAGGTTGCAGTGAGCTGAGATCACGCCACTGCACTCCAGCATGGGAAACAGAGCCAGACTCCATCTTAAAAAAAAGAATTTGAATTTTATCAAAGGCCTTTTCTGCATCTATTGAGATAATCATGTGGTTTTTGTCTTTGGTTCTGTTTATATGCTGGATTACATTTATTGATTTGCGTATGTTGAACCAGCCTTGCATCCCAGGGATGAAGCCCACTTGATCATGGTGGATAAGCTTTTTGATGTGCTGCTGGATTCGGTTTGCCAGTATTTTATTGAGGATTTTTCATCAATGTTCATCAAGGATATTGGTCTAAAATTCTATTTTTTGGTTGTGTCTCTACCTGGCTTTGGTATCAGGATGATGCTGGCTTCATAAAATGTGTTAGGGAGGATTCCCTCTTTTTCTATCGATTGGAATAGTTTCAGAAGGAATGGTACCAGTTCCTCCTTGTACCTCTGGTAGAATTCAGCTGTGAATCCATCAGGTCCTGGACTCTTTTTGGTTGGTAAGCTATTGATTATTGCCACAATTTCAGAACCTGTTATTGGTCTATTCAGAGATTCAACTTCTTCCTGATTTAGTCTTGGGAGGGTGTATTTGTCAAGGAATTTATCCATCTCTTCTAGATTTTCTAGTTTATTTGTATAGAGGTGTTTGTAGTATTCTCTGATGGTAGATTGTATTTCTGTGGGATCGGTGGTGATATCCCCTTTTTCATTTTTTATTGCATCTATTTGATTCTTCTCTCTTTTCATTAGTCTTGCTAGCGGTCTATCAATTTTGTTGATCTTCTCAAAAAACCAGCTCCTGGATTCATTAATTTTTTGAAGGGTTTTTTGTGTCTCTATTTCCTTCAGTTCTGCTCTGATTTTCATTATTTCTAGCCTTCTGCTAGCTTTTGAATGTGTTTGCTCTTGCTTTTCTAGTTCTTTTAATTGTGATGTTAGGGTGTCAATTTTGGATCTTTCCTGCTTTCTCTTGTGGGCATTTAGTGCTATAAATTTCCCTCTACACACTGTTTTGAATGTGTCCCAGAGATTCTGGTATGTTGTGTCTTTGTTCTCGTTGGTTTCAAAGAACATCTTTATTTCTGCCTTCATTTCATTATGTACCCAATAGTCATTCAGGAGCAGGTTGTTCAGTTTCCATGTAGTTGAGCGGTTTTGAGTGAGTTTTTTAATCCTGAGTTCTAGTTTGATTGCACTGTGGTCTGAGAGACAGTTTGTTATAATTTCTGTTCTTTTACATTTGCTGAGGAGAGCTTTACTTCCAACTATGTGGTCAATTTTGGAATAGGTGTGGTGTGGTGCTGAAAAAAATGTATATTCTGTTGATTTGGGGTGGAGAGTTCTGTAGATGTCTATTAGGTCCACTTTGTGCAGAGCTGAGTTCAATTCCTGGATATCCCTGTTAACTTTCTGTCTCGATGATCTGTCTAATGTTGACAGTGGGGTGTTAAAATCTCCCATTATTATTGTGTGGGAGTTTAAGTCCCTTTGTAGGTCACTCAGGACTTGCTTTATGAATCTGGGTGCTCCTGTGTTGGGTGCATATATATTTAGGATAGTTAGCTCTTCTTGTTGAATTGATCCCTTTACCATTATGTAATGGCCTTCTTTGTCTCTTTTGATCTTTGTTGGTTTAAAGTCTATTTTATCAGAGACTAGGATTGCAACCCCTGCCTTTTTTTGTTTTCCATTTGCTTGATAGATCTTCCTCCATCCCTTTATTTTGAGTCTATGTGTGTCTCTGCAGGTGAGATGGGTTTCCTGAATACAGCACACTGATGGGTCCTGACTCCTTATCCAGTTTGCCAGTCTGTGTCTTTTAATTGGAGCATTTAGCCCATTTACATTTAACGTTAATATTGTTATGTGTGAATCTGATCCTGTCATTATGATGTTAGTTGGTTATTTTGCTCATTAGTTGATGCAGTTTCCTCCTAGCCTTGATGGTCTTTACAATTTGGCATGTTTTTGCAGTGGCTGGTACCGGTTGTTCCTTTCCATGTTTAGTGCTTCCTTCAGGAGCTCTTTTAGGGCAGGCCTGGTGGTGACAAAATCACTCAGCATTTGCTTGTCTGTAAAGTATTTTATTTCTCCTTCACTTATGAACAACCCTTCATGCTAAAAACTCTCAATAAATTAGGTATTGATGGGACATATCTCAAAATAATAAGAGCTATATACGACAAACCCACAGCCAATATCATACTGAATGGGCAAAAACTGGAAGCATTCCCTCTGAAAACTGGCACAAGACAGGGATGCCCTCTTTCACCACTCCTATTCAACATAGTGCTGGAAGTTCTGGCCAGAGCAATCAGGCAGGAGAAGGAAATAAAGGGTATTCAATTAGGAAAAGAGGAAGTCAAACTGTCCCTGTTTGCAGATGACATGATTGTATATCTAGAAAACCCCATTGTCTCAGCCCAAAATCTCCTTAAGCTGATTAGCAACTTCAGCAAAGTCTCAGGATACAAAATCAATGTACAAAAATCACAAGCATTCTTGTACACCAATCACAGACAAACAGAGAGCCAAATCATTAGTGAACTCCCATTCACAATTGCTTCAAAGAGAATAAAATACTTAGGAATCCAACTTACAAGGGATGTGAAGGACCTCTTCAAGGAGAACTACAAACCACTGCTCAATGAAATAAAAGAGGATACAAACAAATGGAAGAACATTCCATGCTCATGGGTTGGAAGAATCAATATCGTGAAAATGGCCATACTGCCCAAAGTAATTTATAGATTCAATGCCATCCCCATCAAGCTACCAATGACTTTCTTCACAGAATTGGAAAAAACTACTTTAAAGTTCATATGGAACCAAAAAAGAGCCTGCATCGCCAAGTCAATCCTAAGCCAAAAGAACAAAGCTGGAGGCATCACGCTACCTGACTTCAAACTATACTACAAGGCTACAGTAACCAAAACAGCATGGTACTGGTACCACAACAGAGATATAGATCAATGGAACAGAACAGAGCCCTCAGAAATGATGCTGCATATCTACAACTATCTGATCTTTGACAAACCTGACAAAAACAAGAAATGGGGAAAGGATTCCCTATTTAATAAACGGTGCTGGGAAAACTGGCTAGCCATATGTAGAAAGCTGAAACTGGATCCCTTCCTTACACCTTATACAAAAATTAATTCAAAATGGATTAAAGACTTAAATGTTAGACCTAAAACCATTAAAATCCTACAAGAAAACCTAGGCAATACCATTCAGGACATAGGCGTGGGCAAGGACTTCATGTCTAAAACACCAAAAGCAATGGCAACAAAAGCCAAAATTGACAAATGGGATCTCATTAAACTAAAGAGCTTCTGCACAGCAAAAGAAACTACCATCAGAGTGAACAGGCAACCTACAGAATGGGAGAAAATTTTTGCAACCTACTCATCTGACAAAGGGCTAATATCCAGAATCTACAATGAACTCAAACAAATTTACAAGAAAAAAACAAACAACCCCATCAAAAGGTGGGCAAAGGACATGAACAGACACTTCTCAAAAGAAGACATTTATGCAGCCAAAAAACACATGAAGAAATGCTCATCATCACTGGCCATCAGAGAAATGCAAATCAAAACCACAGTGAGATACCATCTCACACCAGTTAGAATGGCCATCATTAAAAAAACAGGAAACAACAGGTGCTGGAGAGGATGTGGAGAAATAGGAACACTTTTACACTGTTGGTGGGACTGTAAACTAGGTCAACCATTGTGGAAGTCAGTGTGGCGATTCCTCAGGGATCTAGAACTAGAAATACCATTTGACCCAGCCATCCCATTACTGGGTATATACCCAAAGGACTATAAATCATGCTGCTATAAAGACACATGCACACGTATGTTTATTGCAGCACTATTCACAATAGCAAAGAGTTGGAACCAACCCAAATGTCCAACAACGATAGACTGGATTAAGAAAATGTGGCACATATACACCATGGAATACTATGCAGCCATAGAAAATGATGAGTTCGTGTCCTTTTTAGGCACATGGATGAAACTGGAAAACATCATTCTCAGTAAACTATCACAAGGACAAAAAACCAAACACCGCATGTTCTCACTCATAGGTGGGAATTGAACAATGAGAACTCCTGGACACAGGAAGGGGAACATCACATTCCAGGGACTGTTGTGGGGTTGGGGGAGGGGGGAGGGACAGCATTAGGAGATATACCTAATGCTAAATGACGAGTTAATGGGTGCGGGAAATCAACATGGCACATGGATACATATGTAACAAACCTGCACATTGTGCACATGTACCCTAAAACCTAAAGTATAATAATAAAAAAAAAAAGAATTTAAGGGAGTCTTACAGCATTGAAAGGCCTAATGAGAGCCCAACAATTCTGGAAGATTTTTGATCTACAGCCAAAAGAGAACCTATGCACATCATCATGAAATTTTAGAACTTTGGTAACAAAAGATACCAGGTAATAAAAGAGCAGGAATCAGAATGATTTTGACTTCTCTATCACAACATAAGCATCCAAAAGACAACAAAGCAATACCTAAAAGTTCTGGAGGAAAATTATTTCCAACCCCCAATTCTATAACCAGCCAATTAAAAGTAGGAGTAGAATAAGGACATTTTTAAATATACCAGTATGTAAATTTATTTCCCACACACCACTTCTCAGGAAGCCAACAGGGGTGTAGCTCACCAAAATTAAAAAACCAAGGAAGAGGAAGACATTAGCAAAGACATTAGAAACAGAAAATTAGCAAAGGAATCCCCAGAGTGAGGGGAAACCCCTGATATCTAGCTGTGGGCCTGGCCTAGCTGTTATCCATATTTGGTTTATCTGGCCCACATGCTAAGGATGTTCTGCTGCATGTCCAGCTGAGGGTCCTAATTCCATCCCTTAGAAGTGTTCTCCTTTCACCCACATCTCAGAAATACCTGTGAGCTCAGAGGCAGAAAGGGAAGAGCAGCCTAATCCCCCAACAAATTCCTGGATCCAGGATCCCACATCTGGTCCCTACTATAGCCCTACCAAGCCACCAGCCTGGCTAAAGCCTGTTTCCAGTGCTCGCACAAGGCCTCGCTCAGTGGCTTCCCTTTGAAAGAGCTCTTATAGGCTGGGGGCGGTGGCTCACGCCTGTAATCCCAACGCTTTGGGAGACTGAGGCGGGTCTATCACCTGAGGTCAGGAGTTCGAGACCAGCCTGACCAACATGGTGAAACCCCGTCTCTGCTAAATGCAAAAAAATTAGCCAGGCGTGGTGGCACATGCCTGTAATCCCAGCTACTTGGGAGGCCAAGACAAGAGAATCACTTGAACCCAGGAGGCGGAGGTTGCAGTGAGCTGAGATTGTGCCACTTCACTCCAGCCTGGGCAATAAGAGCGAAATTCCATCTCAAAAAAAAAAAAAAGAAAATAAAGAAAAAGCTCTTATAAACTCTCCAGGAAGCCAAACCCAGGCTCAGGCTGTTTAAAGAAAAAATTATTCAGTGATACTCATTAAAGCATGATAAGGAAGACTTTATTCAAGACCCCCGTGGTAGTTACAAGGACCACTGCAAGACAGTCTTGCAGTGGGGAAGAGAGCTCGAACTCAACTCTGAATACAGCAAGGACAAGTGGGATTATAGCCTAGGAGCACGGTCAGGGCAAGTGGGTAGAAAAGTACTCAGAAGAAACATCAGGGGCAAAGGGGATTCTGGCTAAACCAAACTAACAGGGTTGTTGCTGAAGACAAGCCAGGGTGGTCAGACACCACCTGGAGGATGGTGGAGGATGAGGAACCTGATCAGATATCAAGGGTGGAGGATTCTTGCTAAAACGGGATTTTACAAGGAAGTGCGTAGATGGACCTAGCAGAAGGTTCAGAAGTCTGATTAAAGTTTGGCCAAGTAAAGAATCTCTGTCATGACTCAGAATCTTATTTTCAGAGTAAATTTCTGGGGGAACTTCATCTAACAGTGATTGTAATGCCCTTTCTTCAGTTTGCTAATCAGCTTTTATATTAATCCCCTCTGCATTCATTCACCTGTGAAAATATCTAATATTTTTTAAAATGTTAGCAATATTTATATTCATTGTAACATTATTTATAAAGAAAAAAAATCAGGACCAGACACAGTTGCTCACTCTTGTAATCCCAGCACTTTGGGAGGCCGAGGAGGGCAGATCATTTGAGGTCAGGAGTTCGAGACCAGCCTGGCCAACGTGGCAAAAAAACTCCATCTCTACTAAAAATACAAAAACTAGGCAGGCGTGGTGGTGGGCGCCTCTAAAGCCAGCTACTCAGGAGGCTGAGGCAGGAGAATCGCTTGAACCCGGGAGGCAGAGGTTGCAGTGAGTAGAGATCACGCCACTGCACTCCAGACTGGGCAACAGAGGGAGACTCCATCTCAAAAAAAGAAAGAAAGAACAAAAAATTAAAGATCCGTCAATAAAAGCTCATTCGCCTAATACTACGAAACCATTAAAAATATTACAGAAGACCCAGCCAGGCAACATGGTGAGACCCTATATCTATAAAAATACAAAAAATCAGCTAGGCATGAGGCTGGGCGTGGTGGCTCACGCCTGTAATCCCAGCACTTTGGGAGGCCAAGGCAAGCGGATCACTAGGTCAGGAGTTCGAGACCATCCTGGCTAACATGGTGAAACCCTGTCTCTACTTAAAATAATAATAATAATAATAATAATAAAAATAATAATAATAATACAAAAAATTTAGCCGGGTGTGGTGGCGGGCCCCTGTAGTCCCAGCTACTCAGGAGTCTGAGGCAGGAGAATGGCGTGAACCCAGGAGGCAAAGCTTGCAGTGAGCCAAGATCGTGCCACTGTACTCTAGCCTGGGCAACAGAGTGAGACTCCGTCTAAAAAAAAAAAAAATTTGCTGGGCATGGTGGCATGAGCCTGTAGTCCCAGCCATTGGGGAGGCTGAGGTAGGAGGATCACTTGAGCCCAAGAGGTCGAGGCTGCAGTGAGCCAAGATCGTGCCACTGCACTCCAGCCTGTGTAACAGAGACCCTGTCTCAAAAAAATTTTTTTAATAAAAATATATTATAGAAGAAGCTGGGGGCAATGGCTCAGCACTTTGGGAGGCCAAGGTGGGTGGATCTCAAGTCCAGGAGATCAAGACCAGCCTGAGCAACATGGTAAAATCCCATCTCTACAAAAATACAAAAATTAAGCCAGGCATGGTGGTGTGCGCCTGTAGTCTCCACTACCTAAGAGGCTGAGGTGGGAGGATCACCTGAGCTCAGGAAGCTGAGGCTGCAGTGAGCTGAGATCACACCACTGCACTTTAGCCTGGGCAAGAGTGAGACCCTTTTTCAAAAAAAATAGTAAATAAAAGAAAAAGAAAAAAATGTTTAAATAATATATAAAACTATGAAATTGCAATATATTGTTAGGACAGACGGTACCTACATAGATTAAGCTCTCTATATATTTGCTAAATATTGGCAGAGAAACAGAGGGAAAAGATATCAGGATGTCAACAGTGGTTACTCCTTGTGGTGAAATTATGAATAGTTTTAAATGTCTTCTTTGGTTAGTTGTATTTTCCAAATTTCCTACAATATAAAGGCATTTTATAACTGGAAAATGTAAGTTATTAAAGATAAAACCAAAAAAGCTTCATGTCTAATTAATAAGGCATTTATCACAGGGGATTTTTAAATATATTTTCAATCATGTACATTAAACAAGGAGTGATGGTCTAGACTTGCTGGCATATTACACAAAAGGTTTAATATTCTTTTCATGCCTTTAAAGAATGAATCAAAAAATGTTTGAAGTATCTTCAAAACATACAAGAAGTTTTTTATAACATTTTCCTTAGGTTCTTACTATATTGGGCTTACAGGAAAAAAAAAAGATTAAAAAAATTTTCAAGTTCTGTACGACAAATATGAAAAGGATAAAAATAAATCTATTGGGCCAGGTGCCTTGGCTCACGCCTGTAATCCCAGCACTTTGGGAGATCGACACAGGCAGATCATGAGGTCAAGAGATCAAGACGATCCTGGCCAACATGGTGAAACTCCATCTCTACTAAAAATACAAAAATGAGCTGGACATGGCGACCTGCCTGCAGTCCCAGCTACTCGGGAAGCTGAGGCAAGAGAATTGCTTGAACCTAGGAGGTGGAGGTTGCAGTGAGCTGGATCGCGCCACCGCACTCCAGCCTGGTGACAGAGCAAGACTCCGTCTTAAAAAATGAATAAATAAATAAGTCTACTATCTACTTAAACAGTCCATTATAATATATAGACCAAAATAGTTACTCATAAATGCTGGAATTGAAACTAAAATTGATTCAACAAATGTTTCTTGAGTATCTACTGATGATAGGGGCTGTTATAGGCACTGGAGGTACGATGATGGATAATATAGTCCCTGCCCTCCAGAACAGGACAAACATGCAAACAACAATCACAACATGTGCCAAGTACAGCAACGCACACGGAACAGTGGCTGCACAGAGGAGAAGGGGAGTGGTTAGCTCTCTGCCAACATTAGTGATTAGATACAGAAAAAGAAAAATGTAAACTGGTATTTGAATAAGAAGTTCACCAAGATCACAGGCGTGAACAAAATTCCTTGGACACTAGATACATAACAAGGAGATTAACTAATATATGGGATAGAAAATAAACAACATGAGTGAAGATGTGACTCTATTTGGCTGTGGTGAATTTGAGATTCCTGTGGGAAACAGAGATGAAGATGTTCAATAAGAAACTAGCAGGCTGGGCATGGTATCTCACACCTGTAATCCCAGCACTTTGGGAGGCCAAGGTGGGCAGATAGTTGAGGTCAGGAGTTGGAGGCCAGCCTGGCCAACATGGCGAACACTGTCTCTACTAAACATACAAAAATTAGCCAGGGGTGGTGGCACATGCCTGTAGTCCCAGCTACTTGGGAGGCTAAGGCACAAGAATCACTTCAACCCGGGAGGTGGAGGTTACAGTGAGCTGAGATCATGCCACTGCACTCCAGCCTGGGTGACAGGGCGAGACCATGTCTCAGAAAAAAACAAAGGGCCGGGGGCGGGTGGCTCATGCCTGTAATCCCAGCACTTTGGGAGGCCGAGATGGGCGGATCACCTGAGGTCAGGAATTCCAGATCAGCCTGGCCAACATGGTAAAACCCTGTCTCTACTAAAAATACAAAAATTAGCCAGGCGTGGTGGTGGGCCCCTGTAATCCCAGCTACTTGAGAGGCTGAGGCAGGAGAATCCCTTGAACCTGGGAGGTGGAGGTTGCAGTGAGCCGAGAACACATCATTGTACCCCAGCCTAGGTGACAAGAGTGAAACTCTGTCTCAGAAAAAAAAAAAAAAAGAAAGAAAGAAAAAGAAAGTAGCTAGCTAATAACAGTTTAAGTACAAGAAAACAGTTGTAGGTTAGAATTTTTTTTTTTTTTTTTGAGACGGAGTCTCGATCTGTCAGCCAGGCTGGAGTGCAGTGGTGCAATCTCGGCTCACTGCAAGCTCTGCCTCCCGGGTTCACGCCATTGGCCTGCCTCAGCCTCCCGAGTAGCTGGGACTACAGGCGCCCACCACCACACCCGGCTAATTTTTTGTATTTTTAGTAGAGACGGGGTTTCACCATGTTAGCCAGGATGGTCTTGATCTCCTGACCTCATGATCCGCCTGCCTCGGCCTCCCAAAGTGCTAGGATTACAGGCGTGAGCCACCGCACCTGGCCTGTAGGTTAGAATTCAAATACCAGCTACTCAGGGGGCTGAGGCAGGAAGACTGCCTGAGCCCAGGAGTTCGAGACTGCTGTGAGCTATAATTGCACCACTGTATTCCAACCTGGGTAACAGAAGGAGATCCTGTCTCTAAAAATAAACAAATAATAAAATAATTTAAATAGTGGGAGTTATCATCATATAAGTGGTCATTAAAATCAAAGGAATAAATGAGAACCCTCACTGGGAGAAAAGCAACATTTATTTAAGGCAAAGGAGGCCAAGGAAGAGGAGTTGGCAAAAAACGACTAAGGGTGGAGAGAGGACACAGAAGAGGGTGGCAGCAACTGAAACCAAGGGAGCAATGTGTTTCAGGGAATGGGATGGGTACAAAAGAAAGGGCAAGAAAGACAAGGCCTGAAAACACCAATTGCTTTGGCAAATAGAAGGCCACTGACGAGCTCCAAGAGTATCTCCAGTGGAATTCAGACAGGCAAAAACATAGGTTTTAGTAAACAGAGGAGTGAATGGGGGATAAAAAGGAGACTGCACCAGACTCCTTTAAAGCAACTTCCTTCTGAAGAGAAAGTAACAGCTTCACTTTTAGGATATTAGACACCTGCGCATGTTTAAAGATTGTAAGGCAAGAGCCAAGAGAGGGGCAAACCTTGGCATACAGGGGAAAGGAGGAACGAGGGATGGAGTGGGATCCTAGAGGAGCCTGAGGAAGAAAAGCCCAAGGGAAGGATGGCCCTGAAGACCAGGAAGGCACTGCACCAAGGCTGGCGGGCAGGAAAGACGGCAAGGATCATGAAGAGGATGGTTAAGGGGCAGGGAGCCAGGGGGAGAGCGCCTATCTGATGACTGCCAATTTCCAGAATAAGAAAAGGGACAGATTTGTAGGTACCTGAGGAGGAGCGAGGACTCTTCCTATAAGACAGGATGGTAGGAAAGAAAAAAATGGGTCACGGGGTCAATACAGTCATAGAGATTGTTTTATTGTTTTTAAGAAAGAGAAAGAAACAGAGCCAGTTAAATTTCACCAAGAAAAGGAAAAATCAACAACTTACATTGCCTTATGCCTAAAGCCCACAGGTATCAGTTTTAAGATAGGCATTTGACTAAAACATATTCTTAAAGCAATTTGGACATTCTCTCATGTTCAAAGCAATTGATACTACATATTCAAAGCAATTTGACACTACATGTTCAAAGCAATTGACATTACACGCATCAGAATTAGTCTAGTTGTGCAGCCCAACCACACTCTAAAGATTTTCTGACTATGAAACTTTAGACTTAACCAAATAAGCAATACCTAGAGGATAAATTCCAAAATGCTAACAGGCATTTTCACTGCTTTTCCCTTATAATCTTTTATAACTTTAGAAAGGAATGGCAGGGGTGGGGAGGAGACTGGCACCTTCTCTTATCTCCTCTTGGAAATGAATTAATAAAAATGAAGTACAGGCCGGGCATGGTGGCTCATCTCTGTAATCCCAGCACTTTGGGAGGCCAAGGCAGGTGGATTGCTTGAGCCCGGGAGTTCGAGACCAGCCTGGGTAAACTATCAAGACCCCATCTTTTCAAAAATACAAAAATTAGCCGGGCATGGTGGCACGTGCCTGTAGTCAGCTACTTGGGAAGCTGAGGTGGAAGGATTGCTTGAGCCAGGGAGGTCAAAGCTACAGTGAGCCATGATTGCACCACTGCACTCCAGCCTGTATGACAGAGTGAGACCCTATTTCAAAAATATTTATATACTTTTTTGAAATATATGTATTTATATATTTATATATTTGAAAATATATATTTTTGAAATATATATTTCAAAAACATATATTTTTGAAATATATATATTTGAAAAACATATATTTTTGAAATATATATTTGAAAAATATATTTTTTGCAATATATATATTTGAAAATATATATATTTTTGAAATATATATTGAAAAATATATATTTTTGAAATATATATTGAAAAATATATATTTTTGAAATATATATTGAAAAATATATATTTTCAATATATATTTGAAAAAAATATATGTTTGAAATATATGTTTGAAAAATATATATTTTGAAATATATGTTTGAAAAATATATATTTTTGAAATATATGTTTGAAAAATATATATTTTTGAAATATGTTTGAAAAATATATATTTTTGAAATATGTTTGAAAAATATATTTTTTTGAAATATGTTTGAAAAATACAATTTTTTGAAATATGTTTGAAAAATACATTTTTTGAAATATGTTTGAAAAATACATATTTTTGAAATATGTTTGAAAAATACATATTTTTGAAATATGTTTGAAAAATACATATTTTTGAAATATGTTTGAAAAATACATATTTTTGAAATATGTTTGAAAAATATATATTTTTGAAATATGTTTGAAAAATATATTTTTGAAATATGTTTGAAAAATATATTTTTGAAATATGTTTGAAAAATATATATTTTTGAAATATGTTGTTTGAAAAATATATATTTTTGAAATATGTTGTTTGAAAAATATATATTTTTGAAATATGTTGTTTGAAAAATATATATTTTTGAAATATGTTTGAAAAAATATATATTTTTGAAATATGTTTGAAAATATATATTTTTGAAATATGTTTGAAAAATATATATTTTTGAAATATATGTTTGAAAAATATATATTTTTGAAATATATGTATAGATATTTCCTGCACTGCTGGAGTGCAGTGGCACAATCAGCTCACTGCAGCCTCGACCTCCCAGGCTCAGGTGATTCTCTCAACTCAGCCTCCCAAGTAGCTGAGACTACAGGTGCACACACCACCATGCCCAGCTAATTTTTGTATTTTTTTTGTAGAGATGGGGTTTCGCCATGTTGCCCAAGCTGGTCTCGAATCCTGGGCTCAAGCGATCCACTGCCTTGGTCTCCCAAAGTGCTAGGATTACATGCGTGAGCCACCATGCCCAGCCCAAAAATATTTTTTTATAGCAAAATACTTTCCCGGTGGCTCTAACACCCAGGCAAAATAGCACAACTCCAGAAATATCTGTAATTTAAAAACTGAGAAAACCTCCTAAAAATGATAGCAATACTAATTAGATCATTATAATAAAATGATCTTTATATTCCTTTCAGCTACACTACAAAGAAACTACTAATAAAATGTTTCAAACCAAGGAATAAAGCCATTCATCACAATTTTTTTTAAAGAGATGGGGACTCGCTTTGTTGCCCTGGCTGATCTCAAACTCCTGGGATTAAGTGATTTTCTATCTTGGCCTCCCAAAGCACTGGGATTACAGGCGTGCACCACTGCACCCAGCCACATTTCTTTTCTCATCCAAGAACCATCCACTAAATGTGGACTGAAAGTCCACTGCTGTCTATGTAGACTTGAATATCTAGAATGCCCATGAGTATCTGAAACCTTAACCCTTAGGTGAACATTCAGGTAGTTATCCCACCATCAGGTGTCCAACATGACAGCCACCAGAAGCTGCAGTTTCCCTGTTGCCACCAGGCCTGCATCGCCTTCCCTAATTCTAATACCACACAAGGGGATGAATCGATACCCAATTACTTGAAGGCTTACCACGTTCTAGGCATTGTTCTAAACTCCGATGACACTAATGAATAAAACCAGGCCTTACACTAGGAGAACTTTTAAATGTTATAAGGAAGACAAGTGTACAAATAAACTATCCACATTTCTGGAGAGAGGTCTGACCTGCTCTCTCCATCTCCAATATCACCTAGAGCCCCTTGATAAGCCCTCATGGCAACCTGCCATGATATGTGAGTCTGTGGGTATCGGTGTGTTCATTTCTTTGGCTGTCCCTAGACTGTAAACTCGATGAGAACAAGTGCCTCGTGTCTATTCTGTTCCTCTATTATATCCCTAGCAAGGTGCCTAGAACACAGCAGGCAACCAAATATTAGTTAATCGGATGGATGGATGGGCGGATGGATGAGGAATTAGTCCTTTGAAAACAAAGCAATCCAGTCTCCCTATAGGAAGGTCTACAGGCAATGCCTTACAAAAGGTATATCTAGTGACATAAAATTAACAGTCTTTTTTTCTAATAAGCCATGGGAAATACATTTTTAAAAATACATACTGCCAGACCCAGTGGCTCACACTCGTCTGTAATCCCAGCATTTTGGGAGGCTAAGGCGGGCCAATCACCTGAGGTCAGGAGTTCAAGACCAGCTTGGACAACATGGCGAAACCCCGTCTCTACTAAAAGTACAAAAATTAGCCGGGCGTGGTGATGGGCACCTGTAATCCCAGCTACTCAGGAAGCTGAGGCAGGAGAATCGCTTGATCCCAGGAGGTGGAGGTTGCAGTGAGCCAAGATCGCACCACTGCACTTCAGTCTGGGTGACAAGAGCGAGACTCCATCTCAAAAAAAAAAAAAAAAAAAATTATACCAAAAATAACAAAAAAGGGAGAAATTGTTTAAAACACAACCCCCCAGATTATTGAGGTTGATAACTACTTTCTTAATTTGATGCATCTTTTATTTGTAAACTATTTAATTTCCATTAATTTCTGACTAAAAGCTACCTTTAGAAGAAACTTCAAAATTGATTTTTTAAAGAATCACCCAAATTCATATGTTGAACAGATTTTTAAAAAACATTCTTCCAAATCATGAGAGCTTATTCCAGAAAAGCGCTTTGTCTCTGATGTTTAAGCCAAAAGAAGAAGATAAGCATTCCCAAATGCAGCTGGTCACAATGGATTGCAGCCATCTCTATCAGTGCACATGGTATTTTTCAAGACCACTTTTCAGCTGCTCTTCTCACATTCACGCAATTCCAAGCTCTGTTTTTAGATTAATGAGATTTTCATGGCCATGAGAATGTTTTCCGGGAAATAATTACATGGAAAATATTTTGAGCTTCAAAAATCAAGAGATAAGAGACCATTTTTGCCCTATGTTTTCTCTCCTCCAAGGTCCACTAGGGAAATTTTTAAATTCTTTTGAGGAAAGAAAATTTACATTTTGTTGCTTTATAAATATCATAAAATTACTTAAACTGGTGACCATATTTGATAGTCTATGCCACTGAATCCCTACTTAATATAGTAGATAAGTTCTGTGGCCCCAACAGTTCTGAAATATTGACAAAGATTTTAAAACTTACAACTCAAAGGGCAATGACTTGTTAAATTTGGTTGGAGTCTATTATTTTATCATTTGAACTGCTTACTACTTTTCTTTACAATTCCAGCTTAATATCTACAGAATTGGCCAGGTGCGGTGGCTCACACCTGTATTCCCAACATTTTGGGAGGCCAGGGAGGGCAGATCACTTGAGGCCAGGAGTTCGAGACCACCCTGGCCAACATAGCGAAACCCCATCTTTACTAAAAAATACAAAACTTAGCCGGGTGTGGTGGTGCACGCCTGTAATCCCAGCTACTGGGGAGGCTGAGGTACAAGAATCACTTGAACCTAGGAGGCAGAGGTTGCAGTGACCCAAGATCACACCACTGCAGTCCAGACTCTGTCTCAAAAAAAAAAAAAAAAAAAAATTATAGAACCAAGATAGAAAATTCCTAGAGAAATCAAAGATAATAAAATTCAACAATAAGAGCTAATTCACCCGAGTGCCAAAAACTGAAAATATTTAACAATGTGCCCTTTTCAGGAATAGAGTTCTTAAAGGTAATAGAAAAGTTAAAATCTCAGACATCCAGGCTTAATTCACCTAGTCATACATATAACAACATGCAGTTGTAAATCTTAAAACATCAGAGAAGTATGGGGGTTCCTCAAAAAATTAAACAGATAATTACCTATGATCCAGCAATTCTACTTCTGGGTATATACCCAAAAGAACTAAAAGCAAGGAATCAAACAGATATTTGTATTCCCATGTTCACAGGAGAAGTAACCTAAATGTCCATTGACAGATGAATGGAAAAACAAAATGTGACATATACAAGGGAATATAATTTAGCCTTTAAAAGGAAGGATGGGCGTGGTGGCTCATGCCTGTAATCCCAAGACTTTGGGAGGCCGAGGCAGGCGATCACTTGAGGTCAGGAATTCCAGCCCAGCCTGGCCAACAGACCACGGAAACCCCATCTCTATTAAAAATACAAAAATTAGCTGGGCATGGTGGCACACGCCTGTAATCCCAGCTACTGGGGAGGCTGAGGCAGGAGAATCACTTCAACCTGGGAGGCAGAGGTTGCAGCAAGCCAAGATCGTGCTACTGTACTTCAACCTGGGCAACAGAGTGCGACTCTGTCTCAAAAAAAAAAAAGGCCGGGCGCGGTGGCTCACGCCTGTAATCCCAGCACTTTGGGAGACCGAAGCGGAAAGATCACGAGGTCAGGACACCAAGACCATCCTGGCTAACATGGTGAAATCTCGTCTCTACTAAAAAAAAAAAAAAATACAAAAAATTAGCCGGGCGTAGTGGCGGGCGCCTGTAGTCCCAGCTACTGAGGAGGCTGAGGCAGGAGAATGGCGTGAACCCGGGAGGCGGAGCTTGCAGTGAGCCAAGATGGCGCCACTGCACTCCAGCCTGGGCGACAGAGCCAGACTCCCTCTCAAAAAAAAAAAAAAAAAAAAAAAGTCATTAAATTAAAAAAAATTGAAATCCTGAATATTGTGTTTCTCATTTCTTGCTCTCCAAATTTCAGCAGATTCAGGTAACTTTTTGGCCAGGTGCAGTGGCTCACGGCTGTAACCGCGGCACTTTGGGAAGTTGAGGCGGGCGGATCACCTAATGTCAGGAGCTCGAGACCAGCCTGGCCAACATGGTGAAACCCCGTCTCTACTAAAAACACAAAAATTAGCCTGGTGTGGCGGTGCGTGCCTGTAGTCCCAGCTACTGGGGAGGCTGAAGCACAAGAATGGCTTGAGCCCGGGAGGCAGGGGTTGCAGTGAGCCGAGATCCCACCACTTTGCACTACAGCCTGGGCGACAAAGCAAGACTGTCTCAATCAATTGATTGAGGAAGGAAATTCTGACACATGCTAGAACATGGATGAACCTGGAATACATCATGCTAAGTGAAATAAATCACTCACAAAAGGACAAATATTATATGATTCCACTTAGATGAGACAGCTAAAATAGTCAAAGTCATACAGACAAAACAGAATGGTGGTTGTCAGTGGCTGGAGAAGGGAGGAAGAAATAGGGAGTAATGTTTAACGGGAACAGAGTTTCAGTTTGGGATGCAGGAAGAGGTTCTGGGGATGGACAGTGGTGATAGCTGTACTACAATGTGAATGTACGCAATGCCACTGAATAATACACTTAACAATGGCTAAAACAGGCCAGGTGTGATGGCTCACGCCTGTAATCCCCCGCTGCTTTGGGAGGCTGAGGCAGGAGGATAGCCTGAGGCCAGGAGTTTAAGACCAGTCTGGGCAACACAGCAAGACCCCAGTCTCTACAAAAAAAAAAAAAAAATTAATTACCAAGTGTCATGGTGTGCACTTATAGATCCAGCTACTTGGGAGGCTGAAGCAGGAGGACTACTTGAGCCCGGGAGTTCAAGGCTGCAGTGAGCTATGACCATGCCACTGCACTCCAGCTCTGGGCAACAGAATGAAACACTTTTTAAAAAAAAAAAACCAACCAACCAACCAACCAACAACAACAAAAAAACCTAAAAGGGCAAATTTGATGTTACGTACATTTTATCACACACAAAAAATCAGGAAGCATCTAAAATATGACTGGCACAATTGCCAAATGGCACTTGTACTTTTTTTTTCTTTTTTTTTGAGACAAGGTCTGTCACTAAGGCTGGAGTGCAGTGGCACAATCTCAGCTCACTGCAACCTTCACCTCCTGGGCTCAAGTGATCCTCCCACCTCAGCCTCCCAAGTAGCTGGGACTACAGGCACATGCCACCATGCCCAGCTAATTTTCGTATTTTTTGTAGAGTCGGGGTTTCGTTGTGTTGCCCAGGCTGGTCTCAAACTCCTGGGTTCAAGCGATCTGTCCACCTCAGCCTCCCAAAGTGCTGAGATTACAGGCGTGAGCCACTGCATCCAGCCAGCATTTGTACTCTTTTTATTTTTGAGATGGAGTTTCACTCGTTTCCCATGCTGGAGTGCAATGGCGCCCTCTCGGTTCACCACAACCTCTGCCTCCCAGGTTCAAGTGATTCTCCTGCCTCAGCCTCCCGAGTAGCAGGGATTACAAGCATGTGCCACCATGCCTGGCTATTTTATATTTTTAGTAGAGATGGGGTTTCTCCATGTTGGTCAGGCTGGTCTCGAACTCCTGACCTCAGGTGATCAGCCCACCTCGGCCTCCCACAGTGCTGAGATTACAGGCGTGAGCCACCACACCTGGCCCTATACTCCTAATAAAGACAAAGGGAGACTATTCAAAAATTATTAAAAATATATGTTGCAATTAGTTTTTAAACTCTCAGATACTGATTTTATGAATGCTGTTACATTAATATTTAAAATACATTGTATGCTAGAAATTTGAATGAGAAAAATTAAATGTCTATGAACAAAAACATCTTATAAACTAAATCTTAAAAACATAAAAACCAGTACTGTGCTTAGCCCTGCGTTCCAAAGTAGTTAGCTGCCTTTTTTTTGAAACAGGGTCTCAGTCAATTGCCCAGGATGGAGTGCAGTGGCACAATCATGGCTCACTGCAGCCTCAAACTCCTGGACTCAAGCAATCCTCCCATTTTGGCCTCCTGAGTAGCTGGGACCACAGGTGCACACCACCATACCCGGCTAATTTTTGTATCTTTTATAGAGATGCGGTCTGGCTATGTTGCCCAGGCTGGTCTCAAACTCCTGGCCTCAAGGAATCATCCTGCCTTGCCTTCCAATGTGCTGGAATTACAGGTATGAGCCACCTCGCCCAGCCTGTAGTTAGCTGCTTAATGGTGTGTTTTTTCCTGACGTTATGTTCTTTTAATACCAGCAAGGTATTAAAGATTAAAGTCACTACATAAAAACATGGCAATGGCAAAAAAAATACTTATTTGCTCTAACTATGATTAGTTGCTAGCAATCAGTAATTTCTCTGATGCAATCATATACCTACATGTATGTACGTGTGTATACATTATGCACATATGTGCATAGATACACATATTATGTATACAGAAAACCCTGACATTTGTGATGACATAAACAAATGCATTTTTTGCTTGTTTTAGAAACTGAACATTGGTAAACAAATTCATATTTAATCTAACTCTGATTCTAGAGCTGAAGCAACTGAAAAGCCCAAAGGCCAAGTTAATTGCCAAGTGTTAACAGTAGAGTCACAGCTAGAACGTAGAAGGGGTGAAATAATGCAACATATTCTATTTTATTTTTATTTATTATTTTTTGAGATGGAGTCTCGCTCTGTCACCTAGGCTGGAGTGCAGTGGCACGATCTCTGCTCATTGCAAGCTCCGCCTCCCGGGTTCACATCATTCTCCTGCTCAGCCTCCCAAGTAGCTGGGATTAAAGGTGCCCACCACCACACCCGGCTAATTTTTTTGTATTTTTTTAGTAGAGCCGGGGTTTCACTGTGTTAGCTAGGATGGTCTCCATCTCCTGACCTCGTGATCGGCCCGCCTCAGCCTCCCAAATTGCTGGGATTACGGGCGTGAGCCACCGCACCTGGCATTGCTATGTATTTTATAAAATTCAATTCAGCTGCAAAAGTTAAAGGCCATTGATTCTCATTAGTGTTCCTGTGTAAGCACTGAGGAAGTTGAATCAATTATGTTTTGGGTGTCTCATTTTAAAAAGCTTTATTTATTAACTGAAAAGAATACCTAAAACACGGCAATTTAAGGAAAACGGAGCAAATTATAAAGCCTATTTTGGGAAGCACTAACCTGTATTGTTTTAAGTTATAAGACAAAATTTTAATCACTTAATTTTTAATTCAGTGAAACTTTTTCTCTAACTTCCTCAATAAGTCTTTGTGCCCTAATAAAAAGCATTCATCTCCCAGAGGAGAAATGATGGAGAATTGACCACAATTATGTGTCATCTGATGGTTTATAAAGCATTGAAATCATAAAGTGTTTATACCAAATTATTATTTACTTTATATTTGATAAATTTACATTACCTTCTCTTATTCCCATCCATTCCACACCCACACTGACTTGGATGCCATACAGACATAATAAAAAGCCAACCATATCACCGGGTATTTATTTTACCCATGTTCGATTGGAAATTTTAATGTTTCTTAAAATTAGTAAAAATTAAATAAGCTTCATAGCTTTGCTTAATGAAGTTGTTTAAAATAACTTTAGGTGCTATAATTTTAGCTGCTTTAACAATTAAGCACTAACCCCCAGATGCACCCCTGATTTGAACTTCAATTTGACAGATTCTGAAAACTATTAACTACTGTTTCAAAACAGAGCAGGTGCGAAGAGCAGAGAACCATACAAATTTAACAAATCAAGTTTAGTAATAAAAATCCTAGCAAGGAGGCTGATTGTTACCTTTTAATGATAAAATTCCCTAAATTTTAGAAAAATGCATTAAAATTTTCCCATTTCAATTATTTCACATTTGAAAATTATCTTTCAAACTCAATTAAACTCATGTATAATAATACTGACCATTTATGCATCACAGAAATACCTCTTTAAAGAAAAACTTTAAACACAAAGTAAAAACATGTGGTTACTTTCCATTGTCACATGATAGGAAATTGTACAGTTAAAGACTGCTTTCACTATACAGTAATTTCCTACTTGCAGGCTGATAAATAAAAGTAAAGTGAGCGACCTAGTTTATCTTCCTAGTAATAGCATTAAAACTATTTCTTATACTAGCCCACCTCACACAGCCCCCTTAATACTGACAGTACAGACACAGCATTAGTGGCAGAGGCTATGTGAGGAAAAACATTTCTAGGGACCAAGAACATCACATAAGATACTTATATGACACCACGATCATAAATATACATATACTATACAGATTACCTGACAATGTCTTTTCTTAAACTTCATGAATTGTTAGTATAAGCTGGTGACTGCAGTGTTAAAACCTGTCCTCTTTCTAGGAAATTCAGAGAACTTGCTAGGTCATCAAAAAAGCTCTGATTGCCAAAGTTCAGACTCAGCTTGGAAGAAGTGACAAGGTTCTGAAGGATATCAAATTTCTCACACGCACTTGATACATTCTCTTTTCTCCACTAAGTTATTCGTTTGGCTGATTTCTACTTTCTGCCTACTACTTTTCTCAATGAATACATATAATGTATAAAAGCTCAGCTTCCAGTAATGTCAAGAGGTAAGAAACTGACACAGTTCCAACTTAAAAATATTATGATCAGCTATACAGATGTATCTCTGAGTAAAATAAAGCCACAAGGAGAAAATTTGTAATGTATTAATATTTAACCGGCATTGCGCCATGTTATTACTCAAAAAAGACTGGCTGTATTCTTCAACCTAATTGTTGGTTCCAAAACAGTATCATTTCCCCTTGTTTTGAGGAAATGATGGGGAGAATTTTTTTTTTTTTTTTTTTTTTTTTTGAGAGGGAGTTTCGCTCTTGTCGCCCAGGCTGCAGTGCAACGGCATGATCTCCATTCACAGTAATCTCCGCCTCCTGGGTTCAAGGGATTCTCCAGCCTCAGCCTCCCAAGTGGCTGGAATTACAGGCGCCCACCACCACGCCCGGGCTAATTTTTGTATTTTTAGTAGAGACAGGGTTTCATCATTTTGGCCAGGCTGCTCTCGAACTCCTGACCTCAAGTGATCCGCCCGCCTCGGCCTCCCAAAGTGCTGGGATTACAGGCTTGAGCCATGGCACCCGGCCAGGAATACTTTTATAGAAATAATACCTGTGGCTCACACCTGTAATCCCAGCACTTTGGGAGGCCGAGGCAAGTGGATCATAAGGTCAGGAGTTTGAGACCAGCCTGAACAACATGGTGAAACCTCGTCTATACTAAAAATACAAAAATTAGCCAGGCATGGTGGCATGTGCCTGTAATCCCAGCTACTTGGGAGGCTGAGGCAGGAGAATCACTACAACCCGGGAGGCAGAGGTTGCGGTGAGCCGAGATCGTGCCACTGCACTCCAGCCTGGGCAACAGAGCGAGACTCTGTCTCAATTAAAAAAAAAAAAAAAAAAGAGAGAGAGAGAAATCATACCTGACTGCTCTGAATCAAAGTCGGCTAGAATAATACATGCAAAAACAAGCAGCCTCCAGAGAGAAGAATTAGCCACCCACCATAAGTTTCTGCTGATTCACAACGAGATATTTAAGCAAGTGTCATTTTCATAAACAACCTTCACAAAATACTACACTGAGATAACAAATGTTTCAGATTAACGTACTCAAACTTTGGCAGTTAACTTCTATTTTGACTATCTGTTGCTCAATGCTGGAGAAGAATTACACTGCCTGGGAGAAATGAAAAAGAATAGTTAAATTTTAAGAAAGGAATGTTAGACAGTTTTCTCCTCTTTTCCCCCTATAAATTGTAGACAAAGCCCACCTAGTGGTTTAGAATTAGGGAATTAAAAGGTGGATTTTGTTACTATGCTGTAATTAAGAATTTTTCACAATTCCAGCTTGGGGGAGGGGAGGGAGGGGGTGGTTCAGAATTTATACCTATCAAACTGCAAAAAATTCATTGTATCGGGGTTAAACTGCAAATACTTCTACCCCTCAAAACCAATCTGCAAATTATTTCCCAAATGCTGAGTGAAGAGGTGAGGAGGTTCCAAACTCCAAATCCAGAATGCACCTATTACAGGGCAAAGAATGAAGTTTTCAGGGAAAACACATCACCGATTTTAAAGCTGATTTAATTATATTATTAACTATTCACAGACACCTAATAGCCACATTTGCAACATTCAAGCAACCTTATTTAAGCTAACAATATCACACTGCCCACAGTTCCATTTCACAATACCATCTGCCTAAAAACGACAACTTGAACTGAAAACTAATACTAAATCAGGATAACCCTTTTCAATGCCTCCTGCCAATCATTAGGGCAGCAGGATAAGTGAATTGTTAAAGTCTATTGTGCAGCTGCGCTCTCATTCAGTTTCGGAATCTCCTTTGGATATTCGTTCATGCTTGTAGAACCGACCACGCGGCACATTGGGAAACGGTCACATGAACAATGCGTGACTTCCATTGTGCATCAATCCTCCTCTTGTTAGGAGGAAATTAAAAAGTCACATGGACACACGAAAGTACTAAGAAGGCACGCAGCTGAAGATCTGGTGGGGGATGCATGCGGCACCAGCATGGTCGTGGCACCCGAGTGGAAGTGCAACAAACGCCAACATCTTGTTACTTTTAACGCCTAACTTCCTGCAGCGCTGGAACAGCCAGCGGCCGCCGGGAAGCCGAGCTCGGCTGCAGCCCTGCGTCGCCGCACCACGACCCGACCATCCTCTGAGACGCCCGGGACAGGAGCGCCCACCCCCAACCAGGCGCGGACAGACCTCCCGAGCGCAGCCCGGCGGGAACCCGTCAGCGCGGGAACCGGCCTCGAACTCCAGGCGTGGACAGCCGCGAGAAACTGACCTACGCGGTCACCCGGGCTCCCAGAGCTCCCGTGGCGGCGGCCACGACCGCAGGCTTCCCGTCCGCCCGCCCCACGTCGAGGAAGTGGTCGTCACCGACTCCGGCTGGCACTCCCCGAGGACGCTCGAGCCCGCGTAACGTCTGTCGCCGGGACCCGGCTCCGGGACCAGGGCGGAGCGCGAGGTGGCGCCGCCCCTCCCCACAGCCCGCCCCTGGAACGCGCATCCTCCTGGCGAGCTGGCATCCCTCCCGACACGTGACCGCAGCGGGGACACGCCCGTTCCCCGCCCACTCCCCGCCCCTGCCTGGCCCGCCCACGCCCCCGGCCCGCTCCTGTCTCGCCTAGGCCGCCGGCGCTGGTTCCAGGTTTTGCCAATTACTAGGGAGGCGCAAAGCCTTCGCGCTCCTCCCACCACACCCCGAGGGAAGAAGTGGCAGGCCTTACCCGGAGACTACAAGGAACAGCCCGTGAGAGCCAGTGGAAGACTCCCGTCCCCAGGCAAAATATAAGTCCTGGGTTAATAGTCTGGAAGTCTGTCATTAAGCAATACGTTATCCAGCTGCCCAGATTTTTTTCTTTTTTGCTTTGGCTGCAGCTCGACCCGTGGGAACTTAATTGGCAATGTAAATTAGACAATTTACAAAAAATACCTCCTTTTGCTTTCACCTGTGAAAGGAAGCGCTTAAAATGCCATACAGGTGTAACCATTATAGAATAGATACGCGTGAGACAAGGATTTACAAAATTTCCTCACCTCCTCTCCTCCAGATTCCATGCACAAGGCGTCTAGCTAGAGGAGTTAGCAAATAGTCTATAACGTGAAGGTTCAAACTCTAGTATAATTCCACCGTTTTTGTTTTTTTCTTTTTTTGAGGCAAGGTCTCACTGTCTCCCAAGCTGGAGTGTAGTGGTGCGATTTCGGCTCATTGCAGCATCGTCTTCTGGGTTCAAGCGATCCTCCGACCTCAGCTGGCCTACAGGCGGGTAATCAAGGGACTGGGACTACAGGCGCGCCCTGCCGCGCCCGGACAATTTTTGTATTTTTAGTAGAGACAGACTCTCCCTATGTTGCCCAGGTCGGTCTCCAACTCCTGGGCCTCCCAAAGTGTTGGGATTACAGGCGTAAGCCACCCCTGCAGGCCACAGCTTTGCTTTTTAAAAGCATTTCTGCATAACTAAAAAGACAGGAAATTATGAGCATACCAAAACTGATTTCTGCGTTCCTGAATTTTCTAAATGTATTTAATGAACATGTTCTTTTGCAATGAAAAAGTAATAGTTATCATTTTTAAAGGGACTGTAGTTTTTCCATCAAGTCTAGAAGCATATATTGAGAACCTATCATAGGCCCATTTGGTCATTGTGATATGTGTGAAACAGCATGTGGCAGATCTTTTGAAATGATGTTTTTGGATACCACAAGCAATCCTGCTGGTGTATCTCAGGCAGGCATCATCTTTTATTAACAAAGCAGGCACTTTACTAGCACAATACTTCAACTGCGAAATGTGTGGTAACTAAAGCAGCTGTATTTGGAAAAGAAGAAACCTCAGGGCTTACTATCTAAGGATATTGAACCATCTTTTTTTTTTTTTTTTTTTTTTGAGATGGAGTTTTACTCTTGTGCAGTGGTGCAATCTCGGCTCACTGCAACCTCTGCCTCCCAGGTTCAAGCGATTCTCCTGCCTCAGCCTCCTAAGTAGCTGGGACTATAGGCGCGTGCCACCATACCCGGCTAACTTTTGTATTTGTAGTAGAGATAGGGTTTCACTATATTTGTCAGTCTGATCTCAAACTCCTGATCTCAGGTGATCCACCCGCTTCAGCCTCCGAAGGTGCTGGGACTACAGGTGTGAGCCACCACACTCGGCCTTGAACCATCTTCATAGCCAAAATAAAACTACTGAAATAATGACAATAATAATTGGCTACAGAAATAATTTTCCATGATTCCATGAAAGGCTTCATTCTCTCTGTGATGATTTAATTACCTAAATTCACAACTTACACTTTGCAACTCCCTTCTACAGTTTGTAAATGAAAAACAGATTGCAATCAATAGGAGGATGAAGTATTAATCACTACAGTTATCAATAAGAGAAGTCCCAATCTTGATAGCATTACTATTTGTACTGTATTTTTAAAGGACTTTATTTGGTATTTCCATAAAATATGCAGAAAAGATATCTCATGGGCATTTATATTATTGACGGCTAGTACAGGTAAACTCACCATGATGGCATAACAGAATTCATTATTCTAGAACACTGTGTCTAATGGAATTTTCTGCGATGATAGAAATGTTCTATAATTCTACCTTGTCCAGTACAGTAGCCACTAGCCACATGTGGCTATTGAGCACTTGAAGTGTGGCCAGTGTGACTGAAGGTTTCAAGTTTTATTTAATTTAAATAGCCACATGTGCATAGCAGTTACCATATTGGGCAGTGCAGTTCTAGAATAACAAAACTATCACTAGATTGTCCCCGTCATATCATACTCTATTTTAAGAATCATTTGGCAGAAGTAGAACCTCTGGAACTAGTTAATAAATATTTTCCTTCATATTCCTTTCTGAGCTTTAAGTGGATAGATATTTTAACTTTACAGATGCGGCATATTAAAGTAACTATTAATATAATCCCTACATATATAAGTAGGAATTGCAATGGAAGCTCTGACTGGTTGTGAAATGGATTTGGGAGTATCTAACCCCTGGCCCTGCCATTCCCGGGCCTGCCTGACCCACACTGAAAAGTGAACCGGGTAACTTTAGACCAGGTTGGGCTTCATCAGAATTGCTCACTGCCTGGTTCAGACTGGATTCACCTTGGACTCTTTTGTTTCAGGAAACTTAGGAGCCCAAATCTCTCTACCGTCATCCCCCTCCCCGCATTCCAATGACCTCCTTCAGAATGTGATCCTCTTTAGATTGTAGTACCTAATATCTGTGTCCTTGCAGTTTTGTCTTAAGCCTGAGACACCCCAGAATGCACTTAGTGCATTGCATGTTTTAAAAACACTCCCCTGGTGCCAGGGTGACTTTGAAGTGCTGCAGGAACACGCTAAAAGCTTAAGTCTCATTAAAAGGAGGATTTTATGGACTGAGACTTTGGGGAGGGCTTTGGGTAATTACTGCCTGGAATACTGAAAAGTAGGTCAGATGTCACCAGGCGAATGCAGATAAACCATTGAGTTGAGGGAAATGAATCATTCCCTTATACCTACATATGAAAGACTTTGTAGTTACTATTAACTCCAGACCATCAAAGCTATGAGGTCATTGGGAGTTTTTCTCTCTTAAAAGTGGTCTAAATTTGTTATTTGTCATTTGTGCCATTACACTTAGTTTATTTAATAACAGGAATGAATTGGTATATTTTCAGATATTAAATTCTTTTGATCTAGACTTAATTTTGTACTCTCTTTTCCTGCAGGTATGACACACAGATGTCTAAGCAACTGCCTTCCAGCAGTGATTGATTTTGCTGGTTCCCCACACAAAAAGTTTGGAAGAGACCCTTATGTCTTCTGTAGAGTTTCTTGGTTGTAAGCAGCAAGCACTGGTGCTGGCTAACTTAAGCAAATAAAGAATATATCACGCAGACATCAAAGAAACAGCTGGAAATCTGGCTTGGCAAAGGCTGGATTAGGGCACTTCTGGGGATGTGGGTAGTAGGAATAGTCTATAGTTTTTCCTCGGTGCGAACACTGGGAAAGAATATGTTCCAATTATTTTCATTTTCCTATCTTTTTATTTTTCTTCAGAAGGAGCAGAGTTGAGAGATAGTCTTTCATAGCTTTTCCCATAAGGTATGTTCTCCTTGGGCAACATTTTCAACTCAACCTTTAGCCCTTAGCTTGCTTTTTCTTTTTTTTCTTTTTTTTTTTATTTATTTTTGAGACAGGGGTCTTGCTCTGTCACCCAGGCTAGAGTACAGTGGCATGATCATGGCTCACTGCAGCCTCAACCTCCCAGGCTCAAGCGATTCTCCCACCTCAGCCTCCCAAGTAGCTGGGACTACTGGCGTGAGCCACCATGCCCAGCTAAGTTTTGTTTATTTTTTATAGAGACAGGGTCACACTATGTTGCCCAGGGTGGTCTCAAACTCTGGTTTGAGCAATCTGCCCACCTTGGCCTCCCAAAGTGTTGGGATTACAGGCATGAACCACCTCACCTGGCTTTTCTTTATTCATCATGAATATACCCTGCTTAGCCTGGTCAACATGGAGAAACCCTGTCTCTACAAAACAAAAATTAGCCGGGCATGGTGGTGTGGCCTGTAGTCCCAGCTACTCAGGAGGCTGAGGTGGGAGGATCACTTGAACCTGGCAGGTGGAGGCTGCAGTGAACTGAGATCACATCACTGCACTCCAGCCTGGAAGACAGACAGAGACCCTGCCTCAAAAACAAACAAACAAAAAAGAATATATTCTGCTTTTCTATCCCTAATTGTCTGCTCAAGCAGTGTGCCTGACAGTCACATGACCCCTTCTAGGAAGCTTGGAAAGTGTGCCCTGCCTATTGCCCCTTTTTGAGGACTTCATTATGCAACCTACAATTCTTGGCTCGGCTGAAGGAGCAACAGCAGGGCCTCCTAAATGGCACCTTTCTATTAGGCTTACCAAAGGCCTGGTAGATGTGCTCTGCCCAACAGGAAATCTCTATACTGAGTAGCATTGAACCATCTAGATTTCTCTCTTGGGTAGGTTTAACCGTGACGCATGCAAAGGACAGTCCTTAGTCAAGGTAGATGCAGAAAGGCTCACAGAGGGAAGTGCGAGCAGAGAGTAAGCAGAAGCCATGGGACAGCCTAAAGGAGAATAGAGAAAAGATGACCAGGAGCGGCAGAAGCAAGAGCAGAGAGAGAATAATTGAGACCCTAGAGTGTGGAAACACTAGGGTAGGGAGCAAAGGATGGCGCCCCCTGCTGAGAGGTCCAGAATGGCAGGCTGCAGTTACATCTTCAACAACCTTCTGCAGCAGCGTGATGTCTCTGCTTTTATGTCTCTGTATTGTTGCAATAAATTCTTACTCTTTATCTGATGTAACCTGAGTGTTTTTCTATTCCTTGAGCCCAGAAAGAGCCTAATACACCATTACTACCCCCTTTCCTGTTCTCATCTCTCCCACTTTAATCTGTAACCAACAACCTTGTGGATACCTCCTTTCCTTTCAACAGCCATCTCTTCAGAGTCTCATGCTGTTCTTCGCTCTTCTGACTCTTCTAAAATGCATCTCTTTTCCAGATCCATACTAACCACCGCTATCTATGTCAGTCACCTGTCAGCACCTAATACAGGTCAAAGGCCCCATTCTCAATGAGTTACAATAGAAGGTGATTTTACTTCATTCACTGAAGTCACAAAGATCAAGGTTGGGAATCTCATGGGGCGGCAGTCTCTGGGCCTAAATTGGAAGTATGAACCAAATCACTGACTCTTGGTGTTAGATTTGGTAGAGTTGTCAGAAATCATCTAGTTCAACCTCAAGCCTAAAGCCAGACTGTCCTCAACCACATTAGGAAGAGGTTTTCCCCCCGTCTGTGGCTGGGAACTTTCCAGACTGGCAGGTCACTACTTCACAGTGCAGCCCAACCATTTTTTTTCCAACATTAAGAACGCGGGGCCAGGCATGGTGGCTTACGCCTATAATTCCAGCACTTTGCGAGGTCCAGGCGGACAGATTGTTTGAGCCCAGGAGTTCAAGACGAGACTGGGCAACATGACAAAACCTTGTCTCTACAAAAAATACCAAAAAAAAAAAAAAAAAAAAAAAAAGGCTGGGCGTGGTGGCACACACCTGTAGTCTGAGGCTGAGACCGGAGGATCCCTGGAGCCCAGAAGGTTGAGGCTGCACTGAGCCATGATCATGCCATTGCACTCCAGCAACAGAGTTAGAGGCTGTCTCAAAAAAACAAAAAAGTTTGAAGACAATGGTCATGAGCTACCTTGATATTTCTTTTCCAGGCTTACATTCCCCCATGTTTCAACCCATCTTCATGCTCCAACTGGTCATGGTAGTCTAACACAGTTAGACTAACATAGAATTAAACAAATCACAACTGTTTCTACGAAGCCAAAGAGGGTAGGGAAGTCTTATCTTAGTAAGTCCTATTATAATATCAACTTTTCTAAACCTATGGCCTTTTTTCCATACATATCATCTCTGACCTCTCCACTGCTCTCTGGTGGTAGCTAATTTTTCTCACTTAATAGAGACCTGAGGGAAGGAGGTGGTGGAGTTAGATTGGAGAAAGAAAGCAGGGAGTGCAGCAAAGAAGTTAAACATTTATATACAAATTCCTGGCCTCATGAAGTTTATAATCTAATTTGGTAGGCAAAGTATACAATTAAAACTCATAAAAAAGATAAGCCATAACAGCCAAAAATGGTAAGTAAAATAAATTCTAAAGGATTTAGGAAGACTAGAATAGAGAAGACATTTAGAAGTCCTGGTATTGGCCGAGCGCGATGGCTCACGCCTGTAATCCCAGCACTTTGGGAGGCCGAGGCAGGCGGATCCTGAGGTCAGGAGATCGAGACCATCCTGGCTAACACGGTGAAACCCCATCTCTACTAAAAATACAAAAAAAAATTAGCCAGGCACGGTGGCAGGCGTCTGTAGTCCCAGGTACTCGGGAGGCTGAGGCAGGAGAATGGCGTGAACCTGGCAGGCGGAGCTTGCAGTGAGCCGAGATTGCGCCACTGCACTCCAGCCTGGGCGACAGAGCGAGACTCCGTCTCAAAAAAAAAAAAAAAAAAAAAAAAAGAAGTCGTGGTATTTACACTTAGCCTCAGCTTTGTACAGGAAACACCAGGAAATGGGAAATGAGTACCCTCAACATAGTACATTTGAGAGATGCAGCAAGAAACAAAATATGAGAATATAATTGAGCAAGAGCTCAGGGCTATTTTAGAAACAGATTTTTCAATCATCCACAAATATCCATGATGTTGTATAACATTACCAATGGAAAGAAGATTGGGATAATGACATGTAAAGACTTAACAGACAGCCTGGGCAACATGGAGAAACCCCATCTCTACTGAAAATACAAATCTGAAGTGGGAGGATCACCTGAGCCTGGGGAGGACAAGGCTGTAGTGAGCTGTGATTGTGCCACTGCACTCCAGCCTGAGCAGTAGAGTGAGACCTCATCTTAAAAAAAAAAAAGACTTACCAGAACAGAGAATTTGTTTTCACCATTGATTAATTCATTTATTCATAAGTCAGTAAATGTATACATATTAACTTAGTAAATGAGATGATTTTATGAGTGGATATACATGCCAGACACTGTTTTAGGCTTGGTGAGAGATAAAAGATAAATCCAATAACAGTCCTTCTCTTCAAGGACTTAATCTAGTAATACAGATAAGATTAAATAAGACTTGTAAATCAGGTATATGAAGAAATTAAAAAATAGTAATAACCATGAGAAAAGTGCAGATAAAGGAGAAATAAGAGGAAGAAAATGTTTTGGCTTTGTTTTGTTTTCAGTAAGGGATGATCAGTGAATGCTTTACAGAAAAGGTGAGTTTTAAAGTTGCAATGGTTTGAATATGTCCCCCAAAAGTTCATGTATTAAAAACCTAATTGCCACTGTAACAGTATTAAGAGGTGGGAACTTTAAGAGGTGATTAGCAGGTGATAGCTCCGCCCTCATGAATGGATTAATGCTGTTATTTGGGAAGTGAGTTAGTTATCATGGGAGTGCGTTCCTGATAAAAGGATCAAGTTCAGCCTCCAATCCTGCTCTATCTCATGCTTGCACCTCCTCTCCATGTGGTGCCCTTCCACCATTGGACAACACAGCCCTAATCAGATGCAGTGCTATGCTCTTGGACTTCCCAGCCTCCAGAACTGAGAGGCAAATACATTTCTATTCTATATGTTACCCAGTTTGTGATACTCTGTGATAGAAGCAGAAAACAGAGTAAGGCAAAAGTTAAATGCTTAAGATGGATAGGATTTGAACATATGGAAATGATTAGAGAGCATGTTATGCAAATGAAATAGTATGAGCAAAACTGACCAAGGTAGAGGACCGTGGACACAAAAGGTAGATGAGGACCTTGCACATGATAGACCACAGTGCAAATGCATGAAACAAAACACTGACTGGATTCTCAGGAAGGCCCAACAATCTTCTATCCTTTATCCTTTCCTAGTCAGTCCTGAGCCAAAGCTAGAGGGACAAGTAGTTGAAGAAACCTTTGAGATACCCAAGTGTGGATGACAGATGGGAGTTCAGATGTAAATTCTGGACTAGATATATAAATTTGTGATCATCTGTGTGGAGGTGACATGGCTTCATGTCACCTCCACACAGATGATCACAAATTTATATCCAGCAGGAGATGGTTTAGGGAGAAAGAGGAATCAAGTGAGAAGAAAAGGAGTTAGAGCTGCGCTTTATTTCCTGCCCTTCAGATAACTTTCTTCACTCTCCTCAAATCCCTTTCCCATAGCTCCCTTCCACAGTCTCACCAGGTGACTTCACCTCCTACTTTACCAAGAAAACAAAAGCCATTAGATGAAGGCCCTCCAAACTTCTTACCACCAAACCAACAAACCTTTCAGCACCTATATAATTTCTTCCTTTCCATTTTCTGTTAAAATGGAAGAGGGATCCATCCTAAGATTGGAGCTTCCACAGATGTTCATATAATTCCTCCCTTTGCCTCTTCAGCAACCTCACTCCATCAACTTGCTGTCTCCTAGATCTTCAAGTGCTCTCAAAATGTACCTGCTACACAAATGTTCTCTAATGTCTGCCATCTTTAAAAACCCTCCTGCCAGATGGCACCCTTTTTTTCATTCCTCCTTCATAGTTAACTACTTGAAAGAGTGGTCGACACTGGCTCTATTTCCTCTCCACTCTCATTTCTGGTCCCACAACTCCGTTGAAACTGTCCTTGCTGCCAGGCACAGTGGCTCATGCCTATAATCCCAACAAATCAGGAGGCCAATGCAGGAGGATCGCTTGAGCCCAGGGAGTTCAAGACCAGCCTGGGCAACATAGTAAGAGCTTATCGCTACATAAAAGTAAACAAAAATTAGCTGAGCATGGTGGCACACACCTGTAATCCCAGCTATTCAGAAAGTTGAGATGGGAGGATCCTTTTAGCCCAGGTGGTGCAGTGAGCCATGATCATGCCACTGCATTCCAGCCTGGGTGACAGAGTGAGTCCCTGTCCCTCCCTCCTTCGGATAATGCTCTTCTGTTAGTTTTCCTGAGCTCCTAGTTCTTGGCTCTTCTCTTAACTGTTGAACATTCTGCCTGAAACTCTACTTCCCCTCTTACTCTTCTTAGGAGAGCACATATGCTCCCATGGCTACAATAACTTTCTGTACACTCCTGTCTTCCAAGTCTCTAACTCAGGTCCCAATGTCACTGCTGAGCCTCTGACTCATACATCAATTAATGAAACTCAACCAAAAGCTCAATTTCTCCTCTTCCCTCCAATCTCTTGCTTTCTTTTTTATATTCTTTTTCTTGGAGGTAAGCACTCTCTTTCTCTATCCTCCCTATCCTGGCTTTCTCCCTGCCCCCACAACCCCAATCTATTCTTTATTTTGTAGCCAGATGACATTTCCAAAATTTAAATCTGATCTATTAATTCCCTTGCTGAAAATTCAACTCTGCTTCTTTTTTTTTTTTTTTTGTAGAGACAGTGTCTTGCTATGTTGCCCAGGCTGGCGTGCAGTGGCTATTCACATGTGCGATCATGTTGCACACTACAGCCTCTAACTCCTTGGCTCACGGGATCCTCCAGACTTAGCCTTCTAGTAGCTGGGACCACAGGAGCACCACCAGTCCACTCCCAGCTTCAGCTCTACATCTTTTGGGATGTAGTCTAAACACCTTAGCGTCATAAAGCCATGCGTATGTCCAGACTCATCTCTCATCACTGTCACCATGGTATTTCACACTGTGGCAACTATGAACAACTTTCAGTTCCCAGTATTGATGCAGTCTCTGATGCTTAGAGCCTTTGCCCATGTTGTTCTTTGGTGCTCTGAATGCTTCCCCAGTTTCTTCATCTTCCTGATATTTATGCTTCATGCAGTCTGAGCTTAAAAATCACTTCTTGCCGGGCGCAGTGGCTCACGCCTGTAATCCCAGCACTTTGGGAGGCCGTGGCGGGCAGATCACGAGGTCAGGAGTTCAAGACCAGCCTGGCCAACATGGTGAAACCCCATCTCTACTAAAATACAAAAATTCGCTGGGCGTGGTGGTGCATGCCTGTAATCCCAGCTACTGGGGAGGCTGAGGTAGGAGAATGGCTTGAACCCAGGAGGCAGAGGTTACAGTGGGCCAATTGTGCCACTGCACTCCGGCCTGGGTGACAGAGCAAGACTCCATCTGAAAAAAAAAAAAAAAAAAAAAATCACTTCTCTCCAAAGGCCTTCCTGACTCCATGTGGCTGGGTTATGGGCCCTTCCTACAGGCTATCCTATTACTTTGTACTTACTCCTATGATCATCACATGGTCTGCAAATGACTCTCAATTTAGCCATATCTTTCATCTTTAATCTAGAAGTAGATTGGCCTTTTAGCAGGAATGCCTTGCTTACCAGTTTATCCCTTTTATCTAACATACTGCCTGGCACATATTCAGAAATCAATAAATCATTGTTGAATGAATGAAATGAACTGGGGCTTTATGTCTAAGATGTTTTATGTCTAAGATGTTTTATAAGAAGGCAGTACAGGGAAGTGGAATGTACACAAAATTTAGAATCAGAGAGTTGGATCAAATCCCATTTCTCTGTCTCTTAACTAGCTATAAGACCACAGTGTATTTACCTTCTCTGGATGGAGGGCCCACAAGGTGCTGGGCACTGTACTGCATGCTGGGGATACAAGGATGAAGACTTAGTAACTGGCATTAAGAAAGCTGAGTTTAAAAAGATATATATAGAAATAGGTGAGAGGTGGGAGAAGAGAACATCCCACATATAGGGAGTGACATGCTAGAAGGACTGTAGTAGGCAAGCAATCACGTCCCTCATTATCAGGAGTGAAGTAGTTCAGTGAGGTTAGAACCTAAGGTGCTGGAGACAGCTGGGGTGAGGAGAATGAGACTGGAGAGAGAAGCAGGAGCCATATCTCAACGGACCCTATACTGTGTCATAAAGTTTGAGATTCATTCTCAGGGCCTTGGAGTTAAAACCCCAAACAGTTTCAAGCAGGAGATTCACAGTACTGGATTTCCATCATAGAGATAAAGCTGGTGGCGATGTGGAGAATGGGTTCTAAGATGATAATGTTGGAAGCAAGAATACCAGCAAGGAGGCTGTTGCAGGGGGCTCAGTCAATAGGTAGCAGTGGCTTGAATTTATGCAGGAACTATGGGGAAGGTGCAAAGTATTAGTAGACAGATTCAGGGGATACTTAGCCGATAGGACACAAGGAACTTGGTGATAGTTGAATGAGAGGGATGAGGGACAAGGAAGATAAAGGATGGCTGCCATGTGTCTGGTCCAGGCAACTGGCATGTAGAGGAGCCATTTCCTGAGGTTGGGAATGCAGATGAAGAGGCTTTTGGACAGTGAATGCTTTAATGAGAGAGCTCTGTTAGCTGAAGGCAGGATGGGTGGAAGGGAAAAGTCTGGAGTCAGGACAAGGAGCTAAGATGTCCCTGTAGTAGTGTAGGGGTGAGGTGATATGGCCTGAACTAAGGTGAGCAGCTGGAATAGAAAGAAGGGAAGGGTCTTAGAAATTAAAATAAAATCCTGAGCCCTCCTAGTGACTGAATGAACTCCCTCTTGGCCAAGGAGACTCTAGAAAAAAACTAAAAAACTGAATTCCTGGTCATGATGGGAAGGGAGGTCAGACATGCCTCATTATACCACATGCCTTTTGGAGTTTAGGCACAATGACCAGCATTAATGTTAAAATAGAGATAATAAGACCGACAAGGTCAGGCACAGTGGCTCCTGCCTATAATCCCAGCACTTTAGGAGGCTGAGGCAGGCAGATCCCTTGAGCTCAGGAGTTTGAGACCAGCCTGGGCAACATGACAAAACCCTATCTCTACAAAAATTACAAAAAAATTAGCTGGACATGGCGGTGCACACCTATAGTCCCAACTACATGGGAAGCTAAGGCTGGAGGGACACCTGAGCCCAGGAGGTTGAGGCTGCAGTGAACCATGATCATATCACTACACTCCAGCCTGGGTGATAGAGACCCTGTCAAACACACACACACACACACACACACACACACACACACACACACACACACAACGAAACAGGCTCTTCGTGGCAATAAGATACCAAATTATGAATAAGACCTAAGGCGGGTTAAATCACACCTGCAAACAATCATTCCTTTCTGCTGATTTCAAGTTTTAGACAGAGCCTTACTCCTTTAACCAATTGCAAATAAAGAACCTCTGAATCCACATGTAACCTGAAAGCCCGCGATTCAAGATATCCCTCCCACCTTTTTGGGCTGAACCAATGGATACCTTCCATATACTGATTTATGTCTTTGCCTATCACTCCTGCCGCCCTAAAATGTATAAAACCAAGCTGTAATCTGACTGCCTTGAGACTACTTACTCAAGGCTTCTTGGGTTTGCATTTTCCCTGGTCGTGGTGACTTACACTGCCTCAGAACAAACCTATTTAAAATATTTCACAGAGTTTGGTTTCTCCATTAGTAGGCTAACGCGACTGATGAGGTGAAGTAACGATAGACGGGGCTTAGCAGTTACAATGGAGAGTCCTGAAGAATATATTGAATAGCCAAATTAGGGGGCTATCCAAAAGTCTTTGAAAACCAAGCAGAGGAACTGAGACTTGATTCAGTGGGGGAGAAATATTATAATATTCCTGGACAAAGAATGTTTAAGGAACATTAGTCTGACAACAGTGTACAAGGGATCAACCAGAGAAAAGAAAGGATGATGGAGGCAGAGAGAGAATATGGTTATCATTCGAATAGAACACCCTGAGAATGCAGACTCTACCAATGAAGAATATAAGGTACTTGTGACTCATTCAGTGTGGGATATAAAGGAGAGGATGCAACTGATGTATCACCATGGCACATAACACATTCTCAATTCTCAGGAATTATTTGTTTACATGTTTACCTCTGTCAGGCTATGGGTTTTTTTTTTTTTTTTTTTTTTTTTTTTTTTTTTTTTTTGAGATGGAGCCTCACTCTGTTGCCCAGGCTGGAGTGCAGTGGTGCAATCTCGGCTTACTGCAAGCTCCGCCTCCAGGGTTCACGCCATTCTCCTGCCTCAGGCTCCAGAGTAGCTGGGACCACAGGTGCCCACCACCACGCCTGGCTAATTTTTTGTATTTTTAGTAGAGATGGGGTTTCACTGTGTTAGCCAGGATGGTCTCGATCTCCTGACCTCGTGATGCGCCCACCTCGGCCTCCCAAAGTGCTGGGATTACAGGCGTGAGCCACCGCGCCCGCTGGCTATGGGCTTATTAAAGTGAGAAACTATGTCTTCTTTATTTTTATATCTTCAATATATAGCCAAATTATGGCATAGACCAAGTCTTGATAAATATTCTTGAATAACCAACCTAATGAATACATAAGTTGGATAGGCAGAGTATACATGAAAGCAAGATAGTTTGGGGAAGGTGTTTTTTGTTTTTTTTAATTTAGAGTTTGGCTGGGTGTGGTGGCTCACACCTGTAACCCAGCACTTTGGGAGACTGAGGCAAGCAGATCTCTTGAGGTCAGCAGTTTGAGACCAGCCTGGCCAACATGGTAAAACCCTGTCTCTACTGAAAATACAAAAATTAGCTGGGTGTGGTGGCACGTGCCTATAAACCCAGCTACTTGGGAGGCTGAGGCACGAGAATTGCTGGAGCCCAGGAGGCAGAGGTTGCAGTGAGCTGAGATCACTCCACTGCACTTCAGCCTGGGCAACAGAGTGAGACTCCATCTCAAAAAAAAAAAAAAAAATTACAGATTGGGTATCTGTTGCCCAGGCTGGAGTGCAGTGATGTGATCATGGCTCACTGCAGCCCAAACTCCTGGGCTGAAGCAATCCTCCCACCTCAGCCTCCCAAGTAGCTGGGACTGCAGGCAGTCACCACTACCCCTGGCTAATATTTATCTATCTATCTATCTATCGATCTATTTATTTATTTATTTATTTATTTAATTTATTTATTTTTTGTAGAGGCAGAGTCTACATTGCCCAGGCTGGTCTCGCACTCCTGGACTCACACAATCCTCCCACCTCATTCTCCTAAAGTTCTGGGATTACATGCGTGAGCCACCACTCTCCACCTAAGAATGTTTTGAATTTGGCTTTGAAGTGTTCTTTTTTTAAAAAAAATTTGTTTCACACCGCTGGACTAGGATGAAATGGCTGTGAAATGTTGAGTTTAAGATGTGACATCTAAGATACCCACTTGTAAATGTCTTATAGATACAGAAATAGTAGTGCTCAGAAGTCCAGAAGAGAGAAGAAATCTGGAGAGAGGCACAGTAGGGAGTCATCAGTGTTAATCATGTCTCTTACTGCACCCTCATCTGACATTTGAAACAAACAAGCTGAAACCTTGGTGTCTTCATAACGTAATGCAATGCAGTCAAGGATAGA
This sequence comes from Nomascus leucogenys, assembly GCF_006542625.1. Taxonomy (NCBI): domain Eukaryota; kingdom Metazoa; phylum Chordata; class Mammalia; order Primates; family Hylobatidae; genus Nomascus; species Nomascus leucogenys. The sequence continues at coordinate 55,442,437 of NC_044384.1, read as the reverse complement.
GGTTCCACTCCAGGTTTCTTCCATTGTGAGCACCACCACTGTCAATAGGTGAATCCCAGAATTCCTGCAGAAGGGGAGAGAGAGCCTGCACATCTGCGCTGGAGGTTTTATGGATGGACCTGGAAGTGGTTTGTATCAATTTTTTTTTTCTTTTTTAGACAGAGTCTTGCTCTGTCACCTAGGCTGGAGTGCAGTGGTGCTATCTCAGCTCACTGCAACCTCTGCCTCCCAGGTTGAAGCAATTCTTCTGGCTCAGCCTCCTGAGTAGCTGGGATTACAGGCATGTGCCACCATACATGGCTAATTTTTGTATTTTCAGTAGAGACAGGGTTTCACCATGTTGGCCAGGCTGGTCTTGAACTCCTGACCTCAAGTGATCTGCCCACCTCAGCCTCCCAAAGTGCTGGGATTACAGGCGTGAACCAGTGCGCCTGGCCGGTTTGTATCACTTCTCCTCATCTGATATGGTTTCACTTTGTGTCCCCACCCAAATCTTATCTTGAATTGTAGCTCTCACAATTCCCACATGTTGTGGGAGGGACCAAGTGGGAGATAACTGAATCATGGGGGTGGTTTCCCCCATACTCGTGGTAGTGAATAAGTCTCACAAGATCTGATAGTTTTGTAAAGGATTTCCCTTTTCACTTGGCTCTCCTTCTTTCTTTTTGACTGCCATCATGTAAGAGGTACCTTTCGCCTTCTGCCATAATTGTGAGGCCTTCCCAGCCACATGGAACTGTGAATCCATTAAACCTCTTTTTCTTTATAAATTACCCAGTATTGGGTATGTCTTTATCAGCAGCGTGAAAACAAACTAATCCACCATCTGTTTGTGTTCTCTCAATGCCTTCAAACTCAAGCTTGACTGTTGACTGAACAATTAAGGAGAAATATTTGCCTCCCAATCCATTCCATGCCCTTCTCTATTCTGCTCTCTGTCCTGAGAGGCTGGTCTCTAGGGATCAACCATCAGAGCTTCCTTGCTCTCTGACTTCCAAGTTGGGTTCAGAGGATGAGAGGTAGCAGCAGGAGAGTAGAAACTGGAAAACAGGAAAGGAAAGGTCTCTATCACTTCTTTGCCCATCCCTACCCTCCACTGACACTTTGTGGAGAATTCCGGCAGCGCAGTTGCATTTTCCTGCAGCCACAGCTCCTCCTGGGCAGTTCCTGTTGTATGGCTCCAGTTCTTGCTGGCCTCCAATAATACTATTCTCAATCCTGGGGTCTCAATGGCTTCTTGCAGTTAATAGTCTCTGGCTGTTTCTCTAATCTCTTGTGTGGTCCCTTAGTATTGCCCATTCTTCTGTAAATCATCCCTTAATCTGTCTTCAGTTGAATCCTTTGAGTGTGCCATTTGTTTTCTGTTGAAACCCTAACAGATACATTGTTTACTAGCTCACACTAATTCCGTTTCAATTACCAATGCACTATTTTGTGGGTGATTTAATTTGTTCCATCAAAAGGGGCACAAGTGACCACTGTAGTCAAAATTCCACTTTAGTACCACACACTGAAAGTTTTAAGTCCATATTGCATATTCTATACCAAGAGAGATCCTTTCTTTTCATTAGCTTGACTACAGAAATGGTTATTCATAACTTTAGTGTTCATCTATAGCTATAGTAACACCATAAAGTGACTTGAACCACCCTATTCTATCGTTTTTTTTCTATTCCTGTTGGAGCCATTTCTATTTATGCATCCAAGGATACATCAGGCCAGGCGCCATGGCTCACACCTGTAATCCCAACACTTTGGGAGGCCAAGGTGTGTGTATTTTGTATTTTTAGTAGAGATGGGGTTCCGCCGTGTTGGCCAGGCTGGCCAACACGGCGGAACCCCATCTCTACTAAAAATACAAAAATTAGTCAGGTGTGATGGTGCATGTCTGTAATCCCAGCTACTAAGGAAGCTGAGGCATGAGAATTGCTTGAACCTGGGAGGCAGAACTTGCAGTGAGCTGAGATCCTGCCACTGCATTCCAGCCTGGGCGATGGACTGAGACTCCATCTCAAAAAAAAAGGAGAGAAAAACAGAGAAATAAATGGTAGGTAGCTGTAAAACAGCAGTATAGGTAGTAGGAAGGAGAGATAGTGCATATGTTAATGAGAGGTTGAGATTTCTTGATACTGTACAAAGGGCATGACTGATTGAGCTATACAGGGGTGGCAAGGGTAAACTTTAGATAACCAAGGGAGTTCACAGGAGATGAGAAAACAGAAAAATTGGTTTACCATATACATTTAGAAAAGCAGATAAGAAATCTGGAGTTTTGTTCCCACCACACAGCAGTTGCTGAGTTTGCAGATGGGAGCTGCTGAATAAGAACTGTGTCTTACTAATGTTCTTATCTCCAGCATCATTATGAAACTTCCACATATCAAGCAGCAAAAAATAATGACTAAGTTAAATAGTGAAACTTCATACTGTTTCCTGTATGAAATATTGTAGAGATGCTGGGCTCAGTGGCTCAGGCCTGAAGTCCCAGCACTTTGGGAGGCTGAGGGGGGCATATCACCTGAGGTCAGAAGTTCGAGACTAGCCTGGGCAACATAGTGAAACCCTGTCTCTACTAAAAATATGAAAATTAGCTGGGTGTGGTGGCAGGTACCTGTAATCCCACCTATTTGGGAGGCTGAGACAGGAGAATCACTTGAACCCAGGAGGTGGAGGTTACAGTGAGCCAAGACCACGCCATTGCACTCCAGCCTGGGCAACAAATGCGAAACTCCATCTCAAAAAAATATACTATAGAGATGTTTTACTGTAAAATGTTTATTAATTGTACAGCTCTGTAAATGCTATGATAAAAATATAATATATAATAGCAATATATTATAAAATGACATAATAATACAGTATTTACTGAATGCTTACTATATGCCAGGCAATATACTGAAGTCTTTACATAAGTTATGTCATTTGATTTTCACACTAATCCTATAAAACAGATATTATTATTTACAGAGAGAGAAGGAAACTAAGGCATGGAGCTGTTAAGTCACATAGCTAGTCATTGGCAAAATCAGTATTTATACCTAAGCATCCTGGCTCTGGAGTGTTTCCAAAGAACATAAGTAAACTGTATGCCCACAGCAGCTTAAATATATACCACATCAACCTCGCAAGAGGATGCTCAACAGTGTTTGGCTAAGGCCAATGATTTTGAATCTCGTCGGCACCCATTAGTCAGGATAATTCAGTGTACTATTCAGTGTTGAAAATAAGTCCTACTGAAAAAAGCCTAGTTATGCATTTTCCCTTACACTTTCTTAGCCTTCTTGGAAGTGAATCACGTAGTGCATTGTACACAGCACAAAAGAAGCACTCAATAAGTATTTAGTGAATTTAACCAAACTAGTAACTTTTCAGTAGCTTTGTAAGAAAAAGTACCAGGAGTCATCAAAAACAAGCAAGCAAATAGTGATAGTAAAATACATAATAAACATTGACATAAATCATCATTACCTCCTGGATACAAATTTTTACTAGCTTTGGGATAATAGTTCAATGAATATTTTCAAGAATATTGTTTAAAATGGTCACTAATAGTCTTTGAGTGCGGCAGAAAGCACATTTACCTGAAATTCTTACCTTGAAAGGCTTAGATTGGTCTTCAGACAAACCGAAGTATTTTCTTACGTTTTTTTTTTCTTTTTTCTAGTCCTTGACTCAGGAAAACCACAGTATTTTAAGGAAAGGAAAAGCGCTATATTCACTTTTTTCATGTATAGGAAAACCTTGGTCTGAAAATTAAAAATGAAAGCTCTAAGAAGACACTTTATGATGGCCATTGTATGAAGGTGATTGAAAGGCTATTTTTTTCATGTTCTGTTTTCTCAAGGTAATCACAGTCCAAACTGGGAAGGACTAGAATACCTCCTGTACCTAACTGGACAGAGTAAATTAGATTTTAACATTTCATAATCTCAAAGACTCTTTAATTGGAATTCAAAAAGCCATTCATTCCAGAGTTAGAGCTTCCTACCTTCCCAGATCAGATGTCCTATCCCAGGGTAACATAGCAACCCTAGAGATGATCTGAATTGGCCTAACCACCTTGTGTGTGCTTTGTCACTTCCTTACATCCCTTCAGCATGTGAAGAATCTCTCTCCCACCTCCAGATGAGCTGTTTCCCCAACCATCTAAGTTTGGCATCCATTTAACTAATATTTATTGAGTATCTACCATACATCGGGGCTGCTTCTGGTGTCGGGGACACAGCCGTGAATAAGACAGACAACACCTATGCCCACATAGAGCTTATATGCAGTTGAGGAAGGCAAACTACACACACACTAAAGATACATAACTTGGGGCCAGGCATGGTGGCTCACGCCTGCAATCCCAGCACTTTGGGAGGCCAAGATGGGAGCTTGAACCCAGGAGTTGGAGACAAGCCTAGGCAACATAAAGAGACCCAGTCTTTATGTTTAAAAAAAAAATTTTAAAAAGATACATAGCTTGGATAATCATTGAATATTGATTCACCCTGTGAAAAAATTCCACAGGATAGATGGCCCTCAGGTGTCTCACCATTCACCTGGACCCATTCTGTCAACCCTATTTCAAGTACAACAATTTAAAAAAGGAAAAGAGTTTTCAAATAAATGTAAAATCCAAATGAATCATGAAGTTTTATTTCTGTCATTTGTAAAGAATAAACTTGTTTCAAATTTTTTTAAAAATAAATAATTCCACAGGATAATGGTTTAGAGCAGCAGTTCCCAACCTTTTTGGCACCAGGGACCAGTTTCGTGGAAGATAATTTTTCTCAGACTTGGGGGATGGGGGGATGGTTTCGAGATGATTCAAGCACATTACATTTATTGTGCACTTCACTTCTATTATTATATTGTAATAGATAATAAAATAATTATATGACTCACTATAATGTAGAATCAGTGGGAGCCCTGAGCTTGTTTTCCTGCAACTAGACAGCCCCATGGGGTTGGCGGCCAGTGATGGGAGACAGTGACAGATCATCAGGTGTTAGAATCTCATAAGGAGCGTGTAACCTAGGTCCCTTGCATGCGCGGTTCACAGTTGGGTTTGTGATCCTATGAGAATCTAATGCTGCTGCTGATCTGACAGCAGGCAGAGCTCAGGCAGTAATACCAGCAATGAGGAGCAGCTGTAAATACAGATGAAGCTTTGCTCCAGTGTCGCTGCCCTCTGCTCACCTCCGGCTGAGTGGTCTGGTTTCTAACAGACCCCTGGCCCGGCAGTTGGGAACCCCTGGTTTACAGTGGGAAAGAAAAAAATCACCTGTTAGCTGGCAGCTGGCCTGGCACACACAGCTAGATCACAGCATTCTCCCATCAAACAGTTTCATGACACAACAGTATCAGATAAGCTCACTCTGTGGTCATGATGAAGCAAAACAGACAAAACAAAAAAGACCACTCTGTAATCGTGTCTGAGCAGGGACGAAACAAGGACACTGCAAACCACTAAAATGACCAAGCAGCCATTTCTCCCAGCTGAGTGAGGGCTACCTCTTTGCCAATAGCAGCTTTAGTCCCACTCCGTTCCTCCTGCCTCCCAGATAAGAGTCACTAAGATACCCAATCATTGAATTACCCTCCTTTCCTAACAGCCGTCAATCCAGAGCAAACCCCCTTCCTTGAACACAAGCCCAAACTCTCTAACAAGTCCCTTGAAAGATTTTTTTTCTTTTTTTTGGGACGGAGTCTCGCTCTGTCGCCTAGGCTGGAGTGTAGTGGCTCACTGCAACCTCTGCCTCCCGGGTTCAAGCAATTCTTTGCCTCAGCCACCCAAGTAGGTGGGATTATAGGTGCCTGGCACCATGTCCGGCTAATTTTTGTATTTTTAGTAGAGACAGGGTTTCACCATCTTGGCCAGGCTGGTCTTGAAATCCTGACCTCATGATCCACCCATCTTGGCCTCCCAAAGTGCTAATATTACAGGCGTGAGCCACCGTGCCTGGCCCCTTGTAAGAGTTTCTTACCAAGATATCCCACGTTTTGCCAAGATGTGTGGTCTCACTTGCTGCCACAAGCACTGATAAGCCCAACTTTGTTGGATTATAGTGTATATCTGGTGGTCTTTGATTAGGAGGCATTGTCGGGGCTCAGAAACTGATACCCTAAAATATGGTACTTTGGCATGCTAGCCTAAAGAAGCAGTCTCAAGCTCTCTCTGACCACCCACCCAACCCTGCCTCCTGTCTCTATGAAGCTGTTCACTTTAAAGTTCTCTAATTTGACTAAAATCTGGATCTGCCAAAGAAGAAAACCTCTAGACCCTTCCCTGAGTTTTCATTAATTTAATTCATATAACAGCAAGAAAGACTGCAGTCTGTCAGTGCACCAGGACAGGTTTTTTGTTGTTGTTGTTGTTTTTATGAGATGGAGTCTTGCTCTGTTGCCCAGGGTAAAGTGCAGTGGTACGATCTTGGCTCACTGAAACCTCTGCCTCCCAGGTTCAAGTGATTCTCCAGCCTCAGCCTCCCAAGTAGCTGGGATTACAGGCATGTGCCACCATGCCTGGATACATTTTGTATTTTTAGTGGAAACGGGGTTTCACCTTGTTGGCCAGGCTGATCTCGAACTCTTGACCTCATGATCCGCCCACCTCACCCAAAGTGCTGGGATTACAGACCTGGGCCACTGTGCCCACCCAGTCACCTGGACAGATTTTTGTCATAAACTATTGTTTGCTCTGCAGGCCCAACAGATAGTGTCCCAAGCCATTTTATGTTCTCCAACTCCTTTCATTTCTCCCTAAAAATCATTTACTAGCCTTCAAATTGCCACATTTCTCCATCTCCCCATCCTCTATGAAGAAAGGTATACAAACCTCTGTCTCCATTTGGTGACTATTCTCATGTGATTCTCCTACTATGCATGTCCAAAAAGGTTTTTTAATGTCTTTGCTCCTATTCATCTGCCTTGTGCCAGTTGATTTTTTGGCGAACCTTCAGAGGGTGAAGGGGTAGCTTTCCCTTTGTTCTGATAGCATCAACAAGGGGGAGAGGGGAATAAGCCTTTAGTTAGGGTGATCAGGAAAGTCTTTGATAAGGAGGTAACATTGTGTTAAAAAGTGAAAGGTAAAGAGATGGCCATTTGGGTTGGGTGCAGTGGCGCACATCTGTAATCCTAGCACTTTGGGAGGCCAAGATGGGTGGATCACTTGAGGCCAGGAGTTTGAGACCAGCCTGGCCAACATGGTGAAACCCCATCTCCACTAAAAATACAAAAATTAGCCAGGTGTGGTGGCACATGCCTGTAGTCCCAGCTACTTGGGAGGCTGAGGCAGGAGAATCTTTTGAACCCGGGAGGCAGAGGTTGAAGTGAGCCAAGACTGTGCCACTGTACTCCAGCCTGGGCAACAGAGTGAGACTCTGTCTCAAAAAAATAAAGGCCAGGAGCAGTGGCTTACGCTTGCAATCCTATGACTTTGGGAGGCCCCGCCGGGCGGATCACCGGAGGGCAGGAGTTTGAGACCAGCCTGGCTAACACCGTGAAACGCTGTCTCTAATAAACATACAAAAATTAGCCAGGTGTGGTGGTGAGCACCTATAATCCCAGCTACTTGAGAGGCTGAGGCACAAGAATCACTCGAGCTCAGGAGGCAGAGTTTGCAGTGAGCCGAGATCAGGTCACTGCACTCCAGCCTGTGTGAGAGTGAGACTGATACACACACACGCGCACACACACACACACACACACACACACACACATACACACAAGACAGACATTTGAAGATTTAAGGGAAGAACATTCCACTCAGAGGGAAAAGGGAAAAGCAAATAACTTGTATTTCTTTTTTTTTTTTTTTTTTTTTTTTTTTTTTGAGACGGAGTCTCGCTCTTTCACCCAGGCTGGAGTGCAGTGGCGCGATCTCGGCTCACTGCAGGCTCCGCCCCCAGGGGTTCACGCCATTCTCCTGCCTCAGCCTCCCGAGTAGCTGGGACTACAGGCGCCTGCCACCTCTCCCGGCTAATTTTTTTTTGTATTTTTAGTAGAGGCGGGGTTTCACCGTGTTAGCCAGGATGGTCTCGATCTCCTGACCTCGTGATCCGCCCGCCTCGGCCTCCCAAAGTGCTGGGATTACAGGCGTGAGCCACCGCGCCTGGCCAATAACTTGTATTTCTTAACCAACAATTTTAACCTCACACACATCTCCTCTGAACATTGATTTTGAGGTTATGGGGAAGCTAATCATATGGCCATTTTCTACTTTCAGTCAAAAAAAGCTTCTGGAGGAAAAAAATTTGAGATGCCACCTAAAGAGGTAAGGAAGTCAAGTGTGGCAGTTAAGGGTGCGTGGTTCTGAGGAAGGCTTATCTCTAGCTTTACCCACTCCCACTCCCACCCAGGAACCTGTTCTCCGTTGGCTATAACCCAATCCTTGCTAAAGTTTTAATGAATAATTAACAATAGAACTGGTAACTATCCCCTCTAGAAGTTTATTCATTAAGAAGATGCTTCTCAAAAATGAAAAAATAAAAAGATCAGAGTTAATTCTTTTTTTGAGACAGAGTCTCACTCCGTTGCCCAGGCTGGAGTGCAGTGGAGCAATCTTGGCTCACTGCAACCTCTGCCTCCTGGGCTCAATCGATCCTTCCGCCTCAGCTCCCCAAGTAGCTAGGACTACAGGCATGAGCCACCATGCCTGGTTAATTTTTCTATTTTTTGTAGAGAAGAAGTTTCAGCATGTTGCCCAGGCTGGTCTCGAACTCCTGAGCTCAAGTGATCCACCTGCATCGGCCTCCCAAAGTGCTAGGATTACAGGCGGATGAATTACTGTGGAACACTTGTTTGAACATGCTGTTACTGGGGAAACAAACCTGCCCTAGCAGTCAATGAAGTACTTGCAAACCTGCTTGGGGGATAGGAGTACCTGTTTCTGAAAAGGGGGTGCTGACTGGAGGTAGTGTAACAGGGTCCCTACCACATAGCACAGTTCCTCTGTAGGTGAACTCTAACATCACACCTGAGATGCCACTCTTCCATTCCCTTCAAATCTCCTGAAGTCAGGAAATGCCTCTGGCTCCATTATTTTATTTATTTATTTGAGACAGAGTCTTGCTCTGTCACCCAGACTGGAGTGCAGTGTGGGATCTCAGCTCACTGCAACCTCTGCCTCCAGGATTCTCCTGCCTCAGCCTCCCGAGTAACTGGGATTACAGGCACATGCCACCATGCCTGGCTAATTTTTGTATTTTTAGTAGAGATGGGGTTTCACCATGCTGGCCAGGCTGGTCTCGAACTCCCAACCTCAAGTGATCCGCCCACCTCGGCCTCTCAAAGTGCTGGGATTACAGCCGTGAGCCACCATGCCCGGCCAGGCTCTATTATTTTTTCTAACTATGTTTATACAATTATCAGCTAATCTTCCCAGGATACAGTGTTACTTATGGTGAAATTATAATATGAAAGGATTTTCTCTCTCCCCTAATTGCTTGCTTGACATTAACTGTTTCCTTGATTACTTCTTTGACAAGAGCTTCTCCATAAAACTTATAGTTTAATATCCAGTATTTTAATCTTCAGCCATAGTGGGTCAAATTATTGATTAAGCAAATGAACAGCACAAAGAGAAGGAACAGCCTCAGCATTCATTGTCCTTGTAGTCAGCTACATTTTGGCTTTCATTTTCTGGGAGCTAAGGTAAACACACAGAGAACAGGAGGGAAAAGATCATTGTGTACTAAGATGGTTTGTGTTTTGTTTCTAAAATATTTTGAGGACATATTTCCCTAAGAAAAATATTTCAGAACCAGATAATATTGTAAGTTAATATCGTTACAAGATAAATACATTAAAATTTTCACGAGTTTGAGAATGAAGCTATTCAGGAATCACGCAGCACCAGAGCTCAAACAGTTCAACACTCCACTAAACTGGTGGGAGGGAGAAATTTTTCCCGGGTGTTTGCAGAAGCAAGATAAAGAAAATATTTGATAGCTTAAACTAGAAAATCCCTAGTTAGATATTACTTAGTGGTTTCTGATTGGTTAAGCTTAAGTTTACACTGAGTTCTATTTCTGTTTGCTTACTCAGAAGCACAAGGCAATGGAACTGTCTCAGCCTCATGGCCTCCCAATTAATTATTTTAACAAAACTATATGGACAGATTTTACCTGTGTCACAGTGTATCCTAGAGCAGTTTGTTCTAGTCTTCTTGGAGAGGCAGATCCCAAAATGAAGTTAAATATGCAAGAAACGTGTTAGGGGAAATGCCCGTAGAAAATTGGGAAGGAACTTGAAGAGGCTCAGAGAACCATCACACCAATGCGAATCTGATCCTGAGTGATTGGTGAGAAAGAAGTAGAGAGCCGTAGCTGTGGCTCACGCCTGTAATCCCAGTACTTTGGGAGGCTGAGGCAGGAGGATCGCTTGAGCCCAGGAGTTTGAGACCAACCTGGGCAACACAGTGAGACCTCCACTCTAAAACAAATTAAAAAATTAGCCTGGTGGGGCAGCATGTGCCTGTAGTCCCAGCTACTTGGTGGGGGCTGAGGTGGGAGAATTAATTGAGCCCTGGAAACTGAGGCTGCAGTGAGCTATGATTCCCACCACTGCACTCCAGCCCAGGCGACAGAGTGAGATCCTGTCTCTAAGAAATAAAAAATAAAAAGAAGAAGAAGTAGAGGAAGGTTGTGTGGCAGTTTTTGTATGGAAAGTTCAGCAAGGCGTGGAGCCCAAGCACCCCCTCAGAGGAGTCCTGTCTCCCAAAAGTAGGCCTACCTGAGTAACTGTGCCATACTCTTGCCTGAGAGCTGCTGTTGAACAACGTGGTTTCAGTGCAAGCATAGTAATAGATCTCTGAGCCCAGTAGCTGGAGCCCTCAGTCACTCTTCCTGCTGTCTAAGCTCGAAGAGCTGGTTTTACTCAGTCATCACACAAGAGTCTCAAAATTTAATGTGCATACAAATCACCTGGGAATCTCATTAAAATGCAGATTCAGTAGGCCTGAGGTGGGGCCTAAGTTTCCGTACTTCTAACAAGCCCTCAGATAATATGCTGTCAGTCCACAGACCTCACTTTAAGTAGCAAGGGCCTAGAGAATACTTGAAAGCGTCTTATTCAGGCAATCTAAATAGGTTATTGAGAACTCTTCACAGGTTTAATGCCTCATCCCTGATGTGCCAGGCAATTCTGTTGAAAACAGATATATACAATTCTAGGATAGATTTTTGCCATTCAAATAACTTATTCCTCCTTGTGTAAAATCACAGCTGTCAAGCCCTTCTTGTCATACTACTTGTACAATCCCTTTATGATTATCTCTGTATCACCTGCATATGTGCATTCATTTTTGGTGCCAAGAGAGGGTTTGACCTTCTATGATGTCAGTCATATCCTTTTCCCCCTCCAACTATTTGGTATGGACAGTTTGTTTCTTAATCTTAAGCAAAATGTTTCAAGCCCTTCCTAACAATATTGGGCTCCAAAATCCACCCTACATAGAAAGTTTGGTGCAGCCAGCTATCATAAATTTATCTTCTAGGTGTGAGTTCTCAGGGATTTGGGGATATGCATCTCCTCCCGATTGCCTGAAGATTTGTGCAGTTATCATCCTGACCGTGTAGCCGTCTGTCTATCATAAAACAGATTTGTGCCCTTCCTTCACTTTAGTTACTGACCCCTTTACATATCTTGGCTCAATTCCTTACATTGTGTCTACTGCATAAAACAGCAGTTTCTTACTTTCCAGAAGCCATGGATTTCTTTCTTCAAAGAATGCTTAAGTAGATTAAGCTGGAACGGCTGAAACAATGAGAGTTGAAATTAGAGAGATGACCAGGAACACATCTTGAGAGTTAAGGTGTTTAAGTGTTACCATGAAAGCAAGGAGGAGCAACTGAAGGATTTCAAGGGAGGAGACATGATCAGACTTACACAGTTTGATTACTTTGGCAAAGGTGAGAGAGGAGGATAACTTGAAGAAGGTCCAGATGCAATCAGAAAGACTAGGAAGGAGCATATGAGGAATACAAGGGATATCAAGGAATCAGAGTCATCAAAACTTGCTGCCTGAGTAAGGAGGCAAGGAATGAAGAGTATAGTATAGTATGTCTTCCAATTCTCAATCTTGGACAATTATGGATGCAAGCGTCCGAGGGTTGCCAATAATTGAGCTGGGGAATATAGAAAAAGGAGTAAGTTTAGGAAAAAGCGATTGAGTTCAGTTGTGAACATACTGAGTTTAAGGGAGACAGCCAGTAACCATTTGAGTAAATGGATATGTACATCACCTGAATCTGTCTTAAAGACCCCCGCCCCCACCCCTTGGATCCAGGACTGTTTTTATTTGCAGAGTATTCTCGGTCTCTGCTTAGGCAACTGCTCAAGGTTTACACCAAGTAGTCTTTTTCAACTGAATTGTCTATACCATCTTGTATTTTTCCAACATGTTCTTCAAAATGTAGGTTGCCTGCTACACTTGTTACTTTAAATTACTTCTCTCCTTCTCTTTTCAAAGGTCTCCTTGCATGTCCAAGTTTGGGGCCTTATTCAGGGTTCTCTGTATTGGCTACGTGCTAATGCAGGCCAGAGAAATGGGGAGGGTTTTTTTCTGTTCCCTTTGGCAGAAAGAGCCATTTCCATTTAGAATTTGAGCTCAAAAGAAGACTTAAAATGTAGCTTCGAGGAAATAGGAATTAATAGAAAATCATGGGTGTAATCTGTAGAAGATGGCCTGGGTTGCTATAATATGTGGTAAGAATAGAGGTACTATGTGTTACTAATTGAATATATTGTGCTTTGTTTAGAAGGTTAAGTTTTAACGTGGCGTTTTTCAAACTTGGGTTTTAAAGTTTTAGTGGGGCTGCTGGGAGAGAGGGAGTACTGCTAAGTACTTGGGACTTCTGTCCTATTTCCACTTCAGCCAGAACAATCAGTCCTATTTTCATTTCAGCCAGAACAAATCTGTTTTACATAAACTTTCATTGAAGACAAGGTTCCATGGCCTTTTAAAAAACTGTGAAAACCATTACGTTTGCATAGAAGCTGTAGAAATATGAAAAGGTCAGTGAAGACAGAGTTCAGGGATGGGTGTGGTGGCTCACACCTGTAAACCTAGTGCTTTGGGAGATTGAGGAGGGTGGATCATTCGAGGCTAGGAGTTTGGGACCAGTCTAGGCAACACAGTGAGACCCCCATCTCTACAAAATATAAAAAATAAATAGCTGGGTGTGGTGGCACACGCCTATAGTCCTAGCTACTAGGGGAGCTGAGGCAGGAAGATTGCTTGAGCCCAGGAGGTCATAGTGACTTATGCTGATGAACCAAATATATGACAGTGGTCTCATAAGACCACTTGCATGTCCAATACCATAACTGTAATACGGTATTTGTACTACCATACATTATGGTATTTGTACTACCATATTTGTACTGTACCTTTTCTTTGTTTAAATACACAATACCATGTGTTACAACTGCCTATTAGGTACAGTAACATGCTGTACAGGTTTGTAGCTTAGGAGTAACAGGCGATACATAGCCCAGATAAGTAGTAGGCTATACCATCCAAGTTTGTGTATTATTCTATGAAGTTTGCACCATCATGACGAAATTAAGGGTAAATTTCTCAGAATTTATCCAATCTTTAAGAGATTCATTACTGTACTTCTGGTTCAGGTTTACTTTTGTTCCCTTCACATCTTAGCCCCTTAAAGGCAATGTATGACATATGATTTTGCATCTCCAATGTTTAGCACAGTAAGAGCCTAAAAAACGTCTGTTGAATTAATACATCCACAAGGCTTATACTCAAAGTAATGTAAGTGTAATTCTCTACAGGTGTTGAACTCCTAACTCTTGAGGAGTTTTATTTTTCTCTACAATGATTTATCTTAAGACAACGGTTTTAAAGACGGCCAGAAAAATACCCATGATTAAGGAAGAAAGATGTAATATTTTGAGTTTTTGTGTATTATGTGTGACGAAAAGTGAAGCAAGGATGCCTTGCAATCAACAGAATAAATGTCTTGATTGAGGTGTCTTGAATAAGGTGGTTGATATAATTCATAACCAATGTATTAGAATGTCATGGAACTTGTGGGCGAGGGAGTAATGACAAACTGATTCATTTTTTGGGAAAATGAATCAAGGCTCCTTATGTTGACTGGCATAACTAGTGTCTCGCACAAAAGTTGCCCCCAAAATATTCAAGGAGACTAAAGAAAACGATCGCAATACAACGGTGAATGGGAGAGTAAGGTTCCTCCTCACGCTTTCAAAATTACCGCCTTCCTTCTGTTCTCCAGTTTTGGTAAATCAAACCTATCTTTGCCAAAATCCGAGAAAACTTAAAACATGTTAAAAACAAACAAACACACAAAAACTCTCCCGAGGAATGTACAGACGAGTCTGGGGCTGTGGACTGAGGTTTGAGTCCCTTCCCGGGACGCGGTGGTAAATGACTCCCCAAAGTCTCCTGGGCGTACCGATGGCGCCAAGGCCGCAATGGGCAAGCAAAAGCCCCCCGCCCCGGCGCATTCCCAGGAGACAGAGCTGAGAAGGCCTCTGGCAGCAACTCGCGAGGGTCGGCATTCCCTGGGTCTCCGCCCTACGGGAGAGAGTGAAGGCGGGAGCAAGGCCCCAACCAAGAACCCCACCCCAAACCCGGGGGCCAGGAGCCCCTTACACCCTTCGGCCCGCCACCCGGAAGCAGATGCCGGCGGCGCGGCGTGGCAGGGTTGCGGTTCCGGGTCGGGCCGCGCCGCAGCCAGCTCTCGGCTCGCAGCCGCAGCGCCCCGCCCCCGCGCTCCGGACCTGGCAGGCGGCGGCTGCAGGGCAGGTCCAGGGGCCACATGGCTGAGGGGGACGCAGGGAGCGACCAGAGGCAGGTGAGGCCTCGGCGGGGTGCTGTCTCTCCAGGCTCGGCTTGGGCTCGCCTCGCCATCCCAGTCCTCCTCAGCCGAGGGGCCCTCCGCCCGGGGCCGCCCCGGGTTCTGCCAGCAGTGGCCACGCCATTTGCTCCACCGCGTTCCATTTTCCCGGCGCTTTCCCTAGGCCGAGCGCTCTTAGGCCGGCAGCTCCTCGGCGGCCGCGGGCTCGGCCTGTCTCGGACGGTGTCCTCGTCAACCATTAACACGCGACTAAGCAGCTCTGGGCCGAAGGCAAAAACCGGGGTTTCGCTCCCCACCCTGCCGCCGCCGGGTCATCTTGGACAAATCACTTAAGAATTCGGGTTTCCCCCTTTGCAAAATGGCAATAGCCCAGACCCTGGAGGTCCCCGAGAGCCCACCGAATCTCACTCCTTCTGGTCCTTGGCATCGAGCTTTCCCTGTGCCTTGTTCACGTGGGCGATCATAAGTCTTTTCCTACAGGGCTGTGAGTACAAAATGAAATGCTGCGAAGTCGAATGGATACTTTGCTTCCCATCTTTTCCCTTTAGGTCCTCCAGTTGTTTTTCTTTTTTAACCCTAAGCCCAAAGAATAATTTATGAAATGTTTTAAGGATTTGATTACCAACCAACCAACCACCCATCTAGTCCTTGTGTACCCCCTCCCCAACTCCCCCCCACACAAAATTTAATACGAAAGAACCAGTGAGACACCCAGCAGGAGTATACAGATAATGTGGGGCAGAGCTATTGGGGGTGGGAGTCAGGGGTGGAGATTACCTGTTAAAAAAGAGAAGGTGGAACAGAGAAGATAGGTTTATCTTTTCACGTGTGAAAGGTCACTACAAAGTATGGGAGTGCATATATATTATATTTTGGCTTAACAGTGGCCAAAAGCACAGTAATGCAGTAGCAAGGCTGGCTCCAGTCATTGGAGTAGCGCCTAGCAACTACCCAGACAGCAGAACATGGTGAACTGCTCTTAAGAAACATTTGGCCTGGTAAGGCTCATCTAGGAATCGTTTATCTACTCTGGTAATGTTGAATGCGAATATCTTGTAAAGTAGTAAGAATAGGGTTTTGAGATATGTACATTTCTTGACTTTAAAAAAAATCAATTTCTTTCAGAATGAGGAAATTGAAGCAATGGCAGCCATTTATGGCGAGGAGTGGTGTGTCATTGATGACTGTGCCAAAATATTTTGTATTAGAATTAGCGACGATATAGATGACCCCAAATGGACACTTTGCTTGCAGGTACTTTTTCCCTCTTCCCTGCAGCCATCTTTCAGTTACAGTATGAACTATATGGTTGACTTCTGTATTCTAATGATTATTTGTGTTGTTTTCTAAATTGTTGTTGGCTTTTATCAATGATTAAACACATGGGCAGTTACATCTCAGGTCACTTTCAAATCATACATTAACTGATAGTTTCAGTCTTTCTAATCCAATGCTTTTAATCATTTAAAAGTTTTAAATGTACCCTTGAGAGACTGTAGTTTTGCTTCCCTTCATTATTCTCTTCATCTAATAGGAGAGGGTCCAAACCTGGAAAGATGGCTAACATTTAAAAGGAAGGAGAGGTTAATAATGTAGATGACTCGTAGAGGAGACATTCATTTCTTTATTAATTGAGAATCAATGATCAATGATCAATTGTAGTTAGGATAAAATAAATGAAAAGGTCAGCTATGGCTTTTCTTAGTGCTTAATCTTTGATGACTGCTTGTATGTACTTTCAACATAAAGGATGCAAAACAGTTTTTGCCAGTGTTTGTTTTTATAATACTGATTTGAAAAGAAGTATGTATGGTTCTCTATTATATGTTAGCTATTTCATATAGTTAATAGTGTTTCCTAGGATTTTTGTAGTATTTCTTCTGAAAACTACCCAGAAAATATTATAATGCCACTCCATCCACTTGGGGTCAGGGTATAATGTCCATATTTCAGTTTCCTTTTCCTTTCATCTCTGTCCTCCTTGCCCTTTTTGTCCAGTTGCTAGCTTTATAAATATGGTTACCTTTGAACCTTGATGAAGTGTAAACAGATGTTTTTGAACCTGCATTGTAGGTGATGCTGCCGAATGAATACCCAGGTACAGCTCCACCTATCTACCAGTTGAAGTAAGCTGTATTTCTACATTTATATTGTTGTAAAAAGATTATATTTTGAAAGATGTTTATACTGTGCTTTGCGTTTACATAAAATACCTTTCTTATTAAAATGTATATAGAAATTAAAAATACCTTTTGGGTTTGGTATAGAGCATTTAAATAAAAATTAAATTCTATAAAACAATGAAATATGCCACTTAGTATAAAAGAGAATCACAAGGTTCGTAGAGGTGAAGTAGCTACAGAATTGTCTTTTGAGATGAGGAAGGAAACCTTCCTCTTTAGCCTAGTAATCTAGAAACCTTGGCACTTAGAGTTTCTCCTAACCTAGTTCTCCTGACCTAGCCACAGTTCCTTGATGTATCTGTAAGACTGCCTGCCTTCCAGGAGTTACCTATGATGCTTCTGGTGTTTCTCCCTGCCCCTTTCCCCGTTGATGTGGATGAACAATCTTCTTAGCAGCCCAAGCTTAATCTTTATGAGCCATGACCTGTTGATGCAAGTGATATTTCATCTACCTTGGTCCCATCACCTAGTAATATGTAGAAACCCTTGGGAACAGAATTGCATAAAAATCTCAATTACTAGGCTGGTCTGATTGTAGACCAGTGATTGGTTTATAACCAGTAATTGATCACAACTGGTTAGATTTCTTTGTTTCTTCTTCACTCCCACTGCTTCACTTAATTAGCCTTAAAAAAAAAAAAAAAAACTCAATTACTAGAATTTTTACCTATTAGGTTTTTTTTGTGCACATATTTTAAAACCGTAGCATTAATGCTTACTATTAATAATGGGTCTGTAAATTTTTATTTTTATTTATTGCAAATGATATAGAATGCTTGTAAACATAAATGTCCTTTTCAGAATTTTTTTTTTTTTTTTTGAGACAGAGTCCTGCTGTGTTTCCCAGGCTGGAGTGCTGTGGTGTGCTTGACTAACTGCAAGCTCCGCCTCCTGGGTTCACGCCATTCTTCTGCCTCAGCCTCCCGAATAGCTGGGACTACAGGCGCCTGCCACCATGCCCGGCTAATTTTTTGTATTTTTAGTAGAGACGGGGTTTCACCGTGTTACCCAGGATGGTCTCGATTTCCTGACCTGGTGATCTGCCCGCCTCGGCCTCCCAAAGTGCTGGGATTACAGGTATGAGCCACCATGCCTGGCCAATTTTTAAACCATTAAAACAGAGTAATTTTGGTGTGGGTTTTGTCATGGTTTCTTGGGAAGGCTGAATGAATTAATGCTAATGAAAGCATTTTGCAACATATAGATTTATACAAATATAAGACCATCTATGAAAATAATTTTTTAAAGCCAAAAATATTTATTTGTGATGTAATCAGTAATTTGAGATATAAACATAATCCTTGAATAATCTTCTTAATTGTTTTATTTAATCTTAGTGCTCCTTGGCTTAAAGGGCAAGAACGTGCGGATTTATCAAATAGCCTTGAGGAAATATATATGTAAGTGACAGGTGATTTTTTAAAATAATTCTGTTAGTGATTGTATTGTGGGCTTTTGTTGAATCTGTGAACCCTTTGTTAGAACCTTTCTAAACTTTTTAAAGCTACCTCTGCTTTAACAAAAAGGACTCACTTGAAGAGACCTTGAAAGGTTAGTTGTATAATTTTATATATACATTTCATAGCTTCTACTTAGATACAAAAATACAGTAATATTTAGAGCTAATAACTGTAAAAAGCATTTAGCCAAGCTGGGTACGATGGCATAGGCTTGTAATCCCAGCTATTCAGGAGATTGAGATGGGAGGATTGCTTGAACCCAGGAGTTCGAGATTAGCCTGGGCAATACAGTGAGACCCCCACCTCAATCTCAATAAATTAAAAAAAAATTATTTGCTAAAAGGATCTTCTTAAAAAACAAAAACACTTAGCCAACTTGTGAAAGTAAATTCAGAGATACTGCTTTGATTTGGTATTTTCATAGGCTACGTAGAATGAAATTGATTACAGAATCCTAAGTGTAATTATTTATTAAATCTCTATGTAGTTTGAATGGTAATTTCCCTTGTATTAGGCCATAAGACTCAGAATCTGTTGATGGGCTATATTTTTCATTCATTCCTTCATTCAATAAATATTACATGGCAGGCACTGTACTAGATCCTGGGTGCAGGTATGGCTAGCATGAACAGAAGTGCCCTTTTTCATGGCAGTTAGAATTTATGGTATGGGAGAGATATTACTTATAACATTGTAAAAATGACTATAACAATAGCTGTGGTAAGTTCTATGAAAGGAAGATATGCAAAACTAATTGAGTTTGAAACAAGACCTGACATAGTCTAGGAGGTGAGGGATGGCTTGCTTGACTTAAAAGCGGAGTTAATTAGGGGATGGTAATTCCAGTGAGAGGCCACAGCACAAGCCTTGGTGTTGGGGAGCTTGGCACATTACAGGAAACAGTAATGGTGATATGCAGTGGTAAGAGACAGGATGAGATGGAGGGAATATGGTGGGAAAAGGACCTGGAGAGGTAGACAAGACAGGTCTCGCAGAGTTTTGCAGGTTATGTTAAAGATTCTGTTTTTATACTAGGAACAGCTGGAAGCAGAGAAGGGTTTTAAGTAGTAGGGTGCCATGATAAGATTTTCTCTTTTTTTTGAGACAGGTTCTTGCTCTCTTGCCCAGGCTGGAGTGCAGTGGCACAGTAGTGACTCACTGCAGTCTTGACCTCTCAGGCTCAAGCGATTTCTCCCACCTCAGCCTTCTGAGTAGCTGGGACTATAGATAGGTGCCACCATGCCCAGCTAATTTTAATTTTTTTAATTAAAAAAAATTTTTTTTTAAATTTTTTGAGATGGAGTCTTGCTCTGTTGCCCAGGCTGGAGTGTAGTGGCATGATCTCGGCTCACTGCAACCTCTGCCTCTCGGGTTTGAGCAATTCTCCAGCCTCAGCCGCCCGAGTAGCTGGGACTATGGTGCCCACCACGACGCACAGCCAATATTTGTATTTTTAGTAGAGCCGAGGTTTCACCATGTTGGCCAGGCTGGTCTCGAACTCCTGACCTTAAGTGATCCACCCACCTTGGCTTCCCAAAGTGCCGGGATTACAGGCGTGAGCTACCATGCTCTGCCTTCAGCTAATTTTTTTAAAAATTTTTTTTTTGTAGAGGTGGAGCCTTGGTTTGTTGTCCAGGCTGGTCTCAAACTCCTGGCCTCAAGCAGTTCTCCTGCCTTGGCCTCCCAAGGTGCAGAGATACAGGTTTAAGCCACTGTGCCTGGCCATGATAATATTTTCATTTAAAAAGATCATTCTATTTCTGTTTGAAGTAGTGTTTGGAAGGTAGCAAGAGTAGATGTGGGACATCAGTTAGGGGGATAATGCAGTTGTCTAGAGAAGATATATCTATGATTTAGATTAATTTTAATGAAATAATTTAGTAAAATAATGTTCTGGAATATCAGTTTTCCTGTAATCCAGGATCTAGTAAGGATTGTATTATATGTTCTAGGTGGCCACTCCATTTGGTACAATGACAGTCCCTCTTTGTGTCCCTGGGATCCAGGCCAGGTTTCTTTTCCTCCCAAAATATTTAATTAGAAAATGGTAAGTTGTTGTGGAATCCATTCTACTTCTTCCTGCCTAGAGCGAGTATGGTCTTCCTTGGGTCCCCATTTAGTGATTCCGTCATCCTTGGTGGAAGTATAAGTATTTCATTAATTAAATGTTTTCTGAATCTCTCCCTAACATTACTGGCCACTCCAACTTTTGTGCCCCCAACAAACTTCTTTCTATAATCCTCTCATATTTGCCAATTTATCTGCCCCCCCCACCCCAATAGAATAAGATCAGTATACTGTGGATTTGTTCACCATTAACACCAGAATTGTTCATCTAGTGGCCATTTTTCAGCTCTTACCTAACTTTTGGTGGTATTGACCACTTCCTCCTTGAAAATCTTTCCACACTTAGCTTCCATCATGTTAATCACATTCATCAGTTAGCGTTTTTTCTTACCCATGTACAATGTCATACACTCAGAAGTGGCTCTTCACCTGCCTGTCCCCTCTCCCAAAAGTCCTCCTTTTACTAAAAGATACCTTTCCACAGGACACAACTTTCCTTTTCTCTTTAACTAGTTCACTTGAGCTATTTGAGACTTAGGAAGTGTCAGAGATTACAATATAGTTTGTTCTAATGGTGGAATATGGGTCTTGTTTATTTAATGCACTCGAATAACCTTGGTCCAGTGGTATTATTTTCACACACGTAGTCTAAGTAGAAATACACATCTTACTTTTAAAAGATTTTTTTTTTTTTTTTTAAATAGGGCCTCACTGTGTTGCCCAAGCTGGCCTTGAACTCCTGGGCTCAAGCCTCAAGTGATCCTCCTGCCTCAGCCTCCCGAGTAACTGGACTACAGGCACATACCACCACACCTGGCTTTATTTTTAAAACTTTTGTGTGACAACTTTTTTTTTTTTCTTTTTCTGAGACTGAGTCTTGCTCTGTTGCCCAGGCTGGAGTGCAGTGGTGCAATTTAGCTCACTGCAACCTCCGCCTCCCAGGTTCAAGCAATTCTTGTGCCTCAGCCTCCTGAGTAGCCGGGATTACAGGCGCACACCACTACGCCTGGCTAATTTTTGTATTTTTAGTAGAGACGGGGTTTCAGCATTTTGGCCAGGCTGGTCTTGAACTTCTGACCTCAAGTGATCCACCTGCCTCAGCCTCCCAAAGTGCTGGGATTACAGGCCTGAGCCACCACGCCTGGCCTTTTGTGACAACTTTTAATCATATTTTCCATATAATTCCAGCAGAGGGCAGCAAGGGGGAAATACAGGTTTTTAAAAATTAAACATGGGCCAGGTATGATAGCTTTTGTCTGTAATCCCAGCATTTTGGGAAGCTTATGTGGGAGGACTGCTTGAAGCTAGAAGTTTGAGACCAGCCTGGGCAACATAGTGAGACCTTCTGCATCTCTATAGAAGTTAAAAAAATAAAAATTAACTGGGTGTGATGGGGCGTGCCTGTAATCCCATCTACTTGGAAGGCTGAGGTGGAAGGATCACTGGAGTCCAGGAGGTCGAGGTTGAGTCACTGCACTATAGTCTGGGTGATAGAGTGAGACTCTGTCTCAAAAATAAATATATAAAAAGTAAGTCTGTGAAGAAGGGACTCTTTAGAAGAGCAGTCAGTAACCCAGGAGGGATATAGTGGAGGCCTTCATTAAGGCAACAAGAATATGAATAGAGAAGAAGGTCAGTTAAAGAAATACTTAAAAATATATTGGCCAGGCACGGTGGCTCATGCCTGTAATCCCAGCACTTTGAGAGGCTGAGGCAGGCGGATCACCTGAAGTCAGGAGTTCGAGACCAGCCTGACCAATATGGAGAAACCCCATCTCTACTAAAAATACAAAATTAGCTGGGCAATGGTGGCGCATGCCTGTAATCCAGCTACTTGGGAGGCTGAGGCAGGAAAATCGCCTGAACCCGGGAGGCAGAGGTTGCAGTGAGCTGAGATCGCGCCATTGGCACTCCAACCTGGGCAACAAGAGTAAAACTCTGTCTCAAAAAAAAAAAAAAAAAAATATATATATATATATATATATATATATAAGCTAGGACTTGGTGACTGATTAGATGTAGATTAGTTTGGTTATTGTACCTACTTTTTTTTTTTTTCTGAGATGGGGTGTCTCTCTGTTGCCCAGGCTGGAGTGCAGTGGCATGAGCATGGTTCACTGTAGCCTTGACCTCCTGGGCCCAAGTGATCCTCCTACCTTAGCCTCCTGAGTATCTGGGTGTATAGGTGTGCCACCACTGGCTAATTTTTGTATTTTTTTGTAAAGAAGGGGTCTCGCTACATTGCCCAGACTTGTCTGAAATTCCTGGCCTCAAGTGATCTGTCTGCCTCTGCATGTCAAAATGTTGAAATTACAGGCATACACTACTGTGCCCAGCCCTTAATTTTTATTTAAATATTTTGCATATGAATATTTTGAATAAATGAAAATAACTTGATAAAACAAAAAGTAAATACATTTAAAATACTTAGAATATGATACTGTTTAAGAGAAAGTGAAAAGGATTACAAGTTTTTTATAGTATTTGATTTTGTGATCATCTATTATAGCAATATTTAATTTAGAAATCCAAGAAAATAATTTTTGAAATTTTCTACATCTCTTCACATTTTGATGTATCATGGAATCTTAGGTTTTAATGTTGGTGAGTGAGGCTTCTTGAATCAAAAATTACAATGGATAAAGTTAAACAGACAAGGAAGACTGTATTCAAGGCCACTGCAATAGGGGAAAGAGGCCAGAACTAAGTGTGAACTCAACTCCTCTGAAACAAAAGGCAGAAGGGTTTTTAAGGGCCAGGATGAGCTAGTGGAAAAGTACTGAAAGATATTATGTGGGGCCATTAATCGGGTGTGTTGGGCATATTGAGTTATTGTTGAGTTTGCAAATATTTCTCTTTGTGAGTAGGCCATCTGTGTTTACTAATAGGTACCCCATTGAAGTTAGCCTCCTATTCTCCCACAGACACTGGAAGATAAGGGCAGTGTCTTCTTTGATGATGTGTTTCAAAGGGATGGTTTCCAGGTCCTTGAGAAAGACATTTCCTGGGTTGTAAAACCAATTAAAGTTTTCTATAAAAAGATTTACATATATCCCAAGGAGATGGAGAAGGAATTTACAATGACAAGTTTTCTAAAGAAAATGCTCTAAGAAAAGGGAGGTAAGGGCTAGAGTCAGGAATGGGCCCATATAAAGTTTAGTCGAGCTGAGGTTAAGGCTGTTTTCAGTCAGGCTTTTGGAGTCAGTTTTTTAAATAGTGTCATCTCTTTGTGTCTATTTTCTCATCCGTAAAAAGGGGATAATATTGTAAGCATTAAACTAGCAGCTATCATTTTTTTGTTCTTTAAAATTTTTTTTTTTTATTTTTTTGAGATGAAGTCTTGCTGTGTCGCCCAGGCTGGAGTGCAGTGGTGCAATCATAGCTCACTTCAGCCTCCAAACTTCCAGGTTCAAGTGATCCTCCCACCTCAGCCTCCCAAGTAGCTGGGATTACAGGCACACACCACTGTGCCTGGCTAAGTTTTTTAATTTATTGCAGAGACAGAGTCTCGCTTTGTTGCCCAGGCTGGTCTCAAACTCTTGGTTTAAGCTATCCTCCTACAGTGCTGAGATTATAGGTGTGAGCCACCACATCTGGCCTGTTTTTTTTGTTTGTTTGTTTTTGTTTTTTTTTTGAGAAGGGGTCTTTTTCTGTTGCCCAGGCTGGAGTGCAGTGGCACGATCTCCACTCACTGCAGTCTCCACTCACTGCAACCTCCATCTCCCAGGCTCAAGCAATCCTCCCACCTCAGCTTCCTGAGTAGCTGGGATTACAGGCACGCACCACCACCTCTGGCTAATTTTTGTATTTTTTTTGTGGAGATGGGGTTTTGCCAAGTTGCCCAGGCTGGTCTCGAACTCTTGAGCTCAGCTGATCTGCCCACTCTGGCCCCCCAAAGTGTTTTGATTACAGCACGCCCGGCCCTGGGCTGTTCTTATTTTAAAAATCATCTCATCCAGCTTATAATATTGAAAATTAGGTGACAGAAACTCAGATCAAATGATTAGTTTAACTTCACACAGCTTAGTGCATTTTAGTGACTAGCTTTACTGTTGTATCAACCAATACAAGTATTTAGTTTTAGTACTAGGAATTGTGGGTGTGATGGAGAGGATTTGAGGGTATAGAATTATTTAAAAACAATGTTGTTTTCTTCTCTCTGCTTGTTTTGAACGTTTTGGTGGGTTCCGATGAGTAGTGATAAAGAGAGATAATGGTTTCAAGGGAAACTTAGAGGAAGGAGGTGAGGTGTTACTATATAGTAGGGTGGTGATATCTTTAAACACATACCATACTTACCTACAATTAGTGTCTTTCTCTAAAGAGCAGACACTTGGGCCTTTATTTTATTGCTGTTACCATCATTTAACATAACTATGGACATGACTTTAAAACCCGTGACACATTCTTTTTCTCAGTGATCCTTTGAGATGGATTTAGTTATCTGAGGCAACCAAACATCATTTGGAACCAAAATGAATCAATTTAGGCAATAGAATATTTTGTCAGAAACAAGATATGAATATAAAATTGTTGAATTGTCTTTTAGGTCTTGTAAATTGACTCCCGAAGGAGTTTCCCATATGCTTTGCATTCTTTCTTGTTGAGATAAGTATACTAAATGATAAGTGTACCAAATAAGTGGTTTGAAATTCTTAAAAAAGTTTAAAAAAGCAAGCAATGATCAGACATCGATACTGAAAGATTGTATCCACTTACAGAAACTAAGTCACATTTATATTTCTCTAATCCATCTAGTTTGGAAATGTTTATTCCCCTCTTTGGTTACAGCTCTTCTGCTTATTTTAAAGTAAGCCATGTTAATTTTGGAGTCAACTGGAATTTTTAAGGTTGCTATATAACCTGTATTAAATACTCAGACACAAATGTTGATAAACCCCAGGTTTTTATAAATTATTTTAAAAAAGAAACGTTTAGATTGTTTATAATGTCTTGGATTGTGAATGTCTGTATCTTCTTGAATTTGAGAAGATGATTTTTGAAATAACAAATTTTTTTTCCCCTGAATTTTTTTTAGACAGAATATCGGTGAAAGTATTCTTTACCTGTGGGTGGAGAAAATAAGAGATGTTCTTATACAAAAATCTCAAATGACAGAACCAGGTAGGATTGAAAAATACTATCAATACTCTTTAACTTATAATAATTACATTTTTATGTAGCTCCTCTAATTGAAATTTAATATGAAAATCTGTATTCTGGTTATGGTTTGTATATTATAAAATCCAAGTTTCTCTGAAAAGTTTAATTACTCATGTAATTATAGTTATTTCTTTCTGTAAGGTTTAGCCTCTTTGATTTTGTGTTACAGTATTCCTCCTTATCTGAGATTTCGCTTTCCATGGTTTCGGTTACCTGTGGTCAACTGTTGTCTGAAAATATTAAATGGAAATTTCCAGAAATAATTCATAAGTTTTAAATTGTGTGCCATTCTGAAAATGTTATGAAATCTCGGGCTGTCCCATTCTGTCTAGGATCTTGTCTAGGATTCTGCATTGCTTTCCATTGTTGTTTCTCTTTACTCTCCTTTAGTCTGTAAACAGTTGCTCAGTGTTTCCTTGACTTATATAACCTTGACACTTATGGAGACTACTGATAGCTATTTTGTAGAATGCCCCTCAATTTGGGTTTGTCCAGTGTTTTCTCATGATGGAGTAAGATTAGTAGCTGGGAGTGGTGGTGTACTCCTAGCTACTTTTTTTTTTTTTTTTTTTTTATACTTTAGGTTTTAGGGTACATGTGCACAATGTGCAGGTTTGTTACATATGTATCCACGTGCCATGTTGATTTCCTGCACCCATTAACTCGTCATTTAGCATTAGGTATATCTCCTAATGCTGTCCCTCTCCCCTCCCCCCACCCCACAACAGTCCCTGGAATGTGATGTTCCCCTTCCTGTGTCCATGAGTTCTCATTGTTCAATCCTAGCTACTTTAAAAATTTTTTGTATAGACGAGGTCTCCCTATGTTGCCCAGGCTGGTCTCAAACTCCTATGCTCAGGTGATCCTCCTGCCTCGATCTCCCAAAGTGCTTGGATTACAGGTGTGAGCCACTGTGCCTGTTGTATCATATGCCTTATTATTGGTGATATTTACCTTGATGTCTCGGTTACGGTGGTGTTTGCCAAATGTCTCCACTGTAAATCCTGTAGTCAGGGTTCTCCAGAGAAACAGAACCAATTGAATGTATGTGTGTATTTATATGTGTGTATGTACCCACACACAAAGAGAGAAATATATTTTAAGAAATTGGCTTATACAGTTGTGGAAGGTGGCAAGTCCAAAATTTGCAGGATAGGCTGGCAGGCCTGCAGACCCAGGGAAGAGTGAATGTTGCGGTTTGAAAACAAAGATGGTCTGCTGGAAAAATTTCCTCTTCTGGGGAGGTCAGTCTTTTAAGGCCGTCAGCTGATTGGATGAAGCCCATATGGAAGACAATCCGCTTTACTCAAATTCAACTGACTTAATTGTTAATCTCATCCAAAAAATACCTTCAGAGAAAAATCTAAAATAGTGTTTAACCAAATATATGGGTACTGAGGCTGGGCACAGTGGCTTGCACCTATAATCCCAGCACTTTGGGAGGCCGAGGTGGGTGGATCACTTAAGGTCAAGAGTTCGGGACCAGCCTGGCCAACATGGCGAAACCCTGTCTCTACTGAAAATACAAAAATTAAGCCGGGCATGGTGGTACATGCCTGTAATTGCAGCTACTTGGGAGGCTGAGGCAGGAGAATCACTTGAACCTGGGAGGCGGAGGTTACAGTGAGCTGAGATGGCACCACTGCACTCCAGCTTGGGTGACGGAATGAGACTCTGTGTCAAAAGTAAACAAATACATGGATACTGTGGCCTAGACAAGTTGACATGTAAGATTAACCATTGCAGTTACTATCTTTTCTCTTTGTAGCTTGACGGAGATACTTTGAAGCTATGCTAATATCCTGTTTCTCCTTAAACTTTCTGCCACTGATTTTAGTATCTATCCATGGAACTTGTCACAATATTTATCACTGTGGTGTTTGCCTGATGATGATTTTTCTGTTTTCTTCATTCCTTCCTCATTTAGTAATTGGAATTCTATTACGAGGAAGGGATGTCTCTTCCCATTTGTGTATGTATTTGTTTATCTGTTTTATTATCAGTATGGACTCATGTATATTATTTCAGTCCCATGGGTTAAAATGCCATCCGATCATTATTTTTTTTGTTGCTCAAATTGTTCTAGCTTTGACCTTTAAGAGCCCCTTCAGGTTAACTCCTGTGTTCTTTTTATAAGCCCCATCTCTTTTTGAGCATTTCCCAGTTTGTGGATCCACATGAGCTTCCAGGTTCATCTTGTAGTTTTCCTTGCTCCAACTCAGGAATCAACCAGTTTCCTCTATGGGCTGAGTGCTGGTTCCTTTCGTTGAAGAGTGGTATTTAGAACCCAAGACCCAGTAATTTTTTTAAAAAGCGTCATTTCTTACCTGCGTCATAGAGTAATTGTGTCTCATATTCACATAGGCCCAGATGTAAAGAAGAAAACTGAAGAGGAAGATGTTGAATGTGAAGATGATCTCATTTTAGCATGTCAGCCGGAAAGTTCGGTTAAAGCATTGGATTTTGATATCAGTGAAACTCGGACAGGTATAATGTTACTAACTAATTTCTTTTGAGGAGAGTGGGTTGGTAGTATTATGTATTGTTCTTTGAGATGATAGAGAAATTTACTAATTTTCTCCAGTTTTAGGAAGGAGTTATTAATTTGCAGATAAGATTAATTTTTTCCTGCCTGTTGGCAATTTTGGTGTTTGCCAAGTCTTATCAGAATGGCAAGGAAAAAATGGAAATTTACTCTTTTCCCCCTACTTTCTAGAGTTTTGATTTAGTGATGGAAGAAATTGAAACTAAGAAAGGCTATTAACGTTTTTAGTTAACATCATGTTTTTACATTTCTGTATTGAAATCCTTAGCTGTTTCCTGATGTTTCAGGATTAAATTTTAGTCTATGCTCACAAATACAAAATATATTAACTGAAAGTGCAGCCCCAGAAATTAAAGCTAGTAAAATGCCTTTAGGAGTTTTTTTTTGAGAGATGAGGTCTCACCGTGTTGCCTGAGTTGACCTTGAACTCCTGGGCTCAAGTGATCCTTCCACCTCAGCCTCCGAGTAGCTGGGACTACAAGCACACATCATTGTGCCCAGCTTGAGTTCAGTTTCTGTTTTTTTGAGATAGAATCTTGTTCTGTCGCCCAGGCTGGAGTGCAGTGGCACGATCTCAGCTCACTGCAACCTTGCCTCCCAGGTTCAAGTGATTCTCCTGCCTCAGCCTCCTAAGTAGCTGGGATTACTGGCACATGCCACCATGCCTGGCTAATTTTTTTATTTTTAGTAGAGATTGGGTTTCACCATGTTGGCCAGGCTAGTCTCGAACTCCTGAACTCAGGTGATCCACTCCCTCAGCCTCCCAAAGGGTTGGGATTACAGGCGTGAGCCACCATGCCCAGCCATGATCCTTAAACTTGTTTTAAGAGGTGTAATAACTGGAAATCATGATGCTCTTTAAGGAATATCAATTGGATATATTATTGATGTATTTAATTCCATCATGTGAAGTAGAAACAGTTTCATTAGCAGAAGGCATTATATTATAGCTACACAATATAAAGAATATAAATTCATAGTTTTCCCAACTCAGAGGTCTAACAACAGTGAAACTGATAAATAAATTTTATATTAGCTATAAATATTTGGTTTCAGGACCCCTTTATACTTTTAAAAATTATATATTAGATATTGTACCAACTTATACTACTGACTGCAGCAGTTCAGGTTTACTCCCAACCCACTGCTTCCCCTGGGTAACCTTGGCAGGTGGAAATCATTTATAAATCAAGTATTTAATCTTATGTACAATATACTTAGAAACTTTTTACTTAAAATTATAATTTAAATTTAATTTTGGTAGATAACAATTAATGGTTTATTTTAGTTGATTTGCAATGTAATTTACATTTCCTTCCCAGCTGCCCCCCCATTTTATTTTTTTCAGTATTTTGACTGTAAGGCTTTTTAAAAAATAAAGTTTCTTCTACATTTCTAGAAGTAGAAGTAGAAGAATTACCTCCGATTGATCATGGCATTCCTATTACAGACCGAAGAAGTACTTTTCAGGCACACTTGGCTCCAGTAGTTTGTCCCAAACAGGTAAAGTTCCTTTGTCTAGCTCACTTTGATGATTTACTAAAATAATTCAGGTAAATGATTTTGCAATAATGCCCTTGTTTTTACTTTTATGTTTTATTTTCATATAAGATAAAAATTATTTGTTCATTTTTCTACTCCCAAATTACTGTGAATCACGGAAGATTTGTTTTGTTTCTGTTTGTCTCTGCTTGCTTTCTTTCTTTTTTTTTTTTTTTTTGAGATGGTGTCTCACCATGTTGCCCAGGCTGGTCTCAATCTGGACTCAATCAGCCCTCCTGCCTCAGCCTCCCAATCCAAGGTATTGGGATTACAGGCATAAGCCACCTAGCCAGGCCTGTCACTGCTTTCAAAATTGTATCTAAACTCTGATTAGGGGTTAACACTCTAATGAATCTTTAAGAAACACCTATTGTGTTATTATAGAAAATTATGATGCTTAGTATCTTGTCAAAAAGAATTATTTGTCCTGTCAGATGGGAGTTCTGTGAAACTAAGTCCATTCCACTGTTATTTATTCAACAAAGGGGACATTGGACAGACTGGCTAAACCAAGTCCTCCCTACCTGACTTACTTTCCTTTGTGCTTCTTGATGTTAGGTGACCTTATTTCCACCCAGGGATATAAATGGGAGAGGTTTCAGCCGTAAACTATTCCTAGGTCTTTGCCTTTCTCATTCTCCTTTCAGCAGAATCCTTTTCTTCTTCCTTGCTTCTGTAATGTAGCTCAGCTTGCATTATTGATATACGAGGCAATTTCAATACTACCTGTAAAGTTACATTTTTTAAA